>NW_026622797.1:64901188-67401188 GCF_023065955.2 Ursus arctos | reverse complement strand
CTCACCTGACTTAAGGCAGGGCTTACCTCTCTTTTGCTGTTAACATTTGTACACTCGTGACCAAAGGACCAGACACCCAGACCTTGAGCAGGAAGGTGGAAGGGGCAGTAGGCAGAGGGAAAGAGCAGAACAACTTCTCTTACTAGGCAAGAAATCTGAGCTGGGCATTCCCTCTCTACTCCCCAGAACAGCCCTCTAATTCCAAGTGATATAGTTTAAAGAGAAGGTCCCCTACTCAAAATCATGTTCTTTATATTTCCATAAATATTACCAATTAGGGGTTCACTTCAGTTAACTAGCAAACACCTAAATTAGGGTGAAGAGAAATGGTCATTCATGTTAACTGTAGATGCAATTAATCAGATTGCTTTCCTAATCCGAGTTTAGCCACGTTAGAGGAAAGTCCCTACCTTGTGGAAGGGAGAAATCATTCCAGGGTGCAGGGCATTTCTGGTTAGGGAGAGTTCCAGAGGGGGGGCAGGGCTTGGACACAGTGGCTATTAAGGACACCTGTCTGCTGGGGGAGAAGCCCAGAAAGGGAGGTAGGATGGAACATGGAACACATTTCCACAGAAGACCCATGGCTCCTTCCTCCCCAAGACCAAGTTCTGTTATCACCAGTTCTCAAGTGCCTGGCCCTCTCCCCAGCGCTAGACTTGTCCTGCATGGAGATTCCAGGAGAGAAGTATTAAGCTGGCTTCATGAGAGTCTCACAGGAGACTTAAGTGCTTTTCTAGACAGACCTAGGAGTAAAAGCACCAACAAACAGAACGGATCTGTGGGGTACGTGGGGGCTGAGGGAGGGCGAAGAGCAGAAGTACCCTCTGCCATACACAGATTGAGCGCAGGCTTAGAGAAGTTCTCTAAGCATAGAGGCTTCTATTTGTTCATTTCCACAGGACCTGGCACAGGATGGGTACTCAATGAATGGTTGAATGGATTGCAAAATCACATGAGTTGCCAGACTTACCCAGGTCAAATCGTTTCCTATCTGGGATCTGAGTTTTTTTTTTCCTTCCTAGGTAGGCACTTAATCTAGTTGTATGGGTTTACAGATTTTTTATTCCTATTTTGAATCCTACTTCCCATCTCCTATCCAGAAAGACCCTAAGCTTGCCCTTTCTTCTTCCTGTCCCTTCACAACTGAATTCTAGGCTTCATTACGGTCTCAGAATATCTAGGAGGCATTTGAGTCATTTTTATAGGAGGGGGGCTCTTGTGAACCTGTTTACACACAAGAACAGCAGAAATCCTGAAGAGCCATGAAGTAGGACACAGAACACAGCATTAATGAGGAGCAAACCCATGAGGTCGGGGGAAGGGCGGCTGGAGGGCCCCCTCTGGGAGGGGGCGCTGCCATGCAGGTCCAGGAGCTGCGGCTCCGTCTGGTGAGGGGAGCGTGGTCAGCAGGTCTGTGCGCAGACGGCTGGCCAGGCCCCATAGATATCTACATCCTTTCCCAGGCATGGCCTCGGGGCCCCTAGGAAAACACTGACCAATAAATTAAGTTGAAAAATATGTAGGAGGCAGGAAATATCAACCTGGAGTATTTGTCAATGGCGTGGGTGTTCTGGAAGATGCGAAGCCCCATCTGGCCCTTCAGAAGCCCCTTCCTCCTGGAGGAGTTGGACTCACTGCTCGGAGCCAGGTGGACCGCTATTTTGTCTTGTCTTTCTTCTTCTGTCAGAATATGGCTTCTCGGGTACCCGGCAAGGCTGTTGGCCTCAGACTCACTGTAGCTTCCATCCAGCGTCATGGTTCTTGAGTGGAGCATTCCACACATGCACGGGAACTGTGGGCAGCAAACACAAGGAAGGTATAAGGTATGTTTAGGCCTTGTGCAGGGCAGAGGTGGTGGCCTGGGCCCGGAGCAAAGCCCCACGGCTACTCAGAACCACAGAAAGGCAAAACTAGAAGGATCTCCAGAGATCACTCAGTCCAATGATTCTCTACATATTAGAATTCTCTGCATATTAGAATCACCCAGGGAGCTCTTTGAAAAGGCTACATCCCAGCTTCACTCTAAACTAGTCAATTTGAAACGATCGTATGATCTCACTTATATGTGGAAATTAAGAAACAAAACAGAGGATCATAGGGGAATAGAGGAAAAAATAAAGCAAGGTGAAATCAGAAAGGGAGACAAACCACAAGAGACTCTTAATCATAGGAAACAAACTGAGGGTTGCTGGAGGGGTGGGGGCTGGAGGGATGGAGTGATGGACATTAAGGAGGGCACGTGATGTAATGAGCACTGGGTGTTATATAAGACTGATGAATCACCAACCTCTACCTCTGAAACCGAAATACATTATATGTTAATTAATTGAATTTAAATTTTTAAAAAATGAGAAAAAAAAATAGAGCCAAAAAAAAAAAACCACCTCTAATTAATTTGAAGCTCCCCAGGTGATTCTACCATGCAGCGAGGTTAAACACCCTCATTTGCAGAGGCACAAACGAGACCCAGTGAGTCTGTACAATTCTCCTGAGATTACACAGCTAGTGTCAGAGTCAGGACTTTAAACCCACACATCCTGGGGGCGCCTTGGTGTCTCAGTCAGTTAAGCCTCTGACTCTTGATTTCGGCTCAGGTCACGATCTCAGAGTTGTGGGATTGAGCCTGTGTCAGGCTCCGAGCTCAGCTCAGAGTCTGCTTGAGATTCTCTCTCTTCCTTTCCCTCTGCTCCTCCCCCTGCTCTCTCTCTCAAATAAATAAAATCTTTTAAAAATATATTTAAAAAAATAATAAACCCACACATTCTGATTCCAGTTGTGGGTCTCCACGTCTTTGTGTGTGAATCAAAAGATGATTATGTAGGAGAGTGTCCTTATTCTAAAGAATTACATTTAAGCGTAAAAGGTCATGGTGCCTGCAATGCATTTTTAAATGGTTCAACTGCACGGACAAAAAGACATTTATATGGAGAAAGAGCTCATACAAAAATGGCAAAACGTTAACAATGTTGGGTGTAGGCGTAGAATCTATGGATGCACATTATTCTATTTTTCAACTGTTTCTGCAAGTATGAAAATGTTTATAAGAAATTGTAAGTTGGAAGGAAGGAAATGGTTTCACTTCGCCCTACAGTTTGAGTCAGCAAAGAGTGGGCTTCCCGCTGGCACCAGTTAACAATTCATGGGCCCATACTTGTCAGGTGAAGGCTTGCTATTTTTCCAACAGCTCTATACAGGAAAGTTCATGGGTTATAAATCAAAAGTGTTTAAATATAATCAAAAGCACTTGACAATAACCAATATGCAGATTCTTGAAAATTTTAATGAATACTTAAATGCTAAAGTAAAAAAGGGTTGAATAGAATTTTAAAAATAAATTATTCAACAATCTAGTCTATTTGGAGACAGTGTAGATATACTTGGAATATATGTAGAATATTTAGAATATATTTAGAAATACACACACACACACATATATACATATATATTTAACATAATATATTTAGGCATAATGTGGGCATTGAAAGACTGTTTTTGAAAAGGCAACACATCCTCTTTTCCTAAAATTTAAAGCTCCCTTATGTTAAGGAGCTACCAGTTGCCTAGAAGTGCATAAATGTGGGATTTTCATATCCCCTGATCTTTATACATTCTAGGTGAACACCCATTTTGATTAGTGCAATGGTGACCGATGATTTGGTAACAAGTTGGCATTTTCTTACTGTGATTAGTAAGAGTCTGAATATGAGTGGAATGGACTTTCCCTCCCTGTGTCAAAGGCCCAGGCACATCGCCTGAATTCCCCATTTGTATTCTATCTCATAACCAACGCAGCTTAGTGTAGGATAGTGCAGGGCAGTGTGGATAGCCGAGTATTTCCAATGAGTCTAAAGGCTAAAGTTGTATGTGCCGGAATTTTCACTGGGTCAGAGCACAGATAAGTACAGGAGTTTTTAATTCTAGGACTCTCCCCTTGTCTGGTCATAGGACCTGGAGGCCCCCTCCCTGAACATGTCCAGTTGTAACGGTGATACTTTATGTCTGCCCAGAACCCCCCAGTTTCAAAACAACTTTGCACGCATTACGTCACATGACCCTTACAACAAGCCCGGGGGGGGGGGGGGGGGGGGGGAGGCGAGGTGAGGGCTCCGCTGTACCCTCGTTACAGATGAGGACACAGAAGCCCAGCTCAAATGGCAGAGTTGGACCCAAGACCCCAAGTCTTCCTGTTCCTAGTCGCGGTCCAAAGGCTTTCCGCTTCCTGGGATCCTTGGTGGTAGAAGCTAGCACCTGGGCTAAAACCGACCCTCCTCCATTTTGCGCAAACACATTACCTTCTCGTCCCGCCCCCTCGGCCCCGCCCCTCGGCCCCGCCCCCTCGGCCCCGCCCCCTCGGCCCCGCGCAGCCTGGAGCCTGGGCTCCGACGCCGACAGCGCGTGCGGGCAGCTCCTCGCCTTCTCGCGCAGCTTGCGCTCCTTGCGCTCCTGCACCGTGGTCAGGTAGTTGACGGCGGCGTACTCCAGCACCGACAGGAACACGAACACGAAGCTAACCCAGAGGTAGATGTCCACCGCCTTGATGTAGGAGACGCGGGGCATGGAGGCGTTCACGCCCGTGATGATGGTGGACATGGTCAGCACGGTGGTGATACCTGCAAGGTGCAGCGTCAGGTCAGCCGCTGACGAGGGCTCAGAACTGCCCCCCACAGGTCGCGGAGGCACCCTTTTACATTCTCCCTGCAGGAAACCCAGCGAGAACCCCCCGGGGCATGGAAGCGTCCCCGCGGCGGATCTGCTCCTCAAAGCAGCAGGCGGCGCCCCTCCTGGCCCGCTCGCTGCTGCTGGTCCCCTTTGCCCGGAAGACCTCCCGGGGCCTGGGTGTGGGCGGTGCGGCTGACCGCATCAGCAGTGCCTCGCAAAGGACCCGGTGGGACGTGGAATTCGAAACAGGGACGGAAGGACACCTCTGAAGGAGACTCCCCACACCGCAAGGAATGGCCTCATTCCCTCTCGGCTGAGCCACGCTTATTACGTCTCTGAAGACTGTGGAAATTCCTGGAAGCCTGTCATGCCAGCTTCTTCATCGTGCCTTACTGGTTAAACCCTCACATTTCTTGGAGCCCAAGCTGATTTCCTCCAAATAGACAATGATGAGCTGTAAACGTTCCCTCTGGAATTTCAGGTCTGTCAGAACGAAAACCACAACTCCAGGGAGTACAGCCCTCTCCTTCCTCCAAATCCCCTATTCCCGCCCTGCCTTCAAACTCTCAGTCTGTCCAAACAAGGCCAACAAACACAATTTTTGTATTTACAGAATAAGGTTTTGGCATTTGCAGAATTGTCTTAGTTATCAAAGTACTGAGCTCTAAGACTGCTGGTGGGGAAGTCGATCCCCCAGACAGGCTTTATTCTTCTGAAATGATTGCAGCAAAGTTGACATAGTTTTAGCTCCCTGTGGTTTCCATGAAGTAGTCTAGGAAACTGAGAGCAGTGTGTGAATGGTGAAGGCAACAAGCGGGAGGAAAGTTAGCTCCTTTTGACTCTGACACCCATCAGTTAAGAACTCTGAGTGATGATTTTACTTTTCTCTTTATAGTGACCGGCTGAAAAAAGTAGCCACCCTACCACACCTCATCACATGCTTTTACCCAGTGAAACTCTGGCAGGCACGGCTCTGCGGTCGATCCAGAAGGACACCCAGGACAACATGACCATCAGGGTGGCAGGAAAATAGGTTTGGAGCAAGAAGAAGAAGATATGGCGTCGCAACGTGAAGTTAATGTACAGACGGTTATACCAGCCTGGGGGACACAGGAAGAAGCCAGTGAGGTTCCGTTTGAGAGGCAAAAACAAATTCTTTCCCTGGGAGCCCTTTCCCTTACCCCCACGTTGCTCTCATCTTCGGGAGAAAGTTAATGATCAATTGACTTACTATAATACATCTCCTTTCTAATGCCTAAGCCCTCTCTCCCATCAAGAAGTATCTTGCCAGTATCTAATACATGTACTGTTTTATTCAATATTACCTAACTGCTCTTCTCTTCCCCTAACATTTCAGGGAAAGGTAGAAAGAGAGAGTTTAGTTGCTTGTTTGGTTATTTGTTATTTGAGACCCACAACCGTATTTCCTGAGGACTCACTGCTCGGGAGGCTAAGAAGTGGAACTGGGTCTATTTTGTTGAAGCCAATACCACTGAGGCAGGAGCCAGCAGAGTTGGGCTCTTGCCACTGTCCCCTTTGTTGTAGATTGGTCAGCTCAGCCTGTCTCCACATATGTCATGAGATGGATGGTTGTAAACAAGGCTAAAATGGCAAGGTGTCAAATGATCCACAAGATCGATACCCAATCACTGGGACCAAAGATGGTGTCAAGGACAGTATAAATGTCAAAATTAGACTGCAGCTGTGTGCACACAGCCACCCCACTCCCATCTCAGCCCAGCCTCGAATACTGACTCAGTAGCTTGCAATGGGGCTCAGAAATCCACTTGTCAGACATACTCTCCTGCTGGTTTGGATGCAGGAGGACCACAGGCTGCCACCAGAAAAACGCTGCTGAGGGACCAAAGGCTACCTGGCTGGTGTGGAAAGTTACTACTGAGTCGGGTAAGGGGAGGGTGGATCAATAGGGAAAGGCTGGAACAATAGAATGGGTCCAGGCAAGCTGGACACATGGTTACTCCGTAGGCTCCTCGGTTGTTGGAATGAGCTAAGTGCTTTTAGCGGAGAGGGCAGATAGAGCGCGATCTTCGCGTACGACAGAAACTCCGAATCACTTACCCCACGACCTTTGCCCCTTCGTGTCAGCTTTATTTTCCCTACTTCAGTTGGCACCCGTGAAGCAAATTGTATTGTTCCTTAGGTTTGTACAGGGTCTTTCTGGGAGGGCTGAGTGTTGCCTTCATTCTGTTAAGGACTATTCCACTGTCCTTTCCTTCTAAGAAAACCAGGGAGAGTTGCCTTGGAAACAGTAGGAAGGAACAAAGAGCTTTAAAAATGTACACTCTGTGTTCCAAACAGAGCACTCTGTGGTGAGATCGCAGCCCCTGTGTGTGTGTGTGTGTGTGTGTGTGTGTGCGTGCGCGCGCAGGGGGATGATAAACCTGCTTGTTGGCACATAGTAAATATTGGGAGAGGAAGATGCATTTTAATCTGGACTCCAGAAAGGAGTGGGGACAAGACAAACAAACAAACAAGCTTCTATTTCAATACGGAAAACATCTAAGAGGAGTACACATATGACCAAGGCAGATTGGCACTTACTAGCCGCGCAACTTCAGTAAGCAATTTAATCCTTCTGAGTCTCAGTTTTCTCATCTGTAAATCGGGGATAATAATATCTACACCATAGGTTTGTTGGGTGGAAATTAGTTAATTCATATAAAGCACCCAAAACAGTGCCACATAGTAAAAAGTTATATAAGACACTCTTAACAATGGTTGTAGAAAGAGAGCGGGTTTGAACTTGCCAAGAAGAGATGACGAAAAAAAATCGTGTGGCGATACATACCAGCGGAGAAGGGAAGGGAGGGATGAGGACAAGCCCTGTGGGCACAAAGTGAAGCTGGCTTGGGCTGTCCAGGAGTTAATACCCCTGGACTGAGGCTTGGTCTTTTTCAGAGGATGTTCGATGTGGACAGAAGGGTGTGCGTGGTGGCAGGGGAATAGGGAGATAGACAGTGGCCATGCAAGGGACAGACAGTGGCACAAAACCTCGGCACAGAAGGGCCTGGGCTTCTCAGCATACGGACAAGGGCTAATGAAGTGAGAAGCCCTTAGGGTCCTGTGGCTACTGCAGGACTGTCATGGACTGAACTGTGTCCCTCAGAAAGATATGTTGAAGTCTTAACTCCCAGTTTCCGTGAATGTGACCTTATTTAGAAATAGGGTCTTTGGACATGGAATCAAGATGAGAGGAGGTCTTATTGGGTTGGGGTGGGCCGGTAGCCTTACGGAGGAGGGAAATGCTGTGGACACAGATACACAGAAACAGCAGCTTGGGAAGACACAGAGTGGGACACGTGATGACAGAGGCGGGCATTAGAGAAATGCACAGCCACCAGAAACTAGTAAGAGACAAGGAAGGATTCCTCCCTACAGCTGAGGCGGGCAGCATGGCCCGCAGACTTCTGGCCTCCAGGACTGTGGGCAATTATAGTCCTGTTGTTTGGGGCCCCCAGTTTGTGTTTATTATGACGGCCCTTGGAAATGACGGCAAGAGCTAACGGTGAGATTAGAGGACTGACAAGTGCATCCTCTCAAAACCTCAAACACGGCCCAGGGTCCAGGATGAGCTACACTAAACATTAAAAATAAATCTATAGGGGCACCTGGGTGGCTCAGTCGGTGAAGTGTCTGACTCTTGTTTCGGCTCAGGTCATGATCTCAGTGTCCTGAGATGGAGCTCCACGTCAGGCTCTGTGCTCAGCAGGAAGTCTGCTTGGGATTCTCCCTCTCCCTCTGCCCCTCCCCCCACTAAAGTAAGTAAGTAAATAAATAAATAAATCTATAGATCTAAATATAAGTAATAGATACATTTCCTCAGAAAGCTGTTGTGCATGTCATTAAGCCAAACAAATCAGACTACAGAACAGCATATAAAACAGGACCCCACTTCTGTAAATTACATCACTAAAGCGAGATGTTCGCACGGTGTGTGCTAAATTGTTAGGAGTGGCTGCCTCGGGCATCGGATTCCAGAGGACAGCAACTTTTTAAATTTCTGCTTCTAAGAGCGGCTTATGTTTTGCAGAACTATGCATTACTGAGGAATACAAATTCATTTTCACGGGCAGGGGAAAAGTTCAAGGATGCAGGATTCTAACGTATTTTCTTCCACATTGAAATGAGCCCGTGGCAGACGTCAGCTACCAGTACTGCTGTAGAAGGCCAGTCTGGAAGCGGTGTGGACTTTCTGAATCAGAAACTGGGACAGGGAGATCTTCTCGTCGGCGTTCAGGGATTCATCCCCATTCTTCCAGTACAGCATCAGATCTTCATCTGTATACGCATCTTTGGGGAGAGGAAAACAAGTTAATTCGACTCCTTTGCTTCTGAGGTGGCTGAAGCCACAGGGAAATCCTACACCAGCATCAGAGGAAACAGGCCTTAACAGTGGCAGGCAGCTCGCAGTCGCACGGTCACTAAAATGGCACAAAGATTGGAGCGGGCGCAAGGCGGAGATTCGTCATGAGGAACGCTGATACTTACAGCTTTCCAGCTCCAAAGAGCAGGTCTGGGAGTCCAGGGGAAAGTGGCTGAAGTCCATGTTGCACATGGCGGTGACCGTAATCCTAGGCAACCCAAACAAGCATGTTGGCTCGTGCCGTGAGTTCTCGGCCCCTACGCCTCCCAGAGTAAGAACACCGACACGACCAAGAGCAGCGGCCTTCTCACACCTACTTCAGAAGGCCTCAGGACCCTGACTCCTCGAGTCCCGTCTTCTGCAGGACGCGTTATCGGTGCTCTGCGGGGCCCCAGCCGCTGAGGGTGTTGGCTGTCAGGGGTGCACACCTGCACCCTTCTCTGCGCGTGGCCCTCAGCCAGTGGGCTGTCTCCCCAGAGCTGTCTGGGAGGTTATGGCCACCCCCACCCCGCACCCCCACCCCAAGGCTATTAGCGTCGAGTTCTGGCAAACCGTACAAGCAGGCCCAGAAGCTGTGGGGTAAGCTTGCGCAGTCACTCGTTTGCCCAGAAGCCAGTCTGCAATAGCGGTCAATAAACAGTAGCTCTTGTTGCCTTTTTAAATCTTTATTACCAATAAACTAGAATCATAGGCTCTCCGCAGTGAAAGGTGCATAGAAGGTCATTGACTCCCTCAACTCCCTCAGGCCTAACTAGTCTCCTAACCCGAGCTTAAGCTGCCCGGTGACTGGGAAGTCACTGGCTACTAGGGTGACCATTTCTTCTTCAGGGATTTCGAGCAGACATCCGAAGGCTCGTGCCATTCGTACGGCCCACGGGCCCAACCACGGAGACAAACGCTTCAGGGCAAAGAGCCTGACCATACATACGAGAGCGGCGCTGGACCAAGAAGCGGCGAGCCCGTGCACGGTTACCTCATGCTGTATAGCACGTGCCCGTCCGGGTACACCCTCAGCATGATGTTGTCCGTGGTGGTGTCGTGCGTGAACGACCTTTTGGAGTGAACAAAGAAGATGTCGGGGACCCAGATCTTCTTTACCAGCCGGCCGTCGAAGGTCATGCTCTTGTTGCTGGTGCTGGGAAAGGCCAGCCTCTCATCCTTCCAGTAATGCCGCAGGTACAGGGTCATGGTGAAGTCCTATGGGAGCCCGGGGTGACGCCAGACAGAAGTGCTTAGAAAGCTTCCTTTCTTACCGTCCACCTGTCATCAGCCAAAGCGGCAGACGCCTGAGGCTCGGCCTCCAAGGTCGGAGGCAACAGTGTGCAGCCCCCCAGGACGGGGGCTGCCCCCCTCCGTGGTGCCGCTACAGTAGGAAAGAGAGTGGCTCGCTGTCGTGCAGCCTGAGGGGGGCCCAGGACAGTGAGCAGCCCTCCAATGAGACCCGCGGCTGTGAGGCGGACAGCCGGGCACGGGGGCCAGCGGGGCGGCATCCTGCATCCCTGGTGTCCGGCTCTCTCTCACCCAGACCTGTGCACACGGCGTTCCTTGCCTGCGGGCTAAGCACTCAGTTCCCGGTGAGTGGACACTGGGAGACACCTGCACTGCCACGTGTCCCACTTAAGAGAGTTTCTATCATGGGTCTTGCAGAATCTTTGAAGGCAGAATGGTGTCCAGTGTGCCATTGAATCCCCAGGCCCTAACTCAGTACCTGGCAAGGCACACAGTAGGTGCTCAATAAATATTTGCAGGATGGAAAACGGGGGAGTGGGGACGTGAATGAAAGGAGGCATGGGCAGCTGCGTCTCTGCTACGGTTCCAGCCTGAAAGCTCCTTCTGGTAGACGGTGTCTCCTCGCCTGCATCATCGATGCCTTACACCGAGAGGCTGGCACTCCCGCCGCAGCCCGAAGACGCGAGCGCTAAGTTACACGTGTGGATAAGTAAACGAGTGCCCCAGACATCCTCTCCTGGGAGCTGGGGTGAAGGAGGCCTGGCGGTGGTGTGGTCTCAGAGCGTAAGGCCCGCTTCTGCTTTACCAGCCCACCTCTACCGCTCCTGGCTGTCCTGCAGGGTCGCCCGTGGAGGCGAGCACCCCCACCCATCCAACCCTCCACCCCCACCCCTTCCTCACTTTGTGCTCCACTGTTTTAGTTTGTGTTTATAAACCTCCTCTTTCTTCTGCCTCCAGGGCCCTTTCCCTGCTCTTGCCCTGGCCCTCCCCACGCTGTCTCCTTCTTATCTATCCTTCAGGTCTCAGCTGAAACAAGGCTTCTTCAAAAGCCTTCCCGTACCCCCTGATCTTGGTGCGCACTGCCAAGGAAGGCGTAGGGGAGCCATGCTCAAAGCGGGTGCTGGAGAGCAGAGAACGGCAGAATTTCCGTCTGAAAATGCCTACCTCCCGTGATCCTCTAAGTGGGGTTCATCTGACCAGTCCTGTCACGTGAGGGGTGTGTCCAGAATGTAAGGGGCTGGGCCTCACTCCCAGAGACTGATTCAGGAGGTATCTGGTGGGGCCCAGGAATCTGCATTTAACCAACTCCCTGAGTTACTTTTACCCATCAGGTTGAGAAACCCTGCTGTAGATTTCACTGCACCTGAGCCACCTTCCAGGTCACAGTTTCATCCCCTGCAGCCCTGGCTCTGCCCACTGAGGCACAGCCTGCACCCATGCCACCGAGCAGCCACAGGCGCTCACAGGCCCTTAACCTCGGAGCCCCACACCCCAGGCTGCCCCGCCGAGGGCACTGCGTACCATGTCCACCTCCGAGATGCTGTCCAGGCTCTCCACCTGCACGTCCACGCCCACCGGGATAGCAGGGCCTGCAGAAGGGCAAAGGCAGCTGGTGAAGGCACATTTCTCTCTACCACTGGGTCAGCAGCCCCAGCCCTGTCCTGGGGACAGCCTGACTGCGGCACGGCGAAGCAGTAATTCAAATTCTATGAGGGTTTTCTTGCCACTTCCTGACATGATGGTCCCGAGCTTTGTTCCTGAGGGCGGGGACTGTGTCTGCCTATGTGTCTTTCCTGGGCCAACGTGAATGTTTAGTCCATGTTTGTTGGATGGATCCACGAGCTGGATTACTACTTTCTATGTCCCAGGGCTGTCTCTGTAGGGTGGAGGGCATAACGCTCTAGTGTTTGATGAGGGACCCTGGTCCATTGTCCTCCTGTGACATCTGTACAGGACAGATGAGGCCGAAGAACCTCAGACCCGGGCCTGGGACCCCTGCATGCCCAGGGCTGGATTCATTCAGTCACTCAGACTACACTTCCTGAGTACCTAACAGCTAACTGGGACCCTTCCTGCTGGAAGCCTTCAGTCGGGTGTGAGAGAAGATCTCTGCGCGGTTACATCACAGCCAAAGACAATCCGGGACAAGATGTTTAAAGCCTGTCAGGACGTGTCAGAAGGAGAGTCGAAGAGTGCACAGCACGGAAGCTTCGTACTCAATTCCATCTGGCCCGTGGCAAGATTTCCAAAACTATGTTTAGCTGCGGATTTAGCTGTGGCTTCCCGTTCTGTTTCTTGGGCTGGATGATGGTTGCGTTCACTTTGTGATAACTTAACGGGCTGTCCGCTTACAATACTTTCTGTGTGTGTGTACTTCCATAAAATGATTTCAGATTTTAATATATTTTTTAGACCTAGAATGGAGAAAAGCAACAACCTGTGTTTGTCAAGCATACTAACAAATGCTATTATAGATAAAAAATGTCTCTGAGAGAGGTGGCAGCGGGTCTGGGCTTCCTGGGGAGAGGGCATTGTCTAGAGGCCAGCTCTGCTGCACCTTGAACCTCTGAACCCCAGCCAGGGAGTGCAGGACCAGGCCATGCTGACCCACTGTGGTCTGAGCAGGGAGAACCTTGGGGTGGCCGAGGGAGTCTGGGTCTTAGGAATGAGAAGGTCTGGAAGGCACCGAGATTTTGGTGCTGGACGGGGAAGGAGGATCAGAGACCCTGATATGGAGTAGGAAGCAAAAGTTTCAATCCTCAGTTCCAGCCGAAACTGGGGGGCTAGGGGTCCTCACGGAGGCGGCCCAGGACATTGGATGGGCTCACAGACTCCCCACAAAACTCCCCTGTATACTTGCTAATACTTAAAATCTCACCATTGAAGATTCATTTTTTGACTGAGCCCAATAGAATGGAAGCATTTTATTGACTACTAGAGGGATTTAATGGATATTTTCCGTGTTCTTAAACATGTGAGCAAATGAGTACAATGCTTTATTTTCTATTTTTACTTTTTCCCTCTCGTTATCAGGGTG
Organism: Ursus arctos; assembly: GCF_023065955.2. NCBI lineage: Eukaryota > Metazoa > Chordata > Mammalia > Carnivora > Ursidae > Ursus > Ursus arctos. The sequence continues at coordinate 67,387,878 of NW_026622797.1, read as the reverse complement.
TAAGCTGATCTTTTTATTTTCCTATCTTTTTCAACTGATGGCTTAGGTCAGGGCCTCTGAGAAGCCCTGCTCTAACAGCGGTGTTCTCTTCTCATTCCAGGCTCCAGGGCTGCTTTGCAGGTGCCAGAAGTGGAATGTTCAGTGTGGGGAGGAGGGCCCCTCCTTAGGGCTGACTAATCTGCCTTTCTCCCCCAGTGGGGCTTGCCACATGAAGGGAGGTCTGCAGGCAGCCTGACCAGGGTTCTCTCCTAGAACCCTGCTCCCCTGCCGGGGCTGCGTGCTCCCAGCATAGCCATCGGGGAAATGGGGCTGATTAATTTCCTCATCCTCTGAACGCTTTGTTAGCCAGAGATGCTAAAATGGCCCAGAGTCTGAGCTATTGACTCTGGCAGCCCTGCCCCTCACGGAGTGTGCTGTACGTGACCCGCTCTCCTTTCCCCTCCCTTCCTTTCTCTGAAGTGCCACGTGCTCTGCCACAGCCAGTTGTTCCAAGAGCCAAAGGGAAAAAATAATATAGCCACCACCTTCTTTGGACCTACCTCCCAGCGGCCTGGCTTTCAGATAATGGGCACAGTGTTTGAATAGGAGCTGGTTTTGGCAAAGGACATGTTCAAGATAAAATATATCAGCTTGCTTTGAGTCTGAAACTGTGTCTCTCTGTTCTCAGGGCCTGCCCCGCTCTCCACAGCTCCGGCTGCCCTTCTAAGAGAAATTTGATAACGCGTGTGAGGGTGGCGTCAGCGCTTTAGAGGTCGTGCCCACGTGGGAGTGCGGGTCAAGTTCTCAGGAGACCTGGGTTGTTGGAGGTAAATAATCTGTGTGTTCAGAAGGCTCTGAAGCTGCATTCTGGGGACTCACACCTCAAGTTTGAACAGAACCAGTGCCCCGTCCTCCTTGGCCTGAGCGCAATGGAGTTGACCTTTGTCCTTGACCTGCCCCACTGCCCAAGGCCAATGCTTCCAGGCTCCCCTGAACTCTCTATTTTGTAGGCCTTCCTAACATGATTTTGGGAGAAATTCTTCCAAATTGCTAGTCTTGTTCCTCCTTCCTTGAACAATTTTCTGTTTTGAGTAGGCCTGGATCCCACAGGGTGTTAGAAAGAAAACAGTCTAGTTAAACTAAGTAAGCATTCATGCCTTGGCCTCTTCACACCGCTGTGGGTTTTTCTGCTTTGAGAGATCTGGTAGAACAAATAGAAGTCACTGGTGGGACTTCCGGCAGTGTAACCAATGAGGTGACAAATTCAAGGCGGCATAAGGAGAATACAAGTGTAACCAAGGAGTTCCTTGGTTCCTCGCCTTCCTACCGTTATTTCTCATCACATGGTCCTAAAGAGCACACGTTAGGAATTCACCCATTTTGTAAATTAAGATATATGTCATTTCTTCCCCACTGACTCCAAGAATGAATGCGAGACAGAATTTTCAGTTAAACTAAAACAGAGAATAGGCCAACATGTGTCCTGCCCTAAATGAAGATGTTTTTCAAGCTGAAGGAAGGTGAGGTGATCCCAGAGGGAAAGCTAGAGATGCAAGACTGAATAAAGAAAAACAAAAATGGCAAACATATGCATAATTCTAAGTAAACATTGGCTATATGAAACAGTGTTAATAATGTATTGTGGAGATGAAAAAAACTAAACAGAAATACAGGCAAAGGTAATATTTAAATGAGGAGGGATATAAATGGAGTGAAAGTGCTGCGAGGTCTTCGCGTTGTCTGGGGAACAGGTAAAGTGTCTAAGTAACACACAAGTATGATAGGCCAAGAGTTCATGCTGTTTCCTGGGGAGCCACAGACAAACAGGCAGAGTACGTAGGCTCAGAACTAAAATAAGAAAGCCTAAATAGGAATAACCAAAAGTAACCAATCCACAAGAAAACAAGTAAGGAAAGAGAAAAAGAAAGAATGCAGAATTGGTTGGACAATAACAAAGACAGAGTAGGATGACAGATTTAAAAACCAACATGTAAATTATTCCTAAATATAAATGGACCAAATGTTCCATTTAACAAACAAATATTGTCCAACTTGATAATTCAGAAATGTAAAAGTGTGTCAGGCTGGACCAAGAGACAATACCCAACTTTATGCTGTTTGAAGAGACACACTGAAAATATAAGATACAGGAAAGTTGAACATAAAAGGATGCAAAAAATACCACACGCAAATACTGAGAGAAAATGGGTGTAGTTATATTATATCAAATAAATAGACAAAGGGAGATAAAGGGGGTCATTTCATAGTAATAAATGTCTCAATTCACCAATAAAATATAAATATAAATTTGTGTACATTTACTGACATAACCTCAAAATGTAAACATCAAAAGTGGACAGAACTGAAGGAGAAACAGACAAAGTTATATTCATAGTGGGAGATTTTAATACATCTTTCTCAGAATTTATAAAATAGGTAGGCAAAAAAAAAATCCCAGTAAGGACATATAAGATGACAACAAATGAACAAACCTGACATAACGGACATGTTTAGGACAATGAATGCAAAAACTATACAATACAAATTCATTTCAAGCGCTCGTTGAACATCTAGAAAAAGTCACCATACACGGCGCTGAAGAGCAATTTTGACAAATTTGAAAGGACTGCAATTGATATAACTGTGAACTCAATGAACATTAGAAATTAACAACAAACATATAACTAGAAAGTCTCCATACATTTGCAAATTCAGCAATATACTTCCGGAAAAACTCGTGAGTCAATGAAGACATCATAATGAAAATTGGAAAATTTTAACAAAATGATTTAAAAAAGACTACACATCAAAACTCGTGGAATGCAGGCCAAGTGTTTCTTATAGGGAAATTTATAACCTTAACCATCATATCAGAAAGGGAGAAAAGCTCAGATTCAATGAGCTAAGTATGCATCCATCTTTAGAAGTTAGGAAAGAACAGCAAAATAAAATACAAGGAAATAAGAGAGATAACAACAGAAAGCACTGAAATAGAAAACAAACAGACAACTGGAAGTATAACTAAAGCCAGATATTGGTTCTTTGAAAGGACTGATAAAACGGATAAAACTCTAACAAGATTGATCTTTCAAAAAGGAAAGCAAAAGTAGCCATTATCAGGAATGAAAAAGGCATCACTGTATGTACTACAGACATAAAAAAGATTAAAAGACGTTACTATGAACAACTTTTTTGCCAATCACCTTTAAAATTTAGATGACATGAACAAATTCCCAGGGATATTCAACATATCAATCAACACTGATAAAAGGAGAAATACAAAAACCTGAAAAGCCTTATAACTATTTTTAAAAAATTGAGTCTTTAAATTTTCCCACAAAGAAAATGATAGGTCCAGGGGCGCCTGGGTGGCGCAGGCGTTAAGAAGCGTCTGCCTTCGGCTCAGGGCGTGATCCCGGCGTTATGGGATCGAGCCCCACATCAGGCTCCTCCGCTGGAAGCCTGCTTCTTCCTCTCCCACTTCCCCTGCTTGTGTTCCTCTCTCGCTGGCTGTCTCTCTCTCTGTCAAATAAATAAATAAAATCTTAAAAAAAAAAAATGATAGGTCCAGATGCCTTCACCAGCAAATTCTAGCAAAGGTTTAGGACGAAATCAGTGTCCATTTATGATTCTTTTCAAGCACAGACAAATAAAAGGGAGCTTCCTTAATTTGAAAAGTGATAGCTACTAAAAAAATAGCTCCAGTAAATACCATATTTATTTATTTTTAAAGATTTTATGTATTTATTTATTTATTTGTGAGAGAGAGGACATGAGCTGGGGGGATGGGAAGAGGAGCACAGAGAGAGGGACAAGCAGACTCTGCGCTGAGCACAGGGCTGGATCTCACAACCTTGAGATCATGACCTGAGCCGAAATCAAGAGGTGGACACCTAAACAACTGAGCCACCCAGGCACCCAAGTAAATATCGTATTTAATGGTAAAGTGTTGTTAGATTTCCTTTAATATTGAGAATGCCTATAAATGCCCCTTCTATTCAATATTGTTTTGAAAGGACTTGATAGTACGATAAGGAAAGAAATGAGAAAAAGTTATGACAACTGGAAAAAAAGAAAAATGCTAGTATTTGTATAAGATTGGGTATATAATTTTTTAATTAGCAGAAAAACTGTGGAATTAATAAGAGATTTTAATAAGGATGTTGAATACAGAGTCAACATACAAAAATCAAAGTTAGAAAAGGCATTTTGCTCTAAAATGCCTTTAATGATAGCATCAAAAATGCCTAGGAATAAGTACCTAAAATAAATCTAACAAAATATCTGGATGTCCTCCATAAAGTAAACTATGAAATATTATTAAAAGAAATTAAAGTCCTAAATAAATGGGAAAATAGACCGTGTTTCTGTATTGGACGATTCAATATTGTAAAAATCTGAATGACCCCGTATTGATCTATAGACTCAGGGCAATTCTAATCAAGATCTCATTAGGTTTTCTTATGGAATTTGACAAAATGATTATTAGGAAATTCAAAGCAGTCCATCTTGACGAAAAACAGGGTGGGAGGATGTGCTCTACCAGATATCAAGATTGATTGATTGATTGATTTTAGATTTTATTTATTTATTTGAGAGAGAGCACAAACTGGGGAGAAGGAGGAGCACCTGATGCGGGACTCGATCCCAGGACCCTGAGATCATGAACCAAGCCCGATCCAAAGGCAGATGCTTAACCGATCAGGCACCCTCAGATATCAAGACTTTTTATAGAAATACAGTAAACAAGAAGTGAAGGACTGGCATAAAAATGGACACACTGACAAATGGAACAGAGAGTCCAAAAACAGACACACACATTTAAGGACATTGACTTATTATAAAGATATCACTACAGATCATTGGAGAAGGAATAGTGTCTTTCATAACTAACGCTGGGACAATTGGCAATTCTTACGCAAATCACACAATATGCAACATAACCCCAAATGGATTATAGGTCCAAATGTGAAAAGCCAAACAACAAGCTCCAGAAGGTAACAGAGGGGAATATAGTCTTATCTCAGGAGAGCAATATCGGGACACAAAAAGCACCAACCATAAGAAAAGATGACAGATTTATATGGAAATTAAGATTACCTAGCAAAACGAGTATTTGGTGTTAGAAGACGGAATAATGGTTGTCCATGATGGAAGGATAATGACAGGGAGAGGAGACTTCTGGAAATACTGTTTCTTGATCGAGGTGCTCATTTAATGAAAGTGCTCACTCTCCAAGAATTTACTAGGCTGTACACTTATGATTTGTGTATTTTTTCTGTATACGTGTTACAATTCAATAAAAAATTTTTCATTGAGGGGCGCTTGGATGGCTCAGTCAGTTAAGCATCTGCCTTCAGCTCAGGTCGTGATCCCAGAGTCCTGGGATGGAGCCCTGAGCCCTGAGTCAGGTTCCCTGCTCAACAGGGAGCCTGCTTGCCCCTCTCCCTGCTTGTGCTCGCGCTCTGTCAAATAAATAAATAAAATCTTAAAAACATTTTTCCAGTGAAGAAATCAAGACTCCTCTTTATCAAAAAACATCACTGGCAAAGAGCTCATGCAGAATATATAAATAATTCCTAAGAGTCCCATTAAGAAAAAGTCGGATAACCAAATACAAAAACAGGCAAGACTTGAATAAGCATTTCAAAAAAAGAGGAAAGAATCAATAGACATAACTCCATTTGAAACACAAGATACTACTACTCCATCTAGTCAAATTGACCAGAGTCTCAGCTTAAACCCCACCTTTCTTCTAGGAGGATTTCCCCGACCCCCTAATTGAGGTTGCTGGAACCCACAGTGTCCTGTTCCTTTCCTACCAGAACACTCATCCACTTCCCCCATCAACCACTGGGGAGGAGGGTTGTCTTTCTGCTTTGTCAGCCTCCAAAATCTGCACTGGAGAAAGCATCTGAAACATCCCCCCCAGCCCCACGTGCATTAGAGGAGGGTGAGGCAATAAGCATATCGATAGACAGGAAGACTTGAGGGTAATGGCATGAGGTTCCTCTGGAAGTGTGGAAGCAGAGCGGGGGGGGGGGGGGTATTGCAGGCTCTCTGGTCCCACTGGTGGAGAACAAAGCAGTCATTTACCAGCTCGGGTTAAGGAAGCAGGCCCCTGAGTCCCCCACTCCCGTCTTTTCCAACCAGGTCATCAGTGGGTCGAGGAGCCTCTGAAGTAGGAATGATAGATCAGAAAGTGGAAGATAAGCCCAAGAAAACCACCTTGCCCTCATGGGGGCCAGAAGACAGACCAGGCTCCAGGGCAGGATAGAGGGCCATTTCTCCGTTCCTCTGGTCCCCCACCTGGCCTTTCATTCCTTCCTTTGCCCTCCCTAGGTATCCTTCATGCCACCTCCCAGCTGCCCCGAACTGCTTTGCTCATGTCTCTGTTTCGTCATTCTCCACTGATGTCCTCGGGTGGAGATGATCCGTGCAAGGAGACTGGGGTAGTTATCCTGAGCTCCATGGAGCCCTAGGGACAGGTGCAAGGATTCTAAGAACCTCCTGACATCACATATAAAAGTGTGCGCGTGCGTGTGTATGACAGAGAGATTATCATTATTCTGGGAAACAAACAGATTTTCAAATGACTCTGAGATGCCAAAAAGTCAAAAAATAAATCCATGTGTTAGCTAGCCAGGAGCTGAATTTTGGCTCCATCATTTACTAGCAGTGTGACCTTGGGCATACATACATTCTCTGTGCCTCAGTTTCCTTATCTGTAAAATAGGTATAATATATAGCAACCTCATATAGTTGTCATGAGGATTGATGTGTTAATCCCTGCAAAGCCCATGTAAGGGGTTGGCATATGAGATGTTCTATAAAGAGTTATATTATCGCTGTCATTACTACCGTGGCCTATCTCACTTACCTAGAAGGTAGAGCCTGAAACTTACTGCTGGTTCTCTCAGCACTCACAGAACAGAGAGCCTGGTCTGAAGAGGGCTTAATACACGGGGGGGTGGGGCAGGAATCACCCCCACCCTCTTAGCACTGGTGTCGTCACTGAAGGGCAGCGCTGCAGATCTGACGCCCCAAGGAAATCACAGGTGCGCTGGGTGTTCCACCCGCCACACCAGCATAACTGCCCGCACGGCCAGACTCGGGTCCTGGACTGTCACCCAGCCCGAGCCGTAGCACAAGTGCAGCTCCACTCGCCTCCAGCAGCGTGAGCGGACTGTGCCACAGAATGAAATGGGGAAGCCCCACAACAGAAGAGGCTCCGCGGGCCACACTTGAAGAAGGGCTGGTGATTATGAGCGGTGCATGCTCCCCGGTACTAAGGAGTTACAACTTGCCACGTTAAAGTGAGAGAAGAACACCTCAAGGGTTTGTCAAAAGAAATGCTGTGGTCCGTGGATTAATCAGACTCATCTGGCAGTATCTTTTTTAAAAATTAATTAATCAATTTTTAAATTCCAGTATAGTTAACATACAGTGTTATATTAGTTTCGGGGTACAGTATAGTGATTCAGCACTTCCGTTCATGACTCAGTGCTCAACAGGATAAGTGTCCCCTTTATCCCCCTCAGGTGATTACTCACCCATCCTCCCACCCACCTCCCCTCTGGTAACCATCCGTTTGTTCCCTAGAGTTAAGAGTCTGTTTTGGGTTTTTCTCTTTTTTCTTTTGTTCATTTGTTTTTTTTAATTTTCACATATAAGTAAAATCATACGGTATTTGTCTTTCTCTGATTTACTGCACCGAGCTCCATACTCTCTAGCTCCATCCATGTTGTTACAAATGCCAAGAGTTCATTCTTTTTCATGGCCCAGTAATACTCTGTTCTACTGTATCCATTCATCTATCAATGGACATTTGGGCTGTTTCCATTATTTGGCTATTGTAAATAATGTTGCAATAAACATAGGGGTGCATTTATTTTTTTGAATTAGTGTTTTGACTTTTGGGGGGTAAATACCTAGTAATGGAATTACTGGATCATATGATAATTCTATTTTTAATTTTTTGAAGAACCTCTGTGGTGTTTTCTACAGTTTGCATTCCCGTCCACAGTGCCCAGGGTTCTTTTTTTCCCCACATCCTCACCAACACTTGTTTCTTGTGTTGTTGATTTTAGCTGTTCTGACCGGTGTGAGGTAACACTCATTGTAGTTTCGATTTGCATTTCCCTGAGTGATACTCAGCATCTTTTCACGTGTTGTTGGCCATCCGTATGTCTTCTCTGTGGAAATATCTGTTCGTGTCTTCTGTCATCTGGCAGTATCTTTTCAAAGTCTTTCCAAAGCCTCTTTTTATAATGAACTTTTCTCAGACTTGTAGTAATGTTAATTGAAACAAAAAACAAGACCTTAATAATGACTCTTCATTACTCTTCTAACTTCGATGTTTTAGATGTCACAATCTTCCATAGATCGGCATCTCAGCTCACTCCGAACAAGACCTGCCATTACGCAGAGCTTCCTCGTGTCACCACACCTTCGCCGACTGCCTGGGTCATTCACTCACACCTGCATTGCCCATGTCCATTACACCGTGCCCTGGGGGTGCAGCTGGGAGAAGGGAGATCAAGAAGACACAGCTGCTTTCTCCAGGTGACAAAAATCCACGAAGGGGGACAACGATTTCTGTTTCAGGACACATCACAAAAGTGGTAATAGAAGCATCTAGGAGATACTACAGGACGAAAGCTCAATTAATTCTAACCAAGGGCACTGTGGAGAATTTCACAAAAGAGACAACTTTTGATTAATTCTGACAGTGGGCACTGGAGAAAGTATCACCATAGTATAGTGTTTGGACTGGGCTTTGAAGCAGTGGTTACTTCTAGCAGGTAGTGAGGGGAAGAAAGGCATTTCAGGCTGTATGAACAGTGTCTGGGGGTGCAGGGCAGTGAGGTGGACAATTAACCCACACTTCTCAGATGGGGGAGAAAAAGCAGCTTCTTTGATCTTTCTTGCAAAAGATCATGCCCAGAGTGTGAGAATTTTTCAGTTATCAATTAATAGCAGCTCAGTCTAGTCCGGTTTTTAAAGTGTTTCAGATTTCCTCTCACCTCAGGTGACCCTGCAGCACAGAGGAGGAAAGGGCCCTGGCATCCACACTGGCTGGCCTCTGCCGTGAAGTACATGGCCTGGACCGAGCCCTGGCCTGGTGTCCACTGAGATGCAACAGACTCCGCGGGTCTTTTGGCAAATCCGGGGCCCCGTCTTTTGTCTCCAGTAGCAAAACCCTCCCACCCAGTGGGCTTTGTGTCCAGAGCTGAAGCCGGTGCTGGTCTGCTGGTCACTTCAGCATTCTGCATCAACTCACTAAGTCAGCAAACACGCACACACACACACACCCCTTCTCCCATGCTATGCCAAGGCAGTGAGCCATCAGCCTCCCTCCCTGACCACATCCACAAAGTTCTTGGGTTCCCTCGGAAAGACAGACTGGCACTCAAATGATGAAAAAACTCTCCGTTGTACTGTTCCAAGGAGGGACAAGTTTACCTCACAGGGTGTCATATGCTGTTTGACTCCATTGATATGGAGCTCAAGAATGAGCAAAACTAATTCATGGTGACAGAGGTCAGCATAATGGTTGCCCTTGGGAGACACCATCTGGGAGGGGATGTGAGGGAGCCGTTTGAGGAGCTGGAAGTGTTTTATATCTTGATCTGGATAGTGTTTCCAAGGATAAATAGTTACACATGTAAAAATTTGAACTATATACGAGATTTATATACGTTTGTGGTAGGCAGAATAATGCCCCCCCAAAGATGCTCACATCCTAATCCGCAGAACCTGTGAATGTGTTAGGCACCACAAGGCAAAGGGGAATTATGGCAGCAGATAGAACTAAGGATGCTGATCAGCTGACCTTAAAATAGGAAAAGCAGCCTTGATTATCCAGGTGGACCCATTGTAATCACGAGGGTCCTTAAATGTGGAAGAAAGAAACAGAGTTCGGAGTGATGCAACGTTTGAAGAACTTACCCAGCTGCTGCTTCACTTTAAAGACAGGAAAAAAGCCAGCGGCCAAGGAATCTCGGCAGCCTCTAGAAGCCAGAAAGCAAATCGCAAGAAAACAGATTCTTTCTGGAAGCTCCAGAAAGGAGCACAACCCCGCCGACACCGTGAGTTGAGCCCAGTGAGACCCATTTCGGACTTCTGAACAACAGAAGCATAAGATCTGTATTGGTTCAAGTCTCTAAATTTGTGGTGATTTGTTTAAGACCTACGGAACACTAACACAGTGCTCACCTCGAGAAACTATTTTTTTAGAGGCGAGAGAGAGTGTCCTAGGTGGACGGGGGAGCGTCTGGACTCGGGGCAGCTGCCGCGGCGTCAGCGGGGAAGAACGTGTTGGTGGGACACCTCGGTAAGTACAAGGTACCCTTTCCACCGCCGATTCGCCGAGGCAGCAGCCTCGATCCCCTGCCCTTTGGGAAAAAGAGTTTGCCTGTGAGCAGCCTCGCCCTTCTCCACTGATTATGCCTCACTGTCGTGGGGAAACCCGTCACATCTTCATCACCGAGAGGGGTCACAAGGGCCCACGCAGATGCTGGGTGGGCAGAGACCCCAAGGAAGGAGGTGGTGCTGTGGACTGAATTTTTGTGACTCCCCCGCCCCCCAGATTCATATGTTGAAGCCTAGTTCCCCTGTGATGGTGTTAGGAGGTTGGGGCCTTCGGAAAGGGAGTAGTTCATGAGGGTAGAACGTCCACAAACAGGACTTGTAAGAAGAGACAAGAGAGCTTGCTCCTCTCTCCCTTAGCCCCGCGGCGGCGCAGCGAGAAGGCGGCGGTCTGCAAACCAGGACACGGACTCTCATCAGAAACCGCATCGATGGCGCCCTGATCTCAGACTCCCAGCCTCCAGAACGGTGAGAAATAAACTTCTGTTGTTTAAGCTGCCCAGTCTATGATCTTTTGTTAAAGCAGGATTTTCGGTGTTAGGACTTTAGGGTCTAGGCTGGACTAGGTTGGGGCTCTACCTCCGCGAGCGGCAACGGCCTCACCAGCAGCGCGATTCTGGAGCCCCTGCTACCCCAGGGCTCCCGAGCCACAGGCTCTGGGGGGGTCTGGGAGTCTGGGTTTTCCGGAGCACCGTGGTGACGCCGATCCACACGCAAGTGTGAGAACCCGACGGCTTACCTCTAATGAGGCTTCCGAAGTGAGATTTTACAATTCCCATGCCCTAACGGCCCCTTTCCTCTCGCTGTCAAGGTCCTCCACTACCGATCTCCACCAGCTGTCTCCACCTCCTTCCTGTCCTCCCCTCCTGGCCCTCGCTGAGTCGAGGAGTCTTCCTGGGGCCCAGGCCTCCTTGCTGAAACCGTCCCCTGTGGTCTCTGCGACAAAGCTCTTCCTTGCAGACGTGCAGCCCCTTCCACAACCACCCCTCTCCTGAAAGCCCATGCTGACTCTCCTCACCCCCTGAGCCCCATCTCCTGACCCCAAACTCCAAGACCTGATTGTTGTCAAAGATTAGAAGAGGTCTCCACTGGATATCTAACAATTTCTTAAATGTAACATCCCCAAACAGACTTGTTGGGGTCCAGCATCCTGTCCTTTTGGAACGCAGTGACCTTGTTGCTCACCTGGACTCTCAGGTGGGGTCAAGTGAGGGATGGAGTGAGGTTGCCCCAAGGGGATTGCAGGGGAGGGGCTGTGTGGGGGAGAGACCAGAAAGGAAAGATTAATTTCAGGGGAAGGAGTGAGTAGGAGCATAGCATGGGAGGCAAGTTAGGGTTTCTGCTCCAGAAGGGAAGCGCCAAGAACACTGAGGAAGGATCAGAGGGGGTCTCTTCCAAGGGCGATAGCTCCTGGGAGGAAAAGTCTGCAGGAGCCCCAGAAGCCAACTCTCTCCCTAGCTTCAGCTTCCCAACCTCAAATGTAACAGTGGAGCGCAAGACCACTCCATGTGGGAACGGGGAAGCCGAACCAGGGAAGTCCAAGAAGCACCCAACGGGAGGCCACGGCTTCAAAGAGAGCCATGACCTTGCCTTAAGCTGGCTCCACGGGCCTCACTGGGGCAGAGGAGTAGCCATTGAGGCCTTGGTGGCCAGACTCCTGCAGCTTAGAAGTCCAGGGTTGAATCCCTGCTAGGGAGGAGGCCACAGAGTCAAGCACGTGGAGAGCCCTGGGGCCCTGGGGCACACAGAGGGTGTCTTACATGGGAGTGGTTCTAAAGTATCATCCCAGGTGAAAAGCCTCAGAATTACCTTAGAAACTGCCTTAGGAAGGCATCACATTAGAGACAGTCCAACCAGAGAAGTAACTAGGCAGTAACCTTGCACAGTGACACAGCAATTGTATTGAGATATGATAAGAAATATAGATTTGGTTTTTTTCCCTGGTCCCTGGCACAGAGCTCTAAACACCTTTGTAATTTCCTGAGGGATAGAGGTAGAAGAGTATCTTTTATATTCACAACAGACTCCCACCAAACTTCTCTGAGTTTATGCTAATGAGGAGGTAGCTTCCAGATGGGGACTGCGTACCAGGGGGACCTACTATGTGAGTAGAGGGCTGGAACTTCCAGCTGCAGCCCCACTGCCCAGCCTCCGGGAGGGGGTACTGGAGGTTGAGATGATCACCGATGGCCAAGGTGACCATCAGTGATGCTTCTGTAACGGAACTTCTATAAAACCCTCGACGGCACAGTTCGGTGAGCCACCAGGTGAGCAAGCACACCCCCATGCTGGGAAGGTGGCAGACCCCAGTGCCACGACACAGTGCGCCTGCGCTCAGGACCCTTCAGTTCTCGCCCTGTGGACCTCTTCCTCTGGCTGCCCATCTGTGTCCTTTATAACACGCTTTATAATAAATCAGGAATAGCAAGTCGAGTACTTCCCTGAGCTCTGTGGGCCATAAGAGCACGTTACTGAACCTGCAGAAGGGGTTGTAGGAACTCCTGTTTTTGTAGCCAAGTCAGACATGGGCAGGTGACTTGGGAACCCACTACTTGCATTTGGCGTCTGAAGTGGAGGGACGGTCTTGTGAGTGAAGGAATGAGTCTGCATTATTTCAAAGCAGAAAGTCCTGGGGCACCTCGGTCCTGGGATGGAGCCCCACATCAGGCTCCCTGCTCAGCGGAGAGCCTGCTTCTCCCACTCCCTCTGCTGTTCCCTGTGCTTGTGTGCTCTCTCTCTCTCTCACTCTCTCTCTCAAATAAATAAAATCTTTAAAAAAAAAAAAAAAGCAAAGCAGAAAGTCCTAGCATTCAAAATAGCTGAGAGATGCCTCACGCTAGAGGAAAGGAATGAAACAGGGTTCTAGACATGGACAGGCTGTTGGATGAAGCAGGACAGCAGGACAGCATGGGGCAGGGGTGACGTGGACAGATAGATGCTCATAGGCAGAAACAAGCATGGTTGCACAGGGACTGAGAGCATTCTGGGGGGAAGAGTCACAATTAGGGGTAGGAGGAGACAGGAGTGAGCTGGGCTGGACTGTGGAGTCCTCTGGAGCCAACAGGGAGAAGAGGGGCTGCATTTACTCTTGAAGAAGATGAGAAGCCTGCAGTTTGTGAGGAAACAGTACAGGGAACCAAGGTTTCCAGAAGGTGAACCTGGCAATGGAGGGGGAGAATTCCTATAGGCAGTGCTTGTGAGCTTCTTATCTTTATTGCCCCTAAAGAGAAAATTCTAATGGAATTTAAGGTTATTGATTAATTTAAATTAAATGAAATACTAAGAAGAAAGACTTGGTCAGGGAGGACTGAACTTTGGAGGGCCATAAACCACTGTAAGGTGTCTTTTTCACCCCGGAAAGACCATGTTGAGAACATGTGGTGTAAGGGGGTGAGGCCGGGGAAGGAAGGGGCAGATCTGAGTGACCATTTGATGGATGAATTGATTCAAGCTGGTTGACTGGGAAGGGGAGGAGGGCAAATTCAGCAAGGGCTCCACACCTTCCAGATTGAGTCACCCGAGAACAAGCGGACAGAAGATCGTAAGGTTCACTAAGTGAAAGCTGGAAGCATTGGGGTTTGCAGTTATCACATGAGTTATCACATGAGGCAATGCTGCCTTCCTTCTCTCCTGAATTCAGTCCTTTGCTGCATGAATTTAGCGCTGGAAGGGTGTCTCCTGTGTTCTAGAAGCTAATGTGGGGAAGGTGCTATTGGCCCAACCAGTGCCCCAACCTGCCCCCCATCACAGGCTGGGTTCAGTCCCCGGGTCTGTCTGAGTCACTCAATCTCAACCCACCCAACGCTGACCTGTGGGTTTGCCCCTCCAGGCCCGCTCTCCTGCCCGGTGCTGGGGAAGGACCTCTATGGACAGCAACAGCATTTGCAGGCCCACCCACAGGCAAGAGCGCAACCAGAGACCCATACACCGCACGCTTCAATATCTGAGGCTTATAAATCCAGCTAGGGTCCTGCAACATGAGAAATATAACACATTGCCTATCCTACCTCTTCGACAAATACACCTTCACAATGACCCCAAAGGCCAAGTCCCACTTCAGAACGCTTAGACTCCCCAGAGCTCCAGGCTGGCACATGCCAGGACAGGGAGAGGGGCCCCAGCCCCTGAGCCACCTTTCTTTCCTACCCCCTCAGCAGCACCCCACGTGCAGAAGAGCCTCTTGTGCACGCATGTGACACCCCCATCCACGTATCTAAGCTCCATCCCACCCCCTTCCACCAGCTATGCCTCGGCCACCCCTCAGAAAGAGGGGTGTCCACATGGATGACGCAGTCCCCCTGGGGGCTTGCCTAGGGAAGAGGCCTGTGCAAGTCCTGGAAACGGGCTCAGGGTAGTGCGGACGAGTGAGTCCCAGTTCCCGCGCTCCGATGTGGCCAGGAGGGAGACCCCGCGTGGGCACCGCCTCTTGGCCCCACAGGACACAGCCTGAGGCAGGCATGTGGCCGGAGCAGGGCCGGAGCAGGGCCCCGTTGCCCGCGCCTAAGGCTGCTGCTGACCACGGCGGGTCCCTGCCTCCTGCCTTCTGGCTGGGTACGGCCAGTGAAAGTGCCCGTGGGCATCAGAAGGTGGGAGGGGAATGAGGGGAACTGCTTCTTTCCCAGGTGACTCCCTGAAGGTCTACAGGCTGCAGCCCTCTCCCAGAGGCCACAGCTCTAGATCTTTTCCAGATCAGGTAACGGCTGCCTCCTCTTACCCTTCAGGCCTCAGCTTGGTAATGGCTCCATGCTCCCAGCACATTAAACTCTCTCCGCAACCCCTCTGAGCCGTCCCTCTCTTCCGGGGCGGTTACTCCGTCTTCTCCCAACTGCCTGTCCCTAATGCTGCATCTCAGTGAATGGTTCCCCCAGGGCTGACGCTTAGGTGTCCCCGGTTCCCTGACGGCGTCAGAGGCCGTCTCCCTTTTTAGCATCCCTCAGACCCCTCCATTCTCTCTGCGGCCTTAGCTTAATCTCTCATGGGCTCTGTTCTGGGCCAGAAGTGGCCAGCCAGTGGCCAGTATCCATGATAACTGCTCCAGCCATCCTCCCACAGGCCCGCAGTGAGCTGCCTAAAACACACGTCCTCCCAGAGCTGCCCCTGCGCGGCCTCTGTGCCCCGCCTCACACGCACACGCACATGCACACGCACACACATACACCCTAGATATAGTCCAGCCACGCAGAGCTGCTCATAGTCCACTGACACACTTCATCTTTATTCCAGAACACCTTTCTCCCAGGCTTGTCCTTTTTCCTCCCACTGGGCTCACCCACTGAGCATTTTCCAGATTCACTGCAAGCATCGCCTCCTGAGTGAAGGCCTCTCTGGTGCTCTCTGAACAGAACCGACCATTCCCTCAGTCCCCTCACTCCATCAGTAGCGACATCCTACATTGCTTCATCGCTTCTCTAGTCCCCAGTACACGGTTCGCTTCTTGAGAACGATCTAGCTTTTCAGGCAAAGTCACTGACTGTAAAGGACTCCAATAGCACTTGCTTCCCAGGCAAGGGTGGCTCCTCGGTGTTCTTCCTCCCTGGCTCCTTGGGGCAGCAGCTGCCTGGTGCCCATGACCAGACTGTGCGGTGTGCGCCCTACAGCTCCCGCACTTTCCTTCCCCGCACAATCTGACATCCTGACGGAGGATCTCGGCAACACTGGTCTTCCTCACTAGAGCGTACAAACTCCAAGGACTATGGCTCTCTTGCTCACCACTGGGTCCCCAGATACCACAGACCCTGCTGACACATAACAACAGCTCAAAAAGTATGGGGCTTTTTAAAAACAGGCTCCACACCCAACATGAGGCTTGAACTCAGACCCTGAGATCAAGAGTTGGATGCCGTACGCTCTACCCGCTGGGCCAGTCGGGCACCCCGCAGCTCAAAAACTACGTATCTGTCTTATGAATAGAAGTGGTTTTGGTTGGAGAACCGAACCGACTTTGTTGCCACCATTCTTCCTGACCAGCCTGACAAACTCCTCGGATATAACTCAAAGAATCCACGATGACCCTCCATCCCTCCTGGGCCTCCCCTGTATGCAATTTGAATTAGAAATCAGCATTGTGCAGGTGTGAATGTAGACTGCACAGCTGCTATAGAAGAAAATGTGGAGGGTCCTCAAAAAAGTAAACAGAACTACCATATGACCCAAGCAGTTCCGCTTCGCAACTACCGCAGAGAATGAAAAGCAGGGTCCCAGACCGCTTTCCGTACACCTGCGTTCATGGCAGCACCACTCACAACGTCCGAAAGATGGAAACAACCCAACGTCTGCTAACAGATGAACGGGTAAACAACATGTGATCTCTACATCCAGTGGAATATTATCTGGCTCTAAAAAGAAAGCACATTCTGATATATGCTACAACGTGGGTGAGCCCTGAGGACATTATACGAAATGAAATAAACCAGTCACAAAAATCAGTCAAAAGCTGTATGAGTCCACTTATTTGAGGTCCCTAGAGTAGCCAAATTCATAGAGACAGAAAGTAGAATGGTGGTTGCCAGGGGCTGGGGAAAAAGGAGAGAATGGGAGTTAAGTGTTTAATGGGTACCGAGTTTCAGTTTGGGAAGATGAAAAATTTTTGGAGATGGATGGTGGTGGTGGTTGAGGAAAAGTGCCGCTGACCTGTACCCTTAAAAATGGTTAAAATGGTAAATTTTATGTTCTCTATAGTTTACCACAATTTTTCAAAAACTACATTTAAATTTAAAAAAAAGAAAGAAAGAAAGAAAAACCAGAATTGCAACCTATCTCCTGACACATGGAGGAGACCTCCCAGGCCTCTGGAGCTTTCTCTAACCAGGACACATACTGAATCAGGCAGCTGGGAGCTTAGGCAAGGTATTTTCGTTTCAACTGATCCCTGGGAGTATTAGGAAGCTGCTAGATTTTTAATCCTTTCTCTTTCCAGGTTGAAAAGGTCACCCATGGGGTATCTAACCTTAGATAAATTCTTCTCTATCAACTACTTTTCAACATCAATCCACAAGGAAGCCCCTCTTAAGGAAATGAAATAGAGAAGACAGGAATAAGGCATCCCCCACAACTAGCAGCAGACATCTTTGTTCAAATGGCATGCTTAGTGTGCGTGGGTGCGAAGGGGAGGAGGGGGTCAGGATGGGCCCAGGCTCTGCTTCTCCCGGGGGCCTGGCACAGGGCTGCCCACAAGGAAGGAGTGCCTTCTGTTACCTGTCCAGAGTCACCTAGGTGCTGTCCGCCAGCCTCCTCCCTCAGAGACCTGTCGGCCACCGGTCCGTGTCCCCCACCCAAGGATGAGGTGCTGGGTGGAATGGGACCCTCAGAAGCACCTGCAGGGAAGGCTTCTTGGCTCTAAACCATCTCCAGGTACCCCACACTCCTGGGATGACCCCATCCCAGCTGCTTGGCCTGGACCTCCTGAATCACAAGCCGTCTTGTCTCGGGGCAGGTGGGAGTGTGGAGCCCTGGCACCTCGCTATGTGCTCCCTTTCCGCCCCTGCAGCCAAGTGGTGTCTGGACACCCAGGAAAGCCCTGCATAGGATACAAGGTGCCCGAGGACCAAATGCCCTGTGGGTGGGGGGTGGAAAGAGGGCGAAACGGCCCCCACCCTGTGCTTTGGGAACTGAGATCTGACGTGTGGGAGCCTCAGGACTCATCATAGAGGCAGTGGTGACACCTCCTTCCCCTGCAGCTTCCCCCAAGGGCAGGGCCTTCCCGGCCTCAGACGCTCACTTGGGCAGGAGCAGGGGACTGTCCTGACCCTTCACTCTGAGGGGCCCCTTTGGCGGGCCCAGCGGTGGCAAGGGTCAGGGCACAGGAAGTCCGATTTGCTATTCGAATGTGGCTGGAGGGAGGAGCACCCGGACTGGGGCTGCAGCCTGTGGGATGACTGTGCTCCGAGCCAGGTTTTCCGGGAACAGGGCAACAATTACCCTGCCATTCCTGAGAGCCAGCTCCTGGCTTCCTGGCTTTCTCCTTGAGGAGGGGAAGTTTTTAGGAGGCTTTCATTTCTGCAGCTTATATCCCAGATGAAACCAAAGTTCTGCTCCTGGAGGTTCTGTAGCCACCTCCTAAGCTCCCGGACCCCAAGCTCTTCTTCTTTACCCCAGGTAAACTGAGGGTATTGACCACGTGACTGCTCAGGCTCCTGCCAGCAGCAACAGCCTCCAGTGGAAAGTTACTACAAGTTCTTCAGGATACTACCCGCACCCATACACACACACCTGCTCCCCAAAACTGTGCACTGAGGCAGGGCCATGTTAGGACTTTAGAGGGCCCTGGGCACTTTTGCTTTCATGGGCTCCTTCCGCCATAAAAAATGTTAAAAAGCATATTTTATAACTGTATTGGTATGAGGCGAATATATAATTATATGTCTTCAAACATTTTCTTCTACCTAACATTGCATTTTTTTCTTCTGGTTTTAAAATAAATTAAAATATTTTCAGAGGCTTCTAAGTATCATTGTGAGCATTTGACGCTATGCCTACTGCACCTGATGGGTCTGTCAGCCCTGCATGAGGGACATACAGGTGGAAGGGAAAAGAAAGAGCCTCAGCCAGAAGGAAGGGTCTAACCTCAGCAGGAATGTGACCTGAGCCAGTCACTTCCCCTCTCTGGGCCTCAGTTTCCCCATCTGGGGAAAATAATACTCTCTACCTCATGGAGCAGCTGTGACGACTAAAATGAGATCCTGTACATACATACCTTGTTTAGAATGGTGCCCGGCACAGAAAAATCACTATGAGAGTGTTAGCTGTCATTAATAGTACTGAGTACTACTGTTCTAGCCGCTCAGCGGACCCTCTACAACTGACACTACGAGAAAGCCTCCTGCTGACAGGGACGTCTCAGACCTCCTGGAGCGGATACAGCTATTTTAGAGACGCTTATTCAGGAAAACTGTTTTCCTAAAATTCCCTGTCAGCATTTCTATGGCGAGCCCTCCCCCCGGGGGGGGAACCAACACCACCGGAGAAACTGCGGCCTCCCCCCCTGAGCCCACGGTGAGGGGCATTCCTGGGCAGGAAGAAGGGCCACGGGGCCAGAATCTGCCTCCTCCTTTTATCCTTCTGCTCAGCAGGTGTCAGAGCTCAGGGATTGAGTGGGAGGCTTTTTAAAATGCAAAGGCCTCTGGGATAAATGAAGGTCTAATCCCTTAATAGTCACACAGAGGAGGGCCTGACAGTTGGGTTTTCTAAGGGGACCTTGAACCCCTACGTGTCAAGGGCTTTACACACATTATCTCCTTTAATCCTGACAACCCCCTCCCCCAGGCGATGACAGTGTAGGGATTACTATCCCCATTTTACAACCCAGCAAACAGAGGCTCAGAGAAGGTCTGCGACTTGACTGCAGACAACCCCTACTGCCCCAGGCACCTAAGAGAAGATCTGGAAAGGATGAGAAAGGGAAAGGGAAGCCAGCTGGCCCAGGTCGGCTTGGCCGGGGCGGGTGGGGGGGGGGGGGGCACTGGCTGAAATGCTCTGGGCCTCAGTTTCCTGAATCCACAAGGCGGGGGAGCGTTGGCCCCACATCTCACACATTCTGCTCTTCTCACCCCACTCCCAGCCTGGTCAGAACAGATGGCCAGCTCCTTTCCTGGCCCGCCCGTGGCGTTTCTCCAGTTCCTGGAAGGGACCGCCACCAGCCTCGCCACACCCCTCCCTGACTCCAAAGCAGCAACGCCCCCTTGGGAGGGGACTTGTAAAGCGTTAAATTGTTGCTGCACTGAAAGGCAGGTGGCCTTCAAAACCCCAAATTCCCAGCTAATCAGGGTGGCTGAGCAGGGGAGCCATGTGGTGTCCAGACTCTCCAGGCTGGCTCATATTGTAGGAACAGAGACTTTGCAGCGGCAGGCAGGTCCTCTCGGGATGCAAACAGCTTGGCCGGCAGCAGGACTTCCGTCGGCACCCTTCTCTGCTCCCTTCCCTGCAGCTCTGCTCTCCTTGGGAAAATGTGGGACTCTGGAAGCCGAAGTGGGCTTATCCGACTGTGAGTGGGAAAATCAGGGCCCCAAGGGAGGGCTGGGCCTGCGAGAACAGGACAGAGCGGCAGCAGGCAGCCCCGGGGAGCAGGCCCCACGCCGGTCCTACCTCCAAAGGCGGGCCTCATGGAGAAGTCGTGGTCCTCCACTCTGAGAAGGGGCTGAGGTTTTCCCTTGCGGATTTTGGTCACGTCAAGGTTCTTCTTATACAGGTGACTGCAAAGACAAGCAAGAGACATTTTTTCAGTGGCCCACAAAGGCATTTGTGGGGGTGACTCCTTGCAGGATCTACCTGTTAGACACCATTTCTCCACCCCTGAAGGCTACACACACACACACACACACACACACACACTCCCACCCTGTCCCCTCCAGGTCCTCACAGGCAGGTCCTGAGGACGACACCCTTCTAGGGCCTTCCTAAGGTAAGTTATGATTGGATGACAGCATTTGGGTTGAATGGTGGAGGATGATACATTTTTTTTTAAATGTTTCTCTTATGTTACTATAATATTGGTTTTGTAATCAATAAAATTCTGACACAAATATGGCGAAGTTTAAACATGCTGGTTTTATCCTCGCCAGACCCAGTGCTCCTTCCGTCAGTCCGGCTGGCAGGTGTCTGCACAGCCCACCCTGGAGCAGAACCTCAGCCCCGAGAGCAGGCAAGGCACAGGCCGTGGGGATCAAGGCCCCGCTGGGGACAGAGTTGCTCTGGTGACTCAGGCGGGTGGTGGAGGCCGGAGCCAGCCTCGGGCTGCAGACCCGGGTCCACTCTCTTTCCTTAACCCAGATGACAAAGGGGTCATTCTCTAGTCTCTCTCATCCACACTCACTCTTTCCAGATCTTTTTTATTTTTTGTTCCTCACCAAAACCATACATAATCCGAAAGCAGTAAAATCCAAAATACTCTAAAGCAATATTCTACTGACATAATTATCACTAAACAGAAAGAAGAGAGGAGGGAGAAGGAAAGGGAGAGAGGGAGGAAGGATTTGTGTCTGACAAGATGTGAGATCTAATTCTTGACTGAAGAAACTGAACAACCTTATCAGAAGTCAGTGTTACTGTAAATTTTGTTATGTGTAGGATATTTAAGGACTGTGGTAGATGAAGAGATTTGGGGTTGAATGTTTGTTGTGCATTTAAATACAATCCCTATTTTACGCTCAGTGTCCTTATCATACTTCAGGGGTTTTTTTTTTAGAAAAATAGGCATATTTCCTGTTTAGACTTTATAAGAGGGAAGTAACATGTTCCTCTCTCAAGGTTCTGTTCTTTGAGACATCTTTCTATGAAGTCCTTAACTTTCATTCTCTGTCAGCTCTGCCCAGATGGTGTAATTTCTTGGGAGGGCTAAAACCGAGCTGATCACTAAAGTAGCCACTAGCTACATGTGGCTGTTTAAGTCAATTTAAATTAAATTAAGTTAAATTAAATTAAATTAAATTAAATTTTAATTAATAAAATAATTAATACTAAAACAAAATAATACTCATGTTATTTAATTATACTAGCCATATTTATGTGCTTGATAGCCACTTGAGGCTGGTGGCTACCATGTTGGTAAGTGCAGCTCTGTAACATTTCCAGAATCTCAGAAAGTTTTATTATGCAGTGCTGGTCTAAAGATTGGTCTGCCCTCCCCCGTCCCCTCCAAGAAGCAGATTCCCCTATAAGCTGGGCTTCCCACCTTACAGCGCTACTCTTACAGCCACCTGGAGCTCCAGGCCTCCCAACCATTCTCCCCTTCCAGCGATGGCTTTGGCTCCAACAGCTTCTCTTCCTCTCCATCAACCTTGGGATGTCAACATGCATGAGGACAGCCACCCCACACTCCGGTCGCACAAGTCCTCAATTCCTAGACTCAAATCCACTTGCTAACCACATCTCTATGGAGAACCTACTGTGCCCAGATGCGGTACTAGTCATGGGGAGGACATATAGTCACTGCCCTCACAGGGCTGATAACCCAGTGGTGGAGATAGACAATAAGCCAGTGGACAGATAAATAATGTAACTTTAGAAAGTGCAAAGTGCCATAAAAATGTAATCAACCAGGATAAGGAATAAGAGGGAGATGGGTTGGGGTGGAAGATGGTCAGGGAAGCCACCTGAGACCCAGAGGGGATGAGGGACAGAGCAAGTCATGAGATGATCTAAAGAACGTGCACTCTGAGAGAGGGAACAGCAAGTACAAATGTCCTGAGGTGAGTCTGGCTTGTGTGAGGAGAGCAAGGAGAAGGAAAGTAATAAGAAAGAAGGTGGGAGACAAGGCCAGGGACAAGATCATGAGACCCTCACGAGTATAATACTGAGAGGGGAAACCCATGAAATTCTGAGCAGGGGAGTCATAAGGACTTGTTTAGGACCTGAGAAGATACCCTGGCTGCTGTGTAGAGAAGACTGCAGAGGACACAGTAGACACCGGAGACCGTTAGGATTCTTGCTGAGAACATGGCGCCTAGATCAGGGCGATAGGGAAGGGAGGTGCAGAGAAATGATCAGATCTGAGGAAGGCCGAAAGGTCTTGCTGACGGATTGAGTATGGGGTATGAGGGAAAGAGAGGGGCGAGGATGACGCTGGTTTATGACTTGAGCCCCTGGGTGAATGGTGGGGGCATTGCCTGAGATGGCAGGTGGCACGTTTGTGGTGAAGGGGGTTCATCTCATTCTTAGCCGTCTTGATTTCGAGATGCCTGTAAGATATCCAGGGAGAAGGTGAAAACAGGGTGGGGGGCACTCAGAAGCAGGGGCAGTAGTAGTATTTTCACTTCCTTCAGCCTTGCAGGTCCCTAGGGTCACTGAGGGCTCGGCAGAGGAGCCCTTGACCTCTGCCCTCAAACACCCTCACCCCAGCTTCCTCAGCGTCTCCCTTTCCCAAGGCCCCTTCTCGTCAGCCTTCACACTGGATTCAAGTCTCTCCTCCCCTGAGCCCAAACTAAGCAGCGTGTCTCTCTAGACCGCACATCCTCCTCATGCAAAACGTATTGAAAAGCGGCAGCATTACAGGTATGGTAGTTATATTTGTCTTTAAATGTTTTCTTTAAAAAAGAAAAAAAAAGAAAGAAAAGTCCTCCGCTCCTAATAAATCCATAATCCTCGCAGACAGCTGTGTGCCTCGGGCTGCTGCCACCGCGTCGCTGGCAAGCGCTTCCTGCCCCGCTTGCGCCTGCCCCGAGCCCCGCAGGAGCGCCGGCTGAGCGTCGGCTGCCCTGCAACGCGGAGGGCCGTGCCTCGGCTAGAAACCTGCTCTTTCAGGACCGGGCACTGGGCTGTCCTTCTAGCACCTGAGAGCTCATTCTCAATCTGCATTGCCGCCTCCCTGTCCTCAGCGCACCCCCTGAACGCTAATATCCCCCGGCCCTGTCCCAGCCGCCTCCTCTTCTCCCGCTGCACCCTCGGTGGCAGGCAGCCTACGGCTGTGGCTTCGGCTGTCATCAACATGTTGACGATTCCTAAATCTGTACCCCCTGCTCTCGATCTTTTATCCAACTGCCTAACTGATGATCCCCCGATGGATATCCGATAGGCATTAAAACTCAACACACCTCTAGTTGGGTTTGGGACACAGTTTGAAGTGGTCTAGGCTGCAGGGTGAGTGGGCTTTCAATAAAAGGGGAAGGGAAGGAAGAGGCACGGGAGCGGACCGAGGGAGCGTGCGGGGCACGCAGGGACCAGGCGAGGCAGAGCCTTGAAGGTCATGTTAAGACTTCTGTCTTTATCCAAAGGTGATGGGGAAACACTGAAGGCGTTAAGCAGTTGGAGGAAGAAGCCATGATCAGAGTTGCTTTTAGACAAGCCTATTGGAAGGAAGTCCAATGTAACGTCTTTCTCCCAGGTAGCTGGAATATGGAACCCAGGTCGAGTTCCCTTGAAGCATGGTGGTCACTGTCAGGGTGCCTCCACGGAGCTTCCACTGTCACGGGCTCTGCCCCAAGCCCAGCTCCAGAAGTCAGGGGGTACCAGGCCCAGTTCCCCGCACACCAACGGCGTGACAGGCCACATTCGACACCGCAGCAAAGACATCCCAGAAAGGCGGAGGAGGAGCTCAGCCTAAGGGATTAGCAGATCATAGACATTAAACTCTGAGTGCAGCAGTTGCCCTAGCCCTCTGCCTGGCGGGGAGCAAATCCCTGCTGGCCAGCAGTTTCCATATCCATTTAGAGGGGAGGATTAGGGAGCGGAAGTCCCAGAATTCCAGCCCCCCTGAAGGACAGAGGAGATTTGAAATGCCTGTGCCATTAATGAGGGCCCAGAACTGGGCTTTTGTTGTTTTGTTTTTTAAAGGAACCAGTTACTTGATAACTCAGGCCACTGATGTCCCCAGCCTTGGGCTATTTGTATGAGTAGATGTCCTCAATCCGCCCTTCCAGTGCCCAGATGCCTCGGCCCGAAAACCCCAGACTCCAGGGGCCAGACCTGAGTCCCAGCCCAATGCGGGGCAGCCAGCACCTCCACGGGACCTCAGACCAGCCTTGGGCAGGGAGAGAGGAAAAACGTGCTCACTACACCTTTGAGAGGCAGGGCTAGTGCCCCCCGGGCTGAGGTTTATTTGGTAGCCATGACAGCAGGCATGACGACCATGCCTGTGTGAATCACCCTCTCTTTGTGCAGGCCCTGAGCTGTGGTTACCCCCTCATTCCGGTGGGCTAGGTCTCACGACCACCCCTTTTCAGTTGGAGAAATGAGGTTCGGAAAGATCGGGCCATGGCCAGGGGAGCCATAAAACCAGGCCCCCAACCTGGCTTCCCTGACTCCCTGGCCCCACCTCCTTCACCAGGCGTCTGGAGAGGGTGAGGCTCACTGGGCAGCAGGAAAGCAAAGCTGCCCCTGGGCCCAGTACCACGTGAGCCATGATGCTGACCAAGAGAAGGATAGCCAGGGGGGCTGCAGAGCGGGGAGGAAATATGGAAGCGGCCCCCAGGCTCTGGGACCAGGAGGAACCAGAGAATGTTATCTGGGGAGAGTACAGCCTCCGGAGACCAGAGCTAGGTTCATTTTCAGATCTCCAGGAGAAGGGCCTCTTTCATGGGGAAAGCAATCACGTGGTCAGGAGGCCAACCTAGGTAGCAGGCATGGAGGAGTGGACTAAAACTGGGATGCTGGGAGGCTGGGAGGCTGGGAGGCTGAAAGGCAGGGAGAAGAGAGCAAATCGAGTAGCTAGGAGAAAATGGGTTCAGGTGGCAGCAGTTCCATAAAGAGGGACCCAAAGAGTGGGACAACTGGAAGCAGTTCTGGAAAAAGCACCTACTGAGCAGAATAATTGTTTTGTGAGGTTGCCTTGGGCGGAGTGATACGGAAGGTATACAGGTTAGAAGAGATCCTAACAGTGTGTGCGTGTGTGAGAGAGAGAGAGACTGGGTGAGATCCTTTGTACGGTGGATGGTGTGTGTGCATGACCGTGTGAGGTAGGAGGGGAGGCCAGGGCTTCACAGAAAGGAAGCTGCCCTACGGAGATGACGTGCTCTAGAAGTCACATCATTTTGTTCCTGTTTATTCGTGTAGCTTAACTTGTGTGTGTCAATGACGGAAGTAATCTTTTAGTCAGATGCGTGGCTGAAATTTCTCACAGACATAGCTTTATGATTGTCTGAGCGTGCACATGCCCTGGTGGATTTAGAAAGGCCTAGAACCATGTGCCCTGGTGTGACATGTTCTCCATCCTCTCTCCCAGCCTCTCTTCAGTAATTATTTTTTATTTGTTAAATGTGTAGGCTCATCTTTTCTTCCACTTTAACACCTCCTGGGATGGATTTCGAGAAACTGTCCTCAGCCCTCAAGGGTCAGATTCAGTCTGTCCCCAAGCTCATGCAGGTGTCTGGGAATGACTGTGGGTCTTCCGAGGAGTGACACAGGTGTGACAGCCCAGACTGCCGAGTAGGATCCCTGAGGATCCCTGAGGGGCTCGTGCTGAACCCCAGCACTGTTCTCAGAGAATAGACAAGTCCATGGCCAATACGCGCTCCGTAAAATAGGAATCCTATAAGATAGTCCAAAATGTGGGGGTTTTTTTGAGAAACTGCATAATTTATTTTCCTCTTCAAGATTCAGAATGTCTATTTGCATATAAAGGTTCTGGAAGCTGAGCTATAAAGACATCTGTTTAAATGATCTAAACCAGACTTTCCCAAGTTTCTTTGACCCCAAAACCCCCTTTTCTCACAACACCTATTCACATTTCAGTCTTAGAGCTCAGAGGAATTGCTGGGTCCCATGGCCCCTGAGGTTCCTTCCAATTCGACAGCCTGTGATTCTGCCAACAGAACCGGGACAAGACCTGCAGAGCAGTGCCTCCTTCCTGTCATCCTGGACAAGTTTCATCTGTTTGCTTTCGGCATGAGTGGCGTTAGGCCTGAGAGTAGGTACCTCGCCCAGAGCGGCGGTCTCCAAAGCCGGCGTATACCTGGGGTGCTTAAGATGGGCCACCGGGATGCAGAAAGTAGAGACTGTAACTCTTACTGATAGTTTTTATCTAAAAATAAGGAAGCAATCAATGTTTTACTTTAATATATATATGTATAGTATACATATAATATAATATGTATAACATATATTACATATAATAGTATATGTATATAATTTAAAAGTAAATATATTGGAGGTACAATTTCAAAAAATTATCACCGATAGCAGTGCCTGATTAAAAATAAAAGCCAGTGACCTAGAAAATGTGCTCAATATATTAGTTTATATGCACAATCCCTGGTTCACAATGCGTAGTAGAATGGAGAACAGATGTGTAACATCTCACACGTGCTGTCTACATCTCGGCTGCTCGCTCTTTTCTTCATGCTGAACATTCGTGTCGACATCATGCTTTGTACATCGGTTCAAACAAGCTTACTAAGGAACTTCGATTTGTAAATGTCATGATTTTCAATGCAAATTCCGGGCCTAACCAGTATCTTGGAAAGGTTTCCATTACATCCTGCAAGAGCAGTTCCTGTTGCCCACACATGTATTTCTGATAACCCAACCAATTTGATATACCTTTTTAAGATTGAAACAGTGCAATGAAACCCAATACCATGATAAAGCTGTTCCCAATCAAATAATTTAAAGAGGACAGCTCTCAGTTACATTTTTTTAATAGTTCAAACTAAATTCCTATCTACAGTCCCCCCGCCCCCCGCAAATTTCTTGAGTGCAATTACTCAGCAGGGCCCCGTGGTCCCTACAGGATGTCATCCTGAGGAACAAAGCAGCACAAGCCGAGAAGTACAAGATATTTTACCCATGAACACTTCAACCACCTGCTTTAAATCAAAATGCTTGGACAAAGCCCAGATGCCAGAACAAAATGCTCAACCCAGTCTGGCTTCGCTCTCTCGCGGCTTGTGACACTGGAGAACGTTCGAGCTCCGAGAGAGACTGTTTTCCGTGAGGTGGTGGCCCCATCTACCTCTGGCTGGAAAATCGGCTCCAGCGGGACAGCGTGACCGCCAGCCCTCCTGCGAGCTGTCCCACAGGGCGCCGCTGCAGGTGACCTTCCTGCCCTCCCACCCACGCCTTTACCTTGGCTTGGCCATTTCCAGCTGCCCGGTCCATCTCCTCCTCTTGGGCTTTCTGCTCTCCGCAAGAGCCGTCAGGCAGAACAGGAACAAGATGAGTCTTGTGATATCAGGCATTCTGTGACCATCTACGACGCCACCAGCCGCTCTCCAGGAACCTGCCGCGGGGCCGACCCCCCGGGCCGCACCACGGATTCAGTCTGCCGCTTTGGGACGGTGCTTCTCCAAGGCGCTGCAAGAGCATGACTGCCAGGCTGATTTTCCCGATTAGATATTTGATAGGGGTGCTCGTCCCACCCCACCTCCCACCGGCCCCCCCCCCAGGCGTGACACAAACACCAAGGCTTTGCCCTCTCTGCTGCTTAGTGATTGGCCGTTAGTCAGCAAGTTTGTCCTCCTGTGAAATTCTGCTTCCGCTGAGTCCCAGAACAGCTTTGCTAAAACTGTTACATAAAAAAAAATAAAAAAAAAAAAAATTAAACCTCTTGAACATGCCAGCTCTTTGCTGAGATCATTAATCCTTCCCTCTGGCTGCATAAAACCAGTCTGTCACATCCCCTAGGGAGACAGCTTGGATTCTGAGTGGATTTGCAGGGAAGACCTGATGGACAAGAAGAGTGCATGAATGTGCTGGGGAAATGCTGAGTAAACACACAAATGACCTGTTTTCACAGGGTTGCTTTATTTCTCTAAGAAAGCATATTTTGCCTATGGCCAGGGATGCTTGCTTTCCCCCCAAACACACATCGTTTTCTCAGTGAAAAGACATCAAAGCATAAACCCCTTTTGATTTTGAAGGAATGTATAAACCAAAGGAGAATTCATGATTATGTAAGCTGTTCTTATCATGAGAATTAGATTAATTTGGGTCTTTAATCCTAAAATATATAATTTCATCAAAAATTACACTTGATTCCTATCCTGGGATATGGAATTGTGAACATTTGAAGTGTAAAGATACATGTGGTTATATTTAATCTACTGAACAGAATAAAATGTTTAAAAACTACTTATTACTTGCCTGCTGTGTCCGAGATGGAGAGGAGTTTAGTGTGGTAGAGACGTAGGGAGATGAGGTTGGAGGGCAAGAGGAGTGATAACCAGAAGTCAACAGAATTGGGGTTTTAGTGTGTGAGAAAGAAATCCTTTAAGCAAAGTGGAATGACATGATGCAGTTTTTTTTTTTTTTTTAAGGAATTCCTAACTGGATCAGTTGGATTGGAGAAGATATAATAACAAAGGAGGATGAAGTCCTGCCCTAATGGAAGGAAGGATGGAAGGAGAAGAGGAGGGAAGACAGAAGAATGAGATAGTCACGTTATTTCTGAAGTCGAATACATTTGCTGACTGAATAGAGTGGGAGTAAGAGAAGGCAACAGAGATATCTACGATTCTAGTTTGGAGGTGGGACTGATGGATGGTACCACCACTAACTGGTATCCGTTAGAGGTGGACAAGTTTGGTAGGGAGATGACATAGATTTTGACTTGTGGAATTTGAGGTATCATGGGACTTCCAGATGCCCAATAGGCAGCTGGAGAATAAGTAAGCCTGCAAGTCAGGAGAAAGGTCTGGACTGGAGAAAAAGATTTGGAGCCATCAATGTATGGTGGTAGTTTAACCACAGGAAAGGGTGAGATCTTCCAGGAAAATAGAAGTCCCAGTATAAGCATAGAATCCTCGGGAATCTATACTTTCTTTTTTTTTTTAAGATTTTATTGGGGCGCCTGGGTGACTCAGTCGTTGAGCATCTGCCTTTGGCTCAGGGTGTGATCCCAGAGTCCTGGAATCAAGCCCCGCATCAGGCTCCTCCGCTGGGAGCCTGCTTCTTCCTCTCCCACTCCCCCAGCTTGTGTTCCCTCTCTCGCTGGCTGTCTTTCTCTCTGTCAAATAAATAAATAAAAATTTTTTAAAAATGTATTTATTTTTTTAAAAAATTTTAAGTCTTTTTTTAGATTTTAAAGTAATCTCTATACCCCATGGGGGCTCGAACCTACAATCCCGAGATCAAGAGTTGCATGCCGTACTGATTGAGCCAGCCAGGTGCACTGGAATCTATACTTCTAATGGATGGATGGGAAGCCTGAACAAAAGCATAGAAGAACTAGCAAAGGTGCTGACTATGAAAACCAAAGGAGTTTCTGGGAGGGGTTAGTCAACAGTCCGTGTTGTGAAGAAGTGACGGCAGGAAACAGGCTAACTGGATCTGGCAACCAGAGCATTGTTCCTAACTTCAGCTAACTCTAGTTTCAGTTGAAAGATGTGGCAGGAAGCCAAATTACAGGAGTTAAATAGGAATTTGAGAGTGGTAATAATTCAGTATGGGGACTAATTCAGTGCTCCTCCAATCTGGCCAACGGTACTCTGCTGTAAATTCTCTCCTTCGCTCCCTCCCCCTCCCCCCCCAAATAAATAAATAAATCTTTAAAAAAAGAAAGAAATATTTGTTTTGTTGCATTCTGGACACATTAGGTCCTATCGATTTTTTCTTTAAATCTCTCTTATTTTCAGTAGTTCAATTATTGTGATTATGGTATGGAGAAAAGCTCAACTGGAGATAAGTGTAACTTTTTAAGTAATAGCTTTATTGAACTATCATTCACATACCATAAATTTACCCCTTTATTTTTAAAATTTTTTAAAAGATTTTATTTACTTGAGAGAAGAGAGAGTGAGAGAGAGAGAGAGCGAGAGCATGAGTCGGGGGTAGGAGAGGGAGAAGCAGACTTCCTACTGAGCTGGGAGCCCGACACAGGGCTCGATCCCAGGACCCTGAGAGTATGATGTGAGCCAAAGGCAGATGCTTAACTGACTGAGCCCCCCAGGCGCCCCAGATTGACCCCTTTAAACTGTGGTGTGTGGTATATTCAGAGTGTGCAACCATCACCGGTATCTAATTTTAGAACATCTTCATCTCCCACCAAAAAAGCCTCAAGGCCATTAGCAGTCACTCCCCCTTCCCTTCCTTTCCCTTCCCTTCAGCCCCTGTCAATCACCAGCCTGCTTTCTGTCTCTATGGATTTGCCTGATGTGGACGTTCCAGATACACGGACTCATACACTGTGCAGCCTTGTGTGTCTGGCTTCACTCGACTTGTTTTGTTTTCTTTTCTTTTTTTCTGGCATGATGTTTTCAAGATTCATCAATGTGGGAGTACGTATTATAATAGTTTTATAAATAAAACTTTTGATGTGCATTTCCCTGATGACTAATGATGTTCAAGCATCTTTCCACGTTTATTGGTCAGTTGTGTGTCTTCTTTGTACAAATATCTATTCAAACCCTTTGCTGTTTTTTTTTTTAAGATTTTATTTTTATTTATTTGACAGATAGAGACAGCCAGCAAGAGAGGGAACACAAGCAGGAGTGAGAGAGGAAGAAGCAGGCTCATAGCGGAGGAGCCTGATGTGGGGCTCGATCCCATAAGGCCGGGATCACGCCCTGAGCCGAAGGCAGACGCTTAACCGCTGTGCCACCCAGGCGCCCCCAAACCCTTTGCTGTTTTTAAATCAGGTTATTTTTATGATTGAGTTATGCGTTCTAGATACAAGTCTCTTATCAGATATTTTATGTGCAAATATTTTCTCCCATCCAGTGCTGTCTTTTCACTTTATTAATGATGTTCTTTGAAACACAAAGGACTTGTTTTGATAAAGTATAATTTATCTAGTTTTTCCTTGGTTACTTGTGCTTTTGGTCTTATATCTAAGAAACCACTGCCTCACTTGTGGTCACGAAGATTTAGTATGCTTTCTTCTAACAATTTTATAGTTTTTGCTCTTCCCATTAAGGTCTTGGATCCATTTTGAGTTAAGTTTTGTATAGGGCGCGAGGCAGTGGATACATAGCTTTAACATTTGTTCATTTCTCTCAGAACAGAGGCTCGGCCCCAGTGGCTCAAGCTCAGAGCTGTGGAAAGGCCCCGGTAAGCATTTGCTGTCCGATTAGGCCAGAAAGCTCAGTGGGACTCTGGTTACACACAGCCTTGTAACCTCCATTGAGGGTGTGAGCTTATCTTAAGAGACAGAACCAGACCTGCACACTGGAGGACTCTGGTGGCGGGGTGAGGAATGGGGCAAGACTGGGGACTTGTTAGAGGTTATTGCACTAATTCAGGGGAGTTGAAGGCTCATTAGGGTAATGGCAGTGAACATTAAGAGAAGTGGTAAGACAGGAGAGAATATTTAAGGAGGCAGAATGACAGAAGACCGAATAACATAAAGAATACAACTTGTGGTCAAAACACGGTATGAATGAAGTCACTGGTTTTATTGAGCAGCTCAAACTAGTCCCGAAGGCGACTGTTCAAGAGGCGTTCCAAACAGCTTCTGAGCAATGTACAGCCTCCCCCAAGGCTTAAACAGTACCCGTGCTCATGTGCACATTAGTCTTTGTTAAGAGTCAGGTTCACTAAATGCATTCACTTTTCATATACTTACTTGCAAATAATGCAACAGTATAGGTTTTTCAGTACTTCAGGCTAGATTTCTACTCAAGTAAGTCCAGAAGTGTGAGGTTCGCCTGTTTACAGACTCTGGTCTACAAAAATGGGAGGTCTCAAGATACCAGAAAGTTTATTCATAGCCAAAAATAAAAAAAGATTTCTTATTCTCCTGAAATAGGAAATATTATATTCCTATAGTCAAAATGATTAACAATTTTAAAGTTTTTTTTAAAAAATTCATTGAGAATTTTGATGAAATTCATTTATTTCAGTAGAATAAAACAATAAGCAGCATGAAAACATAAAGTGCTACATAAAAGCCCCACAATACATAAAATTTGAAAGCTTTCATTGGCTTCGACAGTTACAGGGGAAACAGACATTATCTATTTTTTTCGAGCATGCTATTTTAACTACCTTGCTATGTAGTCATGTGCTTTGTTGGTCAAAGAAAAAGCCACGAATTACCTAAATCTGAGGACTGGGGGAAGGAGTCCTAAGCTTTTACCAACCAGATCACACACCTAGTTTTGTCCTTGCACTCTAATTAAAGGGATAAACTGGGGCTTAAAAAGTAACAGTTTTCTGAAGTCTCTTTGGGTGATGTTCAAGTACGAATAGCCCCAAAGATTGATTTTGCTCATCAACTCCACAATGGGGACCTGGCTGACAACTTAAGGATTTTTAGGTAGCCTCTGTGAGCCGAAAGGGAAAGAACAAAAATATGCCACTTACAGATACGTGTATCGGGTGCTTAAAAAATGCCAACACAAACAAGAAGGTGGTCTGTCATTTGATAGGGGAGGGAAGAGAGGCAAATCAGACAGAGAAGGACCAGCTCAGTGCAAAATCTTCTTGGCTTAATCAATCTTAAAGTACTGGTACACACCATGGAAACATGTAACAAGACTACATAGTCCAGAGGCCGGCTCAGGTTTGACTGAGAGGAAGTGGAGGAAGTGGAAGGAAGAGAGCACACGATTAATCTCAGCAGAGGCTGAGAGCAGGGGACTTTCTTCTTCTCAGCTGATAACATTATCTGGTCTTCCCCATTATCTCCTCTTGCTAGGAGACCACTGAACCAATATCTCTAATATTTTGCGTTCCAAACCGACACTTCAGATTGTGCTTTCTCATGGCAATAAAGTTATAAAATGGTCACCTATAATTTTCCTGACATAGGGGGTCCTCATAAAGTCCTTGAGCTTTTTTTAAGACTTTACCAACTTCGGCTGTAGATGTAACAGAAACAATCTGTAAACACTTTTAAAATGCTAATTTATTAAAGTTTAAGACAATTATGTATTATATAATAGTATACAGTATGTTCTTACTTTAGATATGGACATAAAGGAAAGATGGCTATTAGATGAAAATAGAAATTGTGTCTGATAACAGAACCAAAGTCCATAGCAGCAGTAAAAATTAAATTTGCCTTTAATACTATTTTACAAATTGTTTCTATCTTGCCCATAATTTCAGTTAGTTAAAACTACATTCAGGACTTTATGAACACCATCCCCCAAAGTGTTCAAGATACATTACGGACTAGCTTTTTGGACTTGTCTAGAACCTGAACGCCATTTACAACACTGAGTTGTTAAAAAAAAAAAAAAAAGTAACTCACAAATGCACTTTTAGAAAACCTATTTGAAAGCAGGGGACTGCCTGTATTTAAAAATTAAATCTTCATTAACAAATACTCTCAGGAGTGCCCTCAATGCTGCTACTGAACGTGTTGAAGGCAATGTTCTTCTGTGATTCTATGTTCTCACCAGGCATTATGATGATGAAATTCTCTGCTAGAATCCACGGAGCTAGCTAGCATAACCTATATATTGACTTCGCACTGAAAATTATTTCTTGGGCTTTGATTAGGTGGACAATTCTAAGTAAAGGTTTTCCTAATTTCTATCACTGTTACTTGGGCCCTGAACTTTTCTATTAAAATGGTACATGAAATATTTCAACATTATACATATTCCTGGAATAATTAAATTTATAGTGATTACAAAGCTAGGCATATAATACCTTCAAAAGAGATAAAATTCAAAGCAGAGCAAACATTAAAATCTGAAGATCTTTCCATTTGATTTCTGGAAGAAAATCAAGTGATTTCCTGGCGTGGACCCTTCTTTCCTTTAAAAAAGATTTATGGAAGACTGTTTCCTTTCTTTCTTTGTAAATCTTGTGTGCATTTGGGAGAGAAGGGGATAACAGCATATCAAAGTGGTTACAAAGCATTATTCCCTCCAAATAACATCCAATAACAAAGATGTAATCTCATTTCCTCATAAATGTTTGACTGAAATAGTTACTTTCACTGAACAACATTTAGGACACAAAGTAAGTCACAGAATGGGCATCCCAGTATATCTCCTATGAATGACATTCTCAGCAAGCTACTTGAAGAGCTCTACTTTCCCTTTTCAACTCTTACCCCTATATCATTCTACATAAGCAGAAACAGAGTACTCAATAAACGGTATTGAGTAATTAGTAATACTCACTGGAACTTAAAACACCTTCTTTAATCCAAAAATTTCAAAGGGTCATACAGAAGAAAAGTATCACAAATTTACATAAAAAGCAGCTGAGGCATGAGAAACAACAGTAAGTTATTTCTCTGTAAAGCAGGTCATATGGTGAGACAAGGAACTTCAACTCCCAGTCCCTTAAACTAAGCAGACACAGTCTGAAAGTCTAGCTGTCTCTATACTGAATTTATCAGGATCAAAAAAGGAATGAAGGGTAAATACAAAATAATCTTTTTGTAAACAATTCTTAGATTATACCCAATGCAGAACGTTTAATGAAGCAGTTGAGTCACAGCTCTTAAGACACAAAACAATATTATAACTCAAAGTCAAATATGTACTCATTGGCCAGATATATTCGTCGGAATATAAGAGCTGCCAATGCCAAAGTCAAGATGACAATCAGAACAGCAGATCCGCCATGATCGGTGTGGTTGTCTCTTGGCTGCTGGCCCTGGATCACATCTGGGGAAGTGGACGACCTTCTTTGACTCTGCTGCTGGGCTCGGCGTTGTCGAGGGCTCATGGAGGTATTCTTAGCTACGGGCTGAGCAGGCTGTTGAAGGGATGTTACTGAGGGGTTCTGGGCTCCATACTAGGAAATTTAAGGAAATTTTGTTTGAAATTGGCAAAGAAAACGTATATATGTAGCTGTTATCTATTCACGAGTACACAGAACCTCAGAGCACTAAAATATGACTAAAGGCAAAACTACCAAGAATGATCTGAATGCCATAACTAATTACCCTCCTGAATAAGCCGACAACGCAACTCATTCTGAGTACGCATCAGGCAGAGGAGGACTTTATCAGCAACAAATAAGACAAGGACAGAGTTCAGCCATTTGCCCTATAGATGACTTTCTCCTCTCCTTCCGGTGTAACTCCAGCGATACCTGTTAAACATCTGGGCACCTCACTTGCAGGAGAGCCAAGGAAGGAAGCAATCCGGTTTCTTCTCGGCTTGAAAAATTGCCATACTAAATGGCGAAAAGTTTAACTCTCAACAGTGCGCCTTTCATGACCCAGGCCTCTTCCAACATCATCTTACCACATCAACATGCTTCCACCGACAATCACACAGCACACGGAAGAACTGCAAACCGTACGTTCTTCACAGCAGTACTGTCATAAAAATTAGATGTGGTTTCCAAGCCAGGATTATTTTTTCTCATAACTCCTGTCAACTGAATTGAGCACAAGTCGAGGAGAACCCTTTACTGTGTATTTGAATTGTGTTACTTTCTGTACGTAAAGCATACTTGGGCACACTAGCTGGCCCCGCAAAGCGTGAGGTATCAATGCTTTCTACCTTGACTGCTTGGTCAAGCATAACCACAATGTGGTACCACGTGACTCAAAATCTTAAATACGGTTTATAGATAAGAAAGCTCTACAAAATATGAATTCCATTTTATTTATATAGACCCCCTAACTCTACCTCTAATAACCTAATGGACTTTAATTCTTTTTTTGAAAACACCTTAAACTGGTTATATTAGAGCCAATACCCTTCAGAATAACTTTAAAAACTGAGTAAATATAAAACATTTAAAATACCTTCCATTAGAGAAAATTTCAATATTTAGAAGGGAAAAAATCAAATAATGTAATTCAAATAATTTTTTTAAAGACCGTATTATTTATTTGAGAAAGAGAGAGAGTACGGGTGGGGGGGGCAGGGAGAAGGAGAAGCAGATTCCCCACTGAGCAGGGAGCCCAACAGCCTCCCTCCCAGGACCCTGGGATCATGACCTGAGCCCAAGGCAGCGGCTTAACCAACTGAGCCACCCAGGCACCCCTTAAATTTTTCGAAAAGATAAGAGGATGGGCTTTGTCCTGGCAACAGCTATAACCATTAGGGAAGAAACTGCTGATCTAAGTTACCCTACAGAGGAAATTACATTTTAAATCTGATACTCATTTCAACATTAAAAGGTCTGGCTAATCTGAGTTTCTTAAAACTGTCCTTTGGAAGCACTCAAATGTAGTGACCCATAACACAGAGATAAAAAAGGAACTACTGACTTTGAGTTAAAAATAAAAGTCAATGCTGACACTGAATCAGAGCTGCATGGACTTGGTACTTCAACCTGCAGGCCTCCCAGAACAAGGAGCTCACTGAAGGGAGCAAATTCACAAAGCAGCAGCACTTCATGAGCTCTCTCGCAGTCACGGGCACCGTACAGGATCTTAACCAACCCTCATCGGGCTGAGCTGCGTTGTAGCAGCTGATGCAGCAACACTGCATCTGAAATCTCCCACTCTTCTGACAGCTCAGCCAAGAAGCTAGAAGGGTCTGAGGCGGCAAAAGTGCTCAAGGCCTACAAGGAAGGCTCTTAAGGAAAAACATGAAGGTGCCATCAATCCAGAAACCAGCACAAGAGATTGATTCGGCTTAAAGATTTTATTTTATACATGTTATTTTTCCCAGTAGTTTGAGGGGAGAATACAATGCCCATATACCTGACTAAAACAGGGAGCCCTGTCATTACTAGGCTGGCTCTACCACTTTGGAGATGCAGGGCCCTAAGCAAATTATTCAACCTAAGACTCAGCTCCTTCATCTGTACTGTGAGGATAATATCCAAGTCTGTAGTTGTAAGGATTAAAAGGAGTAACGATATAAAGTGCTTAGGATATACAACTGCTGATTAAATGCTAGTTAATAGTAATACCGTTACTGTTAATATACCCCATTGGAGACACTAGATTTAGGGTTTTTTTTTTTAAGATTTATTTATTTGAGAGAGCGAGCGTGCATGCAGATGCAGGGTGGAGGGGCAAAGGGAGAGACTCTCAAGCAGACTCTGGCTGAGCGCTGAGCCCTACTTGGGGCTTGATCTCACGACCCTGAGGTCAGGAACTGAGCCAAAGCCAAGAGTCCATCACTTAACCTACTGCACCACCCAGGCGCCCCACTGATTTAGATTTTTTTTTTTAATTTTTTTAAAGAGATTTTATTTTTTTATTTGACAGAGAGAGACAGCCACCGAGAGAAGGAACACAAGCAGGGGGAGTGGGAGAGGAAGAAGCAGGCTCCCAGCAGAGGAACCTGATGTGGGACTCGATCCCAGGTCTCTGGGATCACGCCCTGAGCCGAAGGCAGACGTGCTTAACGATTGAGCCACCCAGGCGCCCTGATTTAGATTTTTAAAAAGTCATTACTTAGGAGAGTTTTTCAGACCCCTGTTAGTATAATTAACATATTTTAGGGGCGTGTGGGTGGCTCAGCCAGTTGAGGGGCCGACTCGTGGTTGCACCTTAGGTCATGATCTCAGGGCCTGAGATCTGCCCACCCATGGGGAGGCATCTCCTTCAGATTCTCTGCCTCTCCCTCTGTCCCTCCCCCACCTCCCACACACACCCACTCTCTCTCTCTAAAATAAATACATAAAATCTTTAAAAAAAATATTTAGAACAACCATCCCTTAAAACACTGACTTTAGATGATATTTTAGTACATGCACTTAATGGAAATACTCAAGGGACATACTGCTTTAATTAGATTCCTGTATTTCAGATGCCTTCTTGATAATATATTACTATTATCGACTAGTGCTGAGATACCATAAAATTCTAGAACTTTTCCTATTTAAAACAATCCCATCAAGAGAAAATGATAACAACCCCAAGGTTATAGACTCAGAAAAACCTAGACTGCTTGGAGTTTAAGGACTAACTGGACAAAATTCTGGCAGTTCACATGAAGCTGGCTTTAACATTTTCAAAATGGTATGTATGATTGGTGGTAGGACTTCTATCTTTTTGCTGTTGACCTAAACTTGTCCAAATACACCTATCACTGAATGAAGACTTAAGTCATACCAGTTTCCGTTTCCTTAGTTAAGATGAAGCAATCATTTTTGGGAAGGTAGAAGTATATGACATGTGTATTTAATTTAATTAATTTTAAAAAACCAACAGTCACAAATAATTCCCTTGTAATACATATAAATTTTCCTATAATAATCTAGAATAACCAGCATCCGTGAAGGAGTTTTGTGTTTGCTTTTTAATACAAAATGGAATGGCTCATTCAGGACCTCAATCCCTAGGAAGAGGGAAAAAATCTAACAGACTGGAAGACCACAAAACTACCATCAGTATTTTCCCCATTTCTACACAGCTAAAAAAATCTGCATCAAAAAGCAACAGATGGCCTGATATTATCTGCTGTATTTAGACTTTGGGCAATCTCTCGCCCCCTCAAGGCTAAAAAAACATGGCTTATCTGGGATTTGATGTATAACATTTGTGAATTTATATTACACTTGCATGTGAAGCAGCCCCCCCTAGCCAAAACCAAGTTTCATTTACTTCCATGGTGATCAAATTATATCATCATACTCTGAGATAATCTGTATGTAAATGTAACTAAAAGCTTAACTTGCAACTGTAACAATTGATTACTTCTCGGTGTTTTAACCAGAATTGGTATCAATTACCTGTATCTATGAAAAAATTTTAAGTTTTATGTACTTTAAAATCAAAGTGCACACCTGAAACTATTGGAACATTGTATATCAACTATACTGTAATGATAAAAATTAAAACAAAAGAAATCAAACCAAACCAAAATGGAAAATACCACTGTAATAATATTATTGGTTGTGCAATGTAATTTACTTAAACTTCTTGATTTCTTTGCCTGTATTTCTAATATGTTTTTAAAGTGCCAATCCTAAGATTGATTTATTCAATCAACAAATATGTATTGACCACCAACTATATACAAGGCAGAAGGCCAGGCACTGCGGATACAGTGCAACAGAAAGACAGCTCTGATCCTCAAGGAACAGATATGCTGGGAAGATAGACAATAAATAATTAATGATAAAATAAATTACAAGTAGAATAAGTATAACTGCAATATGCAATAGGGGGAACTTAACATAGATTTAGGAGACTGAAGACAGATTGAAATACATCACGAGTATCAGGAGGCTGTCCTTACAGGTGAAAAAAGAGAACCACCCTCCTGTCTGGAACCATGGGATGGTTCTATTTTTTAAAAAACTATAAAATAAAATAAAAAATTAGAATTCTAAAGGTGAAAAGTAAACTGACTTTTTTTAATATTTCAAGGTAAAATATATACTGACTAAAATTAATTCATAATATCCCTCTGCGATTCATAAAATTACACGCAGATCATGTGAAACCGATTAACTCTCAGCATTCACTTTCTCCTTATACCTCCATCTCCAGTCCTCCAAGTACTTGCTCCGGCACACCCTCTCCCCTTCGCTCTGCTACCTACGTCTCTGCCCATCTCACTCTCTGAAAAGGAGAGAACCACCACTCAGGACTATTCAGTTCCACTTTATAGTAAGTTATTGCTGAGGAAAGGGCAAATCTGTATTTGCCAGCTTCTACTTCAACTTTCCTGACCCTTTAAAATCCTCTCTAAAACTGAAGAGGGGGAAAAAATGTAGCTACTCAACCAGTCTGTTACCAAAAAGACAT
The DNA here is from genome assembly GCF_023065955.2 of Ursus arctos. Classification (NCBI taxonomy): domain Eukaryota; kingdom Metazoa; phylum Chordata; class Mammalia; order Carnivora; family Ursidae; genus Ursus; species Ursus arctos. Next base: position 67,347,593 of record NW_026622797.1, on the reverse strand, counting down.
GTTTTCTTATATACAGAAAGGAAATCAATGTTTTTCCTCGATAGTTCTATTTAGCAACTACCCAGTCACATTTTCTTAATCAAACTCTGATGACCTATACCCCCCAATATTTAGACAATAGGTCAGGGCAGAACTAACAAGACACATAGTATTCACTTACTTTTTCATTCAACAATGATTTATTGGACACTTACTATGTGCAAGGCAGCACTGTCCAATAGAACTTTCTGAGACGATAATGTTCGATATCTTCGCTGTCCATTATGGCAGCCACCAGCCACAGGTGGCTATGGATTACTTGAAATGTGGCCAGTGTGACTGAGGAACTGAACTTTAGATTTAATTTTGAATAATTTAAATATAAATTTAGATAGCTCCATGTGGCTAGTGGCTACAGTACTGGGCAGACCAGGTCTGAGGCAAAACTTTGGCTCTAGTCCTTCATTAACTGAGTGCCTGAATGCAACTTATCAAACCTGCCAAAGAAACAGTGCCTATTTAGAAAGTGGCTAATGTATGTACATTTGGTTTTATTCAGAGTGTAGTGCTATACTGTAACTAACTTTTCAGAGAAATCACAGAATTCTGGAGAGATGACAGGACCTAAAAATTATTTAGTTCAACCCTATTTAACAAGAAAGAAGGCCCAAAAAGTATGAATAATTTGCTTAAGATAATATGACTCATTAGAGGGAGAGGTGGGCTGGAGTCCAACTGTCAGGAGAATCAAAATATTCAGATATTTCATCTAGAGACCTCCTCCTCCTCCTACTGCAGATAATGATAATGATATAGGCATACACATATGTAAAAGACAAGAGCCATACCGAGGTACTGGCCGTAGCCCCCTGGAATGTTGTAGGTATCTCATCCTGTAAATCATTTAGTGAAAAAGAGTGGTTTAAGTCCGGCTCAGCGATAGTCTTTCCAGATGAATTGACTTCTGCCTATAAAAAGGTACACCCAAGAGCAGTGTTACAACAGGAAATGTACAGAATAAGCCACACCTATTCATCCTCTTTTGGACTTATTTTAATTGCTAATTTAATATCAACTATCAATCAGTTAAACATTGAGCACTCACGTGTCTAAGACTGTGCTAGGTGTTTCAGGAAGAAGCACAGACAAAACCTGTTCTCAAGGAACTGTTACTTGGTGAGAGACAAAACTAACACCCATGGTTCATAATCCACAAATCCAAATTAATTTTTTTCAATTTCCAGGTGAAGTGTGACATGTGAGATTACTGACAGTCTTTATCCCACATTAGTGTAAATATTCCCAGGTTTGCTGAGGGAATAATAGACTTGATTATGGGGTACTGCCCCAGATTGCACTGCGGGTACTAAAATACGGTGTATGTTTGGTATTTTCTAAAATGCGAAAATCTGATGTACAAAACGCATCTGGCCCTATGATTTTCAGGAAAGCAATTTTAAGTACAATAGGAATCCTCAGAAGGAAAAAAATAACCAATACTTATTAAGCACCTCCTCTTCCAGGCAACACAATGAACAGAAGGAAAAATTTCTCGCAAGAACTGGATATGAAAGGACAGACAGGATGTAAGACAGGTGAACAGGGAGGAGGTAGCATGTTGCTTAATGCAGGTTGACATTTTTTAATAGAGCTCATTAAATTCCAGAAGTAACTCTATGTTTGAATAAGACAAATGTGGGAAAAAAGGATATAAGGGAGATATGCCAAAATATTAACAGCAGTTATCTTGGGGGGATGGGATTATGTACAATTGTTATTTTCTTCTAAATTACTATACTTTCTATAATAAGAGCTAAAATTTATTAAGTATCAGGGACAGTTCTAAATACAATACATTTAAGTGAGTATTAACTCACTCAATCCTCATAAGAATCCTACAAGATAAGTAACATTATTATTCACAGATGAGGAAAAGGTACAGAGTGGCTAAGTAATATGTCTGATATCCTACGACTAATAAAGAGCAAAGCTGGGATCTGAACCCCAGAACTGCATACCAGAGTCCAAGCTCTTAATCACTATGCTGGACTGCCTTTGGGAATGTATATGATTAGTTTCATAATAAGAAAAAATTATTTGTAAAACCTTATTGCAACAGAACTATATTGCTTTACTTTCTATCCAGAATTTGGCAGTAAACAAAAGGGTCACATAGAATTTATTTACAAATTTAGGGTACCTTAAAACTGATTTGTCTTGCTAGTTCCTTGGCTTCTTGGTCAGCTTGGCTTGAATCACTTCCAGATTTTAAAGGCAACAGGACATCCTTCATGGCACAGCCACATCCCTCACAACAGAAATCCTGTGATCTGGTAGGAAATAATTTTTTTAATGCGTATAAATCAAATACTTGAATGTTAATTCAAGACACTCAAATACCGAATGATTCAATTCAAAATAAAAGAACCCTGGATAATTCCATATCATATTCATCTACATGTAAATTAGACAATTATGACAATATTATAGTTCTGAGACAAATATACAAGTTAGGTTGGTGTTAAAAAAAAATTCATGTTGGGGTGCCTGGCTAGCTCAGGTGGAAAAGCATGCAACTCTTGATCTCAGGGTCGTGAGTTCAAGCCCCACGTAGGGTGTGGAGATTACTTAAATAAATAAAACTTAAAAACAAAACAAAACAACAAAAACTGAAGTCAGTTATATCTCAATTTCTAAAAATGTAAAGTTAAAAAAAAAAAATCCAGGGCTAGTTTCCACTTTTTTCCAACATACTATCTAAAGAAAACTAAGCTTTACATCTGTACAACAAAATATATAAAATGTCTAACTACACTGTCCCCAAGATCACACATAACAAAACTATGTTGACCCTGTGGAAAAAAGTCACTATAAAGTTTGAATTATGTTTTAGCTGAAACATACATAAAACAGTAAAGAAGCCACCAAAAATAGAATTTTCAGATATTTCTAGGAAAAAATTCACCAATCCTATTTATCTAAATAGCAGTATAACTTATGCAAAGTGAAATAAGTCAGTCAGAGAAAGACAAATAGCATATCATTCTACCCACATGTGGAATTTAAGAAACAAAAGAAACAAGTTAGGGGTGGGGGGAGAGAGAGAGGCAAACCAGTAACAGACTCTGAACTACAGAGAACAAACTGAGGGTTACCAGAGGGGAAGTGTGTGTGGTGGGGGAGCATGCCAGAGGTGGGTCCAGTTAAACAGGTTATGGGGATTAAGGAGCGCACTTGTGACAAGCACTGGACATAAGTGATGAACCACTGAATTCTACAACTGAAACTAATATTGCACTGTATGTTAACTAGCTGGAATTTAAATACAAACTTGGAAAAACATAAAAATAACAAAATAGCACTGTAACTTGAAAGACAGAGAACTCATATAAAATCCAAAGACTCTGAAATTTATCACTCATTATATTAAGTAGACTAAAGATAAATCTGTTAACTAGACTTCCCAAGATTTATTTTTCTATATTTTCGTTTTTCCCTTTGTATTCCAGATATAGCCAAAAGTGTCCTGAAGTCCACAAGAGTGCTGAGGATTTGTATGAGTGGAAATAAATATGTATAATATATAGAAGGATATATTGTTTCATTGCTGAACTTTTTAAAAATTGTTTTATTGTACTTTCATCAATAAAATAAAAGCCTTCGGTCTTTAAGAACATGCTTTTTTAAAGATTTTATTTATTTATTTTATTATTTATTTGACAGAGATAGACACAGCCAGCGAGAGAGGGAACACAAGCAGGGGGAGTGGGAGAGGAAGAAGCAGGCTCATAGCGGAGGAGCCTGATGTGGGGCTCGATCCCATAACACCGGGATCACGCCCTGAGCCGAAGGCAGACACTTAACAACTACGCCACCCAGGCGCCCCGCTATTTAAATTTATTAAACAACTTCATGTGAACAAAATAAATGTAAAAGTAGTATTAACTTGTACTTGTTGCTGACTATTTTTGTTTCACCAGAAGCAGCACTGCTATCCATATCCTTTTGAGAGTCAGCTGTATCCAAATTATTTGCATTAAAAAATGTCCACTTTTAACTGAAAAGTCAGATGAAACTTAAAGGGGAAGGTTAATTTTTAACATATTAGTTTATCCACAAGGACAATATGCTACCATGGATGAATGCAAGACCATGTTTTTTAAAAAGCCTCTATCATAGACTAAGAACCTAGATTATTTACACTGGGAAGTCTAGAACAAATAAACAAAGTTCTTTTTTTCCTTATACATGAAATGAACTGGATAAAAGTATCAGGATAGAAAGCCAACAAAGAAAATCAAGTAAAAACAAATGCTATATATTCGAAGTACATATTATAGAATTTGTGAACAACAGCTGCAGTAGGGTATGTCCCCAGAACCTGGAAATAAGGTTTAAAAAGAAAAGTTGTTGATGAAATCCAAGAGTCTATCAAATCTTTCAGACACTAAGATCTATTTGATTTAACAAACATCTACAGAGGACGTGTTCTGGGCTATGCTAAGGTAGGAAATACCATCATTTAATTAACGTAATGTGTCTGAGAGGCGGTAGACAGTAGAGTCCAAAGCAGGAAAACGACCAAGATCAAGAATTACAGGACGTAAGTACTTTTAAATACTCGTTCTCCTCACCTCACTGCAATTTTGGAATCTTCAACATTTGCTGAGGGTTGGGTCTAGTATTCTAGGATTGGAAAGCCTCTCGATAGGATTTCTTATAAGGTCTCTTCCCTATGCACACTGATTTAAAAATAAACTGGGTTAGAAGTTGTTCTTAAAAAAAGAGAGCGGGAATTAGTCTTTGCACTACTCAAAGGAGAGGCTACCCTGAATCAGATGACTAATCTGGGTTATAGAGACAGAACGCATCTGAAAAAAACGAGATGGAAATACCACTAGGAAACCATAACTTGATAAAGAAAATCTCCTTTACTTTATTCTGGATCATTTATTGAGCATTTGCTTTGAGCCTGATACTGCAGATGCAAAGATGGATAAAGCGGACTGTCCCTCCCTACCCTTAAGAAGTTTTTATTCTTATGGAAAGCTACATATAAACAACTGCGTTGGGTTTTGGGGGGTTTTGTTTTGTTTTTGTTTTTTCCGTCTGGAATGCTGCCCACGTAGAGACAAATGACTAGAACTGTTTTCTCAGAGAGAGTACCTCTCACTGCCGTTGATATTACCAACTACTTTCTAAAACTAGACAGCATGAAATCAATTCTTTAGACTCTGGCCACCCCTGAGTAGTAAACTGCCACAAATGAAATTCTAAAATAGCAAAACTAGACTAGATCCTGTAACCAAGGTAACTCACAAAGTAAGAGACAGAGCCCATCTCCTAACGGTCACTACCCAGAATAGTATTTAAATCTTAACAAAGAAAGAAATGCAAAACTTACTTTTTGGCAAGTGCTCTTCTTTCCTCTGGTGTGTAATCTAGAGAACCTATGGCCCCCTCTCCTTTTGTTGGCATAAACCCAATGATGGCTAGTAATGCTGTTCTTACTGAAATAAAAAGTAAACATCAATCTAAGTTGTTTTGTAAAAGGAACTGGGTTTACTCTGGAAAGGAAAAAAGACACACAGGTTTTCACTGAAGAGGTCTAGGTAGGGTGATTTTATTAAAATGACGGCAAAAATTGAGACAAGGTAAGAATTTTTATTCTTTATTCAGTAACATCAAATTAATTATCCAAACAGTCTCAAGAAGGTGTTATAGTTTCTAATGAGGAACTGATGAGAGTTATAGAAGACGTATATTCACTTTAAACTAATACTCACTACTCCAGGAAGGCTGCCAAGTTTCAGGGTGATGTCCTGAGATGCTCAAGCAGATTTTCTTGCCTACTTCAAACCGCCCGTTAGCCTTAGGGATGAATAAGGTGTTTTAAAAACTGTATATATGTTTAATGTTTTATACTTTGTAAGATTAAACATATTTTATAAATAAATAATTTTAAAAGAAAACTTTAAAAGAATATAATCTCCAAGGGGACACAGATTTTTGTCTTCTTACAGCCGCTCCACAAATACTTGTAAACGAATAAAAGCCGTTTTTAGAAGCTGTAGCACCAGCCACTCTGGAAAACAGTGGGGAGGTCCCTTAAAAAGTTAAAAATTGAGCTACCCTATGACCCAGCCATTGCACTACTGGGTATTTACCCCAAAGATACAGACGTAGTGAAGAGAAGGGCCATATGCACCCCAATGTTCATAGCAGCATTGTCCACAATAGCTAAATCGTGGAAGGAGCCGAGATGCCCTTCAACAGATGACTGGATTAAGAAGCTGTGGTCCATATATACAATGGAATATTACTCAGCTATCAGAAAGAACGAGTTCTCAACATTTGCTACAACATGGATGGCACTGGAGGAGAAAATGCTAAGTGAAATAAGTCAAGCAGAGAAAGACAATTATCATATGGTTTCTCTCATCTATGGAACATAAGAACTAGGAAGATCGATAGGGGAAGAAAGGGATAAAGAAGGGGGGGTAATCAGAAGGGGCAATGAAGCATGAGAGACTATGGACTATGAGAAACAAACTGAGGGCCTCAGAGGGGAGGGAGTGGGGGAATGGGATAGACTGGTGATGGGTAGTGAGGAGGGCACGTATTGCATGGTGCACTGGGTGGTATACGCAACTAATGAATCATCGAGCTTTCCATCAGAAACCAGGGATGTACTGTATGGTGACTAACATAATGTAATAAAAAAAACATTAAAAATAAATAAATAAACCCTGAAAAAAAAAAAAAGAAGCTGTAGCACCTTTCTGAAATCTAAATAAATGACATATGATAATGTCCTGATGTCCTCCTCTGAGTACAGTACTGGGCTAGGCTCCGTGAAGGATCTAAAAGAGAAGACATGCAGAGGCTAGGAAAAACCTGAGGACCTGGTGTCACCTAACTAGACATTGGTGCAGGAGGCTCTGAGACAGGAGTGATTTTCCTAAGGATGATGCAATTTCATAAGACAGGAATACAAAAGAGACAGATCAGAGGTAACGATTTCTGTTTGGGACATGGATCTGTTGTCTTGGGAGAAGAGCTGTTGATGACGTACAGCAGACAGGCAGAAATACAGACACGCTGACGTCAGAAGAAGATACACGTGTTTGGTATCCGACTTCACAGAGGTGACCGGAGAAACCATTTCATAGAAATAAGAGAAAATAGCTGATGTGTGAACTTACAGAATATCCATACTCAGAGGAAGGGAAAGGAAGAAGAGGCATGAAGTTAGAATATAGGCTCCACGGAGCCAGAGAATTTGACTTGTTCTCTGCCACACCTACAAGGTGCATGACATATGGTTTTTTTTAAGATTTTGTTTATTCATTTTTAGAGAGATTGGGGGGGCAGAGGGGGAAGGAAAGGGACAAGCAAACTCTGCACTGAGCATGGAGCCTGACACAGGGCTCAGTCTCATGACCCTAAGATCACGACCTGAGCTGAAATCAAGAGTCAGACGCTTAACTGACCGAGCCCCATGATGCATGACATATGTTTAATAAATATTTGCTGAATGAAGATTAGAGAAGACTTTTCAAAATAGAGGAAGTGAACCAGAAAGATCAAATATTGAAAATCAGGAAGGCAGGGCTGATTCTCAGACAGTGTGCTAACCATGACCATACATTGGTTAACTACTAAAATATTTCTGTACTTGTTGGTTAACAGCTGCTGCCCCAACTACCCACCCCCCATCCGTTTCCCCATGCACCAGCCCCATCCCCTGGACCACTTGGCTCTCCCCATGATCTAGCAACTAAAAAGTGACTCCTAACATAGTAGGGTCCCTCCAGGACCCTGCTCCAGTCCTACTGCCGGTATTAACAATTCTCGACATCACCTAATAATTGTTAAGGACAAAATTTTACATGCTAGGAACTTTATATTGTGATTGTATTTACCATACACAACCCTTGACAGATAAGAAAACTGAATTTCAAAAAGATTACGCAACCTGCCTGGTGTAATGGAAAGAGCAGTGGTCAGAATCCAGGTCTATTGGCTCTGAAACTAATGTTCTTTCCACTCACTAAATCTAAGTAAAAGCAGCTTTAGTTTAGTACGTATTGATGAATACCTTTTGTTTCACCATTTGCTCCTCCATGTGTGTCAGATATTTAACTCAGATGGTCCGGGATGAGGACTGAGAAGAGGCAATGCAATTTCTCAAACTGGTCTCTGAGACTGCTGTAGTAAGCATGTGGAATCAGCCTGCAACAGGCTAAACTAGGGGAAGGATGTCTTGAAGTTATCAAAGAGGAAATAGGACAACAGCTTAAAGAGGTAGGAGAGATACAGATACAGAAAGGCTTTTGTGTTTTGTTTTGCTTTTTTCAAGGTTAGAGGATAATTAGACATACTTGCAAATTAAAGGAGAGCTTAATAAGTAAGAGAAGAATTTACTCTGAAGGAACAACATCCCAGGAAAAAAAGAGAAAACTGGATCAACAGTTTTCCTTCACATGGAGGTAAAATATGTGAAGACAGAAATTCTAAGATATAAATAGTAATAATGTAACTAACATTTATTGAGAACCCTGTGACAGTTCTTATTTTCAGAGCCGTACGTAAAAATAAGGAAACTGAGGAAAAGAATATAAGAAAGGTGAGAAGTTGAAGATGACGATGTAAGAGATATAATAACATTAACTACCTTTTCCTGAGTACTTACCAAGTGCCAGACACTGTGCCTAGCACTTTGTATCCACTAATTCCTTGAATCCTATCAACCACACTATGGCAACTGTGCGTTCATCAGCATCGATAATTCCTAGGAATTATTTTTTGGGGAAAAGACTGTACTATCAAGTCCTGGTCCCCAAAGACAAAATTATAACAACGTTCTGCTTGCTTGCTTGCTTTCCTTTTTTTTTTTTTAAGATTTTATTTATTTGACAGAGAGAGACACAGTGAGAGAGGGAACACAAGCAGGGGGAGTGGGAGAGGGAGAAGCAGGCTTCCTGCCGAGCCGGGAGCCCGATGTGGGGCTCAATTCCAGGACTCTGGGATCATGACCTGGGCTGAAGGCAGACGCTTAACAACTGAGCCACCCAAGCACCCTATGTTTCTTAATGAAAATGAGTATGCTAACCATGCTTTGCAGTCACCATGAAGAGTTAAACCACAAGCATTCCAAAAAGCCAAGAATTCTTACCGTTAAAAGAATAATGCTCGGTGGCTTCATGGGATATTCTGGGGGCAGTACTATTCGTCCATGATAAACTCCTCCATCAAAATCAGAATCTGGGGGCCCTCTAACTGTGAAGTGCCATTCAAAAAGGTTATCCTGAACAAAAGCAATAACCAGCAAGGAATCAATAACATTAAAACGTTTGATCATCTTTATTAACGAGTACCAGAAATATTCCTGGGTGAGAAATATTAAATGTTTCACATTATTACTAGAATAGTTTCTAATACACAAAATATCTAAAGTATAAAAGTTATAAATAAAAGCTATTTAATCTAGTTTTCATGTCCCACGAGAGCTAAAATCTTTTTTAAACAAATGCATTTAAAAACAGCTGAGCATTGTTATATATTCATAAATTAGATTACAGATTTAATTAAGTTAAATTAATCCTTGAATACTAATTAGTGATAATTATTATATAATCAAATAATTGCTGTAAATGTAGATTACTTTAACAAACTTTAAAAAATTATCCCTCATAGATGCTTAAGAACTTGTTTATTTTTAAGTAGTCAGTAATATTAATAAATATGCTATCAACATCACCTTAGAGTCCCCAAGTACTTTACAGTTTACAGTGTGCAAAATATTTGCACATACTGTATTTTCATTATTATCATGGAAACCAGACTGAGCACATTTAAATACCCTCCTTCTACAGATGAAAAGACTGAAAAGAAATAGAAATGTTTGTGCAAAAAGTCCAGACTAGCTGCAGGAGTCCCTTCAAGGGGCCAGGTCATCCAAACTATAAAGAGTTTGGGGTTCTTTCCATTACCCCTCCCTCCCTCATACTCAAAACCTAAAACCAATCTAGCATCTGAGACCATTTTATGGAGAATGGAAATTTGCTATGTAGGATTCTGAATGGCTAATGAAATAAATACTAAGAAAATACAGGGAGTAAAATACATCAATAAACCACACCAAACATATCTGTAATGACTCAAAGCAATGAAAAAACAATTTTAAGGAATTCATTTAAAATATTAAAGTATTAACATCCATATAAAAGATGGAAACTAACCTCTAATGGCTGTGCATGGTAATGATCTGTTGGGTCCTTCAATTCTGCTGCTTCTTTCATTAAACGCTTAACAGCTAAAATAAAATTCATAAGATAAAGACATTTAAAATTCACTTTTCCAAGAGATTAGCACAGATTTACAAACCTAATGAAAAAGTTCCTACTTCAATAAAAAGTTGTAGAGGGATAGTTCAACTGAGTATATGGTGAAAGTTTAATTATGAGGTAATAGTATTAACTGGAGAGGGGAAGGGCATGGTAGCTAGGCATTAGAAGAAATATATATTAAATTAAATATTTAGGGCAGTACTATTTTTATTTAATAAGTACCTACATATGTTTCCTATGTGCTAGCACTCAAACATTAACTCATGGAATCCTCAAAACAATGCTATGAGATAGGTACTATTTTTATTCCCATTTTCCAGACAAAGAAATTGAAACATGGAGAGATTATGTAGCTTGTCCAAGGTCACAAAGCTAGTAAATGACAGCTGGGATTCTAACACAGGCCGTCCAACTCTATCTTGTTAATATGTCTATATTAACAAAAATGTGCCCTCTGGAATTCATGCTCATGAACAGGAGACCCCCCCCCACATCCTCCACCTCTTGGGAATTTCCACCCACTATCTTGTATTAATATAAATGGGTGTCCCCAGAGGTCACTGAATCTCCACTGTTCTAACAGAATTCCTTTTTTTTTTTTTTTTTTTTTGGTAGGTTCCATACCCAATGTGGGGCTTGAGCTCATGACCCTGAGATCAAGAGTCTCATGCTCTACTGCCTGAGCCCGCCAGGTGCCCCTTGAATTCCTTTTTGAAATGACTCTTCAGCTTAATTAAAACTTCCAATCCACAGACCCCATAATTTTCTATGCCTACCTACACCTATATTCACTTCCCTCTTTATCCACACACTTGGCTCTTAGGAGTTTTTTCATAATCCCCTAATAAAATGCAATGCTAGCTGACCCAACCCAACCCTCTTCTTATTTGGTATCTATACCCAAACAGCTGAGCATTACTGAAAGGGGGGTGGGGGGAGTCACAGAGGCAGGCACACTGATAGAGTTATGATCCACAATCTCCATTGGGACACAATGCCACCTAATGCTCCTGAATTTCTCTGGTAAGCCCACCAGCCCACTCCAACTAGCACCCCAAGACTATTTCACACCTGTTTACTCCTCGTCTTATTCTTCTTCCACCTCCTGGAGTTAATGGGCCTTTTCCTTCCATGATTAATGACTACTGGCAGCTTATCACAACCAAGAATCCTCTCTGTATCTGTACCCTCTTTCCTTCCCTACTGGCTCTCAAAGATCAATCCTTTGATCCCAGCCCCTCTCACCTCAAGTTTTAGGTGCTAAAAATGTTAGGATACTAGTGTAGAGAGCAAAGCCAGGAGAAAACCAGGTAGCCCAAGGCTCCCCAAAACTCTGCTTGAAAAACAACTGCTGTAGTTCCATATGTGCTAGAGAGAAGTACGTACCAGGTGGGCACCTAACCTGAGAGCTGACATTAGAGAAAAGGGGTCAGGTACTGACATCTGAAAGAAAGACAGTGGGAATTATGCACGGGTATGAATAGGCAGAGGAAACAATAACAGTAAAATATATGGACGTATAGATTGGAATGTTACAGGGAAAGAGGTTAACTGAGAACACTTCACACACACATACAACCGAACAGTTCAGTGTGTATCAGGACTTCTGCATAAAATTTCACATTAATCAAGGGGTCCTAAGTGGGGGGAAAAGGTTAAGTCACCATGGTATTCCATAATTACTAATTCTTTTCCATCTCCTACACTGAACTAGGTCCCTATAGGCGTAGTGCAGACTTTGTTCACTTGGTCAAAATATTTGAACATCAACTATTTATTGAGTATATATACTAGATGTTACAGCTACAACCAAAATAAAATATAGTTTTGGTTACCAAGGAGCTTGTAGTCTTGGGGCAGGTGTTGGGGGAGTCAAAGAATTGAACAAAGCCTCGTGTGTGGAACATGGGGGGTAATGTGTCTCAATAAGTACCTGTATGTTTCTTTTTTTTAAATTTAATTATTCATTTGAGAAAGAGAGAGAGCAGCGGCAGGAGAGCACAAGCAGGGGGAGGGTCTGAGGAAGAAGGAGAAGCCGACTCCCCACTGGGCGTGGAGCCCAACGCAGGGCTCAATCCCAGGACCCCAGGATCATGACCTGAGCGAAGGCAGCTGCTTAACCCACTGAGCCACCCAGGAGCCCCTACCTCTATGTTTCTAATCGAGCACTTACCATGCTCCTCAGCTTGCAATACTATTCCCAGTCCCACTCCCTGTCTCATCTAGATTGGCTTTAAGCAACTTCCTCAGGAAGGTCTCCCTGACACCTTCCCTTGTACACGCTGAGGAATGATTAGAGATTCCCACCTGCACAGATTAACATTTCTAAGGCGTCCTGGAGCGGAGTGGAGACCAGAAATACTCTCCAAGGAATTCTAAGGGTCAGTCAGGTTTGGAAGCCACTACCCTAGAAATTAGATTGAGCCCCCTTGCTGTAAGCCCTCATAACACTCTGTATTTTATCATTTATAAAGTTTATCTCATTCGTAATTACTTAACACCAGTCTTTCCTGCTAAACAATTTACTTCACTCAGGCTCCTCGGGGCTTAGCACACAGTAAGCACTCAAATATTAATTTAATTGAATTTTACCATCACCCCTCCAAAAATCTCTTTCCAAGCATCTGATGAAAGGCAATGGTTTTCAAACTTACTTGACAATAAGATAAAATCCTTTTTTTAAAAAAAAAGCTTAATGAGAACCTCAATATGTAAAAGAGGTAACAGAGCTATTTTGGTTGAAGAAGCCAGCATGGAAGGACCTTCAAGCTGTTTATCCCCTTCAACCTAGTCTATTGAAGGGTCCCATGGAACAAAGATGGAAAAACCCTGGTTTAAAGCCACACAAAAATATCATTCTTTCAAATTAATATTATTAGATATAAATAAAATCATGGAAGCTGTTATGAAGTTAATTTATTTGGCTGCCGTCGGCAATCAAAAATGCCATAGAGGTTATTTTTCCCTCATTCCTCATCAGCTGGCTGAATGATTAAGCTGAAGAAGTCAGATTTTATGTCATTCCATCCCCTTACCCCATTTTCTCTGCCCTTCTCCCAGTTCAATAGGAGAGAAAAAAATAAACACCCGTAGTACCTGGACATTATGAGAGATGTAAGAAAGGGTCAGAATTGATTTAAGAATGTATTTAAAGGCACAATCGTTTGCTCAACAACTAAACACGCTGATTTTTTAGTTCATAGGCCACACAGGCACATACCACATGAGAGCTAAAGCCATGCAGCCAAACAGAAGGTAATATTAGTCTACTGTTTCCATGATCTTTTTTTCTTGAAATTATATATATTATAACCGCCTTAGTGCAAAAGAAAATGGATTCTGAATCAGGCTGCATTAAACTTCTGGCTCTGACATTTTGTAGCTCTAAATCCTTAAATAAATCATTGAATTTTATTCTTTTTCAGTGTTTGTACCTATTGAATGGGAGTCAATAATTTCTTCATATAATTCTCCTTTCCTTCCCCCTCTCCCCTTCCCCCATCACAAGTTACTAAGGTCAGAAACAGATTGGGCTATAAGGCTCTCTCCCTGGTTCAAAACCAGGCAGTGAGCATATGTAGCTGGCCTCATGGCATAGCTCTCTTGTTCCCAAGGAGAAGTATTACTGCTATGGAATAGTCAAGTTTCGAAACAATGCCTGGAACTGGGGCTGGGGCATAGTCTGCCACTCCTGATACTCCTCCATCTCTTGCTATCACATAGTTAAAAACTTTTTCTGATCATCTCCTCTCTTATCTCTTTGCATGGTTATTCAAGGAATTCTTCTACTATGGTGAGATAAGATGTGCCAGGGAAGGGAAAGAAGTGGGGAGCACCTGCACGCCTGCTCTTGTTCTTTTTTATGGAGGCCACTTGATCCCTCTAGATCCAGGCTCTAGGCTGCATGGGCATCTTCCCACGCCCAGGCTCTGCCTCACTAGGCTTACACTGGGCTTTGGAGACAAAGCTCTAGCTAAAGAGAGCTTTTACAGGTCACTGTCTCTCACGTATCTAATTTCTCTCGGAAAGCAGATATCTTAATATAAGCAGTCTCCAAAGCATAGGGAAAATGCAGGAGGCAGGTATATTGAGGATATGAACCCAATGTCTGCTCCCCAAGTGCCTCTTCCTGCTCCCATAGTGAAGGCACTTAAGCAAATGTTTAAGGACTAGTGTTTCTGCCCAGAAAGACCCTATAAATGTACCCATTCAACAAACATTTAAAGAATGTCTGAGTGACGGAGACTTCTTGCCTTCAGAAAGCTCATAGTGAGAAAGCGATGCAAACAATTACAGTACCAACGCTGACTACGTGCGCACAAATACAGGGACTACCTTATCGTCCACCTAATAGTCTGCCCAGGGTAGCTGGACAAGGCTCGACCTTAAAGAAGCATGAAGAATGGGAATTTCCGACGGATTAAAGGGAAGCCACTCCAAGCAGAGGTTCCAATAGGGACCAAGGCATACAGGTGAGAAGAGCAGCTCCATCTGGACAGTCACTTGGGCAAGATGGATACAGGGCAAAAATACAAAGGAGAAGAAAAAAAAAAAAAAGGCAAAGGAGCACAGCTGTAGGATAATAGGTTGGTGAGAAAGGCGAGGATGGAATCGTGAACAGCCCTGTAAGGCCAAGCTAAATACTTTACTTTGAACTTTATCCACAGCTATTAGAAAGCTACTGAAAAATTTTCAATTTGAGGAGTGATCAAATCCGTTTTGTTTTGTTTTATTTTGCTGGCTCTGCTGACAATAGTGGCTGAACAGATAAATGTTTACATCTATCTCTTAGACACCAATCACCTGCTAAACACACCCATAGGCCCTTCTGAAGAAAGCTGCCACAAGAGGTTCTTTATACCTAGGTCTCCCTACTTTGTACTTTGAGACCCTACCATCTCGGCCAGAGCAGTCCCAGAAAGGCACCAGGGAGCTTGATGCAGAGCAACTACTGATAGACTAAGTCAGAGGCTTCTGAGGTGGCTTCATACGGAGCTCTGCCCACAACCACAAGTCCGTTCCAGAAAAAATCGCAAAGAAATAAGTTTTCCCACTTACAAAATGAATTACTATCCACATGCTAGCACACTGGCCCTTAACCTGTATGTGTATTCTCTTAATTGTACCATCCATACCTCTAAGACAACTGCACATTACAGAGAAAGGGTTCTATCTCTTACATTGTGCAGTGCTTTTAACCATTTTTTTCCACATATGCATTACTCTAAAAGTATCATATGACAGAGAATAAAACAAAGGAAGGAAGCATTTTCACCATGCCTCCTAGCACTTCTCGTAAGCCCCATATATCATCTAACCCACCTTCACCATGAACTCCAAATGGTCCACACAGTAACAGAACAAACAAACAAACATTTTAAAAAATCACCTCCTATAGAACAACAACAACACCTTTGAGGAAATGATACCAAAAAGAGGAAGCAATTTATAACACAGAAGCATATTGACCAAAGCTCAGCCAGCTGACAGATCATATACTTTGGAAATGTACAAAATTCCGGAGAACTCTGAAAGCTTTTCATAATCTATCGAAACCGAGCAATGTGCTGTAACAACAATGTCTTGGGACCCACCAGTTCTCCATTCCAAACTGCAGTATTATTTATATTTGCATTATTCTCTGGGCATTCCACTAAGTACCTCCGCTGTCCTAAGGAACTTGGTACCATGTGACCAAGGAGTCACCATACATTTTTACCCACGTAGTTTTATTTAAATCTACCACAATCTAAACAATTTAAGCATTCTGCCATCTAACCCTAAACCTAAGGTTTTCTTTCCCTCTTTTACTTTCCTTCTTTCCCCCAGTGTTCTTAAGAGATGGGCAGGGTGTGTGTGTTGGGGGGGGGGCTTCCTTATCCCACTGAAGTTGAATTGTATAAATGCATTTCTTGGAAAGCCCATAGCTTTCACCAGGTTTTTAAAGGGGTCTATGGACCCCCCAAATGTTATGACCCATTCTACACACTTGGTCACCTAAGAACATTTCTCAGCCTGAGAGCACTCAAGTTAACGGCGCTCGGTTCAATCAATAGCCTCAGACTTTTCTGAGGTTTCTACATCTTTTTTTTTTAAAAATCAAAGATTTACAATGTCAGCTCTTTCCATAAGAATGGTAATCTTGGTGATTCCTACTGAAAAGATGCTTTCTTGGAAGGAAAAAATAAGCAGCAGCAATATTCAGTTAAACCATCACTAATATTCTAGGATTATCACTTAGAGCTGAACTGTGGAGTTTCTCCCTCCTAACAAATTTATCAAGGTACAGATGGAATAAATACCATTTACAGAACCTAGTGATTCATTTCCAGCCTGCCTTAATATGAAAGAGCTGCTTACTTTTCTTGCATCTTTATAATGCACCAGAAAAGAACTTGAAGCTAGGATTGTTTGGGCTGTTCTGTGAATGAAGCAGCGGCACCAAATACAGGAAGTCTCTATGACTGAATATAGATATATATCATGCTAGTCGTCTTGGCAAAAATCATGGTTAGCTCTAAAGTACACGGCTCATCTAACTAGTTTTCTTAGTCTTTGGTTAGCTGGTTTAGCACAGTATATTTCCTCTAGGTCTGTAATTCCATTCGCCCCAAATGCTGCAAATGGAATATTTAAACAACCAAATGCTCACATGCAAGTGAGTCAAACAGCTAATAAAAGTCCGGTGGCAGCGACGAAGGGATAACGACGGTCTGTGCTCAGGTACCGCAAGGGACTGTTAACTACTACCCACGGACATCACCTTTACACCTGTTCCCAGGGATGAGTTAGGACCCAGCACTACGAGAGCAAGATGCGGAAAGGGAAAGTCCGGGTGCTGCGGGGAACTGGCCGGTCCCCAGGACTGACGGCCGGTGCCCGCCCGGACGCCCTGCGGCCTGCACCATTCCGGCAGGCGGCGGTCTCGCGTAGAGCGCGAAACCCCGAAGCCGAGCCGCGAGAGGCGGCGGACGCGAGGGAACCGCAGCGCCGGGCCCGGGAGCCCAGGGTCACTCCACCCTCCCCGGCCCACCCGGCGGCGCCGCCCGCCGCCTCCGGCCCTGCTCACCCGGACTCTTCAGGTTGTAGCGGGTCTCCATGGCGGATCGCTGTCCCGGCTCTGGCCTCCCGGCCCGCCGCCTCCACCTTTCCGCGCCGCAGCGGCCCGGGCGTCAGCGCGGCTCGGGCCAATTGGGCCAGGCCGAGGGAGCCTCCGCAGACGCCGCCCAGCCCCGGCCCGGACTGCGGGCGGGAGGGATGGGGGTGAGCGTGCGGGCGGGGCGCGGGCTTCGCGATGGCGCCGCCTCCTCCGCGGCTCCCCCCGCCTCCCTGAGGGCCGGGCAGGCGCCGGCGCCGGCCGGGGCGTCGCTGAACCGGGCCCCCGGGCTGGAGGTCAGCCTCCTCGTCTGGCCGCGGGCCCAACCCCGCCGCGGCCGCCGGCTCTGCGTCACCCGCCCTCGCCCGGGTTTTGTGAAGTTGCCCTGACGTGGCGGTCGCTTCGTGGCGGTCGGTCAGCTCCGGCGCCCGTCGCCGCGCGGTCCCCGCCGGCCCCCGCCGGCCCCCGCGAAGGTCGCTCCGGGATCTGCAAAAGCGGGCGGCGCCCTCGTCTTCCTCTCGGCCGGGCCCCGCGGAAGCCGACCTTTTGCCGGGCCGGGTCCCCCCGGCGCTCGCGGGTATTAGCGAGGAACGGCGCGGCCGGAAGCGGCCCGGGCCTACTCGCTGCCGGCGGGCTCCGGGACCCCCGGGCCTGAGAGTCCAGGGGGCCCGGGCGCTGGCCGCCCGCGCGCCGCACGGCGGGGGTGTGGGCAGCTTTGTTTGGGGTCCAGGAGCTGGTGGGGTAAAGACAGTTAAATACGGAAGAGAAAATCCAGTGCTAAGGACATTGAGTAGGATTTTTATAACATTTTTTTTTAGTAATGTGATTAGGTGCACGACACTTAAGCATTGTGGGGGATTGAAAAAAAAGAATTATAACTTGTCATATAAAACTGAAGGAATTACACTGAATTTGGGGGAAAGCATACAACCTCAAAGGACACAGTACATGCTGCGTTCCAGAAAGAATGGGATTCAGAGGAAGAGGGCTGTGGGCTCTTGAAGGCTTAAAGGAGGGGGCGAGAACTGAGGAGAAGAGGGAGGGATTGGCAGGGCGCGGTGGGGACGGGACATGAAGAGGGAAGGAAGGAATTCTCGGTGAGATGAAGCAGGGTTAATCTGGTTGGGCAAGTTAGATTTTGTTATACAAAGAATTGTACCAGCGACCTTTTGTAAAGAGTGAAATTGCGAGGGAAGGAAAGAAATGGAGGATATCTAAAATAAAATTAGATGATACCTTTCAAGCCATTCCATGATGTTGTTTTCTGAGAAGCAAACGGATAATCAGAGTGGCTGAGATATGCGAATAAAGCCAGACCCCCCTGTGCTGCTTCATTCATTTATTCATTCTTTGTGTTAAATCTTCAAATTGTTTAACACTTGACAGTTCTGCAAAAGCCTGTGTCTTGTGCAATAGGCCTCACGGTAAAGAGGCTTGTGAAACAGGTACTATCATTCCCGTCGGATAGCTAAGGAAACAGTTCTGGAAGCACTAGGAACCATTTGGTTATTCAGCCTCCAAGTCAGTCAAACTCTGGATGCTAGAGTCCTCTGGGGCCCTCCTCTTCTTTTCTTCCTCTGCATGGAGACCAGAATGTGTTTCTTTTCTTTCTTTTTAAGAAGACACCATCACCTAGTCTTTTCCTTGGCATTGAAGTGCTTCAGGACAGCACCCTCCCACCCCCAATGTGCCACTTGCCATATGGATTATTTTGAGCTGAGGGCACTTGAGACTCTGGGAGCTCAAAAGAAACTTTTGTCCCTCCCTTAACCACGCAGAAGAATCCAAATTGGGGGTCTTTCCCAGAAAAAGGTTTATTAACAGAGATAAATTTTATCTGAGTGACCCACCTGTATTGCAGGGCAAACATCTAATTACCAAACGTCTGTTCTCCTTATTGCCTGTGAAGTGTATTCCTTTCCAATGAAGTTCCAGATCCCTACCCCCTTCGTAGTTCAGGATGACATATAGACCTCATTTTGCCTGACTGTCTTTGGAGTTTCCATGTCTGTGTGGATTCCCTGTACCTATGCTATTAAATTTGATTTTCTCCTATTTATCTATCTCATGTCAATTTGATTCTTAGTCCAGCTAGAAGGACCTTGAAAGGGACAGAGAATTCTTGCTCCTCGACAGGGAGGGCTCTTTTCCCCCACAAGACTGGCCCTGTAGTAATTATACTCTCTCCTTCCTTGGTTAAAAACAAAATTTATTCTGACAATTTAGTTAATGGGCACATGTTAAAGTTGATTAAACTTGTTGCAAGAGCAAAGACTCTAGCAAGCCGATTGAAAGATTTCTCTCAGCGGAGACATTTATAGATAAAAGTATTTATTTAGAACCACAATCAGGCACCTGTGTGATTTAGTCAGTTAAGCATCCAACTCTTGCTCTTAGATCAGGTCTTGATCTCAGGGTCTTGAGTTCAAGCCCCAGTTGGTCTCCATGCCTACTTAAAAACAAACAAACAAAGCAACCCATAATCATTGACTTATATAGTTCCTCTTTTCCTTAGATAGAACAGAAGCCCTTTGAAGTGCAGTTCCCCCACCCATCTTCATTTGCATCCAGGGAGCAAGGCCAGGACTATACTTTTTGAGCATCTACTGCTATGGGGCCCAGGATTGGGCACTCAACCTACATCAACTCATTTATTCTTCACAACAATACTGACAAAAGCGCCGTTTATTTAGGTCCATTTTACTAGTGAGGACAGCTGAGGTCTCAGAGAAATGAGCAATTTACTTAAATTTTTTTTTAAATTTTTTTGGGGGGTCTGCCTGGGTGGCTCAGTTGGTTAAGCACCCGACTCCTGACCCTCAGATCAGCTCATGATCTGAGGGTCATGAGATTGAGCCCAGCTCTGCACTCGGCGCAGAGTGAGTTTAGGATTCTCTCCCTCTCCCTCTGCCCCTCCCCTGCTCACACTCTCTTTCTGTGTATCTCTCTCAAATAAATAAATAAAATCTTTTTTTAAAATATTTTGTTTATTTATTTGCCGGAGAGAGAGAGCAAGCAAGCGAACACAAGCACAAGCAGGGGGAACGACAGGCAGAAGGAGAAGCAGACTCCCCGCTGAGAGGGAGCCGATGTGGGACTAGATCCCATGACCCTGGGATCATGACCCTAGCTGAAGGCAGATGCTCAACCAACTGAGCCACCCAGGGGACCCATAAATAAAATCTTTAAAAAATTGGTTTTAATCTGTACACCTAACGTGGAGCTCGAACTCATGACCCTGAGATGAAGAGTCTCCTGCTCCACCAGTTAAGCCAGCTAGGCCTCCCAAAGCAATTTACTTTAATTCTCAGTTTTTTCCACTACAAGTTCTTATACTTCTGAAATATTATTGTTTCATCATATTGATGAAAACAAATTTTTCTAGATTTTTATTTATTTCTTGATTTCATTTGAATACTTTGAAATCTTAGAGTTTCATTGTCTTATCCAAGGCTGCTTATCTGGAAAGTGGAAGAACCCTGATTCAAGTCCAGGTCTTTTGACTCTGACACCTGAATTGTTTTTGCTACACTAAAAAGGAATCAGGCTATTTTGTGTCATGCAAGGACTTTTCCCCACCATTTGAAAATGGATGTGCTTCTTAGAACCTCAGTGTTAGTCTTGGACCACACACTTTAAGATATTTATTCCCCAGCATTTAAAACTTTATATATATATATATATATATATATATATATATATGGTTTTGTTTTTTTTTTTTGTTTTTTTTTTTTAATTTGAGAGAGGAAGAGAGAACACACGCAAGTGTGAGTGGGTTGGGGGGCAGCCGCAGAGGGAAGGGGAGAGGATCTTAAGCATGTTCCACACCCACCAAAAGCCTGATCTTAGAACCCTGAGACAATGACCTGAGCCTCAATCAAGAGTCAGATGCCTAACTGATTGAGCCACTCAGGTGCCCCAAACTTTTCTGATTTTTTTAAGATTTTATTTATGTATTTGACAGAGTGAGAGACAGCCAGCGAGAGAGGGAACACAAGCAGGGGGAGTGGGAAAGGAAGAAGCGTGCTCCCAGTGGAGGAGCCTGATGTGAGGTTCAATTCCCAGGACTCCAGGATCACGCCCTGAGCCAAAGGCAGACGCTTAACGACTGAGCCACCCAGGCGCCCCCAAACTCTTCTGATTGTTTAAAATGATTTTTCTTCTTGATCATAAAAGTAATACATGATTGTTGTTCAGTATTTGGAATAAGAACAAAATGCAAATCTCCCATAATCCTACTGCTCAGAAATGGCCAAGATCAACATTTTAGTGTATTTACCTCGAGCCTTTATTGGTAAAGTACAGGTGGTTTAACAGAGTTGAACTTCCATTTTTATACTAAAAATAGCTGCCATCAGCTAACTGGATTACTTGTTTTGCAAGTAGCAGTGCTATTATCACTTACATTGATAGTATAAATTGACTAATTTTACATTAATTCCTTCCTAAAGTATTATTAAAAATGAAAAACACCTCCAGAAAGCCATATCTGGACTTTATTTTAAGCATTTTATTAATTACTTTGAATATTTTATAATAGACATTTTTTTATTTTTCATTTAAATAAAGACCCACCAGGGCACCTGGGTGACTCAGTCAGCTGGGCGTCTGCCTTCAGCTCAGGTCATGATCCCGGGGTCCT
Source organism: Ursus arctos (assembly GCF_023065955.2). Classification (NCBI taxonomy): domain Eukaryota; kingdom Metazoa; phylum Chordata; class Mammalia; order Carnivora; family Ursidae; genus Ursus; species Ursus arctos. The sequence continues at coordinate 67,325,524 of NW_026622797.1, read as the reverse complement.
GGGATCAAGCCCTGTGTCTGGAGCTCTGCTTAGCAGGGTGTCTGCCTCTCCCTCTCCCTCTGCCCCTCCCCCTGCTCATTTATGTGTGCACACGGGCACACGGACATGCTCTCTCTCTCTCTCTCTCAAATAAATAAATGAAATTTTTAAAAATTAAAAAATTTAAAAAGACCAACCTGGGGCACCTGGGCAGCTTAGTCAGTTAATCATCTGCCTTTGGCTCAGGTCATGATCCCAGGGTCCTGGGATCAAGCCCTGTGTCTGGCTCCCTGCTTCGCAGGGAGTCTGGTTCTCCCTGTTCCTCTGCTCTTTCTCCTGGCTTGTGGTCTCTCTCTCAGTCTCTCTCTCTCTCAAATAAATAAATAAAATCTTAAAAAAAAAAAAAAAAAAAGACCTACCTGCCACAGTTTTCCTATTGTTTCACCCCCAGGATTTCCCCTTTAGAGCATTTAATAAGAAAAATGGGACTAATTATCCCATGGAGATATAGCTGGTATTAATGTAAGAAGATGTTGACCATTATCAGGGACACAAGTTTAAGCTCTGCTCACCTGAACAAAAATGTCAGACAGGAAAGAATTTGTTTTCCGTGCACCCAGCCCTACTGCAGGGCAGGGCCAGCATCTACCTCCCAGCAGGTGGCAGGCTGAGAGATCCAGGAGCGAAATGACCTCTTCATTTTATCCTTCTCAGTCTCTGATTTGTTCAAGACACATCTTACCTGCTCATTCTAACACTTTTCTAATACTGTATTCTAGAAGAAAGTATTATGGACAAATCTCAAGTGAGTATATTTGAAACCCAGTGGAGTGCTTACAAAACTAGTTTTGTAGGTCCTTCCACCAGATGACTTGTCCTGCACCAGTAGGAGTACCTCATTTTAAGAGGTTTTTCCCACTAATAAACAAAGAAGCATTTTCTAAATACAGTAGTAAATAGTTGTTTGCAACATTATTAAAATCATTTTTACTGTGGCTTTCTTAAAAATTGCATCTTCTTTTGGAAATTCAATTTGCTGCCATAGTTTTTTTTTTTTTTAATTATCTGACAACTTTCCTAAAATTACAGCTCTTAATATTAGAAATGAGGAAAAAGAGGGGCTCCCAGGTGGCTCGGTTGGTTAAGTGTCTGGGACTTTTGATTTCAGCTCAGGTCATGATCTCAGAATCATGGGATGGAGCCCCATGAGGGCTCCGCACTCTGCGGGCAGTCTGCTTGAGAGTCTCTCTTCCTCTCCCTCTACCCCTCCTCCGCTTGTGTGCTCTCTCTTTCTAATATAAAGATATAAAATCTTAAAAAAAAAAAAAAAGAAACGAGGAAAAAGAAACCTGCTTAGTATTGTGTTTTTGCTTTACTTGCCTGGATTACATTAACTTTTGTTGTTTTTCATAATAAAGTATCTTTATTGTCTTTTAATTATTTATTTAAGTAATCTCTACCCAACATGCGGCTCGAAGTCACGACCCTAAGATCAAAAGTCGCATGCTCTTCTGACTGAGCCAGCCAGATGTCCCTCATAATAAAGGTGCTTTTAAAATTAAAAACAAAAATCACATACTTACACTCCTTACTCCTTAGTTCTGTGGGACTGATGAGTGTGACAAGAGATACTTTCTTTTCTAATCCCAGCTCTAAGAAAACACCTGCCACTGAGATAAAACTAGTTGTTCACGGCTGAAAGAACAGGTACCTCACGATGTGCCCCCAGCTCTGTCTTCTCCCTCCCTCCCTTCCTCCTCCTGGGTCCTTTCCTGATTGCTCTTCCAGGTACCGTCCCTCTGCCTCTCTGTCTATGCCTTTCTTCTTTTTTCTTTTTTTTAAAAAAGATTTTATATATTTATTTGAGAGAAAGAGACAGGGAGAACACAGAAGGAGCCTGGGAGTGAGTAGCAGACTCCCCCTGAGCAGAAAGCCGATGGGGGGGGCTCCATCCCAGGACCCTGAAATCATGACCCGAGCCCAAGGCAGGCACTTAGCCAACTGAGCCACTCAGGCGCCCTCTGTGTCCTTTATCTCGTGGCCCCTATTCTGCTATGCCAATCTGTCATTCTCTGAGCCTTTTTATCCACTTGCTGATTGAAGAAACTTGGTCACTTACAAACCAGCCTGAAGAGCTCAGACCTCTGCGCCCTAGCTTGAGAGCAGCGTCAGTTTCTATTCATGCGAAAATGCAAAATGGCAAAAAATTACTTTGCGTTCAATACTTTTAAAGAAATTTGTATTTTCTTCATCACTTCGGCATACACAATTGTCCAAAAAATCATAGTTCATAAAGATGTGAAACCTTTAGTCTACAGACAATGCTAGCACACACACAAATTACATGCAGAACTTCCTAGAGAAAGTCCGTAGCCACGAGGCGTTTCGATCATACCATTAACATCTTTAGAACAAACAACCCCGTGCTGCTTCCCATTAAAATCCAGTTTACAAACTTTGAATGACAACCAAGTCATCAGCTTCTTAAAAAGCAGTCCTGGACTTCCCTGTAGTTTGTCCTTTTAGTGCAAAATAACCAAAAGGTACGGGTATGCCATACACCATCTGTCTTCTAGCATCTGGTGAGAAGACAGCTGGGCCAGTGTGACTTCCTTGGAAGTTGAATTTGGGTTTAGGTGCAGATGTTCTTTTTTTTTTTTTTTTAAAGATTTATTTATTTATTTATTTGACAGAGATAGAGACAGCCAGCGAGAGAGGGAACACAAGCAGGGGGAGTGGGAGAGGAAGAAGCAGGCTCCCAGCGGAGGAGACTGATGTGGGGCTCGATCCCAGAACGCCGGGATCACGCCCTGAGCCGAAGGCAGACGCTTAACGGCTGTGCTACCCAGGCACCCCAGGTGCAGATGTTCTTAAATGGAAATATATGCCATATATGCCAGAATAGAAAGCAAAATTTTTCCCAAATACCATTTTTCAGAAAAGAGAGTTGCCTTATATTTTCGTGTTTACTTTGTCCAAGAAGGACAAAATTGTTCAGGAAGACAATATGTCTTGAAAGGGCTTCGAGCAATGGCAGTTTTCTACTAAGGACCACCTAAAAAATTAGGGGGCAAAGTCAAAGACATTCCTGAGGGTATGACTTTGGAAGACAAGCATGGGAGATCCTTACTAGTAGGCTTTTAAAAAAGTCACTGAAGGGGCGCCTGGGAGGCACAGCGGTTAAGTGTCTGCCTTTGGCTCAGCGCGGGATCCCGGCGTTATGGGATCGAGCCCCACATCAGGCTCCTCTGCCGGAAGCCTGCTTCTTCCTCTCCCACTCCCCCTGCTTGTGTTCCCTCTCTTGCTGGTTGTCTCTATCTCTGTCAGATAAATAAATAAAATCTTTAAAAAAAAAAAGTCACTGAAAAGAGAAGTACATATTTGTTGAGCGAGTACAGAGGGGAAAAACAAAAACCTGCCCTAACGTTTAACAAGTAGGTTTTGGAGACTCAAAGTTCCCACTGACAGCATCCTCTTCGATTTAAAACATGTTTTTTCTTAAAATACCTCAAAGAGAACTGTCAGATGAGTCCAAATGTTCCCGTGATGATGAAGACCCTGCTGTAGAAGATGCCTGTGAAGAATTAAACATAATGACTTGAGTGGAGAAGAAATAATTTTTTTAAATTAATGCCATTTTGTATAATTTGAGATTTTAACATGAACAAATATTTAAATATCTAAAGTAACGAGTGGTTTAAATAGACTTTTTAATTATGTAATTCACATCTATAAAAGTTTACATTCAAATCGTAGATTAGATAATGTAGATTTTAAAAGCTACATAATCCAGTTGGAAAAAGACACTAACACTTGAAGCATGTATGTGTGTGCGTGTGTGAGCACATGCATGAGTGTGAGTGCATGCATGAGTGCGTGCGTGTTTATGGAGGAACGGAAGAGTGAAGAAAGCTCCCCGGTGTAATTCTAACCCCGGTTTTCCATCATTTCCCCTCCCCATCCCTTTTAACAGCTGTAAGGCCAAACGATGTGTCCGATTTATGAGACTTGCTTAGGATACTTACATAAAATACAGATTCCCAGACCTCTCCTCAGAGATTCTGATTCAAGAAGACTGGGGTAGAGATGGGAATTTACGTTTTTAAACACCCTAGGTGATTCTTAAGATCAGATAACTTTGGAAAGCACTGGCCTTTAGCATTAAATGAAATGATAGGACATGAATTTGGTGGTATCTTTTTTTGCACCTTATTAGCCTGAGTTCTTTCCCACTGAGATGGAAAGGCAAGCAGGACTGGTGCCTCCCAGTCAGCCCCATTATTGCCTGCTTCCCATGGAGGGGAGGTGACAGCAGGATGACCAAGGTCACTTGCGCACGTCTGGGAGAAGTCTGGAAATTGTTCCTGCTTACTGACTAGTTGATGAAGATGGAGCATTACAGCCCGGAGCTCTCCGCAAGGCCAGAAGCAAGCAACAGTTGGGCGGCAGCCACAGGGACTTAGGCAATAATGGGAGGTGGAAATAAGCAGAATCAGCTTGCAGGAATGGAATTGCCCACAGAGATGGTAAGGGTAAGTGTCCCCTTTAAGGTCCTTCTGGCTGAACTAAATCAAATTGACATGAGACAGATAAACAGGAGAAAATCAAATTTAATAGCATTACGTATGGGGAATCCATACAGACACGGAAACTTGAAAAACAGGCAAAATGAGGTCTCTATGTCATTCTGAACTAAGGAGAAGGGGGTAGGGATCTGTGACTTCAGAGGAAAGGAATGCATTGCACAGGGCAATAAGAAATAAAGCACATATTTGGTAATTAGATGTTTGCCCTACCATACAGATAGGTCACTCAGATAAGATTTATCTCTGCTAATAATCCTTATTCTGGGAAATACCCCTAATTTAGATTCTTCTGTGTGGTTAAGGGAGGAGCAGAAGTTTCTCTTGAGCCCACAGGGTCTTGACTGCCTTCGCTCAATCTTCACACAAGAGTGGCCCATCTTGGGGTGGCCTGCATTAGCATGGAAGAAATAGGTCTTAACTGATCTACTGTAGTTGGGCATTCAGGGGAAGGGTTTTAGTTTGTTTTTTAAGATTTTATTTATTTATTTGAGAGAGACAGAGAGCAGGAGCAGGGGCAGGGGGAGGGCAGAGTGAGAGGGAGAAGCAGACTCCCCGCTGAGCAGGGAGCCCAACATTGAGCCCCTGGCTCAATCCCAGGACCCTGAGATCATGACCTGAGCCACAGACAGACGCTTAACTGACTGAGCCACCCAGGTACCCTAGGCCTTAGTTTTTTTACGCAGGTTTGGGAGACCAGAAGGATCCTCCTTGCCCCAGCAGCTTATTAGTACAGATTGAGGAAGCAGGGTGTTCAAGACCTCAGGCAGCTGGACACTAGTTAATGCTCTCCTCCACACTGAATGTAGCAGCTAGATCAACTCCCTTTCTTGGGGAAGGGCCTTGTCCACCTGCTTCTTGGGAGTGTCAAAATAACACAAAAGGGCAAAACTTGTGGTTTCTTGATACTGGATAAGACTAATGTTGTCTGAATTAACAAAGGACCCATAGAAATTAGATATAAACTCATGAGTCCCTAAACTCCCAGTAAAGTTAATTACTGGGGTGCCTCAGTGGCTCAGTTGGTTAAGCATAGGACTCTTGATTTTGAATTTGACCAGGTCATGATCCCAGGGTTGTGAGATCGAGCCCCACGTGGGGCTCTGTGCTCAGCGCAAAGTCTGCCTAAGATTTTCTCTCTCCCTCCCCTTCTGTCTCTCCCCCTCATATATGTGCCTGCTGTCTCTCTAAAGAAATAAATAAAATCTTTTAAAAAATAAAGTTAATTATTTATTATAGTCAAGGATAGAGTCTATAGTAAAAAATGATCTTGCCAGGACGGATCCCCCACAACCCACCACACAAAAACATCCAAGGGATGGCAATGGAGATTAGAGCTACTCTGGTAAACACAGCAGAAAGCCCTAATCACGTGAAAGAAAAACTCAAGAACCTTCTCAGAATTTCCCCTATGTTTGTTAAGATGGTAAAATTAACAGAGGGAGAGGCATCTGGGTGACTCAGTCATGAGCCACCTGCTTGTGATTTTGGCTCAGGTCACGATCTCAGGTAGCCCCACATCAGTCTCTGCCCTGGATGGGGCGTCTGCTTGAGATTCTCTCCCTCTGCCCCTCCCCATCCATTCTCTCCCTCTCACACTCTCTCAGATAAATAAATAAATCTTTTTTAAAAAAATGAACAGATACAAAGGGGTGCCTGGGTGACTCAGTCGGTTAGGTGTCTGACTCTTGATTTAGGCTCAGGTCATGATCTCAGGGTTGTGGGGTCGAGCCCCACATAGGGCTCTGTGCTCAGTGGGGAGTCTGCTTGAGATTCTCTACCTCCCTCTCCCTTTGTCCCTCCCCCCCATGTAGGCGCATGCGCGCGTGCAAGCACACATGCTCTCTAAAATGAATGAATAAATCTTTTTAAAAAAGAACTAATAGGAATTTATAAATAAATAAACAAAATTAACAGAGAGGAAAGGAAAATATTTTAGGCTAGATAGAAAATCTTCAGGTATCTCTGATCTGGCCAATGGATTCATTCACTCCAGCGATGCCTCACAAATTGCAGATCATGACCCATTAGTGGATTGTGAAATCTTTTTTTAAAAGGGAAATAAAGAAAAAAAATACTAGAATGCATGGCATGTAGGAAGGATACTACTTTGTGAGGTTTTTTTTTAAGTAATATTTATGGGGTGCCTGGCTGGCTCAGTCCATGGAACACATGACTCTTGGTCTCAGGGTCATGAGTTCAAGCCCCACATTGGGCAGAGAGCTCACTTAAAAGAAATAAAAATGAAAATTAAAAATAAAAATAAAAGTAATATTTATAAGGGGCACCCGGCTAGCTCAGTTGGTGGAGCATGTGACTCTTGATCTCAGGTTCGTGAGTTCACACCCCACGCTGGATGTAGAGGTTACTTAAAAATAAAATCTTTAAAAATAAAAAAAATAATTAAAAATAAACTCTTAAAAAAGTAGTATTTATAGGTGTATGTGATAGTTTGCAGTACGAATTATATTTATCTCCACTCACAACAACAAAATTTAAAATGGATTCCATAAAGGGTTAACTCCAACAGTTCTATAAAGTGCTTTATTTTCTATTACTAAAATCCTTGCATCTCTAAAATCTGCCTTTTAGCTATTTTATTAAGCACAATGTCTGGCATATAATAGGTGTCCTATGAGTCACTGATGAATGAAAAAAAATTATTATTTCCTTCAGAAAATGACTGACAAAGGGATCAAGACTCTTGGTTCCTCTTATTTGCTATGCACTGTACAGGAATGCTGGTTCACCTCTGCTGAGGGTGGATGAGCCACGGTTGGAGAGGGAGGTAAGAACCCGGGAGGCAGGTTCTCGCAAACTTTATTGAGGAGTTTGACTGAGATCTATAATGCAGAGCTATGACGGATGTTAAGCAAGAGACTGATGTGGTCAGAATGGTGGTGGTTTAGAAAGGTCACTCTGGATCTGGTGTGGAGAACAGAGTGGATGGATGAATGAGGTGGAGAGACGTTAGTGAAGAGGCTATTGAGACCCCCATAAGAGGAGATGGTGGCCTAAACCAGGATAGTGGCAAAAGAGTGGAGAGAATAGATTGAATAGACGTTTATAAGGCTGAGCTGAAAGAACTGGGTGCTTGATTGGATGGAGTGAACGGGAAGGGAGAGTCAAGTAGGAGGCCCACGTTTCTGGCAGGGACTGCAGGGAGCATAATCACACCACCATAGAAGGAGGAGAAGATTTAGCAAGAACGAAGTGAGTTCAGTTTTGGGCATGTTAGATTGGAGGATCGTCTTATAGAAGATTCCAGCAAAAGTATGCTAATGGCAATTTTAAAGGTAGGTCTGCAGCTCAAGAAAAGGTTAGGATTGAAATGTATCTTTTTGAATTTTAATCCAGATCAGTGTTTTGTTTTCTATAAATATGGTTGCAGATATTGAAGTAAAAGGTTGAATATGGCTAAGATCAAAGGCTTATTCTCTCTTGATTTTCTCAGAATTTGATAGACTTTTGCTTCTTAGAAAACCAAATGTCTGAAAAAGATATTTAAATTCTCTTCTGATATTTAAACACTCTCTGTTAATATTATTTTCTGCATTGGATTAGGAAGAAGAAGGCATAATCTTGAGTGAAGTACATTTAGAAGGCTGCTCTTGCTGGTTCTCATATGAGAAGGGGTATGTCTTTTTAAATTTCCCAGAATTTTAGCCTTCATAACCCCATGCAGCAGTAAATCCTAAACTTCAAGTCCCTATCTTCGTATTTGTGAAGGGAGGGCATGTAAAGGGACATGTGGTAAGACTGCTTAGAACAGTATTGAGACAGTGGACTCTCCAGCCAGACTCCCGGCCTTGTGTCCTACTAGTCATGTGATCTTGACCAAGTTATTTCGACTCTCTACCCTCAGTTGCCTGGTCTATAAAATAGGAGTGATGATAGTACCCACCTCTTGGGTTTATGAAGATAACTTCTGTAAAAGCACTTAAGAGCCCGAAACATTGTGTGCGCTCAATCATGTTATTAGTAAGTGATTCTGTCAAAGGCAACATTTTCTTTCTCCTAAACTCAACATCACTACCGATTAAAAAATCTTAGAAAAATATTATTTTAGATCAGGTTTTCCAATCAGAAACAGAATTTTGTATATAAGATACAACATTTAAAGTTAGTCTTCTCTGGGAACTCTTTGGATCTGTAAAAGTCATTACAGAGTGGCATCCTACAAAGCAAGTCAGAATCAACAAGGTGGACTGTCTGGAAAGGAATTTCCAGATGGCTAGGGATTAAGACCAGGGCAGCAAGAATTAGTATCTGAAGTTTACTGAAGAAACAGTTCTATATTCCAAACAGCCATGTTTCCATCAAAAATACGGACAGATAAGATGGTTTTAAAATATAATAAAAATAAAAGTGCAAATAGAGTGATTTATCCTTATTTCCCTAAAATGAAAGTTGGTTAATCAGGACAAACATTTTTACTAAAGGGACCCAACAGGGCCAGTGAAGCAATGATATTCACGTACGGTCAACAACCTCACAACCTCACAAACAAGACGGACCATACTTACGCTTCGCCAAAGAGAATATTCTGCTCCCAGAATGCTTAGTTATGAATACGCTTGAAATAAAACAAGAGTATTACTGAATCATGAGCATGACACATGCTTTTAAATTGGCAGTTAACATTCTTGAAAGCAATGGTTCAGCAATAATTACAAATGATGGACTGCTTAAAGTAAAGCATAATACTATGCTTGATTACAAATTACAACCAGTCTATAGAAGTTAAATGCATACCGTACTTTAATAATCAAGACAGTTCACCCATTTTTCTGGAGTATGTCTCCAACAGAGTTAGCATATAACCCGTATATAACAATATTGCTGTGTTTCTAGTCATTTTATATTTAAGGGTCCAAAATATATTATGCTCACAAAATAACACTGTCCGTGAATGCCAACCAGTTTTTTTAAATTTATAATCCTTCATAAACACTCTACCCTGGTCATACACACTCATTTATATCACTAAAAATAACCAAAGATGGTAATTCACAGTCTCACCTCCACATAGAAGTTCTAATTGCCCTAAAAACCTGTAGGTCAAGTTCTCAACCTTTGAAAATGAGCAAACATGTTCCAGAGCAGTCACTGTAGCCATGTATTTGGGCTTTGTATTTATAGCATTAGATTTGAGACCTAAACATGGCCATATACATCGCAGTAAGCTAAGTTCCATATCAAAAATAAAATGCAAAAGGAATAGATTTTGTAATTCCAATAGCACAGACTTAAAAAACTGAACACTTAGACATAACTCCTACATCTGTCTTTAACTAAGACGTCATTGCCATGCTTACAGGTTTGAGGCAGTAATCTATGTATTAGTGTGTGATCAATCAAAGAGTGCACTTACTACCATGAACTCAGGGCCTAGGCCATAGGATTATTTTTGCTTTTCCCTCACAGAATCATTTGCTCCTGAAGTAATAGACTTTTAAGGCACGTTTTAACAAAAACCCATCATATACCCAGCTTAAAAACGGAAGCCCCCCTCACTACAATAATATATAATATAGCTAAGGAACGTGTGGTCTACCAGGTAGGCAAGTGTCTCTACCTTGAGGATAAAGTCACATTAGAAAAGTGGTTCTTTATTTGCTTGATCAAAAAGAAACATTGTGTAAAAAATATTAGAACAGTAAATTTATAAGAATAACCCATATGTACCAAGCCTGTTGGCAAAGATCCAAAGATCCAACAGGATATAGGTCTGGAAATTAAGAAAAATTCTCCTTTGGAACCCTGGGTTCCAACCCACCCAGGTGTCTGAGCAGGAATCATGAGGAAGGGAGTTGGGTGCCTTAATGATTTTTAGAAATATCCTTCCAAAATGCACAGACCCTTGGGAAGACTCAAACCTTACACCTCAATCAGCTGCCATCTTGCATTGCAGTTAGAAGCCTCAAAGGAATAGGACTTGGGGAGGGAAGGAGAGAGGATGGAAGGAAGCCATAGATAGAAGTGGGATAGTTTCTTTTTTTTTTTAATGTTTTTTTATTATATTATGTTAGTCACCATACAGTACATCCCTGGTTTTTGATGTAAAGTTCGATGATTCATTAGTTGCGTATAAAGAAGTGGGATAGTTTCAAGGGCAAGTCGCTTTAGGAACTCGGTACATTTTGCTAGGATCAGCTTTGATTTCCTTATGGGTCTTTGCTTAAAAATAAATAAATACATAAAATTATATTCTAATACCCACGAGTAGGCTTTAGGGCACTGACCCTTGGGACGGACATAGAATTACCTACTAGGAATGGTTTGGGGTGAGGGGAGATTTAGGAGTCCCTTGACATCCTGAAAGTCTAAAGTAAACATAAGCGGAAGAATTCATAGAAACAAACACATAGCTAACTGCAATGCCTCCTCTAGCCGTCCGCTTCCCGCTGATCGTTAGGGGTTTGCAGGATGGCTTTTCAGCTGTGCAGAGCGTGCTGCTGGCCAGCTGAGCTCTAGTTCAGTCCTAAGGTGGCAACAGGCAGAGTCCACAAGGCACACTCATGGACGAGCAGAAGACTTAGGGGCGACACAGGTGCTCACCAGGATTACGCTCTGCGGTCATGATCCTAAATAAACATTTTAAATGTTGCACAACAACAGGCCCACTTCCCAGGGCCAATCACACAAACTGTATATCTATTTTTAAATCTGTAGGTACCAATTACCTGCATTTGGGAAACCATGTGACCTCTGACGTAACTTCAGCCTGAGTAGCACACACAGAAAAGCCTCCTGAAACCCTGAAGTTCAGCAACATTCCTATTTCTCTCCAGTGACTGGCACCATTTTGGAAATCTGGTCCCGAAGGTTCTAAAGAACAGTAATGCAGCAAAAAGGAATAACCTCTCTGTATAAAACGATTATAGAGATGTGTGTTGAGGTAAAGAGCTCTGTAAAAACTGTTGCGTAGGGAAGTACTGCCACGGCTATAGAAATTTTTAGATAAGTTTGGTGCTAACGTTATTCTACAAAACTCCCGTTTATACCAGTTATAAACGGGACACAGTTCTTATTGCTCCTGGAGCTTGCTGCCCCAATCTGTTCCAGCTCCACTGAAAAGGATTTTTCTCAACAATTAGTAGCAAAGATTCTCAAATTTATAAAAAAAAAAAAAAAGTCATTACCAGTGCATTGCTTTTTGATTTCTGATTGCCATAGAGATCCGAACTACACTACAGTATGCATGTCCTTGACACCAAGTACAGAAAAAAGCTTAGAAAAGTCGTTTTATCAAAGTTCAAAGAAAAAAACATGAAAAAGAGCAAAATATATACAGTTCCTGGCAGTCCTCACACAGGAGTTTCTGACTACAGACCATAAAAGTTTACATCTGTGTAACGAAATTACAGATTTTACTTCATTGTTAAAATACAAGTTTTGGCTTCAAAGTGCTCACTTTATTTAAAAAAGAGAAGATCGAGAGGGGTGCAGGATTTTTTTTTTTACAACAAATACACCATGTGTCCTAGTCTCCTTCTTCGTCTTCCTTTAGTGCAACACCGGCAGCAGCCTCCCTGAAAGGTCTGACTTGCAAGGATCATCCCGAAGCCTCACTGCAGCAGCACGTTAGGGGTCCCGTTGGGGGTGGCTCCTTTTTTCTTCTGCAGCCGATTCTGAACCTTTCGTGATTTCACCATTCTCATCCTCACCTCAAAAACCTCATGGATGGCCTTCCGGAAGCAATGAAAATTATAGTCAATAAGCCCTGGGGAAGAAAACAAAATATTTAGACAAGTCGCACAGAAATAATCTCCTCTTGGGGCACCTGGGTGGCTCAGTCGGTTAAGCATCTGCCTTCAGCTCAGGTCGTGATCCCGGGGTCCTGGGATCGAGTCCTGCATCGGGCTCTTTGTTCAACAGGGAACCTGCTTTTTCCTCTGCCCCTCACCCTGCTTGTGCTCTCTCTCTCTGACAAATAAATGAATAAAATCTAGAAAGAAAGAAAGGAAGGAAGGAAGGAAGGAAGGAAGGAAGGAAGGAAGGAAGGAACGAAGGAAGGAAGGAAGGAAGGAAGGAAGAAAAAGAAAGAAAGAAAGAAAGAAAGAAAGAAAGAGAAAGAAAGAAAGAAAGAAAGAAAGAAAGAAAGAAAGGAAGGAAGGAAGGAAGGAAGGAAGGAAGGAAGGAAGGAAGGAAGGAAGGAAGGAAGAAAGACTCTTCTCTTGTCATGTCTGTGGTGGCCGGGACAAGCAATTAGGGGGAGGCAGAAGAGTGGCCTTAACAGAAGGTCCACAGATTTCCCTAGGAGCTCCGTGGCTGGTCTTGAGGAATCGCAGGCGAGGTTCTGTAAATGGACATGTTTTGCTAAGGAAAGGTTCCAGAGCACAGACCACATTTTCAAAGGTGCCTAGGACCTACGACATTGAAGAACCAACTGAAGTGCACATTTTTTGACCTATCAGAACTCAAGATTTCTTGGGGCGCCTGGGTGGCTCAGTCGTTAAGCGTCTGCCTTTGGCTCAGGGCCTGATCCCAGGGTCCTGGGATCGAGCCCCACATCAGGCTTCTCTGCTGGGAGCCTGCTTCTTCCTCTCCCACTCCCCCTGCTTGTGTTCCCTCTCTTGCTGGCTGTCTCTCTCTGTCAAATAAATAAATAAAATCTTAAAAATAAAATATTCTTAATAAAAAAAGAACTTAAGATTTCTTACAATTAAGATATATCTTCCATGAAATATTTATTATGTTTCCCCAAAAGGGATTATTAAATCGAATCTGAGTGGAGGCAGACCCTGACATGAAGTGCAGCTGAGATCTCAAAGCTTCAGTATCCATCACTCTGTCAATCGATATTCACTGAACACCTATTAGGTTTAAGCCACCGTCAGAAGCCCTGGGGAAAGCAAGGTCCCTGTCCCTGATTTTAGAGTGCTAGCAGTCACCTCAGGTCAATTGCAAGCTCGGAAGTTCAACCGCCAATGACACTCTTGGTTTTTCAACTCTAAGTAAATTTTAAATGCAGAAATAGTAGGGGAGGGGCGCCTGGGTGGCACAGCGGTTGAGCGTCTGCCTTCGGCTCAGGGTGTGATCCCGGCGTTATGGGATCGAGCCCCACATCAGGCTCCTCCGCTATGAGCCTGCTTCTTCCTCTCCCACTCCCCCTGCCTGTGTTCCCTCTCTCACTGGCTGTCTCTCTCTGTCGAATAAATAAATAAAAAATCTTTAAAAAAAAAAAAAAAAGAAATAGTAGGGGAGAATCTTTTTTGCGTCTTCTGAGATCATTGGTACAAGAATGGAATGAAAGATTAATCCCAAGTCTTGAGTGCATTTTTCAGCACACTAATTTGTAAAAGTGTTGAGAGCAACATTATGTTTGTACCAATTAGGAGAAGGCAGTTGGTTCGATTTACTATCTTTATATTTATTAAAATAACTAGCCTAACAACTATTTCCATCCACTGAGGTGATGCTTCCAAAGCCCCAACCAAAATAAAATAACTGGGATCCCAGCCAAGGAGTGAAATTCTTCAAAGCAGTCATATAACTGCACGAGCACTGGAGGAAACACCAGCTCAGCTTCCAGAAGCAGGAAACCTTCTGAGTGGCGCCCTCTGCTGCTTCTGAAGCAACAGTGACCACAGTGCAATAACACCTCCAAGCGATCTCAACACAAGACTACTGGAATGAGGGGGAAAGGAAAAAGACATCAATAATCCCAGGGGCGCCTGGCTGGCTCTGTTGGTAGAGCACGCAACTCTTGATCTCAGTGTTGTGAGTTCGAGCCCCATACTGGGTGTAGAGATTACTTAAAAATAAGATCTTTTTATTTTTTAAAGATTTTATTTATTTAGTTGACACAGACAGAGAGAGAGAGCACAAGCTGGGAGAGGGGCAGGCAGAGGGAGAAGCAGGCTCCCTGCACAGGGAGCCCAACGCGGAACTTGAACCCAGAACCCTGGGATCATGACCTGAGCCAAAGGCAGATGCTTAACCAACTGAGCCACTCAGGCGCCGTACTTAAAAATAAAGTCTTAAAAAAAATAAGCATTTCTTTTCTGCCTGAGGCTTTCTTTGGTACCACAGAACTTCTTTGAGCACACATAGACAGGTACCAGCGATATGGGAATGAACGTTCTGAGGGCACCCCTCAAAGGGGCATGGAGGCAGGTGGATAAATGTTGCAGTCTTCCATACTCAACTAGGGTGATTCTGAGTTTGTTCCACACAGCTTTTCAAAGAATCTCTTATTGGGAGTGAACATAAAGCTGCTCATTGACACCACTGGCTTTTCTACGTGCCTTGTCTCATTTCCCTACTTCCTCATTTTTGTTTCTTGGGACCATCTTCCAAACAAAGCATGTAATTAAAAGAAAATAAACAAGAAGCAAAGAAATGATTTTTTTTTTAGTGGGAATGGGGACAGGAGATGTGAAAACAACCTCAAAATTCTTTTCCTATATAGGCAACCAACTGCCTCTGGAAGAAAGCTTAGCTAGAAAAACTTTGGCTCAGTGAGAATTCAACTTGCAGAAATATTCTGTTGATAGTTCCTGACAAATCTTAACTTATTCATCTTCGCAATTTAAAATATAACAGTATTGGGTGGCTGGGTGGCTCAGTTAAACGACTGCTTTCGGCCCAGGGTCCTGGGATCGAGCCCCGCATCAGGCTCCCCCTGCTCAAAGGGGAGCCTGCTTCACCCTCTCCCTCTTCCTGCTGCTCCCCCTGCTTGTGCTCTCTCTCTCTGTCAAATAAATAATAAAATCTTTTAAAAAATAAAAAAAGTGTAACAGTATCTTGCTGCATTTGGAGTTTTAAAAGTAAAAATTCACAACTGAGGTTTTTAAAGAAAGTAAGCATTCCTACCAAGTATCTGCCATTTCTTTCAACCTCTTCACTGAAGGCAGTTGAAACGCAAGAACAGAGACACGAACAGAACAAACACTATTTTCACCACCATAAATGTGATGGTTCCACATCCTTCTTTGCTTCAGTGGTTCCCAACCCTAGCCGCACCTTAAAAACATTCAGAGAACCTAAAAAAATTTAACAAACGCTAGGCCCCTCTCCCAGGAATTCTGTTCTAATTGTTTGGAGGAGGGCCTGGAGGTCTCTATTTTTTAACTGCCTCCTTTCCCAAGGTGCCCATAACGTGCAGGCAAGGCTGAAAACTCCACATCTGCTTTCGACCTTCTCCTCTCTGCCAAAGTAGTAGCAGAGATCGTTAATGAAAACTTAGATGGAGACCCGGCGTGAGGAATAGCTAATCAACCAGTGTCGGTACCAGCGCCAACAGGACTCGGCCACACTTGAGATTAAAACAACAAAAACAGAGGTGCCTGACTGTCTCAGCTGGTACAGAATGTGACCCTTGATCTTGGGGTTGAGCCCCAAGCTGGGTATAGAGATTACTTAAAAATAAAACCTTTAAAGAAGAAAAAAAGCCACAAAACCAAACTACTCTATGCATTTATAAGCATTAAGTTCTTTTTAAAGACACCACCTGATCCCCAGGGTGACCAACTCATCCCATCTGCCTGGGACATTCCCAGTATCAGCTCTGAAGGTCTCCTGCCCTTGGAACTCCTTCTATCCCAGGCAAATGGAGATAATCACTCGAAAAAGCAAATGAGTTTAACATGATGGGGTTAAATCTGTCTGCCATTTCCTAGCTATAACATTAAAACCAATGCCTAGGTTTCTAGCTAGTTTAATAAATTCCACCAAATCTGCCTGTCCTCAGAGATGATCCCATCAAGGTGGCTTAGCGGTCAGTCGCTTACAGAGATCCACATAATAAACTCCTGCTTTATTTCCACAACCATAGATGGATGTTAAAATTAGCGGGCAAAGGTTTGAGGAGGAAGAGGATTTACATAATTTGGAAGTATTTATTAACTACAAAGGGAAAGACAGGAAATTTCCAGTGGAAAAACCTGACAGACATTACCTTAACTAAATCAAGGTCAGCATCACCAGGAGTAATAAGACTTATCAACATCATGAACCACTTGATATGATGCACTGAGGACACATTCTCATCAAAGTGCGTACTCTTGTTCTGACTGTGTGGAAACAGCTGACAAACTCTATTCGAGGTATATTCTACAAAACAATTGATCAATACTCTTCGAAAGTGTCGAGGTCATGGAAGATAAAGAACTATCACAGATTGGGGCGCCTGGGTGGCACAGCGGTTAAGCGTCTGCCTTCGGCTCAGGGCGTGATCCCAGGTTCCTGGGATTGAGCCCCACATCAGGCTCCTCTGCTATGAGCCTGCTTCTTCCTCTCCCACTCCCCCTGCTTGTGTTCCCTCTCTCGCTGGCTGTCTCTATCTCTATCGAATAAATAAATAAAAAATCTTCAAAAAAAAAAAAAAGAACTATCACAGATTGGAGGAGACTAAGAGGACTCGTGACTAAATCAATTTGGGATCCTGGAACACAAAAAGGATACTTTTGGAAAAATGATGAAATCTCAAAAAGGTTTATGGCTTCTTAATGAATACTAATTAATTCATTACTACTATTAATTAGTATTATACCAATGGTGAGTCCCTATTTTTCATTACTATAGTATGCAAGATGTTAACATTTGGGAAAGTGGATGAGGAATATGTGTAAACTATGTACTATTTTTGCAACGTTTCTGTTCAGGCTAAAATCAGTTCAGAATAAACAAGCTCTCCCGCTTGATGCTAATGTACCCTAAATTTTAGGATCTGCCATCACCTAAAGGATTTTGGGGCTCTAGTTGTACTATTTGCATTTTATTTTACTTAGCTTCCAAAATCAACATGAAACATCAATCACCAAATATAAATTCTGGAAATATCTTTAACCAAGGAAATATATGTATAATGGTTTAAAACACAATACACACAACTGATTCTATGTCGGGACAAGCCCAGGAATCTTAGCTCTGACTGCCATACACTAGAAGTAGGGCTTTGAGTCACTGATAGTTCCCCTGTCTGGGTAAAATCATCTATAATTGAGAGGATGAAATAAGGTATGGTCCTGTCAAAATTCCACGAGCCTATTATATAACTTGCTCTTACTTTCAGCAAGATGAAACTAAGGAGTAAAAGATTAACACCACTTAATTAAAAGTTTTGAAGGCCAAGAACACAAAAGGCAATTTGGCTGATATCAGTCAGTAAATATAGGAAAGACATACAACTTCACCAAGAAGCAAGGAAATGTAAATTCAAATGATGCTAGTTTTTAATATTTAATTTTTCAGTGCTAATACCCAATATTGATAGGACTACAGCAAAATGGACACACTTGTATTCTCTTAGTAGCATAAACCCATAACATCTTTGGGAAGGACATGTTGGTAATACGGACTAGAAGCCACCAAAACATGCCCACCCTGCCCTTGGACCTAAGTAATTCCATTTGTTGAAGTTTTTCTTGAGGAAATAACCAAAATGTACACAAGTATTCAGTGCAAAGGTCATCACAGACTATTCACGACATTAAAATCTAGAAACAATATAAATTTTTAACAATAAAAGGAACTAACAGAATCATTAAAATGATGTGGTAAATGTAGGTTCAGTGAATTAGACAGATGTCTCTAATTCACTGTAATTCAGCGAGCGTTACAAAGTAGCATTTATCATATCATCACGTATAGACAGAGACATAGCTACAGATGAAAAAGTCTGAAAAGTTGTAAAGAAAATGTTGAGAGAGTGATTTCTGAGTGAGAAGTTATCAATAATTATTTCTTTTTTGCTTATCTGTTGCTTCTAAATTTTCTAAGTGAATGTGTTGCTTTTGTAATAAAAAGAAACAATAAAAATCTAAATTACGCTTTCACGCTCAATGACTTAGGAAAATCTTCCTGATATAAATGAGTGAAAACAACAGATGTAAAACCATAAAGACACTATGGCCCCCTTTTGTGGCAGGAAAGGAGGGATGAGAGAAGGGAAGAAGGCAAGATGGGAGGGAGGAAAGAAGGGAGAAAGAAAATCTCAGAAATGTAACATGGAATTTAGCTCTAGGTGGCAAAACTGAGTGGTTTTATTTTGTTCTCTATACTTTCCCAAATTTTCAAAGTATTTTTATAATGAACATGTGTGCTTATAAGGGGGGGAAATGGCTATTTTAGTAAATGTTACTATTGGCACTCTGTTGGGAATTTTTTTTACCCCCAAAATTGGTAAATCATGCCCTAGTTGCTAGCAAAAATCCCTAGCATGTCAGTAGGCTGTTTTAAATAGTAGTTTAAATTCCCAGTTTAAATAGTAGGGGGAAAATGAGTACCTCTATGAGGCTAGTTGCTTTAGTTTTATCTATTTATACTTATTTATATTTGTATATAATATATACTTTTATATTATACATTTATATCATATTATGTCACATTTATCATGTATTTATATATCTTTCGTTTTTGTTTCACTTATTGGTGACCTTATTAAGTATACTCATGTCTTCCCTTTTCAGAATCATGATGCTATCCCCATGTTTTGAGGACTAAAGAATAATATACAAAGGCTGAACAGAAATTAAACACGTCTCTCTTTAATGTTGTACAAGTCCCCTCCTTTACGCAGGGATCTCAAGTGGCCCCACAGGCCCTAAGACCTTCTAGAGGAGTGGACCAGGAGGGAGGCCTTCGCCCTCACTGCAGAGTGCTGGGCCCTCCCTGGCAAGAGACATTATAGCCTGGCAACAAGGCTTCAACCAGCTTCCCTCCAGGAAAAGCCAGAGCCCCTGGGAGGACTGTCTGATGCTCCTTCTACCTCATGGCAGCTACACCACTAGAGGGCAGGTTGCTTCCCGGATCCCAAAAGCCTGAGAGCTGCGGGGAGGAGCCAAGGGGACCTGTGACTCAAGCCTGGACGCTTCAGGAGGCATGCTGCTGACCACCCACATTCGACAAGCAGGAGAAGCAATCATCAGTCTGCAACGAAATGTTTTATTTAAATCACACACACACACACACACACACACACACACACAAAATTACCTTTTCTTTCAAAGCTTTCCTCTCTGACAAAGCAGACAAGAGCCAGGAACTTTGTCACCTCTTTTAAATAAAGAACTGTTGTATTGTTCAGCTTTATAATGGCCGTTGATTCCTTGTCATAGGGGGTTCCTGCTCCATCTTCTTTGAGACTAAATGGGGACAGAAACCAGAACATATGTGACCATCGAGAAGAAACTACAAATTGTAGTCCAGTGACAGAGACCAGCTTTAATACTCAGAATGATAATCATAATGAGAAGTCATTTACAATCACCGGGCCTTTCAGCAAAAGTCTCTGAAACACACAATTGCAAGAATGTACATAGTGTATGACAGTCCCTTCCTATGGACACAATGTCGCTGCTGGGGCAGGAAGACATCTCTCCAGGCACCCAGGGAACACGGGTGAGGGATGGAAGCTGGCCATTCTCCCTTCTGTAGCCCATAAGGGCTTCTTGTTTTTTCCTGACAGAATAACCAGGCTGTCAAAAGCATGGTCTGAAGAAGACCAAGGAGAGCTGAATGACTCTTCCAAATTACAGAAGCCTAAGGAGACATGACAGCCAAACATTGGCCTAGATCCTGGATCAGGGAGAAAAGATAGAATTGGAACCACTGGTAAGATTTTAATATGGACAATATATTAGACAGTGCATTAATGTAGCCGTGGCTAAACATGCTTAATTTGGGAAACTGTGGTCCTGCAAGAGAATGTCTGTTTGGTTTTTTTTTTTTAAGAGATAGACACTCAAGTGGCTAGGATCAAAGAATCACCATGTCTGCAATTCACTCTCAATGGTTCGGCAAATCAAACCACAAAATGTATTTAAAAAAGAGAGCACAAATATGGCAAAATGATAAAAATGGGTGGATCCCAGTGAAGGGTATCATATAGGCGTTTGCTGGACTATCCTTGCACATTTTCTGTAGGTTTGACATTTTTCAAAATAAAACACTAAATAAATATACTGGTCTAGTTAAGAAAAGGTGTGGCCTGCAGACACAGATGACTTGGGCTGGAACCCCAGCTCACTTATTATGTGAACTGGAGCGAGGTAACTTCTTTGAGCCTCAATTCCCTGATCTGTATACTAACAGTAATTACCTCGAAGTCTCCCAACGCAGTGAAATAACAGATGAACAGCACTGAGCACAGCGCTCAGACCATGTAAAACGCACAACAAATGTTAACCACTATTACTATGATGCCCTTTAATGATCAAAACCGGACCCTCCGAAGACACTGATGTAATCAGAGTTATGTGTCCTTTCCTCATAGCAAAGGAGCACTTCCCTGCACCTTTTCCCCTTACCTGAAACCGTGTGTGTATGTATGTATGTATGTATGTATTTTTACTTCCCAAATTAATGAATAATTGACCAGAAATTTGACTTAATTGAAATTATGCTAGACCTTATTAATACAACAGAGCAACACGGTTAGTGCCAACCCTGACCCCTTTGCAGTTATAAGAGCCAACATTTACAATGTGACAGGCACCATCCTTAGTTTTTATCATGAATTATCTACCGTCTGGCCTAAGAATCCTCTAAGCTGGGTACTGAGGAACTGAGGCTAGGGGAAATCAGATAATTTGGTCAAGGCTGATGATGGGGGGTAGAGCCAAGACCTCAAACTAATCTAATTTCAGAGTTAATGCTTTTAGTCTCATAAATATCATAAGGAGGTAGGGTGACAAACCAGATAAAATGAAAAGCCTAAACTGTAAGAGTATTTCAAAGGAAATGTAAGTTTTTAGCTTTGAGAATATTTTAAATTGGCACACACATGGCTACTCAAAAGTAAATTGGGGGAAAAAGTTTTGTAAAAAAGGATTCAACTCACTGTGACCTACCAAAACAGTAAAGAAAAATCTTTAAGAAGTCTTGGATCTCAGATGTTAAAAATGCTTTATCAGAGCTCTTAACTTCCTTTGTACTATTTTTAGCTGCTGTTTTTCTAGACTGAATTTCTCTTGCTAATAAGTAGTGTTCTGAGAACAATAAACTGAAATATTTGAATTTTTTTACCCAATGAAGAAAATTTACTAACAGCAGTTAATAACACCAGAAAATTCTTAGGTGATAATGTTAAATGCATAAAGCAGGATATATATATATATATATAATTATATATACAAAGTGATCACATTATCTTAAAAATTACACAGAGAAATAAGAATAAAACACATCAGGGGCGCCTGGGTGGCTCAATCGGTTAAGCATCTGCCTTCAACTCAGGTCGTGATCTCAGGGTCCTGGGATCGCCCCAGGGGCTCCCTGCTCAGCAGAGAGGCTGCTTCTCCCTTGGCCCCTCCCCCCACTCATGCTCTCTCTCAAATAAATAAATGAAATCTTTAGAAAAAAGAATAAGACAATAAAACGTTAATAGTGACTGTCTAGGTGATGAGATTATGGGCTATCTTAATTTTATTCTTTACGCTTTTACATATTTTCTGCAATGAGCATGGATTGCATTCATATTCAGAAAAAAGTAAACATTAAACAAATTGGAAAAACCAAAAGGACCAAGAAAATTACAAGTAAACACCGGTGACGGATTACAACCGCCACAACTATGTGCTACTACTCAAGTCTGCGTTCACAAAGCGGTGAAAACACAGGCAGCTGCCATGTATTTTAAAGCGTGCGCGGGTGTGCTTGGCGAGAGAAGCTCCGCAGAACCCTGAGCGGACTGACCCAGGCACCAGGTCACCTGCCTCGGCCCTGCCGGTCTCCACGAAGCAGCTGGGACCTGGCAGCAAGCCTGTTTCCTCCGCGGCTGCCAGCTAGCTGGGCGGGCTCCTCGCGGCTCCAGCAAACACTGAGGAAACTCCGGGGCCCACGCCCAGTCGGTGACCCAGACTGGTTCCTACTGCACCTGATGGGTTCCCGGGCCACCGCACACTCCGCCACAGAAAAACAACCTGACTCCTCCCGCGGCCGCCCCCCTCATGTTTGTTTTAGCTGGGTAAGAGGAACTCTGATTAACACCATTTACATGAACAGCTTACCACTTACATCTAATTACCATATGGCACAATAATGATTATGCATATCATTAAATAGGTGCCAGATTAATTGTGTTTATTGTATTTGATTACCGCAGCAATCTAGACTGTAATCAGGATACATTTAGTTTCCATGACTATTTCAAGGTCAATCCCCTTAGAGTTTAAAAACAATAGAATGCTACAGAGCAGTAATCTTGGAAAACAAGGTCTATTTCTGAAGCCAGATGGCAGTGTTTAATAATAATACTAAGAAGGCAGTAATCTTGGGGACTAAGGTCTGTTCCTAAAGCCAGATGGCAGTGTGTAATAATAATAATAATAATAATAATAATAATAATAATAATAGTGGCAGCTACATTTATCCAGGGCTTACCAGGTAAAGCCTAATGATATGCCATCCTCACTACAGTCCAGTAAGTATCACTTTCCCTGTTTCATAATGGAGGGGACCCTGCGTGCATGTGTGTATAACAGAAAGAATCTGAACTGAGGGGGCAAAGGATTTTCAGACAGAGGAAGAGAGAAATGGGGAGAATGGGACCCCCGCCGGAGCTGACGGAGGCAGGCCCCAGCTGGCAAGCGAAGAGGAAGATGAACAAGAGCCTCACCCACCGAGGACTGGATAAGCATGTACGATCCAATAGAAATCGACAGCAACAACTTGATGTCTTTTTTTTTAAGATTGTATTTATTTGACAGAGAGGGAGAGAGCGAGTACACAAGCAGGGAAGTGGGAGAGGGAGAAGTAGGTTTCCCGCTGAGCAGGGAGCCCGAAGTGGGGCTCGATCCCAGGACCCCGGGTTCATGACCTGAGCCGAAGGCAGTCGCTTAACCGACTAAGCCACCCAGGCGCCCCAACAACTTGATATCTTAATACAGACAAATTAGTTCATATCCATTCACTCTATACGACACCCATTCAGGAAATTTAAAATTATGTGGAATTAGTTTCTATGTGTGATACCACAATCAATTTTCTCCACTCCTTGTTTATTTTAAAATATTTTAAGTGTACAGGAAGCTCTGTTTTCTAAGACTCTAAGACCATAATAATAAACAGGTAAGTTGTTTGCTTAGTTTTGTGATTCTCTGCTGCTCATAAAAGACGACAAAGTATGTTAAAGAAAATCCAGCAGTTATTTCTTATAATGAAGACAGTAATAGAACTGTTGTTAATGTGAGATAATGTATTTGGAGTTCGAGGATCCTATTAGTCTCTCCCAACTGTGTATGCCATTATGATATGATGACAGATTTTTCAGTAGAAAAATCGGGAATCAGTTAGACTTGAGTTCAAAGTCTAGTTCTGTCCTTTATGGACATTGTGAGCAGGGGTTAGAAACAACCACTCTGAACCTCAGTTTCCCCATCTGTGAAATCGGGATAGTAATTCCCACCTCATGGAATAGCGGGGAATTAAATGCTATAATGTATGCAATATGCTTATTAGCAGAATATCAGACATTTACTCCATAATTTTTTGTTGTTATTGCGTGCTAATTGGTATACTTACAGATCTCAGCCATTTAAAACAAAAGTATTAAAATCAAATAAGTAAATGCAAATGTTACAAGGGTTATGCAAGGTTTCATCTTCTAATCTGAAGTATGGCTTGTTTGTACCCTTAAAGAATATTTTACTTACCCATAAATACAAGAGATGTCGATAACCACATCGATCATATCACAGCAGAGCTCATAGGTTTGCATATCCACTGGGGTACTATCAGTTGCAATATAAATTTTACTGACCACATCAAAGAGAAATGCCTTTTCAATTCCAGAATTCTGAAACAAAAAGAAGATGCTATCTTAAAGGGACAGCTGATTTTAGAACATGTCATCACCATATAAAAAAAAATTACATGCCATCCTCAATGTAAAATATGAATGAACAAAAATCAATTAACTAAAAGTTTTGTTCTATTTTATTACAATTTAAACTTCACATAAACCTTTACAATGGATTTGCATAAGAAATGGGAAATTCTTATTTTTCATAAATTATCTATTGTAGGTAAACAAATTGGGCAGTGTTTCCTGGCTCTTAGAGATGTACCTGCAGTTAGGAAAAGGCAAGTAAAAACACTAATTTTACTGACTGTAAATCTTAAAATAAAATAAATTTTAAAAATCTAAACAAACTCCAAACTGTGGAGTGATAGAGTAAATATGAGTACAACCAAGACGTCTGACTCGAGTCAACAGCAGAGCTTGCCTAGAGCGGACGGTTTATAGGACTCATTCAGCCAGCACATCATCCACAGTGTGAAACATATAAAAACTATTCCATGGGCTATATTTTATCGCCACAACCAGCCTTAATGCTTCCTACATCTCGTAGGGCTCTAGCAACATTGAATGATTGCCTACAACTTTAATAAACACTCTAATTATATCAGGGCAGTACAGGAATAGTTTGGGGAGTGAAATCTTAAAAAACATAAAACAGCATGTAGGAGCAATCTTCCAGAATAATCCTTCAGTGACCTTGCAATGCAGTAAGAGCGAGCAGAAGTAAGACTGTTTTCACGCTTGCAAGGTTATTCTAAAATTCTGCAAATGATTCTACCGGGAGGATATTATTTACTTACTGAGATAAAGATGTTTAGCAAATTCTCCAGGGTGGGGAGCTGTGGAATCAGTTTCTGAACCACTTTGCTAAAAGCTTCAAATATTGAATGATCATATATGCTCGTCAAATAGAAGCTGAAAGAGAAAACAGTATTTCGTCACATTTTCCTTCGGACTGGGGAACAGATTGCTTAGGCTGTCACAACACCCGTGCCCGGCCGTCTGTACCTACCATCCCTACGCACACTTTCTAGCCCCCTTCAGAATTCAAAATGACCTCCACAAAAAATGAACGTGTCTTTGCAAGCCATTCCTCCCCAGCTCAAAAAGCATGAATTGTGCCCATTCTCATCTACTGACTGGCTGGCCTGGAAAGCTTAAAAATGCAGTGGTATGTGCCCATACGAGCTTCCTCACATTCTGCAAAAGAATCCACTCCAGGTCGGGGCGCCTGGGTGGTGCAGTCGTTAAGCGTCTGCCTTCGGCTCAGGGCGTGATCCCGGCGTTCTGGGATCGAGCCCCACATCAGGCTCCTCCGCTGGGAGCCTGCCTCTTCCTCTCCCACTCCCCTTGCTTGTGTTCCTTCTCTCACTGGCTGTCCCTCTCTCTGTCAAATAAATAAATAAAATCTTAAAAAAAAAAAAAGAATCCACACCAGGTCATCTCTACCCACTCCTGTTAGGTTAGTAATGGCTATGTTACTGGTATTGAAGCATCTAATATTTTCATTTTCCAATTTGCAAATCGAATGATGCATACACTTCCCCATAAAAAACTGATAGAGGGGCACCTGGCTGGCTTAGCCAGTGGAGAATGCCACTCTTGATCTTGGGGTTGTAAGTTCGAGCCCCATGTTGGGTGGAGAGATTACTTAAAAATAAAATCTTAAACAACAACAACAACAACTGATAGAGAAGTGGTTTTCCCCTGTATTTCTACTTGAATTATCTTCAGAATTCTCTTTTACTTGTGACTATAAATACTATCATATTTATCAAGAATTCTAAACTTCAGCATATTAACTTCCTGGATTATGTTCTTGAGTTTTATGTTTTTCATATGTGGGGAAAACATTAGCTTTGACCATTTGTTTAAAAAACAAAAACAGGGGCGCCTGGGTGGCTCAGTCGATAAGCGTCTGCCTTCAGCTCAGGGCGTGATCCTGGCGTTCTGGGATCAAGCCCCACGTCAGGCTCCTCCACTGGGAGCCTGCTTCTTCCTCTCCCACTCCCCCTGCTTGTGTTCCCTCTCTCGCTGGCTGTCTCTCTCTCTGTCAAATGAATAAATAAAATCTTAAAAAAAAAAAAATTAGAATTAGCACATGCAAAGCTTGCTTTTCCCAAATACTGTCCCAATGTGTACAGCACAAATAGGGTAAACAGGTGAACACCAAACTGCCCGTGCTGACTTTGGACTCCACACCTGCTTTTTTCTGTTGATTACTGTGATCCCGGAAGGGTTTCTGTTCTCACCTGAGGTGAATTTTTTCTAACCCAGCATCTGCAAGGTCATCGTTTGCCCTCTGATGAATATCTCTTTGGGTTTCAATTTTGTGGTCATCTGACAGACCATCCACTTTATGAATAAACACCTCGAAGTTGATGTCAGTGTTCACTTTGTAGGCCCTGGTCACGGTGAGATGGAGCCTGGCCAAAGCTTCCATGTAATCGTCCTGGGAACAAAGGCACACTCCTGTCAGGGGAGGCCAAACCCTTCCAAGCTGCCTTCCACCAACACTCTTCTTCCCATTTTACTGAGGTCTGATCGACAAATAAACGATGGGTACATTTAAGGTGCACAGTATGATGTTCTGATGTGCGGGTACATCATGAAATGACCCCCCATTCAAGTTAATCTACCCATCACCTTACTTCAGTTACTTTTTTCTTTCATATACACCCCTAATTTGGAAACCATGTGGGTACAATCCTCCAAAATATTTTGCAAAAGCCCAAATAAAAGCTGGTTTCATGGAATTCAAGTTTGAAAACTGAAGTTTCATTAACAAAGAGATGAAAAAGGCAGGCAGGAAAAACCCAGCTGTAGGCTGTTATGATGTAGCTTGATGACCGTCTTTAAGATCGGCACTGCAGCTTTATGAATTCAAAATGACCCCCTACCACCTAGGACCTTCCCTGGGATACTGTTCTTCCCAGATTCTTGAGTCCCTGGGTGAACTGTGATGAACAGTTAGAGATGGAAACGTGATCTCGGTTGCTGGGAGGATGGGGAAGGAGCCAGGAGGAAAGATAAGAGCACTGGTCTAGAGCAGAGGTCAGCAAACCACGGCCTGAGGGCCAAATTGGACTCACTGTGTGTTGTTTATAAGTAAAGTTTTATTGGAGCCCAGCCACACTCACCTATTTACATAGTGTCTGTGGCTGCTTTTGTGGTGCAGTGGCAAACTCCTCGGAGACGGTACAGACAGCCTGCAAAGCTTAGAACACTTACCATCTAGCCCCCTACGGAAACAGTTTGCTGACCTCTGATCTAGAGTAACTGACCCAAATAGCGCAATACTATTTTTTTCTGCTTCCTACAAATGACACTTTTATATAAATATGATGAACATCTGCGTAGGCATCTCCCTGTTTAAGAAATCAAATAGTAGGGGTGCCTGGCTGCCTTGGTTGGAGGACCATACAACTCTTTATTTTTTTTTTTTAAGTAAGCTGTGCACCCAACATGGGGCTCAAACTCACAACTGTGAGATCAAGAGCTGCATGTTCTATCAAGTGAGCCAGCCGGGCGCCCTGAGCATGAGGTCGTGAGTTTGAGCCCCACATTGGGTGTAGAGATTAATTAAATACATAAACTTAAAAAAAAAAATCAAACAGTAGACACTGACGCCCCATGTGTCTCTCCCCATCCTCCCAGCCCACCCCATCCCTCTACCCCCCACCTCCAGAGGTATCCACTATCCTGAGTTTAGTGTTTATTCTCAGTCATCTCTTTATACGTTACTACATACATATGTATCCCTAAACTACATACAGAATTCATTTACATTGTCTTGAAATTCAGGGGGAGGCTGTCTGAGAAAGGACAACAAAGGAAGCTTTTCGGGAGGTAGAAATATTCTATATCTTGACTGTGAAGTGGTTACAAGTTATACGCGTTTGTCAGACTCACTGAACTAGACACTCACGATGAATGCACTTTACTGTATATAAGTTATACCTCAAAAATTATTATTGTTTATGTCTTTAACTGTAGAGGGGAGTTAAGGGGACATGTCTATGAGCAAAACTAGCCAATGTCAAGAGAGTATCATAATATCAAAAGATTAGAAGTTGTTACTGTAACTTCCCTGCCAGGCATATAAAATGATCTGATTACCAACTAAGTGACGAAGTGGCCCATACCTACGAGGACGAAAAATAACATCTGAAAGAAAAAAATACTTGGTTTATTAGAACAGAGGGAGGGTGACTGATTTTTCCCACTGTGTTTGTTACCATCTTCTACAACAGATAAAAATACAGGAAAAACACACCGCCTTAGTTCCTATCCCAAAATTAGATCTAGGAATTACAGGCAGGTCAACAATCACCAATGTAGATGAAGTCAACACTCCATTTTGGATCCTAAGGCACGTGTGACATGGCTTCGGGGGCCAAGGGTGGCCCTGGAGGTGTGGGACATGTTGTGTGGGCTCTGCCTGGGGGGCTGGCGGTGTCATACTGTTAGCTCACAGGAAATCACTCTGGATGCTTCCATGCTCTTTCATCCTACAACATTCTGTGAGGACACATTTTCTCCTTGGGGATATATTTATCTGGCAATCCTGTGATTGTGAGGAATTCACAAGGAAAAAATAAAAATATCAGGCGTCAGACCAACGGAGCCCTGTTGAGAAATAAAGGCAACGACGTTGAAGTGCCTGCCAAGACTGCCTGAAGTTTGCTTTCCTTTTCAGTGCTTGTAATCACATCATATAAAAGTTCCTGAAAACATGGCTTTACAGTCTGCTTCCAGTACAAAAGTATAGGTCACACAGACTCTGAAACAGCTTATTCCATTATTCCTTCCTTTTAGTAAAGGATAGCTCTCAACAATGTTGTTCCTACCTTTTTAAAAGTGGAAACTTAAAAAGACAAATTTCTCAAACATTCTTATACTTTTCTCTGCCCTACAGCTAGGGGAAAACAACACCACCACCACCACCACAAGAAACAAAAGAAAAGAAAACACACATTTACCAACCCAAATTGAAGGGCCACTTTTCATGTTCAGGTAAAATTAAAACAAAATTACAGTTGCAACTTAAAAATAAGCAAGCGAACCTATTTTAGCCACATTATAGCCACAGTGCAAACACCTAGGATAGCGTTGCGATGGACATCTGAATCCTAGAAATGCCGGTTGCTACACGAGCACAACGTGGTATTGAGGTGAGTACTTACTAAGCCACTGTCTTGAAAAGATGAGTCATCTGACTGGAATCTACCCAGGGGTAGGGCTACCTCGTTCAACAACTACAGCAACAGCAGTGGAGTCACTTAGGGAAAAAACTGGAGCTTAGAAGAGACAGATGAGTGGGACGTAGCCAAGAGCTCGCCCCCCATGCGGCAGCGCGCACACAACCGGCCGCTCCTGCGTGCTCGAGCTCCCTAATTTATGGGGTTGGCAGACCGAGGCAGGAAGACAGGGGCTACTGCCAAGGCCACAGATGGGCCAGAAAACAGGTCAGTACAAGTGGGACAGCCAGGAAAGCAGCGACTGACAGCAGGGCTTGGACCTGCTGCAGGTGTCTACAAGCGTGCATCTCCAGATGGGCCCAGGGGAAGGGAGGCACTGCTGCTGACAGATCGCGCACCGGAATCTGAAGTCTCTCCCCTGTGCACCACCACCAAAAAGGCAAGAAGAGCCCCTCCTACCAGATGGCCACACTCCCACAGCTATACTAGAAGTACACAGTGCAATCACTTGGAACTAAAAGGCTTAGTTGAAAATTTCATTATTATATTAAACAGGCACCTAGTTCCCTGAATGAATTCATGATGCTCTCAGGCATGAGCAGTCTTAGAGAACGGGTTTTCCAACAGCGGGCTCAGAACCATTATTACTAAGAGTTTACATATCCCTTCCTCCCTAACTCCATCGGCACTCCTGGAAGGGGCAGGTGTGCTCGGCCCATCTGTCTGACTGCAGGTCCAGCTGCAGGGAAATATCATGCCCTGAACTTAGAGTTGGTTTAGTGCACTCCTGGAAGGACTTACTGCCATGTATCCCCCACAGCTGTGAAAGCCCTTGGGAGAGCCTTCAGGCTAGGCTATGCTTCCAGAACACTTTCTAAGAGCGCCTGGACACGGAGAGTTTGAAGAGCCTCATTGTCCCAGTTCTGTTCCCTGGACTCTTTCCTAAGACCAGCATGCCTGATATGCACCTGCCGCTGCTTCCCTTCCCCCTCGTCGCCTTTAACTTCTGGCTCCCACTTCCCAGGAGAAAGGCCCAGAGTACCAAAGAGGCAATTCAGAAGACTAGTTTGAATACTAATAAAGTGAATAACTAATTCCTGGGTACAAAGTCACCAGTCAGGGGGTCCCCAAGTCTTTGCTTTCAGCAAAGTTAAAGGAAGGCCCATCAGGATGTCTACTGATAAACTACTAAAAACAATCCTTTGTGATAGAAAACTGGGCAATTGAGAGACTATAACTTGGAAAGCATTTAAATAATCAAACGAATGCTATAACAAAACTCACCCCATATTCATCTACTTATTTATGTAAACAAGGTTTCTCAGCGCTTACATGAACTCAATCAAAAATGGAATTGATGCCAAATCCTGTCTTATTCAAGCATGGATACGAATTAAGTGGAAAAATACCCATCGTCTTAAGAGATATACTTACCAATCAAAATTTTAGTTTTTATACTTAATAGATACCTATAAAATACATAATAGTTATGCTGTCAATCAATTGTGTACTAGTAATAATTACAATAATTTAATTCGAAAGAAAAACTTCACACTTAGAACTTTATCTTCCTAGGAAAGAGTAAACATTTTAAAACGCAGACTTATATATACATTTTGTTGCAGAGAACCCGTGCCGTCTTACAGATGTCTGCCAAGAATATCGGGGGCAGGGGAGGCGTCGTTGCCATCCTTGGCCTGAATGGTGGCCCCTCCATCTGTGAGGTTTGGGGCCATACATAACTCCCTGACGGAGCTCACTGCTCATTGGTTAGGGTTCCACAGACGGAGCCTTTTCCCCTTTGCAACCCTGAGAGCCCCCACTGAGAAACGTTTGTTTGGTAAAAAGGGCTATTCCTGATTCTAAAAACCAAACCAAAACCATCACCAAAAGAACTGGTTTGAACACAGGGGAGGGACTGCCTCTTGGGGGGCGGGGCTGCAGTCCCATGCACCCCAAGACTGAACTTTACCTGGGAGTCGATGACAAATATCAGCGCTCCTGTTCCCCGGAAGATCATCTCATAGTCAAACGTCGGGTCAAAAAAGTCAATCTGTCCTGGGAAGTCCCAAATCTGGAAGTTAACAAAGGAGCTATTGGACACGTCTTCCCGACAGATCTTGTTGGTGCTTTCCAAGAACAGCGTTTCGTTGGGAGACATTTTGTGAAAGACAACTTTCTGAATAGATGACTTGCCACTTCTCCTCAGGCCCATGAGCAGGATTCTGGGCTTCACCTCAGTGCTGAAGGGATCGCTGAAGTCCAGAACTGGAGAAACCACAAAACAAGAATGAGAGTGAGTTGCTTTCACAGTGGTTAATTAGAGAAGTTTCACTTCCACCTCAGATGTGATTTATGTTCGCAGACAATGCCACTCTTCCAAATATGGAGACTGCTAACTACCTCACTCCACTCATTAAGGGGCCTTTTAGTAAGTCCAGAACACTGAAAAATGCTGTTTTGCGACCCATCACACCATTCCAGAGGGCCAGAAAACTTGTACAACTCCATACCACAAGCAGCAAATCTGGAGTGTGAAAAGGAGAGCTTTCCTGGAACAGAGTATGAAGGGGAAAAAATCCAGTCTTAGCATTCCAAAGCAGTGTCTTCTTTGTCCAGATCATCAGAGTCTCTATGCCCTAAAGAGATGCTTGTTCATTTGAGTTATGCCTCAAACAAACAATTTTGGACTTCACCAAAATTTAAAACATTGGTGCTTCAAAGGGCACTATAAAGGAAGTGAAGACAACCCACAGAATGGGAGAAAACATCTGCAAATCACATATGTGATAAGGGACTAGTATCCAGAATATATAAAGCACTCTTACAATTCAATAATAAAGACAACCTAATAAAAAAAAAATGGGCAACGGATCTAAAGAGACATTTCTCCAAAGAAGATACAAAAATAGCCAATAAGCACATGGAACAGTGCATCATTAGCCATGCAAGAAATACTAATCAAAACCACAATATGATGCCACCTCACACCCACTGGGATGGTTATAATCAAAAGACAAACAATAACAAGTATTGGTGAGGCTATGGAGTAATTAGAACCCTCATCCACTACTGGTAAAGAACATGAAATGTGATGTGCTTTCAACAGTTCGGCAGGTCCTCAGAAGGTTAAACACTGAGTCACCATAGGACCCAGCAATTCCACTTCTAGGAATATATTCAAAGAAATGAAAACATAGGGGCGCCTGGGTGGCGCAGTCGTTAAGCGTCTGCCTTCAGCTCAGGGCATAATCCCGGCGTTATGGGATCGAGCCCCACATCAGGCTCCTCTGCTATGAGCCTGCTTCTTCCTCTCCCACTCCCCCTGCTTGTGTTCCCTCTCTCGCTGGCTGTCTCTATCTCTGTCAAATAAATAAATAAAATCTTTAAAAAAAAAAAAAAGAAATGAAAACATATGTCCAATGTACATGAATTTCTTTTTTGTTTCCTTCTGACAACCCCTGTTATATATTTTTCTCAGTCCCTGGTCCCAGTCGAATTCAATAGTGACTGGAAAGCAATTCTTTCTTCCCTTACTACAACTAGTAAATTTTTCCAACTCTCTATAATTGTCTAAAGCACATATTACTACTTGATAATATCTTAGTGAATTTCATTCCTATGTATAATATTTTGATGTTTGAATTTGCAGTAGGGTTCGGTAAACACACAAATTTCAGGTAAAGCAACAACTGAATAGAGAAAAAGTAAGCAGGTACACGTGTGCACAGCGGCTACTCCACTAGAAGCAGCACTTTACTCTCACCCTACCCACACACTTTTCCAGTTCAACTTAACTCAATCCAACAATCCGCAGATGAGATACTATAGAAGCAATAATGTGGAAGGAAAGCGCCCAAGAAAGTCACCAGCTTTCTTCTTCTTCATCAGTCATTATATGCTACTCACTCACAGTCAATCTTAGCAAAAGCAGGGCATAAATTAAAAAAGAGAACAGGGCTTCGTGTTTTAAAATTTTCAGGCTGGTAATATGTCACAATCTTCCCCTCCCACAGTGAATCCCTAAAAATAACAGAAAAGGTATAAACCATAAATAAATAGATGAACAAATAAACATAAATATCTGAGCTTAAAACAACAACAAAAACCCTCAAAGTTGACAGATTACAGAGAAATCCCTAAGAAACACAAAGGTCAGATTGAAGAGGGAACCTGCAGCCTTTGACTAGGAATGGTAGGGTTCTGCTGCAGAAGGTAGAACTGCTGGCAGCCCAAACAGGAAGGGACATGAAGACAACCAACAGGGTTGTTATTTGGAGAATCATAATGAGAAAAGCCAGCAGGTAAGCTCTGTGCACTACTGCCACCCACCCACCCAGTACACACTTCCAGGTAGAAGCAATGACCAGGGGTTTGGGTATGAGGGGGAAGGCAGTGCTCCAGGGGCTCAGGATGCCCAGCAGGAAGAGGGGGCACTCACACTACCACTCTCCATGGGCTCTGCCCTTCCCTAACTCTCACTACAGGGCGTGGAGTTCAACAGCTGGAAGCAGTTAACTTCTTCCCTCCAGACATTTCCCCAAAAGTCTAATATCCATATACCAGAACATACATCTGAAGAAGCAGAGCTCATAAAGCAGTCACAGTAAACTTCCAAGTTAAGTATAATTAAAATATTCAGAGAAAATGTGATATCCATAAAACAAGAACAGTTTTAGAATAAGAGCAACCATGAAAAATGGCTTTAGCCATCTTAGAAATAAAAATATAATGTGGGGGGGGTTAGATATATGAATTGAAAAGCAGAAAAAAGACAGATAAAGAGGACAATAGTTAACTGGAACATCAAAGCCTCTCAGAATGTAGTACAAAGGGATACAGTGCTGGAAAGTAGGAGATAAAGGTTAAAGTAACATAAAGAATAATTATCTCAACCCAGTGGAAAATATAAATACTTGCGAAAGTACATTAGAAAAGGGTCCAGAAGGACGCACAGCAAGCAAAGACTGCATGGGTGAAAGACCTGGGAGAATCATCAAAGGGATTTTGGCTTTAATTTTTTTTAAGTTTATTTTTTTTGGTAATCTCTATACCCAACGTGGGATTCGAACTCATAACTCCAAGATCAAGAGTCACATGCTGTTTTGACTGAGCCAGCTAGGCACCTCCCCATGGCTTTAATTTTAAAAAGGAAACGCATTCATTCATATATATATATATAATATATATATATATATATGAATGAATATATATAGAATATACATATTATATATATATATATGAATGAATATATATAGAATATACATATATAGAATATACATACATATATATATAATTAAAATTAGTTTTGAAAAAAATGTTTAATGTATAGGGAGCCATGGCAGACATAGAGACATTTCAAAACATTAAATACTCTTGGGGCGCCTGGGTGGCACAGCGGTTAAGCGTCTGCCTTCGGCTCAGGGCGTGATCCCAGCTTTGTGGGATCGAGCCCCACGTCAGGCTCCTCTGCTGTGAGCCTGCTTCTTCCTCTCCCACTCCCCCTGCTTGTGTTCCCTCTCTCGCTGGCTGTCTCTATCTCTGTCGAATAAATAAATAAAATCTTTAAAAAAAAACAAAACAAAACATTAAATACTCTTAAAATTGTGATTTCAACTCCACATTTTCTTGTTACAGTGGTTGTTGTAAAGTTTCTGTTTTTTCAATACAATAAATATAGGTACTCAAAGTAGCAGACTGATAAGGTTGGTTGGACAAAAAGATATGCAAAACATGGTTCCTATCTTGAAGAAACTTAAAATCCAGTCTAGGTAATGTGGTATGCGCACAAAGATAGACAAATAGATCATTGGAATAGAATAAGGAGTCCAGAAATAAACCCACATATACAAGGACAACTGAGTTTTGACAAAGATGAAAAGCCAATTCCATGGAGAAATGATAGTCATTTTTACCAAATGGTGCTAAAACAACTGGATATCTATATGCAAAAAACAAACAAACAAAAGAACAACAACAAAAAAAAACCCCAAAAAACCAAAAAACGAATTTCAATCCACATCTCACACCATATACAAAAATTAGCTCAAAATTGATCATAGGCCTAATTTTAAACCTAAAACTATGCAACTTCTAGGAGAAAATATTTATGACCTTGGGTTAGGCAAAGATCTCTTAGATATAACACCCAATATTGATAAATTGGACTTTATTAAAATAAAAACTTCTCTTCAGATGACACCATTAAGATAATAATAATTTAAAAAAGGAAAGCCACAGATTAAAAGAAAATACCTGCAAATCATACAGCTGTTAAAGGATTTGTATCTGGAACATGTAAGGAATTCTAAAAACTCATTAATAAGAAAACAAACTTCAATTTTTGAAAGGGTGGGAGAGCAAAAGGTTTGAACAGACAATTCGCCGAAGAGAACTTATGGAAGGCAGACTCACACAAGAAAAGATGCTCAGCACATCATCAGTCATCCAGGAAATTAAATCAAAACCACAAGGAGATACTATCGCAGACACAGTAAGAAGGCTAAACTGAAGGACCGACAGCAACAAGCGTTGATGAGGATGTGGAGGCAGCAGAACCCCCATACACTGCTAGTGGAAACGTAAAATGGTACAGCCATGTTGGAAAGCAGCTTGGTGGTTTCTTAAGAAGTTAAACATGTATTATATTATCCCAGCCATTCCGCAGTTACATATTTACCTAAAAGAAATGAAAGTATGTGTCCATACTTGCACACAAAGGCTCCTAGCAATTTTATTTGTAATAGTCAAAGACTGTTAACAACCCAAATGTCCATCAGCAGGTGAATGGATAAATTGTGGTGCATCTCAGCAATAAAAAGAAATAAACTGTTGACACATATAACATGGATGAATATCAAAAGGATTATGCTGAGTGAAAGAAGCCAGTTCTATTACATAAAGATTCTATTGACATAAAGTTCTAAGAACTGTAAACTCATCTATAGTGACAAGTAGCAGATCAGTGGTTGCCTGGGAAATGGACGAGGTAGTGAAAAGGGGTCAGAGGGAACAACCTCAAAGGGGTATAAAGAAAACTTTTGGGGGCGATGGATACGTTCTTGGTTACGGTGGTGGTTTCACAGGTGTACACGGTTTCACAGGTGTACATTATGAAATAGGTGTGACTAATTTTATGTCAATTATATCTCAGTACAACTTTTTTAAAAAAAAGATCAATTGGTTGATTGATTGGTTTAGACAGGGAGTGTGCAAGAGGGATAAGGGGCAGATGGAGAGGGAGAGAAATCCTCAAGCAGACCCCACTGAGCATGGAGCCTGACACAGGGCTCGATCCCAGGACCCTGAGATCATGATCTGAGCCAAAACCAAGAGTTGGTGGCTTAACTGACTGAGCCACCCAGGTGCCCCTCAATACAGCTCTTTTAAAAAATGTATTCTCAGGGCGACACCTGGGTGGCTCAGATGGTTGAGTGTCTGTCTTCGGCTCAGATTGGCTTGGGATCCCAGGGTCCTGGGATCGAGTCCCACATCGGGCTCCCTGCTCAGTGCGGAGCCTGCTTCTCCCTCTCCCTCTGCCATTCCCTCCACTTGTGCTCTCTGGCTCTCTCTCTCTCTCTCTGTCAAATAAATAAATAAAATCCTTAAAAATAATTAAAAAAATAAATAAAAATGTATTCTTGGGGTGCCTGGGTGACTCAGTTAAACCTCTGTCTTCGGCTTGGGTCATGATCTCAGGGTCCTAGGATCAAGCCCCGCATAGGGCTCCTTGCTCAGTGGGGAGCCTGCTTCTCCCTCTCCCTCTACCTGCCACTCCCCCTGCTTGTGCTCTCTCCCTCTCTTTCTCTCTGTCAAATACATAAACAAAATCTTTAAACAAAAATTTAAAAGTAAATAAAAATAAAAAAAATTTTAATGTATTCTCAAGGACAAAAATGAAAACCTCAAGAGCTATAGTTGTTCTATTATTGCTTCACAAACAGCTAGTGTTAGATCAATGCAAAGAGTAGGGAAGAAATGCCCACGGGTAGTAGGAAGGAGCTCAGTGCATTACAAGGGTTATGAATGCAGACAAAGCAGTGCAGGATTTGGATGGGGTTGATGGGGGTGGGGCGAAGGAGGCTCTCTAAGAAGAGCAGAGACCAAAGGTAGGCAAAGGCACCATGCCTTTCATAGAACAGGTAAATATGCATACA
Source organism: Ursus arctos (assembly GCF_023065955.2). NCBI lineage: Eukaryota > Metazoa > Chordata > Mammalia > Carnivora > Ursidae > Ursus > Ursus arctos. Next base: position 67,287,855 of record NW_026622797.1, on the reverse strand, counting down.
ATGAAAACTCAGCAACCATATATGAAGGTACCTTCCATATGCCAAGTACTGTGCTGGGCACTCTCCACACTTCATCCCATTCAACTCTTTCAGGAATACATAGTATTATCTCTCCATTTCAGGTAAAGAAATTTCAAGCTCGGGGAAGATCAAGTTAACATTCAAACTGAGGGCTGGCCCATCCAAAAGTCTATGCATTCTGTTTCTGCTGTGCAACACTCAATCCAATCAAAGAAAGCAAAAGTCCACATTAAATTATGTACAAGCACAAAAATACTGAAGTGTTTATACATGTTTTTATTTCTTCCCAATTTATACGCTGGGCATCAGTGCAGATTTTAACTTATCTTCATTAGGGTCTGCAAGTGTCTATGTGGCATGACCACCCATGCTGGTGCCTTGGAGGATGGACCTCCACCTCCTGGGGAGAGTGGGAGGTGATGGAAGGTCACCGTGTGGAGAGGAGGTGGTGTACACACGTTTATATACACAGACTGGCTGGGAAGCGAGATGCACATGCCACTACAACATACACACACAGTGTTGGAAGTATTTCCTTCTCCCTGCCAAATTCAAGCACAGGCCACCAATGGTAAACTGCTGGGCAATGGTGGGCCAGATCAGTGAGGGTACCATCAACTCTGTGGAGACCCCTCAGGCCCACGCAGATGCATTTTACATTTAGCTTGTATGGACACATGCCAGATACCTGGCTAGACATTTCTGCAAACTTTTACCCCCTCCCCCCCCCAACACCCCCCATTCCCCGGCCATGAGGAGGTACAGGTCTGTTTTGCACCTGAGGAATCTGGGGAGAGGAACATGCCCAAGGTCACAGGGCTAGTATGTGGTAGAGTCCTCGCCTAGAGTCTTAGCCAACAATCAGATGGCATTCAACAAAAACTGCAACAATGAAAACAGAAGAGACTAGGAAATACCAGAGTACATCATGCATAATAAGAGCACATACCGCTAGTGAAACTCTTAGATTCCCTTAGACGTGTATGGTGCTGGTTCACAATATAAACGTATTTGTTATGTGAACCACAGTCAAAAACACTTTGTTGACCACTGCTATTGCCCAGGAGAGGTTTCTTATATCACAGAGGACTGCTGACAAAAATCCCTCCTTCGGGGGCCCCTGGCTGCCTCAGTCAGTGGAGCACATGACTCTTGATCTTGGGATCATGAGTTCGAGCCCCACGGTGGGAGTAAAGATTACTTTAGAAAATAAACAAAATAAAGAAAAAATTAATTTGCCATTGTTCTCAAGCACGATGGGCCTCTAGGGTCTAATATAGATCATGTATATATATTTTTTTAAATCTCTCTTCTAATCCTCTCCCACCTCCCCTCAAGTATCTCTGCTTCCAAACCCTGTGGGGCTTCCCAGAGGCTCTCATCCCCCTCTGGGAGTGAGAGCAGGGAGCGCATACCAGGAAATGCAGCACCCAAACTCTTGGCCTCCTGGCCAGCTGGCTCTCTCCACTAAACTTTCCCTGTGCATCACCGTTCACTCAAGAACATCCTGAGAAAGGTGAAAGGAAGAGAATGAAGGACGAGAGCTGCAGTATAAGGGCTAATACTTATTTTTTTTTAAAAAAAGATCAAGAAGGAACTACAGGATTTGGGACTGGAGATGGACTCCCAGGGAGGGCCCTTTAAACGTGTCAGCGGGTGTGGAGGAAGTTGCTGGGAGAGGTGAAATTTACCAGAGGGCAGTTTGTTCAGTTTCATAAAGGTTCCCTGATTCTCTGCCAAGTGTGAGCCGGGGCTGAGCCAGGGGCTGCAGACACAAAGGAAAGATTCATTCCTTAGTGATTAGAGGAGAAAGCAGACAAGAAAAACTGACAATTACAGTGTCCTGTTACGGAGGTGTTATGGGCTCAGAGAGAGGACTCCCTGGAGAAATATCTGAGTCTTAAAGAAAAGGAGGCATGAAAGAGATGAATGAGGAAAGGTCGTGCCAGAAAGAGATTCTGGCTTTCCCGCAGTTTAAGGAATGTCGTTTAAAGGCAAGGAAAGGCTGCACCCTGCCCAGTGACTTCCTTCCCACAGCATTTCGAATAAAATCCAAACACCTTCTTTCCGCAAAAGGCCCTACATGGACTTCCCTCTCATCCCGTGCCGGGTTCATCTTCCCCACTGGTTCCCTATCCTGTAACCACACTGGCATTCCGGTTTCTCACCCCCGGGGTCTGGACGTGTCCCTCCCTCCACCTGATAGGCTTCCCCTAGCTTTCTTCCCACTCAGCCCAGAAGCAATTTTATCTCCTCTCCGCTGAAGGGGACCCCATCAGTTCTTGATAACCCTGTGTCTTAATAGTACTTATCACTGGGGTGGGGCTTGGGTGGCTCAGTCGGTTAAGCCACCAACTCTTGATTTCGGCTCAGGTCATGATCTCAGGGTCACGAGATCCAGCACAACATGTGGGCTCCTCGATGAGCAGGGAGTGAGCTTGAGATTCTCTCCCTCTGCCCCTCCTCCCGCTCACTCTGCCTCTCTCTCTCTTTCAAATAAATAAATAAACAAATCTCTAAAAAAATAGTACTTATCACTATACAAAACTGTCTTTTTACTTTATACATTTGTCTTCCTGTCTGTTTACTTGTTTATTGTCTGTCCCAAATATACAGAAGCAAATTACAAAGCATGTGGCATGAGTCCAATAAATATCTTTGAATAGGTTCGTTGACAGAGAAGTCTGTCACCTCCACGGCAAACAAAAACTGCAACAAAGACAAAAGAAGAGACTGGGAAATACCGGAGTACATCATGCATAATAAGGGTATAAACCTCTAGTGAAACTTTTTCAAGTCTACTTAGACATAGGTGGTGCTGGTTCACAACATAAACACATTTTTTATTGTGGACCACGGCCAGAAATATTTTGTCAACCACTGCTAGATTCCGCTGCCTCATGAATGAGATGCTGGGAAGTCTGGATTTTACTTTGAAAGCCATGAGGAAATCACTAAGGATTTTAAGAGGAGACTAACATGATCAGATTTACACTTCAAGAGGTTCACTCCAGAAACAGACCCCCTGGCGGGGGGTTGGTGTGGAGATAGTGAAGGGGTCTAGAATAAGCCACTGTGCCATAAAAATTATACTGAGCTAAAGATACTGAAGTCCCTGAAATCCCTTATTTGCCTAAAGCAAAGCCTCCCAAAAGAACTCAATTGCCATAAATCTCCTTCCTGGAAGCAACTCTAATCTTCTCTTGGTGAAGACTCAGATAGAAGAGTTGGCACCACACCCAAGCAGACGTGGTCCCCAAACTATCCTATCTCCCATCTGTTCTCCTGTGGGCCCGTTTATCTTTCCAAAAAGTCATTTGTTTTTCCATAAATGCCCTTTCCCCAACTCCCTTCCAAGAAGTCACTCATTGTCCCAGAACTGCCCCTGTGCCCCTCCCCATCCTCTATTAAGATAGTAATACGGCCAGAATTCTACACACCTTCTTTTTTAAAGTTTATTTATTTATTTAAGCGATCTCTACTCTCAACATGAGATCAAGAGTCACACGCTCTCCCAACTGAGCCAGCCAGGCCCCTCTAAACACCTACGTTGCACTTTCTGTGAACTCTCATACATTAGTACATAATTAAATCTGGTTTTCTCTTGTGAATCCATCTTTTGTCAGTTTAATTTGCAGGCTCCCAATTCAGAACCTAACAGAATAGAGGAAAAGTTTTTGCTCCCCTGACAGCAGTTAGGTTATTCTCACAAATGAGAAATGAAAGAACTAAGAACTAAGGCACGGACCACAGAAATGGTCAGAAGGCACAGATTTGCGACCAGTTCAAGTTGACTGAATAGTATTTAGTGATCCCCTGGACACAGACGACAAGGGAGAAAGAAGTTCCCAACCTGTCAGACCAAGCTAACAACGGCGCATTCACAAAGATGGTAAAGGGAAAGAGGCTGAACTGTATTTGAAGTTGTGAAGTCTGGGGTGCCTGTCCGCCTGCCGCTCAGGTGAGAAAAGGATCCGGGGCCTGGGAAGAACAGTAACATGAGGTCACAGACAGGTCTGAAGTGGGAATGTAGGTCGCTCAGGCCATCCATGCCTCAGCTGCTGGTTTTTCCCCTAATCTTGTTGCCTGAGGGTGAGGGAATTTTTGAGAGGTTTTAGCCTTGGCCACCGTGACACAGCTCAAACCAACCCGCTCCAACCTCTTATCACCCAGCGGTTCTCATGTCCTGACCACCTGCATAGCACAGAGGGTCACCTCTAACCCTCCAGTGGGTAACCTGTATCCTTTACAGGTGCAAGAACCGAGGCCTTGGCGCTTACTACAATAAACACTCAGTAGATGTTTGTTGGTCGGGCTAATTGAATGAAAGTGACTAAGCAGAATCTGAATCTAAATTAACTGAAGCTTTAAAAAGAAACTTCCAGTCTGACATTGGCCCAGATCAGCACTTGAGTATCAAGAGTCTGAGCTTTCCGCCTAGGTAGTTTATCGACTGCAGTCAGGGACACTGAACATACCTCACCTATCTTGCACTGGTCCTGTCAGCACCCCAATTTTCCAAACAGCCTGGCTTTGTAACTAGACTGCGGGAAATCCTAGGGAAATTCAATTACCCCAGGAACAGCATTATGAGGAGGGGCCATGCAACCAGACCTGGAGGCTAATGACTTCATCAGTAACTGGCAGATCCCTGTCAAAAACCAATAGTCCTGTAAATGTATGTGACTGCCGAGGGGCCACACCTGGCTGATCTGTGGGTTGGTAATGTTCGCCACAGAGAAGGAACCAGAAATCAGGAAAATGGGAACGAAAGGCCTGACACAGTTCCAACAGGGTTGGCCTTACCTTCTTAAGCTCATGTGGTCTCTCAGGGGAAAATGAGACATCATAAAAAACGCACTTCATAAATTCTGAAATATTATACAATTGAGAACTATTCTAATTAAGGAATGTTCTCCAAGAGGTGACACCTTTGAACGGGTCCAAAATGGGAAAATGAAACAAAGATTTAATGAAAAATTAGGAAAACATGGTGGCAAAGTGATGGCAGGTGGAATGCTTTAAATAGTACTGGGAAAGTGACAAACTGGGGTTCAAGTCCCAGCTCTGCCATGTACCAGCTGTGTAACCCCATACATGGCCCCTGGCCCATGAGTCCTTATCTATCAGTCTGTGTATACATGTGCACCCCCTTCTTTCTTTTTTTACCCCAGACCACGCCTATGTAATGAGAGGGCCTTTTGTGGAATGTGGCTACAATGAGAAGCTCACACGGTCTTAAGGGAAAGTTAGAACTTCTTTGCTATTAGTATCCTGTGGGGTCATCAAAGGCTTAAGTTTCTGTTTACTAATGCTTTTAGGGAGAGGCCTCTGGTTTGTTTCTATTTGCAACATTATCTGCCATCCTTTACAATTCTGATCAATGGAACTTCTTATACATTCAAGACCCAGGAGAGCTCAGGGGTGAATGGCTGGCTCAGTTGGTGGACCATGCCACTCTTGATCTCAGGGTCATGAGTTCAAGTCCCACATTGGGTGTAGAGCCTATTTAATAATAATAATTTTTAAAAAAGACCCAGGAGCTCAGGGAGAAATTCCATCCTAAGTGGGAATTAAATATATGAATAATGCCATTAATAAGAGAATATGCAGAAATTAAAAAAAAGAATATGCAAAAATCATAAAGATTCAATGTCCATTTGATCAACTACTTAGTAAGGAGAATTAAATGCAAACAGAACATATATTTTCAAAGGCATAAAAGTTTTTGAAAGTGGTTTTTATTTATATGTGAAGACCAAATCTTTCTCTATGAAATCCTTTCACATTACACTGGCAGGTCACTAAAAAAATTCCATATATGAATATTTCCTTAACATATATATTCAGTAACATTTCTAATGTGTTCTCATTTACTAATGCTCCTGCAAGAAGGGGAAAGCGTTCTTGTGAACTTTTTTTTTAACGCTTTGAGAGTGATCCAGGTTGGTTTTCTGTGGTCCTCTACCTTACGCACTAAGAAACTGAGTCGGAGTCTCGCCCAAAGGTCCTCAAGAGGAGAAAGTCGACACCATCCTGCACGATTTAGGCCAGGAGTGAAAAACCCATTTGTCACAGCAGAACCAGGGAAAGCCACTCTTACAAGACAGATTGAAAGCTTTCCCAGAAGAGGAAGAACAGAGAAGGTTAAAAAAAAAAAAAAAAAGGTAAGGACGAATAAAGGAAGTAGAGAAGAAAAGTGAGAAAAATGAGCAGGAAAGAAGTGGCTGTGGTATGAAGTGAAATTATGTCACCATCAACAGCTATGGGGCCGGGGGCCTGATTGAAACAGAGGGTAAACAGAGACACACAGCCAACTGAGGACTGACAAAGATGATCTTTCAAACTCAGAACTACATCCCTTATCCAGAACTCCAGAACTTAGTTTCTGCTTCTTTTTTTCCCATCAGACTACCCTATGTCTGTTCTGATACGAAAATAGGGGACATTTCTGGTAGAAGTATAGAATGAAGATTCTCTGACACCCTGAATCACTGAAACATGTTTACAAAATATCTAATATAAGCACATGCTCTTGGGGCACTTGGGTGCTACAGCTGGTTGAGCATCCAACCCCGTCCGACCCCTAGTTTAGCCTCAGGTTGTGATCTCGGGGTCTTGAGATCAAGACCTGTGTCTGGCTCCGTGTGGAGTCTGCTTAAGACTCTCTCCCCCTCTCCCTCTGCCCCTCCCCTCTCACTCACAGGCGCCGGTGCCATATGTATTTAAACAAGCATTGTGCTGAAGGTGTGACTTTGGTCACATCATATTTAAGTATTCTGTATTTCATCTATTCCAACTCTTCTGTATCTCTGTATTTCCAGGGCCAGAGGGAAACCGAAGAGATTAGGCGTAGCCAGGGCTGTAGCCAACCCAACTCTTTTTGGGCAAGGCAGAATTACAAGGAAAGGGATTTACATATCCATGAACTTGACCCTCTCCTAAACCTTGCTCAGGTTTAGCTCATGTTGTAGCTGCAGAAAAGTCCTAGCACCTCTGAGCCACAGTGTCCCTATCAGAAGAACAATTATCTCTACTTACTCTCAACTATGAGAGGATGAATTCACTAATAATTTTTAAATTACTTTAAGAATAAAAAAAGAAGCTGACACTCATGATTAATAGATGCAAACCGGTGGTTTCACTGCATTTACACCCATCAGGGAAGTATCACCTGCTGACCGTCGATTTTTTGTGCCTCCAGTAACCGCCTGAACTGTCACTTCCTCAGACCCTAAGAGAGTTCACAGGCTGCTATGGAAACAAGACGCACCTCAGCTGGACTGTGGATGAGCAGCTTAGCCAAGTTTCCCCTAAAACTTGGGAGGGAATTTGGGAAAAAACAATTTCACTTTCTGATTAAATATGATCTTTTATTTTTTTATTTAAAAGTATTTATTTATTTGAGAGAGAGAGAGAGAGCATGAGTGCACGAGTGGGGCGAGGGGCAGATGGAGAAGCAGACTCCCTGCTGAGCAGGGAGCCCGCCATGGGGCTGGATCCCAGGACCCCGCCCCCCTCCAGATCATGACCTGGGCCGAAGGCAGACGCTTAACCAACTGAGCCACTCAGGCATCCCATATGATCTTTTAATTGCTTTCCTTGTTATTGCAGTTTTTAAAGCACAGTAATTTATTAAAGGTTTAAATTCCATATGTCTAAAAACAATCATTATATTTGCTGCAACTGTTTTTAATGGCTTATTTATTGCCTCCACTCTCTGGAGTTTTATCTGGAGTGAGGAGGTTGAAGGTGAGACTCACCTTATATCTGATCAACTACTTTCAAAGGGGGGCGTTGAGAGGTGCCCAACTCTGTCCTTAACAGGACTGAAGTTCCAGAGAACACTCCAGCTATTCATGAATAAAATTTGGAGTGCAAGCCAGAGAAGTGCAATTTAAGTTTCACCTTAGCTGCACTAAGTTTTCAAATTTTGCACATTGTGGTAAAACTTACATGGCCCTCAGCTTAAAAATAAGATCAGAGGTTCCTTCTAGACTAAGGGAAATGAAATTCACACTATCCACTTTCAATCTACCTTCTTTTGCACAGTTTCTGATAAACTGCTTTGCAACTTACCTGGTGATGCTAGTCAGTCCCGCATCCCACCTGCCAGGATAGATTTCTGAACCTCATGGAAAAAGCCCCAGGTCTCCACTCAGCAAAGGCAACACATGAAGTTCATTAGGAAGGTAACGGGTAAAGGGAGTGCATTAGAGAAATGCTTTGTTCGTGGTTCAAAATGTACCATATCTACATCTTTCCTCAGAGTAAAAAAGTTCCTTTCCCTCCACATTCCTTTTCTTACATTTGAGAGTAGGTAAATATAAATTTTACCAAAAATAACACAGGATGCTAGTGCAACATGTGCCCAGGGCCCATTAGAAATTGAGATGACCTTTGGTAGCACTTGAGGTCCCAGGAATGAGAGTCACAACTCCTGGCCTCAACCCTCATCTCAACTCCCCAGGATCGTATCAGTTGGCATGACACTGTCAGGGACAGTTGTTGCTAGAACTGCTGACTGAGGAGCCTATCCGCCATTCTAAAAAGTGAATGCTCTGATAAGAGATTCCACATTCAGGCCTAAACCCCAAAATCAAAGCCAGGGATGAATGGAAAGAACAGGAACCTGAGATAATAGAGGAAGTCTTCTGAGACCAGACCACCTACCTACAGCAGGCCCAGGGGAGAAAGACCCAGCTTCAGGTTTGTTTGCAGGAGCAAATAATCATTTGTCGCTCCTCTTACCACGAAAATATACTCAGTGCTTTTATAGAAAGATTCCAGGTTGATCCCAAGAACTCACGAGCGATGATTTTATTACTAAAGTAATGAAAAGCATCAGTTACAGACGAGTTTGCCTTTAGGTTAGGAGCAGTGGGGAGCATTCAAGACCAGGCTCTGGGGAAGCCCTTTGTTCAGGAAATCCCACCCCTCAGGCAAAGCTTTACTTTCATTTCAAGTCCTCAAATCAAATTTTAAAAGTGCCCCCTTAAAGAACTGCAGAATAAATAACAGGCAGGTCCTTTACTTTCCATGGAACGTCTCAGGTCCCCAGAACAATATCGAATTACAGGGCTTTTCTTCCCAGATATAGTCTCTTTTCTTTCTTTTTTTAAGAGGATCACACATGCGCCCTATTGTGTGTCTACCATTTCGAATATCTTCCAAATACATCCCGATTCTGAATCTCTGGAGTCTTCTAAGAATCTAGAAGGAGCTACCGAAAGCAATTTGAATAATAACAAAGCGACTGAACAATTTAATTACCAAAAGTAGCCCTAGAGACTCCAACAAAAGGGTTGGAAGCCTTTATCGACAAAAACGTGGCCACGTGCTCAACTGTGGGACCAATTATGGAGAGTGCAGAAGAGAGAAGCACACAGGTGCACACACCAATTTAAGCAAATGGGGAATTAGCACAAATTCTCTCTGGAGACAGGACACTATGAAAAAGTGTGACTTAGCTTCTTTCTCATCTATCAGACGCAAGGTTTAGTAAACTTTCTTCCCTTTCTGATTAATTGAAAGTAGCACCTGCCATACATAAAATAATGGAAATTGTCCTCCACAGAAAGGCTCTGAATAGGAATTTTAAAATAAGTTCAATGAATTTTCAATAAAAGTTCTTCCAAATCAACAGTCACAAAGGTAGTTTTACCCCTCCCACAATTTCTTCAAAGTGAAATTTTTAGAAGTTAGTTCTTTCTCTAGGAAGCCTACAGCTTCATCTAGATGTTATGTTTAACAGCTTCATTCTATTGACCTTTTCAAGTGACCTTACCATAGAGTACTTTTCCCTTGCTTTGGAGGCAAACAAAAAAAGATGAACCTTTCTGGAATCCTAAAAAACTCTCAACTTTCTTAGGCCTTAATTAAATTAAATGCAGGAGCCCCCCACAAGCCGAACAATCGCTAAATCCCACTTCTTAAACAGGAAACAGAGTTTGCTTCTGAGAGACAATGTATTCCCCCGCCCCGTGCTCACTCCGGGGCAGGCACTGCCATGCCCAGGTGGTGACACTGAGCAGAGATAAGGTGTCCTAACAACTGTATTTGCCTGGATCCCGGGAAACCCGCAGCCACTCGGCGACTTCCACATCACTTACGCGCGCACCCCCCCCCCCCACCCGCGGCTCCACGGGTGCCCCCGACGCCGCAACCCGTGCAGCCTAAGGACCCCTCCCGCGGCGACACGGGGTAAGACTGACACCCGCAGCTGCCGACGACCCTGCCAGTCACGCTGCCGCCGGCTGCCTTTTTTAGCCACGACATCTGACCAGGCTTCGACAGCAGCATTCAGGGAGAGGTCCCAGGGCGCGCCAGGCGGTCCCCTCCCATTCCCAACCCCCAGACCCAGTGGAGAGCTCCGGGTGAGGGGTAGGGGATGTACTAGCCCTGGAAGGGGCCAGAGAGGGTACGTTCCTCCTGCCCTTACGCTTCCTCTCTCCTCTCTCCACGGATCGGGGCCCCCCTCCACCGCCCGCACCCGGGATCCCCCATTTTGCAGCCCGTGGTCGCTCTTCTGGCGCCCCTCCCCACTCCCACCCCTCAACTCCGCTCTCTTGGATCCCCTCCAAGTCGGTGGCCCGCGCGCCTGGTCGGGCGGGGGACTGGAAGACACAGAGGGAAGGGATATGGTGCCGGCTGAGGACGCGCGGGGCGTGGGGCCGGGCGGGGGACCCCGCGCTCACCTCCCTCCTCCGCCCCGCTGTCCGGGTCGGCGTCCGAAGAGTCGGGCCCGTCCGCGTAGTCCGCTAGCCCCACCAGCTCATCCTCCTCGTCGTCGTCCTCGTCCTCTGGCTGCGGCTTCCCCAGCACCTGGCTCATCGCTCCCACGGCCGGCCGTCCCGGGGGCGGCGGGGGTCCCTGGTGGGGGCCAAACCTCTTCCCCTGCCGCTCGTAGCCTATTTCTGAATTGGGGTTTTGCCTGGAGGTTCGCAGGAGCCCGCGGAGGCAGGGCCGCGCACCCCTCGTGGCGGCCGGCGTCCAGGTCTGGGTCTCGCGGTTCCCACCGCGCCCGGAGCCCCCTTCCCCGCCCCGCCCGCCTGCCGGCGGAGGAGTCAGCCGGAGCGCGGCAGTTCCTCCCCGAGGAGGGAGAGAGAGACTGCGTGACCCAAGTCACCTGACACACACTGTCACACACACACACATACACACACACACGCACGGGCGGGCGGGCGCGCGCGCGCGCGCTTTCCCGGGCTCCAGCACCGCTCGGCGGGGCGCTGGGCCGAGGCCGCGCACACACACTGGGGGAAGGAGGGGGGGAGGGGCGGGGGGCAGGGCGGCGGGAGCCCTCCACCTAACCAGAAGCTCACAGTGGCACACGCCCGGTACCGCGGGCCCTGGGACGCTGCGCAGTCACCCACCGCGGCTGCGCGCCAGGGGCCCCTACGCGCGCCTCCTGCACGTGGTACCCGCACAGGCCGGCGAGCTGGGGGCCTGCACAACCTGAGAACGTATCCCCCACCCACCTCCAACACACACACCCTACCTTGCTTGGGTGGCCTTCTCCGGCTTTCAATCCTGGGGAGGGCTCCAGTCCCAAGTGGGCTGCTTCCCCCACCCCACCCCCGTCCCCCAACACTACTGCGCCCAGGCCCCCACCCAGAGCAGTGTGCCTAGGACACCTCATGGCTACTGAAGCTCCCTGAGAAGAAACTCGGAGAAATGCACTGCAGCGGCTCAGTCTCCATAGCAATTGCCTTTCTGTGTGCGTTTATGGTTCAAAGTCTTCCCACCGAGAGTATTAAAAAAACAGGCCTACCCAGATGTAAATGTTTCTTAAAAACGTAACATGCCTCATGGCTGCCTAGACTGAATAATAATTCCTCTGCAGCGTTTTGGAAAAGGTCGCAGGTGTACAACATACGCAGAAGCTATTCTTGACCACCTACTCCTGTCTCATTGTTTCGTAGACTGTAATCCCACATCTCAGAATGAAATGTTTCGAGGCTTGGGGGGAGGTTTACGGGGGCAACTCTCATATAGGAATAGCCACAATGTGGGGGTGAAACTAAAACCTGCATTTCTCCACAAGCTTTTTACCACAGGACATACTATACCCACCCTTTCTGGATACTGCAAAAATCACGTGGATGAACTTCCTTCTGTCAAGCACAGTAAGAAGGAAACCAGCTGGCCAGCATCGTGAGCCAGATCGTACAGGTGCCAGCAGCGCAGCAGGTGGTGGGGGGGGGGAGGCAGGGAGCTGAGACTGGAGGCTCTTGGGGCCCAAGGGTCCTGCCTCTGTCAGAAACATTTATTGAGCACCTACTATATGCCAGGGACTGGACTAAGTATGGGATGGGGGGGGGTGTCCACCTATGCTCAGAACAGTGTTCCTGCCCTGGAGGACCTCTCAGTCTAGCAAACCAGGACTCATGTCCTGGATTTTGTAGTAGTTGTGGTGTTGAAGGTGGATGTAGACACCTAGGAGGTGGCGGCCTCCAACTGGAAAGGTCTTCAGATTTTCCAAGTGGAGGAAGCATAACTTGAAATGACTGTATCAGTCAAGGTTCTTCCCAGGAGGAAAATAGATGGCACAGGCAAAAATTTTAACTGATAGGAAGCTTTAAGTTAAGGGGCAATTTACAGGGGGCATGGGCAGGTTCAGGGAATCAACACAGGGATTAGCAACAGTGGGAAGATACTATCACCCCTAAAGTAGTAGAAATAAAGGAAGGGAGCTAGAGTACCGGGCAGGGGGCACAAAACAGGAGCTATAGCTGATGAGGAAGCAGCCACTCTCAGAAGCACCTCCCTGTCAAGGAGACAGCAGTAGAAAGAAATACCTTGACATCTCTCTCCAACCACCCTCCATTCTCCGGGAAGTGCCTCCCAGTGGCCAAACCCAGCTGGAAACCAGAGGACAAAGGAGTCTAGAACCTAGTCCAGGACACAGAGATTGGGCAGGGCAGATAACGGGTCCTAGGCTGGGGCTGGAGTAGGGGGCAAACAGCATAGCCAACACAAGAAGGCTCTACTTGCTCTTGTCAGAGGAAGTTACTCTAGGGATAATTTTCCTAGTGCATTTTTATCCATTTTATAGAAGGAAGTTCCCAGGGGGAAGGAAGAAGTCCTCTCTCAGAGTGTATTTAAAGACTTTTAGCTATCCCAGAACAAACCTACCAGCTTGGGAAGGACATTGAGCTGGCTTGATTCAAACTGCAGAGGGTTACTCATGGAGCCCTAGAAGCCGGTCCAAAGTCAGGCTAGACAGTCAGGGCATTCCTGGGCTGGTTGCCGAGTGTGTCTGCCCCAGGGACCCAAGGGTTCAAGATAGGCCAATTCCTAAGCCAAAAACCCCACTGTGCCTGAGACTCAGAAGGTTGGAGATATTTGATGATCCTCTGCCTTCCCCCCAAAAGACAGATTTTAGAGGGAACATCAGCAATAAACTGGAGCACACCCTAAAATATTTGAGAATTGGACCATTCTTGAGAAAAAAGGAAAAAATTCATAAAAAATCAATAAAAGCCAAATCCTCGATTATGCTCCACCCCAAGGTAGATGAGAGTCATATACAGGCTTAAGAGATTCTAGTTCATTGTCATTGACAAATGGACAGTATTGATAAAGTTTAAGCAAACAGAACAAGAAAAATTTTTGTTATTTTTAAATATTTATTTATTTATTTGTCAGAGAGAGAAAGAGAGAGAGCACAGGCAGCAGGAGAAGCCCACAGAGGGTGAAGCAGCCTCCCAGCTGAGGAGGGAGCCTGATGTGGGACTTGATCGCAGGACCTTCAGATCATGACCTAAGCTGAAGGCAGACACTTACCTGACTGAGCCACCTACGTATCCCAACAAGAAAATATGTTATTGCTTTTCTTTTGCTGTTATTTCAGTACCATCAGCTTTCAAATAAGGGATATATAGAAAAAAATTGAGAGAGAATTTTTTTTTTTTAATTTAAAAATTCATGGGGCGCCTGGGTGGCTCAGTTGTTAAGCGTCTGCCTTAGGCTCAGGGCGTGATCCCGGCGTTTTGGGATTGAGCCCCACATCAGGCTCCTGATGGAGCCTGCCGGAAGCCTGCTTCTTTCTCTCCCACTCTCCCTGCTCGTGTTCCCTCTCTCGCTGGCTGTCTCTCTCTCTGTCAAATAAATAAATAAAATCTTTAAAAAAATTTAAAAAGCCATGTATGTAGATTCTTTCAGAATTTAAATAAAAATGGAAAGACTTTGGGGTGCCTCTGGCTCAGTTCATGGAGCATGTGACTCTTGATCTCAGGGTCCTGAATGAGTTGAACCCCCTGTTCGGGTAGAGCCTACTTTAAAATAAATAAATACATAAATACATAATAATAATAATAATAATAACAATAAAAGTGTGAGGGGTGCCAGGGTGGCTCAGTTGGTTGAGCGGCCAGCTCTTGATTTCAGCTTCAGTCATGATGTCAGGGTCCTGGATAGACCCCTGCATTGGGCTTCGCACTCAGCAGGGAGTCTGCTTGAGGATTCTCTCTCTCTCTCTCCCCCTGTGCCCCTCCCCCTGCTCATGTGTGCAAGCTCTCTCTCTCTCTCTCTCTCTCAAATAAATAAATAAATCGAAAAAAAGAAAGAAAGGAAGGAAGGAAGGAAGGATGAATGGATTTGTATCTGGGCAACCCACAGTTTTTGCTGTTGGATGTAACCTTTGTGGGTTGCCATATACATGATAGGTGCTTAATAAATGTCTATAGAATGAATGAAAGAAAAGAAAAAGATGATACAGGCCAGGTCTCTGTACAGATTTGGCATATTTCTGAGAGAAACTTCATTAAGAGACAGAAGTCAAGTTTTCTCTAAGCCCTGGGAAATGCCGCAGTGAGGTAAGTATGAATCGTGAGCTATTAGAGTATAATCAGGAATGAGCTGACATACCAGAGAGATGAACACTCTGAGGCCTCTATCCCTTCAGGACTGCCTAAAGATTTGAAAGAATTCCAACATAATGACTATTAAATGCTTCTTTTATTTTTACTAACTCTTCCTTCTAAAAAAACTCAACTCTTTTTCCCACTTTAAAAAAATTTTTATTGATTTTATTTTTATACCTCTTAACTCTGAGAGGTATTGTGTAGCATCAGGAAAGATGAGCTTTGTCTATTGTCTACTAAAATTTAATCAATTAATGTTTAGTGAGCTTTTCCATAAATGACGCACTGTTCCAAAATATTCCCATTGAGTAAGTAATATGATTGTCCTTACTTTACAGGTAAGAACACTGAGATGAAACCATTCGCCCAAGGTACCACACGGAGTGGACCTGGAGCGGACCAGGGAACTACTTTGGAACTCAGTCAGACATTAGATCTTATTCCTCTTGAGTGGCTACAGCCAATTACATTATAGCCTTACACTGAAAGGGGGGGATGGGAAGTGAAGGGCTGGCTCCCAGTCTCCTAGGTAAAGAATCAAAACACACATATACACTCAAAAATGGGCCTGTTGCCTCAGGCCATTTAATTTACAGGATTCACTGAAAAAAGAAGAAGAAGAAAAAAAAAGACCTCAAAAGCTTCCTAACCAACAAAACTTGGAAAACGACTTTTCATAATAAAATTGCTGATTGTCACCACTCTATTAGGACACAAATAGCAAGTGATTTAATACCCTTTCTGGTTTATATGGCTGTATTGCATCATGAAGCCAAAGTATAATATCTAAGTGGGTTTTTTATTTAAAATTTGAATTTTAAAGGCCAGAAGTTTGTGCCCTTATTTTAGTGAATTATTTTGCTGTTTGCAATTAGATGTCTTGTGACAAGGAACATGAGAGCTATTTAAAAGAGACCTGTACAATTTAGGCAGAATAATTGCAGTCCTGAAGAGGGCAAGCACTTAAATCCAGCCTGCATCCTGCATCTCAGGATATTTTAAGGCATCTGATGGCATTATGCCTGGTTCCTGGGATTCACATGTTGAAAGCCTTTTAGGCTTTCTTTTAAAATATGTATTTAAAGCCATTAATTCTCTCTTTTCTACAGAATCTCCCTGGACTCCTGCTTAATTCAGGGAAGGCAACCAAATTTTTCAAGAGGGCAGCTCACAGTCTCCAGCTCTCCTAAGACAGTCATTGACCTCATCAAATCCTTAAAAAATCATTAAATCATTTTCACTGAGGCAGTCCACCATTAAAGAGGTTTTATTAAAATAATGTTTTGAAGAAGGGGGAATGAACCACGAGAGACTATGGACTCTGGGAAACAAACTGAGGGCTTCAGAGGGGAGAGGGGTGGGGGATTGGGATAGGCCAGTGATGGGTATTAAGGAGGGCACGTATTGCATGGAGCACTGGGTGTTATATGCAAACAATGAATCATGGATCACTACATCAAAAACTAATGATGTACTGTATGGTGACTAACATAACATATTAAAAAT
Organism: Ursus arctos; assembly: GCF_023065955.2. Taxonomy (NCBI): domain Eukaryota; kingdom Metazoa; phylum Chordata; class Mammalia; order Carnivora; family Ursidae; genus Ursus; species Ursus arctos. The sequence continues at coordinate 67,271,461 of NW_026622797.1, read as the reverse complement.
TTTTTTTAATAAATAAAAAATAAATCAATAAAATAATGTTTTGAGGGGCATCTGCCTGGCTCAGCACAGCGAGAGACTCTTGATCTCGGGGTTGTGAGTTTGAGCCCCACATTGGGTGTAGAGATTACTTTAAAAATAAGATTTTGATATTTTAAAAACATGCATATGGTAAAATAGTCAAACAGCGTAAGAGAATATCTAGTGAAATGTTAGTTTCTTTCTGGCTCCCCTCCATAGAGGGAAACACTCTGCTTTTAAATGTGCAACATATTTGTAGCCATTATAGAGTTATATTTGATAACTTCATCTCTTTAACAGTCAACAAATATGTTTTGTTTGTTTTTTTTTAATGACCATGAAGATAATTAGATTTTCAGGGCTGTGCTTTGGAGGAGATAAATAAAAAGAGGTGAAAGAGTACATGAGGGTGAAAGAAGGAGCCTGATTTTGATGGGGTGGTCAGAGAAGACCTCTCTTAAAAAGATGACTTTTGGGGCACCTGGCTGCCTTAGCTGATAAAGCATGTGACTCTTAATCTGAGGGTCGTGAGTTCAAGCCCCACATTGGGCATAGAGCTTACTTAAAAACATTTTTTCAGGGGCACATGGCTGGCTCAGTTGGTGGAGCATGTGACTCTTGATCTTGGAGTTGTAGGTTCGAGCCCCACGTTGGGTATAGAGAATACTTTTAAAAAAATAAAATCTTAAAAAAAGATTTTAAATAAATAATTAAAGAGATCACATTTCAATTGACCATGAGGAGACAGCAAAGTTATAGCCAGGATGGAGGGAAGGTTTCTCAGTAGTTGGAAAAACCAAGGAGAAAAGAAAGGGCATTGGAGGAACAAAATGTCAGTGCGATGAGAGAAGGGGATAGTGGTAGGCATGGCGCACAGGTAGTCTTTTCAGGATGAAGAGTTTTTGGATTTTATCCTAAGTGCCTCTGGAAGCTTTGAAGAGTTTTAAGAAGGGAGGTGAGGGGCGCCTGCGTGGCACAGCGGTTAGGCGTCTGCCTTCGGCTCAGGGCGTGATCCCAGCGTTATGGGATCGAGCCCCACATCAGGCTCCTCTGCTATGAGCCTGCTTCTTCCTCTCCCACTCCCCCTGCTTGTGTTCCCTCTCTCGCTGGCTGTCTCTATCTCTGTCGAGTAAATAAATAAAATCTTAAAAAAAAAAAAAAAAGAAGGGAGGTGAGATGCGTGGTTTACTTTTCTAAAAGACTTTGCTGATAGATTGTTTCCAAAGATGGCCACAACCGTCCACACCGTCCCACATGCCCTTTTGCAAATGTGACTTTGCCGCTCCTCCCCCCTGTTTTCCCTCCTTTTGAATGTGGGCAGGCCCTGTGACTTGCTTTAACCAATAGAATGTGGTAGAAGTGACAGTGACCCTGTGCAACTTCTGAGATTGGATCATAAAGGGCTTTGTTACTTTCTTTTTTCACTTTCTTGGAACCCAGAGCTGCCATGAAAAGAGGTCTGGGCTAGCTTGCTGGAGAAGCCCCAGGGGCAGGGAGGCTGTGAAGGATACCATAGCACAAGAGTAGGGAGGCTGCAGCTTTCCAGACATTCCAGCTAAGGGGCCAGACGTGAGTGACACCATCTTGGATTCTCCAGCCCACACTGCAGCCACATGAGCAAGTCCAGTCCGCACCACATGGAACACAGACTTGCTATTCCAGCTGAACCCTGCTCAGCCAACCCACAGAATCATGAGCAAATAAAATGGCCGTTGTTGTTGTTGTTGTTGTTGTTGTTGTTTTTTAGTAGGCTCAACACCCAAGGTGGGACTTGAACTTACAACCCCTAGATCAAGAGTCACATACTGTGTTGTCTGAGCCAGCGAGGCACCCCTAAAATGGCTATTTTTAAAAGCCATTAGGATTTGGGATGGTTTGTTACACAGCAGTAGATAACTGATGACTATATTCTAGCTGATGTGGGGAAAACGAACTGCAGATTTAAGGATGGAAGAAGAAATAACAGTGGAAAGTGTGAATTGGGTAGATTTTTTTTAATGATTGTATTTATTTATTTGAGAGAGAGAGTGAGCGAGAGCACACAAGCAGGGGGAGGGGCAGTGGGAGAGGGAGAAGCAGACTCCCCGCTGAGCAGGGAGCCCGGTGTGGGGCTCGATCCCAGGACCTGATATAATGACCTGAGCCAAAGGCAGACACTTAACCAATGGAGCCACCCAGGCGCCCCAGGGCTGGGTAGGTTTTATATAAATTTCAGAGGTAGAATAGGTAAGATTTGTTATTAGCTTCTTTAACATGGGTGATCAGGGGAAGGACTCCTCCCAGTCATTTGGTTTGAGCAACTAGATGTATGGTTATGCCATTTATTAAAATAAGTAAGACCCAGATAGGAACAGGAATGGGGGGGCAGGATGTGAATCAAGTTCCTTGATTTCTAACATTCTAGTTATTTGTATTGCCCCAGGGCAATTTTTTTTAATCCTGTAATTTTGGCTATTTCTTAGATATCTATCATGTTGTCTTTGGATTACATAATGAATTTTTTCTGACTTAGAGCCACAAACAAACTGAAGATAACATTTGTAATTATCCAAGAAAAGTCCCAAACTAGTGACATGAAACTGATACATGTGGACTTCTATTTTAAAAATCAATGTTTTATGCATATGGACTTCTAAGGACAAGCTTCTGACCTCAATGGTGCCATAACATGAGGGCAGAAAGCTCCTGACAATAGAGTCAACCACACAGAGGTATTGACAGTTCCACATAACAGTAGGTCGGTTTGGCCTTGGCAACTCCTGCCTTACCCAGGAGCTTACGCCAGTGTATATGTTCAATGATACAAGAAAGCAGATTCTCCAAGACAAATGACTTGACTAAAAATTTGCTACAGGAGCACTTGGCTGGCTCAGTCTGTACGGCATGCAACTCTTGATCTCAGTCATGAGTTCAAGCCCCACATTGCGGGTAGAGTTTGCTAAGTAAATAAAAAAACAAACAAACTAGTAACTATCTACTAGAAAGAGATCTAGGAACTGTCCCTTATCCATTTCACTCAGTGTAACCTACAAAAGTGGCAGACACAGTCAGTTAGCTACTTACCAGCCATTCCCAAACCCACTTCCCTGTTCTCCTGTGCCCACTGCCCAAGCTAGCGATGGGATAAGTCAGATACTCAAACTCTGAGACTCCTTAATATTTGCTCAATAAGAAGTAAGGGGAATCTTGCTGGGGAACTTCTAGGAAAGAGTTTGCTTTCCAATAAGAGGGTCCAGTGAGTCAGAAGAGCCCCCTTGACGCCACCCTTTCCTGCTTTGAACACAGTTGTGTAACAACATGGTACTTGGAGGTAGCGAAGCCATCTTGAGCAATGAGGTACCAAGCCTACGACCAAAACCCTGTCATGGAAATGGCAAAATAGAAAGACAGAAAGAGCCTGGATGACTTTGCTGAACTACTGTATTCAGACCTGGAAAGGCCTCTCCCCAAACTTCTTATTTCATGAGACTGTTTTGTTTGTTTGTTTTGTTTTGTTTTGTTTTGAAGCAGGCTCCACATCCAGTATGGAGTCCAACACAGGGCTGGAACTCATGACACTGAGATCAAGACCTGAGCTGAGATCAAGAGTCAGAAACTTAACCAACGAAGCCATCCAGGTGCCCTTAGAAATTCATTCTTGAAGCCACTGCTTCCCCACCCTGTCTGGTCATGATGCAAATAGAAAAGGATACTGTATGTATGGCACACTGACCTAAATGGACAGGCTACTTGCAGCCAGAGGTGACCGGCCCAGAGACTTTGGTCACCTCAGGTCCTGCCCAGCTGTCCCAAAAGGCTGAAGGAATCAATAACTTAGCCATATCTATAAGCCATTTATTTGCACACAAGTGGTAGCAGCAAACCGGTTGGGAAGTCCTGCTTATATCACTGAAGTGAGTTCAAACCCCACATTGGGCTAGAGCTTACCTAAAAAACAAAATAAAACACTGAAGGTGGGTGTTCTGAACTTTGCAGTAGAATGCGTCCTAACTAACACAATATATACCCTTTATGAATGGAGGGAGGATGGAGGAATGGATGGATAAAACCCGATCATAAACTTGGTGATAAAGTTCAGAAGTTATGTCATATTCAGAGGATCCTGGTAAAGATGTCTCAGGATATTACAGGGGATAACAGACTTCATTAGAAAGGAAACTCATTTTTGCTTCTTTCTGTACTTCTCACTTCATTCTTCAATCTCTGCATGAAAACTGGCTCTCTGTGCTCTTCACACCAGGTGACAGAAGATGACTGCCCCACTCTTCTAGTCCCAGTGATAGTGGGCCCAGGCTCTAGAACCAGGCTACCTGGGTTCAAACCCTAGTTCCACCACTAACTAGCTATGTGACCTGGACTAAGTTACTTAACCTCTCTGTGCCTCAATTTCCTCATCTCTAAACTGGTGATAATGTTATATAACTCAATACAGTTGTGAGAATTAAAACCACTAAACTGTATGTCTGTGTTTGTATATCCATATAGCGGGGCACCTGGGTGGCTCAGTCAGTTAAGCGTCTGCCTTCTGCTCATCATGATCCCAGGGTCCTGGGATTGAGCCCCATGTCCCCAGCTCAGTGGGGAGTCCGCTTCTCCCTCTCCCCCCTCCTCATGCTCTCTCTCTCGCTCTCTCTCTTAAATAAATAAATAAAATCTTCTTTAAAAATTTAAAAAATAGGGGCGCCTGGGTTGCTCAGTCATTAAATGTCTGCCTTCGGCTCTGGTTGTGATCCCGGGGTCATGGGATTGAGCCCTGCATCAGGCTCCCTGTTCAGCAGGAAGCCTGCTTCTCGCTCTCCCACTCCCACTCCCCCTGCTTGTGTTCCCTCTCTTGTTGTCTCTCTCTCTCTCTGTCAAACAAATAAATTAAATCTTCAAAAATTTAAAAAATATATATCTAGAGGGATGCCTGGGTGGCTCAGTTGGTTAAGTGGCTGCCTTCGGCTCGGGTCCCGCATCGGGCTACTTGCTCAACAAGGATCCTGCTTCTCCCTCTGTCAGCTTGTGCTTTCTCTCTCTGACAAATAAATAAAAATATCTTTATTAAATAGATTATAAATATATATATATTTATATATATAAAGATATATATATCTACATATCTCTATTTAAAAGACAAACATTAAATAAGTGTTAGTTATTATTATCTTTGATTCCCAAGCAAGAAAATCTGAGTTTGGGCCAGTCGTCCGCTCCTGGCCTAATCCCCCAGTCATACTTCACACAGTGCCATGTGCTGCTATACCTTCAGAGCATTTATCTCAGCTATAATTTAATATTTGATTGAGGGCTGTATTCACCACTAGACTCTGGAAGCATCTGATTTGCTCTCCATTCTGTTCTCAGTGCCTAGAACAGTGGTCAGAACTCCATGAAGCACAAACTAGGATACACCATTTACACTGTATTCTCTGTGCAACATGGCAGCTTGATGGTGGTCAAGTCCCACTAAATACGCTGAATTAATGGTCCAATCCACTACGGCTGGGTGCAGTTGGTGGCTGCAGAGGTCTACCCTTATGAGCAAGGAGGCAGCTCTTAACAAAGGAGGATAAGCTGAACAGAAGCCTCTGAATGTGTCTACCATGTGCCTCACACTGTCAGGCATAAGGAATGCAAAGTCGGACAAATGTCAGGCAGACATTGTTGGTGGCATAACCAACACCCGCCTCCCCCCTCCCTTAGTTTGGTATACCTAAATGTTCTTGGGTATCGGCAGACTTAGGGAAAGAACCTCAGACCTAGAGGTTGAATCATGATTCATGATGTATAGTAACCACATCCCTTTCCACCTTGTGACCCGGTTGTGACCAAAGATACATAAGAAGAAATATATTTAAGGGTCATCTGAGAAGAATTTGTTCCCAAATTAAAATAAATACAGTGAGAAGGCCTGCCCCTTTCTCCTGCTTAAATGTCAAGCTAAAGGCAAGAGCTAATACTCAGGTGATGCAACAGAATCCCAGAAAGAGCCTAAACCCAGATATTTTTATTATGTAAGTTATTATGTGTTTTATGATTTAAACCACTCTAGTTAGGCTCTCTCTTGAAGCCAAACACATTCTAACTGATAAATATGGTCCCTTTATCTTTGGAATCGAAAGTGAGTGATGGAGACAGATCAGATCATCAGTAGCTTAAAATTGGACACAGAGAAGGATGCGTATAGCCACCATTCCTATTCCGCAGTGTACTGTACATCCTCGACTGCGTGATAGGATAGGGAAAAGAAACAAAGCGATTGTGGCACCAAAAACAAGTACTATCCATAAAAGAAAAAAGTCAATAAATCGGATTTCATCAAAATTAGAACTTTTTCTTTGTAACTCCCCTGTTGAGAGAATAAAAGACAAAGTGCGGCTGGCTGGCTCTGCTGGCAGAGCATGTGACTCTTGATCTCATGGTGGTGTGTTTGAGCCCCACATTGGGCATACAGATTACTTGGGAGAAAAAAAAAAAAGAATGAAAAGACAAGCTATAGATTGGAGTAAAATATTTGTTAACCATATATCTGACATAGGGCTCACATTATAATATGTAAAGAATTTTCGAAACTCAACAGAAAAAAAAATCCAATTGGAAAACAGGCAAAAGCATGAAGAGGCATTTTACCAAAGAAGATACAGGGATGTCAAATAAGCACATGAAAAGATGTTCAATCTTTCGCCAGAATCACCAACTTCCAGTAGTCTTCCAAAATGACCAAACCAAAGAAAAAGAGGAGAGGCACCCGATGTATATTCTCTAAGCCTTAAAAAACACGGATTTGTTCCTTTGGCCACATACATGCAAATCTACAAGAAAGGTGATATGGTAGACATACCTCACGAATGTTCCCACGGCAAAATTGGAAGTCTGCAGTGTTACTCAGCATGCTGTTGGCATTGTTGAAACAAACAAAGGCAACATTCTTGCCAAGAGAATTAGTGTACGCATTGAGCACTCTAAGAGCCCAGAGAGCTTCCTGAAAAAAGTGAAGGGAAACAATCAGGAAAAGAAGGAACCCAGATAATTGGGTTCAACGGGAGCACCAGCCTGCTCCAGCCAGAGAACCACACTTTGTAGGAGCCAGTGGAAAGGAGCCTGAGCTGCTGGAATCCACTTCTTATGAATTCATGGCATAATGAGTATAAAAAATAACCACTCTAGGCTGTGAAAGAAAAGGTAGTATCACTAGCCATTAAAGAAATGCAAATTATTGGGACAACGATGAGATACTACTACTACCTATCAAAATGGCTAAAACAGGTGCACCTGGGTGGCTCAACCATTTGAGCGTCCAACTCTTGGTTTTGGCTCAGGCCATGATCTCAGGGTCCTGAGGTAGAGATGCGCACTGGGCTCCATGCTTAATAGGGGGTCTGCTTGAGATTCTCTCTGTCTGCCCCTCCTCCTGCCTCTCACCCTCTCTCTCTCTTTCTTAAATAAATAATTAATAAATAAATATTTTTTAAAAGAAACGGCTAAAATAAAAAATAATAGTAATAACAGCAAATGTTGGCAAGGATGTGAAAAAACTGGATCTCTCCTACATTGGTGGTAGGCATGTAAAATGACATAGCCACTCTGTAAAACAGTTGGTTTGATCTCATGGGTTGTGTGATTGAGCCCTACATCAGGCTCTGTGCTCAGCGGAGTCTGCTTGAGATTCTCTCCCTCTGCCCCTCCCTTCCTCTAAAATAAATAAATAAATCTTAAAAAAAATTAAACATGCAATCACTGTACAACCCAGCAATTGCCATTATGGGCACTTATCTCAGAGAAATGAAAACATGTTTATATAAAAACCTGTACATAATTGTTCATGACAGCTTTATACATAATAGTGAAAATCTCTAAACAACCCAGATGCCTTTTGACAGATGAATGGTTAAACAAACTGTGGTCCATCCATGCGATGGAATACCACTCAGCAATAAAAAGAATGAACTATTGAAACATGCCAATGACTGGGATGAATATCTAGGGCCTTTACACTGAGTGAAAAACAGATGGTCTCAAAAGATCACATTCTGTGTGATGTCGCTCATATAACATTCTTGAAAGACAAAATTGTAAAGATGGAAAAGAGATTAGTGGCTGCCAGGGGTTAGGCTCATAGGGAGAAAGTGGAAGGTGTGGAGCATGAGTAAGATTCTTTGCGGTGATGGAATAGTTCTTTATCTTGATTGTGATAGTGGTTAAATGAAGCTACACATGTAATAAAATTGCACACACATTGGGGCATCTGGGTGGCTCAGACGGTTAGGTGTCTGCCCTTGGCTCAGGATCCCAGGGTTCTGGGATCAAGCCCTGCATAGGACTCCCTGCTCAGCAGGGAGCTGCTTCTCCCTCTCCTGCTCCCCCTGCTTGTGTTCTCTCTCTATCTCTCTGTCAAATAAATACATAAAATCTTTTAAAAAGTTGCACACATTATACCAATGTCAATTTCCTGGTTTTGATATTGTGCTATAGTTATGTAACATGTAACCATTGGGAAAAACTGGGTGAGGGATACCCGGATCTCTTTACACTATTTTTGCAACGTTTATGAATCTATAATTATCTCAAAATAAAAATTTTTTAAAGATAAAAGGATTAGAAAGGAAGAAATAAAATATCCTTACTTGTAGGTACATAGAAAACTAAAGAATCTACAAATTACTCAAATTAATAACAATTTAGCAATGTTTTTGGATGTAAGTTCAATAATCAAAGATATTTGCATTTTTCTTGACAATAAAAAGGGTAGAAAATGTACTTTCAGAGGTAGAGGTATCACTTGCAAAGGTAAAAAAAATAATAAATCTCAGAAAATGAGAAGTTCTTTTTTTTAAAGGTATTATTTATTTATTTGAGAAAGAGAGAGAGAAAGGAAGAGGGGAAAACACAGAGGGAGAGTGAGAGGGAGAAGTTGACTCCTGACTGAGCAGAAAGCTGGATGTGGGGCTTGATCCCCGGACCCTGAGATCATGACCTGAGCCAAAGACAGACACTAACCAACTGAGCCACCCAGGCGCCCCAGAATATTAAAAGTTCTAAAAATGTTTTAAGTCACTAAAATTCTAAGTAAATGGACAGACACGTCAAACGTGTTTATAGATAGGAAGACTCAACAGTGTAAAGATGTTAATTCTCTTGAAATTGCAGTAGCAGCAAACAATTTATTTCTTGTTCCCATTACATGAGGGCTGCAGACCACCCGTAGCCATCCCGGGCTCTGTAGGACTCCATGTGTTTTCCATACTGAGATCTCAGCTGAAGAGGCAGCCACTCTTCGTGGCATATTCTCATGGCACAGGGCAAAAGCTCAAGATGACAAAAGCAAGGGCAGAGAAGCACTGAAGTACACAACATATTTAAAGCTCCAGCTCCAACATGGCGTTGGTCACGGCAAGTCACACAAGCCCCAAACCAGTGGGGCGGAGTGGTCTACGCCACTATAGGAAAGCATGGCAAGGTAAGAAGAGAATAAGCAATCATGAATAAAAAATGCCAGCCGCCATATAGATTCTCTGTGATTTCAAATCAGGATCACAAAATTTTTATGGAAGGGCCCCTGGCTGGCTCAGTAGTGTAATACAACTCTTGATCTCCGGGTTGTGAGTTTGAGTCCCACGTGTGGCATAGAGTTTACTTTAAAAAATTAAAAAATTAAAACACAAAAACCAAAATTTTCATAGAGCCAGACAAGCTAATCCTAAAATGTCTGTGAAAGAGAAAAGAGCTAAGAACACTTGATATTCCTTATGAAAAAGAAGTAGATCAGAGTAGGACTTCTATGATCAGAATCGGGATTTGATTTAAAAAACCACCGATTTTCAGGCAGTATGGTACTAACACAGAAATAGGCAAATGGAAAAAAAAAGGAATAGGCAAATGGAACAAAATAGAGAACCCAAACCAGACTCAAGCGTTCATGGAAATTTACTATAAGATAGCTTTGGCATTGCAAATGAGAAATGAATTTCAGCTGGAATATGGACTTAAATGTGAAAAGCAAAACTTTAAAACTTCTTTTTTAAGATTTTATTTTTTTAAGTCATCTCTACACCCAATGTGGGGTTTGACCTCATAATCCTGAGATCAAGAGTTGCATGATTTATTAACTGAGCTGGTCAGGTGCCCCAAAACTTGAAAACTGTGCCCCAAAACTTTAAAACTTTTAGAAGAAAACATGGGAGAATATTTGTGTACCTCAGGGTCAGGAAGGGTTTCTCAAAACACATGAAACAGGGCAAAAGACATGGCCGATTAACAAAAGAGAAAACAAGAAAAATTATTAAATATTAAAGATGTTCAATCGTTCCAATGGTAATTGGGAAAATACAAATCACAATCATAATAAGAAATAATTTCACACACACAAACCAAAAATAAGCGCTGGCAAAGATGTAGAGAAAGGGGAATTTTAACACATTGCTGATGGAAATGAAAACTGATACAACTGGTTTAGAAAACAATTTTTGGGGGCACCTGGGTGGCTCAGTTGGTTAATCCACTGGCTCTTGATTTCAGCTCTAGTCATGATCTCAGGGTAATGAGATTGAGCCCTGGGTCCGCGCTGAGCATGGTGCCTGCTTCGGATCCTCTTTCTCCCTCTCTCTCTGCCCCTCCCCCTGCTCACACACTCTCAATCTCCCTCAAATAAATAAATCTTAAAAAAAAAAAGAAAACAATTTGGCATTACCTAGTAAATTTGAGCACATACATACACTAAGACCCAACAATTTCATTTCTAGATAAAAATCCTGAAAACTCTTACATGCATCAGGAGAAATATTTGAGTGTTCATAGCAACACTGTTTGCAACACCAAAAACTAGAGCCAACCCAATGTCCAAAAGTAGACTGGATAAATAAATTGCGGTATCTTCCTACAATGAAACACTATATAGCAGAGAAATTGAATAGCTGAATCTCAGAAACAGAATGCTGAGTGAGAAAACCAAGATGCATAGGAAGAGTGCAGAATTGTTCCTTTTTTTTTTTTTTTTAAGATTTCTTTATTTATTTTAGTGAGAGAGAGAGAGCACATGCAGGTGCGTGCACTCAAGGAAGTGGGGGGCAGGGGGGAAAGGCAGAGGGAAAGAATCTCAAGCAGACTACCCCCTGAGCGTGGAGCCCTACCTGGGGCTCAGTCTCACAACCCTGAGATCATGACCTGAGCTGAAATCAAGAGTTGGCTGCTTAACTGACTGAGCCACCCAGGCTCCCCCAGAATGATTTCATTTACAAAAAGTTCAAAACTAGGCAAAACTGTACAATGTTGGGTCACCTGGGTGGCTCGGTCATTAAGCGTCTGCCTTCGGCTCAGGGCGAGATTCCAGGGTCCTGGGATAGAGCCCCGCATCAGGCTCCCTGCTTTGCTGGGAGCCTGCTTCTTCCTCTCCCACTCCCCCTTCTTTTGTTCCCTCTCTTGCTGGCTGTCTCTCTTTCTGTCAAATAAATAAATAAATAAATACATAAATAAATAAATATTCATAAACCCCCCAAACTGTACAGTGTTGTGTTTAGGGATATATATATTTGTGATAAGAGAATTATTAATACACACAGGCAAAAATTTTTTTGGTTGTCAAATGATCCTTTACTGAAATATTTTCCGATGTAATTCTTTTTTTTTTTTTAAGATTTTATATATTTATTTGACAGAGAGAGAGGCAGCGAGAGAGGGAGCACAAGCAGGGGAGTGGGAGAGGGAGAAGCAGGCTTCCCACTGAGCAGGGAGCCCGATGCGGGGCTCGATCCCAGAACACTGGGATTGTGACCTGAGCCCAAGGCAGACGCTTTAAGACTGAGCCACCCAGGCGCCCCTTTTCCTATGTAATTCTTAACCAGCTGGGCATTTCATTGCACCACTGTTGATGTCATCTATGATGTCTTGAGGATGGCGGTCATCAACACTGCAGCCAACAGACCAGGCAATCTCTAGGATCTTTGTAATGGTCCCAGAGAGTTCTCTGGCTAAGGCTCAGTGCTGCGTATGTTGGGCAATGTTGACAATCTCATCAAAAGTGGTATTTCCACTGTGCTTAATGTTTTTCTGCTTCTTTTTGTCTCTTGGCCGTTCCTTGAGGGCTCTGATAATCAGGGTAAAGGCACAAGGTACTACTTCAGTCTGGGCCTGTCTGTTCTGGATGGTCAGTTTCACTGTAATCCTCAGACCGTTTCAATTACTTTTTGGGAGACAGACCCACACGCTCAATCTTGGGGGCCAGAGTAGATATGGCACCGACTTCTCCACCAGGGCACCTCAGGTATAGGACTTTGGTCTCGTTGGGGCCAAACTTAGGTGGCATGGTGGACGTGCTGATGTCAGATGAACCTGGATTCGGGATGACGGAAGTGAGTTGCACCTTCCCATGCTCCAAGCCGGAAGCCAAAAAAGGTAATACAAAATTCAGTATGGTGGTTTCCTCTAGAGGAGAAGGAGGATGTAATCACGGAGAGGCACATGGAAGGTTTCCTGGGTAGAAGCCTTAGCAAGGGCAGTTTCAGGCAGCGGCAGGGTTAGAAGCCGGAATGCTGGGCTGAAGGGCGAATTGAAGCTAAAGACATGAAAGACAGCTAGTGCAGTGAACTCAACAAAGAAACATCGCTGGAAATCAGAGCAGATTATATTCTCAGAAAGCAGGGAAAACTAACACTGGCAGAACAGACTTTTCTCATGCGGCAGAGAGAGGGTGTAGCGAGGTGGCTCTCTAAGCCTGGTCTGATTGAGCTGAGTAGAGGCGCAAGAGTGGAACTGTAGGCCGGGAGCCTTCCTCATATAGAGGGAGGTGTAGAGTCTCTTTTCGTTAGTTTTCCAAAAACTGTGTGCCCACTTGGAGACGAGCAAACAAGATCTGCAAGCAGCTCCCCCACTGCCTGCTTTGGCTCTCAGGAGGCCCCTCTGCCAGGAATTCCCACCAGTCAAAGCCTGGGAACAATTACAGACCGGTTGCCTTCCAGGAGCATTCACATGTTTTATGGGCCAGCTTTCTGCTCCTTTCAGCAGAATTAATGCGTGATTGCTCTGACTGTCCACAAATGTAACTTAAAACTCCATCTCATTTCAACTTTATGGTGATGTTATAAAAGCCTCCCAGAGGAAGGGAGCACTCTTTGTCTCTGGATGTTCATTCAAGGGAACAGCTAGGAAAACTCTTTAATGTGGAAACATATAAGAAAGAAACGATCAGGTTGAAAAGTCAAGCATACATATCTTGACTTTGGGGGTTCACCTATAATTCACTGGTAACTTGCCTGGAGAGAAATCCAGAGCCACCAATGGGCAGGGAAAGGAAATGTGACAGGGACAGGAAGAAATCTGAAGAGGGTCAAAGCACACTCAGGAGAGGTTTCACACCCTGCCAAGAAAAACTGCCCCTATGGCAATGGGGTGGGGAAGCTCTGAAATTGTAGAGGAAAATCAAGCACTTACCCTTTCCTGGTGTGAGTTTGGATCTCTCCTCCCTAATGCTCCCTGAAAGAGCGAGGGCGACAAATATATTAAGAAAAAGGAGGAGATCATCACATTTCTTTACCTGTGGAAACCAAGCCTATTTTAAAGCAGATCAGAAAAATCAGGTTCAAAATAAGCTTGTCCCAAACCTTAGGGTTCCACGTCCCCCTCCTGCTGTGTTTGGGCAGCAGCGACCTGCCCTGCTTTTTCTGAAGGCTGAATGAGGTTTCGTTCATTCACACATTCACTCGATAATACTTTGTTGAATGCTCCCTATCTTGGGGCAACTCTTCTAGGTGCTGAAGACATGACTGAAAAACAGACAAAAACGGACCAAGGTAATGGTGTGTAAAGTGTGATTTGAATATAGGAGTCAGGAACGCTCAGTGCTTTTTGTCTGTGTCATATGGGGCGGTTCTGAAAGCTACTTACAGACAAGCTCTTTGGAATAGGGGCTTCCTTACCCTTTCCAGCTCTCTAATGAATTCGCTTCTTTCGTCGCTGTTGATACCCAACTGAGCCATTCCAGTTAAATGAACTAAGAATATACGGAAATATCCATTTGACCAGGGGGTGAGGCGCGGTTTTTTCCTCCCAATCCCCCTCTCCCTCCAATAAACCTCCTGGCGCCCCGTGCCCGGAACAGCTCACCACACCGCAGCCCCCCTCCCTCCCACTCTTCAGAAGGAGGCCGACCCGGCGGACCGGGAAGGGACAGCGGCCCCAGCTGGGAGCGGCCTGCAGCCAGGGGACAGCCCCCGGGCCTTCGCGGCCCCACCTCCCACAGGTCCCCGCCGTGTCGGGCGCAGGCCGCTGCGGGGCGCTGCGGCCCCAGTTTAGGAACCGCGGGTGGGGCGGGGCCAGGGCCGTGCGGGCTGCGGGCGCGGCGAGCGCGGCCACAGGTAACCTGCGGGAGCCGGGAGCGCAGCCTGGCGAGCGCGCGGCTGGAGGCGCGGCGCGGGGCGGCGCCGAGGCCCAGGGGCCGCCGGAGCCTGCGGGAATTCGTCCCCGTCGTCTCCCCTCGCCCCCCACCCTGTCACCGGCAGCGGTCCCTGCGGCGCGGACGTCCGGCGCGCGCGAGAAAGGTACGGTGCGACCTCGCTGGGTCCCTTCGAGACCCCTCTTCATCCGAGGGCCAACGTCCCCCACTCCCGGGGGACCTCCCGGCCGGGGAGGATGGTGTCGGAGGTGGGGGCGCTGTTCCCTAGGCGCCCCCCGGTCGCCGTCTGCTTGGGGGAGGAGAGCCAGAGGAGCGCGTTGCCCCCTCTCCTGCGGCCTCCGGAAAGCCGGGACCGGAGGGGGTCTTCCTGGGGCACCTCTCTTACTGCTTTGCTTCACTTGCCTCCCTGGAGTATAGAACTTTGGGTGGGGGTGGCAACTTTGTCGTCTTGGCTTGTCCCCCTCCTCTTTCTCCAGTGAGCTCAGAGTTTGAAGAAAGTGGTGGTAGGGGGGCGGGGGTCCCCAGGTATTTCTCCCGGATTCTGTGGCTGGTGGTCTGCGGGAGTAAAAGAGGGTCGTCTTTGGTCGCCTTGCGCTCCCCGCCGTCCCCAGGCCTGCGGGCCGGCCTCAGAGTGACCGGGTTCGGCTCGAGCGCGCAGGCAGCCTGCCCCCTTCCGCTTACCCCTTCGAGGACTGCAAAGAGGCGCAGACCCGGGAGGGTGGGGGCTGGACTCCTGCCCCGGAGAGATCCGCTCTGGCTGGAATTAAGCTCTGTGAAGAGTTAGCAAGTGGCATCTCCTAGGGCCGGGGCAGAGAAAGCGAGGCACCGTTGGTTTGAGTTCAGACATCAGGTTACCAGCACTTGTCTTGGGGATTTAAGTGTGGTGCTTCCGGTAGATTTGGGGAGCGTGAGGGGAAGTGTGGAGCATTATTTGTGACAGGAGAGGGGCTTGAGTTTCATAAAGCTGGTCAAGAATGTTTTCGCTGCAGCACAGTGAGATGGTTCAGTGGGGGAGATCTGCTTCGGGGTTATGAGATTGTGGCTTGATTCCACCACTTGTTAGGTGTGTGACTTTGGAAACCCCATTTCTTTATTCTTTCCTTCCTTCCTCCCTCCCTTCCTCCCTTCCTTCTTCCGTTCCTTCTGCTAGTCACGCGAATCAATGGGAGTGAAGAAGGAACAAAGAAATCTGTAACTGGCTGTGATCAATTAATGGTAAACACCACGGCACTTGGACCCACCTGGAAAACCCATTTCATTAAACTTAATTTTTAAAACTGTAAACTGGGTGTATTATATATAATTCAGTAGTATTGTGGGAATTAAATGAAATGGTGCAAGTAAAATGCTTGGCATGATGCTCTTGAATGCTAGGCATTTTCATGAACCTGTTGGATGACGATAGTCATTCATGTTTAGGTCATGTCTGTTAGGCCAGTGTAGGTGGAAAGAACTTGGCAATGAAGACAAACACACCTGGGTCCACAGGGTGCACAAGTGCACTCATTGTCTTTGAGAAGCCATTTCCCATCCCTAGAAGAGCAATAGCAACCTGTTGTTCTTGCATGTAGGAAGTGCAACCATACATGTTTAACTTCCTTCTGCCATTCCTAGCAGGTGCTTAGCATATGGCAAATGATTTTTTTTTTTAATTAGGGATATAAATTAAAATTGGAAGAGTTTTCTGCCCTTTTGGTCATAAGTGGGGAGGGGAGAGTTGGAAAGGGTGAAGAAGAGTAAGACACTGTAAAACAACTAGCTGCACATTATTGGAAGGTATGAACCAAGGGTGATAAAGAAATGCTCTTTTGATGGGGCGTCTGGCTGACTCAGTCACTGGAGCATGTGACTCTTGATCTCAGGGTTGTGAGTTCAAGCCCGTGTTGGGTGTAGAGTTTACTTAAAAAATACATATATATATATATAGGCACTTGGCTGGCTCAGTTGGAAGAGCCTGCAACTCTTGATCTCAGGGTTGTGAGTTGGAACCCTACATTGGGTAGAGATTACTTAGATAAAAACATCATATATATATACACACATATATATACACATATATATACATATATACACACATATATAAAGAGATAAATATATATGTATATGTGTGTGTATATTTATATGTACACAAAGAGAAATGTTCATTTGTTAACTCCATGTTTTTCAGTGATTGTACCAAAAATTAACCTTAACTTCCCATTTAAAACTGTCAGCCTCTTCAGAGCCCTCTGGCTAAGCATTTACTCCCAAGTAAAGGCTGATGGCTAGTGATTCAGCTCAGCTTAGAAACAATGCATCCTTTCAACTCCGAGGCCCTACCACATAGAAATTCTGGTGTCCCTATCCCTACTATGAAATATACCTGCACAAAGTGTCAAACTACACTTTCAATGTAAAGAATAAGAATAGAACCCACACACCCAAGTACCCATCACCCAGCCGAAGAACTAGAGCATCCCCAGGACCTTGGAGTCCCCCAGTAACTCTCCCCGTGGCATTCCAGCCCTCCTTCCTGCATGGAACCATTGGTTCCATTTGTGTTAATTTTTTTTCCTTGCTTTTCACGCATCATATGCTACATAAAAAGCTCTGTGGAAGGGAAGTTTCCAAACAAGCATTTCCACAATAACCTGGAGCATTCTTATTGAACTTAAAAGCAGGATATTGAGAGTAGGATGCAAACCACAAAAAAGCTGACAGTCTCAAAGTACTGGGGTGAGGCAGTCTGTCTTTCAAGGTTTTCCCCAGGTTTCCTTGGCACACGCTCTGCGGGTGTGTTCTGTCTGTACTGGGGAGGCCCAGTCTCTTCCAACATAGCTTGGAGGCTATAATTTTTAAAAGCTTTGCTTGAGTCCCTAAGAATGAGAAAAACAGTAATTTGTGTGCATGTGTTTCAGAAGTTTTTTTTTTATACAAATTATCCAGGGGAACATTGTGTGGGATTTGAAGGATCAAGCCGACAGAGAGCAAACTTTAAAAATGGTTTTAACCCAAGTTCTTCTTTTCCTGGTTGTTATATTTGTGTTTTGGACTTTAAGTTACTTTTTTGCAGGGTCACCCAGCTCTCCTTGGAGAATCTTGCACAACTCCATCACTTCTTGATTAAGACAAAAGATTCCTAAATTTGGTTCATGGCTCCCTTAGTATCTAGTAATTTTTTCACAGCGCCCGTAGTTTTTAGTAGCTCTTCATAGTTAGGTTCAAACAACTTATTAAATATTAATGTCCTAACAACATAGGAGCTATTTTTTAAAAAATAATGTACATAAACTGAGAGAAAAAATATTGTTATATCATTCTTAAATACTGGATATTATTTAAATACGGGATGTGTGTACCTGTACTAATTCCTAAATCTTGGGATTAGATTGGATACCAGCACTCTCATTTCCTGTTCCACATTAATTTTTCTGTAGCCCTTCCTTTTTATCACAGCATCCACGAAAACCCAGGTTTTGCAAAGATGTGTATGATGTCATTGATAGGAGTGTAATGTGATCTAACATTGAAACAATTCTGGTTGTAGGTTCAGCATTTTCCAACATGCTGAATACACTGTGTTTGCCTCAAAACTTTGAAATACCCTAAGTTGCCCTTGTGAATTTGCTACAGTATCCAGAGTGCCTTGGTGCTCAGTTTGGGCATTGTTGGTCTAAGGTAAAATCCTCTTCTGGGGAGAGAGCTGTTAATAAAGAAGGGGTCTGTCTGCCTGAAGTAGCCCCAGGTTAAGCTTCTGTGTGGAGTGGGCTAAACCTTGGTTTCTCCTCTACATAAAATGGAATGGCTCAAGCCTGCCTCAGAGGGTCATTAAGAGGATTAAACTAGATAATGTACATAAAAGCATCTCTAAAAGGCCTGGAATATAACAGTCTCAAGAAACGATAGCTCTTTTATGATTGCTAAATAGTACGAAATAGTCCAGTAATAGGTAAATATATCATAGTCCCCATTTAAGAAGAGCCAGTGCAAAAAAAAAAAAAAAAAAGGTCAAGACTTAAAATCTCAATTTTAGCAAATAAATTATGAAGTAGTTGGTTCATAATATAAAATGATTTATCATTTTTCAAATAGCAAACTCTGGTGTGCCATTGGGGTACATGGTGACCTTGCAGACCCATCTCTGGAATGTTCATTTTCATTTCAGGAGGGAAGTACTTTGTCTTTTGTCTTGGGAAGTTTGTTTGTAGGGGCCCAGGGCAGGCTGCCCCAAAATGTGCCTCTTCAGCATAAAGATTATTTCGAGTTAAGAGTAATAGAAAGCCAGCAGATGCAGCAAGATGCTCTGCTTCCCCATAACTGCCAAAATTTACATTGGAAAGGAGCGACTGCAACAGGAAGAGATGAACAGAGACCCCCTTTAGGAACTCATCTGCATAATAGAACGTCTTGTTTTTCCAGGCATCTCCTTTCATCTTCTGGCTAATGAATTTTTTTCCCTTCTTGGCCTCAGGTCCCTACCTTTTTACTTAGCTCATGTACGCTTCAAATTGCCTCATTGTCTTTGGAATCTCTTGTCTGTGTGGATTCCCCCTAAATATGCCTATTAAATTTGGTTTTCTCCTGTTAACCTGTCTTTTGTCAATTTGATTCTAAGTCCAGCTAGAAGGACCACAGGGCAGAGGAAGGTCTTCCTCCCCGACTGGTGACAAACCTGCAGATGTTTCAAGTAGGGTTTAATTTTTACATCTGCTTACAGAATAGAGAGGCAGACAATATTTTCAGAAGAAATAGTTTTATTAAACTTATTAGCATCACATGATAATTCCTGTCAATAAGAGGTACTTGCTGATCCTCCAAGGAAGGGCTGACTAATAAAGATGTCAAACATCGCTGTCATGGTGTCTTAGGAAACAGAGACCCTTTACTCCCTTGTCCTGGTCATTTTCCAGTCCCCTTGCCTAAGATAGAAGCTGGTGATACTTTGATAATTTGTGAGAATACATTCAATAGTGAGATTTCTAGTGTAGTTTTTTTGTTTTTTTGTTTAATTGTTGCTTGCTTCGGTCATTTATCGTTGAGGAACCGTAGATGTTGATGCTTCCAAGTTGACATAAATACTACTGGATACAATTTTTATTTGTTTTGATTCTTTTTTTTTTTTTTTAAGTAGGTTCCACGCCCAATGTGGAGCTTGAACTCAGGACCCTGAGATCGAGTTGCATGCTCTACCAACTGAGCCAGCCAGGTGCCCCTAGTTCCTAATGTTCAGGGTTTTTCATTTTTTTGTAAAATTTGGGGATGTATGTGTGTGGGAGAAACTATATTTTGATTCTTCTTAACTAATTGTTCTCTTTTTTCCATTTGATGCCTGATGTGGGAAACAAAGGCAAAAAAAAAAAAAATTAAATTTCCTTACTACTTACAGCCCATTGACAAGTCCTTGAAACAGGCAGAGTGAGTTCCACTGGGAGCTCAGCTACCTGGATGTTGACACTTTGCCAAGGGCAAAAGGCAATCTTAGCCCCACGCCCCAGGGATCCTGTGAGTCTATTTTAAACATATCGAAATTCCTTTGAAAGCTCCTTTTGTTCTTACACCCCCCCCACCCCCCCTCCCCCCCGCCCCCAAGGTTCATGTTAGGAATCATCCTCCAATCCTATGGCCCACTGATACACATCTGAAGGTTCTCAGGACTGAGGGTTTACTAAACAATAATAAATGACCTTCCTAACAATAGTTGGCCCCTTCAGGGTCCTAGAAACCTTATTTCCAAAATACCTAGGAGGGTTGTTCTGTCCCTACCCCCTCCCAACTTGAAAGTATGTAATAGCCACCCCTAACAACCCCATTGCAGGTCTTTCTGCCCATGGGTTCAAGTCCCTGTGCTTTAATAAAATCACTTTTTTTTTGCACCGAAGATGTCTCAAGGATTCTTTCTTGGCTGTTGTCCCCAGACCCCAACAAAACTCTAAAACCCATGTCAGTGCCCATATAATAAATAGCATCATTTTCATTTAACATAGAATTTCTCTTTGAAAAAAATAAATAAGGGGTGCCTGGGTGGCTCAGTTGGTTAAGCGTCTGATTCTTGATTTCGGCTCCAGTCCTGAGATTGAGCCCCACATAGGGCTCCATGCTCCGTGGGGAGCCTGCTTCTCCCTCTATCTGCTGTTCCCCTTGCTTGTGCTCTCTCTCAAATAAAGAAATAAAGTCTTAAAAAAGAAAAAAAAAGACTGTATGTATTCACATTCTACAATATAAACCAAGAGTGCCATTTTCTTCTAAAACTTGCTTCCAAGGTCAAAGATTCATATTCTTATTTCGGTGAGTTAGAATTTTCAGTTTCTTTTTTTCCTGCATTTTATTCTAATTCTAGGAAAGTCCCATGGGAATCTGATATACAAGGAAATTTCTTCTAGATGGTGAGTTTTAGTATTGGGGTCCCCCCCCCCTGCATCTTTATGGGAACTGTAGAGACTCCTTGCAATGAGCATGTATTGTGTTTACAATCAGAAAAAATAGGGGCACCTGGGTGGCTCAGTCATGTTAAGCGTCAGACTCTTGGTCTCAGCTCAGGTCTTGATCTCAGAGTCATGAGTTCAAGGCCCTTGTTGGGCTCCATGCTGTGCATGAAGCCTGCTTAAAAAACCAAAATAAATAAATCAGGTAAAAAGCTTTAAAAATTATGGGGTGCCTGGATGGCTCAGTCAGTTAAGTGTCTGCCTTCAGCTCAGGTCATGGTCTCGGGGTCCTGGGATTGAAACCTGCTTTGGGCTCCCTGCTCAGCGGGGAGTGTCCTTCCACCTCTCCCTCTGCCACCCCCTCCTACTTATGTGCACGCTTTCTCTCTCAAATAAATAAATAAAATCTTTTAAAAATTATATGTATTTAATGAGAGGTGAAAATGTGATGACATGGATGGACCTATTTTATCATGCTTATATGATAGTGATTATTATTTTTTTTTAATGTAAGCTCTATGTCCAAGGTGGGGTTTGAACTCACAACCTCAAGATCAAGAGTCACATGCTCTACTGACTGAGCCAGCCAGCTCCTCGCCCCATAATAGTGATTGGAATTTATTATTAAGGATAAAAAATAAACCAAACCATGAACAATCAACTTGGAAATTTTCAGTTCAGGTTTTTCACAAAACAAAGTTATTATTTCTTTTTCTCTGGCAGGGATAATATGTCTCATGCCAGTTTTAAAACTTATTTTTAAGCTAGAAAATGCCAAGCCAACTCTAAGTCCCAGCCTGAAATTCTGAATTCAACCCAACTAGGTAGAATGCTGAGATACATTGTATTTTATGTTTTAGTTACATTTTAGTTATATTTTATATTACACCAGTTGTAAGTATTGTAGAGTAGATTTCTCCAGTGGGTATATGTGGATGCATTTGAATATCCTAGATATATTCTGTACGGAGAGCCACCAATGGTTAAGAGCCATAGGCTTCACAGTTGATCTTACTGGGTTCGATGCCTGGCTTGCCACCTGTTGGTTGTAAAAATTTTCACAACTTACTTAGCCTTTTTATGCCTCAGTTTCTTTAACTACAAAATGAGGATTTGAAATAGTTTTGAACCTGTATTGTGGTGGTGCTCACATAAATCTATATGTATGATAAAACTCATGGAACTACACACACACACACACACACACACACACACACACACACAGTGAGTGCATAGAAAAAGTGAAATTCAAGTAGGTCTATAGTTTAGTTAATATAATTATACCAATCCAATTCCTTGTTTTGATAACTGTACTGTAGTTATGTAAGATCATCATTGGTAGATGGGGTACACAGGAACTCTGTAATTTTTTTTACTGTGATAAAATATACATAATATAAAATTTACCATTTTAATAATTTTTAAAGTAAGCTCTAACCCTAATATGGGGCTTGAACTCATGACCCCAAGATCAAGAGTCATAGGCTTTATTAACTGAGCCAGCCAGGCACCCCATCCATTTTAATAATTTTTAAGTGTGCTATTTGGTGACATTAATTACATTCACAATGTTGTACAATCACCACCCGTATTAATCTCCAGAACTTTTTCATCATCCCAAACTGAAACTCTGTATACATTAAACAATAATTCTTCATTCTCCCTCTTCCTGCCAGGCCCCAGGCCCTGGCAACCTCTGTTTACTTTCTCTCTCTATGAATTTCACTATTCTAGATACCTCATGTAGGTATAATCATACAGTATTTGTCCTTTTTTGATTGGTTTATTTCACTTAGTATCTTTGAGGTTCATGTATTATTTTTGCAACTTTTATATAAGGCCAATATTATATCAAAATAAAGTTTAAAAATAAAAAAAAATCTCATTGATGGAATCCCAGCTCTGGACTGTACCAAGCACAAAGGTTAGGGACAGTGCAGGATGGCAAGAAAACCTTAGGAGTAACATTACCTTTCTTTCCCGTCTCCTCCAGTCCCTAGTCAGAGGGGAAAAGATGCAAGAAGTAACAATGTTCTCTCTTGTATAGGGAAGTGTCTGCATTATTTACTAGTGAGTTCTTATACCTACCTGAGGGGCAGCTATTAAATCTCCCACTAAAATAGGAATTCTTAACCTGGAGTTCGTCCATGGGCTACAAATGCCTTGAGCTCCCTGAATTTATGTATAAATATTTAAATGAATGTTCATGTGTATATTTGAGAAGACAAAAGTTCCATAGCTTTCGTCAGATTCTCGAAAGGTTCCCTAACCCCAAAATGGTTAATAAGCAATACAAGAAAATGTTGTTTACAGAGATATAGCCAATCCATAATAGGCTCTTTCACTTGGGTGTCTTAGTCCCTTTTAGTTCTCTGGCATATCTTTCCCCCAGAAGGTTTCTTTCTGCTCAAACCTGGGATAAGCCTGAACAGTTCTTTACGTTTAGAGCCTCTGGCCGTTCACCTGTGTCCTATAAACTCCAGGACCCATTCTTCAAGGGCTAGAGGAGCCCCAGGGTGAACTATTTTGGAGTCCCCGGTAGGGGACATGTGGAGCTAAAATCTTGTGCAGGACTCAGCCTCACAAATGGCGTATCTCTCCCCACCTTCCTTAGGCTCTCGAAAGTAGAAAGGAAAACCTCATGAAATAGTACCAAATGATGGAAATTCAGTAAATTCTGCCTTGGGGAATGTAAATTTAGTTTTAAGATTGTCTTCTGGTTTAGATTTTATGTTTTAAATGTATTATAAATGTACCATACAGTGCCTGCTACCTTGCGTAGTACCCAGTGATTTAGGTAGCTGCTGCATCGACAGGTTGTTATAAGAGATGTTGAATGGTAGAATTTATTCAGACTGGTTTGTAGCACCTATGGATGGATTGCATAAATGGCAAAAATTATAATTTGCAAGTTTTTCTTATACATACGACTCCTCGATATTTGAATTTATCTCAGAAATGCTTCAATAACTCATGTTTATTGACTCTTTGATCCAACTCAAATATATTCTGTTAAGGTGGGCTAAGTGCTCTAGTAACTATCTCCAAACGTCAGTGGCTTGATCCAGGAAAAGTTTATGTCTAGCTCATACAAAGTCCAAGTCTGTTATCCTAGTTGGGCAGTTCTCCTGGTTAGCCCTCCTTCATGGGACTCAGGGATAAAGGCTCCTTCCATCTTGTGACGGCACCATCTTCAACATGTGGTCTCCAATGTCACTGTAAGGGAGAAGACAGTATGGAAAGGTGTACTGGATTAACTACCTCCACCAGCAAGTAAAACACATCACTTCTGCTCACATCCTATTGGCCAGAACGAGTCCCGTAGCCCCACCTAGATTTAGGGAAGCTGGGAAATGTGTTCCCTGGCTGGCAGTTGTTTCTGAGCAGTAATTGTTTATTTCGAAAGGGGAGTGGAACTCTTTGGTGGATAAGTAGCCATCTTTTCTCCAAATATGCTAGTTTTACCGGTCAGTTCAGTGTAACTACCTTCATGTAATTTATCTCTCACTTTCCAAACATCTGTATATATGGAGCATGTCTTTATAGTGTAAGGTGTAGATGAGACCTCCATACAGGAAGCAGTTGTATAATAATCGCCATGTAAAGAAATAAAAATGAGAATAAGCCATTCAGATTCATATATTTATTAGGGAACAAAACATATTTGATTTACTCGAGTCATCCAACCATGTAGAGAACTGTACATTTGAGAAAGATGGAACAGAGGGAGATTAGCAGAGAACAAGAATATGCACGTTTTATTGGCTTCATGAATGTTATCGTAACAGTTTAAAACTACTTCAAGCTGCTGGCAATGAAGTGTGAAACTCTTTTCCTTTTCAAAAAAAAAAAAGCAGTCTTTGCCATGGAATGTATTACACAATCACAAATGTATGTGTCACTTTTACTTATTTGCTACCAAGGGAAACCAAAGTTGTAAGATTTGGACCTGTTTGTCTTATTTGCTTGAAGTAAATTTTTGCCTAGGTGGGGCACCATTTGGCTATGTCCAGCATCTAACAGATGCAAATGGAACATATTGAGGGATTAAATATAAGACCATACAAAAAATCCCAGTACCCAGTTGGAGTCATGGAGAAAATGGTCCCCAACTTTAGTGGTGTACACTAACTATAGTAATGCTTCACTTACCCATCACTAGTTCAGATTGGACTGTTCTACCCAAGGAAACTGCCCAAATTAATATTTACCATCTTTTAAGTTCTAGTTTTTAAATTTTTATTTTATTTTTAAAAAGATTTTATTTATTTGACAGAGAGAGAGAGCACAAGCAGGGCAGAGGGAGAGGGAAGCGGAGGGAGAGGGAGAAGCAGACTCCCCTCTGAGCAAGGAGCCCAATGTGGGGCTCAATTCTAGGATTCTGGGATTCTGATCTGAGCCAAGGCAGACGCCCAACCCACTGAGCCACCCAGGTGCCCCAGTTCTAGTTTTTTAAAAAGTTACATTTCATGGTGCCCACGTTAGAATTAAAGGTGCACCAAACCAAAGGTCAGCAGATTATAGCCGTGGACCAAATGTAGCCCAGTGCCTCATTTTGAGAAGTTTTAGGAGAACTTTAGAAGAACTTTGAGTCAAACTCAAAACTCATTTATATACTATCCATGGTCGCTCTCACACCACACTGGCAGAGTTGACTAGTTATCACAGAGACCATATGGTACACAACACCTAATACATTTACTGTTTATTCCTTTACAGAAATTTGCTAACCCCCTCACTAGATTTACAATTAGTATAACTTGCTTTGAGAGTAATTCTCCTATTTAGAAATTACTTAATCTCTCTGGCCCATAGTTTTCTCACCATCAGAGAGAGTGAGGATGGTTAAGCCCTATCCAATGAAGCAGTTAAAGTAGATTTTAAATTAAATGACCTCAGACAAGTCACTGAATTTATCTTCTAGGTAGCTGTCTGCCTACCCATCTTCCAGATAGCTGTCATGCTGAGAATCAGCTGGGAAATCTATTACAGTTCAGAGATTACCACCCTGACTCCTTTAGATGCTGATTCAGGAGGACTGGGGAGGTGCACATTTCACAAGCACCCCACATTCTGATGCGGGTGGCCTGGACTTGACGGAACTCAGGCCCTTGTGGCAACTTGTCTTTTGGTCGCTAGAAATAGTTTCTCCGGCAGCTCTAGCTAGATGAGCTTCCTGTCTCACCCAGAATTGAAGCCTCCCCTACTTGATCGGAGAGCTTGCAACCAAAAGGAGAATGCCCAGCGGGTGTTAATCATCGGCATTCTGAACACGTGCTGAGAGACCCCGTCAGTGGGCTTGTCCTATAAATCAAATCATTCCCTGCCTGACCTCACCTATACAGCCATCTGCAGCTTTGCTTCCAAAGAGAAATAATGATAGGAAAGTTGGCACCGGGGCTTTAGTGAATGTGACTGGTGTACGCTGGAGCTCAGTATTCAGTATGCCTCTTGATGCTGAGAGAAGAAATGAACACTAAGATTAGCATGGTGGCCCTGGGTTAGCTGTCTCCTTTTAAAATCAAGGTAAAAGCTAATAGCAGAAGGAGTTACTATGAGAGGAAGAACCTAAGTCCCGGTGCTTTAGAAGCGCTTTAAGAACGGATGCTTATTTAATTGTTTGTAATTTCCTTAATCTCCAGAATGTATTATCCTGGGTTAGGGAATACCTAATGAATGGCTTGCTCACTGAAGCCTTTGTTTCCCTCCATTTGTTATTCAAAAACTTAGTAAAGAGCTGCAGAACCAGTCGTGAATAACAGCAAAATCCCCTGGCCCCTGTTGGGTTTTTATGCAATACAGAAGAAAGTAGGACCCCACCAAAAGATCTCAGAATCAAAAAACAAAAAATAAAAACTTGGGGGAAGAGTCAAAGAACCTCACACCTTCAGTACTTCTTCATATGAGGGGAGCTAGGCTGCTGCGGTTCAGGACCACTGCTTTAAAACTAAGAACCAGGTGCCTTGAACCATGTTTTCGTTTTTGCTACCCTGCTGAAATAAAATATGGATGTTTGATTGGCTGTAAGCCAGGGTATTTTGTACTTTGAAATGTAAGGAAAGTGAACACTTTCTCATCCAATGAAGGATTTCCAGCTAATTAGATATCTTCTTGCTGGGAGACAGCTAGGGAAATTGATTTCAAAGACGTGCTAATAGGGATTTAAAAAATCCTGTGTAAGATTACTAAAGGATTCCTTTTAATAACGAGTTCCCTTAGACCAAGGATGTTTAACATATGATTAGAATTACTAAAATTCCAAGTATACCCTCTATGCAGGAGCCCATCCTTGCCAGGAGGTAAGAACACCGCCGAGGAACACATTCTTGAAAGGTTGCAAACTAAACAGCCATCTTTTATTGTTACTACCTAATGGCTCTAGATTCTTCCTTCCCCCCGTCCAAAAAATGTACAGGTTAATTTACCTCTAGATACCAGAGTTTCTTTCTTTTTGATTACTAAAACCATAACGTAAAGGCCATTTTGAAGAAAATAAAGCTTATATCTTTATTTTTTAAAAATGAATTTTACCCCCAACATGAGGCTGAGATCAAGAGTCAGTGCTCTACCAACTGAGCCAGCCAGGTGCCTCAGAAAATAGAGCTTATATCTTTAAAAACTAATTATTGTTTTGATGTATTAGGTAGTAATTGTCTTAATGCTCAGTGTATTTCCTTGTTTTCTTTTTAAATCCCAAATTCACGAATTTATATTCTTGCCTTGGTATTTAAGGACTCAAAAACACAAATGCTGTGCTTGTAATTGACTGGTTGTTTTAAAAGTGACCATGTTTTTTGTGTGTCTAAATGTAGAACGTAAACTATTGTGTCAGGTTTTGCCCCAGGACTTAGGTGCAGTCTCTTACTATGTCTCTCCAGCCTTTGGAATTCCCTTACTGTCAGGGACATGAACTTTGAGTGTAAAAGAATAAATCTTAAAGAATTTTAGTATTTGCTCTGAATTTACTAGTCAATTAAATTGGTTGGAAGTTAACACCTCAGTTATAGCAGGTGTTCTTTTCTTATGTTAGCATGGCATCATCATTGTTATTATTTTATTATTACTTAGTATTTTTTAATTTTAAAAAGATTTTATTTATTTATTTGAGAGAGAGAGAGTGTGCACATGTGTGCATACCGATAGCGGGCACAGAGAGGGAGGCGGAGGGAGAGAATCTCAAGCAGACTCTGTGCTGAGTGTGGAGCCCGCTCCAGGACTCGATCCCATGTTGTGGAAGTCATGACCTTTGCTGAAATCGTGACCTGAGCTGAAGCCAAGGGCCTCACACTCAACCGACTGAGCCACCCAGGTGCCCCTTAAGATTTTATTTTTAAGTAATCTCTACACCCACCATGGGTCAAATTGACAACCCTGAGATCAAGAGTTGCATGCTCAACTGACTGAGCCAGCCAGGCTCCCCTTACATTTTTTAATTGAAGTATAGTTGACATATTTTAGTTTCAGGTATACAACATAGTGATTTGAGAATTCTGTACATTGCAAAAGGCTCACCATGGCAGGTATAGTTACCATCTGTCACCACACAAAGTTCTTATAATATTATTGACTATATTCCCCATGCTTTACTTTTCATCCTGTGACTTACTTATTTTATGGCTGGAAGCTTGTACCTCTTAACCTGCTTCACCCATTTTGCCCCCCCCCCCCAGTTTATTCTTGTGTATGAGCCTGTTTCTGTTTTTTGTTTGTTTGTTCTAAGGTGTACTTCCTGTTAGTATTAATGAAAGCTGTGTGTAAAGTAAAGGGAAAACACATTCCTCACATCAGTAAGCAATAGAAGCCATGTAATAATACCTGATGGATTCTGTATGAAAAAAGCAGTATCAGAGGCTACTAGGGTATTTAAGTGAGGGGGAGAATGTTACATTACAGTACTAAATGTAGAAGGAAAGACCACGTATTGATTGTAACCTAACCAGGTATCATAAATCCACAGCAGCATTGCCTCGGACCCACAGGGTAGGATAAACAGCAGTCATTAAGTTTGAGTGTATCGTCGCCCTAAGATAAGGACGCAGACTGTTTTAACAATTCTCAGCCAAGCCTACTCTCTCCACCTGCAAAATAATTTAAGAAACAAGTTTTAAGGTCAGAGACTCTTTTGGCCTCCTTATTTACTTGTCTTTTTCTTTCTGATGAGCATTAGGTAATGTATCTTAAAACCCTAGGCCTCCACATTCAAAGCTGGCTGAATTACCTCTCTTGGAAGTGGACAATAAAGATGCCCTTTAGGGGACGCCTGTTTCACGGGAGACTGGCGGGCTTGAAAGAGAGGAGCGCGCACCTGGCTGCCAGGAAGGCCTGGGCTCTGGTTTCAGGTCTGACAGCAGCCTTTGTGCCCTCTGCCAAGTCACCTTCCTGCTTCTGTGGCTTTTCTTTCCTTTTCTCTCAGAAAGGTGACCATGGGCCTGATGTTTCAGATGGGTCCTCATTGACTAGTCCCCTGCTGCCATGGATTTAAGTCACAGAAACATTTTTTTAGCTTAACAAATTGTGATAGGGCATATACCCCGAGGTAAGGATAAGACACTGTGGTCAGGAAACAGAACTCTGCCAGTCACCCCAGAGCCCTTCCTTGTGTCAGATCTCAACCATGACCCCATCCCTCCCTCCCTCCAAAGTGACTCTTGCATGGCATGGCATGGTGCTGTGGGTCCGCAAAGATAATAGTGCATGCTGAAGCCCTCGGAGGCTCTCTTAATAATCAGTGAGGGAAATTGCAGTTTTTCTGGGACCTTTAGACATTTGGCTTCAACATTGAAAATTCTCTGTCTGTTATAATTGTATAGAGAAATGAAAAAGAAAACAATAAAATTTAGTACACTGTAATTTAAAACATTAGCAACATTGAGAATTAAGCTTTTATTGCTTTATAAAAACTTACCAAGAGTAGTTTGGTTTGCCTTCTTCCCATCCTATAACTTAGGATACAAGTACCTTTTCTGTGCCTTGATCTATTTTTTCATAGCCCTTTTGAAATTTGAATCAGTTTCTGACATTTTATCCTTCGTGCTTTTAATGTTGTGAAGTATTCCCAAGAATTCCTTTATTTTTTTTAAATTAAAAAAAATTTTCTTAAGTAAGCTGTATGTCCAAGGTGGGGCTCAGACTCACAACCCTGAGATCAAGAGTCACATACATTATCCCCTGAGGCAGCCAGACACCCCTCCAAGAGTTCCTTTAACGTGAAGTTTTTTAAAATAATTATTTTTTAAACAATTAATTAAATTTTTAAGTAATCTTTACACCCAACGTGGGGTTGAACTCACAACCCCAAGATCAAGAGTCCTATGCTCTACCATCTGAGCCAGCCAGGTGCCCCTAATGAGAAGTTTTTGCCAACATCGTTCTTTGTCCTTTCACCTCAATCACTTTGCTCATTATGTCAATGAGTTGCCTTCATTAGGTTGCTTTGGCTGCACATCTAGTCTTCAAGTGGTAGCAATGTCGGCATTCCCATGGTTGGCTATCTCTTCTATAACTCCATTGTATTTCCATTCAGAGTTCACACCAATGTTACCACTTTTCATTTCTTTGGTGTACTTTCTTCTTTGTTGGCCAATTACCGCTCTCAGTTATTCATTTCGGTAAGACATTGTGTGGGTTTATCAGTGGGAGACTAGCAGACGATACCAATACACGGTTTGCTTTCTGTGTATGAACTGAGTAACACGTGAGGAGCCACTGATCACTGACACTTTGGAGGATGGGACGTGATTCGTCACTGACCATGGTGCACATTTTGTTAATCACATAGTGACTTGGAGACTGAAGAGTGTTTCTCAAGCTTGTACTTTGTGTGGTTTCTGAATTAATACACCGTGGTGAGATTTGAACCGTATTGTTGGAGAATTGTGTAATTTAACTAAACTCTAGGAACTGAAATGGTGCATACTAGAACCATGTAAAGTGAAGGCTGCCTATTATAGTAACCATTTCCTTTTATTTATTAATTTTTTTATATTTCGGTTACCCAAGTACGCATCTTTAGAAACTATAGTTTGATGTTCTTTAAGTTGTTTTTGGCATGTCTCCTCCCTCTCTGTCTCTCTCTTTTTGTAATCTGTGTGTTTCTCCTCTGTGTTAGTTTGCCATGAGTGCCATAACAAAGTACCACAGACTGGGTGGCTTAGACAACAGAAATTTATTCTCTCATAGTTCTGGAGACTGGAAGTTCCAGATCAAGATGTTAGCAGATTTGGTTTTTCTTGAGGCCTCTCTCCTTGGCTGGCGGATGGCTACCTTCTCACTGTACCTAAACATGGTCTTTCCTCTCTGTGTGTGCTGGTGTCTCTTTCTCTTATAACACACCAGTCCTATTGGATTAGGGCTCACCTTATGGCCTCATTTTAACTTAATTTCTCCTTTAAAGGCCCTGTCTCCAACTACAGTCCCATTCCTAGTATTAGGAGTTAGAGTTTCAACATATGAATTTTGGGAGGACATAATTCAGCCTATAACACCTTCTATCCCTTTCTTTTCTTTACTACTTATCAAAATAGTTGGGCTGTTTGACCACTAGTCACATAAAATCTAAATTATAGTTACATAAACTTTTCATTAAAGAGTTGGGATCATTGATGAAGGAGACTATTGAAGATTAGGCCCATATTATTTTGGGTAAAATTATGTTCTAGTTGTAAGGCTGTGGAGCAAATCACCCCCAAACTTGGCAACTTAAAACAGCAATAATTATTTTTTATCTCCCAGTCTCCTTCAGTCACGAATTGGAGAGTGACCCAGCTGAGAGGTTCTGATTCTCATCTCTCAATATGATTATTGTCAAATGCTAGCTGGGGCTACACCCGTCTGAAAGCTTGACTGGGGCCAGAGGATCTGCCTCTAAGATGGCTCATTCACATGGTTGGCATGTTGGCGATGGCTGCTGGTGGGAGGCCTCAGTTCCCTTCTGCAGGGCTACTTGAATGTCCTAATGGAATGGAGCTGATTTCCCTTGAGTAATCCAAGAGGCCAGGACAGAAGCTGCAATGCATTGTCATTTTCACCATGTTCTATTGGTCACATAGATTCAGTCTTGATTCACTGGAGAAGAGAACTCCACAAGGGTGGGAATACTAGGAGATATGGATTACTGGGAGCCATGGTGGAGATTGGCTGCCATAAATGGAATGGGTAAAAAGTGTCTTACTTCTGGGAAACCTATTTGCAAGTCTCCACCTTCAAATGCTTGCTTGCCTTACAGAGATGTCATCAAAATTAAACATTACTAGAGGTGCCTGACTGGCTCAGTAAGTAGAGCATGCAGACTCTTTTTTTTTTTAAGATTTTATTTTATTTATTTGACACAGAGAGAGACAGCCAGCGAGAGAGGGAACACAAGCAGGGGGAGTGGGAGAGGAAGAAGCAGGCTCCCAGCGGAGGAGCCTGACGTGGGGCTCGATCCCAGAACATCGGGATCACACCCTGAGCCGATGGCAGACGCTTAACGACTGAGCCACCCAGGCGCCCCAAGCATGCAGACTCTTGATCTCAAGGTTGTGAGTTTAAGCCCCACATTGGATGTAGAACTTATTTAATAATAATAAAAAATTAAACATTACTGAGTGCTAGCTTTCTACTTAACACGCTTAATGAGTTAATGTTTTTAAAAGTTTTTAAGATAACTTTTTTTTTTTTTTTAAGATTTTATTTGACAGAGACATTGAGAGAGGGAACACAAGCAAGGGGAGTGGGAGAAGAAGAAGCAGGCTCCCTGCTGAGCAGGGAGCCTGACGCAGGGTTGAATCCCAGGACCCTGGGATCATGACCTGAGTTGAAGGCAGATGCTTAAAGACTGAGCCACCCAGGCACCCCTAAGATAACTTTTTTTTTTAAAGTAAGTTCTACAGCTAGTGTGGGGCTTAAACTCATGCCCTGAGATCAAGAATCACATGCTCTACTAACTGGGCCAGCCGGGTGCCCTTCAAGATAATTTTGTATGTTCAATTTCTATGCGTAACTAAAAACATTATACTAATCCAAATACATACATTTATATATTAGTAGGTTTCTCTTTAGCTTTATCATTCATCTGAGATACTAATCTTAAATTAAATGGTGAATTCTGAACTCAAAATGTGGCAGTAGGAATTTTGGCTTGTGTTACTATGAAACAGTGTGACTCACAGGCTAGAGTAGTAAGTCTGAAGTTTTCTGAGTGAACCCTAATAAATTTTTTTTTAAAGATTTTATTTATTTATTTGAGAGAAAGAGAGAGAGAATGAGAGAGAGAGAGCAGGAGCAGGGGGGAGAGGCAAGCAGGCTCTCGATCCCAGGACCCTGGGATCATGACCTGATCTGAAGGCAGACGCTTAACCAACTGAGCCACCCAGGCACCTGAACCCTAATATATTAATTGAACTATTTTTTCCTCGTTTTTTCAGTCTGTTATATGAAAAGAAGATTTCTAATTAATCTGTTTGAATGGTGCAACTAATAAATAGAAATTATAGGGGAAAACTGGTGATGATTTTGAGCTCTCAAGTTATGAAGGAGTAGAATGTTTGTGACATTCCACTGAGGGACAGCGGTCCTTCCTAGTCTTTGGCCTGTGGTATGCCCTAGGGTTCAGCACCATGGGGAGCTACTCCTGCTGTCCACCTTGGATCCGCCCTTTGATCTGCAAGAGCAGTGGCAGAGCAACCTAGGCCAATGGGATAGGGGTGTGCACTCCGGCAGATGTAGGTGCCTCGTATCCTGTAGGTTCACAAATTTCATCCTCATTGTCTTTTCTTTTTCTTGTATAGCCTCTGGTCTTCCAAATTACCATCACTTCAATTTTCATAAACCCAGCAATAACTCAAATGAATTTCAAGTGAATTAAAGGCCTCTGTTCCCAAGAACTGAACTCTGCAACTCTTCCTGATCTAGTCCTCCAGCCTCTATTTCCACTGCCATCTAAAGATCATTTCTTTATCCAAGCAGGCTTCTAAGAGTTAGGGTTGGTTTTACTTAGACATGGTGACGATTATAAGCAGATGTATCAGGCCCCATCTTTATTTCTTTCCATAAATATGTATCTGCTTAATTTTATGGACAAAGAAAGCAGATAATGTGTAAGTATTTCTAATGTTTCCAGAACTATGCTGCTACTGTGTAAAATTGATTAAATATTATCCTTGGCCCTAGGGAGGATACATTTTTGGAAATAAAGCATTTTATTTTTAAATCAAATAATTCACTTTCCCTTGTGGCAGTTTTTTAGAATTGTCCTCCCAGAGCTCTTCCTCAGTTTTTCAAATTGAGGATCCAGACGGCCTTTTCCAAGAACACACCTGATATGGGAATAATGGTACCTGAAAGATTATGATCATGGAGACAGGAAACTTGCCTGACGTTGATCCATTTGGATAATAATGTAGTTACCATTAATGAATAACTAATTTTTTCCTTTTTTTCTAAGGAGAGAGTCTGGGCAATATTTATAAGCCAAACCAACTCAGATAAGCAACTATTAAAATCAGAGGAGCTTTAAAAAGGTACTGTAGATTAACAAGATTTAGGAAGTACACATTTTTAAGAATTTTTTTTTTTCCTCTCAAGTTTTCTGTTACATTTGCTTGTTGGGAGCATTTCAGAATGAGAGACTGTGGAGGGGTAGAGAAAGAAATGAAATCATTATCTCAGGGTTACATTATGTACAGGAATTCACAAAATGGAATGTTAGTTCCGAAAGATTCATATACTCCTTGGGACTTACTGAGTTTCTGGAAATTGGAATCAGCAGTTTCAGGTATCATATATGCCTTTGTGTGAGGAGGAGACTGTACTAGAAATGATAGAAGATCATGTGCTAAGCAGGAAGAATAGAAAAAGGAAGGGAAGCAAGTTGAACAGAGGTGAAGGTGAGTAGTAGTAGTAGGGACAGTCTGTTAGTTGAGGGGAGAGAATAGAATTGGCGTGAGATGAGATTTCTTTTTTTTTTTTTTTTATATTTTATTTATTTATTTGACAGAGATAGAGACATCCAGAGAGAGAGAGGGAACACAAGCAGAGGGAGTGGGAGAGGAAGAAGCAGGCTCATAGCGGAGGAGCCTGATGTGGGGCTCGATCCCAGAACGCTGGGATCACGCCCTGAGCCGAAGGCAGACGCTTAACCGCTGTGCCACCCAGGCGCCCCTGAGATGAGATTTCTGATGACAGATTGTGCTAACGTATTATTTGCTATTTGTAGGAAGATGTACAGTTACCAAAGTAACTTTGCAGCATGAAGAAGTATGAGATTCTGGCTTTATGTTAAATCGACTTATGTCCATGGCAAAACTGATGCCAATACTCCAGGATCTAAATATTTTTAGCAGTGTACATTCACTCAACAGCTCAGTATCATTTGTTAAATAAAGATGTTTGGGGTTTATTTGTAAAGGAAAATGAGGAACATTATTTTAAAAGCCCCCTGACGTATTGTAGTTTGACTGGACCTCCCACAGCTGCGGAAATGTGTGCAGTATTCAATCCAGACTCTTGTGAATAGAATATTAGAAATGATGTTCTTGAACTTTACACCCCTGGAGGTTTGTCTCATAAATTGAGTATGCATCACACTGAGTCTCATATAATTCCTATCTGAAAACATAACTAAGAATTAATTTAGTTATATTCCACCTCACTTCACAGGCTCATTAGACATGACTGGTTTGCTAGTCTCAAGGACGTAGTGAAGGAAGTTAGCGGTGTTTGCATTTGTTTGGGATCTGGCAGTTTTGCAGAGACAAAATAAATTTTGAAATTTATTTGTGGTAGAAGTGGGTGAATAATAAGCAGTTCTTTCCAAACACGTACAACAAGCTCGCCCTTGGCTTCTATCTGTCTGCCTGAGGAACAAAGATGTCTGTGTGCTGCAGGGTGGAGACCGGGGTGAAGGGACCGACCGCCTGGTAAAGGGCAGGGCAGAGAACCCCAGGCACCTAGTATGGTGACCGGATTGCTTTGGAAATACCAATACTCCCAAGTCCTGATTGGAGTGAGGTCACGACTCGTGTTCTTTCATGTTTCATACATAGCATCTTGTTTCAGAGAGACTAGGTCTGTTGGGTAAGACGATGAAAGATTGTCGTTGGGCAATTACTTCCTATAACAGACTTTCTGTTTTAACAGATCCCTTGTTACTTGAGCCCTTTTATTTATCTTTAGAGATGTTTTAAGAAAGCAGAAAAGTAGACAGTTACCCCTATGAACCAGCCACTAAGATGAGTTTCTAGTTTTAAACATATTCATGATGGGAATTTGATTTCCTGCTTCACAAAATATTATGCTCAGCATAAAGTCTTCCAACTTGTGGGAAACAGGACTACATCGATCCCTTCCGAGGCTAACTTTCATTTATAGCTGTAGCTTCTAACTTTATTACAGCGCTTGGTCAACTCGCCGTTTCCACTACTTCACATTAGCAATAACCTGCAATTGGTTTACTTCTAGGACAGTCTGGGGCTTTTAGTGTAATTGATTGGGTGCCTTTTTTTGGTACCTCTTCAAATGGTTACACCTATCCCAGAGTAATGAGGAGGAAGAGAAAATGGAATGGATCCTTAAATTCTTTTTTAAAATAATCAAAAAAATTAAAAATGATCTTTCCTTCTCTATCTAGAGAATTTGGTAACTCTGAAATGTCAACCACATCACACTAGATTGTTGTTGTTGTTTTTTTCTTTCCCATTCATTGTGCTTGGCTCATTCAATATGGAGACTCGATTTCCACTTCTGGGAAATTTTCTTCTATCATCTCTTTGTTAATTATCTTGTCTTCTCTTTCCTTTCTCTTTGAGAACTAATGATATGCAGATATTGGACCTATTGGATTGAATCTTTTTTGCTTAAGTTTTCTGTATCTATTCTAGTTCTGTCTTTTGGTTCTATTTCCTGGGAGATATTTTTAAACTTTCAGTCCATCTCTTGAATTTTTAAAATGTTGTCAGTTGCATTTTTATTTCCAAGAACATCTTTTGTTCTCTGATCATTCTTTTCTCATTATAACTTGTTCTATAATACTTTATTTAATCTTTCTGAGGATACTAATTCAAGTTTTTATTTTATTTATTTATTTTTTCAGTTCTTGTCAGTTACCAACATTATCTCAAGGGCTTCCTGCAGGGTTGTTTCTTTTTGTTCACCATGGTCTCTTCTTTTCATTTGGAAAACTTTTCTTGAATGTCTGGTGATCCTTGGTTTTGTGTTCATGTTTAAGACTAAAAGGCAGTTGGAGGCTTTATGGGCAAAACGTAGTGCATATGAAGCATGTGCCTTAGAAACCGTTCAAAATCTCTAGAGAGGAAACATAATGTTGGCAGAAAAAAAGGCAAGCCACACATGAATTAATACAATATTAATATTAATTTTACAAA
Source organism: Ursus arctos (assembly GCF_023065955.2). Taxonomy (NCBI): domain Eukaryota; kingdom Metazoa; phylum Chordata; class Mammalia; order Carnivora; family Ursidae; genus Ursus; species Ursus arctos. The sequence continues at coordinate 67,234,316 of NW_026622797.1, read as the reverse complement.
CTGAAAAATAAAACTAAATGATGTATGGCTTATGGATATATGTCTGTGTGGCAAAACCATCATAATGGCAAAGGAAACTAAACACAAAATTCAAATAGTACTTACACTTTGGGTATGTGATTGGGGTAAGCATAGTTTCAACTGTTATTGGTTATATTCTAAGTTGGGAAATGAGTTTTATTATCATTTTCATTACTAACACATGTGTACTATATTACATACAGTCTTTTATATGTGTCAGATATTTTGTAATAAAAACGAGAAATTTTGGGGCACCTGGGTGGCTCAGTTGGTTAAGCATCCAACTCTTGATTTCAGCTCAGGTCATGATCCCGTGATCGAGCCCCACATCAGGCTCCCTGCTCAGCGGAGGGCCTGCTTCTCCCTCTTCCTCTGCTGCTCCCCCTGCTTGTGCTCTCTCTCTCTCAAATAAATAAATAAATTTTTTTTTAAAAATGAGAAATTTTGAAGAAAGCTCCTTTCCATCCACCTTGAGAGAGTGGATGTTTGACTGACAGCGTTCTGTGCCTAGAGTGGAGGCATTGACGGCTCATAATCAGGATCCACTTTCAGCTCAGTATACAATTTGAGAAATGACAGCAAGAAATGAATCAGCATGAACAGGTTGGGTTATGCATAATTCCTTTGGAGATGTTCTTGGCACCATGCTCTCTGAAGCCCTGATTGCCCTCTAGCCATGGGTTCTTCCAGACCCTAACCAGTCTTCCCAGTGATGTTTGGCAGATACTTCCACAGGTCCTTGATTACCTGCTGGTCTTAAGTTCCATCCTTTGCCTTCTGCAAGGTGCCTCAGGCACTTCTGCACCACCTTTGCTGCTATTACTCACACATCTCTGTAAGGCATTAAAGGCCAAAACTGTTCGGCTGCACAGGAAATATAGGCGAAAAGAGAAACAGTGGAGTAAAGCAGTGGCTTGGCCAGAAAGGGTGGTGTGGAGATTAGTGCAGGGGAGCAGCATGGCCAGCAGGTGTGCGTCTGCCCTCTGCTCAGTTCTTAGTACTGGAAAGATTCACATGTGCGCGGATGGGTGTGTGTACATGGTTTTTAATATTATAATGTTTGAGACAGACAGTGTCATAATCAGTACATGTGGGGCACTGACAACAAGATACAAATGCCGACTTTCAGTTTCTCCCCAATTTGGGTATTGTGTCCACCTCAGTACCAAGTGGTTCTAAGTCTCAAAACTCAGTAGGGTTTTGCAGAGCAAAATTGTCCCTTTTTGCAAGTGTCCCCCTCTGTAAACACCACACTGAGGCTTTTTCTACCCCTGATATAGCAATTACCGCTTCTTCACTTTCTATCTTGCATAACTACTAAAATCTCTCCTCCACGTTTGACCTATCCCGTGTTCTCTTTCTATTTATTTATTTGTTTATTTAGTTATATTTGAGAGAGAGAGACAGTGAGAGAGTGAGCACAAGAGCGGGGAAGGGCAGCGGGGAGCTGGATGTGGGGCTCAATCCCAGGACTCTGGGATCACCACTGAGCCGAAGGTACCTGAACCAAAGGTAGGTGCTTAACCTACTGAGCCACCCAGGTGCTCCCATGTTCTTTTTTTTTTTTTTTAAAGATTTTATTCATTCACTTGAGAAAGAGAGAGAGCCAGAGCATGAGCAGGAGGCAGAGGGAGAAGCAGGCTCCCGCTGAACAGGGAGCCCAACGCCGGGCTCGATCCCAGGACTCTGGGATCATGACCTGAGCCCAAGGCAAATGCTTAACCAACTGAGCCACCCAGGCGCCCCCATGTTCTGTTTCTTAATGTCGCTTGTGTTTCTTCCTTTTTTCTCACATTAGCAGGGTCTTTGGTGGGAGAGGAGATTGGGGAGGTGTTTAATAAATTTTCTTTAATCAGAAACCATTGTTGAGGCATTTTTGTCTCCCCCCCAGCTTTATTGAGGCCTAATTGACAAATAAAATTTTAAGTTTCTTTTTTAGCAAGATATCTAAGGTGTACAACATGACGCTTTGTTATCCCTATACATCGTGAAAGGATTCCCCCTATGGAGTTAACACTTCCATACCTCACGTGTTTACCTTTTTAAAAAATTTTTGTTAAGAACATTTAAGTTCTACTCTCTTAACACATTTCAGTTATATATGGTATTATCAACTATAGTCAACATGTACATTAGATCTTCAGACCGTATTCATCTTATAACTGAAGGCTTGTACCGTATTTTCTCCACCCACCAGCCCCTGGCAACCTCTTTTGTACTCACTGTTTTTATGAGTTCACTTTTTTTCTCCCCCAAAGATTCTGCTTAAGTGAGATCATGTAGTATTTACCTTTCTCTGTCTGGCTCATTTCAGTTAGAGTAATGCCCTCCACATTAATGCACGGTGTTAAAACCGACAGGACGTACTTCTTTTTTAAGGCTGAAATAGATTCCGCTATATATTTACACACCACATTCTTTATTCACTTATCCGTCAGTGGACATTTAGGTTGTTTCCATGCTGTGGCTATTGTGAATAATGCTGCTATGAACACAGGAGAGGAAATGTCTCTGATATCCTGTTTGCGTTTCTTTTGAATGTGTCCCAGAAGTGGAATTGCTGGGTCATATAGTAGTTCTATTTTTAATTTTTTGAGGAACCTCCCTTCTGTTTTCCACGGAGGCTGCACCAATTTACATTCCCACCAAGTGTGTGCAAGGGTTCGCTCTTCTCCACATCCTCATCAACACTTGTTATCTTTTGTCTTTTTGATGCTAGCCAGTCTAACAAGTGTGAGCTGGTGTCTCATTGTGATTTTGATTTGCATTTCCCTGATGATTAGTGTTGTTGAGCATGTTTTCACATATCTCTTGGCCATTTATTTATGTCTTCTTTTGAGAAATCTCTATTCAGGTCCTTTGCCCACTTTATTTTTTTTAAAGATTTATTTATTTATTTTAGAGAGCATATAGGAATGGGGCGGGGGGGGGGCGGGGGGAGGAGCAGAGGAAGAGGGACAAGCAGACCGCATGCTGAGCACAGAGCCCCATGCAGGGCTCCATCCAACGACCTTGGATGATGCTCTGAGCTAAAGGCAGACACTTACCCGGCTGAGCCACCCAGGCACCCTGAATACCTTATATATTTTGGATGATGTTCAGATATTTTCTCCCCTTCCATAGTTGTCTCTTCTCTCTGTTGATTGTTTCCTTTGCTGTGCAGAAGCTTATTAGTTTGATGCAATCCCATTTGTTTATTTTTGCTTTTGTGGCCTCTGTGTTTGAGGTCATTTCCAAAAAATCATGGCTCACACAAATGTCAAGATTTTTCTCTGTTTTCTTCTAGTGTCTTAACAGTTTCAGTTCTTACATTTAAGTCTTTAATCCATTTTGAGTTGATTTTTACATAAGGAGGGAGATAAGGGTCCCATTTGATTCTTTTGCATGTGCACAATCAGTTTTCCCAACACCATTTATTAAAGAGACTGTCCTTTCCAATTGTGTATTCTTGGCACCTTTCTCGAAGATCAATTGACTATAAATGTATCAATTTATTTCTGGGCTCTCTACTCTGTTTCATTGGGCTCTATATTTGTTTTTATGCCAGTACCATGCTGTTTTAATTACTATAGCTTTGTAGTACATTTTGAAATCACGTAGTGGGATGCTTTCAGCTTTGTTCTTTTTGCTCGATTGCTTTATCTATATGAGGTCTTTTGGGGTTTTGTATGAATTTTAAGATTGCTTTTTGATAAATTTTTATCATTGAAGTAGTCTCATTCTTTGGTAAGGCAATCTTTTGTTAGGTTACGTTTGCAAAACAAAGATATGATAATGAAGATCTTTGTACTGGAGATATGGATCAATCTAATTTATCAGTTAGGTATAAAACCACAGCCCTTCAGTAACCCGAGCCTGTCTTTAAGAAGCTTTGGGATAACAAAATAAAATATTTTTTTTGAACTGTAACTGAGGAGAAGTGTTATTGGTCCCTGAAGTTAAAAAGCTGCCATTGTTCTGTAATAAGATAATTTCATCACTAGTGGTGACATTTTATCTAGTAGCCTAATTCCTGCTTCCACCAGCAGGAATTTCTCTTCTTTTTAACCTGATCAAGTGTCCAATTTTAGAACAACAGATGTCTGAAGCTTGCTTTATACTGATTAGTAATATTTTTTCCTCTAAGTTACATAAGACATTTTTTTTAGTCTCTTGCAACTTGATCATCTGCACCCTTACGGAAATCGCAATGTACCCTGGCTCAGAGTGTTATCTACAAGCACTTACATCTGTCAGGCTTTTGTTCGGAGCCCAGAGCAGGAACGACACATGATACACAGGAAAAGATCCTGTAATCTTACCTATTCTTATGTGACACACCATAGTTTGTCAAGAGTCTTTTGTATTTTAATAGCACCTTTCCAAGAACTTACATTGCTTTCATCTAAACCACCCTGTAACATCCTTAGGGGAAAATAGCATACATTTCTATTTGCAAGGGAAATGGAAAATACTTTGTTTTATACCGGCTTGTCAGATAAATTTTAATATGTCTGGATAGACTTCTGAGGAGTTACTTGTGTGGGACCCACCTTGGCTTTTAGGAACAGGAAAGAAATTCTCAGGGAATTGTTGTGGGCTGGGAAAGAGCAGGAGAGTATTACCAATTACCATTTGAGATGATTTGTGTTTGTGTGTGTGTTGAGGGAAGGGAGAATGGTGATAGAAGAGTAAATAAATGACTTTTCAGATAACCTGAGTAAAAAGCCAAAACAAAAAAGGGACAAATTGGAGACAGGAGGGAACTTCTGGCTTTAAAAAAAAAAAAAAAAAAGGATAGAAGTTCCGGCTTTACCATCTGCCTCCCAATACGCCCTGAAGTGCTGGCCCACAACCATCCTTTTTCTTTAAGAATTTGTGGTGCATGTAATCATAGATTGCCTGGGATTTTGCTTTAAATTATTTAAAAAACATGAATCATTGCAAAGTGGTTAAGAGATTAGACTCTGGAGCTAGGTCAACTAGGACAAATCCTGGTTCCATGACATACTAGCTGTGTGACCATGGACAAGTTACTTGACGTCTCTGTGCCTCAGTTTTGTCATATTTAAGATGGAGATACTGTTAGCATCTACATTTTTTGTTTGTTATGGGTAAGGTACTTAGTCACAGAATTAATACATATTCACTGTAGAAAAGTAGATAATACAGAAATTTAGCAGCAAAGAAGATAAACGTCTCCAATCCTTCACCTGTAGTTAACAACTATTACTATATTGGTATATATCCTTATGTATATTTTTTGTCCACAACATTGAGATCATACTCTTCATGATATTTTTTAACTTCTCCCCTTAATAATTATATCATGAGCCTTTTCCCGTATTACTCAGTTTTCAACATCATTCTGTTTAAAAGACAGAACTACTTTGAGTGAAATATATTGAATATGTTTCAGTTTATTAAACTGTTCCCATAATTATTGAAGCTTTATGTGGTTTCCAGTTTTTCACTTTTACATGTGATACTTCAGTAAACGTTTTTGTATGTTAATCTCACTCTTGAGGTTACTTTCCTTAAAGAGAAATGGAATTGCTAAAGGAAAAGGTAGTTATTTATATTTTTAAAGCTTTTTTTTTTTTTGAAGATTTTATTTGTTTATTTAAGAAAGAGAGTGAGTGAGAGAGAGAGCATGAGCAAGCATGAGTCCGGGGAGAAGCAGAGGAAGAGGGAGAAGCAGACTCCCCGCTGAGCAGGGAGCCCAGTGTGGGGCTCTATCCCAGGACCCTGGGATCATGACCTGAGCCAAAGGCAGATGCTTAAAGACTGAGCCGCCCAGGCGCCCCTATTTTTAAAGGTTTTGACACATATTGCCGAATTGCCTTCCAGAAATTTTTATTAGCAACACGTGTCTGTTTTCTTTGCCCTCTTCTCAGTATTGATTATTCTAATTTTTTTATATTCTGGGTAAAAAAAATTATATCTTTATTGTTTTATTTTTGTTTGATCATAAAGAAGGCCAAACATTTGTGTATGTTTTTAGCTCTTGAATTTCATTCTCTTCTCTGTGTGTGAAATGCCTGTGAATTTCTTTGCACTTTTTTTTTTTTTTTAAGATTTTATTTATTTATTTGAGAGAGAGACAGCCAGGGAGAGAGGGAACACAAGCAGGGGGAGTGGGAGAGGAAGAAGCAGGCTCCCAGTGGAGGAGCCTGATGCAGGGCTCGATCCCAGAACGCCGGGATCACGCCCTGAGCCGAAGGCAGACGCTTAACGACTAAGCCACCCTGGCGCACCCTCTTGTGCACTTTTTTTTTTTTAAGTATTCACTTTCTTATAAGCTATCAGTTTGTATGAGATCTATATATGAAAAGCTATTGCTTGGCTTTGTTAAACCCACAAAGTAAGGTTTCAACAACTTTGCTAATGAATTTAATATTCTGAGGTTGTCTAATTAAGCTTCATCCATGAATTCTTTCAGAGAAAAACTATAAATCAGTTGATATTTATAATACATGGCGTATTATTTATTGATACAACAGGGAAGTCTTTTTTTTTCCTTCTGAATATAACAGATATTTCTGGTAAGTTGATTTATGGTTTGGAGTTTGCTTTGGGTGGAATATGCTTCATTCCTTTTGATGAAATATTATGAATCCTATTTCATGCTACACTTGTGATATCTTGGTAGATTCCTCAGCTATTTACTGGACACTGTCTTAGTATTTAAACTCATAGCCACAGCATTTACGCCCTGTATTTATCAAGGACTCACTGTGTCGATAGGTCAAAAGTCAAGATGGAAGGCACACGGATTTTTGTGATGCTAGAACTGAGGTCATAATACTCAGTATCCAAATGATTTGAAAGATGGGATTCTTAGAAAGATTGGAACCCTTGCAAAAGATTCACACTTCACTGATTCTCTTTGAAGAGTATCACAAGAGCTCACGCTGTGTAGGGAAGATCATTGTTGCTCAGGCCTCCTGCACCCAAAACTCCTGAAAGCATCGCATGTTGGGGAACTCATTCATCTGTGTAGCATTTTGAGGCTTGACCAGGAAGCATATATTTTTGTGAAACCTGGAGCTGATGTGCATTCCCTTAGTGCGGTTTGAAACTTAATTCGTACCTGTAAACACATTTTGCAATTTAAAACAACTGCAAAAATTCCTGTAACACTGACAGAGTTCTTCGGAGTTCATACGGCAGTGTGTATGTTGTTGCACATTCTTTACTTCCCAAGCACCCCCCCCCCCCCCCCCCGCAAATCCCCCCAGATGTCTAAGCAGGCATCGCTGCTGAGCTACTGAGCCGAAAAGCCCTCTAAAAACCATAAGGTAACTCACACCAGGCATCTATGGCTTTGGGTCTCACAGATGATTTTTTTCTTAATAGTTTACCCTCTCTCTCTCTAAAGACACTTCTGAAGTTCTGTTTGGGAGTCTAAATATTCACATTTTACCCAGTAGGCGATAATGAGGGTACTTCTTTTACCTGTCTGGATTTTTTTACTCAAAGTTTAATGAAATATTCTGTGTTACCTAAAACCTTTTATTCAAAAGTGAAAATAGACTATGGGGAAATGTCAAATCTGTATAAATCAGCTGAGCAAAACTCAAGTTCTTACCGTATTATTTATAAATATTTAGATGTTATTTATTTAGGCATGACAAAATGTTCTTTTTTGATGGTTGAATGTGCAGGTTTGCTTAGAATTAAATTTTCAGTTTTAATTTTTCAGAGTGGTGATGACTTTTCCTAGCTAACTTAGTATTTGTCTGGCTGCTTAATCTGAATTTAGAATTTTTAGTATTTAGAGAAATTTTTAAGGCACATCATTTTGTAAAAATTGTATTACAAACTTGTTTCTTCTTGATTCCCCCTCCCTTAGTTTTCATCCCTTTAACTCCTCCACCCTCCAGTTCTGGGGCTGTTTATTTTTCACTTCACGAGTAATGAATATTGACTGAGACTTCTCTTAAAAATTCAACTCTTCCTCGGGGGCGCCTGGGTAGCACAGTCGTTAAGCGTCTGCCTTCAGCTCAGGGCGTGATCCCGGCGTTATGGGATCGAGCCCCACATCAGGCTCCTCTGCTGGGAGCCTGCTTCTTCCTCTCCCACTCCCCCTGCTTGTGTTCCCTCTCTCGCTGGCTGTCTCTGTCAGATAAATAAATAAAATCTTTAAAAAAAAAATTCAACTCTTTCTCAATGACGCACTAAAGCTGTCTCTTATGTTTTAGGTTTTCTTTAGGATAACTGTTAATTATTATTGCCTCACTTTCTTATACCCACCTCAGTAAGTTCCAGAAAGGGAAGAGGAAACACCTGTTTATAAAATGGGGTATTTGAGGGGCTCCTGAATGGCTCATCCAGTTAAGCGACTGACTCTTGATGTCAGCTCTGGTCGTGATCTCAGGGTTGTGAGATCGAGCCCCACACTGGGCTTCATGCTGGGTGTGGAGCCTGCTTAAGATTCTCTCTCTTCCTCTGTCCACCCCTCTAAAACAGAAATAAATTTAAAAAAATATCTGTTATTTGGGATTCTAGTGAATGCATGGATTATTGGGTGGAGACTCCATGTGATACCGAATCACTCATTCTTTCAAAGAAATTGGTGAAGTACCTGCTGTGCCCCAGGCATGTTCTAGTTACAAAATCCGCACAAAGCCCTGCCGTAGATGAAGCTTACATTCTAGAGCTGCACATCCAATATGGTAGCCACGGGCCACATGTGGTTACTGATAAGCATTTAAATGTTGCTAGTGCTGCATGTTGCAGTGATATATTGGGTAAAATAAAATATATAATTAAAATTAATTTTACTTGTTGCTTTTTTTGTGTTTAACATAGCTACTAGACAGTTTTAAGTTGCATATGTGGCTCAATTATATTTCTATTTGATAACTCTGACCTAGAGTATCTTTCAGGAAATGGGTATTAGAGGAGACACTGAATATGAACAAGATAAATATTAGGTGGCCCAAAGTGATAAAGACGAAAGGTTAAAGGGGAAAGCAGTAATATAAGTATTTGTGTGCACTCTGTATAAGATGGTCAGGAAGAGCTCATTGAGGAGTCTCTTTGGGTGAATTTCTGAAGGAAAGAAGGAAGCAAGCCCTGTGAATGTCTGGGGAAAGAGCATTCCAGGTAGAGGAATCAACAAGTGCAAAGGTCCTGAGGTGAGTACACACTGGTATTTTCAAAGAACAGGAGGAAGAGAGGCCATCATGTTTAGAGCAGTACAGAGAAGAATAGGAGACAAGGTAAGAGAGGTCTGGAGTTTAGAGGAGAAATCTAGGCTGGAAAGTCCAATGCTGGAGTTATCAGCACTTGAAAGTAATTTAAGCCATGAGACTGCACAAGACACCTAAAGAATGACTACAGATAGACTGGAGGCCCAAGGACTGAGTCCTGGGACTACCTAACATTACAGGTAAGGAGATGAGGAGGAAGAGCAAGCTAAAGAGGATGGGAAGGAACGGCCAGAAAGATAGGAAGAGAACTAGGTGGGGGAGTGAGAGAGAGAGCAAGAGAGAGAGCGTGTGTGTGTGTGTGTGTGTGTGTGTGTGTGTGTGTCTGTGCGTGTCTGTGCGTGTTTTCCCGGAAGCCAAAGCAATGTCAAGGAGAAAGGATCTATTTCCTCAAATGATGCTAAGGGGTCAAGTTGGTGGAAAATTGAGAAGTGACATTGGAGTTTAGCAATGTGCAGATCACCAGTGACCTTGTACGAATTGTACTGGAGTGATGGCGTGAAAGCCTGATTGGAATGGACTCAAGGGAGAGGAGAGAAATCTGTAGACCACTCCTTTAAGGGGTTTTCCTATCTAAGAACAAGATTTGTCTCCCCCTTTAAGTCATCTTTCATGGACATTCCTCAGCAGTTTTTAGTTGTCTTCGTATAGGGAGTGTCCATTTCTTAATAAATTTACTCTTTAGGTGTATTTTACTTCTTAAAAATTATTGAAGTATAATTAACATACGGTGTTATATTACTTTCAAGTGCACAACATAGTGATTCAACAATTCTATACATTATTCAGTGCTCACCATGGTAAGTGTAGGCGCCATCTGTCACCAACAACATTATTACAAATTGTTAACCATATTCCCTATGCTGTTCTTTTCATCTCTGTAACTTATTTTATAACTGCAAGTTTGTATCTCTTAATCCCCTTTATCTATTTCACCTATCCCCACACCCACCTCCCCTCTGGCAACCATCAGTTTGTTCTCTGTATTTGTTTGTTTCTTTGTTTGTTCATTTGTTTTGAGTTTTAGATTCCATAAATAAGTGAAATCATATGGTATTTGTCTTTCTCTAACTTATTTCACTTAGCATAATGCGTTCTATATCTATCCATTTTGTTGCAAATGGCAAGATCTCATTCTTATTTATGCCTGAGTATATGTGCTGCCAAAGCAAGCACTATTTATGGCTGAGTAATGTTCCATTGTGTGTGTGTGTGTGTCTATCTATCTATCTACCTACCTACCTACCTACCTACCTACCAGAACTTCTTTATCCATTCCTCTATCAGTGGACACTTGGGTTGTTTCCATATCTTGGCTATTGTAAATAATGCTGCAATAAACATAGGGGTGCATATATCTTTTTAGATTTATGGAATCTAATGTGATTCTTAAGTCTCCTTTTATTGTTACTTGCCTGTTCATTCTCTCTCTTTTTCCTTTTGAACTATCTTTTGATGAAACGAGGCTTTTTGTCCTATAGAGCTTTACACCTCTTGGATTTTACTGGTTGTGTCCTTGTCGTGTCATTTAAAATATTTTTCCTGTCCCCAGTACTTGTAAATTGGCAGTTGGGTCTTGAAGTTGGTCACGTGCAAGCTCAATTTATTGCAAGACTACTTCATAAGAGGTGGTGTGTTTTTATCAGAAGGCACGTACTGTCTGTTTTTTTTCTCTCGCTTTTAGCAGCCACTGATGCTTTAAGTCTAGATCCATTAATCCTTTGAGTGTTGCTAAATGGATATTCTGATTGCATCATTCCTTCTTTATTTATTAGCTGAAATGTAAAGAGATACTTTATCTCATTTACTATTTGGTTACTAGTGGTGCAGTTTGTAGTAAGACAGGCAGGATAAATCTTAATTCTTTCTATATCAATTAGATTTTTTAAAAAAAATTTTAGAGATGGGGGAGGGGCAGAGGGAGAGAGAATCTTAAGCTGGTTCCATGCCCAACCCAGAGCCCAACACAGGGCTTGATCTCACAACCCTGAGATCATGACCTGAGCCGAAATCAAGGGTTGGAGGCATAACCAACTGAGTCACCCAGGTGTTTTTATAGGAACTTACTTACAGTACAACTAGTCCAAGAGAGTCTGTTGCACAGAGCACAGTGCCTTTTGGAATACCTCATTTAAAAATATATATATTTTATTTATTTCTTTGAGAGAGAGAGAACCCACAAGCAGGGAAAGGGGCAGAGGGAGAGGGAGAAGCACACTCCTGCTGAGCAGGGAGCCCGATGCAGGGCTCCATCCCAGGACCCTGAGATCATGACCTGAGCTGAAGGCAGATGCTTAACTGGCTGAGCCACCCAGGCGCCTCTGGAATACCTTCTTGGAATACCTTTCTTTCAAGTAAATGTATAGAGATTTTTGCACAAGGTCCTATAGATGATGGATTAGTTAAGAGGTCAGGTAGTTCTGGGGTGCGTGGGTGGCTTAGGGCCATGAGTTCAAGGCCCACATTGGGGGTCAAGTATTTCCACCTCCTGTTTCTTCTAAATGAGGAATAACCCTCCTTCCCTCAGCTCTTCCTTCTTCCCTTTCATCTCCACACACATAAATATAGATGCATCTCTCTGTATGCACAGACACATTACCTAGAGTTCCAGAACAGCCCCATACCGTCAAAGTCTAGGTAACTGTGATTCTGCCCAGAGCTAGTAAATTCATCCCGGGTCCGAAGGTGGAGGAGCCTGCAGAGGAGTGGGGACGTGTGTTTACTGCGGGTCATTGGCTTCCCAGCTCTTCCGTTGTCTTTGGTAGTAGTTCTGCTTCATTGTGCACCTGTCAAAAACTTGCTGGGGCCTTTACTCTTAGCTCCTCTTAGGATTGCTGTGCCAGGAGTATGAATGCATTGCTTGTGGATTCTTCCGGAAAACCTCAGAGTGAGTGTGCTGATATGAACCTGGCTCCACGTTATGAAGAGGGAGTCCTATCGCCGCCACCATCTCAGCGTCTCACCGGGTCTCCCCATCTGGCTCTCTTTGGCTATGCGTGGCTTTCTGTGCAAGCCAAGGCGAATCATGTTGTTTCAGGCCATCTGCCCCACCATTTCCCTCTGGAAAGCAGAAAAAATCATTCCGTCCCCTGCCCCCACGTCTGCGGATTGCTCAGGCCAGCTTGCTGTATTATGTCTCGGCCCTGTGAGACGGTTCTGCTCCGCCAGATGCCTGGGCTCACACCTGGTGAGGAAAAGCCCCAGAGGAAGAGAGGCCACTGCCTGCTCTCTGATCTCTCATCCGTCTTTCTCGTAGCCACTGAGCTTGCTCTGTGTTGTCACTGTGCGTTGCTTATACTTTTTTGTATTTAATAGAGTTTTTAAAAATCAGACATTATTAGATTTTTTTCCTAACCTGGCATCCTGAATTTCAAATTGAGGCATATGATGAGTTTTCCCTTCCTTGCCTATGCTTTTTACCTTAATGTAAGTACTGCTGTAGGGCTAGAGAATTTATTAAAAAGTGTATGTTTGTTACATCATTTGAAACATTTTACTTTAAAGGTGTTACTTCGTTTTTCTTTGCTTTTTAAATCTCATCTTTATTTTTTTAAGATTTTTTTTTAAAGATTTTTATTTATTTGACAGGGAGAGAGAGCGCGTGCGCACAAACACGGGGATTGGCCGGCAGAGGAAGAAGCAGGCTCCCTGCTGAGCAAAGATTTTTTTTGCAAAGATTTTTTTCTCTTAAGTAATCTCTACACCCATTGTGGGGCTTGAACTCACAACCCTGAGATCAAGAGTCACATGCTCTGATGACTGAGCCAGCCAGGTGCCCCAATCTCATCTTTATTCTTAGCCTTCTAGGGTTAACTAACTTTAAGTCTCACCAGAAAATTTCTGTGTACCAAAGACATAGTATTTATTATAATCTAGTGTACTAAGGTTATTTTGAAAGTAGCATCTAACATTACCAATGCAAATGGTTTTTAAAAACTTTGTGTTCCAATCACCCGTCGGTCCTTTTAATGATGAGACTCAAGGCCTAAATAACCTGACAACTTAACGCCACGAGGTGTGTCAGCTCTTGCCAGCTAGCCCACACCATGCTGTTGCACAGCTCGACCCACTTCCTTTGCTCTTTTTCCCTCCCATCCCTCAAGCTGTCTCCAGCTTGAAGTACAGAATGTACAGTGGTCCGCAAATAGATATCATCGAGTTCATGGAGATATTTTCATCTGGAGGAACTCAAATATCAATAATTTATAGAATTTTTTCCCTCTTCTTTGTTTATCTGAAAAATTGCCCACTACATTGTTACAATGAACATAGTCTAGAAACATAGTGTTAATTTCCTTTTTAAGTGGCCTCCTTTGCAGCATACACTGAAGAGATCTGCTTTAACTGTATTCTTAACCCGTTCCGAATTTTTGTACTTTGAGTCAACCATAAAAGAAAGTCAACCTAAAGTGAGAAATTTATCTCATTTATAAATTATCAGAAAGCAACAATCTGACAGTCTCTATGTAAATGCGAGTAGATACATGGAAACACAACTTATTTAGGAAACAAATCCTAGGAACCCAAACTTAGGATCTAGACATTTCCTATTTAAACAAAAATAGGAAAAGATGGGAGAACACATGGCTCTCATTCCATGCTTATTTTCATATTAAGAGTTGCTATACTCTAAATTCTGTGAAGCTGAGAGAAGAAAGCAATTTAAAACGCACTTATTTCAGTTGAATCTGTATGTTGGTATCTGTACTGGCATGCATATGATTGGAACATGGAGAGTTGAGTCAGCACCCTTGTTTCTGGTCAGTTGCCAGAAATAAAGACATCAAAGGAAATAGATAAACTGGGCAGCAAATCAAAGCTACATGGGTTTTTCATTTAGTAGTTATTCTAGGTCTGTCCACAGCTTTTCTAAATGAAGTTGTCTCTCCCCCAGTCCCCTTGACAAAGGACTCCCCGCCAAGTAGACTAGTTGTTCACTCTTGTTACCTTTACATTTGTACATGTGTAGAATTTTTTTTGTAGGACAGATTCCCACATGTGAAAATGTTCCAAGGGAAAGAACACTTACTTTAAAAAAAATTTCTCTCTCTCTCTCTCTTTTTTAAGATCCTATTTATTATTTATCTGAGAGAGAGAGAGAGAGTGTGTGCGCGAGAACAAGCAGGGGGTGTGGCAGAGGGAGAGGGAGAGGGAGAAGCAGGCTCAGCATGACTTGGGGCTGGACCCTGGGATCAGGACCTGAGCCAAAGGCAGATATCTAACCAGCTGAGACACCCAGGCACCGCAGGAGTGAACATTTACAGGTTTAACAGATACTGCCAAGTTGTCCTCTAGAAAGGTGGTACCCACGTGCAAGTGAAAGTGAGACCAGCCACTTGTAATGAACTACCGCTGGGCTGTGTGGGGGGAGGGGAGATAGATAATCCTGAGGTTTTGCCAGCAATTTTCTAGTCCAGAAGTTGATTCTTGGAATGGTTATAAGCTGTTGCAGACAGTGTTAAACAAGATACAAATGTTCTTAGAAAAGAACATTTTCGTAAATACTTTTAAAATGAAAATATAATTGTATTAGAGAATCTTTAAAAATAATGCATAATCCTACTCTTAAAAGATTTTCATTTTTGCAAATTACCATCTAATGTATTTATTTTCCATGTCATAATTAGTGTATATGTATTTTCATATCTTAGTTTTTTCACAGAAGTGTCTCATAAGCTGTTTTCTGTTTCTACGTATCTTTCATAATGGTCACTTAAAAGCTGCATAATGCTGCATTATGTTACTGTATCAGTAATTTGCTAATTCCGTCCTTAATGTTGAACATTTAATATACAACCAAATACTTAAACTCTGTGTTTTTAACTAATAAGATTTATTGGTTTGTTCAGACTTTAAGTGTAATATAGTTCATTAAAAAAAAAAATTAGGGGGGCGCCTGGGTGGCTCAGTCAGTTAATCATCTGCCTTTGGCTCAGGTCATGATCTTGGGGTCCTGGGATCGAGTCCCACGTCTGGCTCCTTGCTAAGCAGGGAGGCTGCTTCTCCCTCTCCCTCTGCCCCATACCACCCCCCGTCTTGTGCTGTCTTGCACATGCATTCTATCTCAAATAAATAGGTCTAAAAAAATTAGGAAGACACACACAAAAAAGGAAGACACACACAGAACTCTTCCTATAACCTTTGTTAGTGAACTCTGTGAGCATTGTGATAGATTACCTTCCTGCCTTTTCTTAATATTTTATTTCTTTATTTTAGTTTATAACTATACTGTGTAAAACATATTTCTTTTTTCCATTTTCTAAATCCTTTTAAAAGGGTTTAAATTAAAATTTTTTCCCTTTTTATTTTATTTTTAAGATGTTATTTGTCAGAGAGAGAGAGAGAGAGCACAAGCAGAGGGAGTGGCAGGCAGAGGGAGAAGCAAGCTCCCTGCTGAGCAAGGAGCCCAATGTGGGTCTCGATCCCAGGACCGTGGGATCATGACATGAGCTGAAGGCAGATGCTTAACCAACTGAGCCACCCAGACATCTCTTTTTCCCCTTAAAAAAAAAAAAGTGTTTATTTTCTCAACTATAAAAGTAGTTTGAAACTGTTATAGGGATTGGGAAATACTCCCAAGCATTCATAATCCTATTACCCAGTGGCAAACACCTTTAACATTTTCATTTATTACCTTCACGTTAAAAAAAAATATTTGAGGTATTATACCATCAATGGTTCTTAATTTGGGGTGACCATGGACCCTTTTATGAATCTTTAAAAATCCAAATTAAGAACTCTTGTGTACATAAATATACGTAACTCTTTTTTTCTTATCGTTGTGAACTCTTACAAATCTCTAAATTTGCTGATTGTTATGGGTTGAATTGTGTCCCCCCCAAAAATTCATATGTGGAAGTCCTAACTCTCATTGCCCTTTATTGTGACCTTATTTGGAGATAAGGTCTCTACAGAGATAATCAAGTTAAAGTGAAGTCATTAGGGTGGACCCCAATGCACATGCCAGGCATCTCTATAAAAAGAGGAAATTTGGAGATAGATATATGCACAGGGAACTCGCAGCACATGGACAGCGATGATGGCCACATACAAGTCAAGGCGAGAGGCCCGAGAGGGGTCCTTCCCACACTGTTCTCAGAGGGAAGTGATCCTACTGGCACCTTGATTTCAGACTTCTAGCCTCAGAACTGAGACAGTAAATCTCTGTTGTCGAAGTCACCCATTTGTGGTACTTGGTTACGGCAGCCCTAGCAAAGCAATACACTGATTTTATCATCTTACAGGATATAGACCTTTGGATAAGTACTTTGTGCCAGGCACTGTGCCAGATGGTGGGAATACTAAGTCGGTGAAGTCACGTTCGCTGTCTCTACGGTGGTGAGGTTGGCAATAAGGTGTAGAACCCTGGGATCGGGCTAGGATGGGCAGTGCATAGAGCATCTTAGGAGCCCAGAGCTGGGACATGGTGAGGGCCAACTTCCCCTCGAGAAGGACCACGTGAGCTGAGTTTTGAAGAACCAAGAGGAGCCTGTTCATTCTATTGTTGAACATTAGCGTGTTCTCAGTTTCCTGTGTGTTTGGATTATTTCTTTCAGGTAGATTCCCAGTAATGCACTACTAAGATAAGGATGTGAACCTTAAGACATCATTTTTAAGGCAATGTAATATTCTACCAGATGGAGGTTTCCTGGTTTATTGAATTCTACTTTTTTACTGGATAGAAGTTTCCCTGATGTTCTGTTTCCAGTGTTTTGCTGTTATAAATAATCATGTAGTGTATATCTTTTTTGTGTGTGAAGCTTTTTCGATAATTAGAATTATGTCCTTAGCCATAGAGTCCTAGAAATAGAATTACATTATCAAAAAGGTCAAATTGGTTTTCAGAAATGCTGATTTACATTCCCATTATTAATCAAGTGAAATCTATTAAATCAGTTTGATTTATTATAGTCTTATATAATTTGGGGTCTGGGAAAATAGAATTCAGTGTTTCCCTTTTTTGAAGGCTAAACCCTTCCTAGGAATCAAAGTGCCATTTGTATCACTTGGGTTGAAAGAACGCCTCTTCCTTAGGTTCCTTTCTTCATCTGAAATAACCTGCTGGAATGGCATTGTCCCATCACAGACTTGCCTACACAACTTGTGCCCTGGTTTCTAACCAGTAGATGTGCGCACTGGCCTCTGTTTATACTCTCTTCACTCACTGTCCATCTCGAATGTAACGATCGAAGATCAGCCTCCGAGGTAGTGGTTTCATTTCTCTCCTGAGCTTCTTTTGCAATGACTCTTGTACTCTCCACTCTGCTAGTCTCCAGATCCCACTTATGTTGGCAGCATATCTACTGTAATAGAATAACAAAAAACCACGATCGTGGTGACATGCTGGGAAAACGGACTCAAGTCAGGAGTGATGGCATTCTGTCTCAGCGAGAGGAGAGTTTGCTAGCAAGCACCGCATTGTTTCCTTCATTTTGTTTATTTTTATTTTTTTTATCAAATTGATGTATATTTGCTCTTAGTTCTCATTTTATATGATGTCTTCTATTTCTTTTTTTTAAATTAACATATAATGTATTATTTGTTTCAGGGGTACACGTCTGTGATTCATCAGTCTTACACAATACACAGTGCTCACCATAACACATACCCTCCCGAGTGTCCATCACCCAGCCACCCCATCCCTCCCACCTCCCTCCACTCCAGCAACCCTCAGTTTGTTTCCTATGATTAAGAGTCTCTGATGATTTGTCTCCCTCTCTGGTTTCGTCTTGTTTCATTTTTTCCTTTCTTCCCCTATGATCCTCTGCCTTGTGAGATCATACAATAATTGTCTTTCTCTGATTGACGTATTTCGCTTAGCATAATACGCTCTAGTTCCATCCATGTCATTCCAAATGGCAAGACTTCATTTTCCTGATGGCCACATAACATTCCAGTGTGTGTGTGTGTGTTTGTATACACACATCTTCTTTATCCATTCATCTGTCATGAACATCAGGGCTCTTTCCATAGTTTGGCTATTGTGGACATTGCTCTTATAAACATTGGGGTGCAGGTGCCCCTTGGGATCATTACATTTGTATCTTTGTGCAACTGCTGGGTCATAGGGTAACTCTATTTTCAACTTTTTGAGGAACCTTCATACTGTTTTCCAGAGTGGCTGCACCAGCTTGCATTCCCACCAACAGTGTAGGAGGGTTCACCTTTCTCCTCATCCTCGCCAACATCTGTCATTTCTTGACTTGTTAATTTTAGCCTTTCTAACTGGTGTGAGGTGATATCTCATTGTGGTTTTGATTTGTATTTCCCTGATGCCGAGTGATGTTGAGCACTTTTCCATGTGTCTGTTGGCCACTTGGATGTCTTCTTTGCAGAAATGTCTGCTCATGTTTTTGGCCCATTTCTTGATTGATTATTTGTTCTTTGGGTGTTGAGTTTGATAAGTTCTTTATGGATTTTGGATATGAACCCTTTATCTGATATGTCATTTGCACATATCTTCTCCCATTCTGTCAGTTGTCTTTTGGTTTTGTTGACTGTTTCCTTTGCTGTGCCAAAGCTTTTTATCTTGATGAAGTCCCAATAATTCGTTTTTGCCCTTGCTTCCCTTGCCATTGGCAACGTGTCTAGGAAGAAGTTTCTGTGGCTGAGGTCAAAGAGGTTGCTGCCTGTGTTCTCCTCAAGGATTTTGATGGAGTCCTGTCTCACATTTAGGTCTTTCATCCACTGTGAGTCTATTTTTGTGTATGGTCCAGTTTCATTCTTCCATGTGTCGCTGTCCAATTTTCCCAATACTATTTGTTGAAGAGACTGTCTTTTTTTCCATCAGATATTCTTTCCTGCTTTGTTGAAGATTAGTTGACCATCGAGTTGAGGATCCATTTCTGGATTCTCTATTCTGTTCCATTGATCTGTCTGTTTTGGTGCCAGTACCATACTGTCTTGATGATTACAGCTTTGTAATAGAGCTTGGAGTCTGGAATTGTGATGCTACCAGGTTTGGTTTTCTTTTTCAACATTCCTCTGGCTATTCGAGGTCTTTTCCGGTTCCATACTAATTTTAGGGTTATTTGTTCAAGTTCTGTGAAAAAAGTTGATGGTATTTTGATAAGGTTTGTGTTAAATGTGTAGATTGCTCTAGGTAGCATAGCCATTTTAACAATATTTGTTCTTCCAATCCATGAGCATAGAACGTTTTTCCATTTCTTTGTGTCTTTCTCAATTTCTTTCATGAGTATTCTATAGTTTTCTGAGTACAGATCCTTTGCCTCTTTGGTTAGATTTATCTTATGGTTTTGAATGCAATTGTAAATGGGATTGACTCCTTAATTCTCTTTCTTCTGTCTCATTGGTGTATAGAAAATGCAACTGATTTCTGTGCATTGATTTTATATCCTGCTACTTTACTGAATTCCTGTATGAGTTCTAGCAATTTTGGGGTGGAGTCTTCTGAGTTTTCCTCATAGAGTATTACGTCATCTGCAAAGAGTGAAAGTTTGACTTCTTTGCCGATTTGGATGCCTTTTATTTCTTTTTGTTGTCTGATTGCTAGGCTAGGACTTCTAGTACTATGTTGAACAGCAGTGGTGACAGTGGACATCCCTGCAGTGTTCCTGACCTTAGGGGTGACTCTTGATCTCAGAGTTGTAAGTTCGATACCCATGTTGGGTGTAGAGATTACTTAAAATCTTAAGAAAAAGAAAGTGATTGTGAGTACCGGGGGTACCTGTCTGGCTCAATAGGTGGGACATGCAACTCTTGATCTTGGGGTTGTGAGTTCAAGCCCCACATTGGGTACAGATATTACTTAAAAATAAAATCTAACAAAAAACAAAACAAAACAAAGTAAGTGTGAGTACCAGATGACAAACATCAAGGAATGAAGACTATTCTGTAATCAGTTTAGTATTTTAAATGTGGTAGCCTGCCTCGCAAAATTAATTGATGTGAAATCATAATCAATGTAATTTTTAAAATGCCCCACTCACTAATTGCTTTTTAAAAACTTAATTTCTGAAATCAGAAAAAAGCAAAGTTATACCTATTTTAAACATAGAAGTGTACAATGTGAAAGTGTATCTCTATTTCTGTCCCCCAAAGATAAGCAACCATGGTCTGCAATACAGGATATGTTTCTCTAAATTTTTTCCCTAGCATTTGAAAAATATAATGATGCTTAACCTCACTAACAGAAAATAAAATACAGAGTGACCAAGAATCAGATTCCCCGCCCATCCCACACCCCCCATCAAGTTCTCAAAGATAAAACAGGTAAGAAAATGGGTACTCCCATATGATGTTGGTGGGAGTATAAATGGGAACAATCTACTTGGAGGGTAATTTGTCAATAATTGCCAAAGTGTTTTTTTTAATTGCCAAAATTTTATATATACGTACGTACCTTGCGCGTATCCTCTGCTGACTCTAGAAAAATAAGAAAGTCGGTAACTTTTACAACAATGTTATTTGGTTATAACAATGTGCTGGTGGTGGTGCTGGTGGTGATAGCGGTGCTGGTGTCTTCTGCTATATGAGGAGGCTGGAAGAAGTCATATTCGAGTCAGCTTTGTACCCAGCCAGAACAGTGCCAGGGGGCAGTGTGGGTCAAAGCAATTCTCATGATTCTTTCTCAACATAGGCAGAAAGGTCAGCTTCCCAGGGGAGGAAGGACTTTGACCATTCCCTTCCGAAGTTGGAAAAAGTCAGGGGCCCACACAGGTCCTTGCAGACACATTCAGAAGGCACTCCCTAGGAACTCCCTCCTTTTCTCTGCTTCTAAGTCTGAAACCAGCAGTGAGATTCTGCCCTATGAAATATTCATAAAATTCAATTGCCCGTAAAATATTTTCTAAATGTAAGTGCCGTAAGTGACCCAAATTATATTAGCAGCTTTTTGAGAAATGGAGAGAGAAAGGAGAAAGAATTTAAGGGAATGGGTTCCAGGGAGCCAGCCTTGGCATTTTCAAACCATAATAAATGGGTCGTGGATCTGCATTGTGTCATTTCAGAAATGACTAATGCTTGGACTGTATTCGATCATTATCAGAGTGGCCCATCCCAATGTAAATCAGTCTTTCTACATTACACAGACTGAGTGCCCCCTTTTTTAAATCTGTATTTTTATTTCATAGTCATTTTGTTTCCAGCTCTAAAAATCCTGAGAATCTGTACTCAAGGTGACCTTCTCACATCAGAAGCCAGGGAAGCCATGGAAGCCTGGTTGGCCTCCAGGCAAGAATTCACCCCAAACAGGGCCCTGCAGGCAACTCCCCTTGCCGCTGATTGATGCGGGACCAGAGATGTTCATTGTTAGAAAACGCTCGTGAGCTTATGCAGATGCTATCTCCATCCAACCATCAATCCTTTGTTCTGCTGTCTGCAGCCCCCAGAATAAATGTACTCATTGTACCGTTCGTGTGTGGAGGGTGGCCATTCCCCGCCCCCTCCTTTTCCAAATCATTTCTTCCTCATCCTAGAATTTTTGCTCTCTTATTTATTCAATCTTCTCTGTAGAATAAATAGTATGCAGACCACCTACTCTCCTTCATCCCTCCCATTTCATAATACTGCCTTTCTGATAATAAAATTAAGTTTGTTTGTTTTTGGCATCCCCATCACACCATTATCTCATACTGACTTGTAAATAAACTAAAACCCCAGAGCAGTTGCTTTCTGAGCTTAAATGAAAGATGTAACATCTATTTCTCTGAAATCTTTTTTCCTTTTGGCTCATTCTTTTCAACCCAGACTGCTTTTGGAGTTCTATTCTGTCATCTTATCTAAAGCGTTCCTCTCTCCCAGCGTGGTGTCGTCGGATCCTTTGAAAAGCCTGCCTGCAGATTGCTGATGTATTTACCTAGGCTCAGGGCTTGAAGAGGGTGACAAATCCCTCATAATGAGTTTGCCAAATGCCTGCTGGCAGCCGGTAGAGTCAAGGCTCTGTGGAGAAGGGACAAGGACAAAACTTAGGGCCTCGCTGCCCAAAGGGGCCCTGGCCACCGCAGTTGGAGGAACTTTGGTGTGACCATTGACATGTAAATGGTCGTGGGGCCCAGGGCGGATCCCCAGCAGACCCTCCTGCCAGCCCTGCGACCACACACAGCCCTGGCCTGGAAGGGCTGCGGGCTTTGCCTCCTTGAGGCCCCTGGGCATCCTGGCTACAGAGGTAAGTCCCCCGATCAGCTGTGTGGTAGAACTGTTCCATTTGGGGCAGTGACTGCGGGCTGGAAAGTTTTCCCAGCCCCATACATGCAATGGGAGTAGTCTCGTTGGACCTCACTCTGTCCTGGATGCAGACATTGGCCCTATAAAGGTTTTTGAAATGAAAAAGAATACTAAAAAGAAACAATCGCATTTGCCCATATGTATGTACCTATATAAGAACTTTTTGAATTTTACCTGAAATTTCTATAGGATAATTTTATTTTTCTTACTGTGTTTTCTGGAGTCCAGCTCTCTCCCTCTCTCTCCCCTCTCTGTCTCTAAACTTCTTTACTTTTCCTCCTCTCTCCCTTTCCTTGAAGGGATGGTAATTTGTGTAATTCGTAAGGGAAATATTGCTATGTACTTTATGAGTTAGAGAAACAAAGGAAAAATTACACACCATTAGAAGAATCACATGAATAAACCACTGCTAAAAAATGGGGATATGCTGATTTTCCCCCTAGGAAACTTTAGTGGAAGAGTTTTTGGAGTGCTAGTGTCCTAAATGTAACAATGTGAATTATAAAATTTATGGTGCTCTTATCACATGGTGGAAGGTATATGTTATACTTTGGACTGATTTTGTTACAAGCCCCTTAAGAACTAGCAATAAATTATTTAAAAAATACGCATAGATTTTACATTCAGAATTGAGTGCTAGATTGAGTTAGAGGAGAATCTTGATTTTTAAAAATCTTGGAAGAGGGGTGCCTGGAAGGCTCAGTGGGTTAAGCTTCTGACTCTTGATTTCGGCTCAGGTCTTGATCTCAGGGTCGGGAGATCAAGCCCTGGGGCCGCTCTGTGTTCCTGGGAGGGGAGGCGGCATCTGCTGCTGAAGATTTTTCTCTCTTCCTCCTCCTTTGCCCCTCCCCCCTCAAAGAAATAAATCTTTAAAAAAACTTGAAGTAAAGGGTTTACTTTGGTAAAATATCTCACATAGGACTCTATGACTGTTTGCAGAGATGGTGCTTTTAAGAAAATATTTTCTTAATAAAATGCAAATATTTCCAGATTCACTGCTCCACCCCTCTACCCCGCCCCCCTGTCTGACTCATAGATACTCTTCTTCGTTGTGTGACTTCATTCGGTACACGATGCGTCCTGAAGCCTTGACTGGTGGTTGTTTATTCAGATGCTTTTTTGCTCTTTTAAAGTAATTTTAGTAATAGAATTATGCTTTTATATTATAATGAAATTGAAAAATAAACCTCATTCCATCAGTCTCAGATCCGTAAATCCTAGCATTAAGTATGAAGTCTATTTTTAAGCGTCCCATGCTCCAGTGAGCATGGGGGAATTCGGTACCCTGAAAGAACACAAAACTCAGTGCTGTGAGATATGGGATCTGTGACTAGCTAAGTGGCCTTGAGCAAATGACTAACTTCTCTGACCTCAGTGATGCACTAAATCAGTGGCTCTCAACCAGGGGTGGCAATGTCCCTCAAGGGGCGCTTGGAAATGTTGAGGGGGAACATTTTTAATTGTCATAGTGTATGGGGCACTAATGGTTGAGAACCCCAGAAATTAGAAATGTTGAAATGCCACCCAGCCCCGTGATGAATGGGCCCACTCCGCGTGCCAATGGCACCCCAACTGGGAAACACTGGACTGGATGATCTCTAAGATTCTTTCAGCTTTATTTCTCTCAAGTTCATAAGCAGAGCATTGAAACATCTGAAGTGATACTGAACCATTACACTTAGTGTCTATATCACACCTTTAGCATTAGATGCTGTGTGGTTGGAAGTGAAGTCAGACCCAGTGATGCTGGGGCAGGACCCTCATGGCATGGCCGCTGGGATTCAGAGCTGTGTGGCTGGGTCAATTCCCTGCTCTAAACACAGAGAAACAGATACTGTTCAAAAGCAGGTGTGGAGCCAGGCTTGGGTTTTTTGGTTGGCTTTGGATTTTCCTTCATGTCCTTCTTTCCTCAGAGGGATGAAGTGGGTTTATTGTGGCCACAGGCCTGGCTTCTAGTCTCTGGACTTGTCCGCTTAGAGGAAAGCAGCTGTCTCACCGCACTGCCCTGCTGCTGGGTGCTGTCTGTCTGTTGAGAAAGGGTCATTGTGGAGGCAGGTGCTGCCCTGAAAATCTGCCTGCCAGTTGTCAGAGGCCAGACCAGAGGCCTTGATGAGGCAGAAGGGGATTTGGGCTGGAATAAAGATTCCTGGGGAGTCTGAATTCTTAGATTGTTTGGTGTGATTAAATTACTTTTTATTTGACGGTGAAGTGCTATTAATTCAAAGTCCCACATAAAAGCTTCTCTTAGGATTGTCTTATTTTGTAAAAAGCAGTAGAGAGATGAGGTATAAATCTTCACGACAAATTTGCTATGATGTTGTGTATATATTCTTCTCTCCATAACTAAACTGTAAGATTACCTGGAACATATTATTTAATTGATATATTGCTTATAGTTACACAAATAATTTATTTAACTAAAAAATTCAAATATATATTTGAATATATATTGTATACTCTCTCTATATACTATATAAGAGTATCCTGCATGATATAGTAATTTTATATATATATGTATATATATATATATATACATACATATATATATATATAGTATCCAGTATATGTCTCCTGCCAGTATTAAAAATTTTACAAAAATGAGGTTCCAGGATATGATGATTTATAACCTGCTTTGTTCATGTCACACTATCGAATGAACATGTTTCTGTAACATGGATATTACATAGTTTTACATGACTCTGGTGATCCACTGAGAGAATGGTCAAAGAGCACAGACTTCAGCGTCAGACTCTGGCTTCAGCTCTGCCTCTTATTAGCTGGGCATTTCTCTTCTTTGTGCCTTGGTTTACGCTTCTATAAAATGGGGAGAATAATAATACCCACTACATTGGAATGTTTTGAGAATTAAACAGGATACTAGACATTGAGTGCATTGAATAGAATCTTGCATGAAGTAAGCACTCGGTATCTGTGACATACCGTCAGCACCATTATATGACTATACCATCTCTGCTAACCAGTCCCCTGGTATTAGACATTCTTGCATCTAAATCTGTTTTGACATCCAGAGTTATTACTTTCATATCAGTTCCTAAAAGTGGAATTTCTAGGCCAAAGAGCAAACAATTTGGGTCTTTGGATACATATTGCTGAATTGCCTTCCAGGAAAATTGTCTCAGTGTTCACGCCTACCAACTTTTCTTAGCTGAATTAAAAAAAAATTCAGCCTGGTTTCCTTCTAATATTCTTTGTGCTCTGGAACTCCCCACCCCTTCCAATAATTGGGAATATAAACTAATTTAATGTTGCTCTGGGGCAAGCATAATTACGGAAATGAGTTAGCCACAAGACCAAGTCAATAAAACATTCCGTAGTCAAATTAAAAAACAAGGTAGATCACCTGCCACTTGATATTTTCTGTGCGACAACTTCTTCACTGATCAAGAATTGTTTGTGCGAGAGGATGTGAGTGTGTAACCCATTAAGTATGGTCTTTATGCTGTCTTCCCCCAACCCTATTTATTTATTTATTTATTTATTTATTTATTTATTTATTTATAAAGATTTTATTTATTTATATTGACAGAGAGAGCACGAGCGAGCACAAAGCTGGGGGAGCAGCAGGCAGAGTGAGAGGGAGAAGCAGGATCCCCGCTGAGCAGGGAGCCCAATGCAGGACTCATCCCAGGACCCTGGGATCACGATCCGAGCCAAAAGCAGACGATTGACAGACTGAGCCACCCAGGTGCCCCTTCCCCCAACCCAATTTAATTTCTAGATACACTGGAAGAAAAAAAAAACAAACCTTCTTTCAGGAACATGAAATTAACTATATAATTTATAACACACTTCAATCCCTTCATTCTGTGGTATGTAAAATTACTTACTTCATTGTACAGTTTTTACTTTTACCATGAGGAAGTTGGTGCATGTTGGTATACGCAGAGATGGGATCCACAGTGTACCCTGTGCTACGTGACTTTGTAGTGAGTGCTGTGGCCCAGGTTTCTTGTCAGCATGCCTGTGCTACCAATTGCTGGGTGATGACCTAGTTCTCTCACCCATCATCTCTGTTTGGATGACGAGACCCCCCAGTACAGCATGCCGTGGCCTAACCTGGCTTCCTGTGTATTTAGTGCCGTGTTGCCAGATGAAACCTGCTTCTGTTTTGTTCTCAGTAATCCACCCACTCGCCTTTGATTATAAATACAAATGCAAACATGAGCATTTAAACCACATGACCTAACATAACTATGAGGGAGACATCCAGATGACCAAATATGTTCGGTTTAGATTCTCATTAAGAATGCAAAATGTAAAAATTCTCATCGAGAATTCTCAGATTTCTGAGAATGCATCTTAGGACCCCAGAACTATGCGTGGGAAGTGCTGCCTCAGTTTGCAGACACTGGCCAATGTACTCTTGACAATGATTGGCATTCTAAAAAGAAATACTGGTTATATTTTTATTATTTTTTGAATTGAATAGTTGATTCATTTTTGTTCAAGAATGGTGGCCTTCAAACTTTGGATTGTGACCTACTGTAAGAAATGAATTTTATTATTTATTTATTTATTTATTTATTTAAAGATTTTATTTTTTTATTTGACAGAGAGAGACAGCCAGCGAGAGAGGGAACACAGGCAGGGGGAGTGGGAAAGGAAGAAGCAGGCTCCCAGTGGAGGAGCCTGATGTGGGGCTCGATCCTGGAATGCCGGTATCACACCCTGAGCTGAAGGCAGACGCTTAATGACTGAGCCACCCAGGTGCCCCAAGAAATGCATTTTAAATAGTAACCTAGTATGTAAATATACAAATATATATACACACACAAGAGAAAAAGTTGTTTCCCAAAATATATGGAAATTTTGGTATTTTCTGTTCTATTTCATTCTTTTAACATGTTGCTTGTGACCCACTCACTTATTTTCATGACCCACAAATGGGCCATGACACGGACTTTGGAAATTGTGTTCCAGAGATGGCTTGTTGTTGAGTGTGAGCTGACTGGTAACTTTGGTGGGTTCTCACAGCCCTTTCATAGTAGGAGCATGTTGCCTTCCTCTCAGTGCTGGGTCCAGGGCAGGCTTTCCATGCCTGGGGCATCACCTCGGGAAGGGTCTCAGTGCCATGGGGCCTGGCAGGAGGTGAAGGCCGAGCCCTTGTGTTGGCTGTCTGGGCACTTAAACAGCTTTGCATTTGACAACTTTCGTCCTTCCCTGGACTGGCTGCTGCAGCTGACAACTCTGCCTGAGAGGGAAGGTTTGAACAAAGACAATAATTCAATTTGAGTGTCCCTGAATTATGTCTTTGTCTCTGCTCTTGACAGAACAGAAGGAAGTTGTTCATTATTAAGGATGCCAGCTGCCCATGGATTGATATATCTGTAGCCAGGGCTGGCTCACTTTCAAGTAGGTAGAGAGGTGGCTCCCCAGTCGGTGTATTCGGAAGGGGTCCAGAGAAGATTTTCCTTAAAATGCTTACAGATCCCTAGGTGCCTAAAATTTTATGATTAAATGTTCATTCTTTTAAATTCTTATAAGCTTTTTGGTCTCTCAGAATTCCAGATCAATATAAAAATGTCCTTAGGAAAGAGAATACCTTAAGATTGTATCAGATAACATTTAGTGGGGATTTGAAAAGCTCTGAGAGCCAGGGGTGGGAGTGGAGGAGGGGTACGGGGATCTTAGAGGTCTGTCCACAGGAACAGAGAAGGCTGCAGGCACCCGTGGAGGTGTTTGTGTCTAATGGTCATTTGAAAGTTATTTGAAGTTGTGGAGCTCTTTAAATGTTTCTATGTGAATGTTGAGAAGGCCAGGTAGCTTGGGGTGGACTTGAGTGGGGCTTAGGGTTGAGGCTACTGATGCCCAGCAGACGTGGCCATAACTCTTACAGCCACTTGCTACTCAGGGATTTTGTGGCCGGTATCGTCCAGTGGCTTGTGTTTTGTTAACACATTTATTCCCTGTAGACGACATGACAGAAGTACGCTACCCACGGTTCACAGCGGTTACTTGGGCATTTTCCCTTAATCTTAGCTTTCTGATTGCTCAGATCACTACAGTTCAATTGCACACCAGTTTGTTTTTCCAGTTGTTGGTTATCCTAGAATTTAGAGCCAGAAAAGACCTGCGTGATGCTCTGGGTCAGTGTTTTTTCAAGCTGCTGTTATCTACCCATTCCTGGGTCATTAAATCAGCTTCATGGGTGTTGCTGACAGAGACTGTTGGTGGTGGAATGGCTGAGAACCCCATAAATATTTACCTTCCCAACCAATCGTCGTGTGTCACAAATATGCCACATCTCCTGATGGGTAGCCATGGGCACAATATATTTCATGTGGTAGAGATACAGTAATTTTTTATCTGACAAATATCAGTGTCAATTAGGCACCTATTGTTTATAGGTACTGTAGTGAGGGGCAGGGATACAAAGGTGAGTAAGCCGTGGGCCCTGCCTGGAGATGCTCAGGTGACCATGGGGAAGCCAGGCACAGAGGTTATTGTGATAGTGTGGTGGTCGCGTGGTGAAGTATGCGGTTACCTCCTCCTTATCCTGGTGAGGTTCCACTCCGGAGAAGCCGTGCGCTGGCTGATTCCCCTGGACCCCGCACCGCTGAAAAGCTGCGGGGTGTGTCTTTGAGAGGACAGAAAACCATCCGCTGGGGTCAGAAAGTAAGACCAGGGAGGGCTTCCAGGGAGAGGTGATAGCTCAGTTTACCTTGTGTAGTGGGTTGAAAATTTAATCCATGCCCTAATCCCTGGAACCTAGGAATGTTCCCTTATTTGGAAAAATGGTTTATACAGATGTGATGAAGTGAAAGATTCTGAGATGAGATCACCCTGGATTTTCTGGGCGAGCCCTAAATCCAATGGCAAGCGTGCTGGTAAGCGTGAGGCATGAGGAGATCTGACCCAGATGGAAGAGGAGGCCATGTGACCAGGGTGGCAGAGATTGGGGTGATGCGGCCACAAGTCGAGGAATGCCAATGCTGCAGCCACCAGAAGCTGGCAGAGACAAGGAGCGGTTCTCCACAAGAGCTTCTGGAGGGAGTGCAGGCCGGCCCACACCTTGATTCTGGACTTGTGGCTTCCACAACCGTGAGAAAATAAACTTCTATTGTGTTAAGCCACCAGGTTCATGGGAATTTGTTTTGGCAGCCCAGGGAAACTTTTTTTGGGGGGGTCCTCTAGCTTAGGGACTGCCACAGGGGCACAAATTTTTCTGAAAATAATTTTAATATAGACTATTTAATATAGTCTGGGAGGAGTGCCTGGGTGGTTCAGATGGTTAAGTGTCTCCCTTCGGCTCAGGTCATGATCCCAAGACCCTGCGATCCAGCCCCATGTCAGGCTCCCTACACAGCGGGGAGCTTGCTTCTCCCTCTCTTTTACGGCTCCCCCTGCTTGTGCTCTCCCGATCTCTCTGTCACATAAATAAATGAATCTTAAAAAAAAAAAAAATGAAGAGTGGTCTGGGCGAAATATAACTATTATGGCAGGATTTTAACATGGAGTGTAGGATCCTTATAGTATTCACAGCTGTGCTTTAGGAAAGTCCATAAATTCACTGAAATATGCAAAACACATATACTGTAATAATAGTACATGCTATATAGTAATAGTATATGTAATACTATATGCAAACACTTTTTTTTTTTTTTTTGGAGAGAAAGAAGAGAGCCTGGATTTCCATAGGCAGGACCTACTGAAGGGACGGCTGTTTCTGGAGAGTACCGAGGAGGAGGCAAAGCCCTGTTTGGAAAGAGACGAGTAAGCTGTCTCGCTGGAGCACAGATTTTGTGAGAGGGAGTAACAGGGCGTAGGGCTGGAAAGTTTGTAACTGACTCCTTGCCTTTGTGGTGGTTTGAGTAACAACTTGTTTTTAAAGGTGATAAACTATCATGTGATAGTTCATAGTACTGCCTCTTAGGTAATGGCTGTTAACACTGGGTGACGAGGCAAAAAATAGAGGATGAGATGGCTACGCTCTTGTGTGGATAGATGGAGAGTGTAAAGTTTTCCTGATTATTGCCCCCTGGAGAGAGCCATACACACCCCCAGAGGATCGCTTTAGTCCCTTGCCACATCTTGTTCGTGAACTTGCAGTTGTCACTGCATTTTCCTAAAAAGATATATTTTAATGGCATTAAAAAAATTTATTTATTTGTTTGTTAATTTATTTATTTATTTTTCCGTAAGCCGTACACCGGACATGGGGTTCGAACTCACGACCCTGAGTTCAAGCGTCTCATGCTGTACCTACTGAGCCAGCCAGGTGTCCCTATTTTCTTTTTTAAAGGTTTATATATTTTTTTGAGAGAGAGATTGAGCACACACGCGCGCGTGCGCGCGCGCGCACACACACACACACACACACACACACAAACGTGCGCACACTCCAGGGGGAGGGAGAGGGGGAGAGAGAGAGAATCCCAAGCAGGCTCCACACCCAGCGCAGAGCGGGGCACTAGCCCCAATCCCACAATCCTGAGATCATGACCTGAGCCAAAACCAAGAGTCAGACGTTTAACCCACTGAGCCACCCAGGTGCCTCTGTTTTCATGGCATTTTATTTCCTAGAAATTATCAATTAATGTATAATCATTCCTGTGACGTGTAGTGAACATCTTTAAACCCGATGAAGAAAATCACGTTCCTCAACACAAAACTAGCCTATTCTTTCAGAGATTCAGGAGTTCAGATTCTAGAACAGACTCGCCCCACATTATGCTCTTTCTTGGAGAAGAACTGGACCATTTGATACCTTATTATTTTCTTTAATGGGATAGAATTTAGTAGTGAGTACATTTTAGGATCAAATTAAATTTTATTTCTTTAGGTTGAGAAATAGCAGCTAAAGGTCTTGTGTCTCCTCAGCTGTCTTTGTGACCTGCATGATATCTTCTTATATCTTTGTTCCCCTCCATGCCCCCAATTTCACATATACTCATGTTTTATGGTTTTTAATTGTTAGTTTTTATTACAGAGATAATTCAATCTTATTATAAACATTTCAAATGGCAGGTTTGAATATATTGCTCCTTAATACTGAGCTGGCCGCAAACCTACTTTTCACTTTGCTGTGGTCTGAATGTCCCCCCAAAATTTTTTGTTGAAACCAATCCCCAACGTGATGGGGTCCTTGGAGGTCAGGCATTTGGAAGGTTATTGGCTCATGAGGGTGGAACCCTCATGAAGGGGATGAGTGCCCTTATGAAAGTGGCCCCAGAGAGCTCCCTTCTTCCTTCCACCATGTAAGGACACAGTGGAAAGGTGCTGACTCTCACCTGGCACAGACTCAGCCCGCACCTTGATCCTGGATTTGCCAGCCCCCAGAACTGTGAGAGAGTAAAGTTCTGTTGCTTCATGCCACCCAGTTGGTGTCCATTTGTTACAGCAGCCCCAGGAAACTGATACAAGAACAGAAGTATGTCTCAGTCCATTCAAGCTGCTCTAAGAAAATACCACCGATGGGGTGGCTTACGCAACAACAGGAATTTATATCTCACAGTTCTGGAATACGGAAGTCCAACATCAAGCTGTTGGCCGGGCAAGCTCCCTGCAGGGGTTCTAGGGGAGATTCTCTTCCTTCACTCTTCCAGCTGCTGTTGGCCCCAGGTATTCCTTGGCCTGAGGCCACATCACTCCAGTCTTTACTTCTGTCTCACATCACCGTTTCCTCTTCTGTGCGTCTCTGTGTGTCTGTGTCCCCACACTCTCTCTGCCTTTCTCTTACAAGGATACGTGTGATTGCATTTAGGGCCCAATAAGGCAATATTCACTCTTATGCTGTGTAAGTTAATACTCACAAGTTCTGGACATTAGGATGTAATGTAACTTTTGGGGGACCACCATTTAACCCACTAACCACTGTTAAAGAAAAAGTTATTCTGACACATGTTAAAATGGTAGAGAAGACTTCGTTCAGCATAGGTGTCAGAATTGTGATAGTTGTCAAGACTGTTGCAGTGTGGGGGAGAGATCAGGCTCAACCCCGAATATAGCAAGAATAATTGGGGATTCATAGGATAGGAGCAGGATGGAGGATGGATGGAAAGCTACTAAGAGGAGACATCTAGGTAGGGGGACTTCTTACCAAGCTAACGGGATTCTTGCTGAAGGCAGGCCAGGGTGATCCGGTATTACTTAAAGGATGGTGTGGGATGAGGAATTTGATCAGATAATGAAGGCAATCCAAAATTAAGGGTGGGAGGATTCTATCTACACCGACTTAGCAGGATTTTTGATAAATCTGGACTATGCAGACCTGGCAAGGATGGGGGCCAAGGTAAGTTGGGTCGAGGAGAGAGTCTTTGTCACAATCCTTTAAACAGTATTTTCCAGACTCAGAAAAGAGAAAACCCATGTTATCGGCAACCGAGCTTGTGCTGGTGGGGAAATTTCTGCAGCCTCGTGCAGCTGCTGCCTAATTGGAGAAGTGGCTCCACGCAGGATTCTCTGGTCTCCTGCAGTCCCTTCCTCCAGCCTCTGCAGACCTGCCCTCCCAGTGTGGACATGCGGGCTTCATTGAGGGTCAGCTTACAGGGCAGTCTGCTCCCCAGCCCCTCAGTTATAAAGGAGCACCTGCCTGTCTGGATGTTATTGTTTGCTTTCAAACTACAGGAAAAATAAAACACCCATGAGGGCTGATGTTAGGAAACTCATTGCAACATCAGAGAGAATGTTAGATAAATCATAATGTGGGAAGAGGAAATGGATTGTTGGTTTTGGGCCTAGACTGGGAACATTTGGTGACTGATAAGCCCCGTGGCCATTCTAAGGACCTGATTAGCATGAACTCTGTGACTTTAGGAGTGGGTGCAGAGCTGGTCCAACTTTAAGACTAGGCATCTGTGGGAGGAGGGTATGGGGGACCAGCTTCCATAGCAGGGGAGGAGGGGTCGGCCTTCAGAACCCCAAGGTGACCTCATTCCTCAGGCGTGTTGCTGGACTCACCTGTGAGCAGGTAGATGCTGGCCTGTGTCAGGCCTCGGACTCTGACAGGTAGTGAATAAATGAAATCCACTGGACTATTCTGTAAGTAGCTCCCACAGGTGCTTTGGGGAATGCGAGGCCCTGCTTTCATAGTGTTTTCTGGGAGTCTTGTATAAGCTCATTTTTCTACTCCAAGACGAGACAGTAGTGCTTCTTACTTGTCAAACTGGAACTCTTTGATCGAGCTCAGTGCAATTCAGGACTCAAATTCTATTGCACTAACTCACATTTATTGAACAGCAGGCCTATGCTGCATGCTGTCTAGGACACTTGTTCTCTGTCTCATTTACACCTATGAGTTATCGATACTAACTCCATTTTTTAAAGTGAGGAAACTGAGGTCAAACCTAACTTGCCCAGGCCCTCCCATGTGGTGACTGTGGGTGGGGACTGGACCCTGGGCTCTGGCTCTAGACCCGTGTGTGCTCGGGTGCAGGTCGGGTACAGAAGGGAGAGAACGCTGGAGCCAACTGATGGCCACCTTCAGGTCCTTAGGCCATCTTACTAGTAAGCCTGTGGAAGAATGGAAAGTTTGGAATTGTACTTCTCCGGGTCTTAGGAAGAAGCATGTTGCTTTTTTTTTTTTTGAAGTACTTAGGAGTTTCATTTGGAAAGACGGTATTTGAATGGATAGCAGAACAGAATTCCGTGTATGAAGGGGTGTGGGGCATCTGGTACATAGAAGGTGAGATTCTGTTGGAGTGATGAAGGGCTGTCAGAGGGCAGAATAAATCACCAGCCATGATCCTGTTTATGACAGACCTGCAGGGCGTTAACTGAAGTCCACGTGTAAACTCAGAAATGTAGGAAGTATGAAGCATGGTGCCACCCCACCCCAGGAAATCTGTCTCCTTCCCACTTCCCTGGGGAAGTTTAAAATTTAAATCCTACTGTCTGGGGTGCCTAGGTGGCTCAGTCTGTTAAGTGTCCGCCTTTGGCTCAGGTCATGATCCCAGGGTCCTGGGATCGAGCTGCACATCGGGCTCCCTGCTCAGCGGGCAGCCTGCTTCTCCCTGCCCCTCTGCTTCTGCCCTTGCTTATGCTCACTCACTCTCTCTCTGTCAAATAAAATAAAATAAAATAAAATAAAATAAAATAAAATAAATAAAATAAATAAAATAAAATAAAATAAAATAAAATAAAATAAAATAAAATAAAATAAAATTCCTACTGTCTGTCTTTCAAGTGACAATGAACAAACTTTTATTAAAATAGTGTCAGAATTCGGGAAACTTCAGAGTTTATAATAAGAGGTTTGTTACAACATCTAAGTGTAAACTCTACTGGTTATTGTTTGATAGACAATATTGATGAAAAATTAGGGTTGTTTTACCTCTTTGCAGCAGACAAAACTTCTTCCCCAAACATAATGCCTCCTGCTCTGGATGGCTTTGTAGCTTCCTTTATTCTGTTTTGGTATAAATTCTAACTTGTCAGAGACGCTTCCTTTTACAAAAGAAAATTAGGTTTCTTGTTTTCATTTTGCACATTTTCTTTCTTTCTTTCTTTCTTTCTTTCTTTCTTTCTTTCTTTTTTTTTTTTTTTTTGATTGAAGTATAATTGGTGTGCACGACTCTGTTAGTTTCAGGTGTGCGTCATAGTGATTGATATTTTTATATATTACAAAATGATCCCCATGGTAAGTCTCGTTACCATTTGTCACCATCAAATTTATTACAATATTATTGATTATATTTGAAGTTTCAAATTAATTTTCCTTACAAGGTAGATTTAATCTGAGGTGCTTTTGAATGGAGTAGATTCTCCCTAAAGTTTAAAAAATAAAATTAGAAAAATAATTACTTTGTTGCTTAGCGCAACCTGATGATTTAGGATATTTAAAATTGAATTAGGGGTGCCTGGCTGGCTCAGTCAGTGAAGCATGCGACTCTTGATCTCAGGGTTGTAAGTTTGAGCCCCATGCTGGGGGTAGAGATTACTTAAAAATCTTAAAAAAAAAGAAAAAAAAAAAAGAAAGTTGAATTAGAAACTTTAAACTACATTTATTTATTTTTTGTTTATTTATTTGGCATACTTTTTCTCTGTCTTTTACTTTGTAACTTCTGGAAACAAAGTTATGGATTATCTCGCCTTTGCTGAGTTCTCGCACTGCAGGAAGCGCTTGGACTGTTTCAGTGGGATCAACCACAGACCTATTTGCTGTTTTTCTTTTTTCTATTTCCCATTTTCAGATGCGTAGAAACATGACAGGAAATGGTATATATGACTACACACTG
Source organism: Ursus arctos (assembly GCF_023065955.2). Lineage (NCBI taxonomy): Eukaryota > Metazoa > Chordata > Mammalia > Carnivora > Ursidae > Ursus > Ursus arctos. The sequence continues at coordinate 67,198,720 of NW_026622797.1, read as the reverse complement.
CTTTTCTGTGATGCTGGTTCAGAACCTTTGAAATCCTTGGAAAGTGTCCTTTTGTCAAAATCTTTTTTTATTTTTTTTATTTTTAACACTCCTGCAAGTCTTGTTTTCCCAAGTATAGTACTAACAAGGAGCAAGGTGCATCTCTCTCTCTCTCTCTCTCTCTGTGAGGGTGTGTGTATTCAGATGAGAGGAGGGGCAGAAGCAGAGGGAGAAAGAGAATCTTAAGCAGGCTCCACCCTCAGTGTGGAACCCCTCCTGGGCCGATCTCACGACCCTGAGATCTTGATCTGAGCCAAAATCAAGAGTTGGCCACTTCACCAATTGAGCTACCTTGGCGCCCCTCCCCAGAACCATTTTTAAAATAGCTTTATTGAGGTATAATTTACATAGCATAAAATTTATCCGTTATAAGCCCGCAGCTCACTGATTTTTTTTAGCAAATTTATACAGTTGTGCAACCATCACCTCAACCCGTGTTAGAACATTTTCATCACTCCAGAAAGTTTGCTTGTGCCCATTTGCAGTCAGTCCCCACTCCCACTCTAGCTCCAGGCAACCGTTGGTCATCTTTCTGCCTCTGTCAATATGCCTTTTCTAAACATTCATATAAATGGAATCACACAGTCTACAGTTTCTTGTGTCCCATTCCGCATGCTTTTCAGGTTCATCCATGACGTACGTATCAGTATTAATTCCAGAGCTATTAAAAAAACACCTTTCTATTGTGGCAAATTTCAAAGTTAGAGAGACTAGCAAAATCACCCACATGTAGCTCACTCCCAGATTCAATAATTACAAACTCATGATCAGTCTTGTTTCATCTAGTGCCCCCTCTGCTTTTCTCTCCCCACTCCCTTACTTTGGGATTATTTTGAAGCCAATCCCAGATGCAATATCACTTAATTTGTAAATAGTTTTGTGTATGCATTTGTATTTCTCTTCTGTTTTTCTATAGCTAAGGAGCTAAATATTTTTTAGAAAATGTGGGTACTTGGGTTAAAGGGGAAGATGAGAGGGCTACACATTAAAATAACTAAGACGTAACACTCCCGCTATGTTCAGGGTACTACATGTGGCGATCTAGGTTACAGTGATACATACGTCTTGTCTGTCCACTAGGTCTGCAATATAAAATAACAGTACCTAATTCAGACATCACTCTGTGTTGATAATAGATTTTTCTTCTGTTTTTTTTCCTTGTGTGTATTTTGCTTTTATGCTAAAAATCAAGTTTTATTTTAAGAAGAGAAATACATTATGAAGAATGATATGACATCTTCTCTTGAAACCTATTATAGGGGAGATAAAAGCAGATAATTTCAAATTTGCTTCATACCAGAAATGGTAATTTAGGTGAGAATACTGTGGTCATTGTTTCTGTTGATTTAGGAGCCCAATTGGCTGCAGAGTAGATGGATTCTTATTTGACTTAAAATGGGCAAAGAGAAATAAACTCCTGCTTAGCTTTACAGACCACTTGTTAATGTTTTCAGAATTATTGAATACAAAACATAAGCCAGCTTCTTTGTGGAATGTGAGCACTGTTGAATAAAGATGCCTGTGGCGGACACCTGAGGTGGGCTCTCTCGCCTCACCTGAGGCCTGTCCTGGGCTGCCTTCTTCCGTCTAGCCATCCTCTTACGGCAGACACTGGAAATCTGAATGTTCAGTTGTCCTAACTCTCCTAGTCAGGGTGGCATGTGATGCAGTCCGGCCAGTGCGGTCAAGCTCAAGTCCGCTGAGGACGGCTTCCCTTCATGAATGAAAAGACTTACCCAAGGTGGAAAAAACCTTTGGCTCTTTTGCTCTCTTCCTGCCTGGAACCTGAATGTGACATCTGGAGGGAGAGCAGCCGTTTTGAACTCATGAGCTGACATGAGGATAAAAGCCGTCACACGAAGGATGGCAAAGCACAGAAATAAAAGGGAGTCTGGGGTCCCAGGGGTGTTATTGAACGGTTGCTCACTGTACCCTGCCTTCCTCAGGGCTTCTTCATATGGGAGAGAAGTAAGCCCTATCTAGTGAAGCCCGCTTAGTCTATTTTTTGTTATTGTTTGCGGCTGAATGCATTCTTCTGTGTCGATAATTCTGTGTTTGTAGCTTTTTCCCACCTCAGAGCAGTTTCACACCTGAAGTGGTTCTGACCTAATTATGGACTTGGGAAATTTTAAGCATGGGAAATCCTAGAAATTATCTAGTGCAGTGGTTGTCAACCAGGGGGCGGAGGTCACTGCCTGCAAGGTGCTACCGTTATTTAGCAGCTAGAGGCTAGGGGAGCTGACAGCCCGTATTGTGTGGGGCAGTCCCACAGCACAAATGGTGCTGTGCAAAATGCCAGTAGTGCACGATAAGAAACACTGACGTAGTCTACTTCCCTGATTTGGTCCTAGACAGGGAGCAAGGCACCCAGGGTTCTGGAGACCCTGCTGCCCTAGTTTGGACAATCTAGAGAGAATCCCCGAAGTCCCTTTCCCATGCCTCTCCTCAGTTTAGCCTGGCTTCCCTTCCACCTCTGATTCGGCACCCTCCTTGATCCCTCAAACCTGCAGCTTCTGGGTTGTGTTCCAAGTGGAAGGCAGAGGCACTGCAAACTAGGGAGTAAGGAGGAAAAGCATGAAGTGCGCATCGAAATCCCTTAAGCCTCTACAAAACCAAAAAGTCTCTGAGGCATCTGGGCTTAGCGTTTTTGTTCACCGTCTCCAGATATTCCATCACCTCCCCGTTTTATGAGGTCTGGGCTTGGGTGATATTGATGACTATGACAGTGAGAGAGGTTGTGGGTCACCTTTTCTGCCCCCAGTGGCTTAGTCTTGCTCTGCTGCTGGCCTTGAAGGGGGCAGAGGAAAGAAGCAGAGGCTCTAGTCACCTAGACAGCTTTTGGTCCCTGGAGGAGCAGCCCAGGGCTGAGCTCTAGAGCTTCTAGCCTGGCGTCCTGGAGATAGTCGGGTGCTGCTCTCTTGTTTTGTTCTTCTTACCCAGAGGTGAGATTCCAGGGAAAGAGGCCAGAGGCTGCTTGCCCTGCAGTATCCAGGATAGAAATGCTACCCTGAAGTTCCCACGCCAAAAAGTGAAAGTGAGATATACCATGGTTAGAAAAATACATCAAGCTGCAGAGTTTTCACCAGGCAGTCTAACTATTAACAATATAATAGGATTAAAAACAAAATTACCAATAAAAAGTGCATTAAAAGTGGATGGTAACTGGAATCAAAAAGGTCCTGGTGTGTCTTCTTCAGTAAGCCCCTGAATTTCTGAGAGTTCTCACAGATAATAGGGGTAATAGCATAATAACCATCTCTCAGCTCCTGAGTGGAGATTAAAGGGGATGTGGGATGGGAAAGCACTTTGGAATTGGTAAATGGCTGTACCAGAGTTAATTACTGTTCTCATGAGAGCAATGATGCTTTTAGTGGCTTTGGGCATTAATAATAGTCAAAGGTTGTGTAGCAGGATGATGGGTCACGGTTTAAGTTTGTGTTGGTTCTTGTCGTATTTTGATTTATTAGGACCAACTGAATTTATTTCAGGCCAAGGCAGTGGGTTAAGGAAGCAATAAAGATAATAAGGATGCACTTAGCAGAGTCAGAAGAGGATTGTACCCAGCTGAGTCATACTTCTTTCCAGCACAGAGAGACACAGCTGTCACTGTGTCTGAAAGACACTTTGCTGCGAATGTGCATCAGGATGGGGCTTGCAGTTGAGGCCATTTCTTAGGAGCAGCTTTTTTTTTTTGCATCATACTTGCACAGCACATCGTCAGACTGCTTCTTACTGAGGTTGACTTCCTTTACATGGTACATAAACCCTACCCACAAAAATCAAGACTTAGACTGACCCAATTGTTTTCTCTTCTGGAAGCACCGGCCTTGTTTCTAAGTATTTCCGGTGTTTTGCCCTTTAAGGAGAAGACACTTATAAAAACAGAAAAATACTTTCAGCAAAAAGTCTCTTGTGTCTCCCCTCCGCAGCTTAAGCTCAAATCAATGGGGCTCGATCTACATTTGCATTCAAAAGGGAAATGCCTTCTTGGCAAGTCTTGGGTTACTTGGAACTCCTTCGGCTTACTTCAGCATTCCTTAGGAACGCATTCCTTTGAAGAGCTCAACAGGACTCCCCGCCTGGAGAGCACTCAGCTTATTCAGGGCATTTAGTTTCTGTCTCTAACCAGCAAGGCACCTTTCTGGAAGGAAACAAAACATAACAAAATGCCTGTCAACTGTGTATCTGCAGGAGCTTTGCATTAAAGAAACGTGCTCAGTGATTGGGGAGGGGCATTCTGGGTGATATCCGTTTGGAGACGCTGGAAAATAATCTTTCTCACACTGGAATGAATGGGCTTTTGTGGTTCATATGGTAGTGCTGTAAGATGCTTCTTTTACATGCCTTTCTCATTGAAAAGACCTTGTGCTAATGATGTACTATATGTGGGCTAACTGAATTTAAATTTAAAAATAATAATTAAAAAAAGAGAAGACATTGTGGGTGCTAGTTTTTTAATATAGGAAAGTTATCTTCAGGGGCGCCTGGGTGGCACAGCGGTTAAGCGTCTGCCTTCGGCTCAGGGCGTGATCCCGGCGTTCTGGGATCGAGCCCCACATCAGGCTCCTCCGCTATGAGCCTGCTTCTTCCTCTCCCACTCCCCCTGCTTGTGTTCCCTCTCTCACTGGCTGTCTCTATCTCTGTCGAATAAATAAATAAAATCTTAAAAATAAAAAAGAAAGAAAGTTATCTTCAAAAAACAAGTGAAGCAATGACTTGAGTGGTGCCGATAACATTGTTTTCCATCCCACCACTTACCACAGAACTTCTCTTCTTTTAACTGGTCCAGTTTCTCAGTTGCTCCCTTCCGTTGGTTTCCGGTTGGCAGCTACCGTACACAGCACAGTGCCCTAGCCCCTGCAACAATTTAATGTTGACATTAAATTACACTTGCCCTAAAACTTCCTTTTATTCCACTTCTCTCATTGGTTATTAGAAGTTTGTAGTTCTTGGGGCACCTGGGTGGCTCAGTCAGTTAAGCGTCTGCCTTGGCTCAGGTCATGATCTCAGGGTCCTGGGATTGAGTCCCACATAGGGCTCCCTGCTCAGGGGGGAGTCTGCTTATTTCCCTCTCTCTGCCTCTGCACCCCCGCCCCAACTCCTGATCTCTCTCTCTCAAATAAATAAATACAATTGTGGAAAATAAAAAGAAGTTTGTAATTCTCCTGAGGTCTGCCACATTTCTTCGTAGTAACAGTGGTGATCATTATGATAGTCAGATCTGGGATTTATACTGCCTGTTTATTTTTAAAATGGTTTTTGGTTTCATATACATATATGTTATTTTATAATACATAATAACATATAATAATACATATGTTATTTTAAGTAACATTACCATAATTAACATAACCATAATAAAAGTAACCTAACTAATTATCTCATGCAGAATAACCATTTCAATATCTCAATAAAGGTGGGAAAAGAAATAAGTCTAGATCCCTGTCTAACCAGGCTTACAGCCTAGTCTTATTTATTTTTTAGAAGACTGGGCTGATGAATAAATATTTTTTAAAGTCAGCTTTTAAGGTATATGCAGACTCGATCCTATATTCCTTACTTGACAGGACCCTTTTTGAGCTTTTGACGGTTGTTGAGAAAATACAGAGATTAAATCCCATTATGATAATAGCTACAGAAATGGGGGACTTACAGCGTGGCAGGTACTATTCTAAGTCTGTTATTTATATTAATTTGCTTAATTAAAAGAAACACAGAGTTCTCAACGTAGAGTATAACAAGAAAGACTGCCAATCTCTAATGGTCCACCTCCTCAAAGATATATTTCATTCAACAAAGGCAGGGGTGCAGGTAAGCTGCTTCCAACAAGCTCTCAGCCACCCTTTGCTGCTGCTGCTGCTGCTGCTCCTATTTCTATATAAGCCTGTGCTGTAACCCACCCATTGCTCCCTCCCCAGCCTCCTCCAAATGTTGCAGAGCCCATCCACCCTCTCTTCCAGCCCACAGGCTGCAGAATGCTTGGCCTGGACCCAGTATTCGTGCCTAAGTATAATTCGTAGAAGCCACCTTGCCGAGGTTAGTGATTGGGTTAAAAGTATAGAGCTCATTGGGCTGTGCCCATCTTTTTGCATTAGACTAGTGGGTGGATCTGATGCTTTTTGACTGCTGGGGCTCTCAAGAAAGGATTGGAAGAAGGACAAGGAGAATCCTCAGAAAGTGGGCTCCCACTGCTTCTCTGCCCAGTTAGGAAGCAGTGTCGATTGGGCCCAATGCATCTAAGGTGAGCACCTCTACTACATAGAGAAGAGGACAGCAAACCGTTAGACTCACATCAGTTCAAAACTTATGCATGCTGAATGTCTGTCAACCCTGAGATGTGGAAGGAGGGTTTCAGGTGCCCTGGGCAGAGTGCAGGCGGCTGAGTCAGACCTGAGTTTGGCCCCTACCACTGCTTCTTACTACCTGTGCACACACGGGCAAGCTCCCTATCCCTTAGATTCTTCATCCATTCATTAAATTCAACAAGTATTTATTAAGTGCCTACTATGTGGCTGATACAGCCTTGAACAAAACAATTCCTACCTCGTGGAGCTGGAAAAGGGTAAAAAAACAGTAAACAAAATAAATATATAGGTAGTGATAAATGCTAAGACTGCAATTGTAAATAAGGTGGTCAGAGAAGGCATCACTGATAAGGTAACATTTGTGCAAATACTTGTGGGAGCTCAAGGAGAGGGCATTTAGATATCTAGGTGAAGAACAGTTTACGTAGACAGTAGTGCAAAGGTCCTGAGGCAGAGTGTACCTTGTGTGTTGGCAGAGTAGCAAGGAGGCCAGTGTGGCTGGAGTAGAGTGAGCCAAGGGACTAGTAGGACGTGTGATCAGAGAGGAAAGAGGGAGCAGATCCCGGAAGTCCTTATAGACCATTCTGCAGACCTGAGCTTGTATTCTGGGTAATGTGAGAAGCTATGTTCGGGGAAAGGAGGTTTGAAGAGAAGAGGGACATGATCCAACTTAAGGATTAACAGGACTACCTTGGCAGTTGTGATAGGCATAGTCGGTTGTGGGAGGGGAAGGGCAGGAGCAGAAAGACCAGGCAGGAGGCTGTGCAATGTCCAGGTGAGACAGGATGAAGGCTCGGACCATTGATGGGAGTGGTGGAACCAGCAGAGGGGATTGAGTTCTGGGCCTATTTAATAATATCCACCTGGTTGCGTGGCTGTAAGTTTGAACAAGATGCATAGAGAGTGCTGGCGGCTACTGCTGCTTCCACGGGCTTGTTGTCTTGTAGGGCATGTGATATACACACGGAAACAGGTCAGGGATTTGTCTGTCCAGTCAGCAGTAACAGCATTGGGGGTGGAACTCAGAATTGCTGGCTTTGAACCAAAAGCATGCTTCCTGCCTTTCCCTTTAACTGAAAATCTAAACCACTGTGAAACCACAGCCTGGAAGTGCTCGGTTAAATGGCCCACACGGAGAAGAGCTGCTGCCGGCACACCTTGTTTTAGCCTCATCTTAGGCAGTGTGAGCTTCGACTCCAAAGCAGCAAGCCTGGTTTCCATAAGTCACGTGTGTCCCCAGGCAGGTTTGTGGCTGACTGGTTAATCAATTCATTAATTAATTTAAATCAACTTAATAAATTAATTTCAGAAATTCGTTACTTGAATACAAATTAAATTGTATTTAAGTTTAGCCTTATGGTTTGGGTTTTCCTGTGCCTCGTCCCCTCTTCCATTTGTCCCTTCGGTGCAGAGTTGGGCTGACCCTAACCCTGGCACTGTGCTCATTCTCCGCTTCCTTACCGGCTCTCTGTATTTCTGTTTCCTCCAGGGGCTTGTGCAGTTCCAGCACCTGCACCCATCTTGAAGTGCTCAGAGATTGGGGGTTTAGAGAGGACACACAGGATAGCTGCATGTGCATTTTGTAATATTTTCTAAAGATGCAGGATTTTTGTTGTGAATGCGTAAGGGCTGAGTGCAGGACACAGAAACCACTCCAGGTATTTTACGTGGGAGAGACAGGCATTGAGTGCTCACTGGTTTACCCAGCTCCAGGCTGGGCCCCAGGTGGTTCCCAGAGCAGTGAGGGACCGGCCTACCCGGGGGCTCCCAACTCAGAGGACGGTAACTGGGGCTGTGGGTTCAAGAGCCTACGCCTTGCCTGGTGCCAGGGATCAGGAAGCCTGAATTGAGAGACGGTTGCCAGCATGATGCCCTCCAGCACCCCCCAGAGAATGGGCCTACAAGGTCGCTACAGAACACCTCCATTTCCACACCTTGCTTGCGAGCAAACGCTGCACAGAGAAGTCCTCCACTTTGCTTCTAGCTTCCTAATTTTGCACAAGTGCCTCTACGTGGATCACATCCCAGTCTCTGGCTAGCAGGGTATGGGGACTACAAAATACAATTTTCTGTCCTCCAGCTAGGAGGAGAATGTGGTCAGGTTAAACAAGCTAATCCCAAGTCCTCATGACATGTCGCTTGTCTGCAGTGAATACCGTGGGGCCCTCTCCTTCCAACTATGTTGGTTTTGGTCTGTGTTGAGAAGATACACACCCAACTCTATATTTAACACTGAATCCAAATGTCAATATTTTCCAAGTTTATCTTTAGTACAATACTGTGTGTTTTGTAGTAGAGGAGCTCTTATAATCAGTTACATTGTGGTGACCCCTCTAAGACAGAGTGGACTCCCATCATTGACAGGCAGATACCAGTTATTTGTATTTGGGGAAAATAATGAGTCTGGATTGCCGTTTATCACAAAATGTTTTATGGTTCATGTCGTTACATTAAAAAACTAGGCTATGGGGCACCTGGTTGGCTCAGTCAGGTAAATGACCGACTCTTAATTTCAGCTCAGGTCATGATCTCAGGATTGTGAGATTGAGCCCTGCGTTGGGCTTCATGCTTGGGACGGAATCTGCTTGAGAGTCTCTCTCTCCCTCTGCCCCTCCCCCTCATGCTCTTGCTGTCTCTCTCTCTCCAAAAAAAAAATCTTTAGTTTAAAAAAACCTAGGTTGGGGCGCCTGGGTGGCTCAGTCGTTAAGCGTCTGCCTTCAGCTCAGGGCGTGATCCCAGAGTCCTGGGATTGAGCCCCGCGTCAGGCTGCTCCGCTGGGAGCCTGCTTCTTCCTCTCCCACTCCCCCTGCTTGTGTTCCCTCTCTCGCTGGCTGTTTCTCCCTCTCTGTCAAATAAATAAATAAAATCTTAAAAAAAAAAAAAAACCTAGGTTAGTTGCACTATTTATCTAAAAATTCATTATCAATGTTTGGTACGAACCACAATTATAGCAGACTGATTTCACTATAAAAATATGATCTAGTGGGTGTCAGGTCAGGTAAAGATGAAGGAAAACGTGAACTGGCCTCGACACCGGTCTGACCAGTCCACATTCTCTGCAGAAGTATCCATTTCTTGCAGCTTTGTGTTGAGTATGTTTTGTAAAAGTTCATCAAATTTCTTTGACCATTACCTGATAAGGCATCAGGGAATTCAGCCAGCCTAATTAGCTTGGGAACTAAATCAGACAGAGCGAGTGTACAGCACAGCAGAGTAGGTGCCTTCATCTGAAGAAGTAGGTTACTGTTGATCTAACAGTAATTTCTTATCAATCACGGTGTTCCTGAAAAACACCCTGACTGATAAAACTGAAACTGGCAGATCGCCGTCTCCTTGAAAATTGGAAGTTAGGGTAAAAAATGAGTAACATAGCACACATACATTTAATACTACTTGATACACACAAACATGCACTTTATTTATTTTTAAAGATTTTATTTATTTGTCAGTGAGAGAGAGAGAGAGAGCACAAGCAGGGGAGCAGCAGAGGGAGAAGCAGGCTCCTTGAGGGAGCCCGATGTGGGGCTCAATCCCAGGACACCGGGATCATGACCTGAGCGGAAGGCAGATGCTTAACGACTGAGCCACCCAGGTGCCCACAAATATGCACTTTAAAACATACATAGTATATAATGTTCTAAAGATATCTGCTTTCAAAATAGACTATATTCCTTGGTCACCCTTGTAAACCATCTCTTCTGTTGTTCAGAAAATGTTCCTGCAACGGTGTCATGGACTAATCTAGCTGTCAGTTTTATGTTATGTTTTATGTTGTTTTCCCCCCAACATTTGATTATGAAAATTTTTCTACATAAAGCAACGTTGAAAAAATTGTACAGTCAACACTGTATAACTGTCACCTAAATTCTATCAATATTTTGCTAAAATTGTTTTATCAAGGACTTATAGGTGCTTTGTTACTGACAAAGTCAGTTAGTTATGGCTGTATAACAAATTACTCCACACTTAGCAGTTTATTTAGAAAAATAAGCTTCTATGACCTCACATAGTTACTGTGAGTCTGGAATCTGGGATTAGCCTCCCCGAGTGGTTCTGGCTTGGAGTCCCTTGTGAGGTTGCAGTCCAGACTCTGGCCAGGACTACTGTCATCTGCAGTTTGACTGGAGCTGGACGGTCTACTTCCAAGAGGACTCACTCACATGGCGGTTCACTCGAACCTTAAACGATAGCACAACGCAGTGTGAGACGGGTGCTGTTGATACTAAGTGACCCAGAAATGGTGGGGAATTCAGGGAAAGCTTTACTTTGCAGGTGGCACTTGCCTGCAGCCTGTACCCATGGGCGTGGCGTTCCAGCCAGGAGGGATGATGACACAAGGTGCAGAGAGAGAAATCATACGGAGTGCACAGCAGAATGAGAGCACGCTCTGAGACACGGCCTGAGAGGCAGAGCAGGTTCGAGGTGATAGCTTACATTCGTGCAGGTGGTTTGTTAGCTTCTGGAAAGGAGGGGCCTCAGCTACTGAGACTGAGATCGTGATGTGGTCCTTAACGTTGAAAAACAGCATCACTGAGAGATTGCTTTTCCTGGCACACGCACATTTTTATTCACGCTTGGGTGTGTTCAGCAAAGGTTGTGATGTCGTGGATGACTCCCCGCTCTTTACAGCTTTGCTTTACTGACAGCCTTTTTCCCCCCTCACAGCCTAGTTTCCTAATTTTTAAATTTGTACTTTTGTTCCTGACCGCAGAATAGGGCCAGACTGGACCACAGAAAGGTCCCTGGGAATGTTGGGCTCCTCTTAAACCGTGAGCATGACAGCTCCTGCCCCTCCGACACACGGGTGCAGTGCCCCCCAGGACCCCAGAGCGAAAGTGAAGGTGGGGGTGCTTCTGAGTGGTGTGTGGAGTCGTGTGCCGAGTGTTTTGAAGTCCTCACTCAACTGTGGGAGGAGGTGAGCTCACTACCCTCTGGGTGGAGGCCAGCTACCCTCTGGGTGACTGTTTACCGCTCTTACCACTCTGCTTGCAGGGGCGGGGGCACTTCCTTTGAAGTGTACTGGGACCTGCCTCTCTCCCGGCAGCTTCCTGGCATCGGCTGGCAGCAGGTGGGCACTTTTCCAGGTCGGTAGGGTTAGGGTAGGTCTGCCTAGAGGGGAGAATCCAGGTGAGGTTTCCCTTTGTGAGCCAGGCAAGGAGGGGGGGACCATCCTTTATGGTAAAAGAATAAAGAGTCAACAATGAAAAATACCTTGTTAGGTCAAGTCAGTGACTCATGAATCAAAGAATTCCAAGCTGTTAGTGCTGGAGAACCTTGGAAATCACCTTGTACAGCCCCTCTTTTTAAAGATAAGAAAGAAACCTGGAAGCCGAGGCTGGGCAGCTGGTTAGAGGCCAGGCCAACTACGGCCTGGGTCTCCTGGTTCTCTGAATAAAGGCTGCCCTTTGTGTTGGACCTACTTTGTATGTGTTGGCTTCTGTGCTGATACCTTGCACAGTGCCCATCCATTAACTATATTACAAAAATAAAAAGTGTTCCCTTTCAAAATTGTTTTCAAAATAATGTAAGCCATGTAGTACTTATGGTGTTAGGACCTGCCAGGTATGTTTCTAAGTTTCTCACAGATTGAAACACCCATTTAATCTTCTAACAAACCTATGAGGTATGTGCTATTACTCTCCTCATTTTATGGATGATGAAACTGAGGCCCGAATAGATCAAGTTAACTTCCATAAGTTGTGGTATGGCATCTGGCTAGTGCATGGCTGTACTGGGGTTCAGAGCCAAGCCCGCTGTTTCACAATCTGTGCTCTTCACCACACTGAGCCCTAATTCCCTGTGCAGACATTAGTGCTGCTTACTGAATGTGCAGAGCTTTCCGTTTTCTAGGCATATGATGGACTTGCACTTCCTGGCCTCCTTGTGTTTGTGGGGCCATGTGACAACTTCTGGCCAGTGAGCTGTGAAAAGTGTGTTGTGTCACTTCTGGCCTAGATCATGTGGTCACTAGATCTCTCTTTCCCTGTGGCATGGAGACTGGCAAAGTTCCAGATGATGGTTTCTCTGTCGGCCTGGGCAAGTCAGAGAAGAAACAGCCCCCACCAACCCTAGGTGGACATTGCTTGAATGTGAAATGAACTTGTATTGTTTAGCCCCTGAGATTTTGGGTTTGCTTGTTACCTAGCTTATCCTGACTGATGTAATCTCTGATGTGCCTAACATTTTAAGGGGTACATTAGTAAATAAGTTGGACACTTAAAGATCTTTCCAAATAATTTATTTTTTTAGCCTCACTGGGTAGGATTCATTTTCTTCCTTGGATATAGAAGGTCGGTAGTACTATGGAAACTTATCCGTTTTGAGCCTTTATGTCCTATCTGTAAACTGGGATAAGGTAGTATAATGATATGAATAGTCTCACGATGGTTACCTGGAAGGCCGCAGGCAGAGTTCTTAGTGCAGTGCCCGACCCAGTAAATTGTTTGCTGCTGCTTTTCATATTATCAGTGATGCGGTCATGGTACTGTAGATGGCACGATTCCCTAGGGAACAAAAGAACCAAATTTAAATTAATCTTCTCTAAATTGCCCTAAGATTTTCTTGATGATTTGTGGCAAGTAACTGAATTTCCACGTACCTGTCATCTCCTGAAAAGGAGTTGAAGGAAAGGATAGAAAGGCCATGGATGGCGATGGCAGCAAAGACGATACTGCCTCCCTGTTTCATCTTCAGGGTGGTTCTCTCGTAGGCTTACCTTGACTGTTTGTCCCGAAGAATCCAAGTGGAAAGTGGCTGCAGGGCTACCTTCTAAGCCCGTGTGAGCCACTTAAACTTCAATGCGCAGATGTTGTAGATGGTAACAAGTATCTTCCACTTTGATGATCTTCACCACCAAAAAAAACTTATAGCAATTATTATTTTTTTTATAGAGTTGGCCTTCACAAGGAGCTGTCGTTCTTTTATCTTTTCTTTCTTTTTTTAAGATTTTATTTATTTATTTGAGAGAGCGAGAGTGTGTGCACGCACGACCAGTGGGGACTGGCCATGGCAGCGTGAGAAGCAGGCTCCCCACTGAGCAGGAAGCCCAAGGAGGGGCTGGATCCTGGGACCCTGGGATCATGAGCTGGAAGCAGACACTTAACCAGCTGAGCCACCCAGGCGCCCCTACAGCAATTATTTTAAAAAAATCAGTAAATGCTGTATTTGCAAAACTCCAAGCACATCTGGTAGAGAGCCTGGGTCTCAGGATCAACAGACAAAGGGGCAGTGTTAAAATTTCTCTTCTGGATATGTCAGTTGTCCTACCCAACTCTCTCCACTCCCTCATGAACTGCCATGAGGCAAATCTAAGCCATCTGTTGCTTTTGTTTTTTAAAACAACTGTGAGTGTTGGGGCGCCTGGGTGGCTCAGTCGGTTAAGCAGTTCCTTCAGCTCAGGTCATGATCCCGGGGTCATGGGACCGAGCCTGGCATCGGGCTCCATGCTTAGCTCGGAGTCTGCTTGGGACTCTGTCTCTCTTCTGCCCTTCCCCCCAGTGCTCTCTCTCAATAACTAACTAAATCAATAACGATCTTTAACCCAACAGGGAGTGTCTCCATCTAAGTTGGGGCGGAGGTGCAGTCATGGGATGCAGAATTCCGGAGTTGTCACCGGGAGCCGGCGGTAGGGCCGGAGGGCAGGGCTAGCGGCCAGGGTCGGCACAGCAGCACCATCTGTATTTTTCTGTTGGTGTGCACTGGATTTTGACTACGAGAAGATATTTACAGCACTTTACCAGTGTTGATGAAGCTTGGAAACTAATTTGTCGGCAGTGTCAGAAATGCCGCTAAGCTTAGCAACCGGCTGCTGCGGCACTTTTTACATCAATACCAATGTTCATCAAAGATAACTGACTGGGGGAGATTTCTCAGCTAACCTGCAAAGCAGAGTAATAATCCTCGTGGCCTTTCTTTTCTTAGAAAAGTGAGTGGTTTCCTTTCAGAAAATTGAGAACCAGAGGTTTAGAGCTTTACACATTTTTTTTCAATTAAAATATACCAATTGAAAAGTGCATAAATCACGAACCTACAGATGGGTAAATTTTCAAAAGTCAACAAAACTACCATCTGGATTAGGAAACTGAATGCTAGCAGTGGCCCAGCAGCCTCCCTCACATCCCTCCTTGTCACTACCTGCCTTCCTTCCCAAATCATTGACTTCTAACACAATCCATTAGTTTTGCTGGTTTCAGAATTTTATATAAGAAGAATCATACAGCGTGTCTTTTCTGTGTCTGGTTTCTTCTGCGAAGCAGAATGTTTGTGAGATTTATTCATATGGTTGTGGGTAGTAATAGCTTATTGATTTGCATTGTTACACAGTCTGAATATATCATAATTTATATGTCCCTTCTGCTATTAATAGACATTTAAGTTGTTTTATGGCTTTTTAAAATTGTCTATACTGTATTTTAAATTTTATTTCCAATTTTTTTGTGCTACTAAAGCACTAAGCAATTACTAAGCAACTACTTCAGAACATAACCCAAATATTCTTGGTTGATTTCATTCTAGAATAGAGGGCATTAATGTTCATCTTAGGTCGCAATGAGCTTTACGGAAGAGACAGAGAAGTTTATACTTCATTATAAAGTAATTAAATGTTTCCCTATTTATGGCATGGTTAGGGATTCAGGATGCATTTGTTATTCTATAGATAAATTGTTAAAATCATAACATAGGAAAATTTAATGTTCTAATTTGTGACAACAAGAATTATCAAACTGTCACATTTTAGTTATGTAAGTAATCAAATGATAAATGGAATCACATAATATATTTTGTGGAAACAGAGACAATTCACATCATCTCTATGTTTAGACAGGTTACCAATGACTCCTTTTACAGTGTTTTACTATTAAGAGTGATGCTACAATGAATATTCCCCAGATATCCTTTGATGCACAGGTGTCTGCATCTTTGTTGATTATATTTGTAGAATGGGAATTATTTGGGCATAGGATATGTGTGTGTTTGGCACTACCAAACAGTTTTCTAAAGTGATTATACCGGCTCACTCCCCCCACCCGCTGCAGTCGGGGTGTAGGGGAGTTCCCATTGCTCCAGACCTACGTCAACACTTGGTATTTTCAGTCGTAAAACTTCCGCCATTCTTATGAGAGTTGTAGTGGTTTTCTTTTCTTTTTCCTTGATGACTTCTGAAGTTGAGCCCCTTTCGTATGTTCATTGGCTATCTGATAGCCTCTTTGTGAAGTGATATGTGAAAGACTCTGGACATTCTCCTATTGGATTGTCTCTTTTTCTTATTCATTTTGGAGGTATTATGGCTTCTGGACATTGGACCTTAGTTGAATAATATAACCTGTACATTTCTTCTCTCACTGCTTGGTTTTGTTTTCACTGGAATAGATTCCCAAGCTGGGTTTCAGTCTCTGTGAGGGCTAGTTTCTTTCCAGTTTATCCTTATTCCTAGGGCAGTTAACCCTTCTCGGCATCCCCCAACTGAAGTGTGAAATATTTATTAAGGTCCTTCCACCTTAGTGCTTCCTGAACTCCCTCCGCAACTGCTTGCAAATCAGCAAATACCAGTAAGGAAAATGTGACCCTAAATGTTTGGCTCATCTCTTTGTACTAACCTTTCCTTCATAGTCTTGACTACTAGGTCCCCACTGCCTTGGCAGCTCTCTGATGTCTTCAAACAGATTTTTTATTGTTTTGTTGGGCTTTTCTTGTTATTGGTGGTAGGGTTGGTATGGTTGGTGGACAAAATGGCCCTCGAAAGATATATTCACTTCCTAATCACCAGGCACTATGGCTATTACCTTATATGACAAAAGAGTGGATACTACCTTATATGGGAAAAAAAAAAAATGTGATTAAGGACTTTGAGAGGAGGAGTTTCTCCTGGATTATCTGGGTGGGTCCTAAATGGTGAACCTTAAGTAGTAACTTGTTACAGCAGCCACAGGAAACAAATATAGTTGGTCTGACAGAAGTCAGTTTGTCCTTAATGTCTTTTAATGAGTAGTAGCTTAACAACTTTATTATAGTCGGTTTCTAGATTGTAATTATTATTTCAGATTAAATTAGTGGAATGAAGTTCCTTCTTTGATTATAGTAATGACAAGTATGTAATTTATAATACATTATAAAAAGAAGTACAGTGATTTCTATTGTTACTATGGAGCTGGTCTCTTTTATTAATAGAATCAAGCAACTCTTTTGATGAAATTCAGATAGGATGAAAATCTGATGTGCATTATTAGTTTTCCCTAGTGTAGTGCATTTATTAAAAAGTTTGTTGAGACACTGATTAAGAACATCATGGGGAAAAAAACAACTTATAGTGGCATCATTATAGATGAAGCAATTTGGATTTATAGTCCAGATAGATTGTTTAACCAACATAATCATCTTTATAATTTGCTACAGGGAAAAACTGATAGTTATGTTTATCCTTACCACTTCTAAACAAGCAACAATTTTTAAAAAGAGAAATTATCTTTTCCTTTGTCGGTTTAAAATTACTAAGTAGAGTAGAAGCCCAGAAGTCCAGTTTGTTTTCCTAAGGTTATTGGGATATGTAGTGGAATGTGGGTAAACCATGATGACACCAGCTAGGATCCTGGATCTCCCTGGCCATGGCCCCTGTAACAGTTGCTGCACTTTTTTCAGATACAAGACTATGTGCACACCCTTGAGGGCAAAGCCCAAGTCTTCATACCCTCACTGATTCATTTAATCTATTGCTGTTACTCTCCCACCTTATGCCAGGCGCTGAGCCAGGTACTGAAGGTACTTGGATCAGCAAAACCTGACAGGATTCCTACTTTCACGGTGTTTACAATCTAAGGGGAAACAGACAACCAAAAAATCATTAAGATGAATGTGTTATACAAACTGAGACCAGTGATCTGAAAGAAAGGAACGTGAGTCTATGAGTACATGGGAAAACAGAGCTTGATCTAAGCTGGGGGATCAGGAAAGACTAAAGATGAGCTGATATCTGATGAACATTTCCGGCAGACAGATCAGCGCACACAAGGTCGTCATATGGTGCAAGAAAGCACATCACCAGTGAGGAACTGAAGGAAAACTCCGTGTGACCAATTCCCAGAAGGTTAAGAGTTGTGTTGAGAGAGATGATCCTAGCAGGGTGGTTTCACGCAGAACCTTTTACATCAAGTCAGGCACATAGCTACGTATCTTAAGATCTGTATCCGTTTCCTTGGCCTGCCATAACAAATACCACAGACTGAATGGCTTAAACCACAGAAATTTATTTTTTCTGCAGTTTTAGAGGCTGAAGTCCAAGATCAAGGTGCTGGCAGTGTTGGTTTCTCCTGGGGCCTCATTTTTGGTTTGCAGATGGCTGCCTTCTTGCTGTGTTCTCATGACTTTTTGTTCCTGTGCATGCATCCTTGTGTCTCTTCTTCTTAAAGGTGTTATGGATTAAATGTATATATCCCCCAAAGTTCATATGTTGAAGCCCTAATCCCTAGTGTGGCTGGCTGTATTTGAGCAAGAAAGTAATTAAGGTTAAATGAGGCCAGAAGGGTGAGTCTCCTAATCTGATAGGATTAGTGTCCTTGTAAGAAGAGACATCAGAGAGCTTGTTCCCCTCCACATCTCATCCTCCCCAACCCCCACCCATGCACCAGTGAAAGGCCACGTGACAGGCCTTGCTATGACAACATAACAAGAAGGCTGTCATCTGCAAGCCAGCAAAAGAGCTCTCATCAGCAACTGAATTGGCTTGAACCTTGATCTTGAACTTCTAGCCTCCAGAACTGTAAGAAAATTAATTTTTGGTAGTAGAGATGGATGTGAGAGAGATTTTGGAAGCAAAATCGACAGGATGCAGAGATGATGAATTGAAGTATTTGATACAGGGAATAGGAAAAGGGAGATTTCAAGATTGATGCCAAATTTTTAGACTTGCAGAGTTGCAATGGGAACACCGGAGGAGACTAGGCTGGAGAGAGATAAGTTTGGTCTTAGATTTATAGATTTGTTTCTTGAGACATCTAGGTGGAGATGATGAGTAGCTGGATATGTGGGTCAGGGGTTTGGAGGAGAGATTTGGAATTGAGATACGAAGTTGGGAGTCTTGGGCCTACAAATGGTAATAGTACTTAGTGCATTGTCTGGCATATTTTAAATTTTTGTAAGTGTTTTTGAGTAAAAAATAAATTATGGTCTAGAATGTTTCATGTTATGGATCAGGATATAAGGATAGTGCATAATCGCCTCCTTAGAAAGGCTATGAATTGAAGAAAAAAATAGTAGAAAGCATCCCTAACCAAACAGAAATGATTCTTGGAATCACATGATATTTTGTCTGGGCAGTTGACTTTTCCTATAAGAATTTTGGAAGGAGGTTGGAAAATGAACTCAAGCTAAGAGAGTAAGAGGAAATTTGGTACTTCCCGTTTCCCTGAGAATCCTGCAGCTTACACCTGTCTCATCTGTTGCATGGGCCACGGCCCCATCAGGCAATTACCTGCACAGACGCATGAACAGAAGTGTGCTGCATATGCTTGGCTGCAAATCTGTAAGCGGCGCAACAAACAGCAAAGACTCAAAAAATATCACAGCAATTACCACAGCTAAACCACAAAGGATGAGAAAGATAGGGGCCCAAGGTCCTAGCAAAGGTCTTCTGTCAACAGTTCACATCTTTCCTGGATTATTCCATATGCCTAGATTATTCATGGATTTGTTGAGCCGGGCACGGACGTGGCATCCAGATGGCCAGATGAGCTAAGAAGTATCCCCTGGAACTTTAAAATCTGGCTGCAGAGTGGAAGGGGTCAGTGAGTCCAGCTCTTCTTGTTTCATGCAAACAAGAATGGTGCACGCTTTTAAAAGACAGCAATGATATTAGCTGTGGTTACGTTAGTAGTTGCTGTTTGTTTTGTCTTAGAGAACAGCAGGTATGTAGATACAGGAAAACTTGGCACAATGAATGTTTGTCCTCCCACATGCTCTTCTTTTAAAATGAAATTCTTAAAATATCACAGGAGATAACATGCTGAGAGATACAGAGATTTTCTTTAATGCTGCCCCAGTTTTCAGAACTTCATTTTTAAAGAAGTAAAACATTCAAATTCAATATTTATTGAACACCTACTTTGTGCCCAGGTGGGGCCCTTGTGGTCCTTGTCCTCGGATGGCTCATGGTCCATCCCAGGACATAGATGTTAAACAAATAATTATAAGTCTAATGAGAGTCATGCAGGAAAACTTCAAGGTACCGAGTGGATTTACCTGGACTGGTGTGTCAGGGAAGGGCTTCCTGGAAGCAGTATCTGGACTCAGTCTTCAGAGATGAGTAAGAATTAAACCAATAGAAAGAGGGAGAGTCCCGGATGGGGGAAGCAGCATGTCAACCGGCCAGAACGAGCACCGCAAGCTGCAGGAGGTGAGGCTGGAGTGAAGGGGCCAGTAGGCTTGAGCCATGTTAAGAATGATGAATTTTATCCTAAGGGCATCCAGTACACTGTGAAAGTCTTTAAGAATGGAAATGACATAATCAAATTTATGTTTTTAAAAGAGGATTCTTGCCTGAAGGAGGAGGAACCAGAGAAAGTAAAACAAGTCTGCTTGTTAAGAGGCTAGAGGTGAAGTCTTAGTTCAGAGCGGAGATGCCGGGGGCCTGCATTAAGGCGGTTGCCAGGGAGCTGGAGAGAATTGAACAGAGCCTATCTATTTTCCTTAGTAAAAATAATGGTCTTTTTTCTAATAATATTTTTCTTACAGAAAACCCTCAGAAAATAGGTACGCACAAAAAAGAAAATAAGTCACGGAATTCCAGCTCTGAGGGAGTAGCTTTATTTATTTGATGTAAACCCTTCCAGTTTTTCTATTATGCATTTATAATACATATTTATTTTTAAAAACAAAATTTATATATTATGTATACATTGTTTAATAACCTCTGTGTGTGTATATACATATATATATATATATGTATATATATATATTTAGATTTTATTTATTTCTTTGATGGCGGGGGCAGAGAGTACAGGCAGGGGGAATGGCAGGCAGAGGGAGAAGGAGAAGCAGGCTGCCCACTGAGCAGGGAGCCTGATGCAGGACTTGATCCCAGGACCCTGGGACCATGACCTGAGCTGAAGGCAGACGCTTAACTGACTGAGCCACCCAGGTACCCCACCTATATTTTTAATAATATCCTCCCTAGCCTCCAATGTAAGTTCTTTGGCTTGAGTTGGCAGATGAAATGCCTTGGTATCCATTTGTGCGTATCCCCAGAAAGAATCCCCGCTCGGTGTATACAGATAAACCTGGGGCCTGTTTTCAGAGCCTGCCATTCGTGGTCCTGCAGCAGTGTCTACACAGTATGTTGGCTTCTAAACCATGGGAGAAGGGTCCCTGGGAGATGCTGGGAGAAGCTCCAGTTCCCAGAGCTCTGCTGAAGGGCAGACCGTGGCCAGGAGGGGCTTCCTGCGCTGTTGTTGGGGCAGGTATGTGATGCTTCAGGAGCTCCGGTGAGTCTCTGGGTAGAGAATGAATTGCCAAGTAGCTTCCTGCAGAGTGAGCTGAGGCAGGTGTGTTCCCTCAAAACCTGCTGAAGGGGAAACTATGAAGTGAAATACTGAAAATGAGATAATGTTATATGTCAATATGATTTCAATTTAAAAAATGAAATAACATTGGGGATGTGATCTTGAATCAGTGTGATGACCCCTCTTGACAGACCGTAAAATAAACTGATACCCTTCTAAATTGGAAATTGTCAGCCCTGTTTGGTTTGTCTCTCTCGTTTTGATGACGCTTTCTTATGCTTTGCAAAACCCGTGGAAGGGATTCTAACTTCCTGAGTCACCCCGGTAGTCTGGGGAGTTTTTCTAGGGCAGCCACAGAAGATTTGGGGAACAACATCTCTTGATTCTAGAGAAATTTCTCATAGAATTTTCCCCCCTTTTCTTCCAGAAGAGATTAGGAGGGAGAGGCTTCATGGCTGTGAGCTCCACCTGTTTAGACATGTCCCCTTGCTGGTCTTTGGTATCTGGCCGCAACTGGCACCGCATAAGGGGAGGAAGGGGTAATCCTAGTGGCCCAAAGCCCTGCCCCAGCCCTCCTGAGATTCAGCCTTCAGCTTGTCAGGGAGTCAAAAGTCCAGGGACTCGAATTTGCTCCAGGTCACAAGCATTCCTGAACAGCGATGCAGGGATGACCCTTAGTGCCCTCAGCCTGCCGAGGGTGGACAGAGACAGGTTTCCCCGTGAGAGCTGGAACAGCCTCTCCAGTCTGTTGTTTAGTCCCTCTTCATTAGTGGTGTTAAGTGTGTCGAGGTACTGGCTTGTCGGCCGTGGAAGGTCTTTAAGGGGCGCTGGCCCCACCAGGCTGTCTGTTTTGCATCGGGCAAGATTTGCATCTTCCCTTTTCTCCGAGAGGCTGTTTGCTTCTCTGCACTGGTGAGCGGCTGTCTTCGCGGGAGAGGCAAGAGAGAGGCTGGCTTTGGGTAAATATAAAGACGGAATTTGCCTTTGAAGACTGTCGGACAGAGGATCAAAGAGAAGGTATTTCAAGGTGGCTTTTTCTGTTACCAGACCAGCTCATGGGTGGAAGACCCTCAGGCTCTTCCGGGGGAATATGCAGACTTAGGTATGTCACAGACAGTGACAAAACCAAGCACTGCTTTTTTCACTAAGAGCTCAGAAGTACTGCTTTATGCCACAAGGGGACAGTTCTTTTTATGTTTATTATCTTGGTGACTCATTCTTATCCTGCCCAGAAAGGAACTTTAGGTCCCTTCTGGCTCTGGAATTCTCCATGTTTGCCATAAGTGATGACGTGAAAGGTTTGCTGTCGCGGGATTTGTGGTGCGCCAAGGCCATCAGCCTCAGATTCTTCTGTACTGTTTTCTTAGCAGCTGGAGAATATAGTTTCGTTGATTCATTCAACAACCACTTAGGATACTACTGTGTTAGGTGCCGAGTGTGCCAAAGTGAATATGTTGAAGTCACTGCCCTCAAGGAGTTTAGGGCATGAGTGACTCGTCCTTGGCGGAGCTGGTAATCTACTATCTGAGAATAATCCTAAAGCTAAATTCTGTTACCTCTGGTGTCCAGTAGTGGTGCAATCCACTCAGCTACAAACCATGTGTCTATAATGAGATTAGCTCACGTGCAGTTGGACAAAGGTGCACAATGTCAGTTCATATGTTTTCACCCCATTTTAGAGGAACCCAAATAGCAAGAGTAAAATTATAACCTTCATCAAGAAAGGAAAATGCCCTCAGCTCAACTTTTGCAGCGCAGGAGCCCCTTCTGCTCTGTTTTAAGAAAATTTAAAAAGGGGGCACCTTGGTGGCTCAGTTGGTTAAACCGACTCTTGATCTGAGGGTCGTGAGTTTCAGCCCTGCATTGGTCTCCACACTGGGTGTGGAACCTACTTTAAAAAAAGAAAAGAAAGGAAAATTACACATGAGTGCCTGTGCCCAGGTCTCCATTCCTGGAGACTTGCACCCTAGCCTTGAGGCCTCTCAGCTGGCAGCAGGTGTACTTCCTCCTGTCCCATCACTGGGAAACCAGCATTTCCATCCTATCACTTGTGTGCTTGTAATGTATCTGGCGGCAACCTCTTGCTGCCATGACCTGTTGGTTTGCTTCTGAGGTACTAATTGTGTGTGCGTGCAAGCATGCCCTCTGGTTACCATAGATTTCAGATGGTCTTGAGTGGTCTTCCCATATGCCCTGATGCTGACATCCAGAGAGCCAAAGATAGTTAAGCATCCATGACCCCAAGAGGTAGGGGTTCGAGCCTCCCAAGCCCTCCTTTCAGCCTTGCCCCAACACGCTTTCATCTGTGAACCCCCAAGAGAGTGACAGCTGCTGCCAGTCTCAGCAGTCGGTTCTGTTCACAGGCTCTGCAATGTGGCTCCTCGGATTGCGGCTCTGGCCTCAGCTAGAGAGAGAGGGATTAGTGGAGCCTGTCCGTTTCTCAGTGGTTCAGATTCTGCAGGGAAATTCATGCCTCATTTACCATCGCCAAAGTGGGCATGGGACAAGGGCTCTTAAACTAACCTAATATCATATGGGCAGGGGGACCAAAGGGCTGTTTGGAATCCCTTTTTGTTTGGCCTGAATCTGTTGTGACCTTAAGTGAGTAATAACTCTCTCAGTGGCAGCAGGGAGTGACGTAGGCTAGTTTACTTTCAGGGACATCAGTGGTCTTCACTTTGGGCAGTGCCCAGACAACATCAGGCTGCCACGCACAGTGCTCCAACTCGGGGCCAGGCAAAGCCCAGAGGAATAATTATTACTGTGGGAGTAAGTCAAGAATATGGAACACCCAGCCAGTAGGGCTTGGCTTTGAAAATGTTCCCAAGGTAAATAGAAAACTTAATTCTGAAAGTCTTACCTTGTGGGGGCTGGAGACCTCTCCCGGCTCCCCCGTTGCCCTGTCCCTCCAGTCTTCATGCTGCGTAGCAGCAGACCAGTTAAAATCACAGAGGTTGCTTTGAAAAGCAAATCTATTATTTAACTTCTGCACTTGAATGTCAAGAGTTAAAAAGATGATTGGTTTTGTTTGTACCACACACATACAAAATGGAATCCTGGGAATCCATGGGAGGCCGTATTATCCTCAGTTTGCTTTAGGAGTTCCGAGTGAAGGATACCTGATCAATCATTGTTGCTGTGAGCCCCAGGGAGCTGTGTCTGTGGGAATGAGAGCTGCCCGTGTGTGCCTGTGACCATGTATCCACCTCCCCAGTGGGTGGAAAGGTGCGTTCCTGTCTGGGACTTCAGCCAAAGTTCTGATCCGTTTTTTCTCTTGGCTCCTGTTTTTACAGTTATATCACTGTTCGACTGAGGAAAGGAGGTAGAAGAATCGATAGAATGGAAGATATGGGCAAATAAATATGTTTAAATTGGAAGAACCAATGAATCCATTGTACTAGCAAGCACTTACCTTGAAGGAGAATTAACAGAATGTTTTATCTCCCTTTTCTAAGAGAAAAGACATTTATATCCAACCTTGTGGATCAAAATCTCTCAGGATTTCATAGATCCTTCGAGGTCAGCTTTTCGCTCTCCTTACCCCAATCCAAGCCCCTGACACTGGCTCGTGCTGCAGCAGCAAAACCCCTGTTGATAACCCGCTCCCCCGTTGCTCCCTCTGCTCATAGTGCTGTACCATGGCGGACCGTTGAAAAAAATCACAGGTCTAGTCACGATGCTTCCTCCGAACAGCCCTCCCAGGGCTCAGCATTGCCCCAAACACCTCCTTGCCTTCACATCCCATGACTTACCCACTGAGGCCACTGGACCTTGAGTGGCTCCCACCTACACCACCAGCTTGTCTCTCCTTACTCCCTGTTTCAGTCAAGGTTCTTCAGAGACACAGACCAATGGTACAGGTATATATACAGACAGAGACTTATTATAAGGAATAGACTCACATGGTTTTGGAGGCTGGTAAGTCCAAAATCTGCAGGGTGTGCCAGCAAGCTGGAGACCCAGGAGAGCTGATGTTTTAGTTCTAGTCTGCAGGCCACCTGCTGGAAAACCAGAAAGAACCGATGTTGTAGATGAAGTCTGAAGGCAGTCTGCGAGAGAATTCTCTCTTGCTTGTGGAGGCTGGGTTTTTCTTTTTTGTTCTATTCAGGCCTTTAGCTGTTTAGGGGAGGCCCACCCACATTATGGAGGGCAATCTGCAGATGAAAACGTTAATCTAATCCAAAAACAACCTCACAGAAACATCCAGAATTATGTTTGACTATGTTGATAAATATCTGTGCACCTGTGGCCCAGCCAAGTTGACAATGAAATTAACAGTCTTACTCCTGTTTGCATTTTGTCATCTGTCCCTACTGGACTGCTTCCATACTTTCTAATGTGCTGTACTAATTCTGGACTCTGGGCCTTTGCACGTGCTGCTTATCCCACCCAGAGTGTTTTTTTATATGGCCCATTCTTACTTAGCCATCATGTGTCATGAAATTCCACTTCCTTAAAGGGAACTTCCCTCATCCCCCTGGGCTAGGTTCATCCCCTCAGATACATATTTCTAGGGCACACCGAACTTCCCTTTAATATCACACTGAGAGTCACTTGTTTAGTGCCAGTGTTCCTCACTAGACTTTAACTCCATGAGGGCAGGAAGCCTATCGTTTTTGCTGCGATATGCCTGGCATTTACTAGCTGTTCACAGATCATCCAATGAATGAATGAATGAATTGAAAATTGACAGTGCAGGGGCGCCTGGGTGGCACAGCGGTTAAGCGTCTGCCTTCGGCTCAGGGCGTGATCCCAGCGTTATGGGATCGAGCCCCACATCAGGCTCCTCCGCTATGAGCCTGCTTCTTCCTCTCCCACTCCCCCTGCTTGTGTTCCCTCTCTCGCTGGCTGTCTCTATCTCTGTCGAATAAATAAATAAATAATCTTTAAAAAAAAAACAAAGAAAATTGACAGTGCATTAAAAGCTTACAAGGTACAAGCCTCTTACATAGATACAACCCTGTGAGGTAAACTTTATTATCTTCACTTTTATGGATTGAAGCCCACAGAGCATAGGGACTATTTATGTAGAATCTGGGCTTCAAATAAAAGAATAAGAAATGCCACCACTAGCACA
The DNA here is from genome assembly GCF_023065955.2 of Ursus arctos. Classification (NCBI taxonomy): domain Eukaryota; kingdom Metazoa; phylum Chordata; class Mammalia; order Carnivora; family Ursidae; genus Ursus; species Ursus arctos. The sequence continues at coordinate 67,172,810 of NW_026622797.1, read as the reverse complement.
GTGCTTAATAAGTGTTAGGCACTATTCTGTACATTTGAGAACTCACAGCAGCCTAATGAGGTAAGTCGCCCTGTAGCATTCATTCTCTGCCTCCCAGTATTCACTCTGGAGCGTCCACTTCTGTATGTCTCAGGAACCTGCAATCTGGAATTTGCAGGGAGCTTGGTCCCCTCTTCACCCTGTGGTCTCCAGTTCTCTTTTTTTCTGTCCCACTAAATAGGGGCAAGTTAGCAAGTCTGCTGGCCAAGCAGATGTCCAGTTGAGGAGCAGAATGCTGTTCTCCCTTTGTTGACCTTCCCGTAGTCTGTATAAGAACCAGCTTGCTTCCAGCCACCAGGAATAAGCATGTGTGGAGAAATACTTCTCTTCATAGTCCTTGCACTCTTCCACAAGTAGCCCCCTCTATCTGTCTTCCATTTAGATCAACCTAGTGGGGTGTGTGTGCGGGGGGTAAGCCATATTCTCTGAGTTGACATCTCAGTGACCTCGGGAAGTTGGAGGGGGAGTGGGGTGTCAGATATTACCTAGTGCCAATAAGTAATAAGATTTGGTTTTCTGAAATCCAGTATATACTTGTATGTTTTGAGGCTAAGTGTCTTCCCTGGAAGACACTAACTGTCTATTTCATCCTGCTAAATTACAAACTGATACCACAGAAGAACGAATTCCCCAGATGAGGGAACAGGTCTTTTTTTCTTCTATACCAAGTCACAATATTAATAATGCAGTCAAATGTGGCTCTGCTGTGAAAGAGTTTGATTTTCAAAGACAATTAGACAATTTTACGGCTGACTTGAAGCATTTGTCTCTAACCACTGAGTTGGTATCAGGTTGCTTCCCTAACGGATTCTTGCTGACAGTCAAAGGAGAGATAAGATGTGGGAAGTACAAAGCTTTTCAATTAATTTATGATTCTGTTAGGTGTAAAGCCTGTAATTACTCTGTGGTTGTTGCCTTTGCCAAAAATAAGTTGAAGCCCAGTTTTATGGGCAAGTTCTTTTATGAACTTGAAAGAGAGCATAGGTTGAAAAAAAAAAAAAAAAGGTTTGTGTTCCCTCCTCTAGAGTGGGAAGTGGGGAAGAACGAAAATTTCTGGCCTGTTCTTTCTCCTAACCAGCGAGTTTATAAAGTGCTATTTGGTGAATAGGGCAGTTATTTAGAAGAATCTTTAGATCCTGTTTTTACATTCTTGACTAGCCATTTCACATCCAGCTGATTCATTCATTCATTCATTCATTCATTCATTCAACAAATATTTATAAGTGCTGCTGTGCATAGGGAATGTTGCAGGCTTTGAGATAAAGTGGTGAACACGGAAAAGGCCCCTCCTCTCTTGGAGCTCCCATGGCACGCAGGTGACTGGAGGCCCACAATATACAAGCAAATAAATTAATGAACAAGACAATTTCAAATGGTGTTGACTTTGGGCAAAAGATAGAGATTGGTGGTGTGATAGAATATGTGGACTAGCGCAGGAAAGCAGCCAGTCCATTCCGACCCACCTAAAACATTACAGACTTAGGGAGCTAGTGCGGGGGAGGTTCCCCATTCCTGCCCCTTTCCATCCTGGCTTTGCAAGGTGGTACTGCTCACATGGCAGGTGGAAATGGAAGCTTTTGCAAAAACCTGGCAAACCATTAACAGGACTCTTTTTGGACTCCCAGTTCAGCTAAGTAGAGCACATGTCTTCTTTAGGGAAAAGAGGAGAAGGCATTAAGAGTCTTAAACAAGAGTAAGGTTCCCCAATCGCCGCCTTAATCAAGTTCATTAAAACCAAATGTATATTTAAAGCTTCCTATGATTAACTTTATTTTAATGTAAGTAATAATATTTGAATTCCTCCGTGATGTCTGAAAGTATCTTCATTTAGGGGATGGAGAGAAGTGCCCGCCGGTGTAAATCTTTGGCTTTCATTAAGTGTTTGTAAGTAGTAAACCCAAAATGCCTGCAGTATAATTTTTAAAAAATATTACTTTATTTTAGAGAGAAAGAGAGAGGGAGGCAGGGAGGGAGAGAGAGGCAGAGGGAGACGGAAAGAATCTCAAGGAGACTCCCTGCTGAGCACAGAGCTGGACATGGGGCTCAATCCCGACATGGGGCTCAATCCCGCAAGCCTGAGATCATGACCTGAGCCAAAACCAAAAGTCAGACACTTAACTGACTGAGCCACCCAGAGGCCCCTGCAGTATAATTTCTAAGAATTAACCACTATGGGAAAAAAGAATACTGGGTTTGAAAAACTACTACTATAGACTGTTTGCATGTTACCCCAGCGACTGTATTTTGACAGCTGAGATAATAAGACTAAACCAAACAGGAGTTTAACACACACACACACACACACACACACACACACACACACACACACACACACTATGTGGGGAAAGATTAATGCAAAGATAGGAGTTGGTGCTTTTGGTTTCACTGACAAATATGGAACGTGATGCACGTATGGTTGTTAGGTTGAAATCATGCCCTGTGCCAGGCCATAAAGTACATGCAGCCCTTCTCTGTTCAACAGGAAATTCTGGAGAGAACTCCTGAGAGCAGTGACCTGTAATTTAGGACTTTGCTCCATAGACAGTGTGGAGAGCAAATTTAAGTCAAAAATGCATTTATTCTGTAAGAATACCTTGGACATGGCCTATACTTGGCCTAACATGGAAAGTTGATGCCTTCTTGAAGCGAGGGAGGTAGCATCACACAAGGGTGCAGAGTATTTGCCCTGATATTTGACAGCCTGGATTCACATCCTCACCTGACCCCTTCCGAGCAGTGCAGTCAGTCAATCCTGATGAAGTAGTCTGACCTCCCTCTGGTTCATTTCTTCATCGATGAAATGTGGGTAATCACAGGCCCAACACTTTGTGCCGCCAAGAGGATTAAGTGAAGACCTCACCTCGCTGTGTGGCTTAGGGTAAGAAGCTCAGAAAATGTTAGCCCTTGTCATTCCCGCCATCATCATGGTGGGGTCCACCTGGTGCCCACATGGGGTTCCTCTTACCATCTTGTGTTTTCCCAGCTGCCTTTTCTCTGTAAAGCAGCATGAAAGTTACATCCCCAGAAATGGCGGTGCTGCTGGGAGGAAAGCACGTGCTGCCGTGAACTTGACTCTTGAAGCGGCACTGCTCTCGGTCTCAGAGTGGCGGAATGTGCTCTTGGTGAAATGCTGCTGTGACTGTCCTCTCCGTGGCCCTGAGTGCAGAAGAAGACATGTCTGGGAATTTTTTCACGAATGTGGCTGATCCAGTGGGAGTTGTATCCAACGGCCTCTCTGTCAGGCTAACTTGAATGTATACATTTATAATATAACATGTATCTATTATATATAAATTATATTATGTTTATACATTTTATTTTATTTTTTATTATATTACGTTAATCACCATACAGTACATCCCTAGTTTTTGATGTGAAGTTCCATGATTCATTACTTGCGTATAACACCCAGTGCACCATGCAATACATGCCCTCCTTACTACCCATCACCAGCCTATCCCAATCCCCCATCCCCCTCCCCTCTGAAGCCATCAGTTTGTTTCCCAGAGTCCATAGTCTCTCATGCTTCATTCCCCCTTCTGTTTACCCCCCTTTCTTCTTCCCTTTCTTCTCCTACCGATCTTCCTACTTCTTATGTTCCATAAATTAATGAAACCATATGATAATTGTCCTTCTCTGCTTGACTTATTTCGCTTAGCATTATCTCCTCCAGTCCTGACCATGTTGCAGCAAATGTTGAGAACTCGTTCTTTCTGATAGCTGAGTAATATTCCATTGTATATATGGACCACAGCTTCTTAATCCAGTCATCTGTTGAAGGGCATCTCGGCTCCTTCCACAATTTAGCTATTGTGGACAATGCTGCTATGAACATTGGGGTGCATATGGCCCTTCTCTTTGCTACGTCTGTATCTTTGGGGTAAATACCCAGTAGTGCAATGGCTGTATCATAGGGTAGCTCAATTTTTAACTTTTTAAGGGACCTCCACACCGTTTTCCAGAGTGGCTGTATCAATTTGCATCTCATCAACAATGTAAGAGGGATCCCCTTTCTCTACATCCTCTCCAACATTTGTTGTTTCCTGCCTTGTCAATTTTTACCATTCTAACTGGCGTAAGGGGTATCTCAGTGTGATTTTGATTTGAATTTCCCTGATGGCTAATGATTTTGAACATTTTTTCATATGTCTGTTAGCCATTTGTATGTCTTCTTTAGAAAAGTGTCTGTTCATACCTTCTGCCCATTTTGTTTATTTGTTTCTTGTGTATTGAGTTTGAGAAGTTCTTTATACATTTTAAAATGCATTTAAAAAATATATAGCACCAGAACTGAGTAAGCAAAATGAATGCTCTTATATTATGTAGGGAGATCCTTGGGAAGCTGCCAGTAGGCTGGAGAGTCTTCTCTCTTCTGCTTAGGCCATGCTACAAACCTGGGCAAGACACTTACTTTCTTTTCCTTTCATTTACCCATCTGACAGTAAATATGATGGACACAAAGAGACATTTATTTATTACAATGTTATTTGTGACCAAAAAAAAAAAAAAAAAAAAAGAAGTGGAAACAACTTAAATGTTTATCAATAAGGGAATTGCCTAATTAGACTACAGTATTCCATAGAATACTATAATAGCAGTTCTTGAAAAAAGCACGTTGCAGATAATACATATGGTAATTATACTAAAATGCACACACACACACACAACTGTCTACCATGGAGAGAGTGTGTATATTTCTGCTTCTATGTGTGTGTGCACCCACAGAAATAATCTGGAAGGGATGACACCAAACTAGGAATGCGGTTTCCTACAGGAAGGCAATTGGGTGGAGAGGAGGTGGTGGTCAAGGGGAATTTTGCTTTATCATATTTAACTTTACAATGAGAATTTATGCATGTATTGTGTGATTAAATTTAAAATAATTTCTAAAATACTCGTGAGGCTGAAGTATCTTATTTTGGGCTTCTGTGACAACAAATAAACAACAAACATTTACTTCTTACAGTTTGGAAGTCCAAGACAAGGCAGCAGGGATTTGGGTTTCGGTGAGAACTCTCTTCCTGGCTCGTAGACAGCTGCCTTCTTGCTGCGTCCTCACATGGCAGAGAGGCGGGGCTGGGGGGGGTGCTCTGGTCTCTTCCTCTTCTTACAAAGGTACTAATCGTACTAATCCCATCATGGGGGCACCACCCTCACAACCTCATCCAAACCCAAGTACCTTCCAAAGGCCCTGCTTCCTAATACCATCACCTTGGGGATTACGACTTCAATATATGAATTTGGAGAGACACACACATTTAGTCTGTAGCACTAACCTATAAGGTTTTTGAAAATCCCCACTGCAGAGCATAAGGCTGCATATTTGTGAAGATAACACATTACATTCTTACTCCAGGAACCTCCCTCCGTACCAACCCCCTCCCCACCCCCCCACCCCCCAAGGTTTTAGAGTTTGGACACTGGTATTTTTCAGATATAATAGCCAGTGATTCTTCTTCAACCAAAATCCATGTTCAATTCAGATGCTAAGTGTTTAGATGACTAAATAAAGTGAACAGTGTACTAGTAGTTAGACTGTGGTCTGCAAAGGAGTTTAATCTGCTCTGAAGGCCTGACTAGGCCAAAGAAGCTGGATATCTTTGTCAAATAACTTAAATCTGGGTTAGTAAAAAGGGGTGTCACTAAGAAGGTAATATAAACACCCAGGAGATTCAGACATGAGGGCACAGATCTGTGAGAGCTGAATTATTTGGCTTCAAATCTAAAGTTGTGCTTTTAAGGGAATAAATGTTAGGTTTGGGCATTGAAGGGAGAAACCAACTTCTTGGGAAATGAGGAGGGAGAGGCATGGGAGAAGCAGTGAGGTGGGGGGAAGGGGGAGAGGCAGTGAGGAGGGAGGGAAGGGGAGTGGCTGGTGTTGTTAGTTGTTAAGCAGAACTGAGTGGAGGTAAACTTCACTCCCTCAGTTCAAACTTAGAGAGGATGTTTCTGAAGACAGTTGGAACTGTCAGCCGTTGGAACCTGACTGAGTCTCCTGGAATGGTAATTTTCAGTAGAGAAGATGATGTATTTGAAGGGGGGGGTGGTGGGGGCAGACTGAAGAGTTTTATTTTTTTAGAAGAATTTATTTTAGAGAAAGAAAGAGAGCAGGGGTGGGGGTAGAGGGAGAGGGAGAGAATCTCCAGCAGACTCCCTGATGAGTGTAGAGCCCCGCATGGGGCTCAATGTCACAACCCTGAGATCATGACCTACCTGAGCCAAAATCAAGAGTCAGATGCTTAACCGACTGAGCCATGTAGGAGTTTTAAAAAGCATATTCTAGATATCAATGTTTGTAATACAAAGGAATAAAAAAAACCTAACAAAATCTTCTAGACTGGTTGTAATACCCAGAAAACACCGCAAGAGACCTGAGTTTTAAAAGATTAAGAGTTACCCACAAACAAGCTTAAAGCTAAGGACCATGGGTGTCTCAGAGCTATGGGGCTTCTGTGAATCCACCACTGCACTAACCATTATCCGTGGCCTGGATAATTTGTACATATGTCCTATTTTTTTTAAATGTCTATAGAACAAAAATAAAATACCAGTTTTTCGTAGTGGCTTTGGTCACTGGGCATTTTCTTGACCACTTGAAAAAATGTTTTATTATAAAACATTTTAATACATATGAAAGTAGAAAGAAAAGCACAATGGACCTGTACAAATCCCCTCGGATTCACAATTTTCAGAGTATGGCCAATCATATTTCTTCTATACTCCTTTCCTCCAAAACTGGGTTACTTTGGACAAATCCAGACAGCATGTTATTCCATCTGTGGATATTTCATTTTGTACATCTACAAGCGCTCTTCTAAAGTAAATAACTGCAGCATCTTTATCACACATTCAAAAATTAATCACTCCTTGTTATCATAAAATGTTCAGTAATTATTCACGTTTTTCTGACCGTCACATAAAATTTTAAGTTTCTTTTCGTCGAAATCCTAAAGAGGCTGTCTATAACAATTGGCTGTCTTTTAAGTCTTTCTTAATCTCTAGGTTTCTCCTCCATCTCTTTTTTATTTTCTGCAGTTTTTTGTTGGTGTTGAAGAAATCAGGTCACTTATCTTACAGAGCAGTGTTTTCCAATGTGGTCTGGTGCTGGTTTGTGACAAGTAGAGAGTAAATGTTTAGAAATTATTATAGCAGTTAGACATTGCTGTAACATCCAGGCACATGAGTATTACCAGCAAATGTGGTTTGGACTTTTGTGTACGAGGCCATTCTAATGCTGAAGCTGGAGTGATAAGAAAACATTCTAGAATAATTATGAAGATGAAGAAAAGCTTGTGTCAGAAAGTAAATAAACCTGCTGCTTCCTTCATCACAAATGTCTTGGCTATGAAAACATGTCAGCAGAGGGGCGCCTGGGTGGCTCAGCTGGTTAAGTGTCTGCCTTTGGCTCCGGTCGTGATCTCAGGGTCCGGGGGTTTAGCCTTGCATTAGTCTCCCTGCTCAGCGGGAGAGCCTGTTTCTCCCTCTCCGTCTGCAGCTCCCCCTGCTTGTATGCTCTCTCTTGCTCTCTTTCAAATAAATAAATAAATAAAAATCTTAAAAAAAAAAAAAACATGTCAGCAGAATTAAACAGTAGGCTTAGCGATATATGAAAAGTTATGAATTTACATAAAGGCTAATCTGTTAAATTTGAGATTATTTATGATGTGATAAGTGGAAGCTGATCATAAACAATAGTTATGGCATACAGAAGTGTGATGGTTTTTGACGGAAAAAGTTCAGTCAAATGTAAGAGCTCTTAGTGTTCCTTCCTCAAGATAAGCAGCCAGTTTGGTTGCAACTCTAAAAATGTGAATTTCTCTGATATCTTTGGTATTTTATCATCTTAATACTTTTGTGCAAAGAAGAAAAGCCACATGTTTTTTCAATGGCAAATAAAATCAAAATGGAAGTAAAGTCTTGGAAGAGCAGAGTTTCAATTGATTTTATGACATATTCCATAATTATAACCACTATCAATGAAGAATATTCACGTGTGACATTCTACCTATATAACAAGTGATCACCAGACATCTTTTGAATTTGATCAAGCCTTTTGAATTTAACTGTCACACTGGTTAATAAGTTTGAAGCAAGCTGATTTGAAACATTAAAAACTTTAAATAGTGATATACATAGCGTTCATTCAAAGTGTGTAGGTAAGCATTTAATATGAAGAATTGCTACTTTGTTCATAGCCTTATTTAGCTGTGACTGCAGAATGACAGAAAGTTGGGAGTGTAATAACAATTTTCTATTAATTGCCTATATGCACATTTTCAAAGAATAAAGTGCATAGCTTTATGAATTCTTTTCTTCTTATTTTATGCTTTGTTAATCTATAAATAAAAATTGGGGCTTGTATTTTGTGTGTTAAAATTTTTTCTGGTAATGCATTTTTATTATATTTACAAATATAATTTTAAAAACTGAGACAGGTCAGAAGTAAAAAGTCAAGTTAGAAGAAAGTGTCCCCATGGTGTCCTTTAACATGTGCCTCTATTTCTTGTATTTCCTGTAAATTGGTAGTTAGCTCTCCTAGAAGCTTGGTCAGAGTCAGGTTCTTTTTTGGGGGTGGGAGGGAACAATTGGTGTTATGTACTTCTGTGGGGAGGTATACAATGTCTGGTTGCTGCTGTCTCTCTCTGTGATGTTATTACCTGTTGATTGCTGAAATCCATTAATTCATTAGGCAATGTACAGGGGCCATGTTCTGTCATTCCTCCTTCATTTATCTCTGTGCTTCTGTACTATGAGATACTTGTACAAAGAGAAACTTCATCTCATCAATTATTTGATCACCCTGAGGCATAGTAGGCATGAATAGTATAGGACACAAAATCCTTTTGACACTCTCAACAGTCCTTGTACCTGGTGCTGCTTTTCTAGTGGTCTCTTGTCATAGACAAATGGCTCTTACCATTTTTTTCTTAAGTTTTTATTTTAATTCCGGTTATTTCACATGCAGTGTTATATCATCTTCAGGCATACAGTATAGTGATTCAACACTTCCATATATCACCTGGTGCTCATCACAACAAATGCACTCCTTAATCCCCATCACCTGTTGAACCCATCCCTCTGCCCACCTCCCCTCTGGTAACCATCAGTTTGTTCTCTATAATTAAGAGTCTGTTTCTTGCTTTGTCTCCCTTAATTTTTTTTCCCTTTGCTTGTTTGTTTCTTAAATTCCACATATGAGTGAAATCATATGGTATTTGTCTTTCTCTGACTGACTTATTTTGCTTAGCATTAATCTTTCTGGCTCCATCCATGTTGTTGCAAATAGCAAGATTTCATTCTTTTTATGGCTGAATAATTTTCCATTGTATATACTTACCACTTCTTTATCCATTCATCAATCCATGGACACTGGGCTGTTTTCATAACTTAGCTACTGTAGATAATGCTGCTATAAACATTGGGGTGCATGTGTCCCTTTGAATTAGTGTTTTTCTGTTCTTTGCATAAATATCCACTGTTGGGATTGCTGGATCATAAGGTAGTTCTATTTTTAATTTTTTTGAGGAAACTCCATGCTGTTTTCTACAGTGGCTGCACCAGTTTGCATTCCCACCAACAGTGCATAAGTGTTCCTTTTTCTCCACATTCTTGCCAACACCTGTTGTTTCTGTGTTGTTGATTTTAGCCATTCTGACAGGTGCGAGATGATATCTCATTGTAGTTTTGATTTGCATTTCCCTGATGATAAGTGATGATGAGCATCTTTTCATGTGTCTGTTGGCCTACTGGATGACTTCTTTGGAGAAGTATTTGTTCAAGGCTTCTGCCTACTTTTAATTGGATTATTCATTTTTTTTGAGTGTTGAATTCTGTAAGTTCCTTATATATTTTGAATACTAACCCTTTATCAGATAGTCATTTGCAAATATCTTCTCCCATTCAGTAGATTGCATTTTAGTTTTGTTCATTTTCCTTCTGCGCAGAAGGTTTTTGTTTTGATGTAGTCCCAGTAGTTTATTTTTGCTTTTGTCTTCCTTGTGTCAGAAGACATATCTAGAAAGAAGTTGCTATGCCTAATGTCAATGAAGTTACTGCCTGTACTCTTTTAGGATTTTTATAGTTTCAGGTCTCACATTTAAGTCTTTAATCCATTTTGAGTTCATTTTTGTGTGATATAAGAAAGTGGTCCAATTTCATTCTTTTTCATGTTGCTGTCCGTTTTCCCAACACCATTCGTTGAAGAGATTGTCTTTTTCCCATTGCATATTCTTGCCTACTTTGTTGAAGACTGATTGACCATATAATTGTGGGTTTATTTCTGGATTTTCTATTCTGTTCTATTGATCCATGTATCTTTTTGTGCCAGTACCATACTGTTTTGATTACTGCAGCTTTGAAATATAACTTGAAGTAACTTGAAGTCTGGAATTCTGATGGTTCCAGCTTTGCTTTTCTTTTTCAAGAGTGTTTTGACTATTCTCAATCTTTTGTGGTTCTATGTAAATTTTACAATTCTTTGTCTCACCAAGTGTTTAATGAGTATCTACTCTGTGCAAAGCACTGTGGAGGCAAATAAGGAATAAATAAGAGTAGGATATGGTTCTTTGTGTATGTCATTGTTTGGATCAGCTCTGACACCTAAGATTATTTAAGATCATCAGTGTAAGTAATTCAGTGCTAAATCACTTCACTCCACAACCTCCCCCTATTAAGTTAAAAATGAACTGCAGGTATTCCTAATTATAGCTTTTAATTTCAATTTCAGAAGCTCGTGTCATTTTTTTCTTCCTATTTGTCTAACATATTTGTATTTCTGCTCATTAAAAAATGGTAACTTTGTAGGGATAATGGGAATTTCAATTGCCCAGATGAGTATCTTTTAGCTGTTGAATCTCAAATTGCCAAACACGTATTTGTGGGCTTTTTATGGTATCTTACATACAGCTTGCTGGATACTGGATGAAATTTATGCCACTAAATATCATGGACATGTAAGGAATATGAGACATGACGAAAGGAAAATGTAACGTGAATGTTCCTTCATACAGTCTTTTAAAGGAATATCTACTGCCTTTGACTTTACTTTTTTAGACTGCCAACTATTATTCCAGGAATAAAATACATGTTTTGCTTTACAGATGTAAGAAAAATAACATCTATAGGTCTTCCTATTCTACAGAGAGAGCATCCTGACTCTCCCACAGGGAACCATTATGAGGGTTCTGCCAGTTTCTAGGTATATCTATATGAAATGCTCCTGTGGACCTACTAGACCCACTATAAAGCAGACATGGTGACAACTTTGTCACTTGGACTCCATAAGCCTCTGCTCCAATTGGAGAACTACCATTTTGGTCCCGTGGCATCAGGGTCAGCTATAGCCAACATGAAAAATCTGGCATTCCACTTTCCCCAGTGCCAACAATCCTAGTAAATGGTTCCAGGTCCTTCTGTAGAAGGATCAATGAAATCTTTATCATATGAGCTGTGTGATGGTATTATAGGGTCCTTCCCCAAGAAGACCTAGCCTCTTCTCAGCCAGTGGCCTCTAAACCTATGAATTACAGCAACTGATACCAATCTTCTGCTCTCAGATCACTCTTTTTTTTTTTTAGTACAAGTCAAGTAACATCCTAATCAGTTGTCTTCCTGTCTTGCCCATGGCCAATCAACATGGCCACAGATTTCCTTTCTGATGGCCAAAGCCCCTTGTTTGTCACTGTGGCCTTACTGGCTGTTACGTATTTACATCCACCTACCTCTGATGGTTAATTGTCACAACCTGGCCTCTGCTATTTTGGAATCCTCTCATCTCCCATTAATTCAAAAGAGCCTTATACTATGGCAGCATCTCCTGTAGTCCACTCTAGTCGATAGAGAAGAGAGCCACTGGACTTCTCCATGATGCCATCCCCCTCACTAGTGCCCTTTTCCCTTTAGTGAAGGAAGGGAACTCCTGGCCTTCCTGGGATCATGTTCAGATAGTGAGTTCTTTGGTTCTCTTATAATAAATCCAGTCTAGCACACCCACATTTTCGCCTTTTGACTCCTCCCTCAATATTCTACCAAGGCTGTTCCAGCATCTCTGTCAGTTTCTGTAGGCCATTATTGGTTTTTTTTTTTTTTTTTAAGATTGTATTTATTTATTTGACAGACAGCCGGTGAGAGAGGGAACACAAGCAGGGGGAGTGGGAGAGGAAGAAGCAGGCTCCCAGTGGAGGAGCCCGATGCGGGGCTCGATCCCAGGACCCTGGGATCATGCCCTGGGCCAAAGGCAGATTCTTAATGGGTAAGCCACCCAGGTGCCCCTTAATGAGTAACCCACCCATTATTGTGCCCAGGCTTCAAGGAATCCTGCCAGCTTCAGGTGTCTGTGTCAGATACTAAGCCACAACTTACAAAATGGTGCTTTTGTGTTGACAAATTCTCATCAGTGTAGCCTGACATTCATCCCATTGACCCTCCCTCACCATGTGTTCCCTCAGTTCCATCAGTACAGAACAGTGGAAACAGAAAATCCTTCCCTTTGAAGCTAGTTCCTGCAGGAGCAGGGACTCTGTTTCCTCACATGGTGCTGAGGTGCTGACGTGCTGACTGCTGAGGTGCTGACCCTCTTTATTGGCTGGGGTGGAGGGATTTTGAGGAAGAGGAGCATCACCTTATGAGGCAGTTGCCTCAGGTGAGGTCTTTGGTCTCTAGGCAAGAAGAGGCAGCTCTCCTCTGAAAATAAAAGTTGCTTTGGGGGTTCAGAAAGTTCAGGGGGAATTTGGGAGCTCAGGATTTTGGAACTTGTCCACAAAATGTCCCTATGGCAAGTCTCAGGGTGGCTCCATCTGTGTAAACTTTCCACACCTCTAGGTCGTGCCAAGAGGTGTCCTGGGGGAGTCCCACTCCGTGGTGTCAAAGAAACTGCATCCCCGATGAGGTGCTGTGTAGGTCTATGGTCGGTAGTTCTGGTTGGAGCAGCAGTGGCTGACAAGGTGAAGTCAGGAGAATGATGAAGTGCTACACACAAGTGTCCAAAACAAGGGGTCTCCACGAGACTTTATTTACAAGATGAGGTCAGAAAAATAAATCATTTAAACCCTTCCTGTGTGACAGATACACTCACAGGGTTCATGGAGGCCAGGTTCTTCCAAGTGTCTCAAACCCCAAAATTGGACTAACTCTTACAGAAAGCAATATTGACTCAGAGTCAGACATGGTTGTCTAGTCCCATAATAACAATAATAATAGTCATTACGAAAAGCTGGTATCTATGTACATTTTGTATTCTATTCTTATTTCCATAACATGCTGTTTCTATTATCTTATTTCACACTATCTTATTTAATGTTCATCACCATTCTATCACAAATAGATAATATGTCCATTTTACAAAGGAAGCGGCTGATACTCAAGAGAGGTTAAGTAGCTCCTACTGGTTAAATACCAGTAAGGAGCGGATTCTAAATCTATCTGACTCTGATGTTAACCAACTGATTTTTAGCAGCTATGGTGACACCCAACAAAGCCATGAAAATTCAAGGGAGGTAATGTATATACTAGTCAGAATTTTATACATATGTAAATAATTTATACATAGGTCAATAATTTCTGAGAAAGGAACAGTACAGCAAGCCAATGATGTTCTTAAAACACCATTTTAAAAAAGCTGAAAGCAATGTGATGATTTTTTAAAATTGCATCAAACTACAATTAGGAAAAAGTAAATGCAAAAAAAAAAAAAAGGAGGAGGAAGGGGGGGGAGGGGGAGGAGGAGGAGGAAACAACAGAAGGAAGCCCTTATTATGTAGGATCTTCTCTCACTGTGATTGACATTCACCGAGAGGGGCAGTCCCAAGGACCATTAAAGAAATACCCCCTGCAGTCAGCCTTTCTTCAGTCCTTGGTAATTATAGGATAAATTTTGAACTGTCACCCCTGAAATATTACTTTCAAGGAAATTTCTGATTTATGTAGTACTGTTGGCATTGCTAAAACGGGTAACTAGGAAGATGCTGTTACAACTTGCTATTTGGGGGATTACATATGATGCATTCCAGCAACAAATTGAGGCAGGTGTAGGGGGCAACTGTTGTTCTGGCAAGAGGCGGATCTCAGAGATGGGAAACCAGCATTATCACACCTTCCTCCTGCCAGCTCTGGAGAGCTGCATGCTGAGTGGCTTCAGAGTCATGGTGATGGGACCTGCCTCTTTGGCATGTAGCCCCAGTGTTAATGTGTTTGCCCATACTTGGGGACGAAGGGGGTAAGGTGGGAAGCCGTCAAGCATGGTGTCTTGTTCCCAGGCCCTGGGGTTTTGGAGGGGGAGCATCCTGCTCAGCTGATTCCCAGCCAACAAGGGCTCCCTGACAGCAGCTGCCTGACAGCTTATCTTCAGGAACTCTGGAGATAACTCTTGCCATCCCTGTTTTTCTGCTTGTTGATATGTCTTCTTTTATGGCAGGGTTTCCCACTTTTGACTGAATAGTAAACCTCACCTGTGTAACTCCTTAGATATTATATAGAAGTTGTGTCCTTTACTGGGTCTGATAGAAATACGTGATGAGTGAGTGTATCCTGGGGATGTCAGAAGTGCATTTGGTAGGAGCCAGTTTCAACTGTTTCTGTGAACGTTAACATCAATAATAGTTTGTTGGGCACTTTCTATGTGTGGTCACTGTGCCAAATATTATTATCCTTTGGAGCTTTGTTATTGTTTTCATAAAGTTGTCCAGTGTCATGGTGCTTTGTAAAGAAGTATGATCCTGTCTCAGTGTGTGGCCCAGGGAGCATATGATTTGCATAGTAATAATTATGCTTCCATTTCCATTGGAATACATCCAAAATACATGCTTTTTAAGACTAATTGGATAAAAATTAGTCATGAACTAATGAAATGCTGTTCTTGGTGTCCTCTTCTTTCCATCCATTGGGCATTTGATGTGAGCCCAGTGGGTGGAGTGAGTTGCTTCTTTGGAGGAAGGGGTAAGGCTGCTGTTGACCTAGAGCAGAGGGCTGTGATGTCCGGGGTCAGCCTTGTCTGCCAGCAGTTTTTCAGTTAATGATATTCACGCAGTGATAGTTCTTTTGCTCTGTAACATATTTATAAAAAACAACAAAAGCAAACTAGAGTTAAAGATTTGTTCTTCTTACATGACTTTTTGAAGGCATAGACTGCTTCTCAGAGTCGAAAGGAATAGACAGAAAGCCAGTGCCCAGCACTCCTGCCTCTGGGACTCTCATATGCCTTATATGATTTACATAGACCCATAGGATACATGTGATTGTGAGAAATATGCATAGAAACATCTGCTAAATTTGAACATACACGTGCACGCCTGTGACCCAACAACTCCAATCCTAGGTAGACGTGGCATCTGTGTCTTCACGGAAAGGTACGCATGTAAGAATGTTCATAGCCACGCTGTTTTCAGCACACAAAATATAAAACCACCCAAAAGCCCATCAATAGAAGAATGGACAAATGAATTTTGGAATTGTGGAATATTCAGATGATGGAACACTACATAGCCATGAGAATGAGTGGAGTAGAACTATAAGCAACAGTGTGGATGAATTTCACAAATAAAATGTGGAATGAAAGAAGCCAGGCAGAAAAGGATACGTACTATTTGATTCCATTCATATAAAGTTCAAAAATAGGAAAAACTAATCCGTGATACTAAAAATCAGGAGAGTGGTTACTCTTGGGGGTGAAGATAGAATTAGACGTGCGTGAGGGGTGGTTCTGGGATACTGGTGATCTGTTTTGTTGACTGAGATGCTAGTTATACAGGTCTGTTCTGTTTCTGAACATTCAACACACTGTACGCTTATTTGTACACTTCTGTATATTATAAGTTTTTAAAAGAAAGAATGGCTATATACACGTTATATACACGTTATATACACGTTTAATATATACACACATAATTTTTTTTCAGGTTTTTCCCACCTCTGGTTTTAATTCTAAGCTAAAATGTTGCTAAACATGATACAGACTATGGAATTATAATATATATATTCTTTTTTTTAAGTTTTTTATTTTTATTATTTATTTATTTATTTAAAGATTTTATTTATTTATTTGACAGAGAGAGACAGCCAGCAAAAGAGGGAACACAACCAGAGGGAGTGGGAAAGGAAGAAGCAGGCTCCCAGTAGAGGAGCCTGATGTGGGGCTCGATCTCAGAATGCTGGGATCATGCCCTGAGCCGAAGGCAGATGCTTAATGACTGAGCCGTGCAGGCACCCCTCTTTTTTTAAAGTTTTAAAAAAGATTTTATTTATTTATTTGTCAGAGACAAAGAGAGAGCACAAGCAGGGAGAGTGGCAGGCAGAGGGAGAAGCAGGCTCCCTGCTGAGCAAGGAGCCAGATGTGGGACTCGATCCAAGGATGCTGGGATCATGACCTGAGTGGAAGATAGATGGTTAACTGACTGAGTCACTCAGGCATCCCTGTAATACATGTATTCTATCAGAAGGAATGCATCCCTGTAATACATATATTCTATTAGAAAGAATGCCTACAAATCCCCGGGTACCTGGGTGGCTCCATTTGTTAAGCATCTACCTTCAGCTCAGGTCATGATCCCAGGGTCCTGGGATCGATCCCCATGTCAGGCTCCCTGCTCAGTGGGGAGCCTGCTTCTCCCTCTCCCTATGCTGCTCCCCCTGCTTGTTGTGCTCTCTCTCTCTGTCAAATGAATAAGTAAAACCTTTTTTAAAAAGTTCCCAGTGAGCAGAGATTCAGCTTTCTAGTTTGGGGAGGGATGGGGGATTGGAAGGGATTGCACTTGAGTGTAGTGTTCCCCCACCCCACCCCCGCCAAGCCCCTTCTTCTTATCAGTAGTTGCATCCTCCCTCTGGTGTGATCTTTGTCTTTTCATGTTGTCCTTCCTCCTGCGTTCCTCCCTCTCTCCTCCCCTTTCTCCTTCTTTTTTCTCTACTGCCCTTTCCCATTGTGCTCTTTGTTTGAACTTTGGCCTAGATATAAATGGCCATCAAAGAGGTGATCTGCCCAAACACAGAGAACACATGAAACTGTCCTCATCCAGGTTTGGGGAGGAACCCCTCCCCCACAGAGAAGGGCTGGAGGGGGTCTGGATTCTTCCCAAGGACGAGTCCCAAAGAAGATCGATGGAAGCTCAGGAATGAAAGCTTCACTTTACCATAGCGAATCCAGACACACCCTTTGCTGAAGAGAACCATAGCCTCATTCCCTGAGAAGACTATCAGAAGAGGGAGGGCACAGGTTTCACCTAGGACTTTGCACAGAGGGTCCTCAAGCTTTGTAATTTTTTAGGTTGACCCTGTCTCCTGAAGACTGCTGAAGCTCAACTAATTAAATATATTTTCATAGTGGAAATAATTTGACTATAATAATAATGAGAAATTCCTGAGAGACCTAACTATGTTAAGATTGTTTAAGACTCTTGGGGATAAATATTTCTGGGGCTAATTTGGGCATAAAATAAGCAACTCAAGGTCAGTGTCATTTCGGTTCCTGCTGCCTTCACTGTAGGATCCTCTTCTCCTTGTAAAGATGTGGCAGAATTTTAATTTCAAATAATGCACCATAATTGATGCTGATGACAACTGGGTGTGTTTGTTATGTGATGCAATTATTAGCAAAAGAATTTGGACCAAATTTGCTCATGGTTAATCTATGACTGAAACTTGAAATATGAACAATAATCAGTTTGAGAGAAAGTCTGAGCTGGGAAATAACAAGGGTTAGAGAGAGGCTGAATGTGAGGAGAGCTGACTTCTGGCTGAGCATTTCCCTGAAGCTTGCCCGTCACCTCATGAACAGGTCCTCACCTTCCTGGGATGCAGTCTACCAGGTCAGAGTCCATCTTCCCAAGCATGCACATGTCTCATTGTCAGTATGGCCCGAGTATGGGGAGAGGCTGCAGAGCCTCCCTGATGACCAGCTCTACTTGAAGTCCTAATTCCCCTCCTCCAGGGACACTTGATCCCAGCGAAAGTCTGTGCCGAAGCCAAACGCTGTGTCATGCTGTGTATTGAGTAAGGCCAAGGGACCAAGCTCTCCCTGGGGCAGCCCTTGGGAACTATAGAGAAAAGATGGAAGAAGGATTAAATGATGGGAGGGATTTGGAAATCTAATAGAAGATTTTGGCCTCTGGTTGACTTTACACATGCGCACATGCACAATTAATATTTCCTGAGTGCTTACTGTGTGCCAGGTGCTATGCTGAGTGCTTGTCATGTACACCCACAGGTAATTCTTTCAGCTGCCTGATGAAGCCAGTAGCTACCATTATTATCCCCATTTTACAGATAAGGACATTAAAGCCCAAGAAAGTTACAGAACTTGCGGAAAGTCATGAAACACACTCTGCGGGTGGTGTGTTTCAATAATCTTCTCCCTTTGCTTCGACCTACTTCTACCTCAACCACTTGAAAGGGAATTGAGATGGGAAATCCATGTGTGTATAGTCTTTTGCAAACAGTGGTATGGAAACAGTTGATGTAGTACCAGCATTTCCGGAACACTGGATGTTTCCTTTTGTAGGTGATGGACGGTATTACTGTCAAATCACATCTAACACAGTCATGTTTGCTGAAAGTTGCAGATTTTGAAAGAGCTATTGCAGAAAGTCTCGTGGATTAGGGTAAATGGGAGTTGGGAGGAGGGGTGACATGCATCATAGTCTTTATCGTAGTATCAGATGGCTATTATTTTAATACTTCATTGACAGAACAATTGATCAAAATGGGATCACTCATATGAAAACTGGGTCCAACAGACTTAAAAACAGTAATTTCTGGAAGATCACAGAGCAGACTTTGATAAGTAGAAGCCATCTGTGTGTGTGAGTGGTCTCCTGCAAGGGTCATGGGCTTGCCAACTGAGAGATCTCCTCCAGCTTTGAGAGAAGCTTTGGGAGAAAGCTTTTGAGAGAAGGCCTCTGTTCCCTGAGGAACATAGTGGGGGGAAAATGCTGAAATTACAGTGACAAGTCGCTGTGAGGTTTACTTCTGAGTAGAAACTCATGATGTTTACTTCTGAGAAAACACTCATGTTAATCCCAGACTTCCCTTTATGGTATTTGAAACTATGTCTGTGGGGTTGCCCTCACTTAATTCTTGGCTGACAGAGCAACTTTATGATTGGGGGGGGTGTTTGCACGTGCTCGCGCATCTGTGCACTGAGGTTCAGAACCGGGAACTGAACGTCTGCCAGGGCTCTCTCTTAGCTCAGCAGTTTCCTGCAGGTTGACCGTGGAGTACTCAGCCTGAGTGAAGAACACTCTGTTGGCACATGAAGTCAGTAGGCACTTAGCCCCTGGAACCTGACTGTCCCTCAGAAGTAGTGAAGGATCCCTTGGTTGCAACAGCATCACGAGTGTTGAAGTGACTTAGTAGAGTCCTGGCGCTTGGCCATGCAAGTGTGGGTGAGTGACTTTGAAAAGGAAGCACAGCTTGTGATTGTAGGTGACCCCTGACAGGTAATTGACAAAGAGTTATTGGACATCCATTATGTATAAGGCATTTTGTGTTATTTCCTGTGGCTGCTGTAACAAATCACCGTAAACCCGATGGCTTAAAACAATAGGAAGTTATCCTCTCACATTCTGGAGGCCAGAAGTCTGAAATCAAGGGGTCAGCTGGGCTGTACTCCCTGTGGGGGCTCTAGGGGATACTTCTTTCTTTCCTCATCTGTCCTCTGATGGCTCCAGGTGGCATGTGGCCTCATCACTCTAATCTCTGCCTCTGGGGTCACACAACCTCCTCTTCTTCTGTCCTAAAACTCCCTCTGCTTCTCTAAGGATTCACGTGATTGCATTTAGGACCCACCCAGATAATCCAGAAAAACTGGCTTTTCTCAGGATACTTAACATAATATATCTTTTGTCATATAATTTAACACTCAGGCTCTGGGGATTAGGACATGGACATATCTTTTTGGGGGCCACCACTGAACTCGCTGCAGCATTCAATGATTTATTTGGACACATGGAAAAATAAGAGCATTGACTTGCTCATAGGAGTCTCTGATCCAGTTGTGTAAGCATAGATATGTTTGTTTACTCAGCAAGTATGTACTGTTCACACGCCATGCACCAGGCTGTGTGCTTGCATTGGATTTACAGAAAGGAATGAGACACAGCCCCTGTGCTAGAGAAGCTGAGTCTGAGAGAAAGACATTGTAAACAAGGGTAACCCTAAAGAATTTCAATCTCATGTCGTCTAGTATTTGTATGGACATCTTCAAATAATCACAATCCAAAGGCCAAAAGTAATTTAAAAAGAATAGTAATCATTTACTTGTTGCTCTTAAAAAATTAAAGGAAACTTGATTCATAAACTCTCAGTAACAATTTTCATATCCCCTTTACTCCCCCTAATTCTCTCATATTCCACAATGTTTAGAAGCCTATCGTTTACTGTTGTTTCATCCTCCATCCTGCATGGCACTTCTTGCTCTCTCTCCCAACTCTGTTATACACATTAGCTTGACCCCCTTGACAAGTGAACCTTCTCCTTTCCCTTCTCTGCTGACTGTCCTCTAATTCTGCATCCTAAAGCCCAGGAAGCTCTCTGGCTGGGACAGTGTCCTTAGAAAAGCAGCTGAATGAAGAAGTCTTTTTAATCAGAAGGCAGGAGGAGAGGCCAAGAATACTGACATGACACAACTGCAGTCCAGTTGGGTAAATACTTACAGTGAGATTTAAAAGTTACATTATTTTGTATTAGCTTCATTAGATGTTTGCAGCAACCCAATGGATAAAAACTGTTATTCTTCCTATTTTACACACGAGGAAAAGAACCTAGATTTATTAAGTACATTGCCCAACATAAGTAGTCAAGCTGGGATTTGAGCTCAATGTACCTGGGATTTGGGCCTTGGGAACCTGGAAGATGGAGTAACATTGGAGGAATCATCTGAGAGAAGAACACCTTGAATCAGGTTTGAAGGATAAGATGGAGTTTGGAAAAGATCTGAAGAGCATTGTAAGCTCTTGTAAAATGGCAGGATGGTGCTTTTAAGGTTTTGAGTACCTGTGAAGCCAGGGTGAAGAATGGTTGGGTGGGGTGTCAGCAGAGCAGGTGGTTGGAAATAGAGGTAAGACCAGGCCATGTGTGGATTTGTGTCTTGCTAGACTTTGTTCTGGCGGAACGTGAGTCAGTGAGGGTTATAAGCAAAGGCGAAGCATGATCACGTTTGCTGTGTAAAGAGCATTCTGAGAGTGATCACATATATTGAGGTGGGGAGGAAGTGGGCAGGGCTGGAGACAGGGAGACTACCGTGGGAGGCAGCTTCTGCACGCGAACTTCTGTCCTGTGAGTAGCAGTCTCCATAACCCCCATATGATCTGGTCGTAAAAGGCTCTTTGACTAGAAGCACAGAGGATGAGAGGTCCACAGACAAAAGCGAAATAATTAGCACCAAAGACGTAGGTGCTGCTTGGCAGAGAGGCAGAGTTAATGACCCTCCTCCTGGCAGCTCATCTGTCTATACTCTGTCTTTGCCATGTTGAAACAAACTGGAGGAGAAGTTTCTCATTACTCTCTTTCTTCTGACACTGACACATCAGAAGGGGGAACTTCTCTCTTATTGGCTCAGTGATCTTCTATGGCCCAGTCAGAGGAGAGAGAAAATGGCTCTGTCTTTCCTGAGGGTCAAATTTAATAAATCCTAACAACTATCTGGGCAGATTATACTGACTTCTACAGAGTTATCTTTTATTGCATTCTGAGCCAAAGCGCACTCACTGTCAGAATCCTGAACACTAGTCTGGCCTACTTTTCCCTTGGTAAAAACTCATCCTCAGCAGTAGATTCCATTACACAAGCGGAAAACTACTTCACCTTTCTTGTTCAATTTCCATGTTTAGATAATCACAAGCAGAATTTCAAGAAACATCATTAGCATCCAGTTAGAGACCACTGTGATAGTTCAGGTGAGAAATGATGATGTTCTGAATCAAAACAGTGGCAATGCAGCTAGAGAAGAGAGAACAGAACAAGGAACATTTAAGCAACAACCGCACAGCCTTGCTTATATTTACTGAGCACTTTCTATGTGTCAGACATTGTATAGTGTGTGTGTTATCTCATTCGATGTTTGCAACAACCCAATGATGTAAGAAATGTTACTCTATTTTACACATGAGGAAATAGGCTTAGACGCATTAAAAACTTGCCCAAAGTTAGTGGCAGAGCTGTGATCTGAGCCCCAGGAATCTGACCTCAAAACTCTCAGTTTTTTAAAGATTTATTTACTTTATTTGTTAGAGAGAGAGAGAGCGTGAGCACAAATGAGAGGGGCAGACTCCACACTGAGCGTGGAGCCAGCTGCAGGGCTCGATCTCACAACCCTGAGATCACATCTGAGCCGAAACCAAGAGTCAGTCACTTAATGGACTGCATCACCCAGGCACTCCTCAAAACTCTCATTTTTAATCTCTGTGTATTACTGTCTCAAATCAGGAGAATTTGGTAATTTATGGAGTGAGGGGGTGGGGGAAGGAGAATCACAGGAATGGGAGGAGTGTTCCAGAGTGTGCAGATAGATGAAAGGTGGAGCCACTCGCCAAAATGGGAACTTAAGAAAAGGAATGGGTTTGAAAGAAGACTGATGATTCGGTTGTGAATATGTTGATAGGGGACATCCAAGTAAGATGTCTTTAAATGGTTGGGTGCTTAAAATATGGAGCTTCAGAGAAAGTGATTGAGGCTAAAGAAGTCTGTATCTAGGCAGCAGAAGAGCATGTGGGCAGCAGCAGCGGGGGGTGGGGAGGTGGGTAACAGAGATTTTCTAGAGAAGAAGATGAGCGGAGAAGGCAATCAGGGATAGAATCTCAGGGACCTGAAACATTTAAGGGACCAGTAAATGAAGAGCCTTTGAATAAGAAAAAGAAATAGTTCAAGGGATGGTACGAGAATGAGGAGAGACTGGGTCCCAGAAACCAGAGGAGAAGGAAGTGTGATGAAGGAATGGTAGCAGTTCCTAATGCAACAGAGAAATCACATAAGGTAAGAAATGAAAGTTACCATTGCATTTGGCAATTAGGTCAATGTAAAACCAGCTGGTGGGCAAACTGTTATAGCCATTTTGGAAGACAGTATAGCAGTTTCTTGTAAAGCTGAACATTTTCCTAACATACGATTTAGCAGCGGTATTCCTTAGTATTTACCCAAATGAGATAAAAAAAAAAAGTATGACGCACAAAAACCTGCACATTAATGTTTATAGCTGCTTTATTCATTATTGCTAAAACTTGGAATCAGTGAAGATATCCTTTAGTAGTTGAATGGATAAACCAACTGTGGTACATCTGTAGAATGGACTCTTATTCAGTGATAACAAAAATGAGCTATCAAGCCATGAGAAGACGTGGAGGAACCTTAAATGCATATTGCTAAGTGAAAGAAGCCAACTGAAAAGGTTATATACTGTATGATTCCAACTATATGACATTCTGGGAAAGGCAGAACTGTAGAGATAGTATTAAGTTCAGTGGTTGCCAGGAGTTGGGGGAAGGGAGGGATAAATAGGTGGAGCATTAGGCCTGTGAAACTATTCTGTATGATACTGTAATCATGCATACACCTCATTAGACATTTGTCCAAACCCGTGGAACTATGCAACACAAAGAAGGAACCCTAATGTAAACCGTGGACTTAAGTTAATAATAATGTATCAATATTGACTCATCGATTGTAACAAATTTTCCACACCAATGCAAAATGTTAATAATAGGGGAAACTGGCAGGGGGTGGGAGGGACAGATACATGGAAACCCTTTGTACTTCTGCTCAGTTTTCTGTAAACCTAAAACTGATCTAAAAAAAGAACTATTGATTAAAATAAAAAGAAAGGAGGAAAGAGGAAAGGAAGGAATAAAAGAAGAAATAAACAAAGGAAAAACTAGAAAGAAAGCCATGAAATCTTGAAAGTGTAACATGAACCCATAATTATAATTAATCCAATTCTTGGAAATCTTGAATTCTAAGTTGAGTAAAAATATGACTAGTTTCTCTTTTGCTTACCAACTTCTAGAGCTCCCCCCCAGTACAAATGCAAAATACAAACCAATGTCTTTGGTGTGATATGAAAATTTTTTCAGAGCTCAGCTTTGCAACGTGATCTCTGGGTCATCACCCATGTATTACAAGCTTCAGCTGCACCAGTCTCTTTGCTTGTCTTTCCCACTCATGACATGCACTTCCAGACTACTCTGCCTTATCGCTCTTGCTGTTTCTTCTGCCTATTTCCTCTCCTCTTCTCTAGCTAACAAAATCCTACACATCCTCCACTGCCCATTCCACACCTACCCTTCTCTGTGAGAACTTCGCTGATTCCTTTCACCCCTATGCTGATTCCTTTCACCCCTAGCACACTAAACAAGAAAGATCCCTCTCCCAGTTTCTATCTTTCTTTGTGCCCATCTCTTCAATAAATACATAGTACAACATCAACAGCAAACAGTTTAGTGGGAAAATTGGGGGTGGGGTGGAAAGAAGCGTGATCAAAGCAGATTTAAGAAGTGGGTGGGAGAAATGTATGCATGGAAGGTAGACTATTGTGTAGGGATTGGTTTTATTATAATTTTGCATTGTTTGTTTTGGTTTGTCTTCAGCATTTGTGGTTTTACACAACAGGGATTGAGGGTAGTGAAAAGAAAATTCTCCAGTGGCTGTGGTGCTGTCCAGGGCTTTCGGTGCTGACGGGCCTGTGGCACTGGGTAGGGTCTGTCTCCAGACAGGTAATTCTTCTCCCTGGAGCCATGGTCCTCTATTTTGGGGAGGGAGGGAGAGAGGAGAATGACTACATCCATTTATTATCTCTTAGAAGTTCAGGAACCATAGCTTGCCTCATCTGTGGGGGAAGGAGAAAAAGGTTTGCTGACTTGGTTGATACTTCCTCTTTTTTTCCATGGGATCCACAGACTCCTGAAGACAAATTAATGACTAGAAAAAGCAATTAGTTATTAGTTTTTCTATCATCCACTTAACAGACTTTAAAGGCTAACTATATTCCAGGAACCCTGCCAGGCACTGGAATACAGGATAACCAAAACGGAATTCCTGTCCTCAAGGAGTTTAGTCTAAGCAGGAAGATCAACCTTGAGCCCATGCCAGCAATTACACTGTGAGGGGAGCTGTCTTAGTTCAGGCTGCCAGAACAAGATACCATAGAATGAGTGGCTTAAATCATAGAAATTTATTTTCTCACAGTTCTCAAGACTGGAAATCCAAGATCAAGGTCCAGCAGGGCTTGGTTTTTGGTAAGGACTTTCTTCTGGGCTCGTAGGTGACCACTTTCTTGTTATGTCTTCATATGGTCTTTCCTCTAAGAATGGGCATGGTGGGGGGCAGGTAGGAGTGTGATTAGAGATTGTAGGGGGAGGGACTTTCTTTGATGTCTCTCTTATAAAGACACTAATCCTATCAGATCAGGGCCCCAGGCTTATGACCTCACTTTATCTTATTTACCTCCTCAAGGCGCTATTTCCAAGTACAGTCACACTGAGGGTCAGGGCCTCAGCATATGAATTTGGAGGGGACACAGCTCAGCCCATAACAGGAGCTTATAGAAAACTGTAAGAGCACAGATGAGGGCACGATTGCCTTGTCTAGGGAAAGAAGGCTCAGCGATGACTTGGTGTGGATTTTGAGCACGTGGGTATCAGTATATGTGATTTTGGTAGCCCCAGCTTGGAGGCTCTGGTGATCTAGCAGCGCTGGGCAGTCAACAGGTAACTATTGTCCCATGTCCAAAGAAGAGGTCTCCATACCACAAGCTTCCTGCCAATCATAACTTCATCCAATGATATTCTTGGGCCTCTGGTACTATTTTTATATGTGTTAGCAGCTTTTCTGGTATGTCCCAGGTTTCCAGATGTCAGTCAGCCTTTACAGCAACAGCCTCTGTACACCTCCTGCAAAGGTGATTATTTCAACGATTCAGTACCTGTCAGATTCAGAAGTACTGTACTTCAAGTGGCCCCAGAAATACACGTATGTGTTCCTTTGCAATAGTGAGGGGTGTAAAATGAGTCATGGGCTTGCTCAGGAGGGTGTTCTGCCCCTGCTGTCCCGTCTTTTGCAGATAGCATTTGTGGACACCAGGCTCTGTGAACAGCCAGTGCTGTTCTGTCTTCATTGATAGTATGTTGAGGGTCCCGCTCTGTGGGGTACATATTCTCAGAAGAAGGAAATGTCCCAGAAGCTTCGAGAAAAGTAACCACTCCTTTCTTTATACTTCGGTCACATTGGGTGTACATTTCTCATTTGGCATCTGGCCTTTGGGGCTTCATGAAGACCTATCAGGGCCAGTTTCTTTAAAGCAGGGAGTGAGTCACATTGCTGTCTGTTCTAACCTCCCTTGTGAGGCCGTGATGGCAGTATCCCAGCAGTGATCACTTTTGGATAAACCAGTACATTGTTGTGTATTAAAAATAAGCTTATCATTCTACTGGCACTTTGTCTCCCCAGTGGAATTCAGTCTCTCTAATGCACTGCCCTGAGTCTAGCGATTCTCCCCTTGGTAGAAGCCAAATAATGGCCAGAGCAGAATCCCAGCCTGTTCCCCATAAGAGCTGCTACCCTCATGGAAATGAGGGCAAGGCCTTGAGCAGGGAGGGTGCTTAGAGGGTTCCCATCTTCAGGACCAACAATTCTGGCTTTCGAAATAAGGAAAAAGTGGTAGTATGGCTTAAGTCAACATGAAAACCCTCTTCCTTTCTATGACTGCTCTAGTCAGGGAGTTAGTTTTCTGTTGCTTCAGCAAGTGGTCTGGAGGATACCCCCGTGATGGTCAGGGCCATTGACAGCACTTGATCAAAACTTGACAGCTTTCTCCCTGTCTCCTCTCTGCCCCCGCCGCACAGAGACTCTGTTTTGAGGAGCATTTGTAAGACAAACTCTTGGCTTACAAACATTGAAACAGCTGCTCTCCTGCCCCTTACTCTTGTGCCGCTGCAGTCACAGTGCTGGAACCCTCTGCCGAGGAGGGTGGAGTGTCTGGATCTCTGCTGTTCCCTGTTACCATAAAGGCAGTTCATTACAGGCTTTGACCCTGCCTGCATTCTCCCTCCCTTGCAACATGCACATTCATCTCTTCTCCTGGCATCACTGCTGGCAGAACGTGAACTTCGTTTCTCTGTCATCTGAGCATCATTCAAAAGCATTCCGCCCATTTGTGAATTATTCCCTCACTCTTCAGTAGGGCAGTGTGACAGGTCCTCTGCCGGCAGAAGGGAGCAGTCCGACAAGACCTGAAGACCCAAGACTTTCAGAAGCTGTGACGAGGAGGCTAGGAAGCCACAAAACATTGTGAGCTGAGGGGATGTCTTAATAAGCTTTTAGATGTGATTTGGCCAGAGTTGGCAGAGGAAGCTCAAGGGAAAAAGGCGAGTAAATCATTGCAGACCCACTGGGCGTGACAACCCTAGGAAGCTTAATGGTCTCTCCAGGAAAGAATTGACAGCGATTATCCAGCAACAGAACACCATGTAGAATGGGGAGGACAGACCCCTGGATGTGAGTACAATCTCTCTTCACTACAGGGTTTTGAGCACCAGGAGCAAAGCCAGTTGGTGTAACTGATGGCGCTCCCTAACCACTGGATCGGGTGCCTGTGGACTGTCTCTAGCTGAGCTGTGCAGAAGGTCCTGGCTGGGACTTCTGTTTGCAGGTCTCTTCTAGAATATTTTGTCTGTCCGGAAACTGAAGGTAGTGGTTTGGGGATATTGGTACCAGGAGACTTTGTTGTAAATCCTCAGGAAAACAGCAGAAGCAAACCTCATAGACCTTTTGCTATAAAAAGAAAACAGATTGCATCACAGACCCAGCAGCTGTGTGGCACTCTGGCATTCGTGATGAGAGAAAAAAAAGCATTGGCAAATTGAAATGCAGTGAAAACAGGGCAGTGGGCTGGGAGAAAGGAGGGAAATCTTTCTTAGGAAGCTAAATACCTTTGCAGATTCAGGATGCTCATTGAATATTTATGATCATGGATTTATTTCATTTCTGCTTAAAGAACTGGCAGCATGTTTGCATTTAATGTTTTTTCTCTGGAGCCCTGTGAATGTGAGCATTGTGACAAAGAGGGATGTGATTGATAGATGTGGGGCAGAAGAAATTCCTCACCGCCAGCAGTGGGAAGTGTCTTGAATGATAGCTGATCTACTTGGAAGAGGAAGCTCAGATGTAATGAGGGAATGGGGCTGCTACGGCCTGGGTGCCCCAACAGGTTGGCGGTGGAGTTTAACTCGTTGACTGCAGACTGGTTGCCACCTCTCTGTTCCTTTCTCTCCCCCACTTCTTGTTCGGGGTCCTCCATCCTCCTTATTCCTCTCCCTCAGCCTGCCTCCACCCGGCCTGATTTGTCAGTTCAGAGGTGTCAGACGAGAAGCTGACTATCTCCTTACTCCAAAAGGATGGAGGTATAGAAAGGAAGCCAAAAAGAAGGCTCAGCCTCTTTGATCCTTTCCCACCACCCTGTGTGTAAACACAACTGTAGGTGAATGCTGGAGGTCCTACCAGCGAGTCTATTACTGGATTTAAATTGAGAATGAACTTGAGATGCCCAAGCAGAAAGGGACGATGCTAGCTGCAGACTGGTAACGGGAACCCTGGGGTTCTGTTCCTGATTTTGCAGGCAGTTTTCTGTGCAATTCTAGTTGGGGGGGAGTATCCAAAATCCTATAAGCAACATGTCCTGGAGCTGCCCTGTGCCTCAGGCAGGCTGTGCATTGGCCATGGTGGAGGGGATGGGCTGGGGTGGGGAGTGGGGAGCATTTTGTTCTTAAGGAGCTGTAACTGAAAGCAAAAAATATATTTATTTTTTTAAATAATAAATTAAAAATATTCTGTTTGGCCAACATTTCTCAACTGTAGTGTTTTTCCATCTTTAAAAGAAAAAGGAGTAGTAATGTGTGCTGGATTTGCAAAAGGCTGTTTACCAAAGGTAATTATGTAAACAAGGCTATCTCAAAAGCTTGCAACCATGGCAATAGGTATCTGAGAGCTGAATTTATTGTCCGGAACAGGAGGAGAGTGACTGTCCCTGTACTGTGGGCCTGCCGACCCATGCACCTGTTGTGGGCGAGACTGGACATCACTGCTGGTCTGCAGCTCGTGACTTGGGCTGAGGGGATGCACTGAGTTTGCAGCAAGGACATCTCTATCTCCAGGAGCTAAGCTATGAAGTAAAATCCATGAAATTTTAGTCACAATAATAGTATTTGTATGAACTGGGCCATTGTAGTAGAGACATTCAGACACCCATTGCAAGAAAAATTTGGGTATGGGAAGGTGGACTTTGAGTGTGCAAAGATAACAAATGAGTAAATGGAAGAACGTGGCTGTGGAGGGAGAGCACTGAGGAAGCTATGGCTAATATTTTATTTTCCTGCCATTTGGACCTGGAATGCTTTTGCAGTATTGGGGCAAACAGAGCAGAAGCTCAATATTATTGGTTTGAAGGTACACAGATTATCTGAATAGATAGACAGTGTATCCAATGTTTATAAAAACAAACCATTGTAAACAGTGGAACAGTCTGGGAGACATAAAGCCCAAACTGGTCTTTCAGTGGGACCCTGGGAATTTACAGTGGCATTTCCAGCTCTGTTTCTCTGTTTTGAGTCTCAACGTTATTCTTTCATTGGCTCATTCATTCAACCAAGATTTCTGGTGCATCCCAGGGACCTCTGACCATGGCTAACTGAGGAGTCCTCTGCTTTGCAGCTTCCCTTCTCCAGGTTTGTTGCACTTCCAATGAGCAGAGCAGGGTAGATTGGTTTGGGTTTTTTAAAGATTTATTTATTGGTGGGGGAGGGGCAGAGGGAGAGCAGGGAGAGAGAACCTCAAGCAGATTCCCTGCTGAGTGCAGAGCCCAACCTGGGGCTTGATCCCAGAACCCTGAGATCATGACCTGAGCCGAAATCAAGAGTCAGATGCTTAACCAACCGGGCCACCCAGGTGCCCCAAATCCTTTACTTTTGACATAATTACCAGTGGCTTTGGTTTGCTCTAATGGTGGCCCAGGGCTACCGATAAGAGTTAGTCTTTAAAATTCTGTTCGTTTGCCATTTGGTGGAAAGAAGAGGTTAAGTTTACTACTAGTTACTACCTCCAGACCACTGCTCTGAGCGGGGTTTCGCGTCCTATAGGCGGTTTGGGAGGCCTTTTTTATCCTGTTAAGCACAGAAGCCACACAACCAGCCCCTCCTGGTGCAGTTGGCAGGGCGCACTGTCAGTGTTTCTAGCATCCTTGTTGATCCCAAAGTTGGTTGTTCCGACAGTAATTGGAACTGGGAGATGGCCCGGGCCTGTGCCCAGCTCTCCATCTGTCCCAGAACTCAGGAAGCTGCACTGTTTACGGTGAGACAAGGATGAAGCAAAGGAAGTGCCGTACATGCTGGGACAAAATCCTGAGGATTTAACCCAGTCCGCAGGGTCTCTGTGGGCCACAGGCACCTTCTCCTGCCTGGGGAAGCAGCGTGTTAGCTGTGGCGGCCCCACAAAACATTGTTGGGAGGCCCTTCGTGATCATACACAGTATAGTTGCATACCAGAGGCAGGCCTGGAAACCCCGTGTTGTTGATGGGATTGTATCAGGTGTCTGCTACCTAGGCTGGAAGAGCAGAGCAGACATCATGGGTTTGGTTACAGTCCTCTGGAGAATGTCCCTGTAGTGGGAAGAAGGGAGGGAGACTGGCACATTCTGCCGCCTTCTGTTTCCAAGTTCGGGGCCTTTGGTGTGCGATGCGTGCTTTGTGCTTGTCCTATCTTTACCCAGCTTCTGCACCCTGCCCTGAGCCCTCAGCAGATGCCCTGAAATCAGAGAGAAGAGGTGTGGCTGTCCTGTGTGCTGAGCGGTGCTGATGGCAACTTTGTTTTGTAATCCCTAGGTCCCGAAGATGGCATAGTAATAAAGTCACCTTCTAATGATCCGTGGGTGCCTGCCCGGGCCAGTGGCGTCGTGTTGAGCTGAAGGAACTTGTCTACTGCGTTCCTGAAAACCTCTTTCTCTCCTAATTCATGAGCCAGCAGGATGCGGTCGCTGCACTTTCAGAGCGCCTTCTCATAGCTGCGTACAAAGGCCAAGCAGAGAATGTGGTTCAGCTCATCAACAAGGGCGCCAAGGTAGCAGTTACCAAGGTAACAAGAAGGGGGAAAAATGCTTTAGCCTTTCCCTGGGAAAAAGCTTACCTCTTAATAACCATTGTCTGTACAACTGTTGTGTTTGGTTCTAAGCTTTCATAGAACTGGCTCTTTCTTTTTTACAGTGATGGCAGTTTGGAGAGAAGGAAGGGGGATCAAAATGCTTTCAATACTATCTTTCAAATGGAGTGACTTGTAATTAGCATTTGACAGTCTTTAAAATCAGTGTGGCTTTTTCTCACCTGCTTCTTTAGCGAAATGGGTAAGAGATCTCTCTGGAGAAATTGGGGCACAAAAACTTATTGGGAAGAATGTTTGTACGATTATCACATTAGACCAGCTTGTGGACAGGACAGCCCGCCCGCTGTGCAGGACCTCACTGGTCCCGTCTGTACAGTGACAGGCTTGGACCAGATGACAGCCACCATCTCTTTGGGCTTTCATTTCATATGGGTCAGTAAAAATGGACGGTAAGCTTTGGAGGACATTGCTTACCCCTTACCAACAGATAATACCGTGGGAGATGAGAGGACATGTGGGCCAAGGGGCAGTTTTGTAGCAAAACGGAGGAAAGCCAGGCTGCAGAGTTAGGTGACAAGTTAAAATACAGAAAGGAGATGCTGCTCATGGAAAATACTTATTGAGCTCTTGGTATTGCTCTCAGTCCTCTAGACGAGGTTCTTTTTTTCGTCCCCACTGTAGAAATGAGGAAACTGAGGCACAGAATAGTATAAGTAACTTGCTCAGAGTCCTTCAGCTGTCGAGTGGCAGATTGCTGCTTGTACCTGCAGAGTCTGGCTCCGGAGCCCACCCTCCAGGCCACCGCAGATAGAGCTGTGGTGAGAAGCAAAGTTTAATTTTCAAATGGTAATGTCTGACCACCGGTGCAAAGATTGCCCAGCACACATTTTCAGTTACTCATATGCAGTCTCTGTATGTCATGATTCTGATGTGTGCTTTTTTGGTACCACCAAGCAGTTAACTCAACTCTGACACTATCTACCTGGAGATGGCCTCAGATCTCTCAGTTTAAGGTCTTAGTCCCACAAGAGTGGCTCCCCCAACTCAAACCCCCTTCCGATGCAGTCGCCAAGTACAGGTTGTCACTTGTGCTTCTAACCAACTGGTTATAAATCAAAGGTTCCCACAACCCCCTTCTTGGGTTCGATTAATTTGCTAGAGCAGGTCAAAGAACTCAGGAAGACATTTTGCTTACTAGATTACCAGTTCATTATGAAAGGGTATAACTGAAGATTAGCCAGATAGAAGAGAGACGTAGGGCACGGTAGGAGAGGGGCACAGAGCTTCCATGCTCTCTGAGTGCACTGCCCACCCAGCACCTCCACGTCTTCACCAACCCAGAAGTCTTCTGAATTCTCTTGGGTTTTCATGGAGGCTTCATTGGTGATTGCTGATTGACATTCAACCTCCGGCCTCACCCTCCTCCCTGGAAGTCAGGGGATGGGACAGAAAGTTTAACCCTCTAATCAAGGTTGGTTCCCCTGGCAACCAGCCCCCCACCCTTAGGGGCTTTCCAAAAGTTACCTCATTAACATAAGCCCAGGTGTGGTTGAAGGGGGCTTATTAGGAAGAACACACTTCTTTCACTTTTTTGGCTCTGGAGCTATTTCAGGAACTGAGGATAAAAGACCAACTACTGTAACAAAAGATGCTCCCATTGCTCTTACCACTTAGGAAATTCCAAGGATTTGGGGAGCTGTGAGCCAGGAATGGGTACTAAAACCAAATATATATTAGAAAGACATTCCATGCTCATGGACTGGAAGAAAAAATACTGTTAAAATGTCTGTACTATCCAAAGCAATGTACACATTCAATACAATCCTTATCAATATACCAACAGCAGTTTTCATAGAACCAGAACAAACAATCCTAAAATCTGTATGGAACCACAAAAGATCCCAAATAGCTAAAGCAATCTTGAAAAAGAAAAGCAAAGCTGGAGGCAATCAGAATTCTGGACTTCAAGTTATATCACAAATCTGCAGTAATCAAAACAGTATGGTACTGGCACAAAAATAGATACATGGGGTGCCATTAAGCATCAGACTCTTGGTTTCAGCTCAGGTAATGATCTCAGGGTCATGAGATTGAGCCCCACGTCAGGCTCCATGCTCAGCAAGGAATCTACTTGAGATTCACTCTCTCCCTCTCCCTATGCTTCTCCCTGCCCTGCCCCCCAAGTAAATAAATAAGTCTTAAAAAAAAAATAGACACATAGATCAATGGACCAGAAAAGAAATCCAGAAATAAACCCACAATTATATGGTCAATTGATCTTCGACAAAGGAGGGAAGAATGTACAATGGAAAAAGACAATCTCTTCAACAAATGATGTTGGGAAAACTGGACAGCAACATGCAAAAGAATGAAATTGGACCACTTTCTTACACCATGCACAAAAATAAATTCAAAATGGATTAAAGACCTAAATGTGAGACCTGAAACCATAAAAATCTTAAAAGAGCACAGGCAATAACTTCTTTGACATTACGCATAGCAACTTTTTTCCAGATATGTTTCCTGAGGCAAGGAAGACAAAAGCGAAAATAAACTATTGGGACTACATCAAAATAAAAAACCTTCTGCATGGCAAAGGAAATAATCAACAGAACTAAAAGACAACCAACTGGATAAGAGAAGATATTTGCAAATGACATATTCAATAAAGGGTTAGTATACAAAATATATAAAGAACTTATAAAACTCAACACCCCAAAAACAAATAATCCAATTTAAAAATGGGCAGAAAACTTGAACAGTTATTTCTCCAAAGAAGACATGCAGTTGGCCAACAAACAGGTGAACAGATGCTCATCATCACTTATCATTAGGGGAATGCAAATCAAAACTATAATGTGATAGCACCTCACACCTGTCAGAATGACTAAATTCAACAACACAAGAAAGAACTGGTGCTGGAGAGGTTGTGGAGAAAGGGGAACCCTCTTGCACTGTTGGTGGGAATGCAAACTGGTGCAGCCACTGTGGAAGACAGAATGGAGATTCCTCAAAAATTTAAAAATGGAACTACCTTATGATCCAGCAATTGCACGATTGGGTATTTACCCAAAGAATACAAAAAATACTAATTCAAAGGGATACATGCACCCCTATGATTATAGCAGCATTATTTACAGTAGCCAAGATATGGAAGCAGCCCAAGTGTCCACTGATAGGTGAATGGATAAAGAAGATGTACGCGCATATATATAACAGAATGTTATTCAGCCGTATAAAAGAAGATTAATATATGTGTGTGTGTAGATGGGTAGGTAGATAGATAGATAGATAGATAGATAGATAGATTACCAAAGGGGAGATGAGTGGGGAAAGGGGTAAAATAGGTGATGGGAATTAAGGAGTGCACTTGTCAAGTGAGGTATGGAAATGCTGAATCACTGTATCATACACCTGAAACTAATATAATACTGCATGCTAACTAATGGATTAAAATAAAAACTTAAAAAAAAACAGTAGGTATTACTTTAATTTTTACATTGTACCTACACATAAAGTGTTAAATATTTTTACTGTGTTTCTCTTCCATTTCTGAGTCTCCATAGCCAACTACATTCAAGTCTTTTGGGCAGTTTCTTTCCTTGTTTACATTCGTAAATGATACCCTGAATTTGCTCAATCTTGATTTTTCTGTCTTAGGCATTATATGTTGATGTAACAGTATGAAAACTGATGATCTAAGAGTTAATTGTCTTTCTCTTCCCCGCTCTCACACGTGCACGTCTACTTCTCCAATATAGTTGTGTCATTACTTAGGTGACATCAGCATTTGGTCTTTACATTAATCTAACCAGTTTACTTATTTGATTATTTATTTTAAATATTTATTATTCATTTGAGAGAGAGAGGGAGAGAAAGAGCGTTGGGGGAGGGTCAGAAGGAGAGAATCTCAAGCAGACTCCCTGCGGAGCACAGAGCCTGAGGGGGGGCTGGATCCCACCGCCCTGAGATCATGACCTGAGCTGAAATCAAGAAATCAGGTGCCCCTTAATCAGTTTATTTATAGCTGAACCATGTAGAGTGTACTATCATTATGTTTCCTTTTTTTTCTTTGTAATAGTTCCTTTACTCTGATGTTAATAATTGTCCTATGTTTGTTTCCTTGATTTTGTGTGTACATATCACAAATTATCCTAAAACTCAGTTGCTGATCTTCTCTCTGGATGTTCAGATGCGTTTGGTAGTCTCTCCACTGAGTCTCTTTGAAGAGATGTTATCTCGAGCCCCCTCCCCTATTTTGGTCTGGACTGGTGGCCCTTAGGGCCTTCTGACAAATGTTTCTCTTCACTATTATCCTAGGGATTTTGCTTACTACTTTCATATATGTTGATCTTCTGTTTCTGGACCCTAGTGTTTTTTTCCATCTTGGTTTCCTGCCTTTGTTTGATATGATACACCCTCTAGTACAGCACTGTCCAACAGAACTTTCTGTGATGGTGAAATCTCTATCTGTGCTGTCTAATAGGGTTGCAACACATGGCTATTGAATACCTAGAATGTTGCTAGTGTGGCTGAATTTCAAATTTAATTTTAATTACCTAAAATTGAAATGCCACATGTGACTCTTGGCTACTATATTGAATAGCACAGCTGTGATGTCTTCCTGAGAATGAGTGCATGGGAGAGATTGATCAACTTTAGACATAATCTATTGCCCCTTTCTCTTCCACACTCTCTCAATCTAGTTATATCACAATTCTTGAGCAGAGTCATAATTACTGTGATTATTAATTGCTATTCATTGGTGAGCCAAGAGTTGTACTATAATTAATTACATTTTCATTTTTATATAACTTGCTGTTTTTCCTGGACTTGATAGTTGCCTTGATTTTTTGTTTAGTTTTATTCAGACTTATAATTAAGAGTTCCCTCTACCATCCAACAATTCTGTAAAGCAGTTCGTAGTACAGTTTTCCATGATTAATCCTATCATGTATTTGTCAGTTTTATTCTTTTCCTTGAGATATCCCTTCTAGAGCCATCCATCTTTCCATTTTAGTTTGATCTGTGTTGCTCTCTAGTTCTGCGTGAACAGAGTCATCCTGAGAATTCCTTTCACCTCTCCCCTGTGCTAGATCCCATTTGCTGGAACCCATGTCACCCTTACTTTGGTGGTGCATGGTAACTGGTAACTTCTAAAGAAGGGTAACAGGAAGGTAAATATTTTGAGAGTCTGCATGTCTGAAAAAAAATATCTTTATTCTAACCTCTCACTCAAGTGACAACTTGGTATGAAACCTGAGAATTATTTTGCCTCAGAACTTTGAAGGCAATATTTTATCATCTTGAGCTTACGGTGTTGCTGTTGGGAAACTCAGTTTATAGATTCTTCCCTGCAGGAACTCCTCAAAGGCATTACGTACCCACTCTGCCCCTATAAGGCCTGCTCATTCAGAACGTGGCTCAGGCAGTCCTCTCAGAGAAGTATCCTGCATGGATCTCTCTCTCCACTCAACTGGTGAAATGCTGTGCATTCACTCTGTTTCTCTAATAATTGGATACTGCTGTGTTGGGTACTCAGAACTCCCCACCAGACTTTCATTCTGACTTGGGTCTTAGTTTATCTCGCACATCTCTCTGTGCTTTGCACAGAAGAGCAATGGATTTGGAATCCAAAGACCTTGGTACAGGTACCTGCTCCACTGCTTATTAACTCCTTGTTAATGTGCCCAGGGTTTCTGGACTTCCACAATATTGACATTTTGGGTCACACAGTTCTTTTTGTGAGAATTGGTCCTATGCAGCATCTCTGGCATCCACCCATTAGATGCCAGTACTACCTCCTTCTCCCTAGTTGTGACAACCAAAAATGTCTCCAGAAATTGCTAAGTGTCTCCTAGGGGGCAAAATGACCACTGGCTGGTAGTCACTGATGTGGGCAAATTTCTTCACTTCATGAGTTTCAAATTCTTCACCAAACTTTTTTTTTAATTTATTTTTTTTAAGATTTGTTCATTTGAGAGAGAGAGAGAGAGCACACGCATGGGTGGGAGGAAGGGGCAGAGGGAGAGAGAAGCTTAGACTCCGAACTACCCAGACACCCCCTTAAGATTTTATTCTTAAATGATCTCTATACCCAACATAGGGTGCAAACTTACAACCCTAAGATCATGAGTCACATGCTCTACAAGCTGAGCCAGCCAGGCGCCCCAAAATCCTCCCCAAACTTAAAGGGTTTCCATAAGGACTAAGTGTGAGAACATGAGTTGCCTGAGTTATAAAATCTAAGTGGGCACAACATACGCAGTGCCCAGCACAGTATTCACACAATAAGGCCCATGTGCATTGAGTGAGGGGAATAGCGTTGTTGAGTGCACGCTGCTTGCACTTGGAAAGTGCTTGGGCAGTGCCAAGTACTCTTGCAAGAGCTATTCAGTGATTAAATGTTTTAAACCTCACCACAACTCCATTATCCTCATTACACAGATGAGGAAACTGAGGTAAGACAAGGTTAGGTGACTAATCCAACCAAAGTTTCCCTTAGAAAGTGTCAGGACTGGGATTCAAACCCTTCACATCTGGTTCCAGAGTCTCCACCTGTGTGGTTTATAACTTTGGACTGTGAACTCCCTATGGGCTACTTCTTGTTAGAATATCTTCCTTGGCATCTTGCACATGGTAGATACAATCTGCAGATGTTTTCCTGCCTGGGACCGCATCTGCACAGGTATTTTAATAAAACAGTATCCCAATAATGGTACTGCACATGGGTGTAAAATTTTACACCTTGCAAATTCTTTTCACATACCGTTGCTCAGCCCCAGAACCCCGTGACATATACATATACAGGTTTTTCTTTTAGAGTTGTGAGGAAATGGTTGGTCCCCACAGGGGCATGACTTGTACAAGCTAGAAAGTGCCAGAGCTGAGAGGAGAACCAGGATCTCCTGGCTCCCATGCAAATGTCCTCTCTGTTACACTAGGGCTCAGACAAGGGCAGTTCTCATGGAGATTTTACTTGGAAGCTAATAGTGTGTGTGTGATACCTTACTCACCATATAGGGGCAGAATTATGCACAGGGCAAGTCCTCAGAGTTAATGGGGTTGGGAGTTGGGAATTGGGGAGAAACTACATGTAAACATTTATAATTCACATTTTAAGAGGCTCACTGAGAGCTCTGATTAGCCATTTGCACAATTTTCATGTTTACACCAATTATTTTTCATGTTGCATTGACCAGCACATTTTCAGATAGAGCAGGTAACATGACAAGGACAGTGGGTATCCCGAGTCAGACACATCCCTGGAGTAAATTGGCTGTTAGAGATGGAAACTCAGGACCTCCCAGTAATTTGGCTTCTGACCCCCTCACTTCTGTGCCACCGCTCTCCCCAAAGTCACCTGTTATCTCACCCATCCAGCAAGTATTAATTGAGCGACTGCTTTATACCAGTGAGCAAGACAGGAAAAAGTCTGTTTCTGTTGGGGAGCCTGGCTAGAATTTGTGTGTTGCCCACCGTTCCCTCTGTGAAGCTCCCTGGCTCCCTGCTGCTCTGCCTCCTGGTTTTCTTCTCTGCCGCTGCCTCCTCCAGCCCATTTTGCTGTTTCTGCCTCCAAAGCTGGGTTTCCTTGGGGCTCTCCCTGAGATCATCTGCTCTCACTCTGCACACACACTTGACTTACCAGCTCTGGCCGGGCACCTCTTCACCTCTATCTCCTAATCCACTGTTGAGCTGCCTTCATGGGCATCTTCATCTGAATGAGGCATGGGTACTTCACAGCTGCTTCAGATCTGAATACACCACCCTGACCTACGCCCCTCCCGAAACCCAGTCCTCTTTCCATGGTCTCTTTGTTGATGGATGGCGCCCGTTTGCTCAGTCCTCAAGCAGAAGCCCAAGCCACCCTCCCTTCTTTTGACTCCTTCACATCCCTCCCCTTATACAAGTTCCCGGTGGCTCAGCGTGGCCCCTTCTGCCTCCCAATTTTCTCTCTTCTCTAGGCCTGTCTAGTTGCCCCACTGATGGACAGTGCCTAAGATATTTGGTACTAAAACAGAAAGCGGGACTTTTTTCTTTACATGAAAGCCTTGGTTTTATGTGAACATACTCTCTCCACAGTCATCTCACTTTTTAGGTAAAAATCTTTCCATAGAACTTAATTTTGTTATTTCAGTGCCAGTAAGTAAGTACTTTCTGTCTGAATAAACCCTCTGCACCTCGTTGCTAAGCACTGACCATATTGCAAGAGTGGTGAGCCTCCGGCAATCCACAGGCAGAGGGTCTTTTCACAGAGCTTTTGGGAAGCCGGTCCTTGGGAGGTTCCACTGCAGCTTTTGTTTCTTCCCAAAGCAACCAGACAAAGGTTACTTGATGCAACTTTAGTTAAGAAGAAAAATGGTTTTATTCATAAAATTAATGTTGACTAGATATCCACTTGATACCTACCACTACCCCTGAGTAATGACATAGGGATTTAGACAATTAAGAGTACAGACCATGGCCTCAAGGAGTTTGTTTAGAGAGTGTACCCCCAGAATTTACTGCAGACAGAGCAGGCAGAAAACTCAGGAGGTGCCACATGGGGGTGCTTTGTGGAGGTACGGAAAGAGGGGCCGGAAGCAAGAAAAAAAAAGATTAAAGGTCATATGTAAATGTATACAATTTTATGTGTATCTAATTTATGTAAATTTGCATATTTGCACATATATTTATGCACAAATAAATTGGGAGAGTTAGAATTTATATTGACCGTTTATATCTATTGATTGATGAAGAAGCCAGGTAGCAGTTGATGGGTACAGTATGGTATAGTTTGGTTAAAAAACAAATCCACTTCTCTGCAAACATGCTGGTATTTGCTTGAGCAGGGAGAAATGTTGGGAACACAGCTAATGTTGGTTATTTGGTGTGGAAGATGATTAGCTTTGTTTTATAGATTTTTCCATTGTATCATTCCTTTTTTACTTTTTTTAACCCGGGGCATGAACCCACAACCCTGAGATCAAGACCTGAGCTGAGATCAGGAGTCGGACGCTTAACCAACTGAGCCACCCGGCACCTCTTGTTCCGCTTATTAAAATAAGCATATGTTACTTTAGTAATTTGTCAAACATAAGATCAAGTCGATTGAAGTTGTGTTTGAGTGCCCGTAGAAGCCCTGGACAGTGCTCTGCATATACTATCTCAATGAAATTCTCCCAGCAGCTCCCAGAAGCCTGTGCTGTTGTCTCTGCCATACTAGTAAGGAAGGGGACTTGCTGAACACGAAGGAACTGGGTCAAGGCCAGTTAAGTATGGGAAGCAGACCAGGGAGAGAAACCAGCCCTCTGAGGCTCTGAGGCCCATACCTAGGGCATGGCCTGCCCCTTTCTCCAGCGCCTAAGCTGTCCCTGCTCCTTCCAGCATGAGCCCCAGCCAGTCCTACCCGGCTCCTCCCCCCATCAGTGCACAAGGAGATCAAGGCTGCCCTGTGGAAGGGGTTAGGCCAAACGGGCTTTTCCACCACCAGAGCCCTCCCCCAGGCCCCTCCCCATGCCACATGCACACCATTCCCAGAGTTTTGTAGCAACTTCGAAATTCCCTACCGAGGCTGTAGTGTAGCGGGTGCAAGCGTGGATGTGGGAACCGGACAGCCTTGGGTTCAGACGCCATTGCATTTACCAGCTCTGTGATCTTGGGGAGATTACTTCATCTCTGTGCCTCATCTTGTCACCTCCGGAATGAGTAATAAATAATAGTAGCTACTTCATTAGGTTGTTTAAGTAATATATATGCAAATATATTGCAATATAGGTTGTAAATCAATATTTGCAAAGTCCTTAGAACTGTGCTTAGTGTTGGGTGCAGTAGCCATCAGGGGGAGATCCTGCCAATGCCACAGCGGCCCCTCCTGCTCTGAAGGTCGTGGTCTGAGTAGCAGGCAGCAAGTCCTCAGCAGAGGACACAGGCCATCCAGCGTCCTCCTCTGAAAAATGAGAATAATCCCAACCGTCTTGAAGATTAAATGAGATGACAACTGTTGGGCACGATTTCTGGCATTAAATAAATGACCATTACAGGCTTTCTTGGTAGAAGTTAAGAAGCTAAGTCTAGAATTTCTATGAAAATGCAAAGGCTCTAGACTAGCCAAAGCAATTTTGATGAACAAAGTTGGAGGGCTTGACTACTTGGTTTCTAGGTTTACTATACAACTACGATAATCAAGACAGACAAGATCAAGAGAACAGAATAGGGAGTCCACGAATAGATCTACACACATGTGGTCAACTGATTCTTGACAAACATGCCACGGCAGTAGAACAGTCTTTTCAACAAATGGTGCTGGAACAATTGGACATCTGTATGCAAAAAAAGGGAATGTATTGTAGCACATGGAAATAGTAACTTAAGATGGATCATAGGCTTAAATGCAGGAACTACAAACTATAAAAATTATAGAAGAAAACAGGATAGGGGCGCCGGGGTGGCTCAGTCCATTAAGCGGCTGCCTTCGGCTCAGGTCATGATCCTAGGGTCTCGGGATCGAGCCCCGTATTGGGTTCCCTGCTCACCGGAGAGCCTGCTTCTCCCTCTGGCTCTGCCTGCCACTCTGCCTACTTGTGCTCTCGCTCTCTGTCAAATAAATAATAAAATCTTAAAAGAAAAAAAAAAAGAAAGAAAACAGGATAAAATGTTTGTGATCTTGTGTGATGGTTAATTTTACTTTTCAATTTGACTAAGCCATGATACCCAGGTATTTGGCCAAACATTATTCTAGATGTTTCTGTAAAGATATTTCTTAGATGAGATTAACACTTAAATCAGTAGACTTTGAGTTAGGCAGATTATGCTCCATAATGTGGGTGGGCCTTATCCAATCAGCTGAACGCCTTAAGGGAAAAAGATCCCTGTGAGGGAGTGAAAGCTCTGCCTGCAGATTGCATTTGGAGGGCGCCTGTTTGGCTCAGTCGTTAAGCGCCTGCCTTCTGCCTTTGGCTCAGGGGGTGATCCCAGTGTTCAGGGATCAAGCCCCACATCGGGCTCCCTGCTCAGCGGGAAGCCTGCTTCTCCCTCTTCCACTCCCCCTGCTTGTGTTCCCCCTCTCTCTGGCTGTCTCTCTCTCTGTCAAATAAATAAATAAAATCTTTAAAAAAAAAAAAAAAGATTGCATTTGGGCTTCCGGTGAAGCAGCAACTCTCGCAGAGGCTGGCAGCCTGCTCGTTAACCCTGCAGAGCTTGGACTGGTAAAACAAAAACAAAACAAAACAAAAAATCAAGTTTCTGGAGGTATAATTTACATTCAGTAAAATTGGACTTGCCAAGCCTCAGCGACCGGCAGGAGTTAATTCCTTCAAGTAAACCGCACCACTACCCCTGAACTGATAAGCACATTGGGGAATGCTACTCAGCAATGAAAAGGCATGAGCTACTGATAGAGGAAACAACATAAACAAGTGTCAAAAGCATTATTCATTTGAAGCCACAAAAGGCCACACACTGTATGATTCCATTTGTGTGACATTCTAGAAGAGTCAAAACTATTAGAATGGAAAACAGGGGTCCAGGATGGTGGAAATTTGGGTGGGGGGAGGGAGCAATGAAAGTCTTCGCTTCCTTGCATGTAGTGGTGGTCCTATGACTGTGTACATTTACCCAAATACAACATACTGAATTCTTTGAAAAGGTGAATTTTACTGAATGTAAATTATACCTCCAGAAACTTGATTTTTTGTTTTGTTTTGTTTTTGTTTTGTTTTACCAGCGAAAATAGGTTTATTCCGGAAGAGCAGAGAATTACAATTCAGGACATGCAAGCTATGGCAAAACCACAAGCAAGTCCCCAGAAACTTGATTTTTTAAAATAGCTGCTCTAAATATAACCATTGTTACGGACAAGGAAACAACCTGAAGGAGGTTCAATGACTTTGTTCTCTCATCATTTATAGATGCGGCTCCTGAGGGCTTTCCTATCTTGTTTACTGATACTAGTCAATGACTATGCTCCAATTAATATAAACTCTAAACTTGTAAAAGAAGAGTGCAGAAGGTTTGATTATAGTAAATTAACTTTCCCAAGCATGAACTTGACAGTTTTTGTAGAAAGGAAGAGCATGTGGGGCTGGTGGATATTTTCTGGCGATCATTCCAAAGAGAAGGCGGGAGGTGAATGGGGTACATTCAGGGCCTACGGCAAGAGTAGGCTCTGCGTGCATCGTCCCTCCTGCTGCTGCGGCCTGGACTTCTTCTCTGGAACTTGTTTCCCATTGGGCAGAACCTCCAGGGGGTCTGTGAGGCTGGCTTTCCTGGGCAGGGGGAAGCACTGGAACCCAAGGATCCATCTTGTTTTTGTTCCTTTGCCTTGTTCTTGATTCACTGGGTGTGGTTT
Source organism: Ursus arctos (assembly GCF_023065955.2). NCBI lineage: Eukaryota > Metazoa > Chordata > Mammalia > Carnivora > Ursidae > Ursus > Ursus arctos. The sequence goes on along the minus strand of NW_026622797.1, from coordinate 67,129,327 downwards.
TTTGTTGTTTTGTTGTTGTTTTTTAAGTATGGACCTATTTCTGGATGCTTTATTTTACTTAATTTTTAATTTAATTTAACTTTAATTCAGTTAATTAACATGTAATGTATTATTGGTTTCAGAGGTAGAGGTCGGTGATTCATCAGTCTTACATAACACCCAGTGCTCATGACATCACGTGCCTCCTTAATGCCCCTCACCCAGTTACCCCCTCCCCTCCAGCAACCCTCCGTTTGTTTCCTGTGACTAAGAGTCTCTTATGGTCTGTCTGGGTGTGTGTTTATGTTCGGACTTACTGGAATGGTGTGGGTCTGAACTTGTGTTTGCCAGCCTACGGGTTTGTAGCTGTCAGTCCCCAGGCGGTGGGTAGTGGGAGAAATACATGCTTACAAGGTCTTTGCTCAGGTGAAAAGGTTCATTTGAGAGAGAACGTGTTGTGTGTAGCATGCTTCTTTCAGAAGACTCCATATGCTTGCTTAAAAAGATAAAAATCGTTCAGTTTTTGAATAAGTGCTCCATTCACATGGTTCTGATACCGGAGATACAGAAGATGACAAGTCTTTCTCCCGTGCTGCCTCCCAGCCACTCTGTGTTTCCCTCCTGGTAGACAACCCGTGTTAACCTGTTTCTTGCGTTTTTTTTCCTGATATATTTCATGCATATATATGCAAATAGATGTATCCTAGGTGTTTCCCTCCCTTTATACAAATTGTAGGATACTCTCCATAGCCTTCTTCAGTATGCTTTGTTCCATGAACCATAATTGGCTTAACCTGTCCCCTACGGATGGGCATTAATTATGTTAATCTTCTCTTACCAATTATGCTGCAGTGACTAACCTTGTCCTGAGGTCTTATTATACAGTGTGGTTACATCTGTGGAACAGATTTCTCTAATTGGCACTGCTGGGTCAGGGTGTGTGTGCCCGTGGAATTGGGACTGCTCGAGCGGAATTGTGCTGCATTGGGCTTGTGCCAGTGGACGCCCTACCAGCACAGAGAGGCCTGGACGTCTGACCTTTATGTGCACTGCGACCAGTGGCTCACTGACCTCTTTCTTTTTTACAGCTCCATCCTCCCTCTGTCCTCTGAATTTATCCTGCCTTTCTAGCATTTTCTCAAGGAGCTCTCTGCTGTGGTGAATTTGGCCTTTGTTCCTCTCTTCTTCAGCATGGATTTCATAGAATTTTCTCTTTTTCATCTGCTCTGGGTGCTGTCTAGTGCCTGCTGCTGGGAGCCAGGGAAGAAAAGCATGGGAATGGCTGATGGGAGGGGAGCTACGGCTGGCTCCACCCCCTACCTCTTCCCCGCCATCCACTCAGCTGAAAAACAGTGTTCCCTCCCAAGGCTGCCTGGGACTTTTCACCTCACATCCAGTGGCCCCCTGTGTTCTCACCTCCCGAATGAGGGCTGGAGCCTGCGCAGGGCTGATGCAGCCCCTGGTCCTGCTCTGGGCTCTTAGATCTGCACACTCCGTGGGGGCAACAAGAGTGTAAGGTTATCTGTCAGGTCAGACAGAAAGAAGCCTCGCTTTATGGGAAGCAAACCTCAACTGGGAGAACTTAGGCCTTTGTAGTTTATCATCAGAAATCATCAGGGAAACTTGACATACGGTGGTAATTCTTAGCAACAGTTATAAAACAAACACATGTTAAGGTTTTATTTAATCAAGTCATGAGGGAACCAGTGCGATGTTGCAACTGGTTCAAAGGAGAATTCAAAGCATTGCAATTGTGTAGGCCATTAGGAAAGTGGAAATAAATTTGCTTATTAGAGGTAAAACTGGCCAATATCTACTGGATCTCTGCTAGACACAGTTTATTGGCATCACACTCCACACCCTACAACTGAGAGCTATAAAATAGCTGAAAGACAAGGAAGGTGACTGGGGATCGCTGTGCGTGAGACAGGGCACTGAGTCCCCCCGCCCCGCTCTCTCCCCCATTTTTATTTTATTTTTAAATTTCTCTTGTTTTTATTTTTTAAAATTATGACCAAAGATACATAACCTGACAGTTACCTTCTGATCCATATTTGAGCATGCAATTCAGTGGCATTAAGTACATTCACGTTTCTGTGCAACGATCAGCGCCATCCATCTCTCACACTTTTTTCACCTTCCCAAAATGAGCCTCTGTGCCCATTAAAGAGTAACTCCCATTCCCCCTGCCCCTGGTCTCTAGCAACCACCACTGTTCGTTCCACTTTCTGTCTCTATACATTTGTCACACATTTTAAAATCTTTCCCAGTTTTTCCTTACCAGAAATGGAGGCAGTGAATCACACTTACCATCTCTGTGACCTTGGCCAAGTTATTACTCACCTTGAGCCTTGGTTTCCTTTCTGTGAAATCAGCATAACAACACCTCCCTCAGGGATTTGTTGTGAGGAGTAAATGAGGTAGTCCTTGCAGAGTGCTTACTGTAAGAAGGATATAGAAAGATCAATGAATGGTAGTTATTGTCATAACTAGTGTTTTCTCACGTGAGTCCATGGTCCTCAGGGGCACAGAAGTTCCTTTAGGTCAGTGGTTCTCGGTATGGACCGCACACGTGATCACCTGGAGAGCCTTTGAAAATACTGATGCCCAGATCCCATGCTCAGAGGTTCTGATTCAACTGGTGTGGGTGTTTGTTGGACTTGGCAGCTTTTCAAAGCTCTAATGAGCAGCCGGGTGGAGACACACTCACTGCTCCAGGTGTTGCTCCCTAAGGCCCCAGAGCCTTGCACGTGGGGTAGAACAACACTCTCTGTGGAGCATTGGGCCAAGTCAGTGGTTAGACATCTGGAAGACCTGGTGCTCTTTGCAGAACACTATAAAAGACTGATCGTCTAAATGACCTAATTCAAACTAGAAACACATTTACGAGCGGGAAATAAATGTCTCAGAGGCGGAAAGTGAATTATGTGGCTTGCCTAGGACACAGTGCATGGAAATGTATTGGGTCAATACTAGAAAATCTCAGTGTTAACTTATAATTGGGAGTGTTAATTAGGCAGGCAGTTCTAGCAAAGGTAGGGAGGCACCGTCTGGAGATGCTCTTGGAGGAAAGAAAAGTGGACCTCTCTGATGGAGAGGGACAATGTAAAAACTGGTGTAGCAGGTCATACAGGAGTCCCTGCAGGAGCTTGTGGGGAGACAGGCTGCAATTGAGGGGAGCAAGCCTTAGAGCTGTACGGGTGGACACTCTCAAACCTGACTCAAGCATCTGAGGAGGGACTGTTGAGGCTGCCATTGGGGAAGGAACACCAGAGCTGGCCCTGAGTCTCTTAGCTGCTCTCCTCCCCCTCCACTTCCTCCCAGGAAGTCTCTGGAATGGCGTCTCGCTCTGCAGGGCTTCTTCTCTTTCCCTCACGCCCATGTTTACAGTGGTGTTCAGTGGGGGTGGAGGCAGGCCGGGCCAGTGCATAGGCCCAGAGGTCCCCGCCTGCTGCCCCCCTGCACTGGGCAGTCAGGCAGCAAGCCGTCTGCCGTTCTTCATACCCGCGGCCTGCCTGTGGTTTGCACTGTTGCCTCAGCAGTCTGCACTTAAAACTGAGGCCTCTAACTAGACAGCTGAGTATTTTATAACCCAGATTAATGTGCCATAAAACCCCTTTTAGTTAAAAAAAAAAACCAACCAAACAAACCCTGAAGTCATATATTTAATAGTTCCTAACCACTCTAGAGGAGACATTTTAAATGTCCTGGCACACCTGGTTGTCAGTATTTTAAAATCCTCCCTAAATGTCTGTATCTTTTCTGAATGAAATGCATTGGTGGATTAGTGGTTTCCAGGCCAGTAATCGGCCTATTGCAAGGCTTCCGAGGTGTTATCACCTAATCCACGTTGAGGACTGTCATGGAGAAACCACAGGGGGAAGGAGCTTTAGAAGCTTCTCAGATGCAGGGCAGGTGTCTATTGGTAAACTCCATGAGTCCCTCTTACCAGCTTTCTTCTTTCTCTTAAGTTATAATGGCTTAGGTTTCAGAAAGTTAATTAGTCTAGAAACTTGTTCAGAAACTGATTTTTTTTCTTGTCAGTCCTCTCAGTGTGTTTTCTGTGAGAACTGGCTGTTGTATGTTTAGGTTGTTGTAAACCAGCATCGAGGGTAGATGGGTGAGTGGGTGGCAACTGTGCCTGGTTCTCTTTTAGCCCATGTTTCCATCGGTTCAAGCAGTGTATAAAGAATTATATGCCATGAGCTGATGAAATTTATTCCAAGTATGCAAAGCTGTTTCAACATAATCCTCCTATCGACAGATGTCTTAGTCTATTCAGGCTTCTATCTGTAATAGTATAGACTGGGCAGCTTAAACAACAGACACTCATTTCTCGCAAATTCTGGAAGCTGGCAAGTCCAAGATCAAGGTACTGGCAGGTTCAGTTCTTGGTCAGAATCGTCTTCCTGGCTTGTAGACTCTCACCTTCTCACTGTGTTTCCATATGACAGAGAGAGCAAGCTCTGGTCTCTCATTCTGTTCTTTTTTTTTTTTTTTTTTTAAGAGGGAGAGAGTGTATGCAAGCAGGGTTCAAGGGTTGGAGAGGGGCAGAGGAAGAGGGAGAGAAAGAATCTTAAACAGGCTTCATACTCAGAGTGGACCCTGATGCGGGGCTCGATCTCACGACCCTGAGATCATGACCTGAGCTGAAATCAGAGTTGGACGCTTTACTGACTGAGCCACCCAGGTGCCCCTCTCTTCCTCTTACAAAGAGAATTCCTATCTTGAGGTCCCCATACTCACCATCTCATTTCATCCTATTTACTTCCGAGAGGCCATGTCTCCAGATACTATCACACTGGGAGTTAGAACTTCAACATATAAATTTTGGGAGACACAAACATTTAGTCCATAACAAGAAGCTAAACAAGAAAAATTATGTAATCATATCAACAGATGCAAAAAAAAAAAGCATTTGACAAAATCCAACACCTATTCATGGTAAAAACAAAATAAAACAAAAAAACAAAAAAAAATACTCAGCAAAATAGGAATTGAGGAGAACATTGTCAACATGATAAACAGCATCTATATAAAACCTACAGCTGATATCACACTTAATAGTGGAGCCCTGAACTCCCCTCTGAGACAGGGAACAAGGCAAGGATGTCTGCTCTTACCACATATATTCAATATAGTGTGCAATTTCTAGCCACTGCAATAATACAAGAAGAAAAAAGGCATACAGATTGGAAAAGAAGAAATAACACTGTCTTTGTATGTAGATGACATGATTGTCTACATGGAAAATACTAGGCATCAACAAAAAACTAAAACTAGTAAGAGAGTTTAGCAAACTTGCAGGACAGAAGATCAACACACAAAAATCAATTGCATTGCTATATACTAACTGTGAACATGTGGAAATGGAAATTAAAAACAATACCCTTTATAGTCACTTTAAAGGGAATTAAATACTTAGGTATATATTTAACAAAAGATGTACAGGATCTAAAAAGTTATAAAAGGCTGGTGAAAGGAATCAAAGGAGACCTAAATAGAGATGCATACCAGGTTCACAGAAGACTCACATAGTAAAGATAACAATTCTCTCCAAATTTATCTATAGGTTGAATGTAGTTTCTATTAAAATTCCAGCAAAGTTTTTTTGCACACATAGACAGGTAGATTCTAAAATAGATGTGGAGAGGCATAGACCCTAGAATAGCTTTAAGAAAGTATATTGGGAGGAATTACTGTACTTGATATTAAGGCTGAAAATTCTGCTACATTAATGGAGAGAGTGTGGTATTGGTGTAAGGATAGGCACAGAGATCAATAGAACACAATTAAGAACCCAGAAATAGACCCACACAAATATGTTCAACTGATTTTTCACAAAGGCACAAAAGCAATTCAGTAGAGGAACCCTCCACAAATGATGTTGGAGCAACTGGACGTCCCTAGTTTTAGAAAATGAACTGAATACTGTATGCAGAAATTAACCCCAAATGGATCATGACCTTAAGTGTAAAATAATAAAACTTTTAGAAAAAAATCAGAAGAGAAAATTTTCAGGATCTAGGGCCAGGCAAAGAGTTCTTAGACTTCACACCTAAAACATGATACATGAAAGGAAAACTTGATAAAGTGGATCTCATTACATTTAAAAACTTTTGCTGTGTGAACAACTGTGTTAAGAAGATGAAAAGGCAACCAACAGTCTGGGAGAAAATATTTGCAAACCACATATTTGACAAAGGACTTGTATTTAGAATGTATAAAAAGCTATTAAAATTCAACAGTAAAATAATGGACAATCCTATTAGAAAATGGGCAAAAGTGGGAGCACCTGGGTGGCTCAGTCGGTTGGGCATCTTCCTTCAGTTCGGGCCATGATCCCAGGGTCCTGGGATTGAGCCCCGTGTTGGGCTCCTTGCTCAGTGGGGAGCCTGCTTCTCCCTCTGCCTGCAGCTCCCCCTGCTTGTGCTCTCTCTCTCTCACTCTCTATATCAAATAAATAAAATCTTTAGAAGAAAGAAAAGAAAATGGGCAAAAGACATGAAGAGACAGTTCACTCAAGAGAATATACAGCTGGCAAATAAGCAAATGTAAAGATGTTAAATATTTTCTTGTCAAATTGCTGTGGCTTAGGAGTTCCAGTATTATGCTGAATAAAAGTGGTGAGAGTGGACATCCTTGTCTTGTTCCTGATCTTAGGAGAGAAGCTCTCAGTTTTTCACCATTAAGTATGATGTTAGGTGTGGGTTTGTCATATATGGCCTTTATTATGTTGTGGTTTTTTCCCTCTAAGCCTATGTTGTTGAGGATTTTTATCATGAATGGATGCTGTCCTTTGTCAAATGCTTTTTCTGCATCTGTCGAAATGATCATATGGTTTTTATTCTTTCTCTTCTTGATATCGTGTATTTCATGATTGATGTGTGAATACAGCTTGATTTTTTAAAAATAAGCAAAGGACTTGAATAGATGTTTCTCCAAAGAAGATCTTTAAATGGTTAATAAGCACTTGACAAGATGTTTAATAGCACTAGTCATTACGGAAATGTCTATCAAAATCATAATGTGATGCTTCACACTCATTAGAATTGCTATTATCAAACAAAGCAAACTAAGTGTTTTAAGAACATGGAGAAATTAGAACACTTACACATTGCTGGTGGGAATGTAAAATGGTGCAGCTACTCTGAAAAATGGTATGGTCGTTCCTCAAAAAGTTAAACATAGGATTAGCATAAATTTGGCAATTCCACTTCTAGGTATACACCCAAAACAAGTGATGGGCTCCTGGGTGGCTCAGTCGGTTGAGCGGCTGCCTTCGGCTCAGGTCATGATCCCAGGGTCCTAGGATCGAGCCCCATGTCAGGCTCCCTGCTCAGCAGAGAGCCTGCTTCTCCCTCTACCTCTGCAGCTCCCCCTGCTTGTGCTCTCTCTCTCTTTGTCAAATAAATAAATGGCAATAAAATCTTTAAGAAACAAAGAAGTAAAAGCAAGGATTTGAAGAGATGTTTGTACACCCATATTGGAAGGAACCCATATGTCCATCAACAGATTAAAGGATAACAAAATGTTGTGTATTCATGAAATGAAATATTATTCAGCCTTAAAAAGGAATTAAATTCTGATACATGCTACAATATGGATGAGCCTTGAAGACATGCTAAGTGAAATAAGCCAGATGCAAAAGGACAAATTTTATATGATTTCACTTGTATGAAGTACTTAGAATAGGCAAGTTCATAGAGACAGAAAATAGTATAGAGGTTAGCAGGGGCTGGGAGTAGGTGCGGGGATGAGAATTATTGTTTAATGGATACAGTTTGTTGGAATAATGAAAACATTTGGAATTATTTATTTATTTATTTTAATTTGTTAATTTGTAAAAAATTTTTTAAGTGTGCTCCATGTCCAGTGTGGAGCCCCACATGGGGCTTGAACTCATGACGCTGAGATCAAGACCTGAGCTGAGATCAAGAGCCAGATGCTTAACTGACTGAACCACCTAGGTGCCCCCAAAACTTGGAATTTGATAGTGGTGATGGTTGTACAGAATGTGACTATGTGTAATGCTACTGAGTTGTATACCTAAAGTGGCTAAAATGGTAAATTTTATGTATAGTTTACCACAGTAAAAAAATCAGCAACAAATTGACCCAAGAAGAAGCAGAAAACTTAAATAGTTTAATTACCATAGAAGAAATTAGAAACATGATTAAAGGTGTACCTTTAAAAAAGTACTAGGGCCAAGTGGTTAGCCCTGTTCCTTATTTTAGTAACAACAAAAAATTAGTTCCATTGTTATTTAAACTATTGTAAAGCATAGAGCAAAATGGAAAGCTAGATGTGGTTTATGAAACCAGCATAACCTGAATAGAAAAACCAGGTAAATATAAATGAGAGAGAGAGAGAGAGAAAGATATAGTATAAGAAGTATAGATCAGTCTCATTTATGAATATAGATATAAAAATTCTTAATAACATGACTTAGGGGAAGGATACAGCATTTATCAAAAGAAGAATACTGTGTGATCACGTGGAGTTTGATCCAGGAATGCATGGATGGTTCCATAGTTAAAGGAGAAAACTACATGATTATATTACTAGTTGCTGAAAAGGCAGTGATTTTTTTTTTCAAGTTACTCATGTTTTACTTGCATTAGTGTTTATAGATAAAATTGGAGTAAAGTTTTCTTGTGACGTTTTTTTAATGTGGTGTTGGTCACCATACAGTATATCATTAGTTTTTGATGTAGTGTTCCATGATTCATAATTTGCATATAACACCCAGTGCTCATTGCAACACGTAAAGGCAGTGATTTGTAGTAAAAAACAGAAAATATAAGAGGACAATTCTTATCTCTTGCCCATAGCTCATCATGCATTGAACCACCGTGATTTGCTCTGTCAGTGCACCGACTGATTGAAAATGTTGTCTAAGCAGCTGCCTGTGGAGGAGTATGGGGGCCATTAAGTGATGCTTTATCACTTAGGGACAGATGTACTACAGCAACTGATGGAATCCTTAACAGCCAATGAAATTGCTTGAAATATTTTGGTTCTTCTTGCTGGTGCACTTTTCTAGAAGCAAGCCCAAACCTGGCAATTATTGGATCTCTTTAAAAGGAACTATCTTATTAAGTCATTATATTTGAATACAATATACATTTCAAATCATCTTGCCAAATTATTTATAATTATCAGGCCATCCCCAAAGTAAGACTTAGAGAAGCATTATGAAGCTTTTTGGCATAGGAAATCGATCATTTGAAAAGGGAGAATTATTTTACAGGGCAATTCCTGTACCCCTGCCCTTGGATGATTGGACCGTGGGTCCTCAGCACAAGAACTTTACATCTGCCCCCATTACATTTTGTCTTATGAAAATTAGCCTGCTCTTCCAGTCTGAGATTTTCTTGGAATCCTGATTTTTGTCATCCAAGGAATTTAGTCTCTCACTGCCTTTTGTCAGCTGTAGTCTCATGAGGATGCGATAAGTTACTCATCCAAGTAGATAGGTAGACAAAATACTTTCCCAACGAGGAAAGAAAGCTCTGAAGGCTTTTTATTTACTTGTTTGTTTCTTATTTATTTATTTTAGAGGGGGTGAGGGGCAGAAGGAGAGATAAAATCTTAAGCAGGCTCCACTCTGGGCATGGGGCTCAGTCTCACTACCCTGAGATCATAACCTGAGTCAAAATCAAGAGTTGGGGCGCCTGGGTGGCACAGTGGTTAGGCGTGTGCCTTCGGCTCAGGGCGTGATCCCGGCGTTCTGGGATCGAGTCCCACATCAGGCTCCTCTGCTGGGAGCCTGCTTCTTCCTCTCCCACTCCCCCTGCTTGTGTTCCCTCTCTCGCTGGCTGTCTCTCTCTCTGTCGAATAAATAAATAAAATCTTAAAAAAAAAAAAATCAAGAGTTGGACGGTTAACCGACTGAGCCACCCAGGCGCCCCTCGGAAGGGTTTTTAAACCATCAACTTTTTTTTAAATAAAAAGTTTTATTGTCTCAGTCTCCTTTGATCCATGGCATTTTTCTTTGCCCGTTTTCTTCTGAATGCCTTCATAACTTTGTTTTCATTGAATCATAAGCCTCTGAGAAGGACTGAATTTTTCAACCCAAATCTACACCAATCCATGCAGTTGAGATTTGGGGAATATGTGTCTGATAAGAGGACTCTGGGGCACCTAAGAAAGATGGTGGGGGTTTTCCTTTCTTTTTTTTTTTTTTTTTTTTAAGTGTCATTTAGTTATTTGAGAGAGAGCAAACAAGGGAGCATGAGCAAGAGGCAGAAGTAGGCTCCCCACTGAGCAGGGAGCCCGACATGGGGCTTGATCCCAGGACCCCGAGATCATGACCTGAGCTGAAGGCAGATGCTTAACTGACTGAGCCACCCAGGCACCCCTGGTGGGGGTTTTCTACAATTTAAAATCTAAATGAGGGTCTAAGTGGCCAGAATTTTAGTTCTATGTAGTTCTGCCAGAAATTAGATTTGTGATCTTACAAAGTCATAGAACCTCTGTTAGCTTTACTATACTCATCCAAATTAAACTCTCAAAGACACTTTTCAATCTGAACATTATATTGTTTCTAAAATATGTCACTCTTATTTTCCCAGCATTACATCTTCCTTGCTTCTTTCGTTAATGCCGCAGATAACATAGACAGCCGTTTGTTGCCTCAGGAAAGATTGCATGCCCCTGATCTATTTCATGATGTCCTGAAGAAAGGAAGTAATGTCATTTTGAAGTTATCCCATTAGTCTAACCTGCATTTTCCCCTCTAAACGGTTTCCCTTCATGTGGGTAACGTCTGTGCAACTGCCCACCTCGTAGCAACCTCCAGTTAAGATGGTTTGATTGTTTTATTTCTTTGAGCTACTGAGTCCCAGTTCCTTCGTCCTTGCCTAGCCTTTTTATTCCTTTGAGTTCTGCGCCAGGTCTCTGTGTGACTTTGGTCATAGAATGGGTAAGCACAGCATCCTTTCTTCTCACTTTTTTTTATTGAGATATAATTGACATATAACATAATATTAGTTACAGGTAAACAACATAATGTTCAATATTTGTATATATTGCCTTCTCACTTTTCAGGCCTGCTCTGTTAGACCAGGCAGCCGTCAGAGGGTCAGGGCTCATCACGCATGGGGCAGGTATTGTCAGTCTGAAAGGCCTGCTCTTTACTGAGGAAGATCTGGGATACCTGAGCACGAGAGAAGAGCCGGGACCCAACGCCTGGATCCTGGCTAGAGTAATGAGTGACTAGGCTCATGGCCCCAGAAGGAGTCTTTCCAGGCTTCTGTCCGTTGTGGTTCTAAATGGTCCCTGGTCCCCCTCCCTGGGGCTCAGCCCTTCCTAGGAGGTCTCTCCAGTAAACACTCCCCTCTGCCCAGGATTGTGTGCCGGGGATTGTCAGGTGAGAAGGGTTAGCACCATATCTGAACACCTGCTGGGAACAAAACACCCCCACTTCCTTTCAAGGTGTGTTTCAAGCTCATTACCTTTGGCTGGTCTCCTTTCATCCCCATTCGTAGGAGATCTTTATCTGAACAGGAATCCTCCTCCTGGAATGCTCCCCGACACAGCCCAGCCCCTCCAGCTGGGGGTTGGCCTCTTCAGAATGAGGAGCAGTGATCTCTTCATTCGGCCCACCCTTTATGGTCACCTGTGAGTGTCATTTACGGGTCGCCTGCTGGAACAGGACTGCTGTTCCCATGCCGCAGTTCTGCTGGGAGTTGGGACCCAGTGGGCTGACCTGCCAGAACAAAGTAGCACCCTAGACCAGAGCCCCAGAGTCCTTGACACTGGGGCCCCTTGTTGTGGTTTTTGCCTAGCGCCACCTCCAGGCCCTTTGCTGTTTAGTTCCCCGGATGTGGACAGGTGCTGGGTCTCTGGCTCACCCTGGTTAGATCGAGGGAAATGTGCGTTCCCTGCAGGGTCCTATGTCCTCTCACTCCTACTGGTCTCAGCTGGCCTCTCCTGATACCAGGCAGGTTGGAGCAACTGGCACCTTTAAAGGGTCCAAGGCAGGGGTTTATAACCTCTGGCTGCACATTAAAATCACCTGGAACTTAAAAACAACATACTCACATTCATATCATCCCAAGCCTAGGCTGGTAGAATACAGTCCTCTGGGGGTAAATTTTGGGTTTGTTTTTATTTTAAGATTTCAAGTGATTCTAATGTGCCGACGGCTTAAAACCAGTGGTTTACATCAGTGGCTCTCAAAATGTCATCCCCTACTAGCAGCATCTGCCTCTCCTGGGAACTTGTTGGAAATGCAGATTCTTAGTCTTTACCCCAGACCTACTGAATCAGAAACTCTGTAAGGCGCCCAGATACATCTTTCTTTTAACAAGCCCTCCAGGAGATTCTGCAGCCCAACAAAGTTTGAGAACCACTGGCTTAAGGTATAATATTAATATAAAAAGCAAGGGAGTTATATGTGACCTAATGATACAACTATGTGAAAGCATCAGTAGAAAAGATTCACCGAAAAAGATTGGATAAAAGTAATAATAGTTCTGGGGTACCTGGGTGGCTCAGTCAGTTAAGCATCTGTCTCTTGGTTGTGGCTCAGGTCATGATCTCAGGGTCATGAAAATGAACCCTTCGTTGGGCTCCCTGCTCAGTACAGAGTGTGCTTGGGATTCTTTCCGTCTTCCCCTCCCTCCCCCTCTGCTCCTCCCCTGCCTTCCCCTCCGTGTTTGTGAGCTCTCTCTCTCTCTCTCATAAATAAAATAAATGTTAATAATCGTAAAAAATGGTAACAGTTGTCCTGGGTAGTAGGATTACAGATTTTTGATTTTCCAAATTTTTAGGAATGTCATTATATTGTCACATACTCTTTTAAGAAATGGGAACTCTGGGTTGTGGTGGTGCAGTGTTTTAGTGTTTTGTACTGGCAGGTGGGGTTGAGAGCATCACGAAGAATGTAGCTAGAGGAATGACTCTTGCTTGGACAGGCCCGACACGGCAGGTTTCACCCGAGGCTCTGTAGCTTTCCTGGAAAGAATTATCCTGGCCCCTCTTCCTCTCGTCCTGTGGCTCTCGGCCTGGGTCACTCACTAGGATCACCTGCGCAGGGTGCGTAACAACAGATGCATGGGCTCCACCGCGGACAGCTGAGTCAGAAGCGCTGATGAAGGGGCTCAGGCACCAGTACATGGGGAGAGACAAACAGACCAGCCTGCCCAAGTGATTTGATGGACAGTGAGAATAGAAAACCTCTGTCCTTTTCCTTGAGATTCTAAGGAAACCAGGTTATTTCCAGAGGTCATCATCTGGGAGTCTTGGGAGCTTCCTAGCAGTGAGAAATGGAACCCCTCTGCCAGGAGAGCGCTTCAACCCCCCCCCCCCGCCCCCAGCAAGTGGACAGCAGGTAGAATGGTGGGTCAGAACATGGGGGCCAGAGTCAGATGGCTTAGTGGTGAATCCAGGCTCTAATCACTTGCTTTATGCCACAGAAAAAGTGACAGGGTCCCTCCATGCCTCAGTTTTGTCATCTGTAAAATGGAAATTCCTCATCTTAATAATAGTGCCTACCTCATAGGATTATGGGGAGGATTGAATGAGCTAATACATGTAAAATTCTTAAGATATCACATAGTAAATATCCCATAAATGTTAGCTGCGCTGTTTCTTCCTTTTGTCCTTACTATTAGTGGTCTGCCTGAGCCCTCCAGAGCCCGGGTTAAGTTGAGTTGAATTGAACCGGTCACTGAACTGGGGGAGGTCCCAAGACGAATGGATGCTTCAAAAATTTCTTCCTCTTATCATTCATAGTTCACAGTCTTTTCTCCTTTTCCCATTTCTTCCATTGGCCAGTCCTAAGGGCATGAATATGAAAGCAGTTGCATCCTGGAGTCTAAGTCATTCAGAGACCCCTCTAAGGGTCAGTTATTATTTGCCCCCTCACACTTAGGGGGATTGCAGCCTTCTCCATTTGTCAGGCGTGACCTTGGGGGTGTCCCTGTGTGCTGGATGGGAGCAGTGACTTTTCTGATTGGCTCTACTTTTGTTGCTTTTCACAATATAATGTTCTGGAAAACCAAATACATTTCTGCTTCTTTCTTGCTCTCCACCTTTGGTGGGTGGTGTGTGTGTGGGGGTGTGTGTGTGTGTGTGTGTAAGGGAGTTGGTCTCGTGTTAGGAAACCCCTGGGAAAAGGAACGGGACAGCTTCAGGCTCAGTGGGAAACCGATTACAACAGCCTTTGCTGCTGCTATACTTTTACCTGGTGCCGGAAAAGGAGCCAGACATGTGAGGGGGACACTGACCCTCCTCAGAGAAGTCCCCATGTCACCATTGCATCTGCTTCAATACTTAGGCAGCCCCTAGATGTCTGCACTTCCTCTGAGGGGCTGGGACATCCCCAAATCTGGAATCCACAGCCACCCCCAGGCTCTCCATTTCTCTGAGGTCAAGCCTGGAATTAGAATTTGCTCCGTGTCCCTGGTAGACTCAGTCTGCCTTGGTTGAGGAACACTGGCTCCTCTTTGATGTGGCCCCAGTCCACTCCAGAGTCAACTTGCTTCATCATTCATGGAAGGCACAGTCTTGCCCTCAGGCATATCATGGCCTAGTTGGAAGGAAAAGCCGGAGCCTAGGGTGACACTCAAAACAGAATGTGGTAGTTTCCTAAGAGGAAGCTGAGGTGCTGTGGGAATGGAGAAAAGGAGTCTCGGAATGCTTCTTGGGGAATCAGAGAAGGCATAGTTTGGAGCAGGGCATTCCCTGGAAGAATGCCCACCCAGCAGAGATGCAGAAACTGGAAACCATGGGCTGTATTTCAAAAGGGAAGTGGACAAGTGGATCAAAACTGGCCGGCAGGAAGGGCGCCTGGGTAATTCAGTCAGTTCAGCATCCAACTCTTGATTTCAGCTTAGGTCATCATTTCAGGGCAATGAGATTGAGCCCTACATCAGGCTCTGTGCTGAGTGTGGAGCCTGCTTAAATTCTCTTTCTCCCTCTCCCTCTGCCCCCCCCATTAAAAAAAAAAAGGACTGGCCAGTAGGAAGCTTGACCCTTCAGCTGGAGCCCATCTGGCTATCCAAGTGATCTGATTGCCAACCCTTCACCCAGGTCTGTTTGCCATTGAAAGTATCCCACTGGTCTTTGCTAAGGCAAAGGTGCAGGGGTGTCAAGGAGGAGAGGGAACAGTTGGGGTGTCTTTAGGGGTGAGGGCTGCGGACAGCCGGAGGGAAGGAAAACCCATTTTAGATGGTGGATATTACCTCTTTTTTCCTATTTCAAGCTTTTATGGGGTGGATAGTGGTGGCTATTCCTCTTTTATAGGTGAGAAAATGGGTTTAGGAGAGTGTCGTGCACAAAGTCACCCGGTGTTATTAGTCGGAGCTGGGATTTGAACTGGGCTTGTCAGGGTCCAGTGCCTCCAGCCTGTCCTTTCACCACAGAGGTAATTTCCTGCTGACTTTGGATTAGGAAGGTGCCTCCAGTCTGGGCCCATCTTGTCAGTAATTTATAGTTTCTAACGCGCCCTCCTGGATGTGACCTGGTTTGAACCACACAGCAGCATTTCCTTCTGCCTTCTGATTATTTATGTTCACTGGGCAAACCCTTTTGCCTCCTTGGGCCTCCACTTCCAACCAGACATATCTGGTTGCTGATGAGGATGTTCCTTGGGCTCCCCTGATCTGACACCCGGAGACTCCTTGTCCTTTGTCCTCTTTTCCAGGCTCTCTCCAGCGACTTCTCCCCATCAGGGTTTATATTTTCCAGTTGCTCAGAAGCACTTGAGTCCCACCATCCCGTCAGCCTCCCTCACAGTGAACACATCTGTCTCCTCACAAACATGACAAACTTCCCAGTGTTTCATAAGGCCTTGGGAACTTGGTGAAGGTCATTATCTGATGTCCTCAACAAGGACACGTGATGACAGATGGAGCCTGGGACCAGGCCCAGTGAGTGGAACCCGCTTGTTTTGCTCCATCTGATCGGCTGTGGACCTTTCCTTGAAAGAATCAAGGTTAAGCAGTGTGCACTGAGACAGTTGCTAGCCAAGGAAGGTCACTCCATCTCCTCTCAGACATTACCTTTTTATGAAGGCTTTTTATAGCCCACTTTCTTGGGAGTAACTTTTTTCTTAATTAAGAATTCTAATTTTAAAGTGAGCTCTGACCTCTTTCTTTATAGAATCATTCTAGTGCTTTGATTGCATTTCATGAGTAGAAATTAAGATCCTTTATTGTCTGCTATCTCTGTTTTCCTCCACGGCTAGTTACCCATGGCAAACTGACACTTTATGGAGATCGTAAATGGGTGTATCCTGCTAGAATATCAGTAAAGCTCTTTGGAAAGTTTTTATCGAGGTGCTAGAAGGTCATAAGAGACTATCATCCCCTTATTAAGAGACCCATAGGAGATGCGCAGGGTGTGTTCCAACATGGGTAGAAGCCGTGGATAAATGGTTTTTGAAGCAGGAAGTAGAACATCACTTCACAGCAAACTTGAGGGAGAAAGCAAACGTCTCCTTCACAATTTGAGGAATTTGTAGTTTGGCAAGGTCAGTTCTCTGGATAGAAGCTGATTTACACTGAAGAGAGTTATTCTGGGTGTTCCCACCCCCCCCACCCCCCCACCCCCGGTCATACCTCAGGAGACTGTGCTAGTTAGGGCTGTTGAAGGACGGTCATCTCTGTGACCCAACAACAGGGCTACGAAGCCTCCTCAGGTGCACAGGGAGATGTGCACATGAATGTGTTCTGCAAACCACTGAAAAGAACCTGGATGCCCGTCAGTAGAGAATGGGTGAATAATGAATAAGTGGACCAGAACTACGTGTGACAATATGAGAAAAAAGATCTAAAAAATAGAACATTGGACAAAAAAATGCCAAATGATAGAAAGTTTAATACTATTTACATAAGGTCCTAAAATAAGCAAAACAATGTTTAGTTATTATTTATGGCAATAAACACGTAGTAAAATACAATAAATGGCAAAAGAATGAAGAATACCAAATTTAAGAATCGTTACCTCTGGAGCTGGAGGGAAATGACATGTGGGAGGGTTCACAAGCAACGTCTGTGGTTTCTTAAAGTGATTGGTATGTACATTTAAATAGTCATATTTTTGAATGGCTAAATATGTTATAATCTTAAAATTTGTTTTAAAAAAGGGAGAGCAAAAAAAAAAGATAAATAAATAAGTAAATAAGGGAGAAGCTATTCAAAACAGTTTGGCCAGTAGTTTCAATTTTTAATAATTACTAATGAGATTTTTCTGGGGCTGATTAGCTTGACCTCTTACTGTTCTCCCATCTTTTGCCCCATCCAATTTATTGTGACCACTTCATCGTGCTTGAGTATTAGCCCCAGGGGGAAAATAAGAGAAAACATGAAATGCCTCATATTCCTACTTGTTTGTTGAATAGGGAGTAGAAATTATTCACTGAAGGAAATCTTCACATTTTTAGCATATTTTATTCATTTATCAAACTTGAATTCTGGGTAAATATATAAGGATCTGCTAAACTGAAGGGGAAGGGGGCTGCCACTGTGTAAACCTTGCTCTAGGCCCCCACCCCCTCCAGAGCAGTGTTCTTTTTTTTTTTTTTTTTTTTAAGATTTATTTTTTTGTCGAGAGGGAGAGAGAGAGAGAGAGAGAGAGCATGAGCAGGGGGAGGGGCAGAGTGAAAGGGAGGGAATCTCAAGCAGACTCTGTACTGAGTGCAGAGTCTGACGCTCGGCCCAGTCCTGCTACCCTGAGATCATGCTCTGAGCCAACACCAAGAGTCAGGAGCTCCAACTGACAGCCACCCAGGCGCCCCCAGGGCAGTGGTTTTGATGTCCTATTCTGAAATCAGTGTTTGCTTTGCATTAACAGCATGGCCGGACCCCCCTTCATCTTGCTGCCAATAAGGGCCATCTTTCTGTGGTCCAGATCTTGCTGAAGGCTGGCTGTGACCTCGATGTCCAGGATGATGTGAGTAGAGCCCCATTCTACTGGGATGGGTTGATAAGGGAGCTTGTCTGCCTAGAAATCCACAGTACAGTGTATAACCCGCTATAGGGTGGGAGGGTAGAAGATGCATTCCTAGCACTTTTTTGCTTCATCTTGGTCCCTATGGTGGGAAGAACTTCCTCTTGAAGACCAGGGATCCATTCTAGGTAGCAAGCTAGAGTTTGCAAGGGTGGGATGGTTTTCCCATCATGGTTCATGTCCTATCTCGTATCATCCAAGTGTAGAGCCTCAAAGGGCATTCTGCCTATGTCCTGTCTCCGTGTGAAGGAGCACACACACATACCCCAGTGAGTGTGGGCAAGGCCTGTTGGAAATGTGTCATTGACCAAGCTTACCACTAGAAAAAGAGTAGGGCTTAAAAACTTAATTTTTTTCCTCTTCTCACCTTGATTTCTCTTAGTGTACATTTAGCTAAAGAGGACCTGTTCAAAAGAATAACTGATATCATAGAATCCAAGAAACAGGAGGCCTCCTGAAAGAGTTCCCTCTGGTGCTGTGCCTTGGTTAAGACTCAGTCCCTGAGTCTCTTCATTCGGATTATCTAGAGAGAGACTCTGATTGGCTCCTTTGGAGTCAAGTATCCATTCCTGAGTCAATCATCAGTGGCTGGGGTGATGTCACGCAGCACACAGGGTTGCCTAGGGTCTTTGGGGAAGTAGATTCTCTAAGAGGAGGATATAGATAAGATTGTGTAAATTGTCCTCCAATGAGCTATTAGGAAAAAATCCTATGATAATATGATTTGAAGCTGTTTTCTGAAACTGTTTCTGATTTCAGCTCTACTTTGTGTGGTAGAACTCTAAGAAATAAGTTTTGTGAGGAACACAAAATCTTACAGAATTTGCACTTATCATAATCTCTTCCCGATTCCCCTTTAATAACTGTGGTTACAGAGTGTTAATCAAATCTCAGACCCTCAGGTATGCTAGGATGTAGGTTGCCAAAGTGCTTCTAAGTTTCTGTAGTCGTCTGTGTAATGTTCTAAAACTTGGCAGACACACAAGTGAGACGGACAGCATTTGTAAAGAAATAACTAAATGTCACTGTTTTATGTACAGGCGGAAGGCTGTCCAGTATCATTCATAAATCTCAGGTTATATTTGGAACCTGTTGGGTCATCAAAAACGTTACTTTCAAAAGATGCTGATTTAGCTTTTAGCTGTGGATTTCTTCCTTGGGTTGTAATACTTTTTTCCCCACCCTGTAACCATCATAACATTCCTCATTATATGCCATCTCCTTAGATGACAGGAATGAACAGACAAGGAGAGAGAAGACTCTGACCACAGGACAGGCAGCACATTGGGCTGCTGGTTCCGACGTGCTGGGATGCATCCCGGTCTTCTCTTTGCATAATTAAAGTCCTCACTGGCCATGCTGCTAAGGCTACCGTGCTCCGTGCTAACCCATTCCCACCTAACTCCTGCCTCAGGCCTTGAGCCCCAAGAATCACTGTGTTCTCATGAAGCAAAAGCCATGCTAACTTCCTAGAAATTCATATCAGGCAAGGTAGGAAGTAAAATAGGAGTTTTCACAAGGTAGCCAAGGGGGAGACCTGTCAGCTAAAGGAAATTCAGAGCTACTTTTAGACAGGAACACCTTCATTTCATTTATTGGAATAATGTATTTTCTTGCATCTTTCCCTTGCCCTGATCAGACAATGTGTACATTGCTTCTCCCTGATAACTTAAATCAAGACAAAACAAAACAAAAACACAGCAACAAAACAGTGTAAAAACGGTTGGGAAAGGAGAGGGGAACAGTGATCTTCACTCGTTCTGAAGCAATGCATTTGCCAGAATATTGCTCATGTCTCTCTTCTGCATATTTATTGTGCCTGTTGGTGACCAGCTGTGAAATTTATGCAAGAATTTGAAGAAGAAAACTATGGGTATTTTTAAAAGAAGCTGGGACATTAATTATTGGAAAAAATCAGTTCAGAAGTTACCTGTCGTGGATGATGGGTGGAAATAGAGAATGTTAATGTGGTGAAGAATTGACTCCTCACTTCATATCTACAGATAGATTCCCTATGTCATGGTAAGGATGGAGAATTAGTTGAAGAATGACCTCCAGTGGCCTGGAATGGGATTATTATGAATGTCAACCTGTGGAAACCAGTTCTTTAGACTATGCAACTCCAGGAGAAAATTCCCTCTTGCTTCCGGCCAATCCTGTCAACTCACACTGGAGCTCTAATGCCATCTCTGATTGGTCAATGAGCAACCACACGGCCCCCACCTCAGAAATAGTCCAGGACCCCGTGGCCATGATAAAAGCCACGAAGGAAGAAAAAAATAAGAAAAACCAGAGAAGAAAGGCTAGGAAGAACCCTAGAAGATCAGAGAGAGAAAAAGAGGTCAGCGACTTGCTTTGCACACCTGCGCCGTCCTGGGCTTCCTTGCAGCATGTCCGTCTGGGCCACCTGGGAGGGATTGCTCCTGAAGAGAGACGTGTCCCGCCTTTGCGGGACTCGGGTTTCTTCCATGAGCTTAGCTTTGCCATCCGCGTGCATTGTGCCCGTTCTTTTTCACCATGTAGGAGAGAGAACTAACAGTATTTCACAACAGAGATTTAGACCTCAGAGGTTCCAAACTCCTTAAATTCCGTAAGTGAGAAACACCGAAGTCAGAAAAATTGAGAGCTGGCAGTTCATGCACTTTGCAAACAGGTCAGCCTGTTCCAAACCAAAGTGCCAAACTGCACGGTGGCTGGCTCTCCACGTTTCCAGCTGCAGTGTTTTTTCTTCTGCGTCTCTGTAGTTAATCATTCAACAAATAGTTCTTGGGCGCCTGTAGTGGCCCTGGCATCGCGCGGACGCAGTCAGCTAGGGGATGCCACCAAGAGGAAGCTGATCTTTTTTAAGGCCTGTGCTGAGGTTCATTGACTTCACGGGCTGGAAACAGCTTGGAATTTAGTGCAAAGAGCCTTGACAGTTTGAATTCTGGCCTAACCATGCTACCCCAAATTAGCTGGTTATCCTTGGCTAGGCACTGAACAGCACTGAGCCTTAGTTGTTTGTTTGTTTGTTTTTTTAAATCAATAGAATGAGAATTAGGTGCCACTTGGAGTACAGTAGAGGGTTTATTTGCTGAATAAACAAGTATCGAATGCTGTTAAGAGTGTCATACTTTTTGCAGCATTTTTTTTTTCAAAGTTTCAGAATTTCATGGTGTATTTAGATGATACAGAAATAAGGATTATGTCAAAGTTGCTGCCTGGGTCTGCTAACAAGTATGTATTGAGGACACATTTTGTTGTTTTCTGTGTCCTGTTTCAAAGAGGAAATGTTTCCACATTAAGTTTTGTAGGAGGAAAGTTGATTCCCAGGTAACTGGCCCTGTTTCACTCGGTCTTGGGTGCTCGATCGGGTTGTGTTCTGGGGACGGGTAGCCCTTTGCTTATGTGTTGCATGTCTCTCTGAGTGGCCTTCAACTCTCTTCTTGGCAACTTTGAAGTGGCTGGTGTTTATAAGCCAGAGAAAGCGTCTTCCTCAGTCCTCCAGAGCTGCCCGATCCCGTGTTCACAAAACGAACGGCGTGGCTCAAGGACAGCCACTTGCAGGGGGACAGGCTGCTGCTGGCCTTCTCAGCAGTGTTTATCCGACTGATGAGGCCAAGACCGGGCTGGGAGTGAGGTCTCTGAGGGGAGTGAGGACGGAGCGGAAGCGGTGGTCTGGAGACAGGCAGTGCCCCTAAACGGTCTCTGCAAGAGACACCAGTGCCGGTGGCTTAGGACAGTTTTGTTCTCACCACAACCTCCCCCAAGTCATTAGATCTCCTTGAGTCTTGATAATCCATCTGGAAATTACTTTTAAAGGCTAAACCAAGGGGCGCCTGGGTGGCACAGCGGTTAAGCGTCTGCCTTCGGCTCAGGGCGTGATCCCGGCGTTATGGGATCGAGCCCCACATCAGGCTCCTCCGCTATGAGCCTGCTTCTTCCTCTCCCACTCCCCCTGCTTGTGTTCCCTCTCTTGCTGGCTGTCTCTATCTCTGTCAAATAAATAAATAAAAATCTTAAAAAAAAAAAAGGCTAAACCAAAAGTTAGATTTAGCTTCTCTTGTTGAGCTAGAGTTTCACAAAGCAAGGCCTCTCCAGGGAAGCAAAAACAGAAGATTCATGCTGAGAGCAAGTAATAAATAATAGTGATGTTCTGGCTCCGAACTGCTCGAACTCGTGTTGTAGGGGCAGCTTGTGAAACACGATGGAACCCGCAGCAAGGCTTAGGCTAGACTGTGCCCTAACCAGCCGAGGTCTCTCGTGCAATGACTCAGATGGAAGAGTGGCCAACACGACCCAAGAGTTCTGGGCTTTGTGCACAACACAGATCGAATGGTTAAGTTCTGTTCTGTGACAAGGTTGTTCTCACCAGTCCCAAGGAGTGCTGATTCGAGGGCCGGCAGCCTGCGGGGATTTTAAAAGGCCCCGTCAGTGTTTACCCCTAGAGAGTGAGCTGCCGTCTCCCCTTCTTGCCGAGACCAGAGCACGATCTTTCCCATCAGGTCATAAAAGGTGCATGAGGCCCATTTTGGAAGAACCTATCACCATTCTGATGGCGAAATGGCAGTCTTGGAAGTTCTTAGAGAAATTTTTCAAAGTTCAGACCTGGGCAGTTTTTCATAGGGTGACTTGTTTGGACCTAGTGTTTCAAGACTTATGCAGTGATAGCTTATAGTCTCTGGAGTCCTCAGATGACATGGCAGAAACCTCTACATTGCCCTCAGCTCATATCAGTCAGTCAACAAATATGCACCCATCATCAATTGGTGAGCGTTGCTAGCTGACGTGGCTGGATAGTGAGTCATCTGAAAGCAAGCAGGCAACTAGAGAACTCAGTAGGGAGTAAAGATTGCTGGTGTAATTGCACAGCACATACAGTCTAACTCTCAGACCAATGTGACCGTCATCATCTCTGAACACTGCCATTCCTTGGGGCGGCGGGTGAGTGCCTGACCCTCACCTGAGGTCAGCCCTGAAGCTGTTCTGTGTTGGGTTTAAAGTTCCCACTGAGTGTGTTTGCGAATGAAAGAGCTCCGCCTGGCGTGGTGGCCGGTCTGCTCCAGTTGAGGACAGATGTCCTTGTGTCAGAGTAGTGCGGTGAGTGCTGCAGGGCAGGGCTGGGAGAGCTGACTGCTGTTCCTGCCTCCGTTACTCTGCAGGGGGATCAGACCGCCTTGCACCGAGCCACAGTGGTGGGGAACACGGAGGTCATCGCGGCGCTCATCCAGGAGGGCTGTGCTCTGGACCGCCAAGACAAGGTGACGTGGGACGTGTCCGCCTGAGGACCCTCCTTTGGGAACTTGTGGCTGTTTAATGTTATCATTCCTGAGTCCTGTCACTCATGCTTTAACATGATAAAATCAGCCCAACTTTCTTTTGAAAGAGTATCTAATATCCCAACAAGTTGTATTTTTTAAAATCCTTCCCCCTGTTCTGTGGCAGCAGTGGGCAGCCACATAAATATAAATGGTAAAGAAAAAAAGTGTAGAAATAATGACCTGTGGAGGCCTGGATAGGGGAAGAGATGTGCCCTGGACTTGAATTAAATGGCTTACTCTCCTTTAAAAAAAATAAGAATTAATTTTAAATATATTGGAAGAAAAAAAGAGAGAGCAAAATCAAGTCTTTAAGAAATCCCAGTGATAGATTTTATACTAATCGTCGCTTTTAAATCATTAAAAAGTCTTAAAACAGGGAACTTTGTAATTAAGTGCAGTTCAGCCTGTGTTTACTTTTTTAGACAACTTTTTAATAAAGTGTCCTATATATACAGAAAAATGTGCAAATTATAAGCATGCAGTTCAGTGAGTTTTCAGTAACAGAGCACATCTTTGTGAGCCCCCAGATCAAGAAGCAGATCATTGGGGCGCCTGGGTAGCACAGTGGTTAAGCATCTGCCTTCGGCTCAGGACGTGATCCCAGGTCCTGGGATCGAGCCCCGCATCAGGCTCCTCCACTGGAAGCCTGCTTCTTCCTCTCCCACTCCCCCTGCTTGTGTTCCCTCTCTCGCTGTCTGTCTTTCTGTCAAATAAATAAATAAAATCTTAAAAAAAAAAATCATTAGCATCATGCCAGAAGCCCCCTCACCAGTGTCCCCATCCAGTCACTTTTCCTCCTGCTTCCTGCTGTGTGCAGTTGGCCCCACGGGCCAACCCACACATCACCACTCCCATTCCTAGCACCACCCCGTGCCCTGGCCTTTGAGACCCTACCTAGCCTTCTCCTTGTGGGTGTCGGTGCCATTGAGCCAGTCTTGTGGTGTGGACGAAGAAAAGCCAAAGCCAGCTCCTGGATGTGACTGGACAGTGCACCTGCCTGCCCCCAGCCCTATGCCCTGACCTGGACGAGCACGCACGGTCTCCGCACATCTCCTCTGCATGCTTCTCCGTCCCTAAAACCCCAGCCCTCTCAGCCCCACCCCACTCACTTCACTGCACTTCATGTTTCCGTTATAGGAAGTTAAGCAAATACCAGCTGTGTGTGTAGTAATTGGTTGGTTTTTATTTAAAAGCCACATATCAAGGACACTTGTTTTTCTTCTTTCCAAGTCACTGTTGTCTCAGTGTCTGCTTATTTGTTTCGGTCCCTGAGACTTTGGATTAAACTGGGTGAGATTAAATTTGGGGGCAGAAACAGGAGGAATCTGTCTATCCAGCCCTTGGGCCCGGCCACTTGTGAGGCTGGACTCTTCGTTTGCCTGATCTTCTCAGGTTCTCTCTGGGGCCAGGAGCAGAGCAGAGCAGCCCCCAAGGGGTGATGGAGGTGGGGAGGAATGAACAGCCTATCGTCGTGATGTTGCTTTCTGTTAAACATGACCTGTGGATGAGCCTTCCTCAACCAGGGTTCCCAGAGAGATTTAAGCCCTAACACCTTAGGCATCTTCTGTACATCATAAAGCTAAAATGGTATGTGCTGGGGCGCCTGGGGGGCTCGGTCATTTAAGCATCTGACATGATTTCAGCTCGGGTCATGATCTCAGGGTCATGAGGTGGCGCCTGCTTAAGATTCTCTCTTCCCCTCGCCCTCTGCCCTCCCCCCAAAAAATTTTTAAAAATTAAAAAAAATGTACTTGTTATGTACCATTTCTGGGAGAATGGAGAAACTAGCCACCGAAATCATTTTCTGGGCTCTGTGGTTCTGATGGGGAACCCCGTTTGAGAGAGGACCTGTGGTGTGCCCTAGAAATACACCATGATGTATCGATTGTAATGGGGTGAGTTAGGTCTTGGGTGATGTGCTTTCTGTCTCCATATGTGTTCCTCAGGACGGGAATACGGCCCTACACGAAGCATCCTGGCACGGTTTTAGCCAGTCAGCCAAACTGCTCGTTAAAGCAGGAGCCAACGTGCTTGCCAAGAACAAGGTGAGGCCCAGCAGGTGCTAGAACTCTTCGTTCACAGGTGGGGATGGCTATCGCCCCTGTGGGAGCCCCCTCACTGAGCAAAGCGAGAGCTCGGGGCAGCAGGGGAAATGAAACAATCTCCATGGCGAGCAAGAGAACCTACTAGAGTGCTTTGACTTCCTCTGAATTCTCCTGGCTCTCACTGCTTTCCCACTGGTTTATCTGGGTGTGGTTAGGCAAGCAGCTCTGTGCTCAGGGAGACGGGGAGAAGCCAGCAGCACCTCTTCTCCCACATTTTCCTGTCTCCCCTCCGGTCGCTCGTCACGTCTCATCCCCCTTCTGTACTCATTATTAATGAGTGCGTCTCTGGATAACTTCAGAAGCCTCACAGCACATTGGCCAGCTTGCCTCATCCTTCTCCATCCTGCTCCTCCCCTGCTCAGAGCCCTCCCAGTAAAGCTCCTCAGCCTGACGCTGTCTCGGGCCTCCCTGGAGTGGCCTCAGTCTATGTCAGCAGCCTCTTCCCTGAGCCTTTCCCAGTATGTGCCTCGTGTGCTGTCAGAGTGGGCTCACCGTCCCTCCCATTGCCTGCTCCTCGTGTCCGCCTATAGACCTCCAACCCGGGCTCCCAGAGCAGTGGCCTCTCCCTCCCCGAAGGCCCATCAGGCTATTTCCTGCAGAGCTCCCTTGGCACTCCACGCAGCTTTGTGCTGTCATTCACTGGTTAAGTGTTTCTCGTGGTTCCCTCATGGGACACAAGCGTGAGGAAAAGAAGCAAGCCATGCATCGTAATATCTCCAGTAATGCCTGCGTCACTGCCTGGCAGACCGGTGGCTGCTTCATTTCTTCACGGTGGTATGGTGTCTGAAACGTGAGTTGTAGGGGGATGCATGCTGTATCTTAGATCCTGGAACTCTGAGAAGTAGGCGGTGCCCAGTTAATGGATAGGGAAGCCTAAGCTGGGAGCCAGCAGTCTCAGTGAAGACACCTGCCTTGTTCCTGACACAGTTAGCTCCATAAATTAGCCTGAGTCCGTCTGCTCCACCACACTGCCTCCTATCCTGTATGGGGCCCCAAAAGTATTGTGGAAGCCAAAGGATCTCTCTAGATAGAACAGCAGAGACTATCAGAAGCAAAGGTAGGTGCTCTCCCAGAAAAGGACTTCTTCTACGTTCTGCACCAGCCACATCCTCTGGGGAAGCCTCTAAAACGCTCCTCCCCTCTGCCCCCACCTTTACTGAGGTATAACTGACAAATAAAACTGTAAGGTATTGAAAATGTACAGAGTGATGACGTGATGTATGAATACGTTGTGGAGGGATCGCCCCATGGGGTTAATTAACAGTCCCATCAGCTCACATGTTTACACTTTCTAAACAATTTTTGATGTGAACATTTCAGTTCTATCCTTTGTATACAATTTATCAACTATAGTCACCATGTTGTATGTTAGACGTTACTCATAACTGAAAGTTTATACCCTTTGACCAGCCTCTCTCTTATTTTCCCCACACTCCACACCTAAGTGACACCATACAGTATTTACTTCTGTCTGGCTTATTTCATTTAACATAATGTGCTCTAGGTTCATACATGTTGCAAATAATAGAATGTCTTTCTTTTTTTAAGGTAAAAATATTCTGTTGTATAAGAACTTAGTGAGTATATCAGCCAGTCTGGGAAATAAGTCCTCCTTGCTCAGGAGGGAAATGCCTGCTCTGTCTACCTAGGTCACACTTCTAAGCATCAGCTGCTGAGGTTAATCCTTACACAAGAAAGTTCAGGCTTCTAGGTGTATTGTTGTATGCGTTTTGACAAATGTATACAGCTGTGTAACCACCTCCACAATCAAGCTGTACAATGTTTCCATCGCCCCAAAGACTCCCAGCTCCTGGCAGCCACCGCTCTGCTTTGCCTTTCCCAGAACATCGTATAAGCGGAATCATAGAGTACACAGCATTTTGTGCCTCCTTTCCCTTCGTGTGTTTGAGTCCTCCATGTTGTTACATGTGAGATTAGTTTGTTCCTTTTTATTGCGAGTCATAGTCCAGTGTATGAATATACCGTCCTTTGTGTATTCGAACTCACGGTTTTTAGTTTTCTCGATCCAAATGTTTTTCAGCATAATTGATACTTCCTTATTAGCAAAGCCAAGTTTGGTGTCTAGTTCCAGAACCATCAGATTCCTTTTATTTCATCCATTTATTCAACACACTGAGTAACTCCCACGAAGCCAACACCTTTGAGACAACCCACTACCAGTGCGTAAGACAGTGCAGTAAGAATTACACCAAGCAAGGCGCCAAGCCCTGTGCAGGGCACCGTTTAAAATGTGGGCCGATCCTTTGTTTTTGAGAGCTAAGCTAGCAGTGGCTCCCTGTCTGTGCTTTAAAATCTCCTGGAAAACTTTCAACAAAAACAAAAGGCTAGGGAGGGGGGACAAACTCACCTGATGACTGGGCCTAGGGTGACAGGCTGTCCCAGTGTTCCCTGGGCCAGGGGTTTCCTGGAGTTTAGGACTTTGGGTGCTGAGATGGGAACTGCCCAGACGCCACCCCCAGGCCGAGTACATCAGAGTCCCTAGAAGAGTTGCAGCTGAGCACGCATAGTGTTAAAAGCTCCCCCAGGTGATTCTGCCTGCAGTGGAGGTTGATAACCCCTGAGCTCACCACGCCCTCAGGCTTATAGCCTTCAGGTTGCTTGGAGGGAGCAGTGAGGAAGGAAGGTTCTACCCAGGCTCCTTAGAGCTGAGGGTATGAGAGGGGAGGTAAGTGAACCAGCGACATACGGTTTTCCTCTGTGTGCTGTGTTTTGTTTTGCTCTTTTAAATAAAACTCATTCCTCTTTTCAAGAGGTGAGGAATAGAACATCCTTGAGTATGGGCAGACAGTGCCGTGGAAGCCAGATCCGGGGCGAGGAAAAGCTGTAAGCAGGCAGTGGGATAGCTCTGCGCGCACACAGTTGCAGTCCTGACCCCGCTTTTTAGCTCAGCCCAACAATCTCTGAGCTTCTATGCTCCTGCATGCTCTCAGCTCGCTCACACACCGAATCTCCTTGGGTGCGTCTGCTTTTCTGGTTACTTTTCTTTATCAGCTGCCTTGCAGGCACTGTTCGCACGGTTTTAAAAAGTTCTGTTTATGTCATGAATTCTTCGTGTAAGATTGCCTTGGACATTATTCTGACCCTTGGTTGTCCCTGTGAAATGGCATATTGAAGATGGAGCCCAAAAGGCAAGAGGGTCTCCATCTGTATGGTAAGTGGGAGATGTGATTGTGTTGTCTGCTGTGGGGGGACCTTGTCTATAGTTCAAATTTTGATGTTTCAGGGAAAATACAAGAATGGACGGTTTGCAAAAGGCATACAAGTTAAATCTCAGTTATCTGCACTCACAGGAAGTGGCTTCTTTTGCCTTTACTCCGTTGGCGGAGTATTGTAGCCACAGCTGTTATCCGCATGGGGCAGGAAGGACACAGTCCTCTGCGAAAGGAGTGGAACGCAGTGCGCTTGCACAGCATTTTGTCATTAAGTAAATACTCTCCCAGGCACTCCCAATTAATCCTCACAGCCTCGGGATGTAGGGGTCCCACTCCATTTTACAGGTAAGGAATTTAAGACTGAGCGTATTACGAGTCTTGACCAGTGACTTTCAACTAGTAAGTTGCAGAGCCAAGGTTTTATGACAGGTGGGACTCCTGTGCCTGTCTGGATTCCAAATTAACTGTTCTTGCCACTGAAACCCCTCTGCTGGGGTCACCAATCAGGACGCAGAGAATGTGAACATTGACTTTTGTTTTGTTTTCTTGCAAGTACCTATCACCCCTCTGAGAAGCCTGCCCGGTGCGGGTGTGGCGAGAAGCGTGTCGCTAACGTGTCCTCCCTTCTCTTGCCTCTCTCCAAGGCGGGGAACACCGCTCTGCACCTGGCCTGCCAGAACAGCCACTCCCAGAGCACGCGCGTCCTCCTGCTGGGCGGGTCCCGGGCCGACCTCAAAAATAACGTGGGTGAACAAATCCGGCTTCTCTCGCGCTCTCTTGTGTCCCCTTGGAAAGCAACCCTGAAAGCATACTTGAGTATTAATGCCTAGAAAATGAAAATGGGGACTATCTATAAAGTGTTCATTGTTTGCTATGTCGTAAAGGGTCGGCCAGGGGCTGGAGAAGAGGAATCAAGACTCAAACACTGCTTTTCTCCCATCCTTTCCCCCTCGCTCCTCAGCCTGGGTTTGTTTCAGCATTTCTCCTAGCATGTGCTGGCAAACGCGTCCAGGAAGCCTGTGCCCACGTAGTGTTGTACGGTTAGCAAATGTCAGACGATGCCCTCCAGGGGAGGTCTCCTGATGCTCCAGGGCCCGAGTCTACAAATCGATTCCTGAGGAGCCCTGGGGATGAGCTGGTGGGTCAGTTGTTTTTAGAGGATGCCTGACTTTTGAGGTCACGTGGGCATACCTCTCCCTCCAGAAGCTGTGGTTCCTTTAAAAGTCCCCTGTCTCGTCACTCGCCTAGAGACTTTGACTGGGGCTCCTCTCAAAAAATGGCCTTAGCTGAGGTCTCCCTCGTGGAGGGCAGATGCCTGTAGAGTGGGTCTCAGCATGCCCTGAACCTGGGCTTTGAGTGTGACTCCTTCCTAATCCAGGGGAGAAGGTTATGCTGGCTGGCTGCTCTCTCTAGACCGAGTTTGAATGAAAACCTCAAGGAAACACTGCAGAATGTCCTGACTTTGTCTCCCGTTTTGTTCTCCCTGGGAGTGGTTTAGCCTGTGACCGCTAAGGAAGATCTTGATCCTGAGTTTTATCTGAATGCCCTGTTTTACGCCAGTGATTGCCTCTTCGTCAGCTCCCCAGACTGCTCTGCGTCAAATGAGATGCAGCTGGAATTTTTTTTAGAACACATGATCTTAAAATCTGATGGCTCTCCCTGCCGTGCTGTCCTTTGAGCCGTGACGAATCCATGATGGAAGAGGGCTCGTTGCCAAAGCAGTGCTATTGGTCTTAAGTCGGTACACTCCAGAGCCTTTGGGCTGGGGGAGAGGCTGTGGGGAGTGGGTTCTTCTCAAGTGCTGGGTAAGCAGAGCCTGCCTTCGCTCTGGTGAAGGTGTCATGGGGAGCGGGCACCCAGCGTCTGAAACCTGAAAGCAGGGCGTCTGCATGGCCGAATGCAAGCGGAGCCGCCGCAGCAGCCAGAACTATGGGTCTTGCAGCCCGGCCCCTACGGGAGAGGGGATGCTTCCAGATCAGGCTGATCGCCTCTAAAGAACATGTGCTAGTCTGCCAGCTTTTTAATTTTTTTTTTTTTCTAACTGGTCAGATTGTGCTCAGAGTTTGATTTCTGTCCCCAGGCAGGCGATACCTGTTTGCACGTTGCTGCACGCTATAATCACTTGTCCATCATTAAGCTCCTCCTCAGTGCTTTCTGTTCTGTCCATGAAAAGAACCAGGTCAGTGCATGTGTCCTCCCCATGGCTACGGGGCCCCCTTCCCACCAGGCTGACCAGTGTGTTAGCACCAATGCGGGCAGAGGCTGCTGGGAGCCTCGAGTCTGGGAGTAAGCCAGTGCTGGCCTTTGCATGAGTGTTCCACCGAGTTCCTGTGGTCCTGGTTTATCTGGCCTCCTTCGGGGAGCCTGCTTTTCTCATTCCAGTGCATATCTCCACATTTGCATGTTGAAGATCCTGGGGCAGGTTTTGCTTGTAATGCTTTTACAAAGGAAACCCTCAGAGGGGAATGTGGCTTAATAAATGAGCAAGGAAATTAGGCGTCTCCTGACCCGGTGAATTCTGTTCCTTGCACTGCCACTTTGAGCGGATGCAGTCTCTGGTCTCTATAACATCGGGCTTGTGATCTGCCTCTGTGCTCTATACTGGGGATTTGCAATAAAGTTGTGATTATTACAGTCTTCCATGGAAATGTGTGTGATTTTCAGGAGTGTAGATTTTTTTAATGTCTTCGTATTTGATACCTAAATGATACATTGTTTGGCTTTTCAGAGTTTGGTGCGTGTATCTGAAATTTTAAAAACAGATCATTATTCAGATTAATGGTGCCCCATAACAGTGGTTTCTTACTCCCGCTGCATATTAAGAGTCAACAGGGAAATTATAAATACCAAAGCTGAATCCTACCCCTGTTTAAAGTGACCAGAATCCAGGTAGTGGGATTTTTAGAAAGCTCTTGACTTGAGGGTGCAGGCAGGATTGAGAAGCACTGGCCCAGCTAAATACCTAAACCTGTCCTTCTCCAGGCTTCGAGCAGATTCCGATTACCCTTACCCAGCCCCCACGAACCCGTGTTTCTCAACCTTGGCAGGATGTTTCCCCTGAGAGCTCTGAGAGATCCCATGCCCAACTTACGCTTCGGTACAATTAAATCAGTGCCTAGGAGCGGGACACAAGCGTCAGTAGGTCTTAAAGCTCCCCAGCTGATTCCAGTTTGCAGCCAAGGTTGGCGATCACTGCTGCAGAGCCCCACCAACACACAGAACCAAGTGACTCAGCCGTGGACTAGAACTTCCCTGGCTCCTCGGGGCGGGGCGGGGGGGGGGGGGTGGAGCAGGGCCACAGGACAGCTGGATTTCCTGCTGCCCAGGAAAACACATCATCTGGAGCTTTACCTGACTACCCCATGGGAGAGAACGGGTTATTTCAAAACTTCTGTATTTGCCTGATTGATTTATATCCTCCTGCTTGGGAAAATACAAATGTTCACATTGGGAATTGGCCCACCAAGCTGCAGTTGTCCATAGCCTCCTTTCATAGTTGATTGTCTGAACATTTTTTGTATAAAGAAAATATGAACTTTGTTATAGGCCATTTGGTCAGAGGTTGAAGACATATGGTCTTAAGTGAACACTGATTTTTTTTTTTTTCGTGACTCCACCCAAACGAAGAACGAACACCCTGAGCCTGCAAAGTGATTGCCTGTGGGCCCTTTACATTCCCACAGGTGCTGCAGGGCTGGGATTCCCCCCGGTGCTTGTGGAAGTAGCCACTTTCTGGCAGCTTCTGCTCATTCTAGTATTCAGAAACCAAGGGGCCCTCTGACTGGGTATAGGGATGTGGTTCAGAGCTGTGTGCTGGCCAGCCTGCTGGCCCCTGGTGGTGTGCCTGTTATCCTGTCTCGGTGTGAGGCCTCAGGTACCCTGTTCTCAAGCACCCCAGCCCGACATTACTTTGCCTCCTGCACTTGATCCCGCGATTTCTAGTATCCTCAGTCAGAAAGGAATGTGATCTTTGTATGTAGGTCATTTTAAAGACATCTTTTTAAAGAGAACCACATAACCCTTGAGCAAAGGGCCCCCTATCAGTCTAAGGCAAATCCTAATTTGAAAAGCTACCACCAGGCGATGCGATGAAAAACCTGAGGGCTGTGAACCATAATCAGATGGAGTTTAGCAGCCTTTCTTCTGATTAATTTCAGGCTGGAGACACAGCACTTCATGTTGCTGCTGCCCTAAATCACAAGAAAGTGGTTAAAATCTTACTGGAAGCTGGAGCAGATGGGACCATTGTTAATAATGTAAGTTAAGTTGCAACAATGTTTCTAAAAATCGTCCCCACCCCTTTCCAGAATAGGGTGTGTTACTACCTCACCTCCTGCAGGGCACATAGCTTCACCCAGTCTTATTCTGCAAAGGGCACAGAGCTCCCCCAGCCTTACTCTAAGAGCTGGGCTTCTGCTAAAGCTGGGGACCCCAGAGGTGGACTTGAGGGAACCCTTGCTTGTAGCAGCCCCATGAATTGATGAGCCCTAAGGCTTTCTCTTTAGACTCCTAGCTTGAGTGAGCACGTCCTGCCTGAAAAGGGACGCTCACGGGTGTCTAAGTAAACTGACAAGTGGATGTTCCCAAAAGTGAGTTCCTGCCCTGTAAACGGATAGTCTCCTCAGAAAAGTGGCCCAATGACCGTCAGATTAATCATCCTCAAAACTCTTCTCTCTCCAAAATCACCTTATTCTTTCCTTCTCTCTCTCTCAATATCCCGCCTCTCTCTCCTAGGTCCTAGGGCAGGCACCAGCTCAGGCACCCTTTCTTCCTTGAGGCTGACCTGTGGTCTCTGCCCTCCTGAAGTAGCAGACTCAGGGCTGGGGGCGGAACAGTTGTGTGGACAGTTGGGCAGTGTTGGAGCGGGCAAAAGGCTCCTGTATCCAGTCCCCACCTTCCTCCCCCTCCACTTCCTCCTCACAGCTCTCCTGTGCTGGGTGCTATACCATCGTACATGTCCCCTGATGCCTTTCCCTTCTTTTGAATCCCATTGTTACCAACTCCTTTTTTTAATCCCCCTAGAGCCTCTGATATGGCCGTAGTTTCCTAATTGTTCTTTATAGTTGAAGTCCTGAGACTGGCTGGGGCCTGATCTGTCCTTCCTAGTGTCCTCCGGGGAAAATTCATTGCTTGGCTGGGTTTTATGATCCTTTGTGTTTCTTCAACTGAAATCTTCCACCTTGACCTTGTCTTTTACATTGCCTCCTCTCTTTTCTAGGAAGCATTCCTTGGTGGGCAGGTATTCCAGAGCTTTGCTTCCTAGAGGATCAACACTGACCCTCTGTTGCCGTAGGTTGTTACTCATTGTGCCCTCAGGTGTGACTTGGCTCCCTCACTGCATGGGGCGAGGCTCAAGAGCAGGGCCAGGTCTTACCTGTGGTTATATCTTGTTGAGCTTGCGTCCATGCTGGTGTGACTGAGGGCAGAGTTGCTGTCCCAGTCGGGCTAGGTGTGTGCAGGGTTGCTGTCTTTTACTCACTTGTCCTGTGCCTTTCCTTAGGCAGGCCAGACTCCATTGGAGACTGCCCGCTACCACAATAATCCAGAAGTTGCTCTCCTCCTCACTAAAGCTCCCCAGGTAGGACTTATTGCATTTTCCATTATATTGATTATGTGGGGCTGCAAAAGTTGGTTGGGATTCTCTGGTGGCCGTCTATTAGAGCCAATTCAAACTAACTTAAATAGGAAATGGATGGGTTCGCAACCAGGCAGTGGAAAATGCAGAATCTACACGGGCCTCCAGGATAACCAGAATGAGAGATGTAAGGTTCAGTGGGCTCGTCTTCATACGCGGGCACCCTTTCTTCTCTGTGGCTGGATCATGGTCATTACCGGCTTTGTGGATTATTACTCCCCAAGTACTCGGGGAAGAAGTTCTGGTTTAAATGATCACAGGAGAGAGTCATAGTTGGCAAGCTTGGGGCAAATGCCCTGAACAAGTAGGACGGGCGCTTGAGGAAGATAGCTGTGTCCATTTGACTATGTGCTTGGAAGGGGCATTTCCTGGAGAAAGGTGGGAGGAGGGGATCCAGTCTAGGCAAATAAAGCAGTACATGTCCATTAGAGGCGGTTAAGTATGATGGTGTTCTTCCCTTTTGTATTGAATATAATGGTATTTGGGGCATCATTTAACTTAAAAAATTGATATCATTTGAGTTGAGATTGAAGTTATCTAACATTTTAATAACGTATAAGCTATTCATCATTTCGGCACCCTGAAATAACTGTTCTTGTTTCTTCATATTACCTTTCAGACACATACTTTTTATAAATGTGCCTACAACACACATACCCTTTTGTATCCTGCCCTTTATCCTAACTATAGTAGGAAAGTGTTCTGCAGTTCCCATAATTATTCATCATAATGGAAGCCAGTTTGCTTTTCTGTTGCTGTCCAATATTTTGTTAAACTTAAATGTCCAATATTAAGGAAATGGTTTGCTTCCCGATTGGAGCTACTCTGTGTTACATTACAGCAAAAACGTATTTGTTTTTGACCTTATTCTGCCTGATACTGTGAGAAGTTAAAGTCTCAGAGAAGCCGGAGGAAAATTCCAGATACCAGACTGCTGCGCGCGAGCCCCGTTAGCACAGGGGTTTGCATGGCCTTTATTTCATTTACGTTTTCAAAACCTACTTGATATGACTAGCAGTTTCTGGAAGTGGTGATGATTTTTTGCCTTTTGAAAACTGATCACCCTGTTGCCCGTGGAGCTGGTCCTTCTCAGTGGTGTCTGGAAGTCTGTGGAGCCCCTGGCAGGCACAAGTCAAGTGATCCTTTGGAAAAGTTTCTGCCTCTTTCTTTTTGCAAACAAATCATCAACTGAATCACATCAATGAATCTTGATAGAAAAATGCTGGTCTCTCGTAGATCAAAAAGTAGGGGATGCTATAATAAAGGTCCGAGTCCCCCCTCTGTTATATCCATGTCAGTGTTTGGCAGTTAGGACAGCCAGCTCTGTCCTTAGCCGTGGGAAGATCATCAAATTCTGTGGGGTGGAGTTTCCCCAAGGCACACAGACTTCTAGGCCTTTAACCCACCTGCCTTTTGTCTTCCCGATCTCCAGGATCTGAGTTCGCAGGGAAAAGGCTGACTGTGGATCATTTTCCTATGTGATTCTCCTTTAGTGTTTCCATTAAAAAAAAAAAAAAATGACTTCAGTTTTTCCACACCCATTTGAATAGCACATAAATAGAATGACATTTTACCAAGTATTTTACGTGATTATGTTAAACTCTGTTCTCAACATAAAGAACTTTTGAATATGCATAAAGTTGTATACATGCTGTTCTTCTGTTCTGAAGTTCTAGAACTAGCCTTCCTCTGTGTGAAACAGGAAATTCCTTGCCGTGGCACCTTAGCTGACCATGGATTTCACTGGCTCACAGCAGTTCTAAGAGGTTACTTTCTAAAGCTCCATATACCCTGATTTCTGTGAGCTGGAGATTGATGACATTCCATTTAGTAGATGATAGGGTTCGCTGAGAAAGGCTGTAAGCCATGCAAAGTTATTTTCCCTGGCCAATAACATGGTCTGTGGAGGGAATTATGCTGATGATTTGGGTGACCTCTGAGTATCCCTTCTCATTTTAGATTGATACGGTTCACAAATGCTTCTGAAAGTGAATTTGGGGTTGATGCTGGGGCTGTATTCTGTTCCAGGGGTCCGTAAGTTGAATGAGCGATGGGCACTAGTCAGTTCCTCGCATCAAACTTGACTTCCTTGTGAGTCTGAATTTAGCTTAAGAAAGGGCTTAGGACAGTGGCTCTCGGGCCTCTTGGTCTAGGGACACTTAATGTTCTAGAGGCCCATAGAGAGCTGTGTTTATATCTGTTATAGTTACCATATTTGAAATTCAACTTGAGGAATGTTGTTTTTAAATGAACATTTTTAACTCTGTTACCACAAAATGAACTTGTTTTTGTGAAAAGTAACTTTATAAAAACCAGTGGTGTGAGAAGAGTAAGTAGCATTATTTTACATTTCTGCAAATCTCCATACTGTTCTCCTGCAAAGAAGAGGGGAGGGCTCGCCTTTTCTTCCACATGTGAGCCTTTGCAGTATCGTGTGCAGCTTCCGGGGAAACACCGCTGTCACTCTGAGAGAGAAAGGCCGACGCTGTTGTAATATTATGAAGATAATTTTAGCCTCATGGACCCAGGGTTCCCGACACTTTCAGAGCTGCTGGCTTAGGGGATGAGGATACTATTTAAACATCTGGTTCAGCCACAGGCAGATATTGTCAGGAAATCTCCATGTAGATGGTACCTGCTGCCTGTAGAGGTTCTTTTTGTCCCATAATTGTGTCACTTGAATTTAATGAACACAAGAAAGTTGAACATTGAGCTGAAGACTGTGCTGAACTATCGACCTATGAAGACAAAATGTTTTATTGCAGAAAATTTATGAGACCTTGAAAAGGGTGTTTTCACTTCCTGGACCTCCTTGGTTGAAGGGGGTGCTGGTGGAACGGGGAGCAAGGGGCCTGGGGGAAGGGTGTGGAGCTGGGCCAGAGACTGAAGGTTTCTGCCAGCTCAAAGGTCTGTACTCTGCTTAGACTGCCTGTGCCGATCAAGGCGCTCTAGGGCCTGAGGCAGGAGGAAGGCACCTAACCATGCCTGATGGTCCAGGGTGTGCCAGCCGCCTGCTTTACCTTGGTTAATTCCATTAACTCCCATACGTACATTTGAGAATACACAGAAGGCAATAACTTCCCCAAAGATTCTACAGCTAGCTGCTGCTGGGTTCCAAAATCGGGCTATCGGACCCCATGTCTACTTGCCTGTGTCCATTCTGCCTTCCTGCCCTCGAAGGGGCAGACCAAATGCTTTCTTCTGGGGAAGAGATTTCTGTCCCATAGTTGGTCCCATGGTTCACAGATGCACCTCAGTGTTTGAATCACACTACAAATGCCTTGAATATGGTTTGGTCAAGAGAACATCTGATGGGCTAGTTCAGGTCCAGTGTACCAAGACAGTGAGCCTGTGCCTGGCCTGGGGCTACCGCGTTCTAGCACTCCAGGGGGGTGCCATTCCTGTCCTGGTCTCTGTGAGTGGTGTTCCCTGGAGTTCAGCCGTGCACAGCCTAGACACACCTATATGGTGGCCCTGGCCCAGCGCGTAAACGCCTGTTGTTCTGGTCCTAGACTGCAAGCTCCTGGAGCTCAGGAATAACGAGCTCCTCCCGTCTGGGTCCCTAGAGAGCCCGCCCGGCACAGGACCTAGGAAGCCTTGCAGGCAGTCTGGAAGTGCTTGTTGACGTGAATGCTTGGTCTCTCCCGCTAGGCTGGAAGCTCCATTAGATCAGAGCACCAGGTCCAAGGACGATTCCATCGTGCTGATGCTGCGCACGCCGGTGGTTTGTAACGATGCTTCTTGCCTCCTTCAGGTCTTGCGCTTCAGTCGTGGGCGAAGCCTGAGGAAAAAGAGAGAGAGGCTCAAGGAAGAGAGGAGAGCTCAGTCTGTGCCAAGAGATGAGGTGGCACAAAGCAAGGTGGGGGGTAGCCCTCCCGCCCTCCCCAACTTCACCCCCTTCCAGAGGGTGGGACACTGGCACCGCGGCTTCTGGGCTCGTGTGGCAGCGGCCACGCCCTCCTCTGTCTCTGCTGTCCTCTGGTTCTGCACGCTGTTGTCTGCGCTTTCTCTTCAGCTCCCTGTCCTCCACTCCTCCAAGGGTTCGGATCCTGAGCCTGTTTGCCCATATTTTCTAACCCCCATATCTGTGGCCTTGTCACCACCATGTGGACGGCTCTGCCTCGGACACTGTGCCCTTAACTGTATAGAGCAGGGGTGCAAAGTGTGGTGTCCGCTGTGTCATCTGGGACCTTGTTAATGATGCAGAGTCCGGGGTTTCACCTCAGACCCACTGGATCAGAAACTCTGGGAGGGGTCCAGCAGTCTTTGAACAAGCCCGGCGGGTGATTCCAATGTGGACTAAAGTTTCACAACCACCGGTCTAGGTTGCTTCCTTTTTGCTTAAGGGAACGACTGAGGCTGTGCTAGGACAGGTAATTCCTCTGTGAGAACTGAGAAGAAGATGCCCCCTGCTCGGGCTCATACGCTACAGAGAACCCGAGCTGGCTTTCAGCTCCCTCTGCAGGTGCCCTTGTACGGGGACAGCTTGCACGACTAGCCACTGTAGCCTTGGAATGAACCGTGCCTTTCCGCTCTCCCAGGACGAAAAAGGCTTGGATGTAAAGACAACTTTTGGCCCATAGAATTTGATACCAAGTACTCATCATTGTATTTCAAAATCTTCTTATCCGTTTCCAGGGTTAAGGCATTGTAACTCTGATTAAGTTCCTGTGGTTGAATTGTATATGTTAATTTGTAAAAGTTCTTATAAGGAGTGGAAATGGGATGTTTTTTCATTTCAGAGGTTTCTCCTACTCCATTATGAATTGTGAGGTCCCAGGTCAAAGAATGAATGTGTTTTTATTGTTGGTGCAGTTGTCGAAATGCAAAAAAATCAAAAATCTCACGCTGAGGTGTTTGTGGTAGGTTCCCAAAGCTCTAGAATATAGAATTAGACCCAAGGCTATATTTAGTCAAAGCCAAATATTCAAGCAACTGGGAAAACAGAATCTGTGCAGTGTGGACCACCGGGCAGCGTTCCCTGTTTGCCACTGGCGCCATGTCCCCTAGGTCCTTTAGCAGATGCAGTCTCGCAAACAGAATTTTACACCATTACAGAAAAAGATAGAGGGGGGGCAATTAGAACTGGTTTCTGGGCTTTTTTTCTTTCCTCTGTAGGGAAGTGTCTCAGCAGGAGACACCCCCAGCAGTGAACAGGCTGTACCCAGGAAAGAAGAGGCCAGAGAAGATATCCTGTCCGCCTCCCCAGAGCCCAGAGCAAAGGACAATAGGCAGAGAAAGTCAAGGCCCAAGGTCAGGAGGCACGTGAAAGCAGCGTGGAGAGGGCTGGGAGGCAGGTTGGCAGAGGGCCCTGGGATAGCGTCATGCCCAGTAGCTGAAAAGCCACTTTGCTTGGCTTGCTGGTTGGGAGCCAGAGCACAAAAAGTAAATCTGGCTAACTTCAAACACAAGGTTAGCGAGCTGATGTATTTCTTTTGACGTGGGGTGCTTGGAGCGGAATGCCGTGAGACAGAGCAAGCTGGGTCTTCGGCACACGTGAGTGAGAAGGGAGTGGTTGGCTGGGTGTCAGTCCTGTAGATGTCACAGTGCTCGGGGGCATTGTCCCTTCCTCTCCCACAGGTGTCAGCGTTTTCTGACCCCACCCCACCAGCAGACCAACAGCCTGGACACCAGAAGACCTCGCATGCTCATAGTCATCCTAAAAAGAGGCCCAGGCACCGATGTTCCCCGCCACCCCCTCCCCATGAGTTCAGAGCCTACCAGCTGTACACGCTGTACCGCGGCAAGGACGGGAAAGTGATGCAGGTACCTGGCAAGCCCCGTCTGGACCTAGGACCACAGGCCTAAGGCAAGGCCGTGCATGTGTCCCTATTCCTGGGGACCACTCTCAGTGTTGACTGAGGGCATGAGCTTCGAAGATAAAGCAGGCGGCCCTCCTGACCTGAATTGCAGGCGCACCCCCAGCTTAGGCCCAGGCACGCAGCGGTAGTTACAAAGCTTTCCACACCATGCTTAGGTGACTGGATCGTCTTGAGGCCCCAGAGTGGATAAAAGCAACAAGCACTGGCGCTCTCTGAATCTTCTTAGTGCCTGTTGGTCCCAAAGCTTGGCCCACTGGACATCCCAAAGTTACGCCGGGGGGGAACCTGCCTCCTCCATCATCTGTATTCCCCCCTGCACACTGACTGGCACTGGATGGTCCTCAAAACCAATTTGTTGAAGGAATGATTGAGTGGATTGATTCCTTTACTGTTCCCGTCAGGCACCCATAAACGGCTGTCGGTGTGAACCCCTAATCAACAAGCTGGAGAATCAGTTGGAGGCAGCTGTGGAGGAGATCAAGGCAGAGCTGGGCTCAGTTCAGGATAAAATGAACACAAAGCTGGGACACATGGAGAACAAGACCCAGCACCAGGTCAGTGGGTGGCCCGGAGCGCTGCACGTCCAGGTATCCCGACAGGAAAGGAAATCAGAGCCCTCAGCACATCCTTCTCTTCTGTAGCCTCTGTGCTGAGCGTGTCAGGCGGGCTGTCAGGGAGGAGGCCTGCCTTTGTGATTTCTTTCAAGCTCATTTATTCAGATTTTTAAAAATATTTTTTAATTAAAATTTAATTAACATATAATGTATTATTGGTTTCAGAGATAGGGGTTGGTGATTCATCGCTCTTATATAACACCCAGTGTTCATCATATCACGTGCCCTCCTTAATGTCCATCACCCAGTTACCCCATCCTCCCCACCCCCTTCCCTCCAGCAACCCCCAGTTTGTTTCTTGTGATTAAAAGTCTCTCATGGTCTATCTGCCTCTAACTTTGTCTTGTTTTATTCTTTCCCCCTTCCCCCATGATCCTCTGTCTTGTCTCTTAAATTCCACATGAGTGAGATTATATAATCTGTTCTGTGATTGACTTATTTCACTTAGCATAGTATCCGCATCACTGCAAATGGCAAGATTTCATTTTTTGATGGCTGAGTAATATTCCATTGTGTGTGTGTGTGTGTGTGTGTGTGTGTGTGTGTGTGTATACACAGACACACCACATTTTCTTTATCCATTCTTCTGTTGATGGACATCTGGGCTCTTCCCATAGTCTGGCTGTTGTGGACATTGTTGCTATAAATATTGGGGTGCAGGTGCCCCTTTGGATCACTACATTTGTATCTTTGGGATAAATACCCAGTAGTGCAATTGCCGGGTCATAGGGTAACTCTGTTTTCAACTTTTTGAGGAACCTCCACACTGTTTTCCAGAGTGGCTGCATCAGCTTGCATTCCCACCAACAGTGTAGGAGGGTTCCCCTTTCTCCACATCCTCACCAACATCTGTTGTTTCCTGACTTGTTAATTTTAGCCATTCTGACTGGTGTGAGGTGGCATCTCATTGTGGTTTTGATTTGTATTTCCCTGATGCCGAGTGATGTTGAGCATTTTTTCATGTGTCTGTTGGCCATTTGTATGTCTTCCTTGAAGAAATGTCTATTCGTGTCTTCTGCTCATTTCTTGATTGGATTATTTGTTATTTGGGTAATGAGTTTGATAAGTTCTTTATAGATTTTGGATACTAGCTCTTTATCTGATAAGACATTTGCAAATATCTTTTCCCATTCTGTCGTCTTTTGGTTTCATTGACTGTTTCCTTTGTGCAGAAGCTTTTTATGTTGATCAGGTCCCAATAGTTCATTTTTGCCTTTGTTTCCCTTGCCTTTGGAGACGTGTCTAGCAAGAAGTTGCTGCGGCCAAGGTCGAAGAGGTTGCTGCCTGTGTTCTTCTTAAGGATTTTGATGGATTCCTGTCTCACATTTAGGTCGTTCATCCATTTTGAGTCTATTTTTGTGAATGGTGTAAGGAAGTGGTCCAGTTTCATTCTTCTGCATGTGGCTGTCCAATTTTCCCAGCACCATTTGTTGAAGAGACTGTCCTTTTTCCATTGGATATTCTTTCTTGCTTTGTCGAAGATTAGTTGACTATAGAGTTGAGGGTCCATTTCTGGTTTCTCTATTCTGTTCCATTGGTGTATGTATGCTTATTTTTTTGGAATAGTTTGGGAAGAATAGGTATTAACAATTTTTAAAAAATATTTTGTTAGAGGGGCGCCTGGATGGCTCAGTCATTAAGCATCTGCCTTCGGCTCAGGGCATGATCCCAGGGTCCTGGGATCGAGCCCCGCATCGGGCTTCCTGCTTTGCTGGGAGCCTGCTTCTTCCTGTCCCACTCCCTCTGCTTGTGTTCCCTCTCTCGCTGTCTGTCTGTCTGTCAAATAAATAAATAAAATCTTTAAAAAAAAATTTTGTTAGAGAACATGCATGAGCAGGGACGAAGGGCAGAGGGAGAGAGAGAAGCAGACTCCCCACTGAGCAGGGAGCCCAATGTGGGACTCGATCCCAGTATACTGGGGTCATGATCACAGAACCCTGACATCATGACCTGAGCTGAAGGCAGATTTCTAGTTTCATATTTTTATGGTCAGAAAAGGTGCTTGATATGATTTCAGTCATCTTACATTTATTGAGACTTGTTTTAACACATGATCTATTCTGAAGAATGTTCCATGTGCACTTGAATGTGTATTCTGTTTTTGGATAGAATGTTCTATAAATATCTATTAAGTCCAACTGGTCTAATGTGTTGTTCAAAGACAATTTCCTGGGCGGCGCCTGGGTGTCTCAGTTCATTGAGCGTCTGCCTTCGGCTCAGGTCGTGATCCAGGGTCCTGGGATGGAGTCCTGCATCGGGCTCCCGCTCAGCCAGGAGCCTGTTTCTCCCTCAGCCTGTGACTCCCCCTGCTTGTGCTTGCACACACGCACTCGCGCGTGCTGTCTCTCTCTCAGGTAAATAAATAGAATCTTTAAAGACAGTTTCCTTATTTTCTATCTAAATGATTTCTCCACTGATGTAAGTGGGATGTTAAAGTCTCCCAGTATTATTGTATTACTATCAGTTTCTTCCTTTGTCTCCTAATGTTTGCTTTACATATTTAGGTGCTTTGATGTTAGGTGCATATGTGTTTACAATTGTTAAAATCCTCTTGTTGGATTGATCCCTTTATCCTTAGGTAATGCTCTTCTTTGTCTCTTGTTCAGTCTGTTTTAAAGTTTGTTTTAAAGTCTGTTTCTTGTGAGTATTACTACCCTGGCTACCTCCTCCCCACTCCCCTTTGATTTGCATGGAATCTCTTCTATCCCTTCACTTTCAGTCTGTGTGTGCCTTTAAGTCTGAAGTGAGTATCCTGTAGGCGGCAAATAGATGGGTCTTTTTTTTTTTTTTAATCTATTCAATCACCCTCTGTCTCTTGATTGGATCATTTAGACCATTTACATTTAATTATTGATAGTTATGTACCTATTGCCATTTTATTGTTTTCTTGTTTTGTAATTCTGTTCCTCTCTTGCTGTTTCCTTATGATTGATGACTTTGTTTAGTGTTCTGCTTCACTTTTGTGTGTGTGTGTGTGTGTGTGTGTGTGTATCCTAGGTTTGAGTTTTGTGTTTACCATCCGATTCATATAGAACATCCTAAGTATACAGCAGGCTATGGTACATTGATGGTCACCTGGGGAGCCTGGGTGGCTCAGTTGGTTAAGTGACCAACTCTCTTGATTTTGGCTCAGGTCATGATCTCAGGGTCGTGAGATCAAGCCCCACATTGTGCTCTGTGCCAGGCATGGAGCCTGCTTGAGATTCTTGCTCTCCCTCTCCCCCATCTCTCCCCACCCCAACCCTCCGTTCATGTGCACATACATTCTCTCTCTCCAAAAAAAAAAAAAGAAAAAAATTGTCACTTAAGTTTGAATACATTCAAAAAGAACTTCATTTTTACTGACCCCCCCCCCACGTTTTTTGTATGCTGTCATTTTGTATCTTTCTTTTGAGTTTCTTTAACTAACTTTAAAGATACAATTTCACTTTGTCTCTTAACCTTCACACCAGAGTGCTTTACTACCTGTACTGTATGTTGCTTTTACTCATGAACTCTTTTGTTTTTTCATAATTTTCTAATTATGGCCTTTTTACTACTTAAAAAAAATCTCTTTAAAATTTCTTGTAAGGTTGGGGTACTGGGGTGGCTCAGGACAAACATTTGTCTTCAGCTCAGGTCATGATCCTGGGGTGCTGGGATTGAGCCCTGAGTCGGGCTCCCTGCTCAGCAGGGAGGGAGTCTGCTTTGCCCTCTCCCTCTGCCCCTCTCCAATTTGTGTTCTCTCTCTCTCTCTCAAATAAATAAGTGGAATCTTAAAAAAAATTTTCTTGTAAGGCTGTTTTAGTGGTGACGAACTCATTCACCTTTTGTTTGTTAAAGTCTTTCTCTTTCGATTCTGAATAATAAACTTGGTGCGCAGAGGAGTCTTGGTTGTAGGGTTTTTTTGTTTCAGTGCTTTGAATATATCCTGTCACTTCCTCTGGCCTTCAGAGTTTCTTAAAAATCAGCTGATAGCATTATGGGGGTTTCCTTGAATGTTATTTTCTTTTGCCGCTTTAGAAATTCTCTTTCTCTTTACTCTTGACCTTTTATTTATGTGTCACTGTGTGGATCTCCTTTGGGTTCATTTAGTTTAGAACTCTGTGCTTCCTGACCTATTTTCCTTCCCCAGCTCAGGGACGTTTCAGCTATCTCTTCAAATAAGTTTTCTGTTCCCTTTTCTCTCTCCCTTCCTTCTGGGATGTCCGTATTGCGAATGTTTGTTTGTGGTTGCCGAAGAGATCCCTTCACCTATGGTTATTTTTTAAAATTCTTTTTCTCTTGTTCAGTCTGGGTGCTTGCCATTACCTCGTCTTCCAGATTCCAGACCCATTCTTCTTCACCCTCTATTCTGTTGGTTCCTTCTATTGTGGTTTTCATCTTAGTTACTATATTCTTCATC
Source organism: Ursus arctos (assembly GCF_023065955.2). Taxonomy (NCBI): domain Eukaryota; kingdom Metazoa; phylum Chordata; class Mammalia; order Carnivora; family Ursidae; genus Ursus; species Ursus arctos. Next base: position 67,084,354 of record NW_026622797.1, on the reverse strand, counting down.
TGATTGGTTCTTTTTATATCTTCTGTTTCTTTGTTGGAGTTCTGAATTCACCCCTCTGTGCAGCCGCTCAGCATCTTTAAGACCATCACTTTGAACTCTCACCAGGCAGGTTGGCTACCTCCGTTTCATTTAGTTCTTTTGTTTTGTTCTTTTGTTTGAAGCGTAGTCCTCCGTCTCCTCATTTGCTTGACTTTCTGCTTTTGTTCCTCAGAACGAAGCAGAACAGCTCCTTATCCTCAACGTGAAGGAACAGTCTGAGGTGTAGCCATCCCCTGTGTAGAGGGTATCACGCTTGGTGACTTTGGCTGGCTGGCAGAACCGTGGCTGGGGTGGCCTGGGGGCTCCCCAGGCTCTCTGCCCTGGGGCTGTCAGTGGGATGGCCTGAGCTGAAGTGGGTGCAGAGTGGGGCAGTCCCAGGGCCCTCTGTGCCATTGGCCCCCCGGCAGTTCAGCCGAAGCTGATGTGCTCCAGGTGCTGTTCCCGGGATGCCCCCGAGCACGTGGTCTGGAGCAAAGGGGACTCGGGCGGGGAGGTCTCAGGGCACGGAGTTGAGTGCGCCCTGGCAGGTCATTTGGAGTTGAAGCGAGGGGCCTGGAGCGTTCAAGGTGCGTTGCGCCTGTGTCACCTCGGCAAAACGGCTGGAGCCGTAGTGAGCACTGACCGAGGGTGTGATGTGTGTACCATGCTGGGGTTGCATTGGCGGGACAGCTGGGGCTGGTGGTGGCGTAGGGCAGGGCTCCCCGAGGCGGCAGGATGGCTGTGGTGCCCAGGCTCGCATCTGCGACATCAAGGTGGAGGAGGAACGTAGACTCTGGTGCTTGCCAGCCCTTGTGACCTAGAGACCGTTCCAGTGGCTCCCCTGACATTTGGCAGGGATCTGGTTCCTTTGTATTCTAGTTGCCCTTTGAAATCCTGTTTTTTCTCCTGTGCACCAGGGCAGACCAATCTTCCCACGTTCCCAGTCCTGTCCCCACTACTGTGCAGTGTTGGGGGTGGGGGTTCCCTTTGCTGCCGTGTCTCTGCCTCCCTTGCTCTGCTCTGTATGGCTTATCTTCTGTGGTACGCAAACTGCTCGGTCATCCCTCAGGTCTTGAGGAGGAATTGCTCTGTAAACGGGTGTAGATTTGGTGGGTCTGTGGAGTAGATTACAGGTCTTACGACTTCATCTGGGACCCGAAGAGCCCTTGCCATCTTTGTAGCTTATGTTTAAACGTAGTAATGTCTTCGACATGTTGAGTTTCGGTGTGCTATTTAATGGCAACGTACTCTTCTGTATATGGAGTTAAACATATAATTTGTTTTTGTCTAGTACCCGATTTATTTTGTTGACCTCCAGTACAGTTAACACACAGTGTTATGTTTCAGGTGTACAATATGGTGATTCAGCAGTTTCGCACATCACCCGGTGCCCATCCCATCAAGTTCATTCCTTAATCCCCATCACCTATTTCACCCAAACCCCCACCCACCTCCCTAAGTCACACCTCAGGTTACCCTAATACTAGGTATGCATTGGCTCAAGTTGTAGATTTACTGTGTGTTCAGTCTCTTCAACCCCTTAGGAATTTAACAAATGGGAAAAAGGCGTGACTGCACAGAAACATGCTCAGGGATTGTGAAAACCTAGGGTTCAATGAATACTAGATGAAACTAGGATAAAAGAGAAGTTGAGGTTTGCTTCTCTTTCCTCTGGCCACTGCTTGGTCCCCCAGAGCCCCGTCTCAGGAGTCAAGGGACCATCCTGCGGTCATCTCAGTCCTTTGCTCTCTGCCCATTGAATCCCAGATGCGTGTTCTGGACAAGCTGATGGTTGAGCGGCTCTCAGCAGAGAGAACAGAGTGCTTGAACCGCCTGCAGCAGCACTCCGACGCCGAGAAGCACGACGGAGAGAAACGACAGGTGAAAACCAGGCTCTGCCCTTAGCCGGGTATTTACTACACGTCTCCACTGAGTTAAGATGGACCCATCACTGAAAACCCAGAGGCCAAGAACCCATAAAAGCATTTGTATTACGTAGCACGTCCTTTTTAATGTCCTTTTATTCATTTATATAATGAATAGAAAATAACATGTAGTTCAGTCCATTTGTTGCTGAATATTCTGGTAAGAGCTGGAGACTGAACCGTTCGTAGAATACCCAGGCGAAGCTGTAGTCTCTGCTCTGAATCCCCTCTAGGTATTGTGCATTTGTTGGGCACTGCTCTGTTGTTGAGCAAGATTTGGTTCCTGCCCTTGGGGAGTTTGTCTACCTGAGACCACAGACATAAAATGAGTACTTGTTGAGTATGAGAGAGTTCATGCTCCTGAGCAGCCAAAAATTCTTGATTTGTAAGATTTGGGAAGCTCTGGGTGTTCAAGGTGTCTCTTAAGTCACTCGAAGACTACAGAAACTATCAGGCTTGGTGCTGGGTGAATCCTCGTCTAGGGGAGGGCAAGCAGAGAAGGCCGTGTGGCTGTGGGAGGGGAGGTCATCCACAGCTTTGAGGCCTGTCAAGATGATATCTGGAACTATCATAATTGAAAAGTCCACTCTTGATGCTTTCATTCATAAATCACATGTCCAATTCATCATTTGTGCGGGGTTGTTTTTGTTTGTTTGTTTGTTTTAGATGTCCTTGGTGGATGAATTAAAAACCTGGTGCATGTTAAAGATTCAGAATCTGGAGCTGAAGCTTTCTGGAGATTCCAGGGCCTCTAGGAGCAAATCCACACCATCTACTTGCGAGTCCTCTACAGGTAACACATGGGCAGAGAGAGCCATTCCATCCAAAGATGGTCAAACCCCCAGATACCGTTCTCCGCTGTGTCCAAAGGCAGCCCCTAGGATAGGGCTGTGGGCAACACTGGATTGTAAAGTCTATAGGGCTGAGAACTTTCTTTGCTTATTGTTGTACATTCAGTTCCTATGCATCAATAAAGTACTCCTATTTAAGTGTTCAAAATATCTGAATGAAGGAATAAAGGAATTGTTGACTGGTTATAGCTGTGTTTCAGGTACAATATTGATGGTGTCAGACTGGGCCCCAAAGATGAAGAGTTTTGAACAAACATCTGTCTCCTCAGCGGGGCTCTTGCCCTGGCTCTGGCGCTGCTTTCTCCTTTCTTCTCCTTGATCAGCCTTTGACCTTAGTCCAGCTACGTAAACCTCCATAAGCAGCGGTTCATGTATTGAAGCCGCCCCAGGTGCTAGATAAAGAGATCTTTCAAGCAAAGTGTCTGTTCATCAGCCGCAGTGATTATACTCGGTGATGACTTTGCGGACATGTAGAGCCTTTGTAATTAGGCCTCTGTGAGGAATCTTGGTATGTCAAGTGTATTATGTTATTATAGACCATTTCTGGAACCACAGTTTTATGTTCTTTGTGCCCATAACATTGGGGAAATCCTGGGCAAATTTTTCATGCGAGGTCTAGTTAGGGAACGTGGCTGGAGCTCTGGGTAGAGAGTATGACCACCTCTCTGAATTGGAACTAGTAACTGGGGCTATGGTGTGGAAAAGGCCCAGAAATTAGGGAATGGGCGTATTCATTCTCATCAATACATACCCAGCTCTGTTTCAGACCTACTTGCTGAGCCGTGTCATCCTTAGCCGTCACAAGATGGTACCCAGAGCTTTCTAAGCTTTCTAACTAGCTAAAGGGAAGGCCGGCAATTTTTTGGCTTAGATGCCACCAGTGTCGTTAATCCATGAAAGCCCTAACCACCCAAAATGATCATCAGGGGGACGTGGAAGGGGGGAGGGCAGAGGAGAAATTGCACATGGTGGTTGGCAGTGGGGAAGGCTGATGGTGTATAGGATTACCTGGCCTCTGAAATGCCGACGCAGAGCCACAGGGCTGTGTCAACGTGGTCTTGTTTTCCTTCTGAAACTAGGTGTGGATCAATCAGTGATCACTGCGGGTCCAGTAGCAGCTTCTGACAGTTCTCCTCAGGTGGTGAGGCCCAAGGAAAAGGCCTTCAACTCCACCGCTACCCACAGACTACAGCAGGAGCTGTCTTCCTCAGACTGTACAGGCTCCCGACTGAGGAATGTCAAGGTCCAGACAGCCTTACTGCCCTTGAAAGAGGCAGCCAAATGTGATCAGCAGGCTGGGCCCTGTGTTGACAGGGGCACCCAAACCAAGAAGTCTGGGAAAAGTGGGCAGACAAGGCATCGGACCCAGCAACCAGCACCCAGCAACCCCTGTGGGCAGCTGCCACCAGCAGCAGGCAGCGAGCAGACCACCCCTCACGTTCGAGACACTTCCCAAGCTCTGGAGATTACCCAGTATTTTTTTGAGGCTGTTTCTACTCAGATGGAAAAGTGGTATGAAAGGAAGATTGAGGAAGCACGAAGCCAAGCCAGTCAGAAGGCCCAGCAAGACAAGGCCACCCTGAAGGAACATATTAAAAGCTTAGAAGAAGAACTTGCTAAACTAAGGACAAAGGTGCAGAAGGAAAATTAGGACCTGGGAAGTGGCCCAGGGAGGATTCTTGATTGCTGGCTTGCAGCTCTAGGACAGCTGTGCCCAAGGTGTCCATTATCATGCACATAGTAGACTTGTCTTTTAAAAACAAGTAGAATTTCTGAAATGTGCCAGACCCATGCTTCCTGTGCCCTGAAGTTATGACGACTTCAACAATGAGACTGAAACCAGGGGACAGTTGCTTAGTTTCAGGTTTCATTACAAACTCATAACCTCAGTCCAGGTTCATCTGAGGTTCAAAAGCTCAGATTAAGTGAGCCATGCTAAGAAACAGATGATGTGCGGAGCCTAAACCCTAAAATTCAGGATGTATGAAATAATATAAATCAAAAGGAAGAAGAAAAACGAAGCCCTTGTGAACTCCAGTAGTCATGCATGTGGCCCACACCTGCTGGGCCCGGATGAGAATCTCTCTCTGTAAGAGCTGTGGCTGAGACGCGCTAAATCCCCCTCTCAAAGTCCTACTTCTCAAAATGCTGACCTTTTAACCAGATGAAAACTTGATCAAATAGATTTTGAGGAGAAAAAGATTTTCATGTCACTAGATCCCGTATATCTTAAAATACTTTGCAAAGTTGGTGGGTACTTAAAATAATGAGGCATTGGCTAATAGCACTGGGAGTATTTGTTAATAAACTCAAATGAGAAAGGTTCAAATCATTGGGTCATTGTTTCTGTATTTTCAGCCAAAATACAACAATACTACAATTGATTAATCCTACTGATTTTAAAGATTACTGGAAAAACGTTCATCTAACAATTACCTGAAACGTCTATCCTTAATCACACCCACTTATCCAAGGGTACCTTTCTAAATTTGAGTTTATCGGTCTACATTTTATAAAGAAGTAAGGCTATTGCTTGAAAGTATTTCACTTCTAATTGTGTCCTGTCATTGAAGAGCCTCAAAAGTTTCCCACTGCTTTGCAGTGACTCCGTCAAGCAAAATAATTCAGTAACTTGATCCAGACCCCCCTGTTGTGCAGCTTTGTGGAGTCCCGAGGATTTTACTCTGCTCTGTGGAGGATACGTTATAGACGTAGCTTGGGTATGTTGAAATTTTGGATTTCTCTTCTATGCTTCTTGTCCCTCGGTGTGTGGGATCATATGCCTGTCCTCCAGATTCCAGGTATGCGCAGAAATCCCCATGCGATTTCTAACAACACAGGAACTGAGTGACTATTGTCTCTAACTTTGAATAAAATGTTGCTCATTGAGCCGGAGAGAAAATGATTTCCTGACATGGGCACACCCAGAAAAACACGGTATGTTTACAGCTCCTTTGTTTTCACCCAATCAAGCTTACAGTTGTTCTTGTTAATAGTGACAGTCTGTGGACACACACACTCCTGGCAGACTGAGATCTAGATGTAGGGTGCCATCCCACAGCCCGGATAGGGGCCAATTTAATGTCCCCTCGCACTGATGTTCGTGTCTGTGAGCCTGTCTTGTTCCTCAGCCACCGGGAAGGATGTGGCGCTCTTCCCCAGACCCCTGGGGCTCTGCTCCACGGAGAGGCGCCTTCTCCCTTGGTTCCCTGCTGCGCTCCCCAGGCCGAGCCTCCCCACTGCAGAGCGAGATGCTGCCCTCAGCTTCTCGGGTCCCCTAACTGGGCGTCGCGGACAGCTTTAGAGTCCTTCCTCGGTACACCTCAATTTCTTGAACTGCCTGATGCTCAGCAAATCCTGAGATATTCAGTAAGTTGTAGTCTAAGAGTTCTTTTCACTTACCAAGTATCTCCTGCTATCCCAAGGAGTATCCTTGTTGAGAAATGCTGAAAACAAATTAAATTTTATCTAGACCGTAGAGTCTTTGGAAGGAAGGATTTTGATGATGTGACGTCTACCCATCAGAAGCAGGCCGCTTTCTGTCATGAACTAGGTATTTTTGTCAAAGTCACGGTAAGAGACTAGGGAGGAATGCAAAGAGTCACAGGCACCTAGTCCGGTAGATACGTGGGTCCTTACTCTTAATAGGGAAGGCAGCAGAGGCAGGGAGGCAACACGATCAGTCAGCCTCCACCCCGGCCTCGTGGCAGCATCTCAAGATCCATAGCTTATTTTCAAAAACGGGGTTTTTGTTCTTAGTATTGTCAGAAATTCAACTTTGGGTCTGATGGGTATCTCCTTATTTTTCCCTTGTGCTTTCTGTTAAATGAGCAAATGCCACAATAGTACTCTTCCAAAGAAGCAAGACTAGTAATTGAGAGTCTGTCACGTGGATCGTGTTTGAAACGGAGATTAGAACTCTGAACAACTATGGGGGAAAATGTGAAACACAGAAAAGCTGTAATACCGCAGTGGGGTTTTTGTTAGTGAATTACGGCGTTGAGTACAGTAAAATCTGTGGTTAGATTGAATATAGTTCTAATCTTATCTTTGGGACCCCAAAATAAAGGAATTGATGTTTTCATGCTTAAATCTTTTTTTTTTTTCAGTCAAGCGCTGATACTTGAGAGGTATGTTGTCTTCTATTTAATATTTTTATTACCTTGAATTTCACTTCCAAGAATTAAACATGGTTCTCAACACTATGGATATTAAAATCCTTATTTAAATGAAAGTGTGAATATTTACTGTATATTTTGGTTTGCGTGGTTGACCAGATTTATGGCTCCCAGAGAGAGTGCCTTCACGTAGGCACACTTTACCTTGTTTTGATAGAAGGATAACTTCTGGTAAATACATCTGCTTTAAAGTAGAGATCAGGTGCACTGCATGAAAAATAAATTTTTCAAAAGCCGATAATATGGAAGTATTTCTCAGCGCGAGCTTAAATGTTTTGTTTAAACTACTGACCTTTTAGAAAATACTGAACTGAGAACAAAACCTCACTTACAACAGTATGCAGGTAAAATAACATTTTCTAACAAATCATTCGTAAAAGCTAAATACATTTCTTCCCGTGATATAAAAGTCAAATTGATTAAGATTTAGAAGATAAAACCAGTGACCTTTTAGAATACTTATAAGAAAAAAAATTAAGATTGTTTTCTGTTGTGATTTTAAAGGGAAATATTCTTCTGTAGTATTGTTGGTCTATGATAAATACGAATGTATTAAATCCATGAGACACATAATCAGAAAACAGCACAGAAATTTTCCTAATGCAAACCAGAGTGGGTAAAAAGTAATTTCCTTTTCCTAGTAAACAAAAATAGCAAATTTAATCCTGATAGAATTTCTCAAATGCCTGACTAAAGGAAGGAAATAGGCTGTGGCCATTTCTAGTTTGGCACAAAGTGACAATTTGCTTTCGATTCTGCTTGGACCTTGCTCTACATAATCCCAGTTTTTTTCCACAGTAGATGTGAGCTGTTTTCTTCTGTGGTTTGACTAGCATTTTTCTTCCACAAAAGAGACAATTTAGGTAAGTGTGGGTCTCAGCCTCTCCTGAGTGTCTGCTTCTGTGACTCCAATACTACAAACACTAGAGAGTATGTGCTGCTTTCCTCAAGTATTATAAAGTCCTCCGCAGGCCCACGCACCACAACGCCTGTGCTGAGTGTAGAAACTTCTAACGCGATGGCACACTTCAAAGGAGGTCATGATGCAGGGACAGTCAGTATGCTAAATCATAACCCTAGCCACTTATCCTCATGCTAGAAAGCTTTGGTATTTAAAAAGTTTTAAGATAAATATTTGACTTATTGTAGTTCAAATACATGAACTGAACAAGTACTGTAAAATTAAACTTGAGGAACAAAACTTTAACATTCAACCAAGAGTGTATTGTGCGGGTTTTTGTTTTGTTTCGTTTTAGAGGGTGGGTAGGGGATGAGGGAGAGGGAGAATCTTAAGCAGGCTCCATGCCCAGCCCGATGCAGGGCTCGATCTCACAACTCCGAGATCATGACCTGAGCCAAAATCGAGTCGGCACTTAACCAACTCAACCACACAGGCACCCCCACGTGAGTACAGTTCACAGGGAATATCCAGAAAGGTAATTTGTTGTCTAAGCCAGAACACTGATAAAGATGCTAAACAAAATGTTTCACCAGTTCAAACCTGGCCAACACCTTAACGAGCATGTTCCATATGGGAGAAGTTGTTTAGCCCAAGATTTATTTAGCACTCAAAAGTTGTCCATTATTATTTAAGATTATAATAATCTTAGCCTCTGGAAGATGAAAATTCAATTTGTAGTCTTTTGCCCAACACTTTAAAAAACAATAAAAACAAATCCCAGGTTTTGTTAGGTTTTCTTGGAGTCTGGTATTTGCATCATACAAACTCTCAAACCACAAGCTCTGACATACACCACTGCTAGGAAGAACGTCCACAGGTCACTGACTCCTGCACCTCATGGAAGGATGATCTGTCATGTCAAGACCTGAGATTCACTAGAAGCTGCGTCTACTTGAAGAGGTACGTCGTGCCGCACAAAGAAAGCGTCCCCTGTTCAGAGACCGTTCACAAGTGCTTCTGTCCATCAAATGGCCTTGCAGTAGGACAGACCTGATAACTAGCTCATGCATTTTGAATGAGATTACCCGGCTGAAGGATATTCAGAATTATTTTGTCTTGTGGGCTGAGGCTGTGGGAGGGGAGGGTGGACCCTGGCCATGCAGGCAGGTCATGGACAAACGCCACCATCGGCTTCTCTCTGTGCTCTGGGATGCAGAGTCCAGTACTAGGTAACCATTTATTGTTCTGCAAAATTTCTCCTACATTTTTCAGGTGCTGGTCAGATTCTTGGATTAACTTTTTAGATCTGTGTAAGAACAGAGGACATCCGTCTGTAGAACTGCCAATCCCGCCTCTTCCATAAGCTTTCACTTTCACTAAATTAACTGTTGTACATTTGGTCGGAGTGTCCTCAGGTCAACTTCTCATCTTCAATATATTCTTCGAACTTTTTCTTCCCATCACTGGAGGAGAACCTAATGCACCAAGGACCGTCCCTGATGGCTTCACTTCTTTCTGTGTGGATGCTAAGGTAATTGCATCAGGTTCACCCAGACGCTGGCTCTTTTTGGTGAGTGCTTCAGCGTGCTCATTAAGCGTCCTCTTTCCAACAAAGATCTGTATTCCCGGGGGTGATCTTCTCAGAGAATCCTCGGACTACCGGATCACGTCACATCTGAAGAACCTACCTGAACAACCTTCAGTGATGCAGAAAGATTTTTTCAAGAAAGGTCCAGGGTATCTCCTGAGGTCAGTATGCTTTCTTAAAATATTGACTTACACAGTATTATATGTCAATTCTATATTGGCAGAAAAATCAGTAAAACCTTTATTGACATATAATTCACATACCACACATGCAAAATATACGATTCAGCAGACTTCAGTATATTCAGACTTGTACAACCAACACCCCCAATCTAACTTCAGAACGTGTTCCTCACCCAGCAGAGAAACCCCATATCCAGCAGCAGTTACTTCCCGTGCTGTCCACAGCCCCCCATATCCAGCAGCAGTTACTTCCCGTGCTGTCCACAGCCCCCCATATCCAGCAGCAGTTACTTCCCGTGCTGTCCACAGCCCCCCATATCCAGCAGCAGTTACTTCCCGTGCTGTCCACAGCCCCCCATATCCAGCAGCAGTTACTTCCCGTGCTATCCACAGCCCTGGGCAACCGCCTCTTTCTTCCTGTTTCAGATACTTCGTCTAAACGGAATCCTACAACATGGGATCTTGTGTGACTGGTCTCAGGTTCATCCCTGTGTAGCAGCCGTGTAGCAGTACTTCATGCCTTTTTATTGCTAAATAATACTCTACAGACATCTTATTGGATCCTTTGTCAGCTGATGGGCATTTGGATTGCTTCTGCTTCTTGGCTATAATGAATAATGCCGCTATGAGTATTCCTGTACAAGGTTTTTGTAGAAAGATTTTCAGTTCTCTTGGTTGTAAACCTAAGAGGAAACTGCTGAATTGTATGGTAACTTAATATTTTAAGCAACTGACAGTCTGTTTTCCAAGTGGCTGTGCCATCTGATATTCCCACAGCATGTCTGAGGGGTCCCATTTCCCTACATCTTTACCAACATTTGCTATTAACTGTTTTTAATTATAGTTATTCCAGTGGATGTGGTACTGTTTCGATGTGGTTTTAAGTTGCATTTCCCAGAGGGTTAATGGTGTTGAACATCTTAAGTCCTGACTACTTGTACTGGTTTTGCTGCTTGAAATGCTGACACATCCAAAAACATTTTCAAAATGCAGGGTATGTTTTTCAGTGTCAAGGCAATTGTTCTGATGTGCTTTTGTTTGCACTGATATGCCATGCTCCACGTTCTGACATTTTCCCAAGTACTCTACAGTTTGACTTGCTTTTAGGCTGCCCATCGTTGAGTCTAATCTGCTCAATGATACATACAGAAACTCTGAAAGTCTTTCACAATAATGCTATAGTTAAGATTTTGCCAAAGCAAGGTTTTTTTCTAACTCTTTGAGCTGCATATTGCCTTGAGTAATCATCATCCGGATTGTATCCTGTAGAAGAAAGTGAAAGCTGGTCACTGTTTTACTTGGTTAAACAAGGTACAGCTCTATCATTTCATTTGTTAGTCAGGAACCAACACTGAGAATTGGAACAACTGTGTGTTAGGAAAGCCCCAGATTGACAACTAAGGGTGCACAGTGTTTGGCATACTTTCTTAAACCCCACTTGCCACACTTCCCAAACCATCATGCTGTCCAATTTATAATCTTCTCGTGTATACATATGTCTGGTTTAACAGAAAAGTCAGGTGATGCTACTGTAAAGACTGTAAAATTTCAAATATCATTTGAGTGGAAAATTGGTAACATTAAAAGGAAGGATCAAGATGTACATACATCTCCATGATCCTTATATTCCAAAAAGTCTATTAAACTTAAAAAAAAAAAAAAAACTAATACAAAATGGTCAGGGCCTGTCCTCACCATGATCTTGTTCTCACCTCTTTGGTGGCACTTTTGTTTCTTTTGAATTCTTCCCTTGCCCAGTCCTTCAGATATTTGCGATCAGAATCATTTGGAACTTCCCGAATTGCTTGCAAAATCCTTCTGTAGAGAAGGAGAACTTGTTGCCTTCTCATGAACTGTAGAAGGGAGGAAAAATGTCAATTACAACTGCAAAATCTACAGCCCAGAGGGCTTTACTTTAGGAAACCAACTAAATAGACGACTTCCCTTTGGTCCTCAATTTTGAAAATGGCAAAGAAAAACTTTCCTTTTAAGAAAAAGGCAAAAAGTGTATTTGGGCTCTTCGCTTACTGCTTTGTCAAACCTAAAACCCTTTAACATCAAGAGATGACCACTGAGCAGGAAAAGGACTACCAGTTACTAGGAGCTGTAACTACAGTAACAGCACTTTTTTAAACCAGTGCAGTTAAAATTCTTTGGCAATCTCACTCTTTACCATAGCTCAGTACAACAGACAGAACAGTCTTCAACGTGGCAGAGGCATCAAAGTTCCAAGAGTTCCACAGCCCGCCCGCCTCAGGAACCCAGGGTCGGAGGGCAGCCCCCTCCTCCCCACCCCCACCGCAGGCTTCCGCATCAGGGAGTCCTGCCCCCGCGACCCATTCCGCAAGGTGGGCTGGAGGGAGAGCTGCATAATTGAGATCAGATCCTGGAAAGCTGCCCTAGAAGGCTGGCGAAAACGGGTGCTACCTGCTTTAGCGTTAGCGTCGCCGGGGGTAAGCGGGAAGTAGCCATTTCCTCCAGTAGCATCATTCGCCGTAGAGCTCCAGTGCGCAGGAGCGGAAGTGGCGTAACCAGGGGGCGGGGTGAGCTCGGTTTCCTGGGAGACCGCCTGTCGGTTACAGCCCGCGGCCAAATTCCGCACAGTCTTGTCTGAACTGAAGCGGTTGGAACCAGTAATGAGCTAGAAAGCTTTGGGCAGTTTTGTTCTAGAACGCATTTTCGTGGGGCTGCGAGGGGATAGTGGTTCTTGCGTCACAAACAGTTGTGAGAATAGGAGTGGTAAGGCAACTGGCACAGTTCCTGGCACGGTGGTTAAGTTTGAGAGTGAGGGGTGAAATGATGTGTGTATTCCGGTTGAGCTTTTTGAATGCGTATAGTCAGAAATAACAATTTAAATGTTTAATTTTAATGTTTGTGTCCTGTTCTGTCGTTTTTGTTTTCATCCTGGTCTTTTCTGTTTGCAACCATTTCCCCCGTGCTGGCATCTTCATGCCATTAGTTATGTTCATCTTAAATGTAAGGTTATTTTACCAGAAAAAGTGGGTTTATTTGGAAATAGAGAATTGCAGCTGGGGACATGCAAGCTATGGAAAAACTACAGGCAAGTCCAATAAAGGAGAGGAACTTATTTTACAGAGATGGAAGTTGAGAGGGGTTGTTTTGAAAAGTCATTGGGAAAAAGCAAGATGATTTTTGCAAGGGGAGTTGGAGTTGCAAGGGTGATTGCAAAGGTAGTCGATTGCTTGCACAGTGCGCCTCACATCTTTTTCCCCCTTCGGGACTGTAACTAATAATTCTTTCCTGTTGACCTTCTGCTGGGATCTATAATTGGCACTTCTGTTGGAGTCTGTAATTGACCATTCTTCTTGGGACATTGAGTGGTCCAGCTTTCTAGTCTCCCGACTCTGCTTCAGTGAAGTCTCCCTTTGTTAATTTTCACATATTCATTCTCATGAGGTTTTAAATGGCTGCTCCTTTGGAGTTTTCAGTTTTGTATCACTGATAATGAGGAACTGAATGTCCCCACAACTTAAGCTTTTATTTCCTCATAATTGTTTTATCCTGCCAACACACACTGCCCTTAGGTTATGTAAGTAGGGTTGGTGAATCTGCTAAATTAAAATACAGCCCAAAACGCTCATTTGGTTACCCGTTTACTGAGAATTTACTTGATCGCCTCACTTGCTGGAGTCCTTTGGTGCTCCCTTTTCCTAACTGTGTTCTTTGGGCAACTTCATCTCTCCTGGCCTCCTCCTTCCTCTGTAAAGTGAAACAGGATCTACCTCAGAGTCGCGTTGTATGTAATGCACTGAGAACAGGACCTGCCACATACACTCCAATGTCTAGCTTTCTTGAACATTACCAGGCATTGTATGGGTGATGCTGTGATTACTTTTTTGAAGTTTCGTCTAATTGACAATAGCAATTCATTTTTTTCTTATAAAAATTAGTGAAATTAGTGAAATATCCCTTGCCACTTATTTTATGAATTGTCATGATTGGTCCATTTATGGTGATCAAGGTTTTTATTCTAATTTATTTTATGTGGCTTGTCTGCCTGTTCTTTTAAAAATTTGTTTATATAGCTTTAAGAAGTCTGTATGGTCATGTATTTTTCTTTTGAGGCTTTCAATTTCAATTTCTCCCCTTCGAAGCTTTGCAATTCTACATTGTCTTCATTGTTAACGTTTAAAATATTTACCACACCTAGTTTGCCTTATGGCTTGATGTGGATGTCCATCTTTTTTCCAATTGCTAAACTATAATTTTGACACCATTTATTAAATCATTCTTTCTTCTTGGGCTTTGATGTCCATATGGTAAATTTTTTTAGGATTTGAACGAAGTGTTCAGGGTTATTTCTTGTAAGACTAGTACATTTTACTATTTGGCAGAACTAACACCTGTAGTTTCTTGAGAATCTTTTGTATCCTTTCCCTCCAAATCATTAGATCTTTATTAAAACTAATAGTGTTGTCTTCTCACATTAATTTATAGATTTTATACTAGTTGTTCCCATCCAGAAACAGTCACTCATGTTAGACACTGCAATACTGTCATGAGTAAGGCTCCCACTTCGGGCAGGAAGACATAAGACGGGAGCATCTAAGTCCCATGCAGTATTACAGACGTCAGGATTCATACCTGAGGGCTTATCTATCAAGTGTTTCCAGAAAGGCACATTAGGGAAGAAAATTCCAAAGAACATCTAGAACACTGGTAGATTCCAGGACCTCTGGTTTTCTGTGACCAGATCAGCTAGTGGTGTGGGGATTCTGGGAGAGAAGGGACAGGAGAGTAATACCCCCTCTTCACCATAGGGAGCTCTAAAGTGATTTGTCTGGGATACCACCAGAGTAGCCCAGACGACAGATTAGAAGCGGTACAGCTGTAACACAAGCAGAGCAGAAGGGAAGATGGGATAAAGTGTCTAAAAGACTGGACAAGATTGGTGTTTGAAGACGAGAAAGCTCTAGAGTTCGAGCTCCGAGGGAGAGCAAGCCTACTCTCAATAACGCCCTCCGTGACTCAGGGGTGTCCTGCTTCTTACCCCACCCCTAGCACAGTCCCTCCTAGGTCTCCTGGGACTGCTTCCATGCTTCCCAACCCTTATTTCATCACAGCACAAGCTGAAAAAGGGACTCCTGGGTACCAGCTGGGACGCTCCAGCTTACATGGTACAATTTCAAAGGCAGATACGAAAGACCACATCCTTGTCAGAATGTTGCTGTCTTTCCCTACCCGACCCATCAGAGGGCCATGGCCAATGAATTGTGAGTGGAACAAACGACGTCACCTAGATCAAAATCTTTACAAGCCACTGTTTTTCACGAACTTCTCTCTCCTCTGCCGCCAGCCCAGCGTGCTGCAGCTCACCCACCGCGGACGTGAGACACCAATGAGAAACCCTTACCGCAGTGAGCCACTGAACTGGTGTAGGCCTGGGCAGCACGGCGGAAGCCAGGGACAGCCAACTGATGGAGCAGACAAGATCGTTCCCCGGCATACCTTTTACACCTGCCGTGTTCCAGTAAGAATGGTCACAAATTATATCAACAGTGGTATATATTTAATAATCTTCAGAATATAGGCTGCATAGCTTTTTAGGATAAAAAATGATATAACCTCAGGTACATGCTTTAGGACACTTGGTTAAACAACAAGCAATCTGTGTTTTGATGACCACCTCAAAAGAGTGGCAAACTTCACAGTGTAACCTGAAAACAGATGTGGAGATAGACAATTACATCATGGCATGTTGTCTACAAAAGAACATTCTGACAACTTAAATAGAACACAGCACACAATTTCAAGTATTCAAGCAGTGCTTTCTGGCCAAGTAAAAATCATCTGAAAACCACTGATGTATTTTTGACTGGGGGGGGGGGGAGTAGCTGCTTAGTTTTTCTAAAGACAGCATTCTTTTCCAGAAGGGGCCTGGCTCAGTCCAGCTTAAAAGCAGTGGAGGAATGATTCTTCCCCCTAACTGTTAAGAAAAATAAACTAAAGAAATAAATAGAACACCAGGGACCGTGGCATGGAGAGAATGAAAAAACCACAGGGAAAATCAGCTTTCCATCATTGCATAGTCTCCCGAAGCGGCAAATGTGAAGGACGACACAGGAAAGCCACTTCGTTTTATACCATCCAAGGGTCATTCTTCTGAATACCTGGGCTCCCATGATGTCTGGCTGCTTTATAAGAACACATATACCCCAACCTTCCTAACCTCAAAGAGAAGGCAGTTCCCGTCACACGAATCGTAATGAGAACACACACGCGCAGGACTCTAGAAAGCGGCTGCTGTCTCAGTCTCTTGCTAGCATACAGATGCACACTGGGGGCTTGGCAAGGTGGCGCCTTAGAGCGGGGGCGAAAGGGTAGCTGCCTTTAGTCCTTTGGGACTGGGACAGTCCTATTCTCCCAGCAGCTTCTCCAGGTAGGGGTCCAGGGCTTCCGCGAGGGGGAAAAGCGGCTGGGCCCAGGCCTCCTGTTAGGCTGGGCCTTCCGGGACCGGCCATCTGCTCCTGCTGTTCGCTCCCTGCCCTGGGTTTGTGACCGCTCGGCCAGGCAAGGCCGGCAGCCCCAGGCTTTGTCTAGCTCTGAAAGCACGCTGTAAAAGAAAATTTACGTTGTAATACACACTTTCTGTAGCTATTAGATTGGATTTATAAGAATTCCCCAAAGAGAAAAACATTTTAGAGCTGCGAGTTCAGAAGCACTTGTCCGGAGAGGGAGCACCTGGCCAGAGGCCCCGCAGTCTGACCGCGGTTTAGAGCCTCACTTTAGCCGGTGTTCCTTCCCTAGGGGTGGTCGGAGGCTGCCACCAACTCAAACCACTGCCTCAGGGCATCGCTGAGCGTCTCGGGGAGCGCATTCACATCGCGAAGAATGATATAGAATGGGAATGGGAACTCTTCCATGTAGGATCGGATTTCGGGCATCTCTCCCGGTCCTTTAAATATTGGTACTTTAATGTCCAAGATAGAATCCTGTCAACAGAAAACATTTTCAAATAACAAGAAAAACGAAACGAGTATCCTCGGCTAGCTCCTCCCCGATCTCTTTCACTAACAATCTTAGGTCTCCTACATCGAACTCCTACATATAAAAGTAGCTTTTATTACTAAGGAACAATATTCAGAGCTCTTATTGAGGAGGCAGATTTCTGTCCGAGCACCTGCGTAGGGCACTGCTGGGATGCGAGGAACTGGAATGAGCCGGTCTGCGGTTTCCAGTGGACAAGGCCCAGTATCAAGGCTGCAGTGCCTGCAAGGACACAGTGCAGAGGGAAAGGATAGCCCACAAGAGTAGGGGTTGGCACAGCAAGTGGTTAGGAGGATGGTCTCTGGAATCTGCCTGAATTCTGGCTTTCCCACTCATTACCTATAACCTGTGTTTCTGTCCCTCACTGTAAAGTGGGAATAATGATCTCTACACGTCTCTGGGTTACTCACAAAAAACTAAAGTGTCAGGGGCGCCTGGGTGGCACAGCGGTTAAGCGTCTGCCTTCAGCTCAGGGCGTGATCCCGGCGTTATGGGATCGAGCCCCACATCAGGCTCTTCTGCTATGAGCCTGCTTCTTCCTCTCCCACTCCCCCTGCTTGTGTTCCCTCTCTCGCTGGCTGTCTCTATCTCTGTCGAATAAATAAAATCTTTAAAAAAAACAAAACAAAACTAAAGTGTCTAGAACAGTGTCTGACAGGACATTAGGAGTTAGGATGCTTTGACCTAGGCCATATTTCAGATAGAAAAGGTTGAAGGGAATCCCCACTTTATCCCCAGATAAGGCAACTTGTAGTAATCACTCACCCGGGAACTGGGATTGTCCAATACAACAAAAATGACAAAGATGTTAGCATTTCGGGCAGCCCGGACTGCCGCCAGGACTCTGTCTTTCCCCTCAAGGAAAAGGCCACGTCCATCAGAGACCACCAGGAGGAGCTGTGCTGTTTCTATAGAACACATAGCAGGAGAAAGGAACAAAATGAAAATCGCACTTTTAACAACGCAAACCTACTTAAAGACAAATTCGTGTAGGCATTCTCTGTACTATTAACCAAACAGATGTCTGAAACTGATGAATTCTGGACATAAGCAAAAAGGACATCTAAGTCTATTACTTCAGATGCCCCAGTCGGACATAAGGCTGCACAAGGGCCTATGAAGCTTCTGTCAATAAAACAATTTCCCTGTCACATTAGATCAATTTCATTGTATCGCAACATATGAGAATTCAAACATTATTTATAGCTGTGAAGTATAAAAATGGCAGTATTGGGCGCCTGGGTGGCTCAATTAAGCATCCAACTCTTGATTTCAGCTCAGGTCATCATCTCGGGGTCTGTGCTGGATGTGGAGCCTGCTTAAGACTCTCTCCCTCTGCCTCTGCCTCTTGCACCCCCTCAAGAAAAAAAGGGCAGTACTGAGTAGGCCGTCAGAAGAAAGTGCCCAATCAGAAACCTGGAACTGGGTCTTCCAAATTTCTTAACTAATTTGTGTATCTTTCTCTCCTTGACCCATTTAAATGAAAACTTAAGTGGAGGGGGCCATGAAAATAAATCATGAATAAAAGTGTTAAAAAAGTTTTAACTTTTCATAAAAAAAAATTAATGTTTCCAGTGAAAAGACTATAGTGCTTGAGGGCAGGCAGTCTTTCTCTGTTCAGGAAGTTAAGCAAATGTGGAGAGGCGTTCTAAAGACTTGCTTCAAACAAGAAGGTTCTCCATGATATAATCACGACTGAGAGATTTCAGAGACAGCTGAAAGAAGAACTGGTGTGTTTCAAGCCCTAAATCAATCATCGTTGGATTAGCTGGTTTCTGAATTATGTCGTCCTCTGCTTCCCTCTGCCATTAAAATATTATAGAATGTTCTTTATACTAAATTCCATACACCTTGCTCCTCCTTCACAACTCTGAACTCTACTAAGTATACCAGTTCAGACCAAAGTACAGTTGACCCTTGACTAACACGGTTCTGTACTCTGTGGGCAGGTCCACTTATATGCAGATATCATATAGTACTGCGTACATATTTTCTCTTCCCTGTGATTTCCTTGACATTTTTTTCTAGCTTACTGTATTGTAAAAATACAGTATAAAATACATATAATATGCACAATTGCTAATTAACTCTGTTTGGTACCAGTAAAGGCTTCCGGTCAACAGTAGGCTATTAGTAGCTAAGGTGTTGAGGGGTCAAAAGTTATATATGGATTTTCAACTGTGCAAGGGGTTGGTGCTCCTAACCGCCCCCCCCCAACCACCTTGTTCAAGGATCAACTGTAATTAATTCGTATCTATTCCTCCATTGGTTGTAAGCCTGATGGGTATGGGTTCAATACAAATTTCTGAATGGATAAATGGCTGAGTACAAAATTACATGAATGCTTCACACCTCTCCAGCTCCTGCTTATCTTTTCCTAGAGAGCATACATTCTAAAAGATGGTCACAAGTACCGTGGGATGAAGCAAGCAGCTTGTGAATGCACGCCACAGAAAGGTATCGTGTTGATAAAGACAAAAAACCGCAGCTCACCTGGACTGGCGTTCTGTGAGGGCTGCTGGGCAGCTGCAAACATGCGGGCTACGGACTCGAGAAACTAAACCAGAACCAGAGACAGGCCGTTATTAAACTACTGAAAGTCTCTTCCCATTGTCCCAGAGACTGAAATTACTCCTGACTCTTAAGTGATGATCAAGTAACCTTCTCAGATCTAGAGGCAATGACACGGGCCTTTCCTGCTGCCTTTACGAGGCACGGGTGATCCTTGCACTGTTGGCATCTATCCTTGAGTGCTGGCACTCTCCAGCACAGGCCTGCGTCTCTGTCATACACACCACGAGTGTTCTGTAACACACCCTAGAGGAAAAGAAATACTTCCCCTGGGGGTAAAGATAAGACATCAGTAATGCCTCCAAATGAACAAAACAGCTGTCTTCTTTCAGAAGAAAACAACTGAGCAGAAAAAGGCAAGAAAGCATAAAATGTCTAGTGCAACATAAAGCACGATATATCAGGGCAGACACAAAGAGGACAGAATTATCATCTTATGCTGTGATGTGAACTTATGTCATCCTGAGCAAGTCATTGGCTTTATTTTACATCATTTCTTCTCTAGGCTAAATTAAACGGGAGAGAGAAATTGGCCTAATTAATGGGAAGATGGTTTATTTCTTCAGAAGTTCCAAATCTCTCAAAAACTAGGGAGCCAGAAAAACTAGTGACATAACGTCAGTCTTTGAGGAACTAAAAAAAAGAAGTCACCCCCTGTTTGCTAACGGGTGCCAAGGAAGTTTCTACCCCAGTGGTGCACAGGCTGAAGTTTAGAACTATCCTCCATTGGAAATTTTACCTGTCCTAAAACCATACTGCGGAAGACAGAGTGCTAAAAATAATGTCTCCGGGGCGCCTGGTGGCTCGGTCGGTTAAGTGTCTGCCTTCGGCTCCTGGGATTGAGCCCCACCTCGGACTCCCTGCTCAGCAGGGAGTCTGCTTCTCCCTCCACTTCTGTCCCTTCCCCCAACTTGTGCTCTCTCTCTCTCGAATAAATGAATAAAATTTTTAAAAAATTTGTTTTAATTAAAAAATAAAAATTATGTCTCTCCCACACTTGCTTAAGAATGATGGTGCAGGGGTGCCTGGGTGGCTGTCATTAAGCATCTGCCTTCAGCTCAGGGTGTGATCCCGGAGTCCTGGGATCGAGCCCCACATCAGGCTCCTCTGCTGGGAGCCTGCTTCTTCCTCTCCCACTCCCCCTGCTTGTGTTCCCTCTCTCTCTGTGTCAAATAAATAAATAAAATCTTTAAAAAAAGAAAAAAATGATGGTGCAGAGGACATTGATGTTGTCAGCATACCTGAGCAATCTTGGTTTTCTTTTGTTGGAATTTGCAGAGTCGCAGAATCTGGGACCCTGAGGAATCACTGAACTGTTCATGGAATGGATGTAACAACTTTACAGACTCTCCAAAACTAGAGAGAGAAAAACCAAATACAATGGGAGTTAATTTTTGTGTGATCAACGTAATAAAAGGAGGCGGATTTTCCCACTGGGATTAAAAGGCAACCTTACCTGCACACAGCAATCTGACCCGCTTCCAGGAGGGCTAGAGCATTTCCGATCACAGCCAAAGATTCAAATGCCAGCTATGAAATAGGAAATTAAGGGATCAGAATATTCTCTAGATCAGTGCCTCTCAACCTTTTTTATACCAAGAATCCCACAGAAAAGGTTATTTTTGCATGGCCCACAGGGAACATCGACATGGCTATTCACAATCCACCCAGAGACCACGGTGGCCCTAGACCCTGGTTAATACACAAATCTCGAAACGCAGACTCCATTACACTAGTAGTGAAGGTCTACTCTAGACATCATCTAATAAAAAGTGATCCTATGAGATTTGGTCCATAAAGTTGCTTTTTTGTTTTTTTTTTTAAAGATTTTATTTATTTATTTGACAGAGAGACAGCCAGTGAGAGAGGGAACACAAGCAGGGGGAGTGGGAGAGGAAGAAGCAGGCTCCCAGCGGAGGAGCCTGACATGGGGCTCGATCCCAGGACTCTGGGATCACGCCCTGAGCCGAAGGCAGACGCTTAACGACTGAGCCACGCAGGCGCCCCTGGTCCATAAAGTTTTTAGAATTTTTCCCCAGGGTGGTGGGGGCACTACATAAAAAGTAATCTTTTATGGGTAGAAGATTTTAAAAACCAATTTATTTTAACCCATACATAAATGACAGCATAGTTTTAGAGTTTCAAAATTTCATTAAAAAGATGATGATACTTGTAGCACCTAACATCTGCTGAACACGCACCAAGCGCTAGGCATTAAACTGAGCATACGCTCGTTTAACTTTCACGACCCTGTATGAGGTACTGTTAGAATTCTCGTTTTTCAGAAGATGAAACTGACACATAAGAAGTAACTAAATTGGTCAACATCATGAGGTAAAAAGTGAGGAGCTTAGAGCTGCTCCTGGGTTCAGACGTCACACTCGGACTTTTTCCAGCAGAGCTCATGCAGAGATTTAGGTGGCTCGCTGGTTCACACTAGGTAATGGCATCGCCGCAAAAACCGTCACTCTTCAGTGGCCGTCACGGTCGTGGCCTACGAGGCTCCTAAGCCTCGTGGATACTAACAGTGCACTAACTCCAGATAATTTCAGACTTAAAGAGATGGACACTGAACCCTTTACAAATCAATGATATTCAGATAGTATGTTGTACAAGGTCATAAAAAACTAGTTGAACAGTACATTGCATTTTGTGGAAAATAAACACTGTCAAAGTTACCCTTCTGCAGCCAGACAGGAGCACAGCAACCGCCAAAATGCAAAACAACTTAAAAGGCCTCCAGCCGTAAGGGACCAAATTATTTGAGATATCCTAAAACTGCCCTTTTGACTTCTTTGAAAAATTTTAGGTCTTCTCAAACATAGTATCACATTCTCACAACAGGAATTGGTATTTCAAAGTGCTTTTGCCAAAACGTATTTAAAACTTCTCGGCGGCCACGGAGCATGGCTTGGTGTCAGTCACTCATCAGACTGGCTCTGTGCTTCTGTACCTGTTTGGTATGGTTGTCCACCATGCTAGAAGAGTCATCGATGGCCAAACAAATCTGATACTGGCGTTTACTGGGCTTGGTCCTTCGAAGCCAAATCTTGTCTTTCCGAAACTGACTAGCAACGTATGGAATGACCTTCCGCATGTTCAGCCGCTTCCCAGTGCGATAGTCTCCTCTATGAAATTTACCCAAATGGGGCCAAGATTAGTTAGCAACTGCTCATCCTCTGGTAATTTCTTTAAAAACAAAATCATGCTGTAACACCTTATAACCAATAATAACCAGTACGCTGCACACTCAAGGGTCACCGTCAATTGTGAACTGAGGACAGCCAGAAAAACTGGATATGTATGTGGCCATAATAATTAGGTCCTTCCAGGAAAGCTAAGACACATTTTAAAAATTAGAAAAACAGGTGTGCTCTGATTAGTCTTGGACTCTTTTCTGTTCCGAAACTGTGAGTTCGGAGAAATCTTTGGAAAGACCTAGGCGAGTGACACATGCAGCAGGCCCACACACCCATCCAAAGGCCCAGCCAATTTTCCCATCAGATGGTAACGAATCAAAGGAACTGCATTCATACCGAACTTCAAAGACACTTCAGTGTTTAGATAACATGAAGAAGGGTACGAATACCATCCTGGTGCCTATGCAGCACAAATGGCCACCACAAGCCAGCACTTGAAGTGGTTAGCGGCTGAGCTCCATAGGAAAGCTGACACCGCCATCTTTTCAGGGCACTGTGAGTGAGTCCAACGGAGAAGACTTACTTCAGCTTGGCTGCCTGGGTAGGCTCTAATATGAGACGGAGCTGCTCACACAACTGTTGTGAAAGAGGCGCGGTTAAGGCCAGGTAACTCTGCCACATCTCAGCTGCAGCCTTCTCCTGTGACAACAACGTGGAAGTTACCAGAGAACGTCAGAGCCAGCCGAAGTCATTACGCCAAGATGAGGCAGGAAGCAGAGGCAGGAAACAACCTGCACGAACTTCGTCAAAGGAAGCTAGCTTGAGAGCTTCTCTTAGCAAGCTGCCAGCTAGTTCACGTCCTTAACAATGTCTCCCCTTCTACCGAAACCACAACACTCAGTTCCAAATGAGAAAGAACGAACGAGGCAGAAAAAAATGGAATTCATGACCAAATCAACATTTGATTCTCACCGCCTACAAAGGCACTTTGTGTGGGTGGGGAACCGTGGATGGGTAATGATGGGGCCAGCAGATCCAGCCACGTAACTGTGGGCTCCTAGGGTCGTGTTTCCAAACGCAAAAGTGACAAGAGCAAATCTCTCAACAGTGTGCTATGTCCTAGACACCAAGCTCCAACTATGGCAGAGCCCTCATACAGGTCTGTAGTAGGAATGGTGACAGCAGACACAAAATACAAACATGTACACATACAGTAAATTCAGGATGCAAAGTCCTAATGAAAGTCCTAATTAAAAATGGAGCTTCCAGTTAATCTATGCTGCCACGTTAAGTCAGCCAGGATTATTCCAGGTGGCCTACTCTGAGGATGATACATTTTGCCCCATTTTTCAACCACTGTCCTATCTGTTGTATCTATTATACAGAAATTAAAGGAAATAAATACATCAGCTTTTCTGTGTTAACTACGCTACAGATTGGCAAAGCAGGCAGAAAGCAATGGATAGACTTGTCCCTTGTACAAGGTAACTGGTGCTAAGAACCTGTTAAGCTTGCTGTATCTTTAAAAACAAAAAACCCTAAACAAACAAAAAAACAAGATTATCTCATGAAAAGACCAGTGACTTACTTCTTCTGGGTTTCCAGATTCATGTGGCTGCCACATTTCCAACTGTCTCTCCAGCTCTTGTCTTAGCTCACCGATGTCTTTTAAAAAGGGCTAAGAAGAAAAAGCCACAGTAAGAGACAGCCTAGGTTGAAATCACCAACTCATCATCACTGGCTGCCTTCTTCCGAGCGGTATGAACTACAAATACGTACCCCTGAGACAAAGCTTAAGCAATTCAATGGCACCATAAGAAGATGCCAGACAACCAGTCTTCTTCTGCTTCCCATTTTGTAGAGACAAGATAACGGAAATTTTAGCATTTAGAAGAAATCCATCCAGCAGAATAAAAACAAAAAACCCACAAAGGTATTACTATCAAAATGTTCTTTGATTAATCGGGACTGCTGTTAAGTCAAATGATTAAGGAAAATTCTGTTAAATCTGCTCTTCCTAAAATGCAGGTATTAAGCCAAAGATTTTTTTGCTATTTCATCAGCATAAACTGAATTGTCAGTATAGGCTTCTCAAGGATGCTGGACATGAGCAGAGTAAATCTGAGAGCCTGAGGCTAGAGGACCAGACCCACCATCATGGTCATGTCAGGACAGACCAGCCACTAGGACCCTGGAATGAACTGCTGGGAACAGTGTTATCTGTTTAGAGAAAACTGGTCATACCAATAGTTTTCCTAAAAACTTTGATAAGGATCAGATACCCCCCAAACAACTAGATGTTTTATGAAGTTCTACTGACAAAAATTTAAAAGCAGTCTATAATTACATTTTATTAACTTATTAAAGCAGTAATTTGTGAAAATTTTCGTACCTGGAAAACTGTGTCCATGAGGAACTGATGGGCTGTGTGAATGGTTGAATCTCGGCTTCTCTCTGGTTTCTCCTTCTCTGTCTCCTCGTGGGACAGGTTGGTCCTGGGATCTTGGTCTTCTGTTTTAACAGCTTGGGTCTCCACCTCCATCTCATCAAGGCCTATATGCACACAAGGACAGTTTTACTTACCATAAAATTACACAGAGACAGAGCCTTCACGATTGCTTGTCTATCCTAACAACTACTCAAACCTCACTCCTTCACTCCCCACCAAATTTCCACATATGGGCTCCACATGTTCCTTCCCTTTGGGTCAGTCACTGCCAATTCTGACTCCCCTAACCTCCCCTCCTCCCCACCATGATGTTGAAGGCAGCTGTTCTGCAAAGAAGGGAAAAGGGAGACTCCCATTTACCCTGATAAGCCTAGTAGAACTGTGTGATTCTTTAAACTACGTGCATATAGAACTTTGATAAAAATAAAAACTAAAATAAGGTCATAGTTCCATTCTATACATGAGGAAACTGAGGCAAAGAAAATATGAATAATTTCCCTCAACCTATAACGTGAGGAAGAGGCAAAGTCTGGATTTTGAATTTTCATCAGAGCTATGCCATTCCCACTGTCATATAATGACTGGGCAGTCGACAGTTCTAAAACCCAAGAGGACAAGAAGAAAGCAGAAAAAAAAGGCTTTTGAATTGGGCAAGTTGTTTTGAATTTGCATTTATTCCATTGCTGATAAAGTTATTTTTTTAATTTGTTAAATGCATGTCTTTTTTCTTTCTTTTTTTAATAAATTGCCTAGTAAATGCAATTCGTCAACTCTGAAATGGAACTACATGTAAGAAGTTCGGTTACTATTTCACATACATTTTCTCCATTGTATTTCTTTAAATATTTTACTGCATTTTATGCTAATATTCTGTATTTTCACATAATTGAAAACCCTTCTCTAATAATCAAGACTGTATCTTCTGGTCATAACTGAAGTAAGTATACTATTTTGTTTTCTACATATTTAAAGACTACCGATGGCATTTTGCCTGAATCTCAGGTTTCTGAGGTCTCCTTGAAGGATAGTGGCTGCAACACCACTTCTCCACCTTTTGACTCTCATGTGAAATATAGAACAATTATCGTAGTTAAATGAACACCTACACCATGGGTTAGGATGGAGAAAGAACAAATCAGATCAGATCACACTACATGAGAAGTGACTTCTCCAAGTCAGAGAGTTTAGGAGGGATCTGTTCACTGTAGGACGCACCAGGGCTCGCTGTGGTCCCCGACGTGACGACCTCTGGCTTCAGCTGTTCCACGTCTGCTGCTCGGAGCTCCTCCTCCTCCACGTCCGCGAAGGTATCCTCTATCTCCTCTTCTTGATCCCTGCTGGAATCTTTTGCAGACTGTTGCTGCTCCTTGCTGGCCACATCTGCCAATAAAGCACACAAACACATAGAGAAACTAGGTCTTTGCAGAACAAAGTAATCAAGAGTGGGCAGAGTTTGTCATTTTTAGCTTCTAAGATTTTAGTCATGCTGGTTCTCTGCTGACCAGCTATGTGGCATGAACACAGTGCTTGCCTTCTCCATGCCTTGGATGCCCTACTGACCTACTGATGTAACTGCCTGTTCTCTACCACAAAAATAGGGTTACCAAATTACCAAGTTATGAGTGTAACTTATGAGTGAAACTGTAATCATTAAGACTATAACACAGGACACAGAAAAATCAGTGTTGAGGAAGAGCTCTGTGATCTTGGACAAGTTCTTTTTTTTGTTTTTTTTAAAGATTTATTTATTTATTTATTAGACAGAGACAGCCAGCGAGAGAGGGAACACAAGCAGGGGGAGTGGGAGAGGAAGAAGCAGGCTCCTAGCAGAGGAGCCTGATATGGGGCTCGATCCCGAAACGCCGGGATCATGCCCTGAGCCAAAGGCAGACGCTTAACAACTGCGCCACCCAGGCGCCCCTTGGACAAGTTCTTAAACTTGTCTGGCCTCAGTATGTTCATCTATAAAATGGAAATACCGTAGCTCATTAAGACTACTGGAAAAATTTCATGATCATTCAGCAAAGACTCAGAATAGTATTTGGTAAAAAGTAAGAGCTCAAGTCATGGTAGCAATTATTACTACTGTTTTATTTTTCTAAAAGGTGAAGACAGGAAGAAAAGTAATTCATGGTAGAGCAATCGGTTCTGAAACTATGCTCATAGATAAATATGATCAACACTAGTTTACACGGTAGGAATAAAACATTAAAAAGTCACCAAGAGAACCAGAAGGAGAGACTGAGTAATGACTGACCACTCCCTTCTTATGTGGAGATTTTCTCTTTTCACTTGAGAACATTTCTAGTTCCCAGCTCTTGCCATTGCAGGGAGTGGCCTCACAGTGACTATGAAGGAACGTCCAGTACTCAGAAACCCCGAGATTAGCACCAGGTTTGGATGTGGCAAACTGTTATCAAGGATATGTAAAAGACTTACACCATACCCCGAAACCCTGAACATTTGCACTTGGCCACAGATACCTTTTTATACCAAAACCAAACTGCATTCCTGCATAATTCTTATTAGAGGGAAAATCGTTCCATAAAAGCCATTACCCATCCCTAAGATGAATTTGTTTATCTGCCAGGCACACAGTCATACAGCTTAAACTCTCGCCGAGGGCTCAGTGAGCGAAGGCGAAGCCTTCCCGGAAGCGTACCGTACGTCTGTGCATCGTAGGGGCCACTGCCTTCTTTAACGTGCTCAAACGCATCTGCATCCTCCACCCGGGCCGGGGGCTGGGCTGGCCCCTGTTCGGCCTGGCTCTCCACATCCACAGTCCTCAGCCGCTTGTGCACATGCTCATTGTGGTCACCCACGGAGCGTTCGTTGTCGGCCTGCCCAGGTTTCCTCTTAAAACTCTGTGGGAAATAGGTGGAAATTCATTAGAGCTTTGTCTGTGATGGCAAAACAACTAATGTCCATCCACAGGGGGCAGGTTAACTAAATGAGGTACAACCACAGAAAAATGGGATTCAATGCAGCTGTTAAAAAGAGTGGGCAGATCTCTATAAACAAATACAGAAGGATCTGTATGACACACTTTATATCTGAAATAAAGACAAGGAAGAAACATATATCCATACCTAAGTTACCTATGCAAAAATATGTGTAAAACTAGAAAAAACTGGTAGCACCA
Organism: Ursus arctos; assembly: GCF_023065955.2. NCBI lineage: Eukaryota > Metazoa > Chordata > Mammalia > Carnivora > Ursidae > Ursus > Ursus arctos. The sequence continues at coordinate 67,056,401 of NW_026622797.1, read as the reverse complement.
ATCTTCTCTTGCGTGGCTTGAGGACAGGAATAAGATGGAAGCTTTTTAGGGGATTGCTTTTTATATATGAACTTCGTTTCATGTTCATGAATTATACCCTGTTCAAAAAAATCCCCAATTTTTAGGGATGCCGGGTGGCTTGGTCGGTTGAGCATCTGACTTGATTTTGGCTCAGGTCACGATCTCACGGGTCATGAGATAGAGCCCAACCACTGGGCATAGAGTCCACTTGGAATTCGCTCTCCTTCTGCCCCTCCCCCCATTCACACTGTGCTCTCAATAAATAAATAAATAAATAAATAAATAAATAAATAAATAAATAAAAGGGGGCATCTGGGTGGCTCAGTTGGTTAGGTGACTGCCTTCAGCTGGGTTCATGATCCTGGAGTCCTGGGTTTGAGCCCTGCATTGGGCTCCCTGCTCAGTGGGGAGTCTGTGTCTCCCTCTGACTCTCACCCCTCTCATGCTCTCTCTCTCAAATAAATAAAATCATTTCTAAATAAATAAATAAAATCTTTTTTAAAAACCTGATTTTAAAACACAAAAGAATAAGGACAGTGGAAAAAAGACTGGCTAGTACTGGGCAACAGCAGCCAACACCTGGCTCTTAGGCTACGTAACAGGAATAGGTAGGAGGGGGTGTGTGTGTGTGTGTGTGCCCACGCACGCACAATCCCCACAGGGAAGAAGCCCAAGGTCCTGATCTGCTTGCCGTGGCCGCCATCATGTCTGGTGAGAGAGCAAAGCCTGGGAGTGTGGCTGTTTTTAAACCAGTACACTTAGGGCATCTTTTCCCACGCAGCCTGCACCTAAGTTCAGCTGAAAAGGGATAGAGACCTGTGTGTTTTTCCTGGTCTGTTTCTGGGAAGCCAACCGGGCGATGAAGCTGGATTCGTGGCCTTCTGCCTGGTTTGCGTCCGCAGCTCCACTCCCGTGTTCCTATGAAATCCAAGCCACAAGAGAATGAGGGAGGAAGACGCTGTACGAGCACCTGGCTACTGCGCTGTACTGTGCGCAGCTTCTCTACTGTTCTCCTCTCCGAGTCACACAATACACCTGCCTCCCTGCTCCGGAACTCGCCCATGACTGAGGCCTGGACTGTGGCCAATCACAAGAGCGTCTAGATCCAGATGTTACCTTCTTGAGTGACTCTGCTGTGTAAGGCTGATTAGTTCCCTGTTTCCAGGACTGGAATAGCTTACTTGAGGCAGGACAGGCCTCAACCAGAAACCAGGCTCTGCCATCAACCACCTGTATACCCTCGCGACTGTCATTTTCACTTTACTGCGGCTTATTTAACTCAAATATAAAATGGAGAAAGTAATAATAATAATCAGCTGTCTTAGAGGACTCTTATGAAGACCTGAAGTAATGAAAATGCTTAGCACTACCTAATGGGTGCTCAATAAATGTGGTGGGGGTACAAGAAGGGTAAGCAGGTATTATTACTGTGGGAAAACTGGGCTCAAAGAGGCTTAAGGAGCTGTCCAGAGTCACCACTGTAAGTAGGAGGTCCCCTGACTTTCAGTGCTCTTTCCTCAGCATGCCAGTGGCCTGAACTGTGGTCATATACAGAACACATCACTCTGACTCAAGGAACGAAGTGCTTTCCTTTTTAAATTAAAACCTTTAGAGGGGCACCTGGGTGGCTCAGTCACTTAAGCATCAACTCTTGATTATGGCTCAGGTCATGATCTCAGGGTTCTGAGATCAAGCCCTGGGTTGGGTTCTGTGCTAGGAGCTGGAGCCTGCTTAAGATTCTCTCTCTTCCTCTGTCCCTCAACCAATGCTCACACACGCTCTCTGTCTCTCTCCTTCTCTCTTAAAAAAACAAACAGAAAACCCCCTTAGAGCCTGTTGACAGCAAGGAAAAGGGAACCACTATTAGAAGCATAGTTCTGGCTCTAAAGTCTAAATTCAACCTATCTTCACTTGGGAGCTTTCTAAAAACTAACATGAACCTGATTCTCCCATGAAGAACTACCAGCCTAACAGCTTCTTCTCTTGAAGCACAATACTTAAATACAACATGTAGCCAATACCCTAGGGTTTGTTCTGAGAGGCACGTAAAAGTAGGTATCTGATCATTTTCTCAAAGAATGGAAGATGATCTTTTTACATGTCAACAGAACAACATCACACATACACCAACTACTGCTAAATAGATGGTGATTTCACCCAGCGAAAAGAGACCCTCCTAGAGGCAGCTGACAGAGGCAGTGAGGGCCTATCACCTCCTTCCCCTGCTCCTTCTCAGGCGCGGTCCCAGCCAGCTCCACAGCCTGTGCGCTCTGCACACTCTCCACCCCAGTTTGCCCGCAGGAGGCGTGCTCTTTCCTCTCCGTGGCCTCTGGCACCTGCTCCTCTGGGTCAGAGTTCTCCCCGCCTTCTTCTTCTTCCTGCTTCTGCAGGGTAAGCAAAACCATCACATTAAAATGCTCTGGGGAAAGAATATGAGGCAGTACAGTGGGCAGGGGGTGGGGGGCTGAGTCCTGCAACAGCAGGTGCCCTACTCCTCATCATGGGGAGTCTGCAGGGCGGGTATCAGGCCGAAGGGTCTTAAACAGAAACTTAATGCTGCTCAGCAGCGCCACCTGGTGACAGACAAGTATACTAAAAGATTCCGATCAGAATAAAGTAACCTCTCCTTCTCACTATTATTTTTAACTTGAGACAAGCCAGACACTCCACACTACCTGGGGCTGGAGACCTTGGTCAACAGGAACGCCATTTTCTGCACTGTCCTCACTGGCTTCCTTGTCCTTGTCCTCCAGAGACTGCCGCTCATCGTCGGAGTTTTCTTCAGGATGTTCAGCAGTATCTTTGTCTTGGTCATCAGCTCCTGTGTCCATCTCTTCCTCCCCCTCCCCCTTCTCCTCTTCACTGGAGCCTTCCTCAGCTTCATGTTGACTCTGACCTTCACTGTGGTCAGCCTCGATCTCTTCCTTTATTTCCTCAGCTTCACGACCTGCTTCCTCAGTATCCATTGGCTTTTCTTTAATTTCCAAAGGATTTTCTTCTAGATAGATACGACAAAAGTAGAAACACAGAATTCAATGTGATTTAACATGGGATCGAGTTACACAAGTTTTGTTATTAGTCTCAAATGAGGAATTGGCAAACCACACCCCCAGCGCCAAATCTGACTGGTGTGCCTCTGTAAATAAAGTTTTACTGGAATACAGCCACGTCTATTTGCTTACCTATGTGTTTAGCACAGCCATCCTGTATTGCCTATGGCTGCTTTCATACTACTGCAAAAGCAGAATGGAGTTTTTGCAACCCCTGTCACAGCTTATGGCCTATAAATTATGAGATATTTATTATCGGACCCTTTACAGTACAAATTTGCCCATCCCTGCTCTAAATTGTATGTATATGTTACACACAATTGTCTGGATAGTGCATTTCACTATAAAATTCTAAGTAATCCACTAAAAAATCCTAAAAGCCAGCACACCAATAGGAATATTTTAGACCAAAGATAGGAAATGATATCATCCTTGGGAATAACTGATAGACATTCTTCTTTATCATACACAGAAAATACAACATATACTCAATGGAAACAATCCTATTTGGAAAAGTTTTATTTATTAAAAGAACATTCCTAAGGGCGCCTGAATGGTTTAGTCAGTTAAGCATCTGCTTTGGCTCAGGTCATGATCCTGGAGTCCCAGGATCGAGCCCCACGTCAGGCTCCCAGGTCAGTGGGTAGTCTGCTTCTCCCTCTCCCTCTAACCCTCCCCCCTTCTTGTGTTCCCTCACTCTCTCAAATACATAAAAATCCTTTAAAAAAAAAAATAAAAGGACATTCCTATACCCTGGACACATCAGAAATCATAGTTAATTTGTTAACAAATAATTCTTTAAAATAATTGCTTCTTCGTTTATATACACAATAGTTTAAAGTGAGCTTGGGTGTTTTTCTAGAGTAAATAGCTATTACACCCTCAATGGATTTTAATTTTCAATTTTATGCTTGCTTACTTGTTGAATTTAAGGTTTATAACAGATTTCAAAATTATATGATAGTGAAATGGCCTCAGAAGCAACCTATACAATGCTAAGTCAGCTAGAATTTTTTTTTCTAAGTCGGCTCCACACCTTGCGTGGAGCCCAATATGGGGCCTGAACTCACAACCCTAAGATCAAGACCGAGCTGAGATCAAGAGTTGGACTCTTAACCAACTGAGCCACTCAGGTGCCCCAAAATTCAGCTAGAATTTAATGTAAGAAGTCTGGCCTTCACAGACATTGGGAGATTTTCTTTTAGCTTTCTTAATAAAGCTATATGAAAATGAAAATGAAAAAAAAAAAAGTAAGCTAGAGAGTCAGAGAGTGAAGACTTGTTCTTAGATGAGGAAAGCCTCTATCAAATCTTCAACCAAATTATTCCAGTTAAACAGCAAGTTCACAAATCCAAGTTACTAAATACTTCAAGCATGAAAATGCATTTTAAAATTACAAGAACCATATACTCACCTCCTAGATTGAACAGATGTAAATATTTTGCCATATTTATATGAAACTCCAGTCACTTGTTATTAAGAAATAAATGGTTCTGGGTACAACCATATGGATTCTGGATGCCTTTGCCCTTCCTACTTCCTCAGAGGTCACCATAACCTGAAGCAGTGTTTTATTCCTAAGTTTTCCTACACTTGATGTACCTATTAATAATATATATGGTATTATATTCAACTTTTATGTAAATGGTACGTACCTTCTTTGTAACTTGCTAATTTTGTCCAATATGGTGTTTTAAAAAGTTTTTTTAAATAGCTTATCTAAATATGTAACTGATTCATTATGAAGCAGAGCGAGGCTAGCTCCTATCTGTCTGGTTACCCACCATGCCTGGGGACCTTCTATTAATAGGGGCATTTTCTCTACAATGCTGCCAATACCAGATAGCTCTCCCTAGGGAAGTCACTCAAACTGAACAGCGGGTGACAGACAGATTATTGTCAGGTGCCACGTGACTTCTCCGGATTATTCAATTTCATTCCCAACAATGACTTCATATTTCAAACTAAGCACACAACATAAGTGTAGCAATCAATAACTGAAACAATCATTTCCCTAAGAAAGCTGAAACTAGGCTCCAGCAGAGGCCTACATATACCCAGACTGCAGTGTTCACATCAATCCATGAGATGCGGCATCAAGATGGCTGTGGGGAAATGCAGCTTTGTGGAATGAAGCACCACCCAGGTACTGTTCACCTGCTGGTTTACTTAAAGCTTATGCTTTAAGGTTTCTCACGTGAGAAACACTACAGAGACAAAGCAAACAATTTTCTCAAACTGGAATTGAGCTGACTGGACATGATTTATGACCTGGTCATGGTATAGCATGAAGAAATTGGTTACTGCTCATTTTCAGTGAATTCCAACTGGTCTCTTTAGGTTCTGAAAGACACACCTCCTTCTTCATGGTCTGTGTCCTCACTACCGTTCTTGTCTTCACTGTCTAGATTCAAGTCGTCCGGAAGGTCCAAGGCCTCAGGTTCTGGCAGCTTCTCCTGATTGCCATGGTAAGGGTCTACCTCATTCTCATCATATTCTCTCTTTGGACAATGAAGAGAACAGGAAAAAAGAAAACTTTTTTAAAAAGTAGCATTTGCATATAATTAGCTCTAAGTAGTTACGCTAAAGGAATACAAAGTCTCTTTCTCTAAAATTTCCCCCACACTTTAGGATTTTACTAATGCTTCCAGAATTTTCATGCTGGAATTTCAAACTTCATTTTCTGTGCAGGCTCTCCACCTTGATAAAAGGTACTGTGTAACTTAATTTCAAAAAGGAAACTAAAGTTTATGAGGAGATACATGGAAAAGAATCACAGAATTAAGCTTCCAAACTTCAACATGAGCCCAAAAAGCATGAAGACCACCTCACTCGTAACCAAAGTATCTGATATTTTATGTCCTGTTGAGAGACTTTGTTACATGTTCTTTTATGAGGCAATGGGAAAACAATCGATGAATAGGAAAAAATTGTCTTGAGACTCCCCAGGAGCTGTGTAGTGTAACAGCCCTGGCCTGGAATCAGGGGTGGATGGGTTTCAAATCCTCATCACCTCATCTATTTGTTCATTAATTTTGTCCTGGCCTTGTCCATCATCAGCAACTTCTGCTTCTTCCTTTTCTTCCTTCTTATCTTGGTTTTTATCTCTGTTTGACTTCCCAGCATCCAAGTTGTCATCTTTGGCAACAAGTCCACAATCTTCCTAAAAGCCAAAGGAAGAAAAAACACAAAATCATTACTCTCAATCTAAGAAACTGCTTTCACATAGGTTGATTCTACCTAAAATAGCTCTTAGGCATGTAGAATTTCTGCCTGTTGGGTCAATCCCACAGGCATATCCAGCAGACAGGGTGTCCTTCATGACTTGGAAAGAGCAGTCTGGCTTGGCCCAGAAGGCAGCAGTAAGAGCAAGTGCATGAACAGTGGGGTGGGTCACACTGCTGCTGCTGCGGAATCCCACCCAGCCCTGGACTTCTCCTAAGCAGGGAGCTGGAGAAGTTCACGGTCAACAGCAGAATCAGAGCATTTGCACGGAGTCTTAACTTCCCTCCTACATAACACATGGGATGGCCCAGATTAGACCATTCTTCTGGCTCTGAATACAATCAAGTAAGACAGATCAAAGAGGAAAAACAGAAAAAAAGAGGTATGAAAGAAAAAAAGAAGAAAAACAAAGACAGAAAAGGAAGAGCAGTAAAGGACAGGGAGTGGTAGCTGGTGGGAAGAATGCCTCCTCTCAACCCGGGGACAATAGGATGGGGGGAATCTTTTAATTACCTCATCCATTCCTGGTCCTGTCTCTTCAGTTTTACTGTCTTCTTCCTCCTCATCTTCCTCCTCGTCGTCATCACCCCAAAGCCTCTCATCTAGTTTGTCAGCTTCCTCACCATTCAGATCGCCCATCTGTTTATCCAGGTCTCTGCCCTCACTGTCCGATTTCCCATCATCCTCTTCTGAAAGGGAAGGCACTGAGTTTAGTGAGGCAAATCCCCAAACTGACTGGTCATGCGTGCAGAAGAGGCATGGACCCCCTACCTGGCAAGTGCCCCACCTGAGATTTATTGCTTGTGTTTACAAAACACTGTACAGGCAGACCTGTCTTTAGATCTGCTGAAGTAGTCCTACTGTGTTTTACAAACTATTTGAAGGAAAAAAAGAAGTCTGTAATGTGTGACATTAACAAACAGAAGAGTGGGGGAATAGCTGTCAGGGTGTCTACTTCTGGTGCCGGGGGGAATATTCATTAGGAGACTCAGCAACTTCACTGGGTTTTGGTTTCTCATCTGTGAAATGAAAGAGTTAAACTATAGGATTTCCAAGGTTTTCCTCCCCATCTCCAACATACTATACATTTCTATTTTATCCAACATCTAACATCATGTGTCTAACTCAATCAGAATTTTCTTCCCATTGTTTTTGCTCAAGGTCTACTGTGCCAAAGGTTATATTCTTATGCTGCTTAGTCAAGTGTGTACTTTTCTACTCTAAAGTCAACTTTCGTTTCTGCAAGATCTTCGCTTACAATAAGACATGATATCTCAAACTAGGCTCTGGACAGAAATTTAGGGCAATAAATGAATCATGGAACAAATGCGACAGGTAATGATATGCCATAAGAAATCACATTCTCAAACAATTTGTAATGAAAGGGGAATGTTCATATGTTAAATGAAAAAAAGCATACTACAGTGGCGCATGGATGGCTCAGTCAGTTAAGCGTCCAGTTAACTCTTGATTTCAGCTGAGGTCATATCTGAGGGCTGTGAGATCAAGCCCCGTATCAGGTTATGCGCTGGGCATGCAGCTTGCTTAAGATTCTCTCTCTCCCTCTCTCTCTGCCCCTCCCCCTACCTTAAAAAAAAAAGGAAAAAAAAAAAGCAGACTATGAAACTATGTATGGTGTATGTGTATGTGTGTGTGTGTGTGTGTGTGTGTGTGTGTGTGTGTATGCATGCAATATATGGGAAAAAATAAACTAAAATTTATTCAGTGATTTGGGTGGTAAGCCTAACGGCTATCTATTTCACTCCTGCACTCTTGTTCCAAATCACCTATAACAAATGTCTACTACTTTTATAAGTTTTTTTTAAAGAAACTACCCTGACCAATTTACTTTTGAGCTGAGAGTCAAGCTCTATTAGGGATATCTCTCCTTGCTCTTTCAGGCTTCCCTGAAGAGGAACTCACTGCATCTAGCACAGGAGGCAGCCAAAGTACCAGTCAGTGTCTCAGTTTACTCAGAAGAATTTCCAGAACTGACTACAGACTTCTGCCTCTGTGGAGATAGTGATGAAACATGCATATGCTGATGTTTTCATTTACAGTTATGCAGAGTAATAAACTTGCCCCAAAAAATGATAGTAGGCTCCTTATTAGGAACATGTAATTTCCTAGATAAAATATTTTTTAAAAACAAGAATGAAGTGAAGATAATCGCAAACCTTGTTCTTCAAGTTCTCCATCATGCATTTTCCCATCAAAGTCTTCTGACATCTCAATGGCATTATCCTCGCCTTTAATGTCTGATTTTGAGTCAGGATCCTCTTTATCCTTTTCTTGACCTTTCTGAAATGTATCTTCTGCCTATATCAAAAAGCATTATAGAAAAAATAAACATTGTAACTTTGCTAATGTTTATTCAACTCTAAATAGAATATAAATATTTAAATGCCAACATTAATGGTATAAAGTTATCTCTGGGGAGAGAAGAAAGGAGAACCAACAGGGATAACCACACACAATAATTTCTGGTTTGCTTTAATATGTCTGTAATTTCCAGTTTTACTGCATTGGGATTAGAGAATATAGAATTTTGTTGAAGGTTTCTTCATGTAAATTGTTTTTAAAAATCCATATTTAAAAGAATATGCATTCTTTTAAAAAAGAATATGAATTCTTAAGAAAAAGAAGGATAAAAAATTCAATCTTATTATATTGTCCACGGTTTTAATATTTTTATCACTTTGGTCTCTCATAGATAGTAACTGAACGTAATTCTGTTCACTTTTCCTTAAACTATATATTCCTATATACTCTAGGTAATATCTGGGGCAGAAAATTCATGATTGTTCTCTTATTATGGCTGGATTTGAAAAGTGCTTTTTAAAAATACAAGCATAATAAAATCCCATTAAAAGAATTCTAAGCAAAACAGAAAGAGTAAGTTTCCCACAGCAACACCATCCTCCAAAACTCCCAAAGAAATTAGTATCAGTGACATTCTGGTCCATCGTTTTATTCATGAATATATCTAGGACATCTGTAGCAATACCTGTCTCCCAGCATCTTTTTAAACAAAAAAGCCTCATTGTTTTACAAACTGTTTTTGCAATCTGCTTTTCTTTTCTTTAAGTTTTTTTTTAAAGTAATCTCTACAGGCAATGTGGGGCTCAAACTCATGACCCCAAGATCAAGAGTTGTATGCTCTACTGACTGAGCCAGCCAGGCAGCCCTGCTTTTCTTTTTTAAAATTAAAAAATGTCCCATAGATATATTTCCATGTTGATACACATAAATCTATCTCATTCTGTCTAACTTATAGCACTGTTCTGCAGAGATGGTATCATAATTTAAAGAATTTCCTCCTGATAAATATTTGGATCCTTTCACAATTTTCACCATTACAAGTAACGCTACAGGGAACATCCTCGTACAAAAAACACTCCTTCATACACCTATTTCTCTTTGACCCTTATTAGCATTTCTATCAGAAAACATGGAATTCCTAGGTCAAAGAATATACACAATTAAAATTTATGAGATACTACCAAATTGTTCTGATAGCTTTTATCCCACTTAATGTTTTTTGCTTTGGATTGCACTTTTCTATTAAGTTTGCAAATTTTTTGCTTTAATTTTTTTCCACGAGAAAAGTACTGTTGATGAAGTTAAATTTGAGAAATACAGAAAAGCCAAATTTTGAAATGTATGTGTATTAAACAGAGCTCTACCACATCAACACTAGCATCACTCTTTTGGCTTTTCTTTCCAGTTTTCCCCTCAGAGGATGAGAAGAAGTCTGAATTGGTTTGCTCCTTTATTTAGCTATCACAGTAGCTTAAATAAAAGTTTATGGTCTGCTTTAGACTTAGAATATAGGTGCTAAAAAGAAATGCCATTATCTCTAATTTTTTCAAGTCACAGTTGATAAATCTAAATGACTAATAATAGTATGAAAAAAAAAAAACCTCCCAAATGAGACAGGCATTTAAAAAAGCAACACAACAATCTTAGCCCAAAGCATCTATTCCAAAAACATTCTTGATTCCAACCAAAAGAGGTTATAGATTAAAATTTTTCAACAGGTCTTATAAACATACAATAAAAGTTCTCAATAGTAAACACTGGCATTTAATGCACTTGTTAGTTAAAATAGTCAAATTTTTTTATCCTTAAATGAGCCACTACCAAAATTACTCTAGAAAAATCATCAGCAAAGACCTCCCGATTTAAAATAAAAATGTTTTAAATCATTTCCCTCTCAAATTATAGCCATAACTAATGACTGAGCTGCAAAGTTCCTTTCTGTAGTCCTTTAGCTTTTTATTTATACCTACTCCCTAAAGCTTTAGTATTCTTAGGGCTCCGTGGATCACAGTTTGAAAACCATTAACCCAGTAAAAAACATTTGTGTGTAAAACTTAATATTGAAAAGAAAGGGAAAAGGGAGTGAGTTTCTGTACACTGTGTGCATACTTCGGGCATGTGAAAACATACCTGGTCTTCATGTTCTATCTGGTCACTCACATCTTTCACGCCCTCACCTTCCCCAATTCCACCTCCCTCATAGTCATGGAACTCAGTTGCTCCCTCTCCTGCTGAATCTTCCATGAATTCTTTGGGCAGGCAAAATCCCTTAAAAATAAAAGAGCGAACAATTAGGTACTAAAGCAATAAAAGACAGGAAAATAATTGTTTCAGCTTTTCTCTAGCTCAGTATTTTCAATCTGATAGAAACATATCCAGCAGATCTTTGACATTCTTTTCCTCCTTGCTGATAACAGTTACTATGCAGGTTCAAAGCTTGACATCAGATTGAACATGTCAGGTTTTGACTTTGTCGAGGCCCTCTGGTGTGTAGTAATTTCATTTGGAAAGACAAAAACCTGAATGAATTATACTAGGATAGTATTTAGGAGCAAGTCACTGAGCAAGGGTAGAACCTCTCAGTGTCTATATCCCAAAGGGATTTTGTCCTTCTTTATTTACTTCTCAAATTAGTAAGCCTGAGAAGAAAGAGGAGGGAGAGAACACTTGTAGCCCTGGAGGTACAGCAACTTGAAGCAGATGCCACAGCGGGAGAGTTCCTTTTTACTTCAAAAGCTGAAGAAAATTTGGTGTGATGCACAAGTAAAATGTTAATTTTAAATTAAAAAAAAAATGCCTCCCCTCAACTCTGAGGTAAAACCGTTACTCCTGGAGTATGTGCCGCATCTGGCATTTTCTGCCAAGGCACCTGGCCAGCATGGGGTCAAGAACAAGATCAGACAAAGAAACACACATGAAGGGTTAAGAAAACAGTGTTTTGTGTTAGAAAATAGTTTGAAAAGGAAAATCAACTACTAGCATGTGGGACAAAAATGAACAGAAAAACAAGTAGAAGAAAATAGTGGTTCTCAATTAGAAATTTTATCAGACAAGCTGTCGTTATTTGTCAATCTCAGTATGAAAAAGTACTAAAAAAATCAGCTGCCAACTAACAAAGAATTAAGATCCCAAACCAGTCACTGATTGTAACTTAGTTACACAGAAACAGCTTTCTGTGGATTACATGTTGTAATTTCAACCTAGATCTATCACCTTAGCACTGAGCGTAACCTACTCTCAATTTCCTTCAGGACTACTCAGAAAGGATATGAATACAATTTGGATATGACAGGTCTTCTTAGAATGTTGATGCAAAAATATGTCTTGGTTAACTTACCTAATTTTCCCATTGAGCTACATGGTTTTAAAATAGGTTTTTTTTTTTAAATTTATTTTTAAAGTTTTATTTATTTATTTGAGAGAGAGGGTGAGAGATCACGAGCAGGGGTGGGGGAGGAGAGAGAGAAGCAGACTCCCCACGAAGCAAGGAGCCCAATGCGGGACCTGATCCCAGGACCCTGGGATCAAGACCTGAGCCAAAGGCAGATGCTTAACCGGCTGAGCCACCCAAGGGCCCCTAAAATAGGTTTAGGTATGGGCAGAATACAATGATATAGGAGGAGGGGACACCACTACAGTAGCTACATCTGGAACAGCCAAAGGGCTCCGAACACTTTGCTTATATCACAACCCCCACACCCCACCTCAAAGCACAGGCCAAAGTCATTCTAGAGCCTGTCAGACAAGAGCAAGAGCGCAAGTGGACAAATACGGCTAACCCAAATCTCAGGGCACCCTCACCATACATTATCCTGCCACTGTCTTTTGCACACAGAGTATCTTCCAAGGAGTGATGGGATATGACACTGGCTCAGTGCCCATTGGATAGAGGGAGCAAATTGGACTCGTTCATTTATTACTCAACAAATACAAATGTTTATCCTCTAATCAGAACTAAGAACTCTTGACTATTTACAAGAAGGCTAGACCCCATCTTCAGTTTGTAAATTCCTATCTTCCCCAAGTGACTCTCACCTGTATTATACTTAGATCTGGAGAAAATCTTAGAATACTAAGAAAATCAAAACAAAACAAAGTATATATTCAATTAAAAGTAGTTCTTACAAAAATGCTAAGGAGTGTAGGCAGATCTCATTTTACAAAGGAGGAGACAGGCTCAGGACAGCCTCTGGAGTCTAGGGAGTCCATCAGTGGGGGACTTGGCAGGTTCCAAGACCTTAGTGGAAACAGGCATAGCGAAAGGGTGTTGGACAATGCCCTGAGAAATCCACAGGGAGAGCAAATCACCTCCTGCTATTTGTGAAAGTCCCAAAAAATGCCTGGCAAACCCCACACTAATGGGTCTGGAGTATTTGGTACTGGCTGCCAGAGTGTGCTCCCCATGAACAGTCCTTACCTCCTGGGCGAGCTCTGTGAAGACCTGGGCAAGCACAGACAGCAGCTTTGCAGTGCTACGGTGAGTCGCCAAAGACATGGTCAGGAAGAAGAGAACGAGGTCTGAGTACCTGGAGAGCATGGGCACCAGACGCACCAGCAAGCAGCAGGACTGGCTGAAGACCTGCGGGGCGAAAAATCACAAGGCCTGCTCACACTACATCACGGGGACTGGGTTTCCTCTGCGGTAATACAGATGTTCTGCGACTGCACAGCAACAATCGTTGCACAACACTGTGAAGGTACTAAATGCCACTAATGGTTTTATGTATATTCTCTCTTACGCACACAACCACACACGCACCCCTCCACTCTCTGGTATTTCTTCCTTGTTCACACAAACCCTCACAAAGTACACTTTAAATTCTGTCACTTAAGTTTCATTTAGTTAACAAGGTTTTTTGTTTTTAAATAAGATGTTTATAAACGAAATCTATTTGGATCAAAGTCGGCACTTGGAAGCAATGCTACAGACTTACAATGTCCTACGAAATAAGTTACTTGTCTGGTCTATATGGACATAGCAACTGCCCTCTCTGCTGGCTTGTTGTGAAGGGAATGGTGTTTGCAGGGTGTGGCCATTCAGCCTTAGTTGACAGCAGCAACACCCACATTAACATCAAACACCCAGGACCACGTGGTTGGGTATGAAAGAATCCCAAGATACAGACGTAGTGAAGAGAAGGGTCACATGCACCCCAATGTTCATAGCAGCATTGTCCACAACAGCTAAATCGTGGAAGGAGCGGAGATGCCCTTCAACCGCTGACTGGATTAAGAAGATGTGGTCCATATACACAATGGAATATTAGCCATCAAAAAAATGATTTCTCAACATTTGCTGGAACATGGACGGCACTGGAGGAGATAATGCTAAGCGAAATAAGTCAAGCAGAGAAAGAATTACCATATGGTTTGACTCATTTATGGAACATAAGAAGTAGGAAGATCGGTAGGAGAAGAAAGGGAAGAAGAAGGGGGGCAGGTAAACAGAAGGGGGAATGAACCATGAGAGACTATGGACTCTGGGAAACAAACTGAGGGCTTCAGAGGGGAGGAGGTGGGGGAATGGGATAGACCGGTGATGGGTAGTAAGGAGGGCACGTATTGCATGGTGCACTCGGTGTTATATGCAAGTAATGAATCATTGTACTTTACATCAAAAACTAGGGATGTACTGTATGGTGACTAACATAATATAATAAAAAAATATTATTTAAAAAAAAAAGAAAGAAAGAATCCCAAGATAACAGATACTCTGGATGGCTGGCATTTTTTCATCTATGCATCTTACTACTGTAATCCTTACCTGCTAGCAAGCCCTAAGCTTTTCAAAGTTTGTCAGTGAGGTTTACGTGCATAAAGAAATCAAATTCTTAGTGATTTTTGCCACAAAGGTCTGCTCTGGGACCACCCACACAGAGCAAAGTGAAATCCAGTCTGCCTTTGTTCGGCCCACTCCAGACAGCAAGAAGCTTACAAACAACCATCGGTTACCGTGTTCTTCGCTGCTATGCCATCCTCGCCATAAGATTTCAGCCGCTCCAACAGCTCAGAGACAGCAGAGATTATCTTCTGCACATGCAGAGCACTCACGTCCGCCCACAGGTCATCCTCTAAGAGTTTTGTTAGATGTCCTGACTGCAGTCTCTCACAGCCTGCTGCCTCTTTCATTCACAGAAAAGGAAGACATGATGAATAACACAAAATAAACCCTTTCATCTCCATTCATCCAGTCGTCATTCCTAACATTGGTCCTTGAAAATTTAGCCACAAAAATAAAATTAAAAAATTAAATCAAGTATAAAAACAGTTTTGGCCTGATTTCAGACATACCATCCTCTTCTCGTGGTCCTGTTTGGTCAGTGTTCTCCTCTGTCTTTTTACTGTTTCTTTCTGCTAAGTTCTGGATGGCACAAAGGATGGCCCGGATGGCAGCTTCCACTCGCTCTGAAAAATCTTCCACAAACCCTTCCTCCAACATTTGGTTTCCTAGTAAGTAACATGGTGCAAATCAAACAAAACCTCCAATCATTGGCTTCAGTGCCTCTGGAAACCATTAACAATCCGCACTTGTTATTCTGGCCAACGGCCACCCGCCAAGCACCTACTGTGGACGAGCCACCACATCAAACTGCTGGACACAAAGATGGAGACAGACCCCTCGTCTAGATGAACCTACAAGATTTTATTGTCTTTTGTTGAAAGTTTCACTGGAAGAATGCCAAAAATATGAAACTAGTTAAGATGGTGTGTATAAACACCAACTCAGCTCACGTATCAGCCCTCAGACTCCGTCTAAGAGAGAACGGTCGCGAACAGCGAGTGAGCCTGTGCTGCCTCCCCACGCACGTGCTACAAAGTGACACGATCAGTTCAGAGGCAAGGTACTCAAAGAAAGGAGGCAGCAAGAGTTAGGAGCTGTGGGTTCCAACCACACCTGCCTGTCCTAGAACCCTGGACGGATACGTCTGGAACAAAACATAAAGTGTCTTTAGGGTAGTCTAGACTTAAATCTACAGGACATCACTTCTACACTGGGCTTTGACCCCCTCGTCGAATGACAGTTCTTACCGCCTTGGCTGCCTAAAGCAAGTAGATGTGTCTTCCAGGCAGTAAACTCATCCGTGGCTTTATTGATTTCTCCTCTTAAATATTCCAGGCTCTGAACTAATGCCATTTGTTGATCTGTTTGTTTAACCTCCCTCCCTGGAATAACGAACAAGGACTCCAGGCCTTGCAAATGAACCGACATCTGGGACAGGCAACTCAGCCCAGAAGAGCAAACTTCAAAATCCTTCCTGCAACAGAAATGCCACAATGTTGACAGGAAGGGGCTACACCCTCCCTCCAACCACTAAAATGTAAGCAGGGGAAAATTTACTGTATCTCAAGATTTACAGCTAGACATATGCCACAAAGCACCATGAAGGTCCACAGAAAAACAGAGAACTGAAGTAAAATCCCTTTCATCCCAATCCTTTTTTACCACATTACTAAACTCTAAGCAAGCACCCGAGCACGCAGAGGGACAGTAAAGACATAAACACACTCACCAAGAATGAAAGAGAGTCTCACAAGACTGCTGCCTGATTTTGTCAACGTCAGCTTTCACTGTTTTAATGGTTTTCAGCATCTCTGTTAATCTCGTAGTTGACTGTTGCCAAAGCTGGTCCTGTTTCCGCATCCGGCAGCCAGAGGGCAGCTGATTTCGAGGTACTGGGGATGGGTAACTCAGTTCTGATGGGATGAGGTCCTGTGCTGCTCCGGAAAGCCACCCCTTGGTGAGCTCTGGTCCCTCTGGGTAAGGGGCAGAAGGCTGACCCTGTGCCTGGGCCTCGCCTTGGCCGGGAGTTGGCCCTGCACAGGGGCAGCACTGGAGGAACCAGGAGAGCTGCTCAAGCAAGACCTGGCTCTGCATGGCCAGGTGCTGCAGCCTCTCTGTCCACTGCTGCACACCATCCTGAGGGGGGAAGGCCACGGGGTAGACCAGTGGGCCAGTCAGCCTGCCGTGAATCTCCTGCACACAGCCGAGGAGGTTCCTGTGCCGAGAAATCCATGGGGAAAACACACGGCACCTTAAACTGCGTCACCATGGTTTTTTAAACAGTAACTTATTTCTGAACAAAGGGGCTTTTTCACATAATCAAGAAGGGAGGATCCCCCAGATAAGAAGTCTCTTGAAATGCCTTTTAAAATACTTAAACACATCTTTCTGAAGACTGAAGGAAGTGTCTTTAGTCTTTCACAAGTGTCAAAACTCACTGCTTATCAACTACCCCCTTACAGCTTTTTCACACCCAACATAGTCACACCACTGCAGTGATTTCAACCGTTATTAAAAAAAAAAAAAAATCTTGAACTGTAGTATACTTTGTTAGATAAATCCCTATGAGTAGAGCAGAACAGCTGTAGACAAAGTGATTACGGCCTGGAAATACTACCTCTCGGTCAACAATCCATTCAACAAACTGATGACAGCTTTCCTAACTGTCCTCATCTTTTAAATCTTTTAAATATTTATTTCCACTGAGAGGCATCCATGTATGACACTCAGGAAATTGCAACTCTGTAATCCAAAAAGCCTAATGAATGGAAGCAGTCTCAAACAGGATCTGTGCCCACAGACAGATACTCCAGTACCATAAACTCGATCCTGTCACACAGCCTGAGGGACTGTCAACCACAAACCCCCTCTATCCAGACCCAGGTGTACTTCAGCCATGGCAACTTCTGTCTAATTCGGCCCTGGACTCATTCCCCAGGGCCTATTCTACCAGGAGGTGCTGCCAGAACCACGGGGCAGAAGCATAGCACCAAAAGCAAGAGGCAGAGCCAAGAGAAACTCCACCTGCATCTTTGGGCCTCAAATTTCACTTCATAATTGAGAGCTGACCCCCACGATTCTTCCTAATTCCTGCCACAAACCCAACTAACTAGTTAGCGGATACCTGAGGAGAATCCACTGCTCAGTCAGCGTGGTCAGGGAGCGCCGCTGTCGGATAAGCATCTTCATCAAATGTGCCGAGAACCCTCTGCATCGCTCAACGTTGCTCATGCCCAACTCCTGACAGGGGAAGAAGCAAGCATGCCAAGGGGGCTGCTGGCAAACACCACCACCCATGCAGGTGTCACAGGAAAGCCCGTTCATCCAATACTCTCTGGGGAAAGTGCCCCTTGCTTAGATACGATTGGGGTATATACTGCAGTCTAAAAGCAACATATTCATCTTTTTGAGCAGTGCTCCTCAAATTATGCTTCCACAGATCATTGATGTTCCATGAACAGGAATTACGTTTAGGGGCTCCTGGGTGGCTCAGTTGGTTGGTCATCTGCTTTCAGCTCAGGTCGTGATCCCAGGGTCCTAGGATCGAGTTCCACATTGGGTTTCTTGCTCAGCGGGGAGCCTGTTTCTCCCTCTGCCTGCTGCTCCCCCTGCTTGTGCATACTCTCTCAAATAAATACTTAAGTGAATAAAATCTTTAAAAAAAAAAAAAAAAAAGGGAACTAGGTTTAACATCAAAAGTAGTGGTCTTTTCTCATTCACAAAGGGAAAAAGACCTGAAGATGGCATTCTCAACTTGAAGCTTTTCTTACATAACTTTTTTTTTTTTTTTTAAGATTTTATTTATTTATTCGACAGAGATAGAGACAGCCAGCGAGAGAGGGAACACAAGCAGGGGGAGTGGGAGAGGAAGAAGCAGGCTCATAGCGGAGGAGCCTGATGTGGGGCTCGATCCCATAACGCTGGGATCACGCCCTGAGCCGAAGGCAGACGCTTAACCGCTGTGCCACCCAGGCGCCCCTCTTACATAACTTTTCTTATGCATCTGGTCTTGTTGGCAAATGTAGCAACAGAATTTATGATAAAATGCTCTCTGATTAAACACAAAATTACACTGATTTATATTGTAAGTTCAACGATATTCTGCAAAAAGCTCAGTCACTTTCAGTAATGGACTCCGATCACTTGACAAGACCGGAGAACACTGCCCTGAAGGAAGAGAACAGGAGCTTTCCCTGGGCCCCTGCAATACAGAGGTTCTATCACCTACCTTGGCAGGAGCTGCTAAGGCTGCACTAAGCCTGGCGTGCCGTGCAAGAGAGCGAAAGAAATATTTCTGGCATCCATCCCATGACGATGAGATTTCTGTAAGCAGCCTGGAAAAGAATTCAACATGATTTGCTTTTTTTTTTTTTTTTTAAGATTTTATTTATTTATTTGACAGAGAGAGAGACAGCTAGTGAGAGACGGAACACAAGCAGGGGGAGTGGGAGAGGAAGAAGCAGGCTCCCAGCGGAGGAGCCTGATGTGGGGCTCGATCCCAGGACTCTGGGATCACGCCCTGAGCCAAAGGCAGACGCTTAATGACTGAGCCACCCGGGTGCCCCTCAACATGATTTACTTAATTGAAACCACTATTTCCTACCCCAGATCCTGAAGATTCAGAGATTGGTATTATTTAGTCACAACCAAAAGTCAAGAGTGTGAATAGATTTATTTCTGTGAGGTCTCATTCAGTCAGGCACTCATCAATCCTTTATGCAAAGGATGTATTATATACTTAGCACTGGAAGTACAGTGGGGAAATAAATGATGATGATAATATAGTTTCCTTAATGAAAACTTTATAACTATCTTAGGAATGGGAGCTAAGGGTCATAAATCCTGATGCCTATAGGGGCCAGGCAGATAATATAAATGAGTAAAAACAGCCAAGCACAAAATAATACATGCCAATGACAGCTGACCTCAATATGGAAGAAGCAAAAGGGATTGCTAAAGACCATAGTGATCTGGAGAGCACGTGTCCTGTCAAAAGCAGGGAGCTACAGTTTAACTTTTGACTGCATGGGAAAATAAACCCACTTGGCCAAATCCTCCTGAAAAACTGAAATCCAGAATATTTAGGTAAAATTTCTACTTTTGGGGTGCCTCCTAGCTCAGAAGAGCATGCAACTCTTGACCTCAAGGTTGTGAGTCTGAGCGCCACATTGGGGATAGAGATTACGTAAATAAATAAAATTTTAAAAAAATTTTCTACTTTTTACAATGTTGTGTTGAATTAAAATTTAAGGCACTGAGAGGACCACTGAGCAAACAAAATACAAATGTATGCATACCCAGCTCGTGCCAATCATCATTTATAACCACCTCTGCCACAGGTATGAACATAGAAATAGCTCTGTCTCAAAATTTATAGGTTCTCAAATTCAAGAATATATTAGAAATTATAAAGAACTTTTGTATAGGGAACAGTTACAAATGTGGCCACTCTCTCACAGATTTTCTAGCTGTGAATTCAAATCAAGTGAGGAGACCTCAGTAAAATCAAAGGACCAGGGGGGAACGCCTGGGTGGCTCAGTCGGTTAAGTGTGTGCCTTCGGCTCAGGTCATGATCCCAAGGTCCTGGAATCGAGTCCCACTTTGGGCTCTCTGTTCAATGGGGAGTCTGCTTCTCCCTCTACCCTTCCCCCCTGCTTGTGATCTCTCACTCTCTCTGTCTCAAATAAATAAAATCTTAAAGAAAAAAGAAAGAAAAAGAAAAGAAAATCAAAGGACCAAAAAAACAATGGGAGAGGTGAATACAAGGAGGAAAGGAAAAGATACTTAAAAAAAAGGGAGGGGGCACCTGGGTGGCTCAGGTCATGATCTCAGGGTCCTGGGATCAAGTCCCGCATCGGGCTCTCTGCTCAGCGGGGAGTCTGCTTCACCCTCTCATTCTCCCTCTCAAATAAATAAATAAAATATTTTTCTTTCTTTCTTTCTTTCTTTCTTTCTTTCTTTCTTTCTTTCTTTCTTTCTTTTTAAAGGTGGGGGGTGCTGGCTAGCTCAGTTGGTAGAGCATGCAACTCTTGATCTCAGGGTCATGAATTCAAGCCCAATGTTGGGTGTGGGGCCAACGTGGAGGGAGGGAGGGAGGGAGGGAGGGAGGGAGGGAGGAAGGAAGGAAGGAAGGAAGGAAGGAAGGGAAGGAAGGAAACGGAAAGGAAACGGAAAGCAAGAAAGACAGAGAGGAAAAGGAAAATCAAAAAAAATTATCTCTTACTGAATGCTCCCAACATGCCAGATCCCAAGCCAGGCACTTTTCTAAATGTTACCTATACAGCAACACTAGGAGAGAGGGATTCTATCTCCCTTTTGGCAAATAAGGACATATAGACTTAGATGACTTGTTCTATTTATAATTTAAAAAACAAACCCAGAATCAGCCTCCTGAGTGCTGCTGACTATAGACAATGCACTCCGGATTTCTAACGGGTGAAGATGAAGCATCTCTTGAGGGTTTTTTGAACGGGCCCAGGCAAGACCTTTGCGATATGACAAACCTAGGAAATAAATAGCATGTGTTTAAGAAACTCAGAAGAGAATGAATGTGCCAGGCCCCACCCTCCATTCCATCGCCACTGCTCCTCAAAATAAAGTCCTGGGATCAGCCCCGGAGCTTGTTAGAAAGCAGGCTGTGCAGCCCTGCCCTGCACCTACTGAAACAGAACCACTGCACTCAACGAGGTTCCCCGAGTCATTTGTACACACACTAGAGTTTGAGAAATGTTGCTCACTAAGCGATGTTGAAAGGGTGGGTGCTGTACAACATATGGTGATGAAAATAAAGCACAGTTTCTGAGAAACCTCATTACAAAACTGTGAAAATATTTGGGAATCACAAATGGTTCATCAGAGGAATTTCCTATGTGACTGAACTCTCAGAAAGGCATTTCAGAACCTGGCCTACCACCTTCTGTTTCCCACCATCTCAAATGTCTTTAGAAATTTCCCCCAAATCACTCACGCTGTTTTCCAAAACCCCTAAGAGCTGGTCATCATTCTGCATCAGGTTTCAAGCGAGACCCTTACCAGTTTTTGCAAGGTGTTGAAAGAGGTCTGCTAAAGCTCGCTGCTTCCGCAGGAGAATGTGCTTGGCTTCTGACCGCTGCTTCTCCTTCTCTGCGGAGGGCTCCACCTTTAAGCTCTGTAGCTCGCTCACACAGGAAATGACTTCGCCTGAGGAGAAAACGAGGCAATACTGAAATCTCAAGGGCTTAGACACGTGTTAAAACTGATACTCAAGACCCAGGACTTTGAAGGAAACAAGAACTAGGTGACATTCATCTTTAAGGCTCTGATAACTAGCACAGTCCCTAGCATTGTGTAAATTCTAAACTAAAGGAATCAAGATGCATTGCAATAGAAAATAAAAACGCATCGATTACATCTCTCTCAAAAACAAACAACCCAAATAAAAGTAGTTATGCTTTTTTTTAATTTAGGGGTTTATAATCAATCAGGCAGAAAGCACTTGGTGAGCACTGTGTGCAGCAATTTCTACTAAGAATTTAAATCATCTGAGACAAATTTCCCATATATATGATGCATACTGAGGTCCTATCCTGTACCTCGTTGGTAGATGTTCCCATACTCTGTACAACTCCAGAAGCGCCGATTTCTAGCTGCTTGGAGATGCTCAAAGAGGTCTAGTCACTTTCTAAAGTCTATTCAGCTAAAGAATGGACCAGAAGAGAGGACACGAACCCTGGCCAAAACAACTCTGAAGCCCAAGTTCTTTCTCCAGCATCGCACTGTCTTGCTGAGTACTCACAGGTACCTATAACATGAGGCTACTGCCTGCCTACCACAGGCAGTGTTATGGGCTGTGCCCCCCAAAAGTCATGTTACAGTAGTCCTAACCGCCGGTGCTTCAGAATGTGACTGTATTTGGAGACAAGGCCTTTAAAGAGGTAATTAAAGTAAGATGAGGCCATGTGGGTGGGCCCTAATCCAACCTGACTGATGTCCTTAATGGAAGAGTAGAACACAAGAGACCATGTGAAGACACAGAAGGAAAACAGACATCTACCAGCCAAGGAGAGAGGCCTCAGAAGAAACCAAACCTACGAATACTTTGATTTTGTATGTTTAACCTCAGAAAAAAAATTAATTTCTCTTGTTTAAGCCACCCAATGTGTAATACTTGCTAAGGCAGCCCTAGCAAACTAAAAAGGGCAGTCTAGCCTTCCACAAAAGAGCAAGCATACTGCATACCATTATACAGACATTGCAGGAGGTTAGAGAGTTCTTTGCATCACAGAGTGGGTGCCTTTTCCAGAAGTACGTGGAACCTCCTATGTACCCTGATCATCAGGCTCAGGCGGGCAAGGTCATCTTGAGAACAGATATTACTAGGCTATTATTCTAACAAGTTTTAAAAATAGAGAGTCCCTGAGATCAGACTGTAGCCTCACTGAAAAAGGACCAGTCTCACTCTGATACCACACTCACTGGGGGTGAACAGGGGTGGGGACAGTGGTGAAAGGCTCCCAAGACCTCTATCTATTAAGTTCTGGAATTCCTTCCCCAGCCATTTCTGTTATATCACAGAGTAAATCTTGGCTCTCAGCTTCCCTGTGCGAGGACGGCCAGGGAGATGAAACTGCTATGCCTCTCCACAGGGAAGGCAGAAGAAGAAAACTGTGGATGAATCTTCTCCTTTAACTCAAGGGAGACATTTTGAGAGGCAGGGATAGTTTACAGATTCTGGGAAATCCATCTCTCCAACCAACGAGAGCTGATATAGACGAGGCTATGGTAGAAAATGGCATAACATAACATTAGCTTACATGAGAGGAAGACAAGATGAAAATTAAGATAGCTTGTGTGGTCTCAGCTGGCTCCTGCATCTGGGCTCCATTAGTTTTTAGCCCATTTGTTTATTTAAGTCACTGCTCAACATATTCAAGAGATCAAAAAAGGGCATATGTAACAAATTCCCACCCTCTTGGGGCACTGGGGAAAACACAGAGAGGAAACCCCACCCTCTGCCCCTGGCTGCCGGCACCCACCGGTGAAGTGGTCAAGGCCCTCCACTAGGTGAGGCAGGCGGCTTTCCTTCATCAGTGTCAGGCACATCTTCCTCATTCGTTTCATGAGCTTCGGCAAGCGACGCAGCAGCTCCCCCTCCGAGGAGAAAGGAGCACCCTGACACTGTTCTGGAATCACAGCCTGTGAGAGAGCACAAATAAGATGTGGGTGCTAAGTTTATTTGATTATACTCATCAGCTCCTGTTTTCTGTCATGCTGATCAAAACTTTGGATTTGCTATTGATGACAACATAGGAGTTTCAGGGATTCGTCCCTGTGGCCAGCATCCCAGAGCTCCTTACACCTAAGGATATGATGTGGGAAGACACATCCTGTAACAAACCTGCTCACCCAAGGTCTCCATGACTGTTACATTTTCTGGAATTTCGCAAGCCAACTCTTAACTGTTGGTGCTTGAAACTGGCCATGATGAGAGAAATAATACCATGGCCATCAGCAACCACTACAATCAACACATCACTGCACACACTCACTCTCTGTGCAGCAGTTTCATCATGGAGCCCAAAGGCAGCTTCAGTGCCATAGTCCTCAACTGATGCTTTGAGTCTCCTGTCACAGGTAGATGCAATCTTCACAGGTAAGCACAATACTTATTTCTCATAGGTGACATTAAACTTTCGGCACTGGGATTGATGCTTTTTGCCTTATTATGCAGCAGTGTCAAGGAGACATACAAATACTCTATTTGTCCAAAGAGCAAGATTTCAAAGGCATTCCCTTGCCTAGTTCCAGGGACACTCCTTACAGAGAAAGCACAGATCTCCCCTGACTGGCAAAGGAATAAGTAAACACCACCTCCCAAGGTCTACCTGTGCAGCTGCCGGCCGGGCTAGCAGGGTCTCCTTCAGTGCCTTGTTCAGACTCTGAACAGGGGATGCCTCACTGGTGGCTGCTGGCCACGACAAAAAATCAGGCTGTTCCTCCTTGTCACTCTCCACCAAGGATGACCGGCAAGGTTCACTCAGAACAGCTTCAAATTTCTTCATGAATTTAAAGAGAGTCCTGGCCCCACGGAATGACAGATGAAGAGGGAAAAATGGGTGGAAAAGCGAGGATATGTAAAAATGGCATAAAGCATACACACATAACTTAATAACCTATACATTTGTATACATGAACTCCTTAGATACTCATAACCATCATGTTTGTTTTTAAGGAAAAGTAGGGCAGGTTCTGTCATCTTCCTTTTCTAGAAGAAAAAACTGAAGCCAGGAATGTGGGATCACTTCACCCAAGGTAAAACAGCTAGAAGGAGACAGAAGATTCAACCCTTCTATAGTGCTTAGCCTGCTTTGTCTCAAAGCATAACAATTCCTTTTGCATGCAGACTTTGCTTTGGGTGGTAGGGATGCTGTTGAAAAGCCACGCCAAAACAATCTAATGCTTCATAACAAGTTCAAGACAACACTAAGTCAGACCACATTAACAATGTAGTCTTGCTACCTAGCATACAAAAGTTCTGAGATTTGATCACCCCCAATTTTTTCTTTTAAGTAGGGCTTGAACTCATGACCCTGAGAGCAAGACCTGAGCTGAGACCAAGAGTTGGACACTTAACCGACTGAGCCACCAAGATACCCATCACCCCCAATTTTTAAAAAACAAATTACCTGTGTGTCTTTTCCACAGATTGTTTAATGGACCAGAAGCTGACATCATTCCACTTGGATATTTTAACAAATTCCTGTAAGATACATGAAGATCCAGGAATGGCTTTATAAAGCTGGTATCATTCTGCTTCTTTCTAAATCATCTGTTTGCTAAAGACCAGAGCCCACTCCAACCCGAATACCAGACTGTGCACCAGTAAATAAGTAAAACAAGTTTAAAAAAGGAACCACGTATTTCCCACAAAGCAATGAAAAAAGAGTGCTGCCATAATGAACAGATCGCCTGATATGTATTCCATTTGTTGGTTCCACAACCACTGAGAGTTATCAAAAGACAGGGTCCTCCTTTCCCCCAGGGCACCTCGATGACACTCAACACTAAATAGCACCCCCCTGAGGTGGAAAATCAGCCTGGGCAAGAGCAGGGGACGGCGCACTAACAGACGTATGTGGCAATTCTCTTGAGAAGCCTTTGACAAGGGCCATTCCACTAACCCCTCGCACACTTGGACAGGTGGGTAATGGAGGCAATGCCACAATCCTGCCATCCTACCTGGCAGCTGCAATGCTCTCCTCCGTGCCCCAGAGCCCCCTGCCTCATAGTTAAATGGATAAAAGAACAGAACTAAAAACAATTTGCTGATTTTGTTCTCCCAAGAGTCATCATGACAGTTGCTCATCTTACTTTAAGTTCTTTTTCAAGGGGCGAACGAAGTTCCACAATTTTGGCTTGGACCCGGTCAAAGAATTGCTTGTAATAATGGTACAGATTCCACAGAACGCTGCAAAGTGCATCTGGAAGAAATGAAAAGGAAACAAAAATACCACACCTGCCGCATGTGCTACCTGCTAACTTTGGGCTCCACATTTTAGTGCTGCTCCTTCCTCCTCACCTTGAGGCCCTGAGATGACAGCACAACATTTCACAGGCAGATTATTTAACAGCTCACTGGGGAGCCTGAGTCTAGCGTTCCCAGAGAGGCAGGCAGGCTGTCAACACTACCCCATTTTGTCATTTCATTTCAGCTTGTACTGAATTTTGCTGCACTTTTGTTCTTAAAGACAGTGACAGTGTATTCAGATGTTCCACTAAACACAATTTCAAACCCTTTCTCAGAATCTTACTTTAAGTAAGCAGAAACTGAGCCTGTTTTAAAAGACGGCATATTAAGAGGCTCACCCTGACTGCTCATTCACATACAATCTATAGTCCTAGTTTCATTTCTTCCACTTAGGTGTGGTCAGGAACAGTAATTGACAGTGTTTTATGTGCAGTTACTTGATACAGAGCAGAGCTCTCACTAGATCAAAGAATCTAATTATGGTCTGGCCCAAGCAAAAGCTTAGCAGGACATCTAACATTGTCTAGACAGAAAGATCTGCAGCCTCAACATACCTATTTCTAAGATCTGCATTTGGCAATTTACATCTGGCAGAGTCCACTAGTTAGGGCTTCATTTAGAACCAATTTATATTTTAATGTTGTTCTCTGTATCTAATGTGTATCACTTCAAAGTAAAAGATGATTAAAAGTGTCTCATTTAAAATCTGGTATGCAAGGGCACCTGGGCGGCTGTCAGTTAAGCGTCTGACTCTTGGTTTCAGCTCAGGTCATGGTCTCATTTTTTGTGGGATCGAGCCCCACACAACACCTTGCACTCAGTGTGGAGTCTGCTTGAGATTCTCTGCCTCTGCCCCTCCCCCACATGCTCTCACTCGCTCTCAAATAAATAAAATATTTCTAAATAAGTAAGTAAATAAATAAAACCTGGTATGTAACAAGATACCTCTTATGGAGAATTCAAAGCCTAACCCATTTAAACAATGCAGTGTACAAGTAAACACACACACACACACCCCTCCCTCCTTACCCTTTCCTTCAACTTGAGGCATCAACAAGACATGACAATGGAAAACCAGTAACATCTGAAGTCGTACGTGGAATTCTCCCAGTGAGGATCCTTCAATAAATGCTTGTAACGTGCTGACCAGCAACATCAGGGTCATCTGTTTGTCATCTTTAGAGATTCAAAGGGGAAAACATATGTACCTGCAACCATCACTCCATATTCATGACATGCACGTGATCTACTACACGGTACGCTAAGGGATGGCAGGTAAGTAGAGACCACAGAGTGAAGCTTTGAAGCAAGGAGCACAGGTAAATTCCAAGCTGATATAAAAACAACACCTGCACTCAGGATATGTGTTAAATGCACTCACAGCAAATTATGAAACTGAATTATAAGGTGTTTGTTTTAAGCATGAAATGAAAACACTTTTAATTCAAGCATGTCAACTACTACCTAAGAAGAGAAATCTTCATTTTGACTATTCTTGGATATAGAGAATAAGGAAACCTTATCTTATGACCAGCTTTCTAGAATTTGGACAAGTCACTTACAACTCTGAGGAATACCATCAAGTCAAACGACATAGCCCATGTAAAAGCAATGTTGCCAGAAGACATGGGAACAGGTAAACCCCACACTCTGCAGCACTCTACAATTAGCCTGCAACATCTAACTACGCAGGGAATTTATGGACAGGTGTTACCTTCCTGCTCCTCTGTTTGTTCCTGCATGTGCTTCTCAAGCATCTGGTAGATGGAGAACCAGTGCTTGGTGGATTTCTCAGTATGGCGCTTCATGGTATTATCCAAACTCATTGACCAGCAGCTGAAATGTGAGAAGAGGCCAAGCAGGCATTTAAGGAAACCCATTTGAAAGATCTGAAACCACTGAAGCAGAAGCTAAACATTCACTATTCTTTCCTCCCAAGTAGACATAGAGAAGATACCTAGTTTGCTGCCTTGGGGAGGTATGCCGGTGTCTGCTCTCAACTGAGATCATTTTAATGCCCTGCTTTTAATTCTGTGATTAATAACTGAAAAGCATATTCTCGGTCTTACTACGTAAACTCTGCGGAAACAAACTATCAAATGTCCCTACAGCGTAAGTTCGGGAGAGGATGGGAAGTGACAGAGTATCACTTACTTCAGCTCCAGTTTACGCCAACGAATGATCATCTGACTGACCAAATCAAGATGTTTCCGCAGAGACAGAGCTCGACTCGCATTCTCTTCCCAATCCTAAAAAGCAAAGATAAAATTTACTATGGCCATTATTCAATCCCTTAATCACCTCCCGCCCTCAAGAAGATCTTGGACTTTTTGTCCTTGAATGAAGACCACTGGGCCCCTAAATAACTTTTATGCCAATTTACCAATGAGTTTACATCCAATGCATCAAGCTTCAAGTTGTTTCCGGTCCCCTGACAGAACTTCAGCAGAGCCAAGTTTAGGCAAAAAGCAAAGGATTTAGGGAGCTGAATCTGAATTGCTATTGTTAGACATGTGACCCCCTCCAAAATGCAGAGCCCAAATGTGACAATCAGAGAAGAATCAGATACTTCCGAGGCTGTGAGAGGACCAAGGGGGATGACATGCACAGGCATGGGGCTAGTCTGGTAGCCCACCAGGAAGCTTGGGTCGAAGGAGCCCTCAGTACCAGTGGACGCTGTATCCCCCCCTTGAGAACAGGGGAGGCAGGTCCCTCACATGTCCCACAAGGCAATGGCTTCACCTGTAATGATCTGACCCCATGCCAGAAAAACCAAGGAAGCTTATCCCTCTCTCCAACCCAAACTATAGCTTTTTGTCCCTCTAACAATAACTCTGCCACAAGATAATCTTTTTTCAATTGACTAGAAACTAAAATGAAGAAGAGAGAGAATTATCTTACCTGTGCCTTTGCCAGAAGGATCTCTAAGCCATTCAGGAACTTTGAGATGGGACTGGAAAGTGGAAAACTACGAATTCTATTCATTACAACCAGCAGCTACAGGAAGGAAGGAAGGAAGGAAGGAAGGAAGGAAGGAAGGAAGGAAGGAAGGAAGGAAGGAAGGAAATAAATAAATAAATAAATAAATAAATAAAAGATCTCAGCATCTCTGTGGGAATATCAATCACGCAAAGTCACAGGGTACTGAGGAGAGACCTGATGAAAGTTTTATGCAAAGTCCCTGCTTCACAAGCACCTGTGAAAGCCATGGAGGAAACTTCTAGGACTGTGGACCTAAGATAAACACTTTATCTGCATTACTCTAGAAAAAAACAGGGAGTTTGAGAAGATAATTGGTTTTTTTTAGTAATCTCTACAGCCAGTGTAGAGCCAGATTACTCTCACAACCTAGAGATCAAGAGTCACATGCTCTTCCGACTGAGCCAGCCAGGTGCCCCAAGATAGTCTCTCTTAATCACTCTCCATTATAAGAATTATTACAAAATTGGCTGAAGACTACAAGTGAGGTCTGAGTTAAAACTGCCAATCTTGAAAAAGCCAGGCCTTTGCTAATATACACAGGTATCTGAATTTTAACATGTGGACAGCAAACAGTGACCAACAAATAAAATTAGCAGAATCCCAAACATCATTTATACAACAGCAGTACAAACTGGTACGTCCATCCTGCAGTGACTAGTGTCCCACTGAAGTGGGGTTCTGAGAACCTTCGTTAATACACTGAAATGTGCACATGAATGCCTCTAGAGACCATGTCCTCAGGGCTCCCGCCTCACAGGCTGCCCTACCTGTTCAAGGGCCGGGTGTTCCGGCCAGTCCTGCAGCAGCTGACTAACAGCCTCTGAGAAACCTTGAAGCACAGGTTGACAATGCCTTGCTTCTGGGACATTGGGGTGCTGGTAGAAGTCATAGGGCCCATCAGGCTTCACCATCAGATCTGAGACTGCCTCACCAAAGAGAGTGTTATGGGAGAGGGTGCAGGCCAAAAGTTGGCTGCCCAAGAGTTGGTCATTCAGCTCGGCTCCTAGGAAGTTAACAACATCATAGTAGTCAGTAAACTCAGTAGGTTGAGCTATACAGAGATGACAAAAACATGCTCAGAAATAATGGACTACCGGAACTAATGAAGATATTTCAATGCCATTCATGCCCACAGCAACATGGGCCTAGAGGACTAGGACCCTAATATCAAAGGGATACCACCAAATCTGACAAGCTTCTCGGATATACGGAGGAACTCAGATACTTAGCTGTTATCAAGAAACTACAGTTTGGTTTGATGGATTCAATTTCCTAGTTTTGGGGGCTGTCTTGGTAGGCAGAAAGGAAATTTAAAGGCTCTTTCCCAACAGCAAGGAATAACTCATGAGATCATACAGGAAACTGAATCAAATGATACTCGGTAAGATTAATTTCTGAATTCCCAGGCTGCTCCCAGGAATACGTGATTTGAAAAGCACCGAAACCATTAGAGGCAAATTAGAAATAATACTGAGGAACAAAACCATTTAAACTAAGTCCATATCCTTATCTTTTTAATCCCTGCACCCCAAAGTATTCAAATGATAAAAATCCAATACTGCAGAATTCTAAATCAAGTTTTTTGAAGTAGCTTGAGTCTTTTAAGCTAAGGAAACTCCCTCAATAAGGAATTTAGCAAAAAACAGGGAGGTAACTATTTTAATTGTTCCAGAAGTAGCAATCACATTTATTCATTTTCATTTCCCAAGAGTATAACAAAAGGAAACTGTCGTACCCATGAGAGGGTAGAAGTGTGTTACAAGAGATGCCCCGGTTTGATAGCAGGACAGAAACAGGCCAAGGTAATGCTTTGTCTCGTGTGGTGGCACAGTCTGTTGGTACCAGAGGGACCGAGCGAAGCTGAGGCACAGCTGCTGGTGAATCAGCATCACAGCCTGCATTGAGCTCTGGGAGAGGAGGGCAGGGTCTGTGGTTGCTCCCTCTTCTTGTCCATCTGAAGCTCCCTTCTTCTCTTCCAGTGTTGGTTCTACCAGAATATCTGCAAAATCCTGTCAGTAACAGCAGAGCAATTGAACTTCTAAAAATCAAAATCCAGTTTTAATCCAAAAGAAAGGGGGAAAGATGGAGTGCGAACAATCAAGAAAATGAAGTAGTGACTTACATAAAGATATAGTAAAAAGAATGATTACAAAACCATTCAAAGGTAACACAGGTGGTATCAAGGAAAATTATCCCAAAACAAACCCTGTTACCACCACCCAACCTTTTCATGAAGTGGGAACTGCTTTCTGAACTCCCGTTCTTCCTCCTCCTCCTCGCTCAGGGCTGTCCTGGAGTTCCTGCTCCTGCATCTGTAAAGGCTGCTTTCCTGCTCAGCCTTCTCTTGGGCTATGCGTTCCTGTTCATCCCACTCATTGATAATTTCCTGAAAAGTTACACATTTGTAAGGAAACTTCTTTGTCTTTGCTGAGGTGCTTAAACGAACAAAGCAAACCTTGTTATCTCTTAATTTCTCATGATAACAAAAGCACCATGGCTCGAAAACAAGTAAACACCAACATCCAAGAAGCTAAACCCCAGGTAATAGAGAGCAAATAAACTGTTTTCAAACTGTGTATCTGTAGCATCCCACTTCCTAGATTCCCCCTTGCTGTACTGCTACTTTTTCACAGGTGTAAAACCTGGCCACAGTATAGTTAATGCCACTGGAACTTCCTGTCAGGAGTTACTGATGTTTTGTACTAAGGACAGGCTCTGGTAGGCAATGTGTGGGTTGTGATTCAGACTGCATTTGGCTAACGACTCAAGCAGCTGGCCCGGGAGTTCAGGAAAGGGAAACGTGGGCTGGGGGGAAGGGAGGTTGCAGGGCACCAATCAGACAAAACTGGGCTATGCCGTATCAGACACTTCTTAAATCCCCAGTAACTCTACGATTTTAAGTCCTCAAGTTGGCAAAAACTATAAATTAAACAGTACTGATGAGAACTGAGGAAATGAGTATCCACCATTTACAGAAAGATAAACTGTATTAAAAACCCAAGTGGTTAATCTTCGTCCCAGCAATTGTGCTTTCTAGAACTTGTACCCAAAAACCTCGGTATAAGACCATTCATGGTGATGGTGGTGGTGATGTTTTTCAAGATAGCAAAGAGACTACAAATATAAATGTCCAATGATAAGAAATTAGTTAAGTGTCTTAGAGCATATCCATACAATAGAAAACGAAGCAGTCATTCAATCTGATGCAGGTAAAGAATACCATAATTATGGAGGAAAATAATCACTAAATGCTGTTACATTTTCTAAAGCAAAGTATAAAACAGAATGGACTTTCGTAGTGGTTTGTAGAACTCTAGCAACTTAAAGGCCAGTCTCAGAGACCACGGAGGGGACAGAATTGTCCTCAATTAAAGCACATCTTTTATCTATTACATATCAGGAAACTAATCTAAGACTTTTATTTTTAAAAGAGTTTTACTGGGGTGCCTGGGTGGCACAGCGGTTAAGCGTCTGCCTTCGGCTCAGGGCGTGATCCCGGCGTTGTGGGATCGAGCCCCACATCAGGCTCCTCCGCTATGAGCCTGCTTCTTCCTCTCCCACTCCCCCTGCTTGTGTTCCCTCTCTCGCTGGCTGTCTCTATCTCTGTCAAATAAATAAATAAAAAATCTTTAAAAAAAATAAAAATAAAAATAAATAAAAATTAAAAAAAAGAGTTTTACTGCTAAAAAACAATTTATAAACCACTGGGACAAATGACTTAAATTTATAATGTCACCGACATACATGTACAGATATATGTATACAAAACACAAACCTAGAAGGGGATGCACCAGTGTGTTAACAGTTACACAGCTTAAAGTGGTAAAATCTAAAGTTTTGTTTATATTTATTCTTTTAATTGTATAAATTGAGAACAAATTGTTTTCGTTGGTAAGAGGAAAACAGATTTTCTTAATAAAGTTGATACTACTACCTGGCAAAAACCACCATAAATAAAATCAAAAGACAAACAACAAACTAGGGGAAAATATCTGCAGTGTGTATCATAGATAAAGAGCTAATAACATCACTAATTTTTTCCAATCTCTTAAAAGTTGAGGGACAAAGACCCCCAAAACTGACAGCTGAATAGGAGGCAGAAAGGAAGACACTAGATCCCACTGCCCAACCACATGGGTCTTTTTCTACACAGGGTATTTGCTAATGTCCTGCAGATGCCCTGCTTGTACTCCCAGCAACCTTCAGCAGGAGGCTGGGCCTGCCCCCTAGAAGTGGGCTTACCTGGCACACATGTCTGAAGAGCTGCAGGGCCCTCTGGTCCAGCTCTCCCTTGCACAGCACATGGGAGCGCAGGTAAAGGAGGGCGTTCATCAGCAGCTGCTCTCGGGTGGGGCAAGGTCTCTGGGCCTTGCCTTCCAGCTCCTTTCCTCCTGAGCGCTTAAGGATCAACCTCCCAAGGCCTCGAAGAACCTCCTCTGACTTCACTGAGCATAAAGCGTCTGCATGAGCATAGTAAGTGGGGAAGGCAGGGCCCACCGATGGAAAAGCCAACAGGGATGTGGCCAGGGTACCCAGCCTGTCTGCACAGACCACACTGCGTTGGAATGAAGCGTAGACCTCAGATGCCACCAGCCTCATGCCATGCTGCAACTGCAGGATGGATGCCTGCAGTGGGGCCACAGAGTCCGGATACAGGGCGTACTCCTCGGCCAGCCGCTTCCTGAACTGGTGGTGGGATTGTTGCCAGGAAGCTTCCTCCTTCAGAAGGTTCTGGGCCACCTGGGCAGACCGAGGCCCATCCATGTGGAGGGCCTGCAGGAGCCGTGTGAGCAGATCCTGAACAGCAGGGGCCTTGGCAATGCTGGTGACGTAGTGGTGGATCTCCTGCACCAGTGACTCATAGACAGGCACTTGGGGTCTGAAGGCCTGCTTCTTTGACAGGCTGCAGATTAAGTTCTCCAGATGATCAATTCTTTGGCGAAGTAGTCTAAAGGCAAATTAACACAATATACAAATTCTGTCAGGAGAAAAACAGCAAATCTAGACTGAGCCCTTAGCTAGGAAAACAGAATGAAGGCGTATCAGCTGCTGAGGATATGAAGAAAACATTGAGAATTATATTGTAAATGAATAATACAGAGAGATCATTGATCACACACCACACATGGTGTTAAGCAATGTAGGCGCATATTTCATCAAAGTCTAATCACAATTCACCGAAGTAGCTGCTATGGTCCTCCTCTTACAGACACGGCATTAAGTGATCTATTCAAAGTCTAAAGCCCAAGGACAGGAATGGGACTGGAACGCAGACCTAGGGCACTATACAATATTTACCAAGACAACAAACCCACACAGTGCACATCATCAGAAGCAACTTCGGTCATGTTGAAAGTAAGTGCTGGCTTCAACCCACCTGGCCCCATGGGAATCCTGCCCCTCCCTTTGGAGTATTAATTTTTCCTGACTATAACCATGGCTTTAGGATCTAACTGCTAATGCAGAGACATGTATTATCACCTCTAACACTGCGATTACATTGCAAAGGTCAACCTCAAAATGTCTTTAAAAACAAACAAACAAAAAACCACACACAATAGCACAACACGATTACTCCGCTAGTTACCTGATGTGAGGATGAGAGTAATGGATAATGACTTCATCTTCCAGGTCTCTTCCAGTCAGTAGCTGGGACGAGAGGTTTCGGGTCTTCCACTCACACTGCAACTGGTGTAACTAACAGAAAGGGAAGAAAATGGCCTGCTATGCCCAGCTATGACCATGTCCAAGAGAACAATGCCCTGGGGAAAGGTAGAGCAACTGGGTGGAAGGAACCTGGGCTCTTAAATGACCCAAGAGCAGGGCTTTTTGCTCAATTAACCTGAACCACTCACCTTAGAGCTATTAGATAAAAGAAACTACCTTATTCACACCACTGAACTTCTGGGACTCTGCTATAGCGGCTTAGTCTTTACCAACTCATATACTAGTTCCATATTTTGAAGAAGGAAAATTATATCACTATCCTTATGTATTCAGTTCCTGAGTTTGGTTGCAAGTGGTACAAGGGATACCACTTAATCTAAATCTACTTGATTCTTGAATTTTAGATAACAAACACCCAAACTTTAAAACCTGAAGAATAACCATACCATATCTAAAGAAATTATCCAAGTCCAAATATTCGAAACTTAAGTTCAGGTAGAGGGAGTATGGATAGGAGAGATACCATTAGTTCTTTGGCAATGCCTCAGGTGTCCGACTGTTGCGACCTCTGTCTACTGCAGCCTACTGGCAAATAGATCAGAAGCTTAGGAAGGGCTCCTCTAAGTATCTAAGCTTACTTAGAGGAACTCTCAAAGAGGAAAATGCAGTCTTTAGAACACAGTCCTGGGATGTCACAGGGCAATCCATGCAAAATCATCCCTCTGATGCTCTGAGCATCCAGAAGGCAATAAAAGGAGTAATATACTAAGCAAACCCACCCAGTCAGGGATGGAGCCCGTGGTCCAAACTCTCACCCCTCCATACCTCTTCCTTAGCATACTTGAGCTTGTATTCCCTCTTCACTGCAGGGTCAAACCGTGCCTGCGGAAGCCACGTCTGAATCTGGAGCAAGCCAAGGCTCACCCAGAGGCTCCCACGGCGGGCTGGCTCAGGAAGGTCCCGTTTACTGTCCCCTTCCCCAAAGTGGCGCAGGGAGGTGAGCAAGAGGCACAGCAGCTCTTTGGGCAGGGCCTCCTGCCCGGCCATGTCCCCAAGAGTCTGGCCCACATGCTGGAAGGCCTGGCTGTCCCCGAGCAGCAGCTGCTCGCAGTTCTGCATGTACTCCTGCCGCTGGGACTCAGGGAGCAGCTCTGCCAAACCTGCCAGGTGTCGGCACAGCACAAGCCCCTGGAGCTGCGAATCCGTGCGTCTGTAGAGATAAGGAAGCACTTAAGGGTTTGCACTATATCAAACAGTATTCCTTTCTCACACTACCATTCTCTCAGAAAATGACACGGCAGACTGCACTGCCAATAGTTAAAGGTGAATTTCTCTTCTCAAGTAATCTTACGTGCTTTTCCAAGCACCACTTTCTTTATCACAATAAGCTTAAAATTGACAGAGGCACTGGCCAGCTCGTAATAGCCTGTCATGGGCTAAAAACCTGCTGATCCAGCCAGAAAATATACTTGCCTTTACCCACCAAAACTAGCCTCTACAGGAATAAGTTCTGACTCAGTCTTCTGCTACGTGCTCTACAGGAAAGACAGACTTTTACAGTCTATGGGGTAGGGGGCGTGGCGGGGGGTTGGGAAGAATACCTGAATTCTGCGACTGAAGGCACAGCCATGTTGGTCCAAAGTACCAGGCTGATGTCCCGGAGCTGCAGGGCTCTCTCAACCCACTCTCCCAGGGTGACATGTGAGGAGGACAGGATGGGGAAGCCGCTCACATCCCAGGGACTTGCTCTGCAGCTGCTGGTCAAGACTTCAAAGCAGCACTTGGAGAATACGGCTCTACTGAGACTGCCAGGGCCCTGATGGATGGAGAGAGGTCATGTATCTTTTAGAAATTAAATAAAAGGATTTCAACAAGCAGCACTGAGCACTTCAGAGGGAAGAAAGAGAGTAAGAAAAGGAGGTCCAGGGGCGCCTGGGTGGCATAGCGGTTAAGCGTCTGCCTTTGGCTCAGGGCGTGATCCCGGCGTTCTGGGATCGAGCCCCACATCAGGCTCCTCCGCTATGAGCCTGCTTTTTCCTCTCCTACTCTCCCTGCTTGTGTTCCCTCTCTCGCTGGCTGTCTCTATCTCTGTCAAATAAATAAATAAAATCTTTAAAAAAAAAAAAAAAAAAAAAGAAAAGGAGGTCCAGGTTGCCAGGACCAGGTAAACCTCAACCAGAGGGCAGACTCGGGTCAGGTGTTAGTAGGCTTTAAAGAAAGACTCCATTCTCAAAGAATGAGGAACAATTGGTGTTTTACTACAGCAAGAAAATCCCTCCCACCTGGGCATCAGGAAGACCATTCTTGTAGTAGAGCAAGGGGCACATTGCACGAAGGTGAGTCTTGGGAAGCAGGGAAAAGAGTGAGAAGATAAATGTTAAGAGTCAGAGACAAAGGGTGCCTGGGTAGCACAGTTGGTTGAGCGGCTGCCCTTGGCTCAGGTCATGATCCCAGGGTCCTGGGATCGAGCCCCACATCAGGCTCCCTGCTCATGCTCTCTCTCTCAAAATCTCTTAAATTAAAAAAGAGAGAGAGAGAGAGAGAGAGTGAGTCAGGGACAAAGTTTGTCAAACCTGTGCTCCTAGACTGTTCATCTGGGACACACTAATAGCTGTTCACAGTGAAGGATTAGGTGGTTAAATACACAAAATGGGAGACACTGTATACTCTGCAACTCTTGGGGATCCGTAAGATTTATCACTAAAGGCTTTGAGAAATGTGTTACAATAAAGAAATCAATTTTGAGGGGTGCCTGGTTGGGCTCAGTCAGAAGAGTATGTGACTCTTGATCTCAGAGTCATGAGTTGGAGCCCCATGTTGGGTAGAGATGTTAATAAAAAATTTTTTTTAATTAAAAATACTGATTTTGAAAGAGCAAGAGAATAGAAGGGTCCAAACAAAGCCATGAACATCTGTGGGAATAAGGTATGACAAAGATGGCATTTCAAATGAGAGTGGAAAGGATGAATTAGTCAAACATGATGTTGTTACACTGCTTTTGGATATACTGTTTGTATATTTGTATACCTACCTCACAAAACGAGATATCCAGATGTAACTGATGATTTAAACATAAAACAAAACAAACATATACAAGAAAATATGGGCAAATGGTTTTTAACTCTAGGGATACTGAAGACAGACGTTTTTTAAAAGCAAGACACTAAAGCCAGAAAATAGAAAGGGGCTAAGAGTATTTGAAAAGAAAACATTATAAAACTTGAGAGACAAGAGAACATTAGAAATATATTTCCAACCACATGGTGTGTAAAGGTTTAATATCCATAATATATAAAGAGATCTTCAATAAGAAAATGATGATGAATTCAAATTTTGTTTCTTACAAAATAAGCGATAAACATGACTGAAAAATTCAGAGAAGGAAACATTA
Source organism: Ursus arctos (assembly GCF_023065955.2). Lineage (NCBI taxonomy): Eukaryota > Metazoa > Chordata > Mammalia > Carnivora > Ursidae > Ursus > Ursus arctos. The sequence goes on along the minus strand of NW_026622797.1, from coordinate 67,018,454 downwards.
TGCATATGTGTAAAGATGTTTAATCTCAAAAAAATAATCAGCATAAATCAAATGACATTTTATAAATTGAATAATTGGCAATAAAAAATGTTGGTAACACCTAGTGTGTCAAGGATATGAAGAAACAGGTTTTCATAGATATAATAAGTAAAAATGTGCTCTACTCCTAAGTCTTCCTGTTATCATCCAGGACTTTATGACCTCCCCCTTTATTAGTTCCTAGTATGTTTAAAAAAGTAAACATACCCTGATGTTTATAGCAGCATTATCAACAATAGACAAATTATGGAAACAGCCCAAAGGTCCATCAACTGATAACTGGATAAAATAGATGCGAGGGTGTGTGTGTGTGTGTGTGTGTGTGTGTGTGTGTGTAAAGGAATATTACTCAGCCATAAAAAAAGGAATGAAATCTTGCCATTTGCAATAACATGGATGGAGCTAGAGGGTATTACCCTAAGTGAAATAAGTCAGAGAAAGACAAATACCATATAATTTCACTCATATGTGGAATTTAAGAAACAAAACAAATGAACGTGGAGGGGAAAAAAGAGGCAAAAAAGAAACGGACTCAACTATAGAGAACATACTGATGGTTACTGGAGAGAAAGTTGGGGGGAATGGGTTAAACAGGTGATGGGTATTAAGGCAGACAACTGTGATGAATACCAAGTGTTGTATGTAAGTGATGAATCACTAAATTCTGCACCTGAAACTAGTATCACTCTGTATGTTAACTGGAATTTAAGAACTTGGGGGGGGGGGGGCGGTAAAAAACAAAACCACCTGCCCAGACATTCTGAGAATAGCCATAAATTTCTTTAACTGTGCAGACATTCTGACCAAGGATTAAATTCCAGTTCTTATAACATATCCACAGAAATACTAGGACCAACAGACAAAGATTTATGCAACAGTAGTTGAGGCAGGTATGCTTGTTATAGGAAGGGGGGAAATAAAGGCAAGAAATCTCGACATTTATGAATAAGCAAGTAATTAAATAAATTCCAGCACATTAGAACAATGTAATACCTTAAAAAGAATAAGCGGAAATGACACATTTCCATGACTATTATGTGAACAAAGAAAGCAATCTTATTTTTATTTACGTTATACATTTAATACAAAATATATGTAAACAAGATACAGAGCAAACAGTGGTTATTTCCACAGAATTCTACTTTCTGTGTAAAGCTGATCCTTGAACACAGGGGTTAGGGGTGCCAACCCTCCCATGCAACAAAAAAAAATCCATGTATTTAATGGTTACCCAAAAACTGAACTATGTACAATACAGTAGAACAAGACACCACAGTCTTCTCGTGCCCAAAGTTAGCAAAGTTGGACCCTGGAGAGATATATGCTACTTACTCCTCTACCCAAGAAAGCAGAATCTCCTTCCAAGTGGAGTCCAGAGAAAGGCAAAGAAGCAAGAAAGGCAGAGTACCTTTACTCACCTTTCCAGGTCACTTGCTCCACCTGACCCCCGCTGTATGGTTCTAACACAGTTTCTGCTTACAGTAAATGCTGGCAAGCAGTGAGCCAGCTGCCACTATCCCTGTGGTATTAACTTCCTGCCTTGGACTTTCAGCACCATGGACAACACCCCCTCCCGCTGTACCCTCTGCCACCAAGAATCCTGCTTAGGGCTCATCCTGTCCCCTGGTGTTTTCCTAGACTCCTTACCTCAGGGAGTCATCATTCTGTGATTCTTTACCAACTCTGCCAGTGATAGGCCTTGCCACTTCAGTGAGATCCCCCCACCCCCACTAGTCCCTATGTACCTGTCTCAGCTCAATACCTCAATGAACCGAGCCTTGCACAGGTAGTGGGATAAGAAGTGCCAGAACCAGGTGAGAGCCCCATTGTTCCAGTCTTCCCTGTATCTTTCTTCTACCCTCCCTTTGCTTCTAGGCATTTGGCAACTTCTACCTTGTTTTCAATCACAATATAAAATACATATTTACTGAGAAAAATACATGTATGACCCTGTGCAGTTCAAACCTTGTGTTGTTCAAGGGTCAACTGTATATACGCACACACATATACACACATACGTATACATTTCTATACTGTTAAAATATCTTATAACTAGAAAAAAGGTATTTTAATTACAGAAGAAAAGTGAAGACTTTTTAAAATTATTTTAGAGAGAGAGAGCATGAGCAGGGGGAGGAGCAGAGGAGAAAGAATCCCCAAGCAGACTCTGCATTGAGTGTGGAGCCTGACATGGGGCTCAATCTCACAACCCTGAGATTATGATCTGAGCTGAAACCAAGAACCAGATGCCCAAATAACTGAACAACCCAGGCACCCCAAGTGAAAATGTTTAACTTTTTTTTGCTTTAATTCAGAACTTCCCAAATGTTTTAAGATAGAATATCTTTTTTCAAGATTTTAACACCGTGCAGAAAATAAAGTATTGCAGTCACTTATTTAGTTACTGCTCTGTCCTAGGAATAAATGTTTATTGCTACATCAAGAAATTTTTCCCACTGTCAAACACTTCTAAGATTTTATGCCAACAAACCTTCAATGTGGAGTCCAAAAGGGACTTGGGCACCTCCCTCTGCTGTACACCAGGCAGAGGGCTCCACATTAGCCAGTACTCTGGATTTGTAGTCACAGTACTGCTCCAAAAAGACATAAATGCGGAATGAAATAAGTCAGACCACAAGGAGATAACTTCTTCAGTAGACACCTAGAGATAAACAGATAAGAGAATATTTGAGAAAAATTCCATAAATGAAGTTACGAGGTCTCCCTCTTGTAAGACTCATCTAAAATTTACATGGGTTTAAAGATATTAATTCTAACTTCTCTGATTTCCTGCCACCCTGGTCATCTTGGTTAAGCCACTTAGCATCTTGTTTATAAAACTGAGATCTGCTTTTTATAAGGCACGTGAGGAAATATAAGTGGATCACATGATTATAGTATTGGCAAAACAGGTAAGTGAATAAAACATTATAAAAAAATTAAGGTTGTACTAATGAAGTTATATTAATTGCAGTTTACCACTATTCACATTCCATAGTTATTCTTGAGGGAAAGATTAAAAACACTCTCACACTTTATTTTTGCACAAACAATAAAAATAAGCAAATATTTTAGCCCCATTTAACTGGAAACCAAATAGAATGATTCTGTGATAAGAACTGAGAAACACCCAGGTAATTACTGCAAAAAACACTCAAAATTCTCCCCTTTGAAAGTTATTCAAATAAGACTGGAGTTTCGGACATAAATAGAAGATTCTGCAACCAGTTTGCCACAGACAGTCTAATAAGACAAGGTTTGTCTCCCTTATTGATTTTGGTTTTTACCTTCTTACAGTGCAATAAGAACCAAAGGTCTCGAAGCTCTTGCGGAGCAACTGGTGTGTGCTTAAGACAAAATGTGATGTGATGACTTATCTCTTCATCTATCTGGGGTTGCTGATTTTTGCTGGACCTGTTCCACAAATAAAGAAGAAGAAAGGATGGGTTGTGGGCTATCAGGAAACCGCTAGAAATCTGTTATGTATGGAAAGATAGAACACACAGAACTTACAGTACATTTATTAAAATACAAACAAGCAACTCTACTGGAAAAACACCTAGTAACTAGCAGAGGTGGAGTCAAAACAGGCAAAGAATCAGTGGCAATAGACTTCCCTTGGTTTCATAACTAGTCCCCTTTAAGACAAGTCTGTGCTTTGTTTCACATGTAGGATACACAGAATAACCTAACACAGAAAAAAGCTCCCCCTCCTCGGGAAAATGGCTTACCTTCTTAGACAAGCCTGTGTCATAAAATCAGCTGTCACTTTGTACTGCCAAAGCATAGCCAGGTACTCCATTGCAGGCCACAATTGAACATTCCTGGTGAGCTGGATTAGGGAGGTAAAGTCTAGTTGGAACAGCGAGGAAGCTTCATTGTGCTTTTTCTCCAGAAAACCAAGTGAAATTCCTTTGGCTTTTAGTTCTAAACAATGGGCATTCACAAGATTCTTCAACTCATCTGGACAAAAAAACACATGCAATATTATAGCATAGTGGTCAATAGAACAGGCTCAGATTCCCAAAAACTAGTTATGTGACTTCGAGCTTAACCTGAGCTTAAGTTTTGTACCTGTGAAATGATGTCATTAATACCTGCACAATTCTGATGACAGAATTAAACAATATATGTAAAGTTCATCTCTATGCCTGACACTTCTTTAACGGTAGTTATACTATACCAAAAAAAAAAAAAGAGAGAGAGAAGGGAAAAAAAAACAGAAAAAAAGAATATCTAAGGGAAAAACTTAAAAACTTATTGGCTGCAGAGCAGCAGATACTTCTGGAACATGTCAGCAGGCTAAACTCCAGAGTATATTACCTGCGTTGGCATCTTCCAGAACATTAGCTCTGAGGACCAATCCCCAGGCCTGCAAGAGACTTTTCTTTAAAGTCCATTCAGAAGCAACCACTTGGAGCCGATTAATGTCTTCACACCATCCACTTTCCCCAAGGGCAGGCATCCGCTCTCTGATGGCAAGCACTTTGTTAAGGACTTTCAGTTGAGAAAAACACTCCACCACCAGCTTGTTCTGAAACAACAAAACCCGGGAGAACCTACTATAGAGGAGAAACGAGGTTCTTTTAAGCAGCCTGTTCATGTCTAAGAAAAAAATATGGAACATTTCCACAATGCTTCTAGAAAACATAAGGTTTGTTTACTCCTGTTGCTCTCACGAGATTTTATAGTAATAAAGTTAAAACTCTACCCAGACTTAATACTCTCCAAGAATAAGCACAATGTTAACACTTAAATCAGTTAACAGTATTCAGTGAACATTTAAAAGTTAAGTTTACTGGCAAGGGTGAGTCTAATTGAATGGCAGTCCCCATGCTCCAGAACTTCAGAAGAGGTCAAGTCTTAGTGTTTATAACATATTTCTAAGTTGTACCTTAAAAGGAAATGGTCGTCCCAGGAACTTTTGCAACTTCTTTATACCAGTGAAGCCACCAGTCGGGCTCCCCAAGCAATTCTGAATATGTTCTGAGACCGTCTGAACCTCTTTGAAATATCTTTAAAGGAGAGAAGAACAGAGGGAAGTAAGGAAAGGGGGAAATGCTGGATAGCAGAGACATCATTTACATTTTATATTTGATTTACATTCACCAATAGGCAAAGGGAATCAACCAAAGTAAAGCAAGAAGTTTCAATTCCAAACCCTTTTTTCTTTTTCATTGGTACTGTAGATATTGCCCTTATTACTCTAAATATGAGTCTTACTTGTCTTCGTGGTTCACTAGGAGTTGGGGGATCTGGCGGACCAAATGTTTTAAAACCCAGTGCCAGTGAAGGGCAAGCAGGGCCAGGCCTGGGGCATCCACTTTTACTGTGTCAGCCACCGTCCATAACCGGTCCCGCCACCGCAGAGACTCCAAGATCTAAAAACAAAGTAAACCAGACTACTCACAAACATTTCTCGGTAAAAGACACAAGACACAGATTTCAACTGTTAATCAATACTCAACATACACACATAAGAGGTCTAGCATTCGACTGAAATATTTTTAGGGACATTAAAGCAGTCAGAGAAGGCACAGATTTTTTCCTCCAGCACTTGAAGTTCAGAGCTACTTCCTTAGAGAAAATGGAATTACTGGGTCACGTGGTATATGTACATGTAATTTTATTAGACACTGCCAAATTTTGTTACAAAGCAGCTGCACTACTTTGTATTCCAACCAGCAGCGTAGGCAAATTCCAGTTCTGTTTCCTTACCAATACTTGCTACTGTTAGTGATTTTCATTTTAGCCATTTTGTGGGTGGCACCTCACTGTGGTTTCAAGTTACACTTCTTTGATAAATAATGATGTTGCAATTTTTGAAGTTCTTACTAAGCACTCATGTATCTTCTGAGAAGTATCTATTCAAATTATCTTGCTCATTTAAAAATCTGGGCTGTATTAGTTTATATAACTCATATATAATATCTATAATATCTAATTATAAATTTTATGTAATGCAGCCCATTTTAAACAGTTTCTCCCAGTGTTTTCATTTTCCTAAAGTTGTTAAAAACAGAAGTTTTTGATTGATAAAATTTATCAAATTTTTTCTTTTATCAAGAATCCTCTGGGGGCGCCTGGGTGGCTCAGTCATTAAGCGTCTGCCTTTGGCTCAGGGCATGATCCCGGCGTTCTGGGATCGAGCCCCACGTCAGGCTCGTCTGCTGGAAGCCTGCTTCTTCCTCTCCCACTCCCCCTGCTTGTGTTCCCTCTCTCGCTGGCTGTCTCTATCTCTGTCAAATAAATAAAAACTCTTAAAAAAAAATTTGTAAAAAAAAAAAAAAAGAATCCTCTGAAATCTTTGCCTATCCTCAGGTTATGAAGATTCCCTTCCATGTTTTCTTTTAGACAGTTCATAGTTTTAGCTTTATATTAAGACTTATGATCCATTTTGAGGTAATTTGTCCATAAAATGTAAGACAGGGGTAAAGGATCATTTTTAACTTTATTGTACTTGTTCCATCATCATTTTGAACATACTGCTTTTCCCCATTAAATTACCTTTGTACATTTAGAAGGAAAAAAAAAAATCAATTGACCCTAAGAGGATCTATTTCTGAATTCCTCTTGGTTTTACTGGTCTATGTGTCTATCCTTGTGATAATACCTACCGTCTTCACTAAAGCAGATTTGTATTGCAAATCAGGTGAGTCTCCAACATTGCTCTTTTAAAACGTATTTTTATAGCAAAGTAGTCCCAAGATTTCTTGAGTAATTTCTTTCAGAGATTGCATGAGGTAAAACCTATTTTCATAATATCAAATTATTTACCTTTTTTCACTATGTTGACATTTGCACTGACAGTACCAAAAAAGAGAGGGGAGGGGTGGGATGGACAAACTGTGATTGGGTATCTGGCAAACACTATATTGAAAATGAGGTGAATCTGTCAGTTCAAGAAAAGCAATTGAGAGTATTTGTTGCCAGCGATAAAATTCAAGCTTTCAAGCAAAACCTAGAAATTTGAAAAACCAAGACCTTTACAAATTCCCAATATTTCAAGATTTTTCTAATAAGATTTGTGATAGTTTTTCATGAGTGTGACTCTGTTGACATTGAAGAATGATTTGTCAACATTTGGAAGATCTGATAACTCAGTGAACAATATTTTCCAAACTACCAAAGCATGAGCTAACTTCTAACAAGAGTAAAAGTCCATCCAAAGTGCAAGACAGACGAATGGATTTTGATGCATGACAAGTTTGATGTATTCTTTTCAGATTTCACATCACAAGTAATCTTTAGAAAACTATCACTTGTCAAGTTGTAGTACAGTATCAAAGAAAATTATTCACAATTATATGAAATGGCTATGAAGATATGATGTTGCAAAAGGGAGAAGTAGAATTATATGAATAGAGGCCTAAGCAACATAATGTAAGAGAATGAATGCAAAAACAGATTCCATTTTCTTCTATTAATCCAGACATTAAAGACACTTGCAGAAATGTAAAAAAACAGTTGCAATTTTCATTAATTTGTTTTGAAAAACAGTTGATTCTCATTAAAAACATTATTCCTATTAACATTAAATGGATTTGCTATTGTGTTTTTTAAGCAAATTAATATTTTTTGTATTTCTCAGATTTATTTCCTAATATAATAAATACTGATAGATGTGTCTACATAAACAAAAGTTCTTTAGAGTCTTTGATAAACTTTTTGGACTCAAGACTCCTCTACAGTGTTAAAATTAAGACCTACTACTCTGTTTATTGAAATTACTAGAAAAACCTGGATTCAAAACTCAAGGAAATCCATACACAATAATGATGTCTAAGAAGGCTTAAGTATATAAATTAAAGAAGGCTTAAAATATAAATTAAAATTCCAATGTTCTCCAAGAGGTGGATAGACTGTATTACATACATTTGACAGAATATTACTTGGCAATAAAAAGGAATGAACTCTTGATACAGTAAACAATATGGATATATCTTTTTTTTTTTTTTAAGATTTTTATTTATTTATTTGACAGAGACAGCCAGCGAGAGAAGGAACACAAGCAGGGAGAGTGGGAGAGGAAGAAGCAGGCTCTTAGTGGAGGAGCCTGATGTGGGGCTTGATCCCAGAACACTGGGATCACGCCCTGAGCCGAAGGCAGATGCTTAACGACTGTGCCACCCAGGCGCCCCAACAATATGGATACATCTTAAAATAACTGTTTTGAGTGAAAGAAGACAGATTAAAAAGTATACTGCATAATTCCAATTATATAAAATGCTAGAAAAATGCAACTGCCCAAAAGCGTATTAATGAATACTTAGTTTGGGGTAGGGGCAAGGGAGAGAAACGAAATACAAAAGAACATGAGAAAGGCTTGAGGGTATTAGATATGTTCACTATTGTGGTAATGGCTTCACAGGTGTATACATGTCAAAACATTAAATTCTATACTTCAAATATATGCTATTTATTATGTCAATTATATACCCACAAAGCTCTAAAATATGTATGTATATATATGTATGTTCGTGTTTAAATATAATTTAAATTTAATATGTATATACACAATTTTATATATATATATATATTTAAAACTGTTAAGAACAATTACATTTCTCAAGTAAGACTGGACATATAATAACAACATTGTAGTTTGTCTCACCCCTAAAAATCTTAAACATTTGTCTTGGCACACAAATAAAAACATGAGGTACATTTCCTCACCTCAATGACACTGGCATCAGACACCATCCCCTGAGAGGACTGGACCCAGAGCAGGATTAGTGCATCACAAAATTCAAAAAAAGCAGCAAGATTGACCACAATTTCATGGGGCAGGCTGTGATAGCTCTCTGGATCTTAGAGTTAATATAAATAAGAACATTCCATCATATTTAAGTATTATCTCTGGACATTTCAAAATCAACTGTAATATGGAACTTAACTGAATCTCTAGTACAAAAGTCAATTTTGACCTTTCAAAATTGAAAGCAAATTCTTAGCCTACTACTATCATATTAAACTTCGCAGATCAGGTATTCATATCTACAGCAGTTCTTAATGTCTTAATGAAAAATGAAAATTATACAGCAATAATGGGTACTTTATACAAGTACTTGTTTAAATACAAAACCAAAATGCACGTATGTCTGAATGAATAGAGAGCACAGAGAAGATACGAACAAATGCACTATTAACAGTAACTGCTTCAAAGGCAGACTTCTTCCATTTTTATGCTTCCATATAGTCCAAATTTTTTCCAACAAGCACAGATATCTTTTCAATTTAAAAAAATGAAGGATGAAGAACGAACCTATAACAAATACTCAGGAGCGTGAACTTTTTGAGCCAACAGACCTAGATTTCAAATTCTAGCTCTGTTACTTGCTAGACATATGACCATGAGCATCTCTGTATGGCCCTCTCATCTTTCACAGCACGGGATCTACACCACATAAGGTTACCATAAAAAGTAAATGAAATCAAGGACATGTACAAAGCAGTTAGTCATTACTACTGAACAAATCAGGCCAGCAAATCAAAAGGAATCAGTAAAATGGCAGCAGCTGCTGAAGGTCTCTTAACTTCAGCGACATTCTGTGATCACATGCATAACTCGAGAATATAAAAGGTAAACATCTTACCTTTATGGAACTCAAAGGACATTCTCAAAACACTATTTCTTAACTTTTTGCCACCAACAGAAACTAAATTTGCTTCAGTAAAAATCCGTTTTTCCCGGTCAAGATATATGATTGTCCTGAAGGGAGATCAGTAACATAACAAATATTATTAGTTATTGGTGTATACTACTTTGCAATCACACCCTCTACCTGCTGAAATCTTGAGAACCCTTGGAACATCAATCTCCTTCAACCTGCCATTCCCTTCCATCCCCTCCAAGTTCTGGACTAAAGAGATGGAGGTGAAAGTGATGATGACTGAGTTGGAGGGGGGGGAGCGGGGAAGATAGATGGCCGGGAAAAGCTGCATCCAGGTAGACTGCCAGGCTTTGCTGTGATCTGACAAACCACACTGTGAACTCTTAAAACTGGCCTTCATAAAATTAATCTCTGGTGTTGTAAGTTACCTGGGGAGGCACAAGGGGGAGTTACTAGAAGGGGAGACAAGAGGGCCTTTGAGGCGCTAGTTCATACCATGTGCATGAGTTCACTTTGTGAAAATTCATTGAAACCAAATATACCTATTATTAAGTGTACATTTCTGTAATGTACATTATACCTCAAATATATTTTTTGAAATGTATTACATTACACTGTTTGCCAATTAAAAAACTACTGCTGGTCTTTACACTAAATGTGAGGAAAGACCAGCTTATATAACAATTAGATAAATTTACATGTTAAGTGTGCACGTAAGCATGCAGGTGCTACATGTCTCCTCAACATTTGCAGATGGGAAATGATATGGACACAAGGCTGAGGAAAGGACCTGTGAGAGAACAAGCAGGTGAAAATGGGAGGAGCTGCCAAGAATGAATAGAAAACAAAAGAAACATGGCTATCCTAGGATAAAGGATTAATTGCAAAATAAAATGCAACATTAAGTTAGTGTATCTCTTAAAGCATCCTATTAAATTATTAAGAACTTGCAAAATTTACAGGCCTTTTGACATCAGAGTTACTTCACTGAGCACGGAGCATGAAAGAGAGGTGGTGATGAAGGCAATCCCATCTAACATCCCACTACTTCTCAGGTTCAGGAGAGCAAACACATGTAAGCTAAGTTTGACAGACTTTAGAAAAGGTATAATCTGTAAAGCTATATTGTACAATGAGGTAAACAGTGCCCAGAATAGCAGGCTTCACCTACTTGTTTGCAACAGACTCTAAAAGGGCAAAGAGCTGCTCAGGCTGGTCCATTTGTGGGTCAAAGTCCATCGAATTTCTAATGATGTCCAAAGCCTGCATATTCCATCGGGGGTCCAAAGGGATCACAAATTCATCTGGTTTAAAAAAAAAAAAAGCAAAAAGTAAAATTTTGAAGTTAAACTCCCTTGCCTAGAAAATTTCACTGGAAGATTTGCATTGTTTTAATTTGATCACATTCAGTCCTGATGGGGAAGAGATAGAATAGGAAAATTGCTGGATTCAGCCCACAACACTAGAAAAGTAAATTTCAACTGCTTTTACACTATTTCCTTTCTAAATGTGAAATTTCTGCTAGTCCTGAAAATTCATTCCACAGTGGGATATAAGGTAATCCCTCCAGAACATAAGCATTCCAACCAATACACTCACTTGCTCAGGTCCCACTGCTGGTCAGAAAACAATCCATGAGCTTAATCACCCAATCTGCTGTCATTAATCTCAAAAAAAACTAACTCACATGGTGGAAAAATGAATGAATACGTCTCATTTGCTTTCAATAAGAAAAACCACTCAAGGGGCACCTGGGTGGCAGAGTCAGTTAAGTGTTCGACTCTTGGTTTCAGCTCAGCTCCTGATCTCAGGGTCACAGGATCAAGCCCTGTCTCAGGCCCTGCAAGTGCAGAGTCTGCTTGAGATTCTCTCTCCCTCCCCCTGCACTCACACACACAGGTGCACTCTCTCTCTCAAGCAATAAATCTTTAAAACACAAAAAACAAAACAACTTAAGATTTTGCTTAAAAGCTCTTTCTTAATAATCAGAGAATATAGCATCTGCAACTTCTTTGGCTTAAAAAACTAGGCACCTCTTCTGTAAAGCATCAGTGATCAGATCTGACCCTTCTCCAGAGGTTGTGAGAATCCAAGGAATGAGGTTAAGACAAAACAATGGTAACATTAACTTGAAGGTGGCTGGGTAGATCAGTGGAGCACTTCAAGTATTTAAAGGTATCTCCCCCACACTAGACTAACAAATGCCTACTGTCAACAGCAAAGTACATGAAGGAGGGAACCCATATTCCGAAGTCCAGTAAGACCACATGATCCAGAGCTATACACCAGAAAAGGCGTACCTAGTATGTTCCAACAGTGGGCAAATGATACTGGCTAAAAAGGGAACCTGCTACTCATACCCTACAACTGTTCCCAAAATTCTTTCATACTTGGGAAGCCATGATTTAGTTCAGCCACAACATGACCACCACAGTTTTCCCTATTGTTCGATTTCTTCCCAAACATTTACCTTGTTCTCTTTAGTGTACATAAGGTCATTGGTTGAGCACAAAAGCATCATGCATATTTTCTTCTAAACCAAATGGCAATGGTATGTTTTGATCAATATTAAACGAAGATGGGGTGGGAAATTAAAAACCTGGTTCTATGAAAATGTCCCTAATTTCCTCATTAATGCTTATGTTCAATCAACTTTATACTATTCTCTTCAAGTAAGTTTGTTATCTTACTCCTCAATTAAAAATAAATTCTGGGGGCGCCCAGGTGGCTCAGTCACTTAAGTGTTTGCCTTCTGCTCAGGTCATGATCTCAGAGTCCTGAGATCGAGCTCCATGTTGGACTCCCTGCTCCGTGGGGAGTCTGCTTCTCCCTCTCCCTCTGCCCCTCCCCCCACTTATCCTCTCTTTCTCTCAAATAAAATCTTTAAAAAAAAATAAAAATAAAAAAATAAATTTTGAATACCTCATTTGATTAGATAGCTTGAATGGCTGTTTCTTTTATCCTTATGGTTTTAAAACTTTATATTTAAGGCTTTATAACTTTTACTGAGGTTTTATATTTTCTGAAGTAATTCACACTATATTGTTTACCCATCAAGTCAAATAGCTCATAGTTTAAAACCCCTTCTTGTTAAGAATTCAGAATGCTCTGAGTGGAAGGGGCCCCGGAGAAACGAATTTAATTCCCGTATTTTCCAAACACAGGCAGTAAGTATGAATGATGGGTCTCAAATGAACAAGCCAGTTTGTGGCTGAGTTGGGCCCAGAGACCAGTCTTCCAACTCCTGTGCCCTCCCCATTGTTGTGTATCATCATCATCTTTCAAAGACTAAAGGAAAAAGGGACAGTTTCAAACAAAGAAGTGGAATTTGCATCTGGATACTGTGAGTCTTCCAAAATATAGGGTAACATATTACACTGGCAATTCTGACAGGTCTTTTTCCATGGACTTGGTGGGACCAGTTTCCTAAACTGTGCTGAGAACTCAAAATTAAATCAGGTGCAGTACCTGTTATATTTGGTTGTAATATTTTGATGACATTACTGACCCCAGCTGAGAGAGAATTTGAGTAAAAATTCCTAAGAGATGCAGCATTGGCTTCCAAATGAATCTGTATTGATTCTGCGGAGGAAGGAGAAGCAAATGTTAGTATTTAAAGTGGGGCTGTCCAAGCAAACGTTTTGCAATATGGAAACATCCTATAGTTGCACTGTCAGAGTAGCCACTAGTCACGTGTTAGTAAGCACGTGAAACGCGGACAGTGCATCTAAGGACTGGATTTTACATTTTACTTAATTTTAATTAATTTATATTTACATTCTAGTAGCTACCTGTGGCTGGTAGCTCTCATATAAGACAATGCAGATAATACATAAATTCTCTCTGTGCAGTTTTTAGGCAGATCACATGCACCACACAATATACACAGTCTCTGGCTAAGTTCTCATGAATAGAAAGGTTCATGTAGGGGCGCCTGGGTGGCACAGCGGTTAAGCGTCTGCCTTCGGCTCAGGGCGTGATCCCGGCGTTATGGGATCAAGCCCCACGTCAGGCTCCTCTGCTATGAGCCTGCTTCTTCCTCTCCCACTCCCCCTGCTTGTGTTCCCTCTCTCGCTGGCTGTCTCTCTCTCTGTCGAATGAATAAATAAAATCTTTAAAAAAAAAAAAACAAAAGAAAGGTTCATGTAAACTCAATTACTTTACACAAAAAGTTCTACCAACAAATTCCAAGTCCTATACTTTGCAACCCATGCAATGTTGTTATTGTTGGGCTTTCCTCTTAAAATGAAAAAAAGTACAAAGAAATTAAGCATGACAAATTAGAGCACTGGAACTAAAATAAGTCTCTTATGCACTTTTAGTCTCCTAAGTCTCTTAGGAACTAAAATAAGTCTCTTACCAAAAGCAACCTTCCCCAGATAAGAGGGTAATACAGGAGTACAGGAACATGTTCAAAAAATAAACAGTAACATAACAGTACATTTTCCTTTTGGATTTGATAGAAAGGTGGAAGATCCTGAAATGCTAAGGATTACATGGGGGCAAAGTTTCTCTTAGAACATATCTAAAGGCAGATATATATGTGCCTCAATTTTTTTTTTAACAGCTATACAAACAGTAATGCCAAGTCACAAATTTCTTGCTATATCTCCCAGATACAATTTTAACAGTGTCGTGTTAAAAATAACAGGATAATACAGCTACTGAGGCACTAAAATAGTGTAAGCGTAAATATATTCACTTATTATACAAATTAAGTTTTTTTGACTCACCCAGCCCCTGCGGTATATTCTTGGCTAAATGATAAAGCCATTTAACTCTGAGCATCCAATCTTGATTGGTTGCTCTTTCTATAAGCAATTTAACAGCCATGGCCAGAACATCTGGTTCATCGATCCAGTAAGTATCCACTTCAACTGAACTGAATTTCAAGCTCTCAGGGTTAGAAGACTGCATGATTTTCTCTAAGTCTGGCAAGGTAAGAGGTTGAATCCTGAAATTCATTAGAAAAATAAGGCAAAGTCAGTACTAGAATAAACTTTCATTTTATTTTATTCATTATATTTCAAAGAACCAGGAAAATAACTTCATAAATATCGGATCCAAGAGTTAATGGGGAAAGATTAATCCCCTTCAAATGAGGATAATTAAAACATACTGAGTAATAAATAATAGGGAGCAATATTACAATGAACAAGGAAATTATGACAGCTGGGTAATAAATGACCACGGAACATTCTGGTCAAACATGTTGGGTCATGACCACTACCATCAGAAAAAAAAAGTCAAGATGCCAAAGAGACACAGGCTGAAGGCTCCACTAACCTGGCCCAGCTGCTGGTTTTCATGCTCATCCTGTTGAGGCAATATACTAAGATCTGTCCATCACTTCGGACGATAGACAGGTGAGAATCTTCTGTAGCAAAGAGAGCCGAGGGCAGAGAATCTGGCCACAGGCCCATGGCAAGGATGGAGTTACCCCAGGTTTCATGTGCTCGCAGAGAAGAAACATGTTTCTCCAGTAAAGTCTTCACGAGCTGGTAGGAGATAAAAACACGTGGTGTACAGGCAATATGTAATTACTATCACCAGAAACTAGCACAGTATTAAGAATTTTGTAGGCCCTTTGTGATCATCTCATGACAACTCTTATCACAGCCTTCAGTTTTCAACATTACAAGCTAATTTCCACTTTGTCTGATGACAGCTAAGTTTCAAAGAAGTAATATTTACATTTATTCTATTTTCCAGAAAAGTACTTAGATGCCAGATCTCTACTAGAGAGTAACTGAAGTGCTCTACTCTCAGTTCATTAAAGTTAACATCAATAGAAAGAATTTCCTCCACCTAAACAATGTAGAGTGTTATAACTGAGAAAGCTGTTTGAAACACTTCATAGTACCTTCTGGTTTGCCGGTGAATGCTGGGAGCGGACATACGCTTCCCAGCATACTTCAGAAAAGGCTTTGTCTAAACTCAGCCCTCGCTGTAGGTACTGCACAATGAGTAAGGCTGTCTGGATTAGAGTTGAAATAGAGGACGCTGGAGAACCTATAAAGAAAAAAATATCGCCATTTATGAGCAACAGATTCTGCAAAATCTGCAATGAAATTAGATATATTCATCTTCACATCAAACTTTGTTCCACCCAAATCCACCCAGATACTTACCTTAGAAAGCCTTCTATTTAAAAAAAAGAAAGAAAGAAAGAAAGAAAGAAAGAAAGAAAGAAAGAAAGAAAGAAAGAAAGAAAGAAAAAAAGAAAAAAAGGAAAAAAAAGAAAGCCTTCTAAGTGGAATCTAGGGTCTCAGTAGCACATTATGGACTTGTGGAAACATTCATATTCCTTCCCTATCCTGCCTCCCTCCCTCCCTTTCTGGCTGTCAAAAGCTTATTGCAGGAAAGTGACAATTACAAGCATGACAAAGCCTGGTATATATATCCTTAATCTAAAGTTGATACACACTCAAGTGGCAAAATGAGCATGGCCTCATAAGGACCATGTGCTTTAAAATCCAACAGAACTACATTCAAACCTCACTGCTTGGCTTTAATGAGTTACTCAACCTCTCTGAGCCCTAACTATAAAATGAAAACATGCTTTGAAGAACTAATGTGAAAACTAAAAAAGCAACTGACACTGTACCTAACACATAGCAGTTACTCAATAAATAGCATTTCATTTTTTATCATTACCTTTGTTATTCCTGCCTGTTCCTGTATATTTGGACATTTAGAAGAAGCAACACCTGTTTTAAGCAGCTCAAAGTTCTCTCTTTATTCTACCTTCAAAATACTCAATGACCACCCTGAAGATAAGATGGACAAACTTTACGAATTTTAGTGCCTGAAGCTGTATTCCTCAAAATAAAGGTGTCCAAATGAATCCATCAGAATTACCTGGGAAGATTCTTTAAAATATTAATATCTGTGCCTCACCCAGACTTGCTGAACCCAATCTCTTAGGAGGAAGAAAGGCATCAGCTACATTTACATTTTTAACACATTTTTCTGGTAATTTCTATTTGTATGTACACTAAATTTAAGAACTCCTAGATTAGCAGTCAAATGGAATAACATAAGAATTTCTAGAAGAATAAAACTCTGCAGAGGCCTAGAAGCCCAGCACCTTACCTACTATAGTGCTTTGGATCTCTGTGTGTAGAGCCAAGAGGCTGTCGCACACACTATCCCCCACCAACCCAAGGCTGTGCAGCAGAACTTTCAGATCCAGGTCATCTGGGATGTTCCCATCCCCTTCTCCTGAAATGTAGATTTCAAGTCCACGATTCCTCATAGCTCGGGATATTTCTCCATGAACGGGATCCATCGAGAGAAAAAGTCTAGTAATACAGTAATTCAAAGAAAAAAAAAATTAAACTCCCAGTTGCAACAAATGAGGTAGTTCAGCAACAACTGGTGAGGGCAAATCCTATGTGGTTCATCTTCAGGGAGCTCATCAAGGGAGATACCAGTAACTCAAAGTCTGCTACTTTCATCTCTATTCTATCCTCTAGTGCCAAAATGTATCAATACAGCAAAATCAGTTTCTCTAAACCTACTCTCCTTAGCAACTATTGTTTGTCTAGTGCACCTTTAATGCTATCTGAGAATGTGAAAATTCTTACTTTCAGATATTCCCCATATGAGACAGTGCAAATTCATCATTCTAACTCACCTACAGATATCAGAAAAGGGAGCAGTGTATTCTCCTGAAACAATTACCTTCATATATTCAATGTCTAGCAACATCTCCACCTAGCCATCTGACATCTCCAATGCTACACAGCGGATTCCCTGCTGACCTTCTCCATACCAAACCTGCTCCTTTGCCAGTCTTCCCTTTCTCAATAAATGACTCCCACATTTACCCAATTACTCAAGCCAAAAACTTAGGTAAAATCCTTGCTTCTTTTTTTTCAACCCACACATCCATCAGCAAGTCCCACGCATATGGCCACACTAGTCTAACCTATCCTGTATCTTACCTGAACTACTGCAAAAGACTTGTGCTCAGTCTCCCTCCTTCTACCCGTCAGCACCAACCCACTACAGGGACCTCACCTCTCGTTTATTTTTTTATTACTTCATGTTTTTAAAGTAAGCTCTGTGCCCAGTGTGGAACTTGAACTGACAACCCTGAGATCAAGAGTCACATGCTCTTGAGCCAGCCAGGAGCCCCCCCTTGTTTACTGATATGCTCCCAGAGTCTGGCAAATAACAAAGCTTCCATATATATGTATTAACTGAATCAATAAACAGGTGAACATACTTATGACTGGATGCATAAATATAACACGTAAGAAGGTCCTATCAAATGTCCACCTCTCCCATTGAGGCAGTCAGATTCTTAGGCAGAAACTTAAGAGGCATGAATACCTGAAATTGGGATTTGGTGTTATGGTGGGAGTGGATCCATCTACCATTCCTCTCTCACTAAGAGTGAGAACACCTCCGGGTTCAAGCAAAGCATTCAAACGATCCAGCACTGATGGGCTACACAGAGAGAATTCAAATACAGTGGTGACAGACTGACATGCTGCATAGTTTCTACTTTTCCTGGCACAGGCCTCCCACTGCTCCTGACCCATGTCCTCCTTCAGCATAGAACACTCCCCCATATAGAATTGTGCTCTCTCTCCCTATCCATTCCCCCTTTCACTCCCCAAGGCATGTTGCCCAGAGATTCATACAAAGTAAAAGCACAAAATATTTGTTCAGTAAGTAAATAAACTTAAGGAAAATTGTTCCATGATTTATAGCTCTTTTTGTTTCCCCTTCTATCTCCCCTACTTCCCAACATTATCAAATCAATCTGAAGGCAATTCAAACATTCTGAAAAACAATCCAGGTAGAGAAACCCATCATCTGACCTGGAGTACTTTCTGTTATGCTGTGTGCTACGGCAGTTTTATGATGCCTTTTTCCTTACTTTAGAATCAAAGCAATACACAACTGATGCACACTTTCTAAACGTCTGTCCCATAAAAGATGCTCCATTTCAAAAATCTGCCCTCAAGAATGCCCCTAACAGAGAGTATTTTTGATGTAAAATAAAAAGGTCTACCTCAAAAATGGTTGGAAAAGTAATCCAATTCTGTTAGCCTTCAGTTTAGTTCAGAACAGTCATACAGAACTAAAATCTTGCAGCTAATGACCAACTCCCTTTGTTTGTCACAAGGATCCGTCTACAGAATATGGTTGAGGATATGTTTCTAGTTAACAATGGGTTCAAAATACTACGGCTTCCAACTGGGTTTCTACTTTGACAAGCATATCCCAAATTTCAATCTTGTGATTAAGCAGAAGGTTCTTACTTGCAGAAGTTAACATTGTCCATCAAAAGCCAATCTCCAGACTTCAGAGCCTGAACCAACATGCTGTCAACCCATTCAAATGTTCCATGGCTGTGACCACTGGTGGACTGCAGAAGCTTCACCCCAAAATTTCGGAACTCTTCCACAAGTTTGGCAAACTCTGAAACGTCACAGCCACAGCACTTAGTTTCAAATCAGGGCAATAAAAAAAACCAACAAAAGAAAAACAATATCCCCTAAGAGTTTATTAAGAGAAAATCAGAAACTTATGGCCCAAGTTTTAAAAGTTTGGTAATAAAGCACAAATAGGTTTTTGTTTTTGTTTAAACAAAACAGGTTAAAAAAAATTAGGTCTGGTAGCAGAAAATACTTTTTAATGATTTTCTGAATTAATGGCTAGGTAGAGGTGACTCAAAGGTGACAGAAAAGGTAAATAATCTTAGTTACAGGGGCGCCTGAGTGGCTCAGTCGTTAAGCGTCTGCCTTCAGCTCAGGGCGTGATCCCGGCGTTCTGGGATCGAGCCCCACATCAGGCTCCTCTGCTAGAAGCCTGCTTCTTCCTCTCCCACTCCCCCTGCTTGTGTTCCCTCTCTCGCTGGCTGTCTTTCTCTGTCAAATAAATAAATAAAATCTTTTAAAAAAATAAAATAAAAATAAAATAATAATCTTTGTTACAATTTCTCAAATGAGACAAGGAGAATAATGACTCCCACCTATTACTGTATTCTTGTCAAATGAAAGGGCACTAAAAGTTGGCACAACGAAAATCAATGTCATTAAACCAGGCTTTCTTTATAGTGACCATATCATAGGATTACAGTAACAACTGCTATTTATTTGCCAAGTGATGTATAGTTTATATAGCCCATCCCTAGAAATTTTTAAATTGCTTTTTAATTGGAAATTGCCTTATGACCCTTGTTCATATCACAAAGTATAATGCATTGGACCCCATGAGGAATAAGGTTTTGACATTACCTCCACTGTTAACAACTAAAAAACTATACAAAATATATCACAACAGGGCTGTGATAACTGAGGAAAGAAAGACCTATAATAGCCCTTGATTTCTGCATGGAAGCAATTTCTGGATTGCAAAAGCAAGGAGAGGAAACTCAAACATACCACTGAGGTCTCACTGATTTGAGCAGACAGACTAGAAATCAGGGAGGCCAAAGCAACTAGACTGAAGGGCAGAGCACTCGAGGTTAAGGAGCTACTCAAAGAGCTCCAGAAATCTAGATAAGGGCCTCTGGAGTCTTTGGCGAAATAACAGTCTGTACATGCACGTAAAAGGTGAGGCTCCACAAGGGTGGGAAAACTTGCAAGGAAGGGACAATTGCTGGGGAGCTATGATTAGAACAACTCCCAGAGTTCATACAAGACTGAGTATTGCTCCAGTTCCCACCAGCCAAACTGAAGAGACCCCACAGAATACACAGGCCATTCAGGAGAGATGCCATGCAAGCTCTGCCTCAATAGTGGGCTAATCTCGGGGTGCCTGGGTGGCTCAGTCAGTTAAGTATCTGCCTTCAGTTGGGTCATGAACCGGGGGTGCTGGGATTGAACCCCACATCGGGCTCCTTGCTCTGCGGGGAGTCTGCTTCTCCCTCTCCCTCCGTATGCTGCTCCCCCTGCTTGTGCTCTGTCAAATAAATAAACAAAATCTTAAAAAAAATAGTGGGGCTAATCTAGCCCTAAGTAACGGTTACTCTGAACCGACCTTAAAAAGCTTGAAATCAAGCTTGAAAAGATCAAAATGATCTGGTTCAACATGGCGGTGTAGGAAGATCCTGAATTCACCTACCCCCATGGACACACTGAATCGATAGCTACATAGGTAACAACTTCCTCCAAAAAAAACAAACAAAAAAACAAACAAACAAACAAACAAACCAAAACCCTGAAGTCTGGCTGAGTGACAACTACACAGGAGGCAAATGAAAAAATAAAACAAACAAAACAACCCACCGCACTGAAGCAGGTAGGAAAGGCTGAGAAATAATCTCACTGTAAACCCTATCCCCAGTACTGTGACCCACAACCGGAAAGGACCTGAAAACCTGGAGCTTCTCACTATGGAGCAAAAGGTTTGAACCACACATCAGGAATCCCAACTTTTAAAACATGTACTTGAAAGGCAAGCTCTCAAAACATCTACCATCTAAAAGCAACAGGGCTTGCATCCCAAGAACACAAGACTGTGATCAGAGAAAGGGCTCATACACTCAGACTCATCCAACCCCAGGGCCCAGCTCAGAGGCAGCCAACTGCACCCAGATTTAAAGTGAAGAAGGCTTACCTGCTTGTATTAAAGACAGAACCTGAGGAGCAGGCATCTAATATAACATATATATCCTAGAGCCTGTTGGAGCACTCTCCAGGGAAGAAGACTGACAGATGCCATCTTTGGACTCTTCCTTTGTGGAGCTCAGAAGCACCAGTACCTCCCAGAAAGCCTTTTACATAAGTCTTGGGGCCCTGATTTTTATTGCTACCACCCAGGGATGCCTCTTGATCCTCTGGCTCTGGAGGCCAGGAGAGCTTGAGTTCCTGATACCATGGGACTGTAATAAATCAGTATCACCCAGAAAGGAGACAAAATTGGTATAGTCTACCAAACATTCAAAAAGAATAAGTATCAATCTTTCTCAAACACTTCAAAAAAAAAGAAAAGAAAAAAGAAAAAAAAAGATGAAGAAGAAAAAGAGGAAGAAGAGGAGGGAACTTTTCCAAACTCATTTTATAAAGCCAGTATTACCCTGATACCAAAACCAGAGAAGGATGCCACAAGAAAATTACAGTCTAGGGGTGCCTGGCTGGCTCAGTTGGTAGAGCATGCAGCTCTTGATCCGAGGATCATGAGTTTGAGCTCAAGCCCCATGTTGGGCGTGGAGCCTACTTAAAAAAATTATAGACTAATATCACTGATAAACATAGATCCAAAAATCTAACAAAACAATCAGCAAACTAAATTCAGCAAAAACAGTGAAAGGAACATACACTACAATCAAGTGGGATTTATTCCAGGGATGCAAGAATGGTTTAATATCCGCAAATCAATGTGAGACCACACATCAGCAAAATGAAGGACAAAAATCATATGATCATTTCAACAGATGCAGAAAAAACACTTGACAAAATTCAACATCTATTCATGATTTAAAAAAACTCTTAATAAATGGGTATAGAAGGAATATGCATCAACATAATAAAAGCTATATATGACAAGCTCACAAATAACATCATTACTTAACAATGAAAAGATGAAAACTCTTCCTCTGAGATCAGGAACAAGACAAGAATGTCTATTCTCGCCATTTTATTCAACACAATACTGGAATTCCAGGCCAGAGCAAATTAGGAGAGAAAAATAAGAGGCATCCAAATTGGAAAGGAAAAAAGGAAAACTGTCACTATTTGCATATGACACAATATTACATACAGAAAACCCTACACCATGCAGACACAGACACACACACACACATAGAATAAATGAATTAAGTTGCAGGACACAAGATCAATACACAAAAATCCATTGTGTTTCTATACACTAATAATAAACTATCAGAAAGTGAAATGGAAACAATCACATTTACAATCACATAAAAAAAAAAATACCTAGGAATAAATTTAACCAAGGAGTTGAAAGATCTGTATGTTGAAAACTCCAAGACATTAAGAAATTAATGAAGACACAAATAAATGGAAATATATTCCATGCTCATGGATTGGACAAATGTTAAAATGTCCATACTATCCAAAGCAATATACAAATTAAATACAATCCCTATCAAAATTCCAGGGTTATTTTTCACCAAAATAGAACAAATAAGGCTAAAATTTGTATGGAACCACAAAAGACCCCAAATAGCTAAAGCAATCTTAAAAGAACAAGCTGGAGGCATCGAGTTCCCTTATTTCAAACTATATTTCAAAGCTAAAGTAGTTAGAACAGCATGATACTGGCATAAAAACAGACACACAGATCAGTGGAACAGAAAAGAGAGCCCAGAAATAAACCCACACATATATAGTCAATTAATTTACAACAAAGGAACCAAAAATACACAATGGGGAAAGGACAATCTCTTCAATTAAAAACAGTGCTGGGGAAATTGGATAGCCACATACAAAAGAATAAAAGTGTACTACTATCCTATACTACACACAAAAATTCAAAATGGATTAAAGACTTGAACAAAAGACCTGAAACCACAAAACTCCTAGAAGAAAACCTAAGTGGTAAGCTCCCTGACACAGGTCTTGGTGATGATTTTTTTTTTTTAATAGGACACCAAAAACAAAAATAAACAAGTAGGACTACATCAAACTAAAGTTTTGGAACAGCAAGGGAAACCATCGACAAAATGAAAAGGCAATCTACTGAATGGGAGAAAATACTTGCAAGTCATATATCTGATAATGGGCTAATATCCAAAATATATAAATAACTCATATTATATATCTCAATGGCAAAATTACAAACAAACCCATTAAAAACTAGGCAGGGGACCTGAACAGACATTTTTCCAAAGACCTATAGCCAAGAGGTACATGAAAAAGATACTCGGAATCATTAATTATGAGGGAACCGTAGATCAAAATCAGAATGAGAGATCACCTCACGCCTGTTAGAATGGCTATCATCAAATAAGAAATCACAAGTGTTCACAAGCATGTGGAGAAAAGGGAATCCTTGTGCACTACTCCTGAGAAGGTAAATTTGTACAGCCACTATGGAAAATAGTACAGAAGTTTCTCAAAAAATTAAAAATGGAACGACATATGATCCAGCAACTCCACTTTTGGGCATTTATCCTAAGAAAATGAAAACGCTAACTTGAAAAGATATATGCACCACCATGTTGGCTGCAGGACTGTTTACAATAGCCAAGATATGGAAACAACCTAAATGTCTATTCATAGATGAATGGATAAAGAAATTGTGGTGTGTGTGTGTATGACAGAATATTACTTAGCCATAGAAAAGAATGAAATCTTGCCATCTGTGACCTCAAGAGCATTATGCTAAGTGAAATAAGTCAGAGCAAGATAAATACCACACGATCTCTCTTATATGTAAGATCTTAAACAAAAGACCAAGTTTCTAAATACAGAGAACAGATAGGAGATTGGGGGAGTTGAGGGAGATAAATGGGTGAACTGTTTGCTCTGGTTGTATTTTTTGTTTTTTGGGTTTTTTTAGTCTAAATAGATCAAATAAAAATACACAATCAAACTAATCCATAAGCAACTTAACTGCTTACCACAAAGTCCAGAAGTCTTCAAAGAAATGTAGTTAGATCCTTGAAAAACAAAGGGGATAAGGGTGCTAACCCCTCCCATGCAGTCAAAAATCCACATATAACTTTTGACTCCTCAAAAACCTAACTACTAATAGCCACCTTACCAGTAATAGTCAATTAACACATTGTTTACATCGTATATACTATATACCGTATTCTTATAATAAAGTAAGCTAAAGAAAATTTTAAAAATTAAAAGGAAAATACATTTACAGTACTGTACATATATTTACTGGAAAAAAGTCCACATGTTAAGTGGACCCTTGCAGTTCAAACCTATGTTGTGCAAGGATCAACAAAAATGCAGCACTAAGCAACTTAATTCAGAATTTCCAGCCTCCAATCCAAATTACTAGGCACAGGGGCGCCTGGGTGGCTCAGTCATTAAGCGTCTGCCTTCGGCTCAGGGCGTGATCCCAGAGTCCTGGGATCGAGCCCCACATCAGGCTCCTACGCTGGGAGCCTGCTTCTTCCT
Organism: Ursus arctos; assembly: GCF_023065955.2. Lineage (NCBI taxonomy): Eukaryota > Metazoa > Chordata > Mammalia > Carnivora > Ursidae > Ursus > Ursus arctos. The sequence continues at coordinate 66,993,739 of NW_026622797.1, read as the reverse complement.
CTCCCACTCCCCCTGCTTGTGTTCCCTCTCTCGCTGGCTGTCTCTCTGTCAAATAAATAAATAAAATCTTTAAAAAAAAAATTACTAGACACACAAAGAAAATATGACTTATAACCAGGAGGAAAAAGTCAACAGAACAGACCCAGAAATCATAGATGATTAAATTAGCAGACAAAGATATTAATACAGCTATTATAAAAAAAAGCACAAGCATTTAAGATAAACTGTGAACATAAGAACTAAATATATTTAATAGTCATACATCTTCATAGTAACGTTAAAAGATATAAATAAAGATAAAAAATATTTTTAACCAAAAATAAAATAGAAAAAGTGTTTCAGACTCACCTTTTCTCACTCTATTAATACCCCTAAGAAATTACTCAGTAAAAAGCAGTATTTAGCATGAGCTGTGAGAACTTACTCTAAATATTTAAATTTCAACTAAAAGATATATAGAAGCACTATACTAAAGGCTTTAAGGTCAGAGGATTAGATCCAAAACCTAGTTTAGTCACTTCATAACTATACGATATTGAGTATGTTATTTAACCTCCATGAGCATCCATGTCTGGAGGCATAAAATGGAAATAATCCTTCCTTGTAATGCAGTGGTGTTGTGAGGTTTCAAAGTAAATATCTGACATAGGACCTACCACCCACTTGGAATTCATAGCCCAATGGTGAGTTTTACAAAACCCATCTTTTAAAAAAATATATAAAGTAATGTATAACTCCATTAAATATCTCTAACAAATTTGAGTGAATGAGGAAAGGATTTCAAAACTAAATGGTGGGCTTCACTGGGAAGTGATAAATCAAATCAACAATAAAATAATTCTCTTGCCTAAGAAAGTAAACTGCTTGACCCACAGCCATGGATACATTGTTTAGAGAGCTAGAACAGAGGAGTCTCATTTGTTATCTCTAAGGAATCAACCCTTTGTAACCAGTTACAAACAGGCTTTGGAAATAAAAGACGACAACCACCGTGACTGACACAACCTATGAGCCTTTAATCTTCCCTATGAGCATGCTCGCCACCACCCAGAAAACTGCACCACAAAATGACAGAAGTGTGCATGTTAACTGAAGACTTTCTTCCACTTTTTTTTTTTTTTTAAAGATTTTATTTATTTATTTATTTGACAGAGATAGAGACAGCCAGCCAGAGAGGGAACACAAGCAGGGGGAGTGGGAGAGGAAGAAGCAGGCTCATAGCAGAGGAGCCTGATGTGGGGCTCGATCCCATAACACCAGGATCATGCCCTGAGCCGAAGGCAGACGCTCAACCGCTGTGCCACCCAGGCGCCCCTTTCTTCCACTTTCTATACAAAATTAATAAGCACATCCTAACAATCAACGTGGACTTCTATTCTTCCATTTAAAATGTTTAATTTCTTGGGAAGCCTGGGTGGCTCAGTTGGTTAAGCGCCTGCCTTTGGCTCAGGTCACGATCTCAGGGTCGTGGGATCAAGCCCTATATTGGGCTCCCTGCTCAGCAGGGAGTGTGCTTATCCCTCGCCCTCTTCCCCTCCCCCATTCCTGCTCATGTGTTCTCTCACAAGAACACTTTCTCTCTCTCAAATAATTTAAAATAAAAATTAAGTAGAATTCTTAATTTCTTGAGAAATTACTTAACTAGTTTTCTTAAAAGCCAAGAAAAAATAAAACCAGCTTGCATGCAAATGGTTTACCATTACAGCTGATTACACACAATATAAACCATCCAGCTCACTAACCAATTTCTTTGTTTTTTGCTTTGTTTAGGATCATCAATTCTGAATTATTTTACATTAGCTTCATTTTGCTTTCTAACACAAAGATTTTTAAGTTTTGTTGATAACTACTACATTAATAAAACATTACAGGTATCACCTTACAAATATATTACTACCTATATACGGACACTCTACAGACAATGCTACATACATATCTGATACACACATCCAAACACACATACCTGTCTTGGAGTAGGAGTTGATTTTATTGTTGAGTCGCTGCATAAGCAATAATACCGCTTCCAGCTTATTGACAATCTCCATTGTGATACCTTTACCACCATCTCCAAGACACTTGGGCTTATAGGTCAGAAGGAAGTGACTCCAGGCTCGTAGCACTACTTCCGCATCATCAGCACTGATAAGGAGGCTGTCTCTTAACAGTGCCCTTACAGTGCCCTCCACCTTTTCAAGCAGCTGCCTCCACGGCCGTGTAAGATCAACCTGAAATTTCCAGAGCACAAACTCATCATAGCCACTGGCCAGAGTCAAAAGAATACTCCTTTAAATTAAAAAAAAAAAAAAAATACTACTTGTAATCACCAACACAAAAGACCATCAGTCAGACCACAGCATTATATATGCTTTGCCTGAAAATGTGAAGGCAGACCATTTACCTGCTCAAATCCACCCAGAAGCTCTGTAGTGTCCATTGCACTGTTCATTGCCATGATCTTTAATGTATGACCAGTAAGGTGTGCCAGGAGCTGGACCAGGCTGGTCTTGCCCACAGAAGCTGGCCCCACAAGGATGACCATCCAGCTCATCTGCACACACTTCATAATAGACTCCAGGGACCGTAATGACTGGTGCAGGAGTGACAGGGGACGGCGGGACAGGAGAGGAACGTAACTGCCACGGGAAAGGACTGAGTAGCCCAGCTGAAAAAGACATGCCAGTGAGATTTCACAAGTGTGCCTGCGGCTGGGAGCAGAGGAAATCAAAGAAAAATGTACAAGAATAGAGGATATTTCTACATGCCTCACCTGAACATCATAGGGAGTGATGTGAAATAGTCTGGTTCCCATGTATGGGTTGGAACTTGAATTGAACACATCCTTGAATACAGCAATGACCTAAATGAAGGTAATACAATCAAAACACAAATCACTCCACCAAATTCTGAGCAAAACCTTCCAGGAAACATGCACAGCAACAGGAGTCACAACACTGTGAGTGAACGAACACTAGTCACAATTTCTTTATCCTTTTGAATTTTCTCTTATAAACTTTCTCTTACAGATTACATTTATTTAAATCTTCAGGATGAAAGCAAACTGGTACTCAAGCAAAGAACAGTCACCTAAACTTAAACTATTTGAGATTCCAGTTGAGAATGTATCATAATTAAAGCCACGGATATTACTGCAAATCTACAGATGAAAAATGAATCTGCTTTCATCATTCAAGATACCACCTAAAAAGGCAGAATGTTAGTAGTAGTCTGAAGATTATGAAGAACAATGACCATTTCTTGAGCACCTATTATGTGCCAAACATTGTAGACGTGTTTTAATAGATTATTTCTGATCCTTACAGCCTTGCAAAATAGGTATCATTTCCACTTTATAGATATGGGTAACAGGATTCATGAGAGTTATAAGGGTTTACTCATGGTTAGTAAGTTATTTTAAATCCAAGCCAGTTTCACTCTAAAACACCATTTTAGCTTTCTATTTATGTAGAATGACAACCAATGTTATTTATCTGATTATTTACATTCAATTATCCCTTCCTTATCAGAAATACAATTAGAAAACTTGCTTTTAGCCCTACTTCTTTTCTGGATTTCCTTTTGAGAGGAGTTGGGGGAGGGGAAAAGCTAGAGGTGTGTAAAATACACTAATTTAGCCCAGAGCAGCAGGAAAAATTCCAGCCACCTACAATATGTACACCAAGTTGCATGTTTTTAACAAAGCAGCAATACTCATATTAATCATTGTACACTGGACTTAAGTCAGAAAATAAAAATAACAATATTGTAAGTCACAGGAATAAAATGTATGGCCTGGTAACCACAGTCAATAATACTGTATTGCATATTTGAAAATGGCTAAGAGAACAGATTTAAAAAGTTGTCATCAAAAGAAAAAGTCTTTTGTAACTATGTAAGGTGATGCGTATTAATTATACTTACTGTGGTGATCTTTTCACAATGTATACAAATACTGAATCATTGTGCTGTACACCTGAAACTAATGTTGTATGTCAATTATACCTCAACTAAAAAAATTAGTAAGAGTTTGAGAAACATCAGAAAAAAAAGGATAAAGATAAAATCATTATCAGTACCGAACGTCGACTAGGAGTCAAAAAGCAGCACAGGAGAAAAGTGCTCCTGTCACATTTTTGGGTCCAGGTGTTCAATGAGCTTACATTCTACTCCAAAGTAGATCATCCTCTCCTTTCCCTGACAGTTTACCAGAACTAAAATTACAAATACTTTCACAATGTAGTTTAGTTTTATAAAGTCAGATTTAATTTACTCAAACTCTTCCAGCTTTGATAAGCCTTTCTCCCATTACTATTTTTCCTCATTTTGTGTGTGTGTGTGTGTGTGTGTGTGTGTGTGTGTGTGTGTGTGTGTGTGAATTACAATAACTAACACAGAGAAGTGATGGAAACCTTCTGTACCTTACAGTGACATTCCATCTGACTAACATCAATAACCCAATAACTGGCCAGGGTCTGGCCACAATGAATACAGTATAATTAGTAACTGGATGAAGAAAATAAAATACTAGCCTATGGCATACGAATTATACATAATAAAATTATATTTTAAAAAACCTAGGTGAATATTTTGTCCTAATATAATGACCAAAAGGCACTTGCACATAATGAATGAGTTAATATCTGGCTACAACTGGGATATGGAAGGAAAGTTCTAGACTGGAGTGCTGGCTCTACCACTTACTACAGGTACTCCATGACTGTGGGCATTGAATCTTCATTGGTAAGAGGTCATGATAGTGCCTCCTGTCTGCAGCTACTGTGAGTATTCTGTGAGGATGGACTTTAAATACCAAAAAGTAAAATGAATACATTATTAGATTATTAGGCTAGGAATTATAGTGTTATTTTCTATTTACAAAGAGATATTTTTACTTCCATTCAGATACAGGATATTCTCTTATGTATCTACTTATACTTTGTAGAGAAAAGACTTTGTAACTCAAAGTTTATTTAAAAACAGAACACCCTTCCCCCCTCTACTGAGTATCACCTGTCTTCTCCTGTTTCTCCCCTTTGCACCTTGTAAGAGGATGAAGACCTAGTTTTTCATTACTGGGGGGCAATACTGTTTTAAGAATAAGGGGATTAAGATGAATAAATAAAGTGTGTACTCTGAAGCAAACTACTCTCCACTTTGAGACCTCGAGGTAGGTGAATGTTCAGTCTCTTTCCTTAACTTTGTTCCCTCCAGTCTGTGTTTTATTAATGCCAGTGCTTAAGCTTTGACCGCATACTTCTGCGGGGGGTACAGCTGCTCCTTCCGCTGCCGCTTCTTGGCCTTCAGGTTTTCCTTGTGCTTGTTCTGCCAGTGGCACATGGCACGTTGTCTTCTTGGGACACAGATCCAGGGGATTGTACTTCTTGCCTTCGTAGAATCTCCTGAGGTTTCTTCTGCATCTGGTTAATGACTGTGAGAACACGGGTGATGGATTTGCCAACAACTCGGACTTTAGAGAGCTTGGAAGCAGTGTCACTTGTCACTTTGGTGACACACAGCTGGGACAGCTCCATCTTCAGCTCTTCCAGCTGTGTAAGCAGCGTCTCCCCCTTGCTGGGAAGGTCTCGAGCCTTCATCTTGGCCCTGTCTGCATAATCCACTGCTGCCGCTGCCACCGCTAAGAAGAGGCCGAGGGAAAGAGATCTTTCCTTAACTTCCAAATTCTAAGCAGCTTTACTGAGTTTAATATGAATTAGTGAGTATGCCCTTTCTCTCCCTTAGGAAGAAATCAACTTTCAGATGGAAAGAAACACAAAGAACAAGTGTGAAACTCACCTTTTCTTTGTCTTCCTTGGTTCTCATTCTCTCACCATAGACCAAAAACACATGCTGACCAGGATCATAACACCCAGGGGACTGGTCAACTAGCATCAACTGACACCAGCGGAAAAGGTCCCGAAGGTTGAATTCCCAGGGTCCTCCTTTTTGCCCCCATTTCTTCTCAACAGTCACTTCATGATCAATCTAAAACGAAAACACCATTATTGGGAAACATATCCCATAGGTAGGCGCACTGCATTAATACTATCAATGTACTACAAATGCATACCTAATCTGAAACAGAAATTAGCAGGTTTGATACAAATGTGTCTTTCTCCCAACCCAGACATCTAAACCAGGAATACTTTTGTAAGCATTAACATTGATACACACAATAGATCTGAATTACTGTAATCCTCAAATGAGTAGTTTCTTCCACTAGAAACCTGTACAATTCAATGTGGTTTATTTTAGAGAGACTGGTAAATTTGATAGTGTCCCACGATGAAAAAGTGATGGTTCTATTAAAGCATGAAAATAAAAAAACAATTAATACAAGTAGGTACCTACTTGGTTGTTGAAAGCCACCATCTTCTTAACAATATTTTTGTCAATGGCTGGAAACAGAGTACTGGCAATGAACTCCATGTCAATTACTGTAAGGGGATCCACAAAGACCTACAGAATCCAAAAAGAACATGAAGAAATGCTATTGCTTCTCTTTACTGAACACCAGGAAGGACAACCACTTATAAAGTAAAATTGTTATTTAACACCAAAGTAACAGTACCTCAGTTTAGATATATATAAAAATTCAGTTACAGAAATCTCTTTTCTTGCATTTTTAGGACACAGAATCCTATAAAATATTTGAAATACAGGGCAACAGAGGTTTTGTTGTTGTTAGCTCCACTCCAGTGAATGAAAGAAAAAAGATAACATACGACTTAAGTGTATTTGTTTATATTTTTAAGCATATATTTTTTAATTTCCTATGTATATAATGCCCTCAAAATTTTAGATGGTAAGGCATAGGAGCATTTACTTCAAAATCTCAACTTTCCAACTTTTGAGTATGTTTGAAATTCTTCATAATAAATTATTCTGAAAAGACACTCAGCAAATTATGGAAAGGGACATTAAAGAAAGCTAACAGCTAGAGCTATTTTCAAACCTGTAGACTAGTCAAACTTTGGCAAATAAATGTTAAAACAAGTAAGCATATGTGTGTACACACACACACACACACACACACACACACACACACACACTCTAACCTCTGCAAATGAGAATAAAGACAGTAAGAAAGACATCAGATGTTTATAATGATTGACTCTGATATGGAGAATACTGGATTTTTTTATTCTTCCTGGTAGTTTTCTTTTCCTTCTCACTTTAACTAAAATGCATTAATTTCATCATAAAAAAATTTCAGTATTTTACTAGATCACTTAGACATTTGGAATGGTCAAAAACCGGCCTTGATCCTGAGGACGGTAATGGAATTCCTGGAGGGGTGGTCACCTTACTCTCAACTGATAACACACAGGGTTCTCCAGGACTGAAGACAAAGGGACTCACACCAGGAGGGAGGTGATGATGGAAATCAGACACACTGATATTCATCATATAGAGACATGGAATTGAGAAACAGATTGTTAAACTGATGCTCTCTCATTCTTACAGTGAACATCCTAATAGGTATGTGCCAGCAGTCTTATCACCTTCGACACTCCACCTTTGGTTCCCATGGCAACAGCAAATCTTACCTGAGTGAATCTGTTAAGGAAAGACCTCGGCAAGCCTTTCCTCCCACCTCCTTGTCTAAAAGGATTTTGACACCCGAAAATCTTCGTCTTTTCATGCTGTACTTGAAAACTCATTCCTAACTCAGGAACGTAGATTTCTCCTCTGTGGTCAAAACAAGCGTTGAGTCCTTCCAATACAGACTGAGATGCCAGGTTGAGCTATTTGAAGAAAGTATATATATTTATTACATACACTATACAACTATAACAAAAAGAATAATATGCATAAAAATTGAATAGTGTCGTCTTCAGGAGGAAGAAGCTCAAGTAATTGATAACATTCCATTTTTTAAGATTTATTTATTTTATAGAGAGAGAGAGAAAAAGGTGGGGGAGAGAAAAAGGGGGGGAATCTCTAGTAGACTCCCCCATTGAGCACAGAGCCTGCCATGGGGCTCCATCCCACAACTCCAAGATCATGACCTGAGCCGAAACCAAGAGTCAGATGCTCAACTGACTGAGCCACCCAGGTACCCCAGTAACACTCTTTTAAGTCAAGTATATTCATCCTATTATTTCGTGTGTGTGTGTGTGTGTGTGTGTGTGTGTGACATCTGTGGTATATAAACTACCAATAACTTAAGTCAACTGAATAAATATTCGGACTGAATTTTTTAAAAAGCAGTTTAAATCTTCTCTAAAATTAAACTGTGTCCATTGTATTCAATGTAGGTATATGGACCTACCATGTACATCCCAGCTTACCAAAAAAAACTCGCAAGTATACAGATTTCACTTTTGCACTATGAGATCTTTAAAGATGAAGACAGCTCTTTACATACTTTAAATATCTTTCCCAGCTCAAATAATGAATGAAATCTCCAAATGGGCTTCAAAGTCATGAAAAAAACTACATAAGGTAGATCAACATAGCTAACTTCCACCAACATTTTTGTGGAAAAGAACAAATACATGGAGTTTCTGTGCCAAAAATGAAAAGAGCTGAATGGAGGTCTTCAGAAGGTAAGTTTACAGCTCAGGGATGCAAAGTGTGGCAGTTTTTAGGTAACAAGGAAAAATTCAATTAGGAAAATGCAAAATCAATAAAATGCAAATGGCCAAAAAAACCAGACTATATCAGAATTTCAAGTGTCATGTTTACATAAACACTACAAAGCACAAATTCCATTGAATATTCCCAAACAGCTAAAGCTCTAAAAGCTACTCTTAAATGTGACTGCAGTCAAGACTGTCTTGGGTACCTGGATGCGTTTCCACCCAATAGGAGTATGGCCTGAAGCCTTAAACTTTATAACTGGGCATTTTTCCCCCCTGGCTAAAGAATATAATACTATCAGGAATCTTTTTTCAAAAATCAGGGGGATGGGATACACCACCCTCCTCCTTAATATCTCCCCCATGATATAAGTAGGAAGCAGCTCAACCGAAAAGAAAGCCCACAGCCCACCCTCCAACTTGAGACCCAAAGGCGTCTGAATCTTGGGGACCCGGTGGCGCTAGTCTCAAAAGTTCCATCCCAGTATTCTGATCACAGCAATCATTTAAGCTCCACCACTACTTTCCAGCCTTTTCCAGGATTAACAAGGCACATCCCAAAGTGACCGCATGCCTTTGCCCATAGCCTTAAATTTTTTATTTTTGTGCATCACTTTTCCATGTCTCCAGCTGCCTGCTGGTCACTGAGATTCAGCATTTATCCCAGGTATCATGAGGGGCTCTGTTCTTCCAGTCAATAACTTATCCAATATGCACATGTAACATTTACCATTTTCTCCCCATTTTTTGTATGTCTCTTAAGATAACTTACTGCAGTCTCTCTGATGCACTTATAAAACATGTGGATGACAGTTTGTAAAACACCCATGAAATAAATACAAAATACCAAGCCAGCCCACCAGAGACCGTAGAATAAACCAGTGAAGAGACAGTTTTTCTCCAGAAGCTGGCTTACAAAAGCAGGATTTAGTGGCTTGTATATATAGGGGTTTCTATATGTACTCTCTGACAAGTGACTTTTCTTTTCTTAAAACAAACAATGGAGGACTTTTCTTCGTTAGAGATTTTGTTTTTACTAGCAAAATAGCATGACCATCCACTGAGATATGCCCTAGCAATAAGAAAAGTATGACTGCTCTTCCCATTGTAACCCCATGCTTGGCACGACGAACAGTCCTCTCACCTCATCCAACACAACCCAATGGCCTGCCTTCAGAGCCGCCAGCAAGGGGCCATCCCGCCAGGCAAACTCTCCTCCCTTGCCACCTTCAACAGGGAGATCTGCTCCAAACAAGTCTGTGATGTCCTTTGAGAGGGGACAAAAAGGAGGAAAAGCCAACATTGCATAAATTAACTAGATCCCAAGACCCTAAATCTAACACAATAAATTCTTGGGCCTTACGCCACTTTTCGTTTTTATACCCAAGGCAGAACTAATCAACCCTAGCACTCTTTACCAGGAGCCTACACATGCTCCCAAGGACCTTCTCATCACAATACTGCAAGTACCAATCGATTGGAGCTGGAGCTCTGGGTCAGTAGTTCTCAACTGTGGCTATACTTGGAAATTAATGTGAGCTTTACAGGAAACAAAAACAAAACAAAGACCAGTAACAATGTTCAGACTCTGCTTCCAGAGCCCATTCCTAGAGAGTATCATTTGTCACCTCTTGTCCCATAATTTCGTAAGAGTGCTTAAAGGCCATTTTATTTCTACTGTTTTCTGGGTTTTTTTTTTTTTTTAGAAAGAACAAAAATAAAGAAGGTTATATTACAATAAATATGGAATTGGGCAGTTATCTCTCAAAAGACAATTAGAATAAAGCATCTAGAGAGAATAATATTATAGATATCAGTTATTAATCCAAAAGGAGACTTAGTTTAGAAGGTCATGTTGCTGTGATCTTTATCATCATGAAATATTTGCAATTTTGAAAATGTCCTAACTATTTCTAAGAAACTCAATAAACAGATACAAACATTACTCCCTATACTCATCCTCATCAGCTGTAGGATGACTAAGCTTACCGTCTGCTCTGACAAGTTGATTCGAACAAGGATGTTGCCTGAAGCCTTTGCTAATGCTCCCACCAAACTTGTCTTGCCCACACCAGGAGAGCCCTCCAGGAGAATGGGTTTGTTCAGTTTTGTAGCTCTTAAGAGCCTCTGGGCATTCATAGCTGTGGTGCCTGCACTGAGTGCATAGTCGGCAATATTATTCCTGTGAAGGACAGGTCCTTAAGTAGAGAAAAGAAAAGCCACATATAAGCTGCCAAATCATGTATACATGTCAACACCAAGGCTTTAAGAATTTAACAAGTAGACTTTCAGTCAGTGAAGTACCATCTGTAGTGAAAATGCTCAGCCCTATTTCAACATTTCCCCACTTTTAAGTCATAAAATCCTTTCAAGGAATAGCCAGCAGCACATTCTTCACTGTGCCTACTACTCAGATCTCTCCCGCACTTATACCTATGCATATACTTACTAACATAGGTCTCACTGCAAGCACACATTTTTCCTTTCACAACCTACACCTGGAATTACTACATGTACTTGTACAATTTACCTTTACAAATAAGTATCTTCCTAGAAGTCAAGTGTAAGCTGGGTATGTAGGTGACATGTTTCCGTATAAATTGCATCCAAGGTTTTTAGACCTCCAAGACAATTCAGGATGCATCTTTAACCCACAGTCTAGCTGAACTGCAGAGTAATAATAGTTTTATAGGGCTTAACATTTGTGTCTCTAGGTCTCCTGGAAGAAACTTTCTGTATACCAGTTTGGAGGGCTAGGATAACATCTATTACCTCATCTATGGAAGCAGAAGCAAGAACCACCCCCCCGCCAGTGCACTAAAATATAGCTCCTACATGAGAGTACTGAATACTATGATGATGACTTAGGGAACTTACATCATGGATGCATCATCAGGGATGAAAAGTACTATTGCAGAGGGAGAGAGAAAAGGGTGATATTCCATTCGCCCAGTAACCTAGGCTGATTTTGTTCACCACTGAACCCCCAATAACTGCCACTGTGCCTCTAAGCATTTCAGACACTCAACTATTATTAACGTAGGGAGGGAGGGAGGAAAAGAAACAGATGACCGTGCTAGAGAAGCAACAAACTGAAAAATTACTCATGCCTTCTAAGATATCTAATCCATCTCATTTAAATATTTGGTAGAAGCAACCTAGTAAGAAAAAGAGGAAAGATTAGAACTGAAACCCACCTGAGTTTCCCATTTAATCATTCACTCATTCATCCATTCACTCAATCAACAGCATTTTCTGAATGCCTATGACAACTAGACTACATCTCAGGTGTCAGGGACAGAAAGATGAATGATGCAATTCCTGCCCACAAGGGTTCACAAAACTGTTTTGGTAAGCAGTGGTAAGGATCTATAGTTGATACATTATAGGCTGAATTATCACTATAGGAAAGCTCTTGTTTTGAGCACCAAATAGAAAATAAATGCATTTTTACAAGACAGTTTATTCATAGACTAAAGACTATACTTTCCCCTATTTTTATATGTCAGTTATGTATTTTTAATTCTTCATGAAATTATGGGTGGTTATGCCAAGTCAGATTCTAATTCACATAACTAGTTTAAAAATAATCATGAGTATGATACACGAAAAGTCACAATAAAAGTACCTATGATCTACAAGAAGAGAATGTTCATTATTCAAAATCATTCTTACCCCTTGGTATAAAAAATGGATGAATTCCCCAAAGGTTATCCATTCCAGTAAATTCTTTGGCCTTGAGTCTGTCATAAATCTTCAATTCGTTTTTCTGACACTCTGTAAGACGCACTATCTTGGAAAGTTTCTTGATTAAGAATTTCAGACATTCTTTGCGAGCCAAGAGGGCTGTACCAAACCCTGAGGAAGTTACCCCTAAAAGAGAGAGGATCAGTCCATCAAACAACAGCATGACACCAACCTTGCCCAACTACTCATCAGGAGCTCTTGGGCAATTACCAGGGGAATGAGGCCCTAGCTAATGTTGCACCCACAATGCAATTGCTACTGTAAAGAGTCCAAAAAGCAAATGTCTGGATCCCCATCTCCACAATTCACACATCAGCAGCAGCTTATTCAGTAAAGCACCCATGCACTCCATGATGAATCAGCCTGGAGGCAGGAGTAATTAATGTAGTACTCCTGATCATATTGGTTTATATCTCTAATCTTCACTGCTGAAAAAACAGAACTTAAACACTGAATTTTATGAAATTATGGTAAACTTAAAAACAAACAAACTAAAGGATTCAGGCCACTAACTATAAATGACTAATTCATGTTAAGAATTATCTAGTACTTCAGGAGGAAGGGCATTTCCAACAGTCTTCTTCTCACTCGTAATCACCATTTCATGTTTACCAAGTCCCTGGCCTATAGGCAATGAGGAGTTGCAACCTATCTTTTATATCAACCACCTCTCAAAAAGAGTAGAAAGAAAAAAAAATCCACTCTGGGTCTTGGAAATGTTAGAGTAAGTGATTTTTTTTAAAGTATCTGGGTCAGAAGTCAGAGGTCTGAGCTTGCTCTGTTTCATACTCCCCTCTACCCTAACCCTCTTGTCCCCACACCATCTAACAGACAACATACCTGAACCTATTCCATCTATGTACACCAGGCATGCAGCATGGACAAATGATGTCACAGTGGAGATGGTCTCTGGCCTTTTCAAAGCAGCTTCCTCCCCCATTGTGTTCATGAAGTTAACCCAGGACAGGATATCTCTGATACTGACCACACACCTTCGGCCAAATTCCTGGTGGGTCAGCCAATCAATGAAATCCAGCATCACCTCAGCTATGTCAGTCCCTAAGACACAAGGAGGCAAAGGCAGTTGCTTAGAGGTAGTTGTATCGAACACTCCAAATGGTTTTGTAACGTGGGGCCCAGAGACGGCCTAAAAGAGGTCTGTGCTCCATAAGGTTATATGCATATTTTTGCAAAAGTACGTAACTGCTTTTTCTAAGGAGAGGGGGTCCATAGCTTTTATTACATTCCCAAGAGGTTCATGAATAGCATTCCACACCTACCAATTACCTTGAGAATTACAGCCTAAAAAGCAATCCTGAAAACTGCTCAGAGAGTATTCATTTGGTTCATGTTCAGATACAATTCTGAAGACACAATGATTTTAGAAAATTTATAAATTTTATTGTATTTTAAACTGATTCACTGGAATGGGGATGCTGTATTTTCAGTGGCATTTTTTAAAAAGATTTTATTTATTTGAGAGAGGAAGAGAGGGAGAGAGGGGGAGAGAGCAAGGGGAGGGGCAGAGGGAGAGGCAGAATCAGATTCCCCGCTGAGCAGGGAGCCCGATGTGGGGCTCGATCCCAGGACTCAGGGACCATGACCTGAGCCGAAGGCAGATGCTTAACCCACTGAGCCACCCAGGCGCCGCTTCAGTGGCGTTTAGTTTAGGCTTCTTGTTTTATTAAATCAATGAATCCATCAGAATTCAGCAAATTAGAAGATTCATAAATTTTGTTTCATGATTTGAGTTAGAGGACTATTCTAATTACCACAATTTCATATTGTAAAATATTTGGAAACAAAATACTTAATTTAGATTAGAAGCAATGTCAATTAAGTTTAATAAAGCACTTCATGTAACTCCTGAAGTCAACAGTAAACATTTATCTAAGAAGTGTGAATACCAAAGAATGTTTTTTTAAAAAAGGAAATACAATGAGGTGCAATCAGAACTGCTATAATATAGAGTGGACCATGCAGCAAAAGCCTTCAAGGCTATACTGCAAATCACTTAGAAACAAACTATCTAGTTAGAAGAAAACTACTAATTACAAAAAACCCCCACAAAATCTTTAAAAAGATCGTAAAATGACAACTCAAGGGGAAAAAATCCAGTCACAATGAGGAAAGAAATTAAATGCTGTTTTAGCAACTACATATTAAACATGAATACTTGGATCCGCATTTCAGAGTGGAATAAATTTGAAATAAATCAAGGACTTAATGGACAACTTTATCCATTGTTAGAGGGTAATTAAACCTTAACTATTAGAAAATCATCAGGTAAGGTGGATGGGTTCATACATGTATTTTTTGTGAGAAATATTAAAAGGTAACAGGAAATAGGAATCCATGTTATAAATGTAATAAATACTAGTATGTAAAATGATTGGGGCGCCTGGCTGGCTCAGTCGGTAGAGCATGTGACTCTTGACCTCAGGGTCTTGAGTTTGAGCTCCACATTGGGTACAGAGATTACTTAAAAAATAAAAATAAAATGATTGATATTTATGAAAAAGTAAATCATACAGAATGCTCATCACTAGTAATTAAAGGAAATGAAATCTTAGACTACCTATTAAAGTAACAAGAATAAAAGAATGGATTTCATTATATAAAAAGAGACAACAACAACAACAACAACAACAAAAACCTCCATGTTGGAAGGACTATGCCAAGCAGGCACATTTACTAAGTTGCTGGTAGCACTGTGAATGGGACCATCCTGCTGGAGAAAAATCTGGCCATAACCAATGAGAACTATGAATTTCCTTATTTCTACTTTTAAAAATACAACTCAAGGAAATAACAATATGTCATTTTAACAAAAACACAATGTCTTCAGAAGTATTGGTCAGAAGAGTGGGAGAGTTTAAAAAGCCCACATGCCTTTCATCATAAAAAAAACAAAAAACGAAACAAAAAAACACAAAAAACCCCACTGATGTCACTGAATCTTTTCTGTTTTGTTCATACTATGGATGTATAGATAAAACTACTACAGAGCTTTGTGAACGAAAGCTCCTAGAGAAAAGAACTCAGTGGTGTTTATATTTCGATTAAGACAAAGTAGTAATTATATCTTAAGTATTCTGAATAGAATCAGAATTCAATTTAGAATTCATTATTAGTTAAAATAATAGATTCATTAAATCTTACATAGCTTTATAAAGAAAATCTGGAAATAAAAGCTTTACCTAGTTTCCTGTTTTTAAGAACGTTTTTACACTGTGCTAACCTGATCCATTTCCAGATGATAAAAATTAAGCCACTTCTCCCTTACTCTCCTTGTTCCCTCAGGATCTCTAATGCCTCCCCAAAGACGTTGCTGCCATGTAGACTTTACAAAGCTTACAGTAAAGAAGCTCCCTAAGGACAAGCATTGAGGCTCAGAGTTGAGGCCTAGGGGCCGCAGTGCCAACTGCCCTGTAGAGAAACTGTTCACTCCGTTAAACGTGAAGCCCACTGGTGGTGGGGCCAAGGTGGCAGTGTAATTACAGCTGCATTCTCTCCCATTCTTATTACAATCCAAATAACTTATAAGAAGAGCATGCAGCCCATAGGAGATACAGAGGCTGCGTCCAAGGGGAATTCGGCCCTCACGCAGAGCAAAAAGACAAACCATGCCTGCTTAGTAATTTGTCTTCTCCTTCTTTAACTGGAATTCTCACAATAAATGCAGCATTGCGAACAGCACACAACGAAGGTAAGTAAGAAGTTCTGAGTATGGGCCTTGGACCAACATTACTGGCATCACCTAAGAACTTCTTACAAAGGCAAAGGCAAATTCTCAAGCCCCACCCCAGACTGACTGAATCAGAAACTCTAGGTATGAGGCCCAACAAGCTTTATTTCTACAAGTCCTTCAAGTGAGTTTGGAACTCGAACAAGCAAATACTCTTTTATACATGCTTTAAGAAAGAGATTTTTTAAAAAGGGAGAGAAAACGATCCAAAAAAACTGTATTAAGGCTTGAAACCAGAACTTGGTTGTAAATTTAGCCCTTCAATGTGAAAGATAAATATATATACATCATGATGAATGTTAAGTAGACTTACTGTGATCATTTCACAACAGATACAAATATTGAATCATGTTATGCACCTGAAACTAATATGATGTTGAATGTTGATTGTACCTCAATAAAAAACATGCATGTATATATCAAAGCAATCTAGGCTCAATAAAAGAACCATATAATAAATGCTTTGACCCTTACTAGATCTCTTAAAAATTGCTAAATTTAGGCTTTAGGTATACAGAAGTTTTTTAATACTATTCTTCTATTTCCTTATGTTTTTTTTAAAAAACTTTTATAATGAAAAGAAAATTCTTCTTAGAGAGCAAGTGGGGGTAAGAAGGAGAGAGAGCCACCCAGGATTTTTTTTTTTTTTTTAAGATTTTATTTATTTATTTGACAGACAGAGGCAGTGAGAGAGGGAACACAAGCAGGGGGAGTGGAAAGGGAGAAGCAGGCTTCCCGCCAAGCAGGGAGCCCGATGTGGAGCTCAATCCCAGAACGCTGGGATCATGACCTGAGCCGAAGGCAGACGCTTAACAACTGAGCCACCCAGGCGTCCCCAGAAAATTTTTAAATAAAGTTAATAAATTAGTTGATGACAGGGACACTGGGTGGCTCAGTCAGTTGAGCATTGGACTCTTGATTTCGGCTCACGTCATGATCTCACGGTCACGGGATCAAGCCCTGCGTCAGACTCTGCACTCAGCAGGCAGTCTGCTTCAGGATTCTCTCTCTCCCTCTCCCTCTGCCACCACCCCCAGTGCACTTGCACTCTATCAAAAATGAATCTTTAAAATAAATAAATAAAACTTTAACATATATTTTTAAAGTATTTTGGTATTATTTCTGATTTTAATTAAATGAAATCTTAGACCTATTCCTATTTTCTAAGACATGACTTCTAATTTTCATTGGCTTCCTAAGTTTGGGAATTATGCTTACCACCTGAAAGCTCTCACCTTTATGATCTATTCTGCCCAGAGACAATCCTGGACGAAGATTATGGCTGATAACCTGAATTAAATCTTCACGATTTGTGCTTTGTGGGCACCATATTTCCGTAAACCGGTTTCTTAAGGCAGGAGACAGCTACAAGAAACAAAAATTTCAATTTGAATGTAATACCTATGAGGAAAACCAGAAAACAAATCCTTTGAAGGAATATTAGCTGATGAGTTTAACAAATACTAGATGCTTCTTTTATTACCACTACTACAGTTTATTGAAGACCTACTTTATCTTAGCTCCTTCCACAGGTCATCTCATTAGTCTCCACCACACCCTCCAAGACAGTATTCCCATCACTTTCTTTATAGACAAGAGTGCAGAACTTCAAGGGCTCATAGAAGAGGTCATGCAAGTTGAAGTCCAGCCCCAGTGGGTGACCGCCAAACCTGAATACTATACCCTAAACAAACGCCCTTCCTTTACCTTCAGTTACATAACCAGTGCTTTCAAGAAAATCAAAGCTACTATCCCACAGGGCACAGCTGTCTGAAGTAGAAAGAGAAAACTTCTTTTATGTGGCTCGAAGGGGGACAGTGAAATTATTAAGGAGGTACATATTTTACCTTTTGTATAACAAAGAATTGTTAGTTCTTCCAGTCTTTATGGTCTTTGCCCTCAAAATGGATTCCTCTTACCTTCTTAACCTTCCCCTATGTCAATTAACCCCTATTTACAAGCGTATACAATGCCACATTTGCACGTAACCTAGCTTATTATTGCTTTCCTTTTACTTGGTAAACTCCATCCATCTGTCTGGCCTACTGCAGCAGGACTAGCAGCAATGCCTATACTCAGGAGCAGCTCAGTCAAGACCCAGTGAATGTGTGAGTGTTCCTTGCTGCCATCCTAGACAAGCAGTGCCACTGGTCATCCTACCTCACTCTGCCTGCTGGCAGGCAAAAACAAAAAAGAACCTTCCCTTAGGTAAAAGTTGGCAATGTTCTTCCAAGAAAAACTTAAACTATCCTAATTTAAGCTAACCTTAATAAACACAACCTTGAAATCTGACCTTTCTATGCTATTCTCACTTGCCAAAGAACCAGTTTTCATATTATGTTTGAAGCTGTGATATATTTCTTCTTATTTCCTCTCTTCAGAACATTTCAAGAAGTGTAGTGATAATCCTTCATATTATGCTACAGAGGAAAATCAGGCCCAAAACACCATATTCACATATCAGGGACACCCACCAAGTTACCAAGAATTTTAATTACTTTCATTCACAACCCCTGTTTCTTCTCATCACACCTGACCTATCGCCACGTCACCATTTTCCTAACAGACCAGGATCCCACACACAACACAGACTTCTCCACTGAGAGACTCCGCAAGCCTGAAAGACATGGTGTTCAGGGTACTGGATCCTGGCTGGATCCTAACAGCCAGCCTCTGAACAGAAGGCTGCTCTCCACCTTTTCCTTTACCAATAGTCTGAGGGTAACCCACATGACCCCTGGGGAGAACAGATACACTCCACCTGCAAAATAAGAAGCGGTTCCTGGCTGCAACACTTTTGTCACTTTAAAACACTCAAAGCCAAACTCATGTTTAAGGGAGGAGACCCCAGAAACAGAGTTTAAGATTAAATTTCAGTTTCAACTTTCTCATCCATGAAAGTAGGAAAATAACTTTCACACAGAGCTCTTGTGAGAATTTGTTATGGTAACATGTAAAGAGCTGGGCAAAGTGACTGAAACAATGAAATTTCAGGCACACACAGTGAGATATTAAAATAAGGAAATGATTATGTCAGAATTTCTCAACTTTGTAATAATTCTAAAGTATCTTTCTAGGTTTTTAATTTTTACCCAATATAAAATTCCAAATGCATTTGTACATATTATATTTATAGCTGCCAGTGAGCTGAGGTCAAAAACTAGAAAAAAAATAATGCTTCAGGAACACAATTTTACCTCTTTTTTTCCAAAGTCGCCCCCAGGGTTCATGGTTGCTAAGATACGGAACTTTTTCCCAGCAGTCAACAGCTCTACCTCATTATCCTTGTCCTCTACACTGCCTTTTTCAGCTAATACCAGGGACTTTTCCACTTCAAGGACACTAAAAGACAGAAATATTAGAGAATATAAGATTAGAAAAGGCTTATGTAACCTTTCTATTTTGTGGTCTTCAAGTTCTTTTAAAAAGGAAAAAAGTTATCTCCTCTGCTGAGCTTTTTATTTAGTTAACACTTTCCTAGCACGAATTTTTTTTTTTTTTCTCTTTATTTTATTTATTTATTTTTTTTAATGATTTTTTATTATATTATGTTAGTCACCATACAGTACATCCCCGGTTTCCGATGTAAGGCTCGATGATTCATTAGTTGTGTATAACACCCAGTGCACCATGCAATACGTGCCCTCCTTACTACCCATCACCGGTCTATCCCATTCCCCCACCCCCCTCCCCTCTGAAGTCCTCAGTTTGTTTCTCATAGTCCATAGTCTCTCATGTTTCATTCCCCCTTCTGATTACCCCCCCTTTCTTTATCCCTTTCTTCCCCTACCGATCATCCTAGTTCTTATGTTCCATAGATGAGAGAAATCATATGATAGTTGTCTTTCTCTGCTTGACTTATTTCACTTAGCATTATCTCCTCCAGCCTAGCACGAATTTTAAAATGACTCATTATCCCAATTCCTCTGTAATGGAACAATATTGCTGATCAAAAGAAAAAAAAAAATCCCTTTATCCACTTATTGCCCCATTAAGGCATCTGTTTTAAAAATGAGTGTCTTGTATGCAAATATTCATGGCAGCATTATTCATAAAAGTAGAAATAACCCAAATACCATCAGGCGGTGAACAGATAAAAAAAAGATATGGTATATCTATACAATGGAATACGCTTAGAAATAAAAACGAACAAACTACTAACATAGGTTACCTCAAAACAATGCGAAGTGTGAGAAGAGACCATTTATATGTAAGGTGCTGAAAAGACAAATATTTTTTTACAGAAAGTAATTTAGTAGTGGCCTGGAGTAGGAGGTGGCATCAGAAATAAACTGTAAAGGGGTAGAAGGAATCCTACTGGTATGGTGGAAATGTAAAACTGGATTATGGTGCAAAACTCAGTAAATTTACTAGAAGTTGTTGAATTATACATCTAAAATGGATACATTTTATGGTAAATTAAACTTCAAAAAAGAAAAACAGGTATACGTCAAAATTCATATTAGTCTGAGATTTAAGGCTGTACAACCATACCGCATCTTTGAAGAATTTAGATAATGGTCACATAAATTGCCTTAAAAAAGAGTTTTAACTTCGGTTCATTTGCTTTTAGCCCCACCATTCCGCAGTCCCATCTTACTGATTATTGACAACAAAACAGAAAAACTAGGCCTCTTAAACTACTGAGTGCTAAACCCAGAAAAAAAAGAAAAAAAAAAAACCAAACCCCCCCCAAAAAAAAACAAAACCAAACAAACAAAACCAAACAAACCAAAAAACAAAAACGGTAACTCATTATCATTTTCAAACATTTACTATGCACCTATGAAAAACATTACTGTGCAAGAGAATACCTATAAAAACCAGACCAGTATTCCATAGTCTATGGAATATTATTTAGCCATAAAAAGGAATGAAATCTTGCCATTTGCAACAATATGGACAGAACTAGAGGGTACAATGCTAAGTGAAATAAGTCAAAGAAAAATACCATAGGATTTCATTCATACATAAAATTTAAGAAACAAAATAAATGAACAAAGAAAGAAAGAGAACAACCAAGAAACAGACTCTTAACCATAGGAAAAAAAACTGATGGTTACCAAAGGGGAGGCAGG
Organism: Ursus arctos; assembly: GCF_023065955.2. Taxonomy (NCBI): domain Eukaryota; kingdom Metazoa; phylum Chordata; class Mammalia; order Carnivora; family Ursidae; genus Ursus; species Ursus arctos. Next base: position 66,972,587 of record NW_026622797.1, on the reverse strand, counting down.
TGGGGGCGATAGGTGAAATAGGTGAATGGGATTAAGAGTAGACGTATCATGATGAGCACTATGTAATGTATAGAATTGTAGCATCACTATATTGTACACCTGAAACTAATGGTATAGGTTAACTACATGGGAATTTTTAATCTTTTAATTAAAAAAATTTTTAACTGATTAATTAAAAAATAACCAGACCAGTGAAAACATCACACACAGGGCAAACCTCTTACACATATACCTATTGAGTCTTTCCAGGACAGAGTCGTCAGCCAGTGAGATCTCATCCAAGAGAAAAAAGCCATCTTCTTTCATGGCCAGAACAAGAGGACCATCATGCCACTCAAAAAGTCTTGATGTATCAATTTCTTCCTACAATTTGGAAAAGAAGGTGTGAAATTAAAGACCAAGTGGGCCCACGAGGCAATACACGCATAGCTAGCTGGTGTCTGCTGGAGTAAGCGGTCATTCTGCAGAAAGTAAGGGTCTAAGAACAAAGAATAAAGCCTACACAACAGGATGCTCCTCAAAGTCCTTTGCAGACAAGTGAAAACCTAAAGATATACATCAAACCTGGGATCAAAACCTCACCATGAATACGTTCCACAGCTGACTCATGCACAAAGCCAAGTGCAATTCTCAAATGAATGAACACCACATCATTCACTACCGAACAAACCTTGTCCTTTGGCTTCTGTCTCACCGGCCGCAGTCCCCCCAGGAAGTCTGATGTCTCCATGTGTAAGTGGCAGTTGACAGAGTATAGTTTCTGATTTGCCAAGCCTGCAAACACCTGACAGATCGTAGTTTTCCCACACCTGTTAAACGGATACATACCAGATTAATAAGAACCATAAATTCCAAATGTACAAGAACAAACACCCAGTCAGCACAAGAGGGAAGCTCTGGTGAGAGCCTCACTGCAGCAGCAGACACTGCTGGCCAACACATGACCTCTGCACCCTGAGCTTAGGACACCCTCCCCCCAAACAACAGCACCCTACGGTGTTCCTTATACAAAAAAGTACACACTACCTGAATTCCATCCTTTTCTACTTCTACCAACAACCAACAAGGGATGGGAAAGAAATCTAAACCTTACAGACTTTCAGGAGAGGAGCTCATCTGCTCTTCTCTATAGATCTATAGAATGAATGGCACTATTTACAAGAATTACAAAGAAAAAAACAACTCCAGTGATAATAATACAAGAAATCATTCTTTTCTATCACAAAGGTCTGAAGGAAGAGGAAAGTGAACAGTAATGGGTCTCTTACATGATCCTTTAAAAAAAAAAAAAAAAAGAAAGAAAAAAGAAAAAACAAAGATTGCATTCCTGATAATCCTTCGCAGGTAACTCAAATACTCCTAAGGAACTGAACTGAACCATCATGAGTTACTGTCACAGAAGCACAGGGTTTTACCCAGTGTCTCCAACCAGCAGCACTGGTTCACCAAATTCCAGCGCCCTTCCCACCAGCATCGCCAACCTCCGCATGCCCTCAGTCCACACAATGTGGCTGAACGTAGACTCCAGTGTGGATACCTGAGTGGACAATTTACCTATAAAACGGAGAATAAATATTTAGCTTCTAATAGGAGCACAGCTCAGTTCATTTCCTCTAGATATTTTGACCTACTCACTCAGTAATTTTAGGACATTTTCCTTGGAGAAGAGGGATTGAGGACACAATTTTTTCTTGAAATGTTTTTCAAGGACTTCTTGAATCACATCAATCTCCTCCTGCTTCCTGACTCGGCCTGCGAGAAGCATAAATCCTTGAAAAAATAAAAATAAAATTAAAATTAAAAAAAAAAGAATCACTGAGTGTCACGTTAAAATACCAAGGGATATTGAGAATACGGAGCAACAGCAACCTTCTTAGCTGCTGGTGGTGAGAGTAACTAAAGAACTACTTTGGAAAACTGGGAGAATCTACTGCAACTAACCTTATGCCTGCCCAGTCCCCAGCAACATGACTTGCAGGTAGACCCAAACACAAATGAACACATGTGCACCAAAATACATATATAGGAATGTTCAGAGCGGTTCCATTCATAATAACTAGAAAGTGGAAATAACCCAAATGTCCACCAACAAGAGAATGAATAAGCATATTATGGTATCTCCATACAATGGGTTACAACATAATAATAATTTAAAAAGAATGAATTCCTAATACACATAACAGCATGGCTGAACCTCACATTAGGCTGGGTGAAAAGAAGTCAAACCCAAGGAGTACATACTGCATGATACTAGCTGAAGCTCAAGCATAGGCAAAAATCAGTGGTGATAGAGGTCAGAGCAGTGGTTACCTCCAGGGGAGGTTAAGACTGGCAGGAACCATGAAGGAATCTTTTGAGGTACCGAAAAATATTCTATACTTTGGCCTAGGTGATGATTTACATGGGTATGTACAAATGTTAAAAAAAAATTAAATCTAGCTTATACATGAAAAAATAAAGTACTACATTCACTTTACTATATGTTACACCTTGATTAAAGAGTGTTACGTTTTTTTAAAAAAAATGTTCCTCCACCTATCTACTTTTTACCAGTAAAGAAAAAATACAACTCTCATGGGTTAGTTTTACTTACTCTCCTTATTAACCACTCCATTAATGACTCATTAGTACCTTTCAAATCAGTAGATTCTGAAATGCTTTCTTTCCTATAGAGAAACATATAACTTCTTCCCATGGATTAAACTAAAATGAGCAATCATGAGTCTCAGATGACATAACTACCTTCCCTCAGAACCATGACAGTACCTGACCAACCTGTCAGTTTTCTTCCTTTCTTATTTTTTTTAAAGATTTATTTATCTGACAGTACACAAGTGCACAAGCATGGGGAGGGGTAGAGGGAGAAGGGGAAGACATGGGGACCCTGAGATCATGACCTGAGCCAAAGGCAGACGCCTAACTGACTGAGCCACCCAGGTGCCCCAACCTGACAGTTTTCTGTATAAGGCACAAGCACGACTACCTACGATTAGTGAGTTGCAGATAAATAGTCCACAAAGACACCACCAACCACCCGCCAAAACTCTTACATAGGCATTGTGCCTCTATCTGAAACTGTAGAAACCCAAACATAGTGGCACAGAGGCCTGCAGAAAAGAACCATTTTCAAAAGCACCTGGCACTTGAGGGAAAAAGACCATTTCTGGAATACTCAGTAAAATGTATATATTGACCACAACTTGGGAAAGATTTATTTTAATAAGAAGGTTTGATATTTGACATAACTTCACAGTTTGAAAGCATCCAACTGAAAGCATACCATCGTTGGCTAAATGCTGTAGCCAGTCATACTCTTTCTCGGTCTGTTCAGCCAATCTGTATCTTTCAGCCCACCGAAACAGATCACGAAGAGTGATGAAGCCCTGTTTTCCAGCAAACACTGAAGAACTTCTGCGATAGGACTATTAAAATATCAAAACAAATGAAAAAGAGCAATGACAAGCACACTGTACAACCTATATACAATTTTTAACAAATTTATGCTCCAATAAAAATGATTCATTCCACTGAGATTAATTTTTGAAAAAAGTAAATGGACTATAATCCTTTGAAGATAAATATTCAAACTCATGTAGAAGAGTATAAATTCCAAAGCACAACACCAAGAAAAAAAAAGGAATTCCATTTCTTACACCATATATAAAAAATTATGAATACAAATGATGGCAAACATGCAGAAACATTAATCCCATAAGGTGGGAACATAGTCGTAAGATTGTCAATTACTATTAGCTTTCTAGAAACTAAAAGTGTATTAATTCTGATAAAGGACACTTTTAACACCATAAAAAGGGCTTTTCAAAAAACAAAGGAACTGTAGCTTTGCAGAATTGACAAGGGAGAGACATAAAAAGGATATCTTTAGTTATGTCCATTCAAGGACTAGATCCATTTAAAAAACAAAAATTGTAGTTTGTCAATGCCAAGTTCCAATCTAAACAAAATGTTCCAAAATTACCCACAAGTAGGGAACTGTTACCATATGACTATGAGAAAAACTATAACATGGTATCAAATTGTTCATTTACAAAACCACAAAATGTATATTAATGGAGTGCATTTTACGATAATATCCTTAATTTGAGAAAAAAATAGATGGACTGCTGTGTCTACCTGAGAAGGCTATCAAATTTTAAATTTTGATCACGAAATCTAATCAATATGTTCCATTTGAAAGTAAGTGAGAGAGATGAAATACCTGAAGGTCCAGCATGACTTTAACCAACTTGCTACAATAGGAGGGTGGCAAACTACAGCGCTTATGCAAGATTGTTTCCAACTCAGAACTAGGCAATTCATCAAAATGCAATTCCACAAACCGATTCCTGAAGGCTCTAGAAAGCACCTGGGAAACACACAGGAAAAAAAAAAAACATGACAAAAAGAGCCTCTTACCCAGTTTCCAAAATGGAGGCTCTGTTATTTGCCACAAAAAGAAAAACCCTTCAAAAGAAGTAAAAACATCCCAGTCTTACCAAGAAAGATTTATTACTTGATGGAGTAACAAACGGGAGTAAGGGGCAAATGCTACACACCTTTCTGCCTCCATAAAGTCCTGGGGGATTCTGGGTAGCAAAAAGCATGAACCGAGGGTGAGCTTTAACAACTTCTTGTGTTTCTGTGATGAGCAATTCACGGTTATCATCCAGCAATCTGTTCAGTGCCTCTAGCACATCAGTAGGGGCCAAATTTAATTCATCTAAAATAATCCAGTAGCCCTTTCTCATAGCATCAATAAGAACACCTTAGAAAAAACAAACACTGAAGATTAGTACATAAATTAGTCCACAAAGTTTTAAAAAATGTTATATACAAATCAACCAATCCTAGACCATTACATTTCAAAATAAATTACTTCCTGCAGCTAGTCATGCCCAAAAATAATATGTGATGTCAAATATCAAGAAAGGACAATTTTCAATTAAAGTTATCATTTCACACAGAAGGGGAGCCAAGGCTGACAAATATCATATTTCCCATTTATTTTCCCCCTGCAGTCTAATTTCATTTAAATCACCACATTCTCATATCTATTCTCAGCTTCCCTCTGTTCAACGCTCACCACATTTTTCTTAGTCTCTAGGAAATGAAGTAGCAGTTCAATTACCCTCTACAAAACTTGGTCCTAGTTCTCCGTACAGCTAACGAGATCAGTGAGGCCCAAAGGAAGCTGGATCTCCCCTAGCCAGGGAGATCAGGGAGAAAGACAAACCATCTGTTATGGCAAAGGCCAATGTGCCTCAACTGGAAAGGATGAAGTTTACATGGGGAAATGGGTTTAAAAGAATGAACACCTATACCCATGGAATGAAATAATAAATCCTACCTTCTTTAAATACAAGCTTCCCTGAAGAGTCAGATGTATAACAACCAATGTACTCCTGAATATCCGTGTGTTCGTGATTGTTAATACGCACACAATGGTTACCAGAAGCTGCTGCCAGCCACCGGATAAGGCTTGTTTTACCAACTGATGTCTCTCCCTGAATCAACACTGGATAGGTTCTTGAAAAGATCAGCCAATAAAGCAATTTAAGAAAAAAAAGACAGAAACCAGAATTCAAGTAGTATTAAAAGGAATGTATCATTTATCACCATAAAAAGACATTTTTATATACCTACACACCACTAATGGAATGTTTCGTAAGCCCTGAGAAGTTTCTATGTAAAAGGGGTTCCTCAGAAAATACTGAGGAAAGCAATCTCAACCTTTCTTGTAGTACTTGTGAGAAACAGTAAATGGGACTAGCTGTCACTCACTTAAATAATGGATAAGTATTCACCAGCAAAATACTGAAAAACAAGCTTAAAGATGGCCAAAATAATCTGCATCTGTATTGCTTCCACCAAAAGGTGCAACTAGAAGCAATGCTTTGTGCCAGGAGAAAAGTATGGACTTGGGAAGGAATTACTCACTTAAGCCAATAAACAACAATAAAGCACTTGGAAAATCAAGGAAGTAAGACTAGAATGTCATCAATGCCTATGCTGGTAGAACTTCTGAGAAGCAAAAGAAAAGGTCCACACACCCTGCAGAAACCACTCGGACTATGTCTCTCAGGTTTAGCTTAACAGAAGATGTAAGAATGTAGGTCTCATCTATTGTAGGTTCCTTGTCTCCCACCGAAATCCAGTATCCTTCGACCTGGATAAGCCGGCCTCCTTTTGGTTCTGGAATAGGCTGAAAGACAAAAAAGTTAGAGAAATAACCTACAGTCCCGTGACAACTATGGCATCCTTTCAGAGAGGGGTGTAGGTTGGAAAAGAAGTTATCACCAAGAATGCTGCCCCAAAGTAATCCGAAGTCCCTAATAAGATTCTTTCTTTCTTAAGAGTAAGGAATCAACATAAAAATAAGCCTGTTAGTTGGTAAACCACTTTCTCAGCATCTTTCACTCCCATGTTATTCTAGAATTTCCTTTGTCAAACTGAAGTGGTGAGTTTGGGGAAGACCTTGAATCAAATAGTTTCTTAAATAGTTAATGATTTAGTTCTTTTCTCTCACCTCCCAAAATTCCCACCCTGATGAAGTATTTTGGTCAAAAACATGTAGTTCATATAAACCACGTTCCTAAAAACAGGACCAGTGTTGAACTGAAGGACCGGAGCTTTGCATTATTACATTCTGGATCCCCTAGAAGACATTAAAAATAAAAGTGACCCTCCAGGGTCACTTGGGTGGCTCAGTCGGTTAAGTGTTATACTCCTGATTTTGGCTCAAACCATGATATTGGGGTTGTGAGACGGAGCACCACGTTGGGCTCTGCGCTGGGCGTGGAGTCTGCCTAAGATTCTCCCTCTCCCCCTCCCTCAACCCCTCCCCACCAAAATAAATAAACAAACCCCCCCCCCCAAAAAAAAGTGTGACCTTCCAGAGAAACTACTCTATCAAGGATAATAGTGCAAATGACATAATCTTTCAAAGATATGATAGGAGTTATTAAGTTGATTTATAACATAACTGTCATTTTCATAGATCAAAAATGGTCAGAAGTGGTCAGATCTGTAGCTATGAAAAAGTGTTCTAAAACATTTAGTTCCCTAACGCGAAGCTACTAAAACTTCTTTTAAGAGCTCCTCAACTTAGCTCAGGAGCAGTGGGAAAAAAAGATATTTAAACTTCCATCATATGGATCCATTAGGAAAATACAAAAAAAAGTAAAGGACAGTGGTATTGGAATGATAATCACAGCAAGCTTGAGCCTTTTTTCAATGTATTTATGGTTTACCAAAAGTATATATTCATATGTTACTTGTATAATTTTTAAAAAGGAAAAAATACTGAATCCAAAGTAATCCTAAGTCCCTAATAAGGTTCCTTCTTCCTTAAGAGTAAGGAATCAACATAAAACAAGCCTGTTCATTGGTAAACCACTTTCTCAGTATCTTTCACTCCCATGTTATTTGAGAATTTCCTTTGTCAAACTGAAACGGTTGTTGTATTTAATAAGGAAAAAAATGCCCAACCATCAATCAGATGGGAAGTGTGTACACAAATTATGGTGTAAGCAACAAAATACTATGTAACCATTAGAAACCATGCCACAGTGATATCTGGTACAGACACGAAAATATAGGATATAGTTAGGCTAAGAAAGGAAGCTACAGAAAAGTATTATGATTCCTTTTAAGTCATTTATATTAGATATCTGTTTAGAATTTGCGCCCTTACTAAATGAAATAAGTCAGTCAGGAAAAGACAAATACCATATAACTTCACGCATACGTGGAATTTAAGAAACAAAAATGAACAAAGAAAAAAAAAGACAAACCAAAAAACAGACTCTTAACAACAGAGAACAAATTGATGGTTACCAGAAAGGAGGTAGGTGGGGAGATGGTAAAACAGATGATAGGGATTAAGAGTACACTTAGCTTCAGCAACAAGTAACATACAGATTTGCTGAATCACAGTATTGTATATCTGAAAATAGAACACTGTATATTAAATATAGTGGAATTAAAATAAAAAATAAGAAAGAATTTGCCTTGATAAAGCTATACACACACTGTCAGAATTTGAATATTTAACAAAATACATATATAATTTAGGTGGAAAGGTATAAGGTTTAAATCTCTAAAGAGTAGGAGTAGGATTATTTGGAATTTTCACCATCTAAGACACCACCTAATTTTTTGGAACAAATGGATTACTTTCATAATTAGAAACAAGTCTTGTTTAAAAAAAATTGAAATTTTGATAATTCAGCCTTTCATTTATGTTAAATAAGTCAAGAAATCAAACAACATACCTGCTTCAGCAGACTTTTTACGTTGCCAGAGACAATGTGTTGACAAATGAGCTTCTGAACTACTGGGTGTGATGCCCTGTCAAGCTGTGTTAAGAAACCCAAACAAAAGCCCTAGGGAAAAAACAAACAAACAAATATGCATAAAACTAATTACCCTTCTACAATAACAGGCCAACTTATTTCAGAAACAAAACTCAAACTCTTGGGTGGTACTGGTTCCCAGAACAACTTTTTTTTTTTTTTTTTGAAGATTTTATTTATTTATTTGACAGAGATAGAGACAGCCAGCGAGAGAGGGAACACAAGCAGGGAGAGTGGGAGAGGAAGAAGCAGGCTCACAACGGAGGAGCCTGATGTGGGGCTCGATCCCATAACGCCGGGATCACGCCCTGAGCCGAAGGCAGATGCTCAACCGCTGTGCCACCCAGGCGCCCCTCCCAGAACAACTTTTAAATGTGATATGATGGTACAAAAATGGCAGGGTCACTCTGGTATGTTCTGGGCTGATCCGACTAAATGGACTGCACAGGCAAACCTGGCATTTGCATCACCACTCCCTCCCATCCACCAAGCTCCCACCCAAGCACAGACTTTAGAAAGACCTCATAGAGCGAGCGCTGGATGTTGCTACAGGGATTGGAAGCTGCAAATCGCAGAGCTCTGCAAAGAGTCCGAAGGCTGTAGTGAGGTCTATGGCCAGTTCCATCCACCAATTTTGTCCCAGAGTCTTTCCGTAGAGCTGTGTACAAGCTACAAAAAAGACGGAGTTCAAATGACTTTATTAACTAATAAGCACTCACTATTTTGCCATTATTCCTTTTTTTTCCCCCCACACGGTCCAAAAGCCATTTTTATAGAATTAGTTAAGCTTATATACAATTTCCTAGAGCATTCATCAAAATCTCTCAGACATTCTCTTTTGAATCTATTTTTCAGGGCTCTTTGCTCAGTGGGGAGTCTGCTTCTCCCTCTGCCCTCCCCTCTGCTTGTGTACGCTCTCTCAAATAAATAAAATTTTTTTAAAAATCTATTTTTCACACACTCAGAGACTCTTTCAAAAGAAGTATCTATCAATTTCCTTTAGGATGAAAAGAGGAGAGAGGTGAAAAACACCGGATTCTTAACAAAAAGACAGTAAGATAGGAGAAGCCCTTAGTAAGAATATACAGAGTCCAGGAGCACCTGGGTGGTTCAGTCAGTTTAGCATCCAACTCTTGACTTCGGCTCAGGTCATGATCTCAGGGTCATGGGATGAAGCCCCATATTGGGGCTCAGAGGGGAGTTTGCTTGAAATTTTCTCTCCCTCCCTCCCTCTCTGCCCCTCCAACCTCCCAACCCCACACACTGTAAAATAAATAAATCTTAAAAGAAAAAAAAAAAAGAATATACAGAGTCCAAACACAGTGTTCCAGAGTCAGCTCTAATACAATAGGGAAATAAAGTCCCTGTGTAATCTAATAGTGATGGAGAAGCACACAGAAAAAAATCATGGTGTTTTGAAAGGTCATAAGTATGGCCATAATCAGTAATGACAAAATGTTAAAAAGCATGAAAATATGGTGACTGTTACTATTATCATTACCACACACTTTAGAAGTCTAGAAGATGACAAGATGGAAGAAGAAATTTAAAATTTCATGAAATTCATGATCAGCTACACAAGATCAAGAGTAACCAAATGTGTGTCTCAGATTAAATCTAAGTTCTTGCCCAAGTAAGATTTGGCTTATCTCTTTGCAATCTAGCTATACATTCTTTTCTTTTGTAGAAAGAATCTACATTCTAGAAGTGGGTTATTACAAATGGAACACTTACCACTTATACTATCAGCATTTTACAAGAGCCTCTGCTTTATCTAGTCTGTTTTATCTCTGCTTTTCAATTTTAACCACACATATTTATACTTTTGTCCAAATATTCTTGGCTAACAAAAGTGTTCCAATTTTAGAATGTGGTATTGGTAAACCATTTCAAAGCATTTTCACAAATGCCTCCTTAACTATTCTATTTAAAATAGGGCTCCAACTGAGGCGCCTGGGTGGTTCAATTGGTTAAGCCCCTGCCTTCAGCTCAGGTCATGATCCCAGGGTTCTAGGATCGAGGCCTGCATTGGGCTCCCTGCTCAGCAGGGAGTATGTTTCTCCCCCTGCCACTCCCCCTGCTCATGCTCTCTCTCTCTCCCTGCTCCCTCTCTCAAATAAAATCTTTAAAAAATAAAAAATAAAATAGGGCTACAAGCCTGTATTTTCTAATCCCCGTTTTGCTTTATGTGTTATTTTTCTTCACTTACCATAACCTAAAATTATGTTTCTCCTGCTTTCTGTGTTGAGAGTGCTCTTGCAAACATTCCTAAAACTCACCAGAATTTCTGTAAGAAGTACGGCAAGCACCAACCCCACAAAGTGACACAGTACAAGAAAGACAAAGATTCTCCTTACGCCCAGGGAAAGTTGCATTATGACAGGAAGCAGAGTGGCTACGGTGGGCAGACTAAGACGATTTTCTGGAAAAAGGCTAAAACTACAAAGAAGATTGTGCTGAGGCTTCAATGTGTTGAGCCCAACTGCAGATCTAAGAGAATACTGGCTATTAAGGGATGTAAGCATTTTGAACTGGGAAGAAATAAGAAGAGAAAGGGCCAAGTGAACCAGTTCTAACCTTCATATTTTGCTATATTATGAAGACAATAAAATCTTGAGGTTATAGTCACTTCAAAAAAATTACAGTATGTATCTCCTTGTTTACTGGTTATCTTCACCTCCTGAATTAAAAGCTCCGTGAGGAGCTTATTTATATTTATCTTATTTATAGCTATATCCCTAGCACGTGGGCAACTCAATAATTTGTACCCAAAAAAAAGGAACAAACCGCAAAATGCGAAGTAAAACATTAATATGATCCTATTTCAAAAGCTTTACATAGTGTATAGTTCTTTCTAGGCAACACAGACAAAATTAACTAAATGATGTGCCCAGAATGACAGAATTTGTTTTTGACAGAGCCCATACTAGAATTCAAGCTGTCTGATTGCACCCTTTCCACACGGCATAGAAAACAAAAACAGAAACAGAAATAAAGGCTCAAGAGGGACGCATGGGTGGCTGAGTTGGTTAAGCATCTGCCTTTGGCTCAGGTCATGATCCCAGGGTCCTGGGATCGAGTCCTACATTGGGTTCCTTGCTCAGCAGGAGCCTGCCTCTCCCCGCTGCCTGCCTCTCCCCACTGCTTGCTCTCTGTGTGTGCACGCTCTCTGACAAATAAAATTTTAAAAAAATAAAATAAAATGCTTTGCAGTTTAGAAAATGCATTCTTTAAAAAGAAGAAGAAGAAAAAGGCTCAAGAAAGCACCAAGCCACATGGCCAATCTATACTGTCTTCAGCTAAGCCTCAGTTAATTCTAAATCACTCACTGTATCAACCTTTTTCTCCCTGCATCCCACATAACTAGCATGCAAATGGCAAAAAGTAAGATTTCATCAAGACAGATCAAAATACAAACCATTCGCATTCCGGGGATGCAAACACCTAGCTACGAATACAAGAGTAATTAGGAGAACATTATCTAATTGTTTACATATTCTCATAGGTGGTAATTCTTAAGCTTTCAATGTAGCTTCATTAGGAAAAGCCATGGGAGTTCATAAGGTTCCAACTTTAAAATAGAATCTTAATGATAATCCTTCTCTCGTCAGAAGCAAAAAAGAAGTCATATATGTGCATGAGGCACACATTTTTATGTTCAGGTGAAAAGTTTATAAAGAGAAACCAAAGAGAACCTACCTGATGATTCCTTGCACTGTGGTCTTATTCACACTCAGTCCTTTCAGATAATCCACAATAAGAATTTGTAAATCTTCTTTACTTTCCAATTCTTCTACATAAAGTTCTGTGAACCTGTAAGACAATGATTACTAAATAACAACAACTTTTTAGGAAGTTAATACAGCTATTCTGGCAATAAAAAAAATACAAAACATAGGGGCACCTGGGTGGCTCAGTTGGTTAAGCACCTGCCTTTGGCTTGGGTCATGATCCCAGGGTCCTGGGATGGAGCCCCTCAACAAGCTCCCTGCTGAGCAGGGAGCTGGCTTTTCCCTCTCCCTCTGCCCCTCCCCCCGACTTGTTCTCTCTCTTGCTCTCAAATACCTAAGATCTTAAAAAAAGAAAATACAAAACACAAGAAGTTATGTAAACTCATTTTAATTGTTTATAAAATATGAAAGCCTTTCATTTAGATACAAACTGACCATAATGAAATAAAATAAGACATTTATCCTTATTTTCAGAGGTGTTATTATAACTACATGTGATAAAAAATACATGCAACAACAAAAAGCACCCTCAACATTGAAAATAAAATCATTGGAGCAAAGGACAATACAATGCTTATAGTTTATAGAATTTTCCTAAGAAGGTTTTGTTACTTTTCTAATGGGGGGAGGAATCTAATAAAATTTTAAATAAAACTCAAAAGTCAACAAAAGGTCACCAACAAAAATAAGATGTGATCTTTTTCCAAATGCTACACACATAAAATACCAACAACCAACAAGGTTGTTAGTGTCAGTCAGTGTAAAAGGCCTTTTACAAATCACTGGCCTTACCCAGAGGATTCAGTTCCTAAGATGCACTTATACTATTCTATGTTATACTGTATGTGAAGGTTTTTCTGATAGCTATAAGGTTATCTGAAGGAGGAAAAAATTTTATTTTCTACAATATCCGTGAGTCATTAACTGTCACTCAACCCAAAGGAAAAACATTTCCAGTGTTTTGGAGTCCTCTGTATTCCTACCACCTGATAAAGTAGAGGAATATGACAAATAAGGAAGGATTCCTCTTATCAGAGGTCAAGAAAGTTCAAGTATTGTTATGAGGTTTGGTTATGTTAATATTAACAATCAATCAATCAAGAGAACTTAAAAAAAAAAAAAAGTCCCCAGGAACCAGGCCATGTCCCCTTACCTGTTTCTTATTCCTGGTGGGAGATTTCTTTTGCCCACATCTGTTGCTGGGTTCATACAGGCAAATAAACGGAAGTCAGGATGACGAACCAGTGGTTCTGTTAAGAGAAAATTATAGATTCTCAACTGGTAACATCAAGTGATCAGCCACAGGTGCCCAGGGGAAGACCATCTAACTCCACAGAACCTCAGGCCAGGAAACCCTGTCTCACACTCAGCGGGCTTGGGGCTGGCTGCTCAAATCATCCTCGCTTTTTCTGAAACCAACTTCCAGATCTATGTACCAACTTAATCTTATGCTGCCCTTCCACTATCTTTTAAGGTATGGTTGTTCATTATTATTTATATTTTATCGCCTATTCACCATCATATATTTTGTCATTCAGTGTGCATGTCTATTACCTACTACCGAAATAACTTAAATTCTTATTCTTTGCATTCTCCATGTCACCTAACTTGGCAGAAATTAGTATTATGGAATGAATGAACACTGGGAGGACTATGTAATCCACCTAACCAAAGAATCTTACTCTAAAGAGGCCAAAAGTCCTGGCACCAAGTCAAACCTCAGTGGGATCAAGTGCTACCTGTATCTCCTCGATCCAGTAACACAAGGGAGCCAGAGGAACCTTCAAGTAAACCACTGAGACATTCTAATGTTTCTGGAGCAGCCAGATTAATCTCATCCAACAAGATCCATTCTCCCTTCTTCACGGCCTGAGCTAGAGTACCCTAAAAGAAGAGAAAGTAAACTGTTAAAAATACATTGCACATAAAGACACACTCACCAAGAGCAGGTATGTAAGCAGGGTTAGACACAAGAAGTGAGGGCAGACCTCTCATGCTCGATGAGCTTTCACCCTAAATGCCGAATGGCTGCCAGCTGGTTGTAAGAGCTAAGGACAACTTAACCATTTTTAATGTCTAGAAGGGTCAAGGGATTATCTCTGAGCCTAACAAAGGGGTGCAACAACCTAAATCATCTCAGTAGATAGCCGGTCAGGTAACTAATAATTTATAATGTATTAAATGTTTATAAGTACCCAAATGTTATTAAAAGCATCCAAAATAAATACAGGGTCAGGCAATGAGTATGCAAAGATGAGATAAATGACTAAGTCAAAAAAGTGTACTGGTTTTAATACACAGCTTTTCACATTTGCTGGAGAATATCAAAATAAATCTTTCCTCCTCTTCACTGATTTATCTCTTCAAGTTCTGTTTCCAAGAGCACTGAAAAATAAATCTTAAAATCCACTCAGTTGATACATCAAAAACTAAATTGTTTTAATTTATTAAATGGCTTTATACTTTTGTTTTCCTGATGATCCTACCAGAATCTTCTATAAATTTAACTGAAAACAATAAAACAGAACAAATGTATTGAATTCCAGTGTAATGCCAAGTAATGAAATAGGTATAAAACCTATTTTGAGAGCACTTGACATCCTAATTGGTTATTTTAAAAATAATCCCATTGAGATTAAGCATTGATGACCAAATTTCCCACAGTGATGGACATGATTCAGTGACCTTCTCACTGACCAAAACACCACCTCAAACAAGAGGACTCCTTTTAGGGTGTAGTCTAAAGTATGTCACAGAAGAAATTTTTTAAGTTAAGAATTTAAAAAGCTTAAGTCATGAAAATTTAATTAAGTTGGTTCTTCCCACAAGGTGACAGGACAGAAAACAGTAGAGCTACCCATTTGCTACAATAGAAAGTGAGGCCTCAAGTTCCAAATCTACCCCCTGCCCCAACCTCTCACCATGAAACAGACTTCACTAGTTGTCCTCAACTGCAACTTTAAAAATAATGGTGCTCATCAAGGCCTTATCATTTCCATAAAGGACATTTTTCAGAAATCTTCCCCCCAAAGTGTTATTTCATTAGTGTTCATTAAATCTTAAACACCGAACACTAAAAATATCACCATAAAGAGAACACAAAATAGTAGCCTGCCTACACTTGCATTTTGCATCAAATCAACATTCCTTTAATCTAAATAACTGAACCAAAATACCTCTACAAATGCAAACAATAGAGCATTTTCAGTCATTTTCATCTGTTGTTGAGCATGGTTGAGTCTAAGACCAAATGCTTCCCATTTCTCTTTTAGGAGTAACCCTAGAAAAGAATAAAGACAAGAATGTAACATACATTTTAGGTTGTAATACACAGAACTTAAACCAAAAAACAAAACAAAACAAAACTTACATAAAAATCAAACATCTTAGATATATAAAAAAAAATAAATCCAAATACTTATATAATGTGCCAGCCACTACAGTCATCAGTTCATTTATATGCATATGTACATTAGCTAAATCTTTTACCCCTCACAAGACTCCTTTGAAGTATGTACCCTTTTCCCCATTTTATGGATTAGGAAGTGCAGAGATGGTAACTAAGCTACCAAAAGCCCTTTGGCTGTAGAATCCAGCTCTTTGGAAATAACTTATTTTCTAAGGAAATATGACTTATTGACCAATAGGTGGTACTCATACATCAACATGACCAAACATGTTTTTATGGAAATCATATCTAGAATCACAAGAGCAACAATATTTCATAGTCACCTTTGCCCTAAGTCCTAGAAAGCTCCGATTTATATGGCTTCATTCTTCCCCACACTCTTCTCCTAATTCTGTAAGGAAATTCAAGTTTGTCTGACTGATGCACAGCAAAGCCAATGGCGGAGACATCGAGTGTGCAGCAAGGATTTATTCAAGAGGCAGCTGAGTGAGGAGACTCCGAACAAGCAAGCCTCAAATCCGCCCTTCCCGAAGAAAGAGAGTCAGGGATATTTAAAGGCAAGTGAAAACAGGTCTGGGTAAAATGTTGCATTTGTGGTTTTAGTCTGCAGCTGCACTTATTATTGGTCCCATTAACCCCTTGGTTACTAGTTTCAATCCCCACTGTCCTTTTTTTTTTTTTTTTTTTTAAACATTTTATTTATTTGAGAAAGAGCAAGAGTAAGAGAACACAAGCACGGGGAGTACCGGAGGGAGAAGCCGACTCTCCCCTGAGTAGGGAGCCCAACACAAGGTTCAATCCCAGGACCCTGGGATCATGACCTGAACCGAAGGCAGATGCTTAACCGACTGAGTCACCCAGGCGCCTCCCCACCCCGCCCCCGCCACCAGAACTGTCTTTTGATCATGATTCATTCTTGAGGGAACTGGGATGACAACAGCTCTAGCTACTTCCTGCTGAAACAGGGTGCAGTTTGCGGGTTTGAGGAATCAAACAACTTTGTGCCTTCTTGGAAGTATTCCCTGGTACTTGGCTTATAACATGTACCTTCTGCTTGACCAAAACAGGCTTCTTCTTTGGTTGTTTTGGAGCAATGTCGGAAAGCTGACATATCCAGCAACGAGACAAGCTACTAAAAACAGCTGAAGTCCTTTATCTCCATGCAGCAAATAAACTTCATCAAGAATACGGAGCTTTACAATTGGGAAAGAGTTGCATACCCAACGTTCTTTCTTGTCACTACATCCCATTTTTCTGCTATGGCTGACAATCGCATTATCACCAGTCAATTCTTTCACAGAAATGCTCGGAAGTTCTAGACGTTTGCTGAATTTGTTGCTGGTGTAGGAAGTAGTCTCAAACACAACTGACTGGATTCTATCAAATTTCCTCATTCCTTTAAAAGCCAACTGCCTGATCTAAGTCTTGGATATAAACTGGTTTTTCTTCAAAGCCAAATGCATTAGTTCACTGTAGGGGTTGGCTTGTGACACCAATGACACTAGTAAGAAGGTGAATGCAGGAAATATTTAACTGTGGAGAAGAATATTCTTAGCAGGTGGATCCTGGAGTGCTGACATAGCACCTCCTACTCTGACCAGGTGGGTTCAATCAGCTTCAGTGGCCACCACCTGGGTACACCCTCTGGTCTGTTTTTCTGCATGTCCACATAAAGATACTTGTGCAGGTAAAAAGCAGGAAATCTGGCCATTGTTTTTTTTCCTCTATTAGAGACACAGCTGTTCTTGCAGTGACATTTCAAGCATGTACAAACACCATCACCTGGTGTCCAGTCTTTATTGCTTGTGGATTCAACCTGCTGTAAAGTATACAGCAAATCAGTAACCTCAAGTAATCACATTCATCTGTTAGTCTGTCTCTTGAAAAACACCTTAAGATCTGTCGGGGAAGGGCACCTGGGTAGCACAGTCAGTTAAACGGCCAACTCTTGGTTTCAGCTCAGGTTATGATCTCAGTCAGGGTCATGAGATCGAGCCCCACGTTGGGCTCTGCATCAGCACGGAGTCTGCTTAAGACTCTCTCTCTGTCCCTCTCTCCCTCCCCCCATGCTCACTTGCTCGCTCTCTAAAAATAAATAAATCTTAAAAAAAAAAATCAGGGCTCACAAGAGTAGTTAACAAATTTTTGTTCCAAAGATGGTGGATGAAATCTGTGCTCAAGGTGTGCCACCATCCAAGGTTTGGGTGATCCTGGCTCTTACGTGTTTTTGTCTTTCTTTCTCTAAGGTCGAAAGTCCCCTTTCCTTCCAACTAGCCCCATAAGCATGTACCGGGAAAGCGCTTCAACTCTGTTGAGGAGTTATCACAGTATAGTGAACGCCCTTATGGATGGTCACAAATTAACATTCTCCCCTTTCGATAAGATTTTTTTTTTTCTTAGAAAAACATCATAATTCAACATTGTCTCTTCTTAGTCTGAGTTTAATTGCTCTGGACCTGGTAAGAAGTTTGCTCCATATTTCATAAACCAGTCTTAGTCTTGAGAATAGGTCAGTTCTGTTAAAACAGTTGCTTAGCTGTTTAGGAGGCAGTCCTGCAGGTGGGCTCTCAAAGTTAGCCCTGGTAAGGCTGCTAGGTAAGCAAGGTATCTGTAAGCAAGGTATCAAGCTGATATTTCCAAGGGGCTTTATTGGCTCCGTAAAGTCAACCTACTTTCTTAAAGCCATCTGGTCACATTTGAGTTCACGCATTTCACCCTCAAATATGACATTCGAGTCAAAGCCTTGGTAATATAACCAATGTTTCCAGTGCTGTCCTGTTACAAGGAGAACAGATTCTTAGAGAACTTATGCTAATAACTATAATTGCCATGAAAATATAAGAACTTTCATTGAGATTTTCTGAATTCTGGAGAAAAAAATGGTTCATATTTGTTTACAAAGAAATATTGTATTAAATTTCTGTGAGTCATAGGTTAAGAGAAAAAGTTTCCTTAAATCCAGAAGAGCAAACATTAGAGAGCCAGCAATATTTCAAACAAAAGTCATAAAAAATACAATCATTTTTCTCAATTCTTTTAGTCCCATGTTATTCTGCTTGAATCCAGCTTTTTCATTAGTTACAGAAATTTTTACCTAGTTCAGTTTTATGATCTTAAAGGTATCAAAAAACTGTATTTGTCAAAAGTCCTTTCCATGAATTGCCTTGAAGTTGAACCGTATTTGCAAGATCATTAGAGTAAAACAACTATAAGTGACAAAAGGCTCAAAAATGGCCATGGTTAAAGATCTGATCAGAGTTCATTATAATGCAGCTGACAGGGAAATTTGGTTATTACTGGGGCACACAACATTTTAATAATTAGAATTACAAGTGATGAGATTGTACCAGGATATATTAAAATCAACCTAAGAAGGTTTATCATCACTTATTTGATAAGGCTTCCCACGTAATGACATACCAAATAAGCCTGATTAGTAAAAAAGACTTCATTCGGAAGTTGAATTTTGGGAAGTTTGTCAGAAGTATCAGAAAGTTTTGAAGCAAACGCCAAGATAGGATTACAGATATTATGAAACTTGATTACCTATTTAGCCAAGGCAGCAATAAGAGATTCTAAAGGCAAATACAGAGGAATACAGAGTTGTTAGCAACACTTAGGACTTTTAATATTGAAAAGATTCAACTTTCTTAAGTAATCAAGGACCTAATAGAGACAAAACATAGAAATTTTGTTTTTCTAAGCAGATTACATTGAAGATCAAGAAAAACCTTTATATACAATTTATTAGACCAATAATCTAAGGAAACTACCATTTTAACATGAAAACCTAATTCCAATTTTATGCCAGTATCCTGCCGATATTAACACTTACTCATTCCAACAAGATGAATTCTTTAAAAATTTATGAAGTCCCTTCCTTGTTCCTCCCTGTTATGTCCCATGTTGACATATACTTATCGGGACAAGGACATCCAGGGCACAGCATGGATCTAATTTCTTGTGGTGGGTGCAGTGATGTGCTGACCAGAATCTCCATCAGAAATGAAAGGTTCTCAGCTATAGGGGCACTGCCGACAGTCCTCAACTATGAGACGCCATCAGGGACTGCCTCGACTAAAGACAACTGCCTTGCCAAGGGCATGCCCTCTTCCCAGGGGGTCACATGCAATGACTATTATAAAAGTCCAGCCCCAATTTTGCCCAAATTTAGGATGGTTCTGAAGGATAATCCAAATTTGGAACTCCTCAGAGAATCAGCTAAGGCTTCTTTTGATACTGTATCACTGCTCAATTTCTGCCTAATCTTGCTCTCTTACTCTCTTTTCTTCCCCAGTTGTTGATCACGCCCTAATAAACTTTACATACTAATATCCATAATCTTAGTGCCTACCATGCACAAAATTCCTTTCCAAAGAGTCCCTTCTCACAAACCTTCTACAACTTTCCTTTTTACATTCGCGTTTTTGTTTTCAATTTTCCCTCTTTAAATAACCAGTCTCACTTTCCTTGGATAGAGTTGTTTCCCTTATCATTTCCAGTAATTCTATGTATTAGAACTTTTAACTCTTAGAAACTTAAGTTTCTAGTAAAAACTAAGTAGTAACTAATTGTGAACTGTTTGTTGTACCGGCATTCCTTAGATTGGTGAATTTATGACACTTAAAAATTTTTAGAAATATATGCTTTATCTCTGCATGGCACAAAACATGTTTACTAACAAACCCAAATATCTTTAGTTTCTCTGTAATAGTAGGCCAAAATCAGATAAACCTATGTTTAGTAATTCATGTTTTATCTTACTGAGAAACGATCTAGGCATTTAGTGAATTTACTTAACTCATCATTTAAAACCTAGTGAAACTTAAGTTTTCGGTTATCAAAGATTTTTGAAAGCTACTGAAAAGTTTACCTATAAACCTTTTTACCCTTTTTTTTTAATAATCCTTTTTTTATTTTTTGAAGATTTTGTTTATTTATTTGACAGCACAAGTAGGGGGAGCAGCAGGCAGTGGGAGAGGGAGAACCAGGCTCCCCACAGAGCCGGGAGCCCAACGTGGGGCTGGATCCCAGGACCATCAGGACCTGAGCCGAAGGCAGACACTTACCGACTGAGCCACCCAGGTGCTCCCTTTGTTTTTTTTTTAATCTTATTTACATCTGTTTCTTCTGAACAGTTATATTTAGATTACCCATAAAAACTTTAAAAGACAAAGTCATTCGCCCAAGCTATATACATTTTAAATTTTTTTAATCAACTTATTTAAGTAAATCCAGGCAGAATAAATGTAATGCTGATAATTCTAAAGACACAACTATTTTAATTAAACCAACAACCTTAAATTAACTTTAATACCGAATATTTTTTCAGATCATGGAAACTTGAAAAATTTGGGTTAGTTTGTGTTTTAGAATGCCCAATTCTCATAAGCACTTGCCTTCAAACCAACTTAAATAGTACTCCTTTACAAACTAATTTTAGCAATACTATCCAGAGGTGGAGAAAATACCTCATATTTACAATACACATGAACACATACACAAATAAACAAGATGCAAACAAAATCTTACAGAACAAATCCAATTGCAAGATGGCATTATAATGGATGGATTCATTGATGATTCTTATCCAGAGTCTAATGAATATTATATAGCCAAGTGGTGTTACAAAAAAAAATCATCTTTTTTCTTTCGTAAGTTCGTAACTAAACACTGCCCAAATTTTGGAGAACATAGCCCAGAGGGCTGCGTTCAGGAATCAAATTGTCATTTCCCATTTTCCAATTAGAATGCCAACAAAAGCTGCAGCAACAAACCAAATGAAGCCCCTAATGCCTCTGTGAGCGCTGGGTCCTTCCTAAACGTCAGGGCTTCACCAACTGGACCAAAGGGCTTCCTAATCAACCTTTTCATAATCAAGCAAGACAAGGAGGCTAAGAGAGCCACGCCAAATGGGAGGAAGTAATAAGCTCACCAAGACACATCTGTCCAAACCAAAAACCATTTCCTTGCCACAACAGCTAAATTAACCACTGTGGGCTGGCAGCACCCAGTCAGGGTAGGGCCTTGGAGACAATTCCTAGGACAAAGAGCCTAAGCAGCTGCTTGAACTTGTCACCAAATTCTTCTTATCAGCGCAGCTCATGAACCACTGGCAAAAAGCTCCTGGCTGGCTCACCAAATTTGTACTAAATCCAAGTTCATGTGCCTGACACACAGCAAAGCCAACTGAGTACGCAGCAAGGAAAGGGGTTTACTCAAGAGGCAGCCAAGGGGTGCTGGCTGGCTGTCCGTACAGCATGCAACTATTGATCTTGGGGTTGGAGGTCCAAGCCCCACTTTGGGTGTAGATTACTTAAAAATAAAATCTAAAAAACAAACATAAAAAAAAAAAAAGAAAGAAAAAGTGGCAGCCAAACATGGAGATGGGACAACAAGCCTTGAATCGGCCTCGCAGGGGAGTGGAGTCAGGGATGTTTAAGGAAAAACACTGCAGCCTCATTTATTAGTCTGTAGCTGTGCTTATTAGTCCCATTAACCCTTTGGTCACTGGTTTCAATTCTACTAATTAAGCCCCAGCTCCATGGCCTCCCACTAGCAGTATAAGTCCTATTCTTACCAGTTTCACTTTCTTTTCCATCCTTGTTGACAGCCGACTTATGCACATGCTGCATTAGTCTGAGGAGATCATGCCACCGTTTCTGCCTGTAACAGGTCTGAATGTGCCCCAAGAATGTAAAGTTTTGCTTCTTGGAGAATGTCTGGGCAAAGAGTTCTTCAAATGCCTCCCGTAAGGGCAGCCAAATAAGCTTATGGTCCACCGGTTTGTAACTGAAACAAAAGGCAAATGTAATTCCCAAACTTCTGAAGCTAAGAAAAATTAGAAATCATGTCTTAGAATATAGGAATAGGTCTAAGACATCATTTAATCAAAATCAGGAATAATAACCAAAATATATTTTTTTAAATCTATGTTAAAATTTGGTGTTTTTTTTTTAAGATTTATTTGAGAAAGAGAGCGAGAGAGCAGGGAGGGGGGAGAGGGAGAGAAATCCTCAAGCAGACTCCTTGCTGACTGCAAGCCCAACAAGGGACTCAATCCCAGGACCCTGAGATCATGACCTGCGCCAAAATCAAGAGTCGGCTGCTAAACCAACTGAGCCACCTAGGTGCCCCAATGTTAGTTTTAAATTATAATCTATTTTCTCCACTCTCAGTGTTCGAAGGGCTTATACTGAAGGTAAAAACTAGTATTAGATAAACAGTATTACGGAAAAAAATAGAAATTCCTAGTTGGACCGTGAGAGGCATGTCACTTATTTTACTAACATATTTAAATAAACATCATGTATAGCACTTAACGATAAACCATATTTTATTTAGATGGACTTAAAAGTTTTCAGGATATTTTAGAAGAAAATACAACATCTGAAATTGATTAACTTAACCAAAGTGAGCACAGCTCATGGCTTCTCAACTGACAGGGGAAGGATATTGTTCTTAAAGAGACAGAAACGGGGAGGGGGTAATGGGGGAAGCAACAAAATCTTAGACATTACAATGGTACTTAATGCCCATGTACCTCAGTTCTCTCATGTGTAAAATGGGGTAATAGTCGGTGCCTCATGGTTGCTAAAAAGGCCAAGTGAGTTAACACAACTAAAGGATTCCAGGGAGCCTGGGTGGCACAGTTGGTTAAGAGTCCCACTCTTGTTTTCGGATCAGGTCATGATCTCAGGGTCCTGGGATCGAGGCCTGCATCAGGCTCCATGCTTAGTGCTTGAGGATTCTCTCTCTCCTTCTGCTCCCCATCCCCCACTCCGCTCTCTTGCTCTCTCTCTAAAATAAATAAATCTTTAAAAAATAAAAAATAAAGGACTCCAAATAGTGCCTAGAACATGAGTACATATAAGAATTGGCTGTTATAATTTTTAACATTATTATTATTAACATTATTAATCGGCTCAAGTCTATTGAATTCTTGAAAGAAGTAGCTTAAAAGAAACATTTGTTCATTTAAAGTGGAGCATAGTGGCTGAAAGAGTTAACTCCATAAATGTCAATTTTTCAAGTGATGAAAAAAATGAATCAACATATTCAGAAAAGAAAAAAATGAACCACAATACACGTACTCAGCGGGAATCAACCTGACACCCGAGAGAACAAAACGCTGAGAATGCATGTAAGAATTCATTTGAAAATGACTAAAACAAGAAAATGACTCTCTAAAACTGTAATATGTGAAAGAACATTAAAACAGTACATGCTGAGTCACTGAACTGATTAACATTCGTCTTCATTTTAGAGTCAGGATTCCAAGTTTATGAGCATGCACTTCTGCCCTGCTCTCTTCTGTGCAGATGTTTCTATGGGTAGCAAGAAAGAGGACGTGAGCTGGTGGCCTTTCCATTTCTATGAGATCTAATTAATTTTCCTCTTATTTTTTTCTTTCCTTCATTGCCAACTTCTCTAAGGGTCCCTCCTCTTTTCTATACAGCTGTTTCTCCCTCAGAGGTTGCCCTTCCCAATCCCCTTCTCCATAATCAGTCCTGTGAATCTGTACTCTGGGTTTTGCCATTTAGTCCTAGACTTTCTCTTTCTGGAATGATTTTATCTGCTTCATCTAAGTCCTCTGTGTACTCTATTCTTCTCATAGAGTCTCATTATAAGCTCTCCTCACCCCCAACTCTGTCTGTTGGAACCTGGCTGAGTTCTCTACTAAGAGGTAATCTGAAAGTCTATGTTCTGCCTACCAGAATAACAGGGGTGCCTGGCTGGCTTAGTCAGTAGAGCACATGACACTTGATCTCGGGGTTATAGGTTCGAGCCCCACATTGGGTGTAGAGATTACTTACAAATAAAATCTCAAAATAATTTTTTTTAGTAATGAGTTAAAAATTAAATGGAGGGGACCCTGGCTGGCTCAGTCAGTAGAGCATGCAATTCTTGATCTCAGAGTCGTTAGTTCAAGCCCCACGTTGGGCGTGGAGCCTACTTTAAAAGAAAAAAAAAAAAATTACATGAAGAAAAAGATATACCAAGCTAATACTAACCAAAAAACAAGGGGGTACATAATACCCTAACAAAGATCAGAAGGCAACCTGCATAACATAGTTTAAGACTTTGATGGTTTCTGAAGCTTTACTTTTATAAAGTGTCTTTATTCTCAATAATAATCTTTTTAAAATCAAAATAAAGAATCCAGATTTGTAAAACAAACTAATTAGGTCTATAAATTTCTTTCACTATTTTTTTACAATAGTATTTGATACATGTAAAATATGCTTAACGTAATTTATAAAACCTAATAAAACGGATGAAACCACACATCCCCAAAATAGAAATTTTACCCTTTCTCTATCCCACCTCCCTGCAACTCTTGAATTTTGTTTTCTACTCCTTTGTCTTTTAAAAGTCATTTTTTAGTCTTTCCATCTTACACACAAAAGTTCATAAGCAAGGGAGTCATCATGCATCTACAATATTATATATTAAAATATCTGATTTATACCACTTTCTAGTAATACAAAAGTATAGGAAGCGAGGCATATTTCCAACCATACAAAAATTGAAGCATATGTAAGTTTTCTTTTTTTTTTTCGTTTAAAGATTTTTATTTATTCATTTGAGAGAGAGAGAGTAGAACACAAGCATGGGGAGGGGCAGAGGGAGAGCAAGAAGCAGACTCCCAGCTGAGCAAGGAGCCCAACACAGGACTTGATCCCAGAATGCCAGGATCATGACCTGAGCTGAAAGCAGAAGCTTAACCAACTGAGCTACCCAGGTGCCCCTGAATATATACTTCTTTTAAGCAAGTTAGCACTAAAACAAAATTCCAGTTACCATATTCTGATTCCAACCTTTTTATATTATCAATTGCATCAGGACACAAAAGAGCATCTTTGTACTCACTACATTTAAAACTACTTACAATGGCTGACATAACACTACAAATTCTTAGAAGAGACAGACACGGTTCATGTTCAATTTGTATAAAACCAGACATTTGTGTTAGGAATACATAACAGGAGCATATTCCTGAAGACATATACAGATACAGAATAGAGAGAAATACATGGTAGTATAGATATACCTAGTTAAGTAACAAATTCTATGTATTAGTAAGAATACATCGCCAAGTACCTCAATGAGGAAAAGGGGAGATTTGCCAAGTACCTCAATGAGGAAAAGGGGAGATTTGCCAAGTACCTCAATGAGGGAAAGGGGAGATTAAGAGTCAATTAACTAACAGAAGGAAAATAAAAACAAGGTGGAAAGATCACTGGGGAAAAAAACAAAGTGAAAGCAGAATTAGAGTAAGAAAGATAAGCCTCAGTTAATGGATCTTCAGATAGAATATATATTTAAAAGCGTTAAGTACATCATTACTAATATGTGTAGAACAGAATATAAATAATGGGCAAGAAAAGAAAAAGTACCGAAGGAAGCAGGACTCAAAGTAACAACCTACCCACAGCAAGGAGGGATATAAGACAAAGAGTGAAAATAAAAACTGCTGTAATGTGGCCCTCAAAAAAACAGATAAATGAAAAGCTTTCTGGCAGATGCCATTAAGAGCAAAAAGGACAATAAATTCTACTTTATGCCTTTAAGGATTTTTTTAAGCAATTGTTTTGAGTTAATGGGACAGATCCCAGTAGCGCTCAACATAAGGTATGCCAATAGCATCCATTAGTTTT
Organism: Ursus arctos; assembly: GCF_023065955.2. Classification (NCBI taxonomy): domain Eukaryota; kingdom Metazoa; phylum Chordata; class Mammalia; order Carnivora; family Ursidae; genus Ursus; species Ursus arctos. The sequence goes on along the minus strand of NW_026622797.1, from coordinate 66,946,432 downwards.
ATGGCCTTCAGCGCAAACTAAAATTGTGAACCAAACATATTCAAAAAAGCCAACAGGGAAGAAGGGCATTTTAATGACCACAGTGGAGTCCCATGAGCAGCATTTAACCAAATAGAGAGCTACATAATGTTTCAAAGATAACTGAACTGCAGGAGAGAGTCTAGCTCCAAGGCACTGTGACTCCAGAATGTACGCTTTAGATAAATGACTGTACACACAAATATTAGTTGATTATATACTTGAGCAAGAACCTCAAGTATTCTTTAAAATAAAGAGAAACAGGGATGCCTGGGTGGCTCAGTTGGTTAAGCGTCTGCCTTCGGCTCAGGTCATGATCCCAGGCCCCACGTCTAGCTCCTTGCTCAGCAGGGAGCCTGCTTCTCCCTCTGCCTGTTTGTGCACTCGCACTCGCTCGTGCTCTCTCTCTCTCTCTCTCTCGGACAAATAAATAAAATCTTTAAAAAAATAAAATTAAATAAAGAGAAACAGCTACACATCAAGGAGCTCCTCAATAAAGTCCAATAAATAACCTGCTGGATTGGGGTAGGGGTGAAAGTCTTTGAACATTTTCCTAAGGCTAATTTTGAGCTTTAAAGGGAAAAACTATATGTTCCCTCAAGCAGCGAACACAAAATAACAAGAAAATAATTTTATACCATACTTACCCCCCAAGCAAGTCTGCAGTGTCACTTTGTTGATTCATATTGACAACCCTCAAACGGTGGCCTTTTAAAAAGAAAGGGCAAAAGGGTCACTCTGAAAATTTATATCCAGTGATCCGTAAGGGTGTGTGGGCATAGGCAAAGGGCAAATCTTTAAACATAACACTTCCTCTGATTCTCTTATTTTGCTTTCAGGAATTTCAACCATCCAAAATTTTCACCTAACCCAGAAAGATATGTACAAGAAGATTCATTGTGTATTATCGTTCTAGCATCAGATAACTGAAAAAACAAAACAATCCTTCAGTAAGTCAATGTCTATAAATTAGAATTAAATAAACACCCCGTATAGAATATTATTATTTGGCCATTAGCATAGAAATGAGGCAGCACTCTTTTTAAAGATGTCCAAATTGCTTATTAACTAAATGCAATACATAGACTGTAACCCAATTTTTTCAACACAAAACCAAACTTAAATGTTTATATATTTGCAGACCATAGTTTAGAACCAAAAAAAAGTTAATACCAAGCCATTAATAGTGGTTATCTCCAGGGGAAAAAAATTCCATTATTTCCAAGGCAAAAATTTCCAGTGGTGATTTCCAGGCAAAGTGGAGTGGTGGCACTTTTTAAACTCCAGCATTTTGTGACTTTTTATGTAAGGGGGGGGGGGAGGCAGTCAGTGTGAAATGCTTATTGTCTGAGGGCAGAGTGCTTCCCCTCTAAGTTACCTGTAATGTGAGCCAAGTACTGAACAGTAGAGGTTTTGCCAGTCCCGGTCTCTCCCACCAGCAACACAGGTTCCCCTTTGCTAACGCACACTGCGAGCTGTTCAATAAGAACAGAGGATGGCCTCGTAGGAGCAAAAGTGAGCTTCTCCCTGGGAAGGGGAAAACAAGTAAGCAGTCAGAGAAGCAGGCTACAAGTTTTTCTTAAGTGTTGTTGTGAGGAACCAGATTTTCCAGACTCCACAAAAATGAGAAGACAACTCATAGTAGCTGTCTTCATACTATAAAACAGATATCCCTATAGCCTATGCATTGCAGAATTCATTCATTCTACAAACACTGAGTATTTATACACCTGGTACTTTACTAGACTCTGGAGATTCAAAACACCAATAAGATAAGACATTATCTGTACTAGGTATATCATCTTAGACAAATTACTTAGCTTCTCTTAGCGTTGATTTCCTCACCTGTAAAATTTGGATCAGAGTTACTATTTGTGGTGGGTTGAATAGCCTTCCCCCACAATTCATGTCCACTCAGAACCTATGAATGTGACCTCATTTGGAAAGAAAGTCTTTGCAGATCTAACAAAGTTAAAATCCTATCATACTGGGTTTAAGGGTGAGCCTTAAATCCAATGACTGGTATCCTTACAAAGACAGACATAGACTTAGAAACATAAACACACAAAAGACAGAAGATGATATGGCAATGGAGATAGAGATAGGAGAGACGAAACTACAGAGACAAGGAACACCAAAGATTGCTGGTAGCCATCAGAAGCCAGGAGGAGGCAAAAGCCTTCAATGGAAGTGTGGCCCTGCCAACACCACAATTTCAGACTTCTAGTCTCCAGAACTGTGAGAAAATAAATGTCTGTTGTTTCAGGCTACCAAGTTTATCGTAATTTGTTATGGCAGCCGTAAGACACTAATAAGTTAATTTGTAAAATTATTTTAACCGCTACATGAGAAAACATATGCAAAGCACTTAGCACAATATTAGGCGTATAGTAAGTATTTAATAAATGGTAAGTAGATCTCAGAATCTTGTAAAATTCCAGCCTTCAAGGAATTAACAGACTAACATTAGGACCTCATCTGACTTTCCAGTGAGGCTTACTTTGCTAAATACACTACAGTGAATAAAATTAAATACATTTTTGCTAGTCCTGAGTCCCTAATCACCCTCATCACCTCCTTCACCTGTTAATATTTAATTTCACAGAATATCCTTTAGAAAAGCACTGCTTCTTGCCATCCAGCACAGTGCAGAGATCACCGTTCACACGTAGTTTGCTCGGACACAAGGAGCTGGACTAGTCAGTCCTTCTGTCGTGTTCCTCACGCCCCACAGTCTCAGACTAGTTAGAGCCTATTTACCTCTGTATGTGGACAGCCTCACTTTGTTTCTGTAGAAGCCGCACTCGACCCACTTGCACATCTAGCTCATTGATCACAATTTCCGGTTTATAAAGCTGACAGAAGAATTCGGCCTATGGGAAGGGACAGAGTAAAATTCTGTAAAGTCTTAAAAAAATAAATTCTATATACTCTTCAAACATTTCCTCATCCTGTGGCTTACTGTGTCCCTCTAATTAGCCCTTTACTAAGAAGCAGCTTCTACTTCCAACATAGGTGAGTTAGGCTTAATTATGTCTTTTTTAAAATGTTCTGAATTTCTAATGTTTTTTAAAACACTGATCACAAATGCTTCCCTGTGATGGTACTTTTTATTCATTCAAATAAGCCCTGCCTATATCTAAAGTGAACACACTGACATATTCCAATAGCAAATGAACATAAAGTTCTACTCCGAAAACTTATGGAAAAAAAAAATCAATGATTTTTCTTCAGCTATACTTTTCTCTGCTTTAGACTCTAAAATAATAGAGGAAACAGTGACTTGAATGAACCATGGTACCTCTGACTACAGCCAAAACACAAAGAGAAGCTGTGACAGATGCTTCCAGGGTATCTACCCAAGAGCCGTTCCTCTCATCCTTGTCCCCAACCCTAAGAATCCAGATTTTACTTAGCTTTAGGGTAGGAATGAAAGGGGCAGCAAAGTTTTCTGGGAAACTGAATCTCTCTTCAACCACATGGGATAAATACTGATCAATCTAACCCAACTGTGGTAGTTTCTGTTTCTTTTTTTTTTTTTTTGCCTACTCTAATTATTTATTATTGAAGCCCCTTTTAGAGGTGTTCTGTCACCTGCAGCTAAAACCATCCCAACAGTTTCAGAATCCTAAGGAGCACCTCTATTTCAGTTCCTGACATAAGGTTTTTTGAGTCATCATTTATTTGGGAATGCCAGGTATCTGCCACAAGATGGGCCTCAGACATTTCTCTAGCTACCACCACCACTACTGAAAGGCTCTCTCCTCCAAAAATATTTATTTTGAAATAAAACAAGAATGGCAAAATATTAAAAATGTCAGCAATGAACCTAAGTAGTATTCTTTGTACTATTCTTGGTGTCCACTGGTACTACTCTTCTCAATTTTTCTCATGTTTGACATTAATGAAAAGTTGGAAAAAAATCTAATCATGCATAAAACTACAGACAAAAGTGTTTTTTAGTTCCAGTCCTGAGTCTACAATCTACGGAATAACACACTCATTAAAACACTGGAAAAAATAAAGCATGCATTTGATATAAAGTACAAGGCGGCTCCCTTTAAGAATGTAGAACACATCAAGAACTACTATCTAAGAGATAGTGAGAGTTTATGTCCATGAAAGGCAATAATGAAACTACCAGCTTTGAAAGAGGAGGTAGTTATTGCAAAGGACCTGGTCCAGCTAAAGGACCAGAGACTAGCAAGCAAAGTAAATAAGTAAAATTAGCACTACATACCTTTTTCTTGGAAATGTTCAATTTGCTTCCAATGATTTCTGCCATTTTCAGTTTGCTTGTATGCTTAGAAAGCATTGCTGTGAAACAGTCCAGAGCCTATTAAAATAACCAAGGTCAATGCTAACTGATTTTTTTAAAAATACTACGTTAATAACAGAGGACCACTATCCTGCCTACAAAAAGAACAAAAAACCCTGCAGGAACATTTCTACAAGACTAAGGAGAGTAGAAATAAGGTACCAGCCCTAGACTCAAGAACCTTACCGTAATAGAGATAGTATACAAACAAATGTGAAGGCTTTACTTTCAGAATACTGGTTAATTAGGGGAAAAAAACAAACAGAAAACGCTTCATTTTACAGGGCGCCTGGGTGGCTCAGTTGGTTAAATGTCTGACTCTTGGTTTTGGTTCCGGTCACGATCTCAGGGTCCGGGGTTCAAGCTCCACACTGGGCTCTGCACTAAGCAGGGAGTCTGCTTGAGGACTCTCTTCCTCTCCCTCTCCCCGCCCCAACTCTCATTCTCTAAAATAAACAAATAAATCTTTTTTTTTTTTAAGCTTCATTTTACAAATCTGAAATTCAGGCAAAAATAGAATTAGTGTTAATCATTAAGTCTATGGTTCATGGGGGAACTGACTCCTAAGCCATGGAAGTAACACCAAAAGATTACTTCCTAGCTGTAAAGGAAAACTCTTGGTGCGCAATAAAAAGATCACACTGTCATTACCCTAGTCTAGTACTCAGTCTCAGCAACTACTGATAGGCCAACCAGATATGTCTTCTTTTTCTAAGTAAAAAACGTGGGGCTTGACCTCACAACCCTGAGATCAAGAACTGAGCCAAGGTCAAGAGTCGGAAGCTGAACCGACTGAGCCACCTAGGCACCCCCAGATACGTGTCTTCTGACGTAATGAAATATAAAGTACGTATCACCACCAAAAGTAAATTCTACCCAAAAAAGTTTGAATTCGAATACATTAAGCATTTTGCTAAACTTCTATTTACAGGGAAGACAAGAGAGAAAATGAGAACAGAAAGGATACCATGAGTGTGGTAAACAAAGAATACATTTGGTTCCGCTACCACACCAAGTGTAAAATATCAATAAACTTAATGTAAGCATTTAAAAAAGAGAGAGAGAATTTATCCAGTTCTTGTCCCTTTTACCTGGCACAGAGCTTCAAAAACCCTTGGAATTACCAGGAGTAAGAAGTGTCTTTTTTTATTCACTAGGGCCGCTCTGGACCACACTTGAGTTTATTAAGCTAAGCACGGTGACTCTGGATCGGCCTTTAGGTAGTTTAAGAGAGGGGCTGGCCAGGCAATAAAGACCAAGTACTAACCTAGAGGGTTGAAACTTTCAGTTCCACCCCTAACCTCTGGGACGGAGGAGGGACTAGAGATTAAGCTCGATCATATGGCCAATGACGTAAGACCTAATAAAATGCTAGACATTCACAAGACTACCCCCACTTTAGACTCCAACTGCAAGTCTTGGGGCCACCCACACTTGTGACCTATCAACTAGGGTCTACACTAACTCCAGGTAGTCGGTATCAGAACTGGATTGAATTGCAGAACACTAGTTGGTGTCAGAGCAGTGAAGTAACTAGATAAAGCCAGAAGGTGGAACATTTTGCAAAATTGGCCTCATCCCTTTTCAACAAGTTAGTATCTATAAAGGGGGGAACCTGATATAATAAAAGCATCCTTAAGCTCATATGCACAGAAAAAGATCTGGAGGTACCTAACTGGCTCAGTTGATTGAGGATTTGATTCTTGATCTTGGGGTCATGAGCTCAAACCCCATGTTGGGTGTAGGGATTACTAAAAAATAAAATCAAGAAGGAAAGGGAAGGGAAGGGGAAGGGAAGAGAGATCTGGAGGGAGATACACCAAGGTGTCAAAAGTGCTGGGGAACGTCTAGATGGGGGCTGTTTTTATTTTACTACTTTGCTTTCCTATATTTTCCCATTTTCAACAATACATATATATATATATATATATATATATTGTTTCTATATTAATAAAATACCTGTACACAAATGTTTAGACCGGCATTGCTCGTGATAGCCAAAAGGTAAAAACCACCCAAATACCCATCAATGAATAAGTGGATAAAAAAATGTGGTATACCAATACAATGAAATGTTATTCAGCCATTAAAAAAAAGAATGAAGTACTAACACATGCTATAACATGGATTAACCATGAGAATATGCTGAATCAAAGAAGCCAGATACAAAGGTCACATATTGTATGATACCATTATATGAAATATCCAAAATCAGCAAATCTATAGACAGATGGTTATGCAACAGTTTTATTTTAAAAGTACAAAACAAAGTTATCTCTAAGAAAGATGAGAAATTTAGGAGAATGAGAAAGCGAGTTCACGGGAGAGAAGAACAAGATTTAAGGACTGGTGCACAGCATTTCAGGGTTCAGCTCACCATAAGTGTGAACTCCAAATGTGCTTTCTTTCTACTCAAAATAACTTTGCCAAACAGAACGAGACTCCAAACCAAATTGGGTCACTACTCTCCTCAATCCCGGCTGACAGAAACCAGAACACTTTATTTTTTATTTTTTTGAGAGAGAAAGAACACACACGCATGCATGCAGGGGAGAGGGAAGCAGAGGGAGAGGAAGAGAGAGAATCCTAAACAGGCTCCACGCCCAGGGTGGAGCCTGCTATGGGGCTCAATCTCACAACCCTGAGATCATGACCTGAGCTGAAACCAAGAGTCAGATGCTTAACCGACTGAGGCACCCAGGTGCCCTTAGAAGCCAGAATACTTTATAATCAAAATTGGTCACTGTTTTAAGAGCCCACAGATCTTCAGACAGTACCACTTTTATTTTTAAGCAAGCAGGAATAAATCTCTCCGTGTTCTTACTGAATACGGCAAAGTTGTAATTCAACGGAGTTTCCCTCCCAAACAACACATTTTTTTGCCCAAGCCCAGCATAAAAGGCTATATTTTGTAACCCCCACGTAAATTTCTCTGGACTAAAGCAAGAGGCCCTACAAAGCAGGTGGAGGGATCAGACAAAAAAACTATCAAACAGACTATGAAATTATATGTAGAAATAAATACTGAGCATTTTTTAAAGTAGACTCCATGCCCGAAATGGGGCTTGAACTCATGACCCCAAGATCAAGAGTCACATGCTCCACTGACTGAGCCAGCCAGGTGTCCCAACTACTAAACATTTTAGAAACACTTTATATTTTACAACATTATTATCACCTGGGAGATTTTCTTTTCATTTTACCTTTAATTTCAGTGTCAGTTTTACTCTACCTAAACTATCCTTACTTGTAATTTGTAGTAACATGTTTCAAAACCAAAAAATATTTATTACTCCCAATTAGTTTTAAGGCAACATTAGTTCAGTTTTAACTAGCTATGGATGATAAACACAAAAGAAAAATTCTGATAGCAGCCAAGAGACAGAAAATAACAATGAAAATCAACAGCTTTACAGAGTAGAAAGAAAACAAACAGGAAGACTGTATCTTACCTCTTGAAAAATATTTAAGGATGCTGATGAAGACAGACTATCAAAACAATGGACAATCCTATTACACCAATTCAGTAGATCCCTTTAAAAAAAAAAAAAAAGGCAAGGTAATAAAGGACCATAGGCCAAAGACATCAAAGGCATCAGAGTTAAAGTCAATCTACTTAAGTCTGGGGAACACCTGACAATGAAGTCTGTTTCTCTGGCACTGTAAAGATAAACAGTCCAGGGGAAAAGAATAAGTGAGGGGTCCCACCCACCAGGAGGTGACTTATTGCACATTTTACCCCAATCCATGACAGACAAGGTTGGGGGGGGGGGCAACTAACTCTCAGAGCAAACTCAGGGGAGTTGCCCATTCCTAATGCTCATTTCTCAAAGGGCAAGTCAACCACCAAGAATAAAAAGCAAAGGTACAGAACTCACTGTATATAACAAAGTACAAGGGTCTTATTTAAGACCCCCAACTGTTACAAAAGAAAAGCTAGTGAAAGAATTATGTCAGTAAATAATCTCAACTTTGGCTTTTAAAGCAACTTTCTTTCTTTCTTTCTTTTTTTTAAGTAGCCTCCACATCCAACGTGGGGCTTCAATTCATGACTCTGAAATTAAGAGTCTCATGTTCTACCGACTGAGCCGGTCAGGTGCCTCCAAAGTTATTTTTTAAAGCTAAAATAACATTACCTTTATAAGCCTTCCTAATCATTAACGAGAAGATCTGAAAACAGGATCCAACACCATGAAGCAGTCCACAGGTCTAATTTCAAAACCGGACCACTCATAACCATTCAGTGCTAGCTGCTAAGAACTTTTAAGGGAAGCGATTTTTAAATTATCAACTCAAGGGGCACCTGGCTGGCTCAGTCAGTGGAGCATGTGACTCCTGACCTTGGGGGTCGTGAGTTCGAGACCCAAGATAGGCGTGGAGACTACTTAAAAAAGAAATAAATAAAATATCAACTCAACAGTGCTTAATCCAGTACCTTAGAGATAATTCTCTTCCCTCGAGGCTTAGTCTTTTGTTTTCTCTTCTAGCTTCTGAAACTTCCTCAGGTGCCTGTTCACATGTAACAGAACTATCACTTTGAGAGAGATGTTTCTCTCCAGTAAGTTGGATGTAAATGTCAAGCAGGTGATCCGTTACTGCCAAGAGGCTGGGATATCTGTTCTGAAGAACCTGACAGAGGGAGGGGGAAAAAAAGCAAAGAAAATTTAGCAGCAGACTCAGTGATTTTTAAAAGCACATGTAAGGGGCACCTGGGTGGCTCAGCTGGTTAAGCAGCGGCCAGCTCTTGATTTCAGCTCAGGTCATAGTCTCAGGGTCCTGGGATCAAGCCTGGCATTGGGGTCCATGCTCTGGAGTGAGTCTGCTTGAGGATTCTCCTTCTCCCTCTCCTTCTACCTCTCCCCAAGCTCACTCTCGCTCATTCTCTCTCTCAAATACATAAATCTTCTTAAATAAATAAATAAAAGCACATGTAAATTCCTGCTAATATTAGTCAAGCAAAAAATGAATTTCTCTATGAAATCTGTACAAGCATAGTAGTCTCCCAACACCCCCAGTGGATGCCTGAAACTGCAGATAGTACAAACCCTATACATACTGTTTTTGCAAAACAGACATACCTGTGATAAAGTTTAATGTATAAAATAGGCACAGTAAAAGATTAACAGCAATAATAATAAAATAACAATATACTGTAATAAAAATTATATGAATGAGGTTTCTCTCAAAATATCATGTACTGTGATAATGTGAGATGATAAAATGCCTACATGATGATATGAAGTGAGGTGAATGACACAAGCATTGTGATGCAGTGTTAGGCTACTATTGACCTTTTGACAATACATCAGAGGAAGGACCATCTGTTTCTGGACTGAGGTCGACCATGGGTAGCTAAAAGCACAAAAAAGCAAAACCAAGGATAAGGGGGAACTACTGTATAAGAACTTCTGCCCGTACCCACACCCCTTTCCCCCTCAAAGACCATAACTTTTTTCCTAGCCAGAACACAATTATCTGGCAATCTCACCATTTACACAACTTAGGGTGTAGAAGCCAGATGGGAAAAGGGTCTCCAAGCAACATATACATGCAAGTTTCAGGAATTCACTCACTGAAGAATCCTGCAAGAACTACTTCCACTTTAATTTTAAACACAATTCCAGGGGTACCTGGATGGCTTAGTTGATAAAACATCCAACTTTTGACTTCGGCTCAGGTCATGATCTCAGGTTGTGAGATTGAGCCCTGAGTTAGGGTCTGCACTGAAGGGGGGAGGTGGAGGGGGGGGGGTCTGCACTCAGCAGGGAGTCTGCTTGAGATTCTCTCTCTCTCCCTCTGCCCTTCCCCCCTGCATGCTTACAGGCACACACTTTCTCTAAACAAATCTTTATAAGTAAATAAACAATTCTAGTAAGGTTTGTTAGGTCATTTCTCAGCAAAAGCAATCAGAAGCGGTTAACAGGAAAACAGTAAAGGAGCTAACATTTAGTACTGATAAAAAGCAGCTGATCTTTACATAGCAAACAAGAGAAATTAAAAAGCAAAAGATGTAGTCCTATTTACTTCAATAATTACTGAGAATTTTGCACAATAATACTTGGTGCTCATAATATTGGATTCCAAGCTTTTACAGTATAGATTTATTCAGATAAATCTATTTGAGAAGGAAGGGAAATATGTATATATTAGAAATATTGTCTGAGGTGCCTGGCTGGCTTAGTCGGTGGAGAGTGAGACTCCTGATCTCAGGGCTGTAAGTTCCAGGCCCAGGTTGGGTGTAAACATTACTTAAAAATAAAATCTTAGGGGCGCCTGGGTGGCTCAGTTGTTAAGCGTCTGCCTTCGGCTCAGGGCGTGATCCCAGGGTCCTGGGATCGAGCCCCACATCAGGCTCCTCTGCTGGGAGCCTGCTTCTTCCTCTACCACTCCCCCTGCTTGTGTTCCCTCTCTCGCTGACTGTCTCTCTCTCTGTGTCAAATAAATAAAATCTTTAAAATAAAATAAAATAAAATCTTAAAAAAAAAAAGAAAAAGAAATACTGTCCTCCAATAGACTTAAATTAGCTTGAAAAGTGTACTGTGATTCCAATTTGAGTATGAAATGTCCACTTATTTTGTATATGTAATGTACACATATTTACAAAAACAAGGATCTACAACCTTTTAACAATATCATCTTAAGTAGTAGAGATCACAGATTTTAATTCTTCATGTTGTTTTACTGAAGGACAAGAAATACTGCTGAAAACGTATTTCAGGTAGATTAAAAATTAACACAGAAAAAGAGTAACAAAATCAGTAAATTTAGTTAAATGGATACATGGATCTGTTTTAAATTAAAATACAGAATATACATTTTTATGTAGAGAGAGAACATTTATAAAGTTGGTCATATTCATGATCTTAGTTAACACAAACAAAATAGAGATAATTTCCATCACCCCCTCCTTTTTTTAAAAGATTTATTTATTGAGAGAAAGGGCATGTGTGTATGTGAGTAGGGGCAGAAGGAAAGAGAAAATCCAAAGCAAGCTCCATGCTCAGCCAGACACAGGGCTCAATCCCATGATCATGAGATCATGACCTGAGCTGAAATCAAGAGTCGGATGCTGGGGCACCTGGGTGGCACAGTCATTAAGCATCTGCCTTCAGCTCAGGGAGTGATCCTAGTGTTCTGGGATCGAGCCCCACATCAGGCTTCTCCGCTAGGAGCCTGCTTCTTCCTCTCCCACTCCCCCTGCTTGTGTTCCCTCTCTCTCTGTCAAATAAATAAATAAAATCTTTAAAAAAAAAAAAAAAGAGTCAGATGCTTATCTGACTGAGTCACCCAGGTGCCCCTTCATCACCCTTTAAACAAAAAGTTCCCCCATGTCCCTTTTGTAATTAATCCCTTCCCCCCACACCCCTGCCTGTGGGAATTAGGAATTAGATTCCAATCCCTATGGATCTGCTTTCAAGTCTGTTATATAAATGGAAACATACAGGATGTAGTGTGTAGTTTGGTTCTCTTACTCAGCTAATGTTTTATGATTCATCTAGACATTACTGCACGTATCACCAATTTAGTCCTTTTCACTGCTGAGTAGTAACTTCATTATGTAAGCATGTATATTTATCATCAGGGTGGGAAAAAAAGCTATTTTTATTTGGAAAAAAGAACATTATCAGTTTTACACTTCAGTGAGGGTTCAGCTATTTGGAAAAGAAGTTCTGAATAGAAAAGATCTATACAGGGTGCCTGGGTGGCTCAGTCGGTTAAGCATCTGCCTTTGACTCAGGTCATGATCTCAGGGTCCTAGAATCGAGCCCTGCATTGGGCTCCCTGTTCTGTGGGGAGTCTGCTTCTCCGACTCTGTCTGCTGCTCCCCCTGCTGTGCACTCTCTCTCTGACAAATAAATAAATAAAATCTTTTTTTAAAAAATCTATATATACCCACAAACTAGTCGTTTTCTTCCTTAGCCAAAAAATACCTTTTCTTTATTACCATAAATGTAAAAAATTTAAAACTATGTCATTTAATAAACTAATCTGACATAATATGGCTCTATTATCAATTTAATATGTATTTTGGAGATTCATTCCTTTAATAAGCACTTATTAAGTACCCACTTTATATCAGGAACATAAGGGGTAGGAAAACAAAACCAACAGGAATATAGTCCACCCTTAAGAAATAGCATCTAGTATAAGAAGCAGATATGCTAGCAAATCAAAACTGCAATGTGGTCAGCCCTCCTTGGAGACCCAGGAAAGTTCCATGGAGAAGTTGAAACTGGCAGAGGTCATTAATGGCTGTGAGTGGGCACTGCCAGCAGAGAAAGCAGGCATTCTAAGGCACCAGCACCTAAGACATGACGGCACATTTCAAGGTGTACGGAGGAGACAGTATTTGAGAAACTGCCAGGGGTGAATTCCTGGCACTTATTAACTATAAAGACTTAGCACTATATAAACTGCTCATTTTTTAAAGTATAATTTGTTATTTCAGCAAGAAGTCAAAGACAAGGGGCGCCTGGGTGGCACAGTGGTTAAGCGTCTGCCTTCGGCTCAGGGCGTGATCCCGGCGTTATGGGATCGAGCCCCACATCAGGCTCCTCCACTATGAGTCTGCTTCTTCCTCTCCCACTCCCCCTGCTTGTGTTCCCTCTCTCGCCGACTGTCTCTATCTCTGTCAAATAAATAAAAAAAAAATCTTAAAAAAAAAAAAAAAAGAAGTCAAAGACAATCTTTTTTTTTTTTTTTAAGATTTTATTTATTTGACACAGAGAGAGAAAGTAAGAGAGAAAGAGCACAAGCAGGGGAGTGGCAGGCAAAGGGAGAGGAAGAAGCAGGCTCCCCGCTGAGCAGGGAGCCCCCGCAGGACTCTATCCCAGGACCCTGGGATCACGACCTGAGCCAAAGGCAGATGCCCAACCGAGACACCCAAATGCCCCGATCTTTTTTTTTGTTTTTTTTAAGTAGGCTCTACAGCCAGCGTGGAGCCCAACACAGGGCTTGAACTCATGACCCTGAGATCAAGACCTGAGCTGAGATCAAGAGTTGGATGCTTAATCAAATAAGCCATCCAGGTGCCCCATTCAAAGACAATCTTTCTAGGCATAAGATGATTGGAGTTGGCAGCAACAGAAATGTAGTTCCTTGTGCTCCTCCATGAGATCAGCTTAGGAGATTATTTTATTTCCTGAATAATGCACCCAAGAGTTTAAGCCACCAGTCACTTACTCAGGAGAGTGCTATTAGAATTTATTAGTAAGTCCAGAAGCTTAAGAATAAGTGAACTCCTCAAGGTAAACTAAATACGATATATATAATTCAAGGGAGGGGGTGAATGCTCCTGTTGTGCTTCCTGTGAGATAATGATTCACAGCTGTTCATGACAGGAATGGAAAGATGAAAATAAGTAGCAGTCAGTGTTATTCTCATCCTTTCAATCCTCCAAAAAAAATCACACCTAATGCATAAAACCCTTAAATTCATCTAGTAGCTGTTCCCCTGAACAGGTTTATTTTATTAAAAAAAAAACAAAAAAACAAAAACAAAAAACAAAAAAAATCACACCTAAATGTAAACTTCAGACCTCTTCTTTAAAGAACAGAATGGCAATTTAGGAATGAAAACTAAACACTGAAATTTCTACAACTGCAAAACAAAGAGCTGCACGATGGCAGAGCAATACAATAAATGCTTACAAAGTGCGAGGCGGAGTGGATGCTGGGGACAAAAAGGTGAATAAGTTACTGGAGGAGCTATTGTTGAGGGCAGCAAAATGGGGATACGCAGACAGAGAAATAGACAACTGGAAACTAGAGTGAGATAACAAACTCCTAAGTCCAAAATAGGCTGCAGACTTATAAAATCACACCGGTAAGACAAGGCTTCTGGAAGATTACATGATCAAGCTTTTTCCAGTAATACGGTGAACTAGACACCCTGAAAATCCCTCTGCATTTTATAAACACTTAAAATGCTGGATAAAATATTTGGTAAGGTTGCCTTGTGTCACTTATTCATCTAAAAACTTACGCCAAGAAAGAACAAAGCATCCTTTCCATGCCTGTATAATCACTGACAGAACATTATTTGCTATGCTCCAAGAAGAAGCGTTGTAGAATGGGAAGCTTTCCAAGTGAGGGGGCAGATATAAGGGGAAAGTGGGGGTTAGCAAGGTAAAGAGAGGTACACCTCTTAAATGTCTGAGGATAACCACCAATACCACAAAATGAATCAATGTAGAAAATCTAAAAAATAATTTGTCTCAATTTTCATTAATACCCAGAACAAAACGTGCTGTTGAATGTGAAAGATATTAGTTACAAAACAACTTAGATTTTTTTTAAAAAAGGATCTTTGGAAACAATTGAGGATACTTGAATATAATCTGAGAATTATATGGTATTGAGGCATTACTGATCATTTTATTGGGTATAATAAAGTTATTGTGATTATATGTGAAAAGGCCCTTAAATCTTTGGAGATGCATTAAAGTATTCAGGGATGAAATGTTATGGGGTTTGCTTTCAAATATACTGGCAAGGAAAAAATACTAGATGAAGTTAATGCAGTTGAATGTTAGTACATTAACTGTTAAATTTAGGTTGATGAATATTTTGGTGATTCATTACACTATTTCCTCTATTTACATGTATATCTGGAACTTTTAATAATAAAAAGTAAAAAAGAAAAGCATCAATACTTTCCCACTGAAAACCACATACCTCATTCAGTTCTGTCTTATCCATGTTATCCATGTGAATTTTCGTCCAGTATTTGTCTAGCAGAGTAGCGTGACTATTTAGAGGTCGATACCAATTTCCTCCACAGCTCAAGAGTCTGTATTTCAAAATTTAAAAAAAGAATTACACGAACCTCCCAATTTCAATCTTTAATTATGCCTCTGGGTAGCCCTTGCTAGACATTGTCCCATATATGAGTAACACTGACAACCCCTTCTGGAGCCAGATACCAGTATGTTGGGCTCACAGGGCGGATATGACAAATGAACGGCTGCCAGTGGACCCAAGTCTGACTCTTTGCCTAAGGGTGTATAACAGAGCTTTAACCAAGTTCTTCCCTAATCACTGTGAATGGTTATAGTAGGTGTTTTGATCTTAACAGCATGTTTCTCTTCCTCAAGACACAACTTCGGGAAAGAGAAAACAGAATCCAAGACCCATAGCATTAAAAATAAGTTCAGTGCTTATTACCAAAAGCTACAGTACCCAGAATTATTCAAAATTTCAAGAAGGAATATTCATTAAACATATATCCTGGCCAAGCCACAAGCTTACACCTAGGCCATTTAATGTAATGCTCACAACTTTCTGAGGAAATGGTGCACACTTTTAGAACAAAGTATCTTCTTCTTTTTTTTTTAATGTTTTTTTTATTATATTATGTTAGTCACCATACAGTACATTCTTGGTTTTTGATGTAAAGTTCGATGATTCATTAGTTGCATATAACACCCTGTGCACCATGCAACACGTGCCCTCCTTACTACCCTTATTCCTCTAATGCATAGGAGCTAACGCAAGGAGAGTAACATCCCCTGATCACTCAATTATGACTACAAATGGCAGAGCCAAGAACTGATTTCAGATTTCTACGATGTCCCAGGACTTCTTGAAATATGAACAGAGCAGGGAAGAACTTCACTACCTCTATGAATAAAAGCAGGGTTTATTTTAAAAAAGCAGGGCCTAGCAAAGTGTTCCTTGAGAACTGTTAGGTTAACTCCACACACCTCCTCTAAATGTTCACCAGGGCAAACACTAGTATAACCACTAAATATAATGTGACATTAGTGTCATTCTTGGGCATATTAAGACCTTGGAGAAGTATACAGATATATACTAGCAGTGGGAAATAAATCACTGTGTTCACGTTATTATAAAATATAGACATGGACATATACTAAGTTTGCTTAGGTTTTATTCCTTTGTTGATGCTTATATTCAATTTTTTTAACTGCTTAAAATCTATAGGTCATCATCATCACCATCATTGCGGCTAGCCATTAGCTGGGCACTTATTACGTGACAGATCTTTAATCCAAGTTATTTCATTTAATCTTTACAACTTATACCAAGTTGTAAAGTATGTATTATTAGCCCCATCATTATCAGACAAGGAAGGGACATACAGATACAAAATGTCAGTGTCAGGACTCAAACCCAGAGCTGTCTGAACAGTTCTCACCAGTGACTGTTTTTGAAAACAAGAAACTAAGATAAAGTTTTTAAAAACTGGATATTTTTAAATGGGGGGGGGCGTTCTCATTTTCAGATGTATTTCAAATAGGAATGAAGGGGAGCTCCTGGGCAGCTCAGTCGGTTAAGTGACTGGCTCCTGATTTCACCTCAGGTCATGATTTCAGAGTTCTGGAATCGAGCCCCATGTAGGGCAATGTGCTTGGCAAGGAGTCTGCTTGAGGATTCTATCTTTCCCTCTCTCTCTGCCCCTCCCCCTGTTCATGAGCGCATGCTTTTTCTTTCCCTCTTTCTCTCCCTCTCTAAGATAAATAAATCTTGGGGTGCCTGTTTGGTACCATCCGTTAAGCAGGTACTCTTGGTTTGGCTCAGGTCATGATCTCAGGATCCTGGGATCGAGCCCCACGTCAGGCTCCACATTCAGTGTGCAGTCTGCTTAGGATTCTCTCTCTTTCTCCCTTTGCCCCTCCCACTCGTGCTCTCTCTCTAAAATAAATAATTCTTTAAAAATAAATTAAATAAATAAATAAATAAATAAATCTTTAAATAAAATAAAATAGGAATGAAGGGGGAGCTGGCTGGCTCAGTTGGTACAACATGCAACTCTTAATCTCAGGGTTGCGAGTTCAAGCCCCATGTTGGGCACAGACCTTACTTAAATCTTAAAAAGCTACAGTAATCAAGATAGTCTGATACTGGTGTAAAGATAGACAAATGAATAATGGAACAAAATAGAGTCCTGAAATAGGAACCAGATCTTTAAAAAATAAATAAATAATATAAAATAGGAATGAAAAGCTTGGACCTATCATCAGTTCCGATTGATCTTGCTTTAAGTGGGCCCAAAAAACTCTACTCTAGGACTTTTGGACTCAGTACTCTAATCTGGGAACATATGAGGAAAAGGCTCCATAGTGGAAATAGAAAGTTAATAGGACATACCTCCTAGTCGCAAAGAACTGAAATCCAGGAGCCACTTTCAGACAGTCACCTCGGCCAGGAATCAAGAGCTCTCCATTCTCCAAGAGAGGGATCAGCACGGAAACCTAAACCACAAAACCCCACTGATAAAACTACTAAGGCAGAAGTAACAAACAAACAAAGAAACAAAAAATACCCTTTCTCCAAACGATGAGCATATCCTAATAGGAAACCTTAGTTCGCACAGCATGAACTGGGATCAAAAGACAGATGGGAATGTCTGAGCCACCTATAATCCAGAACGATTTATTCATTCAACATTCACTAAGTGCCTACTGTGGACTAGAACCAAGCCAGACACTAAAATTCGAAACATGACTGACGCTTTACACCCTAGCATCTAACAGAACAGCCATGAAGACCACCGTACACCATGATCAGTGTGACCTCCAGAGGTGGCTGTGTGTCAGAACGGAACAGTGTAGGAAACAGGGCAGTGAAGCTATCTCAGAAGTAATGATATTCACTGCGTCTTAAATGTGAGCAGGAATTAGCCAGGTTTGGTGTGAGAGAAATGGCATATATACTCCAGGCAAAAAATATTCATATCGTTAAAAATCTATGTTCCTAAGATCATGGCATGAGAGGATTCTGTTGTTAGGGCAGAATGTATATATGAAATAGTGGAAAACTACAAAACATAGAGATAAATGATTAAGGGTGTCCCGCGCCGAGCTAAGGAGTTTGAATTTTTTCATGAAAGTTATTAAGAGGATTTTAGCCTGGAGGAAAATACTGTAATTTTTATTTTAGAAAATCAACTGTGCAACAATATGGAATATAAACTGAAAAGGGGCTAGCCTACAGGAAAGAGGCAAAAACAAAGGCAGGATGGCTGTATATATAGATGTCTGTCTGGCAAGAAAGGAAAACAAAACAAAAAGAAAACAAAAGAAAAAAAAGAACACACTAGTCAGGTAACAAAGCAAGATGGCTAGATAGAAGGATAAAAATAAACCCTGTACTAAGGCAGTGGGACAGAAGAGAAAAAAATAAAGAGATAAGAAAAAAGTACTAAGCAATATAAAATTAAAAGAACAAACAAGAAGGAGACACCAAACTTCCGGCTTGCTAACTATGGCAGAAAAGGCTGTTCTGAGAAAGAGCGGGCAAGTTCCATTTTGGACATCTTGAACTTCCACCAGCTAAGGGACATTCATGTAGAAATTTTTTAAGAAAAGGGTGGGCTAGACATATAGATCTAGGAAACATGAGTATAGAGGAAGCTTAAAAAGAAAAAGCACAGTAAGAAGACCAAAGAGTCAAAAAAGAGGGTTCTAAAATATCAGACATAATTTTATTAAGCATCATTATTTCACACACGGCTAGAAGCTGAAAGGAAAGCCGAAAATAATACAGGAGCACTCGAAATAACTCCAAAACCTGAAATTACAGAAAATTGTCCTGAGATCTGTAAAAGCTACCTTAAAATAATAAAGGGCTAACTATTAGCTGAGAAGCTTTGAAAACAACAAAACAATAATCAAGGGATTTAGGCATGTTTTTAAGTAAACACAACTTTACTATAATGATACCAAAGTTTAAATATAATCAAATGAACAACATACCCTTTGTATGAACAGAACAAATACATGAACAGAACACAAAATGGGACTCAATGTAGAAGAATTTTCTGATGTTTATCATACACTGCCAAAGGGAGATCAAGATACAAACTGTCAGTTTGATCTTGAATCTGGACTTGATCATCAAAGAAGGTAATCAACAGCAGATCTCTAGGCTCCATCGTGGCCTGGATGGAATATCTCTTATGTTCACCTATCTTGTTTGGCTCTAATTCCACAATCCATAATCCTAATGACTTCTCAGTTACCCTGATATCTGAAAAAATTGCCCAGGGAAGACAGCACTAAAAAATGGAAAGCCTCACAGTTTTGTTGGGGGCGGGGGGTAAATGAAAAAGAAAAAAGAAAGTGAAAAGCCTCAACAAATACTTGGCCTTGTACTTTATATTTCAGTTGCATTTTTTAGTCTCATTATTAGGAGTCAGTCTTGGCTCTGGGCTTATTAAGAAAACTGGGTTTCCAGCCCTATAAAACTGAGCATTATGACCCTAGATATGATGTGTCAATTAGACTCAAAAAAGGGGGGGGTGAGGGGGACCCTAGAACACGGTAATCAAACTGTGAGACCCTGTCTGGGCCGATAAGCCCATTACATCTTTACTTCATCAGATTCTAAAATCATCATAATACACATGTATTTATAGTCACTCCTTCCCCTTCATTATTTCCCTAAACCTACACATACACTCTCCCATTATTCTCATCCAAGAGGGGAAAGTCCTTATGCAGCTAGGATTCGTGGTTTAAAAAAAAAAAAAAAAAAAATTAAAACCAATCTCAGGAAAATCTGCCCAAAGGAAAAATTTTTCATTCTGCAATACATTTTTTGTCATACTTTACAGAATATAGAGGAAACATGGACTGTTTGCATAGCTATTTTGATATACACAGAAAAATAATCAAAACGAAAATATACTGGATGTATAATGAAACAAAGACAAACATGCTCTTATTACATCTTCTCTTCCTTCATCTGTCCTCAGCCTGCGGCTCTACAGATTGCCACAGCTGGGAAGCAGGGTCTCAAAGTTCTCAGTGTATCTGTAACATGGGTAAGATATTTCCCACAAGGCCTATTCTTGGAAAGGTTATGAAACTGATCGCATATTCAACTAAAGAAGGAAAAAACTACAATGAAATTGATCACATATCCAACTATAGTAGTTCACCTTTACCCACACAGGGTACGTTCCAAGACCCCCAGCGGATGTCCGAAATTGTGGATAACAGAAAACCCTATATATACTATGCTTTTTCCTATACGTACACACCTACGATAAACTTTACCTCATAAACTGCCAAGGTAAGAGATTAACAACAGTAAATAATAAAATAGAATACTTGTAACAATATACTATGATAAAAGTTATGTGAACGTGGTCTCGGGGCACCTGGGTGGCACAGTGGTTAAGCGTCTGCCTTTGGCTCAGGGCGTGATCCCGGCGTTATGGGATCGAGCCCCACATCAGGCTCTTCCGATATGAGCCTGCTTCTTCCTCTCCCACTCCCCCTGCTTGTGTTTCCTCTCTCGCTGGCTGTCTCTCTCTCTGTCGAATAAATAAATAAAATCTTTAAAAAAAAAAAAAAAAAGAACGTGGTCTCTCTCTTTCTCAAATATCTTATTGTACTGTACTCAGCCTTCCTGTGGAGATGTGAGCTGATAAAATGCCTACCTGACAAGATAAAGTGAGGTGAATGGCTGAAGCACTGTGACGTAGTGTTAGGCTACTACTGACCTTCTGATGGTACATCAGGAGGATCATCTGCTTCAGGACCACGAGTAACCATGGGTAATTGAATGGCAGATAACGGGGGACCACGTACTCAATGAAAACAGTACCAACAGAACTTTATCAACTTTCTATTAAACAAAAGGCCAGCTAAGTAATCCTACCTCAAACTAGATAGATAGGTGATCATGAATGAGCTTCTCACAAAACATATCATCTCTAATCAAACACCTATGTTATTTATTTTTTTAAAAGATTTTATTTATTTATTTGAGTGAGAGACAGCACGAGCAGAGGGGAGGGGTAGAGGGAGAGGGAGAAGTAGACTCCCCGCTGAGCAGAGAGTCTGACTCAGGGCTGGATCCCAGGACCCTAGGATCATGATCTGAGCCACCCAGGCACCCCAAACACCTATGTTATTTAAATTATCTCCCAAATCACTATTAACAAAATGCTCTTAAAAGATAGGAAGTCAGGAGCGCCTGCGTGGCTCAGTCAGTTAAGCCTCTACCTTCAGCTCAGATCATGATCCCAGGGTTCTGGGATCGAGCCTCACGTAGGGCTCCCTGGACTCCCTGCTCAGCAGGGAATCTGCTTCTCCCTCTCCCTCTGCCTTCAAACCCCCCCCCCCACTCTCTCTTGCTCAAATAAATAAAATCTTTAGGGAAAAAGAAAAGACAGGAGATCAGCAAATAATTAGTGAGATGACATACCACGTCTAAGGGGGCATAGTCAATATCCTCCAGAAGGATCCAGTGTCCTTTTGTGGCTGCCTGTGTAAGAGTACCAGGTTGCCACACAAACTCTCCTGGGACATCTGTGCAGCGATACATTCCCAACAGCATCTGCAGGAAGAGGATAAAGTAATTACTGAAACCACACATCTGAGATGCCAGTGCCGTATCTTTTGATTAATTCTGTTAAACTTCTATACAGATATAAGCAGGCACTTGATGTTTTTACACCTAGGTCCCATCAGCTATGAGGAAGACCAATAACTCTTCTCATATTCCCTTAGCAAAAAGAACACTTTAATGCAAACATTTATAAGCATGCGAACCCACCAAAATTTGCTGTTTCTTAATTACCTTACTGTCGGTCTGATCTCCAAGCTGGACTTTAAGAAGTTCAGGGGGCTTCCGTCTACCTGTCATTGCACCTAGGTGTTCAACTAAGGAAGTTTTGCCACATCCTATTGGTCCTTCCAACAACACGGCATTTTGAGAAGCCACTGCCATAGCCAGTGTCTGAAGATTTTTGCAGATTGAATCAACCAGCACATAAGACCTAAAGGCCAGCTCCTGTTCACGAGAAGAACTCCTATTACTAGCCTAAGGAGGCAAGCGAAAAATAAAAGGCATGTCAAGAGTCTTTCCTCCAAAGGGCACAGGTTAATTTCTACAACAATGTTTCCACTGACCTTTACATAAGCCTCTAAATAAATTAGTAGTATCAAACAGTAGTTATGTTTTCCAAAATAAGGATCTTTTTCCTTCTGGCAGAATTTGCTAACAAATGTAATAAGGAAAGTCTCCCAAAGTTTGAAAAGCCAAAAAAGTTGACACACAAAGAATGGGGGCAAACCTCATCTCATGACTGAATTTTTATTGTTTTTCTTCCTCTCGCCACATTCTAAGGTTTCATATCTAAGATCAAGAATGCACATGATATATTTATCAATCAGGGAAATGGGGACACTAAAAAGATACTTTGTATTATAAAATTGTTACATTTTTTCAGGTGTAATAAAGAATATTGGCTTTTTAAAGTTATTTTCTTTTATACATATATACTGAAATATTCAGGCACGAAATGATGTGGTATCTGGGAATTGCTTCAAATAACACGGTTTGGAGAGAGTGTTCAGAACTATAAATGAAATGTAACTGATCATGAATTTATAATTACTGAAACTAAGTGATGGGTACATGGGGATTCATCACACCACTACTTCTAGTTTGGAATATATTTGACATTTTCCATAACAAAAAGTGAAAAATAATAATAATAGTACTCTCAATATGTTTAATGGGTACAGAGTTTCAACTTTGCAAGATGAAAAAGTTCTAGAGTTTGTTTACAAAACAATGTGAATATTTTAACATCACTGAAGTGTACACTTAAGACTGTTTAAGATTGTTGGGGCACCTGGCTGGCTCAGTCAGTAAAGCATGTGACTCGATCTCAGGGTTGTGAGTTTGAGCCCCACGTTGGGAGCAGAGTTAAAAAAAAAAAAAAAAAGTTTAAGACAGTAAATGTTGTATTTTACTGCATTAAAAAAAATTTTAGGGCACCTGGCTGGCTCAGTCGGTTAGGCGTCTGCCTTTGGCTCAGGTCATAATCCCAGAGTCCTGGGATCAAGTCGCACATCGTGGTCCCTGCTCAGCAGGGACTCTGCTTCTCCCTCTCCCTCTGCCTTTTCCCCCAGCTCGTGCTCTCTCTCTCAAATAAATAAAATCTTTAAAAAATTGTTTTTCAAATAATAATAACACAGGGAAAAAGATCTCTTAGAAAAGTGTTATTATTCCTTTAAAAGTTCTTAAAATTCCTTCTCAAACATGGCTAGTCCCCTATAGATATGTGAGGACAAAACGAGATTCAGGGCTGGAAGTTTTTTGTTTTGTTTTTTTAGATTTTATTTATTTATTTGAAAGAGAGAGCACAACATCGCTTCTCGGCCTTTTGGCTAAGATCAAGTGAAAGAGAGAGCACAAGCAGGGAGAGAGACAGAAGGACAAGCAGACTCCCCGCTGAACATGGAGCCAGACACAGGGATGGATCCCAGGACCCTGAGATCCTGACTTGAGCCAAAGTCAAATGCTTAACCACTTAACTGAATGAGCCACCCAGCCACCCCAACGGCTGGAAGCTCGAACTCTCTGCAGGGCTGTTACTCTCAGCAATTCAGCAGGTCATAGCACCATTCCGTATTTCGCCCCAGTGCCTTGTCATTGCTATTCAACAACAGGCCCACCCCAACTAAAATTCTTCCCTATGTTAAAATTCTAATGCTCTGAACCTAATCTATGTTAGGAGAATGGCTGGGGTGGGAGGATCTTAGTGACTAGAGGGAAACACAAGGGCCTCTGGAAGTGCTGCTGTCCTAGTACTGGTTACATAGATTTTTTCAGTTTATAAATAATCATTGAGCTGTATATTTAAGATGGGTATTTTAATGCATACCATGCTTTTTTTAATTTTAATTTTTATTATTTTTAAGGTTATTTATTTGAAGTGATCTTGCACCCAACGTGAGGCTCAAACTCACGACCCCAAGATCAAGAGCCAGATGCTCTTCCAACTGAGCCATCCAGGCGCCCCCTATTATGCTTTTTTTTTCTTTTAATTGTACTGACCAATGGACAAACCAATGGTTCAAGGAATGACCCACGACATCTTCCGAAAAGAAAACTGGGTGAATGTGACCATCACATAAAGTGACAACTGACTAAAGACTAAAAAACAGACTGGATCCCAACAGTTTCAGATTACAAAGCTAGATTATAATCTATAAACCTTTCAAAAGTGTGGGTCTAGAGCCACATTCTTGGAAAGAAGCTCATTTCATACGGCAGGGGAAGTTCACTACAGTTACTAGCCTCCCACACAATGAGCAAAAAGAATGTTATGACAGAAACAACTTGCTGGGAGTTATACTTGGACCTACTTCTATCTCTGCCAAAGGGCAGCCCAGGGGTCTCCAGGCTGATCATCCTGCCTTTGTTTCACATAAATACAGTATCACAACATGTGCTATACAACATCACAGACAGAATATATGGCAGAGCTTTGCTGAAGTAAAAAGCATTATATAGGCATCACTGGAGTTTCTAATTTAACATCAAACAGAAACAAAGGAAATACAGAGAAGAGGGGCCTAGGTAAGTTTTTCTTAATCTCTTTCAAATACTTCTGTAAATGGAACATCAATTTGGCAAACTCAATTTGACTCACACCTATAACACAGAGCCCAAGCAAGGAAAAACCACACTCAGTGTTTAAGAAGGGGAAGAGGACACACACCCTACTGATGCCAACATACCCGCTCTCCAGGGACCGGCTGCTGCCCAGGCAGCACCACACCACAGACAGCAGTCACTCTGGAAGAGAGGTCAGCTGTAACAAGATGTCCCTGTAAGTACTGCAGCTCCTTCTCCTTACGCCAAAGGGAGGTTTCTGGATTAGCCAAAACCAAGGCCTTCTCCAAGTCCTGCAGCTGGGCCTCTTCTAGTAACCTGAGGAAAATGAGGATCTCATCAATTACTTTAACGCACAGCACAGCCACATCAAGATCTCCAGGAATTCTCCTTACCTCAACCTGAAATGGATCAGTTCCTCACTATTAAAAATCTTCTTAAGGAATGATAACTTGTGCTCTTCATTCATACAGGTGACCAGAGCAAGACAATTGGCTGTGTACCTGGAGAAAATCAAAGTATATAAACTCAGGACAAGCAGCTGAGTCTCAAAAATAAAGAAAATTTGTTAGCTAACTAAACACTAAAAAAGGAAATCTTAAGGGCGCCTAGTTGGCTCAGTTGGTAGAGCATGCAACTTTTGATCTCGGGGTGGGGAGCTGGAGTTCCATGCTGGATGTAAAGATTATTAAAATAAATAAATAAACAAACTTTAAAAAAAGAAAAGGAAATCTTATAGAATTAATATAATAGATTTAAGAGTAGAAAATACAAATCAGACATGATGAATTCACTTGACAGAACTTGAAAAAGGTGGAACTCCAGTAATATCTCATTTTCCACTAAAGAGACACGTGATTAAGGAAAGGAAATAAGAAACCAAAGGCATCAGAACAAAAATAACACATTTTACGTAGCTTCCTTTCCCTCCTCATGCACAGAACTCTCTATTCCCTCTATCATCCCCACAGAAACACAGGAAAAGTCCACCAGGTACACACCAGCGGACCAAGGTGTCATGGCTTCTGAGGAGAGGGACACACACACTCCAGTCCCAGAGCTCCCGGAACACAGACTGCTCTTGCTGCAGAAACTTATAAGCTGCTTCCATTAGGTCCCGGAGCTTCATCCGCCTGCGCCCGTAGCGGACTGGATTAGCATCTGAACTCTCTAGGAAGAGTCTTTGAAAGACTGGAGAAGTGTCCTTGAAATACCTCAGGGCAAACCTTCAGAAAGAGAGAGATTATTTTTATTTGTTGGTGAGAATATCACAATATACACATCTCCATTTTGAGACAGGACAGCAGAATATAACAGGAACTTCCAAACGTCTGAAAGCAAAGAGATAAATACTGACACTACCTAGTCCTAATATGGTATCCTGTTTTAAGCTCAGGAACCAGGACCATGGCATGAGATACCTAAGAGAATACAAGAACCAGAAGTACTTATCCCAAGTGTTTTCCACCAAAAATGCACTCAACTTCAACAAACATTTATTGACCTCTCACTAGGAGCCAGACACTGTGTTAAGTACCAGGGGTACAAAACCAACGAGGTACTATCCTAGACTCCCCCAGTAACAAGGAAGACAGTCACTTACAGAAACAACAAGAGGGACAAGAAAAAAAGATTCTACTAAAACTGGGGGAGTCCAGAAGAGATAGGTTGCATCTGAAGAGATAACAGATTTTCATGAAACACAGAAAGCAGGCAAGTAAGATCGCAAAAGATGGACAAAAAGCTTCAGACATGGGGCGCCTGGGTGGCTCAGTCATTAAGCGTCTGCCTTTGGCTCAGCGCATGATCCTGGCGTTCTGGGATTGAGCCCCACGTCAGGCTCCTCCACTGGAAGCCTGCTTCTTCCTCTCCCACTCCCCCTACTTGTGTTCCCTCTCTCGCTGGCTGTCTTTCTCTCTGTCAAATAAATAAATAAAATCTTAAAAAAAAAAAAAAAACCTTTAGACAGGAGGCCCCTGGGTGGCTCGGTCATTTAACTGTCCAACTCTTGGTTCAGGCTCAGGTCATGACCTCAGGGACAGAGACTGAGCTCTGCGTCAGGCTCCACACTCAGCACAGAGTCTGCTTGGGAGTCTTTCCCTCTCCCTCTCCCTCTCTTTCTGACCTTCCCTGCACGCGTGCACGCGCTCTCTCTCTCTCTCTCATACACACACACACACACACACACGTTCTCAAATAAATAAATAAAATCTTTTAAAGAAAGAAAGCAAACAAGCAAGCTTCACACAGTTCATTACATATTATGGATATTAATCCCCTACCGGACACATGATTTGCAAATATTTTCTCCCAATCTGTAGGTTCTCCCATCCTTGTTTCCCTTGCTGTGCATCAGCTTTTTAGTTTGATGTCCCAATTGTCTATTTTCGTTTTTGTTGTTTGTGCCTTTGGTGTCATCCAAAAAATCATTGCTAAATCTACTATTATGAAGCAATCTCTGCCATCAGCCTGTTCCTGAGTTGCATCCATTTGTAATAACTTGGTGAACCAGTGTCAGTAACAGACTCCCCAGGAGCCCATTGGGAATGCGAAAGAGCCGCTACAGGGGCCATCAGAATCTGTTTTCCAGAGCAACGTATACTGAAGCAACAAGGAGGTATACCCCAGATTCCTGACTCAATATATTCCCAAATACAAAACTGTAATTGGGGAATAATGAGAATTCAGGAGATGGGTGGGAAGGCTTGGACTTCTACAAGCAAGCCAGGCAAACAGGAACAGAGGCTTGGTAAATTAACACTTGTGATATTCTGAATGAGACTGGACAAATGAGACTTAGAAGATTCAGCTGTTGCTCAGAAGAGACCTGGCAGAGTAAGAAAAAGAAAAGCAATTTAGGAGGAAATATATCAAACTACTATTAACAGTTATCCCTAGGGGCGCCTGGGTGGGTCAGTCGTTAAGCGTCTGCCTTCAGCTCAGGGTGTGATCCCAGGGTCCTGGGATTGAGCCCCTCATCAGGCTCCCTGCTCTGCTGGGAACCTGCTTCTTCCTCTCCCACTCCCCCTGCTTGTGTTCCCTCTCTCATTGGCTGTCTCTCTCTCTCTGTCAAATAAATAAATAAAATCTTAAAAAAACAATAAATAAATAAATAAAACCAGTTACCCCTAAAATGTAGGATTTCAGGGTAAGGAAGACTTCTGCTTTTTGCAATTCTGTATTATAATTTAAATATATTACTTTTATAATTAAGAGAAAAAAATAGGACATTTTTTTCTTCACAAGGATGCTGTCAGAGTAAGTACAATAATTCTTTGGGAGAGAGAGGCTGGTATTCCACTAGCTCAGAGGCAGCTGATGTTGGCAGCACATGTGGGACCAGGCAGGCAGTAACAGGCATGAGGGCAGATAAGCAGTTACCAAATGGTCAACCTGACCCAGGGGGTCTTTGAGGAAGATAGGGGGAAATGAGCAGAGTGTACTGGCAATGACCATACATTTGTGCGACAATGAGGGGAAGAGAATTGTGGTCCACTCTAAGTATACAAAAGGGAGACTAGTCAATATTCTCTCCTGAACTTACTCAACTACATCACCCTCTTTTCTAAAGACCCATCATTTCAGGAGTGCTCTAAAATTCTGATCTAAGCAATGACGGATGGACCCATAAAGCATTTTTAGCGAATTATTTAGAGAATAACATTAGTCTTTTTCCCTAGAGAATATTCAAAGACTGAGGAGAAGGGTCTCTTTCCTGGAGTAAGATAAAGAGTCATAAGGTCCAAAATGCAACAAGGAATACCATCCAGTTAAACATCTAATCTTGGATGAGCCACTCACTTGGGCAACTCATCATAGGCTTCCTAGCGTCTAGAAATAAGACCTATGGCCCAGTTCTGGCTCGACACTTAGAACAATTTAGTTAACCTCTCTGAAGATTTAAAATAAGATTTTACAATGGTGTTACTGAAGATGTTACAATATAAAGATTAAAGGGCACCTGACTGGCTCGGTCGGAAGAGTATATGACTCTTGATCCCAGGATTGTGAGTTCAAGCCCCACAGAGTGCAGAAAGAAAACAAACAAACAAACAAACAAACTTCAAGGGGAAAAAAAGGGGAAGTGGTCCACCACTAAATGCAAAAAAAGATTTAAAACACATACCTACATATTTAAACACTATAAAATCCTGTATAAATATATATTATTACTAAAACACCACCATTGTTTTAAAATCCACATTCCTAATCACCACTGCAGATCCACAAATTTCATGCCCAAGGATGTTCAATGTCACATTATATGTCAAGAATTCAAAACTAACTTGGGATACCTGACTAGAGTATATGACTCGATCTCACGGTTGTGAGTTCAAACCCCACAGTGGGTGTTGAGATTACTTAAAAAAAAAAAAAATAGAGAAAAAAAAATAGAGAAAAGAAAAAAAAAGAACTTGGAAACCTAACTAATTTGTTAGAAGAGAGAATGCATCAACAAACTGGGATTGCTTTCCTAGAGTCCTGAAAAAGAATTTGCCAGAATAAAATATATGATTGAGGATTCTACATGCAAAAAACGGTATGAACAAACAGCAACAAAATGGTAATTATGTGAGGTAAAAGATGTGCTAACTAACTTTATTATGGTAAATATTTTACAATATATACATGTATCAAATCACTATGTAATATACCTTCAACTTATACAATGTTATATGTCAATAAAAATATATCTCAATTATTATCTCAATAAAGCTGGAGGTGGGGGGCACCCAGTAATGAACAAATAGCATAAGGGAAAAAAAGAAAAGAAAAAAAGAAATGTTTAAGAGCACTGAGGTACCTCATGGAAGCCCCAAACACCTTGAGCTCAGAAAGAAGTATGTACCCGTAAATAAATGGCAGGCATTAGGACCCTAGGGAGCTTGACTGAGTACCTTCTCTCTGGTCTCTTTTTTTTTTTCCCCTAGATTTTCATTGCCATCCTATTTCTTTTCTCTTCATTTTTCCTCTCCTTGCTCTCCCTTCACAAACCGCCACAGTATAAAACTTTCTCTGATTTCCAAAAGGAAAACATTCATTCTTCTTTAATGATTTTCTTCCTCTCCTTAAGTATTTTGCTCACAAACCTCTCTTAGCATATTATATTCAATTGTTTGCAAAATACAATAACCCATTATATTTTACTTTTTTACCCCCACAATGTGGCCCAGAGCTTAAAAGAAGGGTCTCCTATGTTTATCTATTGGATGAACGACTATATCCTATCTAAAAATATTTGGTATATTCCTATTACGTTAGGTATATTTCCTCTAGAGAGGAAATTTGGGGCACATGCTGAACTAATCTGCTACAATTCTTTAAAAATCAAAATCTCATTCTACATCATTGTCTATAGTTCATTTTACAACATGCATTGATTTGTTTATACACAGCTCTTTTTTTTTTTGCTTGTTTTTCAAGTTACTCTATCATAGGCACTTTCGTAAACTGCATTATATAATTTTTGGAATGAGACGGAAGCATAAATAAAATATATGGCCCTGGCAAAATGAAAGAAGAAAATACAGGGGTGCGCTCACCTGCATTTAATAAGAACATAAAATTTGAAGCAGGTGGGAAATCAGATGTAACTAATTCATCATTTTAATGATTCTCAAACACAATCCAGAAGCACTCGACCACAAAGGCTTAGGAGAAGTGGGGGTTAAAGTTACCCACATGTCAATCTCATTTGGTAAGTACAGGATAGTTGGCACACCTTATGAAATGGTACCACAGATAAGTACATCTAAATGATTAAAGCCCTAAAGGGGGCCACAATCTCAACCCTCGATCAACCCACAGCATATGTTCCTAATTACCAAGTATGACATTGATATTTGCTGTGTATCTTCTAGTTCCATTAACCTGGGCTCATTTTTTCCCTCCCCTTCTAGAAAAGCTCATACAAATTATGGTTTTCTCCCAAGCCTTCATTTCTTATTCCCTTCATTCAAGAACGAGATTAGAGATCACACTTCCAAGAAAGCCAAAGTGTACCTATTATGTTGATGAAAACTAATAGGGGCGCCTAGGCGGCTCAGTCATTAAGCATCTGCCTTCCGCTCAGGTCATGATTCCAGGGTCCTGGGATTGAGCCCTTCATCAGGCTCCCTGCTCAGCAGGAGGCCTGCTTCTCCTCCTCCCACTCCCCCTGCTTGTGTTCCCTCTCTTGCTATCTCTCTCTCTGTCAAACAAATAAATAAAATCTTAAAAAAAAAAAAAAAAAGAAAAAGAAAACTAATAAATAAAAGATGGATATAACAGATACTCTTAGGAGCAACGTGGGTGGCTCACAGCCGTTGAGAGCAAGCGCCGCATCAGGCTGCCCACTCAGTGGGGAGTCTGCTTCAGATTCTTTTTCCCTCTCCTTCTTCCTCCCCCTCTGCCCCTCCCTCGCCATGCATGCATGCTCTCTCTCTCAAATAAAATCCTTAAAAAAAAAGAGAGAGAGATACTCTTATTAGTGCACAAATATTATTCAACTTTAGAATGAAAGTTCTTTCTTCTCAATTAAAAAAACTCTAACACTCATTTTGCTGCCCCTCTGACTATTCTACACAAATGATATTTTACTATTAACTTAAAAGACAAAGGCAGATGCAGTGGCATGTGCCTGTAGTCCCCAGCTGTTTGGGACAATAAGGCAGGAGGATTGCTGGAACGTAGTTCTGGTATGCTGATCTGGTGTCCACGGTAAGTTTAGCATCAATATGGTGACCTCCCAGAAGTGGACGACCACCAGGCTGCCTAAGGAGGGGTGAACCAGCCCAGGCTGGAAACAGAGCCGGTTAAAAGAAAAACACATTAGAATCCAGTTCTAGGGGTGCCTGGGTGGCTCCATTGGTTGGGCATCTGCCTTCAGCTCAGGTCATGATCCCACGGTCCTGGGATCAAGCCCCATGTTGGGCCCCCTGCTCAGCCGGGAGCCTGCTTCTCCCTCTCCCTCTGCAGCTTGTGCTCTCTCACTTGCTCACTCGCTCTCTCTCAAATGAATAAATAAAATCTTTAAAAAAAAAAAAGAATCCAGTTCTAACACAAATTTTTTTTAAAGATTGTATTTATTTATTTGACAGAGAGAGAGAGCACAAGCAAGGGGAGCAGAAGACGGAGAAGCAGGCCCCTGCTGAGTAGGGAGCCTAATGCAGGGCTTGATCCCACATGACCTGAGCCAAAGGCAGCTGATTAACCAACTAAGCCCCCCAGACACCCCCTAATATAACTTCTTACAATACTGCTTTGGATAGATTATTACAGAAAGTTAGAAGGGACACCAGAGCCTTCTAACCCACCCCTTCAGCTGCTCTAGTAAGCAAAAAATTACATCCATCCGAAGTGGATGCTGTAAGAACCTCAGCTAAAACTCATTTAAATTGACTTATATGGGGATGCCTGGGTGGCTCAGCTGGTTAAGCGTCTGCCTTCGGCTCAGGTCATGATCTCTGGGTCCTGGGATCGAGTCCCACATCAGGCTCCTTGTTCAGAAGGGAGCCTGCTTCTCCCTCTGCCTGCTGCTCTCCTGGCTTGTGTTCTCTCTCTGACAAATAAATAAATAAAATATTTTAAAATAAATGAATAAATAAAATTAAATCACCTTATATGGATGTCTCACCAGATGATACAATCCTTGAAGGCAGGGAACATATCTTGGCCATTCTTCCAGACTTGTCTTGATTGCCAAGACTTTAAAGAATGTAGTAAATGGTCACTAAACTGGATAAAGGGATTCTGTTGTGATCATTTTTATAAATAGTACCACTTATCTTTCTTCTTTCTTATATTTCCCTTCTTCCCTTCTCCTCAACTCTGACTCCTCCTTCACTTCCCAGGAGAGAGCTGGTTCTACTACCTCAAGGAGAAATGTGAAGAAAAAACTGTTACTCACGGGAGGACATCAGGATGGTTACCGATGAGTTTGCTCATTGACACACAGAGCCGTTCGTGTAGATCGTGATTGACTTGGCCTCCGGCTTTAATGGCCTCAGCATTCCTTTCCAACAAATCCAAAAGAAGAGGGCGCAGCTGGCGACCAACCAACACAGTACAGTCTTTATCCAGAAGTAACTGGGCTAAGGTATTGAGGATACACTGGCGATCTTGAGGTGTCCACACCTGAGAAAGGCAAAACAATGTTAAACGCTACTCATTTGCACTGCTGCAGAAGAGCAGTCCTAGCTTGGAATCAAAACATCCAGTATCCAGATTTCACAGGTGAGTTTATCTTATAAAACAGAATGGGGGTTCTGCAATAGAAGATTACAGCGAATTTAAAGTAAAAGGGTGTCACAAAGAAGTTTCAGTCCACTGGGGTTTGAGCAAAAGGACTGATACCTGAATTCCATGTAAGATGCTACACAGCTTCCCTGAAAAATAATGTTTCATGGTCTCAGTACTTCCCAGAGAATCCCATGTTTCCCCCAGCTCCTTTGCTCTTGAAGGAAAACAGAAATTGCATGGGGGGGGGGGAACCTGCAGTTAGTATGCAAAACTGCCTACACTGTTGAGGAAAGGATAGAGATAAGAAATCAATTCCAGAAAATGAATGAAGGTATCTCTATGAAGGCTTCAGCCTCTAATAAATAAACAAAACAAAATCCAAAGGACACAGCCACACTTTGATATGCAAGATGAAATACACAACAAAATTCTAGTGCCTGGGCACAGAATGTCCATAAGAGTAACAAGGAAAACTGAAAAAGTGTGTAAAAAGTCTCATGTTGCTAGTGTGCATGCAGATCTATACAGCCCCTGCTGCCAACAAAGACCTTGGGTTTAAACTACTTAAGGGTCATATCCTCTGACCCAGCAAATCCAATGCTATGAATTTATCTTAAGGAGTTTCACACTAAACAGTTATCTGTAAAAGTATAGCCTGAACACAACCTAAATACTATATGCAAAAATTTAACAATTTTTTCCAAAATTATCTCTCAGAAAAGGTTACCTCACACCTGAGCTCTTACTAAATCTTCCAAAATATAGGGCATTCACTCATAAAACAACTAATTCTGAATAAAGCACTGATGGGGGAAAGATGTTATACTGGAACAATTTCCATCAATATTAGTCCTACAAAGAAATTTAACAGATTTGGTCATGATTCACAGGGGCATGATATGACATTTTCAACTGCTGAATGTCCTTATAAATAAGCCTTACTAAAGGTATCATTTAAAAAGTATACAGTAGGGGTGCCTGTGTGACTAGTCAGTTAAGTGTCTGACTCTTGATTTTGGCTCAGGTCATGATTTCAGGGTTGTGAGATCAAGCCCTGAATCTGGCTCCACACCGGGCGTGGCACTTGCTTAAGGTTCTCTCTCTCATTCTCCCTCTGCCCCTCCCCTACTCCCTCATCCTCTCAAAATAAAATAAATTAAAAATAAAAAATAAGAAGTAGTTATATTGTGAAGAAAAAG
Source organism: Ursus arctos (assembly GCF_023065955.2). Classification (NCBI taxonomy): domain Eukaryota; kingdom Metazoa; phylum Chordata; class Mammalia; order Carnivora; family Ursidae; genus Ursus; species Ursus arctos. The sequence goes on along the minus strand of NW_026622797.1, from coordinate 66,912,293 downwards.
AAACATCGTCTATAAAATGAAGGGAAAAAAAACCTGCAACTATCCTGGACATGTTATACAAAATGGATACTTGCAGGTTGGGGAAAAACCTCCAGAGAGAATGTCATTTCATGAACTTTCTCTTCAAAAGGTAATCTGGGGGCGCCTGGGTGGCTCAGTAGGTTGAGCATCAGACTCTTGATTTCAGCTCAGGTCATAATCTCAGGGTCTCAGGATCGAGCCCTGCGTGAGGCTCCACATTCAGCACCGAGTCCGCTTGAGGTTCTGTCTCTCCCTCTCCCTATGCCCCTCCCCCTGCTTATGCTCTTTAAAATAAATTAATAAATAAATAAAATCTTTTTTAAAAAAGGTAATCTGAAAAACTGTGTTAGAGGAAATAGATATTTAGCCTTTTTTTTTTTTAAGTAAACTCTATGCCCAACATGGGGCTCAAATTCCTGACCCCAAGATCAAGAGTCACATGCTCTATTGAATGAGCCAGCCAAGTGCCCTCAGATATTTAGCTTTTTAAAAACCAACTTAAATCAATCAATCAATCAATCTTCATTGACATACACCTTACATACAATAAAATGCACCCATTTATAGTTTGATGAGTTTTGACATATGTACACACCCATGTAGCCACCACCCAATTAAAGCATCAAACCCAAAGTTCCCTTATGTTCCTTGGTAGGCAATCCCCTCACCAATAGGCAACTAAAAATATGATTTTATGACTACAGATTAGATTTAACTAGCCTAGAACTTTATATAAATTAAATCATACGATATATGCTCTTTTCTGTCCAATTTCTTTTGCTCAGTATAATGCTTTTGACAATCCTCCATGTAATTAAATGCTTCAATAATTTACTCCCCTTTTATTACTGACTAGTTTTTCACTACAAATAAACCACAACTTTATTATCTTTACTGCTTCACTGTTTCCAGCTATCATCAAAAAAGCTACTATGGGGGCACCTAGCTTGCTGGCTCGGTTAAGCGTCTGATTTTTGACTTTGGCTCAAATCATGATCTCACAGTTGTGAGATCAAGCTACACATCGGATCAAGCCAGGCATCAGCTCCGTGCTGGGCATGGAGCCTGCTTAAGTTTTTTTCTCTTCCTCTGCCCCTTCCCCTCCTCTCTCTTACCCCCTGTTTTTAAAAAAATAAATAAAGCTACTATGAACATTTGGGTACAAGAGATTTATGGACATATATTCATTGCTTTCTTTTTCTGCACCAGTTTTAATATGTTCATTACTCCTAATTTTTTTCATTACCTAAGAGTGAGATTGCTGGGTCATATAACTCTATGCTTAATTTGAAAATAAATTTTAATTTAACTTAAATTTTTTTAAAGATTTTATTTATTTGAGAGACAGTGCTTGTGCACTCATATGCATGAGCTGGGGGAAAGGTAGTGGAGAAGAGCAGAGGTAGAGGGACAATCAGACTGTCTGCTGAGTGCAGTAACCAGCCACAGGGCTCGATCCCCAGACCCCAAGATCATGACTTGAGCTGAAGTCAGACAATCGACTGAGCCGCCCAGGAGCTCATAACTTAAAACTTTTTAAAAGAAATTTTTTGATGTTCAACTTTAATATTTTATTTTTTTAAAGTAAGTTCTACACCCAACATGGGCATGAACTCACAATCCTGAGATCAAGGGTCACATGCAGGGGCTCCTAGGTGGCTCAGTCAGTTAAGTGTCTGCCTTGGGCTCAGGTCATGATCCCGGAGTCCTGGGATCGAGCCCCAGGTGAGGCTCCCTACTCCATGGGAAGTCTGCTTCTCCCTCTCCCTCTGCCCCACCCTCCACCTCCTCCCCTCATGCTCTTTCTCTCTCTTTCCCTCTCTCTAATAAATAAATAAAATCTTTAAAAAAAAGAGTTGTATGCTCTACCGACTGAGCCAGCCAAGTGCCCCTCACTTTACTTTAAAACAAGTAGTTTACCTTACTCTAAAGTAGTTTACTTTAAAACAAGTAGTTGTGGGGCGCCTGGGTGGCGCAGCGGTTAAGCGTCTGCCTTCGGCTCAGGGCGTGATCCTGGCGTTATGGGATCGAGCCCCACATCAGGCTCCTCCGCTATGAGCCTGCTTCTTCCTCTCCCACTCCCCCTGCTTGTGTTCCCTCTCTCGCTGGCTGTCTCTATCTCTGTCAAATAAATAAATAAAATCTTTAAAAAAAAAAAAAACAAAAAAACAAGTAGTTGTACTGGTTTACACCCACCAGCAATGTCCGAGACCTCTAGCTGCCATGTAACTTCACCAACACATAGTATTGTCTGTTTTAATTTTAGCCATTCTAGAGGAAGGAGAGCGGTATCTGGTGCTTTTATCTGCATTTCCCTGATGCCAAAGATGTTGAGAATTTTTTCAAGTGTTTAATAGCCATTCATTTATCATCTGTTGTGTTGCTTGTTCAATCTTTTCTCCATTTTTAAATTGGGCTTTTCACATATTTACTATGATGCTAGCTATATGTTTTTGTAGATGCTCTGTATCAGCTTGAGGAAATTTTGTTCTATAACTGACTTGTTTGTGGTCTACTCCTAGCTTGTTTTTCTTTCTTTTTCCTTTTAGATTTTATTTATTTATTTGACAGAAAGAGAGAGAGAGAGCACTAGCAGGGGGAGCAGTAGAGGGAGAAGCAGGCTCCCCGCTGAGCAGGGAGCCTAATGTGGGACTTGGATCATGACCTGAGCTGAAGGCAGACACTTAACCAACTGAGCCACCCAGGCATCCCCCTAGCTTGTTTTTCTTGGGTAGGCTTTGGTAGTTTGTATTCTTCAAACACTCTTTGATCTAAACTGCTTAATGTATTAGCATAAAATTGCTCATATTAGTCAACTGTCTTTTTAGTCTTTTTAGAATCTGTTAGTGGTGGTATTTTCCTTTCTTGTAGTTTGGAACTTTTCCATTTATTTTTGATCAGTCTTTGCAAAGAACCACCTCCTGGTTTCACTGGATTGCTCTATTGTTTGTCCATTTTCTATTTCATTAATTCCTACTCTTACCTTTATTATAATTGTCTTTCTTCCCCTTATTTTGGGTTTAATTTGCTCTTCCTTTTCTAATTCTTTAAGGTGAAAACTTAAAAAAATATCTCTGATTTAAGGGCACCTGGGTGGCTCAGCTGTTAAGCATCTGCCTTCGGCTCAGGACATGATCCCAGGGTCCTCAGATTGAGCCGTGCATCGGGCTCCCTGCTCAGTGGGAAACCCTCTTCTCTCTCTCCCACTCCCCCTGCTTGTGTTCCCTCTCTCGCTGTCTCTCTCTGTCAAATAAATAAATAAAATCTTTAAAAAAATTTTTTTAAATAAAAAAATCACTGATTTCAAGTGTTTCTTTCCTAATACAAGAATTTAATGTTAGAGGGCACCTGGCTGGCTCAGTCGACAGAGCATGTGACTCTTGATTTTGGGGTTGTGAGTTCAAGTACTGTATTGGGCTCCACACAGGGCATGGAGTCTACTTTTAAAAAATAATAATAATAATTCGATGTTTTGAATTTCATTGTTCATTGTTTAGTGGCTCAGAATATGCTCTATCTTGATGAACTTGAATTTCAAGTTCATTGTTTAGTGGCTCAGAATATGCTCTATCTTGATGAAGTTTCCAGATGAGCAGAATATGTATTCTACTGTCTTGGGCACAGCACTCTTATAAATGTTAAATACGTCAGGTTTGTTGATAGTGGGTCTTCCACATGCTTAGTGATTTTCTGTATTTGTTCTATCAATTACTCAGGACAGAGTGTCAAAGCCTCCAGTTGTATTTATGAATTTGCCTATTTTTCCTCTTCTGTCACTTTCTAATTCACATATTTTGATCTTCTGTTATTAGGTGTACATATATTTAGGATTTCTTTCTTAATTTTGCACTACTGATATTTGGAGCTGGATGATTCCTTGTGAGGCTATCCCATACACTATAACATATTTAGCAACATCCCTGGCCTCTAAACACTATATGCTAGAAGCAACCCCACCACCACTATTTACGATAATCAAAAATGTCTCCAGATTTGCCCTTGGGGCAAAATTACCCCAGTTAAGGACCACTAGGCTGGATTAAAAAATACTTGAAACAAAAAATGAGAATAATGTTGACAGGGAAAAAAAAATTTTTTTCTTTTAAGCCAGGAGGCACCTGGCTGGCTCAGTCAGAAGAGGACGAGACTCTTGTTCATGAGTTCAAGCCCCATGTTGGGTGTAGAGATTAAATAAATAAACGGGTTTTTTTTTGGAAGAAAATTTTATTTTTAAGTTTAAAAATTTCAAATAAATAAAAAACACCTCATATACCATATATCATTTTAGAAAGCTTGATTTTTATTCTGGAGACAATGGGGAGCTTTTATACAAAATGGTGACTGATTCAGATGACTTATTAATGATAATTTATTAAGTGACCAGAATAGGGAACTTATATAGAAAAAAAGTAAGTTAGTGGTTGTCTGGGGGAATTTGGGAAATCACAGTGATGCGGGGTGGGGGGATGATAGCTAAAAGGTATGGGGGCTTCTTTTTGACATAATGAAAATGTCAGGGCGCCTCACTGGCCCAGTCGAAAGAGCATGAAACTCTTAATCTTGGGGTCATGAGTTTGAGCCCCACATTGGATGTAGAGATTACTTAAATAAATTTTTTAAAAAAATTCTTTTAAAGAATGTCTAAATATCAGTCTAAAACAAACTGTGATAACAGTTGTACATACCTGCAAACATAGCAAAAACCACTGAACTGTACACTTAAATGGATGATGTACAAGGTATGTGAATTATATCTCAATAAAGTGGTTTTTAAAAATTATTATTATAGCTCGCATGCACTGATTACTTATTTTGTGCCAGGCACTTTGATAAGTTCCTCACATGCATTACCTAGATCTTACAACAGTCTTATTTATAGCAGTAATAATTAACCACTTTTATAAACAGTGCTTACTATAGTCTAGGCATCTAATTCTCACAGCAACCCATAAAGTGGTAATATTATCCCCATTTTACCGATAAGGAAACTGAAAAGTAAAAAAGGGGTTAAGGTCACAAAGCTAGCAGCAGAACCAGCAATCCATGTCAAAGTCTGGCTCCAGAGTCCTTGCAACTATTTAGCAGCTACCATATGTAATGTATCAAGAAACTGAGACTCAAGAAAGTAACTTGTTCAAGGCCCCAAAAGGAATTAAGAGAATAGATCTGATCTTCAGCCAAACTTCAGTTCCAGTATCTTAAGCACTCTGTTCTCCCTGAACACAGTGATCAAGGATGTAAGGATGTGTGACACTGTGATTTATAAAGCAATTTTTTAAAAGATTTATTTATTTATTTGAGAGAAAGAGAGCTTCGTGCACATGTGGGGGAGGGGCAGAGGGACAGAATCCTCAAGCAGATTCTCTGGTGAGCACAGAGCAGGACCAGGGCTTGATCTCATGACCCATGAGATCTTGACCTGAGCCAAAACCAAGAGTAGGACACTTAACGGACTGAGCCACCCAGACACCCCATGATTTATAAAAAACCCTTGAATTTCCTCTGAGAAGAGTGATAAAGGTGTCTTTTGTTATGTTGTTACGTTAAGAAGGTGAATTCTGTGGGAGTTTTTTGGTTTTTAAAGTAAGTTCTAGGCCCAACATGGTGCTTGGACTCACTACCCCCAGATCAAGAGTTGCATGCTCTACCAGCTGAGCCAGCCAGTGCCCCAAGGAGGTAAATTTTGGAAAGACCCAAGGATGAGGACTGGCTGTCAAGAGAACCAACCAAATGATTACAGTGTGGGAACCTTCAGTCCTCTACCTCACAGGCCAGGGGTTGGACACTGAAATTCAACACCAATGGCTAAAGATTTCATAAACCATACCTACGTAATGAAGTCTCCATAAAAACCCAAAAAGACTTGGTCAGGAGAGCTTCCAAGTCAGTGAAGACATGGATATGTGGAGAAAGTGTCATCTCTGGAGAGGGAATGGAAGCTCTGCATTCCTCACATACCTTGTCCTATGCATCTCTTCCATCTGGCAGTTGCTGAATTATATCCTTTTATAATAAACCACTGATCTAGGAAGTAAATATGTTTCTCTGAGTTCTGTGAGCCACTCTAGCAATTTAACCAAGCCCAAGGAGGGGGCTCTAGGAACTTCCAACCCTCAGTCAGTTGGTCAGAAGTGCAGGTGACAACCTGGACTTTTGACTGACACCTGACTTGGGGGATGGGGGACAGTTTTGTAAGACTGAACCCCTAACATGTGGGATCTGATGCTATCTCCAGATAGGCAGTGTCAGAATTGAGTTAAATTGTAGGACACCTAACTTGTGTCTGAGAATTGCTTGGAGATGTTGGAAAACACACACACTGGGATGGAGTCAGAATTATAGGATGGTGGTGGTGGTAGTGAGATGAAAAGGAAGGAATAGATTCAATACCAAGTAAATAAAACATGGAAGACTTGGACATATGTGAAGGAAAAGGAGTGAAAAGAGTGAGGACAGTCAGTTCTCTAAAGTGACTGGATAGAGAGAAGGTGGTGTCACCAGCTGAGATAAAGAACATAAAAAGAAACACAATCCTAAAAAATTCTTACTTCAGATCTCAACTGCAATGAGAATCACGTTTCAAAAGTCTTTGCTTTCTAATAAAAAAATTTTTTTCCCCCAAAACAGGAGAAATACAGAATGGCAACACAATCAACTCTTCTGAATGAAAGTCTAGAAATGATCACTGAAAATGGTTCAAGGAACAAACCTGAAAGACATCTCAGGACAGAATTTGACAGACAATGTGAAGCAAAGAAAAGGGAGAAGCAAAGGTGTCCTAATCTCCTTAATTCAACTGAACTTTCAAGTAACTTTCAAGTCCAACACTATCTCTATACAATGTCAGAATCCACACGAGTTGTTCTCACACTTATGTGTGTCAGAGTCTCTAAAACTTTATCTAAAAAAGACTATAAACCATTTCCTCTCCCTACTCCCAAAACATAAACACCAATTTTACATCCAATTACAGTGATGTGGAAACATATATCTCCTGTTGCTGGTCCATGATCCCCAGATTCAGAACCTGTGCTCTGAATTCTAAAGCCCACTTATAGAAAAATACCTCTAGCAACAATACATAACTCAGGAGCCTGTCATCAGAAGCTCAGCTCATACAAACGGATTATCTCTTTCCTTAGTCCAACCCATCAAAACTCCACGTTCTCTTTCTACAGCTCACCATTTGTTTAGTGATTCCCTTCACTGGGTCTCAGAAGCCAGAAACTCCAGGGTATCCTTAACTCCTCCCTCCCCTTTACACTTTCGATCTGTCATCAAACAGAAATGCCTCTCATGTTAGTTCTCTGCTGCTCCAGACCCAAAATACTCTGGTTGCTTCCTAAGCAATGGAATATATATATGTACATAACGCATTTATGACTGAATAAGTAAGTTATAGATACTGAAGTTAGAAGGGAAAAAAACACATTTTCTACTCTCAAAAAGCTCAGATATATTGGGGGTAGGGAAGCATAAAATAGGAAATTAAAATGCAACATGAAAAAAATGCATGATAAAGGTCCTCAACTCAAACAGTAGGGAGTCGAGAGAAGGCTCTTAAAAGGCCAAAAACCCATTTCCTAGAAGGCTCTAATTCACCTAATAACGCCTATGGTTAATGCCACACAGTTAACACTAGCTGTCTTGCTTTGCCCTTCAGGTGTTTTCTGTGTTTATGAAGTGTCTCCAAAAATAGATGCTAAATTCCCCGGGGGCAGAGACCGTAACGAATTTCTGTCTTCTCATAGAACCACACCGTGCCTCAAGCAAAGCAGGTACGCAATCAATACGTGTTAGCGGGCCAAAACTATGGGATGAGGCAGAAAAGAAAAACAGTCACCCAGACTAACAGGGGTGGCTAAGACTTGGCACACTAGAGTAATACACATGTCAAAAGACCAAAGATACAACCTCAATTACAGAAAAACAAACTACATTTCTTTCGGAAGGCCACGTATGCCACAGATTGCTGCAGGGTGGTCGGCTAGTGGAGAGAACGGAAGGGACTCTCATATAAGCACAGAAGGCTTCTTCCAATTTCCTCAAACACGCGCGGACGTCTCCGCCCCCGGCCAGCCCTGGGGAGGGGGCCAGGGTGACAGAACGCCGCTACTCTCTTCCCTTAAGGTAGCGCGTCTCAGGGCCGCAGGGCACGCGCGAGGGGCGGCAGGTGTCTGCCCGGCGATTTCCCTCTCCCTCCTTCTTTTACCTGTTTGGCCAAGAACTTGCCCAGTTCGCTGCGGCTCTTCTCGTTCTTGGCAGCGAGCAAACGCAGCGGCGTGGCCGCCACCTCCAGGAAAAGGTGCTCCATGACCGCAGGCCCTCTGTCCCCGGCGGCCACTAGCGCTCCCTACTTAGCGCGCGGAGCCCCCGAGCCTCTGAGGTCCCACACCGGAGGTGCCAGCAACTAAGCCCCAGGGAAAGGAGCCCCAGCTGCCCCACAGACACCGGGAGAACTGCAGCACACGTGGGGGAGCACGCGGCGCTCTCCGTCATCAGCCCGCGACGGCGACGGCAGGGCGGCCCCAGGCCCGCCCCCTCAGCAGCGGAAACAGCCGGAGTCAATACCGCGCCAGTTCCGGGAGGGCAATAGAATCTGACCGCTGTTGCGATCCGGGTTTCCTGTGTACAGTGATAGTTGGTCTCCGAGTCTGGGTGTGGGGGTACAGCGAGACAGGAGATTCCGCTAGGCGGGAGAAGCGAGGGAGCTCTCAAGCCCACCCTCCTATGGAAATATGACAAGCACGCCCCTTGCAGTATTCATAATACAAATATTGGAAGTAAGTGTTCAGTTAGGGAGTATTTAAGTGTGGTATATGCGTTATAGAATATTCAGAAGCCGTTAAAAAGAGTGGAATAGAACTTCACATTTACGTAAAGTTCAAGAACAAGCCAAAATAATGACAAAGTCAGGCTAATGGTTGCTTTAGGGAGTATTGACAGTCAAGGGACCTGAGGGAACGTCCTATGGTGATGGAAATTTTTCATTATCTTCCTCTCTGTGGTGTTATTCTGGTGGATAAATTTTTGTAAAGATTTTATTGTTTGTTTGTTTATTTCTTTCTTTCTTTATTTAATAGAGAGAGAGAGAGACAGCCAGCCAGAGAGGGAACACAAGCAGGGGGAGTGGGAGAGGAAGAAGCAGGCTTCCCTGTGGATTAGGGAGCCGGATGCGGGGCTCCATCCCAGGACTCTGGGATCACGCCCTGAGCCGAAGGCAGACGCCTAACGACTGAGCCACCCAGGCGCCCCTGGTGGACAAATTTTTAAAAGCAAAAAACCCCCACAACTGTACACAACATTTGTGCACCTTGTGTAAATTATGACTTTAAAAAGTGTTTTAAGGGAGGGGGGTAGCTCTCTGATAGCAAGTGTAACTGTGATTCAGTCTTTTAAAAATGTTTTTGAATTTGGATTTTTTTCCCTAGGGTTTGAATGTTTGCTTTTGGGGGAACTCAAACTCAAGCACAGAACTTCCAGAACTAGGGAACTATGAAAATGGAGCAAAAAAAAAATATTTCCAAATAAATTATATTTTTAAAATTTCCAAGAAGGGTTCCCTGAGGACATATCACAATGAATGAAAAATTACCCATGTTTGAGGAGTTACTAATTTTTCCCCTGGGTATCTCCCATGAATATGTGAAGTGTACATGTTAATAAACTTATGTGTGTTTTTTTCTTGTTAATCAGTCTTGTATGGCAGGGTCTTACCCAAGAACTTAGAAGGGTAAAGGGAAAATTATTTTTCCTCCTCTACATACCCTTTCTTATGACCTTTCTCAGATTTTAACTACCTCTTTGAGTAACTGGTCTCTGAGTGCTCCCATGTGTATGCATGATGCACATTAATAAGTTTATGTTTGTTTTTCTCTTGTTAATCTGTCTTTTGTTAATGTATTTTATTGGGCGCAACCCAGAGAACCCAAACTGGGTAGAGGAAAAAAAATTTCTTTTCCTCCTTTACAGTACCAACTTAAAGAGGCTCCCACTGACCAATGATGGTACAATTTGAGCTTCAATAAGGCCAACAATTGCAATGAATTGACATTTGTTATATATGTTTAAATCCATGATTATGTAATAATTTTAAATTTTTTTAAAGATTTTATTTATTTATTTGTCAGAGAGAGAGAGTGCACAAGCAGGGAGAGCAGCAGGCAGAGGGAGAAGCAGGCTCCCCACTGAGCAAGAAACCCAGTGAGGGACTAGATCCCAGGATCCTGGGATCATGATCTGAGCCAAAGGCAGATGCCTAACAGACTGAACCACCCAGGCATCCCTGTAATAATATTTTTAAAAATTGATTATCTTTGGAGCAAGAAATCAGTCTTGAAAGTTGGTAAATAAAGAGAAGATATCAAAAATTTATCTTGTCTTCATATATGAATTGTACTACTGGTAACCAAATAGAAGATAATGAGATAATTAGGGCACCCGGCTGGCTCAGTTGGTAGAGTATACGACTCTTGATGTCGGGGTCATAGGCTGGAGCCCCATATTGGGTGTAGAGATTACGTGAAAAAATTTTTTAAAAAAGGAATTGGCGGAGGAAAATATCCATTTTCCAAACCCCCAGTTAATCAAGTAACCAAGGCAGTAAGTATCAATGGCTGTTAGCATCACAAAAGAGCAAAAAAAACCCAGACTTCAGGTTAGCTGCTGATAAAAGAACGTAATACCACCTATAGTCTTGTCAAAAGTATCTAGATCTAGCCGCCAATGTGCAGAAAACAAAGAGAAAAGAGGAATATGTTAAACTGCAACATGAATATGTAATCAGCAAAATCCAGACTGTTAGGAGATTCTATAGATCAAAACACAAGTTTTTCAAGAGATAAATTTAAAGGAAAAGAAAGGTTTGGGAAGGAAGGGGTGCCTGGGTGTCTCAGTCGGTAAGTGTCCAATTCTCTACTCTCTCCCTCCCCCTTTGCCCCTCCCCACCTCTAAAAAAAAGAAAAGAAAAGAAAAGAAAGAAAGGAAGGAAGGAAGGAAGGAAGGAAGGAAGGAAGGAAGGAAGAAAGAAAGAAAGAAAGAAAGAAAGAAAGAAAGAGAGAAAAGGAAAGGAAGGTATGGGAGGGGAAAACTGTAGATTATAAGAGAATGCTTTGGACTGAATATCTGTGTCCTCCAAAATTCCTATGTTGAAGCCCCAAACCCCAATGTAATGGTATTTGGAGGCAAGGCCTTTGGGAGGTGATTAGGTTTAGATAAACTCATAAGGGTAGAGCCCCAATAATGGGATTAGTGCCCTTGCAAGAACAAACCAGAGCCTCCTCTCTCTTTCTGCCAAGTGAGCATCCAGTGAGAAGGCAACTGCCCACAAACCAGGAAGAAAGCTTTCACCAGACACTGAATTTGCTGTCACATTGATCTTAGACCTCCCAGCCTCCAGAACTGTGAAAAATAAAATTTTGTTGTTTAAGCCACCAGTCTGTAGTATTTTGCTACAGCAGCTTGAGCTGACCAAGACTGAGACTTATGACACTTAAGCAAATTTTTATAACACAGGCAAAACTAAATGATTGTGCCTGGAAATACACTCTTGGCTAATCAAAATGCAAGAAAGTTTTTACTCTGAAAGTCAGGATAGTTTTTGGGAGGAGAGGGGCTGTGATTGGGTGGGCTTATAGAAAAGCTTCCAAGTTTGGTTTCATGACCTGGGTGGCAGTTAAAATGATATTTATCTAATAATACTTCATTAAACTATGCTTTTTTGTTCTACAACATTAAAGTTTTTTTAAAAAATGAATATAGAAAATGTAAACAAAAACTAAAAAATTGATTCAGACTTCAGGACACGTCGGGGTAAGAGTTCTCATTTCTCCCAGGAGATCTTCTTTAGCTTCAAGTTTTGCTATCAAAAAATTATCTGTGCCTCAGGGGTGCCTGGCTGGCTCAGCTGGTGGACACATGATTCGATCTCAGGGTGGTAAATTTGAGCTCCATACTGGGTATAGAGATCACTGAAAAATAAAATCTTTTTAAAAAAGTTTACTTGTGCCTGATTAGGATATCAGAAGTGTTACATGATGTTGAGAGAGCACTGAAACAGCATTGAAGGACCTAAGCTATGAGTTGTACTTTTCCATTAACTAGCTATGTGACCTATGTTAAGTGACTTAACCTTCCTAGACGTCAGTTTTTCTCTAGACGTTCTGATTCTGTGTCTATCTTCCCGAACCAGTAAATACTCTTGAAACCAGGAAGTGCCTTATTCATCTTTGTATCTTACACGGCACTAAAATACTTTTCTCATACACAATAGGCATTTAACAAATGTTCAATCCTTCCAGGTATTTAAATGTCTGAGAAAACCAGGAGCAACTTACTTAATTAAATCACTGTGAAAATTATAAAAGAAACATGTTTAGAAACTGTTGCACTATCTGATTTCACTCTCTACTTATAAACTGTGTAAGAGCAAATATAAATTAGGAGGCTTATTATTCCCCGTTGAAAACTAAAGGAAGAAATTTCTCCTCTCCCCACCTCACCTCATACCTTTCTTTCAAAATTTCTTTCTCTCTGCTTTTCAAATGTATGTAAATTTTTTAAAGATTTATTTATTTATTTATTTATTTATTTATTTATTTATTTAAGGGAGAGAGAGAGAGAGAGAACATGTGAGCTGGGGGGAGGGAGGCAGAGGGAGAAGGAGAGAGAGAATCTCAAGCAGACTCCACGCTCAGCATGGAGCCTAACATAGGATCTCACAACCCTGAGATCATGACCTGAGCCAAAATCAAGAGTCAGACGCCTAGCCAACTGAGCCACCTAGCTGCCCTTCAAATGTATGTAAACTTTTTAAAAGTAAGCCTCTTGCTAGTTTTACAACTCAAGAATTTTTCTCCAAGGCCCTGGGAGCCATCTCTTTGCAATAAAATCATCCAGGGCAAAAAATGCCCGGTTGCTCAATTTCTGGGGAGGAGATGGGCCTAACTTGTTACCTGACTCTAAATTGCAAAACCTACCCAATGTAATAGATTATATCCATTTGACTATTGTTAAATTAATTAAACAGACCATTGAACTGAGGTGGCTTTAATGCTGTGGCATTTGCTTCTTAAGCAAATCAAAATCTAAGTCTGTAAATGCCTGAAGGTTAGGAAATCAGAACACTAAAGACAATCACAAACAGCCAACTCGGCTTTGAGTTATAGCAAATCAAATAATTTCCTTTCTTTGCATCTGTACTTTCTCTGTGTAGGTCTTTCTCCTTGCTCCTTTCACAAAGCACTCCTAACTACTTCTGGTTTAACACTGCCCAACTTAGATTGATTTGTGCTCAGATAAACTCTTAAAATTTTTAATATGCCTCAGTTTATCTTTTAACTCTATATAAAAGAGTGAGATTTCTTTCTGTCTTTGCAATCTCTTTAGGGGATTGTCCGTGATATGCATCACATTCCGGTTTAATTTTAATTCAGTAATAAATTGTTTTATTTCTCTCCCTTTATGGAGAGATTTTCTGGTTTGGAGGAGATTTTGTTTTTCATTGTTTTCCCCAACAACTGTGATTTCATATAGAAAACCAGTAAAAAGAACCAAAGCACTTTGAGAATTATAAGAAACTAAGTCACTCTCATCATTATTTTAAGTAACGAATTCCTTACTAAATTATCAGTTCCTTCTGTAAATAGCAACTACCCCTTATTTTTAGTTCTCTTACTCAATACATACCATAGACCTTTTTCTGTTATTCATACTTAACAGTAAATGCCAACAAGAGACAAAAAAAAATTCTCTTTCTCAAGATTTTCTGGTTCCAACTGTTCCTAATTCTCATACTCAATGTAAAGATGATGGACAGGGGTCCAGACCTTAAAGGATTCTCAGTCTTATGGTAAAGACAGACATCTAAGGGACAGTGTCACAAATGGCTCTAATAGGGATTTAGGGAGAGGGTGCTGTAAGTACAAATAGGGAAGCTGCCAACTCAACCTGGAAGACAGGAAACACTTCTGGAAAAGGTGAGTTGTGAGCTCAGGCTCGAAAGTGATGTAATAGATTTTATTACAGGTTTAGGGAAAATTCAAATGAATTACACATTAAATGCTATTACTCTAGTAAGCTTTTCATGGAGACCCTTGTTGCTAGCCCTACTCTCCTATCTCTCAATCACCCTCCTCTCTGCCTGGCTCTGAGAAAGGCCCCTCCATCAAGTCAATCTGTGTCTCTTCTAGGAAAACTCCATTCCTTTCCCACAGAAGTTGGCCTCACCTATAATCTGTTCTGTTTCCAAAATATCTGGGAGAATTTCCAAGACATATTAACAGCCATGAATTTCTCACAGCCCAACTGCTTTAATCAATACCCTCCTTTGCTATGGTTAAAAACAAGATAACAGGCCCAAAATGGAGCCACTTATGCTAAGCCCTACTTCACTAAACTGAGACTTAATTACAATTTGGCTTGCCCAGAAATTGAATCTTAAACCAGTCAATCAGGAATTGCGAGATTAGCACTAGGTAGGTAATTTGCCTGAAAGACCCCTGCCAATCCTTGAAAGAAAGCAACTGCAATAACCAATTTGATTTTCTTGCCAGTACAACTTCTGTGTTCCTACTCTCTTTTGCCTATGAAAGTTTTTCCTTTTGTATAGCTCCTTGGCATTCTTTTTCATTTTCTAGATGAAAATGATGCTGCCTGATTCAAATAGATTCTTGCCTAAAAATAAAGATTTTTCCTTAAATAATCCTTAAAAATTTTAATATGCCTCCGTTTCTTTTTTAACATTATCAATGGGACCATTGATTAGTTTTGCCTGGTCTTGAACTTCATGTAAATTAAATCACATAGTACGTATTATCTGTGTCAGGCTTATAACAGTACTTTTTTTTTTTTATGCTTATTGATGAACATTTAGGTTGTTCCCAGTCACAGCCGTTATGAAAAAAACCTCTGTGAATATTATGATACGTGCCTCTTGACGTACAAAAACACATGTACCCAAGAGTATATAATTAAGAATAGAATTGCAGAGTCATAGGCTGGGTATTTCATTTTATTTTATTTCATTTTATTTATTTCAGACTGGGTATTTTAAACACATGCTGCGGTGGATAGTGTCAAAGAGTTTTCCAAAATGGTTGTAACAATTCACACTATCAGTAGAAAAGTGTGAAAGTTTCAGTTATTCTATTCCTTTGCTGATAATCGTTATTCTCAGACTTTTAATTTTAGCCACTGGTTGATTTGTGGAAGTATCTCATTGCATTTCCCTGATGAGCAAGAATGTTAGTATGTTTCCAACTACTTAGTAGTCATATGGATGTGCTTTCTGTACAGTTTTTTTGCCCATTAAAAAAAATTGGGTTGTCTTTTTGTTATTGGTTTGTGGGTGTGAGTGTGGCTTGTTTTGTTGTTGTTGTTGTTGTGTTTTGTTTTCTATTCTGGATTTGACTCTTTGTGAGATATGTGTATTATAATTATTTTTTTAAAAGATTGTATTTATTTACTTGTCAGAGAGAGAGAGAGCACAAGCAGGGGGAATGGCAGGCAGAGGGAGAGGCAGATTCCCTGATGAGCAAGAAGCCTGATGCAGCACTTGATCCCAGGACCCTGGGATCATGACCTGAGCCGATGGCAGATGTTCAACCAACTGAGCCACCCAGGCATCCCCAGATATATGTAATATAAATATCTTCCCCTGGTTGGTAGTGAAGGAGTCTAGGACATTCCACCTCAAAATATACTGCTTTGGTATATTGATTATTTTGAGCAGTAGGCACTTGAAAAATAGCAATTGCAGGGAGAGACTTTCTCCGAACTCCCTTCATCTGTCTAAAGCTAGATCCGCCAAAAGGAACTCAATTGTCGTAAATCCATTATTTTTGTCTGTGTATTCACCATGGTATGCTTTTCCTTCCACATATGTTTGGGACCCTTTTTTTGTGTACTGATATGCCACGTCTCTGAGGCCTGGTCAGACTACTGGTGTTCTGTGCCGGGGTGTCTTGACTGACATCACCCATTTGGTATGTTTCACTTTCCCCTGATCGCCACACCTCATTTGTTGCTAGAGAAGTATTGTGACTGAGTTTTTCCCTTCCACCTGGAAAAGACAATCCTTTATCCACTGAATTTCTATGGCAGCTTTGTCATAAATCAAATAACCCTATATGTGTGGTTTTGTTCCTAGACTCTCCATTCTGTTCCATTAGGCATTTATCTATCCTTGCAGTAATACCACATTACCCTAATTATTGTAGCTGTACAGTGAGTCTTGAAATCTGGTTGTAGTAGTCAGGGTTCTCCAGAGAAAAAGAATCAATAGGAGATATGTATGTATAAGCAAATATTTCCTATAATACCTTAGTATATATATTTTATATATTTGGAATTGACTTATGAAATTATGAAGTCTAGGAAGTCCCATGATCTGCCATCTGCAAGCTGGAGACCCAGGAAAGCTGGTGCTGTAGTTCTAGTCTGATTCCAAAGACCTGAAACCCAGGAGCACTAATAGTGTAAGTACTAGTACTAGAGCAGGAGAAAACCAATGTTCCAGATCTAAATCAGGCAGGAAGAGTAAATTCTCCCTTCCTCCACCTGGTTGTTCTATTCAGTTCTATTACTTGGATGATACCCACACTGGTGAGGGCAACCTGCTTTATTCAGTCTATCATTTCCTGCAGAAACACCCTCACAGACATACACAGAAATAATATGTAACCAAGTATATGGGCATCCATGCCCTAGGCAAGTTGGCAGGTAAAATTAACCATCTCAGTGTCCACTGATAGTGTAAGTACTCCAACTTTTTTCTTTAAGAATTGTTCTTGGTTATTCTAGTTTAGCAAGGTAGTCTTTACATTATTGTAGAGTTTCAATTCTCTTTTCTATGCCTTTAGTTTCTACTTCATGCCGCCATGCTCTTCAAATAAAACAGCTGTATGACAGCTCTTTTATACAGCTTTCTAAATAAACCAAAGAAGCTTTAAAGTTATACCTTTTCTGGGACGTCTGGGTGGGTGAGTTTGTTAAGCACCTGACTCTTGATTTCAGCTCAGGTCGTGATCTCAGTGTCATGAGATTGAGCCCTGCCTTGGGCTCCACGCTCAGCAGGGCGTCTACTTGAGATTCTCTCTCTCCCTCTGCCCCTCCCCCTGCTCACACACTGCCTTGCTCGCGCTCTCTCTCTCTCTCTCAAAATAAATAAATATTTTTTAAAAGTTCCACCTTTTCTTTAACTGGTTAAGATCAAATTCCTCTGCCGAGGGCCCTCTTTTGTCTACCAGGTAAGCCAAACAATTATTCCTCAACAGAGGTACAAGCCCCCAAGGTCATGGGTTATTTTGCTTCCCTACACCTTTTTATAACATAAATCTTTGCTTAAAAATCCTTCACTGGCTACCCTTTGCCTTTCAGGACAGATTCAAACTCCTTAACTGTGGTTTAAACAAGTCTCTGCTTCCCCTAGAGCAGGGAACGGCAAACTTTTTCAATAAACGGCCAGATTGTAAATATTTTAGGTGTTACAGGCTGTGTGGTCTTTGTTGCAACTCTTCAATTCTGCCACTGTAGTGTGAAAACAGCCACAGATAATAAAGAAACAAATGAATGTGGCTGTGTTTCAATAAAGCTTTCTTTATAGAGACTGAAATTCAAATTTCTTATTTTTTACCTGTCACAAAAATATTATCCTTCCTTTGTTTTCTCAACCATTTAAAAATGTAAAAGCCATTTGTAGCTCATGGTCCAGGCTGCACAAAAACAGGCAATGAGCAAGATTTGGCCGATGGGCAGGACTTTGCTGACCCTCTGCTATCTCGTCTCTTTACACTCCCTCACACGCACTACGCTTCCTACTGGCCCTACAGAACCACTTTTTCTTTCTTGCTTGCTTTATTCTTTTCTTTCTTTCAAGAAAGAATTTATTTATTTATTTGAGAGAGAGCAAGTGAACAAGTGAGCGAGCAAGCAGGTGGAGGGACAGAGGGGAAAGGAGGGAGAGGGAATCCTCAAGCAGACTCCACACTGAGCACAGAGCATGACACAGGGCTTGATCCCAGGACCCCAATTTCATGACCTGAGCCAAAACCAAAAGTTGGCTGCTTAACTGACTGAGCTACCCAGGCGTTCCTTATTTTTTTTTCTTAAAGATTTTATTTTTATTTTATTATTATTTTTAAAAGATTTTATTTCTTTATTTGACAGAGAGAGAGAGAGAAAGAGAGAGAGCGCATGACTGGGGGGGGCAGAAGGAGAGGGAGAAGCAGATTCCCTGCTGGGCAGGGAGCGCCACGCAGGATTCTATCCCACAACCCTGGGATCATGACCTGAGCTGAAGGCAGTTGCTTAACCAACTGAGCCACCCAGGCATCCAAACATTTTATTTTTAAATAATCTCTACACCCAACATGGGGTTCAGAATTGTAACCCTGAGATCAAGAGTTGCTTGGTCTTCCAGCTGAGCCAGCCAGGCACCCCATCCAGAACCACTTTCATTGGACTTGTCTTGCTTCAAGCCTCTAATTATACTATTCCCTTGTTCAGAATTCATTCCCACCCCACTTCCGCCCTTTCCGTTGGCTAACTCTTCCACTTTCAGGTCTTAGCTTAAAGGTTACTATATCTGAGAGATCTTCCCTAGAAGAAGGTATCCCCTGTAGAACTTAATGAAATTGCTTCATTTGTCTCTCTGCCCACCCCAACTAGAGTCGAATTCTTGGGGTAAGAGACCATATATAATTCATCTTCGTATTTCTAGTGATAATAGTAACTTACCCCGTGCCAGGGACCTTTCTAGGTGTTTTACATGTGTCAACCCATTTAATCCTCACAATAACCTATGAGGTAGGTAGTATTACCATAGAATCCCCTCAAGAAAACTGGCTGGCTCACACAACAGACTCAATAACTATTTGTGAATTAATGAAGTTCATTATGCAACCATGTAGAACATTATTCTCCTAACAAACCACGCTGTTTTCTGCTTCCTTGCGTTTGTTCCTACAGCACTCTGTGTCTGGAATAGACTTCACTCCGTTCATTTCCACTACCATTAAAATGATCTACTTTTCTTTTTTCTTTTTTTATAGATTTTATTTATTTGACACAGAAAGAGAGCAAGAGAGGGTGAGGTTGAGGGGCTGAGCAAGGAGCCCGAAGCAGGGCTGATCCCAGGACCCTGTTCCACATGCTCCCATTTAGAACTGTCAGTCATCCTCTTTTTCTGTGGTTGGGCCTTTCTCTTTATATCCTTAGCACACAGAGCACACTCAATAAGTGCTTTCTGAATGAATTAATAAATGCCACTGTCCAAGGACAGCAACTTCTTCCCGGAGCGTATATTTTTACAAAGCTGTAGACACAGTCTTCTAGCCACTTAATACAAACAGATGCTATGAACCCAACTAAGATCACCATGCCAGTATCCTGCAGGAAAAGGATATGTGTGTATCAGCCAGGCACCCCTAAATTCTTTTAAAACAACCACGGCACTTAGTATGTTGCCTAGCCTACAATGTCTTCAATAAGTATTTGTTAAAGTGAAGAATAATATTGAACAAATGAGACACTGAAGAAAATAAGAGAATCGACATTTGACAGTGCCACATTTCTATGATCCAAGAGTTTGGCTCTTCTAGGTTGTAAGGAAGAGAAAAGTGCTGAGATGCAGTGAAAGATGCATGGGGAAGGAAAGGGAGACCAGGAAGCTCTGGCAGTGGGTTGCTGAGGCAGCCAGGAACAGTGGCTCCCCTGTTCCCCATGCCTCAGAAGGAATGCTAATGACTGACAGTAGTCTTGTCATGGTCTTAACAGCAACTGGGTTGGATACCTGGGTGGTTTAGTCGGTTAACATTTGCCTTCAGCTCGGGTCATGATCTCAGGGTCCTGGGATCGAGTCACATTTTAGGCTCTGTACTCAGCAGAGAGCCTCCCTCTCCCTCAGTCCACTGCTCCTCCCTGCTTGTGTTTTCCCTCTCTCTGACAAATAAATGGAACCCTAAAAAAAAAAAAAGCATCTGGGTCTATTGCTCATTTTTGTAGTGACTGTCAAACTTACAACACAGTTCCTTTCTATTGTTGTTTCACTCTTCTGTCCCTCCCCGTCCTTATGGTTTCAGCTGTATCAATTACCTTCTACTCCCCTGTGAATTTCATATTTAAAACTCTCTTACACAAAGTTTCTGAATGCATCAGTTGGCAGTTGGTCACCATCTAATAAGAATACAGTTGATCCTTGAACAACACAGGTTTGAAATACACAGGTCCACTTATATTTGGATTCCTTTTTTAAAAATAAACACAGTATAGTATTATAAATATACTTTCTTTTCCTTCTGATTTTTTATGATTTTCTCCATAACATTTTATTTACTCTAGCTTACTTTAAGAATATAGTATATAATACATAGAACATACAAAACATGTTAATTGACAGTTTATATTATTGCTAAGGTTTCTGGTTAATAGAAGGCTATTGGTAATTAGGTTTTTGGGAAGTCAAAAGTTACTGTCAAATATATTGCTAGTCAGGTAATGCTTCCAGACCCTTTAAGGAACAGAAGTAAGAAATACGTATATTTTTTAAAGATTTTATTTATTTGAGAGAGACCACAAGCATGGGGAAGCAGTCTCCCCATGAGCAGGGACCTCAATGTGGGGCTTGATCCCAGGACCTGGGATCATGACCTGAGCCGAAGGCAGACACTTAACCGACTGAGCCACCCAGGCACCCCATGAAATACATATTTTTAAAAATCATAAGGTCATGTTGGCATTTTCGGTTCAGATATAACAGTATAAGATTGCCCCCTAATTTTTTGTTTAATCTTTCTTCTCCCCCCTAATTTTTTTGATTTTATGTTTGGATCTCTTTTCTCTTCCACAAATATCTTGATTCCTAAAAATATTAACATATTATATATTTGTCTTACAATATACATTAAATGGTTTCAAAATTACAATATTAAGACTAAGAAAACTACTGCATAAGGTATAAGATTGCTCTGCAGTTTTTTTTATGCTTGGAGTATATCCTACTAATGGTGTACAGTCAGAGTACTGTGTTTATTTATTTATTTAAAAAGATTTTATTTATTTATTTGACAGATAGAGAGCGAGCACAAGCGGGGGGAGTGGCAGACAGAGGCAGAGGGAGAAGCAGGCTCCCTGCCGAGCAAGGAGCCCAATGCCGGATGGGACTTGATCCCAGGACAGGTCATGACCTGAGCAGAAGGCAGCTACTTAACTGACTGAGCCACCTAGGCGTCGCAGAGCATTCTGTTTAAATGTCACTTGAGATAATTATTGGGATTGAGTGGTTATATTTCTTTTGTTTACAGTTTCATTTATTTCAATTTATTTTCCATTTTAGCATTTTTTCTTTCTAATTTGATTCAACTTTAAATACATGAAACACTTCCATGAAGCAAAAGCAAAAGGTTATAAAAAGGCAAACTCAGTACTTTAAATAGGTGAAATATATGGTATGTGAATGATATGTCAAAAAAGCTGTTGTTAAAAGGGTAAAGCAGTTATTAAAAAACGAAGAAAAGCAAGGTATATTTACATATAAAAATATTTAAATGGAAGTTTTAAAAAAGGCATACTCAAAGGAAATTCCCTTTCCTCTCTATCCCCTCCAGCCAGTCTTCTACCCTGGTAAGTTACCCTTTTATTAGGTTTTAATTTATTCTTCAAGTGTTTCTTATGCAAAAACAAGCAACTATATGTATATTCTTTTCCTCATTTTTTCTTACACAAAAGCCAGCATACCATACTGTACTTTTTCCTTCCTTCACACTATACCTTGTAGACTATTCCCCATGTAAGTACATATAGACATCTTCAGGAATTGCTTTTTTTCTGTTGTTGTTTTTTAAGTAAGCTCTATCCCCGCTGGAGGGGCTGGGGGTTGGGGGATGAGGTAGCTGTGTGATGGACATTGGGGAGGGTACGTGTTGTGGTGAGTGCTGTGTACTGTGTAAGACTGATGAATCACAGACCTATACCCCTGAAACAAAAAATACATTATATGTTAATAACAAAAAAATACAATAAGAAAAAAAAAAAAGTAAGCTCTATCCCCAATGGTGGGCTTGAACTCACCACCCCAAGATCAAGAGTTGCATGCTCTACCAACCGAGTCAGCCAGGCTCCCCTAGAAATTGCTTTTTTTTTTTTTTAAACCAACATTTGCAATTGTGAGTCCAGATTTTATAAAACATGTAACTGTGTTACATTTGTTTTCTTTAAAAAAAATACTGATGTCTTCAGTTGAT
This sequence comes from Ursus arctos, assembly GCF_023065955.2. Taxonomy (NCBI): domain Eukaryota; kingdom Metazoa; phylum Chordata; class Mammalia; order Carnivora; family Ursidae; genus Ursus; species Ursus arctos. The sequence goes on along the minus strand of NW_026622797.1, from coordinate 66,890,034 downwards.
TTCTGGAAGTATCCCAAATTCCCAAGTTGGCATTGATTGAGGTCTTTCCAAACAAATATTTTTAAATCAATCACTACTTTCTATTCAATGTAAATTTTTAAGAATTTCCAGTAAAATGAGAGGCTTTGTAAGGACTTTAGTAATAGGGCCATTCTTCTCTGAAAGATAAGTTTGGGGGAAAACTTCAGTTATTTTTGAGATATATATTCTATGTTCTCAACAAAAATTTTGGATGAATGTCATCATTATGCACCCATGCTGAAAACCCATATTCAATCAATTGGCAAGTTTTGTTGATTTCATCTCCTAAATATCTGAAATCTATCCTCTCTGTTACCTGCCATTTCCTCCAGATCCTCATTTCCTCTAGCTTGGATCACTGTCAGAGCATCTCAAAATTCTCCTTCTCAAGGCCAGAGGATTTTAGTAACGCGAATCAGATCACGACCGCACCAAGCATAAAATCCTTCAGTGGTTTCCAATGCCTCATCATTTAAAGGTAAATTCCAAGCTCTCTGACAAATGTAAGGTCTTTTAAGCTCTGACCCCTGCCTCCCCCACCAGCCTCATTTCACACTTCATGCTCCAGCAACAATAAATACCTCGTAGTTGCACATCGTTTTTGTATTTCCCAGTCTCCACTACCTGGAATGCTTGCCTAACTTTTCAGAGGCAAAGCTGGTTGGGGTAGACTCCAGGAAACCAGTGTTCTTCCAGAACATACTCTCCCAAATGGAGGTCTTTCTGAAAAATTTAAAAATATGTAATAAGTTCATAGACAGTTACAAGTTATTAAAATGGACAAACAGGAGGAAGCGGTTAGAGATCAAGATGAGGATCCCCAGATCAGGTAGCAGAGAGGAAGTCATCTCTGTTTCACTTCCCCACCGATCAGTGGTGTAGGCCCCACCTCTGGAGGCTAGACCCTACCGGCATCTCTAGTTCCTGCAAGTCTATAAGCCAATTCGGGTATTCTACCCCCTAAAAAGCTCTTCTGTTCCTCCTACCCGACTGGACTTGGTATCCTGTCTTCAAAGCTCCCAATGCCCTGGGCTAAATCTATTATGCAGGAAAGTGTCTGAGGGCAAGGAACAGTGCTTATTTATCATTATGGAGCCAGAGTCCAGCACCACGTCTAGCACGCGGTTGACATTCAATGGAATTTATAGAATAAAGGACTAAATAAATGACAGGGCCTTCTCAGAGTTTACTTTCCCTTTCATTAAAGAGCTTCTCCCAGACTCCGCCCCCACCTTCTCTAAGGTCCCACCCCTTCCGCAGTGAAACCCCGCCCCATCACCGTCCCCGCCAGCTTAGGCTCCGCCCCTTTCTCTTAAAGTCTGCACAAGCCTACGCGAGTTTGGCGCCAACCGTGTTTTTTTTTTTCGCCCTCCCAAAGGCGGGAACTAGTTATGTGCGCCGGGACGTGCTTTACGTCTGGTCTGATTGGCCGTGGATGCTCAGTCCCGCCTCCGCGTCCTGACTGCGCTCTGGCATTGGTGGAGATGCCAGGGAGACCTCGGTGTCCAGAAAGGATCCCCGGCTCTCTTGGGCTAGGCAGGGCGGGTAAGTTGATTTGGGGGTCCGGTCTGCTCGGGGCTGTTGGGGAAGAGACTGAATGGTGTGGTAGTGCCCCGAGCGGAAGCCGGTGGCTTCCGGGGAGCCAAGGAGTCCGGGGGAGCCGCGGCGTCGGGGGAGGGGGGGCACGCCTGATGTCCGGGGCCCGCAGGTAGCTGCGTTCCCGCCGCCCTCGGGTGCAGTTTCTGGGCTCGCATTCGCGTCCCTCTGTGGTCCTTCGAGAGTATCCAGGGGTGCTTGGGGCGAGCGCACGTAGGAACTGCCCTTTCGACTGCTCCTCCCGCCCCTCCCCCCAAACCAATCTTGTCTTGGGATGTACTCCTTAAAGCTTTCAGATGATATTCTGGAGGAATATGGCTTTCCTAAGTGTCAGGCCATCATTGATGTTGGTTGTTTCCGAGACTGTAATACCCGGAGAAGTTATCTGGATCTCCACAACGCCTAGAACAGCGCCTGACACATAGTTGGCCCCAACTCAGATGTTAATGTAGGATTCGCAGAAGCTCATGATTTGTGCTTACGGATCAAGTTGCCGTTGACTCTGATTCTTCCCTAGTCATTCCCAGATTCTTCCCTGGTCTTTTCCATTCTCCACACCTACAGCTCCAAACCTTTCCCCTTCCTCAGTGCCCCTCCCCCATCTCGCTCAGTGCTTCTTTGATTGGAGTGGGGCAGAGAACAGGGCAAGAATCCCATCCCCAACCCCCACCCCAATTATCTTCTAGCGTTTCTTCCCATTTCACAAGAGGTGGCCCCCTTTCAAAGAAAAAATATATATGCTTTCATGTCTAATGAATATTCTTGATTTTGTCATTTGGCTTTAATGAAGGAGCTGGAATCTAATCCCAGATATGATTCCAGCTGTTTGACCTTGGGGCAAGTTTCTTAATCATTTGTTATTTGTTTCCTCATCTATAAAACGGGAAAAAGAATAGTATATACTTTATGGGACTTTGGAAGATTTAAAATAATGTATATGGAACAGTTAAGATCCAGGCATATAGTGTTCAGTATATGTAGTGTTTATTATTATTTTCCCTTTACATTTTCTTCAGGGATCTTGCTGTATTACATTTAGTGTTTCCCATGAGCCTTAAATACATTCTCCTGCCCTGCCTTTTTCCTGTTTTTCTCTACAAATGCTCATTTCAGTCTTTCATTTTTTTTTTTAAGGAAAATTTCCTTTAGACTATTTTTTATCACAAAAGGCTAAGTAATCCTCTCATATGCTTCGTCTTCACATCTGAATCCATTGGAATTGTTCCTAAAATGATTATGAGTGACCTTGCAGCAATTTTCTTTCATCGTCATGGTTCTCAGCATGTAAAATTTTGCCTCTCCACTTCGCATAGGTGCAACACTCCTCTGTCAGTAGTACCTCGAATTATGTATTGAGATCCTCATTTGGGGGAAAGTGAGAGCACATGTGAATAAGCCCCTCTTTCCAAGAGATTCTGAGACATAATCCTTCCTCTTTTTCCCCTCCTCCCTTTCCCAGGAGAATCACTGGCCTTTGTGATTTCAAGAGCGTATCTGACCTCTACCCATAATGTTTTGTCTTTTGTGCTACATACTTCAGTTTCCAGTTATCTATTAGACATCTTCACCTGCATGTCCTACAGATAATTCATCATGTTTTCTTTGGTTCTCTATTTCAGTTAAAAGCATGATTACCTTTTATCAAAGCTAGGAACTTCAGAGTTGTTGTCAATAAATTGGGAATACCAGTAATTCAAGAAATACTTTTTTTTTTAAATTACCTACTGACTTGCAAGGCCCTGTGCTGAGAGGTGGGGTTACACTGGTGAACAGATAGAGCCAGTCCTGGTCTTCATTGGAGCTTACAGTCCAGTGGGTGAGATGGACATTTCTTTAGGAATTCCCACAAAAATGTAATCATAAACTGAAAAGAGGCCATATAGAGAAAGGACACAGTGGTATAAGAATATAATAGAGAGGGCCTGACCTGCAGAGGCCCTGTGGTGGGAGGGAACAAATGCATATTCAAGAGCTGAAAGAACGTCGGTATGATCAGGAGTAAAGACTGCTGGGAAATGGGGAAGAAGGATGAAGACTAACTGGAATTGTGGTCAGAGGCCAGGTCACTCTGGACTTTATAAGCAAAATTGTGACAAAATTTGTTTTTTAATCTAAAATAAGCAGGAAGCACTGATGGGTTTTAAGCAGAGGGGGGAACATGATCAGATCTGCATTTTTTTAAAAAGGTTTTATTTATTTGACAGAGCGAGAGACACACACACACAAGCAGGTGGAGCAGCAGGCCGAGGGAGAAGGAGAAGCAGGCTCTCCGCTGAGCAGGGAGCCCGATGCAGGGATCGATCCTGGAATCATGACCGGAGCTGAAGGCAGACACTTAACCGACTGAGCCAAGCAGGTGCCCCCAGATTTGCATTTTGAAAAGACAACTCAGGCTGTGATTTTGAAGTGGTCAAGAGTGGAGATTTGAATACACTTTCCATGAAATCTTTTTGATTCTCCCCAGAAATCTCAGATCTGCTTATTTATTTCCACTGCTAATAACTTAGTCACCCCTCATTGGCTCCTGTACTGTTTTAATAGTCTTCTCTGTTTTTTGCTACTAATATTTTTTGTACTCTTCTTGCTAGAGTTAAATTCCTGAAATGCAGATTTGATCGTGATACTGTCTTGCTTTAAAAATGTCCGTGGTTTCTCCCATTTCGTACTGGATGAAGTCCAGGTATCTTAATTGCATAATATATCACCTGACTTTTCTAAAACCTCATTTCTCAAATTCTAATCTGTGGGTATTCACACCCAGACTTGTTTGTGAGCTCATAGATGTAGTGGGGAGATGGTATCAGGAATTGCGTTTGCAAACAGGAACCCATTTTGACTGAACCTTGGGATTTTGGAAACCTCAGGATAGTGAATGATGGGGCTAGAAAGTAGGCATCAGTGTGTATTAAGGTAGGGTGTTTGGACTTTATTCAGTAGACATTGGGAAGTAATGGAAAGTTTTTGAGCAGGAAGTGATAGGAGCAGGATTGCTTCAGAAAAACTAACTCAACAGTTGTGTGTAGCATGTGTTTGGAGAGAGAAGATAATTAGGTAACTGTAGTAAAGCCTGAAATAAAATTCAGATGGCAAGAATGAGGATTGGGAGAAACATAGCAGACTACTATCAGTAGGCTATTAAGGAATGCTAGTGCTACTCGAAGTAAAGATGTCAGGAGGTGACAGATGTTGATGGAAAGATGATCTCTTGGTTTTGGACTTGGTGAGTTTGGACTTACAGGAATGTATTTATTAACTTTAGTATATTATTGCTGACTGTTGGTTTGTGTTTTAGTACAAACAGTTCCTAATTTTCAAGCACTCTGAGGTGGCGGCAGAGGAGTCTATAAATCTGATCTGGTACCCCTACTTTTTGTGGCAGTACTTACTATTTATTCCTTATCCCCTTGTATTTGCTCTTCAAGTGTTTAACTCAGCGAAATAAATTTTGCTTTGCAGTTGTAGTAAATAAGATATTGGTGTCCAGGACTTTGTTGCCTTCGGACAGCATTCAAATACATTTTTATAAGGACTCAGTAGCATTTAGAGCTAGTTAAGTGTTATTGAAATTGAAATAACTACAGCTCTGTGAAGTCCTTTCTGTGAGCTTTTTTGGTAAACGAGATAAGATAATAAATTCGCGTTAAGACACTAAATTTGTGTTAAGTTGTTAAGAGCACCAATAAGAAACTAATATACTCAGGGCATCTAGGTGGCTCAGTCAGTTAAAGTGTCTGCCTTTGGCTCAGGTCATGATCCCAGGGTCCTGGGATTGAGCCCCACGTCAGGCTCCCTGTTCTGTGGGGTCCTGCTTCTCCCTCTCCCTCTGCCTGTTGCTCTCCCTGCTTGTGCTCTCTCTCTCTCTGTCAAATAAATAAATACAAATCTTAAAAAAAAAAAAGGAAACTAATATACTCAGTCATACTTGCATATTTTATGTACTCAATAGGCACATGTACTTAGTTATCATATTGGACAGCTCAGATATACAGAACAATTTTATAATTATAGAAAGTTCTATTGGCCATTGCTGTTCTAAAAAAAGTAGTTTTCTAGTGCCTGGCTCAGTCAGTGGAGCATGAGACTCTTGGTCTTGGGGGTTGCAAGTTCGAGCCCCACGATGGGTGTAGAGATTACTTTAAAATCTTTAAAAAAAAAAAAAAAAAAGTAAGGTAATTCTCAAAATGTGGTCCTTGGACTAGCAGTGGAGAGCCAGATTTTCAAGTCTCACTCCAGACCTGCAGAATCAGTAATTTGGGGGGATGGGACCCATCAGCCTTGTGTTCTAACTCCTTTAGGTATTTCTGATGTATGCTAAAGTCTAAGAACAACTTTAGAAAGCAAATGATTGTGATGGAGGTAGCTAAATGTAATGGTGTGATCAGTGTATGTCAGTACAATAAAGGAATGAGGATTAACTGTGTCTCTAGAAAAGAGGGTTCTCTTTTATGGTAGCTGGGTTTGGGAAGAGGATGAACAGTCCAGGTAAAGAGACAGAATGAGCAAGATACTGTGGAGGTGAAGTACATGGCATCATTCAGGAACTGCAAGTACAGACATTTCTGCTTTAATATATGCATTTTTGAAAAACGTTTAGTTCTATAACTCATTAAAACAGGGTTTATGGGAAAAACGGGTAGAATACGCAAAACCTATCTACCCATGTTACTAGGGCACCAACAAGAACAATAACAACTTTAATTAAAGTGTTGGCATAGTTAACACATGTGAAATTCCTAATAAGTATCTCAGTAAATATTGATTTTTTTCTTAAGAAAAAAGAAAGATAGAAGGAGGAAAAGGAAGAATTGAAGCTGTCGATTTGTGGAGACAAGAACAGGGACGTAAATATCACACTTTATAGATGTAGAGGCAGTTGCAAGTTTTGTGTGAAATATTGTGATGGCAGACTGGTTGGCTTTGGCTCGCTGCCTGGTGTTTGGGTCCCTCACTCCCCCCCCTCCGGCCCACCAAAGATTGAGGAAAACCATGCTTGCACCCTTGCAAGACAAAGCCTGTTACTGTACTGAGACCAGAGGAGGAAAGGTACTGATGGGCATCTAGGGTAATGGCATCAACGTAGGATTAGATTCCTTCAAGGCTTGTTGCATTTAGCTGCTATTAATTAATGGTGCAAATCTTTAACGATCTGGGAAGAACCCTGTCAGAACCAATATAATTTCTGCATTACACTAACATCATTTCTCTACTTCTCAGTAATGTGTGTGCTACCTTGCATTATAGAAACATGTGGTGGTAGTGCGGAATTTCTCATGTGGCTAAATGGGGTAGGTGAGGGGAGCAGTGTGAGATAGAAAAGTTGTGATATTTCTGGAAAGGCCTTGTGTTCTGTGCTAGGAAAGCTTAGTTCAGTAATGTTTTGGGTAGCTCTTAAAGGTTTTTGACCTGGGAGTGAAACACAGGTTAGACATCAACAGGATTTGGGCTTTAGTGTAGAAAGTGGTAGAAGGAGAGGCCCCTGGATGGCTCAGTCAGTTTAGTGTCTGACTGTTGATTGCGGCTCAGGTCATGATCTCAGGGTTTTGAGATCAAGTCCTGTGTCTGGCTCCTTGCTGAGATTGGAGTCTGCTTAAGATTTTCTCTCTTTCTCTCCCTCTGCCCCTTCCCCCCACACCCTCTCTCTCAAAAATAAATAAATAAATCTTGAAAAAAAAAAAGTTGTAGAAGGAAAAAGGTATGGAAACTAGTCAGAAGACTTTTTTTTTAATGTTAAATTTTGTTTTAAAGATGTTATTAGGGGCGCCTGGGTGGCTCAGTCGTTAAGCCTCTGCCTTCGGCTCAGGGCGTGATCCCGGCGTTCTGGGATCGAGCCCCACATCAGGCTCCTCCACTGGGAGCCTGCTTCTTCCTCTCCCACTCCCCCTGCTTGTGTTCCCTCTCCCGCTGGCTGTCTCTCTCTGTCAAATAAATAAATAAATAAATAACATCTTTAAAAAAAAAATAAAGATGTTATTTATTTATTTGAGAGAGAGAGAGCATCCGAGTGAGTGGAGGGACAGAGGAAGAGAGCTAGAGAAGCAGATTCCCTGCTGAGCAGGAAGCGACACTGGGCTCGATCCCAGAACCCTGGGATCATGACCTGAGCTGAAGGCAGATGCTTAACTGACTGAGCCACCCAGGCATCCCAGCTAGGATACTTTGTAATAATTTAAGTGAGAAATAATTATATCAAAAACTGGAATAACTGAGTGGAAAGGAGACATTATATTTGAGAGATCTAAAAGTAAAATCACTAAGAATTTGTGATTTTAAGTGTGGATATAAGAAAAGTAAGTGTCGATATAAGAAAAGAGTGAACGATAATGGAAGTTTGTAGCTTGAGAATGAGTTGAGGCAGGAGACGATTGTTTATATATATTCCCATAACCGGGCATCTACAGTATTTGCTTTTTTCCATTATTATGTCTCATATTCTTTTCATTCTCACTGTCTCCATCTTGGGTTATCTTATTATGTGGACTCTCATAGTAGCCTCCTTCCCAGTTTCTTTTTCTATACTTTTGTCTTTCTAGTTCATTCCACACATTAATCTTTCCATTTCATTTCTTTATACTAATGTTTCTAACTTAAAAACCTTCAGTACTCTGATCTTCTGAATGGTCAAGACCAGATTCCTTGGACATTTAGTATCTTCTGTTTGACTCTAGTTATGATAGTCTTATCTTCAGTCCTCTTCTGTCTGAGGTCCATCCGTATATGTGTTCCCTCCAAAGTTAATGGTGTTCTCATTTGGAATCTCCATATTGCCACAGATACCTCCCTCTCCTCCATTGATATGCAGGTCCTTCTTCTACAAAGTAAGTCATCAGCAATGTGTATGATTTTATTCTCTTCACATCTTTGCCAACATTTGGGAGTGGATAGTGGCTACAGAGGGGCATGAGGAGTACTTCTAGGGTGCTGATAATGATCTCTTTCTGAATCTGGGTGGTAGTTAGATAGATGTGCTTAGGAATCATAGGACTGTATACTTATGATTTGTGCTTTGTTCTATATTTGTTATACTTCATTAAAAGCTTACTCCCTTTCTGTCAAAACAAAAAATGTCCTGACTCTCCTAGGCCCTTTACACTTCAGTTTGAATTTGTGGTCAACTTCTTAAGTTTGACTGGAATTGCATTGAGTTTATAGATAAAGTTGGGGAAAATTTCCAACTTTGATGTTGAATTTTCCTATATATGAATTATGTTTATTAATTATTAAAAAATTTTAAAAATATTTATTTATGAGAGGGAGAGCGAGCACAAGAGCTCACGAGCAGGAGCAGGAGGTGCAAGAGGGAGAGCAAGAGAGAATCCCAAGTAGACTTCACCTTGAGCACAGAGCCTGATATGGGGCTTGATCCCATGATCCTGAGATCATGACCCAAGTTGAAACCGAGTTGGACACTGAACTGACTGAGCCACCCAGGTGCCCCTAAAGAGTTTATTTTAAAGTAATCTCTACACCCGACGTGGGGATTGATAGTTTCATCAATCACATGCAGAGTCACATGCTCCACTGACTAAGCCAGCCAGGCGCTTCTGTTTTGTCATTTATTTAGATGAGAGGCAAATTGCCTGCTTTTGTAAATAAAATTTTATTGGAACACAGCCAGACCTATTTGTTTATATGTTGTCTTTGGTTACTTTTGAGCTCCAGTGGCAGGGGTAAGTGGTTGTGACAGACCAGATGGCCTGCAAGCATAAAATATTTACTTTTTGGCCTTGTAAGAATAAAAGGTTTTCATACCCCTGATTTAGATCTTTTATTATTTTCTCCATAAAAGTCTTTCACATTCTGTATTAGATTACTTTCTGTGTACCTCATGCTTTTGTTATTAAAAATATCAGTTATGTTTTATTTATTTTTTTAAAGATTTTATTTATATGACAGAAAGAGTGAGCGAGAGAGCACAAGCAGGGGGAGTGGGAGAAGTAGGCTCCCTACTGAGTAAGGAGCCTGACAAGGGGCTTGATCCCAGAACCCTGGGATCATAACCTGAGCTGAAGGCAGACGCTTAACTGACTGAGTCACCTGGGTGCCCCTTTATTAGTTATGTTTTAAAACTGTTTTGCTGGCATACAGGAAAGCTGTTGGTTTTTGTGTGTTAATCTTACATTCAGTGTAAACTCTTACCAATTCTAATAATTTGTAGGTTTTTTTTACACTGCTCATAGTGTGAATAATGTCATCTTTGCTCCTTTCCAGTTCTCATTTCCTGCCTTACTCTTTCAAATAGAAGTAAGCTTGACTTTAAAGGAGATGCTTCTATAGTTTCATCAATCATGTATGATGTTTAGTATGAGGGGTTTTTTTGGTAGTAGAAATATATCCTTTAACAGTTTAAAAAAGGTCCTTTCTTAAACTTGCATAAACTCCGTGTTTGCTGAGAGTTAGTGGTGAATTTATCATATGCTTTTCTTTTTTCTTTTTTTAAAGATTTTACTTATTTATTTGACAGAGATAGAGACAGCCCCCGAGAGAGGGAACACAAGCAAGTGGAGTGGGAGAGGAAAAAGCAGGCTCATATCGGGAGAGCCTGATGTGGGGCTCCGTCCCATAACGCCGGGATCACGCCCTGAGCCGGAGGCAAACGCTTAACCGCTGTGCCACCCAGGCGCCACTATCATACACTTTTCTTGAGCAGATGTTAAGATGATCGTATTTTGTCTCTAAATGATGAAATATACAAATTATAATTTTTTTTACTAATAGACTGTGTGGTAGAATAGTTTTGGGTTTATGGCAAAATACAGACAGGGGTGCCTGGTGGGCTCAGTTGGTAGAGCATGCCATTCCTTATCTCAGGGTTGTGAGTTAAAGTCCCGGGTTAGGCATAGAGTTTACTTAAAAAAAAATTCAGAGGTATGGAGAAATCCTATTTATCATGCTGCATCTCCCACCCCCAGTTTTCTCTATTGTTAATGTCTTACATTATATTGTGTTAGTATGATACATTTCTTATGACACTGATACATTATTTTTTTTTAAGTTTTTATTTTTTTAAGATTTTATTTTTAAATAATCTCTACACCTAACTTGGGGCTCGAACCTACAACCCCAAGATCAAGAGTCACATGCTTTACCAGCTGAGCCAGATAGGCACCCCTACACTGATACATTATTAACTAAGTCCATAGTTTATTCAAATTTTCTTCATTTTTACCTAACGTTTATCCTTTTTCTGTTCCAGGTTACCATATTATGTTTAGTTGTCACATCTTCTTAGGCTGCTCTTGACTGTGACACTTTCCCACATTCTTTGTTTTTAATGTCTCTGGCAGTTTTGAGAACTGTTCAGGTGTATTGTAGATACTCTGCTATGAGAATTTTTCTGATGTTTGTTTCGTGATTAGTCTGAGGTTATGAGTTTTGGTGAAGTTCACAGGTAAAGTGCCATTTTCATCACATCATGTTGAGAGTACATACTATCAGCATGATTTATGACTGTTGATATTGACTTGATCATCTGAAGTGTTTCTGGTCTTTCCTCACTGTAAAGCCCTCTCTACCCCCAATTCCATACTCTGCTCTTTGGAAGGAAGTCACTAAGCACAGCCCACACATTTGATAGTGGGAAATTATGCCCTGTGTGCTCTAACAAATAAATAACATAATTTATTTGGAATTCTGCATGGGAGATTTGTCTCTTCTCCATTTACTAATTTACTGGTATCACTATGGACTCATATATATTTATTTTATACTTTGGGTTATAATCTAATACTACTTTAATTTGTTGCTCAAATTGTTCCAGCTTTGTCTCTTGGCCCTTGGGAACTATCAGTTGGTTCCAGTGCCCTTTTGACATACCTTCATCAAATTTTTTTTTTAAGCTTGAGGAAGATTTTAAAAAATTTTATTAATTTTTTATTTTTATTCATTCATATGTTTATTTTTTAAAAAGATTTTATGTATTCATTTGAGAGAGAGAGAGAGTGAGCATGAGTTGGGGGCAGAGGCAGAGGAAGAGGGAGAAGCAGACTCCCCACTGAGCAGGGAGCCCTACTTGGGGCCTAATCCCGGGACTGAAAGATCATTACCTGAGCTGAAGGCAGATGCTTAACTGACTGAGCCACCCACGTGTCCCTAATTAATTAATTTTTTAAAGGGTTATTTATTTATTTTCTCTACACCCAGTGTGGGTCTCAAACTCATGACCCGGAGATCAAGAGTTCCATGCTCTGCTGACTGAGCCGGGCACCCCTTGTTTTGTTTTTTGTTTAATGGCTTGCTGGATGCATTTGGCTAATTTTTTTTAAGGCTATTTTTATGCTCATAAGGAAGATCGGCCTATAGTTTTCCTGTCTTGTAATTTTCCAACTTTGTCCTATTTTTGCCCAGTTTTGATGTCTACACTGTTTTAACTTTATGAAATTATTCGTCTCTTAGCCTTTTTTTCCCTTTCTGCTGTCTGGAATATATTGTTTTATCTGTTCTTTGAAGGTATTGTAGAGTTCACCTGTAAAACTGTCTGGGCTTGATATTTTCTTTATGAATAGATTAAGTACTGTATCAGATTATCTAATCATCCTGAATATGTCCATGTTTTCTATTTCTTTTTGAGTCAGTTCTAGCCAGTTTCATTTTTCTAAAAAACTGTCCATTCCATTGAGCTTTCTTTCAGTAGTATTTTTTTTCTTCAAGTTTTCATTTAAATTCCAGTTAGTTAACAGATAGTATAACATTAGTTTCAGATGTAGAGTCTAGTGACTCATCACTTATATACAGCACCCAGTGCTCATCACAGTAAGTGCCCTCCTTAATTCCCATCACCCATTCAACCCATCTTCCTTGCCCACTTCTCCAGCAACCCCCAGTTTGTTCTCCATAGTTAAGAGCCTATCTGGCTCTGCCTCTCTCCTTTTTCCCCCCCCATGTTCATCTGATTTGTTTCTTAAATTCCATATGAATGAAATCATGTGGTATTTGTCTTTCTCTGATTTATTTTGCTTAGAGCTTTCTCTCAATAATGTAATCTCTGCTATATGTGCAGCTGTCACTCCTTTCTTATTCCTAATGTTTGTGCCTACTTTTTCTTGATTAGTTTGGCCTGGCATATGCCAATTTAATTTGCCTTTTCAAAGAGCCAGTGTTTATTTTTATTCATCTTTATGTGCTTGTGGCTTTTTATTAATTTCTGTTCTTTATGTATTTCTTTGGGTTTACTTTGTTCTTTTTCTGACCTTTTTTTAACACTATACAATACACATTTATTGGACCTTTTTCTAACTTCTTGAGTTGGGTGATGAGCTCATTAATACTTTGCTTCTTTTCCTCTAAAAGTATTATTTTGATTATATTCCACAAACTTTGCTTTATGGTGTTTTCATTGTGATTCAGTTGTATGTTCCCCCTTTTCTATTAATATTTGTTCTTTGACCCATGGTTGCAAATTTTCAAAGGAGCTGGGAAATTTAAGAGTGCATTGTTAAGTTCGAATTTTATTGTGTTTTTTTTTTAAAGTGGGCTCCATGCCCAACGTGGGACTTGAATTCATGACCCTGAAATCAAGAATTGCGCTTTGTACAGACTGAGGCACACAGGCACCCTTGGTTTTGATAAGATCACTTCTGTGATACTTGTTGAAAATTATTCTGTTATGACATACAGTCAGTTTTTATAGATGTACTTGAACATAGCGTAAGTTCTCTGAATTGTTGCATGCAGAGATAACAAAATCAGGTCAGACCTGTCGATTTTGTATTCAGACCTATATTAATTAACTGCTTGATCAGCAGAGAAAAGTGTGTTAAAATCTCTATTATGACTTATCTGTATCAGATAGGGTCCAATCAGGAGACAAAAACTACACAGTAATTTGAAAAGAGAATACTTAGAATAAAGAACTATTATTATTAATATATATGTATATATGTATATATATATGTGTGTGTGTATATATATATATATATATATATATTTTTTTTTTTTTTTTTTTAAAGTAGGCTGGATGCCCAGTTTGGGGCTTGACCTCACGTCCCTGAGACCAAGAGTCATATGTTCTACCGACTGAACCAGCCCGGTGCCCCTAGAATAAAAAATTATTAACAGATGGTTGGAGTAACTGGGAATTGGTTAATAAGAGTTAAAGATAACTCTGAAGAACATATGAATAGAAGATAGAGGGAGTGGCCACTATCTCTAGGGTTGAGATAGAACATCCAAGGAAGGGCTGTCTTCCCCCCCTCATTTGAAGGCGCATGGCTGGGGCTGAGTGAATGGTAGAGAAGTTGCTAAGTTCCCTGCTGGTGACATTGCTTTGAATCTGGTAGAAGAGATGCATAGGGAAGCTCCTGGATGCTGCAGGCTGTAAAGTTGGAGAAGCTGCCCTCTCTATGAGCCTGACAGTAGCAAGCTGGGTCCTGTAGGAGTCCTCCGTAATAGAAACCTCACTTACAGGAGGCAAGCATGTAGAGAAATTGTGCCCTGTAGGAGCCTGGTGCTAGAGAGACCATCTGCTGCAGGAACTAGATGCTAGAGAAGGATGTTCTGCTGGAGCCTGGCTAGCCAGGCACATTGAAACAAGGAAGAAAAACCTTCCTTTCCAGTGTCTCTCCAGCACTCTATTGATAAGGTTTAAAGCTGAGCCATTTACGAAGGAGAAATACTTACAAGGCTTTTCTTCATTATCACAGAAGGGTGAATTTGAAATTGAGAGGCATGATAATTGCCACAGTTCCTTTAACTTTCTATGTGTACGTAGTGAGAACTCACATATATAATTTGACTACTTCAAATTACTGTATATATCATTCTCAGAAGTAATTTTGAAGAACTCGTAATGTAACATATGATATGACTAAGACATGAATAGTCACTTTGTATTAAATTTATAAGTAATAAAAAACATACCTTCGGTGGTCAGGGACCTAGAGATTAAAGTGTGGACAATGTTTCCATAAGCAACTGTAGAAAAATTTAAGGCCAGTGAGGGACAAAAGATCGAGGCTTTTTCAGTTCTCGTCTATTGATTTCCTATTTTCAATAGGCCAAGTAGTCTTTTTTTTTGTTTGTTTCTAAGTAATACCTGCCAGTGGTAAAAACGAAAACTGTGAAATGATATGCAATGAAAACTTTATAAATCATTATCTCCATTCTGGGGTGCCTGGGTGGCTCAGTCGTTAAGCGTCTGCCTTCGGCTCAGGGCCTGATCGCAGGGTCCTGGGATTGAGCCCCGCGTGGGGCTCCCTGCTCTGCTGGGAGCCTGCTTCTTCCTCTCCCACTCCCCCTGCTTGTGTTCCCTCTCTCACTGGCTGTCTCTCTGTCAAATAAATAAATAAAATCTTTAAAAAAAAATCATTATCTCCATTCTGTGAAAAACCCATTTACTGATGTTCCCTCCTCCATATGGCAGTTTACAGCTGGTAGTAGGTTACTACCATTAGGAAGCCTGTGAGTTTCTGTTCCATCAGTAGAGTTTTGCTTTACCCAGAGTCATTTGTATTATTTGCCAGATGTGATTGTGCCATTTGTGCCTTTTGTAATTACTGTGCAGGCTGTATTACAGCAGTTAATCAAATCAGCTAATTGGAAAAAATGTTGAAATGGGGAATGTGAGTAATGAATAAGAAAAGATGTATACTTTAATTTTATTTAAAGGAATAACATAAATTGTATCTCTTGTGGTAGAACCATGACCTTTTCTTTGAGAATGAATCCAGTGATTAGAGTTCTGACTTTTTTTTTTATTTAAAAAATTTTTTTTCCTTTTAAGTAAGCTCTGTGCCCAACATGAGGCTTGAACTCACCACCCTGAGATCGAGAGTCACATGCTTTACCTATTGAGCCAGGTGCCCTTGACTTCTTTCTTGCCTAAACCACACCCATAAGACATTGCTTATGATTTCCATCACTTTTAAAAAAAATAAAATGAAGTAAGAACTGTATGTATCTTGCTACTCACCTGTGAGTCTTTTCAGAGCATTCAGCTTAGATTGCAGTGGAAAAGAATTTCCTTTGGCAGTGTAATCTTTCATAATATTATTACTTAGAAAAATAAGGAAACTGGCATAATTGAATTTGGTAGTGAATGTAACCTGGCTGTTGATAAGAGTATATCTTAGTTGGTGGGAGTGGAAATGTACTGGCGCAGGTATCTACCCTTAACGACCCTCAGTAGCCACAGTTCATTGACTATAGGCACCATTCATCAAATTTTATTGGCAGAATGGAGAATGTCAGATAAGTCAGTTTTTTTTTTTTTTTTAACTGTTTTGGATTCTTCTGTTGCTTCCATTCTTGCTACTACCAAAGCACTGCACTGAAAATTCCTTTACATACATTTTGTAACCATGTGCTTATGTATCTGTAGAACATGTTACTAGATGTGACTTGTTGGGTCAAAGATTATTTGCATTTAAAAATTTGATAGTTATTGCCAGATTGCCTCCATAGAGCTTGGAGCAGTATACACTTGGGTGATGTATGAGAACACCTCTTTTCTCACATCTTTACCGGGACTGGTATAGTATCAGATTCTTTGTTTACCTGTCTTACTCTCTTCCTGGTGAAAACATGTAAGTGTGGAGTTCCCAAGACCAACCCGAGGTTGGATGGTATGCTAAGAGGACTCACAGAACTCACCATATAGTTGTATTTATTTAGTATGATAGTTGGCCTGTTTTTGTGTAAAAGTTAATTTGTATTTTGGTCTATTTTATAAAATTAACATCATTTACTTTGTGACATGGTTTAACTATAATCAAGTTTAAGGTTTTAGAAAATGTTAGGCACTTTTTTTAAAGTGATGATAGAGAGTGAATTTATTCATTGTGTCCAAATTTGGAAGTTGCTTTTTAACTTAAAGCTAGGTTTACTCTCTGAATTGTGAGGTTGATTTTAACAGTGGAAAATCTTTATATTTAATGCTTTAGATGGCGACTGTCAAAAGGAAATAGGATCATGGCAGCAGATGATGACAATGGTGATGGAACAAGTTTATTTGATGTCTTTTCTGGTAAGAGCCCATTTTAACTGTTTCTAAATTTATTTAATTATAAAATAATTTATTCTTATTAATACCACTCATCAACTTTTTCTTCTCACACATAAATGAATTAATACAATAAAGTGCCTGGCAAATAGGAAATGCTTAGTAAATGTGAACTTTCTTATTGTTGTATGCTTTCAAGTCTCTTAAATTTAATGAAATTAACAACGTTGCCAATATAAGTGATAATGATATTTGTTGTCATAGCCAAAGAAATACAAAATAGATATTTGTTACTCGTAAGTTGCATGTATCATTTGTATACTTCAGTGTGTATTTCATAAGAAAAAGTTAGGTTTTTTAATATAACAACGGCATAATTATCAATTTCATTAAACTCAACACTGATATAATACTTTTATTTAATATGCTGTTTTTATTCCTATTCTATCAGTTAGTCCCCAGATTTTCTTTATTATTGTGATTGGAATTTAATCTGTCATTTTAGTGCTTTATTTTAGTTTTTCTCATCAGTTTTTTCTTTCTGATTTTCTTGCCTTCTTTCAAATGTTGAATATATTTTAGAATTCCATTCTAATTTATATATTAGCTTTATGGACTACACCTCTTTGCATTATTTTTTAGTGGTTGCTCAAAGGATTGCAGTATACTTCTTTAATATTTTGTAGTCTACTTTCCTAGTATTGTACCTTTTCACCCAAGATGTAGAATTTTGTATGTATAGTTGTATTTAACCTCCGTTCATCCTTTTATGTTAAAGATGTCATAAACCTCATGATACAAAGCTGTGATTTTTACTTTAACGCATTCTGTGTATCTTTAGAAAAATTAAGAGGAATTAAAAGAAATTACGAAAAATTAGTCTTTTATATTTACTCAATTATTTATCATTTCTAGTCCTTCTAGTATCCTCTAGTTTCCTTCTAGAAAATTTTCCTCCCCATTCTCTCTTTTCTTCTGGGACTCCAGATATATAGTATGTGAGAACTTTTGGCATTATCCTATAGGTTACTAAGACTTTTAATGTTGTTTATCTGTTTGATTTTGTTTTAAATCTTTTTCTCTCTGTTCTTCAGATTGAGGTAATTTTTATTGATCTGTCTTCAAGTTCACTGGCTCTGCTGTCAAGCACATTCAGTGAATTTTTTAAAATTAGAAATTGTAGTTTTCAGTTTTAGGATTTTCATTCTTTGTTTTTTTTTTTTTTTTTTTTTTTTTTAGCTTATTATTATTGTTTTTAGTTATCTCTATACCCGACGTGGGGCTTGAACTCATGACCCTGCGATCATGTTGCATGCTTCTCTGACTGAGCCAGCCAGGTGCCCCACATTCTTTGTTTTAATGATTTATGTTTCTCTGACAAGATTTCCTGTGTAGTAATTTTGGATTGCATTCTGGACACTGTGAATTATATTATGTTCTAGAGACATTGGATTATGCTATATTGCTCTGAAAAATGTTGTTTTTACTTTTAGCGAGTATTTAACTTGGCTAAACTTCTGTCTTACTGTGGTGGATAGCAGCTAAAAACTCTGTTCAGATATCTTAACTTTAGCTGGATGCTTTGGAGTTCTAACCTTTACTTATGTAGTTTGAGGGTCACTTGGAGATTTGAGCACAATTTGGGGAATACTCTGGCTCTCTGGATTTTCTTTCTTATTTCTTAGTTTCTAGTTGCTATTATCACTCCCAAATTCTTTCTTTTGTTCTTTAAGCTATTAGGACTAGAGGTTTCCATTTGACTTTCACTGCCCATTGTTGGCTCCAATTAGGGCCAGTGCTTCTACCAAAAAAATTGTCGTAAAAGAAGGATAAGGACTGTTCTCTTTCGCAGTTATTATCCCTCCTCAGTTTTTGTCTGCTTTGGGTTGCTTTTCAGTTTTTTAGATTGCCCTTTTTTCTTCAAATTGAGGTATAATTATACATATAACTTTCTATTAGTCTTAGGTGTATGACATAATGATTCAGTATTTGTATATAATGGGAAATGATTTCACCACAATAATAGTCTGTCTAGTAGTAGAGCATTTGACTACAGATAGCTTTTAATAGTTTGCTTGGAGTTTATAGTTGTTATTGGCAGGAGGATTGGTCTGATAGAACTAATCTGGTATTATTGGAATTGGAACCTTCTCAAAAGTTTCTTTTTGAAAGTGAGTTTTTAAGCCTAAATCTTAGATACTGAGTCATAAGTCTGTGTACTGATATCTTTCTGTTTATAAGGATGTATAAAAACATAAAAACAATTGTCTTTTTTGGTATATGACTAATAAAGTCTCCTTTTCCTGGTTCTTCAGAGTAGGAATAGAAAAACTTCACTAAGTGCCTAAAATCAGTTTTAACGCATCTTTGATTTTCTTGCAGCGTCTCCTCTTAAAAACAATGATGAAGGTTCTTTGGACATATATGCTGGGTTGGACAGTGCTGTTTCTGGTATGTAAATTCTAAAATAGTTTCATTTTCTTTGGTCAAACCATTGGAAGTATTTTTCTTGTTACCAGTTCTCAGAGTAATACATAGTTCCTGAACAATTTGACCATTCTTTGAAATGATTTTACTTAGGTAATTATTTTCTTGACCAAAGTTTGATCAGTAAAACAAATTAGCACTCAGGTTTGCTATCATCTAGGTCTCAGATTTAACTAGACCTTGAAAAATATATTTTGTACCATTAAAATGCAGCTGTTGGTGGTGTCTGTACATATATTACTACTCATACTGTCATGGCTTACGTGATATTAGAACTTTTGTGAAGGGTAGTTGCTGTAAATGTTTTCAGCTGTATCAGTAAGAGTGTGATATGCGGAGAGACTAATGACCTATCCAAATTAGAAACCTTTTCCATAATCAAATATCTCAAAACTTTGAGCAAATATGATCCTCGCGGTTGATTTGTTGACACAAGCATTTTAGGTAAATTGGTTTTCCAACCGGTCAGTATAGATTTGGATGAATGCAGGAGATGGAGAAATGTATAGCCCTTTGAGTTGAAGTAGACAAAACATCAGAAAACTTAGCACATATACTTTCTTTTTTTCCCAGCTTTATTGAGATAAAGTTGACATTTAACATTGTATAAGTTTAAGGTATATTATTGATTTGATACTTGTATATGTTGCATAATGATTACCACTTTAGCCTAAGCTAACACCTGCATCAATCCTGTCACATAGTTACCATCTCTTTTTTGTGGTGAGAACATTTAAGATCTATTCTCTTAGCAACTTTCGAGTATGTAATACAGTATGATTAACTATAATCACTATGCTGTATTTTAGATCCCCAGAACTTACTCATCTTATAGCTGGAAGTTTATACTCTTTGATCAACACCTCTTCTTCCCTGACCCCTCACCCCAGCCCGTGGTAACCACCATTCTAGTCTCTGTTTCTATGTATTTAGCATTTTTAGATTTCACATATAAGTTGATATTGTACCGTATTTGTCTTTCTCTGACTTATTTCATTTAGCATAATACCCTCAGGGTCCATCCATGTTGTTGCAAATGGCAGGATGTCCTTCTTTCTCATGGCTGAATAATATCCCATTATGTGTGTGTGTTTATATATATATATATATATATATATATATATATAAACACCACATGACCTTTAACCATCTGTTAATGAACACTTAGGTTCTTTCCATATCTTGGCTCTTGTGAATAATACTGCAGTGAACATGGGTGTGCAATGTCTTTGAGATCCTGTTTTTATATCCTTTGGATAAATACTCAGTAGTGGGGTTGCTGAATCATACCGTAGTTTTTTAAAGTTTTTGAGGAACCTCCACAGTGTTTTCCATATTACTGCACCAGTTTATATTCCCGCCAGCTGTGCACAAGGGTACCATTTTCTCCACGGCTTTGCCAACACTTGTCTCACGGTTGTTGTTGTTGTTTTTTTTTAAGGGGAGGTCTCTGCGATACCAACAGCAACCTTTACTGATGGTTTACTTGCTAAGTGTGGCAAGTGCTTTTTATTTCTCATTTACTCATTTATTTTATTGAAGTAAACTTGACATACAGCGTTAGATTAGTTTCAAGTATACAACATAGTGATTTGACAATTCCATATCTTAAGCAGTGGTCATCGTGGTAAGTGTAGTTACCATTTGTCACTGTACAAAGTTATTACAATATTATTGACTATATTCCTATGCTATATATACCTTTTTGTTTCTTGTCTTTTTGACGATAGCCATTCTAACAGGTGTAAGGCAATATCTCATTGTGGTCTTGATTTACATTTCCCTGGTAATTAGTCATGTGGAGCACCTTTTCGTGTTCCTGTTGGCTGTTTGTATGTCTTTGGGAAAATGTCTATTCAGTTTCTTTGCTCATCAGATTTTTTTTTTTTTTTTTGCCTTTGAGTAGTATGAGTACTTTGTATGTTTTGGATATTAACCCCCTGCCAGATGTATACTTTGCAAATATTTTCTCCCATTCTGTGAGTTGCCTTTTCATTTTGCTGATGGTTTCCTTTGCTTTGCTGAAGCTTATTTTTATTAAATAATTAGTTAATTTTGGGGGGAGAGAGAGAGAAAGAGAGAGAGCATGAGTGGCAGAGGGAGAGGGAGAGAGAGAATTTTAAGCAGGCTCCATGCCCAGCATGGAGCCCAATGTGGGGCTCGATCTCACAACCCTGAGATCGTGACCTGACCCCAAATCAAGAGTTGGACACTTAATTGATTACTGAGCCACCTAGGCGCCCCTGTGCTGAAGTTTTTTAATTTGATGTAGTCCTATTTGTTTATTTTTGCTTTTGTTTCCCTTGCTTTTGGTGTCAGATCCAGAAAACCTGCCAAGACTGATGTCTAGATGGTTATCCTTATTTTTTTTCCTGAGAGTTTATAGTTTTGGGTCTCACATTTAAGTCTTTAATCCATTTTGAGTTGATGTTTGTGTATGGAGTAAGTTGGGGTGCAGTTTTCCTAACACAATTTTTTTCCTAACGACGTTTATTGAAAGAGCTTATCCATTCCCCATTGTATATTGTTGGCTCCTCTGTCATAAATTAATTGACCATATATGTTTCTGGGATCTCTCTTCTGTTTCTGTGATCTGTGTGTCTGTTTTTATGCCAGTAGTGTACAGTTTTGATTACTATAGCTTTGTATTGTAGTTTGAAATCAGGAGATGTAATGCCTCCAGCTTTGGTCTTCTTTTTCAAGATAGCTTTGTTTATTTGCTCTCTTTTGTGGTTTCATATGAATTTTAGGATTGTTGTTTCTATTTCTGTGAAAAACGACATTAGAATTTTGATAGGATTAAATTAGTACATATTTTAACTTAAGAGGTTTTTGTTTATTTGTTTTAGACAATGCTTCCAAATCGTGTGTACCATCCCGAAATTGTTTGGATTTATATGAAGAAATCCTGACTGAAGAAGGAACTGCAAAGGAGGCAACATATAATGATGTATGGTTTGCCAGAATTAAGGACAGTTATTTTACTTTTTGTAGTTTCTGAAGTTTGGGACATCAGCTTACTATTAAATATTCTGTGTTTAAGAAGTAACTCTTAGTCTAAAAGAGTATTTAAGTTAGTTTCTGCCTTCAGATCTGCTTTTTAAAACAATCTTTTCTGAATGCTTGTCTAAATTTAGTTCTATTTTGCTTGATTAAATTTAAGTGTCTGAATATATAAAACCTCAACAGGCAATCAGTATGATAAAACATTTTATCTTTTCATGATTTGCACTAAGTTTTAAAATGGCCCAAGACTTAATTCAGACAAATTTCTTTCTACCTTATTTGAATTTTAAGATCTGGATTGAATGTGAAACTAAATAAAACAAGTTTTTGGTTAGGACGATTTTTAAAACTAGTGTTTTTACTAAATATCTGTTAGTAGAGATAGACCTTTTCTACCCTTCATAGTGGGTTGGTTTTCTAAATTTTAAAATATTCTGAAATGTCACTTAAGCTAAGAAAATAATTTAGAACGATGCTTAAGTTAATCTTTTTATATCTTGCAGTTGCAAGTAGAATATGGTAAATGTCAGCTGCAAATGAAAGAGCTGATGAAAAAGTTTAAGGAAATACAGACACAGGTAGGATTATAGTGAATACTTTTGCCTTTTTATTTTTGTTTTTGGTTTTACTGCTCCAGTCAATGAAAGAGAAACTTTACTGAGGCCCTAGGGCCTTTTGCCTTATTTCTAAATCAAAATGTAATAAATTGTTTTTGTTACAAATTAAGATGCTAAAGTGTTGGCGGTTTATAAGGAAACTCTTAGTTTTAAATGAAATAGCAAATGTGGCAAAACATGCATTATTTCCTGTGTCAAGGAAATTGATATAAGAAAACAGGTTGATTTATTAAATGACATTCACATAAAGATCTCTTAGACTAGTCAACAGATAAGTAATAGAAAATTAGTGGTGATGATAACAGGTGGTTTAAAAGAAAATGGTTTGAGGAGCAAAGATTTAGAATGGCTGTTGGGGGATAACGGTGATGCCTTCACAATTTTTGCAGGAGTGACTTTTTTTGTGAGCATGCTACAGAATATAGGAATGTCCTGTCTTGTTCTGATTTTTATTGTATTTTTTTTGTAAAGTTGTTTCTCTTTGTTTCCCTTTCCCCCAAAGAACCAGTTAATACTAATAAATTCATTCTTTGTTCATCTGAGAATTAGTACATTGTTGCAAGTTAAACCTAAGTTGTTAAATATAATAAAGTTTTATCATTTTTATTTTCGATTTTCAAGATAAGGACCCAGGCAGAGCTTTCTTCTTACCTTTATTGACTTTTTTTTTTTAAGGTTTTATTTATTTATTTGCTGGAGAGAGCAAGCAAAAGTGGAGGAGTGGCAGGCAGAGGGAGAAGCAGGCTCCTCGCTAAGCAGGGAGCCCAATGTGGGACTCGATCCCAGGACCCTGGGATCATGACCCGAGCCAAAGGCAGATGCCCAAATAACTGAGCCACCCAGGCATCCGTTTATTGAACTTTTTATTGTCTTTTCATTTTGATCTCTGTTTTAAGTAGTTTCACTTGAACTGGCCTTGCTCTGGTGCTAATCATCTTTGAAACTCTGCTGTATATGAGCATAATAGTGCTTCTCATAGGACTTTTCTGAGAATTACACAAGATAAAAAGTGTGATGCCTGGCGTGTAGTTAGAGCATTCAGTTGTCATTAGCTATATTATATAAATTTAATAATCCTGTAGACATATACTTTATTTCTGTATGTACTTTAAATATATTTTATGGTGTTTAGAATTTCAGCTTAAAAAATGAAAACCAATCCCTTAAGAAGAATATTTCAGCACTTATCAAAACCGCTAGAGTGGAAATAAATCGCAAAGATGAAGAAATAAATAATCTTCACCAAAGGTACAATTGAAGGGTGTGGATCTGTTTATAAATCACATGGGTGTTGATATGTGGAATATGTTAAACTTTTGAGTGGAAAGATAGGAAAATCGTGCATTTTATTAAATATTTAAGGTTTTACTCTAAGTGACTAATATTCTCTCTCTTTAAAATTTTGGTTGGGGCAATATTCTCCAGAGAATTTAATGTTTCTCCCTCCCTTCCATAGCCAGACCTCCAAAGCAGTTACCTAAACTTGCTGTCTTCATTTTCTGTTTCCGCTCACACTTGACTCCATTTCACGCTCATTTCTGCCTCCATCGGTACACCAAAACAGCTGTCATTTTGGTCAACGGTGACTGCTATTAAGTCCATCAAACAGTTTTGACTTCTGTTTTTAACTTGCGCTTAAACACTGTTTGACATACTTGACCTTCTTTTCTTGAAATAGTCTCTCGTGTTGGCTTTCATGATTAGTTTTCTTCCTAACTTGAGGTTTATTCTTTCATACTTCACTAGGTTGGAATTCTTCATTGCTCAAACATGTGTTTTTTCCTTTATCAGTATTTTTGTATGAGGTAATCTCACTCATATGAGGTCAGTTCCATTTATATGGAGATACCCACTTCACATCTGTGTACAGAATTTTCAGAATTATCTCATCCAAAGTGGAATTTATGATTAAACCCGTTCCATGTTTCCCAGCTCAGTGGATTCCCTGTCATTTATTCAGCTGGTACAAGCCAGAGACCTAGGGGTAGAATGACCATTTAATTTATTGCTTACACCAGGACCCTTTTGAGAGTAGAAGTGGGTGCTATTAATTGCAGTGAGATTACTTGGCAAACTGGGCCACGTAGTCACTGTGTCTAGAAGTCATTGACACTTACCTCTCTAATGATCCCGCAGATCTAAATTCATTACCATGTCCTTTTGATTTTTATGTCTTTATAATCTCTCAGATTATTCATTTCTCTCCATTTCTACCATTGTTGTTACCTATCAACTCCCACCGGGCAGTAAGCTTCCTGCTGGTATCTCTGCATCCATTCTTGTTCTTTCCAGCCTCTGGTTTGTCCTTACTCAGTGTTAAAGGCGTAGGCAGGACGCTTTTTATTTTTTAAATTTTATTTTATTTTACTTTTATTATTTTATTATTTTTTAGAGAGGGAGAGAGGATGGAAGGGGAGGTGTGGAGGGAGAGGAAGAGAGAGAATCTTAAGCAGGCTCCCTGCTGAGTGCAGAGCCCAATATGGGGCTCAGTCTCACAACCCTGAGATGATGACCTGAGCCAAAATTAAGAGTCGGGTGCTTAACCTCCTAAGCCACCCAAGCGCCCCCAGACTGGACACTTTTTAAAGCACAAGTCTGGACATCTCACTATCATAGAATTACCCCACTCTTCGCACTATGGTCCTAAACTACTTTAAGGCCTTGCCTTCGGCATTTACCTTTGTCCTAGGTGTCCTAGCTCTGGTATGTCTCTGGCATTCTTTTGGTTCCTTGGATGTAACGTGAGCTCTGCTTTTGCAGAGACTGTTTCCACTGCCTGGAAGGCTCCTCTCCACCTGCTAAAAACCAACTCATTTTCAGGTCTCAGCATAAACATCCTTTTCACAGGGCTATTACTCTGTTATTCCTCCCTGACTAGATCAGATTTCTCTTTTGTGGCTTCATGTATACTTGGAGTTTTTAAAATCATTAATGGGATTGTTTGTTTATAGTATCTTTTTCTTATCGCCATGTTATGTCTGTGTTACAAGCTCTGTGGGCTAGAACTGTATTTTATTATCTATCTTTAACTGAACTGTAAGCTTCATGGAGCAGGGACCATGTCTGTGTATCTTCACCATTTTATCAAGCACCTGGCTCAGAGCTTGGCACATGGCAGACAGTCAATAAATGATCGACGAGTGAGAGAAGGTAATCTTATGTGTGGACTGTATGGCATCATAAAGCACGTTAGGCCTGTTGAAAATGAAAATGGCTGTGTATGTTTACTAACCTAAATCCCATCAGGTGCAGCTGGTATAAGATTCCTTCCTGAATATTGGGGAAAGTTTATACATATTTAAATCTTTTACGGGAGGGGTGTGATATTTGAACATGGTGGAAAGAGAAACTGGGTGAATAAATGAGAATTATGTCATTAGATCGATTGATGTGGTTATACATTATCTAATAAATATTCTGCCAAATATTTTCACTTTATAATTGTGACCTATATTTGGTATTCTAATGGTGTTGTTTATCATTTGGTGGAAACCTCATGTTTAATAGAAAAAATAGAAATAATATAAGGTGAAAAATTTAAGAGTATAAGTTCTGGAAAGTGTATTATATGAAGGTTTATTTTAAAAGAAAGCTTTTCTTTAAAACGTTTATTTATTTAAGTAATCTCTACACCCAATGTGGTACTCAAATTCATGACCCTGAGATCAGGAGTTACACGTTCTTCTGACTGAGCCAGCTAGGGACCCCTTGAAGTAAAACTTTGATAGCATTTTATGTAGTATGGAGCTATACTACATATGTATTATGAACTTTGTGGGCTAAACTATCTTTTAGGAGCTTACAGTTTAATAGTTCATAAGTTTAATAAGTATGACATACATTACACATATGTTCTTTGTTGAATATGAGTTCATTGTTGGATAAATTTATTGTGAACATCTGCCATTTTGTGACTTGTCTATCACTATTGTGTCTTGTAAGGAATAAAAGTTTTTAATTTTAGTGGTGTTTAGTTTGTCAGATTTTTTTCTTTTATGGTTAGTGCTTTTTATGTTCATCTTTCCCCAGTTGAAGGTGTCTTCTAATTGTTTTTTGAGTCAAGATCTGGATTAGTTTCTGAAGGTTGCTAAAACAAACTACCACAAACTGGGTGGCTTAATATTGTTATTTAAATTTATTGTTTCATAGTCCTGGAGGCGAGAATTCCAAGATCAAGCTGTTAGCAGGATTGATTCCTTCTGGGGGCTATGTGGTGGAAGATTCCAGGCCTCTTTCCTTGGCTTGTAAATGGTTACTTTTTCCTGTGTCTCCTCCTGTTGTCTTCCTTCTACACATATCTCTGTGTCCAAATTTCCCTTTTTTATAGGGATACTGGTTATAGTGGATGAGGGCCCGCCCTGGTGACCTCTCTTTAACTCGATTGCTTTTGTAAAGACCCTGTCCTTAAATAAAGGCACACTGAGATACTGGGAGTTAGGACTTCAACATACGAATTTGAGTGTGGGAGGCATAATTTAGCCCATAACAAGGTCCATATAAAGTCTATATATTGTTTTAGGTTGTATGTCACCCATGTCCTCTTTTGTTTTGTAAAAATCTCCCCTTATTCCTGAGTCTTTTAAACTTTGGTGTTCTCTACACCTTTAGTACTGATTAGGAATAAATTTATGGAGATTCAGGGAAGTTATGGAAGTTCAGGAAGATGGACTTAAAGTATTACAAAGAACTAAAATAAGCTATTTACATTTTACTATCAGGAAAGCTGCCAGTTTAAAACCTTAAGACTTAGGCTTTTGTTGTTGTTGTTAAACAGTAAGTACATGCCAGTCCCCTAAGAAAGAATCACAACTCTGTATTCCTGTTTATTTTTGCATAGCACGTGCCACTTTAAGATGGCTGTTGATGCTTTGGTTTACTGTGGAATTGTATGTGAAACAGAAAACTGGGGTAGAGAGCTACATTGAATTCTATGATTGTCTTTGTTGTCTGGCAGTATTTTACTTTTCCTTCTGTTTTAGTTGCACTAGAGTGAGTGAGGGCAAGAAAATAATGTCACTTGTTCTAAAAGAAATGAATCTGTGGTTAGTTTGGGAGTTGTCTGCCTGTGGTGAGAGAAGTCTGGAAGATATTGGTAAGTGCTGGGATAGAATGGAGAGGTCCTCCAGACTTTGTTTGAGCAAAGCAAATGAAAGAGAGTTCCTTGTTTTGAAAACAGGTCCATTTAGTTGGAAGCTGGTAAGCATCACTCATGTCTTTATACGAAATAAAATTAGTTTTGCCAGTATGTAGGCCCTGAATTTTAAAGTGTTTTATACGTGATTAAAATCTGGATTATTAAAAAGCAATTAACTTCAGTTTTTGTTGTTAATTTCTATTTCTTAATAGATTGTCCGAGTTCTCACATTATCGAAATAATCACAAAACTGCAAGGACACCAGATATAGTTAAAACAAAAGATCTTAAATCCAGATCTCTCCATTTGGATGATTGTTCAAAGACTGATCTCAGAGTGAAAAGTGATGTTTCTAAAGATGTACATCATAGCACTTCACTGCCAAATCCCGAAAAGGAAGGAAAATCACATGGCGAAAAAAAGAGCACTTCGTATTTGTCTCCATCTATTGAAAAACACTGCACCAATGGCATTTGGTCACGTTCCCATTATCAGGTTGGTGAGAGCATCTCAAATGAGGATAATAGAAGAGGGAGAAAAGATATTAGACATAGCCAATATAGCAGAGGAGCTGATAGAATACGGAAAGACTTAAATACTAGTTGTGGTGATGGTGAACCAAGGAACACAGAGGCTAGTCAAAGGCTACAAGGACGTCCTGAGAAATATGGCAAAGGTGAACCAAAGGCTGAAAGCAAAAATTCAAAGTTTAAAAGTAACACAGATTTGGATTATAAAAATGAACGCATTGGCTCTTCTTGGGAGAAAGAGACCTTTAGAGAAAGGTCATATACTCGAGTGGACTCTCAAAGTGACAAAAAACTAGAAAGACAGAGTGAAAGATCACAAAATACAAATAGAAAAGAACTTAAGTCCCAAGACAAAGAAGAAAGAAAAGCTGACCAAAAACCTAAATCTGTAGTAAAAGACCAGGATCATTGGAGAAGATCTGAACGAGCATCACTTCCTCATTCCAAGAATGAAATGAAATCTTCTCATAATTCAAGTAAATACCATCTAGAAGAGAGAAGAGGAAGGGAAGATTGTAGAAGAGATAGAGGTGTAAGTAATCATAGTTTTCAAGAAGGAAGATGTCCATCCTTTCTTTCATCCGGTAGAACTCATAAACACATTGACTCCAAGGAAGCTGATGCTGTGCGCCAATGGGAAAATACACCTTTAAAAGCAGAACGACATAGAACTGAAGATAAGAGGAAAAGAGAAAGAGAAAGCAAAGAAGAAAGTAGGCATATAAGAAATGAAAAAAGAACACCTACAGAGCATTTGCAGAAGAGTAACAAAGAAACTAAGAAAACCACTACTGATTCAAAGAGACAGAATGAGCCGAAAAGTGATAAAGGTGAAGTCTCTAACGATGATGTTTCTCAAGGAGCAGATAATAAAGAGCTTGTAATTAAGGTTGATAGTGGTCCAAATGAAACAAAAAATAAAGACTTAAAGTTGAGTTTTATGGAAAAATTGAACTTAACTCTTTCTCCTGCTAAAAAGCCACCTGTTTCTCAGGATAACCACCATAAAATAACCAATATCCCCAAATCAAGTGGCATATGCAATTTGGAGTGCTCGGTGCAGGTGACAACAGTGACATGTGTTTCCTCTGTCAGTGAACATACCACAGAGGAAACTGAACCAAGGGATGCTCTTGCAGCTGCATCTGACCCCAGGACCAGTAATCCAGAAAGGAAAATGGAGGAAGAAAATAGTTTGTTAGTTAAATCTGTTGAGGATACTGTGGGTTGTGATGTGCCCATTAGTCGTGCAGAGACTTCCTCAGCACCTGCAGAAATGGAGCAAACAGAATCCTTGTTTCCATCATCAACAGAAATGGAACAAACCATTAATGATACCAGGGCAGCAGTTCCTGTAGTAATGGATGTATTACAAACCAGTGTTTCTCAAGACTTTGGCTTGGAATTGGATACCAAAAAAAATGATGATTTAAATTCTTGTGTTTCTGAAGGTATGGGAATGAAGGAGGCTTTTTCAACAGAGGTAGCTGAATCCAGTGACAGCATTTTGCAGCCTTCCGTTGAAGAAACTGGCATTTTGCCAGTGGTCCTTTCAGAAGATGGTAACCCCAAATTTGAGCCTTCTCTTGTAGATACACCACTGGTTGAAAATAAGTCTTGTCATTTGGAGCCTTGCTCACCTAAAGAGACACTAGAATCTTCACTTCAGCAGACTGACTTAATGGACAACAGAATGGAAATCAGTGAAACAAATTCAGTATATAATGATGATGAGAATTCTGTTCTGAGCATTGACCTTAATCACCTGAGGCCTATTCCAGAAGCCATCAGTCCTCTGAATAGTCCAGTGAGACCTGTAGCGAAAGTTCTTAGATTGGAAAGCCCATCTCAAGTTCCATTATGTAATAACAGTCATAAAGGTAATAGTTTATATTATGTTCTTTAACTTTCTGTGAGAATGCAAAATACATAAGCAAGAATTAGTGCTCTTTCTTTCTTTCTTTTTTTTTTTTTTAAAGATTTTATTTATTTGACAGAGTGAGAGAGAGGGAGATTGAGCACAAGCAGGGGGAAAGGCAGGCAGAGAGAGAAGCAGGCTCCCTTCTGAGCAAGGAGCCTGATGCGAGACTCAGTCCCAGGACCCCTGGGATCATGACCTGAGCCGAAGGCAGACGCTTAACCGACCGAGCCATCCAGGTGTCCCAGTGCTTTTTCTTTTTTGATAACATAATTAACGTATTATTCAGACCCCCATTGTTAATTAGAAATGTACATTGAGCCTTTAATCTAAATTTAGATAATTCTTATTTTTACAGAAAAGGGAGTGGTAGGACAGATTGTTTCAAATACGCTTTGCTGGTTTTCAGATTTTTGTTCAAAAGCCATCAGCAAATGGTGTAAAGTAGGTGATGCTGCTAACATGAAGTAAAGATACCTGAAGAGTTGGTTGATGGTTATTCCGATGACCAAACCACACCATCACTGAGCACCAACTGAGACCAGTAAAGACATATGACATGATTAAGTATTAGGCATTAACGTTCTACTAAAAAAAGCTATTAAAATAATGAATTGGGGGTGCCTGGGTGGCTCAGTTGGTTAAGCATCTGACTGTTGATCTCAGCTCAGGTCTTGATCTCAGCGTTGTGAGTTCAAGCCCCGCATTGGGCTCCACACTAAGCATGGAGCCTACTTTAAAAAAAAATGAATTGCCTCAGTATTTAAGTTTTTGTTACGTTTTATATGGAAATCTCAAATGATTAGACTCTAGTCATGTGACTATAATATACTTTTCTCTTCCACAGATATATTTCCACCAAATTCAGCTCAGTCTACCTCGAAGAGCAAGTCTGATCTCAATAAGGAAAATCAAAAGCCAACTTGCAAACCCGACAAATTTGCAGATGCAGACTCTCATAAAAATTCATCTTTAGATGAATTAGAAGAAGGAGAAATTATAAGCGACAGTGAAAAATCTAAACCACAAAAAAGTTTTGAAAAAAATGCTACACCTAGAACTTCTACTGAAGTGCAGAACACAAAAACCAGCCCAGGAAGTAGGAAAAGTACTATGCATCTGGGTAAAGACAGTAGAAAAACATCTTCTATAAAAATCCATCAGACCAAAAGCAAATGGAATAAAAGACGAAGTGAATCTAGCAGATCTTCAAAAACAGAGAAGAAAGACAAGACAATGAGTACCTCCAGCCTGGAAAAAATAGTTCCGATTATTGCTGCACCCTCCTCTGTACGAGAGATTATGCACATGTTACGAATGATAAGAAAACACGTAAGGAAAAACTATATGAAATTTAAGGTAAAATTTTCAATAATACAATTTCATAGAATTATCGAGTCAGCAGTTTTGAGTTTTACATCACTAATTAAACATCTTGATTTATGCAAAATCTCAAAGTCAGTGACTACTCTACAGAGTAATCTCTGTGACGTTATAGAATCCAAGCTTAAGCAAGTTAAGAAGAACGGCATTGTGGATCGTTTATTTGAACAACAGCTACCGGATATGAAAAAAAAACTGTGGAAATTTGTAGATGAACAGCTGGATTATTTGTTTGCAAAGCTTAAGAAAATCTTAGTAAAGTTTTGTGATTCCATAAACTTTGGCAGTGACAGTGATGAAGGAAAACGTGAAAAGATAAATAAAGAGAAAGTACAATATTCAAATGGTCAGAAGGGGAGTGTGGACTGCTCCAGCAAAGAAATGCTGAAAGAGAAATCCCCCAAATCAGAAGATTCTGTTAATTGTAAGTCTTTACTAGGATGTAAAAAATCTGAGGAAAAACAAGACCAAAATAATTTCAATATTAACACAGTAAAGCGTGACATTAAAAAAAGTTGTAACACTTGCTTTGATAATATTAAGAACTCTCAGTCTGAAGAATGCTCCTTGGAGCCAAACCGTCCCAGCAGCCCAAAGCCAGGGACAATTGAAGGCAGCGCATTGGAGGAGGCCCAAAGATCCCAGCATGCAACTTTGAAGCCAGAACGCAGTTTCGAGATTCTTACTGAACAGCAAGCCTCCAGCCTTACTTTCAATTTAGTGAGTGATGCCCAGATGGGTGAAATATTTAAAAGTTTGTTACAGGGTTCTGATCTTTTGGATAACAGCGTTAATTGTAATGAAAAAAGTGAGTGGGAGTTAAAGACCCCAGAAAAACAGCTGCTGGAGAGTCTGAAGTGTGAATCTATACCAGCTTGTACAACCGAAGAGCTAGTTTCAGGGGTGGTTTCTCCTTGTCCTAAAATGATTAGTGATGATAACTGGTCATTATTATCATCTGAGAAAGGTCCTTCTCTGACTTCAGGGCTTTCGTTGCCAGTTCATCCTGATGTGTTGGATGAAAGTTGTATGTTTGAAGTGTCCACTAATATAGCTTTGAGTAAAGATAATGTATGTAGTTCAGAAAAGAGCAAGCCCTGCATTTCCTCCATACTTCTGGAAGATCTAGCAGTCTCTCTAACAGTGCCATCACCTCTGAAGTCAGACGGTCATCTCAGTTTCCTAAAGCCTGAAGTTTTGTCTAGTTCAACTCCTGAAGAAGTTATTAGTGCCCACTTTAGTGAGGATGCCTTGCTTGAGGAAGAGGACGCATCTGAACAAGATATTCATTTAGCTCTGGAGTCTGATAATTCAAGCAGCAAATCAAGTTGTTCTTCATCATGGACAAGTCGGTCTGTTGCTCCAGGCTTTCAGTACCACCCCAACCTACCCATGCATGCTGTCATAATGGAAAAGTCCAATGATCATTTCATTGTGAAAATACGGCGTGCAGCACCGTCTACCTCCCCTAGTCTTAAACAGAACACGGTGGCTGATGAGTCATTGGCATCTTTGCCTGGAGTGGAAAAGGAAGCTGATAAAGCAGCAGAGAAAGAATATGTTTCATGCCAGAATGGAGTTTTCAAATCTGTGGAGGAATTAAATTCCAACAACAATGTTGATAGCAGTAAATCAGCTCATGAAGAACAGGACTGTTTGATACAAACACAGGTTCCCGATATATATGAATTTCTTAAAGATGCTTCAGGTAAAGTGGGTCATAGTAATGAAGTGACTGATGAATGTTTCAAGTTGCATCCAGTATGGGAACCAAAAGTACCTGAAAGCATTGAAGAGTTGCCTCCAATGGAGGAAATTTCACATTCTGTCGAGGATCATCTTCCAGACACATACATAGACCTCACAAAAGATCCAGTCACTGAGACCAAAAACTTGGGGGAATTCATAGAAGTAACAGTTTTAAATATTGATCAGTTGGGATGCTCCGAAGGCAGTTTGGATCAGAGTGCTCAAATATTAGATAATATGCAGCCTGATACTGTAGATGATTTTATTGATTTGACACAAGATGTTTCAAGTGAGAGTAAAAATGAAGGGAACTGTCCTGCTTTAGCTGTTGAACGCTTGGAGTGTCAGGTGATATGCGTAGATGAAGATAACTGTAAGGAAGAAAAGGTGCAGGTGGCAGACAGGCCTTTGGAATGCATTGTTGAGGAAACCTATATCGATTTGACCTCGGAACCTCTCGGTTCACGCGAAGTAAAAAAGGATGATTTAAAGTCAGAGCCGGCATCAAATTCTGATGGTTCAGTGTTGCCTGGGGCTTTGGATAATGCTCCTAAAAAGAGAAAAAACCTTTCTGATGTAAATCATTCTCATAAAAAACAGAGAAAGGAAACAGACTTAAGCAGTAGGGAAAAGGCCAAGAAAATTACCCAAGATTCTGGTGAGAATGGCGAAGCTTACCAAAAGAAAGCCAGTAAGAAAAAGGACCCTGCAGTGACCAAAGACCCCTCATCATCAAGCCCAGGGATTAAGGATCCATCAGCAACATCTGCTACTTCTCCTATAAGCCTTTCTGCAAGGAATGTTATTAAAAAGAAGGGAGAAATTATAGTTTTATGGACAAGGTAAGAATCTTGTAAATCACCAGGAAATTTTGGCAGGCCAGACATCTGTTCTATCATGTCATTGTAGTTTTATCCCATCCTAAAATATGACAAGTAATCACTTCAAAAGTGGCCAAAGTTGGTAGAAGTACATTCTAGAGTACAGTCTAGCTGTAGTATGGAATGATGTAGAGCAGTGGCTCTTAACCAGGTGTGTGCATTAGCACCATGGACATAAGTTTTCACTTTTTTTTTTTTTTTTTTTTTTTAAAGTAGGCTCCACACCCAGTTGGAGCTCAATGCGGGGCTCAAACTCACAACCATGAGATCAAGACCTGAGCTGAGATCAAGAGTGACTTGATCTCTCTCGACTGAGCCACCCGGGCGCCCTGTTTTGTTTTGTTTTGTTTTAACTTTAGTTTTTCAATTAAAAATTCTTTGATTTGTAAGGAGCTGGTATAACCACATTTTATTTAATTTTTTAAAAAAGATTTTCTGTATTTATTTGAAAGAGAGAGAGCAAGTGTGAGTATGGGGATGGGCAGAGGGAAGGACAAGCAGACTCTGCACTGAGCACCGAGCCTAATGCTGGGCTCGATCCGACGACCCCAAGACTATGACCAGAGCCTAAATCGAGCCGGATGCTCAAAACACTGAACCACCCAGGTGCCCCAGCATAACCACATTTTATTTCTTTTTATTTTTAGAAAGAATTTATTTACTTATTTGATAGAGCACAAGCAGGGGGAGTGGCAGGTAGAAGGAGAGGGAGAAGCAGGCTTTCCTGCTGAGCAAGGAGCCTGATGGAAGGCTCCATCCCAGGACCCTGGGATCATGACCTGAGCCACAGTCAGATGCTTAGCTGACTGAGCCACCCAGGTGCCCACCGATAACCACATTTTAGAAAGGAAGAATGACAAGTGGTGAAACTGGGCAGAAAGTGTGAGGATTTGTAATTTGTGTTTTCCCCTAAACTAGGAGTTTGAAAAAAGTTTCATCAATAGGTTGCACTTCTGATTTTTATGTGAACTTTTTAAGAAATGCAGATTTAAAGACCCCATTTCAGGGTCACCTGGGTGGCTCAGTCGTTAAGCATCTGCTTTCGTCTCAGGGCGTGATCCTGGGGTCCTGGGATTGAGCCCCACATTGGGCTCCTCCACTGGGAGACTGCTTCTTCCTCTCCCACTCCCCTTGCCTGTGTTCCCTCTCTCACTCGCTGTCTCTGTGTCAAATAAATAAATAAAATCTTAAAAAAAAAAAAAGACCCCATTTCAGACATAAATGTAACTGCAGTTATGAACCTTTCTACTAGTGGTTCATTGCTCCCCAGACTTAACTAGCGTGCATAATGACGGAAGCTCAGTCATATTGAAATTGGTGACCAGTTTTATTATTTTATTTTTTAAATTTTATCCTATTTAGTTTAATTTTATTGTATTTTATTTAATTTTTTAAAAAAGAGATTTGTTTATTTTAACCAAAAGCACTAGCTACCACAGAACACTAGCAGCCTCTAAAGTGCAGCTTGGGGACATGCACATTTGGGGAACAGCTGGTGTTGGGAACACCCGGAGTGCCTGGCTTGCTAGACTGTTAAGGGCCCTACATCCTCTCTCCCTTGTCACCTTGAGCTAAGTCTCCAGAAACTGTCCCTTTGCTTTTGCTCCTAACCTCGGGCCCCGGATGTGCTCAAAGGTCTGGGGGATCTCTGTAGCAACGTCCTGGTGACCAGTTTTGTTTAATACCACAGTCTTCCATGCCTTCATTCCAGGTAATTTACAGGTGGCAGAATAGAATCTCAGAGAGTATAAGAACATACACTGGTTTAGACCATGTAGAAAAACAGGTTTGGAAATGAGAAGATCTGGATTCCATTTTACTTTTGGTTCTTCTGCTTATTAAGACTATGATCATGTGGGACGCCTGAGTGGCTCAGTTGGTTAAGCGTCTGCCTTCAGCTTGGGTCATGATCCCAAAGTCCTGGGATCGAGTGCCACATTGGGCTCCTTGCTCATTGGGGAGCCTGCTTCTCCCTCTGCCTGCTGCTCCCCCTACTTGTGCTCTCTCTTTCTCTCTCTGACAAATAAATAAATTTTTAAAAAATCTTAAAAAGAAAAATGACTATGATCATGTTTGGGCCCTGATTTTAAAAGTACTCTACAATTAAATGTAGAATTTAAAAAAAATCTTTAATTTGGCATTAGAAGAATGAATTAGTTTGTTGTAGAAAATTTTGGGAAACACCTGTGTGCTCAAAGATTAAAATCATCTATAATATTTCTCAGAGATAATCATTGTCCATATTTTGGTATGTACATTTTTTTCTTTTTTCTGTAGGTTTTAACAAAAATGTCACCTCCTATTGGTAGACATTAAGGTAATGGAATTTTTATTACCTTTTGGCTCTAATGTACAAAGGCTAAATAACATTTTTCTCTCTTCAGAAATGATGACCGGGAAATTTTATTGGAGTGTCAAAAAAGAGGGCCATCATTGAAAACTTTTTCTTATTTAGCTGCCAAGTTGAATAAAAATCCGTATCAGGTAACTACCCAATTTTTACATCTCTATAGTTTTACAAGTGTTGCTACTATAAATTTAATTTTTATGATGTTTAAAATACGTAGTTATTTATTAGCTAACTTCTTTAACAGTATGGCTCTTTACGTAGGACTCATAAAAACTTAGTAAGGGGCACCTGGCTGGCTCAGTCAGTAGAGCCTGTGACTCTTAATCTCAGGGTTGTGAGTTTGAGCCTTGCTTTGAGCATAGAGATTACTTAAGGAAATAAAAAATAAATAAAAACTTGGTGATGGTGGAAGTTTGGAATAATCCTAATTTTTTTCATATTGTCTTACCTCTTTGATCTCACGCTGTTTTGTAATGATGTTTGCTTAAAGTTTAGTATTAAAACATTAAACTCATAATCACCTTTAGTATGAAGATACTTCGTTTTTCCAAACGTTTCTTCATGTCTTTATTATTGAGGGCAACTTTCTCTGTCTTTAGCTGTTTTTATGAAAATATTCATCACAGATAAAAAAATATTATTGAGCTATTTGTAATTAACACTCATTTAAAATTTTTCAGGTCTCAGAAAGATTCCAGCAGCTAATGAAGCTCTTTGAAAAGTCAAAATGCAGGTAGTTAATGGTTCTGCCACAGGAGACTAGTAAAGTAAATGTTTGACACTGTTACTGTGCAGTTAATGGCCTGTTAGTCATTGAAGATATGAGTAGTGGGTGAGAGACATCCAGTTGAGTTCCTGCTTCAGTCACAGGTTGGAGGATGACTGCTCATGCAGGATTCTAAGGTCACCTCATCCACAGGGACATGCTCAGAGTGAAGCCTGCTGCAGTTCAGATCAGCATGGCATCTCTCCTCTCTTTTTAAGTATAATTGACATACCATATTACATTTCTCCTCAGCCTTCTGATTGCCGAGGCGTCTAAGGTGGAGGGGAAATGCATTTGATGATTAGTAAAAAATCTTTTATAGATGAAGAAAAATAAAACATTCTGGAATAGCATATATTTCACAGGCAATGAAATCTGTAGTCTTTGTAATTTAATATTTTTCAAATTTTAATTAGGGTACTAAATACTTCTAAAATATAGAACGTACATCATTCATAAACATGAAATCTGTCATCTGAATAGATGGCATGATTTACTATGTTAATTTAAATTAATAATGTTCACAAGCATGTTTCCTCAGTTTATTTAAGCTATTCCTATACAGGTTTATTAAGGCAATAATTATCAGCAGAGTTTTTTTCTGTAAGACCTGAACCAATTGCTTAGATATTTTGGACTTTCACATAAGGAGAATTATAAAGATACATAACCTATCACTGTTTTTCAATTTATTTGTAATCATAATTGTTTGAATGCAGAACACTAATTTTAAATTAATTTCAAATTAAATTCAGTTCAAATTAAATCTGAATAGAAACTGTATTTGGACATAGGTTTTAGTGTGAAGCGTCTAATTCTGGACCCAGTGTAAATTACTATCTTGAGATAATCTGTTAATTTCAGTTTCCTCTCTAAGCAGCTCATTTGCTAATGAGATCTTAAGATATTTAGCTGTTTACTGTGAAGTTAAAGTCCTATTTACATAATTCAAAATGTAAGGTTGAATAATGGAGAATTTAAATGGAAAAAGCTTATTCTTTAAGACCTTTTTTGAAATGGCCTGATTATTCTTCAGATTTACTGTTTTAAAATTTTCACTGCCTTTATGAACTTCAGCTGAGTTTTTGTTTTACCTGAATGTTATTTTAAAATGTGACTTCCATTCTCTTGTAAAGATCATATACATTCATGAAAGAAGTAACTTGTGTCTGGAAGTTATGCTTATTAGTTCCATTACAAATCTAAAATCTTAATGGCTTTGATACTTGAAATTTTATTTGCTTGCATGACAGCAAAAACAGTAGGTTATTTTATTTCTAGCTGTCTCTTAACTAATTTTTTTCCATCCCAAGTACTACGGTCTCATTAAATTCTTGTCAAAATCAGAATATAGCAGTAAAGTTACCAAACTGATTCTGTAAAAACCTAGTTCTTTAAGACTGATATCTGAGTGAACTCATTTAAAGAACAACACCTTATAAAAAGGGTCATATCAGAAAAATAGAATCATAACTTTAGCATTTTCTTACATTACAGATAAATTGCTGAACTCCTTGGAGTCTTAGTTGATATTGCATACTACACAGAAGCTTGGAATTCCTCATGTTTTAAATGGGGAAGTAGAGGGCAGTTTTATGGAATATTTGATCATTTGCTATTAACTCGCTGACTCTTTAATCTCAAGTCAGCATGTTAAGATTGTACCAGTCATCAGTCTGATTTGCTCACTTGTTACTGGTCAAGATATTTATTTTTAAACAGAACTTGTTATTAAGATAAAAGCAACAACAAAATGGCATTGAAACCTTAGTTTTGATATTTCAAAGAAACGGCTTTCTTTTCTAGATTTTTCAAAATAATTTTGTAGCATTTTAAATAATTATTTAGTTTGTTTTCATCCATTTTTATTTGCTTTTCTAATTGCCTTTCATTTCGGTAAATTGTAAAATAATTTAAATAGTGTATTTGTAAATATGTATAATTACAATGATGTAAAATACTTTGTGCGTGTGTATGTGTGTGTGTGTGTGTGTTTGTGTGTATACACACATAAATGGCTTCGCCCAGCCAAGAATTTTTTTTATATGTATAAAACTTTTTGTATAAAGTTTGCTTTCAATACCAGTAATGTATAAATAAAGCCATGTAAATTCTGTTATATTTTGATTAGAATGTTTCTTTCAGTGTGTTTAGATAATGATTAAAAGAAAAAAAAGAGTAAAACTCCCAGGGGACATGGGAGCCGTTTTTGAAGTGGTTCTTGGTGGGGGTGTGGCTGGCTGAATGTCTGAGTAGATTCATTAGAGAAAACCAGTTGCCTTTGCCTGCTTTCTCACAGCAGGTACTAGTACTGTGAACCAGACTTCTGCTGCAGGTATCCTCAGATAAAATCTGGGCAGCACAAAAGCCCTTTTGGGTGAAGATTTGGGGAAAACAGGTAAGGATTGACTAGCTCATGCATTATTTGTTCACTCCTCCCCCTCCAGACTCATACGACTGGTGGGTTGCAATGTGGGCCCTAGACTCTAGGAAGTGCCTTAGGAAATTGCCATT
The DNA here is from genome assembly GCF_023065955.2 of Ursus arctos. Lineage (NCBI taxonomy): Eukaryota > Metazoa > Chordata > Mammalia > Carnivora > Ursidae > Ursus > Ursus arctos. The sequence continues at coordinate 66,850,147 of NW_026622797.1, read as the reverse complement.
TCTCCCATGGTGTCTGAAGAGGGCGCTCTGATCTGAAGGGTTACATGGTAGATCAAAAACTGAAATAATTTACACTCAGTTTTTGTAGTGTTGGGGCTATCCACCATAGGGCTTTCTCTTCTTGCCTCTCTTTGAACGCCCAACATAGCCCAGAGGGCTGGCCCTCAGCCTTTCCCCAGAGCATACTATCACTCAAAAGAGCCCCCACTACTAGGTAAGTGAGTTCACAGCCCAAAGTAAAGTGATAACTAAGAGATGCCACTGGTTCAAAAGAAAACTCCATTACATAAGACCATTAAAATCTAAAATTAAGCTCATAAACATTAAAAGAAATAAAGGGAAGATTGTAGCAATATAAGAATAAGAAATAATGACCCAAGTAGAAATGTAAAAACCATAGTATTTAAAATAACATAAATGGAGTAAAAAAATGGATACAGCTGAAGAATAAATTAGTGAGTTGGAAAATTGAGAAACTCTCCCAGAAAGAAGCAATAAAAAAAGAAGAAGAAAAAGAAGAAAAAAGAAAACATGGATGCAGATTTAAGTGAGATGAAGGATAGAAGTTAATGGGCCAACATTCAAATAACAAGAAGGGTCCAAGATAAAAAATTTGAAGATTAAAAGGGCCGTAAAGTACCAAAGAAGAAGAAAGTACCCACATCTAGACACATACTGAAATTTAAGAGTATTACAGATGAGAAAAATCTAAAAGTTTTTCATGTAAAAAAAAAATAAATAAAAGTTTTTCTTGTACTCAGGCTTTTCAAGAGCAATACTGGCTATAAGAAAACCTTTTAAAGTATAGGACCTAAAGTTTTACATCTATTTAGGTTATTCAAATGTGAGGGCTTAATAAAAACATTTAAGATTTACCATTCAAAAGTCCACATTGTAAACATTTTTGGAGAAAATAGCAAAAAATAAGCCCAGGAGATAGTACAAGAGCTAGGCAGTAAGAGTGGTTAGATACCTTGGCAAAGTGTGACTAAGACAAGAAAGAGAAAAAGGAAGTATGTCCATAATCCAGAATTAATTTTAGGCCATACCAACACCATGGAGATTAAGGGACCATGAGAATGTAGAGTTCTTGCCTTGCAAGGATGAAGGTATAAATTTAAAAATGTTGAACTTTAAAAATCAAAGTCTGTCACTGAGAAAAGAAGGAGCTTGGTAAGTTCTTCAAAGTGAACACTTGTATAATGTCATCCAGATCAAGAATTAGAATTTTGTCAGCTCCCCCAGAGAGCCCCACCCGGTATTCCTAGTTATAATCCTTCCTCTTCCTGGAGATCAGCGCTATTGCTGACATTACCGTAGGGTGGTTTTACCTGTTCCTGAACTGTCGGATGGAATCATACATCATACATACCCTTATTTGACTTTTGCTCCCTCAGGTTTGTGAGGATCTTCCATTTAGGTTGTTTCCAGTTTGGGGTTATTTCAGTATAGCTGGTCTGAACATTCTTGTACATGCTTTTTGCTGCACATATGGATACATTTGTGTTGGATACATACCTGTTAGTGGTATGCAGATGTGAAGCTTTAGTAAACACTGCCCAGCAGTTTTCCTGAGTGTGTTTATCAATTTACACTTCCTCAGTAGTGTGAGTTCAGTTTCTTCACATGCCCTCTCCCACTCAGTATGGTAAGTCTTTCATCTTAGTCATTTTGGTGGAGTGATATCTCCTGAATGTTGGCCATTTGAATATCCTTTTTTTTGGGTAAAGTCCCTGTTCAAGTCTCTGATCTACCTATCTTATTAAAATTTGTAGGAATTATTTTTATATTCTGGATATGATCCCTTTATTCTGTATGTGGAAATCCCCTCTCCCACTTTGGTTTGCCTTTCATTGGTTCACATATTTTTTGATGAGCAGACATTCTTAATTTTAATGAGGATTTAATTTATCATTCCTTTAATTTATAGTAGTACCTGTTGAAGGTATCTTTATCAACTCTAAGATGATGAAGATATTTTCTTATGTTAATGTCAAAAACTTATTGGTTTACCTCACATTTACATCTACAGTTTACTGGGAATCGATTTTTTTGTAGGGTGTGAGGTAGGGGGTAATTTTAATTTCTGTTTTTAAAAAACATCCAATTGACTAAGTCTCATTTGTTGTAAAGACTGTCTATACCTCACCGCTCTTCATTGCCACCTTGGCGACAAATCAAGTTCCCATATATGCATGAATTTCTTTCTGGAATTTTTCTTCTGTTTATTGGTCTGTTTGTCTACCCTTGCACCCTTATTATTGCTCTCTTAATTACTTTCTAGTAAGTTTTGATATTCAGTAGACAAATTCTGTCACTTTGTTTTCTTTCCTCACCATTGTAATGGATATATTTGGCTCTTCACATTTCCACATATGTGTTAGAATCAGTTTATTCTTTTCTTATTCCTGATCTCATAGTGGAACTTATAATATTTTATCAATATGAGGCTTCCTGTAAATTAAAAAAAAAAAGATACTCTACAGATTAAGGGAGTTTCCTTCCATTCCTAAGAGTTTTTTTTTTTTTTTAAATCATGAATGGATGTTTATTTTTATTAAAATGTTCTTTTATTTTGTAAATGTGAATTACATTTTTAAATATTAAACAGACCTTGTAATCTCAGAATAAACCTAACTTTGATATATTAGATCCTCTTTATATAATATTAGGTTTGGTTTGCTAATGTTTTGTTTAGGATTTTCTGTTATTTTTTGTGGGGGGAGTGAGATTGAGCTAAACATTTTTTTTCCTTAATGTCTTGTCAGGTTTTAGTATTCAGATTATTATGCTGGCTTCATAAAATGTGTTAGAAAGTGTTCTTTTTTCTGTTTTCTCTGAGAGATACATGATGATATTGTGAAAGACATGGGCATAAGCCCATTTGCCGAACCTATTTTGCTGTGAAATGAGTTTCTTGAACAGAAAGTGTGTGGAATGCAATGATGACGAGCAGATATTCCATAATGCCATTCCAAGGTTATGATTGCCTCTCCCTTCATGAGTAGAGTCAGTCTGGTGTAATACACCTGCTACTAAGTAGTTGGCTAGTCCATACTGGACTCAACTTTGACTTTGTGTTTGGTAGGTTAAGCCTTACACAATGGAGGGACCCAAAACAGCTGTGGTGAGGAGAAATCCATGTTGTTGAGCCCATACAAAGCTTTCTTTCTTGCCATATGGCCATTTTTACATGAAAGTAAGCACTGGGTTTGTAAGGGAAAGAGACTCATTTCCAGAATGTGTTATCTTGTCCGTCTCATTGTTGAGATTCTCTTCTACAAGTAGATGCCTTTTGTGAATATTCACATGGGATACAGTCTTCACTCTTTGTGTACAGTGTTAGGAGTCCATTCACGTTGCAGCTTCCCTCGACTTGGTCATATATCCAGTTATGTTCTCTCCAAGTCTTTAACCATCCAGTCAAGCCGTTAGCCACTGTCCTTGAATAGATTCTACTTTTGGCCCTCTCTCTAAGTGAAGGAGACAACTATATATGTATTGTTAAAAGTTCTATGCCCTGTCCCAAACCCATCCTTGGGGAAATTTTCCCTTTTTCATTCTGTCCTGATTGGAGTTGGAATATTGCAGCAGTCGACTTCTGGCTCGTGCTAGCATGTAATGTAGAAACACCTGGAAACCACTGGAAGTATGCACGCTGATTCTTTTTTTGAGGCTTACCAGAGACTTCATGCAACGTATTTATTAGCTATAGTCTCTTTGCGTATCATCTGATTTGCTGGGATCTTGCCCTGTTTTTCTACTACAGCCTAAGCTTGCTGCAGAGCCTTTTCTGTGTTCCCTAGTGAAGACTGACAGCCTTACAGGTTGACCGTTCAGTTGGCCAGTGTAGCACATCAAATGTCCTCTGGAATTCATGAAGGCTTATCAGGCATTGTGGGTTTTGTTTTGTTTTATCAGTAATTTTAATGCGAAGGACAGCAGTATCTCTTCTCACTTTGCAAGGGATGGACCTTCAGAAACTTCCCTGAGGTGGTACCCTTCGTTTTGGTGGGGGTTTATATCCTGTGGTTGTGGCTTGCCTGTCTTACTACAAAAGTATCTACCATACTTGCTACCTCGTTCTCATCTGATCAATCAGCATTATGTTGTGGCCCAGTATGATGTTCTGGGGGATGTCAAGACTGTCTAGACTTCTGTGGCCTAGATGATGGCAGAGGACAGGAAAATTGATGTAGCCTTCAGACAAGTGTATTGTCTATGATCCATTTTGAGTTAATTTTTGTGGAGGATATAAGCTCTACATCTAGATTCAGGAAGGCGAAGGAAGGATTAGGAAAGAAGCATCTAGAAAAACAACTTGGTGTCAGTGTTCTATTTCTCAGTGTGGTGTGGGTTCATGGATGTTCACTATATTATTAAAAAATAGGGGCCCCTGGGTGGCTCAGTTGTTAAGCATCTGCCTTCGGCTCAGGTCATGATCCCAGGGTCCTGGGATCGAGCCCCATATCGGGCTCCCTGCTCCACGGGGAGCCTGCTTCTCCCTCTCCCACTTCCCCTGGTTGTGTTCCCTCTTTCTCTGTCTCTGTCTCTCTTTCTCAAATAAATAAAATCTTTAAAAAAATTTTTAAAAAGTTTTTAAAAAGAGCCACGCATAGAAGAATAATAGCAGTGTGTCATGATCCAAGGATTATGATTGAGTGATTCAGTGCACTGGAGGTATGTTTTAAAAATTAAATATATATTGAGGTGCCTAAGTCCTGACATTGTGAGAGGAGCTGGTGATAAAAAGATGAATCATTCTTCTGAAGGATCAGCTTTTTGGGAAGATAAACACCCAGGTAACTGTGAGAAGTGGTATACTAGTGTTATTATAAGCAACAAATTGGGGCAACGTAGAGGAAGTTCTGTATGATCTGAGGTACTTGACGGACGCCAGGGCAGAGAAGAGTTGAGGAAGGCATAAGTTCAGCTTTTTGTGGGTAAATTACTTTTAAATTTAATAGAAATTTTTGTGCAGGTAATACATTTGTTTGGTTTAAAAATCAAGAAGATATCGAATGTATCACTCTGAGTCTTGTTCCTGTCTTTTTCTTTGTCCACCCTATTAGGGAACTCTCATATTAATCTCTTGTGTATATTTTTACTACTACCTTATGCATTTCCATTTCTTATTTTTTCCCTTTTCTTACAAAAAGATAACACACGTTTTAGAGTTATGTTCCTTGTTATTTTCATTTCATAACGTATGCTGGAGAATGTTCCATATCCGTACATTTTCTTATTCTTTTGTATAGCTGGAAATTTACCATTGTGTAAATTTATCATAGTTATTTAACCAGTTCTCTGTTGATGGACATGCTGGCATTTCCTGTCTTCTGCAAGTGCAAACAGTTCTGTAACGAATCACTTTGTACACATCATTTCATACATGTGCAAGCATACCTGTAAAGTAAATTTGTAAGGGTATATAATTGAGAACGAAAGTCGTAGATTAAATTAGGTTCATGAGCACACATCCTGGGAGAGGCAACTGGCTGAAGGTGGCGAAACAAAAGCACTATGTTCATTAAGCACTGGTGTCTCCTAAATGAGATAGTTAACTCTGCATCTCATACATGCATTAATTTGAGGTTGACATTGTCATAGAATGGTGTTTTTTTGTTGTTGTTGTTGTTGTTTTTTGTAATAGACTGTTTTTGCAAATGGGAGGTGGGATCTAATTTCATGCTCCTTAGAACTACCTTTTAAAAAGCACCGAGAAAGTAAATGGTAATAGAATTTGAAGATGAATATTATTAAAAAACTTTAAAATCCTTACTGGCAAGATTTTAAGAGCTAATTTATGAAATGAATGACTTCATCTTCCCAGAAATGCCCTGATAATTGAAGTCAGACATTTTTTTTGACGCACGTAGGATTAAAATACAAAAGATGTTTGAGGCATCCTCATTTGTCGAATTCACTTCTTCGCTGAAGCAAAGTGTATGTGCTAAGAAAATATAAAACTCTGTTAAGAAGGAAGAATATTAACGGGTCACCCATTAAACTTTAGTTTGGAGTTGCTACTTTAAAAGTTTTCCTGGAGCGCCTGTGGCTTAATTGGTTAAGCCTCTGACTCTTGATTTTGACTCAGGTAGTGATCTCAGGGTCATCAGATCTAGCACTGTGTAGGTTTCTGTGCTGAGAGTGGAGCCTGCTAGAGATTCTTTCCCTCTCCCTCTGCCCCTCCTCCACTCTGTCTTGTGCGCCTGCTCTGTCTCTCTCTCAAATAAATAAAATCTTTTAAAAAAATAAATGTTATCCTGTTGTATATTTGGGAAATTCACAATCTTTGGATTTTCTTTTCCTTATGGAAATGGAGGGATTATTTTTAAACCAAGATTTCAAAATGAACTCCTCAGGCAAGCCTTCGAATTGGGGGAAGTAGGGATGTGCAGTGGGTAAGTCTTGGGCTCTCCGTCCCGGCTGGCTTCAGCCAGAGCGCCTCTTTTAACCATTTTCTAAATTGGAATTCCTAACAATTGACTTTAGATTCTGCTTTTACAGTGTTTTGAAAGTCAAGCATCTTGACCTTTTATTTTGCAGTTCTGTTTTTCTATAGTTGGAGTGGTTATTTTTTGGCATGGTAATACCTTTTATCTGGAGAACACCAAATTCTTTGCTAGGAACCTGATAGGTTAACCCAGTTTCTATCATTTCTCACATTTTCTCCTGGCAATCTCTTACTTTCTCATGGTAGGTCCCTCTGAATCTCATTAGCGGACGAGGGACTTGATGCAAATGAGCTTTTCTCTTCTGCTGCTACCCTATATTACTCGTACTTTCTCTTCATTGGTATTATGTCAGCTTTCCCAGTCCTAATGTTTTACAGCTGGTTGCAGAAAACCAACAACCCCTCCTGCCCCTAGGGGAGATGTTGCGGCCGTAAATGAGGTGACACGGTAAGCGTTGGTACCATTGACTATCACAGAGGCAGTAACTAGCTCTCACTTCGTGTGCATTTTCCTCCATCCTGAGACATTTGTTCTCTCTAAACTTTCTGTTCCCTTCTGTTTCTCCGAGTGTGTCTTGGGCCTGCCAGGGACTTCATAGATTCGACATAACTTGGTGAGAGAGAGAAAGTAGGAACTTGGAAAAAAAAAAAAAAAGTGACTTGTTCTCTATGGAAGTGGTTCTCATCCTTTCATATGCTAATTCCTGCTGAGCCTTAGGGCTGGTTGGGGATGAGGCAGCACGTAGAGCTCCACTTCCCCAGCAGCAGCGCAGTGCAGTATTACTCACCTCATCAGGACATTTCAAATTATTACTGTGAGATGGTGGGAGAGTTGCCCACTTTGTGCCTCTGCCTTAAGGATACTTACCTGCTTGCTAAAAGTCTTCAAGAATGAAGTGATCAGATTGATTCATCTGCAGATTTTTTTTAAAAAAATTAATTGACATGTGGTTGTTTATTTTTACTTCACTGCCTAGTTTAAACATTATTTTCTTGAGGTAGGCAGTTCATTTGCTGTTGAGAGGATTCAGTCTACAAGATTCATCCCACCTCTGTTCCAGTCACTCGGTTACCTTCCTTTGAGGCAACTAATGTTAGGAGTTTCTTGTGTACCCTTCTGAATTATTCTGTGCATAATGTATGATCTTAATGTTTGACAAAATGCTTTAAAGGTATTACATTCATTACTCTTCAGGTGAATTTTAGAATTATATGTCAAGGGCTTTCTGGGACAGTGTGCCCAGTACCATAGAAATACACATAATACATGATGTGTTTTTGGTTCTAGTTAATTCTGATAATTTGTACTTGAGGCTAGTGTGCCAGATAGTGGAAATTTAACCTCACCTGTTTAGCTTTTATTATCCTTTCTTTAAAACTAAATATGTGAAAATAGAATAGTTAGATGATACTTAGGAACTATCAATAGTTTTATGTACTTTAAAACAATTTTTTAAAAGATTTATTTATTTGAGAGAGAAAACATGGGGGAGAGGAAGAGGAAGAGGAAGCGAATCTCCCAGCAGACTTTCTGCTGAGTGCGGAGACCCACTTCAGGGCTCAAGCCCATGACCCTGAGCTCATGACCTGAGGTGAAATCAAGAATTGAATGCTCAATCGACTGAGCACCCAGGTGCCCCAAGTGTCAGACTCTTGATCTCAGCTATGGTCTTGATCTCAGGGTCCTGAATTCAAGCCCCACGTTGGGCTCCATGCTGGGTGTGGAGCCTACTTTAAAAAAATGTGCATAGGAGCCCTGATTTGAAGTCATCATTGGGTTCCAGTGATACCCTTGCTGTTACCCCCTCTAAGATGGCAGTAAGACTGCTTGAGATGTGACTGATGTAGATGTTACAAGACTGGGAGTTGGGAGACCTAGTCTCTGTTTGCATTGGGCAAGTCATTTGACCTTTCTGGAATTCAAATACTTACTCCACAAAAATTTGACATAGCTTTCTAAGGCTTTCAGATTACCTACTGAAAAAAATTCCTGAGCTGCCTGTTAACCTAATAGAGTAGTGCTAGAACAATTAGTTTACAGACATGTGCAGCCCCCTTTCTGGTCTGATGATATCTTTTTGAGAACTTTCAGCCTAACATGATTTGCAAGAACACTTTGGGTTTGTCACTCCATTGTTACTTGTTCACATTTGATAAGTCAAGATTCACCCTAGGCAGCTGCTGAATGAAATTGGACATGACCCATTGATCTGTGACATGGATTCCCAGAGTAATCAGTTGGAAGACATGCACCCAAAACTCAAATCACTGTAACCATCCATAAATAAAAAAGGAAAATTCTCATTTGTTTTACTTTTCATTTCTAAATATGATAGATACACCAGGAGAGGCTCAGGTATGGTGTCAATTAGAAGAAAATACTACAAGAGAATTGCAAAGCCCCAAAGGACATTTTGACCTCCAGGGAGAAGTAGGTTAGACTCTATTGATCAAAATTACTGTGCTCATTCTGGATTCTGCCCCAGAATCAGAGCTGATGAGAGCCTTTATGTCTGCAACCACCAGCGATTGTTCACTAATTAGCCACTCATGGTCCAACTTTAAGGTTCTTTGAGCCCAATTGTTACAATTCTTTTTTTTTTGACCTTCCATAAGGTAAGTGGTAAATATGTGGACTTCTTTATGAGAACTAGAGAAAATCCCTTTGGGGATAGAGAGATTAGATCTGAAATAAAATTCAGGAAAGGAGCTCCAGTTTTTACATGGGAGATGCTAAGTTAGTATTTGATAATAGAATTCAGGAATATTTCTAGGACCTGTAGTCATTACTGGTAAAAAGTAGTTACTTACAGGAAACATAGGAATATTTGAGGATTTTGCTCTTGCATGCCAATATGCATGATTGTATTTGTTTTTCTCGTTGGCCCAGTTTTCCTTTACTTGCTATTTAAAGGTAATAATTACCAAGCTTTAAAGGGATAGTGACAATAAACATTAAATGGTTTAGGACTTCCAAGTAGAGAATAAGTTAATGAAATGAGTTAGCTTTCTTATTTCAGGATTTTAATATAAAAGAGAGGGTCTAGATTTTTTGTAAGTGCTAAAGGAATTACTTTTTAATAAAGAATAATACCCGGAGATTTTTAAAGGAATAATGAGAAAGGACCTAAAGTCTTTGAGAGGATAGAACTTAGTAAATTATTGCTTTGTTAGTAAGGCATAAATCCAAAATTTTAAAATCTGTTTTTTTATTTGCAAGTACTACATGCGACTATATTCCTAAATTTTGAATTTCAAGCAATTCTCAAGTACATAGAGTAAAATATAAAAGTTTCATTAATACCCCTCCCGAATTCTGAGGTATCTACTATTTAAATTTTATTTAAAAAAATTATGTATACATATACATGCATATTTTACAAGTAAAAATTTTCATAAATATTTACATTGGATAAAAATCTGTCATGCTTGCTTAGAAGAGTCTTTATTCTTTTTCCTTTTTCTTTTTAGCCTCTCCTTGCCGCTCTACCCTCAGAACCTCCTATAAACCTCCAATAACCAATATTAACTTCCTGGTGTGTGCCCTGTATTTTTTTCCTCCATGCTCATATAGTCACACATATATACCACATATACATATGCATACATACATATATACATTTATAGCATCTTATTTTACTCTGATATAAAATCTCACATTGAATCTATGGATCAATTAATTTGGGGGAGAACAGACATCTTTACAAATACTGTTTTCCAATCCCTGAGCATGGTATATCCCACAATTAATTTATATAAATAGAGGAGTATGTGTATGTGTATTTGGCATTATGTCTCTCCTTGAAACTCTGTCCTTTGGCTTCAGTGACACTGTTCTCATGGTCCCCTCTCCCCACTTTGGCCATTTCTCATTTTTATTTGTACTTATTTTCCTATGCTATTTCTCAGGGTTCTGTCATTGGCTTACTTTGTCTTGTCCCTAAGTGATCTCTACCCTATTCAGTGATTGTTCACAAATGTTTAACTGTTTATGTCTAGTTCGTACCTTTCATTGTTTTTATTCTCTAGACCCAAATGCCTTCTGGACATCTCCACTTTGCCATTCAGCTTTGTTGGGTAAAATCTAAAACTTTTTTCAATTATAATTTCTGGCACTGATGTGCTTAAAAAAGACTTACTCTACTTCAAAATTATAAAACGTTATATTTTATTCTCATACTTTGTGGTTGACTTTTTTACATTTATTTTTTTATTTTATTTTATTTTTTTTAAAGAAGATTTTATTTATTTATTTGACAGAGAGAGAGACAGCCAGCGAGAGAGGGAACACAAACAGGGGGAGTGGGAGAGGAAGAAGCAGGTTCCCAGTGGAGCAGGGAGCCCGATGCAGGGCTCGATCCCAGGACCCTGGGATCACGCCCTGAGTGGAAGGCAGATGCTTAACGACTGAGCCACCCAGGCGCCCCGACTTTTTTACATTTAATACTTTATTCCACCTGGGATTTATTTTATGTTTGGAGAGATAAGTAGGGAAGATGTAATGATTCTGTGTTTTTTCTCTTGTATTTTTTAAAAGACATATTCATTTGACAGTGAGAGAGAGACTGGGGGAGGGGCCAAGGGAGAGGAAAGAATCTACAGCAGACTCCTGGCTGAGCACAGAGCTTGAAACGGGTCTTGATCCCACAACCCTACAACCCTGAGATCACGACCTGAGCCGAAACCAAGAGTCGGACACTCAACTGACTGAGCTACCCAGGTGCCCCTCTCTTGTATTTTTGAGTTGATATTCATCTATTCTTTTTCACTATTTGTCCATTTTATATGTTAGTGAGAGTCCTTATTGACGAAGTGGTGTGAGGGCTGGATGAGGTATATCTTGTTCGTTGTTCAAGTCCCTGGCGTTTAGGACAATGCCTAGGTAATAGTTAAGATTAGTAAATATTATTGAATGAATGAATTATGGAAGGGGAAGATTCTTTCATTACTGGTTTTAACTTAGTAACACTTTCCTGTTTTTTTCTGTATACCTTTGATATCAGGAAATCTTCTGCCTCTTAGAAGCCTTTAACCTATCAAATATTTTAATCTCATCAACCTTTGAAAAGCATTCTTTTTTTTTTTCAGGGTAAACCAAATAACTTATGTCAGCTATGTTTCGATTCTTTCCTAGATCCCAAGCTTACTAGAGAAGCAGTTTATATTCACTTTTCTTCTAAGTTAACAAAGCTTTCATGAAAACATGCTGTTCCAGATGTGGCTTTGTGGATATAATCACATGTATGTTTCTGTTTCTGTCTGCTTAATCTTTACTGCTATGCTGTGCCTGTTCCAGAGGGTTTATTTGGCTAATTTGTTTTCTTTACTTGCAGTGGGAGCCATGGATAATACATAATGAGGATCTACTTTGTTTTTTTGTTGATGATTATTCCAGTGATAAGGTCAAGGAGCTGGGTTAAAATGGAGAGACAATTCATCCCACTATTATTTAATGATATCTTCTGTGTGCATAAACAAAATGCTATAGAAAATGCTCTATCTGCAAAGAGTGTACTTTTCCACAAAGAGGGACATAAGACACAACCATCACAAAATTCATGTTAGGCACAGTATCAAATGAGTGGTATAAATAATAGCGTGGGCATTCAGGAATGGAAAAAGTCACTCTGGCTTGGGATGGCTAGGGAAAACTTCCTGGAGAAGTTAAGACTTACTTAAGATCATGTAGGATGTCTGGTTAATGGTGCATCTGATATGGTAGAAAAATGAACAAAATTTGCGATGGAATGCATTGTACAAATGTGAGGGCCATTGCATACGGTGGAATGATAGTCCATCTTGTGTGGGAGAGGAGAGGATAGGCAGGAAATTGGATCAGATTGTGCAGGGTCTTTAGTTTTTTGTTTTTTTGTTTTCCAAAAACATATTCCTTGAAACTATCCTATTTCATCAAGCATGGGCCATACATATTAGGGCTGGAAAATCCTTTATAGCTTTACTGACATGAAAAAAGAAACTTTTATTGATGAGCCTGTGTCTTTGTACATTATATCTATGAATGCTATTAACTTCAGTGTTTTCTGTATGTTTCAGACATTAGTCTCTTACCATGGGGGATTGGAATTTATTAGGTGGCGTCCTAGAGGAAGTTCACTCCCACTCAACTATTGTGGGGAAAATCTGGCTGACCATTCTCTTCATTTTCCGAATGCTGGTACTTGCTGTGGCTGCTGAAGATGTCTGGGATGATGAACAGTCAGCATTTGCCTGCAACACCCAGCAGCCAGGTTGCAACAATATCTGTTATGATGATGCTTTCCCTATCTCTTTGATCAGGTTCTGGGTTTTACAGATCATCTTCGTGTCTTCTCCTTCTCTGGTATATATGGGCCATGCACTTTATAGACTCAGGGCCTTCGAGAAGGAGAGGCAGAAGAAAAAGTCACACCTCCGAGTCCAGATGGAGAATCCAGAGCTTGAACTGGAGGAGCAACAAAGGATAGATAGAGAGCTGAAGAGGTTAGAGGAGCAGAAGAGAATCCATAAAGTCCCTCTGAAAGGATGTCTGCTGCGTACTTATGTCTTACACATCTTGACAAGATCTGTGATGGAAGTAGGGTTCATGATAGGCCAATATATTCTCTATGGGTTTCAAATGCATCCCCTTTACAAATGCAGTCAACCTCCTTGCCCTAATGCAGTGGATTGCTTTGTATCCAGGCCCACAGAGAAGACAATTTTCATGCTCTTTATGCACAGCATTGCAGCTATCTCTTTATTCCTCAATATACTAGAAATAGTTCATCTGGGAATCAGGAAAATCATGAGGGCACTTAATGAGAAATCCAGCAATGAGGGCATTGAGGATGAAAGCGGCACCCCATTCCATTTGAAAAAATATTCAGTGGTCCGGGAGTGTATGATTTGCTCTCCCTTGCCTAAAAGAATCTCTCTACTTCAAGCTAACAATCAACAGCAAGTCATTCGAGTCAATGTGCCAAAGTCTAAAACCATGTGGCGAAGCTCACAGCCCATGCAACTTGAAGTAGACCCTTGCTGTGTTAAAAAAGAGTGGGCGGACAAGGATCAGCACAGTGGACAGCTCCACGTCCACAGCCCCTGTCCCTGGGAGGACAGTACTCAAATTCAGCACCCCGGACAGCAACCACACCTTTTCTCTGCCCTAAAAAAGGCAAAGTCCCAGTCCTGGATAGCTACAGAGATAGCTCCTAGACACTGTCCAACCTATGCAATAGAAACCTGGGAGCAGTCCCAGGATCGACGACACTCAGCAGAGCCTCTCACAGATTTGCACAGTTACGATGGCAGTGTGAGAAGGAGCAGGGTCTGGACAGACAGATCTCACCCGGGCAGTCGCAAGGCCAGCTTTCTGTCCAGATTGCTGTCTGAAAAGGGACAGTTGCACAGTGACTCAGGAAGCTCCAGTTCTCGGAACAGCTCTTGCTTGGACCTTCTGCACCGGGAAAATAGCCCCTCGCCTCTGCCTTCAGCCACTGGGTACAGAACATCAATGGTAAGTAAAGACAGACAGCCTGACTGAACATAGAAAAATTGCAAGAGATTTTCCACTCTGGCTACTTCTTAGCCTTCACTTTCCAGCTTCCTGGTGTGTATATGTGTGTGTTAAGAGGGGGAGAAGAGGTTAATTTATGGAGTTAAATCCTGTCGTTCAATACATTCAGTTCAATTTATGAAATAAACTAACTGGAAACTTACTTTATATCATTCAGTTTTGTAAGTGCTGGGTTTATAAATGGATAAAATACTGTCTCAGCCATCAAAGGGCTCAGAATGGGAAAGTTAGACAGGTAAGCATACAAATGTGATCAAGTGTAAGGTGCCATGTTAGAACGGGTGGGTGGGCAAAGGAGGGAGTGGTCGATTCTTTATGGATGGGTCAGGAAAAGCTTCATAGTGGAGGTTACTTTTGAAATGAGTTTTAAAAGATGTGGTGAGTTTCTCAAGACCTAGGAGGACTGGGGTACATGAAAGAAGGTCATCCCAGTACAGAGAGCAGCACAGACAAAGGCTGAGAGGTGTTACACAGCAGGGCTGTCTGGGGAGCTCTGTGTGGCTGGGGCACGGATGGGTAGGAAGGCTATGGAGAGGGAAGGCTGGAGAAGGGGCCGTCGAGGTCTTGTGGGAAGGCAATGGAGAACCCATAAAGGGGGTGCAGTGGAGAAGTTATGGGATCAGAGTTACATTTTAGAAAGCTCTGTCACAGTGTGGAAAATGGATCAGAAGAGGCATCATTTGTAACCTTGAGTTGCTCTTGTCTCACCAAGAAAGGAGGGTGTGTTCCATTGTTTTCATAGCTGTGGCATTTAAAAGTCATATACAAATATTTGGTGATATATTTCACAAAGACTGAAATCAATATTGTATTGATTTTAATTCTGTTTTCTGAAAAGCCAGTGTGGAATAAACATGTCCTGCTCATTGTTAATACATAATGGATATTTACTGTGGACTCTTCTCAATTCTGGAAAAAAGAATGACACTTGCTTTATCCACTGCTTCTAAGAGCTTTTTTCCATTGAAAAGAAACTCCTCCAAGTTTGGTGGGGGAACTTCCTAGTTGAGCTCACTTGGTTGAGCTCACACACTTGCTTTCTCCTGTTAATGATAATGATTAAATCTATGATGATTTTTTTTAAAGATTTTATTTATTTATTCAACAGGATAGAGACAGACAGCGAGAGAGGGAACACAAGCAGGGGGAGTGGGAGAGGAAGAAGCAGGCTCATAGCAGAGGAGCCTGATGTGGGGCTCGATCCCATAACGCTGGGATCATGCCCTGAGCCGAAGGCAGACGCTTAACTGCTGTGCCACCCAGGCGCCCCTAAATCTATGATGATTGATCGAATCTCAACCCCAGTTTCATATCTCCTTTGAGTTTAGAGATACTTTGTTACTGTGTTAAAGCCATATTATGAGAAGGAATCATCCTACCTAGATTTTTCCTATAATACTTCTTTCAAACTGATACTCATTTCTTCTCAGTGACCAGTCATCTACCCAGGAGACTATGTTTAGGATCAGAGTGTGGCTACTTGGAACCCCACACCAAGCTATAGCAGGGTTCTCAACCCTGGTTATGAGTTTAGAGTCATCTGGGGGCTTTAAAAAATCTTCATGCCCAGGACCCATCCAATTCTAATTAAATCAAAATCTCTGGGGGTGGGATGCGGATCAGGATATTTAAGTAAATTCTACCCACAGTGTGGGGCTCGAACTCATAATCCCAATGTCAGGAGTCACAAGCTCTACTGACTGAGCCACCCGGGCGCCCCTGGGATTAGTATTTTTTCAACTCCCAAGGTGATTGCAACGTGCGGCCGGGGTTGAGAGTCACTATTTTAGAGTAGCCTTGCGGGGGTTGCTGCTGCTTATCTGCGTTTGTGAGGTTAGCGAGGCAGGCTTACTCATTTTCCCTTTCTTGTACCTCCTTCCATGTGACTGGAGTCTTCGTATTGGCAGAGAATTGAGGGAGAGACGGTAGTGTTTAGTTGAGGCAGATTTTTTAAATCTTTCGGATTATCTTTTGGGTGAGGCCAGCCAATCTTACAAGCCTGGAGAAAAGATGATGAAGATGACGGGCCCCCTTTCTTTTTTCTTCCTCTTTCTTCCCTGTTTTTTCTGTTTCTAGGAATTACAAATAATGTCTTTGACCACAGAGCTTTCCTACTTATGGTCGCTTTCCCACCGAACCCCTGACAGGGTTGATAGGCCACTTCACTCCCCAGATGGTAGGAAGATTTGGGGATTGAGACCACAGCTATCAACTCCAGAGCTCTGTGGCTGAGACATCATGCTTTGCCTACAGATCCCTCTGTAATTAGAAGTCAGTGCAGCAAACAGGATTATAATCATCCACTGTATGTATGTATGTATTATAATCATCCAATATATGGATTGTAAACTACTTTTTACATTGTATTGGGTCCTGGATGGCAGAATTTTTAGGGCTCAGTCAGATGCATTCTTACCTCAGTAGTTGATGCTTCAGAGTGAAGTGATTTCTGGTAGGACCACAGTTGCTTTGCCACTTATGATGTGTCCCTTAGAGGAAACTGTCCTGCAAAAGAAATGCATTCTATTTTGGAAGGTCACAAAAGCTACTGGGAGGAGCCATGATATTATGCTCTGAGACATTTCCCTTGCTGTCACCCAAACCCCACGATTTGTTCAAGTCCATGCTCACTGATTGCTAAATAAACTTCTGTCAAGGTTGGTTCTTTGAGGTCAGACTTAGCTGGGCATGGAAAGCAGCCTTTCAATCTGGCCAGTGAGCCCTCAGAGGAGGGCTGGCTGAGTTGTAGGAACCTCACTACACTCTAAGGGAGAGCTGTCCTCGTTCCTGAATGCAAAGCTGCTGTGGGACAGTAATTCTTGTGCCCAGTTCCACATGAAATCACTAGGGGAGCTTTGAAAACTGCCGCAGTAAGAATCTCTGCAGATGGAGCCTTGAGACCAGTACTTTTTAAAGCTCCCAGATGATTCCAGTGCACAGCCAGAGTTCAGAACCATGGCTGTAGAGAAGGGAGATTTTGACATTAGGAAGAAGATTGCCCTGTGAATTCTTCCAATCTTTTGGGACATGGAGGTGATGAAGAGTGCTCTCCTCTTGTAGCTTCAAAAGGTGAGGACACTTCTACTTATTGGTCCCTCTGCCTGGGATGTACCACCTGCCCTAAGACCTTGCATGACCGATGGGGCCAACCATGCCAAGGCCCTGGAGAGTTCTCTTGGGCCACGATAAAGGAAGGGAGAGCTAAGGACGAGGTTGAAACAGACAGGAGCTGATATATAGGGCTTTATAGGCCATGGAAAGGAGTTTAGGTTGGATGGCACAGGGATGAGGTGATCTGATACATAGGTTTCAAAATCCCCACTTTCTGGAGAGGCTATTATAGGGCTGCTAAGGTCTGAATGTTTGCATCCCCTCAGAACTCACATGTTGAGACTTAATCCCCAGTGTGATGGTACTTGGAGGTGGGGTCTTTGGGAGGTGATTAGGTCATGAAGGTGGAACCCTCATGAATAGGATTGGTGCCCTTATAAAAGGGGCCACAGAAGGTTCCCTGTCCTATCCACTATGTGAGGACACATCAAAAAGACAGCTCTCTATGAACCAGGGAACGGGTTCTCACCAGACAGTGACTCTGTCAGCGTCTTTATCTTGGGCTTCCCAGCCTCTGGAGCTGTGGGAAATAAGTTTCTGTTCTTTATAATCTACCCAGTCTACAGTATTTTGTTCTAGCAGCCTGAATAGACTAAGACAAGGGGTAAGAGTGCAGTCAGGGAGGCCAGCTAGCAGGCTTACCCAGTGGCCCAGGGGAGAGAGGCATGTGGCTCAGACCAGAGGACCATTGTTAAGGGTTTGCATGGAAGAATGGTCTTTGTTGTTTTTAAAATTAAAGTAATACATGCTCATTGAAAGAAATTCAAGCCTTATAAAAGAACATAGAGAGTAAAATGTGAACCTGACCATGTGAGGATTCATCTGTTTTTGTTCTCAGCTGTGTTCAGTTCCCACTTCACTCCCTGAAGGCAACTGCTAACAGCTCGGGGTGCATTTCCCCTACCTTCCTCAGGGTCTTCGTCATCTGTCTTTGAGGACAAATGTATGTCCACATATACATGTTGGTTTTTAAAAATACAAATGTGATCATGTAGAGATGCGGAGATGTCTTTGCAATTTGCTTTTGCTCAGTTCATATGTCACAGGGGTCTTCCCATGTCGGAACTTGTGGAACGGCCTCAGGTTTACATTAATTCACACTTTTGCATGGTGTGGATGAGCCATAAGATACTTGATGGCTAGTTAGCCTTCTAACTTGTTTCTACTGCATGCACCATTACAGGGAATGTTTCATATATATATCTTTAATAGGTGTCTGGAAGTAGAATCATTGGTTTTAATGGACATGCACATTCTACATTCTGATAGATGCTGAAAATTCTTGCTTAGGAAGGACTACACCAATTTATTCTCTTTTTGTAAAAGATTTTATTTATTTATTTGAGAGAGAGGCAGAGAGAAAGCGCACAAGTGGGGGGAGGTGTAGAGGGAGAAGCAGGCTGTCCACTGAGCAGGGAGCCCGATAACTCAATCCCAGGGCCCCAGGATCATGAGCTGAGCTGAAGGCAGAGGCTTAACCGACTGAGCCACCCTGGTGCCCCAACACCAATTTATTCTCTTCAGCACATTAGCACCTCTTTCTCCACACTCTTATTCATACCAGCCATTATCTTTTTTCCTCCCAGTCTGATGAACTAAAAGTGTTTCCCTTTGTTTTTTTTTTCCTTCCATTTTTTATTTTAGAGAGAGTGTGAGAGCACGAGTGGGAGGGGCAGAGGGAGAGGGAGAGAGAATCTCAAGCGGACCGCGCTCAGCGTGGAGCCCGACGTGGGGCTCCATCTCACGACCCTGAGGTCATGATCTGAGCTGAAACCAAGAGTTGGACAGCTGACTGTACCACCCAGGCGCCCCATGTTTCCCTTTGTTTTCATGTACATCTGTGATTGCTAGTAAGGTTGCTCATATGTTTATTGGTCATCTGTATTTCCACTATGAATGATCCTCATCTGTCTTTTCTGTTGGGATATTTGTCTTTCTTCTGATTTCTAGGAGCTCTTATATGGTATTATATTAACTCTTTGTCTATATATATATGTCTATATATATAGACATATATATTGAGGATGGAGTGTACTAATTTATTGAGCCCTTTGGCTGAGAAGTTTTACATAACATAACAATTACCAAAGAATCTGAAGAAGAGGAGGAAAGATACCCACTTCATTAAGGGCCTGATGGCGGTCTAGACACTGTCATGGGCTTCCTCTCTGTAACTGTGTAATTATCGCCATTTTATGGATAAAGAAATAGATGACTTGTCCAAAGTCGTGCAATTAGGATGTGGTTAAGCATACTGCTTGGGAAGTAGCAGAGATATAAATTAATATTCACTGGATGAGTAAATGAGCTGGAATTTTATTTCAAGCCTGTCTGACTCAACTCAAGCTCCTTCTATACTTCATTACTGCTTCTTGCTCTCTCTGCACAAGGCAGCCTAAGTTTATTGGATTTTTAGGATCAAACAGATTATTACAAAATGGAATGTTCCACATTTGGATCCCTTTTCCCTTCCACATAATACAAAGCCAAAAATCTGGCTACTTGTGGAAGGAGCAAAGACAGAGCTTTGGAAAAGGTTGGCTTACAGTTTTAGACCTGGATTTTGGACAAAAAACAATAATTGGAGAAGGATAAGAAGATGGCAGGTGGGATTCAGGTCTTTCAGGGAACAGAACCTCTTCTGTGGTCATTCATCTCTGGGTCAACCTAGGGAGAATTGTCTTCAGCAGGTTTTGATTGGATCCCTGGTATTTGTGACATACACAGAGTCCTAGGTGGGTGGGCAGGACTGACTTTTACAAGCCCTTTGAGTCTATTTTGTTTCGTTTGTCTTGTTTCCTGTTTCTTTCAGAACATGCTTCTAGAACTTTCATCTATTATGAAAAAATAATTCATGGTTGGGGCCAGAAAAATGGACCCAGGAGCAGCTGGCATCTGCAGGAGAAAAGTTGCACTTTTGTTAGCTCAAACTTCGAGAAGAACTGCGGGAACCATTCCCTCCACAGAGACACCCACTGGGCTATGGGTGTGTACAGGGTGATCCCAGCTGGACCCACCTCCACAGGAGACCCTCCCCTAATGGGGCTGGGATCAACCTCTCACTGCCCCACCTGGCCTCACCATCAGTCCGATCTCAGGCAGGAGGAGGCAGGGAGGAAGTGTGCACCAGGAGAGAAAATCTCGGGGTAAGAGCTGCTGCCACTCTGAGGGAAGAAGGATCGAGAAATGGCTATCCTTCCCCACCTAGCAGCCCGATGGGATTGGTGCCCTGCTCGCTGCAGAGAGCACCACTGCTCTGCGGTGGCACAGCAGCAGTTGGGACCATTGAACAGATAGATAGATGGATAGGTTGATCGATCGATCAACTGATCCATCTCCTATTGGTACCGCCTCTCTGGAGGACCCTGATATACTGGGGAACTGCTTGGGATGCTGCGGAAGGGAGCCCAGCATTGGATGGGGCTGGTCTGTGCTTCTAGCCCAAATGGCTACTGAGTCTTCTCTGTCCCCATACTTTGCAGAGGTGGAAATGAGGTGCGGAGATATGAAGAGGCATGATCTGTTCCACAGTGAGTTGGTAGAAGAGCCAGTGAAGACCAGGTGGATGAAAATGATGCTGGGGCCAAGTCCAAGTGGGTACCATTAAGGGGCACACCGTATTCCAGTTCCTTAAGACACATTATCTCTACCTTGTACAACGGCGTAAAGTTATTGTTCATCCCCATTTTAAGATCAGAGAAGGCTCAAAGAGACTAACTTGCCCCACAGCTAAAGGTCGCACAGCTAAAGTGTCTGATGTGCAGCTGAATTCAAACCCAGGTCCAGCTGCTTCAAGGTGCGGGCTCCTTCCAGGAAGCCGTGAAGCCATGCTCTCTCTTGTCCGTAACAGTCAGCAGCCCCTGGGCAATGATTTTTTTGCACATCTGCCTGTCCAACTAGCTTGTGGAAGCTTAAGGATAAGGCCTGTGCATTCGAAATCCTGGATGCCCAGCATGCAGCCCAGTGTTGGGGGAATGAATGTATGTTTCTGTATAGATGCCAAATACAATGTATTACCTTCCGCTTTCAGCTCTCCAGTCTATTCCTTATTCGCTGGTGTTCTGTTATGTGCTATCAGTAGGTTTATTATGAGAGACTCTTTCAGAAGCCTGGATGGCACCATTTTTTTTTCCTTTAATTTAAGCCTTTACAGGGTAATCAACTATACAGCACAAATAGAAGTTAAAAAAAAAGTTAAAGGATGAGTGAAAAATGTGATGTTCCCAGTGAATGCTGGCATGTCTCTGATGGATTCCATCTGTGGCTTTAGGCTGAGGCTCACTGCCTTAGGGATGCACTCGTCTTCAAGGTGGACGAGTAAAACTAGCCATGAAGAACCAGGGATGCCTCTTCCTGGCTGACTGAGCAGGCCAGTGGCAGGTGAATTTTGGGATCTGTAGGAGCCGGAGGCGTGAGGATAGAAGGTATCATGTTCTTGAGTCAAATGAAAGGAAAGACACTTGCATAATGGGATGTGGGATGAGTGGCTTTTTCCATCTCTCTGGAAAACGAGGGTGCTCAATGGGGAGAATCGGAAACCCATTCCACTCTGGGCCCTATCCCAAGCGGATGTTAAACATCAAATAGAGTCTTGCTAGTGCATCCTAACTGAGGGGTGAGGGTGATGGGTTGGAGAAGAGTGAAAAATTCTACTACTGTTTGAAAGACCAGCCTAGTTATTCCCAAATAGATACAACAAAACTGTTGGCAGGGACTGGTGTAGGGGTAGCCAATCTGGGAATCCTCATTGTACCCTGGAAGGTGATAGGAATCCCTCCGAAGGTGCACATTCAAAGCAGGAAGATGGCCGCTGCTCGTCTGGAGCAGGACAGTGAATGCTCCTCTTCTGCAGAACACAATGGCTTTATTCTATTACAAACTATGACTGTCATTCCTGCCACAAGTGCAAATGTCAAGGTCGAAGGAGCAAATGACCATCAGTTATAAATGATCAGGGTTTTTTTCCTTTCTTTCT
Organism: Ursus arctos; assembly: GCF_023065955.2. Lineage (NCBI taxonomy): Eukaryota > Metazoa > Chordata > Mammalia > Carnivora > Ursidae > Ursus > Ursus arctos. Next base: position 66,828,049 of record NW_026622797.1, on the reverse strand, counting down.
TTCCTTTCCTTCCTTCCCCCCCACCCCCCCCCGTCTCCCTCCCTCCCCCCTTTCTTTTTTTTCTTCCCTTCCTCCCTCCCTTCCCCTCTTTCTTTTTTAAAGATTTGTTTATTTGAGAAAGAGAGAGTGAGCGCCCATACACGATGAGGGAAGGGGAGCAGAGGGAGAGAAACCCAGGCAGACTTGTTGCTGAGCGCAGAGCCCGATAGTGGGCTTGATCCCACAACCCGGCTGAAATGAAGAGTCTGATATCTAACCGACTATGCCCCCCAGGTGCCCCTAAATGACCAGATTTTCTTAATAGAAAATTTTTGTACTAAGACCCACCTGCTTTTTCGGAATGGATTGGATAACTTCATGACTATATTTGACCTCTCACACTTACAATGTTACGACTGTGTTGTTTTGCCAACAGTTGCTAACCCTATTGTATGCTCCCTGAAAGCCCTCCTTGACTCAGTAGGACGCTCAGTAGGCATTCAGTAACTTTTAATTCAGTTTTTCCATCTGGCGGATGGGGTGAGGCCAGGTACTTCCTGAAGCTCAGATCTCAGCAGCTCTCCAGACACCATGAGAATGTATTTATGGCCTCACTGACAGCTTAGCCAGACCACCTGAGTCCAGCTTTACTCTTGGTCGTCTAGCCTGCCCGCCATTCGATACCTGCTTTCCCTTTACATCAAAATCGAGGACTCAAATGATCAAATATACTTTCTAGTTCAACGTATTTATTCCCTTAACCACAATTCTAAACTCCTTGCCCCACTCATTATGGTATCTTGGTGTTGGTCTAATGCCGCTTTCTCTCTGGTTACCTTCATTTAGCTTTCTGTTTTATTCCTTCATTCATTCCTTCATTCACTCTACCCCCACTATGGGGCTCAAACCCACAACCCTGAGATCAAGAGTCACATGCCCCGCTGAGCCAGCCTGGAGCCCCTGGCTTTCTGTTTTAAATCAGACCTGCTATTTATAAGTGTAGATGCACATGTTCTCGTCCGAAACAATGCCCTTCGCCAGCTGCCCTCAACAGCGACACCTCGCCTAGCTGTTGGAGAACATCGAAGCCAGATGTGCGTGTAATGCCACCGGGGATTTTAAAAATTTCAGTGTTGAGGAGTCACATTAGTATTATCACATTTTTTAGATCTCAGATTAACCAGGTAGCAGGTATGGGTCCAAACTAGAGGAAGACACATAGCTTCTCTGGGAGAAGAGATTTCTTAAGGCCTCCAGCCCTGTGATCTGTAACACAGGGGTCAGAGGCAGGGAAGACCAGCTTACAATGCATAATGATATGTCTTTATTTCATCAACAGAAATGGTGTCTAGACAAAATTCAGTTAACACTAGCAATTCAATTGAGTGAAATTTTTTTTTTGCACAATAGTGTATTTACAATGAGTAAATGAAGTTTCAATTCATTAGTTCATAGCAATGCTTTGTTTTCCCCAAAATGGTAAAAATTCTTAGTTACAGAGAATAAGCATCAACAGCCATTTCATTTTTACAATAAAAACCACAACGAAAACCACAATCACTTAGAAAAAAAAAAGACAAGCCTAAGAACTAGTACAATAAAATGATGCATTGAATTAAGTTACATTAATCGCATAGAATCTGTGTAAAAAGTATGTAGAAAAACACCTGATGTAACCTGTTACAGTCGTTGAGCAGTTATGAGAGGTACAGAGGGTTATACAGGTAGATATGTGTGAAACTGTCCGTATTGTTCGACCTGGGGAGGAAGAGAAGAGGGGCTGCGGCCCCTTGCATACACTGAGAAGACCCTGTTTTGAATATGGCCTCTGGAGTTTGTAAGGCATATATTAGAGGTGCACTTGCATCAGACTGGTTCTGGAACAAATTCTCCCAGGCCCTTCTGGCCTCACGAGCACAGGTGGTGCTTGCCTCGAACGGCACACCGTGTTTAACCAGCACCCGGAGCTCCCAAGTGCATTTGGAATCTTCCTGTTCACTCACTAGAAGTGGCAGGTCTTTTGTGTCCGAGCGTGAATGGGCATCCCAGCATTCACACACGCCAAATGCATCGTTAGGACCCAGTGGAGGTCACCCCTCTGCCTGCAGACGTATTTTGGTAGGAGACTTAGCATCATCGGTAGGAAAAACCCTCTGTGTCCAAGTCCCTTCCCTCTTTCCTCACATACACGTCCGATCAGCCCCCCAGGAACGCTTGGCACTGAATGAATGGTCTTGGTGCCCTTCTGCTTCTAAGGAGGGCCACTGTTTTAGCTGAGGTCAATAAACTGGAATGAAGTGAAAGTCAGAGTTGTTTCGCCATTGCTTGAGAGCGAGATGCGTGCACCACGTCACAACATTTAGTCAAAGCTACCAAGTGGGCCTCTGCAACCAAAGGGTATTCTTCCCAGAGCGGCAGCATCACTTTCACAGTCCGATTACAATGCACTGCTACTCATTTTGATATAAATACTGTCTCCCAGGGTGGAGTGCAGGAAAATACTGTACACTTCCTTTTCTTTGCAAGAAATGTTTTTGCACCGTCAGTTGAATAATTTATCCTCAATCTGCCACAGTGGGTCCTTTCTATGTACAAATACTACTTGTACACACACTGTGTACAAATATCGTCTATTCTGCAGCATCAGTCTTTGATGCCTGGGTCAGGAGATGACTCGGGCGGTACTGGGAACATACAGACTGCCTCCATGCACGCGGACTTCCTGCACGAATACCGACTCCACACAGGGCACCGCACTGTGGACTGACTCGCCAGGAACTGCACCTGCAACAAGATCCTCAGTCTGGGGGAGAGATGCTAACTTATGATTGAGTGAACAGCTTTATTCTTAAAGAAAGAAAAAAAAAAAAAGATTCTGCCCCTCAGTCTATTTACAGTGATTTGAAGACAAAACTTGATTCTTGCTCCCTCCTGGTCTGTGACTCCTCCCAAACGACAAGTGCTAGGGGAGCGGGTTGAAGTCCTTTATGAATTAAGCAGCTGCTAGTTTCAGTGGGTAGAATGGAGAGGCCCAGCCAGACGGGTCTTTCGTAGCTCAGCAGCTTTGCAGGCTTTACCCACTTTGAGAGGGTTCTGCCACTCCACAGACCGTGGAGACAGGACTCTGGGATTTCTTAAAAGGCTTATAGTTTATACACCTTTGTTTCTTCTTCTTTAAAGGCAACCATAAAGTATGAAAAGAGAAAGTGTAGGTTTAGGCCTTTTTTTTAAATGAAGATTTTAAGTCATCGCTACACCCAACGTGGGGCTCAGACTTGCAACCCTGAGATCAAGAGTCGCATGCTTTACTGACTGAGCCAGCCAGGCGCCCCTAGATCTCTTGGTAATAGCTTCAAACTTCACATTGTGGCCACTTGATTTCCGGCAGTTCGCTGGTGCAAGTCCTAGAGCTGGTCCCTGGCCTCCTTATTAAGGAGAAGTGGCAGTTGGCATTCTAATCACTAGCCTTTTTTTTTTTTTTTTTACTTCCTTGGGAAAGCAATACAAGGATTAAATCCAAAGTCATAGTGCATCTTAAAAGCAGCATACTTTTAGAAAGACAGTTAATAAATTATTTGTACAATATACAAAATAATGTCTTACACTGCAGCCTCACCTCGGACGCCTGAGTCATTGCGAGGGAACCCGGAATAGAAATAGCAGGATGGTCTAGTCACTTTGCCAGCTCTTTTGTTTTGTTTTTGTAACCGTTTTGTTCCAGAATCAGTACGTAATGAAGTCTGATTTTATTCAAGGCACCCCCAGATAACGCAGAGAAACAAACATATACAGCAAAGCACTCACCTGCCCAAAGCCTGACCAACCTGAATGAAGCGAGGTTGTCTGGACACACAAGAAGGACACAGGCAGATCCAAGGGGAGGACTAGATCCGGGCAGATGGTAACTGGCCCCCACAGCTCACGCCCACCTATTTGGAGACCCAACTCGGCTGTGGCAGGGATCTTCCTAAGCAGTCCTTATTTTTACAAGGAAGGACCCTTCAGAGCACAACTACATGTTGCCGTGCTGTGCAAACACTATTCCCTGTTACTAACTTGCTTTTCTTTTTCATAAAAGACACGGGCCTCACCAAGGGATCCCAGGTGCAGGAGACAGGCTGGTTTTTAACACTTCACTTGAGGCAGTTTGGATTCTGGTCCCCAGCTAGTCCTCCCTTTGAATCAACGCAGACACAGCTCTGACGAACACGCGGTTCAGGGTAGTAGAAGACAAGACAGGTCACACAGACAATTGCACAACGCCAGTCACTGTTTATGGTACATAGTGAACAAAATCGTTAAGTCGTTAAAAAAAATCTCTAAGAAATGGAAAGAGTTTTTCAAGCAGTGTTTTTAACCAGTTCCCGTAGCAGGGGTTTGGCTGAGGAAGAGGGAGAAAAGCGAGGAGGGGGTTGGTGGCAGGAGAATGTGGGCTGATTTAGGGTGGAGAGAAATCAGGAGACCCCCTTCCCCGCCCGGACGCGGCCGCAGCACGGGGGCGTGCAGACCGAACAACAGACAGGGGGGAGACTGACGGAATGTGGTCAAGACTACCAGTTGCACATGAGTTGTCACCAGGGTGAATCACGCCCACAGGCTGGTTCGGACCTGGTTAGGAGACTAGCAGGAAACATTCTTTTTCTTTCAAAAGAAGAGGAGGTCACTTAAAAAAGGCAACAGGAGAGTTAAAAAACAAAACACTGTTGGCTGACTCCTCCACCATAACACAAACCTCTGGTGCGTCCCAGGATTCACCCTGGGTTTGAATTCCCGCCGTCACCAGTTTTCCGCAAAGGCAAACCCCACGGTGAAGCGCAGAACCGCTCCACTAGGCCAAGAAATTCCAACAACCCTAGTAAAAACGGCAGCTCCAACTCTGAGCCGCATCGAAATCTGTCTCAGACTAGCACACACACGTACACACGCACAGGAGGAAAAACAGAAACCCAGAGGCAGGTTTTAAAAGCGGAACTATCTGAAAAGAAAAGCCTTTTTTTTTTTTTTATCCTACCGCATGAACCAACAAATTTCTGGCATTCATACATATTTAAACATTTAGCGCTAATATTTGTACAGAAAAAAGTTAATAATACTAAAACATATGTTACTATGGTTTCACTTCTCGCCTACGTCATATACTAATTTCCCCTTTTACATGCAGCTTTAATATTGTCCAAACAATGGCACAAATAAAGAAACAAAGTCAACTGTCTACTCCCCACTGCCCACCACCCCATCCCCACATCAAACCTTTCGGGACTCTTCCCGCAGCCAGGCTGGAGGGCCCACCAGAGGGAGGGAGGGACCCCTCCTCCTCTTAGGCTGGCGGCAGGGTCTGGGCACATCTTCCTGTAAACGTGGCCAGGGGCCAGCATGTCCCCAAAGCCAAGGGAAGCTGCTCTCTGTGGGTTGTAAGCCAACCAGTTTTGCAGCAAGAGAAGAAAATTATCATCAGGTGAGGGTAGGGTGTGTGTGTGTGTGTGTGTGTGTGTGTGTGTGTGTGTGTGTGGTGCAGGGGGAAAGGGGCAGGGTAGGGTGTGTGTGTGTGTGTGTGTGTGTGTGTGTGTGTGTGTGGTGCAGGGGGAAAGGGGCAGGGAGGGCTCCTTGGCCATATCGTGTCCAAAGCGTCAGAATGAAATCTGCCTTTGGACAAGAGCCGAGCAGAAAAACCCCAGATTTCAACTCAAAGCATTTGGAGAAGGGAGGGAGAAAGAAATGCTTTTGCCTGTGTCTGGGACAGACGCCAGGCTCACATGTGCCCCGCTCTCTCCTATTCTAGCTGAGCTGCATGAACCCAGGACGCCGCTTACAGGCAGAACCCCAGGTGCTGTGATTCAAACCCACTCAGGTGAGAGGTCCTGGGAGCCCAGCATGGGCAGGGGGCCTGGGCAGGGGAGGGGGGGCGGGGGGGTGGCTGATTAGCCAAATCCTTCCAAGAAGTTCCTCCTGCGCTGCCTTTCCAAGAGCAGGCAGAGGCCTGAGGACGGGTTGAAATGAATGGGACTCGCCCCCTGGGTGTGAAAATAGTTCTAACTTGATTTTTAGGAGCCAATGCCTGCCGAGTCCTGGTACAAAATCATGGGTTCCTGCTGTGTGGATGCACTTTCGAGTGGCCGTCCAAACTCTCTCCCCACTTCGGAGTCTGAACATCCAGCATCAACTCGGAACTCTCTGCATTTAAACTTTGTGTCCGGGAAAGGTGGGGAGGAGGTGAAATAGAAAAATACTCAAGCAGATTATTGTCTACACATCCTAGGATGAATTCATTATTTGGCAAGATTATTCTTCCTACATAATTATCACCTGAGTGCTTTTTAATTAGCTAAAATGTCTTACTTTTCAACTAAAAGCAAAGGATATACATTATACTTGAGTTATACTGAAGTAATAACAACTTCATTTAAGAAAATAGGTTTGACCCAAAACTCAGTGCAAGTGGCAAAGTTGACCATGACTGTACAGTATCTGCAAGGAAAAAACAAACCCACGACACTCAGATGACACCGGCCGATGGTGCCCGAAGCAAACCAAACAACAGAGAAAGGGTCTGAAATAAAACCTCAAAAAAAAAAAAAAAAAAAGCTTTCAACATTGAATTCTGTTCCATAAATAAGTACAAATTGAAATTGAACTGTGAAGCAAGAAAAATGACCATGTTAACAGTTACCAAACTAGTTCTAGCATCGGAGACAAAAGAAGAGGAATGTTGGAACCTGTTGGTAAATGAGAAATGAAGTTTCCAGTTTTAGGATGAGAAAATTGAGGCATGCAGGACTTTTGCATATGGATATATATATATTTTATATATATATATTATATATAATATGTACAGTCTAGCTATAAAACTTTGATGTGTATAGAAGCTGTCTTCAATGAAAAAAATTGAACATTCAGAAGAAATTCCTGAGATAGGGTTTGTGACATGGGCCACTGAGAAAAAAAATCCGTGGTTGGGTCCTAGAGGTGTTATAGTCTATCCCTGTTGAGACTGAAATTAACCCACAGACAGGCAGTGTCACCACCGCCGTCTTCCTTGCCTGGGCAAGGGGTAGCACCATTGTGAAGGGAACTGTGTATCACTCCCGCGGGAAGAGAGGAGGGAATACTTAGAAACAGTATTGCTGCTAAGAACGCTGTAGTGTGCACCGAACTCCTTCTTGGTTCTTCCAGACAACAGATGAACAGCACCGCAGGCCGACCGAAGAACGCCGCGTGGGAGAGGTGGGAGAGCTGGGAGAGGTGGGAGAGCTGGAAGGCGGCCGGGTCACTAGGTGTACTCTTTCCTGGGCTGCTCGTCAGTTGTACACTTGTCAGTCATCTCCTGGCAGAAGTCCACGGTCACCGTCTGGCTCCTGGATTCAAGAGGAGGCGCCCTCTCCGAGAAGCTTCCCGGCTCAGCGCCGTCCGGCCTCCTCGCGGAAGTACAGTTCTCCGGGGCGCTGCCGGGGGCCCAGGGGGGGCCGGGGGGAGCCGTGCCGGGCTCCAAGCAGCAGGGCGCACTTTCCCCCACCGCACACTGCGAGGCGGCCAGGTTCTGCTCGACGCCCAAGGGCGTGGGGTTAATACTGGAGGCCGCGGGAAGGCCCATGGGTCTGAGGACGGGGCAGTAGCGGTGCAGGGCCTGGATCTGCTCAGGGCTCTGGATGTCGCGGCAGACCTCCTGGGAAAGGCAGGAGAAGTTGTCCAGCAGCTCCCCCATGCAGGCTTTCAGTTGGTTCCTCTCTGACAACAGCTTCTCTTTCTCACACACCTGGACAGCAGAGGAAAAAAAAAAAAAGAGAGAGAGAGAGAGAGAAGGCCCCATCAAGCCTGAACGGGAAGACAGAAGGCCTGGTTTCCGGGGGTTTTCCAGCTTCCGTTTCTGCATTTGGTACGGCGGGGTTACTGGTGCATGACAACGCCGGGACATAGGAACCTACCAGACGTGTATTCAAGGAGCCTGGACACAAGTTTCCTATCGGAGCAGCCTATCCAGGTGTGCCATGAGCCCGACGCCTCCCCCGGGGCAGCTCTTCCTCCCTGTCTGGGGTCTGCCCAGTGCCCAGCAACATTCCCAGCAACCAGAGAACTGCAGGGCATTAAGGCTCTGGTTTCCTGGAATTTGGGGTTTGTAGACCATCAGTTGGAAAACTTTCAGTCCCAAACGATGTCGTTGAAAAATCTCCCCCCAGTGTATCAGGCTGCCACTTTTGAAAGTCAGAAATTGGCCAATTCCAACTTTATGACATTTTGGGAAAGGGCAACATTATGGAGCCTGGGTGGGTGGGGGGGGGGAAGACGGGTGGTTGCCAGGGATGGGGGGGCGGGGAGGGACAGGACATTTTTAGGGCAGTGAAATTACTCAGTGTACAGTCGCGATGGGCACAGTGTCCAAACCCACAGACTAAACCACACCAAGCGTGAGCCCTGACACAAATTATGGACTCCGGGTGATTACGCCATGTGGATTCAGGTTCCTGCATGGTAACAAATGCACTCCTCAGGTGGGAGGTGTCGGTCATGGGGGAGGTGGTGAGTGCGCAGGGGGCAGGGGCATTCAATTCTGCTGTGCACCTAAAGCTTCTCTAAAAAGAAAAGTCTATTGAAAAAATCAACGAAAATCACAACAGAAAGTGACCACAGGCAATTTCACATGGTTTGATCAAACCTCAGCGGGCTTTCTGGCGTTTTGTGGCGGACAGATGAACACAGCAGGTCATCTCGGGGACAGGTGGAAACTGTGCAGTGCGTCGGGAGCACGGGCTGTCCCTGGACGCGGGAGGGGCCGACAGAGGCGTGGAGCCCGAGCCCTAGCCGACTACCCTGAGGTTCCGAGACGTCCGTCCTCCAAGGAAATCCCACATAAACTCTTGGGTTCCTAAAATTCACCATCCCACCAGAGAGGTGAATTTCGCTGCTAGAGGGGAGGCTGGTGAAGGCTGCACCCGAACCGGCCGGACGAGGAGAGACAATGTGGAGGCTCCAAGGGGTGCACACAGTGAAAGAGCACAGACTGGACGTCCGCAGATGTGCGGGAGAGTGGCGCCGGGGGGCGGGAGAGAAAGGAGGGAGCAGCAAACACAGGAGATGGGGGCTCCGACAGGGCGCTGCACGTGCCGCTCACGAGTGCAGTCTGGCAGGCAGCGTGGGCATGTGTGTCGGAGACAGAGATTTACACGGGGAAAGGGCACCTGCTAAAATATTTATAAATTTATCAAGAAAACATGTTTAAAAAATGAAAAATAAACAGATGTACAAGTGCAAGTTGAGAGAAATACATTATGCAAGTTTGCAGAAGCTGAGTGGCGTGCCGCAGGCAGCGCGGGAGTGGGGAGCCAGTGCGTGCGCGGGGGACTCGCGGGGCCTCCCGGCCCACCCCGCCGGCCAGCGCCACCCGGCACCCGGACCAGGTGAGCGGCCACAGCACCGCAGGGACAGCGGCGTGAGTGAGAAGCGAAGCACCTCTGGGAGGTGTCCTCCCGAAAAAATCTTGTTTGTGGCCGTGCATCCCGGGGGCGCCAGGAAGGTCCGGGGCGCAGAGCCGGAGGCCACACCGCCCCACCCCAGGAGGGCCATCTCATTCTCTGTTCTGCCACTGACCCCCTACTGATCTGCAAACTGTCCCGGGCCACTTTCAGGGAGAAGAAAATGAACTGCTGTGGCGACAGTGTTTTGGCTCTCCGCAGGAAAGGCGGTATAAACCCAGGCCCTGGTTACTCTAAGTCACAGACACTGAGGAGCCCACGAGACTCTCACGCGGCCGGGAAATGCAGCCTAACATTGAAGGGGCTTCCAAAACCAGGGGGAGGAGAAGTAGGAGATGCCCTATCCATTTTTCAACTGAACAGTATCAGCAAAGTGCTTTATGTATCTGCCTCGGTGTGGCTTAGACTTTATTATTTGTTGTTGTTTATTGTTATTAGACTTTATTTGTATTGCAAAATTACACTGAAAGAATTCTAATTACAAAATCAGGTGTTCCTTAAACATGGGCGATGAGAATCATTTTACCACCTCGAGAGGGGCATGGGGCCAGAAGGCCCTGGACTTGTGCTCAAGGCCCTGATGGCTCACACTCAGCACACTGAGCCTTGCTGGGTCCCTACCGAAGCCCAGCATGCTTTCAGAAGACCCACCTTCACCAGCAGCAATGTCTTGCTTCCTTATGTGGCTTAAATACAAATTGTTGTTGTTGCTATTAAAGCAACATTAAAGAAAAACTTGAAAGAAAGAAGAAATTTGTAGTCCCACAACGCAGTCACAATTTCAATACATTTCAGGGCAACTGACATTTCCTGAGAGGCCCCCTGGGCCTGCACTGGTGACACTGAGAGATGAGCCAGTCACTGTCCTTGTGAGGAACCTAGCATTTGGGCCAGGGGCTGGGGAGACAGACACACATGCAGATGCGGGGAGAGGTGAGACGAGGGCTCCCCGAGTGGGTGCTTAGCCTCAACGGGGGCTCAGGAAACGGGTTTCCTCGAGAGGGGGCAGTAACTTGATTCTTAAAGGATGAAGGACAAAGTCAGAGAAGAAAATGCTTGAAGAATGTCCAAGGTAGAGGGGAGACAGCAGAGGCACAGAGAGCAGCAGAAACAACCAGTGGCAGGAAGTGCAAAGCGGTGGATTCTGTTAGGGGTCAAGTTGGAGGAGAGGAGTGGAAGGTGACACTGGAGGTAGCTACAGACCGAACCCGTACGAGCAAGCACGAAGGTCTTGCTGAGAAGCTTGGGCGTTATTTTACAGCTGAGGGGACCCACTGCCAGGAGCCGGTTTCCCCTGCTTGGTGGGAGTTAATTAAAAAAGAAAAAAGAAAAAAGACCCTGAGGTGCAAGACTCCCTTAGTAACAGGTAACATTTACTCATGCTTTTCAAATGTATTATCTTGTTCCTAAGTTCTCATCAGGTCAGGGGCCCATCACGAGGCAAAGGATCGCCGTGTACGGTCTGAGGACCCAAACTTAGGTCATAAGCACATCACGTGGCCTCTCCCTTCTTCAGCCTGACATGGACATGGCACCTAAGCTGCTTCCGGTATCTGGCCAGCGGGTCGAGCTGAATGAGGTTGCACTGGTTGCCTTCAAAGCTAAGTCAGGAGCCAGAGGCCACCCGGATTTACTTCCTGGAGCTGAAGCTGCTCACCGAGGAGAAGGGGGCACCGAGCTCCCACTGAGGGGAGCCTGGGAGACGGGGGCTTCTTCCCTGAGACAAAATATTCTCAGGCCCTGGGAAGAGGTGGCAGCCACTGGGAGGCAGAATTGCAAAATCAAGGACCCCGGGGCTGCAAGGGCCTTCGGGAGGTCCCGTGGTGTCCTGTCTGGGTTCTACATTCTCCTGTGGGAGGCAGGAGAAAGCAGTGGTGATAATACAAGATTTGGGTTTGCACTGAAGCTCTGCCACATCATGGGGAGTTGGCGAACCTCTCTGCACTCATTTCCTTCTCTGAAAATGGAGAGAAAATAGAACCTCCGTCACAGGGTGGATGTGAGGGTTAAGTGCGATCATTTACGAGAACAGTTGAGAAGGATACCTGGTCCACACACGTATGCAAGAGATGTGAGCTACTAGCACACGCTGAATGGAACAAAGAGGAAGAACTCCCTCTAAATGCAGGGAGGCTGAAGGATAGAAAATACCGAAACGTGATTACACACTGGCACAGACACACACAATTGTGGATAGAATGCTATTACTTCTGTTGAGAAACTTGTAAAAATCAACCCAACGGGCGCCTGGGTGGTGCAGTCGTTAAGTGTCTGCCTTATTGAAAAGCGATCCTGGCGTTCTGGGATCGAACCCCACATCGGGCTCCTCCACTGGGAGCCTGCTTCTTCCTCTCCCACTCCCCCTGCTTGTGCTCCCTCTCTCGCTGGCTGTCTCTATCTCTGTCGAATAAATAAATAAAATCTAAAAAAAGAAAAATCAACCCAAACCTCCCCGAATGTAACCCTTCTCTCCGCTTCTCTAGCCTTCGCCACTGCAGCCCGGCACGAGTCCGCTCACTCCAGGTTGCTGAGAGCGACAAGCGCGTCAACTCACCAGTTTGCGGATTTCACATTCTAAATTCTGAATACAGTCCAGTTTCCTCTTGCGGCAGCGCTGGGCTGCGATGCGGTTCTTGCTTCGCCGTCGCACGTCGTGAATGAACTCTAACTGTTCTGAGGTCAGCTTGTGCATCTTAATCATCATCTGGAAATCGTTCCGTGGAAGATCTGTGATTTGATCTACAGGAAAGGGAAGTTTGACCTGAAACCAAGAACAGTAGAATATGATTATGGTGGTTGGATTTTAGTTTGAACTCCAGCGGGCACAACATCAAAAACACGGTACAACCACCTTTTTAAGATGACCAAATAGGATGGAAACTACTGAAAGCAAGCAGTGATTAATTTTCTTGTCTCGGACACAAATAAGATGTCATATTTAGAGAGTCAAACAGAATGCGAACACACACATTATAACGTGGTTATCATTCCTGAGATTTCTGAAGCAAAGAGTAGGGGAGATACTGGAAAATGTGGACTTTTTCGCTGTTACAATTTTGTAAGAAAGGCTATGTAGTTAGTTGAAACCCACTTCCATGGAGTGGAATTTACAGGCAGACATCATCTAAGGAATTATCTGAAACACTTGAATGAGGACAGCACCGCATGCCTCGAAGAGGCTGGGAAGATGAAACCACCAGTGTGATTTTCAGTGACACGGCATAAGGAGACGCAGCGAGAGAACTCGGGTAGGCGACACCGGGGTGGACTAAGAGTTGGAATGGGCTTTAGTCCCTCCACCAGACATGAGACCTCAGGCTAGTTACCTTACTTCTCTGAGCCTCAATCTCCTCATCTGCAAAATGGGGTGTGCTTCTGAGCTGCCTAGGCATAGACAAAGCTGGGGACTTGGGCAGATTGTATTTTCAAAAATACAATGGCCTTCCCATCTCGCGTTTTCTTTTACAACATGATGTTGACTTTTCCCTATCAGAGGCGGGATGCATGTTCGTGCCTCTGGGTCACCACCATGCAGTGGGGGTCACAGTGTCTGGCTTGAGGCTGGGTCTTAGAAGAAGCTGCAGCTTTCTCTTAGGCTTCTGAGGCTGCTCTCTCTGGAGGAAAGCAGCTGCCAGGCCTAGAGGACTCTCAGGCAGCTCCGTGGAAGGCCCAAGACCGCGTGGAGAAGAACTGAGGCCTTCAGCGAACAACCAGTGTTACCTGGCCAGTCGTGTGTGCGAACCACCCTGGACATGGGTTGTCAGGCCCCGTCAAGCCTGCAGAGATGGAAGCCCCAGCCGCGGACTTCCACCTCCCGAGGTATCCCAAGCCAGAAGTGCTCCGATGGGCCCCTCCTGAGTTCCTGCCCCACAGAAATGGTGAGAGATCATCAATGATTTAAGCCATGGAGTCTGGGGGTGATTTGTTATGCAGCAGTGATAACTGATGCAGATACTGTTAGCAGCAAGATTCCAACTTCTTGACAAAGACGAATAAGCATTATCCAAGGAGAGGATGTGAGTCTCTGGGGGGATGGATCTGTGTCCTCCTTATATTCTGTCATATGCACAGGCCTGGATCTTCCAGCAGTTCGTCACTGTCCTCTCCAAGACTCTTAGTGATGATGCAAGGACTTCGGGGTTCGGTTCTGGTCCTGTTTCAGGAAAGGAAGGTTGAGCGTTGCTTGGCCAAGAGACAAAGTTGTCTGCCTCGGCTCAGATGCACTTAATTCTTGCTTACATGAGCGGCTGCTTTTGGTGAACCAGCAGATGGCGCTGTAAACCTAAACTTCTTCAAGTGCCAGCCCAGCGCTGTCCAATACAAACAAGAGCTGTGATTTTGCGTTTCTAGCAGCCACATTAAAGAGAGTGAAAAGAAACAACTGAAATTATTTTAATAGTATATTTAATTTAGTCCAATGGGTCCACGATATTTTCAACATGTAATTAATATAAACCTTATCGAGATAGTTTGCTTTTTTGGCACTACATTTTCAAAACTGGAGGCTTATTTTGCACTTAGCACAATTTAGAACAAGGCACATTTCTAGGGCTCGATAGCCACGTGTGGCGTGCGGCTGCTACACTGGACAGCACAGCTCTAGGAGATGGAACAAATGGGACGCAATGAACTGGAGTAACCAGAAAAACAGGAGGGCCTGGGTTTAATGGATCAAAATATTTTTGGGTGCAGAAACCAAGCCCTCGTTAATATTCAGAAGCTGCAGTGTTATGTCTGTGTCATTTAGGGGAGTCAAATGAAGATCCTCTATTTTGAGCTCAGGCTTTTGCTCTGATTGCATCAGATGCAGGAAGACGAGTCTAGATCCTGGCATTTATGGCTAGTTAATCCCCGTGCACAAAGGCAGTCACACTGCACGATCGTTTGACTTTCTGTGGCTGGATGACTGCTTTGGCAGGTTCCTTCATAGCTCCGAGCCTGCTAGACGTGGCATTTGCTGCGGGCTCCCAATGGGTGCTCTGATTCAACTTCCGCCTGGTGAACCGTGTCCCATGACACCTGCACAATTTTGGCCCAAGAAAGCAACATCGCAACAGCACACGTTCCACTACACTCAGCTCAGCCCTGCTCCCACTGCTGAAGGCAGGCAGCCAGGGAAGCCAGCAGGCTTTGTCCACGGGCTGTGTTTGCACAGGGCTTATAATGATACGGAGACTGTTTGATTTCCCTTTATACCCTTTGGATAACAAACAGACACTCCAATCCTGGACAGTGCCTAACTCACACAGAGATCAGCCTGGCGGGGACACGGATGTTTCCACACCAGGCAGAAGCCTTGTTTGCACACAGAGGTTGCAGCACGGCGGGGCCTCGTAGAGGCGCCCCCTCTGCCTACGACAAAGCAATGCGGCTTCTGCTCTGAATCCTGTTTACTTCTTTTCCCAAAGAATATGTACCCACAATTCAGCCCACGGGGAAAGTCAAAAAGGCCTTCTAGACCGAGAGCTACTGTATTTAAAATCATCCAGACAGCGAATAGAACACACCAGGGGAACAGGACAGAGGTTGACAGGAAAAGGAAAAATCAACAATGCTCGTTTCAAAGTCCTTGAAGCAAAAGGCCATATAAAGTTTCGGCAGAGCTGTTGCAACTCCAGCTGCTTTTTAAAGAGGTCAAAGGAAAAGAAAATAGTCAACTATAGACCTTCCATGTGAAAGAAACCCCACGGCTGACCACTCTTGCTTCTTTTTAATAGGCTCTGTTAGCCCTCACACAAGGGAGAGCTTACACTGACTACCAAGAGGAAGTCCCGAAGTTTCTTGGGTGGAGCAGTGGTTAACTTGGCCACTGCTCTTTCTTATCTGCAGAGTAGTAAGTTCCAAGCCAGTGGACATCTTCCTTGGAGATAAACAGCAGCCACAGACCCCCTTATGGAGCGGGGAGAATATTCCATTCTCAAGCTTGCAGGCCACCCAATACTCCCCAAATGGGGCTGAAAGTCAGCCAATGTGACTCGGCCTTTGAAGGTTCAAACACTTCGAGAGGGCGGAGGCCCTCCTCCCTTTCCTCTGGAGAATTCTTGTAACCCAATTAAGCCCTGTACGGCTTACCATCTTATTTATTGTCCCTCCACACACTTCTTCTTCCAGGATTTTCCTCCTCAGCAGTGGTTTCGTTTTCTCTCACTGGACCCTCAGAAACAGTGCCAAGCACCCCACCTAACAAGACGAAATGTGCTGCCAGTTCCCACCACCACCTGTCTGAACGCTGGCTGCACCTGCCGTCAGCCTACCGGAGGCACAGGACGCGAAGCCCATCAGGCATCTGAGGCTAAGCTCGCTGCACAGCAGGCGAAGGGCCCGCAGGACGGACGGTACTGATTTCTCATGGCTGCTGCTCGTCCCCACCCACTAGCCCCACCTCGGTTTTCAGTGGAGACTCAAAGCCAGGCGCAGCCACCGAGTCAGCAAGCCGAGGGCCCCGCGGGGCCCCGTGCGCGGTCTGCTACCGTTGATCTGCTACTCGCTCTCCTCGGCCCTCCGGTGCGGGACCGGAAGCAAAGGACAGAGGGCTTTCCAGCCCAGTCCCAGGACCGGACTGCTGAACAGCGACTGGAGCGGGGTTAGACCTTCTGGGGGCTCCAGCTCATGAGCACCTGGTGAAATGGGGGTCGCTGCAGGGTGCTGAGGAGCCCCGGCCCCAGGGGCCCGCAGAAGGTGGGAGAAAGCTATGACACCTAGATGGTAAATGAAACCTAAATATTCCTGCTCCAGGGCCTGAGCAGGGGTGCTGTGGGACCCGGGGGGCCAGCACCTCCTCCCGCGCAACAGAAATCCATGGTTCCACCTCTCTCCTTACCAACAACCACCCCATTCTGGGCCAGAACTACCCCTTGCTCCCAGTTAAACAAAAATACCATTAACAATTATATAAGAATGATAACTTCTTGCAGAAAATTCAAATATGAGACAAAAGAGGAGAAAAAATTCCCACCCCCAAACAACGGCTGTCTTGCTCCGGCGCACTCCCCGTGACCTGTTTCCTCTGCATCTTTGGTGCAGGGCTGTAAGCAGCCCACAGCCGCCTCACCTCACCGTGCCTCTTACCACATTTCACTTGCCCAGAGCTGCTGGTTTGCTGAATGGGAGCTATTGGAGAAGCTGCACAGAGATGCAAAGGTTGCAGGAAAAGCTGAAAACGAGCATTTCCTCTAGAAATCCCAGCGGAAGCTGGTTTGTGCAGCTTCTTCCCTCCCTCCTTTCTTGGTTACACTACCAGAGGTTGAACAGAAGCCGCGGGAGCTGGATCATGCTAGCAGTCCCCTGAGGCCCAATGCCTTTAACACCTATGCTCTTACAAGACACCGGGATCTCTGTACCTCGTCAGGGGAGGTAGCAAGATGCCCACTGGGCTGATGATTCAGTGCTGCGGGCAGGGGGACAGCCAGGTCCGTGCTAGACAGACGCCCCAGACAGAATCTCCCACTAAGAGACGTTTCCTGCACAATTGTCCTTCTGCCCTCTATTCTCTCGGTCCAGTTTGCAGAACAAATGCAGGACACCTGGGATTTAGTTGTACCGCAATTAATTAGCTGTGTGACCTCAGGCCAGTCTTTCTTTCTCTCTGTCCTGAAGTTCTTTGAGGATCTGTGAGAGAGGAAGATAATACATGCCCTACTTAGCTTACAGGATGGCTGCGAAGAATAAAATTGGATAACAGACGGAGAAAGTGCTTTGAAAAGTCTGAATTGCCTGATAGATGTGAGGTATTATTAATTCTGTTGATTAGCCCTATCTTTCCTTGTCACATGGTTTCTTCTTCTAGACGGTACGCTTTGGAATTCCAGATGCTAAGAACATCTTTCAGGACGACACAAAAACATCGCTTTAATTAAAAATACAGCCGACTTCTATGCTGCCTAGCAAAGTTTTCTTTTTATTAGGCAGACCAATCAGAGGCATTTTAAGAAAGATGCCTGATTCAATGAACCACAAAAATGACTATAAAAGTTTTACATACAACATATGTCTGGAAGTTGGCATGTGAGTGGAAGAGTTAGAGTCAGACACGGCTCTCCCACTTTGTCACACGTCAGACATGATTTCTCCCTGCTCCCACACATGCATCAGCACACACATACACGCAGCCTCACTCTCACAAGCTTTATCCTCCTGACATGAAATGTGTTCAGAGAGCAGGTCCATCGAATCGATCCTTTTGGCCATGCAAATCCATTGTCTTTCTAGTGCTTCCTTACGAAAAGCTACAATTACTTAGAAATGCTTGTGGTATAAAACCATCTCACGAAGAAGATTACGCCTTGGAAAAGGCTTGTGACTTGTCTATAATTTTCAAATTGTAAAAATGAACCTGTATACCAAAACGAGATAGCATTTCACATGCACTAGGATGGGGATAATAAAGCCAGGCAGCACCAGTGCTGGCGAGGGTGTGGAGAAACGGGAGCCCACAGGGCGTCTGGGTGGCTCAGTCGGTTAAACGTCTGCCTTCAGCTCAGCTCATGATCCCAGGGTCCTGGGATCGAGTCCTGCATTTGGCTCCCCGCTTAGCGGGGAGTCTGCTTCTCCCTCTGCCCCTTACCCCTCTCGTGCTCTCTCTCTGTCAAATAAAAAAAAAAAAGAAAAGAAAAGAAACGGGAGCCCTCGTGCACCGCTGGTGGGAATGTCAAATGGGGTCGTTACCTTGGAAGACAGTCTGGTAGTTCCTCAAAAGGTTAAACATATAGTTTTCATATGATTTAGCGATTCTATGGCTAGATACATGACGAAGACAACTGAAAACTTATGTCTACAGAACACTTGCACACCAATGCTAATAGTCCAAAAGAGGAAACCACCCAAATGCCCCCAACCGCTCAACGGATCAACAAACTGTGGTATATCCAGAGTAGATGATTCCTCAGCAATAAAAAAGAACAAAGCACCGATATGTGGTGGACCCCCGATACATCAATGGCAAGGATGAACCTCGAAAACACTATGCTCAGCGAGAGAAGCCAGACACAGAAGGCCACGGAGCGCAGGGTCCCATTGTTACGAGATGTTCAGAAGACGCAGATCTTAAGAGATAGAAGGTAGATTAGTGGTTGCCTGGGATTTTAAGGGGAGGACAGTGAGGAGTACTTGCTAATGGTGGTGGTGTTTCTTTTTGGGGTGGTGAAAATGTCCTGGAACTAGAGTGGTGATAGTCTAAACCCTGTGAATCATTAAAAATCCCCGAATAATTCACTTTAACGGGTAAATTTTATGGTGTGTGAACTGTATCTCAATTAAAATAATGACCCTGTGTGAGATATACATACATAAAATTCAGACATTACAGAGGTACACAGAAATGCAACTTTCCTTATATTCCTCCCCAACTTTGCCTCCTATTTTTTTCTTATTCTCCATACTGCCTTCTTAATCTTATGTATATTTATAAAGCAAAATAGGACCTTGTTATACACACTGTTTTGTTACTTTTTCTACTTAATATGACCTGTTCATATTTTTCATCATTGGAAATAAGACAACTGACTTTTTAAGTAATACAGCAAACCCAAAAGTCATAAAGAAAAAGATGGATAACTTGAGTGCATAAAACTGAAACATTTCTATATGGAAAAAAATGCCATAAATAAAAAGACCGAGTAGGAGAAAATATGGGAAACATTTCTAATGACAGGTTAATATTCCTGTGTTAGGGATTAAGGATCCTATAAATTGATTTAAAGATGAACACCACGGGAGGAAAATGGGCAAAGATGTAAAGTGGCAAGTCACAGGAAGGGACAGGTAAGTGGCACATACGCATGAGAAAAGATGTCAGCCTCCTTAGTCATCATCTTTCACCCAGCAGATGGGCAAAATTTAGAAGGACTGGTAACAGCCAGTACTGGCAAGAACAGGGGGGAATGGACATTGAGAAACTGCTGAAGGATACAACCTTTTGGGGAAGGAGTTAGGTCGTAGTTCACAGACAAGCGTCACCTTTAACCCACTTAGGGGATCCTAACCCACAACAGTAAAAGCACCACTACTAAATACGGTCACGAAAATGTTTACTGCAGCAACTTTTATTAGAAGGGAAAAAAACTGGAAACGCCTGGACTGTCAGTTGATAGACGGTAGCTATAAGCTGTGATCTGTGGGGCCCATGGATATTAAAGAAGCATGCTTTCACCCGACGTGACTGACCTAGAGGCATGCACCTAGTAGACAGCAGTGCGAAGGAGGCAAGTTCTGAGTAATTATACAGTAAATGCCATCAAACTAACACTCAAACCCCTGGAGATGTAAATATGTGTTGGTTATCTCGTCGCAGGCACAGAGAGAGCCTGCTGAATTTGATACCTTAGGGGCTGGGTATGCTGTGTTTGCTTATTTCAAAGAAGAAAATAATTTTAAAGAGCTGATTGTTGAGAAAGGACAATATTGTGCTCAGTGAAGCTCTCTTCAAAGCTAGGGGACAGTTAAAAAGGATGAGAAGAGTATTGATGAGATGGTATACGCAGAACACCTCACAGACTGTAAGGAATGCTGATACTTTTTTGAGCTAACATTTTGGCTCCTGACCGAGGTGGAGGAAGAGAGGCTGGGAAGGAGCCTGGCCCATCTGTCTGGAGCACTGGACAGGTGCCTGGCCGGAGGTGAGAACTCTGTTTGGTTTCTGACTCCAGTGTCTCCCAGGACTTCACTAGGAAGGGGAGTCACTTAGACCTCTTACAAGAGCAGATCAGGGCAGGATCAGACCAACAGATGCTGGCTTCTTCTGGATCAGTTTAGCTCAGGAAAACGAGTGACAATTCACACTGTGAATGACGGATCTGCCTTCAATGTTAGTCCTGGGGACCACACTCCCACTGGGGTCAAAGTGACTCCTGGACGCAAGTTATTAACTTAAAGAGGAGCAGTCATGCTGAGTCCCTGAGACCTAATCTCTACTCTGGGAAAACTAAAATGTCAAACTGGGAGGAACTTTACCTTTAACAACCCTGTTCAAAATGCCCTTCTTGGGGGCGCTAAATGTGATTCTTGAAACGGCACAGAACTCTGGTGAAGGTTTCTGCTTTCAGTGTTAGAAATGCAAAGAACATAATTTTTTTGAAAAGTAAAAGTAAAAATATTTTTAAAGCATTGGTATTTTTCACTTTTTTATAGGTTGTATGAATCTTCCTTTTGACTGGTTCATTTAGAACTGAGACATTCTAAAGGTAGACAAGTGATGTGGCCCAAACACACAGGGAAAACACATGTGCTCTTGTTGGTGGCATTTAATTTGAAGAAGTGACTTTAAACTCTCTTTTGGGATATGAGAGAGACAAAAGGAGATGATCCAAAACTGGCAGTACCTCGAACATATGCAAATGTCATGACAACACAACCCCTTCAGCTTAATGGTGGGGCTCCTCTTAGAAAGACATTTGCCCTTTTCTCCAGACGCCAATCCTCAGCAAGATAAATCATTATGCTGATGAACCCGGCCCAGGGACTAGGCTTCTGCATCAGGGGCGCTTAGGAACAGTGTCAGGGAAAAAAAGAAAACCTCACCTAAGTTATGATGAGACAAAGAGAAACGAGTGAGGAAAGAGAGCACAACGTTTCACTCTTTTCACAACAAGTCAGTCCTCTCAGCTCGGGGCACTGGGCACAACCCAAACCTGAGGGGACAGGGTGTATTCGGACAGGAAGAGTTCCCACTCAAATTTCCTTTATAATTTCTTTGAGCTTAATTAAATCCTTCCAGGATGTTTTTCTCCATTTTCTCCCCCAGGCACTAAGAGAAGGGCCGGGAGCGGGCTCTCTAGCAACAGGAGGAAGTGACCACAGGGCATCTGTGCCCTTGGCACGGGGAGCGCTGGGATCTATTTTCAAAACATGCCCTAATTAAAACCTCCTGTGCTTCTTGCCAATCTTGCGGAGGCTGAATCAACCGCACGTGGCCCTGTGAAAAGGCACCTCACCCCGTGTGGCATTTCTGCCAGTCTGGCTGGGTTAGCATCCCTGCCTCACTAGGGGCTGATATCCCGGGAGCGCAGACGCGAACCCAGGGCGCTGGCCTACGGAGGACCTGGCTGCGTCTCCTCCTGCGGCGTTCAGATAAGCAGCTCTGAGCAGGGGCTTCTCGAGGCCCTGCTCCTGCTGCTCCCGGGGCAGGTCTGACGCCCGGGTGGCAGTCTCAGGTCGGTTCCTTGTCAATCAGCCAGACGGCGCGGGATCATGACACAGACTCCCTCAGATCTTTGCAGGGGCCTCTCATGTCACAGAGGGAAAGGGGAGCAGAGGGGCGTCTATTCTTTTCTCTCCTCAGGCATGGGCGTGTTGCTCAGGATGCGGCTGCTGTTGTTCCCGCTCCATCTCCCAGCATTGGTAAGATGGGTGGAGCCTTTGGGAATTGTTATCTATAAAGCACGAGAAGGCACTCTGCTTTCGGGGGAGCAGAAACCGCTACTCAACCCCACTCCTCCTCGAAGTGATTTCTCATCATTGGTGGGGAGCTCAGGAAACGACACTCTACACAGTTGTGTGGACTGACTAGAGTGCTTCTGCAGGGACCCTGGGATCAGGAAGGGTGGTGGGCGGTCCGCTGCCTGCACCGCAAAGGACAAGGGATGGCCCCGGGGACTCCTGCTGACAAGGAAAACTTAGAGGGTGCTGGACGAGCGCCCGTTATTGTGGGTCTGTCTAGTGTCACTCAATCAATTTTGAAAGCGATTCTCTATTTTCTTTCACCCTGAAGGCGCGCAGCACCAGGATGAGGGTGATGAGTACGGCACCCTTTCAAAGCAGAAGGAGAAAGGGCGGAGGAAGGGGGAGATCCGAAGTACCCGAACATGCCTTTCATGTATTAGACTGAACTTTTTTTTTACTAAGCAGCTTGCCTCGGGACCAAAATCTAGATCAAATTTCAAGCACCTTCTAGGAAAAAAGTGGTTACTTTGGGATAACTTTGAAGCATCCTGCCTCTGTGGATGGGGAAGGCGGGCCCTTTCCTGGAACCTTTAATCTGGGAGTGGTGGGGCAGCAGGTAGAGTCCAGATAAAGGACTGCAAGAGTGGATCACATGCTTGAATTGATGCGGGTTCCCTACCTCCTGGCCCCTGTCCTGCACAGGACACGACTCACTGTCTGCTTCCGAGAACGATCCGGATTCGTCGCTGGAGTTGGTTCCATAAGACTGCTCACATTTAATTCGGGGTCGGACTTGGTTGTACACTCCATCTCCCATCAGGCCTGGCTCCTGATGCTCTGTGGCTAGGAATCTGGCTCCCTGGGAACAGGGCGAGGAGGAGAACTCACAGAGAGGGAGGCTGCAGGGTGAGCCCCCGCTTCCGTCCTCTGCGTAGGAGTAGGAGGAGCAAGAGCTGGAAGTCCTGGTCCTGGTCTCCAAGGGGGGCGAGCGAGGGCACACTTTGATTGGCACCGGGCAGCTAGTGTTGGGCCGCATCCTTCCTGGCAAATGGTCAGCCATCAGCCCACCGTGGGCGTAGGCCTGTGCGCTGGGCAGGGACTGGCCAGCCCCCACCCACAGACCCTTTGGCACCGGCTCAGAGAGGTCTTTGTCCAAACCGCTTACCCCAGAGTAAGAATGCACCGCAGAGCTCACTTGGTCACAAGCGCTCGAGGAGAAGATCACACTTCTCCGGTCCAGCTCTCCTTCCTGTTTACAGAGAGCCTCCAACCCAGGCCCCTTGAGGGGCGACCCCGTGGTGAAGTTGGACAGGTCCTTCTGGCCCAGGTGGGGCTGTCCGTAATTCCCCGGGAAAGGGGCGTAGTCAGTTTTAAGGTCACCCTGAGTGATCCCCTTGTCAAAAGGGCACGCTGAACTCCTGGCAAAGTGCTGCTGAGAGGTACTGGGCAGGCCAGACAACTCCACGCTATTTTTGATGCTGAACAGAGACCTTAAACAGGAGGGGGAGGACACGCTCCTGGATCTCTCCAGGCAGGTGGCCCCGGCGGCGGGGGCGGGGCCTGGGGCGGGGCTGGGCTGTTTCCGGTCCATTTCCACATCCCCCGCTCTGTCCTTGCTGTCAGGCTCATCTCCGGACAGGCAGAGTGTGATGCTCTCTTCCTCGTTCTCCTCACTGGGCGGTTCACTTTTAATCTGCCCCACGGCAAGCCCCGGCTTGAGGCTGTTGCTGGAGTTCTCTTCACTGAATGTGC
Organism: Ursus arctos; assembly: GCF_023065955.2. Lineage (NCBI taxonomy): Eukaryota > Metazoa > Chordata > Mammalia > Carnivora > Ursidae > Ursus > Ursus arctos. The sequence goes on along the minus strand of NW_026622797.1, from coordinate 66,804,479 downwards.
TTGCAAAACCTGAGGTACTGTGTGATGATGCGTTGTAGACATTCTTGGTACATGCAAGCTGGTATTTCTTGTATCTGGGGTACTGCGTTAACGCGTCCTTTTCGGAGCTCTCCTTGGTGTCGGCCGGCACATCGGACTCGGGCAGCAAAGCTTGCTCCTTCTCGGCTACGGGGATGGCGGTGGCCTCAAAGCTGCTGGGGTCTGGAAGCATCTGGTCCCTGGGGCACGCCATCTTGGCGGTCTCTGAGTCCATCGTCTCCTCCTCTTCCTCCTCCTCCTCTCCGGCGGAGTTCTCCCGGTCCTCGTGCGGGCGCTGGCACGCAGCGTCCTTCCGGCACACGAACAGGCCATCCTCGCTGTTCAGGAGCTGGGTCTGCAGGAAGCTGAAGCAGGAGTCCTCCAGGTTATGCATGCGCAGGAACTCAGCACAGCGGATGACCTCGCGGATGTTTTCTCTGCTGAGTAATAGCTTGGCGGTGTAGGCAAACTGTAACAGAGGCCCAAAGCCCCTGGCCGTGACCTGCAAAACAAACAGGGAAATTACCATCAGCACGGCTATTGTCCCGAATCCCTCAACTGAAGCAAGATAACCAGACAGTGCTAATGTCCCAGAATAAAGACTGCAAAGGAGCAGTTAATCTCGCACCGGGTCAGCAACGACTCTGCTTCCAGTAATTAGTGCCTGTCTCCTGCTTGCCTCCGCCCCACTTCATCACCTGGCACATGGCATTGCAAATCACCCGGGTCAAGTGGTGAAACCAGATGACAAGGGGTTCAGTGTTTACGCTAATGAAATACCCCGGCAAAAACGCATGGTAACAATGGGAAGCCTATTAATTTCCTCCCAATCAGTCCCGTGGAGAGCCCTTCTAGTAAGGAGAGCCGTGACACTTGCGGCTCACTTGAGCCAAAGAAAGCATTCTATTTTTCTTGTCAACTGCAAAACTGGCAATGTGGCCTGTTAAAACCTGAAAGTCCACAGGGGTTGAAAAATAGTTTTCCCTCACTTAACAAGTTAAAGAGCGACATGAAAGCAACTTCTGTTTTTCTCATTCATCATGGTTTCCAGATGGGACTTTTCCGTCATCACGTCCTACCTGATCTTACAGGAATACCAGAGATGACGATAGTCCAAAGCAGTGTTCTCAACCCCAAAATCAACTCCTGGCCCAGAAAGAATGGGGGTTACAGAACGAAACAAGCCAGCTGCCATTTAAAGGGTTCAAGTTGCTGAGCGGCGCGGGAAATAGGCTACTCCTTGCCTAATTATGAGCAGTGGCTTTGCCATGCAGCTGTCTTCTTTCCTGCTAAATCTTCAGAGGCTCAGCCTACTACTGTCAGGTGCTCCTCATGCTTTACATTTTACCGACTGAAAATGTGCTATTTATGCATGGCTTTGTGTCGGCACACACCCCCATATGCACAGAGAATGACTGAGAAGATTAGAAATACATTGCCTAAGGCCAACTGTTCTCTCAGATGGAAGTGGATTAAAGTTGCTGGTGTTCAGGGCAGGCTTCCTCGCCCTCTATGCAAACCTACATGCATCTTCTAGGTTCTTGCAAGCACTGCTGACCCCATAGGAAGGGGAGGCAGATCTGCGGATCATGTGGACACATCGAATGAAAGCAGCCATCATGGGGCGTCCTTGTTGAAGCTCCAGGAGCAGTGATTACAAAGTATCTAAGGGCGTAGGTGCTGAGCAAGTCGAACTGGCCGGCTCTGTAGCTGACTCCCCCAGGTACTGAATTCATCGCAGCCTCCAGAGCCAAAACTCTTGTGAGGACGTCCATCCCTCGTCTGAGATCTAACTTGGACACCACCTCCTATGGGAGCGGTCTCCCAGCCTCTTAGAACAAACGATACCAGCCTCTCAGTCCATCGCTAGGGTGAGAATGCCCTGGATTGTTCAGGGCAGCGCTGACTTTATATGCGACATTCTTTCCAGTAAGGGAAATTTCTTAGATATATAACTGAATGGGATTTTAATTGTCCGTATTTTGGAAGGACTTTAAATAAAATTCCAAATTAAAAAAAAAAAAAAAAACCAACCCCAAACCTCTGTCAGATAATGAGTCCCAAGATATTTGGTTAAAAAAAGAATACAACAAAAAACATGACCGCTAGACTCACATTATAGTTCCAAGGGCAATCACTGTCATCTCACTTTTATTATACTTAATTGGGTCTGTTTCTACTGTTAGCAAGCTCCTTAGATCAGGGACGGCTCCGTTTCTCTTTATAACTCTGCATCTGATTAGGGTTGCTAACACGGTACACACCTGATAAAAGCCTGTGTGGTACTGAAACGTTGTAAGTCTACCTGTGCCCCTAACATATGATGACAGTGTACAGAAAGTAACAACACCGACTGTTTGGTGAGTATCGTCTCAAATTACTTTCCGAGCAAGTCACTGTGTAAACCAATAAACCACACCAACCAACCGGTCAAAGGCAGGCAACAGTCCTTATCTGTCCTATCCCCTAGGACCACTATTGAAACAGCGCATCTGACCCACCTTTGTGTCCTACTCAGCTGACATGGTAATAGATTCAACAAATGCAGTATCTACTATATCTGTTTTATGTACTTTTCCCCCAGGAACCTTTCAAAGGGAGTGCAAAGCAAGAAAGTACACATTTACAGGTAAGCAAAGGAAGCAATGGGGATGTCACATGACCCATTTCTTCGTTATAAAGAGAAGAATGGCCTAATCAAGGCAGAGGTGACCCCCCCACAAGGAAGCATTTTTTTGTTCCACTCCCAGGCAATCTGCCAGTTGCTGAATGGAAACACATCTTGAGTTTGGGTAGATGTGCTCAGTATACGGGAAATGGGGGACACTCTCCTCAAAGTCATTTGTATTTTTTATACAGTCCTCCCTTATGGTCATACCCTTTTTATTTTGATGCCATTCGTCTCAGTAAGTCCTGCCACTGTCCCCCACTATGGCTGCTTTTAAAGAAAATTCCTAGAGAAAACAGGAACACCCCTGAGGATGACTAGATTAGTCATGGGCATCGCCACCTGCCACATGGCTACAAGGAGCTGGAGGAAGCCTCTCCATGCAGGGACAAGCTGATGCGGAAATGTATGAGTGGGACTGAGGGTGCCAATGAGCACAGTTTCTACATCCCAAATCACACCTTTCAGGCCGAGAAGACGGGACTGGAGGAGATAATGCTAAGCGAAATAAGTCAAGCAGAGAAAGACAATTATCATATGGTTTCACTCATTTATGGAACATAAGAAGTAGGAAGATCGGTAGAAGAAATGGTAGAAAGAAGAGGGGGTGAACAGAAGGGGGAATGAACCATGAGAGACTATGGACTCTGGGAAACAAACTGAGGACCTCAGAGGGGAGGGGGGTGGGGGAATGGGATAAGCTGGTGATGGGTAGTAAGGAGGGCACGTATTGCATGGTGCACTGGGTGCTATACACAACTAATGAATCATCGAACTTTACATCAAAAACTTGGGATGTACTGTATGGTGACTAACTTAATAAAAAATTATTATTAAAAAAAAGGAAGACATTATGAGCTTGAAATGATCATCGTATGGTCATTAAAGAGTCATGATTAAAAACAGGATTGTAAACTGTCATTCAAGTTGAAGATCAGAGGAAACAGTGCCTTCACCGTGAAATTTCAAGAGTCCATAACCAGCTCTCCCCTCACACGAGTTTAAATCCTGCTTTGTCGTATTCAGTTTTGCTCAGTTTTGTTCAGCTTCTGTGTGCAAGGCTTTGTCTAGTTACCATCTACCAAGTACTCCTAGCACCCAGCACCATGCCGGCTGGTTCTCGTAATGCACTGCAAAGCAGGCGTGACTGCCTCTATTTTGGAGACAAGGAAACAGGGAGGTGAAGCAATTCATTCAAGGTCATAGAGCTGGGATTCCAATCCAAGTGCTATAGGAACGGATAAGTACGAGACTAGGCCCCGTGCCCAAGAAACCTACAATGTAGTCTTGTAGATACACCTTAACAATGGAAAGTTAATTATCAGATAACAACATCAGTCAACAATGGAAAGGCAATCACAAGATTACATGATTAGTTGTCAACTGAGAAATCCCAACCAGTTCAGAAGAGAAGGCGACTGCTGAGGTCTGTGGGGATCCCTTGAGCCCTCATAAGCAGGACACCTGGAGTGCTGTGAAATCGCCCATGTCCACTCTGGGTCAAGAGCTGCTTTGGTACACGTTAGGCCAGCTGTGATTAACTCCAAATATACAAAACAGAAAGCAAGTGCCCATCACATATGCAGGCCATGTCAAATCAGGCAGAGTCTTTCTAAATATTGGTTTTAGCCTCTGTTTGGTAGCTTGCACTGTCTTTCCATTTTTAGGAATCATTTAAACTCACTCACCGTACACAGAAAGCAAATATCCAGGTACCAATGGAAAGCTGTATGTTTATGAAACCATGATCACAAGGCTGCATTGTTATTTACTTTCCGTTTTGAACAAGTAAGGCTCTGGTAATGGGAAAAATAAGAAGGGTGGGAAGTGGAGAATCCCACATAAAACTAACGACCCATAAAAACGTTATTTGAAAAGGTAATGATCATAAAGTTAGAGTGGAATGAAGAGGCTAGAAATAGCAAAGCAGCTCCGTTTCACTGATAGTAATGGAGCGGTGTTCCACTGCTCTAAGGGAAGCCGTCGTATCTCTCTTGCCCTCTGCTCCCAAGCAGGTGATGAGCTTCTCCAGCAGTTGGCACACACAAGGCAAGTGGCCTTGACCTTTGGGTTTCAGGTCTGAAAGAAACAAGGTCAAAGTGGGATTCATCCCTGGGACGCAAGGGTGGTTCAACATTCACAAATCTATCAGTGTGATAGATTTTATCAACAAGAAAAAAGCCAAAAATCATATGATCCTCTCAATTGATGCAGAAAAAGCATTTGACAAAATACAGCATCCTTTCCTGATTCAAACCCTTCAGAGTGTAGGGATAGAGGGTACAATCCTCAATCTCATAAAAACCATCTATGAAAAGCCTACAACGAATATCATTCTCAATGGGGAAAAGCTGGAAGCCTTTCCCTTAAGATCAGGAACACAACAAGGATGCCCACTATCGCCACTATTATTCAACATAGTACTAGAAGTCCTTGCAACAGCAATCAGGCAACAAAAAGGGATAAAAGGTATCCAAATCGGCAAAGAAGAAGTCAAACTGCCTCTCTTTGCAGATGACATGATACTCTATATGGAAAACCCAAAAGAATCTGCTCCCAAACTATTAGAAGTTATAGAGCAATTCAGTAATGTGGCGGGATACAAAATCAATGCTCAGAAATCAGTTGCATTTCTATACACAAATAATGAGACTGAAGAAAGAGAAATTAGGGAATCCATTCCAGTTGCAATAGCACCAAAAATCATACGTTATCTAGGAATTAACTTAACCAGAGACGTAAAGGATCTATATTCTAGAAACTACAAATCACCCTTGAAAGACATTGAAGAAGACACAAAAAGATGGAAAAATATTCCATGCTCATGGATCGGAAGAATTAACATAGTTAAAATGTCCATGCTACCCAGAGCAATCTACACTTACAATGCCATCCCGATCAAAATACCAATGACATTTTTCAAAGAACTGGAACAAACAGCCCTTAAATTTGTGTGGAACCAGAAAAGGCCACGAATCGCCAAGGAATTGTTGAAAAGGAAAAACAAAGCTGGGGGCATCACAATGCCGGATTTCGAGCTGTACTACAAAGCTGTGATCACAAAGACAGCATGGTACTGGCACAAAAACAGACACATAGACCAATGGAACAGAATAGAGAACCCAGAACTGGATCCTTGGCTCTTTGGGCAAGTAATTTTTGATAAAGCAGGAAAAAACATCCGGTGGGAAAAAGACAGTCTCTTCAATAAATGGTGCTGGGAAAATTGGACAGCTACATGCAAAAGAATGAAACTTGACCACTCTCTCACACCATACACAAAGATAAACTCCAAATGGATGAAAGACCTCAATGTGAGACAGGAATCCATCAAAATCCTAGAGGAGAACATAGGCTGCAACCTCTTTGACATCGGCCACAGCAACTTTTTTCATGACACATCTCCAAAGGCAAATGAAACAAAAGAAAAAATGAACTTGTGGGACTTCATCAAGATAAAAAGCTTCTGCACAGCCAAGGAAACAGTCAAAAAAACTAAGAGGTAGCCCACGGAATGGATATTTGCAAATGACACTACAGATAAAAGACTTGTATCCAAGATCTACAAAGAACTTCTCAAACTCAATACACATGAAACAAATAATCAAATCAATAAATGGGCAGAAGATATGAACAGACACTTTTCCAATGAAGACATACAAATGGCTAACAGACACGTGAAAAAATGTTCAAAATCATTAGCCATCAGGGAAATTCTAATCAAAACCACACTAAGATACCACCTTACACCAGTTAGAATGGCAAAAATTTGACAAGGCAAGAAACAACAATTGTTGGAGAGGATGTGGAGAAAGGGGATCCCTCTTACACTGTTGGTGGGAATGCAAGTTGGTACAGCCACTTTGGAAAACAGTGTGGCGGTCCCTTAAAAAGTTAAAAATTGAGCTACCCTATGATCCAGCAATTGCACTCCTGGGTATTTACCCCAAAGATACAGACGTAGTGAAGGGCCATATGCACCCCAATGTTCATAGCAGCATTGTCCATAATAGCTAAATCGTGGAAGGAGCCAAGATGCCCTTCAACAGTTGACTGGATTAAGATGTGGTCCATATATACAATGGAATATTACTCAGCCATCAGAAAGAACGATTACACAACATTTGCAGCAACATGGACGGGACTGGAGGAAATTATACTAAGTGAAATAAGTCAAGCAGAGAAAGACAATTATCATATGGTTTCACTCATTTATGGAACATAAGAAATAGGAAGATCAGTAGGAGAAGGAAGGGAAGAATGAAGGGGGGGGGGTAAACAGAAGGGGGAATGAACCAGGAGAGACTGTGGACTCTGGGAAACAAACTGAGGGCTTCAGAGGGGAGTGGGGTGGGAGATTGGGATAGGCTGGTGATGGGTATTAAGGAGGGCACATATTGCATGGTGCACTGGGTGTTATATGCAAGTAATGAATCATGGAACATTGCATCAAGAACTGGGGATGTACTGTATGGTGACTAATATAACAAAATAAATATTATTAAAAAAAAAAAAAAGAAACAAGGTCAAACTACCGAACCCGTATGCCATGGGGTGAGTCCACATGAGGATAATGTGTTGAAAATCTGACCCACTGAAACTATGACCCTTAACCTTTTGTTCCCATGGGTTCTGGTGTATCCTCTCTATGCTGTTGGTGAGAGGAAGATGAACTGATGAAAACTCAGCTGGCTAGGGCACGTTTGGGTGCTGTTTGCAAAGCTCCCTGTCCGGACGTCTCAGGTTTGCTGCTGGACAGAGCTCCTGAAAGGAAACCTCTAACAGTTTCCTCGCTCTGGATTATTATAGGGACCAGGCAGGTGGACTTCAGGTGTGTATTGAAAACAGGGTTTGGGAATTTTTTTTTTTCTAAGATTTTATTTGTTTGACAGAGAGAGAGACAGCCAGCGAGAGAGGGAACACAAGCAGGGGGAGTGGGAGAGGAAGAAGCAGGCTCCCAGCTGCCGAGCCTGATGTGGGGCTCGATCCCAGGACCCTGGGATCACGCCCTGAGCCGAAGACAGACGCTTAACGACTGAGCCACCCAGGTGCCCCAGGGCTTGGGAATTTTTAGGAGACTTGGAGCAGCGTTCTCTACGTAAGCCACGTGATTAAGGTTTTCTCAGTTGGTTCTGGCAGTTCATACACGGGGTTGCAGCACTGAGCTCATCTGCAGAAGGCTGATGAGATGAATGGGCAGATGGCAGGACTGTTTTCTAGGGGAGGGATGGCACACTTCTCCAGGCTGCTTCACTACAGCCTTACAAAACACGGAATCTTTTACCTTCAGCCACATCATGCGGACTTCCCCAATGAAGCTGGATCTCTTATATACATCGCAGGGGCTGGGAAGACGACGGTAACAAAGCTATGCTGGATGGGCTTTTTAATACACTGAGCCACGGCCATCCCTCTGGGTTGTATTTGTACAGCATGGCACTTGTCAAAGAAAACAACACTGGGAACAACTCACTCTTCCTTTCCACCCCCACACTGCATTGCATCCGATTCTGCAGAAGGGAGACTGATCTGGCGATGAAGTGTCACTTCTAATCTTAATTTTCTTCTTTTTTAAAGATTTTATTTATTTGACAGAGAGAGCAAAGGCAGAGGGAGCAGCAGGCAGAGGGAGAGGGAGAAGCAGACTCCCTGCCGAGCAGGGTTCGATCCCAGGATCCCAGGATCATGACCTGAGCCGAAGGCAGACGCTTAACTGACTGAGCCACCCAGGCACCCCGATCTTAATTTTCTATAATCAATATCCATATTATCATTATTTTCTCCCCAAAGCAGCATGCCATACAAGCATATTATACTTGCATATGGATGTATTTGTTAAATTAATTAACTTCACTTTTTCAATAAAGCTTCTGGTCATTTTAGTATTAATTTAGCTAAAGATAGAGCCAGAGAAACCAATCTTTTTTCCATTCCCAAAATAACAACAACAAAAATAAACATTTAAGTTGATTTATACATAGAAGTATGTAATTTCATATAGTGCTTTTTTTCCCTAAAGAAAGTAATTATCTGTGCTAGTAAATGTGGCTTAAAAGCATAAAATTATCTTTTCTCTCCTCTGCAGGCTTGCATTTGGGTCTGCAGACCCAACATACAGTTTCTCTCCAATTTGTAAATCTGCCCCTTGAGATTCTCTACCTGATCATTTAGTCACTATTTTTTACTCATTCATTCATTCATTCATTCATTCATTCACCAGCCATTACTGGGCACTCACTGTGCTCTGTGTGAAACCTGAACAAACTGGCTTTCTGGGATTCAAATCCCAGTTCTACTATGTACCTGCTTGGTAACTTGGGCTGGTTACTTAACCTTTCTGTTCTTCGGTTTCTCCAACTGGAAGACAGGGATGCCAACAGTGCCTTTCTTGTGGTAAAACCTTTGGAACAGGGTCCGGCATTGAGTAACAACTATTATTGTGCTATTATTACAAAAATGAATAAAAATAGTTGCTTTCTCCAAGGAGCTAAGAGGGCGAGCAGGGAGATAGATGTTTAATATAAAGGTCTACAAAGTAATCTAAGTATGTAGCAGGTATTTAAAGGGTGCTAAGGGGGACCAAGCTGGTGGCAGGAACTGCTCAGGGCATCAGTGTAAGCCTTCCTAGAAAAGGTGCCTTTGCCGTGAGTGTTGAAGGCTGAGCTGAAGTTCATCAGAATAAGTCAAAGAATGGCATGGCTCACCCCCTCCTCTCTTTCTGGCTCTTCCTCCAATGACACTTTATCTGTGGGACCTTTTCTGGGCCTCTATTCACAACTGCCCTCCCCCACCCCACCACCCAAACTGGCTACATGATTTTCAGGAATAGCAGAACATTAAACTAAGTATGGGGTCCTTCCAAGCATGGGCCCTGCACAGATTGTGTGTCTATGAATATGGCCCAGTCAACACACACACACACACACACACACACACACGTGCCCTCTCCTCTGCAGTTGAAATGGGCTCCCTGATTTTAGTGTGGGAGACAACATCCAAACGGTGGAACTCCATTTCAGTTAAACTCCAAAGGCTAGCTGGCATGGCTACTGGGATCAGCAGCATAGGTCAGGGGTCACCAGCAGGATCATGGGTATCTTGGAAATACATGTTCAGTCTATCAAGGTACTTTTTGGTTGGTTATAAAAAGGGAAATCAGGTAGGTTCAGTGAACAAAGCCCTGACTCGAGTCCACTCAGATAAGACTCCATGAGTCCCCATAATTAAGAGTCATGATCTCAGACTGGAGTCTGTTCATGGACTCAGACTCTCTGAAATTAATTCCTGGGAACTCTTGAGGAAGTATCCTACAATAACATTCTCACTATAACTATTCCTGTCACAAGTGTTTGCAAAAACATGTATCTTTTTTTTTTAAAGATTTTATTTATTTATTTGAGAGAGAGACAGCCAGCGAGAGAGGGAACACAGGCAGAGGGAGTGGGAGAGGAAGAAGCAGGCTCCCAGCGGAGAAGCCTGATGTGGGGCTCGATTCCAGAACACCGGGATCACGCCCTGAGCCGAAGGCAGATGCTTAACGACTGAGCCACCCAGGCGCCCCGCAAAAACATGTATCTTGTAGTTTTTCCTAAATCATGAACTAAACATAAACTTTTTTTTTTTTAGATTTTACTTATTTATTTGAGAGAGAGGGAGAGGGAGAGAGAGCAATGAGCAGGGGGAGGAGCAGAGGGAGAAGCAGACTCCCTGCTGAGCTGGGAGCCCCATGCAGAGTTTGATCCCTGGGACATGGAGATCATGACCTGAGCAGAAGGCAGACACTTCACCTACTGAGCCACCCAGGCACCCCTAAACATAAATTTTTTTAATTGGAAACACTTTCATGAATGTTATTCAGAAATTGTTCAACTCAGAACTAAATCTACTTATCAACGTACAACTTAAAACGGGGAAAATATAAATAATTCTGACCAACCAATAAGTTTGATCTTTATAATTTAATTTCCTTTAGTTTGACATTATAATCTCATATGCTATGTATGTACTATTGTCTCTTGGCTTTATGCCAATTCTTTCTCTGTTCCCCGTGTAACGCTGGTAAGAGTACATTTCTCAGGCTTCTTTGCTGGTTGACTTATTATTGGATTCTGCCAATAGGGGGCACTGGTGGGATATCGGAAAGTGGGAAGAAAGAAGCTGTGGTTCCTTCTCTTGTTCTCTTTCTTTCCTTCCCTGGTCGTGTGCTCTGGAGGAGCATCCTTGACTCCCCGCTAGAGGCTTTGGTAAGGGCTGTCTCCTCCACAGGTGCAGATCCTGAGGTATCAGCTCCTTCTCTAGGCTCATAGGTCCTTTTATCCTCCCTGGCCCTAGGAGTGGTAGCTGCTTCCTACAGTCATTAATCACTGAGTTAATTTTTGTTTTAAAGATTTTATTTAATAGAGACAGAGAGGGAGAGGAGCACAAGCAGAGGGAGCAGGAGAGGAAGAAGCAGGAGAGGGAGAAGCAGGAGAGGGAGAAGCAGGCTCTCTGCTGAGCAGGGAACCCGACGCGGGCCTCTATCCCAGGACCCTGAGATCATGACCTGAGCTGAAGGTAGACTCTTAACCGACTGAGCCCCCCAGGCGCCCCAATCACTGAGTTAATTCTCCTTCCCCTTTCTGTTCTTCCAGTTTTCCAACACCTGTGTGACCAATTCCTTGTTTTATATCTCCTCTGTTTGAAACACCTGGCATGGTTTCTGTTTCCCTGACTCAATCCTCATCCACTTCACAGACAAGGAAGCCAAAAAAGGTGAACCCCAGAAAGCCCAGAAAGGTGAAGGGATTTTCCCAAAGTCACACAGCTGGTCGGCCAGGGTTTAACTCAAGTATTCTGACTGTAGAGTTCAGCTCCCCTGCTCCTTTCTCATTCAGCTATACACGGTTATATTTCTCAGGTAAGGGACAGGCAGAATTTAAATATGATACACATATAAGGTACCATATTCATAATTACTCTAAAAGTATACAATGAAAACAGGAAATCTCCCTTCTGCAAGATTACGTAATGAAGTTCATGGAATAATTTAAAAAAATCTAATTTCAGTATAAGTGTAGATCCTAAAATAGGTATTAAATAGTAGTAACTTTTTACATTTTTCAGTGTAAAATGAAAGTGAAAAGCATCCCACTCACTGGTAACGAAGTAGTAAAACCTGCATCGAGGTTTATAGTTTCATTTGAAAAACCGCCTCCAACCGAAAATTATTTTTTAAAAGAAGATTCAAAAAAATTACCTAATTTCCATTTTAAATGACCCTTTCCCCATTCAGGAAACCAGTGATCTTCCTAGACCAGAATTCTCTTGAGTCAAGGTTTGGTTTTACCTCCTCAACCCTTCTAGTCATTTCAAACCAACCATCAACCACTTGATCTTCAACCAGAAAACACAAAACATTTTCTAAGTCTTCCAGGTGTGAGAAGTTCAGTCCCTCATCAGAGCCCTCTATGTTCTTCATATCAAGTCAAGATTCCCATCCTGGAAACCTAACCAGTTATGAGCCCTTCTACGCACCTCACTGCTCTCCTTTGAATGATCTTGAGTTTGACTGCATCCCCAGCAGGGTATCTGGACTGAGTAAATACCCCCGTCACTAGTATGGAGGACAAAACTATCACCCCCCTCGGTTGAGATCCTATTTTCTAGGAATGCCGAATAAGATGTAGTTCATTGTCACTGACTACTTATGGCACTATCAATGAACATCTCTGAGCTTTTTTTTCAGCATGTGTTACTCATAAGCCATGTGTCCGTCTTAATCTTGCAAAATCAATTTTTTTGACCCAAGAGTATATACTTGTCTTGATATTCAGATTTATTGTCCAGATAAATCATTCCTATTATACAAATTGCTCTTCAATTTTTTTGAGATCTACTTTCTTCCTTTTTTTGTGTGTGTGGGAAAATTATGTCATTTTCTGATCTCCATCCAGACTTCTGTGCTTTCCTAGGTTCTGTAATTCTTCAAAGATTTTGACCATAACAAGATGTTCCATATCATGTCTGATTTTTTTTTCCTGTAGTTTGGGTGCTTTACTTCATCCACACTGGGAACTTGGGTGTTTTCTTAGCATTCATCTACCTGGAGTTTACATTCCCTTCTCCAAGTTCTTCTTACTTTTCCATCTAATAGACATTCTCCTTGAAACACAATATGGAGGTAACTCTGGACTCTTTGCCGTCCTCCATACTGAAATGGTCACCCCCAAGACTAGCTGTTGGTTTTCTTGCATTCTTGCTCTAAACAGAACCATACATTTATTTTCCTTGTCTGTTTAAACCCACATGTCCATTGGTGGATGAATGGAAAAACAAAATATGGTGGACAATGGAATATTGTGCAGTTTTAAAAGGGGAAGAAATCCTATCATATACTACAACATGGATGCATCTTGAGGTCATTATGCTAAGTAAAATAAGCCAGTCACAAAAAGACAAATACTGTATGATTCCACTTATACAAGGTATCTGAAGTAGTCAAATTCATAGATACAGAAAATAGAATGGTGGTTACCAGGGGCTGGGGTCAAGGAGAAAAGGGGGGATTATTGTTTAATGGGTACAGAGTTTCAGATCTGCAAGATGACAAGAGTTCTGGAGATCTGTTTCATAGCAATGTGAACATTTTTTAGGTAAGATGAACATTTGATGGACATCAGTAGAGTTCACTTAAGAAATTATCGAGATGTAAATTTCATGTTGGCTTTTCTTTTTATCACAATAAAAAAAAGGTCTTGAAATATTGTGCAACATGTGCAACACGTCCTCTTTGACTATCATGTTCTCTAAGATGATATCGTTCTTCCAAGTCTCCTCTCACGTGTACTCCCGTCCATTCCTTTTAGTCGGCGTCAGGACCAAAACAGCAATTCCACTCTTGTACCCTCTACCCTCTTGAAGGTGAAACTGCTGATATGGCAGATCAATACCACTCAGGTATTCTTTTCTTAGTTGAAGAGAAACTATTCATATACTTGGTAGCTATTCATATACTTGAAGTTCTGCATCATGCTTCTCCTTTGCTCTAATTTTGTAAATGTGGAGTTCCATCTCACAGCCGTATTTCAGTGTGATGTCCTCTTGCTCATTAGGTTACTAAGAAATTCTATTTATCACCCTGGCAGTAATCTCCAATTCAATTTTTTAATTACTCCTGCTTCACCCATTGATGGATAGACACTGGGGACTGTAAGTATTGTTTTTGTCTTCCCCTTCTCCTTGGTTTAGCCAATGATTCACCCAATACTTCACACTTTTCCATCAATGTCAAACCTGCTTGCTTCTGCAATCATTGATGTCATGAGTTTAGCAGGATACTCATCTCCCTCCTTCTCTGACCACTTTTAAAGCATGAGCTCTGTGCACTGCAGGATCTTTATAACTATTAGTTGAACTGAATTGAGCTACCCTAGTAATGCCCACGGGGCAAGCAGACAGTTTGAATCCTTCCTTCACATGACAGTCCATCACATATTTGAAGACATCTGTCAAGCCCGGTTAGGGATTTTTTTTTTCTTCAAGAACTGAAGTCATATTTTCCATCTGAAATCAAAACTGAAGAACTGACAGATCACATGTCTCTTATGGAAAATGTTATTTTCTAGTTGACCTCTGGCGCAAGTGGGTTTACACTCCACTAATACTCCAACAGCCATGAGGACCCAGCGCCATCAACGGAGGACCACTCGTCTTTAGTAAGGAAGGTAATTCGGTTCTGACAACTTGAGACACTCTGCTGCCATTTTCCCCTTTCATTTGAAAAATAGGAATAAACTAGGATGTGCTGAAGAAATCATATACTCGAGGGGCTTTTGAGACACAAAGAATTAAAAATTCTAAAAAGACGTATATCATCTCCTCGATGCCTTCTTCATTGCCTTTGCAAGGGAAGTGGGTGTTCCTGGGGCTCCCGGAAGGAAAAAAGCTGTGGATTTTGCCTTGTGGGCACGGTGTATACAACAGCACTAACAGTATTTCTACAGTCTTTAGTCTCCTTCATCTAAGTCCTTCTTAACTAACCACCATATAGCAGAAGCCGAGACACACTGGCTGCGTTAACCAAGGCTCTGCAGTAAGCCGGTAAACGCATATATGGAAAGCGGACTTTTTGCCAAAGGGACTGTACACTCTGATTTCTCCTCCCTTCTCCTGTTTCTACGATGGGCTCTGCCAACGGAGAAGAGTTAATGCTGATGCAATGCAGGCGCCATCTGTGCTCTGGGAGGATTGGAACAGCGGCCGTCCACACAAAACCCCCATCTGTGAGTGGGACAATGGCTGCCCCGGGCGCTGCCACACTGGCAGACACACAGCACAGCCCTGCAGCAGCCCGGGGCTGCAGAGACCGTAGGACACAACACCACACTCCCGGATGGGAGCCCGAAGTCCGGGTTGTCCCTCAGCCACTCCCCACCCCTCCCCGAGTTCTCATCTTTTCTGTGATTCCCATCATCAGGGAAGGGAATGGAGAGGGAGCTGATTCAGTCCGTCCGCGTGGCCGCGGCTGCGGGTTGGGCCTGCTCTGTTGGGCCCTTGCCCTGCAGCCTTCTGCAGCCTTTCCCGGGACACGGCGTTGCCAGGCTGGCAAATGACATCAAACTGGACTGGCAGCAGGTCTCTGCTGAGAAGAGCCGTGTGTTCGGGCCTTCGGACAGCTGGGGCATGAAGGCACGGTCCTGTTTTGGACAACGGTGTCATCTCTGGCAGCCCGGCCGCTGAAGCAGGTGAGGCAGACATTTCCAGCAATGGCTGGTTGTGTCCAGTTTCTGTGGGGCTGGAACACACTTTGCATGCTGACTTGGGGATGGTGAGAAAAGGAAGTCAGTCAGAGCTGCCCCCAGAAGGTGCACCATGGAGTCTGCTCTGGGACATCTATTTTGAATGCGGCTTGGAACTGTTACGAAAGACCTCTTACAGCTCCTAATGAGTAAAACACCTTTTCTACTAAAAATAAAGATATCCAAACATTCTGAAAATGAACTTTTGGTTTTTGACAAATACCCCATCTCAGGAACACCAGGCGCTCTTACTTTGGGTGACTCAAACCACGCCTGAGCAGCCCTTTAAAGATGTGAGTTCAGGCATCTACAATACCTGGGGGTCTTTCCAGTATTTGGATGGAACTGAAGTTCGAAGTCAGAAACATACCAAAACAAGCCCTCCGGTTTCCTCGCACTATTACAGCCGGAACTATTTGGCTCATGGGAGGAAGGACTGAGGAGCCCATCCACAGCACATTACCAGCAGCCTTCCAGAGCGGGGTAGCTCTGAAAACCCCAATGAAGCTAGCAGGTGTCTGGATGGCCTCGTCATTTCTTTCTTTAACAAGCGTAGGAGGCCAGGGCTTAAGAGTCCCTAGGTCACCACTGTGGTAAAAGTACCAAGACTCAAAGCAAGAGAAAACACCTCTCCTCTCTGTTGATACCATCTCTCCTCTCCCTTGCACCTCCATGATCTCTCTGGACTGTCAATCACAGGGAGAGAGGCTAGAGAGTCTTTGGGGGAATGCTCCTGACATGGACCAGGTTTCAAGCAGCAAGCCCCTGCTTTAGAGAGCAAACTTCATTCTCTTCTGTCTGGCTTCCAGATTTCCCCCAGACTGATTCCCTTTTCTGTCTCATTTCCAGTTGTCCTCTGGAGCCAGACCGCCAGCCTTTCTCTTGCCTTCTAGCATTTGCTCAGGCTGTGCTCACTGCCTGGATGCATTCTTCACTTCGTTTTGCCAATTCCAACGTACCCACGATAGCTGTGAAGGACCAGGGTGGGGGTGTCCGTCAATACGGAGTGCAAGGGCCACAAGAAACCCTTGCAAAGGAGGTGGCGATTTAACCGGACCCCATTCCCAGCTTGGACAATCGCTGCTGCTTATAGATATCCAGTCCTGGCATTTCATCACGTTAAGTGCTATTTTGCACTGTTATCTAAGTGTTCCATTGTGCCTATCTTGATTAGAAATTCCTGAAAATTGGGGTACCTGGCTGGCTCAGTCGGTGGAGCATGTGACTCTTAATCTCAGGGTTATGAGATCAAGCCCCACATTGGGTGTGGAGCCTATTTAAAAAGATAAGTAAATAAAATAAAATAAAATAAAATAAAATAAAATAAAAGATCCATATGACCAGTCACTACTAAAAAAAATTCCTGAAAATCAAGTACCGAGTCTTATACTTTTCGTATGTCATCTACATGTACTCTAATAAAATCTGTTAAATATCTGCATTATGAAGATGAGTTGGTTATTTTTTCTGGAAGGCAACATCACACATTGAAAAAGGATTAACAAAAGGTGACATTTTCACGTCAATCAGATGAAATAGTATTCAGAAAAAGGTTAATTAAGAGGAAATCATTAGATCTGAGGGAAGTGCTGGAGCCGTGAGCATTTCTGTGCACACGCTACGGTTCTCGCGCAAACAAGATGCCGCTCAATCAGCAATTCAAAGCCATTTACTTGAGCATTTGCCTTGTTGGGCGCTGAGACGAGCTTGAAAGAAGCAAACAGTGCAGTTTTACCTTAGAAAAGCTCACAGCGCACTCTCCACAGCTGAGAACAAGTAATGCTACACTCTACATGGTTGAGACTCCTCTGCTCAGACTTTGGGAGAAGAGGGATGAGCATAGACTGTCGAAGGGCACTAAGCTTGGGTGGGAGCAGGCTGGAAGGGGGAGAGCCCAGGACCCCTGCGAGTTGACCTTTGCTCTCCAAATACTGTGGTCCTTCACAAACAGCCTTGTGGCCTTCGAGCAAAGGAACTTCCATAAACACCTAGGATTTAACACTCTTCTCTACCTAAGACCAACAAGTGCCTTCCACCCCATCTAAATGAAACTTCAAACGTACCCCATAAAAGGGCGCACCACGAAATGATCTGTTGGGAAGAGGCTGACGGTGCGCAGAAGACCTTAGGGCAAACAGATGGGGCTTCAGGAGAGGACACACCCAGCATCCCGCAGGACAGAGGGAACAAGACAGGAGCCGGATTGAAAAGGAAGGCTGGGAGTGTTAAGTTGTTGAGCAAAACTGGTTCTTCCTTAGCATGTTAAGTTAGAATAACAGTAATTTAGATAGTCAAATGGGAAAAAAAACAATATAAGGTAAATGGGTGAAATTCTGAAATGTCTCAGAAGTGACTGCAACCGAGAAAGAGGTGAGCGGGATCAGAGCTCAGGGGCAGCTCCAGGGGATGCCGGGAGCCAAGGAGGCCAGGTGAAGTCTGGTCACCCTCTTGAGGGAGCGTTGTCCTGCTAGCTCTGTGGCAGGACCTCGCGCTGCCCTGTTCCAGCCTTGCGCCCCTGACGCAAAGCACCGCCTGAGCCAGCTGTGAAGACCACCCCACATCCTTACTCTTGGTGGGAAGAGAATACGGTGTGCGCCTCACCGTGGTCGCAGAGCAGATACCGGAACACTTTAGCTGGCATATGGAAGGAGCAGAATGTCATAGGGGTTTTTACTGCACCTGACCAGATAATTAGGTAATTAGCAATGTTAACTGATAGGGCACATCCTCCACGCATCTGTACTTCTCCAGGGAGGAATATTTTCAAAAATGTACTATCAAGTGCTTTTTATTATAATTTTTTTTTTCTTTCCGGAGAGCATTTCATCTCTCAAAAAGTATGCCAGGCACATTTCTCTTCCGTGCCAGGACGGCCCTTTTTCACTTAGTCAAGCTGGACTGCAAACAACAAAGAAGTGGGTCTGTGTTTGGTCCCCGTGGATCTTACAGCAAGCCCTGCAGCGCTGTTAGCTTCTCTGTGAGCGTGCCAAGCTCCCGCCTGGGGGTGTATGATGCTAGGAGCACGGTCTGACCGATGGACAGAAAAGACCAGGAGAGGGAGCACAAGAACACAAGATATTTACACAGATCTGGGCTGCAGGGCAAGTCCTAGGAAGAGAACAAGGCAAAGAGAAGTAAATGCCTCAAAAAATATATGTAGAATCTGAGTACTTTTTAGGAGGAAAAAAAGGGCATTTGGGACCTCTTATTTGTTCATCACATAGAAGTCTTTAGCTGATTATACTGGATGCAGACCTAAGAGGCCACGCGATCTGTTCTTGTTTGTCCTGGATCATCATATGACTTTATGAACTGCTAAGTCTGCCAGCAATTAATAACGCCTCCCAGTTACCTTCCCTAGTCATTTTAGTTCCCCTTCGCCACATGGTGACATGGGAGCAAATGCATCAAAATGGCAAGCACGCGGCCTCAGGGAGAGACCAGCAAATCTCAGTTCTACGACAGGACTCAGCTGGGTTGGGTTTGCAGGCTGACGAGCCTGTGTCATCCAGTTCGAGGCAGTGAGACCAGGTGTCCTTCCCCACAGAGAACTCACTCTACAGGATGGCGCTGGGGACCACCTTTGCAATGTAGGGTACTTTATTCCCTTAACACACACTTACTGACTACCTCCTGTGGTTCCATAGTCTTAGGTGCTGGGAAGATAAAACGAAGAATAAGGAAGAAAGGGTACCCAGCCTGAGATGTGCTGGGTGGATGGGCCACAGACGAGTTGACAGGTAATGACAACACAGTGTCAGAGCTGCACCGGGGGAAGCCCAAGTGCTGGCAGAAGGGGCACCTGCGTCAGAGGAAGTAAGACAGAGTGGAGGCCCAAGGGAAGATTAGCCAGGTGCCAGGTGGGCACTGGTGCTGCACGTGGGAGGAAAGGAATACACTGACACATGAGAGAATCCAGCACCCAGGGTGGTGAGGCAGGACTTCAGCTGTGGGAGGGTGCTGGGGTGGCCACAGGCGACCCTAGACAGGTGAGCAGAGGTGCGGGCAGCACAGTCAGCCTATGTCACACCGAGGAGGCTGGCTGGCAATCGAGAGCCACGGGGGTCGGCTAAGCAGGAGTACTGGGGCGATTACTCTAGCCACAACTGGGGGGCAACCTGGGCAGAGGGGCAGGTTGGTCATGGAAGTCCAGGAAAGTGCCAGCTGTGGCCGGAGTGTGGGTAGAGGCCGCAGAAGGGAGGTGTAGACAGAGTAGAGAGACTGCGAGAGGGCTGAGCTGCTGATGTGTGAGAGCCCAGACTGAGAGTCATATACAAAGGGCCACACTGCTTCTAACCAACCAGCCGAGGCCAGAGCCTGGGTACCACACTGGCGAAAGGAGGGAGACATTTGGAACACTTTACCACATGACTGATAGGATGGGAATTATGTAAAGGTTCAGAGCCATAACCAAGGTAGTCTGGGATTCAGAGTCATAAATTATTGAGGAGGCTATGGATCCAAATTCTGTAGCCTGGAGCTTTCTTTAAAGGAAGATGACCACTGATGCCAGTCTGTTGTTGTAGTCATAGCATGATGTAGGATTTTTAAGAACAGCAAACTTGCCCAGTAAATCATTCTGTCCTGGCCAATGAGAAAGAGGTGAAAGTTCCTACGGAATGTGAGAAGTCGTCTTATTTTAAAATAAAGATGAAAGGAAGATAGATGAACTAATAAAACGAGATGACTTGCTGAAAGTAGCGATGGTCAGAGATGGGGAAAAGGCAACGTTCCTCCCAGGCCCTGTTCCTTGATTTTTATCATAATTGTGGAGCAACTGACCAGTTCTGTGGCCAGGGCCTGTCTGGGCCTCTAGAAACTTCTTCCATCATCACTGAAGTGGACCTCAGACTTCGAAGTGGACCTTCAGAGTCTGACCCTCCTGCTTCCCTCTTAGAAGAACTCTCCACCCAACTAGATAATCCAGGATAATCTCCCCATCTCAATCCTTAATCACTTCTGCAAACTCCCTTTTGCTATGTAACGTAACATACTCATTGGTTTTGGGGGATCAGGACATGGACATCTTTGGGCAACCATTATTCTAACTACCACACTGGGTTATTATAAACTCTATATAGCTGTTTTCTTAGACATGTCTTATACCTTGTGCCTCAAAACTGAGGCCCCAGACAAAATCAAGTCCTTACGTAAGTCAAGATGACCTAGATATTAAGGTCTTTATTTGATCAAATGGCATGAATTGAGGAATCATCAATGGGTAGAAAGAAGAAGAATGAAAATTTATTTCAGATTTCAGGTGTTTTCCCTTTGCCATCATTTTACATTTCAATTTTTTTCAGCATCTTTTTCGTTCTTTCTTAAATAAGGCAAATTTCTCTGGCTAGGCTCATGGTGACCTCTGTGCGGCACAGGAAAACCCTGAACAAGAGGTGGACATACTGGCTGTCTCCAAGTTGACTGCTGTGTCACCCTGGGCCTCATTTTCCCACCTGTTTAACAAAGACACCTGGGGCACCTGAGTGGCTCAGTCAGTTAAGTGTCTGACTCTTGATTTCAGCTCAGGTCAGGATCTCAGGGTTGTGGGATCAAGCCCCGTGTTGGCTCTTGCTCAGTGCGGAGTCTGCTTGCCCCTCTCCTTCTGTCCTCCCCTTGCTTGCTCTAAAATTAACAAATACAAAAAATCTTACAAAAACCCCAAAACCCACAGACACCTGCATCTTTAATGAGTGTTACTACTGTCATCTCTGAGGCAAGAGGTTACGAATATGGGAGTCAGGCTGCCCAGGCTTCTATCCAGGCTCCTTGACTTAGGAGCTGACCTTGGCACAAATTAATCAACCTCTCTTGCCTCAGTTTCCTCATCATATGGAGATAATAATAATAATAATGATAGCAATCGCAGAGGGTCAATGAGTTAAGCCTGTAAAAAAGTGCATGGAGCAGTGCCTGGCACATGGTGAATGCTCACTAAAGGTAATTTTTAAAAATCCTCATCAGCATCACTGTATTAGACACGAAGGCTATCCAAAAGATAAAATATAGCCCATTTCTTTAGTGCTGGGTCAGATGAATTTTAAGACCAATGTTTTATGATTCCCAATATATCACAGAAGAAAAAAAAAAAACTCCCCGATGTTCTTAATTCCCATGCATCGTGCTGCGTTAGCAAGATCTTTTAATATTTCTCCTTGCTGCCAATTAAGGGCACCAAGTCAAAGTTGATATGTAAAAATTACTGTTCCATTATCACCTGCTGGCCTTGCTAATAAATCTTGGCTTAATGAAGCATATGTATCTTTTTAGTAGAACAGAGTACAACCAAAACTAGAGGGACAGCAGCTCCAGCTTGTATATAAGAGGACTTTCAGAAAGCCCACTGCATAATTACGTGCCCATAAATACAAACGCTATAATTTTCTTGGATCAAAGATCATTTTCAAAAAGTACGCATATACACATCTGTACTCGTGGAAGCTTCTCAAGCAGGTTCTACAAGGTCCAATAAGTCAGTTTTGAGAGGAAGCCTTCAAATAGCTCTCTTCCACTTGAAATCTGAAGTGTGGAAAGTGGAGTGGATGTATGTTTTACGGGAAGAGTCAGCAATAGAAAATAGAGTACACTCACAGCTGTAGCAAGCCAGGATGAATTTATACAGTGAATTTTAAATCGGTCTCAAAACTGGCTTGTGTTATCCACTGAAAAAAATCCCATTGATTTTGGGCTTCCTGATGATGTTTTCTGGGTAAGGCAGACCTCTGACTGAGAGCCAAGTAAAGCTTTAGATGCAGACTTCTCCATTTCCCAAAGAATCTGAAGAGGTGGAAACTGCTAACAGAATTCAGGAACAAAACTGAATATTATATTTCTACTTGCTAGCAACTATCTTGGTATTAAACGCGACTGATTTGGTTCTGTCCTTAGTGGCTGAAATTCTTCTACTTTATTCTTACTTCTTTAGACAGACTTCAAGAACTTCGTTCCTCCCCCTTCTGTCTTTTCCCCTTTTCTCTCTTCTATTCAAATCTTCTGCAAGTGTTTATAATGGAACACAGTATTCCATTAAAAAGACCCTAACTCTGTAAGTCCCTTGATCTTTTTTTGTTCCTCTGATCCTAAGATCTTTGTTATTCTGCTCAAATTATTTTGTATTCACTTGGTATACAACAGGTGCTCAATAAAGTTAGTTTCTTCCTTCTTCCATTGCTTGGTCCTTATCTGATAATATATTTCTTCCTTTAGTCTTTGGTTTACAAGCGACTTGCTAAAGAATTGGTTCTGAGAGCCTTCTTCAGAGCAGACATCATTTACTGGGAAACTTAGCCCAAACTGTGATAGCTCTCGTAAGACATCCTGGAAATGAAAAGGTTTCAGAGAAAAATCAAGTCTCACTTATCAAAACCGAAGTGCTTTTGTTCTCATTTCAGATCTGGTGGCAGAAGGGAAATATCAGCTTTCAGAGGTCCCAGTGAAATATTTGACAAGATATGTGAAATGTTTTTCTTTATTTGGGCTGCTTGTTCCGTAATACACTTGATGTGTTTCACCGGAAAACCAAGGTCAATTCAATTGATAAAACACTGTCTCAGCGACAGACATACATATAAAATGCTCACATTCTCCCAGTTATAAGGACACTGAATCTAATTTAGAACCACAAGACCTAGGGAATTAAGAGTTAATACTTAGGCCCCATCCTTAATTCATCCTGTCATGCCTGAGTATCACTTCTCCTGTAGCAAGCAAGATCACCCACTGTTCTGAGGCCACTAGACAGAGAATGACATCGGCTGTAACATTACTGTGTCACAACGGAGGTAATTAGGGATGAGCCTGGAGAACAAGCTTGGGTGCTCTTTGTATGTGAGAGCAGGAAGCAAGACAGGAGGGAAAGGAAGACAAAATAGAAAGAGTAAGAAAACAGGCACATTAGCCGCAGGCAAGCTCCAGCTTGCCTTCCATTCTGTTCCCAGCGAGGGCATCTTTAGGGCAGGGTGCCGGCTCCTGCCCTCACTACGCAGGGCAGGCTATGAGCAGGCTAAACTCCCAAACAAACTGGAAAGAACATATGAACCACGATGATCAAGCTGATAAAATGCCATGGTCTAACGCTTTTTCATGCAATTGTGCCTGTGGGCAGGAAGCGGGGGGGGGGGGGGCTTCTCTTCTACTCAGCGAAGTGCTCCTTGGTTTGCTTATTTTAGGAAAGGTTTGGATTACTGCTCTTTCAACAACATTATGGGTCATATATACCCACTAAAATGGGACAACCACACTTTCTTTTCTTCTTTTTATAGACTTTATTTCTTTATCATGAATCACTGCTTTAATTTTTTACCTGACCCAGCAGGAAATGATGTGTTTAACCCCATATAACTCTCATTCGATTATGGAATTAATAAAAATCTCTGTTACCACACAGAACCCATGGTGCTATCTCAGGGTAACAAAAAATTTAAGGAGGGAATCAACCTCCTCTTCTCTGATGGCTTCTTGGTTCGGAGTGGGTAAAATCACACACAAAAAAGGAAAAAGGAAATTTACTAACTTGCCTCCCTTATTTGTTACTTTACCATAAAGAGGCCTGCTCGCTATTTATAAATTCATTTTTCTTCAAGGCTTCCTCAACATAGGACTAGGTGCTGCCAATAAATACTACTACTCTCAGATCATCGTTTCCCTGTAAACTTTTAATGTTGTTATTTCTTCAGTTTTTTGCACTTTGGACAATTTAATCACACACGGAGGAATCACTATCTTGATGTTATCTGTTAATACATACAACGAACTTCCTTCTTGTCCTGTTGAACGTACACCTCTCAAAGAGAAGAGTGACATCACGAAATGAGGGTTCTGCTTGGATTTATTCAGAAAATAAATACATATACTTGTCTCTAGGACTTCTCAAATCGATGAAAAAAATACCTATTTGAACCTAAAACATGTGCAGAAGGTTAGCTATTATGTTGATCCTAAATTCTATTATATTTATATAATATGCTCTGTGCTGATAGAAAAGTCTGAGCTATTTGGAGTTGCCAGCTTGGATTAATAACTACCCATCTCAAATCATTAACGATGCTGGTTCCAGTTCAGTGATCAAAATGGGTAAAAAAACTGCATTTGATTCTTTTCCTTATGAAAGAGCCGTTGGCTTCGCAATGCACTTCTTTCTGGAAAAAGTCCTTTTGAAAGGAAGAATACTGAAAACTGTAAGAAAGCCTACAGAAGAATAGAAATTCATTTTAAAGCAGTGTACCATGTACAAATGCTGTCTTACAAATAGGATTATTTAATTTAAACCTTAGATCTGTCAAGCTCCATTACTTCAAATGGAGCCTGTCGCTTCTTGAGTTCATTATATATCGAGATTATATTACAATTTCTGTTAGGTTAAGTCAATGCTGAGATACAAGGCAGTTAAAGAAATAATTACACAGCAGCGTCAGTAAATAGAGCAAAGTCACTGCAGTGTTCCGAAAGGCAAAAAAGTCATCTTGCTAAATGAGGATCCAAGCCGTCCTGTACCAAGACTGTTCCTAATAAATAAAAGGCCTCTGGGAAAAGTGCTGAGCGTATGCTGGATCTATTTTCAGCTTGCATCAGCAGCTGCTGCCCCTGGGATCACATCTTTACACATACTCTACACCATATGTAATCACTCCAGTGCTGCAACCAGTAAGATAATGAAAGAGCATGGCATAAATCTATACTTGAGTGGAATGCTAAATGAGGAAAATAATACAAAAAGGGGGGAAATAAACCACATTTTCAAGTCATTAGGAAGAAAGACTTTGACATATGAAGTGTTGCAACCATTAATAGCACTTATCATATAGAGTGGAGACAAAGAGACAAATTAATCAAACTGACAGAACTGGGACATTTTATGCTAATGCAGGCTCCCGGGTTTTAGTCTGTATTCCTCTGCGTCTGGAAAACTGATACCATTACAGGGCAGGAAATTGCATGAATAACATGCAACAGATCATAAAAATTCACACACCAACTGCAGAAACACTGCCAAAAGCTCTGTAAAAACAAGGATGGAGACCTCAACAGAGAAACTACCGGCAAGTAATGAATGCAAATAAGTCCAGGAATATCTCCCATTCATGCATCGTAATTAACCATAGGCTTCTCGCTCATAATTATAGTGGCAAAACCGAAGCCTAGAGAGCGGACGCTGAGGCCAGCCAGAGAAGGCTTCCCGAGCCCTCATTCACGGCCGCTTGCTGGGGCGAGGCCCACTCAGAAATGTACTGGCTGGATTGTGTTAGCATTAAAAAAATGCAAAATAAACATACAAACATCAGCTTAAGACTTTAAAAGGGAGGATGGAGAGGAAAATTGACAAAGCAAAGCAAAGCTAAACGACAATTTCCGTGTGTGATCGTATGAGTGGTGGGGATAGAGAGAACCTAATCCTGAAAGTGCTTTTATGAAACACACGCCGCCTCTGACTCAGAAACAGCCCCCACTTTGTGAATAAGCTGTATTTAAAGGTGAATGGCAGGCAAGTCCTCAGGAAGGCTCATGGGAGAAACTGCCCTTTGTTCTCCAATTGTGAACACTCATGGTGGCTGGTGGAGATGGAACCACTGGCTCCTTAAGACCCACCTGCAGAGATCTCCATCCCTCCCCGGAAGATGCTCACGCATCCTGGAGACTCAGAGCAGACGGGCTCCTGAGCTGGAACTCCAAAAGTATTTTCCCATAAAAAGTATAAAATGGGGGCGCCTGGGTGGCACAGAAGCGTCTGCCTTCGGCTCAGGGCATGATCCCGGCGTTATGGGATCGAGCTCCACATCAGGCTCGTCAGCTGGGAGCCTGCTTCTTCCTCTCCCACTCCCCCTGCTTGTGTTCCCTCTCTCGCTGGCTGTCTCTATCTCTGTCGAATAAATAAATTAAATAAAATAAAATCTTTAAAAAAAAAAGTATAAAATGAATAGAAGTTAGGTGTGGCTGAAAAAAAGGACACCAGAACTAGAATCCAGTGATATCCTCTTCGCTGGCATTCAGACTCCGATACAGTCCTCCCTCTCATTCCCATCTAATTCATGCTACACATTTTCCGGCCTCTAGAACTTTTCTAAAGGATGCCCTTCATCTATCTGACAAACATTAACCAAACGGCTATCATCTGGCATTGTTCTAGATTACCATACAATTACCATACAATTACCAATTACCATACAATGCCAAAGGTGCCATGACAGAAATAGAGAGAAGGTGCTACAGGTGTATAATGGGAGGGGGACACTAACTGCAAGGTGGCCTTTCCCACCCGCTGACATCTCACCTGTACCTCCTCTCCTCCATGATATCCTCTCTCCTAAGAATGATGTACTCCTCCCTTGTACTTTCATAGCCCTTCATTTATCCCTAAAGAATTCATTTCCTTCTCTCTTTGCATGATGATAACTGAATAAGTTTTAAAAAATAAAAGGTGATACAGATGTGAGATTTGAGAGCTGATTTAGGAAAGTAATCATGATTTATAACCTATTTCTAGAAAAAAACACACTCTAAGTTCAAACAACTAATTTCTTTTTTTTTTTTTAAAGATTTTATTTATTTGAGAGAGAGAGAGTGAGAGAGCGCACGCACAAGCAGGGAGGAGGGGATAGGCTGGTGATGGGTAGTAAGGAGGGCACGTATTGCATGGTGCACTGGGTGTTATACACAACTAATGAATCATCGAACTTTACATCAAAAACCAGGGATGTACTGTATGGTGACTAACATAATATAATAAAAAATATTAAAAAAATAATAAAATAAAATAAAATAATCTTGATATAAAAAAAAGGAGGGAGAAGCAGACTCCCCACTGAGCAGGGAGCCTGATATGCGGGACTCAATCCCAGGACCCCAAGATCACGACCTGAACCAAAGGCAGACATGTGACCAACTGAGCCCTCCAGGCTCCCTCAAACAACTAATTTCTTAAGAATCTTTTAAAATGCTATTTACCCAGACTGCCCATCCTAGCCTTTGTTCCTTACACAATGGGCCACCAAAACACAACCTGCATCTGCACAGACCAGTGCATGAGACAATGGAAATGTTTCAAGTAGTGCAAATGTAAAACGAAGATTCTTCTTACAGTCCTGTAACTTGCATATTAAAAAAAAAAAAATCTGAGTGTTTCAGGGGGAGGACTCCCACTGCATCCCAACCTTGGTAAAATGGAAAGTGAAAAGCACACCTGGTCTTACATATGAACGTGGGGTTATGTTTGGTCATATGCAATACTTTATATAAAACTGCTTCATAAGGACCCTAACTTGATCTATTATTATGATTATAATCATCAAATTAGGCTGCTCACAGTGGCAGAGCTGGGAACATAGCTACCACAGGGGTTAACTCTTACTACCATGGTACCAAGTCTGACTGGCAACCCTCCAGAGGGAGAAGAAGGGCCAGGTGTGGTTTTTCTCTACTGCTTTTCAGCCCTGAGAACAGGCGCCTGCGAACCCAGATCTTGGGTAGAGTAATCACCTAACAGTGCATTTGCAGAACCCTGCTGGCTTCCACTGGAAGGTGTTGTACTGCCGCTTTTTCTTTTTTGTAAAGTCTGTGTAACTTTTATTTCTTAATATAATAGGATTTTAAAATACATTATTTTCAATGTTTATCTTTTGTAGAATTTCAGCATACTTTCCATTTTACCCTTTTATCAATACAATCAGTTGTCATACTATTGACTAGGCAGCAGTGAGCTAGTCTCACCAGAAGGAGGGCTTAATTTTCAGTATTTTTACCAGTGGCTGGGTTCACAGTGGCTCTAGTCTTCACATACTAGCCATAAAGAGACATTTGAATTGGAATGAAAGTTTAAAGGTGGCAAACAGTGTATGTTCTGGTTAGGCCTAATTAGATTTAATATTTTGGAAAGAAAAAAAGATACAACCCAAATGTAAGATGGAAATAATTATTTGAGCATATATATGATGAAAACCAATAGGACTTCTAGTGATTCCAGTCTTTGAATATGGTTAGAAAGAGAACATGTTCTCAGTGGGAGAGAATGTTGGGGACAAAATGGCAAAACCCGAAAAGTGACATAGGTTCCCTGAACTGATGAGCAATTATTTGGACTGTGTACAGTTATGGCCCTTTATTTTAATAAGCAATATTAAACTCAGGAAAAAAATGACAAAAAGACCAGAAAAGTGGTCATATTTATGAAAAAGAAAATGGGATTTACGTACTATGAGAAAATAATTCTAGTGGCAACTGAATAATTACTTTCAACAGGAATCTCTTTACAAATTCTGGATCGGGGGAACAGCATGAGATCATGACATACAGGTCAAGTTTTGAACTTTTTCTGGAAGTAGTTGTTACCTCCAGGAAGAACGTAAGTCAGTGTGATATTATTTGATAGGGTTATACACAGCGGTGTCTGCCTGTGGACGCTCAATACATGTGGAATGATGACCAGCTCTTTGCTATCATCATGGAGAGTAAAGAAAGGGAAATGGGGGGTGAAGGAGGTAAAGTGGTGGTCCTGGGGGACTCAGGCTACTGCAGAGTTTTCTTTTTTCTTTCTTTCTCTCTTTCTCTTTTCTTTTGTCTTCTTTCTTTCTTTCAAATATTTTATTTATTTATTTGAGAGAGAGAGCACAAGCGGAGTGGTGAGGGGCAGAGGGAGAGGGAGAAGTAGACTCCCCACTGAGCAAGGAACCCAATGTGGGACTTGATCCCAGGACCCTGAGATCATGATCTGAGCTGAAGTAAGACACTTAACCAACTGAGCCACCCAGGCACCCAGAGATATTTCTTAATTGGCTACAGGTGCTGTGGAAGTTGTGAGTTTGAGGAAAGAGAGAAAAAGGGTCTAAATTTATTGCTAAGACAGAGGGCCAGAGGCAGGTAATGGAAGCCCAGAGCAGGGGAGATGGGAGAAGGGTATGAAGGGCTGCCGTGGCAAGTGGGAGGTGGTCCTGGGGCAAATGGGGAAGAGGACGTAGCCACTGAATCTGCAAGGGCAGAGAGATGATGGAAAGACAAAGAACTTCCTGGCAACAAGCACTACTGAGTCATAACAACCTATTAGAAGGAGGTTGTGGGATCAGCTTTTCCAGAAAAAAAAAAAAATTAACATTAAGAGAGATAAAAGTCTTTTTTTGGATTGTTTAGGTTTTGTTTTAGATGTAGGTAGCTGGAATTTGAGGACTTCTTATTTTTCGTTTTCTGGAAGGCACATATCAGAATTATATTTTAATATAACTGTGACTTTCAGACATATATTCAGATATAACTCCCGTCTGTGTGGATTAGAATAAACATCTGAACGGAACTTTATGGATCATGAACCACGAATTTTCCTGTTACTATATCATTTCTTCCTCCCAATAACTCGGTAAGTGAGGTGTTCATGATTCTTATTCTCATTTTCTATGAAACTGTGGTTTGGAGAGCTTAAGCAACTTGCCCAAGGTCACGGGGCTTAAGTCCTGAGCCCCTCACTCCAGAGCATGTGTGGACCTCCCCGTATTTCTACAGCCATTGTAACCAAGCAGCTGTGACACATTTTCTTTGATCATTCCTCATAAAAGATATTTTTTCATTTTGATCATTACCCTCACATATTTCAAGAAAAGGTGTGGGTACTGTGCATTCTACAATAGCCAGAAATGAAAACCAAGAAGGCAGGCACTGACAGAACAGACCTTGGGCTTGGATTTTCCCACCGCATGGCCGACTTTCATCTCTCCCCTTTGGCTTGACTTTGCTCCACTTGCACAAGCTGAGAGCTTCAGTTTAAACATTTGGGAAATATTCTAAATGTGTGTGGGAAATCTCCATCCTCCTCCCTTAAGGGGGGGCCAAAATTCTCCATAAAAGAGTATATTGATTCGAACAGGACATAATCTTTGCCTCCATTTTATAAAGTTTCTTTTAATCATTCACCTAACAAATATTTATTAAGTACCTACTATGTGCCAGATAATTCTAGGCTCAAGGGACAGAATGGGAAACAAGTCAGGTAGGATAGTTGGCACTTGTACTCTAGTCCTGCACTATGCTGGTTAGTCCAATATGATGGGTCCCTAGCCACGTGTGATAGACACGTGTAAATAGACATTAAAATTACACAAAATTTAAAAATTCAGTTTAATTAGTCACACTAGCCACACTGCAAACGCTCAGTAGCCACACGTGGCTAGTGGGTACCATATTGGACAGTGCGGGAAAGCATTTTTATCGTCATAGAAAACATTACTGAACAGCACTGGTCTAGAAGAAATAGATAATAAACAATTCAGTCAGTGATGTCTGTTTGAAAATCATGAAACAATTTTAGGACTTTTCTATTATTCTTCAGTCCTTAAAAGGCATCCATATCTTTCTTTTTCAACAAACATGCCTTCTTTCATGGCCTTCTTAGTTCTTGCTTAGACCATTGTAACAACCTGGCCATTGTCTCTTTCTTCCTGAATTGTTCCTTTGTATTGTTGCCTGACTAAGCCTCCCAGTGACAATTACTTTGTTTCCCTGTTTCCTGCAGAATAAAACCCAAGCCCCTCTCACATGGCATTCAAGACTCTTTAGAATGGGCTCTCCTGACTTGTCCTGACTCATCTCATGCCATATGTTCCCTCTCTCTCCTACAACTTTAGCAACAAATTGGGTTATTGCTATCAAACCCATTACCTGCCATATCCATTCTTTGGGAGAACATCTAAATTATAAGGATACCCACAACAGTCAAACAAATAGGCCTTTTTTAGAACTTCACAGCTGAAACATGAGAAGGAAAAGGGGGGGCAGAGGTATGTGGTTACAGAGAACTGACATAGAGGTGTAAATCATCTTAGCTAATCCCGAAGAAATTCTGCAACACACAACAGTAATCAGGTAGAGCGTTATCCTCTATCCTCACCATAAGGAGGGCTACAGACAGGTAAGGAGGCGGTATAGACGCTTACGGACCCAAGCAGGAGAGCTAGGGTATTTTGGAAGAAATACACACATCAGATTACCAAGAATGGTTGATTGAAAGAAACACACACAAGAAGTGTTTTCATCTAAATGTACTTAATGCAGAAAGCCTATTCCTGTATTTTATACAAAATTTATGAAAATAGGCATGACCCTGTGTTCCCAATAAGATGCTATTGTGACTTTCTTTGGGTAGAAATGGTACAAGACAGACAGGGCTTGTGGACAGAAAAAGTACTGGATTACGAAATGTTTCCTAAACTACAGAGACTTGGGACCCACTGTCACAATCTTTAGTATTTTCTCTAATGCAACTCACTTTCTTCCTTAAATAAATTTAACTTAGAAAGAAACCTGTCCTAAGCAAGACTGTCTGTGAAATCTCAGGTTATGCTTTTTCTAATACATATTAAAATAAACACAATGATTTTGAAAAAAATTCTTCATATGCCACTTGAGCTCATTTCACTTCCATGTTGTGCTACACATACTCATATTCTCAGAAATACTGGGATTAGGAGACTGAACAATTATTCTGGCTAAGTGCTGATGTCGAAGACATTTGGACAGGGCCTCTCCTATTTTCCAGTCTGAAACACGGGGACAGGACTTTGTGTTACCCCCCCGGGGGTGGTAGGGGGGTGAAGTAGCCAACGGTGGTAAAATGTTGGTAGACATGAAGGGTTCATTCTTGATCAGCAACAACATCATTATCTTTTCTGGGGATAGTGAGAATCAATGGATGAACATTCACAGGGAGCAAAGAATTTCCAAATGTCTACTGTAGTTATCAGTCCTTTGTAGAGGAGTAAACAATGGAGGAGGAGACCACCGGGCAGTCTCTTTGGCAGCAATGGGCTCCTGGAAAAGGCTGATGGGGTACAGGTTTGTGGGTGGCCGCAGGGGGCCCTGTTGGCATCTTCTAGCCTCTGTGCTGACAGGCTACCTCGTCTGTGTCTAGTCCAGAATTCCAGATGCTGCAGTGAGATGGCAGCAGCTCAGCGAGGGTGCGAATGCGAAAATGCTCACGTCAACGAGGCACAGGCTCGGAACTCCTGGACTGGGTTCCTGCTAATGGCACAGGGCTGCCTCGAGGGCCGCCACATGAGATCATCTGAACTGGACTCTACAGGGACTCAGCTGGGCAGCGCCTCTGCAGCTTTTGTCAGAGGCTTATTTTTCTTGCAAAAAAAAAAAAAAAAAAAAAGAAAGAAAGAAAGGCGGGGGGAGAAAAACCTGACTCCCCAAATGAAGGGGGCTTTCTGTAACTCTTCTGCCATTTTTCTCTCACCTCTATAGCGTAGCTGAGCTCTTAGAAACCCGGTGTGTTAAAGCACTTCAGCAAAAAGCCAGGCAATTGCAAGCCCCTTCTCACAGCTGTTAATGGTTGTCGATGAGCAGGCAGACACAGGGCTGGAAGGAAGGGAGCCAAAAATAACTCCACAGCAGTATTTTCCAGGATTCAATAATTCCTGGTGCTGGAAAGAGGGAGCTTAAGGAACTGAAGTACAGCTCTGTGAAAACAGTGAAGAGGCTGGAGGGACGGAGGCCATGGGCTGCTGCCTGTAGAACCCAGTCCTCACATAGCAGGACTTGTAAGGGCTTTCTCAGGAACCTGGCATCTGAGAAAGACTAAAATGGGGAAATGGAAAGACAAGGTCAGGAGGACGGATGTTGGAAGTGACCTGAACTCAGCCCCCTGCGTCTTAGGTCCTGGGGCACGCATGAGGGGAGCTTTGTGTGTGTGTGTGTGTGTGTGTGTGTGTGTGTGTGTGTGTGTGTGTGTGTGAGTGTGTGTTTGCGCGCGTGTGTTTTATATGGTACGCTTCATGAATTTATGTG
Organism: Ursus arctos; assembly: GCF_023065955.2. NCBI lineage: Eukaryota > Metazoa > Chordata > Mammalia > Carnivora > Ursidae > Ursus > Ursus arctos. The sequence continues at coordinate 66,771,257 of NW_026622797.1, read as the reverse complement.
TCATCCTCGCGCTGGGGCCATGCTAATCTTCTCTGTGTCGTTCCAATTTTAGCATATGTGCTGCTGAAGCAAGCACTTCTTAGTGTGGGTTTTTAATCTGCGTTTCTTTGGGGGATTTACAAACCCAACCCATGATCAAGGAACCATTTTAGACTTAGAAACCCTGCCCTCGACTCCCAGCCTGGATAGGGTTGCCTCCCTAGTACCTTTCCACTCAACATGCCCTCTCTTTCATAGAGATTTGGAGCCCTGTGGGCTTCAGGAACTCAACGTTTTCGTTTTTCTATCATCCTGCCTCCGTTTATGTTTTTACATCATATCTCAATCTCACCAGCCATCTTCCCAAGAATTGTAGTCACATTATTTTTTTGGTTTTCTTTTTCTTTTCTTTTCTTTTTAAGATTTCATGTTTAAGTAATCTCTACACCCAACACAGGGCTCCAGCTCACAACCCCGAGATCAAGAGTTGCACGCTCCACCGACTGAGCCAGCTGGGCGCCCCATGCTTTGCTTTTCATTTTAACGATGCATACGCATAATGGAGGAGTCTTTTCCCTGACGTTTTCACTGTCACTCAATTCAGATTGGCATGTGTCTCTCTTACATCGTTCTACCTGCTCTCTGAAAGTTTTGATACTCTTCGTGAGTAAAACTGAGTCTCCAAACAGCACTTCCATTTGAACCATAGACTTGATCTTTCCGGGCTCGGCAAACCATCACCCACTCAGAACCTAGACAGGGAAGTGGCAGATGATTCAAGCTTCATTAGGAACAAGTCATGCCAAAGTAACTTCGTTTCTGGTTTTGATAGGATTACTGCTCAGAGAATGCAGTAGAAATAGCATCCCAGGATTGCAGCAAGGCAGTTATCTCTTCAGTCACTCTTTGAAAAATATGAAAAGATGGGGTCTGGAAGGTGGTAAAATTAAGTGACCAGTAGTTGGATGATGGATCAATGTCAACTTCAACCTGAAGGAAAGTGTGGTGACATGACCCAGGCTTCTGTCGTCTCTGTTACAGTTAAGTTCTATATCTGACTAGGAAACGATGTGGGTGGCAAGCTGGTCAGATACTTCAGGAGAGAGAATTAAGATCCCCAAAATGACCACAGACTGATATTATGGGGTAAATTATAAAGATCCATTTTAACAAAAATAGACATCAAATCCTACATGGAGATTAAAAAGTCAACTTTGTAAGGACAGGATGGAAAAGTGCTGGCTTAACAAGGTGAGTCAGGACAGTGACACAGATGCCAGGAAACTTAGCACAATCCTGGGCTACCGCAGGAGATGCATAATGCAGGAACAGGGTTACAGCTTTACTCTATTCTTTACTCTTCAGATCACATCGAGACTCTAGTATTCAGTGCTGTATGTTAACAGCAGGCCTGACCAACAAGGATCGTGAGAGCACTGAATCCATGTGATACAGAACCAAGCCCGTAAATCCTGAGAAAGTAAGATTTACAGGGCCCACTTAAGAGCTGTCTTTAGAGAGCCAATGGGCTATTACGAGAAGAAGAGAGGAAATTTGGCCTCTTTCATTCCAGAGGGCATAAATAAGATCATAAATAAAAATGTAAGGGAGCAGATAACCGCTACAAATGAGGAAGAATTTTCTAGTAAGCGCAGATGACAAAATGGAAGCAGCTCCTGAGTGGTGGTGAGCTCCCCATTGCTGGAAGTGTTCCAGCAGAGGTTGGAGAGCTACCTATGTCATTATAATAAAAGGATTCCAAACTGGATGGGAGATTGGACTAGGTGACTCCTAACATGACTTATTTTCTAACCTGTAATCCTTGACACTCCTCACTGTTCCCCACAATCATTAAGAGGAGTTATGGTTCTTAGTATCCCTTAAACACTTCATACAAAAACTGACAAAGAAGAAAGACAAGGTTGATAGTATTTTCATTTACTCTGAATACCACTGGCAAAATATATGGCCTTGTGAGTTGGCAAAACAAACAGAGCTTTCTTGAACTTCCCCAAGTCTCCTGTGAGTCTATGAATGACATATCCTTCAAGCTACTTTAGTTTGGAATGCTGTCCTAGTCCAACCAGTCTGCTGAGATCATGAACATTTACAGAGAACACAGGGAGTCTTCATAGGATGTAATGGAAGGCAGTATTAAAAAAAAATAAAGAAGTCAGTGATTTCCTAAGTATATAAGTTTTCAAAGGCCATCAGACCTATTCAACAAAAATTCAACTGTATAGTTGCAGAACCTTGAAATTAAACAAAAGCAGACTTAGCAGACTGAGTTTCAAGACATTTATACAGGCGTTGTTTCCAGACATGATTTTCCCGTACTGAACAAGTAAGCTCTTTCTATTTAGACCTGTCAGAGGAGCTAGTGTAGTCAGTCACATGGACCTACAATTTTGTTTGAATGGAAAGCGGCGTGCCCCATCTTGTATTTTTCTGGGCTTGACATAACACCCACTTAATAATATCGTAAAAGTTGTACACACCCTGCCATTCTATACACCTTGAAAATGGCAGGAGAAAATAGCCCGAAGGCTTTCCTCCTTAATAATCTCTTGGACAGGTTTTAGTACTGAACCAGGTAATCCTGAAATCTTTGCTAATGAGAGGAAAAGAAACCAGAAGACCTGACCACAAGTAGAAGAGATGGTGGACACAAGGCAAGGAAAGAAGTGAGATGAGGTACAGGACTCGCTCTAAAACATGGCAGTGAGTACTGTGATTTACTCATGGTTGATACTCACGGTTGCTCTCTCTCACTTATCAAGAATGGTCAGAACTTATGAGAGAACACAACTCTGTACCACAAACCTGAGGCCAAGGCAAAAGAGATGCTCGTGCAATGATGGGGCCAACAAGGTTCCTGGAGATCACTCATTCTAGCTCCCATGTAGCCATCTGTTTCCTGTGCTAGTGCTTAGGACTCTGAATCTGGGTTGGAATTTTTTGGGTAGTTTTCCCAGGTCTGTGACCTTGCTATCTCATTAATGATTCTAACTCAAACTCTAGACACAAAGTTGAGATGAACAATTGAACTAGGGCTTCCTGTTGTGGAGCTGGCAGTGGAGGGACCTTCTCTTGACACTGGCCTTTGATCACGGATGGCCATGCTGGTGCAGAGGCTGCCCCTCTAAGTTCTATTAAGACAGAGCAGGAAGAAAGCTTTGGATGCTAAGATGACCATGCTCTTTCAGAAATCTTTAACTCAAAGCAAGTTACAATTTCAAATAATATCATACATTTTTTTTCCCCAAAAAGGATTGAAGTAAATCCTAAGATCCAAAAATAACCTTCTAATACAGACTGAGGAACCCATGGGGGCTAGACTCTATAGGACCCAGGGAATTGTACAATTCAATAACTGGTTAGAAAAGGGGCCCAAGTGTGCATGAAGCATAAAAGAGGCTGAATTTCAGTAAGGTTTGGACCAAGAGACAATTGTATTTGAAGTAAGTAACAGTAGGAGCTGGAAATGAAATTTGCGCCAACTAGAGCCGACCTAAACCTGCTTGACATTATGCCTAGTGGAGGACTACCCAGTGGGCATGCTGGGTATCTCAAGGGGGAATCTGAAGCCTTTTTCTTACCATGAATGGTGATGATGACCATGAACGGAAGACCCATGTCCCATGTACCAGGTATTCAGTCCCACCCTTCAGACCAGTCATCCTATCCCAAGGAGCTAGGCTTAGGGGTTTAGGGACTTGCCCAGGGCTAAAGTGGTTAGTGTGGGAGCTGTTGCTTTCAAGAGGCTACTCTCTCTACTCCTCCTGCTACCTCCTGCTTCATGAAATCTGTGCTCTTCAATAAGAACTACTCCAGGCCAGAGAGCAGGGGTTGCCTGAGATAGGGAGAAAGAGATTCTGGGACTAGGCCTGAGGTAGACATTGGCATTCTCGATTTTCCAGTAATCTGTTATGTGAGTCTGAGTATTTCTTGGTCTTTCTTTGAAAGACAAAATTGTATCAGGTCCCTTGTGTAGATGAGCCCCTCAAAGGAACTAATAAATGTCTACAAAATGCTGGAGTGCTAACACATAGACACATAGACACAGAGACACACACACCGTAGGTATGTGCATCCTGCCGAAGCTGGGGAGGTGGATAATAGAAAAACATCTGTGGTTATAACATAAAAACCTTACCCCACGGACTCTGCCTGTTTACTCTGTCCTAAGGCATTCGAGTTTTAGAACTTGCATATTTTTCCTTCCGTGGAAGTAATGCTGTTGATGTGGCTTTAAAAAATTGTGGTAAAAAACATGTACCATAAAATTTACCATCACGATCATCTTTAAGTGTACAGTTCAGTAGTGTTAAATACATTTACGTTGTTGTGAAACAGATCTCCAGAACTTTTTTATCTTGAAAATCTGAAACGCTAGAACCATTAAACAAACCCTCTTTCCCCCTACCCCCTGGCCCTGGTAACCACCATTCTATCTGTTTCTGTGAATCTGATTACTTTAGGGTATCTCACATACACGGACTCATAGAGTATTTGTCTTTTTGTGACTGGTTTCTTTCACTAACGTGGCTTTTGAAAGTAACCCAGGGCGATGGGAAGAAAAGGTACGAAGAATGAGGGGGAGAGGGCAAATCCATCTCCCCTTGGTTTCTGGTGTTGGCCGGAAAGGATGTTCTCCTCGAGTGTTCTCTTGGGCTGAACCACAGCGGGCGGAATGTACTACAGTTGCAGACAGAGGGTCCTCCAGGCAGAGTGGGGTCAAGGCCTATCATCCCCACCAACAAGCGTCTACTGAGGGCCCTAGTTATTGGAGTCCCCATTTTAAGTACACTTTCTGAAGTCCACAGAACCTCAGCAATTTTTGAAGAATTCTCATGAAAAGCTCTCAGCATCTTCCTGGGGGAGGAAGACTCTGAATAAATAAGGCCTCATTATTTTAAGAGCAGCCTCTGTCGGAATCTTGGCGGGAGAGCAGAAGAGGCAATGGAATGCGAATGAATAGTTTCAAAGCTGCCAGAGCCTGCTCTTGAGGAACGAAATATGCTTAGAATGTGTGTCCCCCATGGACGCAGGCGTGGGGCATAGAAGGAAGGGAAATTTGGGTTCAAACTGAAAGACAGCCTGTGGAATCTGGTCACATGTCAAAGGGGTCATTGGCAAAAAATGTCTGGGAACCACTGTTACACTCCAGTTGAACCTTGCAGGGCCGCCCCCATCAACACTGTCTCACATGTCGCTGTGAATAGGGCCACATCTTCAGCACAGATTCCTTCTTTCCCACCAAAACTTCCATCCAGCACCCAGAACCAGTGGGGCCTTTTACAGCAGCTCCACATGGGAGCCAGACTCTTAGAGTCAGAAGATAGGGTGAACTCTGAGGTCACCTTTTCTTCTGAGCTGACAGAGCTCAACTTGCCAGTAGGTTTACTTGTAAATTAAAAAAAAAATTCTATGGAAAGACTTATCCAAGGCAACCCTAGTTATCCTTGTACAAGCCTGCTGTGAAATTCTCAGTAGATCTTTATGTTTTTGCCTTTTCCCTCCACCTGACTGCTGATCACCCCCTGATCTTGCCATCCACCCACCCAAACCCGTGTTTCCTCTCTTAAACCTGCTCCTCGGGCAGACTTTCCTTCCCACCTCAGTTCAAGGCAATGCCTATCCTGCTGGTTTTGCAGCCAAAAACCTCAGTCATCTTGGATCCTTTTCTTTCTCTCATATCCCACTTCCAATCAGTTAGTGGGAAATTCTGGCAGCTTTGCCTTCAAAACAGAGTCAGAATCCAAACCTTTGCCTTGCCTCCCTGCTGCATTCTTGTCTAAATCACTTCTTGCTTGGGTTATTGCAGGAGATGCTTAACTAGTATCCCTGCTTCTGCCCTTGTCCCTTGCCCAGCCTATTCTCAAATCTAGCATCCAGAGCCATCCTTTAGAAAGACACACTGGATTACACCACTGTTCTAGCCAGAATCTCCCCAAAGATTCCCATTTCCCTGAGTTGAAGCCAGTCACTAAGTGGTCCATCAGGCGCCCGGTGATCTGTCTCCTCCCCACCCTAGCTCTCACTCTGGTCGCTGTGTGTTGCCTGCTTGATGAGACCTTTCTGAACTACTGTATCTAAAATTTCAACTGCTGTCCTCATTAACTATTCATCTCCCTACTGTATTTTCCCCCATAACACTGATCACCAACTTACGTCTTCCTGTTTACTGTATGCAAACCCTACAGGGAACATAAACTGTGTGAAGGTATTGGGCTTATATGTACACAGTCAGTGCTCAGGGCAAATCTGTCGAACAGATGAATGGCTCCTTCCGACCATTCAGGTCTCAGCTCAAAGGCCGCCTTCTTGGGGCAGCCTTCCCTGGCTACCCTCTCTCAACCTGCCCCTCCCTTGATGGCTGTTTATCATATCACCCTGTTTATTTTGCTTTTAGCACTGACCACAATCTCAAGTTATCTTGTTTTCTTTTTTTGTTTTCTCCACGAAAATGTAGGCCCAGGAGAACTCCAATTTACTCTGTCCTAGCCTGTGCTGTACCCCCAACGCTTAGAACAGGGCTGGGGCCCAGAGAAGGTGCTCTGTGAATGCTTCCTGAGTGAACAGAGCACTTTCATGACAAAATCAATCCACATCGATTATTTGTTTGCCTTGATTTTTTTAACTTGAAAATTTCAATCTATAGAAAAAAAAAAGAAAGAAATATACATTCATATACCATGAATCTGGATCCACCAACTGTTCAATTTTTCTAAATTTATGCACTGTCTTCTCTATACTATCAACATGTACACACACACATACACACATGTATACATTTCTTTCCAGAACCACTTGAAAATAAATCATGACATTTCACCCCTAAATATTTCAGCATACATCTCTTGAGAATGAGAACATTCTGTATAACGAAGTACCATTTTCCTACCCAAGAAAAGTAATGTTGATATAACATTATAAACTAATATACAGTCAGTCTATATTCAGGGTCTCTGATTTGCTCCAAGGATGTCCTTAACAGATTTTTTATTTTCAATCTGCGAGCCAACCAAAGATCACCTACCTATTGTATTTACCTAGGATAGTCCCTCATCATTCTGTCTTTCATGACAGTGATTTTTTTTTAATGATTTTTTATTATATTATGTTAGTCACCATACAGTACATCCCCGGTTTCCGATATAAAGTTCGATGATTCATTAGTTGCATATAACACCCAGTGCACCATGCAATACGTGCCCTCCTTACTACTCATCACTGGTCTATCCCATTCCCCCAACCCCTCCCCTCTGAGGCCCTCAGTTTGTTTCTCATAGTCCATAGTCTCTCATGTTTCATTCCCCTTCTGATTAACCCCCTTTCTTTATTCCTTTCTTCCCCTACCGATCATCCTATTTCTTATGTTCCATAGATGAGAGAAATCATATGATATTTGTCTTTCTTTGCTTGACTTATTTCACTTAGCATTATAACCTCCAGTGCCGTCCATGTTGCAACAAATGTTGAGAACTCATTCTTTCTGATGGCTGAGTAATATTCCATTGTATATATGGACCACAACTTCTTAATCCAGTCATCTGTTGAAGGGCATCTCGGCTCCTTCCACGATTTAGCTATTGTAGACAATGCTGCTATGAACATTGGGGTGCATATGGCCCTTCTCTTCACTACGTCTGTATCTTTGGGGTAAACACCCAGTAGTGCAATGGCTGGGTCATAGGGTAGCTCAATTTTTAACTTTTTAAGGGACCTCCACACTGTTTTCCAGAGTGGCTGTACCAACTTGCATTCCCACCAACAATGTAGGAGGGATCCCCTTTCTCCACATCCTCTCCAACAATTGTTGTTTCTTGCCTTGTCTATTTTTGCCATTCTAACTGGCGTAAGGTGGTATCTCAGTGTGGTTTTGATTTGAATTTCCCTGATGGCTAATGATTTTGAACATTTTTTCATGCGTCTGTTAGCCATTTGTATGTCTTCATTGGAAAAGTGTCTGTTCATATCTTCTGCCCATTTTATGATTTGTTTATTTGTTTCATGTGTATTGAGTTTGAGAAGTTCTTTGTAGATCTTGGATACCAGTCTTTTATCTGTAGTATGACAGTGATGTTTTTGAAAAGTTCAGGCTAGCTGTTTTGAAGAACATCCCACAGAGGATGTCTAGTCATAGGACCAGATGCAAAACTTAATCTGACTTATTCTTATATTCTGTGTGGTTTACTAACCAATATACAATGAGTTCATTTTTTTCTGTTTAAGTTTTTAGGTTTGCTGCTTTTTGTCTTTTTGCCTACCCTTTTATTTTTTGACTACGTAAAACATTTAAATGGTTCAAAAATCAACATCAAATAAAAAGATACACTCAGAGGGTCACTCTCCTCCCAAACCTTTCACACTCTTTTCACCCTCTTTCCATGGGTTACTTTTTTCATAATTCTTTATCTTTGGTTTCTTTTTATAAAATCTGCCAATGTGTGTATACACATATATGCTTGTAAGTTATACATATACTTGTATACATTATAAATATACATTCTTTTCTTCCCTTTTTCCTTGCACAAAAGGGAGCACACCATACATAGTGTCTGTGCTCTTCTGCATCTTATTTTTGTCTTCTAAAATATATCCTGGAAATTACTCCATATCAGTTCATGGAGCTCTTCTTTTTTTTCTTTCTTATGACTGAACGGTACATGGTTATGTGGTTGTACATATGCGGATAATCTTGCACATGCGTTGTTCTATATTTGTACAAATCCGTAATTTTTTTAGTGGATTGTTATGGACTGACTTACATCTCCCACCGAAACCCACAGTTTGAAGCCCTAATCCCTTCTGTGACTGTATTTGGAGATGGGCTCTTAAAGGTGGTAATTAAGGTTGAATGATGCTCTAAGGTGAGGCCTTGTCTCACAGGACTGGTCTCCTTGTAAGAAGAGAAGAGACACCGGTGCCCCTCTCTCTGTGCACAGAGGAAAGGCCATGTGAGGACACGGCGAGAAGGTGGCTGCCTCCAGCCTCTAGAACTGTGAGAAAATACATTTTGTTTTGTTTACATTTTGTTTAACACATTTTACCCAATCTGTGGTATTTTGTGATGGCAGCCGGAGCCGACCAATACATGGGTATTAGAAGAATTAAATACTGCAGTCCTCCCATGTAAACAAACTAGAGTTGATTTAAGAAGAAAATCACTTCAAAAAAAACTTGAAAGAGGAGACATTTCTGGAGGTCCCCGAGGAGGAAGCAAGGAAGAACCAGCAGTCTGTTGGCCGTACAGGAGACAGGAGTTTGCCTACGAGGTAAAAGTTGTTTTAAACACGGCCGTGAGCCCTACAGGTGCAGACCCATTAGAGCGTCACTTTCTATTCTGACTCATTCTTCTGAAATCTCAATCGTACACGTGTCAGTGGTCTTCTTGCAGATTTTGGGCATGATGGAGGGGAACCACCTTATTACTGCAGGGCCCCCGTGAACAGCCCCTCTGACACGGGAAACATGGAGAGGAATGAAAGCCATGTAAGTTCCAGGAGCACCCAGGGGTCTAGGCTGTTCAGGATCCGGGGGTAACTTTGTGGTGTCTTCAGTTAAAGATGAAAGATGCCTTTTACTGTTAGTTTTGTAAAATGCCATCATCCCTCTGATTCATACAAAAACATGTCCTTATTACTGAACATTCTGACACATCTCTGGACATAATCTGTATACAACCACAGCCTGATGTAAATACTAAAAGTTATTGAGTAACTTCCCAAAGCAGACCTTTAGAGATATTTATATATGTTGGAAAATACCTATGAAAGGACCCTCCTTTTCTTCAGTTTCAGTACTTGTACACTAGGCTGACAGGAAAGCAGGGACACTCTTCACATCCTCTCCTTCCTTCATAGCTGCATAAGGTTTGACGGGAGGGTGAGACTTCCCTTCTCTATCTGGGGATGCATAAGGTCAGAGACTTGGAAAACATCTGAGCTATTTCCATTTAAAATAATGCTAGTGATTTCCAGAAGTGTCACTCCAGAAAACATGCAAGAAGGCAAGGGCATCTGTAAGTTTCAATGACCAAGGTCAAGTTAAAAATGAAAAAGAGGGCTTAAACTTTTAATAAGAAGGAACTAGAAGAAATCTCTTCCCTCTATTGCTTTTTGGTTGTTTTTCACTTAACCAATGAGACTGTGAGTACAAGTTTGTTCAGCCCAAGTTAAGGACTTGAGTTTCTTAGGAGAATGCAGACCCTTGTACTGGACAGAAGGGACCAGAAAGCATGGGGGGTGACCTGGCACTTCTAGGGAAAAAACAAATGAGGCCCACAGAACCTCTGAAATCACATATAAAGTCATATTTGAAGTTTTATTCTTCCAATATTATGCTCCATACTTCACTTGGTTTTCCTTTTTTCCTTCCATTCTATCCACGGAACTGTTCAAATAACCCGTTTATTATTACAGAAATGTAATAATGCATACTGTAGGAAGTGGAAAATGCGGACAAGCACAACAAAATCCATCACAGTCTCCCATTCACAGGTCACCACTGTTAACATTTTATCACATGTCCCTATGGCTCTTTCTACACACACACACACACACACACACACACACGTATCTTTTAACCAAACCAAGATCACACTGGGTGTATCATTCCCCAGTCTGCCTTTTCCAGTTATCACCACCTTTCCGTTTCAAGAATATTTCACCTAGTTATCTAGACCACATTTGAATTTCTCCAGTTTCCTCCCACAAGTTATATAAATGGTTGTCCAAACCAGTAACCACTCCAGGACCATATCCTGCATCTCGTTTTTAAATCCCTTAAATCTTGTTTAATTTAGCATTGTCCCATTTTTATGACACTGACTTACTGAAGAAATCAGGCCATTTGTCCTGTAAACAGTCCCACCCCCTGGATTTGACCTGTTGCTTCCTTCGTGGTGTTGTTAAGCCCATTTCTCTCATCTTTGACTTTCCTCTAATTGGAAGCTAGATAAAAGGCTTTATGAGGTCAAGCTACACACCGAATACATCATTGGGGATGATGTGTATTTCGTGAATATTTGCATCAGAAGACATGTGACACCTGGTTGGCCCACCAGGAGTGATGCTCAGATTGGTCCCTGCCTGTGTAGGCGTGAAGGCAGTGTGTGTGTGTGATGTACTTGGTGTCTCTGCGTTGCTTTGTATGACAATAATATCCATCAAACATTCATCATCACGGTTCTAACCCTAAGTGATCACCTTTGCCTGAATCTGTTCCTGGCATTTAAAAACACGTGCTACCAGGTTACAAATCAGCTGAGGCAAGGGCTTTGTGCTCTAGAAATTTGTATCTCCCTGTGGGTCCTTGTATGCAGGTGTGTTAAGTAAGATCTGATGCTCGTAGTAACACTCAGGAGGCATACTCCCTAAAAGGTGACTTAGGGAGCACCTCTCTACGTAACCTCAGTGAGATAAACTGTTGGAGATGAGATATTTGCCAAATTACTGAAGGTAAAGTGAAAGCCAGTAATCCTGAGTGAACCTCATTTTTCGTAGAGAAACCAGCAATGGGGGGTTGAAGGGTTGGAGTCAATCTCAGTCCCTGCCTGCCCCCTTTTCTCTTCTCTTTTCCGAGGATCACCACTTCCTGGTGATTTCGGCCATCATCTACATGCCAGGGCTCCTCAGCCCTGCCTCTTCTGTTGTGCACTCTCAGTGCCTTGGGTAGATGGAAGGCACTGCAGATCCGTATCAACGTGCCAGGGCCTTTTTCTCCACCTGTGTGTTCACACATCCAATTTTCTGGAATCTGTGGAAGGTGCTATCATTCTCCCTGTCCTTTCCCCGGGGCACAGACTTTTCTCAGCTCATGTTAGGATCAGGGTGAACCTCCGGGCTGTGCCCTCTGCATGGAGTGGTTTGTTGTTCCATTCAAGAACCATTCCATTGCTAAACAGATATTCCTTTTTTTTTTTTAGAGATTTTATTTATTTATTTGACAGAGAAAGACAGCCAGCGAGAGAGGAAACACAAGCAGGGGGAGTGGGAGAGGAAGAAGCAAGCTCCTAACGGAGGAGCCTGATGTGGGGCTCGATCCCAGAATCAGGGATCACGCCCTGAGCCGAAGGCAGATGCTTAACGACTGCGCCACCCAGGCGCCCCTAAACAGATATTTCTTAAACTCTTTTTCATGATGTTACTTCTTGGCTTCCATTTCAGTGATTTTCTACTGCTTATCTGGTCAAGATGAAATTCTTTTGTCTAAATTTTATTTTTCATACTAAGGCCCCATGGAATCTGACCATATTTTGAATTATTTCCCTAAATCTGCCATTTGTGCTGACTGAAGCTGACTCCTCAGTGTCCTGTGAATGCTTCCTTTTGGGCCTTGGCCATGCCAGTGACCTCTCCTGGAGGATCTCTCCCCCTGTTCTCCCCAAGAAAGTCCTATTGGTCCTGTGAGTGTTCGTTTTTGGTGGTCTAAACATTGCGGAGGAGATGAAAGGAAAATCCTGCCCTTTCCCACATTACAAACAACGGCCAACACAACTTGGCAGCTACAGTGAATGCTCTTGAATTGTTCAGCTTTGATTTCATTGGTTTTATCTTGATTCTTCAACAATATTGCAAGCTCTTTGAAGGAAATGATCTTGCCTTATATTTTTAAGTTAATCCCCCAAAGAAGTGACCTACGAAAGGGTCATGTGTTCCATTCCTCTGCTCCTATGAACTGCTTTGCTTAAGCCACCTTGTCCTTTATGAATATCTGCTTTAAACACACCACACATATACACCCCAACTCCTCTGAAGGTAATTCTGTATTTTTTTGTACCTTATTCTGGTGTTTAGCAACTTACGCTGCCATAAAGTTCTCCTTTAATATAGCCGAAATCCCTCAGATGCAGCGAGGATACTATTCTTCTGTTCTGTGAGTGAGAACATCTGGTCAACATTTACTGTAACCGCTTTAAACAGGAGGCACGCAGATACTTTGCTAAACAGAACTTTGAAAGGTCATCGCACTTCTATGAACATCTTGTAAATCTGATGGATTTAAGTCATCCCCCAAATCTCCAGAGTTATAAAAGGTGTGCCTCAAATACCTTTCAGTATCCTGCTAATTTCCCCACACTATGAAGTTCTTACCCCAAATCCTGATGTTCCACAGCCCTAGTCTTCCCACCTTCCCACTGCAGGACACACAGTTCAACTCCTGGGCGACTACAGCTTCTCGAGGGAGAAAAAAGATTCCCACGGTCTAAGGTATCTCCAGGGAAGGAAGAAGCACTCTGCTACTAGAGTGCTCATCTCTACGTGGCAAGACCCTTGAGAGTCCTGTCTTTTTAGCAGACGTTTTCCTGGCCCTTTAGTCACTTTTCTGTTTTCCCCACCCTTCTCTTTTTGTAAAGAATGAAATAAGAATAATAGATCAGTTGCGAGATCCTCAGAAGGCCTCTGCGAACAGATCCCTGAAGTGACTTGCACACATCATTGCATTCCAACCCACGTCACTCAACACGGCTCAGCCTCCATGCGTGTGGCTGCTGCTCTCACAGACCTGCCCTGCCCTACTCTGTTCTGCTTGCTGCTGCTGCCTCCACAAAGGGTATCACCTCTACACTGTCTTCAGGAAGAATAATCTGTCAACAGCCTTTGCAAATCAAGAATTAAAAAAGAGGGACACCTGGGTGGCTCAGTCGGCTCAGACCTGCCTTTAGCTCAGGTCATGGTCCCAGGGTCCTGGGATCGAGTCCCGCATCGGGCTCCTTGCTCAGCAGGGAGTCTGCTTCTCCCTCTGCCTGCCGCTCCCCACCCTGCCCCCGGTTGTGCGTGCTCTCTCTGACAAATAAATAAATAAATAAATAAATAAATAAATAAATAAATAAATAAAATCTTTAAAAAAAAGAGAAAAGAAAAAAGAAAGCAACAGAGCAAAAATGAAGACTCAGAAATAATCAGAAAAAATGAGTCGCAATGATATTTAATACCATCCTTTATAAAGTAGAAGACAAAAGAGATATTTGCTACTTCAGCTGTAATTGTGACCTTCTGTATCCTTCCTTTGATTTTCTTCTAAACACAGGAATCTTTCGTTGGCTAAATCCCAGCATTTTTTTTTTTTTTAACTCTTGGGCCAACTTTTTGGCTTGCTTGGGAACAGCTGCCGGTATTTCTTTTTGCTGCCAGTCAGTCAAAAAATGTGCTCACGTTGGAGGCCTGGCTCCATCCCACCCAGGGTGCTGAATGCATTAACTTTTTCGCACACAGTCTTTGCCAGGCTGCACACAGAAGTCCATCTCAGACAGTAAAGCTCACTGAATCATCAGCTAGCTTGGAGCTGGTGCCAATGTCGGGTAGGGAGACTGTCAACATATTTTAGGAGTCTATGGCAAAGTGATAAATTTTACTATATGCACCGAGTTCATAGGAAAAAGAACACTTCTGAGATATCAGGAAACCGAAAGTGCCATTATTTAATTGCTCCACTCCTGAAAGCAAAAACAACGCAACCTTTGATCTAGTCTGTGATTTGGTTAAAAACCAAAACAAACAAGAATAGAAACATAAGGTATTTACTGATGACTGCCAACAATTTTATTTTACTTTCTTTGTGCTTCTAAGAGCAGCCTTTTCTACTGACAACCACACACCACTCCAATGCCTGGATATGATCCCTTTTATTAAGAAATTCCTGAATCAATTTCCTGGTTTACAGCTTGTCCAACCAAGAATCCAGGTGTTCTCACCATAAGAAGGGTCTCTTTCAAAAGCTGTCTGCTTGTATAACCGTACACCCAACAGAAATGTCACGGACACCCCAACAATAGAGCTGAAACCTGAGGCAGTTTGGTGACATTCCAACTTTTTGAATGGAATGTGAATCCATTAAGATTATTAGGTAACTTTACTGATATCCTCAAATTTGTGCCAAGTGTTAAAGCTGCCAAAGAAAAGCCAGAATAAAAACTGACTCTTGGATTCCAACTCTGAGTATTTTGGTGTGGAAACTGTATTTTCTTGTAACTCATTTTAAAAAACACACCATGATTTCACTGTTTAATTGCAATCTCAGTTTTCAGGAAGCAAAGAGAAACAAGATACATAATCGATGTTTCTCTTCCGTTCGGCTTTCAGCCTAAATGGTCCTGTGCTTTTATTGGCAAAGTAGGACAGGTAATAACAGTGAACAAGAAACCTATTCTAAGAAGAACTGGCTCAAGTGAAGTGCCACTACATCATGAGTGACTCAACCATCTACTCAAGAGTGATTACTCTGCAACGATGAAGCCATGCTAATTGGACAATGGCTTGCTGCCAGTTCATGTTGGCATGACCTACAATACCCTTGGCTGACGGCCATGATGTTTCTCTAGCACACTTTTTTTTTTTTTTTGTAATCTGGATGGGAAGTGGAAATAATTTTTAAAAACTCTCCCCAGTGCTATTTAACTTCTTGTCATGAATTAAAAGTTTAATTAAGTACCCTGTTAAAGGCATGGGTTCTATGATTAAATATGACAAAATAATAGTTATGATTACTGATCAAGTGACGAACTTTACAGCTCTGAACTTTGTCTTTAAAGCTATTATTAATCTTAATTGAAATAGCTAAGAGACTCCATAATAGGGGAAAGAAAGAAATGTAAAGGATATTTAATACATATATACGGAGGAGGTTTAAAATGAATAGATGTGCCAGTAACTAATTTTATAAAATGTAATGCAAACAACTTTACTGTTAAGGCTTTGTTGAAGTCCATTTAAAAATGTTGACTACTGAGGTCATCTCCTATGATCTAGGGATAAATAGGTATAGTGAAAAGAATCCTTAAACTGGCTTTGAAATCAGGTCACTTAAAAATAATTTTTAGATATGTCTTAGTTTTTGTCAACTCAACTCCTTCTACTATGCCAAAATAGGAGCACATTTCTGCTAAGTTTCTTTAAATAGGACTTACTGGCCTCGGGATTTAAAAAAATGTAAGAGGTTTGGAAACAGCTTATGCATTTCAGTTTTAAAATTAGCTATTGCTGTGGCTATTTTCACACCAGATTTCCCTCCCTCTGTATCAGCACCATTGAGCAGCCTTTGGAGGTGGGATCACAATAGTATTAGCTCTTCTTCTCTTGGCTTCGCTTTATTACACCCCCATTTGAGACCGAGGCCCAGATTTCAGGGCTGGAAGTCACCTTTGTGTTACTATAAATAAGTTCTGCCTTTAGGCATTTCAAAATTATCAGCATGGTTCTAGGCCTTGAAACCTTCTTACCTGCCAGCAAGTAGTTACCTGGAATATTTTGACTTATTATTTATTTGCTTTTTTTTCATCTGCTGCCAAGTCTCACTAATGCAACCTGGAAAATTGCACCACAGCTTTTAATGAGGATTCTGAGGTAAGAGCCATTTCATCAGAGAAGACTGTGCTTTCCTTTTATGGGAATAATAACATCTCCTGTGTATACAGCGCCATCCTTCCAAGAAGTCTAACAGATCACATTTCAACAATCTGAACAGCAGCCCTGCAAGTCAAGCTGGTCACCAGTATTGCTACTCCCTACAAACTCATATTCAAATTGAGGTCATTAAATGCAAAACGCTAAAACCTTCGGAAATGGTGAGAGAGCAATAATCGGAATCTTCTACCACTTGCTTGTGTTCTAGGTAATCAAACAGCCCAGTGGTTCTACAGCTCTTTGACTGTCATCTCTTGCAAGACTGATTCTGAAAAGTCAGGGAGAATTCACAAAGATGAGTAGAAGAAGTGAGCTCGCTCCTCTTGTGAAATCCTGTGGTTCTTTCCTTTCCTGACTGGTTTGCCTCTCATCTCCACGGCCTTTCCTTGCCTCTCAATCCAAACATTTCTCCTCTCTTTCTGATCAGTAGGATTTATTCTCTCCCTCCGGCAGGAACCTACATCCAAGGGCTATGAACAGCACAAGGTCAGACCTCGGAGATCATTTTCAGATAAGGACGTGCCTTGCTACGCTGAGTCTGCCCACTTGCTCGGTAGATCCCATCCTCTTTCAAGTACCTAAGAGCATTGTTTAGCAATTGGTCTTCTGTCTCCTGTACGATCAAGTTTTCTCTCTTTTGCAACATTCCCATCAGCCCAAGTCTTAGTCAGGATGGGTTAGGCTGTGCTGAGGAAACAAACACCAATTCTTACTGGCTTAACATGAAGGTTTGTTTCTCATTCATGCCAGAGTCTGATTTGAGTCAGATGGCTCTTCTCCAATTGTGACTCAGGGATCTGGGCTACAGTTCCAGCATCTCGGAGTTCTTGGAGTTCTTTGACACCGGTTAAATGGATGGGAAAGAACATGAAGAACTCAAACCTACTTTTAACTGTCTCAGACCAGAAGTGACCCGTGACTTCTACTCATGTTTCTTTGGCTACATCTATTACATAGCACCCTGATTGTAAATTTGGTCTTCCTGTGTGTCCAGGAAAGAGAGGAAAACTGGATGTGGGTGAATACTGATCATCTTTACCACAGAGTGCAAACATGTTGGAATTTCTTCCCACTTAAAACAAAAAAACCAAATGAAACCTTTAACACCATTTCCCTCCAGCTGCTGGCCCATTTTTCTGCTCCCTTTAACTCAAAAAGCCTAAAAAATGTAGCCTACCTTAGCTTTTAAATTCTTTTCTTCCCATTCTCTTTAGAACACAATTACATGTTTTTTTAATCCCACTGCTCCCCCGAAAGTGCTCCATGAAATCACAAATGGCTTCCAAACTACTAGATGGTCAATTTTCAGCCTTCATCTTGGCTGACTATTAGCATCATTTGACATAGTTGATTATTCTCTCCTCCTTGGAATGCTTTCTTTGCCTGGTTTCCAGCACATTATATATTTCTGCTTTTCCTTCTATCTCAATGGCTGTTCCTTCTTCGTCTACCCCATTGGCTCCTCTTTATCTCTCTGACTTATTAATTCTAAAAAGCCCCAAAGTTCAATCCTGGGACCTCTTTTTTCCCCCCTTCCTTATCTATACTTATTCTCTTGATGATTGTATTTTGTCTTATGGCTTTCAATATCCCCAATAATCTGGTATTAAAACTTCTATCTCCAGGCTGAAGTTGTCCCATGAATTTCAACCATGCATATCCTACTGTGTACCAGACATCTCTACTTTGATGTTAACACACATCTCAAACATGTTATAGAACTCTTATTCCCATTCTTACCACTTGAAACCTACTCTTCCCCATCTTCGCCAATCCCAGTTAATGGCAACCCCATTCTTCCAACAGCTCAGACCCCAACCTTGGAGTTCTCTTTAACTCCTCTCTTTCTCTTCTTCTATCCTATATCCATTCTATAAGGACATCCCATAAGTTCCACCTTAAAAATATCACCAGAATCTGATACTGATCATTACTCTACTGCTATTACTCTGATCTAGGCCATTGTGTCATGGCTGGCCTGCTGCCTTAGCGTCTTACAGTGTTTTCCTTGCTTTTGCCTTTGCCCTCTCTTTCAATCTATTCTTCCTTTCTCTCTCTCCCTTTCTCTTTCTCTCTTTCTTTCTTTCTTTCTTTCTTTCTTTCTTTCTTTCTTTCTTTCTTTCTTTCTTTCTTCTTTCAAGATTTTATTTATCTGTTTGACAGAGAGAGATTGAGCGCATGTGTGAGAGCACACACAAATAGAGGGAGTGGCAGGCAGAGGGAGAAGGAGAAGCAGGCTCCCCTCTGAGCAGGGAGCCTGATGGGGGCCTCGATCCCAGGACCCCTGGATCATGACCTGAGCCGAAGGCAGACGCTTAACCAACTGTCCCTCTTTCAATCTATTTTCATATAGCAGTCAAAATGATCTCCTGTGAAACTCTCCAAATGGCCTCCCAGCTCATTCCAAGAAAAGGTAATGTGTCTAAAAGGTGCATAGCCTGGTCCTGTTACCTGACATGCCTCCTCCCATTCTGCCACTTGCTCATTCTGTTACTGTGTGTCAATCATGCCAAGCCCATTCCAGCCTCAGAGCCTTTTCCTTACTATTCCTTCTGCCTGGACCACCCAGATGTCAGCACGGCTGGCTCCCTCACCTCCTTCAAGTCTCTACTCAAAGTCCTCCCCTCGAAAAGGTCCTTTTAGCCTTTCTTTCTTTCTTTCTTTCTTTCTCTTTCTTTCTTTCTTTCTTTCTTTCTTTCTTTCTTTCTTTCTTTCTTTCTTTCTTTCTTTCTTTTCTATCTATCTATCTATCTATCTATCTATCTATCATCTATCTATCTATCTATTTACTTATTGAGTATAGTTGACACTCAATGGTACCTTAGTTTCAGGTGTATAACATAGTGATTCAATAAATTTATACATTATTCTATGTTCACCACAAGTGTAGCTACCATCCGTCACCACACAATGTCATTGTTGACCACTGTATTTAAAATTGTAGTGCCCTGACATTTCTTAGTCCCCTTCTATTTTATTCTCAATGGTATCTAACCAGTACATATTATATTTATTTTCTGTCTCTCCTCCCTCTTCTTCACTGGAATATAAACTTTGTTTTGTTCCCTAGGTTCACCCAGTAGTTAGAACAGTGCCTCCTGGTAAATAGCAGGGCCTTGATACATATTTGTTGAATGAATGAAAAAATGAGTGAGGAAACAGAAGCCCAAAGAGGCTGACTGACTTGGTCAAGACCTTATATGCCATTAGTGCCAAGGTTCAGACTGTGGTTTTCTCTGAAACTCATGGCTGATGCTCCTTAAATCTAGAATTTTGCCCTTTACTCTTCTTCAGAGTTTTGTCTAGGTAGTGAATAGGGTGAGGCCAAAGGGCTGGCTCTGTGCTCTGGGATGCGTGAGTGTTTTTTTCTTCTTATCTTGGTCATGCCATTCCCTAAATACCTCAATTACTGTTTCCCATCAATCCTCACCTCTCCCAAAGTTACACTCAGGCTAAGAACACTGTTGGCAACATCTGCTACAGTGCTAAGGACTTTCTGTAGTATTACACACTGAAAAGACTGTCCAAAGATAATCATGACGATCTTATTGCTTCTTTAAAAGACTGGACCTAAGCCATCCCAGAGACATTAACAGCTTTCATCTCTTCTAAAAACTTTCAGTCAAGAAGATTCTATAATTTCCTCATTGGTCTCTGTGCTTGGCAGTACTACTGCGGAACATTCTTTGTTGCACCCCGTGGTTAAGACTTAACAACAAATGCCTTTGCTTCAGAATCCTTCTGGGTCAGTTTTCCTTTTTGTGTAGAACTGAAAAAATGAGATCTGCCCTAAAATGTTGAGAGAGGGAGAGAAGTGAAAGAGAGAGAAAGCAAAAGACAGAGACAGAAAGTGAGAGAGCCAAAGTTGGAAATATATTTATACCTAAGAAAGCATGTGGTCCACCTGAAGGGGCATACTTACACCCTACCCAATAGCTATTCTCTGCATGAAACCTCCCCCTTTGCTAGAGGGTGAAAGACCATGGGCGGTGAGCCCAAAGAAAGGTGGTAGAGATTTGGCAATAACATTTTTTCCCTCCCCTTGTTTTAAAAATATTTATGTATTTTTCACAAATAGAAATTATATATACTTAAAGTATACAATGCGATGTTTTGATATGTGTATATATACTGTGCAGTGATTACCACAATCAACTAATTAACCTATCTATCACCTCCCATGGTTATCTGTGTGTGTGTGTAATTTGACATTTTTTAGATGCCACATGTAGTGAGATCCTACAATATTTGTCTTTCTACGTCTGGCTTGCACTTAGCGTAATGTCCTCCAGGTTTATTCATGGTGCTGCAAACAGCAGGATTTCTTTCCTTTCCTGAATACTGTTCACACACACAGTACCTGTTCTTTATCCAGTCACCTGTCAATAGACGAGTTGTTTTCACATCTGGGCTATTGTGACTAATGCTGCAGTGAACACGGGAGTGCAGATATCTCTTTGAGATAGTGGTTATATTTCCTTCAGATATATATCCAAAAACGGTATTGCTGGATCACCTGGGAGTTCTATTTTTAATTTTTTGAGGAACCTCCATCCTATTTCCACAGTGGCTGTACCGATTTACACTCCCACCAACAGTGCACAAGGGCTGGTTCCCTTTTCTCCACATCCTCGCCAATACTGGTTATCTTTTGACTTTTTGATAATAGATCTTGGCGATAACCTCTTAACAGCCACTCTTCCTCTGGCATTCTGGGAGAGAGCCAAGCAGCCCCATAAGGATGGGGCTGAGAGGCAAACCCACTGTGGGCTCCATGTCTTCTAAGGAAGCACACCCTGTTCCTGCCCTCTGTACTCGACACACCATAAGACTGAACTTCAGGGTTATGATGCCACTTCCAGCATGGTTGGCATCCAGCCCAAAATGGTCTCCATGACTACAGCTAAGGAGGTGTTTGTTGAGCCAACTTTAATACTAATGAGCAGTGTAGTAACGGCCTTGCAATGCTTGGCACATCGACCACTTTCTCTTCATCTCTTAGCACAAAATACACTTACTAATTATAAACTAAATGATCTGTTTAATTATTTAACCAAAGTACTAAGTACAATGCCTTATGTCTTACTTTTTGCTGATACACATTCTTGGGTGTGTTTTTCAATAGGGAGCCAACACTCAAGTCATATAAACTCTAGGGACTATCTGTCATTCCACTTTAGAAAAAGAGAGAGAGAGAAAAAAAAAAAAAGAAAACAGAAAAGAAAAAAGAAGAAAGAAAAAAAGAGAGAGAGAGAAAAAAAAAAAGAAGAGCAAGACATTTCAATTCAATTACTCCTTGACTTCCAGAAGGAGGCCTCTATTATTTGTTTTGCTCCCTTTTAGTTTAGAGGCTATACTGGGCACTGTGAGTGCGGCTCTAATTTTCTAGTAAGAGCACTGCCCATGGGGAGTCAGGATTTTGGGGTAGAACTGCACAACTGGACAACTAGATACCAGAGCTGGGTTTGGCCTAAACTGACCAAGTAGGAGAGTGGGAGGGGCAGCAGTATGTATCTGGAAGTTTCTCAGTCCAAGAAAGAGCTTTCAGACCAGCCATGAGGGGCCCCTGAGAAGCACAGAGGCTGGCTGGCTAGGAAGTGTAGAGGTGGGCCAAGTGTGAACAAGGCTGGGACAAACCAGAAGTTGATTTGAACTTGGTGACAGGATAACGATGAGGTTTAAAATTTTCCAAGGAGCTAATCAAATGTTTTTTCTTTTTTTTTTTTTAAGATTTTATTTATTTATTTGACAGAGAGAGAGAGAGAGAATAAGTAGGCAGAGCGGCAGGCAGAGGGAGAGGGAGAAGCAGGCTCCCCACTGGGCAAGGAGCCCAACACGGGGCTCGATCCCAGGACCTGGGATCATGACCTGAGCCGAAGGCAGATGCTTAATCGACTGAGCCATCCAGGTGCAAATGTTTTTTCTTACATCATATGAACTGAATGCCAATTAGTTCCAAGCAGCTACTTTCCATTTCTATCCCAATGTTTGGGATGTTTGCTTATTCACTACTTAATTCAAATTCTAAAGTCATTCACTGAGCTAAGAGGGACAATGACTGCAGAGCCTGCAAGGACACTTTAGTGTGCACACAAGGAGAGGAAAACAATGCTTAGCACTTGGGGCCACAGGAGGGGGCTCTGAGCAGAGGGAGTGGGATCTTGGAAGGAGGCCTCAGAAGCAATTACAGGTCCACAAAGGAAAATGCCACAGTGGCTGGCTTGCATGCCCCATCGGCAAGATACTTAAAGCTGGGTTACTGACAATATGAATTCATGTTTCATAGGACAGAAAAAAAAATCTGGTTATATCTGAAGGTTTCAGGTACCCGAGCACCAGGTTTTAATGGTTTGGAAATGTAGATAATGTAGAAACAGCAGTCATTTTACATGACTAGGAAGAAAGAAAATCAACACATTGCAAATTCCCAGTGAGCTAAAACACAAACAAGCAAAAAGGCCCCATAGCAGATTTTTGTGTGATGTCTATACAATGTGTCTCTTGCTCTCAAGAGTCCCTAACGCTGGGGCGCCTGGGTAGCTCAGTTGGTTGAGCACCTGACTCTTGATTTCGGCTCAGGTCATGATCTCAGGATCTTGAGGTCAAGCCCCTGAGTAAGGCTCTGTGCTCATCGGGGAGTCTGCTTGAGATTCTTTCCTTCTGCCCCTCCCTCTGCACTCTCTCTCTCTCAAATAAATAAATAAATCTTAAAAAAAAAAAAAGAGTCCCTAATGCCAAGGAAATAAGTGATTATCAGGGATTCGATCTAAAGAAACTTTTAGTTATGACATATGCATTTATATCCTGGTTTCCTTTCAATTTTACTGTCTTGGTATTGTATTATGATGAATAATTCAAGGATTCCAGAGTTTTAGGGGTTTTTATAGGTAGAAACTAGGGCTCAGAGAGAGGTTTAAGTGACTAGATCAGGATCCCAGAGCTAACTGGGGGCAGGCCAGGGTTTAGGGCACATGGTCCCAGAAGTCTCGAGATGGGGCCAATAGTTACTGAAGAGAGACTAAATTACATAAAATATGATTTTCATTTTACATATATATACATATATATATATATTATTTATTTATTTATTTATTTACTTATTTACTTATTTGACAGAGAGAGAGACAGCCAGCGAGAGAGGGAACACAAGCAGGGGGAGTAGGAGAGGAAGAAGCAGGCTCCCAGCAGAGAAGCCTGATGTGGGGCTCAATTCCAGAACACTGGGATCACGCCCTGAGCCGAAGGCAGATGCTTAACGACAGCGCCACCCAGGCGCCCCCATTCTAAATATATTTTAATATAACCTAAATTTTGAAAATCAGTAAAAAACATATAAATGAAATAACTCTCAAACAGATATAAATAATAAATTAACTATAAGCTCCATCCTCTCCCCAAGATCATTTTGGATAATTGAAAGTTTTCCAAATATTTCCAGGGAATTCCAGAATTGGAATACATTGCAAAGTCACTCTTGCTGCCCATCTAGAGGAGAAAGGGTCTTGGGTTTGATGAATGCCTACTATGGGGCAGAGACCACGCTGAGAACTACGCTCATCGTCTCCCCTAGTGCCGGGTTCAACATTCGCCCACTGATGTGGCTGAGGACAACCCTGCTCCGGGTCCCGCCACGGCTGCCATTCCCTGGCCTTCGCACACTAGTTGGTACATAAGCTGCCCTCCCTACACCAGCCCTGAGTACATTATCTGCAACCAATGTGTCCTTTTGCCTCTGGTATCAGGATCTTTCTAGTTATCTAGTTCGCAGGGGTGTGAGGAGTGGTACTGGAGCCTTTCATGTGGGTACGTAAAAAAGAAGAATGTGAAACTGCTGAGTGCTTATGCAGTTCTTACTATTAGCTGGGCACTCTCTTGTTCTGCAGGGCTGGATCCGGTGACCCTCTCTGACCCCTGTGACTTGGTTGCATGTTTGTTTTTTATGTTGAATTTGGGTGCCTTTCCGTGGAGCAGGTGCTTGTCCCACCACATCCTAGTATCTTATATGCATCCTGCTTTATTCATTTATATTATTTGCCAGGCCTCTGGAGGCACTTGGGCTTGTGACCCCTGGGATCTAATGTTAGTTGTACTCATTAACACCTCACGTCAGGGTCATGGAGTCTCTGGTATTTTTCCGAGTTGCTATGAAAAGCTGCTTAGTTGCTGTGGGTCACTGCACAATGCTGGGGCTCCAGTCACGTAGATTATGGATTTGAGTTGTACTTTTGGGAACTGTGCAGTGCACAGCCTGCACAACTGTTAGTGGTGGCCCTAGTGTCATACACTGTACGCACAGCGAAAGTTTCTGGACCTGAACACAAAGCGTAAAGCTGCCCAGGGTTAGCCTTGGTCCCAAGCTAATGAAAGGGAGAGAAGATGATGGAAAGAGAGGAACTGTATACACAGTTCAAAGGTGACCAATCTAATGTTTTGTCATTATGAAGCCCATCTTTTAAGTTCTTGCTAACTTAGGCCATCTCAATAGAACGGGTCCGGCTACTAGTGTCCCTACAGTACAGATATAACTGTACTCATTGAAGTAATTAAGAAACACGAGTAGGGTATTTTCAACAATGGTGAGAAAAGCACATTTGCACTTCTTAGAATCCTACTATATTAACTGTGAAAATTACTGATTGCTTTTACTTTTCCCCCAAGCAAGGAAGGTGCTGTGAATACTCTCATTCTTTTACTCTCAAGGGAAACCAAGTGCTCCTTCAACCATCTGAAAGAGAAAAATCATAGCCACAGTCCCAGTGACTCAGATCCCACATCTAGGACTGTAACAAACTTTGGCTCTACTACTCAAAACCTGAAGAGTAAGTGAACTAGAAACTACGCGTGGCTGTGAGCCACAGGTGAGGTGAGGTTCCCTGACGGAAAGACGCTCTGCTCAGATTCACGCGTCTGAGATTTTAAGTGCATCAAACAGAAACTGGCTACGCCACAAACCTAACAGTGTTGGTGACCTGGACATCAGCGCCTGAGCAGGAATGGGGCCCAGGGTCCACCCTCTAGCGTCTAGTCAGCCAACTGTCGACAGGGTAATAAACCTCCACGAGCAAGCACACGAGCGAACCAATCTACTGTACCTCCTCAGGCAAGCTGACCACCAAGTCATGCTTCGTCTGTCCAACCAGCGCCTGCCAGAAGTATTCACTGCATGCGGCCAGCACAGCCCGGTGGGCCCGGAACTCCTTCCTCTCCACGATCAGAGTCACGTCACAGAGAATATCCTTTTTCCGCTGGTCATTGAGGCCCAGCAGGATGTTGGTGCAGTGGACTGTGGACTCATACACATACATGGGGGAGTCAGGCTTCTCATCCACAGACATGCCGTTCACACCCTGAAAGAAAGAAAGGCGGGGTCACCAGAGCTACCTGAGTCAGATACGGAAGGTGAGAAGAACGCCCCAGTTCCTGTGTCCCACGGCCATGAGCCAGACAAAAAGGAGAACTGTCCATTAGCATAGTCATGCTCAGCATAATGAGCTCAGAAAACATATTTGGAAAGTCACCTTCAATGGCTGACTTTTTTTTTTAATGTTTTTTTATTATATTATGTTAGTCACCATACAGTACATCCCCGGTTTCCGATGTAAAGTTCGATGATTCATTAGTTGCGTATAACACCCAGCGCACCATGCAATACGTGCCCTCCTTACTACCCATCACCAGTCTATCCCAATCCCCCACCCCCCTCCCCTCTGACGCCCTCAGTTTGTTTCCCATAGTCCATAGTCTCTCATGCAATGGCTGACTTTTATCCTTTCCATTTACTGTGTCCTTTTACCCTGCGGAAACAAAGCCAGGTCTCTTCATAAAACACCCAAAACCTTTAAAACACATACCTAAAACTTGGTAGTTTTGATTTTGTTAGCTGACTGAAAAAGGAACCTCCACATATACATGGTCCCAATTCAAGTATTGATTGAGCTTTGTGTTAAGGGGAGAAATGAATCATTTTGAAGCATTTGCAATGCCCTCTTGATGAAGTACACATAAGCTCCTAGGTTGAACTAAGATGCCGAGCAGAATAAATTTCTAATCACAATACGTAATTGGACCAGTAAAGTAAAGTGTATGTGTACTGGAGAGTCCATAGAGCCAGCTATCACAGGTGTCCTCCGCCACTTCAAGACCAAGCCCAGCCAACAGAACGCTGTCGTTGCTCACGAAAAGCTCTTGAAAAGAAGTGGACTTGTGCTGTCGTTATCTCAGCAGACTTGATATACATCCTCTTTAAGGAAACACAATATATCACGTTAAGAGTCATAAAAAAGATGTATTCCACAGTGAAGATTACTTTTACAAAAGGGTTCTTTGCTTCAAGAAGTATCCACTGATGTACTTTAAAAAGGAGTAGCTGTAATTAATTTACATAAGATGGTTTTTCAGGAATGTCTACTACTAGTATGAATTCCATAAAGTTTTACTTTCCTTCTGGCTTCGTTCTGATTTCTTTTAAGAACTTTAACCCACAATAAATTGCTTATATTTATAGTGGGTAGTTTGATATGTTCTAGTATATATTTGCAACTGTGAAACCATCATCACGATCAAGACAGGGAACATACACGACATCACCCAAAAAATCTCTCTATGCCTCTTAATAGTCCTTCCCTTGCACTTCTCTGTACCCGCCCCCACGCCCCCCACCAAAACCACAGGTCTGCTTTTTGACACTATATATTAGTTTGTATTTTCTATATTTTATGTAAATGGAATCATACAGATTCTATTTTTTTGTGTCTGGCTTCTTTTACTCAGCATGGTTAGTTTGCAATTCACCCATGTTGTTGCGTGCATCAAATGGTTGCTCCTTTATTGCTGAGTAGTGTTCCACTGTATGGATACAGCATGATTTTTTTATCCATTCATTTATTGGTGGATGTTTGTTTCCAGTTTTGGGCTATTACAAATAAAGCTGCTATGAATTAGTGTATAAATCTCTCCATGAACATACGCTTTCATATCTCTTGTGTAAATTCCTAGGGATAGAATGGATGGATCATTTGGTAAGTGTAAGTCTAACTTTTTTTTTATGATATGTTAGTGACCACACAGTACATCATTAGCTTTTGATGTTCCATGATTCATTGTTTGCGTATAACACCCAGTGCTCCATGCCTAACTTTTGGAGAGACTATCCCTGTTTTCTACAGTGGTTGTAGCATTTCACATTTCAACAACAGTGTGTGAGTTCCAGTTCTTTCACATTCTTGCCACCACTTGTTATACTCAGTCTTTCTAATTTTAGCCATTCTTGTAAGTATACCATGGTATCTCTTTGAGGTTTTAATTTGCTTTTCTCTAATGACTGAAGATGCTGAGCTTCTTTCATGTGCTTATTTGCCATCTATTTACCTACCTTCCTTGGAGAGATGTGTATTCAGATTCTTGCCCATTTTCTACTGGTCTGTTTCCTTATTACTGAGTTTTGAGCATTCTTTACATACCCTGAATAGAAGTCCTTTATCAGATATGTGATTTGCAGGTATTTTCTCCAAGTCTGTAGCTTGTCTTTTCATTCTCTTAACAGTATTTTTCGAAGAGTGGAAAGTCTTCATCTGATGAAGGCCAGTCAAGCAATTTTTTCTTTTATGGATCATGCTTTTGGTGGTTTAAAAAATCTTTGCCTAGGGGCACCTGGGTGGCTCAGTCATTAAGCGTCTGCCTTTGGCTCAGGGCGTGATCTGGGATCGAGCCCCACATCAGGCTCCTCCACTAGGAGCCTGCTTCTTCCTCTCCCACTCCCTCTGCTTGTGTTCCCTCTCTCGCTGGCTGTCTCTCTCTGTCAAATAAATAAATAAAATCTTTAAAAAAAGTAAAAAATCTTTGCCTAAACCATGGTCATATCTTTTTTTCAGATTTATACCTAGATACTACTATTTTAATATGATTATAAATTAGTTTGCTTTTTAATTTAAACTTTTGATTTTTCATTGCTAGTATACAGTAATATAAATTATTTTGGTGTATTGATCTTGTATCCTGCAGTTTTGCCTAACTTGCTAATTAGTTCCCACAGCCTTTTTTTGGAGGGGTACATAACATAGATTTTCTAAAATATACATGTTGTCTGTGAATGAAGACATTTTACTTCCTTTCTAATCTGAATGATTTCAATGTCTTTTTCTTGCCTTACTGCATTGGCTAAAACCTCTAGTGCAATGTTGAATAGAAGTGGTAAGAGCAAACATCCTTGCCTCGTTCCTGATGTTAGGGGAACACTTCATCCTTTCACTGTTATTTATGATGATGGTAGCTTTAGGTGCTTCATAGATGCACCTACTGAGCTGAGGAAATTTCTTTCTATTCCTACTTTGCTGGGAATTTCTTTTTTTAAAAAATCAGGAATGGATGCTGGAATTTGTTAAATGTGTATTCTGCACATATTGATAAGCACATAATTTTTCTTTATTAGCATGTTAATATGAATAATGATTGATTTTGTGTTTTTTTTTTTTTAAAGATTTTATTTATTTATTTGACAGAGATAGAGACAGCCAGCGAGAGAGGGAACACAAGCAGGGGGAGTGGGAGAGGAAGAAGCAGGCTCATAGCGGAGGAGCCTGATGTGGGGCTCGATCCCATAACGCCGGGATCACGCCCTGAGCCGAAGGCAGACGCTCAACCGCTGTGCCACCCAGGCGCCCCCCCTTTTTTTTTTTTTTTTAAAGATTTTATTTATTTATTTGATTTTGAATGTTCAATCTTGCATCTCTAAAATAAACTCCACTTGACTGTAATGTATTTGTCTTGTTATACTTTGTTGGATTCATTTTTTTTTTAACATTTTGCTAAGAATTTTTGCATCTATGCTCACGTGGGATATTAGTCTGTAGTTTTCTTTTCATATATATATTTTTAAGCAGGGTAATGCTGGTCTCACAAAATGAGTTGGAAAATATTTCTTCCTCCTCAGTTTTCTAGAAGACTTTTTGTAGAATTGGTATCATTGATTCCTTAAATATTCAGTAGAATTTACCTGTGACGTCTCCTTCCCCTGGAGTTTTAACTATAAATTCATTTAAAAAAAAATCATCAAATTCATTGGCACAAAATTGTACATAATATTTCCTTATTTTCCTTTTAATATCAGTGGAATCTGTATTGAAGCTCACGTTCCCAATATTGGGAATTTGTGTCATCTTTCTTTCTTTTCTGATCAGTTTGGCTAGAGGTTTGTAAATTTTATCAATGTTCCCAAGGAACTAGCTTTTTGTTAAATTGATTTTCTTATTGTTCTGTTTTCTATTACATTGATTTCTGATCTCATTGTTGTACCCTTTCTTCTGCTTACTTTAGGCTTTAATTTGCTCTTATTTTTTATTACCTTTTATTATTTTTTAAATTTTATTTTAATTCTAGTATAGTTAACATACAGTGTTATATTAGTTTCAGGTGTAAAATAGTTTTTCAACAATTGTATGTATTGTATACTCAGTATTCATCATGTTAAGTGTACTCTTAAATCCCTTCACCTATTTCACCCATTCCCCCATCCCCTTACCTCCCCTCTGATAACCATCAGCTTGTTCTCTATAGTTAGGTATCCTTTTTTGGTTTGTCTCTTTTTTTTTCTTTGTTCATTTGTTTTGTTTCTTAAACTCCACATATGAATGCAATCATATGGCATTTCTTTCTCTGACTTATTTCCATAGCATTAGACTCTGTAGATCTATCCATGTTATTGCAAATGGAGAGATTTCATTCTTTTTTATGGCTGAGTAATATTTCACATACACCCCCACCCCCCACATGCACAGCTTTATCCATTCATCTAGTGATAGAGACTTGGGCTGCATCCACAATTTGGCTATTGTAAATTGTGCTGCAAAAAACATAGGGGTGCATATATCCTTTTGAATTAGTGTTTTCATATTCTTTGGGAAAATACACAGTAATGGAATTACTGGATCATATGGTAGTTCTATTTTTAAATTTTTGAGGAACCTCCATAATGTTTTTCATAGTGGCTGCACCAGTTTGCTTTCCCACTGACAGTGCAAGAGGATTCCTTTTTCTTTTTTTTTTTTTTTAAGATTTTTTGTTTATTTATTTGACAGAGATAGAGACAGCCAGCGAGAGAGGGAACACAAGCAGGGGGAGTGGGAGAGGAAGAAGCAGGCTCATAGCGGAGGAGCCTGATGTGGGGCTCGATCCCACAACGCTGGCATCACGCCCTGAGCCGAAGGCGGACGCCCAACCGCTGTGCCACCCAGGCGCCCCGAGGATTCCTTTTTCTCCACCTCCTTGCCAACATGTGCTGTTTGTCGTGGTTTTGATTTTAGCCATTCTGATAGGTGTGAGGTGATATCTCATTGTCATTTTGATTTGCATTTCCTCAATAATCAGTGATGTTGAGCATCTATTCATGTCTGTTGTCCATCTGGATGTCTTTGGAGAAATGTCTGTTCATGTCTTTGGCCCATTTTTAAATCAGATTGGCTTTTGGGTGTTGAGTTTTATACGTTCTTTATAGATTTTGGATACTAATCTTTTATCAGATAAGTCATTTGTAAATATCTTCTCCCATTCAGTAGGCTGTTTTTCAGTTTTGTTGACTCTTTCTTTGCTGTGCAGAAGCGTTTTGTTTTGATGTAGTCTCAATAGTTTATTTTTGCTTTTGTTTCCCTTGCCTCAGGAGACATATCTAGAAATATGTTGCTAAGGCTGATGTCAGAGAAATTACTGCCTGTGCTCTCTTCTAGGATATTCACAGTGTTGGGTCTCACATTTAGGTCTTTAATCAATTTTGAGTTCATTTTTGTGTATGGTGTAAGAAAGTGGTCCAGTTTCATTCTTTTGCATTAGCTGTTCAGTTTTCCTAACACCATTTGCTGGAGAGACTGTCTTTTCCCATTGCGTATTCTCGCCTCGTTTGTCAATTAATTTACCATTAATTTGCTCTTCTTCTTCCAGTTTCAAAAGGTGGAAGTTGAGTTCATTGATCTGAGCTCTTTCATCTTTTCTAAGAAAAGCTTTAATGCTATACATTTCACTCTAAGTACTGCTTTAGCAACATCTCACAAGTTTTGAAATGCTGAGTTTTTATTTTCATTAATTTTAAAATGCTTTCTAATTTCCTTCTTTCTTTCTTAATGTATAAATTATTTGGAAATGTTGTTTAGTTTCCAAATGCTTGAAGGAATTTCCAGATATCTTTCTATTATTGTTTTCTGATCTAACTCCGTTGTGGTCAGAAAACAAACTTTGAATGACTTCAATCCTTTTAATTTATGGAGACTTGTCTTATATCCCAGAATATAATCTATCTTGGTAAATATTCCATATTTATTTGAAAGTTCTGTTGTTGGCTGGAGTGTTCTGTAAATATCAATTAAGTCAAGTTGTATAACAAATGTTGTTCAAATCTTCTTAACTAATTTTCTGTCCATGGGTTCTATCAAGGTATTGAGAAGAGTAGCTGAAATCTCGAACTATAATTGTAGATTTACCTATAGTTTTTGTTTCATGCAGTGTGAAATCCTGTTATTAGATGCATATGTGGTTAGAATTTTTATTTTCTCTTGATGTATTCATTCCTGTATCACAAAATGACCTTTTAATTCCTGGAAATATTATTTGCTTTGAAATCTAATTTGTCTGATATCAATAGTCATGTCAGCTTTTTTTGATTAGTGTTAGCATTAGTGTTAGCATCTTTCCCCCTACTTATCCTTTTAATCTATTTGTGTCTTTATATTTCAAGTGTACTTCTTGTAGGCAGCATATAGTCGAGTCTTACATTTAAAAAAAAAAATCAAGGGGTGCCTCAGTGGCACAGTCAGTTAAGCATCAGACTCTTAGTTTCAGCTCAGGTTGTGATCTCAGAGTCATGAGACTGAGCCCTGCATCGGGCTCCACTGCTTAACACTCTCCCTCCTCAACCCCTCCAGCCCCCCCCTCCCCCCGCCTCTCTAAAATAAATAAATCAGTCTTTAAAAAAATATCTGATAATCTCTGACTTTTAATTCGGGTACTTAAACCATTTATATTTAATGTTATTATTGACTTGGCGGGGTTCAAATATGCCATTTTGAAACTTGTTTTCTCTTTATCCCATCTGTTCTTTGTCCCCTTCCCCTCACTCTTTTGTTTTTATATTAATAGAATTTATTATAATTCAAGCTTATTCTCTTTATGGCCTGTTGTTTTGATATTTTATTGGTTACCTAGGTCTTATACTATGCTTCTTTAAATCATCACAAACTATCTTCGAATGATATTATACCACTTCATGTAGAGTATATGAATCTTACAATCGTATGCCTCCATTTCTCCCTTCTTGGTCATGCATTTTACTTCCACAAATGTTATAAAACCCACTACATTGTTTTATTTTTATTTAAACAATTATTTTTTACAGAGATTTAAATAACAAGAGAATAAAGTATACACACACACACACACACACACACACACACACACACACATTTTTCTTCTGCCTGAAGTACTTCCTTTAGTATGACTTGCAGTGTGGATATATTGGTGTCTTAGTCAGCCTGGGTTGTTATAGCAAAATAGTAGAAACGGGGCAGCACAAACAATAGGATTTCTTTCCCACAGTTCTTCAGTCTGGGAATTCCAAGATTAAGGTACCAGCTGATTTGGTTCTATGGTGAGGGCTCTCTTCTTGGCTTGTGGATAGCTGCCTTCTCACTGTCTTTGCACAGGGAAGAGGGACAGCTCTAGTCTCTCTTTGTCTTTTTATAAGGATACTAATCCCATCCTAGGGGTTCCATTCTCATGACTTCATCTAAATCTAATTGGGCTTTTGGTGGTGGACATAAGCATTCGATCCATCATAGTTGGTGATGAATTCTTTCAGTGTTTGTTTGTCTTAAGAAGTCTGCTGCCTTCATTTTTGAAAGTTATTTTTGTGGGGGATAGATTCTAGATTGACGATTCTTTTCTTTCCCGTACTTTGAAAAATGTCATTGCACTATCTTTTCATTTGCGTGGTTTCCAATGAAAAATCTGCCTTCGTCCTTATCTTTGTTCCTGTATATGTAATGTCTTTTTTCCTTCTAGCTACTTTTAAGATTCTTTCTTTATCACTTGTTTTGAGCAATTTGATTATGATGTGCGTTGGTGTAGTTTTTTCATGGTTTTTGAGCTTTTTGAATGGGTTCTCACCAAATTTGGAAGCATGTCAGACATTATTTATTTGACTACCTGAATGGAGACTATCTGAAATTGTCCCACAGCTCACAAATGTTCTGTACATTTTTCTTTCTGGTAGTCTTTTCTGTGTGTTTCATTCTGGACAGTTTTTATAGGTCTTCAAGTTCACTAATCCTTTCTTCTGCAATATCTAATCTGTCATTAATTCCTTTCACAGTAATTTTCATCTCAGAAATTATGGTTGTCACCTCTAAAAGTTCAATTTGGGTCTTTTTTATATCTCCCATGACTGTACTTAAGATATTCAATCACTCCTCTAACTTCTTGAACATTTGGAATACAGTTATAATAACTATTTCTGTCTGTTAATTCTAACATCTATGTCAATTCTGGGTTAGTTTTGATTGCTATCTCTCTTCATTGTGAGTCATATTTCCCTGCTTCTGTGCATGTCTGGAAATTTTTGATTGGAGCCAGACATTGTGAATTTTACCTTGTTGGATGCTTGATACTTGTGTGTTCTTATTAACATTCTTAAAATTTGTCCTAGGACTCAGCTGAGTTATATGGAGACTGTTCAGTCCTCTAGGTTTAGCTTTTGAGAGCTCTTAGGTGGGAACAGCAGCATTTAATCTAGAATTCCTTATTCCCCACTACTGATTCAAAACTCTTCTGAGTATTTTACCCAGTGCCCCTTGAATTATTGGTTTTCTAGTCTGGCTGGTAGGAAAGGTATTATTCCTGATCCT
Organism: Ursus arctos; assembly: GCF_023065955.2. Taxonomy (NCBI): domain Eukaryota; kingdom Metazoa; phylum Chordata; class Mammalia; order Carnivora; family Ursidae; genus Ursus; species Ursus arctos. Next base: position 66,736,987 of record NW_026622797.1, on the reverse strand, counting down.
CTGTGAGCTCTGAGTACTGTTCCTTCTAAATGTTTTGGGTTTTTCTTTCCCCATTTTTGGTATTTTTCTCACACACATGTGCTAATGAGTACCCTACAGAATATTTAAGGGAAACCCTCTGCAGATCTCTGGAGTTTTCTCTCTGTGAAGCTCTCTCTTCTTTGCTACCTTGCTTTCTGAACTGTAGCCACCACAGTCTTTCCTGACTATTAGCTCTGTCTCCTCAACTCAGGAGTCAGCCAACATCTTCTTTGGTTTTTTTTTCCCCTACCATTATCTGGAAACACTCTGAAAACAGTAAGCTGGTCTCAGCTTGTTTTCCTTTTAGGGATCAATGTCCTTCATTGCTTGGTGTCCAATGTCTTGAAAAGTATTATTTGATATATTTTATTTTTATAGTTGCTTTAGGTGGGAGTAAATTTAGTAAATCTAGTACCTGTTACTCCATTTTGGCTAGAAGTAAAAACCCTGGATTTAATCTTTATGTTACAGTTACACTGAAAATGTTACAAACGATAATTTATCACTTTGCTAACTATATAGTGTAAACTTTGCTCTACTATAAATGATGATTTGTAATACCTCGTTTACAAAAATATTTCTGCGAAAAAGAACTTTCAGTTCTTTGAATTCCAATAAAAGATAAAGTATCTGTAAGCTTTATTACCCAGAATCATTTTTTATGCAATAAGAATAGCATTTTAAATGACACAATTCAGTTACAGTGACCGTAAGCCATGGAGCCAGACTGAGTTTGCATGGCTTCTGTCTTTATGACTAGTTAATTGCTGCCAAATTCTTTTTTACCTGGTAAGAAGACAAAGATTTTTTTTCCATTTTCTCAAGACTAAATGATTATTAAGAAAGCATACCACATTGTATAGAAATCAACATTATCTCCCACAGTTCAGTGCATCTGGGGCTATAGAAATGTCACTGTCCCTGCCCCATATCTTCAAATTAACATTCTCAGGTCACAATAATAAGTCTTCCCAAAGGGGGCCTTCTGGAAAAACAAGCTATTTCCTTGGCTCATATTTCCCTCTTTTTGTAGCATACACCAGCAGTCTATCCAAGAAGTTTATAAATTGGGGAGTAATGAGGGGATCCACCAGCAAGCTCACAGTTGTTGACAATCATAAGATTAGAGACAAGCACAAAGGGATAGGTCAATATACTGGCAAAACGTCCTGTGACACCATGGGAATAACTTCATTTTCCTCATGGTGGAAACCCCACTGTCCAGTGCATAGGTATTGATGAGGTAAGACCAGTGAGGGACAGAGCCACGAATAAATGATGTCACCTAGGAGGTGAGATATAAGACTCGCAAAAAATTCTAGGATGCCTCTTTATGACAGATGATTACTATGGAGTTACAAAGTCCACAGTACCTGGGTTCTCTGCCAATGATGTGTACCGCAGATCTTAGAGTGATCACATGGAAGGAATGTGTGAGGAGCATAGCAGCAAAAAGGGCCATCATCTCTCAAGACAACCTCGATAACTTGGTTGAAGGAAGGTGTGACTTCTTTCTGTACATTTCCAGGACCTAAATCCTGTAAAACTTTACCATGGACCACAGTTCCAAGGACTCCTGAACAAAGTCTTGGAGTTAACCCTGTAAATAGCTCATGCCTCCCATTGATGCTCACAATGTGCTGAGCATAACAAAACAGACCTGGAGGCTGACATACTTGCCACCCAAAAATATTTCATCCTATTGTTGGGGGAAGAGGCTCATATCCCACTTAGATGAACACCTTCACATACATGAGCTGCTGGGACAGGATGGTGAGATCAGAGCCCAAGAGCACTTGACTGGTCACAACTCCCATAAGGGCACATGGGAACCAAAGACAAATATTTTCTATTCTGGCATCTTTTACATGAAACGTTTTCAGGATTTTCTTATCTCCCATATAGGGTCTCAAGTCTGATTTATTTTCTTCATTCTTAGTTCTCAAATTATTACTCTTCTCCTAACACGTTCAGTTTTCTCAGTCTGTGGAAATTTATTTATTTAAATCACAATTTATTTAAATTACATGTAGCAGGCAGTACTCAAAATTAGGTAGAAAAATTAATGTTCTGCAATGTAAGTGTACACTTAATTCATAAAAAGCAGGAGATTTATAAAAGATATCTCATTTTTCTAATCCATTCATGGGTAATTAATATAAATGCACCTACACCAAGAAGAGAGGAGCTTGCTATAAAGGATACAAAGCCTTAAGTTCTTTAGTGAAACGTGAAATGAAAGAAAGCCAAAAGAGAAATGAAAGTGAGGTGCAGTGGAAGGAGGAGTATACCTCGGATCGAGGTCTTTTGATCCAGCTCTGGCACTGACCAGCTTTGTGGATTTTGGATAAATTGCCTAACTTTCTCTGGACCTGCTTCCCTATTTGTAAAATGAAAAGTCTGACCTAGAAGATCAGCAAATTTCTTACATATCTACAATTCTCTGAATCTTGGAGTCTGTAAAAGAAATACGTAATTGGTCACAGGCAACGGGTCTCTGTCACTTAGTTGAGAGAAGCTAGCTTTCTTTAGCCCTATAAAGACCATTCATACACCTTCTTCTATTGTTGTTGATGTTGTGTGGCTTCAAAGAAACTGCCTCTGCAGAGGGGGTTACAGGGATTGGGATGGACAACGTGAAGGAAAAAAACCAAAACTTTCTGGGAGAGAAGAAACTAGTACCCCAACCCCTGCTCTCATAGGGTCCAAGGTCTGTCTGGATAGAGACGGAGGAGAACAAGTAAGTCCCCTGAGGCGAAATTACCTTTCAGAAATGGAGAATCCAAATCTAGGAAGATGTTTTGGCACAACATGTGGTGCTAATGCTATTAGCTCTTTCAATCCTAGACATCTTAGCCCATAGGTTTGTTCTGGAACCTACAGCTGAGTAAGGGAGGATAAACTAAAAGAATTATGTCACCTGGAAACCTAGTGTGGTCCAAGTGGGAGCCTGACTGCTATACAGCAGCCCTGGATGAGAGTCTGCACCACCAGGTGGGGAGCAGTCATCAACAGTGGTGAAGCCAAGACAGTGCTGTGGGTGGACTCTCGGATTCCAGTTCATAACCAAGATAGTTTCTTTCTGGTCTAAGATATCTGGGGAAGAGAAGTCTCAAGGAATGATTCGATATCCTGCTATTAGGGCAGGTTTGGGAAAATAAAGGGGCTATGGTGATATATGCTCCCCGAGTCGATGAAGAGGCTATGATAGTCACATGATCATGGATGTCTGCCTTTTGGGTTAAACCTTCCAGAGAGTTTTAGAAGACACTTAAAACAGATTAGATCTGTTCATCAAATGGTATAATCTAAAAATCTATCATTCCCATGAAGCTGTTGCTAGACTTTAACCTGTCTGAGGATTTTCTTGCTTTTATTACATTATTCCTGGATAATCCTTCCTTATGCCATGCCAGCACCACTCTCTTCCTCTTGGCCTTTACATTCCCATTGGATCTTATCACACCCCTCACTGTTGGCCCCTCTTCAAGCATAATGGAACATACTGTTTCTTCTTCTTTTAGAAATCAGTCAGCTCTTCTCATCCTCTAATTATCATGGGTGCTCTTCTAGGAACTCCTTCCAATTTGTCTGTTTTTGACTCACCAATACCAACCTGAATTCCATTTCTCTTATCACTGTACTATGTCCCATTAAGTTTCTTTTTTTTTCCACTTGCCTTGCTAATATTAATTAAAAAACACTTTTCCCCCTAATGCAGCAAATCCTGAAATCTGCAGCAGGACCCATGGGATCTAAGAATGAAATACTTTGTAGTGAGTAACTGAGCCCAGAATAGCATGTAGGAGTCTGACAGCCAGTCTTTACACTAAGCATTAGACAATGTGTTAAAGTGTGTAGACATTAGCTGAAATCAGATTGTAAGGAAGCCTTCCAAAGGTTCTGATTTGGGTTTTGGCTGGAGCTCATTCTTCTTTTTGTAGGCCAAAAAACCCAGCTGCACGTGTACATACACATACACCCCAATCATCTTATCATATGGTTCAGCAGCAAAAGTTAATTACTATTATTTTCTCATAATATGCTCATTCCTTCAAAAAACTACACAGACCACAACTCTTATCAGTCAAAGATATAATATTAATGAACACAGACTCGTTTATTCACTTACTCATTCAGTCTTCATTCATTATTTGTTCATATTCAGAAATTAAAACGTCTGACACTTAGTTCTGAAGGTTAAAAGTATAAATCAAAAAACCAAAAAGAAAAAAAATCTACAGTGGGAAATGTGAAAAGCTGAAATTCACAAAAAAGTAGAATGTTAAGTTTTTCAGACAACCTGTCATGTCTAGAATGGTTCACATGAAAAGAAATGAATACGCCTTGCAGGTAATGAAAAAGACCAAATTATAAACCATTTCATTTGAAATTCCAACCACATTTCCCATAGAAACAGGGCATTAAGTAAATACTTCTGTGAATCACACACTAAATTAGTTAGTAATTGCTGAGTAAATTCATGCTCTTATCAAGCATGCTTTTTTAAAAAGTTATTTACAATGAAACTCTAAGGGTTAGTTTTTATAAAAAACAGTTATTAAGTCTATAGAAATTTTTAGAGTGCATAGTGCCATTAAAATTACTAAGTTATTGCTTTTGGATTGGAAAACACTTTTCAATCGCATCAAGACTCAAACTTCTTACTTAAAGTGGAAAGCAATCCAATTTCAGTATTTTATAATGGAAAACTGCAGTGCCTGTCATTTAAGTCTCTAATGCCTTAGATAGCTAGAGTAAGGGCCTGACATTGAGCAGCTAAAACGTTCCGTGTTCTTTATTTACTCAAACACTCCATCTGCGTGTGTGCTCGTCAGCGCCAAGGGAACTGAAATTTAAGGCTGCTGTTAGAAGGAAGCACTTGCAATTGTATCATCAAATCCTTAATAGCTCTGAATGGTTCTCGTACTTCAACATAAACTTCCATCTTCTTTGACCTTTCGGGAGGAAGTTCAATTTACTGACACAGTTTGTGACAATGGTTTTTACGGTACAGCTGAAAAAAATACATAAAGAATTTAGGGACAATTACCATAAGCCCCAATTTTTGGGTAATTTTTGTTGCTGATGTTGTTTCACTCATTTTAAAAAAACAGACCAAAATAAAAAATAACCCAAGCTTTCTAAATATCTAGTACTAAAACAGTGACAAGTACTCACAGTTCTATATTTAAATGTGAACTGTATGGAGATGCAGGCTGTGATGCAGAGACTGAGCTAGAAGTATTGGAATGTTGGTAGCAGGCAACCCCTATCAGAATACCAGCAGTGTTTTTTACAGAGCTAGAACAAACAATTCTAAAATTTGTATGGAACCACAGAAGACACTGAATAACCAAAGCAACCCTGAAAAAGAAAAGCAAAGCATCATGATTTCGGACTTCAAGCTCTATTACAAAGCTGTAGTCATCAAGACAGTATGGTACTGTCACAAAAACAGACACATAGATCAATGGAACAGAACAGAAAACCTGGAAATGGACCCACAACTATATGGGCAACCAACCTTCAACAAAGTACAAAAGAGTATCCAATGGAAAAAAAGTCTCTTCAATGAATGGTGTTGGGAAAACTGGACAGCAACATTCAGAAGAATGAAACTGGACTATTTCATTTGCATTACATCATACACAATAATAAATTCAAAATGGGTGAAAGACCTAAATGTGAGACGGGAAACCATAAACATTCTAGAGGAGAACACAGGCAGCAACCTTTTTGACCTCAGCCACAGCAGTTTCTTATTAGACATGTTACCAGGGGCAAGGGGAACAAAAGCAAAAATGAATTATTGGAACTGCATCAAGATAAAAAGCTTCTACACAGTGAAGGAAACAATCAACAAAACTAGAAGGCAGGCTAGGGAATGGGAGAAGATATTTGCAAATGACATACCTGATAAAGGGTTACTATTCAAAATCTATAAAGAACTTATTAAACTCAACACCCACAAAACAAATAACCCGGTTAAGAAATGGGCAGAAGACACGAATAGACATTTTTCCAAAGAAGACATCCAGGTGGCTAACAGACACATGAAAAGTTTCTCAACATCGCTCATCATCAGGGAAATACAAATCAAAACCATGATGCGATACCACCTCACACCTGTCAGAATGGCTAAAATTAACAACACAGGAGACAGCAGGTGTTGGCGAGGATGCGGAGAAAAGGGAACCTCTTGCACTGTTGGTGGGAATGCAAACTGGTGCTGCCACTCTATGGAGGAGTATGGAGGTTCCTCAAAACAGTATGGAGGTTCCTCAAAAAGCTAAAAATAGAACTATCCTATGATTCAACAATTGTACTACTAGGTATTTACTCAAAGGATATAAAAATACACATTCAAGGGGGCACTTGGGTGGTTCAGTTGGTTAAGTGCCCGACTCTTGGTTCTTGTTTGGGTCATGATTTTATGGTCTTGAGATCGAGCCCTGCATTGGGCTATGCACTGAGCATGGAGACTGCTTAAGATTCTCTCTCTCCTCTTCCTCTGCCCCTCCCCTCCCAGCTCACACTCTCTCTCTAAAAAAATACACATTCAAAGAAGTACATGCACCCTGATGTTTATCGCAGCATTATCATCAATAGCCAAACTGTGGAGGGAGCCCAAACGCCCAACAACTGATGAATGGATAAGGAAGATATGGTATATAGTATATGGTGTATCAAAATAATGAAATGTTGCCATTTGCAACAATGTGGATGGAGCTAGAGCGTATTATGCTAAGCAAAATAAGTCAATCAGAGAAAGACAAATACCACATGATTTCACTCATGTGGAATTCAAGAAACAAAATGGATGAACATACAGTGGTGGGGGGAAGAGAGAGGAGGAAACAAATCATGAGAGACTCTTAGCTACAGAGAACAAACTGAGAGTTGATGGAGGGATGTGGGTGGGGAATGGGCTAGATAGGTGATAGGCATTAAGGAGGGCACTTGTTCTGATGAGCACTGGGTATTACAAGTAAATGATGAATCACTGCACTATACTCCTGAAACCAATATTGAACTCTATGTCAACTAACTAGAATTAGACAAAAAAAGAATGTTGGTAGCAGGCTATATGTATTAATCTAACGATAATAAAGAATTAAAGGTATATTACACATCACCAAACTGGAAAGAACTAAAAAGTTTGGCAACTTCAAGTGTTTGTGAAGATGTAAAGCAACAGGGACAGATTATGACCCAGTATTTCCATTCTTGGGTTACACCCAAGACATTCCTGTATGTGTATAACGGGAACTCTGTATACGAATGTTCACAGCAGCGTTGTTCAGCATCCCTCCCAACTGGAAACAATACAATGTCTGTCAGTAGCTGAATGAGTAAATACACTGAGATATATTCATATATTCATATAATGGAAAGATAAAAAGCACATTAGAGCCACATGCAACAACGTGAATGATTCTCACTAATCTAATGTTGAATACTGAGCTAGGGAAGCAAGACACATTGGATTCCTTTATATCAAGTTCAAAAATGGGCAAAACTTAAGTATCGAGGGATACATACATAGGTGGTAACACTATAAAGAAAAGACTCAGAAAAGAGTTTCCATCTGTGGGGAGAGAGTTGTTATTGGGCAGTGGTACTGGGGGGTGGCTCAGGGGTGCTGTCACAATGTTCTCTTTCTTGATATTGGCGATAAGTAGCTGTGCATTCACTTTGTGTTAAATTATACATTTGTCTAATGCACTTTCCTATACCTACATTATATAAGTAAAAAACCCCTCCAGCTCCCTTCAAATTAAAGATTGTAGGAAAGGGTTAACAGCTCAAGCTACCTGCCTCAGGTTGTCCAACTTAATCATGAAAGTCCTAGGGTGGACTTTGGGCTTGAAATGAAAACACACAAGATCTGCAAAAATGGGCCGAATATGGGGAGGAGGCCCTTCAGGAGGTGGTGAGAAATCTAAGCCTGGCTTCTGCTTCCGAGCAGGACTCTTCTCAGAGATCTCGGGTTTCATCTTCTCCTGTGAAAACCAGATCATTTCAATGCACTTCCATGTCCATATCTATAAAATGAGGAAATGGACTAGGTGACCTGCAAGGTGTTTCTAGTTCTAATTTCTATGGTTCTATGAAAGGACAAAAACTTTAGGAAAAACCTGACACATGATCTTTTCTACCTACAGTTCTTGAGAAGGCTGTTTCTGAGAAGTTAGAGATGGTCAAAATAACACAGCTGGCTGGGAGGGAGAAATGCCATCATGTAATTTCTGGGACCGATAAAGAAGAGAGGAAGACTTGCCCAAAAACGGTGTGAATTTTTCTGTCTTATGAACAAGTCAACCTAAAGGAAGGAAGAAGCAATAGAACACAGTGCTTAGTGGTGCTGAGCAGTAGTTCAACACTTTCCTCTCTTCTCACTCCTTTCCCCCCGAAAACAGTGCTCTGGTGTGCAGGACACATTCTCAGAGGCTGTCTCACACATGTGGCTACGGAATCAAGGAGGGTGTTCATCAACTCCTCTTGTCTGAGTTTCCACCCAGTAATGTCACGTGAGACAACACTGTCTGGGGCCTGGGGAAAGCTACGGCTTGGGTTTAACAGTAACACAGTGCATACACTGTCATCTCAAAAAGTAGATGAAAGAGATCACAGGCTTTGAAATCAATGGGTGAAGAGGACTCCATGCCAGGCTGTCCAAGATACACAGTTATTGTTAGTGGAAGCTGGCAGTGATGGGTGTGTGTGTGTGTGTGTATGGTTAAGGGAGAAGAATGAGGAGGCAGGAAGTGTGGAATTAGGGATTGGCAGTTTGGGACATAGGCGGCTTTGCGATCACCTACCCCGCTCTTCTTTTCTGTATTTTGATGTTTGTTTTTGTTTCTTTTGAGGTAACCCACCAGCAAAGGGTGCAGCCAAAGCCCCCATATATTCTGCTGGGGTAGGTCTTTTCTACCCTCGACTAGTTTTCTTTTCTATCTTGTCACTTCCATCTTGTCTCCCACACTACTTCCTTGCAGCTATGTCCGCCATTTATATTCATTTCTCATACATCAGTCTCTGCTTCCTATTAGAATTTGCTTCTTGCCTATTAGGAGTTAGAGGACAGAGAGAAGTCATTTCTTTTCTACATTTTTCTTTATCAGGGCATCTGTGTGAAATATTCTTTCCCAGTATCCCCTTCCCTCGCCTTCTAGCTGGAGAATATTACCCTAGAGCTTCGTGCTGCTAATGTGAGAAGAAATTATGAACAGTGATTAGGAGGCTAAATGAGGGTGGTGGAACCTATTTACTTCATTAGGTTCCTTCAGGGAAAAAGCAAGGACGGGAAACTGAGAGATAAGGGTTAATACTAAAAGAATAAAAGATCCATTTGACTCAGAGCAATCTTCAGTCTGCCTGGATTCTAGCAGACACCCTTCTCCATGGGGAAATCATTACAGAGAAATGACATGCAAAGTACGCCATAAAGCATCTGAGTCAAACCAGAGGGAGGATGACTCAACGGATCGTTTTACATTTTAATAGAAGGCGCTGCAGATTTGTACCCAGTGCACGGTTCAACACGGGGTGCACATCCCCTCCTCAAAACTTCTCCATCGGGTGGGAGGGGAGTTCCCAGAATCTGACAGAAATTGTTCTGTCTTAGATAAGAACCAAGTCAAAACTCACAACAGAGAATCAAAGACTAAGAAAAGACAACAGATAGTCAAATGCAGAAAAAAGGGGAGACTGCAAGTCTGTCTGATTCCAATTGCAGCATTACTGTCAAACTTGAGATTGTCAAAAACTGAACTCGGTAATTAGTGGACTTCGAATCTGAGGAAAGGGAGGGGAAGAAGAGGGAGCGACAGAGGGAAGCAGGAAAGGAAAGAGGAAGAGAACATCGAAGTGTTATAAATTTAAAAATGTGCTCCTTGGAATTAGCTTTAAAAGATACTGTGTAATTACCGCCAGAAGTTCACCTGCCAGGTCAGTGCCAGCACTAGGCTTGGGTGTCCATACGAAGTCAAGAAACCGTATCACAGATGCCAGGGTTCCCAGCACATTTTCTGAGCTAGTTTATCCCTGGTAAGTGCTAATAAGCTCAACCTGCCAGAGGCAGCTTCATCTGCTGAGGGCTTATGATGCTAGAGACTGGATTTTCGATTCTAACTCCTTTCCAAGGGGTCAACTCCAGATGTGGTTCTGACAGGAAGGTCTGCCGGTAGCTGAAGAGTATCTATGGCTATGGCGATGTGGCTGTTCATCCCTGTGGTCTCTCTTGATGCTTGCCTCGCTTTCTGAGTGCGCATACTGCTTACGGGTAGGAAAGGAAACAGAAGTGAGTTTCCAAGGCTTGGCAGAAAAACAGCTTTCACAGAAAAGATTCTTTTTTTTTTTCTTTTAAAGATTTTATTTATTTATTTGACAGAGAGAGCGAGAGAGCACAAGTAGGGGAAATAGCAGAGGGAGAGGGAGAAGCAGGCTCCCCTCCGAGCAGGGAGCCCGATGCGGGGCTCGATCCCAGGACCTTGGGATTATGACCTGAGCCGAAGCCTGACACTTAACCATCTGAGCCACCCAGGCATCCTAGAAAAGATTCTTAATAAAAGGAAACTTGTTTCTTTCACGTATTAGGGTCTCTTGGACAACATGATTCTGTTCTGAAATATCATCTCTGGAGGGACGCAAGCTGGAATGGACAATGTTGAGATTGCAAGATGGTTCACCTGGTCACTAAAACAATCAAAACTCCGCACCCATGGCAGGCAGCCCTTAATCAAGGCAGAGGTGTTCTCTGGCTCAAGGGTCATCTTGGAAAGTGCTTTGGGGGAAGGTTTGTGAGTTTCCGCTGAATGCTGGGCACCCTTGCTCCTATTTTTCCTATTTAAAAATGACGAAAACCATGAGGCTAAGACCACTGGTTGGCAGTTTGTTAAATTCCACAACCGGTAATAAAAGCACTTGGACCATCTGTCACAATACAGGAGATCGAATGGAGGTGGAATATTAACACACAGGTGAAATGCTCTCTTGGGAGTCTGGGGAAAAAGCAGGTCAGAGGAGAGAGATGGGGCGGCGGGGGGAGGGGGGAGAAAGGATGTGCTTGGAGCCTTCCAAGTCCCTGTCTCGTCCTTGGCAGCCTCTCAGAGTGATGATTATGGTTACCAAAAGGCAGGGACACAAATGCTTCAGGACATCGAGTACGCTGTTTAAAATATAAGTCCTATTATATGCTTGCAGCACCACCACTCACACACAGCATTTGTACCCCACAGGATATGCTCCAGATAAAGCAAACGGTATTAAAGAAGAAATTATTTTCTAACTCACTCATTATAAACAGTCAAAACTGCAGTGCAGCGGGGGAGAAAATACCCTTTCTCCAAATGGTCAGGAAGGGGTCTGATGAGGGCTAGCCCTGTAGCCACGTGGTACTGGAGAAGCACAGAGAAGCCCCCAGGAGCACCAGGCAGGAAGAGACTTCTCAGCACTTTCTTTTTTTTTTTTTTTTTAAAGATTTTATTTATTTATTCGACAGAGATAGAGACAGCCAGCGAGAGAGGGAACACAAGCAGGAGGAGTGGGAGAGGAAGAAGCAGGCTCATAGTGGAAGAGCCTGATGTGGGGCTCGATCCCATAACGCCGGGATCACGCCCTGAGCCGAAGGCAGACGCTTAACCGCTGTGCCACCCAGGCGCCCCTTCTCAGCGCTTTCTTGACTCTACAATGTACCAGTTTCCCATTTCTCCTTCCATCCTGAGGCAGAGGGGCCTCCTTTCGAGTCCCTGCTCTCCCACTCCCTCGCTGGAGGGCTTTGGGTACATTAATTAGAGTCTGTAATCCTTGGTTTTTCCACATGCAAAATGGCTGGGAAGCTTCAACGAGATGGAGAGATAAGGTATTTAGGACAGCCGTTGTTTTACAGTAAACACTCCACAAATAAAAGCTATTATGAAAGGAAAATTCATTTCTTCCTACATTATATAAATCTGTAATTCTGCACAGGCTGAGCGTTTCTTACATTGAGGCAAACCTGGACGGCATGAGGAAGGACGTGTCTGCGTTTGCCAGATTCTCCTGCTTAAACTTGGGGAAAAGCCAATTTGCTTGCTTTCCATCCACAGCCTGTGAGAAAATAATAGGACAATGTGTGGGATCTGGCACTTGCTGGCAACTTCGGCCATGGCACCACTGCAAGCCTTCCCTCCATAACAGCCCACAAAGACCATGAAGGTCAAATAAGGCAATAGATCTGAGGGCTCTCTGAGAAGTACAAAGTACTTTGCTTGCATCAGGAATTATCCTCCCCACCATTTGACTAATTCTACACATCACTGTATCAAGAATGTCTGCTCTTACGGGCACTTAACCCTGATATATTTCTCTTTCATGCCAAGAGAAAGCATCTGGCAGATGGGGGGCTTGTACTGATTCTCATCTCATAACATTTCCAAAAGATTCTATCCCCTTAGATTTGCTAAAAGTGTGTGCTTTGAATAATCCACCTTTCTATTACAGGCTTTTCCGTTTTTCTCTCTCCGCTACCTTTTGCATACGTGTCATTCAAATCAGCATCCCCATTCATCATGAGATGCTGTGCGGTGTAGTGGTGACGAACCAGCCCCGAGAGCCAGCCTGCTGGTATCTGAGCACCGACTGCTACACCCCTCAGACAAATCATGTCAGCTCGCAGGAAGGAGTCCTCACCGTCAGTCCGTTGTCACGAGGAGCAAATCATTTAACGCGCAGACATGCAAAGTGCTTAGAACCATTCCCGGAGTGTAGTAAGCCCTCCCTCAGTATTGTATACATGGTGGTGTGCGGAGGCAGTGTAGTGGAATGCTTGAGAATGCAGGCCCTGGAGCAGGCCGCCTGGCTTTGAATCCTGACTCTGCCATTCACCTCTGGCAAGACACTTTTCTGTGCCTCAGTTTCCTGATTTGTATGAAAAGGGTAAGATTGGCTGTGAGAAGTAAAACACTCCATTATGTTTGTTCACTAGTTCATTAATTCACTCATTCAACACGTAGTGAATGTTATATAAAATTAGCTCTTTCTTAACCATGCCAACTGTGTGCATTCACCTTTCATTCCCAGACTGATCACGGCTTGGCCTTTCGCATCAGCATCTCCTGCAGCCCTGCCGACACCGCTCCGACCCTCCCAGTTGCCTTCCTATCTCAGAATTACAACAGTTCTCAAACTGCACGGACTTAGGGTAACAGGAGTGGGGCTGGAAATCTGCAGCTTAACCCCTGTCGCAGCTGAGCCAAGGCAGCCCTACAAACCTGGAATGTCTGCCCTGCCGCTTCCTAAAGCCACAGGGAGGTCTGCTGAAGTCTTAAGTCTACTTAAGTGTAACTTACTCACTCCCTTCTCTGCCTCCTTATACGTGGAAGCAAGATCAAACCCACCTCCTAGGAGACTCTTCTGAGATCTCAATGTGATGGCCTGCTTCCTGACCTTCTTTGGGTCTTTGCCTTCTCAGGAAGGCCTCCTTGACCACTCCCGCGTAAAGCCCAACCCCAGCCTCCTGTCCATAGGCATCTTCCTCCCCTGCTTTCTGCTACTTTTATTTCTGCTGAGGTCTCCTTTGAACCTACTTCTCTGCACATCTTCCTATACTCTCTGGAGCTGCCCGTTTTTTTCTGGGTTTCCAGGTCACCTTGCCTCTCCATTTACCCACAGAAAACTCAGTCCATTCTGAGCAACGTGACTGTTAGAGGAAACTAATGATAAAAACTCCAAGATACGCAACCCAGACAATGGGAAGGTGCACAAGCTATAGGAAAAGACTAGACTGACACAGTGAAGGCGAAGCTAACATCTGGAGAGTTTCTCAGTGGAAGGGTCTTAAGTGTACTTTGTTTCCAAAGCTTTCTGGGCTCAACCATATACCAACAGTGAGACCTATTCTTTCTCTGTTGTTGTGTACAGGGTAGGTCCTTACAGAGAATAATTTAGCTGTTCTATCCTGGTAAAAACCTCCTTGCTCCCACTTCTGAAAGACAGCTCTGATTCCCTCCAAGTTCATGGCCTCCCAACTCGAACTGCCACAGCAATCATGCTCTCTCTTTCAGCAGCACATAAGTGTCCAAGCCCTCAGGAGATGATGGCCACACAGGACCCTTGACGGCATTCTCAGAATGATCGATGTTTTTCAGAGTGTGACTAGTGCCCAGGCTTCTGTTGCTCTGGGGCCATACACAGCTCTGGGGGACTTGGGATGGAGAGAAGACGGGAAGAGGAAGGCTGTTCTGATGTTCACTCCAAAATCTGACAAGAAACTCTCCCTCAGAAGCGACAGGAATGGACTTTGATTCTGCTTATAGTGGTCTGATGGCAAACTCCTCTTTAATAATTTGTAATTTGGAATTATAAGACATTGGAGCCAGTGCAACCAACGTAAAAATAAACCACTCATGATCTTCCTGAGAAAGTGGAGAGGCATTTGTACAGCAATCCCCAGGAGCAAGCCCCTGTGGATGGTTTTCTGATCAGCTTAGAAAAGGACTAATTAAAAACCACCATCTGCATTATAAAATTCCGTACCACAGGCCTTCAAAATTCTTTGGAAAGAAAAAAGATGTTCACCTGTTTAAAAAAAAAAAAAAACGTGTATGTTTCTAAAGGAGACACTTGAAAACCAAAAAAAAAAAAAAAAAAAAAAAGCATCGCCTTCTTTAAAAAAATAAAGTGGCACAGCAGAAGTTCACATAAAATGGTTGACAGTGTTTCTTTTCAATAGAACTCAGGCTGAGGGAAAGACATTCTTGGATTCTGAGCTTTGGCTGGTTACCTAGGCTGCAAAGGATACCAAAAGAGACTCACACCAGGAATTCTTAGTTAGAATGCCAGTCAAGGAAAAGTTCATAATCCTTTCAGATTTTAAATTCTATGTGTCTGTGAGGAGGAAAACCAGTTAGTATTTTGGACAATTGGAAAAGAAGATTAGACCAGACTTTGTCTATAAAGACTTTGTACACGATGGGTTACACTCATCAAAGGTAGCGGGAAATGGCTTTTCAGGCTAGAGCACTGTTACTCTCTTTTTGAAAACGTGGTTATATGGAGACTGCTGATTGTTTAATTAGAATGGACACTGATACACAGAAAAACACATGAACTGTATCTAGTGTATTAGCCTGATATTCATAACCAACATCTGATTGCTTAAAATTGACCAGATTTGAAATCCATTAAAATTTCTTAATTATTCATACATGCTCACAGTTACTGCTTTCTTTTAAGGAAACATGAAAGACTTAATGAGTAATATAACAATTTCAAAAGCTTTCTCATACAGATTGGACTAGACTCCGTGGTCTTTACAGAATGATCATTACTTAGTTAATGAACTCAGCACACTGAACATTTTTCAGCCACCTGAAACTCCCAAGTATTGTGTGAGTTTTTGGCCAATTAATTATCAATTACAACATCATAAAACATTAGCACAAAAATAGGAATAATGAAATTTAATTATATATTATTCTTCTGAGTTGCTGCAAATACTATACAAGACTGATTCTGATTAATAATTCATTCAGCAATAAAGTATCAGGAAAGATAATTATGCAGTGCCACAATTCTCACACTGATTTCTATAATTACAGATTACAACAGTGTTAGCAATTTAAAAGGTTAGAGAGCCGTGGTAATTTGCTATGTCATCCTCAGCTATATTAATGTCTCTCTCTGAGCATCAAAGATAATTGAAAATATAATAATGGACCAAATCAGATGGCTTGCCCAGGCTCTCTCACCTAAAACATCTCCAACCTAAGTACATTAGTAAAGTCAAGTCCTTGAAAATTAGCCTCTTTCATTATTTAAGTAGCCCCCAACTCACATTCGGTTTATAGCTAATTGAAGGGAGAAAATATGGAGGTATATGTGCCAAAATCTGTAAACACAGAAACATAATCTACAGAAAAGGTATAACACGTACAACTCCAACTGGTATGTAACTTATATCTGGCTTGACTATGAATACACATATTTATATCTGTATAATTACCCCTCAGGTACTTAGACCTGCCAACAGAGCCACATAATAATGGAAGTTGAGTTTCTGTCTTTGACAATACAGTTGAGTAAATAGCACGTGAAGAGATACAAAGTTTATCCAACTACCCTCTCTGGGTTGTTTATAGATTGTGACACACCAAACTACTCTTCCCTTTGTGTTCTATTACAACCTGGGAATGAAAACAGACTCATCCCACTAGGAATACTTCATCTGTTCTGTTTTAATTCCTTAGGAAAAATACCTGGCTAGCAGTTGATAGCCTCTTCCCATAATCAGTATTTAAATGAAATTTTCACCTGGGGATAAGCCCAAGTAAAGAAAACACACAGTTCCACAAATAGAAAAATTACTTTCTTCTCTGTTTTTGTATTTTTGGAAGAGATGCACTATAAGACATCGTATCTTTTCTCTCCTGAATGTCTTAAGTATTCGACTAGCTTCATGCCCAACTGATATGGAGAAACAGATGGAAAATTCACTGGGACTAAAATCTTAACCATTATTTAAATGAGCTCCTAGCAGAGTCTTTTGTGTGTTTTGTTGGGACTGGGGGTCCCTTCCTCTAGAGTATGTCAGGGTCTGGATTCAAGATTTCATTACAGCTGGTCCTCCAAAATGATATAAGATGATACGATTAAAAAAAAAGGAAAGTTTCATTCCAACACTAGAAGGGATTTATAGATCATCTGATCGAATCTGCTCATTTTACAATTGTGGAGATTTAGGCTCAAGGAATTTAAAGCAATTTATTCAAGATCACAGAACCATAAAGAGTAACAAAAACGAGAACTCACGTGTTTCTGATTTCCAGGTTTCTACTATATTGTATTAAGGAAAATACAACAGATGAGGAGGGGCACAGGTGAGCACTTGGAGACAATTTTTGTTCCAAAACTAAATGTATTTATTTACATTTACTTTCCACAAGGGAGATAATTATGATATTGGGTGGGGGCGGGTAGAGGAAGAGTAATTTTAAGAGAATTCATAGAATTGTAGTTCTTCATATCTTTCTTCAAGTAAAAATAAAAATGGGCTTCCTCTGCGTCATGAGCACAATTATAAAACAAGGCATTGTTTTTGATGGAGCCTAATCAGCTTTCTTCCTGGGCCACGTGTAGGCGGCTGGCACAAGATCATATTGTATGATGCCACATTGAAATGTAAATGTCCTTTGCCCTTTTTCAACTATTTCCTTTTCAAAGCCTCACTCCAGTAGGTCAACAAAACAGGCTCCTTGTATATTCCTGCAAACCTGTTGCTGGATTCACCAGAGGACCCCTAGAAGGTGATACTGTTCCCTGGTTTGTTTGTTTGTTTGTTTTTTAAATATTTTATTTATTTATTTGAGAGAGAAAGAGAGAGAGTGTGTGTGAGCTCAAGCAGGGGGAGAGGGAGAAGCAGGCTCCCTGCTGAACGCGGGACTCAATCCCAGGACCCTGGGATCATGACCTGAGCCAAAGGCAGACACTTAACTGACTGGGCCACTCGGGTGCCCCTACTGTTTCCTGTTTTAAATAGTAGACATTCAAGTCTGTGACAGGAAAAAAAATGGCAAGTAGACTTTGGCCCCACATATGCAAGGTCCTGTACGGTTTTGTACTTTGACTTTTTCTAGTATCTTATGAAAGACATTAAACTTTTTAGTTTAAAAGTTTAAAGTTTGAACTTTAAAAGTTCAAAGAATTTTACAGTGAACATCTAATACCTCACATCTAGGTTCTACAATTAATATTTTACTATTCTTATTTTATTACACATCTCTCCATCCATACCCATCTCTAGCCATCTGTCAATTCATCTTATGTTTTCAATGTACATTAAAGAACACTGCAGACATCAGCACACTTTCCCCTAAACACTAACAGGCACATGATTTACTAGAGTTCAAGATTTGTTTAGTTTTTTTTCCTTTCGATGTAAAATTTATACACAACGAAATGTACAAATCTTGGGACATCCACTGAGTTTTGATAAATGTGTATACCTCTGTATTCTGAACCTCATCAAGTTATAGAATGAAACCATCACCCCAGAAAGATTCCCCATCCTAGTCAATCTCCTCTGCCAAAGACAATCACTGCTCTACCAAGCTTTTTTTTTTTTTTTTTAACATAGACTAATTTTGCCTGTCCTAGAATGACTGACTTCTGAAATCGGGAAAGCCTTCATTTGACGGTTAAATGGCTAATTGTTCTGTTTTTCTTCCTTCACTCAACAAACACTTATTGAACATGTTCAACAAGCCACACACACTGGAAGCCAGTGACAACGACGTAAATATTTCATTAAATTAGAAAAATAATTTCAATGGTGGTGAGAATTGTGGGATCAACTATACCTCAAGGGCAATTTGGCTGCACAACCACACCCTGTGTCTGTTGCTCATTTGGAAACTTGCTGACTCTTTGACAGAAAAATAAAACCCATACCCATGCCCAGTGAAAAATGAGGCTTTGCAGGATCCTTGGAGTAAATCTGAGAAATGAGGAGAAAAAAAGCCCATCTTCAGAACAACATTATTGCTCTATGATGAAGATGAATGGTCACAGTGTGCCATGCTGTAACCTATAAAGACACAGCCTCTAGTTTTATAGAACTATAAACTCATGAAGGAGGTTACCAAAGGAGCCAAAAAGCTCCTTGTTTATTTTCTTTTAATCTAACTATGGGTAGTCAGTGGATTAGACCCTTATTTTCCAGAAGCTGAATTATTGCTAAGAAGATGACACTATTGGTAGACATAGCACTGGGTTACTTTTTTTTTTTTTAAGAGCTCAGAAATGGCACACATCACAAATCAGTTACTAGAACAGGATTAAAACATTCCTCTATAGCAACTCTGAGGTCATACTGGAGTAGAGTGAGCCATAATCCAATATGACTGCTGCCCTTATAAAAGGAATTCATGTGAAGACGCCATGTGAAGAGGGAGGCAGAGATGAGAGTGAAGCATCGATAAGCCAAGGGGCGCCAAGGATTAATGGCTGCCACCAGAAGCCAGGAAGAGGCAAGGAAGGATTCTTCCCTACAGGTTTCGGAAGGAGCACGGCCATCTTGGTTTTGGACTTCTATAGTCCAAAACTGTGAGACAAGAAATTCCTGTTGTTTTAAGCCACTCAGTTTGTGGTTCTCTGTTACAGCAACTCTGGGAAACTAATACAACCCTAAAGAATTCTTTTCTTTTCTATAATTTTTAAAAACCTGGACTATAATTTACATGCAGAAAAGTGCACCCACCTTAAGAGTAGATCAATGAATTTTTTTCCAAGGGAAAATACCCATAGTAACAACAACCCAAATCAAGAATATTACTAGCAAACCAAAAGTCTCCATCATGCCTCATCCCAGTCATCATCCCCACCAAGATAACCGCTATTCTAACTTCCTCTACCATAGATTACTTTTGTCTCCTTTTGAACTTTAAATATATGGGAAAATATACCGTGTGTGTGTGTGTGTGTGTGTGTGTGTGTGTGTGTGTGTGTCTGGCTATTTTTTGCTCAATATTATGTTTGTGAGATTCAACCATGTAGTGTGTAAATGGTTTCTTGTGAGGACAATTTTTTTTTTCTTTTAGGTGGGGATTGAACTCATGACCCTGAGATCAATACCCGAGTCAGTATCAAGAGGCAGACACTTAACCGACTGAGCCATCCAGGTGCCCCACTGAAGACAATTTTTTTTTTTTTTAAGATTTTATTTATTCATTCGACAGAGATAGAGACAGCCAGCGAGAGAGGGAACACAAGCAGGGGGAGTGGGAGAGGAAGAAGCAGGCTCATAGCAGAAGAGCCTGATGTGGGGCTCGATCCTGTAACGCCAGGATCACGCCCTGAGCCGAAGGCAGACGCTTAACCGCTGTGCCACCCAGGCGCCCCTGAAGACAATTTTTTAAATATAATTAAATTGGTTCAAATTCCAAAAAATACAAATGGTATACAGTGAAAGTCTTAAAAAATCTTAAAAAATCTCCCTACCACTGCTTCTCAGTATTTCCTAGAGGCAACTAATATTTTTTTGTGTATCCTTCTAGAGGGATTTTATGCCTATTTAAGCAAAGATATATACATTTATAGATAAAGCTTTCTCTCTTTTTTTTTTACACAAAGTTTAACATACCATACTAGTATTATGTACCTTCCTCTTTCACTTTAAAATACTTCTCAGGTAATATACCAGATCAACACATGAAAGCTTCCTCATCCTTGTTTTATGATTACGTAGTATTTGACTATAAGAATGTGGTACATGTAACATTATATATACAACCATATTCTCTATTGATAGCTATTTGGGTTATTTTCAGTCTTGGATTATCGTAAACAAGGTTGCAATGTGTAACCTTGTAATTCTGCACATGATAAGCACATCTATAGTTTTCCCCAAAGCAGAACTGATGCATCAAAAGATACAAGCTTTTGTAATTTTGATAATGTCAAATTGTTCTCCATTGAGGTTGTACTAATTTGAACACCTACCAGCAATGTATAAGGGTACCTCTTATCCATAGTCTTTTTTTTTTTCGTTTTCCGCATGCAGTTTATTTTTTTTAAACATATACAACATTTTTTTTATAATAATATTTTTTTTATTATATTATGTTAGTCACCATACAGTACATCCCTGGTTTTTGATGTAAAGTTCGATGATTCATTAGTTGCGTATAACACCCAGTGCACCATGCAACACGTGCCCTCCTTACTACCCATCACCAGCCTATCCATTCCCCCACTCCCCTCCCCTCTGAAGCCCTCAGTTTGTTTCTGTAATCAGAAGGGGGAATGAAGCATGAGAGACTATGGACTCTTATCCATAGTCTTGCTAATAGATTGTGTGATCAAACTTAAAATCTGCAAAACAGCACTTCACTATAGTTTTAATTTATATTCATTAGTCTTTGATGCGTTTAGAATTTATCTTAGTGTAAATATGAATGATCAATAAACTTTATTTTCAGAGAGCTAGTAACCCCAACAGCATTCATTCAATGATCTAGTTTTATCATACTGATCTGAGATGCTTAATGTCAACTAAAGTTCCAAATGTATTTGAAATTATTCCTATACTCCATGCTGTGTCATTGAACTATTAATAGCCTAATTCAAATATATGGATATATTTGTAATATGTCCTAATATTTGTTTATTTAGATTTATTTATTTGAGAGAGAGCGAGAGAGCGTGCACGTGCATGCATGCGCATGTTGGGGAGAGCAGAGAGGGGAGAGGGAGAGAGGGACAATATGAAGCAGGCAACCCGCTGAGTGCCAGCCCAAGGAAGGGCTCTATCTCAGGACCCTGAGATCATGACCCGAGCCAAAATTAAGATTTGGATGCTTAACTGACTGAGCTACCCAGGTGGCCCGTAATATGTATATTATTATTTAAAAAGCAACTTTCTTTCATTGTTTTCTTTTTTTTTTTTTATTCTTGGCTGTTCTTGATCAAAAATATATATTTTTTCATGTGAACTTCAGCATCAGCTTTTGGTTATGAACAATTCTGTTGGTATTTTTACTGGGATCATGTTAAATTTCTGATGTTGAGATTTTCTATCCAAGAAAATGGTTTGACTCTCTATTTATTTATATCTTTCTTTTTTTCCTTTGCATCTCAGTAAATTAAAGAAGTTTCACTCATTTGTAGAAATAAATATATCTTACAGATTCTTTAAGTTCAATTCTTATATTCATATATATGATATATTTATGTATTTATATTTACATTTGGATTTTCCTTTTTTGTTACTGTAAGTGGGATTTTTCTTCCATTATATCTTCTAACTACCTGTCGATCATATATATGAATAATGTTCATTTTTACCAATAAGTTGGTACACAACCATCTTACTGAGTTATTATTGTTTGTAATAATTTCTCCAGTTGATTCACAGAAATAAGCATATAATCGAAGTATATGTCGTATCATCTACAAATTAATATAAACATTAGTTCAACCTCTTCCTTTTGGCTTTTTTATGCTTCCAGCTTCCTGCTCTTGTACTGCATTGGCCAGTGCATTCAGAACAATGTTAAAGAACAGTTATAACAATGACCACCCTTGTTTTAATTCTTCTGACATAATATGTCTTCTAAGTGTTTCCTTATCAAACATGGCATTAAGTTCTGGGTGAAATACATACATTTTATCATGTTAAGGAAGTGTCCATTATTTCCTATTTTATAGTGTTTTTTTTAATGAAAAATTGATACTGAATTACATCTATATCTTTTCAGCATTTATGGAGATGTTCAAATGGCTTTTCTATAAAGATATATTAATACAGTAAACTAAAAAATTGATAAATTATATTAATAGACTTTCCAATATTGTATCATTCTTGCAAACCTGGAATAAACTATATTAGGTCATGGTACATGTTCTTTCAAAATGCTGCTAGACCCTGTTTGCTAATATTTTATTCAGAATTTAACATTACTGTTTTTCTATGGTAGTTGTTCTAATGGATTTTCCTTCTCTTTGGAAGTCAGGGTGGTTAAATTATATTTTCTTAGACAATTATGCATTTCATCAGGGTTTTCAAATTTATTTGTAAAAAGTTTAGTAAAATGGACTTCATAATTCCTTTTAAATATACCTTATATTCACTTTATTTCCCCTATTTTTATTAATCAAGTTAGCCAAAGTTTCTTCTATTTTTTTGTTTTCAAATATGATTTTTGCATTTATTAATTTATTTTTCAGTTTCTGAATTCATGCTTTAATTTTATTATTTCCTTCCTGCTGTTTTTCTTAGGTTTGTTTTATTGTTCTTTTTCTAACTTTTTGGGTGGGATGCTTAATTCATCTACTTATATTTTTCTTAATTACCAAAATAAGCATTTGTGGGCCATGACTTTTCTTTTGACTGTTGCTTTTGCCACATCTCTTGGATACTGATAAAAGAAACTTACTTAGATCAGGTTGGTTTTAGGTAATGGATATTTACCTAACCATTATATATAAAATAAACTTTAAGAAATTCATCATTTTAAAAGGTAGTAGGGAAGATCAGTAAAGGAACCCAGCAGTGAGTCTGTTGTAATGTGAAGAATAATTCTTTCACAGACATTCATGGTGTATTTGGTTGACCAATGCCAGCCACGGTTCTGGATACTGTGAGAACACAGATGCACATGAAGGGTTCTCTGTCTTTCCATTGTTAAGGGAAAAACCTCAAACATGAACACGTAATCACATACCATTATACCACAGAACCATTAGGACAAGGCATACAAATATAAAGAAGATACAAACTCTGACATCAAGGTAATTTCATTCCTCTACTCAAAACATATATATTAATACTCTTTCATAAGAACCCATTTAGTTGATACTGACCTAAGTTGCTCTTCTAGTTTTAACTTAAAAGCTTTCACAATGACAATGTTGGTTTTTGTAGGAACGTGGGTCATTGTGGGGTCAGAAGAGAAGCAGGGAGGCTTGCTGGGAGGCAGCTGCCTAAGTGAACAAGGATGATGGTTTGGACTAGGGAAGGAGTGGGAGAGGTGGTGACCAGAAGTTGGATTTGGTTTATAATTGGAAGGTAGAGCTGATGGGATTTGCTACTGGATTGAATGTGGAGTGTGAGAGAATGAAGAGTTATAGGTGACTGAGAATTTCACTGTGAACAATTACCTGAATTGGGTGTGTTACTTACTGAAGGGGAAAACTCCAGGGAGGATAGTGTTTGGGGGCTACAATTAAAATATTGTTCTCTTGGCAGCTCATCTCTCCAAACCCGTCTCATCCATCTCTCCCACAAGTTGGCCATATTCAAGGTCTTTGTCGGATCACAGCTCCATGCTGTTGTATGTGTTGTTTCCACCCATGTAGTGTCCTTCCCTCTCCTCCCTGTCTGGCAAACACCTGCTCATCCTTCAAGACTAATTTCCAATGTCAGTTCCTCCAGGTACCTTCCTGACTCCTGCAGGCAATTAGGAGATTCTTGCTTGAGCTTCCCCAGCCATATCACAATCACAGAATTGTGCGTGCATCTGTCCCTGCTACCCAGGACAAGTCCCTCAAGGGCAGAAGCCCTGTTTTTTTTCTTTTTTCTTTTCCTGTAGCATAATGCCTGAAACAAAGTTGGCTGCTTGATAGGTGTTTTTTTTTTTTTTCTTTTTTAAAGATTCATTCGCCCATTTGAGAGAGAGCACTCTCAAGAGTGAGTACGGGGAGGGACAGAGGGAGAGAATCTCCCAAGCAGATTGCCTGTTGAGCAGGGAGCCTGACTTTGGGCTTGATCTCACCACCCATGAGACCAAGACCTGAGCTGAAACCAAGAGCCAGACACTCAACTGACTGAGTCATCCAGCAGGTGCCCCTCAGTAAGTGTTTTAGTTTATTCAATCACTATTGGCTGAGTGCCTACCATGTACAGGACATGATGTCATGCACTATTCTAGGTGCCTGAGGACGCAGCAATGAACCCAGCAAAGCTGTGCTGTCAGGGGCCTTATATTCTGTGGGGGGAGATGGCAATACACAAACAAGTAGATCCATAATAAAATGTGCAGTAGAGAAAAAAAATAAGGCAGAGCAAGACAATTGAAGGATGAGAATTGAGAACAGAGGTCTTGTTTTAGAGAATGTACTCATGGGAGGTCTCATTTAAGCAGATTCTAAATAAATGAGGGTAAAAACCACGCAGTTAACTGGGAGAAGAGCCTTCTTGGTAAACAACTAGCCAAAAAGCCCAGACTGCCTGGAGGAGAGTGGCTAGAGAAGGCTGCCGAAGCAGTCAGGACAGTGAGGCTTTGCAGTTCAGGGTGGGAATCTGGGCTTTATTCTAAGTGTATGGGAAGCCACAGCAGGCAAGGATCTGATTTACATTTTTAAAAGACAACTTTGGTTTCTATGTGGAAGATGGGTTGTTGTGGGGTCAGACTAGAAGCAAGTTGAGAGGCTTTTAGCCATCTAGGTGTGCAATGACAGTGGATAAGACTAGAGAGGGAGCAGAAGAGGTGGTAACACGTGGCTGGATTTGGCATGTTTGAAAGGTAGAACCGATGGACCTTGCAAATGGACTGGATGTGGGATGTGAGGGTATGTGTTAATGACTTTGAGGATTTCAGCGTAAGTGACCAGATGATTACGGATTTCATCTACTGAAATGGGAGACCTCAGGGGAGAATTAGGTGTGGGGAGGATGAGAGGAGAAGAAGGATTACTTTTGGATATGCCATGTATGAGGACAGCCTTATTTGGCAGCCCTTTGGAGATATTATGTAAGCAGCTGAATACATAGCTTGAGGTTGAGGGCAGGGTTGAGTCTAGAGATATAAATTTGGGAGGCATTAGTGTGGAGATGGTATTTAAAAGCCACAGTACAGAGATCACCCAGGGAGTAAGCTCATGTGGGTTAAATGAATGAATAAGCAATTTTATGTGCAGGAAGGAAGATGTTAAAGGTTCATATAATCTGACTGCACAGAATGAAATTTTCTTCCTGTCTAGGCAGCCAAATCAGATTTTTAGCTTGGACTCTCAGAAGAGCCTAGATTCCAAATTATTTGAATCTAAAGTGGATCATAGGACTCTCTGGAGCGAGTTTCCATCGTGGAGCATGTGGATAGGGTACGTAAACCTTCTTCAGGCTGCTTGGGAACTAAGCATCTCTCTGGGGGAGTGCCCTATCATAGCATGAGGTGTGGGCTGGAATCCATGAGGGTGAGTCCTTCTGGAAAGAAAAGAGATTAGCATATGTACACAATGTGTTTCAAATTAGAAAGAGGGGAAAAGATCACAAATCTAACATCTGTAGACATCCTTTATATGCAGCATGTTGTTTCCACTGAAGAAACAGGCAGACAACCTTCCACAATTCAGATAAAATAATCTTTGCCATAAGCCCAGGACAAGTGTTGTGGAATTCGAGATAGTTAAGTTGTATTTCTCAGAAGTCAAAAGCAGGTCAGTGGGTCCACCAAATTCTTCTGGTTACTTCAAATATCACATTGCCCAATACCAAGAGCTTCTCAGGCCCATGGGAATATAATCACATTAAAAAACACTGAAAAGGATAATGATGTAAGAGATATCCACTGTGAAAAACTTCTTTTGCATACTTTCTAAGATTAATATTTCTAAGTACACGGTTGTGTCTCTTTCTTGTTATTTTGTTTTTTAATCACGAGGCATTAAAAATTGGCATTTAAGGCTCCAGCATCTTTTGACTTAAAAAAAAAAAGATTTATTTATTTATTTGAGAGAGAGTGAGAGGGGAAGGACAGAGGGGGAGGGAGAAAAAGTCTTAAGCAGACTCCACGCTAAGGGTAGAGCCCTACGCAGGGCTCGATTTCTTGACTTTGAGATCACGAGCTAAGCTGAAACCACCCAGATGCCTTTTTTTGTCTTTTTTTTTCCTTTTTAAATCTCCATTCACTCCCATGGTGTTTTAGGCTTTTCTCACATAAAAATCATCACACATTGCTCATATTTGCTCCCTTGCTCCACTGTGATCACAGATATTCCTTTCATTTCAGTGTAATCCTTGAAACAGGAAATAAAGACCCAAAAATGAAGTCTTATTGTCTTGTGCCTTCTTAAGTATCCTACCCACATCCCAAAGAGCTAAAGCCTTGTTCTAGAATTATTGTTAACTGCCATTATTTTGTTAAGAGCTGGTGCTCTACTCTTAACTGCCCAAACTACATAAACCACTGCGTTGATTTCTGGGTGCCTTGAAATAGACAAACTAAAATACTCAAATAAGAGCAAAGTCGCTGTGGAATTTGGAAAGATGGAAAGATTCAGTTGTTTATGCGTCCAGAAAACATTTAGTGTGCCAGCCACTTAGGTAGGAGCTAGGTCATAAACACAAATAAGCCTCTGTAAATGCCAGAGAACAAACTGAGGGTTGAAGGAGGGAGGTGGGTGGGGCATGGGCTAGATGGGTGATGGGTATCAAACAGGGCACTTGTTGTGATGAGCAATGGGTGTTGTATGTAAGTGACGAACCACTGAATTCTACTCCTGAAACC
The DNA here is from genome assembly GCF_023065955.2 of Ursus arctos. NCBI lineage: Eukaryota > Metazoa > Chordata > Mammalia > Carnivora > Ursidae > Ursus > Ursus arctos. Next base: position 66,709,979 of record NW_026622797.1, on the reverse strand, counting down.
AGTATTGCACTGTATGTTAATGAACTAGAATTTAAATAAAAAAAACCCCCCAAAACCCAAATAAGCCTCTGGAATGTATAACATAGTAGTTAATCAGGCAAACAGATACCACGTCATAAGAGATGTTGCAGGGGTATTTTGGCATACTATCAAGCACAGATGGGACCCTTCCGAGCAGTGACAATGTCTGAGCTGAATTCTAAATGACAACGTAAGAGTTACTTAAGAGAGTGAGAAGAGAAAGATCAACTAAAATTTGCAAAGAAGAGTCAACTAATATATGTGGATCTCTAACTATATTTTCCCTCTTAAGCTTGATGCTATGTATACAAAGATGAATATGAAAATATAGTAGCTATTTTCAAATTTCTAAGGAGTAATGTAGAAAAAGAAGCATCAGACTTTTCTGAGTGGCCCTGTGAGTGGTATCAACAGAAAAGGTACCATAGAGGAGGCTGCTGGAAAGTAGGTTCAAAGGGCTATTTTGGATATTTTCTCCACTGACCTATGGTGGAGTCACATGTCATGACAAAGACGACTTCGTGAAAAAGACCAACTTTATGGACATTCAGAAATGGACTGAGTAAAGAAATGAGAATCTTTCCAATTAGGTCTATAATTGAGCTTTGGCATGACTGTTAACTGAAATCAAGAAGATGTGGGTATCTGGTAACTAAGCTTTTTAATATTAATATGACATTGTGACCCTGACCATTTGCATCCCCAGGCAGAGATGGTCTGTGCCATAAGCTATATACTGCCAGCCTGGGGGTAGCCCTACAGTTTTAGGACTTGGTGTTTCCATTTCAGAAGCTAGAGACTTCTTAAGCCCTGGCAAGGATTCCAACAGATATTAAAGACGAAAAAAAAAAAAAAAGATGAGAAAGAACTCTACAATGGATTAAAGTCCCAAGAGAAGTAGATACCATGGAGAGAAGAAATTTTTTACACCTTCCCCCCCACCAAATATTTCTTTATTTGTTTGAGAGAAAGAGAGAGTGAGAGAGAGAAAGAGAGAGGAAGAGAGAGCATGAGCAAGTGCATGGTGGGGGGAAGGGCAGAGGGAGAGGGAGAGAGAATCCCAAGCAGATGCACGCTAAGTGCAGAGTCTGATACATGGCTTGAGCTCACAACCCAGAGGCCATGATCCAAGCAGAAACCAAGAGTTGGAAGCCCAACCAACTGTACCCTGGGAAGAAATGCATATGATACACACTAGAGTAGTGACTCTCCACAGTGGGCATGCACTGGGAGTGGGACTACATGTGTAATCTGAAGGAGGTTTCCTGACATTTTATACCACAGACCACAGACACCGTGTTGCTGATGGGGATGTACATATGAGTGAGACAGCACTCTAGGGAATTTGGGTTAAAACTTCCACAGAACAATGTATTAGAGTATCACTTTGTATACTCTGCAGATATTTAATCTGCAGGGGTGATTATACGACTGATTTTTATACCATAATTACAAGAATGAAGGGAAGGATGAAACTAAAGCATTTCCTCAAGACCAAGCAAGTCATCAGCAGAAGCCAAGCCCAGGCCTTGACCAACTGACCAAGGTATTTCTGTGAATCATTATCCTCTATAGGTGCCTTGGGGAACTTCCTGGGTTAGAGCAATGGGAGAGGCTTACAGGGTAGCTGTTTTGTGATAGATAGGGAGGTTCCTTTCCCGTTGCTGGTGAGAATCCAATGTCAGCTAGAACTACATTGGTACATCCATGGTCCACCCTAAGAAAAGACTCAGACAGGCAAAGGCTTTTCCCAAGACATTCCCCCTTTCCTCCCTCTGTCTCCTGGATGTCTGTGCTCTTTTTCTGACAGATCTTACCACCCGCACCCCTCTATCCAACTCCCATTTTCCAAAATCAATTCTCCCTCCTCTTTTCTTCTCACTTTAGTTTCCTCAGTGTGTACCTGTGTGTGCGTGTGTGTGTGTGTTTAAAGATTTTATTTATTAATTTGACAGAGAGAGAGAAGCAGAGGGAGAAACAGGCACAGGAAGAGGGAGAAGCAGACTCCCTGCTGAGCAAGACACCGGGCTTGACGCCAGGACCCTGGGATCATGACCTGAGCCGAAGGCAGATGCTTAACCAACTGAGCCACCCAGGTGCCTCACTTTGTGTGTTTAGAGTTTAAATTACTTCTTGGCAAGTTGTGAGTGACTTCAAATCTCTCCTGAAGTTGATAGGAGTATTTATATTCTAACTGAAGGTGAATTAAGTTAATAGATAATTGTGGACTTTCACACAGGTGGAAAAGAAAGGCCCTGTGAATGCCTACTGCAGAGTCACACCATTGACCCCTGCAGCAGAGCTGGCCTTGAGTTTACACTGGCACATTTTAAAAACAGAACTGGGATGAAACACTGGCACTCCACTTTATTTTTTAAAAGTTATAGCTATCAAGGCTAGCAAACACAGTCCTAGGGAACTCCTTATCCAAGTTCTGTACGGTGTCTAGCGGGCTAATCAAGGAGCTCCCTTGAAAGTCTATTGGTAGATCTTTCCTTGGTATTAAAGATTTCACATAAAACCTGAAGCAAACAGAGCATCCATCTGTCTAAATAATAAGAGGGCTGACTTGTATTCCATGTTCTACCTCTGATTCTGTGTAATCCTTAAAATCTGGTCATAGCTCTCTGCGGTATTATCTACGAGGTAAAGTTATAACAGCTGAGGTTAGGTTCAGGCTTAAGTCTCTATGCTGACATGCATGTTATCACCTACCATTGGACACTTGTTCCAGCCAGGAACCAGGGTAAAGGAGAGATCTTCGGTGTGAACGTAACTTGAGAACTTCATGCTCATTTGCCATTGCTACAGTTCCTATGAAAGATCCTAAGAACTTCTGAGCAAAAGGCTGAAGAAATACAATGGTTTCTTGGGAATTGAAGATTGAGGTAAACATTTCTAAAATGTGCAAATAAGTTAATTTTGAAAATCTGCTGCTCATTTGTTATAACTTCTGAGTTTCAATTTTAATTATTTAAAAAATTCCCTCTAACAAACACACTTTCTGAATGACTACTGCCTCATCATTTGGCAGCCAATTCTTGAAACCTTGGCACTCTGAGCAATAATTGTGATTATGTATTAATGTACGTCCATTGATAATGTTTCACCTGGGAGGAAGCTGAAGGATATGAATTAAATTTTTGGCTCTAACACTTATCAGATCTTTAGGTTTGGAATAGTTCTTGTTGACTTTTTTTTTTTTTTTGTTAAAAGGGGTAAATAATACTTAGGTTTCAGGGTACTTGTGAGGACTAAGTTAAAAACATGTATAATGCAAAACTCAAAAGTTCCTTCTGTTATTATCCACAGAATCTAGAGTGCAAAATAGCAGTTTACTGCTATGAGGCCATCTGAGTGAGAAATAATGAGAATCCCAACTCCCTGTGCACCATCTCAACCTGATTCAATAATTCTTCAAACAATTATTGAGTACTTAGTTTCCAAGTATTATTTTAGATTTTGGAGATATAGTTGGTGTATTGAACATGACAGACAAGATCCCTGCATTCATTCTCAAGTCTTATATCCAGTTGGAGGAGACATATAATAAATACATAAATAGATAATAAATTATCAAGTAGTGATAAGTGCTAGGATAAAAACAAAATAGGGTGATAGGGAGTTACTGGGGGTTATGTATGACAGTTCTCTTCGAGGGCATGGCGTTTAAACTGTGATCTGAATGACATACAGGAGGCAGCCACATGAAGGTCTATGGCAAATGCTCTCAGGTGTGGTCTTACAGAACCCCTAGGGATCCTGACACCCTCTCAGAAAGTCAATGAAGTCGTAATACTAAGATGTTATTTGTTTTTTTCACAGGTTGGCATTTGAGTTGATGGTGCAAATATAACAGTGGGTAAAACTGCCGATGCTTCAGCATGAAACAAGGCAGTGGCACCAATGGTACCAGCTCCTCACTACCACACACTCACAGTAAAATAAAATGTCAGCTTCACCTAAGAATGTATTGATCAACTAGTTAGAATTATTATTTGTATTAAATTTATATTAAATCTCCACATGTGAGTACACATCATTTTAATATTTTGTTTGACAAAGGTGCATAAAATACTTCTACTGCAGACTGAGGTATGATTGTTGTCTCAAGGAAAAACATTTGCGGGATTATCTGAGTTGCAAGTTGAACAAGCCACTTTCATAGAACACCATTTTTACTCGAAAGAATGCCTGACAAACTATGGTTATTCAGATTTTGGTATCTGGCAGATATTTTCTTGAAAATGAAAAAAGCGAGCTGTTACTTCAAGGAAAACCACCAGTAGAATTTATTGCTAATGATGAAATGCAAGCTTTTAAAAATCAGATTTTTGGAAAGTGTGTATCTGCTACTGTGAGCTAGAGAGCTTCCCCAAACTGAAAAACTTCTCTGATGATACCGTTGGTAATATTAACCTGTGATTTTTTTGGATATTACAAAATAAAATGTGTTACCATTTTGAAGATCTGTATAACTCTGTTAACCAGCATTTTCCAAATAACAAATCATGGCCTTAAAAAACATCATGCTTTGGTAACAGATCCACTAATATGCAAAGCAGTCCAATAAGTTTTAATATAATGGGGTATGGGGCCACTGATTTGATTTTAGATTCTGTATTTCAATTAACCTGTAGGAAGTTACCACGTATCAGATTTTGGTATAGGATCAAAGAAGAGTATCCACAATTATTTGAAAAGGCTATTAAAGGCTTTTCCAACTACAGATTTGTGTGAAGCTGAATTTTCTTCATATAATTTAACTGAAACAACATATTACAACAGATTAAATACTGAAACAGATAATTAGAATCCAAGTATCTTCCATTAGGGTAGATATTAAAGAGATTTGGAAAAATATAAAACAATGCCATTCTTCTACTTTTTTTGTCTTGAAAGATACAGTTTTTTCATAAAGATGTTTTTTATGTTAACATGTAGTATTGCTTAGCATTTTAAATTAATTAATAAATACTTTAAATGTCCAGTTTTAATTTTTAATAAAACAAATACAGATAGATAAAACCCAAATAAACAAAAACTCTTTGGTATTCTCAGTAATTTTTTGAAGTATAAAATGATCTGAAACAAAAATTTTGAAAACCATTGGTCTGAGAATAAGGCAGATTAAACAAAGTTTTAATTTCTTTAGGTTTTACACAAATTTTATTAGATTCAGGCACTTAAAGTTTTTTGTTATTATAAATAACTTTCAACAAATTATTTTTCTGTGTTACTGGTGTATAAAAAGGCAACTAATTTTTGCATATTGATCTTATATCCAGCCACTTTGCTAAACTTTCTCATTATTTTTGTGCATCAGTCAACCTTACCAATAGTCCAGTGGTCAGCAAATTATGATCCACTGGTCAAAATCGGCTGTTGACTTGTTTTGTAAATAAAATTTTATTCAGACAGAGCTACATCCATTCATTTTGCATTATAATGGCAAAGTTGAGTGACAGAGACTATATTGCCCACAGAGCCAAAAATATTTACTACCTACTTTTTTCAAAACTCTGAATCCCATTCATAGAACCAACTTTGGCTATGTTGATCCCCTATCTGGTATTTTTATTTTCATTTAATTAATTTCTGTTGCCGTATTTATTCCTCCTTCCTTCCTTTCTCCTTTCTTTGTCTTTTTCTACCTTGTCAAAGTTAGCTTATTAATTTTCACTTTTTTCTCTTTTGGTAAAACATTTGAGGCTATAAATTTTCCTCTAAGTACAACTTTCACTGCATCCCACAAGTTTTGATATGCAATATTTTCATTTTCATTCAATTCTAAGTAAAAATTTCCATTGTGATATCTTTGATCAATGAGTTATTTAGAAATGCTTTCAAATTTCCAAATATAAGGGGAAATTTGGGGAGTTTAATCTTTAAGTTATTGACTTTTAGTTTAATTCTACTATGATCAGAGAATGCAGTCATTATTAGTTATTTTTGGAAATCTGGTGAGACTTGTTTTGTGGCTTAGTATAAGGTCAATTTTTATAACTTTCTTGTAAAGAATTCATGTGTTCTAATTGTTTGGTGGAAGGTTCCTTATGTCCATGAATCAAAATATTTAATTGTGATGCCTAAATTTTATGTATCTTTACTATTTATTGTCTTCTAGACCAAGCAATAACTTGGGAGAAATAGGTGAAATTTCCCTATAGTTTTATCAGTTTTTGTTTTATATATATAGTTTGAAGCTATTTTAAAAATGTTATACTTTTCAATGAATTAAACTTTTATCAATATGTAGCATTCTATCATTAATAATGCTTTTGGTCTTCTTTTTTAAAAATATTTTATTTATTTATTTGTGTGTGTGTGTGTGTGTGAGAGAGAGAGAGAGAGGGTGTGTTTGAGTGGGGGGGAGGGGTAGAAGGAGAAGCAGAATCCCTGCTGACCTGGGAGCCCGATGTGGGTCTCGATCCAAGGACTTTAGGATCATGACCTGAGCCAAAGGCATTCACTTAACCAACTGAGCCCCCCGGCCCCTCAGTGCTTTTGGTCTTAAAGTTTATTTTGCTTGATATCAGTAAAGCTACCGAAGCTACCTTTTGATTAGTATTTGCTGGAATATCTTTTTCCACCCCGTTTCTTTGTCTTTTCATGTTAATGGTGCCTTTTCTAATACTGTATTAGCTAAATTACTATTATTTTTAAAAGTCTTAATTTTACTATATCTGTCTTTAGCCAGAAAGATTAGACTCTTTACATAAACTATGATTGCTAATGTATTTGTGTTTGTTCCTATAATCTTACCTTTGTTATTTATCCTGTTTTTTTCTCTATGCTTTATTTTTGTTTTTATTCTTGCTTGACTTTTAAAAAAGTGGCTTTAAAGTTATATACTATATCTATTCTTTTAGTAGTTTCCCTTTAACTCTAAAATTAATATTGTAATCTCCTTTCAGAACGATAAAAAGACCTTATAATACTAACTCTGATATCTCCTTCCTTGCATTCATGAAGTTTTACCCAGTATTTTAGTTTATCTTTTCCTCTATATTAGACATTATTATTTTAAACCATCAATATTTGTTTATATTTACCTACTTGTTTACCAATTTCTTTGCTTATTATTTCTTTCTATACTTCAGACTTTTCTTTTGCTATTCTTGTCCTTCTTTCTGAAATATATCCTTTGAAGTTCCTTGTGTGAGCCTGCTGGTGGTTAACTCTTAGATTTTCCTCCTATGAAAATAGTATTTCACTCTCATTTTTTGGAAGTTATTTTTGCTGAGTACACGATTTTATTATTCTCAGAACCTAAAAAATGTTGCTTCACTGCTCCTGTCTTCAGTTGTCACCATTGAGAAGTCTGCTGTCAGCCTGATTATTATTCCTTAGAGGGCATAATCTGTGTTTCTCTCTATGGCTTCTTTTAAGAGAACTCTGTCTTCAGTGATGTGCAGTCTTACTACATTATGAAAGGTTATGTATTCCTTTTGTATTTGTCTGCTTAGTACTTACTGCTTCCTATATCTGTGGATCCATATTTCTCATCTTATTTGGAAAATTCTCAGCCATAATTTCATTGTCTCACCACTATCCTGTATATTCTTACCCTTTGTGACCCTGAATCAGCATATGCCAGGCCTTCTTATTCTGACTTCTATACTATTAACCTCTCTTCCTTACATTTTCTCTCCTTGTCATTTGTGCTCTATTGTATGAAACTACTTTAGTTTGATTTTCCAGTTCATGAATTCATCAATTATAAATGAGCCTATGCACTAATTTTTTGTTAGTCAATTAATTTTTTTCATTTCACTTCTTTTCCAGAAGTGTCTGATGATTTTGGTAGCAGACTGTTACTGGTTATTTTTGTGTTATATCCTAAAAAATGGTTGTGTTTTTTTTTTTTTTTTAAATAAAGAGGTAGGCTTTTTAAAAAAAAAATCTGATAATTCAAACACCTGAAGTCCTTGGTAGGGAAGGGGTAATCAATGTATTGTTTGTTGCTTGTGCTGATTTCTACTCATGGGTTTGTTTCCTTGTTTGATGCTCTTTATCCGAGAATTTGTAAGATCTTAGTATGTGAAAAAACTAGAACCTAAGTTCTGCTTTGGCTGTGTTAATTTTGAAATGATTATTAAATATCCAAATGGATATGTCGAGTATACCACTGGATATATGGGCCTGATATTCAGGGGAGAGATCAGAGATGGAGATATAAACTGGAGAGTCAGTACCATGAAATTTTGGGAGCAGAGGAGACAGCAAGTGAAAGTGCAGAGAGAGAAAAGATGAAGTGAAGGATTGTGCCTCAGGGCACACCAACTCAGACACTAAACAGAAAAGAAGACAGCAGTGGTGACTGGGGAAAAATAAAAAAAAAAAAAACAGTTCAGGAAATAGTGCTGTCATGCAGGCCCAGAAAATAGTGGGTTTTAGGCTGAAGTGAGTGGTTGCCTGTGTTAGATGCTCCTGAGAAGGTGCGGAAGATGAGGCGAGAAGGACGCTGGTAGCTTTGACAGGAACTTTTTTGGGTTATATGAGGGGTATATTGGGTTATATGAGGGAGCAGAGATAGTTAATACCCACAGACAAAAAGCTCAAGACATTTTATGTTAAAGGGAGCAGTAAAGTAGGGTAGAGGCTCGAGGAGGCTGTGGCAAAAGATTTTTTTTTTCATTGGGTGGCATTAAATATTTTACATACCAATGGCAAGGATTAGTACAAAAGGGGAAACTAATCACATGGGAGACAAAGGAATATGTTCAGGACAACATTCTTGAAAAGGCCAAATGCCCAAAGTCTTTTAAGATGTGATGTGGATCATGTGTGTGGCATGAGTCATAAACACAGCCTGCAGGACAGAAAGGCTAGGACGCTATGTTATATAAGGACTTGGGGGCTGTGGAATCTTAATTACAGCCAAGTTCGCAGGAGAGGTACTACATACTGACTTCCAGTTTACCCAAGGTCATAGCAACAAGTGGTAGAAACTATATGACCTACCTGATAATCATAACCCAAAAGTTGTCCAAGGTATTTATGAAAGTAGAGATGAACTCAATCACAGTGCCAAAGGAGCCTTGAGAGATTTCCTACTTTGGTCTCCTATCCACCCAAGGTGAGTGAATCCAAAAGGTCTTGGAATGGAGACCTCACTGTGGTATCCCTTCTAGAACTTTGTCACCATGTAATGTATCCAACAGAAATAAAAGCCAATTTCCTCTTGTTTTGTGCTTAATGTGCATAGAGTAGAGCTGAACTACTATTTTCCTCACCAAAAAACCCTTAAGTATCAGAAGACAGAAATAAAGTCCACTTTTTCTTCTCCAAATGAAACAACTTTTTCCTCTTAATTTTCCTTCATAGCCCCTATTTTGTATTATTTGACTGGTCTTTCCAACATTTTTCCCTCTCTTCCACTGCTTTTTTTTAAAGTGCTGTGACCAGAAATCAACAAGCTACTCAAATAAAGTCTGAGTAATCCTGAGAACAGTGGGGGGATTTCAACACATCTCCCCTTGGACAGATGAAAGGCTGAATTGACTCTGCCAAGACTTGAACACATTCCAGTTCCTGCTGATCTGGGGAGACTCTTCCACTTGCGTTTTTCTTCTTTTACCTAGCAATTTGAATACAGTGAAAATACAACCAGACATATATAGGAGAGAATTTTTAGTACTGTACACCTGTTCTTGAAAATCAGCCTGATACCTACATAAGTCAAAAACTGCACATACCAACTCCTTCCAAAGTGTAATAACTATCTGAACTTACTAATAAATAAAGCCTTGTCTCTTGTATATTCCAGAGAGTGCTTCTTAAAATCCAGAAGGAAGTATTCAGATGAAGTAATTAATTAAGTGAAGTGCTGGGTTTGGAGAGCCTTCTACTCTTTTGAGGCTAATAGATGGTTGAGAAAGTCCTATGGGTGTGTGTGTGAGAGAGAGTCTGCCTGCTAATTACTACCCAGGAAAATCTAAGCATCCAACAATCAATCTGATTTTTGCTAAGCAGCATGAAATATCACATCACATTACACTGATGTTATGTCAGGCAACAGGATGTTCCTAGGGTAACATGATAAAACAATGCAGATGGGAAAAACAAACTGAAAGGCCAACTGATATGCATATATTTTGAAAAGAAAGAAAAAGGTCCACGTTGATAATTAGATTTAGAGCTAACTGACTTACGGGTTTTGATATCCACAGGTGATTTTAGGAAAGCAGTCATGTCTCAGCCATAAAATTTGGCTCTCTTATTTATAGTTGTTTCATTGTGAAAAAGAATTCTATCCTCTTTGAACTTCATTTTTTTTCCCTGTAAAATGGGAATAATACAACTCAACCTACCTCTCTCATATGACTGTTGTTAGATTCTAATGCCTGGCACCCTTAGATATTTTATAATATGTAGCTGAATACCTGTATCTATTTAAATTGGGTTTAATATTTTGTGTTTCATTGATTCTAGGATGCATATTTTCCCACTTAACAATATTTCAGAAATCAGGATATATCTTAAAATTGATTGCTAATTATAGTTTGATTGGTATTTCTTCTTTCTTAGTGGTCTATAAAATATAATACTTAAATCAATGGCCTCATAGAGATATGGCAGATAAGAGTCTGGAAATGGTACAAGTGATATGCAAATGTCAGTTATCCATTTACTCATAAAAGAAGATTTTACTGAAAGTCCCTTTTGTGTAAGGCATTCAGGAGGAAATGGAAATGGATAAGACCTGTTCTTTAATCTCAAGTAGGGATGCAGTGCATGACGTGGTTGAGTGAGGATAATTCAAATGCCAGACTGTATGAGATCTGTGCCATCTAAGTTGCATTCCAAGCTTGGCACCCTGTGAGTGCAGAGAAGGAAATAACTTTCAGTCAGGTCAATCAGGAAAGCAGCATGTAGGAGGTTGCACCTAGGCCTGGCTTCCACATCTGAGAACAGACATAGGGACACACTGTGTAAACTCAGAGAAGGTCAAGGAGTCTAGACAAAGAGGAGTTTAGGGACTGTGGTAGGGTGCTTACTCAGGATATTACAGAGATAGACTCTTTAAATAGTTAAGTATTTCAAGTCTTGTTGAATGGAAAGGCTTTCGATGAAAGTGATGCATTAGGAAGACCAGCTTGTTGGTGATGCTCAGGGGGAAGGGAAAGGAAGAGGCTGGAAACAGGGACACCCTAAATTAGGCCATGTGTACGCTTGTGAAGTCCACATAATAGATGGGTAGTGGGGGTAGAAAGGAGACAAGACAAGAAGCGTCGTAACGAAATACTAAAGATCCTTAGTAAGGATCTAAGAGAGCATCCAGTTCACAACTGGACAGAAGGACACACAGAACTGATGTTTGGCGGCATGCCCCCCGAGGGTAGGAGCTACATGCTGGGTTCATCATTGTGTCACAGGGCCTCTGGCAGTACCTGGCACACCACAGTCACGTGGTAACTATTAGTTGTACACCCTTCCCTCAAAGACTCAATTCATGAGTTTAATTCAGTTCCACAAAAGCAAGGACTGAGTATCTAGCACGTGCTCAATGCTGAACACTGGGGACAGAAGGGGGCGGTGGCGCCTGAGGAAGAACGAGCTGGTACAGTGGACTGTTTTCCCAAAATGGCTGCAATAATTTGCCCCTATAATACAGGCTCTTGGGTTGTCGTCCCCCTCCTCCCCCCCGCCAAACCTGACTCCAGGATTTACTTTTACCAAAGGGACAATAGAAAATGTGATGCAAGGAGAGTTGAAAAATGCTGATATATTGAAGCTGGCCCTCTCTTGCTACTTGTTGGAATCCTGACACCACCGTATGAAGAAGCCCAGGCTGGCCTCCTGGAGAACGAAGAGACCACGTGAAACAGAAACGAGCATCCCAGGTGAGGCCTCCCCAGACAAACCAGCCTGCCAACCACTGCGCAAGTAAGTGAGGCCATCTTAGAGCAGGGTTGGCAAACTTTTACTCAAAGAAGCAGAAGTAAATATTTCAGCCTTGCAGGTTATATGACCTCTGTCATAACACCTCAACTTGTAGTGTGGAAGCAGCCAGAGACAGTCTGGGGGCGCAGACGGTCAATGCAACCTTACTTACCAAAGTAGAGGCAGGCCTGGGGACTATCGTTTGTCCGCCTCCAGCCTAGATTATTCAGCTCCAATCAAGCCAGGCTGAACCAGAAGTACCACCCCGTAGTTTCACACAGTTGTGAGAATCAGAAATGTTTATGGTTTGAAGTCACGATGTTTGGGGGTATTTCATCACACAGCAAATGCTAACTGGTAAAGCAGGTGTCAAACACATCAGGCTTATGGGCCTCGTTGCAAGGCACTTAAAATCCACCCGTGGAAGTAGAACATGTGTGCAGGGCACAGCTAAATAACAAGATAAGGCAGAATGTGAGTAAATGTCAAAATGCACATTGTAGGGTAATTAGTATCATAAAGGCTGATAAGAGAAAAATGAATTTGGGCAGAAAATAGACTTGGGCAGGTCTTAATGGATGGGCAGAATGTGACCAGCTGCGCAAACAATTCTGTTTCTCTGTCACTGACTATCTTTGTGCTGTTTGCTTTTGTGTCTATATACTTCAACAGACTGAGGTCCCCCCGAGAGCACAATGTGCCTTATTTTCTATTTTCTGTGTTTCCAGAGCCTAGCGCAGTGCTTGGTTCACAGCCAGGCTCAGTGTGCACTTATTGAAGAAACCAATAACAATAACGACAACAAACTAACTGGAGCTGGAGAGGAGGAAGGGCATTTACGTCAAAAAACCAAACCTCACAACTAAAGGGAGAGGTAGGAATCTATGTACTTATCTGCTCTGTTCAAGAGAGACGACCAGAGGCTCACAGAGAGAGAGGATTTAGACTGGGGGAAAGTAGAAGGTACAGCTGGACACAAGATTCTGGAATGGGGGGGTAGGGGTGACAAGGCAAAGGACCCTGAAAATCAGGCATGGGAGTTTAAACCAAATGGTATGGAGCAAAGTGACCGAGTTGATATTACGAAGATCAATTTGGTGGCAGAGGATGTGGAAGATTCCAGGCAAGGAGAACAGTTAGGGTAATACAGTATTCCAGGAGCGAGAAAACACTAGTCCAGGAGTCAGTGGGGATAGTAAGCCTGCGTGATCCCCTGATGAATATTCGCCAAATGGAGCACGTGCCTCAGTATAAACTAGTAGAAGAAGGGGACATCTCAGGCATTTGTTCATACCACAGTTACTGTGTACGAGGCATTAAGTTACGTATCATGAGCACGTGGGGCAATTCAATAGATCTACGTTGCACTGGAACAAAGCTATGTATAACCCAGGACCTCTCCCTACTCGAGGGGAAGCATAAGACCACCAGCGTTATGAGTCAGGCTGCCGCTGTGCCAGAGTGGGCGGTGTCCAGGCTTTGCAGTAACACAGACCAGGGGGCTGCAGCCTGGCTCCACCCTCACGAGCTATGTGACCTTAAATCATGAACATTGCTGGTGGGGGTAGAATTATAAAAAGGGCAGGTGATGGCTTAGTACCATGCTGTGAATAGAGTACACACTGGTATGAACTGTAAGTACTGTAAAAGCAACACGTAATAGGGAGCACATGAGTGGTATAAACCACGTGTTCAATAGTATAGAGAAAGGAAAGCCACTCTGGGCTGGAACCGTCACTCTGAATCTGAGAGTAAGAATACCACTTTGTTTGGTAGTAAAAAAGGAGTATGATTTTGACAAGCAGGGAAGGGGAAGGTCTCTCCAGGGAAAGAGAGCAACACGTGGAAAGAGCACAGAGGGAAGGTAAGCTCATCACGGAATGCAATGGAATTTAGCTTGGCTTGAGAGGTGTGTCAGGTAGTGCAGTGGCCTGAATTCCAGGGTAAGGAGATGGACACTATTCAATAAATAAAGAGGTGCTGCTGAACGATCCCAACTAGACAAATGACGTGATCGAGGTGATGTGTGAGACAGAGTAGACCAAGGACAGCACGCCGAGTGGCACAGAGGTGAGAGACAGAGTGAGGTCAGACGTGAAGTAATGCATGCCCATTGCTGGGGTGTCCAGAGCAATGGGGTGGGGGGAGGCATGTACGAGAGGCTACAGAGAGAGAACAGATCGCATCTGGTGAACAGTGTGAGCGGGCAGGGAGAAGGCGGAGCTGAAGTTCATTCCATGACCATGGACTGTAAGGTGTGGTGCTCATTCATTCAGCCCGACTTCCACTGGGCTCTGCTTGCTGTGTGCCAGACTCTGTCTCAAAGAGTGCGTAGACACATACGCAAATGACACGGGCCCTCGTCTCCTGTCCGGGGTCGGGGAGCAACAGATGCACACAAATCATTCCAATGGAGCGTGATAACAGGCTGTACATGAAGTGTGGACACAGGGGTGACACACTGGGGGTTCATCAGAGAGTAACACGAATATTTCTGCATCAGTGAAGTCATCACATTCCAGTGAAGAATGAAAGGACCACCAAACTCAGTAGAAGCTCAGTGGCTAAATCACCGTACTTTCAGCTTTGAAACACCCATCTGGAGGAAGGTTAGGTTAGGGGTGACCTCATAGAGGCGGTGGCCTGCCAGGTGTGCCAGGTGGACGAGGTGGAGGGGGTCCAAGAGTGCGGCAAAGGCACGAGGGCGTGAAACCACAGGGTACATAGAGAAACCTCAAATTGTTTGGTGTTGCCACAGGGCAAGGTGTGCATGTGTCTGGCTCTATCTTCTGGGCTCCAGCCTAAATCCCCTCTCTGAGCTCCTGGCCTCTCCTGAACACATTACACAGATTCCTACCTCTGCCTTTGCTTGTTAGGTTTCTCACCTAAGTGCCCTTCCCTCCTCTCGGCTCCGGCTTGACTGCTGCATTCAGTAAACACGCGTGGAACCCGTGTAATGTGCCAGACCCCTGGAACACAGAAATGACGATGGAGTGGAGTGGCAGAAGATGAAACTAAAGAAAATTGCAGGGGTCTGACACACAGGAGGTTATAGGTCGTGTTAAAGAGTTTCGAATGTATAGGTTCGTATCTGTGATTTAGAAGGATCTCTCCGGCTTCATGTGGAATACATGAAAGGGGGTGGGCAGGGCTGGAGACAAGACGGTCAGCTGGTGCCGGACTGAAGCAGGGACTGCAGACAGACATGGATCAGAAAGGCTTAAGGTGGTATCGGCAGGTGTGCAGACTCCTTGGATGCAGAGCAGTAGGGGAAGGACGACTCATGGGCTTGTCTGATGGGTGATATGGAGGGATTATTCTTAACAGAGGGAATGGGAGGGTGAAATGATGAGTTCCAGTCTGGACAGATGGAATATAAAATCCCTGCAGAATGTCCAGCAGGCAGCTCAGTATAAAGCACCGGAGGAAGTGGAGCCTGGAATGAGACATAGCCAGGTTCTCAGCATTCAGGTGTTAACTAAAACCGAAGGTATAGCTGTGAAGCACCAGCCTTTAAGAGGGAAGAGAGAGGAAGAGGAACAGCTAAGGACGCTGGACTAGAAGGATGCTGGAAAGAATAATTTCAAGCCAGGAATGCCTGTTCTCACATGGCCGCTGGCTTTGACCTGCAAGTCTGATGTGCGCGTTTATTCTCTATGCAGCCCTTAGCACATGGCATCCTGGAGCTTATCACGAGTCTCTACCTCCCGAGAAGTTTGATAATTTAGGATAAAGGTTAGTCAAATAAAAGGACAGAACAGTGACAAAAGCTGATTGTTCTTTGTCTTCTTGTTCCAAGGTGATAACAACAACAATACTTAAATAATAGAAAATAAATCTCTGAATATTTTTCATTGCTTTCTCACATTCTATAACAATTATTAGCTTCATCTGTTGTCCTTCTCATTAGATTACGGAGTTCCTGGAGCAAAGATTATACCTTACTCATCATTCTACTCCCCAGAGTCTACCATAAGACTTGACACACTGGTTCACTCATTCAGCAAATATTTGTTAAGCACCTACTACATACCAAGCATAGTTTGAGGCCCTGGGGACACAGCAGAGAATTTAACAAATACTTCTTCACTAATGGAGGTTATAAATGTTAGTAAAGAATGTGGGAATCCAGCAAATCTAGCAATAAGTATAATGTTAGTGGCTAAGTCGCTGTACCATGTAGGTTGCTGGGTAAAAAGAGTTTCTGTTATCTCATTAAACCCGATAAAAGAGAAAGCCAATTGCACACACACACACACACACACACACACACAAGTTCCAGCAGTCACTTTTCCTGTTGCAGGGAGAGTTTTTTGAAATCTCTGCATTTGGTCTGCCCTCAAATATAAATAAAATCAGTTTCCTTATTCTGTGTTCTAGAATTTTTTCTCAGGTCGTCACTTGTTTGTTTTTCTCTCCAGAGTTAAAAAAAAAATTCTGAAAAGTTCCGAAATAGCCATTTTTATACAGAATCAAGTTAATGAGCTTAAAAATGGGGGTATTAATTTTGAGACTGAAATGGAGCATGACATGGTACAGAACACATTCGGTCAAGCAAACATTCACTAAGATCTACTATTTGTGAACCCAGGTCAGGCACCACTGATAATAGTAGTGATGAATGAAAGCCCCTGTCCTCAAGGATCCTGTGATGTAATAGGAAGGATGAGACAAATATACATAGTCAGACAAAACCTGGATTCTCAAATGTGTCTTGCTTTTTCTTTTCTCCTTATCCTGCTTAAAAGGTTAGTTATGTCCACCAGATATGCCCTTACTCCCAGCTCTACCTGTCAAATATATTGGTACCTGCTACCCACGTCACAAGTATTTACGTAAGTCTTACATCCTCGGCTGGACTGTGAACTCTGATGGTGGGGATTGAGCTTTATGCATCCCTGCATGGGCAGTGTGGTGGGCACTGAAGATAGGACCAAAATATTGTGGAAACCCCATATGCATATTTGTGAACAAGACAAAAGTCCAGAGAATTTTCTGGAAAAAAGGAGAAAATTATTTCTCTTGTAGGATGTTGCAAGTTTCCTTTTAATGGAATTTGGCAGTTGACTAAATTGCAGATAGCAAATGACCTCAAGTGCTAGGCTAAGATTTTAGAAACCCATAAATATACTGTGAAAAATAAAACTGACATTGTTATGTTCCATAATAAAATTCCTTACATATTTAGCACCTTTGAAAGTTTTCAAAGTGCTTTTGTATACATCTTTTCTCACTTGATTGTCAGGACAACCCAGGGATGCACAAAGGCAGGCATTTCTCCTCCTG
This sequence comes from Ursus arctos, assembly GCF_023065955.2. Classification (NCBI taxonomy): domain Eukaryota; kingdom Metazoa; phylum Chordata; class Mammalia; order Carnivora; family Ursidae; genus Ursus; species Ursus arctos. The sequence goes on along the minus strand of NW_026622797.1, from coordinate 66,692,783 downwards.
ACCCTCCCACAAAGACCTGGAGGTCCAGGGAGATGAGGAAGTCAATTGGCTGCTGCTGGGTCATAGGTTGACCCAAGAACAAGAGCAACGCTCTTCCCACTAGGTCAATGGCCCCAAAGAAACACTAGGATCAGCAAGAGATGGGGGGAAATGGATTTTTTTTTCTTTTACTTTCCTTAGAAGGGAAAGAATTCAGTTTTCTGACTTAAAAGTCAGAAATGGCTGGAGGGGTAAAGTTGCATTTTTCTGCTAAATAACAAGCAACATAGCTTAAAGGGAGAAAAATCAGAAGAAATGTGTGTTCTAAGGGATGTACCCAGAGAACGTGTGGCTTCCATTTTGACTTCTACAGAGATGAGGATAATTAGCATCACACTTCCCTGTAAACTTTATTCAAATTTCCAAATGTAGCGATGTTTCCCTAGATGCTCACTGCAATCATTAAATTGTACTTAGTGCATGTAGCAATCTACACCCCTGGCACTACAGCTAATACAATTTCCTTTCTTCCTTTGACTGTTTCCCTTCTTTCTCTTCCTCCATCTTGCAACTTTTACTGTCCCTCCTGCATTACTGCACTAGACCCTGTGAGGACTGCTGGGAATACAGAACCACGGATGAAATGAGCCACTTTTCCAGCTGCTCAAATGGCAGAGGAGATACAAGGAAGGCTGGGGGCAGGGATCCTACCACTTGCCTAGTGTCTGCCCAGGACCTTCTGCTGGGTCTTAGACAAGCACCTGTCTCCTGGGCATTTAGCGGATGGAGGGGTGGAAGGATGGATGAAAGAGATGTCTGAATGCGGACAGGGGGGTTCTAATTTCTGACTCGGTAAAATGGTTGGAAGTTCCCCTTCCCTGCCCATGGCTTTTTCTGTTTCAGCAACCCCCTTTCAATGGGAACGGCTGGGAACAAGAGAATCAAATTGGCATTCTGGAGCTCTTTATTTAGCAATTTGCTCTGTCTGAGTTAATATATGGGTTAGGTTCCCTGTGAACGACACTCTCCTAACTCCAGCAATGTCATAGAGACACTCAGCTGCTGTGTGTCTGGCAAATTAATGACTATAAGCCCGAGGGACGGAGGTATGGGAAAATATTAACATTTGAAAAAAAAATAACTTTAAGCAAATTCAGAAGAAAATGAAAAAGGCCTCATCCCCCCCAAAGCTATATAAAACCTCTTATTTTGAACAAAAAATTGTAAGAAATAGTACATTAAATTTTGTGCTTATCAGAACAATCCTACCCAGAATGCAGGAAAAAAAGACAGAAAAGGAAATAAGTGGCAAAGAGAAGAAAGGGTACTGAGAAGGCTATTGGGAAGATGAGGAAGGAAGAACCAGAAAAAGTGGAGAAGGCAGCTCCGTGCTGAGATGACAGGGCAACAGGAGAGGGTACGGGCACAAGGTCGAGTCTCGGGGGCCGGTCAAAGAACCTTCCGAGGACCTGAGCAGCACAGGTGGGTGAGCTGGGATGTCCTTTTCCTAGTCTCCCTGCTCCAGAGGGTGAAATGAGGCTGACCATCCAGAAGACCTGCTCTGTGGCAGGCACTGTGCTTTCACATGCAACCTTCTGTTCCATCACCCTGCTCACAGCAGCCCTGCAAGGAAGACAATCATGCCCACTGCGCTGGTGACAATGCTGAGTTCACGGGCCGTCAGTGGTGGAGCTGTGGCTCTGGACAAGTACCCATCTGTGGACAGCACGCTGCTGTCCACTAAGGACTCCTTTACCCTACTTAAGGCAACTCTGTGAAATAAACATTATCTCTGTTTTGCATGGCAAGAGGTGGAGACTTGAGGCTTTGAGGGAGTCACTCCCACTCACACAGCAAGAGGCCAGATACACGTGAACACTGTATACAGATACACTGTATACAGAACACAGATACACTGGGACACAATCCAGTGCTCCTTCTGTTTCACCATACAGACTTCCTGAGAGGAATAAAAACCATCAAAAAGATATATACTCCCTATGTTTATTGCAGCATTATTTACAATAGCCAAGATACGGAAGCAACCTAAGTGTCTATTGATAGACAAATGGATAAGGAATATGTGTGTGTGTGTGTGTGTGTGTGTGTATTAGAATGTTTATATATGTGTGTGTATATATAATGGCATATTACACAGCCATAAAAAGGATGTGATCCTGCCATTTGTGACAACATGGATGGCCTAGAGGGTATTAGCCTAAGTGAAATAAGTCCGACTAAGAAAGACAAATGCCATGTGATTTCACTCTTGTGTAGAATCTAAAAAACCAAACCAAACAAACAAACAGCAGAATCAGATCTATAAATAGAGAACAAACTAATGGTTGCCAGAGGGACAGGGTGTAGGAGATCCAGGGTTCCAATTATGGAATGAATAAGTCAGAGGGATAAAAGGGACAGCATAGGGAATATAACCCATGATACTGTAATGGCGTTGTATGGTGACAGATGGTAGCTACTCACACTCGTGATGCGCATAGCATAATGCATAGAGAAGCTGAATCAGTGTGTTGTACAACTGAAATTAATGTAAGGTGTTAGCACCCCCCATAATGGTAAGGTGTTCGGTTTGTGCTCCCACACGGTGCAGCTATCTTGTTTATAGCAGTTTCCAAACATGGGTCCAAACCATAATGATTCTCATTCCACTAATGGGGGGTTCATGACTACCAAATGGGGCCACTGGTTCCACTGCCAGCCAGTTCTAGCCACAAGAAAATGACTGTTCTGAACCCAAATCTTTTTCTCTATAACTTCTACCTTTTGGTTCTGCTTTTCTTAGAGTGACAAAGTCTTTCCTTTATCTAAGCACAGCTGTTGTGTCTTCCATTCTTATTCTCTTCGCCAGGCTAACCTTCCTCAGTTCCTTCAAACACTGGTTACAGGACACAGTCTCCGACAGCCTTTCCATTCCTGATCCCTGCTCATGAAGTATACTCAAATTTGTCTATTTTGCTTGCCATATGTACTATTAAAATTGTTTGAAATACAGTTAATGTGCTCTAAGTACTGTGGAGTCCAATGAAATCATTATTACTCCTTCTTTCTCTGGGCATGGGACTTCTATTGTCACAATTAGGACAATGTTAGCTTTTCCAGCAACCACTTCATTGGGGAGAAAGATAAATAAACGAGCTCTTGTAGTAAGGCATGATAAATGCTGTGAAGGAGGCAGACACTGTGCTGTGGGATCACAGAGGACGGGCAGCTAATTCAGCCTGAAAGAAACGAAGAAAGCAGATGATGCTTGAACAACTCAAAGCAAGAGTCAACCAGGCAGAGAGAGTGGAAGAGCTTTCCAGGTAGATGGGAAAGATTTTGCAAAGATGAGCTGGCATGAGAGAACCTGGCAGGACCGCTCCCCTCCCCCACATCCCCGTGTCTCCTCTTTTCGATTCTTTTCTTCAGTTTTCTTTTGGCTTCGCTTCCTTCTCTCATGTTCTTTTCTGTCAAGGAAGGCCTGGAATAAACCATGTTCTCCTGTTTAAGAAGTATCCATGTATGGAGTTTAACATTCTTCATAGAACACCTGTGTACCTCAAGTATTAAATGAGCGTTAAATAGCGAAAGCCCTGGCAATGTTATGGTCATAAGTAGTTTGAGACTGGTCTTCTTTTCAGAGACTGCACTTCCACTTCAGTGGACTCTGTGATTAGGGTCGAGAAGTAAATGGTGCCACAAGTATTCAAAAGCGGCCAAGTTTCCTTCAGAGCGCTGAGGTAGACCGTGGTACTCGAGAAGGACGTCACAGGAATCAGAGGTCTCTGCCCCTTTATCAGCTGACCTGTTGTTCTCTTCGATGCCTCTAGCCAGCAATGTTTGAAATAAGGCATTTAAGGATCTCGAAATTCTTGTTTCTAAGGTTATTATTCACAAACTCTTACCAAGGCTGTTTTCTCAGACTGGAAAGCAGACAGGCTAGGAACCTCACCTTGGCAGGGAATTCAAGAAACTCAAGACGTGGTAACTCGTCCACCTGCTATTTCCTTCTGCCTGTTCCTTCTCTGCCTGCAGCCTCTCGGTCATCCAGCCCCCTCCTCTGAAAACTGCACAACAGTTCAAGGCTTCCCTGAAACCTCTGACAGGTGAACAAAGAGAAACACCTCTCACAAATCCAAAATATCAAAGGAGAGAAGAGAGAACAGAACCTTTTGTAAAGAACCCTAAACATCCCACCAGAAAGTCCCAAACAACCCTGAAAAGTGAGAATAAAACTATCAAAAGCTGACAGAGGGTAACAAGCATTATTTCCAACCCACATTTGTCCTTCTAAAAAAAGCTAACCAACTACTGAAAAAACCCCTGAAATGTATGAAATCTAACATCGTTAACATATTTCCTGTCCTCACATAGCTTATAAAAAATGTTTCTGAGCTTTTCCCTGGCTCATTTACAATGACGAGAAGGAGCAAAAAGGAAATGCAACAGATGGGACTACCATCTTCTCTCGCAGTGATTTATCTTTACTTGAGGTAGCTTGGGCAAGCTTTCAAACATTTCTCAGATGTACCAAAGCTTATTCCTGGTCCAGAACAATGAAGATGAGGTTCCCTAAAAAAAAATCTGCAGGTTATAAGCCATGTTTACTACTATCTATTTTTGTTATTTCTAAAAGAGATCACCTCAGCTTCCCCCCAACCCTCCCGGTAGTGAGTCCACGAGGATGTAATCTGGTGCCGATTTAGAGCTGACAGGTGGTACATGCATAATTAAAGATGACCTAACATAGAATGCTCTCATTCCTGGCATATTATCAGACACTTAAGCAAAGCAATTATCAGTAGGCAATCTTTTCTGTCAACAGAGATAGAGATGAAACATTTCTTCAATTAAGAGGATTTTGCAAGGATGCTGTATATATATCCATCTGCAAATACTTGAAAGTCTTTACAGTATAATAATAGTAAGCCAGCTCAACGGAGCACCTTTGGCCAGTGAAAGCGTGTTCCTCCCTTCTCCCTAATCCTGGAAGGTCACATTTTAAACATCAGAATCATCAAAATAGGAACAATTCTGAGGCCCTGTCAGAGACCCCTATCCAAGCTGACAAGGAAATCTCTGCATTTTTCTGCCATCGCCCTGTTGGGGTTTGCATATATAACAAACCTTCCTTTAAGGCTCAAAGTGAAGAAGGATAGGGTTCAAATAAAAGTAAATTCAATTAAAATTTCCCTTTAAAGCAGGCTTATTCCCTCTTCATGCTTCACCAATGTCAGAGGATTTAGAGAATTGTTATCAAGCCTTAAAACTTCATCTGGAATCTAAGTGATTTAAAGGAATTTTTTTTTTCATTTTGAAGAAATAAATATTATTCAAAGGAAGAAGGGTCTTGACAAAATGATGCATTTCCCATTTCAGGTGAAGGAGGGAAGAGGCACTGAATTGCCTAATAGAGTACTGTATTTTTTATAAATTATAGTGCATGTACTTTATATAAATGAATGCATTTTAGCTTTCCTTAGAACAGAAATTGCTTTAATGTTGTAGCGAGACAGTGATTTTCATTTCTTTTTTTAAAGGGTGGTTTATACGTTAATGGGTTTTTTGAAGCCCGTGTAAAAACTGCCTTCCATGAGACAGAGAACTTCACAACGTTTGTGGTGCATATTTTGCCACATTTCACAAGGGGTCTTATTGTTTAAATTCTTATATCCTTATGTCATATGTGAACAAACGACCCTATTGTTCATTTGTACATGTCTTTATAGGATCTCTGGTGGTGGAGCTGGTGTTGTTGTTTGCATTTTTTTTCCTCATCAAGTCAGAACAAAAGTCTCTTTTTCTGCAGCACTGGGAACTCAGGGGAACACGGCGGTGTGTGGCAGCAGTTGTCATTGGGAAACACCATGAAGATAGTGTGAGTAAAGTGCTAACGTTAATGGGTTGACTTCTGATGAGTAAATCAAGGTCTACAGAAAAGTTTCTTCTACAGAGCAGACTTCAAGGTAATGTAAAATAGAAGCACTTAAAAGGACAATTGAGAATCATCCAATAAACTATTAAAGAGGAGGGCCTGCTGGGTAACCAGACCTAATTCCTTCCAAGATGTGTTTCACTTGGAAGACACTCCATTCAGAATATTTGGGAAAATATCAGTCGTCTTCAGGGAAAACATAATCAGGTGGAGAGGTGGTGATGATGGTGGGATCATTAATGGGGGATTCAGCAGGACCCAAAGCTCAAGTTCATTATATCTCTCAGAACTAAGAATAGATTCTGAATGAGTACTTACAATTCTCCGCAGACCTATATCTCCTAAGGAGCATCCCCTTTCTCCCTTTCCAATTTTAACGTAAGAAAAAGAAGAGAATACAGTCAGACACGGGTAGGAAGGCAGGAACAAGGAGCCTCTACAGAACGGAGGAGCATCTAAACCAGCTCCATTCTAGATGCTGTTAAATTTCTTCCATCAGGTTCAATTCAGAAAAACCCAAAGATGTAGTTTGATAGCATGCTGCATCAAGAGGCCAGGACAAAGGAATACACTGCATGTGTACTACTGTGGCGAACAACAAAACACTTGTGATTTCACAATCGATGTCATGGATAAAGAGAAAATATAAGATATAAGGCCAATACTACCATCAAAATACACTTAAGAAAAAAAGGAAAAAATTCTGGTGAGTTTATTTAGGGAGACACTCTCATTTCCCATACAGCAAAGAGTCCTAGACTTTTGTACAGCTTTAGTAAATAAAGCAAAGTCTTTAAGCACAGTCTGTATGCTGAGGACGGCACATGGCACAAAGACATTTTATATCATGCTTTTTACAGTGAGTTATTATTTTAGAATCATCAACTAACATTTTTTTTTTTAAGTAGGCTCCACGCTGGACTCAACGCGGAGCTCGAACTCACAACCCTGAGATCAAGACCGGAGCTGAAATCAAGAGTCAGACACTTAACCGACTGAGCCACCCAGGTGCCTCCATCAACCAAGATTTTTTTAAGGTGATGGTACCTTACATAGAATAGAAATCTTATTGTTAACCTAGGTTTTTGCTATCTATCCTCGAAACTAGTTTTCCAAATATCTTGGTTTTACTTAGTTTTATGCTTGGATGAATAAAATAAGAGTATAACTATAGCTATAAAATAAAGACTAAAGCATACAGATGATATGGATAGAGTATATTTTAGAAAGAATAAAAGTCAAATCCAAGATGTTATTATTGTCAGTGTTACCTATTTGCGTCCTGTTTCAGAAAGGTTGCTTAAAACCTGCCATCTGGAAACCTTACAGGGACATTCTGCCAAATACTAAGTGTTCTTCCCGGTAACAAATTATCAGAGATGCTTCTCAGGTTTATTTCCCTAAGGACAAAGTACAACATATTTAAGAAAGTCAGAAAGGATGTTGTTTCAAATCTCTATCCACGGGGGAGAAGACGCTTACTTTCTGGTTCAGAAGGGACCGTGTTAATTCCAGAGCACTTGGAATTGGCTTTTTCAAGAACTGGCATTGGAGGTCAAACCAGCCAAAGGTGACTAGTGCATCTTCAATGACTCAGAAGGCAGCAGTACAATCAATGCTCTTATTCTCTTCTCCTAATACTTCCCTAGAGATAGTCTGACAGATGGACCAAAAAAGGGGTGGCCTCACTTCACTGCAGGGGGATAAAAGAAAATAGAAGGGGAAAAAAATAGTTTTTCTCCACAAATTGCACTCTAGGAATCAACTGTTCTTAACTTTGAGTTCTTTCACAAAATGAAATGCTACACGCCAGTACAATTTGTTTCCCTCAGGGAGGGAAGGTGCTGAGAGGAACCAAGTGTTAGGAGAGGAATAAAGAAACATATGTTCTTATTAAAGCGGGTTTGAAAGGAAACAATGTTACAGAGAGAATGATGATTGCATCCTAATAATGTACGTGTAATCCTCACTAACAGAAAAGAAAATAAGGGCAAGCTTATCCTGAACATGTAACACACGTGGCTACAAACAACAAGAAAGACATTCTCACCCTAACCGATTCATACAAATCAACTCACATGTATTCGCTTGCGACTGACCACATAACCTACACCCCAAGCAGACATGATGCGCTTTCACAGGTGTGCATTTGGAACTTCTGTGAACGACCTAGCAAAGGAGAATACAAAATATCTAGGTGAAGGGAAACCAGTGGCTTCCATCCCTGCAGCCAGCTGTGCTGTAATAACTCCGACTCCGTGCTGACAGCTTTCTCTTCCCTCCTCTCATTCCGACACAATGCCGTCAGGTCTGTCTAAGTAATGTAATTTACTGGAGTGGAGTTCCCCTGGGACCCTGGGCAGCACTTGGTGACAGTGTCATTTATACTCCATAGTGTCGTGGCCTGACACTGATACATCAGCCTTCATCCCTCCTTCAGAGCAGAGCGTGCAATTTCACCTTCTGCTGTGCCCTGCTGCAGTACGCGCGTACGAATTTACTCCATTCAGCCCTAATTACAAACCTTGGTTAAAATGCTCTCATTAGATTTATATTTCTCACTCCAAATGTCAATCTTATGGAAAATTCCGACTTTCCCGAGGATTCATCCATTAGCAATAAACTCTAAAGCATTCCATGACTGAGTGCATTAGACCAGCAATGCGGACATGCACTTAAAATACATCATTAGGGTAAATCTCCATTGCAAATGCTTTACATTATTCAACCAAAGGAATAATGAGCTCGGCCCAGCCAGTACCCTCAAATTGCACATGAAGGATAGGTTAAAACTGGCTGTTATCCAGGAAGAAGCACACGGTATATCAATGGGATGGCTTTCAGAATCTCTGTCATTCCTTACGAAGGTGTGGGAGGAAATCACAGCCACAGCCTCATTCATCACCTTCTTTTGCCCATGGTTTTTACAGAAACTTCAGTCTACGGCAAAATACAATAAGGCAGGCAAAGATAATGGGGAGTGTATGTGTTCATGGAGGGGACTAAAGCTATATCCAGAATGCCAAGAACTTTGTTAGTTACCTCAAATGATTCGCTCTGTCTAAAAAGCATTCTTGCATTTCATTCAACAGAAAAAAATTTAAAAAGCAGTGCTGTCTGGATACACTGTAAGAACCTGGGAACCTTTCTAATGAAAGACAGATCTTACTGGTGGAGCTGACCTGAGAAACATCTCCACCCCAGCCTGTTGGGTACTCACATTAAAAACCTAGAAACCCCATTGATGATGTTGATATATAAATTACAAGTCAGAACTTGTATCTGTCAGTGGGTAGGACAGACCATGAAAAAAAATTGGAGAGAAATTAAAAAACAAAAAACAACTAGCAAAATACATCAATTGATAAAACCCAGCCATCACTGTTTTCTATCACTCCCACTTTTAATTCCTTAGCTTATTGATCTCATTTATCACTTCTTGTCAGGTCCCAGGTGAGGCAATGTCAAGGTGCAGTCATAATTTCTTTTTTAATTTAATAAATGAAAAAACCGTATCCCAGGAAGGTCATAGAGGAGGTTGAAGGAAGAGTCTGATGTGAACTCTTAGAATCTAATACTAAAGGTTAACCAAAGAAATTAAGTGATGCCTATGCAATTATGACCTTATTATGAAATACAAAATATATTTACTTTTTTTAAAAAAAATAAGCTCTATACCCAACTTACGACTCTGAGATCAAGAGTTGCATGCTCTACTGAATGAGCCAACCAGGCACCCCAAATATATTTACTTTTTTTTTAAAGTAGGCTCCTTGCCCAGTGTGGAGCCCAATGTGGGGCTTAAATCACAACCCTGAAGTCAAGAGCTGAGCTGAGATCAAGAGTCAGACACTTAACTGACTGAGCCACGCAGGCACCCCTATATTTACTTTTTTTTTTAAAGATTTCATTTTTTTGTCAGAGAGAGAGAGAGAGAGAGCGCACACAAGCAGGGGGAGCTGCAGGCAGAGGGAGAAGCAGACCCTCTGCTGAGCAAGGAGACTGATGTGGGGACTCGATCTCAGGACCCTGGAATCATGACCTGAGCCAAAGGCAGCCGCTTAACCAAATGAGCCACCCAGGCATCCCTGTTTACTTTTTTTAATTGAAAAATTTGATGGGCAGAAAGACTCTTAAACAGTAAATAATTTTTAAAAAATAATAAAAAGTAAAAGAAGCAACAGTAATTGTTTTCTGCCTGTCAGTATCTAGTCATCTCTAGGACTGACTAGTAACCAAAATTGTAACAGATGCAATATTTTCTGTAGGGAATTACACCACCACGGAAACTAATTGCTCCTGAAGTTTTGCCCATTCCCACCTGAAATACTAAAAATTGTACTTGATTACACCATTAGTGCTCTCTCTTTCAGAATGTATATCAGTAGGCACTACGATTAACATGCACAGATGTTAGAACTGAAATATCCATGTTTAAATAAAAAGCATAGTGAGAAGGTAAAAATAACTGAATATGCTCAACACAGTACTAATCTTAAAAGGAAAGAGAGGCTTACATTGTGCTGGTTTAACGGCAAAATAAAGAAATACCCCCCAGACGGCATCAGTAACCCTATGAGGAACCAAACTACTCTGCAAATGACCTGTAGCTTTCTGACTGAAAAGCAATGAACAAGAGGCTGATCCTGTGTCCATTTAATTCCAAAGTCTGTACCCCAAGCATAGAGGGGGAACCCCCAAATGCCCTAAAATTCTCCAACACGTTCTTATGTTACAGTGGCACAAATAAGAGTAGCAACCCCATCATTTTATTAAGTGCTGGCTTCGTGCTTCACGTATGTTATTTCATTTAATCCCCACAACCAACCTGAGGTAGGTACTATCCCTGTTCCTGTTTTCAATTAAAACAACCTGGCTTAGGAAAGGTTAGGTAAACAGACCAAGGTCAGCACACAGCTAAGAGCTGGTCCTGAGCCCTCTTTCTCCCAAAGCTCTTGCCTTGTTTTTTTTTTTTTGTTTTTTTTTAAGATTTTATTTATTTACTCGACAGAGAGAGAGACAGCCAGCGAGAGAGGGAACACAAGCAGGGGGAGTGGAAGAGGAAGAAGCAGGCTCATAGCGAAGGAGCCTGATGTGGGGCTCGATCCCAGAATGCCTGGATCACGCCCTGAGCCGAAGGCAGACGCTTAACGACTGAGCCACCCAGGCGCCCCAGCTCTTGCCTTGCTTTAATCAGCGTGCCTTACTGTCTGCCTCTGGAGCTGCCAATGAGGAATGTGATTTGCAGTCTTCCATTTCCAGAGGCTTCTGGAATGACTGCCCTCTTGACTCATCTCATTTTGCAAATTACATCAAACTGAAAGGCTCAGAACATTTGCCGACATTTTCATTCTTTGGAAATGCCACAGCCGCTCAGCCAGTGGAATGGGGACAGCACCATCGCTGGGATCACGAAGGTACAAATTTCCCTGTGAACGCTGACGCCACCTCTCTTTGGTGTTTCTTGTAGCCACAAACTGACATGTTATCACTTACTGTGGTTGCAGTAGACTCAGCAGTCAGAGGAAGGGGAGTTTTTACTTGGTTAACTGCTCCCCCCCCAACATCTGTGTCCACGGAGGGCATTCCGGGACAGGCGTGCATGCACCCTTGTCCCCCTTCCCCACCACCCCATCAGTCCACAAACAAAAGACGTGGCTATCTCCTGGCAACACCACTCAGAAATCCTTCCCTTGCTGTTCTACGAGTCTTCAAGAAACAACTTTCTAACAATGAGTCAAAAAGATGGATGTTTTAAAACAGCATTTCAAACAACGCAATTCGTTTTTTTAAAAAAAAGATTCGAAGATTCTATCACTTCTTCTTTCAACCTTCCATCGACACAATTTGTTTATGTATGAGTTGTGTCTTTCTTCCTTCAGAGGGGAAAATGCTGATAAACTAGCACATGCAGACAAACAGCGCAAAAACCTGGCCGCCTCTCGCTGCTTAAACAGAGTCACATTTATTTCCCAACGCACCACTTACCAGACAGATGCAAAGATGTGGGCAAGCCAGTCATCAGAATTAACAGAGTGATTGTGCTTGCACTACATATTCTGATTTGTATGAATCTTATTTTTAGCCATGCACAAAGGGCAATAAATGGAAAATCTTATTCTAACCGCTACTTTTTCTGGGCCACCCACACTGCTCCACCTACCGCACAATTCGCAAATGTAAAAAAACCCAACCCAGGGTTTGTCCTAACAAGGGATGCAAAGAGGCTAAAATGAGTGACATTTTTTCCAGTTAGGTGTTGGTACTTTCACTCTTTTTCTGTATCAGGACTTTCAGGGAAAACAACGTTGACTTATCTACAGGCATTTTCCAAGACTCCCCGTTGGTATGCCTTTCAGCGCACAGGCAAGCGTGATCGGCGAGGCGCGGGCACCACCCTACCGCGAGCCACATGTCAACCAACTTTCAGCAAAGAAATGCACCCACAAACGTTCTGTACATTCAGGAAGATGATACCTACCACATTTAGTTTTGAAACAATGACAGCGTTTTCAAAGTTCTTCAAATGAACAAAAGTGATTATCAGAAGCATAAGCATTTCTAAAACGGAGCAGACTGTCGGAAATGATTTCACCAAAGTTAGGTCAATATCACTTGCCCTAAATCTGCTTTTAGTTTGCAGTGGAACGATGCGCACCGAGGCACAATATCCCCTTGCCGTCTCCCTTCCCTCCTGCCCCCCCCCGGCCCGTCCCTGTCTGCTCTGTCCACAGTCCCCACCGCATGGCCGGCAGCCCACCAAGCATTCATTCCGCTGCCGCGCCAAGCGGCTGATGCTGACACACAGACACTTGCGAGCACACAAGAAAAACACAGCGATGAAGAGGACGTGTTCTAGGGGCACAGAGAGGATCGAGAGGAGAGTCTATTCTTGATTTACCATCTCTTTAGACTTCTAATGAAAAGTTAAATTATTAAGGTCCCAGGGTATCAATTAAAATGCTTGTTCTTCCGAGCCCTCTGCAGACCTCAACAGCAAACATATGCAGGTAGTGATCAATATTTAAAAGTCAGCTCAACAAAATAATTAAGACACAAAAGGAGGCAACTCTGAGAAAGGCGTCTTTCTTTACCTGTGTGCTTGCTCATTATCCAGAAACTAGAGGGAATGTTCTGTCATCCTCTGGTAGTTAACACACGCCCTGCGGGGCTAACACCTTCTTCCGATAACGCACGGTACTAGCAGCCCTGATGAGGTGTATCAGAAAACCTTTTTTGGGTTATAGTCCACTATCGTCAGACCTTCTGACTAGGGCTGTAAAAACATGGGTAATTAAGTGTTACGAAAAAGTGGGTCATACACCACTGAGATACAACCACACCGCCCCCAAACTAGACTCCGAATGACTGTGCTCTGAGGAGGTGGGAGGGGTCTGAACACAGCGAAAGCAAAACTTTTATGTGGTGAGGAGCGTTTTGGTTTTCACTGGTTTAGGTTAGAGAAAGTTAATCTCAATGTCAACTACAAACCAAATAACTTTTAATGTGTTCTTGAAATTTTATGACAAATGCTGGCTGTTAATGTAATGGGAAATTCAGGTACAATGTCATAAACAGTCCAAGGGACAGTCTCAGGCTTAAATGACGCGCCCATCACCGAAGAGCGAGCGCTGTGACTCAGTGAAGCAAGGAGGTCAAACTGAAACTGAAGACAAAGAAGCAAATTCTTAATATCCACGTTAGCCTCTCCTTCTCCTAGGAGGATCGAAGTACTGTATACCACTTCCCCACCTGTAGCCAACGAACCAGGGCATTTCACAATCACGGATATTTATCAAAACACGCCTTGACTTCTGTAGCAAGAAGGCAAAATGCAGTACGTGAATCAGGCACACTTATTCATTCATCTGTCACTCAAGAGAGACGAAATACTAACTCAATACATACGAGTCCCGTTATAAACAAGGGCACAAAGGATGTGAAGGGATGCAGAGAGAAGAACCTAGAAGAATCTGCTTTCAAAGAACTTAAGTATTGTACAGGGGAGAAGACCTAGTCTTACCCATGCCAAATATAGATCAATCTTTTAAAACAAAACCTATTCTAGCAACTGCTGCCCATAGACTTCCTATTCTATTGACAAAAGGCTTGCAGATAACTTTCTTACAACATTTCTCAGATGAATCTTTTAACAATCCCCTAAATTCTTTTATCGGGGTTTTTTTCCAGTGCTCAAAGTCCTTCCTAACCTTGGCTACATGTTAGGATTCATCCTGATCCAAAATCCTAGCATTCTCCAAGGTAAGCACAGACTTCTCAGCACAATCCTGGGATCTATAACATAACACTACACCACAAGAATTTGAAGAGAAGTTTCTCTGAAGGGGGATAAAGGATACAAAGTTGAAGGAAAACTCTAGTTCATAGCACAAGAAAAGATATATTTGAATCACATTTTGTTACCATGAGGTATAAAACTAGAGTTCTACTGGAGAACATATTGTTTGGATGATGGATGGGAAAAGGAGGTTCTGGCTAACCAAACTTTCCCATTTCTGGCAAATTCCGTAGAGCATACTGAATATGAATTTTTAAGTAACTAGAACACAATGAATTGATCTAATACTAAAATGATCTTGTACATAATTAAATCTTTCTTTTATGATTCCAGAGGCCCATTAGGATCTTGCAGGGCCACTCAATAATCATTTTTATTGACAAGATGCAGAAATGAAAGAAAAAACAGTTAATACTGAATTCCACTTGATAAAGATAATGGTGTGTCTATACAGGTATCTGTTCTTATAAGAGCTGATTAATGTAATTTGAAGTGAGAAAAATAAGAAACTAGGAGATCATTGTCCTAGAAAATGATATCTAAAGTCATCATTCCTAAATTCCCCCAAATTTGTAGGATATAATCGGTCCAGAGTACTGCTTGTAAATTTGGAATTATCTGATTAATCGAAAAAAGTGCAAAAATACACAAGAGTTTAACAGTCAGGTTTTATCTAGGTAGCTGAATTATAGATAACTTATTTTCTTCTTTATCCTGTTATTTTATAAATTATGTACAATAAAGATATTACTTTACAATCAGGAAAATAAAGTTACTTCTGTTTGGACGAAAGGAAACAATTAATTATTCTCTGATTCTGTTCTTCCTAGCAATTAAAAACACTTAATACATGGAACCCGGTGTAATAATCTGGCCTGGTGACAAGTCAGACATGAAATACAGGAAAAATCTACTAGAAACAATAGATTAAAGCTTCTAGTTAAGTTCTACAAGGACTCTAAGAGTCCTGCTACACTCCAGACCTTTGCAAATACCACTCTTCCTCATCATGATCCATGGTCTGGGCACTCTCCAGTTGCAGCAAAGCTCCAGATGCTAGGGCCATCACAATGGTCAAGTTAACAGGGGAGGGCAGGTGGTATCCTTGTAAGCGTGCTGCCCCAGCTCAGAGAGAGGTGTCACTTTGCTAATGAAAGGTACACCCAAAAGAGAGCATATGAATAATTTCTAAAAGCAACAGATTGGAAATTATTAGAATAAACTGATAAACTATTTGTGCTACCACTGATAATCACTTGGTAAAGCAGCTTTATAATAAGCATGGCTGAGTTTATTTGGAGATTCACAGGGAATACCGTTTGAAATTTTTGATTTACATATTAATGTACATTACCATGCTGGTAATATCACCCCTATCTGTACCATTAGGGTATATGCAGGGAACGAAAATTAATTTTGATGATGCCTTGAGCAGAACAGAATTGTGAAACTGAACGCTACAAATAAATATATCACACATTCTTCTAAAAAAACAACAGAATTGGCTTCAAAACTATGCCAATGGTTTTCCAATGACTCTAGGAACTAAATATATATGTTCATAAAATTATTTTCTATATTACTCCTCATATCATTACTATTATAACTTTTAAAGCACTTCCAAACATAATAAACATAAAGGGAATATCTGAAATTTAAACTCTGGCACTGGAAAGGCAGTAAAAGCCAAAACGTACACAGTTTTTCAAGAAGAATAAAAATGGTATATTTCTCTTTTGTAAATCAACAGTTTTAGATTATTAATTAGGGCATGAAAATAGGTACAATAAAACTTCAGTTAACTGGACTAACTGAGGACAAGATTTTTGTTTGTTTCAATTTTTTTTTTTCCTCTTGGACCATTTATTAGAATCTATTTTCTGGTCCAAAGCAGTTTCTTTTCCTAATTTTAAAACATTTAACCATTCTCAATGATTCAGCAGGTCAGTGTCATCAGCTACAGATATCCTCCAGGGTATATTCTCCATCTTTACTAAACCAAAGCTATCTTGTTTTCTGAATCTCTATTTCTGAAAAAGGGAAGTGGGATGTGTGCGGTAGGTAGGGTGGGGTGTGCGGGAGGCGGTGAAGTGGGGGTGGGGAAATGTGAAGGCTAGTTAATTCAGGGTTCTGGTTAGTTGGGTTCCAGGTAGCTAAGCCATCAGCAAACATGAATTCAGTGTCTGGAACGAGGCAATCTGATTCCTAGGAAATATGAAAGCCTACAAGGGGGAGCCCCCAAGGGTCTATCTTTGTTGTTCTCTACCTTACGTCATTCCACCTGGGTGACTTGGTTTGCTGGTCTTCTCTGGCGGAAACCTGTGTCCGTGTGTCCATCCAAAAATCATGGTCTCTGAACTCAAGGGGCTGAATTTATTTTGATTTGATTCTCTATCCATGTCAGTTCAACTCAAGCTTAGGGTGCAGGCAGCCACATCTGGATCTCAAGGATGAACAAACGCCGCTTTTCTCTCTCTTAGACTTGCTGCCCTGGATTTTCTTTTCTATAACAACCTTTAATTCTAGTTTCTGATATCTTAGCAGCTGAAACCTTTATTTTGCCCTCTCTCCATCACCTAGAGAGTTTACTTCTAAGCACGTTGGGAAAGTCTGGGCAGGAATGATGGGATTGATTTTTACATACTTTAACACTGATGACTTTATTTTATCTCTTTCTTGATTATACCTTCTCCTTAAGCCAAATACATACACACATACGTACGTGTGTGATTATATATATATATACACACACACACACATACACACACACACATATATATATAATCTCTCTCTCACACACACACATACACATACACACAAATAATCTTGGTCATTCCCTGATTATTCCTTCTTCCTTCCTCTTAAGGACGGGGGATAATTTAGGACAGTTTTCTGAGCTTTTTGGAACTATGGGTCCCTATGCACTGCTCTTCAGGAATTATAAGCCCTAGTCAGACCCAAGCGCAGACCTGAACGTGGTACAGGAGACCTGAAGAAAGCATACGACCCAGGCTACTACTGGGTCCCATGAGAATCTGCTGATCGTTCTCCAAGTCCAGCTTCTAAGAAACACAGAATAAAAAGCAAAATCTTCCCAAAGTAGGGTCCAAAGAGACTAACCTAGTAATAAGTTCCATCCTGAATATTCCTCATAGAACTGCAGGACACACTCAATTGTTCTGTGATTTACAGGTACACTGACACCTAATACTACAGTGATTTGGTGATGAGGGGTAAATTATATTTCATTTAGCGTATGTAAAACAGGCTTTATAATAACTTGAGGCCCTGTTGCAGGAGAATTATTTGCTATTAATTTTCTTCTACAGCTTTCCCTTTTTTCTACTAGGCTTCAATCTGCGGCTATATTATAATCAAGTCTATTTTCCCTGGTTTGTGCCTCAGTGTCCACCTCTCCTGACGAACACCTGTTATGTGCCACGGCAATGCACACAGCGCCACAAGCCCGTGCATTGGACTCGATCATGAACACACAATTCAGATGATCTGAGCAGCCCCATTATAGGAGCACAGGTGGGTACGCACTCCCTCCATCACAGTGAAACAGCTTTCCTATATGTGTATAGGCATGTGGTAGCGATCACAGTTGTTTATGGCAAATTGCCCTGGTAGTTTCTGACAAACGTGTCCTTGCCCTGACAGGAAGCCCATCCCCAAGACTAAAGTATACATTCCGTAGATCCCTTGCCCTTGCCAGAAGAATGCCAGGGAAACAATCAGGGCTGAGAGAGGTATGAGGGCCATAGCCGTCAATTCTTACTCCGCCCTCACAAACTAGAACAACCCTGTCAAGCAGTAGTTGGTGACTCTGCATAGCACTCTTGGAAGGAAAGCGAGCTCTGGTATTCAGTTAGAAAAAAAAAAATCATTAATTAATTAATTAATTAATTATTTTTACTGGGGTAAAATATATATAACATTTACCATTTTTAAGAGTACAATTTGGTGGCATTAGGTATATTCACACTGTTGTACAACCATTGCCACTAGCCATCTCCAGAACTTCCTCATTTTCCCAAAGTGAAAACTACCCATTTAACACCAACTCTCCCTTCCCCTCTATTCCCAAACCTTGGCACCCATCATTCTGTTTTCTGGCTATAAGCCTGACAGCTCTAGACACCTCATATTAAGTGGGATCACACGATACTTGTCCTTTTGTGTCTGGCTTATCTCATTTAGTCTCTTCCAAGTTCGTCTATGTTGTAGCATGTGTCTGAATTTCATATCTTTTTAGAGCCAAATAATATTCCACTGTATGTATATGCCACATTTTCCTTATTCATTCATCTGCTGATAGACATCTGGGTGGCTTCCCCCTTTTGGCTACTGTGAATAATGCTGTACGAACATCTGTCCAAGTCTCTGCTTTTAGTTCTTTTAGGTATATACCCAGAAGTGGAATTGCTGGAGCATATGGTAATTCCATGTTTACTTTTTTTAAGAACTGTCATCCTGTTTGGTATTCGTTTTTTTTTTTTTTATTAACGAGCTTTATTTTTTAATGCAGATTTAGGTTGAGAGCAAAATTGAGTGGAGAGGAGAGAGGGTTCCCGTACCCGTCCCCACACAAGCATGGTGCTTTTGCAGAGACGCGCCAGGTGCTCAGCGACTTGAGCGCCTCACCCCAGGCTGCAGGGAGTGATCTAGGCAGCCGTGCCGGGTCTGGCAGGAGCTCGAAGCACCCAGTCACCTGAGGCGAGTCACCTGAGGTGTCAGGGCAGCCTTCTTCCCTCCCCAGCCTGTAGTCATGAAACTGACTGACATCACAGGTCATCCCTACAGGAAAACCGGATGTGTAAACACGGACACTCACAGATGCCAAAGCAGGAAGGCGATGAAGGAGCATTTGACCCAACCTGCTTCTTCCATATGATGGTAAAGATGCTTCATACACTGAAAACCTCGCTTCCAAGAACGCTGTGCAGAATAACTAATTAGTGCTGACAGAGATGTCATAGTTTGTGAGGGCGGAGAAAGAACACATAATTACATCACTCACAACTCTATCAGCCCTCTTACCAGCCCTGTTACCCTTTGGGCAGTGCCCAGAAGACAGCTCTAGATTAATTCCTTATGGAACTCTTTCATCACCTACCACTTTTTCGCCTGATTTATCTGATTCTGTGATTTTCATTTTAAATACAGGCACTTAAATCTATCTCCAGGATTTTTGGCTCTGCCAATGGGTAGGCACTAGATAAGCGCCTTCATTACATCTGCTTTGGAATTGCTTTATTAACAGTGATTATTCTCAATTTCTGTGGGGTCCAATAAAAGAACTGCGTGTCCTAAGTGCTACTCTGAATGAACATTTACCATACCAAGGTAAACGTTATAAAGCACAATGCTTGTCCACAGATTTAAAATGCCCAGAAATTTCTCATACATTTCCTGGACAGCATCTCTCATACTATTTTTATACTCACACCAACTCAATGAAACAAAAGAAAAATGTTTAAAATTCTTACAATGAAAGCTAGAAATACACAAAATGCATATATATTCATAGGCACATATGTACATTTGCATGTATGCTCACATATATCCAAATGCACATTTGTTGAGCCAAAATCTTCCACTTTTTTCCATTAACATGGAATAAATTGTTCTTGTCCTCAGTGGAGAGGTGATTGGCTTATTCCGAATCTAACACTGATTCTCAAACTACGTCGGTCCTGAGAACTTCAAACCCCACAAAAACCTGGACTTGATGACTTGGACTATTTATTAGGGATGCGCCTCCCTTCCCACATGTGTTTTGTAAAATCAAGGCCCATTTAAGCGTATAAGAGGAAAGAGAAGACTGTGATGATTCACTTTGAGAAGCAGCAATATATTTCTCAACCCAGGGGAAAAAGGATTTTCCCTTTTGAGTATCTAAAAACATGATGAGCATACCCGCAAAAGGACCGTAGCTGTCATTTTCGCCGGGTAGAGCGCAGTTAGTCACCCTCGTTGAAATCCAAGGGCAAAGAATAACTGGTACTATTGACTCCACAGAATAACGTCATGTTCTTGGTGGAACCTTCAAATGTGACGGTGCTGAGAGGACCTTAAAAATCTCTTTTCTTGAGAGATGAGTCAATATATTCAGTAAAGCACTACATATCTTACTTTAGTGGCATTTAATACTAAATATTTCATACATTTTTCTCCCTTTATCGTTCATTCTTTCAGTTACCCTTGAATTAAAGCAGTGGTTCTCAAAGTGGAGTCCCTGGGCCACCTGCCTCAGTATCACCTGGAAACTTGTTAGCACAGCAACTTCCCAGACTGCCCCAGGTCTGTGGAATCAGAAATTCTGGGCATGAGGCCCAGCAAGCTGTCCTTTCACAAGCCCTCCAGGTGATTCCGATGCAAGTTAAAGATCCAGTGAATTAAGGAGCCACCACTATGCAGATTCCAATCCCTGCTCTGTTCCTCAATTAGAATTTTCAAGATACTTTGTTAAAAGAAAATAACCCATGCGGGTTTAGGCTACTTGGCTATTATCATCTAAGAAAATTCTTACCATTGTTTGGTTTGAGGAAAGAGGAACCTCAGTCAAAACTTACATGTAATTTTTCCAGGCTCTGTGCTGGCTTCGAGTCTTAGGATGCAGGGAACTGGGCGAAGGGAGAGATGAGAAGCCTACAGCAATCCATTCAGACATGGACCCCAAAGCTTTGCAGGGTAACCTTGTGACAGGTCAGTGAGTGTCCACCTGAATGGGGCGGAAGAGCTGTCCATTAGCAGAGTAAACCTCGCACCTTAACGTTTCTCCCTCCCGCCATCCTGCTAACCGTAAACAGAACATGATAAAGTAGCCCATGGGATTAATGCTCGACCCTATTCTGTAAGTATTTCTCGAAGGTGAGCATCCCTAACCAGGGGCTCTTTCGAACCCAAAAGCAGTTTGGAGATGGGTCAAGGTTCAACCTCATGAATGTTTTTCTTTCAAAAAACTAGCCCTTGGCTTAAAAGACACATGTAACTGGAAGATGCAGGAAGCAAATGATAAATTCAGGAATTCTGACTGAAATGAGATGATTCTTTGATGCCTTAAATATTTATTTTTAATACCTTTCTCTGATGATAAATTGATACATGCTTATTGTAGAACATTTGGAAAATATGGAAAAGCATAAAGAAAACGTATCAAGAAACACTTAATTGTTGAGAATAAACCAGAGGGGTCGTGGACAGGGGGATGGATGAAATAGGTGATGGGGATTAAGAGGTGCATTGTGGTGGTGAACACAGGGCGATGTATGGAAGTGTTGAATCACTATATTGTACACCTGAAACTAAGATAACACTGTATGTTAACTAACTGGAATTTAAATAAAATTCAAAAAAAAAAAAAGAAAAAAGAGGGATCAACTATAACCTTGGCACTGATGAATCGCTAATGATATTTTGTTGTATAGTTCCACAACCCCTTAACTGAAACTCCGAGCTTCAGAATATGTTTCACCATTTAGAATTGTTTGGATTTTAAAACTATTTTGGTGCAACAACCATTTATCACATAATATTCTATCATGGTCTGGAGCAGCACATATTTCATAATATTTCTGTAGCAAAACAGATGCATATTCTTATTAAAATAGAATCTCACATTAGTTCCGACCAGGAATTTCTACCAAAGAAGTTACAAAAACAAAAACAAAAACAAAAAACCCTTTTGATTTTGGAATGCTTTTGGAGTCAGAATTGGGAATGAAAGATTGTGGACCAGTATTCTTTTCAGATACACAAAAATACTCAGAGTATTTTTTTTCTTTCATTTTAAAAAAGATTTTATTTATTTATTTATTTATTTATTTATTTATTTATTCATTCATTCATTCATTCATTCATTTATGAATTTATTTATTTGAGAGAATGAGAGAGTGAGAGAACACAAGCAGGGGGAGAGGCAGAGGGGGAAGGAGAAGCAGGCTCCCCACTCGGCTGGGAGCCCGACGCAGGAGGACCCCGGGACCACAACCTGAACAGAAGGCAGACGCTTAACCCACTGAGCCACCCAGACGCCCCAGAGTTTTGTTTCTATTTTTCATTCAATGTTAAACGAATGTGAGCATTTCCCCAAGTTATTAAAAACACTTCAAAAACATGCTTTTCAAAGTCTATGTAATATTACATCCCAAAGAAAAGAGTTTCATCTAACGATTTCATTTTGGGAATTACAGTTTTTGTTGTTGTTAATGCAAATAACACTTTGGGGGACATATTTGAATATCAGATGGTCTGAATTTCTGAATATTATCTTAGGGAGATTCTGGAAAAAGAATTATTGGGTCAACTGGTGTGATCTTTTAGGGTCTTGATGATTTCCCAGAAAAGCTATACCAATTTACACTCCTAACACAGCATGAGTGCCTGGTTAATTTGTTTAATTACCCACATTATCATAGGCATGGAAAAAATACACTTGCATCTCATACATCTTAACAAAGCTCTAATCAATGATAATCATACTTAGGCCATTTTATTTTTGTTTTTTCTTACACAGAAGATAGTGAACAACTCACCGTCTTTCACATAACAAGAGAGAATGGGATTAATGTGAGTTTACCATCAAATGGAACCTCATTAAGGCCGACTGAATCAGATCTGGGTGATGGAGAAGCAGTCACCTGTCCATGGGGTCTTCACTTGGAAAAAGGTATTGGGGTGGGCGTGGAAATAATTCACATGTCCTCATAAGAAGACAAACAACCAGATGCTAATTATTTGTGGGCTCATAAATTCTGTTTCTAGGCTACTGAGGACTTGTGTTTCTCTTCCCTTTGGTGTTTTTGTCTTTCTTGGACATTTTGCTCCTATTCAGCATGGCCATCAGGGAGCAGAAAGAGACGTAAAGATGAAATCCAATCAGACAAGCTAATACTAATGGCTAACCCTTATGAGCGCTTACGATGTGTCAGCTCTGGTCCTGGGCGCGCTGGGTGCATTGGTTTAAAAACTGGTAGCTGCAAAGTTTGAAAGTATGTACTCACTCTTCGATCACCCTTCCACCCTAATAAGTTTGGAGGAATTAGAAGTTTGGAATTTCAAAGATCTATTCAAGCCTAGGGTCTTATTACCATGACTCCAAGTCTGGCTATAAATCACAAACTTTACCTTTATGCTCTTTTGATCAGAACCCCCCACAGCATCTACACAAAGCAGGGGGAAATGACATAAATAAAATCCAAGAAAACTCTAGATGGTAAGAAACGCTTCGAAGGTCCTATATGTACAGGAGGGAGGTCATATCTCTTAGAGTACAATAGAGAGTTGAGAGTCTGCTCTTTAACACACAACACGGTACATGCAGAGAAGACACAGAGATACACACATAATACATACTTCAAAAAACAAACACACAAACACATTCTTCCTAGATGTGACTACAAATTGGTAATGATAACATCAGGACTCACAACCTCAATTTTCTTTCCATTTATAGCTTTGTCTAATAATTTTTCTTTCTCTTTTCCCTTTATATGTATTTAATCTTACAGGATAACTGGTGTAGAAAATGCCATCATTTTCATATGCTAATAAAAGAAAACTGAAGAGATACTTCTTAATTATATAGAATGAAAATAACATCACTCTTTTTCTTTTTCCTTTTTTTTAAAGATTTTATTTATTTATTTGACAGAGATAGACAGCCAGCGAGAGAGGGAACACAAGCAGGGGGAGTGCGAGAGGAAGAAGCAGGCTCATAGCGGAGGAGCCTGATGTGGGGCTCGATCCCATAACACCGGGATCACGCCCTGAGCCGAAGGCAGACGCTCAACCGCTGTGCCACCCAGGCGCCCAACATCACTCTTTTTCTTATCTATAAACTCAATCTCTCCACAGTAGAATATAGTATATTCTATAAAATGGCTGAGGTTCAGGGAGAGAGAGAGAGAAAGAAAGAAAGAAACATACACACAAAAGAAATTCCATTTTATTTTGGGAGTGTGTCAAGTTGATCTTCCCAATAATCTTATCTTAGTAAGGGATGTTTCTATCAAAATTACCAAAAGACCAAAAGACAAAAGATGTATCAAGAAGTGAATCATTTCCTTCACTGTGGCTTCTCTTTATAACTTAAATAACATTCTTCTGACAGGTAGGTGTCAAGTGAGTGGAATGGCTCCTACATGATTTTTCTTTGCCACAATCATATATGTGGCTAGTCTTCTAAGTATACTAGGACTACAGGGTATGAAAAATAAAAGCAGTAATAGAGGAAATGACCCCTCAAAGAACATACTTTGTTTTTTCCAAAATGCCTAATTGCTTGGGGGGAAATACAAAAAATAAAATAAGCCACCCACTAATAACAGAAATGATTACCAGAAGCTCTTTATATACTCAAACTGCACAACTAACATTTCTAAAGCTAATTACAAATTTGGATTCTCTCATTTTAAAAATACACTTCGAAGCAGCCCACTTCTGTTTTAATGTTGAACCAAAGTCTGTGCAATTGGCACATTATCAAAGTAAAAAAAATGCGTCGCTTGAACAAAGTTACCACTTTCAATGTCACTAAATCTTGAACTGCAAAATACCACAAGCTAAAAACTAGTAATACCATGTGGTTATGTTATCTTACATTTACAAAAGAATGTATAGTTTCCCAAGCCCTAAGAGACTGAGACCCATTATCACAGCAGCTTTGTTATCTTGGGGAGGTCATTTGCTGCCTCCACGCCGAACACCTTTCACAAGTTCTCGGGAGGATTAAATGAGAATGTATATAAAAGGGTTTTTGCAAACTATAAGACATACATAAAATGTGGGGTAGCATTATTCTTTTTACTAGCAACTCTGTGAGGCATAAAGCTATTAATCCCCATTTCACAGTTAAGGAAATTGACAACAGGAAGATGTAGCCAAAAAAAAAAAAAAAAAAGTACCAAGTTAGGAGATTCAAGTTTTATCTCTAAATTGGCCACAAACTGGCCAGTGACTCTCTCTGACTTGTTTCTTCAGTAAAATGAACAGGTAGGATGAGATAATTGTAAGGTCTTCTTGAAGCCAATTGTTCTATGATCTGGGACTTGGCCATGGTGGTGACAAGGCAGTCCTCAGAAAAAGTCTTGGGGAGCAGTCCCTCCTGGAGGCTAAGTGTAGTGCCCATCAATCTGAGGCCTCCAGTGCTGGGGTGGGGGGTCCCTGAGCAGTCTCCCAGCCCCAGGGATGGGACTGGCATCAGCTAACTCATTTTGCTGGATTAAGGGGAGGTTGGAGGATACGAGGTGAATGGCCAGGGCCTCTGGGCCACAGAAGTAGGTGCTGGAGGAGCTTGAAACAGTAGCTCTGTAGTAACTGGTACAGAGGTTTCACATACTAACTAGCATAGACAAGTAAGCACATACCACCATAATGCCAGTCTTGCTAACAGCCCCGCTCTTGTTTGGCTTTCAGTTTCAAAGAGATAGCCCCCCCTGTGAGCCACCCACCCTTCTTGACTGAATTCCTACAGTGTTGGGGAGAGAGACGTGAAAGGGCTACTTTTTGAATTATGAGTGCACATCATAGTCACGTGGGAATTTCAATTTAAAAAGACTGGAGCCACCAACTTAGTGATAATGATACTCTACCAGCACTAACACAGCTTTCTGTGATGACAAAAATGTTCAATATGTGTGCTGTCCAATATGGCAGCCACCAGCCACACATGGGTTATTGAGTACTTAATACTCAGTAAGTGCAACTGGGCAACTGAGGAGCTGAATTTTAATTTTAACGTGTTTAAATTCAATTTAAAAAGCCACACGCGGTTAGTGGTTGGTTGCCTTGTTGGACAGTGCAGCTCTAGGCTGCCTTACATACAGGTTTTCTTGGACATATTTCAGACCCTAGAACCCCACTGGACAATACCCATTCAAGAAGTTTTTACCAACCCTCTCCTGGACGCTGGGCACCATTTAAGTGTCTTAAAACAATGGCGATGAGAGCCATGGACACTTCCTGCCCTCATGGCGTTTCTCAGCTAGACTGATTTCTGAAGACCTCACAAAGCCTTGTAGTGGTTCACAGGACTGTGCTTAGGAAAAGGTGGGTGAGTAGATATGGTAATGCTACACTAAGCATGAAAGCACAGCTTTTTCATTTCTTCATATTTACTGTTAGAGAAGCTGGGGGAAAGTTTAAAAAGAGATAGCTGAATGATTACTGTTCATTCACTTACAAGTAAAGAAACATATCCCAGATATGGGAAATTATCTGTAAGTAATTCCCTCTTGCATAAACATAAATTTACTTAAAAGAAAAAGTCAGGGGGACCTGCATTCTTAAGCCCAAGAAAAAGTAAATGGTATTTAATTACACAACAATCATAAAAGTACAAGTGGATCTCGAGCTTCAAGCAGTGGGCAAGGGAACATTTATACCAATTAGCAGCGAAATGATCAGGTTTTCTAGAAGGTACCTCTTGTATAAGTGAGGCTGATTGCATCTTTGTCTCTACAATTTACCTCTTAGGTAAGATTTTCTTAGTGGTTTTAATGGGATGTGATGAGCAAAACCCTATTTACTTTTCCCCAGGAAACTATGGGTGGAGGTATTTTTGTCTACATCACAAACCTAATACTAACAACATAATTTCTAAGAAACTTAAAAGTGGCTTGGTTTAATGCTTCTCCAATTTCCCAAACTGCCTCCCCTGTCCTCCTGTTATCAATTCTTTCCTATCCTCACCACCTCTTCTCAGTTGACTGAAAGTTAGAGTGATACAAAGAGAACAAAACAAAATATTGAGGATTGGTTTATGTTCTTGTTTGAACCTGAATCCAGGTTTGCCTAAATTTACAAAGACAAGGGATCATACCCTGGGGCACGGTGTTTTTAAGTTAATTCTCTTCACTGTATTATCCCTGGAGACAAAATACGCACTGAGCAAAACAACAGGGTTTTGCTCAGTATCCCAACGGGGCCGTACTTGGATGACACCATCGAGCCAACCTGACTCCCCAGCCTTAAAATGCCACTCTGGTCCCCTGCCCAAGTCGGACGACTGGTTTTGGGAGATAATAAAGGACTCTTACACATCTACACACACTAAAGGCATATTCCCATCACTTTTTCTCTCTGGATTGAGTAGAAAGGTAAATGACAGTGCTCATAAAACAAAACAAGGGTTCAAAACTTGGTTCCAAAAGTACAAATTGCATTTAGAGACTATCACCTGTAGAAAAGGTCAAATCTCAAATGTTCCATTGGCCCCGTGCTATATAAAATACTACTAAAAACTTGGTGACAGCTTTAGCGATAAGCACGTAAACTGAGAGTGGTCCTGGCACCCTTATTCATATTCAGAAACACTAAATGGAGTAGTCACACACCATTTTATGGCCAGAAGGGCTTTAAAAAGAAAGGGGTTAATTTTTTGGAAATTACAGAGATGAATTTTTAAAAACTACATTTCAGGCAATTTAAATAGTCACTTGTATAAAGCAGAAGACCTTTGAATCATAGATCTTGTGGCTTTTGTGTTTTGCTCTACTGGCATGGGAAGGTGACGCAAGGAAATGTGCTTTTTTTTTTTTTTTTTTTTTTTTAACTACAACACAGAAAGACGCAGCCATTTCAGACAGGATGGAGAAAATTAAGATGAAAATGTCTCTGAAAGTTTCCACTTACACATTTCAGGTGCTGGGACCAAGTTATTCTGGTTGGAGAACGATAGCTAGAAAATTCACTTCTTTGATATCCAACATGTTTACGTTCCCAAAATATGATGGTTTGTCCAGATTTTCACCTCTCTTATAAGAGGATGGTGCTATTTCGGAACCACTTGCCATTGACAGTTCGGAAAAGAAAAAATCAAAAAGACAAGTGTTGAAAATATACAACCTGAAATACTTTTGGGGTTTCTGTAGGCTTTATATTTTTTAAAAAATACTGGCCTGTATTTATACATAATAATAATAGTAAGTTCCATTTGCTGAAAACTTCCGTGTGCTGGGAAGTACGCCAGGAATTTTACAGGTATTATTAGCTCGTCTGCTGGATGAGAGAACCATGGCTCAGAGAGGCTAATGCCTTGGCTAAGGTCACACTGCTGGAGATGAGCTGACATGCAATCTGGATCCGTGCCTGCCTGACTCTAAAGGCTACTCCTTTCCTATACAACACTCCATCCACTATAATTTGGGGGGACTATGTCCCTCTTCCCAAAGGAAACATGATCAGTCTTCCATGAGCTACCAGTTAAATGTCAAAGTAACCTGGCAAAGCTGCGGGTCCTACAGCAATCTGATTATTTGTATAAAAAGAATTAATTAACTTGTTAGTACTAAAATGGTTATATTTCACACTTTAGAATGAAATTAGAATTAATTAGACTTAAATAATTTTTTCTATTGTAGTTTCTTTAGATAAAAGTACTACCAGGTAGCTTATCAAAAAATGACCCAGATCATTCTCTAACGGTGAAGTAAAGCACAGGATGCCTGTCCTTAGTCATGGGACATGGCAGTGAAAACACTGTATAAGGAATCTCACCCTGGGTCTAATCTCAGAAAAGCATCACCATTCTTGGCAATGCCCAAGCAGAAAATGCCTGAAGCAGGCTCTGATGTGCCATTTAGGGTTTAAGTACATATTTTCTATCCTATGTCAAAGATCATCCATGAATTCACATAGTCAATGACTAAGTTCATCTGCAAGAATGCAGATGTGTAGCCCTCTTGGGGCTGCCTGTCAACTTAGTGAAGGGCAGTTTCCTGAGAACTTGGATGGGCCAATAGTGCCTTGACTTCTCCGAGGTTCCATACTTGGTCTGGGCTATCTGCCTCCTTCCCCTTATTTGAGAACTTCGGCTCTGCCTGTGCTCACTTATCAGCCAGAAAAACCTGCAAAGTCCTACCCCTTTTGGGAGCTGCAAGTGCCTCCTGGCCTCATCTGTCAGGGGCAGGTGCCCGTTGACTTCCAAGCTACACAGGTGTGGGCGCCAAGCTGGTGCTGGTGGGCTGTCCCCAAGTGAGGCTGGCGAGGTCCACAAAGAGTCATCGCAGGTCTGAGGACTGCAGGAGGTTTGGCCAAGGAAGGACCCTGAAGACAGGTGAGCCATATGTTCTTCAAGAGAGGTGTGATAAACCATTTTAGGAAAAGGCAATACCGTTGACCCACCTGTTCCAGCTAAAAAATTAAGAGGATAGATTTCCTAGCTTTTCCTCTCTCCCTCTCACTTCTTAACATCTAATCCATCAGCATGTACTGTTGATTCTACCTTCAACTTACATCTCAATTCTGCCTACTCCTCTCCATCTCTACTCCAGTCACCATCATTTCTCACCTGGTCCACTGCTATTGTCATGGTAACTGGCTTCTCTGTTTTCAAGTCCCACTTGGCATTGAAAGTCCCCCAGGATCACCCCAGGTTGGGTGACTTGCTGGGAGGACTCACGAGACTTAGCGTGGTTGTACCTATGCTTTGATTTATTACAGCCAGATCTCATCTGCTTCCAGCTCAACCCCTGTCTGGAGACTCTGGCCACGCACCTGCTCTCCCCCTCCCCTCCAGCTGCCACCTGCACCCTCACGAGCCTCTTCTTCCCCTACACAGGCTCTGCTTCCTGCTGCTTTTTCCTCATGTGACGAACTATGCTTCTCTCTCTGGATCTACAGTCTCGACGTTCCTGCCACCATCTGCCTTGTATAAAAATCAATGGTGCTTAATCTTGCTGTGGTCATACAGCCTTCAGTGAACGTGGGGCTGTGGCTTTGAATCCCACGGTACCCACAGCCACACAGCACTATCAAGAGCCAACTCCGATGTGTAGGCACTGCACCCAGCCTGACACCTGCCGCCAGGCTCCTCACCCCAGTCCTCTGTCTTGGGCCACCTCAATCCTCTGTCCTTCTCATTCCCCCTTCTAAGCTTGTGAATGATTCTTTGCAGGCTGAGGAAAAGAAAAAATAGGGAGCAGAGCAAAAGTCAGAAGTGGCCGAAGCTGCTGTGTGTATATACTGATGGATTCAATACCGTTTTGCAGACCTATATTTGTTTGTTTGTTTGTTTCATAAAGCATGGATCAGCAGGGCTAAAAGGACCTTGGAGATCACGGAGTTCAACCTTCTCCTTTTACTGCTGAGGAAACTGTGGTGTGAAGAGAGGACGAGAAGGAGAAAGCAGCATTTATTGAGGGCTAATCATCTGCTTTGGCTGCATGTCCTGGGTCCCACAGCCAGCGAGTGAGTGGCAGAGCTGGGACCACACAGTGCTCAGTGAACATTTCCACCCCACTAATGCTTTCGTCTATACTTACACACTCATATCACACAGAGGAGAGGGCTTATATTTAACACATAAAGATACTTGGAATTCCCATCTCAAAAGGTAAATGGTTTTTCCCTCTGTATCATCCAACACGTATTTTTAGTGCAGTAAAACATACAAAACATAAGAGTTACATTTTAATCATCTTGAAGTGTACAGTTCAGTGGAATTAAATACATTACTTTTGCTGTGCAACCATCACCGTGACTCATCCAATACATTTTTAGGAGTATTTTCTGGGGGTGCCTAGGTGGCTCAGTCGGTTAAAGCGTCCAAATCCATCTCAGCTCAGGTCTTGATCTCAGGGTTGTGAGTTCAAGGCCTGAGCTGGTCTCCACGCTGGGCGTGGAGCCTACTTAAAAAAAAAGAAGGTGTTTTCTGCATAGTAAATTCAAAATGAGATTCAAGAATGCTCCCCCAAAAGAAGGAAAAGATAGGTAGAAAATAAACTTTGGGGGTTACATTTCATCTAACAAAACCTTTCATATGTAGTAGGCTCTCTGTGACATATTCTCCATTATTCTCCCAGTCTTGAAACCAGAACTCAGAGAATGCTGGTCACCCCGGTGAAAAGGTAGCCTTTGTTGTTTCTTGAGGTTCTATGCTAGTTGTATCTGCTTACAAAAATGTTATGCAACCCAGGAAATCACAGCCTTCCCTGCCTCCTCCATAAAAGGACAAGTAAAACAGTATTTCTTGGAAAGATAGGCATTTACCAATGTGCTGCATCTAGATGGAGCTGTCTCTGCCACTCCAGTCTGCTTCTAAGCGGGGTTTCAAAGCGTTGGCACCGAGCACAAAGAACGTCCCTCAGCTATTCAGCGTTTAGTTCAACTCCACAATATATTTAGCAAGATTTCTTTTTTTTTCCCCTTCCCCTCTTGGTTTAATGACCTCAAATGTACCAACATCCTGTCTTACCTAATCCCCTAACAAGTTCTATCAAATGCCAGGACAGAATCAGACAGCACTGCAGGCAGTGAGATCATTCACTAAGAATTCATTTTTATTCCAAAAATTAGGAGTGCCAGACCATTTAACACAATCTATCACACAGCCAGAAAATTAGCCTGGCACTTTAAGAGAAACAGCTAAACTAATTTTTTAAAACCTCCTCCTGTCATAGGTCCTTTAACAACCCGATGACTTTCTCCCCAGAAAAAGATGCATATACACAACATATGTCCACATTCTGGGAGGGGCTCCAGGGGTCCCCTATGAATCCACAGACCCTAGGTTCATTTCTGCTAGGAATGAACTCCGAAAGAATTCACTTTGGCTGCAAGGCTGTGTACTGGGTCCCTAGAGCATCCCAGCGTGCCCTCCTTTGGTACCACTTTAGTCTCGAGATGAAAATGACTTTTCTTATTTTGGCTTCAGGAACATTCCCACCTGGCTTCTGGTCAAACTCACTATCAACATGGCTACATCTCTCACCAAGTCAGCTGACTGCTCTGGGAACACTCTTTTCTCTCCCTGGTCCATGACAAGCCTGCTCTGCCTCACGTTCCTGGGTTCTGTTCTTCCTTTTGCTGTCATGGACTCTGCTGTCCCCTTTCTCTCCTGTCACTTTCTTTATTGGCCCTTTGTGGCACTCTTATAATGAAAAAATTAGACCTGACTTTTGTCTTTACCATTAAAATAACAATCTCCATTATGTATTTAATTCCTTTGCTTTTTCTCCAAAAGCACCCTTCAGCCTTTCATCCCTTCAGCCCCTGGGAACAATCTGCCCAGCAGGCTGAGCAGCAGTCCCTGTGGTCTCCGTCCAGCCAGGGACAGGGCTTCTCCACCCGAGCAGTGTGGTGCAGCAGGAGGACTGTAAGCCTGAAGTCAGACAGGCCCGAGTCCAATCCCGACTTGCTAGCTGACTGACTTTGGCCACTAACTTAAATAAAGACTCACTTTCCCAATAGAAAATAATAGGGACGATAACAACCAACTTGTATGGATTTTTTTTTTAAGAATGATTGAATGAGCTGATATAGACACAGTTCCTGAGACACAAAATGTGCCTGGGAGATGGTGGTTCACATCCTCCCCCCAACTCTTCATTTATGGGGTTCAGCATACATTCTGCATTTTATTTTATTTTATTTTATTTTAAGATTTTATTTATTTGACACAGAGAGAGACAGCCAGCGAGAGAGGGAACACAAGCAGGGGGAGTGGGAGAGGAAGAAGCAAGCTCCCAGCGGAGGAGCCCGATGTGGGGCTTGATCCCAGAACGCCGGGATCACACCCTGAGCGGGAGGCAGATGCTTAACGACTGAGCCACCCAGGTGCCCCAACATTCTGCATTTTAGAAGCGACCCCAGCTGCTCTCTATTAGGTAGCAGGGACCACATATGCTTGGAGTCTTAAGTCTCTTTTTAACAGGTTTATTGAAATATAATTTATATACCATGAAATTCACAGTTTTAAAGTGTATAAGTCAATGACTTTTAGTACATTCACGGAGTTGTGCAACCATCACTACTGTCCAATTTCAGAACATTTCATCACCCCAGAAAGAAACCCCATCCCCATTAGTGGTTATTCTTCATTTCCCCCTTCCCCTCAGCCCTTGGCAACCACTTACCTACTTTCTGTCTCTTTGGATTTGCTTATTCTTCACATTTCATGTAAATGGAATCAGATACTATGTGGCTTTTTCTACCTGGCATCTTAGTGCAATGTTTTCAAAGTTCATCCACATTGTCATATGTATCAATAATTCCTTTTTGTGCTTGAATAATAATCCATTGCATGCATATATCCTATTCTGGTTATCCATTTATCAGTTAGTGGACATTTGGGTTGTTTTCATTTTTGGCTATTATGAATAATGCTGGTATGAGCACTTAACTACAGTTGGATATATGTGGACATATGTTTTCAATTCTCTTGGATATATACCTGGCAGAGGAATTACTGTGTGATGACTCATTTTATGGGTCAATTTGGCTAGGCATAGGTACCCAATATTAAGTTGAACATATTTTAATATTGCCATGATGATATTTTTTAGATGCGATTAATACTTAAATCACTAGATTTGAGTAAAGCAGATCATCTTTCATAATGTGGGTGGGCCTTATTTAATCAGTTGAAGGCCTTAAGAAAAAAACTCTGATCTCTCCCAGGGAAGAAAGAATCCTGGCAGCTGACTGCCTTTAGACTTGCTCTGCAACATCAGCTCTTCCCTAGGTCTTCAGCCTGCCAGCCTACCTGCAGACTTTGGATTTTCCAGTCTCCATAATTAAGAAACAATTCTTTAAAATAAATCTCTCTTTGTATATACGTCCTATTGGTTCTGCTTCTCTGGAGAACCCTGACCAATACATTGGGTCATGTGGTAACTCTATATTTAACATTTTGATGAACCGTCAAATTGTTTTTCAAAATGGCTGTACCATGTTCCAACCCCACCAGCAATGCACAATGGTTTGGATTTCTCCACATTCTCACCAACACTTATTACTATCTTTCTGTCTTTAGCCATCCTAGTCATGGTAAAGTGGCATCTCATTGTGGTTTTGATTTGCATTCTCCCAGTGACTAACAGTGTTGAGCATCTTTCCATGAAATTGTTGGCCATTTGTATGTGTTTGTTGGAGAAATGCCTATTTTAATGCTTTGCCCATTATTTAATTGGGTCATATGTGTTTTGAATGTTGCATTGTAAGAATTCTTTATGTATTCTGATACCAATCATTGATCCAATATACAATTTACAAATATCTTCTATTCTGTGGATTACTTTTTCACTTTCTTAATGGTTTCCTTTGAAACACAGCAGTTTCTGATTTTACTAAAGTTCCATTTATTTTTTCTTTTGTCTTTTATGCTTTTCGTATCACATCTAAAAAAAAAAATTGCCTAATCTAAGGTCACAAAGATTTATTCCTGTTTTCTTCTAAGAGTTTTGCATTTAGCTTGCATTTACTACGAGCTCTTACATTTAGTTTTATGATCTATTTTGAGTAAATTTTTGTATATAGTGTAAGGTAGGGTCCAATTTCATTCTTTTGTGTGTGAATATTCATTCGTCCCAGCACCATTTGTTGAAAAGACAAAATCTTTCCCTATCAAATATTCCTGGCACCCTTATTGAAAAACTTTGACCACAAACATAAGGATTTATTTCTGGACTCTTAATTCTATTCCATTGTCCTATGACTACACTGTCTTGATTACTGTAACTTTGTAGGATGTTTTGAAATCAGAAGGCGAGTTCTCTAACTTTGTTCTTTTTCAAGATTGTTTCAGCTATTTTGGCTCCCTGGCATTTCCATATGAATTTTTAAATTAGCCTGTCAATTTCTGCAAAAAAAGTTAGCTGGGATTTTGATAGGGATTCCATTGAATATGCATGTTGATTAGTTTGGGTAGTACTGACGTTTTAACAAAACTAAGTCTTCTGATCTATGAACGTTGGATGTCTTTCCATTTATTTAGTTCGTAATTTCTTTCCATAGCATTCCGTAGTTTTGTGTTTAAGTCTTGCACTTCTTTTGTTAAATTAACGAGCATCTCATTCTTTCTGGTGCAATTGTAAATGGAGTTGTCTTCTTATGTCATTTTCAGAGTCTTTCATTGCTAGTGTATAGAAATAAAATTGATTTTTGTATATTGACCTTCTATTCTGCAACCTTGGCTGAACTTGTTTGTTAGCTCTCTTTCCTTCTTTTTATGGACTGGAGTCTTAAATATTTTTAAGTATTCCAAAGCACAGGTAAAAACCAGCACATAAACTCAACACTGAAATTGCACTGGAAAAAAAAGTCCACGCTTCTAGTCCCTCCTCCCTTGGCCCTGGGTGATGTTCCTACTTCTGGGTCATAGTCTTAGTGGCATTCCTACTCTTCGACAGACCATACAATAATTTGAAGAGGTAAGTTCCTGGAACTCCAGGATACATTGTGAAACATAAACCTATTTTCCACAAAGGGGTGTTATAAAGACAGGTCAGGTTCTCAGCCTATTCCATTAGGTCTACTGGAGTGGACATCATTAGGTAAAGATGCTACAGGGTCTATCTAGCCTCACCATTCTCAAAGTAATAGAGTTTAAAGTTTTGTTTCAATGGGAAAGCACATCCGAAAGGACTTTCAAATGAACCTTTACAAAAGAACCTTCCCTGCCAGCAGAGACTTCTCGTGGGTTTTCATGTAGATACTTCTTACCTACACCTTTACACCTCAGGACAGACTCCCAATGTACATTTCTTGGAGGGACAGTGGTGGTCACTCTCCCAAAAACTGCTAAACCTAGCACAAATGATATATGTCTTTTATTAGACTATATTCGCTGCAGGTTTAAAAACTGATTTCCAGCCAGCCAGCATTCAGAGACCTATTTTGCATCTTGATCCATGAGTCACTGATTTAAGTATGCACTTGCCCAGAATACCCGGGCATGTGAAAGGATCAAAATATCACACTTTGATTGATTCAGAAAGTTATTTTCTACCACTATGCAGTCTGAGAATTTCTATGCAGCGTCTGACTAAG
Source organism: Ursus arctos (assembly GCF_023065955.2). Classification (NCBI taxonomy): domain Eukaryota; kingdom Metazoa; phylum Chordata; class Mammalia; order Carnivora; family Ursidae; genus Ursus; species Ursus arctos. Next base: position 66,656,796 of record NW_026622797.1, on the reverse strand, counting down.
TAGGGAGGTGTAAGAGCAGACAGGAGTTGCTCTGTAGAAGACCTTGTCCCTCCTCTCAGGGACCAAGATCCCAGGGAGGAAAAGCCCTAGCTCTCCAAGGCAAAACGTGTCCGTGTGCTGCTCCTTTGAGCATAATCTGGGTATCGGAGTCATCTTTTGAAGGGATCCTGGTATTTCGGTTTGACAAAAATCGAGAAACATTTAGAAAGAAAATCGGATTTGTGTGTAAATGAAGAATATTCCTGAAAAGAAACTCTGTTACGAAACTGAAATCTGGAGACCGCGGTGGTGCTAAGTTGAGTCATCAGTTCCCTTTACACCCTAATAATTGACGGCACTTTGATCACAATGACTGCTCTGGGGGATGATGCTTTTGTGTTTGCTTTTTTAAGTACTTCCTTGCGTAAACAGGTTGTCTCACTATCGTCTTGCAAACATGTTTACATTTGGGGGATCATGGGGAACATCTGTTAGAAACAGATTTCACGCTTTTCTGTCAACTTAGGGAAATCTGAATCATACTTCTTGGTAAAATAAAAAAGCTCTTGGATTGTTAAATGAAGTTCTACTGGAAGGGGGCTTGATGGGATATCTGATTACCCTTTATATACATACTTAGAAATTTGTCCTGAAAACATCCATTTGAAGTTGTCAGAAATAAGCCTTAATCATTCTCCATTTTTATAGATGAGGACAAGGAGGTATAGAGAAGTGAAGGGGTCTGGTCAATGACTGAGAAAGTGGCAAAGGAGACACGCCACAGGTTTTCTGATTTATAGTCCTCAGGGACTGAGGGTCCTGTGATATTAATTTCCAAAAAAATGTAACAGTCCCTCCCAGTTTGATTAAGAAGATGACTATTCTGGAGAATAATTTGTGGAGAGGTGGGGGCATGCAGAATGGAACAGGAACAGAGGCTGAGCAAGGAGATTCGGGAAAAATCAGCAAAACGCTCTACTGAAACATCACTAGTGCGTCTGCTCCTGCTGTGCCCAGAAGCTTGATGCCTGAATGCCTCTCGGAGGATGTGCCAACTCTGGCCCTTAGAGTCGAGCTGGGCTGTCCACATGCATGCGTTGAGGCCCGTGCAGTGTGGGATGGAATGGGGGAATGGGAGGAGAAGGGGCAGGAAAGAAGGGGGAGGGTGGACACTGGCTCTCCCTACACTACCACTACACTACTGCTCTAGCCTGGAACCTCAAGGAGTCTCAGAATCCTAAATCCAAACCTGGCCTTCTGAAAGGTCATCATGTCAAGGTAGATGGACAGAACACATTTCATGCAACTCATTCGTTGGCTTGATTTATAATATCTTCATGTTTAAACATATGGCACGTGAGTTTCATCGTTGCCCTTCCTTGCTCCTAGCTGCACAGATGTTAGGGCCAGACTTTCCTGGTCCCCACTGAGGTCTGGGCACTTGTGGATTATACACACCAGTGTTGCAGACACCAACGGACCCTCTGGGTGAGGAAATGGAGGTGGCTTCAAGGGGCTATTCGACTATCAAGGCGTTTACACAACAAAGGCTTCCTTCACTGTTGTTTTGAGGAGACTATACTGAAAAAGGCTAGCCAAACCTTTTCCAGTCTAGCTGCTCTGCAGACAAATACACCAGGCTCTTGCTGTGGGCTAACTAAGCAAATCTTACTGTTTTTTTAAATCGCTGAATTTTTCATCTCTTGTGATTTCTTTATTTCATACCTACTCTGTAACACATTTATCAGTGGCGAGTTTGAACAACTCCATGGTACCAGTGGGAACCAAACCAACAAGCAGTTAGACATGTAAAGGAAGGACCAAATGTAGCCAGGAAAAGAAAAAAAAAAAAAAAAAAAAACAATGAACGTTAGGATGACCTATAAGAAATAATTAAGTAGCTGTACATCAAATGCATAAATATGATTCATTTTAAAGGCCCACACACGTTACACCCACTTTCAGGAGTTTCCCAAAGTAATTTAAAACCATTTCATGTTGCTTCCTGTTTTTCAGTCCTTTTATCTGTTGATGGGGGTGGCAATTCTACTGTTACCAACTGAACAAGAAGAAAAGTAAAGGATGGGGCAAGTTTCCTCCTTTTAGTCATCAAAATCTGCTTTAAAAGGCTTCATCTTTAGATTTTAAATTCCAAAATTTGGGGCTCTAAGCCACAAAGTAATTAAGATGTATCATGCACTATAACCATAGACTGCACCAACACTTTCTCTTGGAATTAATTAACTTTTTTTTTTAAATTTTATTTATTTATTCGACAGAAATAGAGACAGCCAGCGAGAGAGGGAACACAAGCAGGAGGAGTGAGAGAGGAAGAAGCAGGCTCATAGCGGAAGAGCCTGATGTGGGGCTCGATCCCATAACGCCGGGATCACGCCCTGAGCTGAAGGCAGACGCTTAACCGCTGTGCCACCCAGGCGCCCCGGGAATTAATTAACTTCTTTTTTTTTTTTTTTTTTTTTTAAGATTTTATTTATTTATTTAACAGAGAGACAGCCAGTGAGAGAGGGAACACAGCAGGGGGAGTGGGAGAGGAAGAAGCAGGCTCACAGCGGAGGAGCCCGATGTGGGACTCGATCCCGGTACGCCGGGATCACGCCCTGAGCCGAAGGCAGACGCTTTAACGACTGCGCTACCCAGGCGCCCCATGGGAATTAATTAACTTCTTGATCAACTTTGGGCCACCTGCTCCCAGCAAAGCTCCCTGCCAAAGCAAATGATCTTCAGGGGAAAGAAGAAGATAGGTCAGAAGCCCACTGGCCCTGGTGTGTGTTTAGCTCTTTTCTTCCTCGAGATAAGGGCTGACCAGAAAAAGACCTTTTCTCATTTTGAAACTGAAGTTTCAGAAACCCTAGGCTATTCCAAAGATATTTGTTCCATAAAATTATCCTCAGGCACCAAGAGCAGCTCTGGAGAAGAGGCTACCTCTTCTAATTTGGCTTTAATAGCTCATTGTTTTAATTAAGTAGACGATTAATGAACAGCAGCTCCACACTCTGCATGAAATAGATATTGATAAACACCACAGCAGGGTGAGAAGCATTTTGGGGGTTGTCTAGCACAATCCACCCTCAAGGACTTGACCACCAACCAAGTGGTTGATTCTGATTAAGTACCTCCATTGAGAAGAAAGGTATTATCTCCTAAGCAGCCAAGTCCATTTTGGAGAAGTATATGTGCAATATCATTGCATATACCATTAGAGAGTTCTTTCCGAGGCAAAGAGCCTCCTGACAGCTTAAAAACGTTGGCCCTCCAGAGAAACCAGAGGAAGGATTACATGGGTTGGGGAGCAACCATGGCTCCATTTCTTTTCTCCAATTTCTGGGGAGCAACCATGGCTCCATCTTCCATTCTCCAATTTCTGAAAAATTGTTTCCAGTTCCTTCAGATTTCACTTGGGACATGTTTTCAAATTCTCTCATTATCATTGTCTTGGGCCATTCCTTAGAAAACTTAAGCTCTAAATTGAAAACTAACAATTTAAATTTAACACCACAAAACAGGCAACAATAATTTTGCCAACTTACTCATCAAAATGTGACCTCAAATACAGCATAATTTTGATGGTGGGGGGAAGACAGAGTTAATCTCTCAACTTCTTAGTCCTACAATGCAGATTATTTCATTAACATTGTGGGCGCTCCATCACGTCAATGACTACGACCGAGCTTGCAGAAATTAAGCCTTAATGATTTTTGTATATTGCTACTGCCCTTTATTTCCCATAATCTCTATTTGTGAAGCTAATTTTTTTCTTTTTTTTGGTGGGGGGAGGATACAACCGTAAGGTCTTGACACTTATTTCTGTTATTCAATGTCAACTCTTTCAGGTTGAGTTCCTTGTTTTTTCTTCTTTCTTCTGTTTATATACTCAGTGGCAAAGGAAAACATGAAAGAGAATAGTGCCCAAGAGATTTTTTTGTTAATCATGAATTGTACTAGGCTTACAAAGCAGTGGGCAGTCAGGGTGAAAACTCACTCAGTAAACAATACCCTTTAGGAACTGACTCAGTGTGTATGCTGTGTTGAATCCTGCTCCGTCAATTTCGAGAGGAAACTCGGAATAAATATTTACTATATTTATTTATTTCTCCTACTGAGAACTATCTGAGATAAGAGGATGTTTAATGATGAAACATATTTCAGGATTTCTGCTCTATGCCGTGTTCTGCCCATGGGGCATGAGGACTGACACAAGTTCCAGCCTCATAATGAAACCAGACACAGTTCACTTCCTTTTTTTCTGAAACTACCCCCTCACCTGGGGGATGTCTTGAGATGACACGGAATTAGTCATGTATCACTAACCTGAGATACTGAAGGGAATGATTGATACTCATTATCATTAACAATAATAATATTTAAAATACCTCCTAGGAAGATGGACAGCATTTGCTTGAGATAGAATAGAGCCCTGACCTACCTATTCCTGCTGCCAATCCCTACAGTCTCAAAAGGAAAAAGAAGACATTTCCACTCCAGAGCTGTTCTCTCATAATTGGCATAACAAAGAGAGATCGAGGCATCCAGTAAGACCGGTGGACACTGGGCTATCCTCCTACGGCTCATTACTGAAAGCAAACAACCAAGAAATCACCATGTATTCTTCGTCCAATCCACACTGTGCCCCCAGGCTTTTGGAAGACGGCCTGACTACTGGATATCGGAAAGAAGGGGCCAATCCAATCCATAACCTGGTTGTTAGGTGGGCACTCTGCTTCCCACAGCTTGGAGGAAGAGAACTAAAGAAAGGATGGGGCAGTAGAGAATGTCTGCCATCTCTCCAGACAAGTGGGAAAAAAACAAAAACCAAACTATTTCCCCCAAAAAGAAAAAAGTTCCCAAACAAATGTGGAACCTAGATCCCATCTCATCCCAGAGGCCCCCAAGAAATGTCCTCAGTTTTGGCTGTTTTCTAGTCTCAACCTTTTTATTAAGGATATAGGAATGATCTGGTCCATTCTTGGGCTTCCTGTTTCCTCTTCCACCCCCTATCAGGAATCAATCACTATTCTTGAGCTCTGGATCCTATCTCTTCTTCCTCACTCGAGGAATTCGTTCTTGCATTTGTCCCCACTCACCTCATAACATCAATTTCTCCCTCTCTCCTAGACCACTGGCTTGCAAACATGTTGAATATCTCCCATCTTATGATCCCTTCTTGATTTACTGACCTCTCCAAGTACCATTCTCTTTCTCTGCCTCTTTGAGGAAGACCCTCAAAGGAGTTGTCTAGACTTGCTGCTCTTTTCTCATTTCTCATTCTCTCCTCAACCTGCTCTAAGTAGGTTGTGTGTTACTTCAGAGAAACTGCTTCGATCAAGGTCACCAATGATTCCATTTTCCCAATTCTATGCTCAATTTTCTTTTCTCATCTGACATGACTTCTCAGCAACATTTGACTCAGCTGTCCACTTCCTCCATGAGATGACTTCTTCCCATGGCTTCCATGGCATCACATTATCCTGGCTTCTCACCTGCCTCATCTGTGACTCCTTTCCAGTCTCCTTGACCGGCTCCCTCTCTAAATGTTAGTGTGCTCCAGGCCTCCGACCTTGGACTTTTTCTGCTCTCTAACTACACTCACTCCCAGGCCTATGGCTTTTGTTACTTGCATGCTAAGAGATCCCACATGTATTATATCTTGCTCTACCCTCGTCCTTGATTTCCATATCCAGTTACCCCCTTAGCATCTGAACTGTATATCCAACATGCATCTCAAACACAACATGGCCCCAATAGAGTTCTTGTTCCTACCCTCCCAACCTCACTCTGTTGCTTGAAACCTTTCCTTTAGACCTTGTACTGTTCTTAGCATAGAGTCTGAGGTCCTTACTCAGGCCTGCTGTGCCCTGCACTGGCTTCTTCCTCATTAGTGTCTGTCCTCCTTTTCTCTCTCCTTCTCCAGCCACTTTAGCTTGTGGGCCCAGTCCTCAATCCATATCTTGTCTGCTTTGGTACTTTTGCACTTTCTTTTGCCCCAACCTAGAAGGACTTTCTCCCAGGTCTTAGCATGCTAAGATTCTTCTCTTCATTCAGGTCTTAGCTCCGTGTCAAGTACTACCTGACCTTCCTATACACGCTTCCCCATACATCACCCTCATCACAGTACTCCATTTTACTACCTTCATTCTTCACTCTCTGAAATTATTTTATTGATAGGATTTCTGGTTTATAGTCTATATATTCCTGAAACAAAATGTGAATTTCCACAAGAGCAGGAGTCTTGTTTCTTGCACTACACCGTATCCCTACCACCTAGGACAGTACTTGGAATATAGCAGGTGATTACTTCATATCTGCTGCATGGGTGCAAGCAGGTACAAGGAATGATGATGCTAGGCAGGAAAGCCCTCTGAGCAGTGCAAAACATCATGCACGTGTAAGGGAATGACAAGCTATGACTAATACTCTGCCTTCCCGAACAAGTCATCGATGCCATTATCACGCTATGTTTGCCATCTTGACTCCATTTCCGCAGATGGAGCAAGGTAAGAAGAGTCCAAGCTCTCACTGTTTCTCTCCAGTTCCTAAGCTGGTCTCTCTGCCACCAGTCCTTCCCTCTCTGGACCATCTTGTCCAATGTAGGTCATCTTTCAACATGGAAACCTGATCACATCATTTCCCTGCTTCCTACCGATTTTAGAATACAGGTCAAATACGGCTTCAAGGCTGCTCATGATCGGGATGCTACCCCTGTCCAGCCCCATCCCTCACCACTCCTTCTACCCACTGTGACCCAGCTGTCCTGCACTTCAGTTCTGTGAAAGCACCAGGCATTATCTCCTCAGGATTCACGCAGTCATTCTCTCTTCTTCCTGCCTCCTTCACCTGGCTAACTCACCCTTTAGGTGTAAGATGAGAGAGCGCTTCCTCTGGGAACCTTTGGTGGTCCTCTCTCTGTCTGGGTTAGGTAGACCTCTGCTGTAATGCTACAAATAACCATACACTTAAGCAATCACAGGCTTTGTCATTTCTAGGACAACTGCTCATTTATGTGTCTCCTCCGCTCAACTGTAAGCTCCTCAAGGGCAGGGACTATGATCTCCAGTCCGTCACTGTGCCCGAGCACCTGACATGCCACCTAAAATACAATGGATACTCAATAGCAATTATGGAATTAATGAACAAATGAACTAAAGAGATAGACAAAAGAGGTATTTCTAAAATGTGTGTATGTGACTAGCTTTGATTTTTCCTCTCTGCTTTAATGTCTTCAGTTCCCTTGAACTTCATTTTCCGCCTTCCTGTTTTAGGTTTCTAGTCTTTACCTGCATTTTGGATCAACATACATATTTCCATTTGGTATTTCACACACCAAGTGTGAACAAACAGTTGTTCTTTATCTTATCTAAGTTGATCCCTTTTCTTCTAAGTCTTGAACTTCGCTTTCTTCTACTGTATCCCATGTTTACGAGCATCTAAATTTACACATTAAAGTGCTCCTTTGTGTTTATTATTGACTGTAACAGCTTTGTTTTATGCTTCATTATAGTTCCATTTACATGTGGCTATGTTTAAGGACAGTTAAGTCTAATGGACAATGTAAAGTTCCTTAGAGCAATTAAAATTCAAGCTAATAAGTTTTCGAGCAAAGCCATCTCCTGCGGACAATTTCAGGAGTATAATGCTAACCAAGGAATCTGAAGGAGAACCACCTACTATTTCTACTAAGGGAATAAGGATGGTGGCTTCACACAGCTGACTTTCTTTGCTACTGACTAGCCTGTCCAGAAAACAGAGACAAGATGAAAGAACCGTCACATTCCATGAGGAAATAACTCTTTTAAGTGACTAGACCGCAGGTCAGGAAAAATTACTCTCTACTGATTAAAACAGCTTTCTGGAATCCCATGCTACTGCATCTAAATATATCACAGTAGTCTCATTGGGGGAGCATGTTCCCGTGGAAGATTTGGAGCTATGGTTGGGAAGAGTTTTGATAAATAATTTCATGTGTCCGCATTTACGTACTGTTAATAGAGGCAAATCCATGACCAGTACACATGACCTACAATTAAATTCTTGTTAATTCAATAGAAACCCATTTGATGAGTGGAAAAGCCTTAGTCAAGGAATACCAATGTGCACTCTTAAGAAAAGCTGACAACAGGAAGCCAAAAGGATCACTGGAAGCATCTAAAGTAAAAGTGGAATGAACAAAGGATCATTTGTTCTTCTTTGTGGGTGTCCAAACAGGTAGCAGCACAGCACGGTCAGCAAGCGTGTGGGCTCTCGGGCCCCACCCAGAGCTGGGTCTGGTTCCAAGCTCAGCCATTTGGTGCCCACAAGGGATCTAGAAAAAGTCACTTCACTCCTCTAATTCCCGTACTATAAAGTGGGGATAACAGTACTTACCGGATAGGGCTTTGGTGTGGATTAAAGTATGAAATATTTGAGCCCAATCCCAGGTACATAGCAAATGTTCAGAACATTTTCCTGAAATTAAATATGTATTTTATCTTCCATTCTCCTTCGTACAAACATGTGACATGACTCATACAAAATGTGAAAACTTTATTTACAATGTTGGACTTTACGTGACACTTACAAGCTTGCACATCCACATGACGTTTGGGGACTTTCATGGACACGCTGTAGAGCCTGAATTTGTGCCTGTGACGCACATCTGAGGATGGCGATTAAGTCAGGAGCCTCCCAGGGTGCTCCTGTGGGCCCAGCCCTTACTGCCTTTACTTCATTATGTTAGTTTCAATCAGCAACTAAAATATGAAGACTTCATAAAGAATATAAATAAGAACAATCCACACGTACCAAAAACCAACTTAAACACATGAATGTCCAAAATTCATTATTTAAAATATGGTACACGTTACAGAAACACTTAATGATAGTCCAACCTACCACTGGATTTGTGATGTAGGCTTACTGAGCCATCAATTTAAATTAAAAAGCCTGAAATTTGGATACACAGAATAGATGAGCAGCTGCATAAACAACCTTCTAAAAATATATAATATTATCCAGCAGATGGAAAAGCAATTATTTATTGAAAATATTCAGAATTTGATATTATCCAATAACTGCAAAAGTTGCTAGAAAGATATAATTAACATTTACTGAAGATTCTTAGTGGGTAAACTGCTTTAAATAAAACAAATATTTGGTAGTTCTTGGTTAATGGCAAAAGCAATCTCTTAAAATATAGTGTTCATTCACCTTGAAAAGGAAACTACTAACTTGGACATTTCCAGATAATTTTGAAGACCCAAAATAAAAACTCCCAGATGTGTGTGTGATAACACATATGATTTGCCCATCTTTGAAACACAAAGTCTGTCAAAATCAAGCAGTTGCTCAACTTGGTTTATATTATTCGTCACACACTGTGACTAGATAAATGGGTCTTGTTTCCAGGTCTGGGGAACATAAGGACCCATGAAAGCCAGCAAAACACTAGGAGATCCTGATGTAAGAGAAAGACATAAGATAAAGAGTCAGAAGACCTGACTCTAACCACAACTTTACCTTTTCCAAGATGTGTGACCTGTCTCTCTCATCCATTCATTCACCTATTCCAGGTATCGGGGATACCAATGAATAAAATAGACATGCCCCTTGCAGAGCTCATTCAATAAGATCTCACTAGTGCCTTAAATATGGTGGAGGAGGACCACAAAGATGGCAAGGAATTTGAACCAAACATCACAATAGAAAGACCATGGTGGGAACCATTTTCATGGAGTGGATAGTCTTTGGGTCTCTTTCTCCATAGAGCTGGAATAGAGACACCTGCTTTCTGCACCCCAGTAAGGATCAAACTCTGTGAGCACTCATTATGTTGTACAAATTTGAAATTAAAAGAAGAAAAACACTGCCTTATCAGAATAGACTATTAGGAAAACCAGTTCTCTTAAGTTCAATTTTCTCAGAGCAAAGCTTGCCTCTTTCACAATATCTTCAGAAGGAGCCAAATATTTGCATGATTACAAGCTTCCTCCAACATCCTGAGTCTGGGTAAAGATCTTAATATCCCTAAGTGGGTCCCTATGTTTGGCAGAACACTTCAAACAATTTTAAAACTACTTGTTTTTAAAACTGGTTTTTACCTATGAGTTTCTTGAGGGGTTCAGAATATATCCCATAGAAACTCTCTTAACGGGTGGACCTGCATCTGTGAATTGCATGCTCAAACTGTTAATGCCAGCTGCATTTGTTACGATAATCACATAATTTAATTAAATACTGTGTTGGCTGATGAAACATGAGTGCTAAAATAAAAATAAAGTTATTTGTCTGAAAATTCAGTGAAATAAAAGACATGAAAGAAGCAAGCTGCTGAAGGAAATCTGTTATTGAATTAGATATGAGTATGATAACTGTGAAAGATGGGGGAAATAATAAAAATTTTAAATGGTTTTGCACGCCGATCGTGTTGCAAATATCTTTAAAATTTCTTTCAATTTAAAGAGACTGAAAATGGAAATCATGCAATAATATGCATGAAAGATGATACAGAATTAGAACTAGCAGACCCAACCTCCAAGAAAAGGCCTTGGGCTCACATCAAAAGAGTGGCAAATAACTGCATTTGTAGCTTTTCATCAAATACAGTATTTAGGCCATGCAGCACCTTTTTCTAAAAGATGATTCACCCTTTCACTGATTTTTCAGTTAACCAGAAAATATCTGGTCCCAGTCAGGTTAGCTAAGAGAGACTGTACAACCAGCCATGACCCGGGGGAATCTCTAGGAATATGGTGTTTCTTCTTTTTTGCTCTTTCTGATTTTTAATCATCTAACTTTTCTCAATGGTCATTCACTGCTTATTTAATTAAAACATTATTTAAGTAAAAACATTTACATATATATGTTTATTTATGTTATGTATAAGTTTCAGATATTCTGGAGCAAACAGCCGTTGTGTATTTTAAGGAAAGAAAAGAAAGTCAAATATTTTCACTCACATAAAAATGTGTTGCTTACATAGTTAGTAACTTTGCCTTTTGCCTCACTATTTCTGGTGTGAGGATACCTACTTGTTTGTAAGGCTGGGTTAAGTGAGTTTCAATTAACATAAATCTCCCAAGTAACAGAAGCTGGACCTTTCTCATGTACAGGTTGACTCTGGGGCAGTAGAACCCTAGCATGAGTGAAAAGTTTTCCTTTTATTCATCTGGTTCTCCTCCTGCACATTTTGGGAAATGACACAAGTCCAGGCAAAGCACATCATGGGTCAAATGCACATCTCTGCCTGGACCCTAAAGAAAGTGTGACTCAAAGCATCTCACTGGGGATGTCCAGGGGTTGTGCATGACCAGACACTGGCAAAGCAATTTTGAAAAACCTCCTCCTCAAATGAAAATACACTGTGAGAAACCTGTAGCATGTACTGAACAAGAATCGAGTCAGTCAAACACCAAGAAAGACAGGTTTGTGTCAGTCTCGGTATCAAACACACTTCACCCTCCCTTCCCAGAATAATAACTACAACCAAAAAAAGGTTTACAGGAAGGGACCGTTGAAAGCAGTAAGATGGGATACACGTTAGACTCATGTTAGCCTTTACTTCACCCTTCTCCCTGTGGGCTGGAGTGGGGAAGGCTGGCCCTGAACCTGTCCAAAGTCCAGTCAGACACAACCAGTAGACTTATGGTGATATTTCTCTAAAAGTTCTACTGAGCCATTAGTTTTATTCCTCAGGAAACATGTCTCTAATTTCTGCTTTGCGAGAGAGCCTGGGTAAGGAATGAAGGTTAGATCATATCTCCACCAGTACACAGGCAAGAAGTATGAATGCGATCAGAGAGAATGTCGGTGTTCCTGGCTCTCCCAGGCCCTTGGATAGCTGGGAGCCTGCTGGGCAAGGAGGGGACCCCCCAGAACAGAATCCTAAACTCCACAGTGCAGCTACTTGCTAGTGGAGACACTAACTGCTCATGACAACCACTCAATTTTTTTCATGAAGAACTTCCTAGAGCTATACCTAAGAAAGGGAAAGAAAACAAAAAACTCAACCTCAGATCAAAATAAAATGCTACATCTAGAATGCAGCTTAACTTCAAAGTGGTTGTTGAACTGTGGCGACCAAAGAAGATACATCTTGGTCCTAACTCCCAGAAGCTGTAAATGTGACCTTATTTGAAAGAAGGGTCTTTCTAGATATAATTAAGTTGAGGATTTTGAGATGAAATTAACCTAGATTAATAGGGTGGGCCTATACCCAATGACAAGTGTCCTTATAAGAGACAAGAGAAGACACAAAGGAGAAGGCCACGTGAAGACGGAGGCTGAGTTGGAGGTAAGCAGCCATACACCATGCAAGCCCCAGGAGCTGAAAAAGGCAAGGAGAGAAGCTCCCCTAAAGCCCAGGAGAAAAGTGAGACACCTTGATTTTAGACTTCTGGCCTCCAGAGCTGTGAGAGAACAAACTTCTGTTGTTTTAAGCCACCAAATTTGTGGTGATTTTTAGCCCTAGGAAAGTAAGGCTAGGTAGGATAGCGTTATCAGGAGACTGGTAGAAAACCTCAAGAAACATCTATTGAAAATAGAAGTCTTATGTGTGGAAACAAATATCATCCCCTTAGCCCCCAAAGCATGACGATTCTGAGGACAGAAAGGAACAGGACAGAGGGTAGAAACCTCCTCTAAATGCACACATGGGCTCCAAACCTGATGCATGAGAATCTGAAGGCTGGATCAGGGGCCAAACCCAGTCTGTGTCAGAAATCACCTGGAGAACTTTTAAAAAATGCCGATTTCTCCATTTAAGGGTGGTTGAATCAGAATTTCTGGGGATCAGGCTCAAGAACCTGTTTTTCAGGGGCGCCTGGGTGGCTCAGTCGTTAAGCCTCTGCCTTTGGCTCAGGGCGTGATCCCGGCGTTCTGGGATGGAGCCCCACATCAGGCTCCTCCGCTCGAAGCCTGTTCTTCCTCTCCCACTCCCCCTGCTTCTGTTCCCTCTCTCGCTGGCTGTCTCTCTCTGTCAAATAAATAAATAAATAAAATCTTTGGGAAAAAAACACCTGTTTTTCAAAAGTTCCCATGTGATTCTGATGATCCATTCTCCTTTAAAAATGACTATCCTGAGTGGTCTTCCTCTTCCTCAAATGCTTGAGAAGTAAATCTGAAGGCGACTTCTTTTGAAAAGACATGTTTCTAACAGGCTAGTTATTATTTAAAAACCACTTCTTCTGCTTACGTAAAGCTGACATAGATACATGATATACAGAAAAGCACAGGGATAAAAGCAAAATCATCTGGATTCGTCATGTTGTTGAATCCTCCATGCACTTATTCCAAGCATATTTATTTGCACATACATGTATGTGTACAGTTGAACCTCGCATCTCAAGCTCTGGTCCACAGACCAGCAGCACTGGCAATACTGGGGAAACAGCTAACAGTTCCGAATTTCAGGTCTTACCCAGGTCCTCCTGAGTAGGAATCTACATTTGCATATAGGCACTTGAGAAGCATCGGTTTAATGTAACTCAAACACACTACATTCCTTGTTCTGTAACTTGCTTTTTTCACACACGAAGATACTGTAAACATCTGTCCTTGGCAATACAGAGCTACACTGATTGATCTTTCTTTTTTTTTTTTTTTTTAAGATTTTATTTATTTATTTGAGAGAGAGAGAGAGAGAGCATGAGCGCTTGCACGGGAGCAGGGGCACGGGCAGAGGGAGAGCGATACCAAGCAGACTCCACACTGAGTGTGGAGCCCAAGAGCCTGACGGTGGGCTCGATCTCATGACCCTGAGATCATGACCTGAGCCAAAACCAAGAGCCGGACACTCAATGGACTGAGCCACCCAGGCACCTCTATACCGATCTTTCTTAAAGTATGCATGGTACTCCTTTATGTACCAGAATTTATTTGATAAGTCCCCTTTTGATGATCATTTCTATTTGCCTTTTTTTTTTCACTATTGCAAACAACACTGACATAAGAATCCTGAGAATACATCTTTCTGTTTTGTTATTATTTTCGGGTAAATCCCTTGAAGTGCTTTTGACAAGTCAGATGATGAGCATATTTATAATTCCAGGATGCCTTCCCAAAATGCTGCCCCAGTATGTATGCTTACAGACACTGCCCATCAATGCTGGCTGCTTCACACCCTTCCCAACACAGCAGTTTTCCTAATAATTTTAACCTTTGCCTATCTGATACTTCAACATGGCAGTTCATTGATCTTTTTTTCCTGCATTTTTTCTAAAACCTATCAAAAAGCTGAATATCTTTTCATACATTTATTGGCCATCTGTCTTTCTCCCTTTGTGAATTGTCCAGAGTCATTCTGGCTGTTTAAAATAACAGTTATAGAAGAATCTGCAGAATTACACAGTTTAGAAATACAGTTTAATCACAATGAAAAGACATGAAGAAGAAAAAAAGAAGGAAGGGAGAAGAAAATGTGCCATAAAAAAGGATAATCAAAAGATTAGTTTGTGTGTTTATTTATAGACACTGGTTACAGCAATCCAGTGATTAGGCAAATTAATGCAGCTGTGTCTGATCGCAGCTCTGGGATCAGCCCCCACATCCTTTTCAACTGATGCCACCTGTCATTTAAGTATTTTGCATTTGCCTTTTATGTTACATACATTTCATGATGATTCCCATTTTAAAAACATCGCTAGTTAACTCTTTGGAGCCTGGCATGATATGGATTCTTTTCTAATATGTCTTTTACAGTCAGTAAGGGGAGCGCTAACCTCCCTACTGGGCAAGCAGGAGAAACGGTGCATTTGCCTCTGGAAAAGAACAACCTTCTCTCAATGTTCACTTTTTAGGAAAGAACAGTTGAATTCAGTTCAGTGGGTATAAAACTGGTTCATTGCTCAGAACCAACTGAACGAAAAGGGGGTCAGATGTGGTATACTGGCTGGACTTCGGGTCTTCAATAGCACATGCTTCCCACACCTCATTCTGCAGGATGGATGCAGTCCTTAGGCTCCCTGTGTGATGCAGGCCTGCTCTGACACAGAGACTTCCTTCAAGGGCTCCACACCATGTATGCAGATCCTCTCTACCTACCTAGTGGCAGGGTCTTCTCATAGGACCCTTGGAAATCTCTTTCAAACTGAAGATGACTCTGAAGGGGTGACAACCCACCTCATTCGCCCCTGCCATCCTCTGTTGTTGCAACTTCATTTGTGAATGGAGACAAATCCGTCACCCTCACTTACCGAGCATTTTCCACATACGGCAAGAGCACTGTACCGGGTGCTGAGGAGGAAGGGCTGCAGAGAAATGGTGAAGACACGGGAGAGAGAAAGTCTCCAGCCTCTGCTTCACAGTGTGCACGATGTGAACAGACTGAACAAAGTCTTACTCAACACATTTCAGGATGTTACGAGGAGGCCTCATTATAAAGCCTGAAGAAAGGAATTTTAGAATAAAAAGACAAGCAAAACCTTTTAGAGCGGATCCTATGTAAACATACAAAGCACACAAACCTTGGGGAACATGCAGGCTAAAATAGATTTCAGTAGCTGCTAGAATAGGAATGTTATGCACAATAGATTCTTATGGGTTTTAAAGGGATTGGAAACTCTGGAACACATCTTAAAAATGTGGGTCAGAGTCAAGGAAGCTCATTGTTGCAATGTTAGAAGATACTCCTCAGTGCTACTGTCAGATATGAAGCAGCAGGGAGGGGAGGCCTTGGGTCCGCCACAGGTATGGGGAGTTGTAGACTTTAATATTTGGATAGGGATGCAGAGAGGAGAAAGAATGGAGACCTTTAAGCAAAAAGAGACAGAAAAATGAAAATGAATCTATCGATCTATCTATATAGATAGATATATATAGTTGACCCTTGAACAGTGTGGGGGTTAGGGATGTTGACCTCCCTGCACAGTTGAAATCCATGTATAACTTTGACTTCCCCAAAACTTAACTAATAGCTTCCTGTTGACTGGAAGCCTTACCGATAACACAGTCAATTAACACATATTTTGTATATTATATACTATATTCTTACAATGAAGCCAGAGAAAAGAAAATGTCATTAAGGGGCGCCTGGGTGGCACAGCGGTTAAGCGTCTGCCTTCGGCTCAGGGCGTGATCCCGGCGTTATAGGATCGAGCCCCACATCAGGCTCCTCCGCTATGAGCCTGCTTCTTCCTCTCCCACTCCCCCTGCTTGCGTTCCCTCTCTCGCTGGCTGTCTCTGTCTCTGTCGAATAAATAAATAAAATCTTTAAAAAAAAAAAAAAAAAAAAAAGAAAATGTCATTAAGACAACCATAAGGAACGGAAAATACATTTACAGTACTGTATTGTATTTATCAAAAAAAACCCATGTGTAAGTGGACCCTAGCAGTTCAAACCCATGTTGTTCAAAGATCTATCATGTATGTGTGTGTATCTCAACCTGAGTGAGGTGAGTGACTGTTTTAACTGTGTGAATAAAGTTCAAATGAACATTCAACCTCACAGTAAAAAAAGTAGTAAAAGAGATAAAAGAAGTATCTCTCTCATGTCACTGTGTTTGGTACATGTGTGGTGTGTCTTTCCGTCTGGCTCTTAACGGTAATCTCTCTTTTTTTAAGATTTATTTATTTATTTGAGGGAGAGCAAGCACAAGTGGGAGGGGCAGAGGGAGAGAGACTCTCAAAATCTCAAGCCGACTCCGCACCCAGCGCAGAGTCTGACTTGGTGCTAGGTCTCAAGACCCTGAGGTCGCGACCTGAGCTGAAACCAAGTGTTGGATGTTTAACCAACTACGCCACCCAGGTGCCCCAACGGTGATACCTTCTTTAAGAGTGATAAAGAGTGACATGGACCATATATTCTAGAACCAATTCTAAAACAGTGAGAAGTAGCCAAATGCCCGGTGGTTTAGGTAGACACTCAAACACATGAAGGCCATCAGTCGGTCTGACCGAAAAGTGGACAGTGGAGTGGGCAAAAGGAAAGGCAAAATCACAAAATGGCAATGGCAGCAAATTTCTGCTCCTCATACCCCAGCCAACCTGACTTGTCAGGGGGAGCATCTTTTGTTCCATTCCCCCCGAGAGCGGGGACGGCAAGCTGCTGACAACTCCCACTGTACAAAGAGTTGTTCACACTGCAAAAGTGTTTACTGCTCACAAGTGATGCTCAAAATTAATTCACAGCAGCAACACCAGCAGAAAGCTCTGACAGACTGTCTGATGTGTTGACACAGTTATAAGTTGTTAGATAAAAAAAGTAACACACTTTCCCTCTTTTCCAGCCCATACACATCAAACTTGCTCCTAAGAGAGAACGTGAAAGGTGTCTGAGATTGTGAATGCCGTCCTGCAGGTGAGATTTCCGGTTCTGGAGTTCATGGCTTTGGGCGTGCGAAGAAGGTGGACCCTGGTTTTGAGGGGAAGTGAGGTGGTGAGCCTCTCACCCAGCCTCAGCTACAACTGGTCACAGTGGTTGTTTTTCCTTTAAGAGTACTTCCCTCTAGGGCAAGCCTCAGGCACCATGGTGGGAAGTGGAGTAGAGCTGTTTATATACCCCCTCAGCAGCAGAAACCTTGCTAGTATGGCAGTTTTCACAAGACACAAATCATTCATTTCCTTATTCCTTTTCAAACAACAATCATTTACTTACTATGGCTTCAGGGAAGCTGGAAAGATATGACTCGCTTGTTCCGAAATGATTTATACTAAAAAATCAGAAAGATGCAGTCTTATTTAATTATCTCAAGCCACTTAAGATAATTACAGTTAAAAAGAAGAAGGAGGAGGAGGAGGAGGAAGAGGAGGAGGAGGGAAGAAGCAGCAGCAGCAGCAGCCAGGTGGGATAGCAAATATTGGGCCTCCTCTCGAAGACATTACACAAACTCACTGGGGCTCGGCTCAGCTCTGTGCTGTGTAGAGAAGGTGCTGTGTTAGAGATTTCCTGTTGAGCAGAGCATCCTCTCCATGAGAAGCCACACGCCTTGGAAAATGAAGATTACTATTTAACATTGTAGCCGTGCTTCCCCAGGTCAGAAGTTGCATTCATGTCAAAACTGGGCAGTGCAAGAGCTTTCTTTAGGAAGGCTATATTTAAGTAGCTATTGAAAATAGCATAGCTCTGACCTGGAGGAAAACTGTGAATCAGGCAAATTCTCTGACTTCCCATGGGCTTTTTCAAACCAGCCCCTCCATTTCCACTCACACTGGCCATGATCTGTGGGTGCTGGGAGAGTTTCTGGCTTTGCCTCACCCCGTCCCTGGTCCATAATTCTCTCTCCTTCCTCATCACCAAATTCCCCTTTCTTTTGGTGTTAGAGGACAGAATTCGTATCAGGATACAAATGACTGGTGCTGTAGGGCAGTCATCTGCGCAAGGTGCTAAGAGCTGTGAGAGTGCACCCTGAGCTGGTGGAATTCCTGCCAGTGTGATGGGAGGCACCGGGGGAAGAAGGGATAGTGGAGTGCCCTTAAAATCTGGGATCAGTGAGGTCTGCTTTACCCAGATAGCCTGAGCCCAGAATTCAGGGGTTCATGGGCAGCCAGCAGGAGAGCCAACCTGACCAAGTAAGCCACGTGTTAGCAAGCACTGGTCCTGCCAACGATGGTGACCATGACACAGCACTAACTCTGACGGAGCCTTTCCCTTGTGCTGGGCATTGCATTATGTACTTTACATGTGTTGTCCCATCCAATACTCGATAACCCCGAGAACGGGGGCTTTTGCTCTCCCTTGTTTACCAAGGTGGTAACTGAGGCTTAAAGAGGTTAGGTAACTCGCTTAAAGCTGTAACAGCTAATAAAAGTGGCAGAACTGGAATTGAAATCCAACAGAGTCTGGACCGAGTGCCCTTCTATTGCGTCCCGTGGTTTCATCCCAGTGTAAACCATCTATCGCGAACAGCCAGCACCGGCCCCACTCCCTGGTTTACCACAGTGGAAAGCGAAGAGAACTACAGGCCACACTGCAGATGCAAAAGGCCTTTCTCATGTGAATGTGGTGGAGTAAGAAGAACATGAAGTCAGAACGCAGACAGATCTGGTTAGAATCCTGGCCCCGCCTGGGACCCGCGGTAAATCTCAGACTTTAGTTTTCCCATCTATCACATGAATCTGATACTGCCTCGTTCACACAGTTGTTTGTATTGAATAGGGTAATACCCATGAAAAATGGTTTCGGAAGCATAAGCTGTTAAGTGTTAGTAATTCCTGTTAATATGGTCTTTCAATGGGAGGAGCAGTTCCTGAGAACAGAAGATTGCCCTTCGAGCAGGTACGAGCTAGCCTGACCTGACAAAGCCAGGAGAAGGTTCTCAGGTTGATGACTGGGGCAAAGGGAGCGGACGCAGGTTACTAGGCTGTCATTTACCAGTAATAATGAAGTTTGACCCCAAAAAACAACACATGAAGATGACTTCTGTAATGCGGATGACAGATGGTAACGTTCAGTGAATTCAGAGTAGGCGACCCCTTCCGCATTCACAGCCTGCTTCAAGACCTGTGTGTCAGCTGCTGAACTAGAGTATGGGGTGCCATCTTCTTACTGGTGATCGCACGCATGCCTTTGTACACTGCAGACTGGGTTCAAAAGAAAGGGTCACCTTTGTGCAGTTGACTCCTCATTTTGTAACAATTCCAAAATGCAGTCGCTTCTCCCAAAGTATTTCAAAGACACCAACCTGCTGAGACCCAGGGGCATCCATCAGGGTACTAAACTTTCTTCTTCTAATGGCCTCAATCTCGGTGAATACTTTTGAATAGATAGGTGAGCTCCAGAAGGACTGTCTGTGGTTATTAATCTCACCCTTTGTTATGGAGCGTCTCAATCCTTTTTCTACACATGAGCTCACCCTTCAAACCACCACATTTGTGACCATTTTTGGGAGGGTTGAACCAAAGTTTAAAGCATTATGTCATTGTAAACAAATAATCACATGTAGCGTGAGTCTGTGGAAAATACAGCATTTCACTTTTGTGGTGTTGGTTCCACTATAAGAACAGGGAACCCAAATGATGAGGTCAGTGGGCCAGCCGCCACACAGAAGAGAATGCCAAGTCCTCACACACAGAGCAGGCTGCTTTCACTCACGACTAAAAAATTAAGCTCATTATTCTGACACCGGCCAACAAAAGTGATTGCTTTCCTAAATTAAATGGACTGCTTCTCCCTGCATTACACATTCTTGCCAGGAGGTCAAGAGGGCTGCTACCCTTGCTGCTGATGACATGACCACATCCAGGCTTGTTTCGTTATCTTGTGCCTACCTAATATCTAGGCACATTTCTAGCTAATAAAAAGTAAATGAAAACATGCTACCACAACTTAGCAGCACTATGGAGGCAATAGAAGGTGTAAGGGGTAAGACAGGAAGTTATTTAAATCCTAGACACCTCACCCAGTCCACGAGGGTAAACCATACTCTTCTGCTGAGTGGCTGTGACTTCCAGTTGTAAGCAATGGGTAGACAGGTATGTATACTGTTATGTAGGTCAACCTGATTTTGTCTCTGTCTATTTTTGCTTAAGGCAGAACATTGTTCCTCCAGCATGCAATGGAGCTGATCAGAGCCCATGCATCATTTTTTTCTAGCAACTGTAATGAAAGCATTAGAACAAGGGTGGCTTATATTCTAGCCACACTTTTTACCTTCCTATGTCCACCAACCATTCTTTTGGGTATCCAGGCTTAGAGCCCTTGGGTCTTCTCTGATTTCTACTTCTCTTGTTCAGTCCCGAATCTATCAATATTCACATTCAGTACTCATTAAAGTCTCCCTGATTACTCCTTTGATACGTGTTTAGACTTTATCTCTATTCTCTACTTCTTCTGTCACCATTCTGTTCAGGGTCCTCTTCCAGGCCCCTCCACCCATGGTTACACCATCACAAGAACTTCCTGATGGTGTTGTGCCTCTTGTTTCTGCCCCCACCAATCTGGGACAGAAGGACACCATCACCGAATCACCACAGTGGCCTTCCAGGGCTTGGGGGGGACAAATTAAAAAACTCAGCTTGTATTCATGACCCTCAACAACTTGGTAACGAACCTGCCTCACCAATCCTATTCTCCACTTCTGTCCTTCTGCACAAACCCTCCTACCCCCCAACGCACCCACATCCATGCCCTTGCATACAACCTTTTCCCCTTCTTCATTTTGTCTGGCTACTCACCAAGGCTCAAGTAAGGCACATTTCCTCCAGGAAGATAGCTCTGGCTACTTAAGGAGAACATTAAGCCCTGGCCCAGACTGCTCATTTAGGGATAAGCAGTGTACCTCCTTGTGACCTCTTTTATAATATTTATTGCTTTTATTGCTATTCAAATATAAATTGGTTAATTTGTCTCTTCAGTTAGACTTATCATGGCTCCCAGAAGATGATGTATTCTACTTGTTTGTATCATCTCTGCCCACCCCATCCTTTGTCCTTCTTCTCCTCCATCACAACCCATGTAGCAACTGCAATAAGTAAGGACGTCTTTTTGTCTACGTCCTGAGGAGAGATCAGGAAGGGAACCTAAATGACACATGAGAGTAAACTCAGCAGAGACATAACTGGCCCCCTCTGGGTGGATGACATCACAGAACTGGATAAACCCTGAGTCCAGTACATCTGCTGTCAGCAAACGTGACACACTGCCAAACACTGTCACCTATGTTAAACCTGGTAATGACTCTGCGATTGAGATATAATTCAGTATGTAAGGGAGAGAGAGGAAGAGCTAAAATATGTCCTCTACAGAAATGCATTTTCCCCCTAATGCTTTAAATACATGCCTTCACTTTTTACCCATTTTTATTTAGAAATATTTCATATTGTGAAAAGTTCTTTTTTTTTCTTATGATGCACATCACTGCCCTGCTTGGGGTTACCATCAATCTGGGCATGGAGAGAGATGAGGGCAGTTCTTTGACAAAAGGGTGGATAGGCAGTCTTTCCTGATTGATGGGGTTCAGTGAGACCGGGGTAACCTGGAACAGCTGGAGAAGCTGGGCTCAGTTCAAGTTCTCAGGGCTCTGAGGTCCCATTTCTCTGGGATAGCAATAATTACACAGCAGGATAGGCAGCGCACAGGAGAATAATTGGAATGACAACCTTCTCCAGAATGGCAGCCTCCAGAGTGAAGCTTTTTGCATTACAGAGCCCAGATCTTCTTAAGTAAAAGGAATGGGAGTGGATTGCCAGATGAGTTGGTGTTCATATCTAAATTGAGAGTTGCGTACTCTGGTGGAACCGAAGCCTTGTGCAAACAACTGGTGTTTGCTTTGGTCAAGGCTCTGGAGGGAGAGGAAAAGGGTGGGCCGGTTCCTTCCCATCAATCTAGTTGGGAGAGTCACGTGGGGACTTGGGGCCTTGGATTTCTACCAATCAGTTATTGGGATATATGGTCAGGTGCAGACACAGAACAGATGGTATGAAACGTGCAATACATAGATCCAGACCTTGTCAGATCCTGGGAGTTAGACTTTTAGAATAATTTCAACAGCACCCTTATTTTTAACCATTTGTCTGCTTCTCTCCCAATGGAGAGCATGCCCTGCACACCACTGCTCCTCAGGTAGCATGCCATGACTACCTTTGTGCAAAAATGAGAATGAAATTAAGGAATGAAGGCTACCAAAGCAGACTTGCCTTCCTTCAAAGTGGTTTTCTCATCCTACAAAAGTTTTCTTTACAGTTGCTGTCACTGTCCTTCAACTCAACACAGTCGACTAAAACAGAATCTCTGCCATCTTCATCACAAACACTGTGAAGCTCTGTTCCCTCCCATCACCTCTATACCCACCCAGCTCTCTCTCACATCTTAGAAATCGTCAACAGGAGTCCAGAAAATGATGACACATCTGCCCCAATGACCCCAGGCTACAAAGTACCCCCAAGTTTTATTGAATGTTTGATGTTGATCAGAATGCTGGTCACGACCTTTAAAACAGGATTAAATGCTATGATCAAGATTACCAGAAGCCTTGTATTCTCTCACATGAACCCCCTCTCATTTAATCCCTCACTCACTAAGCCTTTATGTGCCCACTGAGGTCTTATGGCCAGTGGAGCACTGATGACGTGCAGCTCCAGGACAGGCTCCCACCTCTTCCCCTGCTGCTGGGTCTGCACCCCTGAACTGGCACTTCTTCTCTTAACTACTGACAGCAGATCTTCCCTGCTTTCCATCCTGGCTGCTCCTTACTTTCCACTACCTGTCACTTCTCTTCTCTCATCACTTCACCCAAGCTTCCTGAACTCCTCTAAGACTAGTTACTCTTCCACAGACATCACCCCTAAAAAGGAGCCTCCCCTCCTGTGACCATTCAGTCCTACAAGCATAACCCTGACCCCACGGTAGGTTCCGCTGTTGCTAAGGCTGTGTTTCTTCACTTCCAGAGGTATCTACCTTCTTCCCGTTTCTTTCTTTTTTTTAACTTTCAGGATTAGTTCTATTACAGATAAAAAGGACTATTAAAGTAGGTTATGGTTATGTGAACCGTTAGGTGACCTTGTGGAAAGAGCCTGGCTTTGGAGTCAGACAGATCTGTTTTCAAAGCCTGGTCACAATTTCAATAATAGCTGTAGCAACTTTGACAAATCATTTAATTCTTCTTGGCCTCATCTGCCACATTTGTAAAATGGGGGTGACAATTCTTACCCCATTGTTTGTTCTGCTAAGGATTCAGTGTATGAAATGCTTTACTCATAGAAGGCACCCTAGAAATGTTCCTTCTCTGACACATTCCTCCCCTCCCCCTATACAAGATGATATGGAAGATGGCTACGTCAATAGTTAGGAAGGAGAGGAGACACCCGTGGTAAAATTAAACAAAGCTTATCATAATTAACAGATTAACTGACAATATAACCAATATAACTTGTTATAAAAATATAGAGATTAAGACATGTTTTTTTTAAACAAAGTAACGATATTAGTTCTACAGGAGCAATACACAGCAGAAGAAAGAGGTCGCTGAATGTGAACTCCACAGCTAGGCCCTATAACAAAATGCATGTTAAGCTATGTTACTGTATTTTTTAAGTGTCCTATAAAGAAACAGGATATAGGGAAACCAGTGTGTGAGAAAGACTTGGCCTTATGTGCGGAGCTGACAAATATGCAAAAACCTAGACCAGATTCCCATTTTAAAAAGGAACTTGCAGAGTGACTAAACCCGTTCTGAAAGTGAGGCTGTCCTAGTGTGCCAAGTCATCCTGGGACCCTCAGGCTGTGCAGCACACAAAACGCCCATGTGCATGAAGCCACGAAGAGAATAATGTGCCACAGGCACAAAGGGGACCGGGCATGTCTGGCCTCCACTTGCCATTTTGAAACCCAAGACACACCTAAGGAATACTCACACTAACCTTTTACTCAACTCTTCTCCCACTGCAAGGTAATAGACTAATGACACAGTGCAGCTGTCTCTGAACTCTATGCTCTCTGACAGGCAAACCCCACTCTGTAAATACCCCAGCTGCACATTCAAATGCTTCTGCCATAGCGAAGAAAAGCATGTGTGTCCGAATGAAAGATGGCTTTCAACTGTTTAAAGATGCCACAATAGCTAAATCGTGGAAGGAGCCGAGATGCCCTTCAACAGATGGCTGGATTAAGAAGATGTGGTCCATTTATACAATGGAATATTACTCAGCCATCAAAAAGAACAATTTCTCAACATTTGCTGCAAGATGGACAGCACTGGAGGAGATCATGCTAAGTGAAATAAGTCAAGCAGAGAAAGAATTATCATATGCTTTCACTCATTTATGGAACATAAGAAGTAGGAAGAGCGGTAGGAGAAGAAAGGGAAGAAGAAGGGGGGGGTAAACAGAAGAGGGAATGAACCGTGAGAGACTATGGACTCTGAGAAACAAACTGAGGGCTTCAGAGGGGAGGGGGTGGGGGAATGGGATAGGCTGGTGATGGGTATTAAGGAGGGCATGTATTGCATGGTGCACTGGGTGTTATACGCAAGTAATGAATCATGGAACTTTACATCAAAAAGTAGGGATGTACTATATGGTGACTAACATAATAAAAAATATTATTAAATTAAAAAAAATAAAGATGCCACAAATCTATTAGCTTGAACTTCAAAGAGCAAATTCTGAGAAAACTGAAAATCAGGGTGTGGCAAGTAGAACTGGATCTAAACCATTTCTCTGTTCTTTTCCAGAAAAACAGTGCAAACTGAAGTAGGCTCCAGTCTCTTCTCCCAATTTTTACTACTTGCCACACTTCTGAAAATATCTTCTACATAGTTCTGTCTCCGGACAAACAGATTCTTATTCAAGCTTGTGGTTAAACGCTACTCCATGAGCTCATTTTTCTATGATTTGTTGGACATTTTAATGTGGCTTTTACTGAGAACAGTTTAAGGAGAATTATCTTTGAGAAGCCTGTGGGATTCTATAATTCTCTGGTGCTCTTCCCAATCAGGATGATTTATTCCAAGACAATTCTAAACCAGGAAGGACCTGATGCCCAGATTTCTAATAAGCTCGGCTGCTGTCTCGCAAAGCCAGGAAGTGTAGGACAGTGGGAAGGGCGAATGGATCTAGGCTTAAATCTATTCTGTGTGGCCAGGGCACATGATTTCATCTGCCTGAGAGGTGACTATAAAATGTAAGAGGTGGTGATGCCTTCTTAGATTCTCCAGTCCTAATACTCTATGATGTTACAACGTCTATTCATACTGCATATATACATATGCAATGAAGCCCAGGATACGCTTTCTTATAACCAAAGGCTCATTCTAGATTTAATCAAAGAGACAAATGGGAGAAACACAGACATGAATGGGGTGGTGAGAATCAGTTTAAATCACCAGGGACATACAAACAAGTACAATAATGGTCAGGGGAAAAAAAAAAGATCTATGTAAGTCTTTCTCTTGAAAAATCCTTGAAAAATCACTACCATAGCCTGGAGACTACATGCCAATATGAATAATTGAGGTGAATTCATTAAGTACACTAGAGGACTCTTCCTAGGAGCTAGAACATATTAAACTAAGGAAGCAGTTTTTAGGCTTACTCCTCCAGCTCCACCAACTCCTTGCCACTAAATAATAATCCTTGACAGCCCTATCAGCAAATGAAACATACAAGCTGAAGTAAGACCTATAAACACAATACCCATAACCCACGTCAATGTCTGTATTAATTGATACACCACATGCTTTAGTAATAAGAAAGCGAGGGTGGAAAGAACAGTGGGGTAAAATGAATCCTGCCAACTTCAAGGATGAGCTGGGGGGGCAGGTTTGCATTTTGAAGGAACACCCTTTCTGCTCCATCAGCTTCCCCTACACACACTTGAACAGGTGAATAGACAGATTATGTCCACTCTGCTTCTCCGTCTGCTCTTAAGGTGACCTCATTGAAAAAGAGGCACCAGAGGCCTTTATTGCTAATCATCAGATAAAAAAGTCTGTTGGCAGGAATTCTATATGTCCATGGCTGAAATCTGGAATTGTCTGATGTTATATCTTTTCTCCACCCTTTCTCTCTTTTCTCTCTGTCCTCTTATTCCTTGCCAAGTTGCTCATGATTCAGTTTTGTAATATTTAATGTTTCATGTAAAATGCTGTGGGCCTTGAGCTGTTTGGTGAGAGAGTTGGATAACCCAACAAATACTCACAAATACCGTTAGGAAGTAAAACAATGAGGGTGAAGGTAGAGAAATGCAGCCCGCAGCTTGTTCCCATCCTCGGGGACAGGGCCCGTAAAGATGCTCGGGCTTACTGGGGGGAGGGGGGGGGAATGCAGTTACAAACTGCTGCCTCATGCTCCAGGATGCTGCTCCTGACCTACTTTCTGACACAGCAGAGTCTGCTGTTAGTTCTGTGTATGAACATCTCTCTGCTTTTTTTTTTTTCTTTTTCTGGGAGAAAGAGGGGGAAGGGAAGGGATTCTCAAGAAACCAATAGTCTCAAAGAGTATTTGTAAACGAACATGGGAAATGTGATTGTGTAACAGTGCTCTGATGATATGCTTATTTTCTATATGCGCTTCACCTGCTGTACTTTCACACTGGTGAGGAGCCTCTGAATCTGTGAAGAAATCACTTTTAGTTAATGAGATAGGAAAAAGAAAATGAATGTAGGAGAGAGCACAGGAAGATAGGAGGCCATAAAGTTGGTAAGATCATTGTTTTGGACAGGATTAAGCCAGACTGGTAATAGAGATCCCCCCCCCCCACCAAGAAGCTTAAATAACAAAGTTTATTTCTCCTTCCTATAAAAGAAGTCAGGGGTAAGCGGTCTAAGACTGTATGAATGTTTATGAATGTTTCTCATTCATCAGGACCAAGGCTTGTTTCTGTTTTCTATCAGTCCTATCATCGGGTCCTCCTCCTCTAAGTCCAAAATGGTGCTGGTGCTCCAGCCATCACATTTATGTTCGAGGCAGTAAGATGGAGGAAATGGTGAAGAACGGTGTGGCCCTTCCCTTTTAAGACTTCCTGGAAAACACACACACACACACACACACACACACACACACACACACACAGACTTCTCTGTACATCTCATTGGCTATGATGGGGTCACATGGGCAGGGAGTCTAGGGAACATGTCTTTTAGCTAGCAGCAATGTGGTTTTCTGGCTAGCAAATCTTCTATACAAGGGAGACTGTTAATTGGCCAGTAAGGAGAAGAAAGCTTTTTGGTGACTAATAAGCGGTCTCTCTGACATAATGAAGGCTTTTTAAGCTTACTTATTTACTGAGGCTGCGTAATATGGAGATTAGCAACACACAACAGATAGAAACATAAAAAGCACTACTGTAGTGAAGTAATAGTATGGTACAGAGTTTAAGAAAAATCATATAGATTCTCTAGTCATAGACTCAGTGATGTCTTCAAATGATTAATGTCATTCACAGGGAAGGGGTACTATATCACACGGTGCTGCAGAGACACCGCACTGAGTCCAGTGGTAGCAAACATTTTCAATCAATAGGTTTGGACAATGCAATAGACATAAAACCCTCTAACCTGTATTTAATACGAATCCAGCGGCATGAAGCACGAGGAAGGAGGGAGACAGAACAAACATCTTGGACAGCAATAAAATGATCTTGCTAAAGAGTTACTCAGAATTAATTAAGACACTGCCACAAGGGGACAATAATTGAATAATTCCCTAGGATGTGAGGAAAGTATTACTGATTGGTGCGATCTGGAAATTTATATTAAATACCTTAAAATTCTGCAAGGCTCTGACCCAGCAAATCTATTTCTAGAAATTTAACTTAAGAAAAATGGCCACGGATATACCCAGAGACTTATCCATGCAGACGTTCATCAGAGTTATTTAAAACAGTAAGTGGGAAACAAACCTCTTCAATACCTAATACAAGAGGACTGGCTAAGTAAATGCTGGTCCATTCATTCTAATGTAGCAATTGAAAATGATATGATTAAGAAAATTAAGTCATGGAAAAGTCATAATTCTATAAAGTATAAAAAACAGGTTATAAAACAAAACATACAGTGTGATCCTGTTTTTTATTTAAAAACCGAAGTATCTATTTTATCATGCACACCTGAATTGATAGCCTCAAATAAAAAATCTCCTATTTTACTAATGAGAGTACAAAATAAAAAAAAAATCAAACAGTTTTGCTAACTTGAGTTTACAAACCTTCAGGAATGTGATGAAATAATTATTTATCTTATGATATTTACTTTATATTCATATTTCAAATTATATTCATACAAAATAATTGATTTGTAAATGTTTTGGAATCATATTTCAGGAAAAAATTTTTATCCAGATGTTTCACGTTCATCTCCAATGTCTTCATCATTGTTAGAATCCCTTTTGAGTCACCCAACACCTGTGACTGAGACATAATCTCTGACTTTGTATGTGATGTTATCACCGGAAAGTTGATCCCAAGTGAGAAATAACCATTTGCATCATATTAAGAAAGCTGGTGTTATGATTTGATCTGTATGTGAACTTCACTATGCAACTACTTACGGTGTTGCTTTTATGGGAGAAGATATTTGCAAATGACATTACAGATAAAGGGCTGGTATCCAAGATCTATAAAGAACTTCTCAAACTCAACACCCAAAAAACAAATAATCCACTCAAGAAATGGGCAAAAGACATGAACAGACACTTCTGCAAAGAAGACATACGAATGGCCAAGAGACACATGAAAATTGCTCTTTGAAAAGACTTGTTCTTGATGGCATCCAACCTGGGGTGTGAGGTCATGCTTTCAGGTAGAACAGCCACATTTCTGTTGACTTTTATCATCTATTTTTAGAGCAATTCCATCAGATGACTTCTTTCTACAAGGACCTAAAACTTTTATTAATGGAGGTGATTTCAGAATAATGAATCTTTGCCCAAATAGTACTTTGTTATTCAAAATAAACTGATAGAAAGAATGCCCATAATCGGAGAAAATTTATATGAATTTGATCATAAGATGACACCCATTTTTATAATGGGTAAGAGTGGCCAAACAAAACCCCTTTCTTGCCTTATATTCACGTGTATTTCATGTATACACAGAAAAAAGACTAGAAGGACAATCTCTATAATAATGTCTGCAGTGGTTACTGCTGATAAGGAGATTACTCTGGGATATTTAAACTTTCTTCTGTTTGCTTCTCTTTATTTTCTAAAGTTTCCTCAATGAAAGAGAATGTCAAAATTGGAAAATAGTATTAAGAATAAAAAAGAAGCAAAGGAAGAGACATTATATAAATAACACATGGGCCATGAGCAGAGACACGTTAAACCAGGATGAGGTGTGATTTCAGCTCAAAAACAATTCCTATTGGCCTGAAATTTGTCACTCGTTAGGGTGACAGTGAGCTGCAAGTTAGTTAAAATGTAGATGTGTTTTCTGGAAAGGTAACTCACTCATCTACTTCTCCCCCCACCCCGCTTCACAGCAGACTCATTTATCAGATTTGTTTCCATGCCTGGAGACAGTCCAGAGGGAATGAATCAGTGACAGGGACAGGTCAGTTTTGTGTGAGGAGAGATCATCTGAAAGGTCACCCCTTCTCTCGTACTCCCACAAAGTTCTGATGGCCAGGGAGCCAGGGAGTAAGACTGAGATGGTACAATGAAGGGTAATGCCAGTCAGGAACGTCTGGAGGCGGTGTGGCCTGCAGGGAAGCATGCAGCCTCGGCAGCCTGCCTGCCCAGTTCACACCCCCCCTGCCTATTCTCAGGTGTGCTACCCTGGGCAAGTGACTTATTCTCTCTGTGCCTCAGTCTCCTCATCTGTGGGATATGGATGATAACTGCTCCTATTTCACTAGGTTATTGTAAGGCCTAAGAAGTAAGTCCATACGGGTAAAGCACTTGGTATGAGTTCGATAAATGCTGGTCATGATTACATGCTAGGGGCCACCCCCAGTGCTCAGACCATGGATATCTCAGTCAGTTGTCACAACAATCCTGCCACATACATACATACAACTACATCTGTTTTACAGATGCAGAAACCGAGGCCCTGGGAAATGAAGTGACTTGCATAAGTTTGTACAGCTACTAAATGGGGGAATGTGAAACCTTTACAAGTGGCAGTCATCCTTGCCTCCTGCTGGCCTCATCTTTGACATGGAATATACCAGCCATTCCTTTCAGTTTCTTCCCACACAGGCTACTGTGGCTGGACCCCTCCTCAACCCTCCCCAGGTTCCCCCTGCTTGAGAGGACATCCTATGCAGGGCAGGGCAGCCAGAGGGCCCATCCAAACCTAGATCTGATATAGCTTCACAGCTCAAAAAATGATTGAAACCTCCCTGCCATGTTGACCAATAGGAAAAAGGCCAAAGCCTTCAGTCCTTTCACCCTGTGGCCCCACCTGTGGCTGCTGGAATCACCTCTCCAACACGTCCCTCTGCAGCATCCTGATGCTGCTCCTGTGAGCCCCCCGGGACCTTCACATCCTCTGCCTTTGCTCACGCTGTCTAGAAGGTGCTTCTACTCCTAGACATGTTTTTTTCCATCCTTTACTGAACAGCTGAAATGTCACTCCCTTTAATAGGCCCTGACTGAAGGCTAACACCACTGGTTGATCAACAAATACTTACTACGAGCTTCCTGTGTGTCAGGCACTGCCTCAGGCACTTTGGATACAGCAGTGAATAAAACCTCTGTCCCCAACCTTCTCAATCCGTATAATCTCTCACTCCCCGGCATCCCCCCAATGATATGCTATGGCTTTAATATACACTTTACACAACTCTCTCCTCTGTGCAGTGTGAGTCTCTGGAGAAAAAGGGACCATGTCTCCTCTACCTTTATATTTTTTGTGTCTAGCAAAGAGCTTGACACACTAAACACTTACTAAATATTGGACTGATGAATGATGTCTCCAAAAATCTTCATGCTAGAAAATATTCACCTATAATGACTTTGTGAGCAATTCTATTTGGAAATATGGAGATGATTCATCTAAAGATATTTTCTCCTTCATTAAAACAACTATGCCTCTGGCTTGCCTTTTGGGGGGAAAAAAACCCATTTGTCACTTGTGTACAATGCAAAGAAAGGTCTATGATTTAGTTCTGGATTCCGAGGACTTTGTACAGTGCTAGGTATTCAGCAGGCACTCAATAAATGTTGAAGGACTGGAGGAAGGTAAGAAGGAAAGAAGGGAGGAAAGAAGGAGAGAAAATGAAAATTTGGGTGCCAAGGGAAGAGCTGGAGGTGAATGACCATTATCCCCGAGTAAGTAAGGAAGAAAGGTGGCTGCTAGCAAACGTGAGTCCAAAGGAGGACCGCAGTGCTGCCCAGGAAAGGGAGATCCTGGCTGGGTCTGCCGCACCTGGGGCAGGTGTCACTCCCCAGTTAGGGGAGACCACTGTTCTGGGATGGCAGGCCTGAGAGATTTAAATGCTGACTAGGTGAGTAAACTCCACTGAGGAAAGTAACAAAACCAATTTCTTACAATACTCTAGAAGCACGATAAATAAATCAGTAATTCTTCCTGACATGCTCCATTTGGTGAGTTGAGTCCTCTATTCACCTACAATGCAGGTGAGCAAACACAGGCTTTTGAAAAGAAACAGAAACAAACTCATGTTGAAACTTCCCAGAGAGCTTTCATCCTTGATTTTAAAGCACTGCTGCCAATAACCAGTCAGAATTTTTACCAACTTACAAATAAAGATCAGAGTAGCAACACTCTTGTAGATGGGATCACCCATAAAAATGGTTGTTCCACCCAGAGATCATAACATCTGTCCGCTGCTCCCTCGAGGGCTCCCCCCCATCCCAAACCCAGCACACACTGAGGTTACGGTGGTGATTCAAGCTACAGATTCAGGGGAAGAAGAGATTAAATCAGACAATGTATGTGGGAGTGACGAGAGCATGCTGCCTGACACACAGTGGGTCCTCTTTAAATGTTTCTAAAATAAAATAAAAAAGGCAGCAAGGGAAAGAACAGCTCATCTAATCTATACTTGGAATTTCTCAAATTACTCATAAGAGCACTTAAAAAATTCCAGAAAGACAGAGTATGCAACCCCTGTCAAAATAGTATTAAGTGCTAAAACACAGACAAAGATAGGTAATTAACAGCTACTAGCTTAGATGAAAATGTCTGCAATCTTGTTTAAGTGCTTGGGTGATAGAAAGCATTAGGAGATAAACTTAGGAAGATGTGAAGGCTGGGGAGTGGAGAGAAAAGGTGTTTAAAAACTAGCACGCAGTCAGCTTTTTAGAAAACTAGTTCACACAAAAAACTTAAGTGCAAGACACTTAGAACACAATCAGAGCTCCCTCAGAATGATGGAAATATGCTTGACAAGGTTCTCTGAAGGTCCCTAGAGGGTCTCTTTCTGCAGATATATCCTTTAAAAACGGCAGAGAGTGACATTCTCCTAAATATGACTGATGTGCCAGGACTTTAAATCAAATCATTCATATTAAAATATATGACTTCATCATTAAGTCTCCCTCTGACTAATCTGGACCTTTTGATCCACTCAGCTGCAAGGAATGGTAACCCCAAGAAGGAGGGATATCATCTTCCTAAAAGACGCAATGGATTTGCATAGAGAGGGAAAACAGCTGGGTTTAAGCAAGAAAAAAAAGATAGGGTGTAGAAGGCAGCTGGAGAGAAATAGGTGGAAAACAACAATGTCTTGAGCAACTGGCTAAGCCATTTTGTGATCTTTTCTCTTTTACTTCCAACAAACCTTCACCTGTGGAATCAGGAACAAATTATACCTGAATAAGAGTTTGAAGTTAAAAATTTGCTTTCAAAGTTTTACATTAAATTCTAGACTTAGGTACACAGTAAGAGAATTCCAAAACAATTGAAATGTAAAGGATTTTTTAAAAAGATTAAGTCTAGGGACAGTGATTTTGGGGTTAAATTTACTATGTTGGAAACAATATGTATAAATGACCAAGGACCTACAGAGACACAGAAGTGATACTATAACACTTTGTTCAACTCTAAACCATATATACTGACCCAGGTCATGACTGTGTGTGTGTTGGGGGAAAGGGGGTCGGTAATCCTAGTTTTCCAATGGTATCTGCCCTTAAGCACTAAAGGTGGTTTTACACTGAGGCACTGATTCTGATTGACATGGCGTGAAAGTTTTCTAGAATGAGATATAAAGACATAAGTGTCTAAAATGGCTTTGACTATCCCATGTGCCAAAGCTGATGGTCAACGCTTCAAGACCTTGTTCTAAACTAGATGGCCATCGATCCTTAAAGAGGCAAGTGGTCTCAACACAGAAAGAAACAGAAAACTGAAACATTAGTAGATGAATTATTTCAACTTGAACAATTAAATACTTGAACACTTCCAGGTAAACCATTTTTGAGTTCTCTTTGTTGTTTTTTTAAGCACCTGGGATGGCTACTACCTTGAGATTTACCAGAAGCCTGGATCAATTCACCGCTTGTCTTATCATCTGAGAGTGAACAAGAAGGAATGATGTACAAAATGAGTTCAAAAAAGTGTTTTGGGAATGAAGATTTAAAAATTTCAAGACTCAAAGGCAATGACAGTGGAAGAAATCAAAAGGCCTTATATCAAAAGACAGAAGTCAAAGCAAACACACCACAGCTTGTTCCCAGTCTCACGCTTCTACTGTGCCTTTAAAAGAAAAAGAAAAAAACAACAACAACAAAAAAAGAATTTTTCCCGAAAGGGTAGAGTATGGCAGAAATAGTAAATACCAAACCCAGAAAAAAGGGGAAGTTAGTCTCTTACATAGAAATGGGCGGTGTGCTTTGTGTGATATTAAAAATTGCCGTAACAAGAATGGGGCAGTAATAAAAATAAATTATTTCCCTTTTTGCAAAGCATGTGAGGGTAGGAAATTGACCCAAACTGCCAGAGAAATGAGGAAGCACCCTTTTCACCCTGTCCTCAGAATGCTATTTCATAATTTATCCCATCCCTCGGATGCCCTTTCTCCGCCACGGCCCTGCTCTCTGCTCTTCAGCTGTCCTCTCACCAAGCTCCTCAGTTAAATTCCCTCACGTTTTTCTCCGAGCTGCTGTTCACAGCTTGTCACATCACTATACCGTAAGCCTCCCCACAAGCTGCCGAAACAGGACGCGGAGAGAGCCGCTCGTTCCGCTCAGCTGCCCGGTCCGGCTCCCAGGCTCTCACGCAGCCTCATTGGCCAGAGGGAGCATGCGCGTCTCGGAGCCTCTTGCCACAGCCCCCCGCTCTCCTCCGCTAGGAGCCTAGGTCCTCACAGCCCTACAAAACTTGAATGTGCCACGA
This sequence comes from Ursus arctos, assembly GCF_023065955.2. Taxonomy (NCBI): domain Eukaryota; kingdom Metazoa; phylum Chordata; class Mammalia; order Carnivora; family Ursidae; genus Ursus; species Ursus arctos. The sequence goes on along the minus strand of NW_026622797.1, from coordinate 66,622,154 downwards.
GCACCCGACTGGAGCAACAGCCTCCGTCCCAGACGGCCGGTTCGAAGAAGTAACTATGGCGTTTGTCCTCACATCCTGTTGAGTAGGAGAAATGGCAATTTTCTCCTAAGCACTTGGCATTATAAGAATCAAGCCGGGCAGTTACCGCAAGGGCTCCGCTTTGTTTCTTTTCGTTTCTGCAAAAATAACTATAATGGTTAATCCGTTGAGTCTGTAAGACATTTTTCACAAAACAGTATTTCAAAAAATTTTTTGAGGAAATGTTCCATCTAGAATGGCATGAATTATCCAGAACAGCGATACGAAGAACCTACGTGGCAAATTAAAGCATTAAATCAAAGGGCCAATAACCGAGAAAAGAGAAAATATTGTTGCAAAATGAGATGAGATGAAAGAAAGAGACACAGATGAGATTCTCCAGTTTGATGAGGCAGAAGTGCGGAAAAGGTTCTTCCCAGAGGGTCAACACTTCAGAGAAAAGTGCAGTGATTTAAAGGTGGTAATTCAGACCAGGCAGAGGAAGCTAAGGCAGCCAATAAATAAGAAGAACCCCGCATGAGCCAGGGAGACACCCTATTCCAGGAGAGTTTAAAAACACAGGAAAATTGGAACCGGATCCACACCTGAGTAGAGAAAGGTGCTATCCCCCCCTTCCCTTCATTTTCTCCCCCCAAGTAGGACTACTAGTCCCATCAGGAACCAGGTGTTCAAAGCCTCATGTGCCCTAAGGGGAGGAGATAAATAGATTCATCCTTCCAGGAGACTAATTGACAATTTCGTACCAAAAACTTTAAAAACGCTCATCCCTTTGGTCTGGTTATTCCATTTCAAGGGTGTGTGAAAAGTTACATGTATGAGGATGTGGTTTGCTGCTCTCTTTATACTCTTCTGCCTTGTTCATAATACTGGAAGAAAGCAGAAACAATCTCGATGCCCAGTGATAAATCAGAATACATCCATATGTGGCATGCTGGACAGACATTTTAAATGATGCTGTAGACAGATGTGTAGTGACAAGAAACTATTCAAGAAATTACAACATTTAAAAAGGATGTTATCAAAAAGTGGTAGTGTAATGATTAAGTTTTTGTTTCACTCACACATACACACACACACACCCACCCACACCCACACTTAGGATTGTTAAGATACATTCAGGATGTGCACAGCAGGGATGGTAATATTATGAGTGCTTTAATTTTTTTCTTATATGCTTCCTTTTGAAAATATCTTTAATAAAAATATAGTATTTTTTGATAAAGAGAAAAACCAATAAAAACTTTTTCAAAGGGACAAAATCACGGGGTGGTCTTGTGTACAGAAACCTAGCAAATGCCAGGGCTGTGGGGGCCTTGAGCTCCCTGAGTCACCATCTTAATTTGACAGATGAGAAACCAAACACACATACAGAACAGGAAGGTTCTGACCTCAGAAACACTCAGGGAAGGAATTAAGGCAGTCGTAGCAAGAGAGGGAAAGCAGGCTGCTGAAGGTTGATCCAGCAGGGCCGAGTAGGTAAATACAACAGAAGGGATAAAGCGTCTATGATTTGGGAGTGGGGGGTGTTCAAGAGAGGTGAGAGTCCCAGGAGATGCTTGGTTTTGGAACAATAGTGAATGGGAAATTAAGGAAATCAGGAGATATTGTAGGGAGCAGGGAGCTAACATTTTTTTCAGCACCTCCATGTAAGAGGCTCATGTTAATTCATGTAATCCTCTAAATAACACAGAAAATACCAGTACTCCCATTTTACACTGAAGTTCAAATAACTTGCACTGGTCACAGATGTAGCAAGTAACAGAGCTATCATTTGCTCTCAGGATGGATTCCCAAGTCCTTCCCCTTTTTAGCACCTGTGCATGTGAGCAGGGGTGGGGGGCACAGAGGCAGAGGGAGAGAGAGAATCTTATGTAGGCTCCACGCCCAGTAGATAGCCTGATGCAGGGCTTGATCTCACAACCCTGAGATCATGACCTGAGCCAAAATCAAGAGTCAGACACTTAACCGACTGAGCCACCCGGGTGCCCCTTACAAGCTACCTTTTAACTGAGGCAGCTGGAGGTGCAATTGCATCACAATCTCAACAGGGAAATCAAGAACATGGGGGATGCCCACAGTAAGGCCAGCACAAACTCTCTGTTCAGAGTGATATATCCATGAAACTCAAAAAGGCCAGCTCCCCATGGCATCCCCATGGCAATGGGATGGAAAGAAGAGTGGTATTTCAAAAACCCTATTTCTGGATATATAGACACCTGAATGTCTTTTATTCCTGCCCTTACCGATATCAAGAAACCTGTGCTCCTTTCCTTCCAATACATCCCTCAGAGTTCCCATTAGTGCTGTCCTTGAACTACCAGGAGTCCGCAGTGGCAGCCTTAGCGGTGACCTTCTGTAACAGCAGCGCTAGCCTGGCTATTATTTGGAGGAGAACATGACAGCAGGCACTGCAATACCTTCTCTCTTTCGGCCTGGGAAATGGACAGCCGACAGCACAGATTCTATTAAATGGGAGATCTTAACCACCTATTAGCTCCGTGCAGGAACCAACACATGATCACTCTCCTTCAAGCCCTGAAGTACTTTTCTCATTGCAGCGTTAGTGGAAACATTAAGTCTTCTCATCCTTTTCTTATTGCTCTGATCATCTCAGAAGGTTCTGATTAGGACCACAGCCTTCTCTGCAGTTATCCCTGGTATAGTATTCGGCAACCAAGCCTATAGGTTTAGTTAAAAGTACATCGTATTAGTAAAACAGGCTTTTTTTTTTTTTTTAATAAAAGAAGAGCATGTTGCAACGCCCTGTATGTTAGTTCTTTAGTACTTTTAGCTTTGGTGTACTTGTAAACGGTCGCTACTAGCCACATGTGACTATTCAAATTTAAATTGAATGAAGCTAAACATTGAGTTCCTCAGTCACACTAGGCACATTACAGGTGCTCAATAGCCTCATATGGTTAGTAGCCATGGTACTGGACAGCACAGACATAACATATTTCCACAACTGCAGAAAGTGCTACCGAACAATGCTGCCACAGAGCAATGGGCCAACTCAGAAACACTTACTGAGTTCTTACGTGCCAGACACTGCTCTAAACTTTCTAAATATATCAGCTCATTTACTACTCACTATGATTCCATGAGTGATGTAGGGCTTGCTACTGTTCCCATAACACAGATGAGGAAACAGAGGCACAGAGTGGTTAAATGATCTCTGATTCCTCTCTCTCCCTCCATATCCAAACCCACAGATCTTTCCTGTGGCGTGCCTCTCATGCCCATGGCAGTCTGTCACCACAGACGCTATCTGCTCACGTAGGTTCTTACTGGACAACTGCTTACCCTCCTAACTGGTCTATTTCAACTATCCTTCTCCAACATCAGCAGGATCAAATACTTAAAAATTTTATTTTGTAGCAGATAAACCCTCAATAGAGTCCACTGAATTACAGTCAAATTCTTCAAAGCAGTTTTCAAAGTAGCCTACAATATGGTTCCAATTTTTCTTTCTAATCTTATCCTTATTTAATATCTAACACTTATCAATAACTAGTGTTAGTTCAGGTCTGCTGGGAAGCAGACGCCACCATGGAATTAGATATGCAAGAGTTTTCTTGGAGAAGGGAGCAGGAGCGGGCCGGAAAAGTGTGAAGACTAAGATGTAGGTCCAACTCTGGAGGAGAGAGGGGAAGGGGGTGGGGTGGGGTGCATCTAAGGGTGCAGCGCAGTTCCAAGAAAGGTTTAGATATGCCAGGGGAGAGTTCTCGAGCCAAAGCTGGTCAGGGGAGGCTCCCCTGTCTTGCTGAAATGGGCGTGCCTTAGCACCTTCACTGTGCATAATCACTGGCAGGGAGCAGGGGAAGCGTGGCTGTGGTGCCAAAGCGTGCTGGGTCCGGAAGGGCTGCTGCTGCGGATGGCAGACAGTTTTGTTCCCTATAGCAGGAGAGCAGAGTGGTACATTTTCACAGCCACCACAGCCACCGTACAATTTACCATTTAACTGGGACACGTATTTTTTTTTTAAGATTCATTTATTTATTTTAGAGAGAGAGAGCACATGTAGGGGCTGGGGGGGGGAGCAGAGGGAGAAAGAGAATCTCAAGCAGACTCCCAGCCTGCCGCGGGGCTTGATCTCATGACCCTGAGATTATGACCGGAGTTGAAATCAAGAGCCAGATGCCTAACCAACTGAGCCACCCAAACGCCCCTAACCGGGATACTTTTAAGAGTGGCAGCAGGTGCTATTAATAATTAGACTGGACAACAGGTGAAACCAGGGATGATCCTAGGCAAACTGGAATTTATGGTCACCCTACAACAGCTTACTCATCAAAGAGCCTACTCAATGTTCATCAGCACAGATCATTCCACTTTTTGGCATTCTTTCAGTCTGGAACTGCTTGATAACCCAAACTGTGGCTACAGAAATCTTAGGCATCTTTTAAAACTGACCTTAAATGGTATCTTCTGGATGTCATCTTTTTCCTTGGGAACCACTTCATGTGTACCTTTCTTAAAATTCTGATCCATTCTGGTTATGTATTTTTAATTAGTTTGGTATTATCTCAGTCCTGTCATCAAACAGCAAGGTCCCTAAGGGTAGGGACTGCGTTTTCCAGGTTTTTTCTCCCTTTGGTGACTAGCACAATGTCTCGCACATTCAGTGGGCACCAAGAGAAGGTGTATTCTTAACTCTGCAGTGTGCTCCAACAGCAGCTTTCGTAGAAGTCTTCTGTTTTAAACAAATACTTGTGTCATCTGGTATTTCTTGAATGCCATTTTTTCTGTCTTTATAGTTCAGAGAATTCAAATATCAGCCTACCTTGGTGAATGAATTCCTTTATGACTTGCTAATTACTTTGTCCTTTTTCTGCTCAAAGCCTACATTGAATTATTTCAACTTCGCCTCAAAAGGGGACTAAAAAATTGCTGAATATAATTTGCACTTTAAACAATAAAGTTACTAATGGCATTTTAGCAAGAACACCCATTATTTTCTTTGCAGCAATACATCAGCATCTCATCTGTTATAAATTGCTTGGTCAGCATCAAATGGCTTCAGAATAAATCTCTTTCTCCTTTCCGCCTCTGCTGTCTATGATAAAGAAAGGAGGCAGAAGGTAACCCTGGGTTCAGCATTCCCAGCACACCATTTTCATGCTGTAGGACTCTGTTATTTATTTCTAGTGATAAACCTCTTATAGTCTTATGCTGGATGAGGCTCGCACATGTCCAAATACACACACTCTTCTACTTTAACACCAAAATGAAGGGGCTTCCAGGTGAAGGGCTTAGGGACCACACATAGTAGAATTGTGATGCCTATTACAGGTTTTAGTAACAGGGCAGCTGTAAAAATAAACAGCAATGTTCTAACAATTAGATTACTTTTTTTCAGCCCCGCCTCCAGGTATGGCTATAAGTACCAGAGAGACATTAGATGGGACACAGAGCTATCGCTTTAAGATTAAGCTAGTCTATCTTCACATTTCTGAGAAACATACCTAGTAAGTTCTACTTTTTAAAAATCCCTTGCATTGAAATTTTCTCAACTCTATGATGTATCCATTTTTGTACTTCTGAACACAGCACAATATCAAAGTAGGCACCTAATAAATATTTAAGTGAATGAGTTAATAGATGAATGCTTTTCATTTAGTCTGCTGAAGTCATATTAGTTAACAGTATTATTCATTCATCAAAACTAAATACTACTATGTCATCTACAGTTATTATAAGCTGGTCCCTCTTCTCTATTTTAAATTATACTGATATTTGAGAGTTATGCTTACTGTCAGTTACAGTACTCACATTTCAAATATATGGAGGACTTTATGAATATTATTATGAATAATGGTGATTAGTTGCTTTTAATATCCTAGGCAGAGTGAGAAAAAATAGACTTAAGCAACAGCATGAGATATTTAAGTTAGATAAGAGTGTTCCGGCATCAAATCTAATTAAACACTATAGAGTGGATTAATGAGGGAAGTCATGAAATCTTCCTTCTTGGAAGTCTAAAAATAAGATGGAACCTCGTCAATATATACGTCATTAAGTATGCCCCCATATAAAGATGGAGGGATTAGTTTCAATATTCTCTGAATGACAGGTGTATCTATTAGGAGTATATATAAAAAATAATATAATTTTCTGGAACATGGACATTCACATAAAATACTGGTATCAATTCATAATCAAAGACACAAATCGTGTGCCAAAGAAGTGACTTCTGGTTCCAGGCTGTCATACCTCATGTGACCTTGGGGCAAGCCATTTTACCTCTAAGGTAAAGATTCTTTTCTAATAAATAGGAATAATCTTAATTCTAAGCATCTACTCTTTGAAATAAATTACATAAGATCTTGTTGGGTAAGTTATATACAAATAAATAAGCAGTAGGGATACAATTCCTACAATTTAAGGTTATTTCGATACTACACCTTCATTTGATTGTCCTGAAGTAAATTATACTATGTATACAAAGAACAATGTTTATCAGACTGGTAACAATTAGAAAAGAAATACTAACAGAGAAATTTTAGATTGTGGCAATTCAGTGAATAGCAACCTGACACAGGATTTATCTTTATTTTTATTATTATGTTATGTCCAGATGCTTTAATGTATTTATACCAATCTCTTTCCATGTTGGTATTCTTATTGTAGAACTTTATCATTATACCACAGATAAATCTATCATTTCTTTTTAAAAAATTTTTTTAAAGATGTATTTATTTATTTGAGAGAGAGTGCTTACATGAGCTGGGAGAGGGGCAGAGGAAGAGGGGGAGAAGCAGACTCCCCACTGAGTGCGGCGTCCCATGCGGGGCTCAATCTCATGACCCCAAGATCGTGACCTGAGATAAAATCAAGAGTAGGACACTCAACCAACTGACCCCCCCAGGCACCCCTGAATCTATCATTTCAAAATTCCTAGGCACAAGGCATTGAGCAAATGAAAACTAACACTCCCTTCATGTTACAGAATTTAGAGAAAATCATGCTTTCTTAACCACTGGCATATATTTTCCTCCCCAAGGTTGACAACTTTTGAAAAAATCATGTCATGCAATTTGTGTTTAAAGTTTTGCAATTGCTTTTGTGTTAGGATTCATATTATGAGAAGATTCACATGCACTGCTTTTTTTACTGCTTGGATATTGATCTCTTTCGATTGTGGTCATTGGACGCTATACAGCCTAGAAAGAACCTATAATTCCATTTTCTGTCTCTTTTAAAATAGAGACTTTGGGCTACAACATGTTTTTCCCAGCAGCCCACCTCCTCACTCAGAGATGCCAATACAAAAGCGGTAGTTCAGGTGGGAGGGTGGAGGAAATAACCAGAGCTATTTCCTGAGTACAATCACAGGTTCCAGTGGAAGAAATGTGCTACAGGTTGGGAGAATATGAGTTATAAAGCATACAGGGGACGAGTAACAGTGAAATGAATAAAATGAACTCATGGGGGACAATTAGATAAGGATAAAGTGTATAGAAATGGAAGAGCGCAACCACGTCAAAAAAGGTCAACTTTCAGGAGAAGGGCAGTAAATCATGTCTTTGAGAACATCAGAACATTAGAAGTGGAAGAAACGTTGAAGGTCATTTGGAGACTAATCTCCCTTTACAAAGAGGAAATGGGCCTAATGAGAGTAGGTGACTTTCTCAGGGTCACCCTACCCTAGGAGGTGACGAGTACGCTGCGCAATTCAGAATAATGCGTGGCAGTCTCAGAGCCTGAAGATCTTGCAGGGAGCCAGGGTAGCTGCCCATCCCCTCTGGCAGACCTTCTCTCCAAGTGCCCTACCCTTGTTCCTATAGATCACTTTGAATCTAGTGACTGATGGGGAATGATAGTGAAGAACGAAAGGACATCTGCCAATGCTTGGAGTGTGTTCATTCTGTTGGCCCTTGCTCCAGACTACCTTTCGAATAGCACCATCCTAGTCAGTTCTGGACAGGAGGCAAAATACGTGTTATTTTGACATGGTTCTGCCCATGGAGGGAGACCCACTGAGAGCCTTTAGTCTATAGGCTCAGACACAATGGGAAAAGCCATGCTGGGAGAAAACAAAGGCAGCATGCAGAAAAAGGGAGGACAGATGAACCAGCCAGGAAAAGCCCAGAATTTGCAGGCAAGCTCATCTACGCCTCAGGCACACGGCAGACACAGGGAAAGGGGGCACTGCACAAGGAGATCATACATGCAAGGCTGGTCTGGGAAGGGTGGGCTGTGATCTGTAATTTATATGGATATAATAAACTCCATGCCTAAGACACAAAAGCCCCAAACAACCACTACCAAAACGCAAAACACGTGTTTAAAGGGGAAAATTACCCACAACATTAGGTTTTTCCACATGGCTGGACCAGGAGTGTTGCAAAATCCATCATTGTTACGGGCTGGAAAGCCAACTAGGGGAGCCCTCTTAGGACTTTTAAAGGGAAACATTTTGGATGAACCTCTTGGTCTTAGAAGAAAGACAGTTAGTTATATTTAACTATAAACACATGGCAGTAGGTGTCAGAGATATGCTCCATTTGAAGACTATATAAAATAAATACTATTTTTGGAGAAGGAAACTAAACTAAGAATAGATAACCTGAGAATGCCAGACAGGGGCTAGTGCACCTTGCCATGCCTCCTCAAGCATTTAGCACTTAAGGTAGCCTTCGGCTGAACTGCGCTCACTTCAGCGATCGTTAATTTATGCGTATGATTCATTTGCAATATGAAATCATTACAACACTGCAACAACAACAGACTAGAAATACAGGAGGTCTGCTCTGACCACCTAATTTAAAAACTGCTACCTCTCCCCATCCCCAAACTGACATTCCTCTTACCTTGCTCTACTTTTTTCTTCTTTTTAAAGCAATTTTCATCTTCGGACATACTGTAACTTGCTTGTTTGTTTAGTGCTTATTTTCTGTTCTCCCCCAATAGACTATAAGCTCCAAGACGGCAGGAATTTTTGTATGTTTTGTTCAGAGATGTATCCCATGCACCTAGAACAGTGTGTGGCACACACTGGGGTGTGCAAAAATGCTGGCTGACGCATCACAACAAGACATGGATGAACTGTCCATACTGGATAAAGCCTCTTTCTCAGATAACAATGGAGTGACTCATTGGTAACTAGAAAGAGTATATATTTTTCAATAGAAATCACCAAATTTTAAAAAAATTCAAACTCAGTGGGGCAGTTTTGCTATCAGAAGAAGGAGGTGATTCTCTCTAAAGGTTCTGGGGGAACTGATCCCAGCATATGTGGGTCCAAGTTGATGACCTGCTCCTGTGTATCTTTGGGTGTATGGAGGGAAACTGAGGTAAGTACTGAGCAGTGGGAAAAGACACCTCAAAGTGTTTGTCTTTGGTAGCTTTATAATATTAATTATTTATATATTTATATATTATATTATATATTAATTAATTATAATATTAATATAATATTAACACTTTCGTGTGGCACTTCCCTGAGCAGAGGAAATGCTTTCACGGTATCTCACTCTACTTTCGGGGAGGTAGGATTATTTTCTGACCCTTGGAGAGTGTGTTACTTGCCTAGGGTGGTGGGCCAAAGTGGATTATTCCTAGCTGGGTTTAAGAAAGCAAGTACAAATTCAGTACTTTTTTCACATGGCATGGCTAAAAGTATTCCTCTCAAAGATTGCTTAACTAGCTGCCCACCTTCTGTGGTTTATTACGAGGAGAGAGTTTTAGAGAAAGGAGTGATTGGCTGGTCTCCACGGCCAAAGTGCCAGGAGATGAAGTAAATAATGAGAGAACTCTGAAAGCTTTGCTTCCAAACAAGTAGACACTTCAGACGCTATTTATTTAAGACCCTGCATTTCTTAGCTATGGTGGAGGTCTATGAGGAACAAAGGCAGCAGACACGCAGCCTAGATTTACAGGATCATTCAAAGTTCTGCCTGAGCAAAAAAACTGCTAAGAAACAAATAAAACTCCCCTCTTATATAGAAACTATTCCATAACAGTGGAGGTGGGGTCTAAAACACAAGTCACCAAAATGCGGAAAAGACACAGAATGCATGGAGTGGGCAGGTCTTGAGAATTCTACCCCTACACACAGAGAAACTGTGCAGTATCCAGAGAGAAGAGATGGTAGCATAGCTGTGCGGCATTAGCAACCGAAGGGGCTGAATCAGCTCAGCGTCTGAAAACACCTCCAGGTTCTGTCAAACCTGCCGGCAGTCTTCAAGAGCTTCAAGGCTCACAAACAGGAAATTGCTGGGTATGACTTAATCTGACTCTCAACCTCCTCAGAGAAGAGCTTGCCCCAAAAAGTCATGAACAAAGTGCAGAGCCAAAAGGTGAGAGGTGAAGAAGAATGTAAGTTCAACTTCAGAGTATGCGGGCATTTAGTAGAAGGAAACCATTTTCAAAGCATATAGAAGTTATTCGGGATTTCAGCACCGGGTTCGATAATGGTCAACATCTTCCCCAGTAGCCCAACACTTTATAGAAATAAAGAGGGAAAACCGAATTACAAAGGGACTTGTGAAGACATGAGATTAAGTCGTTCATTGATTCATGTGTTCATTCATTCATGACATTCTGTGTCAGGATATTTTCAGGAACAGAAGACTGAATTGACTTAAACAAATCAGAGGGTCTATTATTTCATACAGCAGAGTTGCCTGGAGGTGGAACTGTCCCAGGACCGGGTTATTTATAGGACCTCAGCAACATCATTAAGGACCCATGTTCTTGCCATCTTTCTATTTTGATTTGCTTAGACTAACCAAAAATTCACCCCCTGGATCAAGAACTGGGGTTGAGGCTTGGGTCAGCTGCCCTAGAGCAGCTGGGGGCAAGTGAATACTTCAGCTAAATCAGGGTTGTGCTGGCAAGAAAGAGGCTAATGGCCACTGGGAGGGCCCCCAAGATATCTGTAGATGGTCACTCAGCTATTCGCTGAGCAGCTCATTCTTGTCATGGTCACTGGAAACATGGAAAAAAGGAACTACCTGCCCGTAGGAGTTTAGGGATTGATGGGCGAGGCAGGCATTAACGAAATAACCACAAAAATAATGATAAAACAGCAACTGCAGTAAGTGCTATGCTGAAAAGGTACGTGGTGCCTTGAAAGCATAACAGGGGGACCTGGGTTAATAAGGGGGAGAGGAAGAGACCCCGAAGAAGGGACCCTGATGCTGTTGGGATGGGGGATGGAGAAACATTTCAGACCGAGGGAGCAAAGGGAGTGGCCAAGTGGAAGGAGGGAATATGGCACATCCAAAAACCACCTGAGAGGGAGGACACGCAGGGAGGGCAAGCAGGGAGCACAAGGAAGCTGAAGGGGTTCACAGGAGCCAGACTCTATGAGTTATATACAATGGAAGAAAATATTAACAGATTCGTATCTTTCAACTTTTAAAATCTTCGACCTTTTGCTCACATCGAGTTTGACACAAAACAAGGGCTCTAAAATGTCCTAGTGCACAGATGCTCTCAGAATGTTAAGTGGCCATTCCCTGTCCTTTCAAATGAATACTTCTAGTCACTTCAGGTAAGAGTATACCACAGAAAGAAAGCTGGGCATGGGGCTGGGGAGGCAAGACACGGGTAGACCTGGAACCTGGGTTGAAAGCTGGAACCACACAGTTGTAACTGATTGGGAAAGGAAGGAATTAATGAAAGAGGTGGGGCTAGGAAAAGAATGTGGCAGGAGGCTGTGACTCTGAGACAGGGTTGAATGGGATCGGGGGCCTGGACAGGGGTTCCTGGTGTACGGTGACAAGATAGGGTGCTTGAGCTGGGGATACAGGAAGACCCAAAAACACAGGGGCAATCTTAGCCCAGCCCTAGCCCCACACCTTCGGGGAGGTAACAAGAGTGAGACTGCAAAATTCAGTCTACTTCTGTGCTTTTTTAGGGTGTGGCTTGCTTACTTACCAAATCACACAGAAATTACTCAAGGTAAAGTGCCACAGAGTCCCCTCTCAGCAAATGAAAATACGCTTGAGGAATAAACAACACCACCACTTCCTTACGGGGCCAAAAAATATTACCTCTTTCTCTGGTTTCTTATCACTATAAACAAACTCATAATCTCTCAATAGCTGAGTATAAATGGTCTAATTAACAATCTTTTGCCCTTCAAATACTTAAGAATTCCCATGGTGACTAACCATGCATTTCTTCTACCACGTGGGTGAGCACCTATAACTAAAAGGATTCTCGTCCTCCAAAGCAGACATTAAAGTGTGACAAAGTCATCTCAGAGAAACTTGGCCCTTTTGAAATGAGATAACTAATCACCCGGTGAAAAGGCAGTCTTTTCCCGCTGGGAAGTCAGCTACGTGGTCTAGCAGAATGAAAGGCACGGACCATGGCAAATCAGGTCTGCAAAAACAGCAAACAAAACAAGCCACAGAACAATTAACACATGCGGAAAAAGCAAAACGGCACCAGCCACACAGTTGATTTGATTTTAAGAAAACTGAATCTGTGTTTCAGAAAGGAAGAAAAAAAAGTGAAAATATACAAAAGTATAAGAAAAGAAACAAAACACCCTAAAAGCACACACAACTAAAAGCCAAGTAAAACCCATACACACAGACTCCACAGACTCCACAAATTACTTTGAATTATCTACAAACTTAGGAAATGGCCCTGATACATGTATTTTATCATTCAGGAATACAGCTCATGTCTCTTCCAGAATCCCACTGCTAACAAACACAAAGCAGTGAACCATGGAGACGGCCTTCCTTTCAAAATAGGGACATAACCTATTTTCTCTAGATCAGATGTAGCTGTAACTGAGAGCCTATACATACTGCAGTAGCACAGAGAAAAGGAAATGGATGGTGAAAGCAAACTGAATTCAGTGAGCCAGCAACACTGTAACGTACATCGCTGGGAAGGGGACAGAGGTGGAGACAGACCGAAAACACACACACGCTGGCTACTTTGTTCCCTTTTAGTTTTATCAAATTGCACTATATATTGTGACTTTTACCCTAAGAAGCATGAGAAATTGACAATTAAAGGTTATCCGAATGGAACGCTGGTCTTTAGGTGTCTGGCACAAAAAGAATCAATTTTTTTCAACGAGCCTTCAAACAAAGTGTACGTGCTCTTGACATCTGCAAATGAGCTGCAGTTTCCTCTTCTTCAAAACTCAAAGCTTCTCTAAATTAAACATAAGCTTGTTTTTGGTATCTGTAAAATATATGTGGATAAAATTCAAAGTTTTAGAAAGGGAGTTGCCATAGAAACACACAACTCCCTAAAAGAGCAATCCGTCGCCTCTTAAGGGAGCCCGTCATCACAGATATTTATTCCCTGCTGCAGACAATGCATAAAGGACAGTCAGAATGCACACACTGGACAAATACACAAATTAAATAAATCAAGTACTTCAAGTGAGGGATGATGAGCCCATTTGTATGTGTGGGGTGGGGGGTGAGGTATCATGTGAGCTGAACCCTGTGGTAGAGCTGAAATGCAGGCATCGTAAAAAGATTTATTTAAAACACAGTTCTGCAACAATCTGGGCATTGCACCCAGTTATCATTATGGACTGTTTTCTGTGAATTCTTCTAAAATGTGGATGTAAGAACTAGAAGAAGCACTAACAAAAATAGCCTTATTTTTACTAGCAGAGTAGACTCACGCTAAAAATAAATTAAATAGGAATTTTATACCGCAGACTTTTCAAAATGTAGTGTCAGTATACCTAGACAAACACCACCTCTTTATTCGAAGCTTCTGTGCAGCATTCCAGAAAGGCCACCCGCTTTCCAGCCAGAGCACAGCTCTTCAGACGTGGGCTTCCTTGAGACAAAGGAATCTCATGGAGATAACATCTAAGTTGGAGTCTTGAATCAAACCACTTACTGGTCCTTAGAGAAGGATTTCTGCTCTCAGGCTTTCACCAGAAGAGGCCAAATTATCACACAGCCCTTTGACAATGGGATGGTCCTAACTGGGAGGAAACAAATATCTTTGAGGGGGCTGTGTCCCCCCAAAACCTGCGGGACATGACTTGTATGAAAAAGTGATCTTTTCTGCAGTCATATTTATCGTGATTCAGTACTAATGATTTGCAAATCATATCAATACCCCTAATAATGATACTTTTTCTAAGGAAACACAAGGATTTCATAAATGTTAAATATTTAATCCTTAGTAGGTAAACTATAGCTACGTTTAATCAAATCTTACAGATGGAAAGTCTGATACCATCACTCATGATTTGCCCCAAATCACAGACGACCAACTTCTGAATTTATTTTTAATAAATACAAACAATAAAGTACACAGGTGCTGCTTTACAAAACATCATGATTAGCACAGTTATTCAACTGATGAAAAAGTCATCTGAGGGCTGACTCAAAAATCAATCAAGTTAAATCTAGGTAACACTGGCATTATTCTAAAAAAAAGAAAAGATCAGAATTTTTAAAATCTCACCCTTCAATTGCTAGAGGTAACAGATGAAAATCCAGTAATGGTTAGTGGACCAGCGTGCCAACCACAGACAAGATGGATCACTCTGGAACCATTTGAAGACATTGTGCAACTAGGCAATGGTAACAATTAGCATCTGGGTGGGTACAGGTCTGAAAATGTGTACTGGAAGAAGTGAAGCATCTGGCCAGATAAAACTACTCTACTTAGATTTCATAGTAGGAGTACTCTGACTTCTACTCACCCTTTAAGATTCAGACCAACCAGGAGTTCCTTAGGGAAGCTTCTCTGAGCCTGGGGCTCAGCTCAGGGACGCTGCTCCAAAAGATTTCCTGAATCCCCACTACAGCACTGCCTCATTAATTTGCAGACACTGGCTTTCTCAAAACCTTCCTGATTCGATCACAAACTTCTTAAGGATAGTGACCATATCTGTCTTGCTCACCTCAGGAGCCCAGAACTGATGAAACTCAATAAATGTTTGCTGAATGAATGAATGAGTGTAGCGTGGATTTATTTACACTACCGATGCTCTTATCTATCAGAAGATTTGTTAATTTGGGGGGGTCCTGGGTGGCTCAGTAATTAAGCATCTGCCTTTGGCTCAGGGCATGAACCCAGGGTCCTGGAATCGAGCCCCGCATCGGGCTCCCTGCTCTGCTGGGAGCCTGCTTTTTCCTCTCCTGCTCCCCGTTTGTGTTGTTCCCTCTCTCGCTGGCTGTCTCTCTCTCTCTGTCAAATAAATAAATAAAATCTTTTTTTGAAGAAGAAGATTTGTTAATTTGGTGAAGATCCTGATAAAAATGATGTGGGTTAAAAGAAATAATGTTTCTTGTTATCTCAAAAAGTTCAGAGACCAGAGATCTGTCCATTAATATGGATTTTCATTACCTTAGGAGAAGAAAGCGAAGAACGATCATAGTATACTGTACTTAGAACCTGGAGGGTTAAGGAGTTAGCCACACATCACTGAAGCTGCCCATTCTTTTATTTTGAAGGAACACTGCTCTGGGCATGACAGATGAAGGTTACATAACCACAGTATACTTTTTGGCATGTTTCTTAAATCTGTAAACATGTCCAGTGCTCTGAAAGCAGATCTGTAGTTGTTTCTTTAAAAAAATAATAAAAGGGATGCCTGTGTGGCTCAGTCGGTTAAGCGTCTACCTTCGGCTCAGGTCATGATTGGAGGGTCCTGGGATGGAGCCCCATGTCGGGCTCTCTGCTCCTCGGGGAGTCTGCTTCTCCCTCTCCTCTGCCCTTCCCCCTGCTCATGCTCCCTCTCCCCCCACCAAATAAATAAATAAAATCTTCAAAAAAATCACAAAAAATAATAAAAGATCACCATGTTAGTTAAATAAAAATTACTGATATGGCCTCCAAATTCTCCTAAGTTCCTGAAAAGCTTATTTTTCTTAAGTATGCCAGTCACAAATATAGGCAGAAAGGCGCCTCTCTCTTAATGCAATCAACTTCTCTAAAGGTCCCATGTATACACACCAGGCTTTGGAAGAATTCTCTAGCGGGGATTTAAAAGGAAGTATCTGGTGGCAGCAGCAGGTCACATGGAGACCTCCAACAGATATTCTCCACCTACAAAAGAAGGGAAGGGCCTCCACCTGCAATTGTTTGGTAAACATACCACAGCGGCCTTTTTACTTCCGATATAAGTGAAAATGGCTTTTTAGTGCTATATGTTGAAAGCAACAGGTAAAGGCAATGAAGTGATGAGTATTTACAACACAGATTTAATATTTCTATACCAAAATTCCTGAGATTTTCTGCTTTAAGCAGGATCATCCTGCTTAACATCTTGTCTCACTAATTTTACTTCGCTTTTGAAAAGAGTAAAGTGTGAATGCCTAGAAGAATCCATTCACATTTTCAGGATCAGCTAAGCACCAATTTTTCAAACAGCTTTAATCTGGAGTGCTGTTTTAATAAGACTTTATAAAATTTTAAAATTGAGGGGCGCCTGGCTGGCTCTGTTGGTTAAGCGTCTGCCTTCAGCTCAAGTCATGATCTCGGGGTCCTGGGATCGAGCCTCACCTCAGGTTCTCTGCTCTGTGGGGACTCAGCTTCTCCCTCTCCCACTGTACACACTCTCACTCTCAAATAAATAAATAATCTTTAAAATGTTATAAAATTGAGTTGTTTAAAAATTTTATAAAACAAGATCAAATGTATCCACATTTAAAAAAAAGGAATACCCTCACACACAGAAAGTAATACATATTACCTAATGCAATACACATTACATAACTACATGTGAAATTACAAAAAATCTTAACCATTCATGATAAGTCAGGAATGAGCCTTTCTATACAGCTTTGTTTCCCAGAGAGCTGACGGGCTCCAGAGTTTTCTTAAAATAGAAATATCTCCAAAATGTACCATGTATCTTTGAGTCTCCATGATCAGAACCTAAGCACATAATAAACTTTTTTTCTTGACAACTTATACTTGAAAATACTGCTCATGTGTATAAGTTGAATATAGTTCAAAATGTGATACATATGTGTCATAGATGAAAATATATGTGCTGAGGACATGTCATGGAAGGATCCCATTTAACCCCCAAATCTGTCTTCTCAAAACTATTTTGATGTCAACTTCTATTTTGATCATTTGCCTCTCTTCACAGAGGTAGGGTGAGAGTTACGCAGTACAGAACGACTCTATGGGGGAGTACAGTGTGGTTTTGAAAAACTAGTTAGTGAACCAAAGGCTAAGACGTTTCCTGACAAATCGTCTTTCTGTTCTCTAAGTGGGTATCTGCTTCGATGTTGCTGTCAGCTGCCTCTGACTTTAGCGGGAGCTTCAGCCCGTAGGGGCTCCCAAGAGCTCTGGGCCACTACAGACCTCCCCAGCTTTCTCACTGGCACTAAGTTTATTCAATGGTTGCGGGAGAGGAACACCTTTGACCAGTTCACAAGGGTGGGAGTTCTCCAATGCCTCACTTCTTTTTGCTGAGGTATTCTTACAAACCGTTCGTAGAATGAAATTAGCACAATCTCTTCGAAAGGACGATCTGGTGCACTCTCTCTCTGGATATCAAAGCATAAGAAAGTACATATTCTTTGACCCAGCAAATTGCTTTCTAAGAATCTAGCCTAAGGAAATCATTGGCTATGTAAACAAAGGAGGTGTGCAAAGAGGTTGACAGTACCATTGATTATGAAAATAAAGTTCTGCGAAACTTCTAGCCATCTAGGGGATTGGTTAATAAAATAATAGAGTCAAACAACAGCAAACTATTCTTCTATTAAAAATGTAAAATAATGATGTAGACCTACATTAATTAAAACACAAAGATTGGGGGCGCCTGGGTGGCACAGCGGTTAAGCGTCTGCCTTCGGCTCAGGGCGTGATCCCGGCGTTATGGGATCGAGCCCCACATCAGGCTCCTCTTCTGGGAGCCTGCTTCTTCCTCTCCCACTCCCCCTGCTTGTGTTCCCTCTCTCGCTGGCTGTCTCTATCTCTGTCAAATAAATAAATAAAATCTTAAAAAAAAAAAACCACAAAGATTGGGGTGCCTGGGTGGCTCAGTTGGTTAAGCATCTGCCTTCAGCTCAGGTCACGATCCCAGGGTCGTGGGATTGAGCCCCACGCTGGGCTCCCCCCTCAGCGGGAAGCCTGCTTCTCCCTCTCCCTCTGCCTGCCACTGCGCCTGCTTGTGCTTGCGCTCTCTCTGTCAAATAAATAAATAAAATCTTAAAAAAAATAAAACACAAAGATTTCCACCATATATTGTTAAGTGAAAAATAAAGGGTTTCAAAAATACATATGGTATACATAGGAAAAATTCTGGAAGGATATTATAGGATATTAGAGATTCCCAAACAATTCTGGAAGCTATTACAGGCTCAGTAATTTTTTTGACAGTGCCTCCAGGCCAAAACAAATATCTAACAGTGTTGTCCATTAAGTAGTTAGGTCCAAACAACTTAAGTATTTATGTCTTAATGACTTAGTAGCCATTTGAAAAAAAGTTACAAACATAAATTAGAAGAAAAGTATTATTTTTTCCTTCTTAAATAACCTCCTAATAACTTATTAATAGAATGTGTGCACCTGTTGGGCAATGCATAACTTCAGATCTTGGAATCAGATTGAACACCATTTCCCTTGTTTCCTGTTTCCTGTTGGTTTTCACATCGTACTCACTTCTGATCATTAAAAACTCAGCAACCATTGAAAACCCACTTTTGCAAAGATGTGATGTCATCAAAAGGAATGTAGTATGATCTTAATGTTGAAACTGTGAATTAGCTCCAATGGTGTTGGGCAGATGTGTTTTCCTTGATGGAAAATAACCTGCAGCAACCTCATGAATTTGCTGTGGTGCCCCAGAGCACCCTGGCATGCAGCTTGGGAACTACAGATATATAACAATATTAACAGCTGCTTTCTCTCGGGTTACGGGTGATTAAAAAAAAAAAAAGATTTTTCTGAACCTTTTCCCAATAAACATCTGTTACTTTTTACAGTGAGAAAAACCATTAAAATGATTTACATATTTTTAGAAAATTTTTTCCCCTTTGGTTTAAGCACCAAACATTTATCTCTTACTATTCTGGAGGCTGAGAATTCCAAGATCAATGCCCAGCTGGTTAGGTATCTGGTGAGAAGCCCTTCCTGGTTTGTACATGGCTGTCTCTCCTCATTGTGAAAAGTTTTTTGTCCTAAAGAAAGATGGATATTCTGTTCTCCTCAATTTTTTACTTTTAGAAAAGTCTAGGCATAAACATTGGAAATTTGACTAAGTCTTGATTGGAAATAACCTAGGTGTCCGTTAATGGATGAATGGATGAAGAAGATATGGTGTGTGTGTGTGTGTGTGTGTGTGTGTGTGTATAATGAGTATTACTCAGCTGTAAAAAGATGGAAATCTTGCCATTTGAGACAACATGGATAGACCTTGAAGGCTTTATGCTAAGTGAAATAAGTTAGACAGAGAAAGACAAATACTATATGATTTGACTGATATGTATATCTAAAAAACAAAACAAATGAATAAACAAAACAAAACTCATAGATACAGAGAACAGACTGGTGATTATCAGAGGGAAGGGACTGGAGGGTAGGTGAAAAGGGTGAAGGGGGTCAGTTACATGGTGACAAATGGTGACTAGACTTACTGTGGTGACCACTTTGTAGTGTATATAAAAATTGAATTATTTTGTTGTACATTTGAAACTAATATGCTATATACCAATTTTACCTCAATAAAAGAACACACACGGTATGTATAACAAGACAAGACCTTAAAAGAAAACGGAAAATCCTGGATGACACCTTAATGACAGAAAACTCACTCCTGAATAACCTTCTGCAATAACCCTTACTATTCTGCACCCTTCCCTGATACTTACACAGATAGGATCGATGAGGTCACTGGTGTGAGGACACTGACCTAGACATTCACCCTACTTCCTGCAGGCAGTCACTACAGTTGTTTAACAACTGACTCTCTGTCCTCAGCTGATGCGCCTACAACAGAACATGGTCGTGCCCTTGTGGGAACGGAGCTGCAAATGGTCCTTTGCTCTTGGTCTACAGAGCTTCAGTCTCCGGATTAATGGTGCTCCTTTAAAAATACTGCCTGCTGCTACTCACCCCGGTATCCGCTGCCACTGTCTTTAAAGGTCTCTACTACTCTCTTTTTTCCCTTCTGGTTACTTCTGCCCTGTTTGTCAGTTTTTGCACTAAAGAAATGAATGGCCTTTTATAACTTCACCAATTGGTACTTTCAGAACCAACTGAGTAGTATAACAGATATTTGGCTTCCTTTGTAATTAGTTGTTGGTGAATGTTTTGTTTGTTTTATCCCTTATGGGGGTTGGTGGGGACAAAGGAAAATTTTCCAGTTCAAAACTATTTTTAAAACTGAAGTATTTTTAAAGTTTTGGTGTTGATGTTTCATTGTAGTCAATATTTTCTAATCATTTATTTTCTTACTAAAGTGCCCATGGAATTATTTAAAAAATAACTTATTTTTGTAATCTAGGAATGTCTATAAATGTATATGTCAATTTCAACTTAACCTTTACAAATTTAAGTTAGATTAACAATGCTGCAGAATGTTTAAAGTAAATTTTTGCATGAACTTTAATTAGAATGGTCCTAATAGTCTTAAATATAGTCTTTCAAAAATGAATAAGATCTTCCAATCCTCCTTTACCTGCCTAATTACTCCCTACAGCACTTACCACCTTTAAACATACTACATACTTTGCCTATTTATCTTGTTAATTGTTTCTCTCTCCTCCAACTAGATATAAGCTCAACAAGGATGGAGGGGCTCAACAAGTACTTGCTGAAAAGTAAGTGAATGAGTGACTAATTCTTTTTTTTTTTTTAAGGGTTTATTTATTCATTTGAGAGAGGGAGCAAGCACAAGCAGGAGGGCAGAGGGAGAGGGACAGAGAATCTCAAGCAGACTTGGTGCTGAGCACGGAGCCCAACGCAGGGCTTGATCTCACAACCCTGAGATTAGGAGCTGAGTCCAAACCAAGAGTCAGGCACTTAACTGTCTGCACCACCCAGGCACCCCATGAATGACTAATTCTTAAAGACCTTTCATAATTCCATTTTAGGGGGCCACAGATGAGAAAAATCTTTCTTAAATGAGCATAAATGTTTATACAAACCAACCACTGGTTTTTCTTGTAAGTGAAAATCAGAGTTAAAAGTCAACTTTTGAATACAGTAAAATCCACAAATTACAAGGACCTAACCAATTTTTTTCCTAAAGTTTTTATTTATTTATTTATTTATTTATTTATTTATTTATTTATTTATTTGAGAGAGAGAAAGTTGAGGGGGGGAGCAGTGGAAGAGGGACAAGCAGACTCCACGCTGAGTGTGGAGCCTGACACAGGGCTCGATCTCATGATCCTGAGATTATGACCTGAGCCGAAACCAAGAGTTAGATGCTCAACTGACTGAGCCACCCAGGCGTCCTAAGATCTAGCCAATTTTTTATTGCTTCCCTGTGTGAAATATTTTAACTTTCAAGTAAAGAAAACATCTGATTGTCAAAGTATGGCAAATCCGTGTTAGAACACCTAAAAATGCTGATGTGAGCATTAAAAATGTTAAAAAAAAAATCATAGCTGGGACACCTGGGTGGCACAGTTAGGTAAGTGGCTGACTCTTGGTTTCAGCTCAGGTCGTGATCTCAGGGTCATGAGATCCAGCCCTGCACTGGGCTCTACATTCAGCATGGAGTCTGCTTAAGACTCTTTCTCCCTATGCCCCTCCCCACTGCCCTCTCTCCCCAAAAATAAATAAATCTTTCAAAAAAACATGGTTAAACTTTGAGACAGTAATAGTAATTGTTAAATGTCAAAAATGATGAAAAGACTAGAAGCTAGTTAGATATGTATCCTGGAGACATAAGCCAATCCCTGGTCGGGGTTTTAAGAGACAAAAAGTCTATGGGACAGAAAACAAACCTAATGCTCACACCCCTGAAAGGTAAAAATCCTCAGTGGGGTAAGTTTAAAAAAAAAATCTCTCAGGAACAGAAGGAAGAAAGAATAAGCCTTAGTAATAGGAGGAGAAGGGACAAAGGACAAAGTTTCCTCAGAAAACTCCAAGCCCACTCTTGCACTGCTTGGGATCAGAACTTGCGTCCTATCCTAAACAGGAACATTTAGGGTAAAAATTGTCCTAGGGTGGCAATGCCTTCAAACACGACAGAAGCAAATGCAAAGCTCTCTAGAATAATGAACTTTAAATCCAAGTGTCAAAAGGATTTTCATAGAGTTCCAAGTAATTGAGTTCACAATCTGAAATCACAAAACACACAAATAAGAAAGCTGTCATGAACAAGATTAAGGGGAAACAAACCACAGGGTCGAACCATCAAAGGCTGCAGACATTGGACATATCTGATGCCGAATATAAAACAGTTATGTTTAAAGTCTATAAAGAAACAAAGGATCTTAAAATATGAAAAAAGGAATAAGATGCCAAACATGCCTAGGCAGATTTGAGAAAGAACCTAAAATAACTTCTAGAAATGAAATACAACAATTGTAATTAGACATTCAAGGGGTGAGTCCAATTCCGTATTAGATACAGCTGAAAAGGAATTAATGATTTGGTAGACAGATTTAAAGAAACTATACATAATCTTGTACAGAGATAGAGAAAAGATGAAAATATGAAAGAAAGATTAAAAGTTATGGAGCATGGAGTATGAACAAAATACAGAGAATGAGGGAAAGGCAGCCTTAGGAGTGATTATACTTTTGTTTACCTGAGACTAATAGTGTATGTCAACTATACCTCAATGAATAATAATAATAAAACAAACTTTGCCTGAAAAAGAAAAAAAAATGAGTATAATTAAGACTTTTCAGAACTATCAATCAGTAAATTCAGGAAGCCAAAGGAATCCAAGGGTGATTAAAAAAAAAAATCCTCACCCAAGTAAAGCCTGGTAAAAACTCCAGAACACCATCATCAAAAAAGATCTTCAGAACAGCCAGAGAAAATAGCAGGTTACCTACAAGTGAGCGATAATTACACCGAGAATTGATCTCTCAATAGGAGAAGAGAAATCTGGGGAAGATGTATTTACAACAGAGAGAGAAAATAATACTAAACATGGAACTGTATACTCAGCAAAACTACCTTTCATAAAAAAGGCAAATAAAGGCATTTTCAGTCTAACAAAAAATAGGGTTTATTTTCAAAGAACATTCATTATAAGAACTTTTAAATGACATAGTTCAGAGAAAAGCAAGAGATCTGAGGGAAAGAGGGAATGGTGAGCAAAAAAAATAGTAAACATATGACTAAACTGAAATAAATATGGACTGTATAAAACAAATGCTGACTGTATGCAAATTGTAATAACGTCTGATACAAAATGAGGGTAAAGGGGCACCTGGTGGCTCAGTCGGTTCGGTGTCTGCCTTCGGCTCAGGTCATGATCCTGGCGTCAGGCTCCCTGCTCAGCCGCGAGTCTGCTTCACCCTCTCCCTCTGCTGCCCCCCTGCTCATGCTCTCTCTTTTCCTTTCTCTCTCTCTCAAATAAATAAAATCTTTTAAAAATGAGGATAAAATTGAAAACTGGATAACAATAGCACTTTAGGTTTAAAAAGAATGATCAGAATTAAAGAATTCTAAGATTCCTGAATCATTTGGGAGAAGAGGGAAGATAGTGTGTAGTGTAAGACTTGATTAAGTTAAACAGGATGCTAACAACTCGAGGGGAAGCACTGAAAGAGAATATAGTGTGTACAACTGTCAAACTAGTAGAAGAAATAACATGGAATTACAAAAACCAAAACAAAGCAAATCTTGTCTAACCCAAACGAAGGCAATAAATAAAAAATAAAGCACAGGAAAAGTAGGGCAAATAGAAAGCAAAAAAGACGGTCAAAATGAATGCAAATGCATGATTATTTTGTGTTTGACTGAAAATGCAAATGTAATTGATACAATCTACTAAACAACAGAAATGTAGTATATTTCCTGGTTAAAAGACAAAGACTGTCTGATTGAATTAAAAAACAGAAAACATGTTCACATAAGCACTTGAATGTGAATGTTCATAACAACTTTATTTATAACAGCCCCAGACTGGAAAAACCCGAATGTCCAACTGGTGAATGATGAAACAAACTGTGGTATATCCATGTGATGGAATGATACTCAAAAATAAAAAGGAATCAAAGACTGATACATGTTACAACATGGATGAATATCAAAAGCATGATGGTAAATGAAAGAAGTCAAACACCAAGGACTATCTACTGTATAATCCCATTTATATGACATTCTAGAGAAGATAATACTCTAGTGATAAAAGCAGCTCAGTGGTTTCTTGGGGCCCGAGGTGAGGGAAAGAACCTGACTGCAAAAGGGCATGAGGAGCTTTCTGGTGTGATGGAAATGATCTGTATCTTTATTGTGGTGGTGGTTACATGACTGTATACACTTGTCAAAATTCATCAAACTGTACACTTAAAATGTGTGAGTTTTTACTGTATATAAATTATACCTTAATAAAGCTAATAGAACAAAATCCAGTTACAGGATTTACAAAAGACAGATCTAAAAACCTTTTGTGTCCTTGAAAAAAGCAAACTGGAAAAAAATATTACTAGGCAAATACTAATCCAGAAATCTGGTTTAGCTGAATTAAACCCATACAAAATTAATTTTAGGCAAAGAAATTAAATGGGTCATGACATATTCATAAATATATTTCATTCACCAGGAAGATATAATAATAATATATGTCTCACAACATCTTCAAAACACATAAAACTAAAATTCACAGAACCCCAAGGAAAAACTAAACAGAGGACAATTTTATTTGTAAATATAAATGCAAAAATCTTGAACAAAATATTAGTAATTGAAATCTAGTAATTTATAAAGAAAAATAACACATCTAAGTTTGAGTTATTCCCATAATGCAAGGTTGTTTTAATATCAATTATTCATCACATTAGCAGATGAAAGAAGTAGAAAACACATGATTATCTCAAAGGATGCAGGAAAAAGCATTCAAGAAAATATAGCAACTAGTCATGATTAAAACTCCTAGTAAACAAGGAACAGAAAGAAACTTCTTCAACTGCGTAAAGAATACCACAAAATAATCCGATAGCAAACATCATACTCAAAGGTAAAGCTTTTAAGTTATTGCCTATAAAGTCAATGAAAAGATACAATTTGCCATTACCCCTTCTCCTTACAGTGAAGATTCGAGCCAGCTCAATAAAATGAGTAAAAGGAATTAACATTATACAAATTGGAAAGGAAAAAAAGAAACCCAAAGGTATCATTTCTTATTGATGATATAAATCTAAATAGAAAACCCTAAAGAATTTACAAGTTATTTTTATTTTAATTTTATTTTTTAAAAAAATTATTTAGGGGTGCCTGGGTGGCTCAGATGGCTAAGTGTCTGCCTTCAGCTCAGGTCTTGATCTCTGGGTCTTGGGATCGAGCCCCATGTTGGGTGCCCGGCTCAGCGAGGTGTCTGCTTCTCCCTCTCCCTCTGTCTCTTCCCACTGCTCGTGTTCTCTCTCTCACAAATGAATAGATAAAATCTTAAAAAAAGAGAGATTTATTTATTTATTGGAGTCAGAGAGGAGCAGAGGAAAAGGGAGAAAGAAACTCAAGCCGACTCTGTGCTGAACATGGAGCCCAAAGCGGGGCTCCATCTCACAACCCTGAGATTAGACCTGAGCTGAAACCAAGAGTTGGATGTTCAACTGACTATAACACCGAGGTGCTCCTATAAATTATTTTTATTAATAAGGAAGCCAATAAGGTTACCATATACATGATAAAATTCAGGGCCCTTCAACAGTGAAATGACTAAATAAATTATAGTATAATAAGTATAATAAAATAGAATACAATAATAAAAATGAATGAACTAAGTTATACACATCAATATGGATGAACCTCAGAACATAATGTTTTGGCAGGAGCAGGTCACAAAATAGTGAGTATAATTCTATTTACATAAAGGTTAAAATAATATTGCATATTATTTAGGGATATATACATATGTAGTAAAACTAAGCAAAGGCAAGTGAGTGATCATCTCAAAATCCAGGGACGTAGCTGAGGAGAGGAGAATGTGATCTAGAAGAGAGTTACATCTGAGTCTCAAGACTAGTGATAAGGTCCTTGAGTAGAAGAAATGAGGATGCCTCCTTACTTTATTGTTTAAAATGTGCCAAAAAGCTGTATATTTCCTTCTGTATGAATGGTATACTTTTTAATTTAAAGAAGTAAATGAACCTTGTCAAACTTTGTCAAAATGTGTACTTTAACGTATTGTAATAATGATGTTTGTGGGTGGCTCAGTTGGTCATCTGCCTTCGGCTCAGGTCATGGTTCTGGGGTCCTGGGATCGAGCCCCACGTTGGGCTCCCTGCTCAGTGGGGAGCCTGCTTCTCCCTCTCCTCCCCACTTGTGCTCTCTCTTTTGCTATCTCTCGCTCTCTTAAATAAATAAATAAAATCTTTAAAAAAATAAAGTATTGTAATACTATTTCAAGTTGGAAAACACAAGCATTTAGGAAGTAATTTTTCTATATCTAAATTTTAAGATTAATATTTATTTATTATTTTTACTCATTATAGAAAAGCTTAGAGTCTTCATTCATACAATGATTTTCCTAATACATTAAAATCATAAGAAACTCTCTTGGTAGGGTTTTTATTTTCTGGATTAGCTATTTTATTTTTATTTTTCATTGAGGTATAATTGACATACATTATGTTAGTTTCAGGTATACAATGTAATGTTTTGATATTTGTATATATTGTGAAGTGATCACCGTTCTCTTGATAGGTTTTAAAGGTATATAGCAAAGTCACTGTTTTCATAACTGCCTGCATTAGACAAAAGAAAAACAACAGAAGAACAAATGATAAGGACAGAACAGTCACTAAGAAATGCCCCAAAGCTTGAATTCTTACATTAAAAACAACTTCTCAGTGGAAAGACCTAATCCCTTTGTTTATTTTTTTAAAAGATTTTATTTATTTATTTGAGAGAGAGTGAGCAAGCGAGTGAGGATGAGTTGGGGGCAGAGGCAGAGGGAGAGAGAGAAGCGGGCTTCCCATTGAACAGGGAGCCCGATGCAGGGCTCGATCCCAGGACTCTGGGATCATGACTTGAGCCAAAGGCAGACACCTAACCGACTGAGCCACCCAGGTGCCCTGTAATCCCTTTTTGTTCAAAAGGTAATTCTTGGAAAGAGCAATTTTGCTCAGGCAAAAATGATGGGCTGATCAATGTCAGCAAAAGTTGAAAATATTTTCCTTTCTCATAAAACGTTTTAAAGTTGCCAGTATAACTAAAACGATATTGATGATCCAGCCATCTGGATACCCTACCCCAAATATCTCAAATGGTACACATTACCTACCCTCCAAATCAGTCTTGGGTGGCAGGGTCCAGTCACCCAAGCCGGTCCCAATGCTCTCATTATCTTACAGCAGCCCTCATGCTTCCTCTCCTCCAATACATCTTCCACTTGTCCACAGAGCAATCTTTACAGAACGTAAGGATTACATTATTTTCCAGCTTAAGAATCTTTCAGTATTGACCCGTCCTCACAGAGAGTAGCTTCCAAGCCATTTAGAATACAGCCCCCTTTCTAGCTCTTCTGTGTGTACGCTGTAGACCAGAGCACTGCAAACTGCGCCTCTATGTTAATATTAACATGTTAATGTTAAATTATGATTCCATGGGTCCATACATTCGCATACTGCATGCTCTCTTCTCTTCTTGAAAAATTCCTGCCGGCCTCAAAATTATGATTCGTCTTCAAAACTCTGTGAAACATCTCCATTCTGAAGGCTTCCCAAATCACTCTAGTCTGCACTCCTTACATACCACCTCATTGCTATCATTTCACTGAGCGCACCCTGCTTCATTCATCTGTATTTATCTGTACGTCTGTCTTGCTAACTACACTGCAGGCTGCTTGAGTGCGGGGATGGTATCTTATTTTCCTTTATGTCTCCAGTGTGCATAGCACAGCAGCTGGCCCATAAAGAGCTAACATCTATTGAGCACCCACTGTATGCTAAGCTATGTACCAGACTTTTCACGTTATCACCCTGAATTCTCACAACAATTCAATGAACTATCTATCATTATCCTTTTTCAGCAAAGAAGTCAACTGAGATTTAGAGGTTAACATCCCAGGATCTTTCAGTTAGTAAGTGATGGAATTCCAATTAGAACTTGGGTCTATTGGACTCCACAGCCTACCTTAACATCTTGTATCTCTGGTGAAATGTAATGCATGATATGTGAAACAGGTCATGTGAAAGCTCACCAACTTAGGCTCTGGGTTAGAAGCTGTAAAGTTTACGCAGAGTATTGGAGGAGTCATCAGAACCCCACAATTCTCGGGGCACCTGGGTGTCTCAGTTGTTAAGCCTCTGCCTTCGGCTCAGGGCGTGATCCCGGCATTCTGGGATCGAGCCCTGCATCAGGCTCCTCCGCTGGAAGCCTGCTTCTTCCTCTCCCACTCCCCCTGCTTGTGTTCCCTCTCTCGCTGGCTGTCTCTCTGTCAAATAAGTAAATAAAATCTTAAAAAAAAAAAAAAAAACCCACAATTCTCTGCTTCTACCACTGATTAACGGTAACTCAGAGCTGTCCCAGGCTTTCTCTGGACCTCACTTTCTTCACTGGAGGGGATTCCACACTTCACGGATTTCACATCACATTCTCACAACACTCTAAAGTGGATGAGAAAGTCTTCTGGATCATAAATCTAAGTATTCTTTCTAGTTACTGGCCTTGAAACACCTCTTCTTTTACCGAAAAGCTGTTCCTGTAGAAAGAATGCCAGAAGCCATTTTGGATAGGGTCAGGAAAACGTCCACTTTTGTTCTCAGCCCAGAGCAGACACCTGTACTCTCCCTTTCCCAGGCACCATGGACCGGAGTAGTAACATGCCAGCATGCAGCTGGCCAAAGATACACTTTCTGTAACGACTCTGCACAGATGAGAAAATGAACCACCTTGTGTTTGAATAATGTGCAGGGTGTGATACCAACAGAACCTCCACCCTCCTTCCTGGGGAAATGCAAAGTTAGCTGTGGCCTTTTCACAAACCTTGAAGAGGATGAAATGTCAGCTGCAGCTCTGAATTTCCTGGCTTCATTCCACTTACCTCACCACCTTACTATTATCTAAAATGACATGCTAGATATTAACATACTACATTTAAACATCGTCCCTCAATCAGACATCACGTTACAAACACACACTACATTCTACAGCTGTTCCTGCTAGAAACAAAAAGCTTCTTAACATTGTTGAAAGGAAAAAAATCTGTTTGTTCCCAGATGTCTCCCGAGCCATATTTTGGGGGGCTTGTCTATTGGCTAGTTAGTAAAAGCTAGCTACACCTGTCACTCCTATTTACACACACTATCGGTTTTAAGTAACTACTCCTTCCCATCTCCCAAAAAAGACAGCTAAGAAAACAATGTTCACTTGGAGGAAGAGAAACTAAAATTCTTTTTGCTCTTCCTCTCAATCAAACCCTTGCAGGAACAAAAGTATTCACTGTGGTTTATACAGTTGTCACTCAAAAAATGGTACCTAGAAAGGCCATGAGCCTTCCTATAATTTCACTTCTTTTTTTTTTTTTTTTAAAGATTTTATTTATTTATCTGACAGAGATAGAGACAGCCAGCGAGAGAGGGAACACAAGCAGGGGGAGTAGGAGAGGAAGAAGCAGGCTCATAGCGGAGGAGCCTGATGTGGGGCTCGATCCCACAACGCCGGGATCATGCCCTGAGCCGAAGGCAGACGCTTTCACCGCTGTGCCACCCAGGCGCCCCCTTATAATTTCACTTCTACTTAAGGAGTTACACTTTACCAATACTTGATTTGAGCACAAAATGCAGAGCTGCTGACTGGCATCCTGGCAATGGTATGGATATTTAAAAAAATATATATATCCCACCCCTTGTGTTCCTGGGAGACATTGTTAAACTCTAATATGTTTCTATAAGCAGGGTCAGCCTGGCTTCATGGCAGGGCTGGACCACAGATGCCCATGCATGTACCAAGCCCTGTTCAGAGCTACATGCTGTGATATGTGGTGTACATTTACAGTTCCTAAAATAGCCTTAGGAGGTAGGTATATTCTCCCCTATTATACAGATAGGTAAACTGAGTGCTATGTGAAGTTCCCCAAATCACAGTCAGTTCAGTTTGCAAAACTGGAATTTGAACAGTCAGACTCAGAATATGTAACACAGAAGTTAAGAGCACCAAGGAAACAATGTTCATTCGTTCACAACCCTTGAAATACACTCTATTGTGTGCTAATTTTTCTTAAATATCAGGAGAAATTGATCATTGATGAAATGTACCCATCAAATCTTAATAAACATTTCAATGATCAAACAAGTAAACCTAAACTAAAATCAAGACATTACGAATGTCCAAAAAATAATAAAACTATGTCCCTCAAAAGAGCCTGCGGGTGCAAATATTTAGGAAAATAAATATATTTCAACTACTGCCCTCTCCTGGTGGCATAACTAACCAAAGGTATGTATCCTTTTCTTAATTCAATCAACTTAGAAGATTTTTATCTGACTGATTTATCAAAACCAAAAATGTAGGTAAAGAAAGAATGTAAGGCGCTTTTTCAAGATGGGACTTTGTTCTAGACTGTAGTCAAGAACTTTCTACCTGGGTAACTCTGAGAAACCACTTCTCTAACCCTCTATTTTCTCATCAATAAAGTGGGAACAATAATATCTCCTCTGTCCACTTGAAAGGTCATCGTGAGCATCAAATAAGATAATGCATGTGAATTTTCAAATACACTTGGTCCTCGAACAACACGGGTTTGAACTGTGTGGGTCTGTTTATGCATGCATAAATACACTACTGTAAATGTGTCTGCTCTTCCTTAGGATTTTCTTAGTGAGACTTTCTCTTCTCTGGCTTACTTTATTATAAGAATATAGCACATAATATACAGAACATACAAAATATGTGTTTGTCAACTGTTTATGTTACTGGTAAGGCTTCCAATTAACAGCAGACTATTAGTATAAGTTTTTGGTGAATCAAAAGTTACACATGGATTTTTGACTGCATGGGGGAGAGGTTGGCACCCCTAATCCCCATGATGTCCAAATGTCAACTGTACTCTAACTGTATAATCTTAGGAATTTTAAAAATTAATCTACTAAAGCCATTTACAGCCACATTCATTAAAATTAAAATTACATTGGGATGCCTGGGTGCTCAGTTGGTTAAGTATCTGACTCTTGATTTTGGCTCAGGTCATGGATATCAGGGTTGTGGGATCGAGCCCATATCAGGCTCCGCACTGGGCATGGAGCCTGCTTAAGATTCTCTCTCTCTCCCTCTCCCCACTCCTCTAAAAAAATAAATTGAAATTACATCTACTCTTTAATCCTGAAGTTCCAGTCCTTGGAACCAAAGCTAAGAATTACCAGTACTTGTTTGCAAGGACACGTACGAAGATGTTTATGACTATGATGTTGACAATGGAAAAAAAAACAACCAAGGTAAACACTGTTCAATAAACTAAGAGATAAATTATAATAATTATTCTATAGAAAAGTATGAAGCCACTAAAAACAATGAACTAGAGCTTTGCTAGTTGAATCAAGAGATTTCAGCAAGGTTTTTTAAGGAATGCAAGATATAAAAAGAAATGTAATAGAGTGCATTTTTAAACTTTAGTAATTTCAGAAGTATAAACGTTATATATTTACAAAAACAACATTTGAGAGGTTAATCAACGAACAATTAAAAATGTTGATGTTTCTTATTAAAATTCAACATAACAGAAGCTGCTGTACACAAAAACTTAACAAAATGTGCCATTTGGGGCGCCTGCGTGGCGTAGTCGTTAAGCGTCTGCCTTCGGCTCAGGGAGTGATCCCAGGGTGCTGGGATCGAGCCCCACATCAGGCTCCTCCACTAGGAACCTGCTTCTTCCTCTCCCACTCCCCCTGCTGTGTTCCCTCTCTCACTGGCTGTCTCTCTCTCTCTGTCAAATAAATAAATAAAATCTTTAAAAAAAAATGTGCCATTAAAAATTGACAAAAGTATTAAATAAGTGTAAAATAAATACAAATAATTAAATATTCAAGTGTTTCTTTCGTAAGTGTATAGCAACTATGACTCTGAAGTTACTAACTTAAAACTGCACTGATGCTTTGAGAATACCCCATTTAACATGTTCTCATTTTTATAAAACAAAATAACAATCTCTGCCTCCCCCTCACTTGTGCGCTAGGGTGTACGTGTGTATCGTGTTTATAGGATTCTACACTTATATAATTGATTATATAAAAATGGGAAAAATATGGAAGGCTACTTGGGCAGTTAGAGTGAGAAAAGGGAGGAAAAAAAGGAAAGTGATCCAGGCAAAAAGGGAAAAGTTTAAAAAAAAAGGGGGGGGTAGGAGAACTAAAAGTGTATATGCTATCATCACACTTATGCACTTATTGAAAATCACTTGTATTATATAGATATATATAATTACATTTTTTTTTTTTTTTTTTTAGAAAGGAAAGAAACTTGCCCCATGTCCCACACTAAGTAAACACGAGGAGAGCCAGAACTTGTACCTAAGTTTCTCTGACCATGAGCCTGGGCTTTGAACCACTCTAACCCCAACAGCTAGCAGGGCATTTACACTCTGAACTACCATGACTGTGGACCACAGTGGCAAGATTCACTAGGCCTGTGGTTGGCAGCTTTAAGATGGGGCTCCAGACCATGACTCATGGACCTCTGGAGCTCTTTTCAAAACAACTGTTTGTCCTTCAAACTTCTCATTTCCAGTACAGCATGGTTGACACTGTAGACAGAGCCTCATCACAAGTCTTTTGGTTGATGCTGATAACAGTCCTCTGTTTCACAGATATATAATTTTAATCACCGTTGCTATGAAATTCTTAGGGATCTGTTCATCTCTGAGTCAAAGACACCTTTTTCCCCCCATCTTAAATAAGCTAAAGGTGGAAACATGTTGACAATCTCTAAATAAGCAATGCACTTCCTTCCTCTAGGCCTGTCACACACCATTCCCTCCACCTGGAATGCCCTTCCTCTTTTTCCTCTGCCTGGGAAACTCCTCTGCATTTTTTGAGATGTAGCTCAAATGCTCCTTCTCCATCAAGGTTCTTGTGTCTTTCCCATGCAGAACTGCTTCACCCCCTGTACACCCACACTGGTCAGGAGAGGCATCTCTCAGCAGTTCTTAGCTCTACTTTAATTATGGGGTTAGATGCTGACTTTCCCATTGGAGTGCAGTGTCTCATTTATCTCTGCGCCACTTCTCACCCTCATTCACCTTGCCCTAGGGTCTAGCGTGGCGCTTGGCACATCGAAAGCCTTCAATAAAATAGTGGTTCCGTGAAACTTTCAGATTGAGAGCTTATTACTTCACAAGGTGAATAAATATTAGGTCCAAGACATAGGCAAATCACAGGGCAAAGAATCCCTTGCCTTTAAATAACATCTAACAAAATCTCTACTAGGAAAGATGATAAAACTCACACAGGTGTATCTTCATTCTTGCCTTTTCCCAACTCAGCAAAAGCAGGACCACCTACCCAAAGTTCCCCAAATCCTTTCATATGTTGGCTTTAGGTGTGAAACTGCACCTGGAATACAAGTGTGTGTGTGTGTGTGTGTGTGTGTGCACGCAGGTGTATGTATTCATATGTATAGAACGCCTCTTCACCAATTCAGACCAACATTTACCTCCTAAGTGGGAGATTATTACTTTTAAAAAAATTTTTTTAAGTCGTCTTTACACCCAGTGTGGGGCTCGAACTCACAATCCCAAGATCAAGAGTAGCACGCTATACTAAGCCAGCCAAGTGCCCCCAAAGTGTGAGATTATGTACAGAAATGACAATGGCTGACATTTGTATAGCACTTTGAATGTATTTGCTTTCAGAGACATCATCTGATCTGTGGTATGGAGGAAATAGCAAATCAATTAATGGATGTATGTTTATGTTGATACTGATTCTGCAGCAAATCATCACGTTGAGTTTGTGTCTTGATCACAAGTCCGTACCTGACAGTGGTGACTGTAAGTCCCTGCTGCAAGAAGCAAGATCTGTGAAATTCGAACACACCTAGCAATGCTTATCTCTCTTATTACATGGCATAGACTTACGCAAGCCAGAAAGTTTTAATAAAAACAAATAATTCTTGTCCATAAAAGTGAACAGTATCCCAGTGAAGAAAATGGTCATTCATTTGTTCCTACTGCCATCACTGAAAGCAGGAAAAACATTTGGTTAATCCATTTTCAGTCATTCTTAGATTTGAGGAGGGTAAGTTCAAACGAAGGAAACTGATGTAGTGAAGTTAACTGATTCTACTCCACAATTCATCCTGACCAGCTCCCGGGGCTCTGTGAGCTGCCTGTAATCAAGGATGTTTGGCTGAGTTGTGCTAGCTGTCAAGGTTTACTAAGCCAAACTAGTTATTGAGTGATGGCTAGGTTTCATTCCACGTCTTCACATCACCCGTGAAGCAATTAAGCCTGTACCTCACGGTCTCCCACAGGAGTTGCAAAGGTGCCTTCATCTCCTGAGAAACTAAATTCAGTGTGGTCTGAGGGAAAACAAACTATTTTAATCGTGAGAGGTGGCAAAAGATGCCTTCTTGCAGTGTCTATGTTGGGAGAGGAATGTTGCCAATTTCTTTTTTTCCCCCCCATGTAACTTGTATAGCTGTTTCTTCTCTTTTTACCTTTCTGAAATTATAAATGGCTCTTATGAGTTGTTTATATGAAACCAAGTACCCTGACCCACAGGCAAGGTATTCTTGGAACTGCTGAAACAGCAAGCAAGATAATGATATCATTTTAGAAAGTGCCAGGCAAGAAAGCTCTGATTAACCACTGAAACATGCTCAGTGGAGATATTTGTAAATAGAACGAATGTCACTTTAACATCTCCTCTTTATCTGGGCTCCCCCTTCCTGGTATGCTGCTATTGTGAATGTTTCCTCTTTCGATTCCTGCATATAAGGAAGGTTGTTTGATGTAAGGGAGTAAAAGTCTTTTCTGGAGGAAAAAAAGGTGAGTGTTCGCAGAGATAATGGAAAGATTTTGAACCTCATCCAATATTCATAGGCAATCTTACTACTTTGCATAACCTCCCTCCATCTGCCTCCTCTTATTCCCTCCCTGCTACTTAGCCAGACCGGGCTTTCTCTTCTGAGGCTCATTCTCCACAAGCAACACAAGAGCTCTGAAGAAGAGCAGGCTTGTGGGGGAAAGTGGAAGGGCCAGAGGAAGTTTTCTGAAAGGGATGACTGTAGGGACCCTGAAGCAACTCTTCCTAATGCAAGGGGTGAACCCCAGCCCAGGGGACACATCCATCCTCTGGGAGGTGGGAACTGGTCTCTGTCACTCCTTAGAAACCCCTTCAGACTCCATCTGCTTCCAAGGTGCTTCGAGAAGCATCATCTTAAGCTTAAAGGCGTATGGACTCAAGCAGTTGTTTATGGTATGACTAAGGGGGTGGCAAAGAGAGAGTTAGTGATTTTTACAAGTGGACCCCAATCCTTTCGCGGTGCTTGGGCCATATGCCTCTTTTCACCTGTGTGCGTGAATAGAAACACCCAGAGAATTAGTGGGTGTGTTAGTTCTGTGGTTGGTGGCACTACAGGGTGAGCTCCTCAGAGATCGAAGGAGTTAAGAGTACCCAATTAGCTACCAGAAGCTGAATGTCAGCCGGTATGAATGGTATGTAGCTGGGCAGTTTTCCAAAACCCACGCCGTGGCTGCATATCAGGAAGACTGCTATAAACAAGTGTGCATGTGTGCATGGAGCCTGATAAGTCAATGAGGAAAGATAGACACGGAACAGCAGCCCAGCCCGAGGAAATATGCAGAGCCGGGTGAGTTTCCACTTTAGGTGAACAATAGCTCTGTTTCGGAAACAGGTCTGGATGGGCTGGTGAACAGTTAGATTGCTCCTTTAACTTGTTATACATTAAATGACCATTTTAGGGGACCAAAAGCTGGATTCTCAACTTTCAAATTATACTTAATCATAACACTGCTAAAATGATGTTTTAAAAAATATTTAATAGGAAACATGCAAAGATATGGTAAGTGAAAACAGCACAAAGCAAAACTGCATACATAGATCTCAATTATGTAAAATATACAGATACATTTTAAAAGATACATTAAAAATGCCACTAAAATGTAACACTGGATAGTCTTCTCTAGGTAATGG
The DNA here is from genome assembly GCF_023065955.2 of Ursus arctos. Lineage (NCBI taxonomy): Eukaryota > Metazoa > Chordata > Mammalia > Carnivora > Ursidae > Ursus > Ursus arctos. Next base: position 66,585,921 of record NW_026622797.1, on the reverse strand, counting down.
GGTTACATGTGATTTTTGTTTTTCTTTATACTTCCGCTTTTTAATTTTTCTAAAATGAACTTGCATCAGTTATAGAAACTAATAGAAAAACACAAGTTCTTTAATTTAAAAAATTTATCTCATGAATGAACAGACATGGATAATTTGTGAATGAGTCACCTAGGTTGAGGAAGGCTGCAAAGGCACAAAATAGAACCATCCATAATGCTTATAAAATGTTAACGCGAATTTGTCTTCACGTACAAACACGAGTATCTTCTGTCTTACATTTAAACTCCTAGAGAGCAAAGGCTGTGTCTAATTCTGTGCAGTGTTTGGCTCAATTAAAAATGCAGATAGGACATAATTTTTTATGACAATTATACAAATGCACCTGGTTTTTATTCACTCTGGTAGCCAGCCTGGAAAATTCCTTAGTGTTACTAATGCCTGGACAGGGACACAGAGCAAGAACATACATCCTTTCTCCAAATTGAAAACCTCTTAAAAAAACTACTTCTTATGCCGCATGTACATTCATAGAGAAGACCGGCCTCTACTATATTTAAAGTGGAAAGAGAAACAGTACTGGAATTTTCTCTGTTCAAGCCCACTTCAGTGTTACATAATGGATGTAATCCTAAGGATTAGTTTAGAGTTTGATTTCAATATTAATTCAACTACTGGACTCAGCACTGACTCAGCCCCTGGAATTAATATAAAATAGAGACACAAAAGAGTTTTTCCACTTAAGAAACAAAACCGAGTCCAAACATAACTAAATCAAACCACTTGTATGAAAACACTGGAGCCGTAAACAAAGAAGCGGCTTCCATTTCCAGTGTTTTCTAGACACCCGTCCCCCCAAAGCCCTTCCTACTGATTCCTGCAAAACATAACCAAGGTTACTGTAACATTTGAAGTCACTCTGGAGATACACCTTGCTGTCTATAAACAGTAGCTTTTTTCTTTTCTCAGTGCAGTAACTGCAAGAGGGTACAAATGACTGTCGGGCTTTGGAGCTGGTATTCTCACTAGAAGTTTAAAATACAGTGTATCAAATGTGGTCCAAATGAGTCCGTTCCTTTCAAGGTTATCATGAAACAGACAAGCAGGCAAATGTGAAATCCCAGGTGCTTATTAAATTGAAACAGAAAAGTCACTTTTGAGAACTCTGCCATTGCTCCTCCCCCATCCCCATCACAATGGCTAACGTTTATCAACTTTCCACCAGATGCTCAGTGTTACATTTATGTGGGCATGATCTAACATAATCCCCGAAGAAGCCCTGGGAGGTAGGTGTTTCCATCAATATTTTAGAGATGATAGGTTTAGGAAGACACTTGGGAGCTTGTCCAAGATCTCATAACTCCTCCGTGGCAGAGTTGGGATTTGAACCCAGGTCTCTTGAGGCCCAGGGTGCAAAGTCTGAATCATTAAGGACATGGTGACTGTAGGGACCTAATGACGTTGGAAATCAAAAGTGAGATAAAAATATAACTGCACCACTTTTAATTTGAGTCTGTTGCATATACATAGTTGGTCTTCCCCTATATTAAGCACGGTGTCCTATTAAAAAAAGATGACAAATTCTGACAACAAAAATCTGCTGAGGGAAACTAAGATTATTTACTGAAGTAATAAGTCATGTCTCTTATTGAGAACATGGCAATACTGAGGCTTGGGTGTGGTCACCTGAGAGATCTGGAGGAAATCTAGAGGCAAAATTTACCGAATTTTCTATTGCACAATACAATCTGTCTGTGGAAAGCACCCCCTAAACGGAAGTATCTGTCAAAGTAAAAATAAACCCGGTTAACAGCATCTGAAAAATATATTGTGAGTGGGATTCATATTTCTTTCATTTGCTACAGTACATGCATATATTTGGTTTTTTGGTCCTATTTAAAACACACACACACACACCCCGTGCATGCGCGCGCGCACACACACACACACACACACACACGTAACTTTTCAACCCAATCTACAAAACTCTGACAGGGACTAACATCCATTTTGTAGGAATTAAGTGGAGGAGGTCAGCCGAGTGCTTCACACAGTCTCTTCTGGGGGGTTTCCTCCTGCAACTCACAAAGTCACAGGGAGGCCAGGTGCACTGAGGTCTCAGGTTTGCACGAAAGAGAAATCATTTGTGTCTATTCACGTAAAGACCGTTCGTTCTACCCATAGTCATAAAAGCCAAACTGACAGAGTACTTGGAATGCTTACTTATCAATCTACACTGAAAAACAGAACTTCCCAGAACATAATACTGGGGCAAGCTTATTATTATTATTTAATGAAAACATCTTCTGAGAGCCTACCACGGGTCAGGAGCTATGCTAGGCACTTTCACATTAGTGATTTCATTTAACTCTCACGACAAGCCTTTGAAGTATCTTTTGTGTACGTGTTTGAGCTGAGGAGGCTGTAGCCCAGAGAGGCTGAGGGCCTTGGCCAAGGTCACACAGTCAGAGGAGCAGCAGAGCTCCCAGCAGAGCCCAGTTCTCAATGCTGAGGCCGGGGGCCTCAATGCTGGGAAACCATTAAGTTCAGAAGTGCTGGCAAGGAACGAAGTGATTGTAAGTTTGTGTCATTAAACCCAATGGAGTTAAAATGGATTGGTAATATGTTTTGCCAATAGCTGCCAATTGGTCGGCGATAATCAGGGCCATCTCTTCAATTTTCAGGTTCCCCAACTTCTTTTGGTGTCTGCCACACGGACTAGCCGTCAACTGTCTGCTTCTGATATTAACATGTTATAATCTCTAAAGCGTTAAGTTTAGCTAACATTATCGACATTTATTTTGATTTTTGTTGGTTTGTCTAAGTGTGGATTACCTTCTGGGAATTTTACACATAGCTAATCTCAGCCATTTTTATGTTGCTGTTTGAGAGTTTCGGTTTCTAGTGATGATATTTTCTGCCACTGTTCCTTGAAATTCAAATTTTGAGGGTGTTCATTATTTGGTACCTGGGCACTAATTTATTTATATCTATTAAAAATATGTACGTAAATATACATGGTACAAAACCATGTGCCATACTGTGTACTCATTCATGACTAAGAGGCACGAATAGTTTGTAAACCTATCCTAGGAAACTAAGTCAAAGAATATACTTAATAATATTTTGTAAAGTTCTTTTTCTTTTCCTATTGAAAAATTTGATTGAGTTACTTCATGCTACCAATTCAGTTCAGGCAACTCTAAAAAGTGATTGATCATCATGAACATTTCACATTAAATACTTATAACGAGAAGTGGTGGTCCTAGAATGAAAAAAATAACACAACAAAAGGAGGCTCTCTGAAAATGTTTTTAGCATTAATTAACAAATAAATAAAATCAAACCAGTTTCCAAAATAAAATCAAAAGAGCTGTGAACATTTTGCCTGTTTTGACTTCGAATGACAAGCTTGGCCTGGAAAATAAATCTTAATGTGACTGTTCACAGCAACTTTGAAGACAAATTAAAATTATTGTAGCCTACCATGATTACTCTCATTTAACAAAGTCTCCAAAGAAAACAGAGCCAAATTTCAGAGGTTGAGAGAGTAAATGGTGGCAATGCGCACACACGCAGACGTTCATATTAAGGAGTCAAACGCAAATTTTTAAAATCCAACAGAAAAAAGGAAATGCAATTTTGGGAAAGAAGTAATGTAGGTAAACATCCCTGATTTTTTGAAAGGCGTATCTAAGCATCCAAGAAATGGTGGTTTTGTTTGCTTTAACGGAACTGGGATGTTCTGGAGACAGCGGTATGTTGTTTCAACACAGTGACTGCATGAGTCACATTCAAAAGTGGACTTCCATTAGATTCAAACTGAACTGCTGGACAGGGTTGCTATTTAATTCTTTCTCTTCCCTATCAGAGGAGGAGGTGCCAGAGGGCTCTGTTTATTTGCTGAGCAATAGGGCTCTTGCTTCGGGTAGGTTCATCTGCTGAGCCATGACACGTATGAGAAGGCTATCTGGCAGGACAGCACGCTGACACACTGGAGGTACAGCAGCCAAAGAACCGAAGCATCGCACCCCTGGGCCTGGGCTTCCTCACTGTGGCAATCAATCTATTCATGCCGCACGTCCTTCAGGCATTAACATTCCAACTATCCGAGATTCTGAATAAGAAAGTGCTATTTTAAGCAATTCTTTTAACTACCATTGCAGATAGCAACGAAAAGTGTTTGGGCCTGAAAAAAATGTTCATTCAACACCCAAACATAACTCACTTCTAACATTGACTATTCTTCTGCTAATAACAGAATTTTGTCATCATCCACAAATACGTATTGCACATTTGCCGTACAAGAAGGTTTGTCTTAGAGGACCGAGAAGCCATCGTCTATAAGAAAAACACTCCAAGTTTCCCTTACGGGTCATACTGGAGGAAGAAGATAGAATGCACTCATTTTCTCATCTATACTGTGTATGACAGCCTGTGCACAATGAAATTTATAGAAAACTAGAGTGCTACAGTCCCTACAGACTTCAGACAGAATCTGGCCTATAGATTTCTTTGTGTGCCGAAGCCCTGGAGAATGTGATGTAATAAGCCACGAACCACTCTCTCCAGAAAAATGTCTATGCATACAAAATATGGGACTCAATTCCTAGCATTTTCTAGCATTTTACAGACATCCTCTGAAGCCTCGGCTAAGACACGAGGCTAACAACTCCTGGTCTACTCCCACTGCTTCCTCATACATATGGTGACACCAAGTTTCAAATAGGTGATGTGACTTGGCCACAGTCACACAGCAGAAACCATGAACAGAATAAATGGCATGAAACTGAAAATGATATAGATACCCCTCAAAACTCTAAATCATCCTTTTCATCAGAAGTCAGCTTATCATGTTGCTAGGAAAGGTGAAAAGGTGAAATGTTTTCAGAGGAATATACCTTTCTTTTATCTTAGGGGTCTAGCTGAGCTTCTCACTGGAAAATAGGCAGGTTTTCTTTATCTTGCCCTCAGGCCAGGCCCACCCATGGTTCAAGGCTGCCTTTTTCTGTGTTTGCCTCAGCAAATCAATAAAACCTGCATAACCTGGCACATTCAGAAAGGGGGCAAGTGTGAGAGCATGAATTAGAAACTAGTTTTCAGGAACCTAACCTGAGTTCTAAAGAACTCTGTTAGTCAGACAGTGGATGTTTAAGAAGTATTCTGAATCATACGTAGACTGCTCATTTATTTAGGAAGTGGTAGTCTGCTAAAGTGTTAGCAAGTTCTAGAGACCTGCTTTAATGAATAGATGGAACTAATTTCCAACTACTACATTAGTTTGCTCATTTGCAAATGGCTTTTTTTTCCCCCCCAAAACTAAAACCTTCATTCTGGGAGTTGCATTTTACTTTTAGCTTTTAGCAAATGCATCTAATATATTTCAAATTCACTTCAACAAATATCCTCCTACAAGGCAATGTGACAGAATGAAAATATGCATGTGTTTTGGAGTAAGATTTGAATTCAGATGCTGGATCTTCTATATCTAGACATGTGATTCTGGTCTCATTACTTAAACATCTCTGAGTTCCCCCATCTGTAAAGTGGGAATAATATCAAGTCTTGCAAATTGGCTGTGAAAATTAGCAACAATGTAGTCTATTATAAAAGGAGCTAGTGCAGTATCTGGGAAACATTAGGCACTCAATTAAATGGTAACAAATTAAAATAATGATTAGTTATCAAAAATCGACAAAGGATACCAGACCCCTCTCCAAAGTCTGAATTCACAGCATCTAAATGAATGAGGACTTAATTCGTTTTTAAAATGACTCTAATACTTGTTTTAATCTATTTTGACATATTAAAAAGTATAACCACTAAAGCTTAAAAGGCCATCGTTCAAATAATTATCTTTACTAAAGTATCACTGTCGGGTTTTTTGACCAAAGGAAATCCATTGTTACCACTGATAGGTTTTAAGTCTTTAGATAACATCAGTGTTTTAAGGTACCAGAATAATAAAACAGCAAGAGAATGGTTTCTTGACATGGAACTTCATGACTAAAAGCCTAAATTAAATATTATGGTTCAGTAGTATTAATGTGTTTTCACACTACCTACCAAGTTTTCACATTGCACTCTACTTATCCTTTTTAAATTGCTATCAGTATCTTTTTCGTGGGAAATTTCTTACAAATTACTTTGAGAAGCCAAAAATTTACAGTGGAAATTTTTTCCCGAGTCCTTTTTTAGAAAAAACCTATTCAACAGGCAAATCTAAATAATTTTTAGCAGTTCTAAATGTAGAGAATTCATGACTTCTTACTGTAATTGAAAAGGAACATACAAAGCAATTACTTAGTCACTTATAAAACCCACGTTCAACTTTCGAAATAATGACTAACCTGATAGGAGAGACAAGACTTTTATAATTAAATACTAAAGTCTAGCCATTTGAGATAAGCACAGCAGGTTATATAATTGTCCTCTGCACTCACAATATCCTTTTTTGTCTCCTTGGATGCATATCATTTTTCAGTAATGATAGAACATGTAACAAAAAAAAAAAAAAAGTCACTGTACTGTAGGAAATCATTCTAACCACAAGCTAAATTTTTGACCGTGAGTAAAGTCTCATTAATTTGGATTTCACTAGTTTCATAAGGAAAAAAAAAGGTGCCCTTTAATGGTGTAAGTAAAATTCCCTGGAGAATCGATTAGATTCTTAAGAAAACAAAACAGCAAGCCTTAGGCACTTATTTACATATAAATACTTGGACCATTAATTGAAAAGCATTCCTAGCCTTGGCAGAATGGAATTTTCAAACTTGGATACTCTCAAAACCTCTTTCAGTGCCCTACGATGGGGATGCTGAGGAGCACTGGAAGAAATGGGACACAGAGGACCTCTTTTCCTAGAAAGAAGGGCTGGCTTGTGTGCGCACACATGTGCCTGGAGACACGTAGCATAGTCACTACTCTTCCAGGGACAACATTTCCCAAGCCCCTGGCGTTCAGGTGGAGCCACGCGACTAGTTCTCATCAATGGAATATGAAGAGAAAAGATGCTGGGTCACTTCAGGGCTATGGTGATTAAGAAGTAAATGTTCCTTCTTTATGCTCTTTCTCTTCCACCAGCCAGATGCAGACAATCAAAAGCCTCAAAAGACGACGTTATGGGTTGAACTGTGTGTCCCCCACCCCACATTCATATGTTGGAAGTCCTAACCATCAATACCTCAGAAACGGACCTTAATGCAGAGACAGGATCATTGTAGATGTCATTAGTTAAGATGAGGTCATACTGGAATAGGGTGAGCCCTAATTCAATGTAACTGCTGTTCTTATAAAAAGGGGAAATTTGGACACAGCAGGAATAAAGGGAAGACAATATGAAGGGACACAGGGAGAACACAGCCATCTGCAAGCCAAAAAGAGAGACCTCGACAACTGAGCCTCGGAAAGAACCAGTCATGCTCAACTTTGATCTTGGGACTCCTAGCCTCCACAGCTGTGAGACAATAAATTTCTGTTATCTAAGGTGCCCAGTTTGTAGTACTGTGATAGCATCCTAGAAACCTAATATAGGTGATGGTAAAGTCAGAAGATAGAAGGAGCCTGAGTTCAGGATTTCTGAATAACTGCTGAATAAAAGCAATTCACTGACCAGAAAGACCTACACTGGATCAATACTGTAGCAAGAAAGGAAACTTTCATTGTGTCAAACCACTGGATTTTGAGGACCTATTCATTATAACGACTAAATTACCTGATATAATATTTAACTAAGTAACTTAGTCAGCAAGTAATTTTTAAAGTTACTTTACATGAAAAAAAAACAAAAAACCCATGGACACATCACAGAGAATATAAAATCCATGTAAATTTTTAGGATAAAAAAGAACTTCAAAAAAATTGTGAGTTTACAAGAAGATTATTTTGGGGTAATTCCCCCAAATCCTCCCCAGGGTACAAATTTACTCTCCTCTGCCAGTAGAAGTAGAATTTCCTGATGAATATTAAATAAGTCACAATCTCAAGGTTGCTATACATAGTTTAAATTATGTTATAATTCAGTTAAAATTTTTTTTTAATTTTGTAAATTCAGAAGGGATTTCTCCCAAGTGGCCCAAGTGTATAAAGTTTTACTTGGGTGCAAAGGATAAGAATATTGTAAAATGAGGTCTCAGTTTTTTCCAAAGTTCTCAATATTATTTGTAATCAATCTGAAGAGAAGTCACAATGTAACCATCAGCTTCTGCTCTCAAATACAGGCAAAAAATGTACTTCCTTCACGATAAGGTAAATAACATGGAATCAATACATCATTTTCCAGTTTTCGATTATGGTTCTTTTCCTGGTGTGATGAAAAAGTAAAAGGATATCCTAGCTAAGACATAGAGTTTTAATTCAAAATACCTCAAAAGCTGAGCTGGCAGCTGGGTTCTCATGTTTACGGAAAAGCTAGGATGATTCAGCCTGTGCTCAGAGCTCAATTTAGATCACAGCATCTGGATTCCAAACACATATAAGATGTGGCGGCAGGTTTCCAGGTCATGACTGATCCAAGACTGAGACCTGCGACCACTCACCAGAACAATTCCAAATGGAGAAAGTGCCTGAGGGAGGGAGAAACCTCAAAGGTGTTTGGAAGACCTGGCCATAGTCAGCCCTCCAAATTGCAGTAACATAAGCATTTCCTGCAGCTGGCAGGTGCTGGGGAGGCCAAGGCAAGGCAGCCGGGGGATGACACTGAACAGTCCCCAAGTCAGCTTTGTCACGGTCAGAAAACATCTCTCACAGATGACTTCTTTCCTGAAGCAGCTATTGTTCAGATTAAACTATGGGAATCTGGTCAATGGAAAACCTTAGAGAGCACAGGCTTCCTGCTAAGATCCGTGCTTAACTTTGCTTTGTTTCAAAGAGAAAAACTGGGGTAGGGAAAGGGAAAAAAAATATTTTAACAGCATTTTTTTTTTTTCTGGGTGAGAAGAAATCATAGCCACGGTAACTATAATGTAGGCTACACACTGAAATCTAAGAGGGGAAAAAATAGTAGCACAAAATCTTCCCAGTCCAATTTTATCTCCATCAGAATTCACCTCGCTCCTTCCTTAATTTTCCTTGGATGTGATATATATCCAGAACATTGGTGGTTTTGCAGCTACAGATTTTATGTGCAAGAAAAAATAACTTCTCCTGATGCTTTTCCTCACCTTCCCCCTCTGAGGTCTCTCTTTCTCTCTCTCCTTCTTGTCTCTTTGTTGTGAATGTCAGGGCTGTCAGTGTCACAGTCTGACATGATTAGTGTTTCTGACATTACACCAAGAAGCAGACGGAGAGCAAGGAGAGCGGGTGGAGGGGACGAGAGGGTGTGCAGCCATTTAAAGCCAAAGGAAAAAAAGAAACCCAACCTCCTTTCTCTGAGGTTCCTTGATTACAGGGCAACTTATCAATCGCCCTGAATTTTTCTCATTTATCCAATCAGTCCGTTTTCCTGCTCCTGTGGAGATCACTAAGGTGTGGATCTGTTCTGCGAGATCAAAGTCTGTGGCTCCAATAACAGAGAAGTCAGAATTCGTGACTCAGCAGATTGTAAGGCTGTGAGGGATAACAATCGGAGCACTTTGGGAAGACAGCACCAGTCCATTTCCAGTATCGATTCACTGCACTTTGTCACTCTAATGATGTTATCTCATTAAAAGAGATAAATGCCCCACTGTTCTTCCCAGAGCATCTGCTTCTTACTCTTTTCTCTTTTTCAACAGCATGGCTCTCAGCAGCAGCACATTAAAATCAAATTGAAATCCAATGCAAGGCTTGGCGACAGAGCTGCTTACCGAGGCTTCTTTTTAATTGCTTTTCCTTACTCTCGCCCCCTTCCTGCTCCCCCCCACAACTGTCATCCATAGAAACAAGTAATATAAAGAGAAACAGATGTAGAAAGTAATCATAATAGGAAGCATTTATTGAGTGCCTATTATGTGGAGCCTTCACCGCGTCCACATTTAACTTCTCCCACCATGACCTTCCCGGGTAAGTAGAACGATCCCCAGTGTGCAAATGAAGAAAGGGAGTTTGATGTTAAGGCGCTTGCCTGAGATTACATAGGTAATGGGACAAGAGTCCATCCGAAACGAATACTTTTTTTAACCCCCATTTTCATTCATGGAACAAATAAGTAAATAGGCTTGCAACTTGATTAGAATAGGTAAGGAGAAACATGTAGAAGATGGTAGCAGCTATTCTTAGCCTGCTAACACCCAGGAACATAATGCCATAGGCAGTGCAATAGTTTTGTTTCAACAGATTTCTTATTAAATAAAAAAGGTAGCAATTTTCCATAATGAATGTTTTATACATTATTCCTTTGTGTATCAGGCCTCTGAAGTACACACTATTAAAGTCTATTAAAGTCTGTATTTAGCAGCATTACTAATGTGCCTTTGGGGAAATTATTACAATGAAACAGCATCAGTCTTTCACAAAATTTCAATTGTTATTATTCCTCTTTTGCTCTTTAATACACATGTCTATTTTTAGCTATAATCAGACCCCATCCAAAAATGCCATAATCCCAGCCTAGAGCAGTCACAACAAATTGTTTATGGGTTGGATTTAAGAAAAAACAAGAGATGCAGATATTGCTAATTTCAACCAATCTTTGTTTTCCTCCAAAACTCATTGCTACCCCAATGTTCTAATTAATAGGTGCTCCTGGATCACTGTGACATGTGATGACATTTTGCCTCTCTGGCTAGGGTTGGTTATCTTAATTAATTGCTTATACTTATATCTAATTGAGACTAACCTCTCAGGATAATGCCACTGTATTAAAATCTGAGGGTGGTAAGAAGTTACGAAACTATTCCACAAAAAAAAAAAAAAAAGAAAGAAAAAAGAAAAAAAGAAAAGAAAAAGAAAATCAAATAAATAAACTAGAAGAAGATATAAGCTGTGATTAATAAAATCTAAATGTATTCGTTTAAACCTAAACATTGTCATTTATGAAAGCCTAGAAATCTGTCTTCTGAACATGGACTGAGGATTATCTGAAGTTATGTAGTTTTACATACTGCGTCTCCCCTCCTCTAGTACATTTATTAATGTCATCACACAGTATGAAGTTTTTAAGAATGAAGCAAATCAGGTGCCTGGGTGGCTCAGTCAGCTGAGCATCCATTCTTGGTTTTGGCTCAAACCAAGATGGTCATGATCTCAGGGTTGTGGGGTCAAGCCCCGATTAGGGGCTCTGTGCTCAGCGTGGAGTCTGCTTGGGATTCTTTCCCTCTCTGTTCCCCTCTGCCCTCCCCCCCTGTGTGCACTCTCTCTCTTTTGCTCTCTCAAATAAATAAATAAAATCTTAAAAAAAAAAAAGAATAAAGCCAACAATGCAGATATATTCAAAAGTATAATGCTCTCCGAAAACATCTTACAGAAAACAATGTTAGGATTATTTTACAGAGACAAAAGATAAAAGGCAGCTGGAAGAAATACTAGCAAAGAGCTACATGCTAGAAGACCACTGTACCACAAGAAAAGGACGGGGAAAGGGGCAATTCAAAGTATTAGGTACTCAAATGAATACGCTGGGTTGGGAGTAATCTCTCAGTTATGCATTTCCCTTATATGCAGCAATACCATCGTTTGAGATAATATGTTCGCAAAATTGGGCAAATTGAGTTGTTTGTTAATATTGTAAAGATGAACAAGCCACAGATTAAGTACTTAAATAGTCATGTTTCCAATCACCAATTAACTAAATAGGATGTAACCTAATTGTACCCATTAAGGGCTACTAATTGTGAGAAAAAGGGCAGGGTTGAGGACTTGGAAGACAGAAGCATTCCTCCGCATGATTCACAAAGGCCAGAATCCACTGGCCTCTTTGTTACAGGGACCCGGCCACCACCAGCATCAAAGAAAGAGGTCGCAGCACACATCACGTGCCCAAAGGACCTGTCTAATTATGCCGTGGGCTTGTGCGGGCTTAGTGATGCAGACATGGTGATGCAGACGAGAACCCACCAGTTCAGTCAACATTTAATTAAAGCTCCACATGAAGGCTGGCATGGGACAGTTTGTCAAAAGAAAAAAAAAAAAAGCAGAACTTGTTCGAATCAAAAAAAATCCTAGGCGCTATTCTTTAAATCTGCAAGAAATAAGGACGAACAAGATTCCAAAACCAACAATCACAATGCGTGTGAAGTGCCGCTGAAAAAACCAAGGTGAAACTGAATGTCCTCTTTCCTTCAAGTGAAACCTATTTTATGGTCAGTGGCTGTGGCCACATTTCAAAGGGCTTATCATGATTCAAAACAAGGCCTCTCAGACTTGAAATTATATTACCGTCATGTCAAAACATATCTCTTCTCCTGCGGTGGGGCCATTATGGTCTTAACCCAAAAGTCCAGCCTTTCTACTCCAAAGCCTTAATTTGCCTCCTACCCGTTCAGATTCTGCTTCATCTTTTCTGACATGATTGGGAGCTGTTAAGTCAGGCCCCTGGCAACCTCCACCCTCAAGTCAAGGCCCTGCCACATGCACATGAATCCTGCCGTGGGTGCGCGCGGTCTGAGGGCGGGCGCGGGCTTCCAGGTGCACCAGCGCGTTATTCATCTGATGCTCCACTTCTTGGGACAGAAAGGTTCAGACTTTCCACTTACACCCTGGACCATGAAGACCGCTTGTCAGAGAAGTAGGCACCTACCACTGCTCCACCATGAGCTCCTCTGAGATTCAGAGCTGAGCTGTGCACCCAAGACACCAACTGAACTGTGTTTCTGTGAAGCAGAAAGGAGGAGAGGCCTTGGTACTGAAATAAAAGCACTGATGTTGCTTCCATGGCAGAAAGGACTAGAAATTATCAAGAGATAATTCCACATAAAGTAGGAAGCATTTCTCAAATAGCCTGTATGTTTTATCTGTATTTACTAGCACAAACAAGTTGTATACGTGCATATATTTCATTTTTTTAAATAATTTTTTTATTTATTTGAGGGACAGAGTGAGAGAGAGTAAGCACAAGTGAAGTGAGGGTCAGAGGGAGAAGCGGACTCCCCGCTAAGCAGGGAGCCTGATGCGGGGCTCAATCCTGGGACTCCAGGATCATGACCTGAGCCGAAGGCAGATGCTTAACCGACTGAGCCACCTAGGCACCCCCTCGTGCAAACATTTTAAAGACAACTAAGCATAAACATACTCCGTTAATTCTTTTAAATTTGTCTTCTCCCTACTTTGTATCAGGTCGACCATCTACTACATTACATTTATTTTAAGTTTGTACTCTCGTACCTCTCAGAAGGGAATTATATTCTTGTTTTCTTCCTAAAAATTCACTGAATTTCCCAGTGTGATGAACATGGAAGAGAATGGAGGTCCAGTTTTGCCATTTCTGTACACCCCACATTTAGCAGAATTTGACTTACATGTCACACAGGGGTTACACTGGCCTTGTGCCAACAATGTTCCCCTTAATCTCACAAACTCTATAAAATGGTTTTGTTTTGCTTTTTAAAAATAAGGTCTAAGTGCAGTTTCTCCTTAAAGATGTAGAAGGTGAGAACAGATGTGTTACAACGTCCAGGACACTCACTGCTCTGAGCCATGGGTCCAGCTTCTTCTTAGAGTAAGGACTGCCAAACATAGGACATAGGCACACTCTAGCTCCCTGCTTCTCAAACTCCTATCTCAGGACATGCCCAAAAATTACTGCATACTTTAAAGAGCTTTTATTTACATCAATTATTTCTACCAATGTTTGCCATCTTAAAAATTAAAACTGAGGCATTTTGGATGAATGTCACTGGATGCCATGTAGTCTCTTGAAAAACTATACCATATATTCAACAGAGTGGAAAAGGCAAAAAAAAAAAAAAAAAAAAGTCTTAACATTATTACGAAAGTAGTTTTGACCTTGCAGGTAGCCTGTGAATGGGTTCCCCAGGAGTTCCCAAACCATAGTTCGAGAAGCACTGGTCTAAACTTGTATACATCAGCAAAGTCTTTTGAACAGCTGGATGAAGAAATGACACCTACTCAGTAAGAGGATGTAATTCCATTTAAAAGTTTTGAGTCACTGAATCAAGGGGGCAGTATCTTTTTCTAGAGTGTTGATCTACTTACTACTGCCCCCAAACAATTAGCACACTAAAAAGCTCCTTCCTGGGGCGCCTGGGTGGCACAGCGGTTAAGCGTCTGCCTTCGGCTCAGGGTGTGATCCCGGCGTTATGGGATCGAGCCCCACATCAGGCTCCTCTGCTATGAGCCTGCTTCTTCCTCTCCCACTCCCCCTGCTTGTGTTCCCTCTCTCGCTGGCTGTCTCTATCTCTGTCGAATAAATAAAGAAAATCTTTAAAAAAATAATAAAAAAATAAAAATAAATAAATAAATAAAAGCTCCTTCCTGGTAATATGTCACATAGAATCACTCTCAGGTTTAAATCTCTGATTTGACCAAGGGCTCTCTTTTTCTATCTGTCCACTAAATATCTCCATCCAGTCGTATCTCAAATGCAAAACAGCTGAAGAGCTGTTCATTTTCAAATACTTGGTTTTTTTCCTGATTGTTAATCACATATACAAATACTTATTGCAGGAAAGTTGAAAATACAGAAAAGTATTTTTTAAAATAAGGAACAAATACATAACATGTACCTGCCCTCTGAATATACAAATACTTATTGCAGGAAAGTTGAAAATACAGAAAAGTATTTTTTAAAATAAGGAACAAATACATAACATGTACCTGCCCTCTGAAAAAACCACTGCTAACATTCTGGGCAACATCCTATCATATATACCTAAAAATAGAGTAAAGTTTGTATCTTAAATATAACCTGATGTCTTTTTTATATATTATTTTTAGTATGAAAGAATGTACATTGCTAAAGAAATTTGGAACATGCAAGCAAAAAAAAAGGATAATGCTCTTAACATTTTGATGTGTATGTGCAGACATGTATGTTTTTTGAAAAAGGAAATAATGATCAAACTGTACAATTTATTTAAAACACCTTTTTATGTCATTAAATATTCCTCCATCCCTCCCTGGTATTTTTATTGTATGACTGTATACCACAATTGTTACCTTCTAAAAATTACTATTATCATAATATACGATGAACACCTTGGCTTAATTTTTATACACATCCATGGCAACTGTCTTTGAGTAACTGTTCTAGAAATGGAATTTCTGAGTCAAAAGGTGTGTGTATTTTTGAGGCTTTGATACACATTGTTTAAATTCCCTTGAGAAATGTGTTCCTCCACTGTGTCTGAGAGAGCCTGACAGTCCCTTTCCTACCTTCACCAAGTCCACTTCACAAATCCTCATCAATCGTATAGGTAGAAATTGCCACCTCATTGTTTTAATTCGCATTTCCTTGATAACTGTTGAGGTTGAACATTTTCTTATATGTCATTTACTGATTATATTTCTTCCTTTATTGGTTTTATCTTTCTGTTCTTTGCCCCTTTTCTATTAGAGTAATCATCTTTATCTTATTAATTTGTTAAGAACTCTTACTAAATTAGCTAAGTGAACTCCCTGTCATGCATGCTGGAAATACCGTCCTGGTGTGTCTTTTGTTTTTAGGGTAGGTCAGAACGCCTTTCGGTGGAAAGAAATTTTGAGGTTCCTTTATAATTTCTGTCACTGGACATTAATAAGGCCTGCCTTATTCCAAGATCATTTAACTTTTATTTGCGTTTTCTTTCATGTCCCTAGTTTTTGATGTGTGCAATATTTCTTCCAAGTCTGCCACAAGGGGGACCTGGCCATGGCTGCAGAAAAACGAGAGTGGAGACTCCTTGAATATAGATGCGTCATTTGGTGAAACCTCCAAGAGGGTCCTAGAGAGGGGAAGAGAGAGATCTATGTTTGTTACTCGCCAGTTCCCTACCTTGCATCTAGTGGCTCTCTCAACTTGCTCTTCAAGTGAAAGAAGTTTAAAACGGCAGAAGTTTTAATGTTAGGTGTATGTTTAAACATGAAACCTCTGAAGTAAGATGACTCTCCTTACCTTGGCCAGAATAGAAGCTTTGGATGGCAGAGACCTTTATTCTGTTCGCTGATGTCCTACAAGCACCGTGCGTGGTACACAGTCCGTGCTTGACAAGTGTGTGTTGGAGGAGCTGATGTTTAATCAAGTAGAGTCATGTGTATGCTAGGTGGAGAGCCAAGGGTAACGAGCTCTGAACTTCACTGCTTCGTATTAAGCAGGGGCCAAGTAAGAAAAACTCGAAATGAAGGCAGAAACTTAATTTCAGTTTTACTCTTTAGTTGACTGTAGAGATATCGATCTGAGTGTAAAGGTGAAACTACCTCAAACCTGGCACAGTAAAATATTCAGAGAAAAAATCCTGCTAGGTAGATATTAAGCAAAACAGTAGCATCCACCCACCAAGAGAGATAAGACATTCAGCCCTACTTCGTTTGATGCTATGGCATTTGTCCAAAGCAACAGCAATCAGATCTGGCTTTATTTGAACATAAGAAGGAAGAAACAATTCTCAAGAAGGTTCCTTTTCACTGTGGGGGGAGGGGAGCACTCTGTATAATAACGGGAAAATTGATTATTTTTCAATCAGATGGAGTGCCCTCATAAATTCAAGGCAGACAACAGCATGTGATATGCCTTCATGAAAATGATGATCATGAAGGGAAAGAGTTTAAAATCGTAATTCCAAGGTGGCTGCTAGGAAGAGAGAGCTTCCAAGAGCAGAACACTGTTCCTGGGAGTGTGGCTCTGTGAGCTTGCAAGATGGTGTGTCCTGGACATACGTCATCCTACCCAACTGGGCTCTACAAAATCCCATCCTGTCCAACCTGCCTCCCATTTGGCTATGATTTTTAAGTAACACGAAAATCCTTTCTTTACAGCATGATAATAGATAGATAACACAAATGTAAAACATTAACCCTTCTTACTAGCAACAATTTGTGTTATATAATCTATCTTTATACACATTAACGATCTCGCCTGACAAAGTAGAGAGGATAAAAATTTTTGACAAAATTTAAAGTTAAATCCTGATTATAAAGTTTTGGATCGATATAAAGATCAGAAAGTCAGCACTTGCAAAAAGATCTAGGGAGTATGAAAACTGGAAAGATGGGTCTCCATCGAGAGCCAGGGAGAAGGAGTACCCTGGGAAAACCGGTGCACCACAATTTCTTTAACATGTAAGACGAGAACATAAAGCCCCAAATGAACAACCATTTGAGCCTGTTTATGATATTAAAAAGTTGAATAAATGTGAGGGTATCCGCTCGGTAGAGATCTCATTTATATACGAATGCACCAGTGTGCTAGCTGTCTGAGGCCTGGTGTCCCCAAATTCTGCCACAGATTGAGGTTCGAGAATGTGAGGAATGAAGCCCCTACTTGGTGGACAGCAGTTCACTATGAGGTTAGCCTGGTTGAGTTGGTGAAATGGTCAATCTCTCGTGCCATGGGGGTCATGCCGGTCGTTTTCTAGAGATATCATCTCTAAATAACCCCAAAGACAGATGTCAATGCCTCACTGTAACCAGAATCGCCCTGTCGCTTCACAGGAATCACGCTGGACCCTAGAATACTGTGCCACCCTGCATCCTGACACCTCTCCAGTTAAAGTGTCCCATAAGCTAGCTGGGGTTTGGGAAGGAAGGAGAGTTATGACAGTGTATGTCTAAGGAAGTGGAAAGTGCCCAATTCAAAAGTCTCCAACTTTCTAGGAACAAATCTTAAAAATAATCAATCACACCTACAAAAATATTTCCAACATTCTAACTTACATATCCTAATCGATGAGATGATCGTCTGGTTTTATTTATGCTGAGATCTATTTCCTCCCCGGAGGGTGATCTAGTCTTTGTCTTATGCCAAGAAAACCATAAGAAAAATGCTGACCTGTGAAGGTTACACATCATGCTTAATCACTACTTTAAATTAAAATAACATAAAATAAAGCATTCATTGGGCCACTTAGGCAGAACATAACTTCCCAAGCAACGGACACACCTACTGAGACACTTGAAATGTCTGCGGAGTCTGGTTCCCAGCTGTGCATCAAGAGCCAAACCATGACATCAGGTCTTGAGTTGCCCTGGAGAAACTTAGGGCAGGGCTGTCATAGCAAACTGTGCCTGCCAATCAGATTTCCCAAGAGTTGTCTTCGCGCTCCGGTACACCAAACTCTAACTAATAGAAGCCAAGTCTTGCAAGGACCACAGCGACGAATCTCCTCTCTTCCCCACCCTCCAGTCATGACCTTGGGGTGGAATACCTACCTACTTTCCAGTATTCCAAAAGCTCACATCCCAAAGACTGCTTAAAGATAAGTATTTAAGCCAATGGTGGTGGGAGAGTGGGGGCTGGAGGGTGGTCAGAACGAGGTTTCCTTCTCTTGGCCAAATGAAAATCTCTAAGAAAACAATTGCTTATTATTTTCTGGTCTCTTCCAGTGGGGTAAAACAGCCACCCTGAGAAGGCCAGACAAATGGCCATCAGAAAAATCACCATTGCAAAGGGGTTCTTAGTAAAAGACCCTCAACAAACAAAATGGGTTTTCTTAAAGCCTAGGGATTCCATCATACCTTTTGAAGACCACACTGTCTCAAAGCACTGTCTAACTCCACCACAACCCATAGCTAATGTGATAATTTACCTCTTCTTGCAGGCCTCTGGAAATGTCTCTCCCTTATATTAGATCCTTCAGTGGCTTTAAGAATTGGACCCTGACCTCGTTCTCTGGGATCATACCTACCATCTCCCCCCAGTGCAGGGGTATTCTCAGCCAGGGGTATTTCTGTTCCCCTAAGGGACACTGGTCAATGTGGGAGGAGAAGATTTTTGGTTGTCAGGACTGAAGTGGGGGAAAGGGGATGCTACTGAACATCCTTCAACGTGGAAGACAGCCTCTCACTACAAAGAATTACCCCAAATGTTAGCAGTGTTGAGTCTGAGATATCCTGCTGTACCAAGTTCTTTGTTCTCTAAACATGCCAGACTTTCTCGTATGCTTTGTGCCTAAACATAGCCTGTTTACCTGGAATGCCCTGCCCTACTTCTGCGTCTAAGAAATGACCATTTATCATTCAGGATCTGACTCAAAATGTCACCTCCTCTACAGTCCTTTCCATATCTCCCAAAGTTGGAGGTTCCTTCTGTGCTTCCAGAGTTTCTGGTACATATCTCATTAAAACACTAGCCACACTACCCCCAAGCCTGTCACCTGCTGCAGGCAAAACCTAAGCCTCATTCATTGTTCATCCCTGAGTGCCCACCTGGTGATAAATTGCTACTTGCTGAGTCAATCAAGTAATAAAGGGAAATGTTGCAGATGCACCTCTGATTCTCCTGCAGCAATGCCTAAGGGACAGCAGTGTCCCCATCATCAAAACAACAACAGCAAGTATTTATCAAATGCTTATAATGTAGACAGGTACTATATTAAGCACGTATTAACTCACGTTCATCCTTTTAACAACCTGAGAGGTAGGGACTGTTATCATCAGCAGTTTACAGATGAGGAAACAGGCACAGAGAAGTTAAGGCACTTGCCCAAGGTCATCAAAGCCAGCATCTGGAAGGGCTGATATTTAAACCCAGGTAGTCTGGCTCCAGAGACTCAATCTTCCAATATTTATGCCAAGGCAGTTATATTAACAACCAATACTTCAGCCGCTCAGAAGCCTCTGACAAACACAGTGACACATCTGGAAGACTATTACAACCACAGTGTGGCCACCACCTCCTCCTGTGACCCTGTCTATAAACACTGCTCACTGGGGTCACACAACTCTCCAGCCTCTGGATGCTTGCGGCAGGAGAAGTAACCTCCTCACACCATGGAAAGGCATTGTGTACCCAGAAAAATCATGGTATCAAAAAGAAGACACAAAGGCTGATTCCCAAAAGTATCTCTTACCTTGTTCATGCTGCAGGGACTGGAGCAAGGGCTCAGACATGTCACAGTGCGAGGCAGCTCTTGAAGATTCTCCTCGTTGCTGTAGACCTCACTTCCCGAAGCAGACAGCTGCACTGCAAACACGAAGAGGAAATCCATCAGCTGGCATTCAGGAAGACACAGAGCAGTCCTGGGTCCAGTGGAACTTTCTGGCATGATGGCAATGCTCCATGCCTGTACTGTCCAATATGGTAACCACTAGCCACATGTGCCACTGATCACTTGAGATGTGGCTAGTGCAGCTGAGGGCTGAATTTTAAATTTTATGTAATTTTAATTAAATTTAAATGTAAATAGACCCATGTGGTTAGTGGCTGCCCGACTGGACAGTCCAGGTCTAGAGAGTCAAATTGGAAGTCTTGAGGTCACAGACACTAGACATGCCAGTGGCCAAGGAAAAGCTGGATATCATATGCTCAGAGTGGCTATCGACACACCAGAACAAGAACATCCATTCAATAACTATTTTCTCAGTCTTACGTGCAGGGTACTGAGGACATAGTAATCAATAAGCCAGAGAGGTCAGTTATTTAAGTTTCCCACTCAGGCTTTGACCTCCTTGGGAGGGGAAAGAATCTGGCATGTGAGCTGTATTTACTTTGTGCCAGATCTCAATGCCTTCCCTGCTGCCTACAAGGAAGAGACAGGCATTTGTTGAAGACTGACTACATCACTGGCTTAACAGATAGGACCTTCCACAGAGCTCCTATCTAAAGGGAATTCAGGGGGTCAGTTTTCCATGAGCCAGATGAAGCAGATGACTCAACATCCCCTCAGACGGATTATTAGGAAGGCTTTTTGATTCACTTGGACGACATTTCAGAGTAAAATGGTTGCTTGTACAGCTCCAGAGTTCTTAATGTGTCAAATATTAAGGAAAAAATAAAGAAAATATCTTCAACCACTTAATTAGATCTGTAGTCTTTTCTCTGAAAGATGTTTATGGGTGAATTTGAGAGGAGAACCAAACATTGTAAGGTTCCTTGTAATCACCTTATTTCTGTATTATTTTTTCTGGTTGCATCTAGGAAGGATTTATACATCTGAACCTTTCCATAAAGACTGGAATTACAGGTTTAAGCAGAACTGCAGTGCTTTAAAATATATATTCTTTTAAATAATAATATAACGATACAGAAAATGTTCAATAGGAAAAGAAAAAAGTAGACATAATCCCACTAATCATAATCACCTTTAGTGCTTAGCAATCAGCCTTTGTCTAGTGGGGAATGACCAGAGGCCCCTGGCGTGTCTGCCAAGTCGAGGACACAGAGAAGTCCATGGCTATGGTCCCCATATTAACGTCCTTCACCATTAAGAAAATGACTTTGCAATTTATATTTTCAAAAGATAAACTCCTACCCCACACATTACTATTCTGTGAACATAATATTATTAAATTCCTTGTACAAATCAGAAGATAGGGAGAGGAAATTGCAAATCACTCCCCGGCTATTTGAGACACATAGATTCCAAAGAAAATACCACATTCAGTCATAGCAATAACATATTTTAAGAATGATGTACAGCGTGGAGAGACCCTGGAATTCTGACTTTGTAGCCTACATACATCTAAATACCCCTCGGTACTTGATGTACTCAATGTCTTGTTTGCCTGGGTAATCAATTGTGGCTTCAAAGTCAAGAAAATTCAGTATCTAATTCTAACCAATCTTATAATGACTGAAAGAAAATGATCATGTAACTTTTACTCTTTGAATTCCAGAAGCAGATGCTAATATATTTCTCTTTCAAAGTAGACCTCCATACATGCTGTTTCCTTTTTAATATATGTAATTCAATCCACTTAAAGCCTACAGCCCAGCACTTTACTGGGAAACTTATCCAAATGCTTTGCACAGACGCCTGATGTCACAATTCCATTAAAATGTACACACTGGTATCAACACAGGAAAGGTGGGCACAAGAAGATAATAATAAACAGACAAGGATTCTTGAACATGATTTCCCCAAGGAAATTCCACCCAGCTCCAATCATGTCACAGTCCCCCTTCCCTCAGAACTGGGTATATAGTCGGCACTAGAGACATTATGGATCCTCCCCGTGCCCCCTGCCACCCCAAAGGTTCTTACGTTATTTTCAAGTAGTCAAAATAAAAACTCTTTGAGGGAAATATTAGTCACACAGAAAGTTCTTAATAAATACTATGAATTGATTTTTTTCTGTGCTCTCACAGGGCCTAGGATGATGTGGACTCTGAACGTACTATCTGAAACACAATGTTGATAATCATTGCAGTCTGCCTTTGGGCTTTTTAAAAAAAGGAACATCTTTTAATGTTCAGGATTGTAAATCTTTTAGAAAAATATTGTTAAGAATATCTTACAGTTGCATAGTGCTCAAAACTGCACAATGCACTTTTATATGAATACTCTCAGTACTGTTGTTGATCTGAGTGGTACTTTTTTAAATCAGGAAACCAGATTCAAAGCAGTAAAAGAATTCTTCTTAGTTATGTCGTCATAGGCAGTAGACCCTGGGCTTCAAGTAGCTTCATTTCAAGATACTACAGAATTAAAATACGTACAAAGCCTACAAATAAAATACCTCTCCTAATAACACACACACACACACACACACACACACACACACACACACCATCATTAACCGAAAACACCTCAGCAAACAGATGACAGTTTTAGAAACTGGGTCAGTTCACTTCTGGCCAGCAACCAGAAAGACTGGCCTTGTTCTACCAAGTACTTTAAATCTCCTTTGAAACAGAGAGAACCTGGTTGTTTTGCAGCCAATTCCATTTAGAAGCTTACAGAAATCCACAGCTTAAAAAAGGAGATTGCATCTTAAATATAAAGCATTAGGGGAAAAGATACATGCGTTACCATGGTGGAATTAAGGGAGTTTTCTTCTTTATTCTATTTTTCAATGTTTCTTTGTACTCGTTCACAAAGTTGGATTCCTCTGATACTAAACAAAAGGCAAGTACAGATACCTTCAAAGGGTGCCTGGAGAAAGTCAATCCCAGAAGCTAACGTGTAACTTCCACTCAGTTGATCCTAACAGAGTTGGCTCGATGGGCAACAAAGCCTGTGGTCAACCTTAGGCTTTGGAAAGGTTAATGAAATGTAATTCATCGTTCCAGGTGGGTAGAAGTGTGAGTAAGCAGAAAAGTAGAGACAGGGCAAGAAGAGATCAAAGAGAGAATGAACAGAAAAGGTGAAGGCTACAAAGAGAGAAGAAATGAAAGGGCAGATAAGCAAACAAAGACACCTAGAGACAGGTTCAGTGAGGTAGACAACTACCCCTCACCAGCCAGGTCCTCACTAACAGAAGAGACACGGAGAGACTCAGGCTCCTGGTGACAACACCACTTCCTACGGCTTCTCTGGATGTCAGCAAGTGGAGCTGGAGTAAAGTTAAGACTGGGCTTACCTGTTTCTCCACTGTTTATTTACCATCAGCCTCCACCTACCACAGAGAAAAATCTGTTTTCCCCGCGTCACTGATAATGTGGTATAGAGGTATAGTGAGAACAGAATAAGCCAACTTTAGTCTCCTTACTCTAACGAGAGTACTCTTTAGAGTATTTATTCTTACTCTTGACACTCTTAAACATGTCAATGGTGTGTGTGTGTGTGTGTGTGTGTGTGTGTGTGTGTGTGTGTAGTGCTATTTCTTGGCCCTTGAAAATGCAACTAATACTGCCAATATAGAATGGAGTATGATGAGCTGGGCTTTTCTCCCCACTCCAACTCCCCCATCCCCTTCCAAGAGGTTCATTCTGGAAGGCTTTTGTCATATAATGCAAAGCTGGGCTGCTCAGGCACTCCTATGGGAAACAGACCCATAGGAGCAAGCAGGTCATTCATAAGAATAATGGTCTTGCTGTCTTTTAGATATAATGTACCCTGATGTCAGTCTGTGGAATGGCCTTTGGTTCCTTCCCTCCTACCACCAAATCCAGCAGCCTAGACAGGTAGAGGGCTCAAGCATGTGGACCCAAGAACTTGCGAGGAAGGATTAAGCTAAGTCATAAAGAGACA
This sequence comes from Ursus arctos, assembly GCF_023065955.2. Lineage (NCBI taxonomy): Eukaryota > Metazoa > Chordata > Mammalia > Carnivora > Ursidae > Ursus > Ursus arctos. The sequence continues at coordinate 66,562,012 of NW_026622797.1, read as the reverse complement.
AACAGGGTTTGGAGAGAAAAGGGAAAGGCAAGATGACAAAAGTCTAGAGGAAATTCTCTAAATCTAGGGCTTAGGAGCTTGGGAAAACAGACAAACAGATGAGAGGTATATCCCTAATACTCTCTTACCCCTGTTTTTATGAGTTGGAATAATTTACATGTCTCTGGAGTAAAACCTTGACAACCTTCATTTGGTTGGAATCCTTATATAAGACTGGATAAATTTAAGACCATTTTATCACAGACAGTCCAGTCCTTCTCTTCCACAATAGGAGGCTGGTGCCAGGATTCAAGGATCCAAAGGTAAAGCAACAAACGGACCCCTGTCCCCCTCCCCAAATGCACACAGACCTCCCGCATGGCTGGCTCCTGCCTTTCTGAAGCAGCAGCAGAGGAATCCAAGCAGAGCTCCCTGAGCAGGTCCCCGCAGGCCCCTCTCCATCCTCAAAGTCACAGCAAACATGTCTCTGGTTCTTCAGGACCCTGGTGTCCTTGCCACCCTCACATTTAGGCAGCAAACATGCCATAACATGGTTTTGCCCCAAGAGACGGAACGACGTTTGCCATTCTGCCTTGCCCCCATGCCCTGCCTCCCAGGACATCATGCAAAACAAACAAGCCAAGTTAGAAGGATGACAGCATCTTCCCACCAAGCATCATGAGGGGCCTTCCTCCCCAAGGATAGGTTACACAATTTGATAATGAACATTCTGAAATTTCAACTAGCATGTGACCAATGGTTCAACAAGAAGTGGTGATAAGGAAGAAGAAATGAGAGGATTATAAATGATAAAGAAGAGAGGCACTGCTGGTAGCACGAAAACACTGCCCTGAGAGCCAGAAGAGGTGCAGGAAGAACGCCACGCGATAGCGTGTCCGACACTTTCAGAGGACTGCTCCGCACACGTGGTAAGGGTTTCCTCCACTTCATGAAACCATACGTAAGGATATCTAGTGTTTAGAGGCAGGGCTGTCACTCTATAAAGGGTCATTTTCAGTCCCTCGGTAATTTAGGAATATCTTAATTAAAGGCAGGACATGAAAATCCCAAGGGGTTACCTGGCACAGCCTATTCCTCTTGCCTGGGTGACTGTGCAAACCAGGGGACACAGATTCAGATGACCACAGGAGCCAAGAAAGAGTAAGATGAAGGAACAGTCAGGCCAGAGAAGACAATGAGGAGTAGGGAGGCCTGCAGAGTCTGCTACTCAACTCCAGAAAAGTAGGAACAAGGCACATGTTCCCAGAGCTGCTGATAGTCAAGAGAGCCAGAAAATGGAGAGATTATCTAAAATCCTGTGCTTGTGTAATGTTGGCAATACGTGTTAGCATTTTGGAAATCCCATAGGGGTTGGATTTGATCTGCAGGTTTGTATCTCTAGCTTACACTTTTTGTGTAAGTCCGGGGATTGTTTCTTTAAATCTCCAAGGCTGGAGGCTCCCAGTCTGTCTCCTGACCCCTCCAGGGTTATACTGCTGTGGCTTCCTGGGGCACAGCAAGCCCTCCAGGAGAGTGGGCAAAGCGGGACTCGGGAGCCAACTCACTCCATCTGAGTATCACCTCTGCCTTCTCGCATGTGATTTCAGCAAGTTATTAACCCTCCGAGAGTCTTCACTCCTTATTAATCCTCCCAGAGTCTTCACTCCTTCATCCATGAAACTGGGGCAAATTCTTTGCATGTCCTAAGACTGTTTTGAAGATGAAATGGAATAATATGAAGAAAGTATTTAATACATGGTGTTAAAAAGAGGGGAGGTCCTTCCCCTCCCCCGTTTCCCATCACTATTCTGCTTAATCGCACATAGGGGTTTACCTCTCAACCACCCTACTGGTTTCTAAGTATTCCACGGGAAGACATCTTCTCTGTTTTATCCCCAAACAGCCACACCTGTCCCACCACCCTACACACAGTAGGCTTCCAATATATGCAAAATTTAATTATAATGTTGTTATATAATGTTATTATGGACAGCATGTTTATCCCCCCACCGCCCACAAATTCATATATTGCCTAATTCCCGGTGTGTTGGTATTAAGAGGCAGGGCTTCGGGGAGGTAATTAGGTTTAGATGAGGTCATGAGGGTGGAGCCCTCATGATGGGATTAGTGTCACTCTGAGAAGAGACACCAGAGAGTTTGCATGTGTGTGCACTTTCTCTCGCCCCCACCCCCAGGCCATGTGCAATACACCAGGACGTCAACCCTCTGCAAGAGCTGTCTCGCTAAGATCAAACGGGCTGGCACCTTGTACTTGGTGGCTGCCCAGAGACCCAGGCAATCCCCTATCCATTTGACCACTATGGTTGAGAAGGCTAACTTGTATTCATCTAAGACGGTTTACCAACCATGCCTGACTACCTCCAGGCTTCTCTGATTTTACTCTAAAAGAATCCCAGAGACCTTCAAACAATCCCAGCTTCCTTCTCCCTAGAGGGGTTTGCTTAACAATTCAGGCAAACACATTTCCTGTGATTTGCCGAGAAGCTAAAATAATTTAACAGAAAGCCTAGTTAGTGGGTTACTTCAGAATGACCCACTGAAAAGGAAACAATGACAAGGGAAATTGCTAGAAAGGTATCTCTTTACAGAAGCTCAAGGGGACCGGCTATTTCTCCGATAAAAGGTTTCCAAGGAAGGCATTTAAATATTCTCAAGAACACCTTGAAGACAAGTATAATGAGGGATGACTGCCCTACTGGGGGCCAGTGCTTACAACGGAAGCTCATCTGCTTAGTAAGCCAGGCTGGGTATCCTGCCCTGTTCCTCTGGGAGGGGACTGTCATGAGTCCTCAGAAAGCTCAGTTTGGCAGGATGGCCCCTTGTCGAAAGCAGTCTCAGGGATTCACTGTTTGTTCATCTCTGCTTTCCGGAAGCTCTAACTCTGTACTTCCCAATATCAGCTTATCCTTAGTGTGGCTTGTTCTCTGTGAGGGTGGACCACCTCCCGGGTGGTTAATCTTTCCAGAAGGATCCAGTGTTTGCCTCTACCAGAGCCCTACAGCTTTCAATGCTCTCAAACCAGCTTAGGTCTACATCAAAGCAACAGAAGCTCCTGCACTATGCAGGGAGCGGATCTGCAGACCCTACAGCTCTTCAAGCAACGTAACCCTGGGTTTCCATCTCCCGTCACTGTACCCCAAACGCGCACACTCAAAGCCCAACACGGACTCTAGGGGGAATTCTACTTGGGTCTTTTGGCAAACAGTTCCCTCGGGAGTAGAACCATCACAGCCCGCAGCCAGGTCTGAATCACTCCCAGGCCTGCGGCATGAATGTCTTCTGGCACATGGCGATTTCCCGTGTAAGTTCTCCCTATTTTCTATTTCACCCAACATACCTAAGGATTGTTCTGGTGGGTGGGGTCGGCATGGGGGGCTAGAAGTGGGTCAGGCTGCACCAGCTCAGTCTATACTATTCTGCCGAAATTATCCGGTTTGGGGTGCCCTAAACTCAATTCTGCCACATTTAGGGTCCCGTAGATGGCCATTTGGCTGTAACTCAGGCTAGAGCCAGAAATCTGTTCTTTGTAGCACGCGCTACGTTGTTGCGACTCGCACCCTAACTTCTCCTACAGCAGAGGGACGACGCTGGGTGAGGAAGGGCGCACGGCCGCCGAGCGCTGGGAGAGGAGCCCGCAGCCAGCATCAGCATCAGGCACTTTCCCAAGGAAGCAGCCACCTCCCTGGACAACACTGCACTTTCCGCACACAAGCAGGTCTGTCCTCCGTTCTGAGGACAGGCATCTGCCTTCCATGAGCTGTCCCATAAGTTAGCACTGCATGACTGCATGCGGACGTTCTGGGAGCCTCGGAGAGGCAAGACGGCAAGAAATGAAACAAGGGCACAACCACCTCCCCACATCATAAGCGAGGTCTCTGGAGCCACGGCGTTCCTCAACAGCAGCCAAGAGAACAGCCACAGAAAACGGCTCCAGCAGCCGACCTGGAGGCCTCGTCCCTGGGGTATCCTCTGATCTCATTACAGCAGTCGACACTAGTCCTCGCAAAACAAACAGAGGAAATTTATGCCTGCCTTAGCCTGTGGAGAGCTCCGCATTCCTTGTTTAACGAGAGTTCCAGCTTCCGAGACCGCAGCCTTTGGGATGGGAGGATGTCTGCTTTGCTCCAGAGAAAGAACTCTTGTCGCTGCCTTTCCCTCTTTCTGGGGCTGGATATGAAGGCGGAGAGCCTGCAGAGAGCCACTGAACTTGTGGCCTAGGCTCTCTGCTCCGGTCCCTGCAGAGAAGTTCCCTTTCTTCTTGTGTCAACATCCCCAAGCTCAGTCGGTGGGGCCACTTCCTCTTGAAGGGCTCTGGGAAAGTCGCTGTGTGGCCTTGAAGGGTTCCACCTGCTAAGGCCAGCATCCTGAGAAAGAGACTGCTCTGTGTGACAGAACTCCAGGTCTTCTGGGAGGAAAAAGGCTTCCCCCAAAATACCCTTGCTTGAGCCTTGGAAAACTTTACTTAACTTGGGGTTCCCACTTTTGGGATAAATGGCAGGAGGGAAAATGTTACTTTCTACCCTTGAATTCAATCTCAGAAGGAACTGAGTGCCCAGCTCATGAGGTAAAGAGCGAACTTCGAAACCAGAATAAGAATACAGCAGTGGTTCTGAGCCAGGGTGACTTTGCCCCCCAGGGGACATTTGCGATGCATGGGAAGTTTTGATTTTTTTTTTTTTTTTGTCATGACTGGGGGAGACTGCTACTGGCATCTAGTGGGTAGAGGCCAGGGATGCTGCTAAATATCCTACCATGCACAAACCAGCCCCCATAATAAAGAATTATTTAGTCCAGGGGCCCCTGGGTGGCACAGCGGTTAAACGTCTGCCTTCAGCTCAGGGCGTTATCCCGGCGTTATGGGATCAAGCCCCACATCAGGCTCCTCTGCTGTGAGCCTGCTTCTTCCTCTCCCACTCCCCCTGCTTGTGTTCCCTCTCTCGCTGGCTGTCTCTATCTCTGTCAAATAAATAAATAAAATCTTAAAAAAAAAAAAAAAAGAATTATTTAGTCCAAAATGTCAACAGTGCCGAGACTGAGAAACCCGGATGTAGAGGGAACACTCAAGGATGTGGATAGGCTTAAAAGAAGGACAAATCTTTTTTTTTTTTCGTTACAGAAACAGTTTTCAGTTTTTAATGAACTTGTAAACAAAAAAGCTTCCATTTCAAAATAAAAACAAAATCGCAGATCATATAGATGTTTATAGTGACTACATTTAGCTAAGAAACATACATCCATGTTTAGTTATAAGATGTTAACTAAATTTCTGTGATAAATATGCTTTTTTTAAATCTCAAGACCATTATAGAGCTCATGCAGAGTCTTCAGGAAAATCTAATCATTGCTATATTTTTAGGTCTTCACCGTAGATGCTGTGATTTCTAACACAGGTAAGCAGCCAGGGTCATCCAAAACAATGACAACTCTTACTCACATAACACTAATGTTGATATCCTACAGCCAGAACGTGCACAACTAACAACTACAAAAATTTAGCATTTCTCTCTTCGGGTAAAATAAATGAAAACTACCTTTTACCTATGCGGAGTGAGATCATTAGAACTACCTGGAAAATAGTGGAACGGCTTCGATATTAGACTAGACCATTGTGAGTGCTGTATTATTCTAGGTAACGGTGTGATCTGAGTGCTTACTATCATAACTGAGTGGTGAATATTCATAGAAGGAACTTATGAGCTAAGTTCTATGATTACTAAAACCATATATATAATCTGAGTATATCTATTCTGGAAAAAATGGCAAAATGTTTCAACTTCTACAATATCAACAAGTGTGAGAAACCATGGTGATGCTGACCTACATTCCAGGGAGACTGAGGAAAACAGTGCGTAGTAGGGCTCTAAGTAAACGCAGAATTGCAGAAATGCGTCACAATGAAAGCAATCATGGTGCATATTTTGAAATTCTTCCCATTTTTAATGTTCTGAACCTGTATCAAAGTATTCCCTTTCCCCTTCATAGTATACTCTCACTACATTGGTTAGATAACCCAGTTGTTATTCTCTCTTGAACTATCTTTTAGTCCAGCAAAAGAAGGAAAAATCTGCTTCCAAGCACAGCTAATGCATGTAAGCACATTTGGAAAAGAAAAAGAAATTCATGAATGAGCAGAAGACAATTTTTTAATGGAATGTTTCAGAGGCTTGTGGTATAAAAAGTAAACAAAATGATTCACTAACTGTTAATACTGTTTACCATGATGCAAGAGTTGGGGTTTTTTGAATGTTCCAGAAGCCAGAGGAAAAGGAATACTGGGGAAGGGAAAAATGATACCTTCCACGGCATTTCAAAATCATTGCTCAATTCCTCTTGAGCGAGGAAGCCATAGTAATGACTTTATTTTACCTACCGCAATTATGGTACACCTCGAAGTAATTCTCCACATTATCCCACTTTCCTCCCTGCACTCAAGTCCTGCTAAATAATCTCTGGAAACCATTAACCAAGAGTCCTGTTCCAATTTTCCTCTCCTCCCTCCCTTGCTGCCTCAGTCATGCTGGAGTCAGGACAAAGCAAACTTGTATTACATCACAGAGCAAACTCATTTTCTCTAAACCATTCTGCTGGTACTTAACTGCTACTGGAACCCAATGCTGTCAACAGTGTGGTCTTTGTTTGGTGGGTGTTGCTTTAAAAATTAAAAAAAAAGTTTCCCCACACTCCCTTCTTCTTTTAAATACAGGCGAGTAGTTTGAGGAGCCTCCCCAGCCTGGCTCCACCCCGCTGTGTAAACTAGACATTACCTTATACACAAATGAATCTACAGCATTCCTCAGTCTCGCTGCCTCGCTGCAAAATTCCTATGCTCCCCAGCAGCCACGGCAGCACACACTCCCCCTGGCTTCCCTCCTCTTTCCTCTTCCCCCACCCTCTCTCTCTCTCTCTCTTTTTTTTAAATTTCCACTGCCTCACTGTGTTTTTGTGTAAATGATCTCACATGACTCAACAAATCCATCTGCCTGAAGCAGGCCAAGTCTGGAGCCCTCCCAGGAGGGAGGAGAAGAATTGCTTTGTGGAAAGGACCTGGAGCTCTGCCCTTTCTCTGGCTCGAATTACCCGCCTGTCAGGCCTGACGGATTTGGCTAAAAATAAAAGGAAGCGGGCCGTGAAAAGCAGATGAATGGGCTCAGCAGTTCCTTAGATAACACAGGCCTGCTGTTGCCCAAAGCTCCCCAAACAGAAACTTCAAATGCAGGCCCTGTGAGTACAGTGATGTGTCTTCCAGGTGAAAGGGGGCTGTCAGATCCACTGGAGGGGGTGGGGGGCATGGCCTGTGTTTCAGATTTCTGTTTCAACACTTCTGTGTGTGTGTATGTGTGTGTCTGTGAGAGAGAGAGAGAGAGGAGATTCTTGCATAAAAATATTCTCAGAAAAACAGTAGAGTTCAGTGGAGTGAAGGCTTGGCTTGCAAAAAAAATGTTGTTTCCACTACAAAATTACTCTTCTCCCTACCTCCCAACACCAGACATTTTAAGCCTCCCTATGATGTCACTCCTGCACTCAGCGCCAGCAAAGAGCTAAAAGTCCTTCTTGTAAGTGTATGCCCAGCGCCCGCAGTGGGTATTAAGCACTTAGGTTGGCAATGTAATGACACACTGTAACAATCTGTAATATGAAGCAGTCAGCAAAGCCCTGGCTCTGAAAGCTATTTCTCCCAACCATTAACCATATGTTTGGCTCCTCAGATAGCCAAGCGGGTGTTCCAGCTTACCATCTGGTTTCTATCCACACAAGCAACTGCAAAGCACAGACTATCTCCCTCTGGAGCTGCGTGTTTCTTTTTCTCTCTCCTTTCCGTTCTTCCCTTCCCTTTTCCTCCTCCCAGCTCCTCTGGTTCCCTCTGCTAAAGAATTCTCTGCCATTCATCATGTGCAAAGAAAACTTTACCTGACACGGCAGCGGCAGAGCCATTAAGAATGCACAGCTGTATTGTAAACACGCCAGAAGGCCGTTTACCATCCGCTGAAGCTGTAGAACCAGGTCTCTACCCCCTTCTTCATCTCCTATTGAGGGCTGACACTTGATCCAGTTTGTTAAAAATAGGTACATTCTTGACAGATCCAGGGGTTGCTGTGGTGCCCTTCACACTCACTTCATATTCTGGGAGTGGGGCTTTAAAGCACGTGCGCGCGCGCGCGCACACACACACACACACACACACACACACACACACACACAAAGTTTGCCTCTGCATTCAATCTGCATGACATCAGTCTCTCACAGATGACATACCGGCTGCAAATAACCAAGTTAACTAAAGGATTCTATTCCTTTTTATGCCCTAAAGGATTCCATCCCAAGTGTGTGTGTTTTTCTTTCTTTTTTTCTTTCCTAAAGAGCCAGCCATTTCAACAAATCGATAATTTGTAAAACGTCTGCTAATTTACATCTGCGTTTTAATAGTACACACCAAGGACATGGAACATGCTATCAGAGCTCATAGGATTTTCTTACTGTGTCACCACATTTTCTCCACTTTAAGATTTCAGGTACTTAGCAACTTTTTAAAAATTTATGAAAAGACCTTTGATAAACAGAAATTAGGTAATTTTTTCTCCTGTCCCCACAAGAATTATATGTGCATTAGGAAACTGAAGTTAATTCTTTCCCACACCTTAAAAAAAGCACTGGTTTCTCACATACCAAGAACAAAAGGAACAATATCATTAAAAAGTGATTAAGCAGAATGTCAGATTTTATCAACATGGCAGGGCTATGGAGGTTCTGTCATGGGAGAACTGTTTATTCAGGCGAACAAGGACGCCAGGGAGGCCACTACCTGTGCAAACTTTTACACCCACTGCCCTTGTCAGTCCTCTTTCCATGATCTAAAATAGATCTTTTGTTAGCCACTTCTACCAATAAGGGACATTGAAATTCTGCCACATGCAGGTTTTAGAGAATGACAGGAATGAGGAAATTTTAATTTCAGTGAACTTAGGAAATTGTCCACAGAAGTTAGGTTTAATTAAATTTTGTTTTTGACCCTGAAATCATACATTGAAAATAACACCGCATTACCTTTACTCACAATATCATTAACAAAAGGAAAGAAAAATGACCACCTAAAAACTTCAACATTTTTACAGTGTACCTGGCTCTTTAAGCACCTGTGGAATCAACTTATTACAAGATATTTATGCTTTTCATAAATACTGGTGCCTTGGTGCTCCTCCCCCAGCCCAATTACAGCAGGATCCCCGGGGTGGGCCTGGGCATCAGTACTTTTGAAAGCTTCCCAGCTGTACCCACCATGCAGCCAGAGTTGAGAAGTCTTATGCTACATGAACTCACATGATACTGGAAACTACGTAACCTTTGGGGTGGAAATGGAAATGAAATTTAGGATTAGAACAGCGACTTTCAATCTTGTTTACAAGTGGAATCTTCAACTGAAAAAAATCTTATATGAAATCCCTGTACACAAAATAGTGAAAGTGCCATTTATTTATACTGTCATTTTATACTCTCGGTCTGTACTCTCATCCATAGATTTCATAAATTCAAATACACAATTTTTTAATTACTGTAAGTCAACCAGTGAGGATGAAGAGGCCATTTTATTGAACATAAAAATCTGAAGTTGGGGTCACGGCTGACAGGTCCAGTGCTGTCCACCTCAACATCCAATTTTTTCCGTGGCCCATGGTTCAGATGATCAAGGCTGCGTATATGTAACAAGAGCAGTGTGTGCAGCAGTAGGATTACATTAATTCATACATTAATTTAATAAATGTCGATTAAATGTCTCGTACACACCAGATACTGCCCTCATGGGTCATCACAGGAATAAGCTGCAATCTTTTCCCTTGAGAAGCCTAGTTAAGAAGACATGTCATGGCAGCTCAGCAATGTAAGCATAATAACAGAGGTGCCAAGAGTGTGCGATAGGGAGAAGTAGCTAATTCTGAGGAAACGGGGCATAACTTCACCAGCATGGGACAATTAAATCAGGTCCTAAAAATATGAGTAAGATTATTAGAACTAACAACGAAAGGGAAGGACATTTCAGGAAGAAGGAACAGAATATGAAAAAAAAAAAAACCCATAAGTATAAATAGGCTTGGTGAGATCTGGGAGTTATGAGAAATTCTGAAGGGGTCAGGAAGGGCTGGGGCACAAGGCTATGACCTGAGGCCAGGTTATAAGAAACTTGAAATGTCATGATACAGTTAAGACTAGCACTGACCAATAGACATATAAAGTGAACCATACACACAATTTCAAATTTTCCAATATCCACATTTAAAAAATAAAAATAGGAGAAATTAATTTTGATGCTACATTATCTAGACCAATTTATCTCAAATATAATCATTTCAACATGTAATCAATATAAAATGATTAGTGAGATATTTTATATATTTTTTTCTCACTAGGTCTTTAAAATAGGATATGGGTTTTATATCTAAAACATCCCAATTTGGACTAGCCACAATTTAAGAGCTCAATAGCCACTCATGGCTAGTGGATACCGTATTGGAGAGCACGGGTCTACCCCTTTCCTGCAGGCACTGTAGAATAAAGGACTTGCTGGAGACAGCAACAGTGTGAAGTAGATAGAAGACTAAGTCTGGAAGAGGCTTGCAGGCTGCTCCCATAGTCTAAGCACGGGATGAAGAGAAGGATGACGCTTGAGACATGGCATGGCAGTAGGATGGCATGGAAGGGTCAGAGTCAAAAAACATTTCTAGGGGCGCCTGGGTGGCACAGCGGTTGAGCGTCTGCCTTCGGCTCAGGGCGTGATCCCCGCGTTATGGGATCGAGCCCCACATCAGGCTCCTCTGCTATGAGCCTGCTTCTTCCTCTCCCACTCCCCCTGCTTGTGTTCCCTTCTCTCGCTGGCTGTCTCTATCTCTGTCGAATAAATAAATAAAATCTTAAAAAAAAAAAAAACATTTCTAGAAAGAATTCATAAAACTACAAATGATTGTACATGAGATGAAGGAGAAAAAAATCATGGAACTGTCAAATCAATTTTTTAGTGCTAACATTGTGCTAGTGTAAAGTTACTAATGGTGTATTTAAGAGGAGCTTGTGTTTTTCCTTTCAAGCTTGCCTCCCTCTGCTGTGGAATGCAATGTCATTTAATAAACATGTGCTGAGCACCCACCATGTGCTAGGTAACGCCAACAAATGGCATGAATGAGACACAATTCTTCCTTTCAAGGGGCTCAGATGTAGTGTGGGAGACAGACAACAAGCTACAAGGAAGTGCTAAGTATTTATTAGAAGGATGTGAAAGGAGGCCTACAAAATGTTCCGGAAAGTATAACTTATAACTATTTCTTACAGTATATTCAGTAGAACTTCACAGATAGTAGGGAGTGGGGCATTCAGAGAGTAGTAGGCTTATTAGCTAACCTAAACATTTTTTCTGATTCAAAAAAACAGTTCACCTGTTTTACACACCCCAGCTCTTATAGCTACCAATCTGCTCTCTGTACCTATCAGGAGCTTATTTGTATGTTTTTTAAGGTTCCACATATAAGAAAGACCATTTGGAAATTTTCTTTGCCTGACTTATTTCATCTAGCTTAATGCCCTCGAGGTCTACCCATGTTGCTGCAAATGGTAAGACTGCATTTTTTATGGATGAATAATATTCCACTGAAAATATATTTCATATATATATATAACAATTTCTTTATCCATTCATCCGTGAATAGGCACTTAGTTTGTTTTCATATCTTGGCTATTGTAAATAATGCTGCAATGAACACCGGGGGTACATATATCTTTCCAAATTCATGTTTTTGTTTTCTTCAGATAAATACCCAGAAGTGGAACTGCCATATAATAAAGTAAGTTCTATTTTTAATTTTTTGAGGACCCTCCATTTGGTTTTCCATAGTGGTTACACCAATTTTCTTTCCTACCCACAGTACCCAAGGGTTCCCTTTTCTCCACATCCTTATCAACACTTGTTATTTCTTGTCTTTTTGATAACAGCCATTCTAACAGGTATGAGGTGACATTTCATTGCAGTTTTGATTTCCATTTCCCTGATAATTCATGATGTTGAACATCTTTTCATGTACCTATTGGCTATCTGTATGTCTTCTTTGGAAAAATGTCTATTCAGATCTTCTGTCCATTTTTAAATCAGATTATTTTTTGTTTTTTTGTGGGGTTTTTTTTGTTTGTTTTTTTGCTATTGAACTGCATGAGTTCTTTATATATCTTGAATCTTAGTCCCTTATCAGATATAGGATTGCATATTATTTTCTCCCTTTCCATAGGTTGCCTTTTCATTTTGTTGATAGTTTCTTTTGCTGTACCAAAGCCTTTTATTTCGATGTAGCCCCACTTATTTATTTTTGCTTTTGTTGCCTTTGCTTTTGCTGTCAGATTCAAAACATCATCATCAAGACCAATGTCAAGGAGTTTACTGTCTATGTTTTCTTCTAGGAGTTTCATGGTTTCAGGTCTTTCATTTATGTCTTTAATCCATTTCAAGTTAATTTTTGTGTGTAGTGTAAGATAGGGGTCCAGTTTTATTCTTTTGCGTGAAGCTTTCCAATTTTCTCAACACCATTTATTGAATAGACTATCCTCTTTCCATTGTATATTCTTGGCTCCTTTATTGTAAATTAATTGACCAAATATACATGGTCAATTTCTGGGCTTTCTATTCTGTTCCATTGATCTATCTATCTGTTTTTATTCCAATACATACTGTTTTGATTACTATAGCTTTGTAATATAGTTTGAAATCAGGAAGTAGAATGCCTCCAGCTTTGTTCTTTTTTCTCAAGATTGCTTTGGTTATTCAGGGTCTTTCGTGATTCCAAACAAATTTTAGGATTGTCTGTTCTATTTCTGTGAAAAATACCACTAGAATTTTGATGGGGATTACACTGAATCTGTATATTGCTTTTTGATGGATTGTTTAGGGTTTTTAATATATAATATCACGTCATCTGCAAATAATGACAGCTTTCGTTCTTCCTTTTCAATTTGGATGCCTCTCTTCTTTTCTTTTTCTTGCCTGACAGCTCTGGCTAGGACTTCCAACACTATGTTCTTAAACGTAAATGAACAGAATTATCTAGTCGAAAGACAAAGAGTGGCTGAATGAATAACAAAACAAGACCTATCTATATGCTGCCTACAAGAGACACTCTTTAGATGTAAGGATACACATAGACTGAAAATTAGAAGGAATGGAAAAAGATATTTCATACAAATGGAAACCAAAAGAAAACTGGAGTAGCTGTAGTTATATCAGATAAAATAGACTTTAAATCAAAACTGTAATGAGACCAAAAAAAGTTGTTACATAAGGGCTCAATCCAACAAGAAGATTTAACATTTGTAAATACTGATGCATCCAACAGAGAGCAACTAAATGCATGAAGCAAATATTAACAGGGCTAAAGGGAGAAATACAATGATAGTAGGGGACTTCAATGTCTCACTTACATCAATGGATAGATCATCCAGACAGAAAATCAATAAAGAAACATTGACCTTAAATGACGTGTTAGATCAGATGGACTTAACGGATATTTACAGAACATTCCATCCAAAAGCAAAAGAATACACATTCTTCTCAAGTGCATATGGAACATTTTCTGAGACAGATCATATGTTAGGCCACAAATAAACTTAAGAGAACTGAAATCATATCAAGCATCTTTTCCAACCACAATGGTATGAAACTAGAAATTAATTACATGTATAAAATTGGAAAATTCACAGATATGTAGAGACTAAACAACATGCTAGTGAAAACCAATGGGTCTTTTCAAAATCAAAAGAAAATTTAAAAATACCTTGAGACAAATGAAAATGGAAATGTGCCATACCAAAATTTATGGGATGCAGCAAAAGCAGTTCCAAGAGGGACACTCACAGTGATAAATGCCTACCTCAAGAAACAACAAACATTACAAATAAACAACTTAACATTACACCTCAAGAAAACAGAAAAAGAACAAATGAAGCCCAATGTTAGGTAGAAGAAAAGAAATAACAAAGATCAGAGCAGAAATAAATAAATGGGGGCGCCTGGGTGGCACAGCGGTTAAGCGTCTGCCTTCGGCTCAGGGCGTGATCCCGGCGTTGTGGGATCAGGCCCCACATCAGGCTCTTCTGCTGTGGGCCTGCTTTTTCCTCTCCCACTCCCCCTGCTTGTGTTCCCTCTCTCTCTGGCTGTCTCTATCTCTGTCGAATAAATAAATAAAATAAAATCTTTTAAAAAAAAAGAAATAAATAAATGAAATAGAGACTAAAAAGACAACAGAAAAGATAAATGTCACTAAGAGCTGGTTCTTTCGAAAGATAGACAAAATTGGCAAAGCCTTTAGCCAGAGGCACCAAAGAGAAAAACAGAGAGAACGAGAGAGAGAGAGAGAGAGAGAGAGAGCACACACTCAAATGAAATCAGAAATGAAAGAGGAAACGTTACAACTGATAACACAGAAATACAAAGAATCATAAGAGACTACACTGAACAATTATACACCAACAAATTGGACAACCTAGAAGAAATGGATAAATTCCTAGAAACATACCACCTGCCATGACTGAATCATGATGGTACAGAAAATCTGAACAGACCAATTACTAGCAAGGAGATTGATTCAGAATCAAAAACCTCCCAAAAAACAAAAGTCCAGGACCAGACCGTTTCACTGGTGAATTCCACCAAATGTTCAAAGAAGAATTAATATAGATCCTTCTCAAACTCCTCCAAAAAACAGAAGAGGGAGGAACTCTTCCAAACACATTTTAAGAGGCCCTGATACCAAAACCAGACAAGGATGCCACAAAAGAAGAATATTATAGGCTGATATCCCCAATGAACATAGACATGAAATTCCTCCACAAAATACTAGCAAACTGAATTTAACGATAGAGTAAAAGGATCATATACTATGATCAAGTGGGATTTACGTCAGGGATGCAAGAATGATTCAATACCCACAAATTGGTCAATGTGATACCTATCAACAAAACGAAAGATAAAAATCATATGATCATCTCAATAGATGCAGAAAAGCATTTGATAAAATTCAACATTTATTTATGATAAAAACTCTCAACAAAGCAGATACAGAGGGAATGTACTTCAATATAATAAAGACCATATATGATAAGCCTATAGTTAACATCATATCCAACGGCGAAAAACTGAAAGCTTTTCCTCTAAGATTAGGAACAAGACAAGATGAACACTCTTGGTCATTTCATTCAACATTGTATTGGAAGTCCTACCCAGAGCAATTAGGCAAGAAAAAGAAATAACCGACTTTTAAAACTGATGTAGCATATGATTTATTTCTGTGTTTGTATTTGGTTGCAATATGTTAAGAAAATCCTGATGTTCATGGGTAACTATAGGTATCACTCGCTGTCTGAATCCCTGCTCTATAAACTCAGGGACCAAACAGATTCAGACAAATTTTCAGATAAATGTTTTGCTATTTGATACTCTTATTACTTGTATATGAAACTTAGAAACAAAACTGACACAAATAACACTGAATCCTTTTCTATGGGAACTCACTGTAGGAAATTTCTGTATCCATATTTTGGAAATGAATAGATTGAAACAGCAAGGGATAGTTATACTGGAAATGATAACAGTTCCTTAGCATTCATTTTGTTATCTCACAATATGCCTCAAACTAACCCAAAAGCTTGAAAAATGCAGTAGTTAAGATGTTTTTATTTCAAATTTTAACACTAAAGATAATCTGACAACTACTTGATTTCCTTAATAATCAGTCAAGGCGCATACAAAATGTAGAGTGGGTATACAGAATCCTATAACAGAATATATGTCATATACGTGATCTTCGCTTTGTTTCCTTATCGTGTAACTGGCCGCTACTCCACACAGAAACGTATACCCAACAGAGACCCCCAAGCTCTGCCTGGCATGGAACTGAGTGTGCTAAATATGTTTAATAAGAGGAATTTCCTTATTCAATTCATGATCTGGCTGGAATCTGAAAAACACTGGTGCTGAACTTCCTTATCAATGACTAACTTATAAGAAGTTCAAATATATAAGCCCAAACAGCAGAAAACACTTAAGGTTAACTTGATAGGCTAATTCAATGCCTTAGTGGCCTGAATGTGTTAAAATTTCATATGTAACATGTTAAAGTATGCATGTGTTTTTGTTATGACTACATAAAACCGTTTAAAATCTTTTAAAAACGAAATGCAAATTAAACATTTGCAGAGCTCCTCAAGTATCCCCAGGAAGCTTCTGCGGACCAGAGTGTGAAGACTACCGGCTTACGGCCCTTGAGGTTAAGACGTAAATCTACAAGCAACGATCTGGTGCACCTATCTGAGGATCATCAGGGTATTCCTAAACTTCCGCCAAGAACAGATAGCATTCCTCATTATCCTGAAAGCGGTAAAGCTCAGAAGCAATACTGAAGAAACATTTTTAAGATTCTGAGTTTGAATTAAAGCGGCTGGGCCCCAAATCTGAGATACAGTATTTACTTCTCAATGTTGTTCATTCACTGATTCTCTCAACATTATTCACTGAACACCTACTATGTGCCAGGTGCTGTTCTAAACTTTGAGATACGCCAATGAAGAAAATAGACAAAACCCCAACCTTTATGGAATTTAGAGTCTAGTGAAGGGGGGAGTGGTGGTTGGGAGACAGACCTTAAACACAAATAAGAAATATGATAGATAAGTTATTTTTGTTATAAAGTGACAGGTACAATGGAAATGGAATGGAGGAGAAAGGCTGCAATTTTAAATAGGATGGTCAGGGGAGGTGAGGAGATGCAAGTGGGTCAGTGACTTGAAGGAGGTGAGAGGTAAACCAAGAGATGGGCTGGAGCAGTGGGTCTCAAAGTGCAGTCCCAGGACCATCAGTATCTCCTGAAAACGTGTCACTGGCTCAGAACCATGGGGAGGGGCAGGTGACAGTCTGTCTTGGCCCTCCAGGAGATTCTGATGCACACGAAGTCCGAGACTCCTTAACTTCTACGTTCCTCTCTGGGCAGTGCTGCACGGCTGCACGTTGAAGAACAGACCCTGACAGTGGAGAGCTCCCATTCGTAGTGTTTGCGGATGTCCGCGGTGTGAATACTCCCACCACAGCTGATTTCGAGCTGCCAACATGACTCACTGAAGCAGGAGTTGTGAAGGGTTGTGTGCAATCCACTCCCAACACTGACTTTAGGTCCCTATGTCCCCACTATTGTTGAGAACATTTAAAAATGATGGGGAATTGCATAAATCTGGCTGAAAATGTTAATGTTACTTCAGATATAAACGTAGGGTGTTCTACTGGCATATTACTGTTAATCAAATACAGATCCCAATTCCTCAGAAGTTAGCATTAAGACAATGTATAAACTTCATTTAAAAAAATAAGTTCATTAGCATTAAACCCCAACTTCCTTTACTCAATGAATCTCTTTACCTTTTAGCTGGGGTTCCTCTACTTCGCTTTGTTCGCTCCCACTATAATTAATATTTTGGACCCTCAAAGCTTTCACTGACTGGGATTTGCCATGGCGAACGTGCAGGGCTGCCTCTCCAAGAGCGCGCATCAGTCCAGGCCAGGCCATCAAGGAGTATGTATTACGACAACAAAATCTGCATGTATCTGCAGATGAAGTGAAATTTCAGTTCGATTTGCCATTAAGAAACTTCCCTTAGCCTAAAAGAACGGCCCTATTTCTGTCAATCGGGGCAGATTATAGTTTGTGGAAAAGATCTTAAAAGTATAGCACCGTCTATGAAGAAAAAGTCACTCTCTAACATACTCCTGAGAAACAAAAAGTGTTTGCTACTCTCCGGAATCTATGCTCCACACACTCCCCAGTCTGCATCAGCCGCCAGCCGTCCCACCCACACGCAGACCCCAGCCGGCCGGATCAGCAAATGTGCACGAGCTCGCACTCCCGTAAAACAATGAGGTCTTTCAGGCCTTACAATCTTGTGAAGAAACAGGCTGAAACGTCATGGGAAAAATTAGGAAATCTCGGAGGAAAACAGCTCACAAAATGAGGGGTGGAACCACTTGCTCACATGTTCTAATTCCTGAACAAAGGGAAACAACCGTGACAGCCCCCTGCCTGCTCTGACCCTTCTATTTCAAAAGAGAGGCGTCCTAACCTCCTTTTCTTTTCTTGGGGATTACAGCAGCAAGACATAGACATCGGAATGAGAAAATTTTTAAACCTAAAGGAGCAAAGTGTAATTTCAAAAGCTTTATCCTCAAGAAAAGTGTAAAAACCAACCCAAACTACCAGTCTTGTTCGGCAATCCATAATACCGGCACGATTACAGACCCACTGGACTTCAACAATTGGACAAAGAAAAACAGAACGCCTGCTAATATACATACATACGCATATTTTTTAGGTCTTCCTAAGTCTTCTTGCTATTAAATCTCACACAACAACTAGCTCCACCTCAGCAGTCCTTCCTCCTTACCTGCCATACCTAGTTTATACCTTTCACACCTGCCTCGCTAGCTGGCCCAGGGGCGACCAGCGCTCCACCCTCCAGCTCCCGGCCGTTGCCCCAAGTTATTCTGCTTGCAAATTGCCCATCTCTCTTACCCACCAAACAACATCTCTCTCGCCTTAAAAAATCTCAGTTTAAGACTTAGTACGGACTGCACAATGAACTTCTAGATTCAGTATATTTGCAAACTTGTCAACAAATTTACCCTCTACTTTAATATGCTTTTATAACCCCACTATATTTTCCAATTGGTTAAATTAATCAAACTTTTCTAAACTCTCTGATGACACGGTCTGAGTCAGTCCTCCCCTATGTGATCCCCAACTTGCCACCAAATCGCTATATGTAAGATTTTACCAACTGGGAAGCACCACAGGGCATGTCAGCTGTTGTCGGTCTGTAGTCAATGCGACACTTAACCGTTTGGGGAAAAGACTCCTAAGTGACTTATTATTATAAAGCCCTATGTGGAAGAGGTGCTTATTTTGCTCCTGGAAGAAAAAGGCAACATGTATTGAAATCATGAAAATGTTTTAAAAGGTATAACAATTTAAAAAGAGACAAAGAGACATATCCCACAGTGAAGAGAAGAGTCCATTGAGGCTGAGAGCCTTACAAAGATATCTCACAGACATGTCACCAGTACCAGTCCAAGCACCCAAGCAGAAGAACAATCTGTGGGAGAAGCCATTATTTGACAATGAGGTAGAACTCTGGGTCAGGTAGTGAGCTGGGTGGAATTTAATGCAAACTGATCATGCTAGAATGCAGGAGACGGTGGTGAGAGGCACTGTCAGAGAGGTGAAAAGTGAGTTCAGTCCACAGAGAGATTTCACAGTCAACACGCCTGGGAACGTAGGTCAGACCAAGTCCAAAACCAGTGGGTGAAACTCTGCTGCATATCAGAATCAGCTATAGAGCTTTTAAAAATCCCACTGCCCAGGTCACATCCCATACCAATAAAATCAGAATGTCTGGGGTGGGAACCAGGCAGCCATAGCTCTTGAAGATTCCCAGGGGATTCTAATATGCATCAAGGGTTTGGAACCACTGTCCTAGACTCTGCTGGTAAAGGTTTTGCTCAATCAGGAAAGAGCACAATAACTTACGTGAAAGGTGGTCATGGTGATGAGTCAAAGTAAACTTTGACACTTCTAAGTGGGAAATCATTACTTTGGTTCAAATAAGAAGACACAGTCTTTAGAAGACTCCTGATGAACTTGGGGCCTTGGGTTTTAGACTAGGAAAGGGAAACTGGGCATGATGATAGGTAAGCCCCATTGACAACATAACACAACTGGGATATAGACCATTGTGCTGTCAAGGTATTCAGCTTTACAGTAAGCAGCCTAGATGCAAGGCCTAGGCCAGTCACCTGCTGGCTGTGGGGCTACAGGCCACTGCCCAACCAAATAACCCCAGTGTTCTATCTGAGGTGTCATCTACCCTGGCTGCTTATTAGCATACCAAATGCAGGCTACAACCCCAGACATTCTTACGGGTTTGCAGAGGGACCCCAGGATCCATATATTTTAAACCAGCCCCCTCCCAGGTGACTGTTATGTCATAGGAATGTGGAGACCGACCAGCAGAGAGTCTAAGAGAAAAGAGTCCGAGGCCATACAGTTGGGACTCAAATCCCTGCTCCACCAGTTACTAGCTATGGCTCAGTTTCCTAATTTGCAAAAATGGAGCTAATGGATAAGACACTTTTTGTGGGGCTTACCTGACAATCCATTAATCCACCTCACTGGATCATTGTGAGTATCTGGTGTAACACCTGGTACATAGCAAATGCTCAATATTATATGCATCACACACATACACAGACAAGTGTGTATCTGTCATAAGCATTAAATGGTAAGATGTATATAAACTGTGTAGTACTGTCTCCATGCAGAAACACTCAGTAGGTGCTAAGCTGATGCTGATGGTGGTGGTCACGGGAAAACCCTGGAACTGGCAGAGAGGAAGATTTCATCCTCTCTCCATTGCATGGCAGAAAGCCACAATTATAAAACCTAAAAAATTATGGGGATGGGGAGGAATCCTTTTGCTCTGTCTTAATTATTAGGCGGTCCCACTAGCCATGGAAGGGTTGTTCTATTGCAAAGTAATGATGGAAATGTGAGCCTCATGGCAAAAAAGAGAAATGTGGACATGTGGCCCTACCCCACATGATGATAAACAGCAGAACATGACATCCTGGGGAAACTCAACACCCTCCCTTCCTAGGGGAACCCAGAGTTGCCGTGTGTTTTGTCCCAGATCACACTGGTAGTGGCAGACCTGGGATCAGACTTCAGAGCGGAGCTCTATAGTTTCCGGTTCCCTCCATCGATCATCCCTGGTGAGGAACATGTCTGGGAGGGACATCAGAGGAGATATGGTGCGTGCGGTCAGAGCCAACGTGAGATGAGGAATGTGTTGCCCTGTTTTCCAACCGCTTCCTTCCTTACTCTGCCCAATTCCCTTCCCTGGTCCAAATTCCACACCCTGCAGGCCATTTCCGGCTGAGATGGAGGATATGGAACACTAGAAAGCAGCCGTGGTTTGCTTTGTGGCCAAACTGTTTTCTTGGGGATGTTCAGGTCCAATTTCAAAATACAAGACAACTGTAAAAAGGGTTTAATTTCCCAAGTCTTCATTTGCATATAACTGTTCGGGGTGTTAATTTATTAGGGGATACTTGCATGTTTTTTATCCACCGACCTAGGACAGGAAATCCTGTCTTTCAGCTGCTGAGTCTCAGACCACTCCATCTGAATATTCTCGCTGACAAATGTGACCTTGTCTAGGTTCTGAAGAATTTAAGCACTCCCTCAATGTCATTTCTACTTGACCTTAGCAACATGACCAACCTGCAAATTCGGTACTGTTTAGTAAAGGTACAACATTCACGTCCTGTCACCAATCCCCCTCCAATTCCAATCCAGTGACCCGGGGCTAGAACCTAATCCAGAAGATTACAAAGCAACATCCTGATGAGTTGTCATGGCAACCCCTAGATGTCAGACATCCCATGTCCCAGGGCTGTAAATTCTCATTTTTAGTCGATCCATATCCTACTATTTCATGTATAACAACCAACTAAAATGCAATTTGGTATGTCAGCTGCCAAGCATAATAAGAGATGTCATTTGCTATTATAGCCAATAATAAAAGATTTCTAGTTGCTTCTGTTTTCAAAGGTACAGCAAATCACTGTGTATTCTAAGTCCATTGGGCTGGTCCTCAAAGAGAGGCTATTTAGTCAGGCTTCCCCTATTTTTATTTAATTAGTCAATATTTAAGAGAGCCTTGGAAATGAAAAGAACTCTACTGAAAGCTATGCATTATTATTTTCTGAACAGGAGGAAACACACTGATCTTCAAACTTTCAATAGACGCTGTATATTTGATCCAAAAGACACACACACACACACACACACACACACACACACACACACACACATCTGTGATCCAAGCCTTTCAAGGACACAAATATACAACAAGGGTGCCTTGCAAGACTTTCAATTCTTTGTAACTGGAGAAAAGAGAAATACATATCATTGAAATCCAGGTAATTCAAACATCTTGTTTTATTTATTTATTTATTTATTTAAAGATTTTATTTATTTATTTGACAGAGAGAGACAGCCAGCAAGAGAGGGAACACAAGCAGGAGGAGTGGGAGAGGAAGAAGCAGGCTCCTAGCGGAGGAGCCTGATGCGGGCTCGATCCCAGGACTCTGGGATCACGCCCTGAGCCGAAGGCAGATGCTTAACGACTGAGCCACCCAGGCGCCCCAAACATCTAGTTTAAATCAGCAGTTTTGTTATTGGCTGAATTGTGTTTCCCCCAAATTCATATGTTGAAATCCTAACCCTCAGTACTTCAGAAGGTGTATTTGGAGACAGAGACTTTAAAGAGGTATTTCAAGTTAAATGAGGTCACCGGGGTGGGCCCTAATCCAATATGTTCAGTATTCTTATAAAAAGAGGAGATTAGGGGCACCTGGTGGCTTAGTAGGTTGAGCGTCGGACTCTTGGTCTCAGCTCAGGTCATGATCTCAGGGTCGTGGGACTGAGTCCCACATCGGGCTCTGCGCTCAGCACGGAGTCTTTTGCAGATTCTCTCTCCCTCTCCCTCTACCCCACCCCTCCACTCTCTCTTTCTCAAATACATCAATCCTTAAAAAAATTTTTTAAAGAAGAGGAGATTAACATACAGACATACACACAGAGAAGACCATGTGATCTTCAGCCATCAACAAGCCAAAGAGAGAGGCCCTCGGAAGAAACCTTACTGACACCTTGATCAAGCAAGGAATTCCAGCCACCGAGAACTATTGAAAAAATAAATTTTTGTTGTTTAAGCCACAGTGTCTGTGGTACTTTGTTATGTCAGTCCCGGCAAACGAATATAAGTTCCACCCTTTTCACATTCCATATCAATTCCCCAGAAGTGCCCTTCATCTTGAGCATAATGAAGTCAAACTTACCTCTGCAGGTGTCTCTGCCTGTCGGCCCTCCCCTTATGGCCCGGGGGGCTCCCTAAGCACAGACGGGGCAGGCTGGACTCTAAGACACTCAGGAGCTCTGCTGGCAGGTTGATGCGGAGAGAGCTCTCCTGAAATTCCCATTAGCTAAAAAAGCATTAACATCACTTCCGTAAATAGCAAAACTGATTGCTAGAGTCGTGTGTATCTTTATTTTCCCCTGCTTATCATTTATCAGAATGCTAATGAGAAATCTCCCGGAGATGAACAGCAAGCTGAGAAGGAAAGAAAAATGAAGACACAGATAATACATAAGCCAGATTATCAGTCCTGAAATAATCCAGAAGTAGACATATGATAAAATCACACTATGTGGGGCTTTTTAATCCTAAAAATAAGCAGAATGTACAGAAGTATACAGAAGGCTGCATGTCAAGAGTTATAAAGCAACATCAACCAACACCTGTGTAGAGGGGCAAATTATTTTTCTGCTAAAGTTCCAGGAGAACTTTTCTCCTTTTGGGTTTTAAAAATGAATTTCCACTACACTCCTTTTTCCATCTCCACAATAGCTGCCAGAAGGTTCAAAACCACATTTATGGCCCATTTCTAGCAAGTCTGGAAATGGTTTTCTTGATATCTTTTATTAATTTCTAGCCTCATTTTCCTGCTTTTTGTTATCAGCCTTAATAGGGTGTATCTTTGGAGTCAACTTATATTTTTTGCCATAGCGTGAGGTATTATTAAGTAGCCTTCATTAAGCCTCAGATATTTACGGCTGCTTTTCTTCCAGAGCACCCCTTTGATCTGTGAGATGGGAGATTTCACGCTCAAATGAAAATTTGTTTCAGTTCACGGAGAAGTTGAAACAACATCAATTTCTCATACTTGTTTTAATCACAATATGATAAGCTAAAATGGAGAAGAGAGCTTTGCTAGGAAGCTGGACCATGAGAGGTGAGAAGCTGCCTTTTTTCAGGAGGGGGGAGGCTGAGACTCACGGTACCGGCCAGACCCAGAAGACACATAAGTCCCCTGTGGTCAAGTACTTATTGGACTACCATCCAATCCCTTTTTCCATGAAAGAGTGTCACCACAAGCAATATACACCAAAGCCTGCCCTGGGTACAAGTCTCCAGCCTTGTTGGATGGATCCTGTCTGCTTCTGCTTATGTACTACCCCTGCTCCACCCCCGGTGAAATCGACTTGACTATAGTGCTAGCTGGAATTATATAGGTCTAGTTTGAATTTTGTATCTTTTACTGGCTGTGTGATCCCAGACAAGATATTAAGCTGAGTCTCAGATGCCTCATCTGAAAATTCGGATAATAAAGAAAGTACCTCTTGAGGTTTATGTGGGTATTAAATTTAATAACACACGTAGGGTCCTAAGTAAAATATCTGGTACACCACAGTCAACACTCAATAAATATGAGCTATCATCATTATCATCATCATCAGGCTAATGTGAGAAATTTCCCAGGATGATTTCATTTCTGTATGATCAGAGAGGGTGCCAGCCACAGCCTTGTGGGCCAGGCTGAGCAGAAGGAGCGACGGCTGGCCAGTGCTCTGGTTTGGGGTTCTACCTCACTTCACGCATAGCATTTACATGTTCAGAAATTGGGTGATTAGGGCTCCTGGGTGGCTCAGTGGGTTAAGTGTCTGCCTTCGGCTCAAGTCATAATCCCAGGGTCCTGGGATCGAGACCCACATTGGGCTCCTTGCTCAGCAGGGAGCCTGCTTCTCCCTCTGCCTACAGCTTCCCCTGCTTGTACGCTCTTTCTCTCTGACAAATAAATAAAATCTTAAAAAAAAAAAAAAAGAAAGAAATTGAGTGTTTAAAGGACCCAATTTAGAGTTTTCCTGTTAGCCTAAAAGGCCTGTCTTCTTTGGGCTTTTGCTGGCAGAGCGGCAGAATGAGAACCCTCCCTGGCTCCTTATCTCCACTTTCATCAGCGATGCCAATGCCTGCACTGGGGTCTTCTGGGCTGTGTGGACTGGGGAGCTGGTGAGGTAGGTACATTTCCTGGAAATACAGGCAACAATTTCCTGTGGCTTCCTCTGTTTTTGATGTAGAGATGAACACACATAGAAAATAAACACATCAAGGATCAGAGCTTCAGTCAATGGTGTTGCAAATGCTGAAAATACTGTCATTTCCTCATAAACAGATTCAGAAGTACAAAGTATAGGGTGTCTTCCCAAGAGCATTCTCCCTACTAGGGATCTGTACAGTAGGACTGCAAGGTGACAGGGAGAACACAGCTAACCTTCCAAGCCTGTATGACATCTATGACCTGCTGCTGGAGTTGATGAACATTTCCATGAACTGAGACCCAAGTGAGCAAGAACCAAATTTTCCATGAAGGCCTGTGTTTTGCATAAACCTTAGCCTGAAAAAGCTCTGGTCTGGTCACAGGGCTTCAGCAAAGATTTCTCTAGAATTTGGGGCCTGGTCAGAAAAAGTTCACTCTCCGAAGTGGAAAGTAGTGAAATTATTAGTGAATTTAGCTGTTTACATAACTATCCCAAAACAACCATTTAAGATTAAATAAAGCAATGCATCCTACATTTGGGAAATGGCCAGATTCACAGAAGGTGACCACAGTGTGTCCTTAGAACCAAAATGAAGCAAAGAAAGAGACATCTCGGTCAATGACACCACAGCCCGCCTAAGAGGTGGCAGAAGGATGTGCAGTCTGCACAGGGTTCATACAGGTCAAGGCGGACACAGAATGCTTACGGAGGCAGGCTGCTGAGTTCCAAATTCCACCTTTACCATTCACTAGCTAAGTGCCCTTGGGCAAGTCACTCGACCTCTCTAAACTTCCGCTTCCGCACATGATCTCTGTTTGTGCACCACTGGCTTCCCTTCCTAAGTGAGGATCTGCTCCTGCACGCCAGCTGGGGCGCCCAGCATTGCAGCCAGTCACACAACACAAAGACAGTGCAGTTACAGGACATGGTTAACACTTTTCTGCTTCAGTTAGTCTGTTTCTTGAATCCAAAAGGTCTTGGTGAATACACCCCATGTGTAAGAATTGCAATGAGAATCTTCTTTTTTTAAAGATTTATTTATTGAGAGAGAGAGAGAGAGAGAGAGAGAGCGCACAATGAGAATTAAATTTTAAGTAATATAATTCAGCAAACACAAGAAACACTGGTTGCCTGCCTAGAAAGATGGGTCAGCATAAGTGCTGGAGTCTGACTGCCTGAGTTCAAATCCCAGCTCCTTTCACACGGTCCCTCTGGATGAACTGCTTAACATCTTCGTTTTTGGTTTTGTAGTTTGAAAAAAATAGGCTGATAATAATAACTACGTCACAGGGTCGTGAAGATTGAGTTTATGTAGAGAAAGCATTTAGAACAGGTCCTGACACATATAAACACTCAGTACATGATAGCTCTTATTATTATTACAGAGATAGAGCTGTTCTGACTGCTGTGTGAAAGTCACTGATCTAGCGAGAAACAGCCTTCATTAAGAAAAGAATCATTCTTCTCGATAATCCAGCTTGATAGAAAATCCCTCAAGGACAATTAGAAAGACTTCAATTGCTCATATTCGAACTCAGCAAGCTCTAATATTTGGCCCCCTGAGTGGACTTGCTGACCAAGAGGATGTGGCCTGAGCAAATGAGCCACGTCCATCGTGCTACCTGACTTCCCTCTTCCTCGGTGTCACAGATGACAAGAACGTCTCGGTTCTGAATTCACCTGCCATAAATGTCACGATGAGTCAATTCTTGCAAGTCACATCTCTCTAGGAGAACTAACAGATTTTGGTCCCATGTTATCTCCCGTGGCTATGTCCTTATGCAGCCCACCCTGAACAACCAGCCCGCCTCACTCTTGTTGAAATCTGTGTTAATTTCAACTTGAGCCTATTTTCTGCACTAATTAAATGCAGCATCTCCTTCACCCTGGCTTCCTGTGTGATGTCATCACTCATTCTCTCACTCACTCACTCATTCATTCATTCATATTTAAACTATTACTGAGCACCAGCTATGCCCCAGGTGCTAGGCTAGAAGCTGGATGAACAAACACAAGCGAGAAATAGTCCTCAAGCTCTTTAGAGTCTAGGGAGGCAGGGAAGTCAACCAACCATCCGAAAACCATGTGCAAGGACAGAGGCGTAACTGAGGCATGAGGAGAGCTCAGGCCTGCAGGGGGAAACCCAAAAAGAATTCATGCATTCAGCACAAAGCATTTGAGAAACCAAAGGTTTGTCTAAAGCACAGAGGGAGTAGAGGGGGGAAAGACAGGCAGGTCCTAGACCCTCTGGGATATTAAGTGCTTCGCAAAGGAATGTGTTCTGCTGAGGAAGAGAAGTCCTGGAAAGACTTTATGCAAAGTTACGACAAGATTCAACTTTGCCTTTAGAAAGATCATTCTGGTTGGCCAGATGAACCAGGGGGCCATATATGGACACTGGGAGGCCAGTAAAGAAGAGGTTACTGTGTTCACCTAGGAGAGAAACGGTAAAGCCTGGATACAGAAGGAACACTGGAGGGAACAAAGAAGGGAGACTCTGGGATTCCAGAAAATGGGAGAAACTGTAATATGGGAAGTGATTCTATTTCAGTTCCATTGGACAGAATGGGGGGCCTGTCACTGGTCAGCTACTTCTGGAAGGAATGGAGACTACAAATTAAATCCGTGCACTACCCCTGCTTGTGCTATGCCAATGGCATCCGTGAAACAGTGCAAAGCCATACTCCGTGACCCAGGGGTGACGACACCCTCATTTTAGGAGCCTAGGCGAACTTGAAGATATAGAAAAGGGCCCTTACATTAAATATTCATTCTTCCTCGCCAAACAATTAGAAGTTATTATGACCAGTCATGATTTGGGGCCTTCTGGCTCAGAGACATCCTGGCTTCTCTGTCATCCTTATGGGCTAATTGAAATTCCCTCATTGTCAAGCCCAGTGTAGTTTTATTTCCTTAGTACCTATTTCCTACCACTTTACCTTCCAAATGTTTTCCCTTTGAATTTAACTAGATAAATGCCATGAGCCCTGCCGTAACATTAATACTCTCAGTGAGCATTCATTTTACATCACGAGAAGAACATCTGACCATATCTATTTGTTTTGTGACAGTACAGGCTTTGGGGGGGAATTCTCAAAACCAACCATTTATTTTATATTAAATATAAAATGCAATGGAATCCCTTCTGTACCACTGGGTTACACTGTAGTCAGCTTTTCTGAATGAACCTGTTGCGAAATACTGAGATCTCTACATAAATAAGTTATGATTTCCATTGTACTCACCACATTACAACCTTTGACAAGAAAGTAGAGCCACAAAGGGGGTTTATTAAGTCCAGGTCAGAACTCCACCAGGCCAGACTCATGGCCTGGTGGATATCAAAGACAACGGTGCAAAAGGGACAAAGGAGAACATCAAACATTCCAGGCAGGGTCTTGTAGGGAGAGCCAAATGAATTTTAATTTTAAAGGGACACTGGTCATTCTAGAAATCAACATGTGCTGAATCCCAATGTTTCAGATATAAATACCAGAAAACATTTAGGAAGCAAGATCAATACCCTTGTTAGAAATCACTACTTACCGGGATCCATTATTAGCTTAAACTAAATTTATAAAACAATGGACCTGTCTCTTAGCCAAAGATATTCATGCGTGAGAATGAAGCCATATTCTATATGAAGCTAAGGGAATTTTACAACAGTCTGAAATCCCCATTGAAAAAAATATACGTATCTGTATTTCTATCTATCAATGCATCTGTACATCTATCTATCTGTTAGGAAAGTATATTTAATGAACTCCCTGAAACTCTCAGAGAAAAATTATGAGAAGACACACACTGGCTAGACACATTTCAGTAGTGGTTACCATAGAAACAAGTTGGTAGGTTTCTTTTTTGGAGTTGTGCCTTTTGATAAAATATTAAATTTTGTAGAGTATTTGCATATACATACAACAGTACAACTGCTGATGTCCACCTAAAATTATATTTAAAAAATTAAACTAGTTCTACTTTTAGTTTCTAATATCTATAAAGAAAAAATTCATTCTTAATAAGCTGATTTTTTTTTTAAAGTCTTTCTCTGCCTCTCCACTGTCTCGTCCTGGGAAGAAGCTGAGGTGAGAGGGTGGTAAAGGCATGAAGACAGGAACCTCAGAACACCAGGCCGGTCTTCCTTGAGAGAGGCTCAGGATGGCTTTCAAACCGTTGGTGCTCATGTTCTCCAGGCCAACTAACTAGACAGCTCTGGTAAATTGCTTTTAATTAAACTAATACTTGTATCTCATTTTTTTATGGTAAGATGGCTCTTTCCCATAATGTGAGAAACGACGGTATGTTCCCCCCTTGAGGAAGTAAGAGTTGTAATACTGCCATATGTGCAGCTCACCAGGCATCTCCTTTTTATTTATATTTAATTATGTACTTGCTGGGAGGCTTAGAACCCTATAATGCACACGTCACACTTCCTATTTTAAAAATTAAGAAAACATATACATTGTAATATAAAGATCAGAATTGCAAAGTGTAACAACCACTTACTCAAATATTGCCTTTATAAAAATTTTTATTTATTTTTTATTAGTTTCAGAGGTAGAATTTAGTGATTCATCAGTTGCATATAATACCCAGTGCTCATTATATCAAGTGCCCTCCTTAATGCCCATCACCCAATTATCCCTTCCCTCCCACCCATCTCCCCTCCAGCAACCCTCAGTTTGTTTCCAGAGTTCAGCATCTCTTATGGTTTTCCTGCCTCTCAATTTTCATCTTATTTTTCCTACCCTTCAAATACTGTCTTTAAAGCATAAGGAATAGCAGGATAGTTGCTGCACTAAATTTTTCAGACTAAAAGCCACTGGGGTGTTTGCTGATCAGTGCTATAATGATACTTGGGTTATAATCATTAGACAACCCAATATGTATGGGGCGTGCCAGGAAGAAGCCTAACAATTGCTTGACCTGGGACCTAAGATGTCCATGAGTCACAAACCCAGTAATTTTAAAAATTAGGGTTGGGGACTTAGTTTTCTGTTAGAAGGGACCGTCCGCCCTGGAATTAAACCAGGAACCTCAAACCCTTTAAAACAATGAATTCCACAACAATCCTAACTTCTAGACGTAAGAAGTAAATCACATTAACATCTGAGAAGACGCTATGAACTTTCTGTTTTGAAGGTCAAACTAGGAAAAGAAACAAGAGAAAGACCAACTGAAAATGTCATGAGTGAACCTGAGCCAGGTCCTGGCTCTAGAATTATAGCAAGGTCCCGATGGGACATTAAAGGGACACAGCCACTCTAGAAAATGATTTATAATTCTCTTTTTGCTTTAAATACTACATATATGTATGGATGTACATATTTCAATAATCTCTGGAAATAAGCACATGTTTCTATCTATTACTATATATGACTAAGACATAAATCTTACCTATATGACTAAGAGATGGACCTTATCTTTATATGACTGAGAGATGATGGTTATCTCTGGTAGGATCAAATGACATGTGTGTTTCTCTATTATAAATATATGTAAAAAAAGGAGATAGAGATAGATATAGATATATTCTGGCAATTAAAAAATTTAAAAAAAATCCACCATATAAAGATTAGTCAAATAGTGGGATGACTGGGACACCTGGGTGGCTCAGTTGGTTAAGCATCTGACTCTTGATTTCAGCTCAGTTCTTGATCTCAGGGTCTTGAGTTCGAGCCCAATGTTGGGCTCCGCCCTGGATGTGGTGCCTACTTAAAAAAAAAATAGTGGGATGACTAGAAAAAGAAGTATATGAATCAACCCCAGAGCAAACCTCTACTCTTACTTCAAACTTGCTAAGTAAAATAAAGACACAAAAATTAATCTTACAGATCACGATAAAAACTGAAAAAGTTCTATTTATACTAGTTATGTGCGAGGCCAGAAAGAAGTTTAATTCAAAACATAATGGAGTAAATGAAAAAATATTATGCTTTTTAATACTACAATTTTTTTTAAAGATCTTATTTATTTATCAGGGAGAGAGACAGCATGAATGGGGGGCAGGGGTTGAGGGAGACGGAGAAGCAGACTCCCCACTGAGCAGGGCACCCAACACAGGACTCAACACAGACCTCAATCTCAGAACCCCAGACCATGACATAAGCCGTAGTCAGATGCTTAACAGACTGAGCCACCCAGGTGCCCCCTTTAATACTATAATTTTTATTAAATATTAAAAAGTTTAAAACACACTAATCCTTTTAAAAGTTTGTTACCTTCATAAAAAATGTAAAGTAGATTGTAAAGTAATTCTCAGATCAATGAAGAATGTTTTACGCTTCAAGGAGGTAAACTAACTGCATCCAAAAATTTTAATTTAAATGATATGAATTTTAAATATAATTTATGTAACAATGAATTTTTCAAACATATGGAAAATATTTTCCTTTGGTCTAGGATTAAATCCACAATATTTAGCTAGAATTTTTTAAATACTCTGGTACTGTCTGCCTTACGAATTCTTATATTAAGAAAAAGAATTCACACACAAAAGAAAAAGGACACACAAAAAAGTAATTGTTGTTCCCCATTGCTCACTATAATAGAACCTTGCAAAAATCATAAATTAAATAAGAGGATATATAGTACAAAAGTCTTTCATATTCATCACAAAACAAGAAAGTAAATTGACTTCCAGGGGTGCCTGGGTGGCACAGCGGTTAAGCGTCTGCCTTCAGCTCAGGGCGTGATCCCGGCGTTATGGGATCGAGCCCCACATCAGGCTCCTCTGCTATGAGCCTGCTTCTTCCTCTCCCACTTCCCCTGCTTGTGTTCCCTCTCTCGCTGGCTGTCTCTCTCTCTGTCAAATAAATAAATAAAATCTTTAAAAAAAAAAAAAGAAAGTAAATTGACTTTCAAAACCATGGCTTACACAAAATCAACTATCAATCTTCGGCAGGCAATTTATCTGCTACGTGGATTAGCTGGAGTGAACACTGACTACTACATTTGCTTTACCAGGAACTAAGGCCCTATCTTCTGCATCACAAACATTTGCAGGCTACAGAAGACAACCAAATGTTAGTATTGCTTCCAGCCAAACATAATTAAGAAGCTAAATCTGCTAACTCCCACTACAGTAATATAATGCTATTTCCAAAGCCAAACAGACATTACATTTGAACTCTTATCACTCTTCTCTGCAAGACACTTCTCAATGGCAGCTGCTGGTCCATGGGGTGGTTTTACCTATCACAGCTACAACCAACCAAGTCCTGCTGTTTAATCACTTAAATGGCACCAAGACTGGGACAAACCTCTCCAAATGGCTCCCCTTCTCACCTATCCCATAGGTGGTTGCTGGGGGCAGGTTGGGACAGGAAGCCATACACATTCAACTTCACCTAGTGGTCAGCTGCTGTCACACTGTGTGGGTATGGATCTTCTCTCCTCCAGTGGTCTCATCTACAAAATGGGAATTGCTGTGAGGTTTAAAAGATAGACAAAAATAAATCATTCAGCACAATATTAAAAGCACGACAGTTACCGGCCCTGTCTTCACCCTCAGTTCTTGTCTGTTGTCAAAAGCCAGGTGAGACCCAGCTGAAGCTAAAGCTGGGGTGAAAGGAAAAGGGGGTAGGAGGTGGGCCAGAAGACAAGAACCTGTCACTCAACAGGCTGGGCAAGCTCTCCTGCTCTCTGCCTGCCCCTCACAGCTTGAAACGTCTGTGTGCCACAGAGAATTGCCTAACTCACTTTTTATTTTTTTAACCACCCATTACCAGCTACAGGCTGATGAGATAATATGTAAGATAAATGAAAAAAAAATTAAAAATAGCTAGAGATACAAGGTAGGGGCAGATTATATAACAGAAGAAGTCGCACCCAGGATTTTGTTTCGTGTTGGGATGTTATTCTGTTGTATCTGAGTACAAACTTCTTACAGTTTACTTGGTATTTTTATTAGTAGACTTTATTTTTTAGAGCAGTTATAGGTTTATAGAAAAACTGAGCAGAAAGTTCCCCTCTTGTCAGTTTCTCCTGTTATTAACATCTTGCATTAGTATGGTAAACTGGTTATAATTAATGAATCAATATTGATACATTATTACTAACTAAAATGCACCGTTTACATCAGCATTCACTCTTTGTATTACACAGCTCTACAGGTTGACAAATGCATACTGTCATCTATCCACCATTACAATATTATACAGCCTAGTGTCCCTGCCCGAAAAATCCACTGTACTCCAGCTATCACCCTGCCTATGACAACCACGGCTCTTTTTATTGTCTTTATAGCTTTGCCTTTCCTGTAGTTGGAATCACACAGTGTGTAGCCTTTATCAGGGTATCTTCTTTCATTAACAATATGCATTTAAGGTTCCTCCATGTCTTGATACCTCTTCATGTCTTCGTTTTAGTGTTGAGTAAGATTCCATTGTATGGATGTGCCACAACTTATCCATTCATCTACTGAAGGACACCTCCTGGTGTCCTTCTAGTTTTTGGCAATTACAAACATTCATGTGCAGGTTTTTGTGTGGACATAAGTTTTCCACTCATTTGGGTAAATAACTAGAAATGCAGCTGTTGAATTGTATGGTAAACTATGTAAGAAACTGCCAGACTGTCTCCCAAAGTGGCAGGACCAATCTATAGCCAGGAATATTTAAAAATCCTTCTACCAAAGTGTATCTTGTTCTATCTATACAATGTGACTAAGAAACAGTCCCAGAACATTACCTATGATCTAAGTGAAGGACAGTTAACCGTCAGAGTATGACCAAACATTTAAGATAACACTGAAAAATTCAGCAGTCCCAGCTAGTGACTTTGGGCAAATTACTTGACTTCTACAGGCTCAAAAAAATGTAACTACTCATGAAGACTGTCTTTAAAATACCTAAGAGTTGTTAAGTCTTATGCAATTCTTAAGAGGGCAATTATGATTTTTGTGATGTCAGTAATTCCATTTGACTTTTAAACTAATTTGTGTTGGTGTCATTTTCAATGAAACATTAATAAACTGTAGTTGAGACTTTGGAGAAAACGTTTAATGATCAAGATGGCAGAAACCTCTTGGATGGTTGAGCTGTTGTTTTTGTTTCTGTTTTGGTTTTAGATCATACAAATTTTTTCCTGTTAACAGAAGAAAATGTTATATTTTCACCGGAGACATTTCTGACTAGTATTATGGTCTTTTTTCTACACCTACCCTAATATTAGAGAGTAATTACTCCCTTCTCACAAACTTTAAAGTCTGGCACCACTGGGGAACTCCATGAATTTGGCAAAAATATGGTTTGGTTCCCCAAAAGTAAATTTATTTTCTCAGCATTTTTTAAAAGATTATTTATTTATTTATTTGAGAAAGAGAGAACATAGAGGGAGAGTGAGAGGGAGAAGCAGACTCCCCGCTGAGTAGAGAGCCTGATGCGGGGCTTGATCCCAGGACCCTGAGGCCATGATCTCAGAAGCTGAACTGACTGAGCCACCCAGGTGCCCCTTTTCTCAGCATTTAAATAGTTCTTTGTCATAAAACACTTACTACTAAAACAGTACTCCATTCCCCCAAACAAAACAAAAGTCATCTATCTAAAAGGTAGTAAAATGTCATTGAATTGAAATAACTGAAATGACTGAATAACTGAATCAGGTATAGGACATTTAAAAAGAATACTACTTTTGTGTAAATAGAATAAGATATATTTTTATTACTTTCATGTAAAAATTAACATTTTCTAAATACTTACTATGTACCAGATGCTATTCTAAGGTCTCCACATATATCTTTTCAGTTAGCTTTCAAAATAACTCTTTAAGGTAATTAAACTTATTGCTTCCGTTTTACAGAATCAGAAATTGAAGATCAAACAAGTCAAGCAGGCGCTCTGCTGTGATCTCTCCCGTCTCCCTCTCAGGAACTGCAGCCCTGACCCAGAGCCCCTGGATAATGGCTGGGTCCAAAATTCTTGTGGACAGACACTGCTGCCTACCTGGACAGACAAGTATCAGTGGCTTCTGGGGTCTCCATGTCTGCATACAGTTGCCCCCCACACACACTCATGCATGCACAAACACAAAAACACGTGCGTATGTGTGCTTTGCACAAATGCTATGGGGACCACCATCTGGTCCATCCCATGTTCACCTGCTGCTTTTGACTCCTCCATAGAAGCTATTCCTATCTCCTCTGAGCCCTCATCTACTCTCATAGGTCTTTCTAGCTCCAGGTAATCTTCTTTAATCTGCTGAAATTAAACAAGCAACAACCACGAAGGATAAACAAAGCCTAATGCAGTTTCCTCTGGGGATACATTCCAAGACCCCCAGCAAATGCCTGAAACCACAGATAGTAGTACTGAGTACTATGTTTCTTTCCTATATATAGGATACCTATGATAAAGTCTGATTTATAAATTGGACACAGGAAGAAATTAACAGCAACAACTAAAAATACAATAGAATAATTACAACAACATACTGTAATAAAAATTATGCATATGTGGTCTCTCCTTCTCTCAAAATATCCTATTGTGCTGACCCTTCTTCTTGAGAGGATGTGAGATGATAAAATGCCTCCGTGAGGAGAGGAAGTGAGGTGAGTGACGCAAGCATTGTGATGTAGCGTCAGGCTACTCCTGACCTTCTGGTGATAGGATTTGTCAGGAGGCTCATCTGCTTCCCAGTATCTGAAACTGGGAAGCAAAACCGTGGATCAGGGGAGACGACTGTCTACGTTTTGCTTTAACAATAGATTCCAGTGATTTTTTTTAATAAACTGCTAAGCACTGCAAACTCCTCCTTAAAATAGAATTCATTTTTAAAGATAGGTGGACATTCCTGAACTGGATGAAAATATCTGTCCTCTTACGTTAGGGAAGTATATCCTTCAGATCTTCAATTACATCATTTGCTAATTTAGCTATCTCCATTCCTACACAGATGGACTTCAGACCTAGCTATGTGGTGACTAGCAATAATTTAAATCTGAAATAAGAGAAGACCAAATTTTAAAAATCTTTAGTATCTGGATTAAAAAAGGCTTTTTAGGGGTGCCTGGCTGGCTTAGTCAGTAGAGCATGCAACTCTTGATCCTGGGGTCGTGAGTTCAAGCCCCATATTGGGTGTAGAGCTTTAAAAAAATTTTTTTTAGGAGGTGGAAATAGAATTGAGAAAAAGCTCTAGTCTTGCTCTCCAGGAATCTGTTTCAAGGGCCTCTAGGCCCAGATTCTCATTCCATGACAGGAGGCTGGCAGTGACAGAATAACGAGGCACAAAGAGGTGGAACGGATGACAGCTAAAGAAGCCATCAAGGGAAGAGAAGTGGGAAGGGAGTGACAGAAGTTAAATCGGAGTGATAAATTGGTAGGTTGAGTCTGAGTGATTATTGTTGGAACAGAACGCACAGAGGATCCTTTACTCAATGTAGAATGGTGTGTGCCAGGAACCACTAAGTTACAATTAATCTTAAATGTACATAAACTCTGGGTTTCAGTTTTATTGTTTTTCTCTGCCTCTACCATATAGCTCTTGCCCTTTAAACAACTGTCACAGAATAGGTATAAAGCAGAGTAAAGTGCTGTACTTTTATATGTGTAATGTGTACAATGGAGATGATCAGTTTCTAAAAGTTATAACGAAATACCTACTCTAAATAGAATTATCCCACTTTTACTATTACTGTCATCCATTGAAAACAACTTCTTCCAAGTAATCTGAAAACCTCAGTTTCATCCTTCAATTTCTGCTCCGAATTCTTGAGGATAGATTTCAACAAGTTTTCATACGAAAGGAGAAATCAGTTATGTTGGTGTCAAGTTCCCTCTGCCTCCCCGATCCCTCCCTGTTGACTGATGCAGTGTATTAACTAACATGCGCACCTGAAACAAAGTAACACATGCTCTTAAAAAATACAGATTGAATAAAAAATCATTTACTTAGTTTATTATTTAGGTTACCCTGCAGTTCAAGAAAAATGGGTACTTATTAAAATGCATATTTATAAAAGATAAACGAGATGATATAAATGGATTTACTGAAGGATTATTTTATGTAAAAGATGATCAAGTACATCATAGTACAGTATGGTTTATAAAATCACATTCCGTAACAAACCTTCTAGGAACACAGATATTCTGTGAAGCAGGCTACTTCTGCTGGAACACCAATGTGGTAGTTAAACAGGATCTGATCAGGAAAAGGAAAATTTACGCTGAAATTGTTAGACATAGCATGTGGAAGTACTCAAGAGAGAGCTAACATCAATGTTCTATGAAAGCTTCCTTTAAATACACATATAAAGCCTATTTGTCAATTTAGGATGCCTTTTCAAAGTCAAGTTTTTTATATTACAAATGTGAAAAGGCTTCAAATGTCTGTTACTATAAAAATGTTTCTATCTTTACTTTTTAATGAAGACTAAAGACCATGAATAAATCATTGACCTGCAACCTATTATGACAAGAACATGGACACTGTTTAAACGTATGCCATTTTTAATTCTCATTAGGAGAGGACTATTAGAGTGTATCAGGCATGCAATGTATTTAGGCAAGTGCTAAATTATTAAGGGCTATTGGACAGCAATATTCGTATCATTACATTAAGGTAATTAAAATCAGTCTTTTCTAAACTTCAGAACGTGTCATTCCTCTGAAGTATAGCCTCTACCTACTTTTTCACTGCGGTATCTTCCTATTCACCACCACCTACCTCATACTTCAGTCAAAGGGAGCGAAGTGGGTCTTACAAAGGACAGACAAAACAGCCGTGATCCTGATGGGGCTTATTGTTGAACTTGGAGGAAAAGAACCATTAAATGAACAAACCCAGAGATAAATACGTAACTAAAATTCTCATAAGAGCTAGGAAAGAACGGAGACAGGAAAGTATGAACAAGCAGGGGGAGCTCATTAAGGGTGGAGATCAGGAAAAGCTTCTGAGGAAGCGATATTAAGATATGACTAAAGGATGAGCTAGAGTTAGCAAAATGGAAAGTGTTAGGGAAAGCATTTCAGGCAGAAGCAGCAGCACCAGAAAGAGCCTGAGCTCTGGTCAAAGTGGCTGATGAGCCTGGCTGGGGCTGGGTCAGCAGAAGGCTGTGGGTTCCAAGGAGGAGGGCAGATGAAGGGTAGCGTGAGCTGACTCCTTCACTATTGCTGTGCTCAGGGTCCAGACCATGGAACTGCCTTTTATTTGGTTTTTGTTCCTCTTTAGGTATGGAATTGAAAGCGAGTTTAGAAAATTGGGAAGATTTTACACACTTTCCTGTTATCAGAGGAATATAAAAATATCAATAACTCAGAAACAACAGAGACCTTTCAGAAGATTTATGGTCTCTGATTCAGAGGTAAACTCTGCTTGGAGCATGGGAAGAGTATACTAGGTAAGATCATTTTTCTTTAATCACTTTCCAAGTGACAGGCCAGAATCATAATGGAAATGACGCAAGATGCCACCTTTTGGAAGATGGGGCGACTGTCTCTGCCGTGGGAACAGAGTGAAGGTTTGCCAAATATCAGCTAAAAGGAAAGAGGCACTCTTGTTTTTGGTTATAGCCAGATTCTGTGTTGGAATGAGGCCAATAAAAATCTGGACAGGTGACATGGTTTCCTACATGTTCCGCCCCAGGCGGAAGTCCATGGCAATTCAGGGTCCCCATTGCTAGGGAGAGGGAAGTGAACCTCTGTGTCAGGCGCATTTTGTGCCTACTACCTCATGGTAATTCTTAAATACGAGATAGAATGTTCACTGGAACATTTTAATATGTCAAAAAAATAAAATCTAAGGTTGAGCAATAAAAAGTAATACTAAGTATTTCATCCAGAAGCAAATACATCTTATCAAAAATTTACATTTTCCAACAGAATAGATCATTTAAATGAAAACTCCATAGAACAAGACTATAATTTATTTCATACGTGGTAGGTTTTTAAGTGAGAGACATGTTTTTCCTTCCTTTCTCCCCACCCACAGATTATGGGCCATTTCTAGATGATGTTCAGCTGACCTTCTTTTAAAAGACCCAAAAAAAGGTGATGCTTACTCTCAGTGGAAAGGTAGTGTTCTACCAATTTTGGTAAATACTGATCTAGACCCGAACCTCTGACTTCTAAATGAAAGAACAAGATGACTCACATATGCCTAAGGAAAAAGTAGGTCTGGTGGCCAGATCTGAAAGAGAATAAAAATGCTACAAAATGTAGAGTAAATCCTGTTCAAATTATAGACAAATAACTTAACATATCCTTTTTCATTTCACTATGTCTACACTAAGTATACTATTTTTCCCAGTTTAAGAAAAGTTGAACCTGCCAAAATCAGAATTTTTACAAATAATTAAGAAAATAGCTATTTGTTTTAAAAGTTGCTTCACCTTATGAAACGAGTCAGTTGTCCATGCATATTTAAGATCACTTAAAAATGGATTTACTGCTTAAAAAATAATTTTTCAAAAACACCTCTCCTATGTTAGATGAAGCCTCACTATTCTCCATCCATCCATCCATCCATCCATCCATCCATCCAACCAACAAACATTAATGGAGCCCCTGCTATAGGACAGGCGTAGCTCTGCACTCATGGTACAGCAGTGAAGAGGACAGTCTAAACTCCTACCCTGGGATGCCTGGGTGGTTCAGTTGGTTAAGCGGCTGCCTTTGGCTCAGGTTATGATCCCCGGATCATGGGCTTGAGTCCAGCATCCAGTTCTTTGCTCAGCAGGGAGCCTGCTTCTCCCTCTGACAACCACTCCCCCTACTCGTGCACCGCACCCCCCGACAAATAAATAAATGAATAAATAAAATCTTTTAAAAGAATAAATAAAGTAAATAAACTTCTACCCTGATGTTGTGCATTCTCATGTTATGCTCACACCATCAGGGCAGGAGTTCAGAGTGGAAAGGAAAATCAGCTTTTAAAAAATAATAACCATTTCAGGGGCACCTGGATGGCTCAGTTGGCTGACTCTTGGTTTCAGTTCAGATCATGATCTCAGGTTCGTGAGACTGAGCTCTGTGTAGGGCTCTACGCTCAGTGGGGAGTCTGCTTCTCTCCCTCTGTCCCTCCCCTGCCCCAACCCTCGCTTCCTTTCTCAAATAAATAAAATCTTTTTAGAAAGTAAAAAATAATAAACATTTCAGTTTTGCAAGATGAAAATACTCTAGAGAACTGTTACACAACAATGTAAATATAGTTACCACCATAGAACTATACACTTAAAAATGGTTAAGAGGGTAAATTTTGTGTTTTTCACAACAAAAAAATAAACTAAAATTTTAGAAGGACAAAAATGAACATAGCCCGTATTTACTGAGTACTTACCATGTACTAGGTTCTACTCTGAACAGAACTACATTAAACCTTCACAAAAACCTTAGGAGGCAGCACTATTATTATCTCTACTTTATAGAAGAGTTTACTGAGGCCCAGAGAGGTTAAGCAACATGTCCAAGATCAAATATCCACAGGATGGAACTGGGATACAAACCCAAGCAATCTGACATGAGCAACTTGTCTCCTAATTCCACACAAAAATGTTGAAAAGCAATACCACTTTCAATTGGAACTACAGTTCGTAGTACGAAAATAGTAGTAACAGTACAGTAATAGTAGAAGTAATCACAATCACCTGTTCTCATCCTTGATTTGGCTTTTAAAAATCTTGATGATCTGTAACCCAACTTACTGCTCTTTTGATAGTTGTTTTTCCTAAAAACCTAAGCACTGAACAAACCTGCTTTCGACCACTTCTCTCTAAGCCATCATATTCTTTTCCTACAAATGGAAAAAAAAAATCACACAGGACGGTTTCTTTTAAAACAGACATTACTGAAACTGTAAATATTTTTAGCCCTTTGTACTTTTCATCCAGCAGCTTGGCTGAGAATAATATAGCAACATTTAAAAATAGCCCTTCAGTACTCTGAAAACCATTAAATAGTTTAGCACATACCCAGCACCTGCTTGACTTGTCTTCATCAACACTATTTTGCTAGTCATATAAAAAAAAGAAAGCCCTTTCGGTTTCAGAATTTTTCTCCCTTAAAAACCAAATGTGTCACCAGGGCATTCGGTGCTAGGTTGCCCTCTCTCTTCCTAACTTAGAAGGTGACACCTGGACGAAGTCATGGGTAACTAATGAAGACGCAACTTTCCCCTCTGTGCAACACACCTCACAGCATGTGAGAACAACTTTCCCAGGCAGGGGCCTTTATAACAACTGTTGGGATTTTAATGGACAGTTGGTTTTGTTCTGTAATTTACAGAAGGTTTTCAGAGCGATATGAGGACACATGGTGTAAATTTGTCCTGAGAGAGGAAGGTGATGGTGGTGAGGTAGGAGGTACTCTCTGGCCTATTTTTCCAGAGGTGAGAAAGTACAATCCATAGATTTTAGAAGGAAGAACGGGGAAAGAGGGAAGAAAGGAAATAACTTATTTAGAATCGACTATGTTCCAGTACTTTGTGCCTGGCACTGAACTTCCAACTAGGGTCTGAGCAGCACTACGTTGTAACAAAACTGAAGTAACAGCCGGAACAAACATAAACGTCACAGTATTTTAAAGTCCAAATTAGGGTGAGGCATGGGTTTCAAGACTGCTGGGTATCCTTATTTAATAATTCAAAGATCACCATAACCTGGTGTCAAGCAGCTTTTTTTCCCCTCCAGCCACATTTGATGAAGACTTTATAGCATAACCTGATACAATCAAAATTTCTTGGAACATGAGAAGGTCTCTGACACAAACCAAAGAGAGGCAGTTAAAAAAAAACACTCATTAATAAAAAGACTCAGCTAAGGCAGAGCTTTAGCGTGAATACATGCTGTATTGTCTAAACGGGACACTTCATGAGCCTGAGAGGATATTATCAAGTAATCCAGGACCCTGGGACACCCCTGGGCAAACCAAGACTTACAACGGCCCATCCATAATCCACAGCTATGGGCCCCAAGAGGAAAGGTTATAAACAGGCTCCAGTGGAAACCATTTTGTTTCCTTTGGTAGTTTTAGGTCTCCTAAAATGTATGAGACAATGCTAACAGACAGCATACCTTCTTCTGGCTTTCCTATTCAACTTTCCCAGGCACAGATGAGACAACAATCAGACTCTACCTAAAGCAAAAGTAAGTGGATATCATCCTGGAGAGACATCTGTATGTAGCTCATTTCATCAGTGACTGAAACAAAGATCCAGAAGACATATTGGTATAAAACACCATAGCAGGGACAACAGGAACAGGATTCCAAGATTCTTGAAAGGTTAAAAGTGGACCAAATGAATTTGGTCAAGTTTACTAAGATTCAGTGTAAGATTCTACAGTCAATCCATAGGCCTGGCAGCTTCCTGATTCAATAAAGACAATGTGACGGGACTGCCAAAATGTCCTTTGGGCTGCATTAGTAAAGGTACTGTTCTCAGGGCCAGAGAAGCCCAAGTGCCACCATACCTGGCTCCAGTCAAACTATTCATGGAGAACAGCTTTGAATTTTGCCCACTACATTTTAAGGCACCTTCTCATAAACTGGAGAGTGTGAAGAGAAGGGAGACCAGGATGATGAAGGAATTATCTTATGAGGAATACTGAAGGGAACTGAGCATAACCAGCTTGGAAAGAGAAGAATTGTAGAAGTCACTGTTCTGTCTTTATCTAAATAACTGAAGATTTGCCCTGTGAATTGATAATTAGACTCATTTACCACACAGAAATTATGATCCCTTAGACAAAGCATCTACACTGGATGGTGTCAAACTTGAAGGCGTATGAGGTCTTGCCCAGTCTAACAGTCTAATTACACGGGGGAAAGTGCCACACTCTTCACGAAATCAAGTACCGAGAATGGGCCAGGGGCTGCACAGACACATTTTCTTCGTCATATATTGTGGAGCTCTTTTCTACCCATGCTGAAGTAAGGATGTCAAAGCATTTTTAATACATCTCATGGATGAGGCCACATCTATTGGAAAGAGAAAACACAGCAGCAGTTACACCATATATTTCACATTTGACCTAAAACCGGCCACACAGAAGAACTGGTCATCATAAAGGACTTCTCTGGTCAAACACGATTTGTATATAGAAATAAATAAAAACATCACTGCTAAACTGTTTTTTAACAGTTATCATGGTACAAGTTGCTCTTAATATGCAAAGATTTCTTATTCCAAAGACCTTCTGTACACAGTAACGTAATATATCTTTTTGTCTTACTATTTATCATCCTAAAAAAAAAACGGTTTCCAAAATATGTACATCCATTTATAAAAACTCAAATGCAGGTGATTTGGCAACAAATCACAACCACCTAAAAGAGCTTAAGTAAGAGAACTCTAGTGCCAGAAATAAAGCTAAAAAGATAAGACATC
Source organism: Ursus arctos (assembly GCF_023065955.2). Classification (NCBI taxonomy): domain Eukaryota; kingdom Metazoa; phylum Chordata; class Mammalia; order Carnivora; family Ursidae; genus Ursus; species Ursus arctos. The sequence goes on along the minus strand of NW_026622797.1, from coordinate 66,518,690 downwards.
TTAGAAAACTACAGAGAAGCAAATCAACAGACGAAAATCTGAATATCTAGTGCAGAGCGTGGCAAATAGTTGGTGAATAGAAATAAACACTCCCTACAGACAGACTCAATTAAGCACAGCACATAATTTATTCATGAAAAAAATAACTGAGTGTGAGTCTTAGATCTTCTCAAAATTACTTGAAAATATTCACTAAATATAAAGAAAACTGACACATTAAAGCACGCTAATACGATGAAGTGGACTGACCTGTTGCTCTAGGGAGCAGTGAGAACATAATCTAATGTGTATAAGGACCGTGGCCACCTAATGGTATAACGCTCTGCAAACTGAGTAGAGGAAGGCAGATTTAATTAATTGTTCTCCACCTCTTTGAACAGACAATATGTTTGGTTTTAAGAAAGTAAAAGGACCTGGGGAAGAAAAGGAGTATTATACTGAATGATCTATATCCTATATTTAGAATATGCACCTTATATTTAAGAAATATTTCCTCCCAGACTTTTATCCTATAATAAACAACTACAAACAGCAAAAACAATAAAAAAAAAAAAAACAGTAACGACAAAAACCAATCTGTTAGGGGATTTATAGAAAAGTAACAATCAAAGATTCTAGCTGTATAAAGGGGTCTCCTGTCAATTCATTATCTTCCCCTTACAAGTAATTTTACATATATTCCAAAAGGCCTGGGGAGGTATTGCAACGTTGCAAACTCAAAATGAGTCTCCTGAGCGTTAATATTCCATATACTCCCTATCGTCAACCAAAATCTCAATTTGCTGCCACCAACACTCCAAAATAACTTGATTGTAAAAACTGTAGGTTCCCAATCAATTGACTTTTTCAACATCAGATGATTGGATATAGCATTTATAGACTTCAGAGCCCTAATATACCCACCTTTTTAGCCCCCATAATAATATAAACTATATCCCTATGATCCCATTAGAGTTACAAGAAATCACTATAGATCATTCCCTGCCCTCTAACACATTATCGGAGGTGTTTGGGTTTGTTTGTTTGTTTTTAAACTTTTACAAGCCTCATGTGATTTGTAGCCACACAAGACTGATTTTCCAAACGGGAACCTTACTACCCTTCCACTATGGCCTCTCCACAATCAGCAAAATGTATTCATTTTCATTCAACAATTATTTATTAAAATTTTACTCTATGCAAGAAACTGTGCTGGGGTAGATGACACTAGAAATCCATAGTCCTGAGGAGGTAAAATGGTGGAGGAATAGGAGGACCCAAAGTTTGTCTCGTCCCTCAAATACAGCTATATAGTTATCATTCTGAAATTCACAGTCCTATCATCAATGAGTTTTAAATCCAGTAGGTGAAAGATTCACATACAAGTATCTACAAGGCGTCCAAGTGACACCTGAATGGTGAAAGCAACACCCAAGGAGGCCACGTAAAGAAGAGGTGTTCAACTGTGGTAAATATGAAGAAACAGTGGAGGAGGAGTCATTTGAACTGGGCCAGAGAGGCTAGGAGGGCCCAGATTTTGACCATCAAAGATGAAAGGGAAGAACGGAGGGACGGAGAAAAAAGTCAGCTTTAAGGAGAGGAGACATAACGAGCATAATCTGCAAAGGCAAAAACTCCAACAAGTACCACATACCCTCAGAAGAGCAGGTAGGTAAGGTTACTTGCTGAAAGCAGGGTTCCTTAATCCAGGTTGGAGAAAGGTAGGAAATACATGGTTCTTCGGAAGGATCAGTAGTTTCACAGGGTCTGAAACATAATCTTCCTTTCTCTGTAAGTCAGACTCTCTGACTAAGTGCTTAGCTTCAGAAGGGTCCAACGTGAAGGAAGGAAGAAGCAAATCCTGGCTGGTTGTCCAGGTACAGGACCTAAAGCCAGCAACCCACAGGGTAACATATGTTGTGACTAGGACTTTCTCATGTCAATCCAAAATGTACGGAAATTCTGAAAAGACATTTACCAATAGAAACTTGCCTTATCCTTCCTTTTAAGACTATTCCATTTTGAAGTAAGAGCAGAACCTCCAAACTCTGAATTAACCCAACCACCAATTTTCTCCGCTCTTTCACGGGTCATTCATTGTGAAGCTGTGTTGAGTTGGTAGGGGAAAAAAAAATCACATAATTGCAGGATTTAGTACATCGAGGTCCCCCTACTAAGCTGGTCCTCCCATTTCCTACAGAGGCCATTTCACCCAGCTTCTATCCTCCCCTTGCTGGCACACACGTAGGTCATGGCACGATTCCCAGCCGTGGTGAAATATGACTGAGTTCTACCACTGACATGTGAGCAAAAGTGATTATGCTAATTTCCAGGCCCGATGCATAAAAACCTTCTGTGTGTGATCCTCCATGTTCTTTCCTCCTCTTTTGATGTGACACAGACAAGCACGGTAACTGGAAGCCGTGCATTGAAGACGGAGAAACTACAAAATGGAAGTAATGCGGCTTCTGAAGGACTACGAGGAGGAATGCCGCCCATCGCTCGCTAACAGCCATTCTGAACACTATGCAGATAAGGAAGAAACTTCTCTTGTTTTAAACCAGTGAGAGTTGAGGGATTATCTTTACAGCAGCTAAGAATGACCTTAATAATACACAAATTCTGACCATGTTTTTTGCATTAGTTCGGGTCTACTGAGAAGTAGGCACCAAGACAGGATTAGAAATACAGAAGGTTTATTAGGGGAGGGAGCAAGAGAGTCTGGGAGGTCCTTCAGACCACAGCTCTGGATGGAGAGAGAGAAGGAAGGAGGAACGGACAGGAAGTCTCAAGACTGCGACACAGTTCCGAGAAGGGTCTGGTCAAGACAATGGGATTTCTCAAGCTAACGTGGCCCACTAGGAAAAGCCTGTATCCCACAGGAATGGAGTTGCCATAGGAGCCCCCACTGCACTCAGTCACTGACTGGGAGGAGCCAGGGGGCGAAGTGTGGCCTCAGTGTGGCTCCAGAGGGGCAGCTGCTGGGCCCTGCTGGCCCCAGCGGCAGATGTGAGCAGTTCATATTCACGGGTACCATGTTCTTCAAACTGTCCAGTCCTACATTCGTTTCCCTCCTTCTCTTTATCCATATCCACACCTTGCCTTTTTTCCTTTGCTCCTGTCTGTTAAGAAGAGTTGTTATTTCTCTGGTCCAAAGCTAATCTCTCCTCCTTTTCTTTGTCTCTTCTGGATTCTATCTATCCTCTACTATGGAAACATACTCAAGATTTTCAACCTCAAAAACTAAGATTAAAAAAAATATGTTTCTTGACCTTCTTGTTCTCTTTTCCTTCGCATCTAAGTTTCTTGCAAGAAACTTTATTTTTCATTGCTCATCAATCGCTCTTTACTAGGATTACATGAAGGGACAAATTGACATATCCTGAATCTCTTCTTGACCTCTCTGAAGTGTCCAGAAACTCCTGTGTTGGGTCCTTGGATACCCCCCGCTTAGGTTTTCTTCCTCTCTGAAGATCATTCCTTCTATTTTCCTCCTCCTTAAATGTCCACTTTGTATGGCTTCCACCATTGGTTCTCTCTGTTCTCTGTCTTGCACATTAATCTGATGACTCTCATGACTTAATTAAGCACCCATTCACTGCTGACATCACTCATGCAGTCACCCAAACCTGAAACCCGGGAGTTGCCCAGAATTATTTCCTCTGTTTCAATACCTATATTTAATCAGTCACCACGTTTTGAGGATTCTATTCCTTATCTGGCTCTCAGCACCATCATCTCTTGGTCTTGACTCCTACCACTCCTGGCCCATCACTTTTCTCATGAACTTCTGTAGGAATGTAGTGACTGATCCTCTGCCTCTGAACGAGTCTGTTCCCCTTCAGTCACATCTCTGCATAGCGGTATGACAGCATTTCTAAAGCACAAATTTGATCATGAGAACTGGTTCCCCACTGCCTACAGGATAAAGGCCAATCTCCCTAGAATGGTATATAAGATCCTTCATAATCAGGCTCCCATCTATGTTTTAGCCCGATCTTTCTCCACTGCTCTATGTCTCCAAACTCTCATCATACTGAACTGTCTGCAATTCATACAATGTGTTACACGTTTTGTGCTCCCATGGCTTTGTATATACCTTTTGTCTTGAACGTTCTTTCCATCACCCTTATCCTACTAGGGGAATTTTCTATACATTTTTCCATAATCAGTGTTGGATTCATTGGTTCAGTGATCTCTTTACTGACGAACTCACCTTTGTGTAGGGCCCCTTACCATCCCCTCAACCCCATACCAGACTATTCAAGGGCTCTTATAAGGTTAGTAGTGCTTGTCGTGGCACCCGATACATGATTCTAGGGTAGCAATTTTAGCCTGTTCCTTTTTGAATAGCACTGACACAAAACAGGCACTTAATGAATGTTTACTGACTGGAAGAATGAATGATGAACAAATCTAATCTTCCATCTTGAGTTTGGCCTGATAAAATTTGTCTCTTAAAAACAAAATTTTCAGAGTGGCCAAAAACCATTATGATGCCAATCAACATTACAGGCACGCAGTGGTGGCCGAGTTCAGGTAGTGACATCTTCAATTTACATGTGAAAAGTGAGTACTTGGCATTAGAGGAGAAAGATTGAAAAACTCTACATAAGGCTGCCCAAAGATAGCTCAAGGGCTATTATCCCAAGGGACATGCATTCATTCTTAGTAACTGTGTAAACCAGAGTTCACGTTTCACACAGAACTTTCTAACAAATTGGAAACAGGAGATGGTTTAGCTAGGCAGAGGAAAAGCATGGCTTTGATACACAAGAAACTACACATGCATTTTACATTAAATGCTGTTGTAATTTGCTCACAGAACACAGCACAAAAATTATTCTAAAAGTCATAGCTTGTAAATTTGACATGTAAATAAGAATTTAAAATTAGAAATCTCCACAGCCACTGAATGCTAAAAGAGTAAAAGGAAAAAGGAAATGAAAGATAAAATACACCGTTTCAGACTCTCTGGAATGCATCTCCCTCCAGCCTGATCAGTCGGAGGCGTCCTCACATTCAACGCACTTGCTAAACACAAGAGTTGACTGAAAATGGACCTTTTCATAAAAAATCATGGGTCAAACAATCCCTATGACGTACACTGCTGTTAAAGGAAACACACTTTTTCTCGTTCTTGACACGATGATGCATGATGTGCTCATTCAGAGAAACAGCTTAACATGGTTCCCATCCTAAAACTTAGTGAAAATAGCTTTTTTAAAATTTGAAAAATAAATCCCCAGACATAATTCTTGTAAAATATTAAATCCTGCCAAAGATGGATGTTTTCAGGGAAACAGGCCAAAGAAAGCTTTTAATTTATTTAATGTTCTATGAGCTAATGGTATCAAGAAAATATATATCTTTGGTTCCAAATACACAAATTGGTGGTGTTTATGTTACCATCCACTTGACAGAGTCCCTGCTATCCAGCTTTGTAAGAGTAGCATTTTTCCTGGAGCAGACTCCTGAGGCCTAAATCTACAAAAAGTCTGTGATGACATCAAGCTTAACGTTTGGCCAGGCCAGTAAAATTATTCCTCAAAGTGGGTGTTAATATATCATTTTTACTCAAACCTAAATGAAATGTCAGGAAAGCACTCTCATGTTTACTCCAACTACCCATTAATAAACATTTCTGACCATAATAACTGAAGGTCCCACGTTCTCAATACAATGACACCAACAAATTCCCTTGAAAATTTGCTCATAACCACAAGTCTAGGTAGATGTGACCTCTCAGGTTTTAGACTGATGACACTAAAAAAAAAAATGCATTTATAGACTGAAAAGCTTATAACCCTGGCCAAGCAGTCAATGACTTCCGAGCACCAGGAGAAACTACTTGAATTAAATAAATATTTTTGGAAAATCTGCATCATTTGGGTGGTTCACTGGTATATACAAAATTTATCCTTTAACAAACAAATAGGATTTCTAATTATCTCCCTATATTTCTCCTCCTTACACTTTTCAAGTTTAATCCCAGAACTGTTCAATCTCTGACCTTTTTTACTCTTTGCCCTCTGTCTGAAGTTTTCATTAAGAATTACTTTGTAATGGTATTGAGGTTATACTGGAAAGTGTTCTTTCTTTTTTTTTTTTTAAGATTCTATTTATTTTTTTGAAAGAGAGTGAGCATGAGCAGGGGGAGGAGCAGAGGGAGAGGGAGAGGGACAAGCAAACCCTATGCTGAGCGCAGAGCCTGAGGCAGGGCTCAGACCCACGACCCGAGGATCATAATCTGAGCCGAAACCACTTAACTGACTAAACCACCCAGGAGCCCCTTGGAAAATGTTCTTAATTTCAGAGATGATGCCGAAGTATTTCGGGTATAATGTCATGAGGCCTGCAACTTACTTTCAGATGGTTCTGAAAAAGCGAACCCCTTTCCCCAACACACATACATAAGCTATATATAAGGAGATAAAACAACAAATGTTAATAACTGGCAAATGTAAACTTAGGGTACAGAAATGTTCCTTATATTATTCTGTCATCTTCCCTCTAGGTTTGAACTTTTCAAAAGAAAAAAAGTTTTAAAAGAATAACTTAATGAGTTCCAGCTTTTTGAACTGTAAATGCAATTTTTTAGCATCACAAGTCTAAAACTTGAGGGACCTTGTAATAAAGACTGTCATAAGGACTGATAAAAGACACATTTGATTGTCTTCTTACAGGCATGATATTGATTCAGTTCGCACAACCTGGAAGTGACTGTGATTTGAATCTCGGATGGAGGTAGAGAGGCATAATGAACACATCCACAATCCAAGCCTTTCCCTCCAGAAGGGTCCAAAAGCTAGCCCCCGTGTCTCCTGGTCTCTACTTCCCAGTGAGATCCTGCTTTGCTTACCCACTCCCAAGCACCCACCTGGAAATACCTGGGAGATCAATGAGGGTTTGCAAGTAGATTCTGCATGTTAGACCTGTTAATTTAAAAATATAAGTGTCTTAAATATTCTTAAAGGCTTCCAAAATTGTAGCTGAGTCTAAAATGCTTTTTCAAATATTTATGTGCAAATCTTACACAAGAGATTTGCTATTATAGTCAGTATGGATTTGGTCAAAGAAACAAAAGACTAACTAAAGGTATGCTTCATTTCTGTTAAAACATGAACTATTCTCCTCCTGCAATTACACCGGCACCTGTGACGAGAAAACGTTTTAAACATTTCCTTGCATCAGTCACGTTGGGGTGATCTACTTTGTCCTCACTGAGTATGCTTGTTACCATAGTTGAGAGTGGGATGGTGAAGGAATTTCTTCTTCAATTATTTTTTTCTAAAATCACTTCCTATTTGCCCTAAAATCTTGGGTCAGATTCCAAAAGAGAGATTTTACATTGTCCACATATTTTCAACAATGTGATATAAACATAACTTTCTTTAATATATTTGTGCTAATATGATGCTAAATTCCTAACTCACACATCAGAATCTTAGCTACAGTCTGCATCTATCCTGAACATGACTGTCTTTTAATTAGCCTGATATGTTTACGGTAATAAACACAAAGCTTCAGAACAACTCAATATACTCAGGTGAGATCTTTACCACTTACAGCATAGTAATCAACTAGTAATCAACTAGGTGGCATTTTCTAAATGAGAAATACTAATTGCAAGGTGAGATCCCTTTCTGTCTATCTATACTGAGTACTTACATGGCAGGCATGTGCTAGGGATCTGGCTGCACCTATACTTCATTTTATTCGGCACCATCTCTGAAATTAAGAACATTTTCCGAGTAGGTAATGTTATGGGCCCTGGACAGGAAAGGACAAGAATCTCCGAGAGGGGAAATGAACACCTACCAAACACTACCATGTCGCAATGTACTACTGCCGTCTAGGTATTATCCCACTTCGCTCTCTCTACAACCCTATGATATGAGTATCAGTAACCTGATTTTACAGGGGAGAAGGCTGGGAGGTATACAGCCCGGCAAGATTGCTGATCTGGGAACTGAACCCACTTATGCCAAGTAAAACACGGGCACCATTCCTCCCTCTGGTCACATTCCACGGCTCTAAGCCAGATGCTGGAGAGAGAGGGAACCACCACAGAAGGAAGAGCTATGAATATTGCGTCCTACTCACTGCACCCGCTACGGAAAGAGGGATGCAGAGCCCCAAGGGGCAAAAGTAAGCAACCAAGCCCTCGAATAGAAAGTAAGTTCCTTTTAAAATCCAGAGCATGTGAGTGGCGGAGGGAGGTTTTGTGTTCTGATTTAATCCAGCTCTTAAAGCTAAATGAACACAAATTCCCAATCCGACCCCCAAACTGACCCAGCCTTCTAAAGATCCTGTAAATGACCAATCACCAAAAGAGAGGAAAGCTCTAGAAGACCCACTAAAAGGCTCTTCTCAGCTGCCCTCCTTGTCCTTCATACCTCCCTCTGTATGACTAACCTGAAGCCTAAATTTAAATGTGTGATTATTCACAATAGCCAAAAGATGGAAACTACCCAAATGTCTATCAACTGATGAATGGGTAAACAAATTGTGGTTTATTTGTGACATACAATGGAATATTATCCGGTCATAGGAAGGACTGAAGTGCTAGTACATGCTACAAGCTGGATAAGCCTCAGGAACATCGTGCTGAATGAAAGAAGCCAGACACACAAAGTCACATATGACTCCACTTATAAGAAATATTCAGAAAAGTTAATCCATAGGAGCAAAAAGCAGATTAGTGGTTTCCAGGGCAAGGCATGAGGGGAGTAGAGAGTGACTCCTTAATGGGTATAGGGTTTCCTTTAGGGTGATGGAAATGTTTTGCAACTAAATAGAGGTGATGCTTGCACACTAAACTATATACTTCAAGAGGATTAGTTTTATGTAACATGAATTTACTTCAACAGCAAAAAAAAAAAAAAATGTACATATGTGAACACACATTTCTTGGGCAATCCAGAATAAATATATACAGTTTGTCAAGCCATAAAGATGCCCCACCCTGGGCTCTTTTTACATTACACACAAATAGAGACGGATTTCCTGTAAGTCGACCTTGAAGAAAAAAATGTCAGAGAAAGAAAATGAGAACTAAGCCATCTTAAAAAAACACACGCAGCACTACCACCTTGTCATCTTCCTATCTTCTCCATCCCACTAAAACAAACAGAAGCCCCTGTCACTGAGTACACCACATATGGAAACACTGGTCCTTAAGAGACCTAAACAAATTAAATCTACTGTGGTTTGTTCCCTCAAAAATAAAATAGAAAGATCCAGCAGGTCCTTAAACGTATGAAAAGAGGTGCAATCTCTCTGGTTATCAGGGATGTTAAAACTAGAACAACTAGGGATCACTTTCCATCCATCAGAGTGGGAAAATTTGAAGGTTCCCAACACCTAACTGCGGTGAGGCAACCAGGGACTTCGTTTTTGCTGGTGAGAATCCACAGTGATGCAACTTTTTTGGAATGTCACCAGGCCTTATCTTTGACTCAGCTCTTAGGAATCTATCCTTCAAATACCAAAGTCGATACATAAGAATGTATATACATAAGTTTTAACTACAGTGATATTAGGAATGATGAAAACCCAGAACGCTCCTGAATGCCCATCAACTGAGGAATAATTGAATAAACTCTGGTACACCTGTAACTGTAGGAGGCATTAGATTTATATCAAAAAGAGGTAATGGGGAGGGACAGGGTGGTGCAGTCAGTTAAGTGTCTGACTCTTGGTTTCAGCTCGGGTTGTAATCTCAGGGTCATGAGATGGAGCCCCCTGTCAGGCTCCACGCTCAGTGGGAAGTCGGCTTGAGATTCTCTCTCCCTCTGCCCCCGCCCTCCCTCTAAAATAAATAAATAAATAAATAAATAAATAAATAAATAAATAAATCATTTAAAAAAAAGAGGTATTAAATTTACATTTGTTGATAAGGAAAAATATGACAGAATATAAAGTAAAAAAATGAATTGCAGAGAACTGCTTATGATTCCACTTTTATAGAAGGGAAAAATACCGTGTGTATGTGTGTGTGTGTGTGTGTATTCCTCTATAGACTATATAGAGAGAAAAGAAACAATCTGAGAAATGGGGAAAAAGATAATGAACTTTTCCCACATTCATCTTTATATTCTTTGAAATACTATAGCAATCATGTATTGCCCTGTGATATTTCTAAAAGCAGAAAAGTTTAAATAAACAAGATTTTTTTTCTGTATTTGGCATTTATGAGTGATAAACATATATGCAAGAATATGAATGTGACAGTTCCCCAAAAACCTACTTCAAGGGTATGTACTGAAGTTAGCAGAAACTCATCTTCAGCCACCTGAATGGTCTATATTCTCTCCAGACAGTGCAACTCACAATGGATCTACATATCAGCCCCAGTCCCAGCACAGAAACTGGGAGTAGTTATGTAGAGACTTTTCTAGCATTTTGCCAGAGTGATTTTATGTCCACTGACTATAATAATTTAAAAAATTGATCAGGTAAATGTTTTCATGTCTTTTTAATTTCATCTTTCTAATAATGCACTTTTATTGTATTTTATAAAATCATCAGTCCATGATTGTAACAAAACAGAGAAGCATGATTTTAAACAATGAAAGTCAATGTTCATAATGATAAAACATAGTAATGTATTTAGGAACTTTAATAATGAAAGATTAAATTGTGTTAAACATGTTTGGACAATGTTAATACATTCAAACTCTTATACTATGATCCCAAATAGATTAGGAGAAAACCTGGTAATCAGAACAGATTTCTAACGATGTTAAGTAAATGACCAAGCTGGTTCTCTTGTGAGGAACAATGAAGTCTAGATTGTATTTACAAGTGAAGACGAAGAGAAGAAGAGAGTAAATGAAACCCCAGACAACTTTAAAAACCAACTGACAAGAGTTCAACCAAAGACACTTTATCTTTTGCCAAAGCTGTTAGATAAAAAACAAAGTTAACTTGACTTTCATTTTTCTCCCCTCTCATACTTCTGAGTCAAGATGCATCTAAAGATGAGAAAAGACAGTAAGAAAGAGAAGCCAGGGGCCCAAGAGGGTGGGAAGTGGGGGTCTGACTTTCCTGAGCTGATACTATTTTAAGTTTCACTTACCAGTACTCTATGCTAGGTGGGGAGAGAAAAGAGCTTACCACCAGCTAGGAACCATGTCTTCTGAGTTTTCCTGACAGAGACATATTTTTTAAAATCAGAGTGCACCAAGTTAGAGTTACCAGGAAAAACTGGCTAGAAGAATAAAGAACCAAGTAAGTTTCTAGCCAAAAGCTAAAATAAAAAATGCAATGATTTGTCAATGCAAATTTCTTCTCTCCTCCCTAAAGTTTTCAAACCAATGTTCAAGTGAGGTGCATTTCCAAATCTGGCGCTTAAATGTAAATAACTGTGAGTACCACTGTGGCAGATAAAATGCTTTATAATTCGCAGCTGCGGTGCTGAAATAAGGAAATCCTGGATTCTCACCAAAGGGTGAGCAGGCATTGGAAGATCTAGGACACATTTTGGTACTTGAGGATTTCTGAGAAGTTAGGGGAAAACATTTAGGTTATTCTCATGTCTGTTGGACTTTACATGACAAAAGAACCCTAAAACGAAAAGAAGCCCTGTGTGTATGGCAGTGCTAGAATATTGTCTAGATTCCTTGTAACCACCCGTGTATTCAAAAGAGCCTTAGAGATAACTAAGCCCACCACCCTGACAGGTGCGGCATGTGGTGGGGAGCTGTGTGAACTTCTAAAGGGTGATTCCAAGCTGATGGTCTTCTGTTTCACCTGCTCTGTTTCAAGGGTTCAGCGACTTGTCCCCAAAACGATGTCTTCAGTAGGTGGTGACTAGCTGAATACCTCCACAATCAGAAACAGAGCTACGTGAATGAATGAACTAAAGACAAAGTGTCTTAGATCACATAGATTAGTATAACAATATGCAGTACCAGGCAACCAAGAGGTATTTACAAAGCTCCCACTCTGCTTGACACTGAACTATCTGTAAATTTAGTGCTTAGAAGGGGAAAACTCAGAAACACCAAAGTCGTTAGTCCCACTGGACTTCATCTGCCCATTCTACCAAGTCTACTGTACAGGGTACTAAAGGTCTTCCCCTTTGTCAGATTTTAGGCCCCCTTTTCACTCTTTGTTCCTCTTCATAGCATCTGACACTGTTCAGCAGCTTTTTATCTTCTCTTTTAATTATCCGCTCTCCCCTGGTTAGCTGCTGCTTCTGTTTCCTTTATGTTTCCCGGCTCCTCCTTCTCCTTCCTCTGTTTGACTAAGAGCCCTTTTCCAGGCCCTGGGTTTCTCTCTGAGAAATCATCTATCACCCAGGCATCAATTCTCTCCTCCCTGTAGATAGCTCCCTAGCCTTTCCCTTAGACTCCTCTCCTTTATTTTCAACTCTCCATTGAATCATTTTTCTAGCATGTGGGGTCTCTACTGCGTATTCAACCCGTTCACAAATCTTCATTTCTTCCCCTTTTGCTACTCCCTGGACAAAAGAGCTTCTGTCTTGACCTCCTTCATTTCTTCAGCAGCAGAACTGTCCTCCCAGCCACCCAGGCTCCAAATCTTAGAGTCTTCCTCTTCTCCAATTCCAATCATCCAAAGCCTGTTGATTTTTTAAATCTCACCTCTGTCTCTTGCTACCCACTTGCCCTGACCAGACCCTATTTATCTCAGAGTCACTGCTTCTCCTCTACTTTCCCAGTGCCTCCTCCTTCCAAATTGGGCAATATGCCGCCACCATTTTGTTCTTCCCATCACTGTTCCCAGCAATTCAAGAACCCTCACCATCACCCCATAAAACCATCTGCCTCTCTAGTAATGAAGGGTAAGTACAGCAGAGTTGCCAAGAGCTCAGCCTCTGGGGACTGATGGCTGGGCTTCGAACCTCAGTGCCACCAATTAATGGCTGTGCGCCTCAGTCTCCTCAACCCAAAAACAGAGCTGGCAACAATATCTCCCTCAGAGGGTTGCTGTGAAGATAGGATTAGTTTAAAGACGTGAGGAACGTGGAATAGTGCTTAGCACAGAAAGTGCTCATTTACTGCCAAATTTTGATGGCTCCCAGCTAGAGTGGCCTCCACAGTATGTGCCCTTTCTCTCTTCACTATCGCACCTGCCCTCATCCGAGTGTGACGTGTTCTCCCCCTGACTGTTCTATACAAATCCTACCTACTATCAAGGCTCAGGTCTAACTCCCACCCAGCTAGTGGGTCTTCTCTGATTACTCCAGCTACACCCCCTCGCTCCTGCTTCTGGATTCTACAATATTTAGTGGATGTCTCTACATCAAGTTGTTCTCTAAATTACCAAGTATGAGAGACAGCCCACACACTGGAGAGAGCATTGGCGCTAGAGGGCCGACCCTTTACAATGGGTCCCCCTAAGTCAGTGACTAATGTCTCTGATGGTCAGCTTCTATCTCTGAAAGAGCTATAACATACCCCATTGATAAGGTTTTCTCAAAGATTGGATAAGATCATGTAAAGCTCCTATCACCGCATCAGGCATATTAATAAGTGTCTGTTCCCTTCCAGTGAGACTATACACCCCCCAAGGGCAGCCTGCATTTCTCCCAGCTCCAAGGACAGCGCTATGCAGAAATTAAAAAGACATGTAGGTAAATGGCAGGCCAAATAAATGAACCCCTTCGAAGTCTAATGATTCTATGACAGTATTCTGAAATGGACTTTTCCGTATTTGCTCTAAATAGCTGGCAGTGCTTCCATCATAAAATGCATTTTAACATACTCAGTCTGCCAAGAACATAAACTGATTTTACTTTTGCTCTAATGGGGGAATGCATTATCCGCTTAGCCTTTCTCCCTTATATGATATTGAGCTTTTTGTGTTTTTTTAGGACTCATTTACAAAATCCAGAAAGTCCACAGCGAAAGAAAAAAAAAAGAAATTGCAACACTAAGTAATTTGAAAGATTTTTCATACCTAAAAAGGGAATTTTTAACCACAACCTTAGTCATAAACCTTCAGCAGGCAAATGAGAAGCAGTGAAAGATGAAGTCCCAAGGAGAGAATGGGGTTGAAGTGTGACTCGGGTTCAGGCAGTGGGTTAGAGCACTCATGAGACAAGCTGCCGGAAGTGGGTGCTGTACCTTTATCACGGCCGCCCCCACCTGACCACCTGTAGCAGCCTCAGAGGAAGCAGACAACCCCCACACACTTTCCAGCTGCATCTTGGCAGCCACAAAGTGCGCACACATCATCGGCCAACGTATAAAATTATATCAGAAGCATCAATGTGACGGGGGAAAATCTTCAACTCGTGATGAGTAACCTGTGTTATTTAGATTCTGTCACCAAGACCTGAAGCCAAGCTAAGGGGAGACCCCTCTCGACACACCCACACAACCCTGATAACTGGCTACACGGTGTACGATCTTAGTATCAAATATTTGGGGCACTTGAAAGGCTAAAGCAGCCGATCCTCTGGTAGAGGGGAGAGGTTCACTGGGGGCTCTTTGGGGCTGTAATTCTCCTCCCCCTAGTGTTCAATGACAAATGGAAATATGCCACTGGGTCCAAAAGGAAGGAGGACTGTTTCCTGCCTTAGAATTAGGCTAGACAAGGAGAAGAGCTACAGCCCTGTGACCCCATATTGTCCTACAAAGGAAGGGCTGGATTTTATTGAAAGAATGTAATTCATATGTTTGGAGACCTGCTTCAGAAATCATATTATTTAAGTCAGGTGGAGAGAAAACAGGAAAAAAATAAGAGCAACTGTTTATAAGTCATTTTTAAAACTTTGCTTTGTTCCACTTGAATAATTTTTAATCGCCATTTTAAGCAGTTAAATTAAAATGCACCTGCACTGTAAATCATGAGAACACACCTGCTCTTCAAATACGACTTGAAAATAATTTGATTCCTCCATGCTCTCATTTTATATTTAATTTGAAAAGTGAGAAGAAAACTTGAATAGGCTCAAATTCTGACCCATAACTTATAAATCCTAAAGATAATCATCACAGGCATTAAAGAAAAGTGTCACTTTTAAACATATACCCATAATCCAAAATACACCCCGTATTTGAAGGTGGGAGTAATCACACTTCATTGACATCACAATAACAAGGAGGGGCTCTATATAATAGCAAGGATGTCCACCATAGCAATACGTGCACAGAACTTTCAGTCTCTAAGAGCTATGTCCTAAATTAATGTCATATTATCCACTATAAAATAAGTGTAGAGCCCCTGGGTGGCTCAGTCGGGTAACCATCTGCTTTTGGCTCAGGTCATGATCCCAGGGTCCTGGGATCGAGGCCCACGTTGGGGGGGGGGGTCCCTGCTCAGCGGGGAGTCTGCTTCTCCCTCTGCCTGCTGCTCCCTCTGCCTGCGGCTCCCCTTGTTGTGCTCTCTCTCTCTGACAAAAAAATAAGTAAAATCTTTAAAAAAAAAGAAGTTTAATTTGCAACAATGTTCTTTGTCCACTGGGGCCAAAGAAACTATCAAGAGTATTTACCCACATGCTTCCATTTCCCATGTAACTTGCCTAGGGCCATCCTGAGTCAAGAGCACAGAAAAAAACAGAGCATTTCTTCCTCTGTGCAGTCTTCTTCTGCCGAAGCTTGGCAACTCTTGTAAATCTAAATGTAAAATACACATCTTTAAATAATCATCAGTGTTAGTAAGGTGCACAGGTAGACACCGACGTCTTCTGTGTGGGCAAACCCTACAACTACACTTCTTTCACACAGGATGATTCTGGATAAATGTCTGCCTTAACATTTTTTTCTAAACACAGGTTGCCTTCTTTGCAAAAACGTAAATTTGACTGCCAGCAGATTACCCCACACAAAAGAAAGAGGGTGGAGGAAAGCTCAGTAAGTGTTGAGAACTATAGCTTTCATTATGGATTTTGGGATATAATTTCCTATCATCTATCCCCATCTTCATTTCCTCATCCCCCAACAAACACAATACCAGTTATTCACCCCTTATTATATCCTAGTATAATGATGTCCTGCTAACAATCTCATCTTAATTTTCTACTATCATCCGCCAGAATATCTCTTGGAGAAAAAAATTAAACCCTATGAAAAACCTGAGTGATATAAATTCAGTGTTTCAGTATCTTAACACTTTTAAACTCTATCTAGATGAAAGAGTTTACTATCTCCTCTTCATTCCCCCTTCCAAAAACGTTAAGGCAGTAACATTCCTCCACTTTGGATCCTTTTGTAATGGCTGCCTTTGTATTTATTTTTACACAGTATTTGAGATATCAAAAGTCTGAAGTTTTTACATTTCTTCAAAAGGGTAGCCCAAAGCCAAATTTCAGCCTCATCTATAAGACAATTTAATGATTAAGCTGCTTTTGTGATTCTACTCTTACACATATGCCCAACAGAAGTGCAAATGTGTGTTTGTCCACAGATATGTTCTGGAATGCTCAATGGCAGTGCTATTCATAATGGCCAAAAAACTGAGAACCACACAAATGAATAAATAGTGGTACACTCACACCATGGAATATTATACAGCATTGAGAATCAAAAATTGACCATTATATACAACAATATGAATGGCTTTCACAAACCTATTATTGAATGAAAGAAGCCAGACACAAAATAGTACATGCCATATGACTTCATTTATACGAAGTTCAAAAGCAGACAAAGTGAATCTATGCTTTTAAAAGTCAGAGTAGTGGGGCTCCTGGGTGGTTCAGTTGGTTAAGCATCTGACTCTTGATTTCAGCTCAGGTCATGATCTCAGGGTCGTAAGCTCGAGCCCTGAGTCCTGCTAAGCATGAAATCCTACTTGTGATTCTTCCTCTCTCTATCTCCCTTTCTGCTCCTCCCCCTGTGTGTGCATGCACGCTCTCTCAAATAAATAAATCTTTTTTAAAAATTAAAAAAATAAAGGAGCAGTGGTCACCATAGGTGGGGTAGTCACTAAAAGGGAGCATAAGAGATTTCTGGGGTAGTATTTGTAATGTTCAGTGTCTTAATCTGGGAGCTGATTCTACCAATGTCCACTCTGAAAATTCATCAGTATAATGAATGTGTGTGATACGTGCACTTTTCTCAATGTATAATTGAATTTAAAGTTAAACTAAAACTAGCTTCTTCTCTCAAGAAATAGATATACAGGTGTAAAAATTAAAATAGCTCGGCATAGGAAAATGGAACTAAAAAGCTGGGTTCAAATTCAAGATTTTACTATTTATTATGCAATCTCGTCTTCTCTGGCTTTCACTTGTATGAAATGAACAGCAAATGTCAAATGACATTAACAGTACATTTTTAGCAAAAAAGAGATACAAATGTTTATTACTGTTGCCTGAATATTAAATTATATTATACTTATCCAAGATTTCTTTTAAGTTATAAGGTTGTATACAAATGTCAGTATAAATGTAACTGGTAATAAATATCACCAAGTTTGCTATTTAAAGAACTTCCTAACAATTAAAGATATACAACATCTATTCTACTTACTCCTTACACTCCTAAATCCTCTCTCGGACTTACCTCTTCTCAATGACCTCGCAACTGTCTTGTGCTTTCCTATCTTTTTTTTTTTTTTAAAGATTTTATTTATTTATTTGATGGAGAGAGAGACAGCCAGCGAGAGAGGGAACACAAGCAGGGGGAGTGGGAGAGGAAGAAGCAGGCTCCAAGAGGAGGAGCCTGATGTGGGACTCGATCCCAGATCGCCGGGATCACGCCCTGAGCCGAAGGCAGACGCTTAACGACTGAGCCACCCAGGCGCCCCCTGTGCTTTCCTATCTTTACCCTTTTGTTCCCACTCTACCTCCTCCTTCCTAACTGGCCAAGCCGCATTCCCTCTGCCTGTTGGTAGCCTACCCATCCTTCAGTTAAATCACCCTGGTTAAATCACAACTCCTGTAGGACACCCTTGTAGGACATGGTGACCTTTCTTTGTTTTTCCATTTAGTGCCTCTACCATCCATTTGTGACAGTTCTTAGATAAGAGCACTTAATAGCTATTTCTCTCTCATACCATGATTTAACAAGTCACATGTTCATATCTTGCCTCCCCAGTAGGCTATATTTTTTCCTAAAGGCAGAGACCTGTGTGATATTTATTCTAATCCCCCTCAATGCTTTGTACATTGTAGATATTAAATAAATGCTTGCTACACCAATGCTCCTTTTGTGGGTTCAGGAGAGCAGGCATCTCTGAAAGTACGGCAAAGGTGCAGCCTGGGATTTCTTCTTAGAGTAAGTGGATTCTGTCAGTGGCATCTCATCTCTAAAACTCTCTGCTAAGCTCTGATCTTCTTTTCTCTGAGAGCTTTCAATCACTCTACCCTTTAGAGTCTAGACCGGTACTTTCAAATAGAAATATAATGTGAGCCACATATGTAATTAAAAATTTTCTAGGAGCTACATTTAAAAAAAAGTAAAAAGAAACAGGTAAAATTAATAATATTTTTATGTAACCTTATATACACAAAATATTATCATTTCAACATGTAACCAATATAAGAAATTACTGGAGAGATTTTGTCCTTTTTTGTATACTTCATCTTTTTTTTAAAGATTTTTTTTATTTATTTGAGAGAGAGAGAGAACGAGCAGTGGGGAGGCCGGGGGGGGGGGGGGGGGGAGGGAGAGAGGGAGGGGGAGGGAGAGGGAGGGAGAGAGAGAGAGAGAGAGAGAGAGAGAGAGAGAGAGAGAGAGAGAGAAGCAGACTCCCTACTGAGAGGGAAGCCCAATGCAGGGCTTGATTCCAGGACTCTGGGATCATGACCTGAGCCTAAGGCAAACGCTTAACTGACTGAGCCACCCAGGTGCCCTGTATAATTCATCTTTGAATCCTGATATATATTTTACACTCACAGCACATCTTACTTTGTAGTAGCCCCATTTTAAGTATTCAAAAGCCACACGTAGGTAGTGACTACTGTGTTAGACAGCACAGGCTAGAATATACAATTTTGAACCATTCTGAAAAAAACTAAGATCAGGTAAACCCTATAGAGACATGTAATAGTCTTCCTAAACTTTGCTTTTAAAAATTGAAGAATAGACTTTAAGCAGTCATATTTTAAGCTATTAAGTTCAACATCAATCCATATCTATTCAATATTTAAAATGGTGATCTAATAAAAAATTCAGTAAGGGGTTATGATTATTAAAAATAAATTTATAAATTAAAAAACTTGGACACTGGAACTTTCTTACTCAGAGTACTCAGCCCAGAGCTTTGAACAAAGGAAGTGTTCAGAATATATTCACACTGAACGGATAAATGAACAAAATAAGCAAGCAAGCAAACTGGAAGAATAAAGCCTAGCCTTCTACCTCACAATCTAGTCACAAATATGGTGGACACATGGTGACCTCTGGTCTCATTCACTTATGGATTAAGAAATCAAACCTTAGAAGAATCTCACCAAAGTGGAATATAGATTTTTTTTCAACACCCAGTACTATAAAGGGGGGGGGGACAAAAATTAAAACACAACTGTAATACATAAAAGTAATTAAAATATCTACAGTACTTATCACTTTGTAAAGCCATTTGTCATGTGTTATGTAGATAACATAATACACCATATATCATCTACCCCAACTATCAAAGCATAGTTTCCTTCTCCTACATGCCAAAAGAAAATAGATGTGGAAATATGTGCTTAAACCAAATAACTCATGGTTCCATGGCCTTAAAGAACATCTTGTACTCATGAGAATGTTTTCCCATTCATTTGTGCCATACAGTGTAGCATACTTTATATCTGATTGCAAGTCATTTAAGAACTGCTTTATT
This sequence comes from Ursus arctos, assembly GCF_023065955.2. Lineage (NCBI taxonomy): Eukaryota > Metazoa > Chordata > Mammalia > Carnivora > Ursidae > Ursus > Ursus arctos. The sequence goes on along the minus strand of NW_026622797.1, from coordinate 66,498,965 downwards.
TTGGAATTTTATGACTATCATCTTAAGTATTAGTTTTACTATGGACATCAAAAGAATAAATGACTAATTACATAAAGGGGAAAAGATGACATGAATCACGGATTCCACTTGAACTTCAGCAGTTAAAAGGGTAAGTAGAAAAATATTTAAGGAAAAAAAGAGATAGCTTCAGTTAGTCATGGTCTTTTGAGGTAAAAAAGGTAAAAGTATTTTACTTGCCTGATCTCAGATCTAGATTCTCAAAGATAAGAGGTACTGTGGAGAATCACTATAAAATACTCAGACTTCAAACGTTCCCATAAGGTCAAAATACGGAATATGTACAAGCAAAAAATAGGTATAAAATCAATGTATTATGAGATGTTTTATTATTTAAATGTCTCTTTTGAGTATTCTTAACAGGTATTCAGAACCTTAACCTAATCTGGACGTCTTAATGAATATAGGAGAAAAAACTTGAAGAAACAGAATTTTTAAAGCAAGAATCTAGTCCTATATATTAAAAAGGAAAAAACACTTATGTTTTAATTGCTCTAAGCTGCCCCAAAACATAAGCAACCCAACTTTTGCTTTAGGAGAAAAATGGACAAATCCATTTCAAACTAGTTCAGCAAGAAATACTTGTTATAATATTTAGGCATTCTATTTTTCTAAACATTTAAAAATTAAGATGTAATTGACATATAACATTAGTTTCAGGTGTATAAAATACTGGCTCGATTTTTGTATATATTGTGAAATGATCACAATAAGTCTAGTTAATATCTATCACCACACAGTACAATTTTGTTTTTTCTTGTGATGAGAGCTTTTTTTTGAGAGAGAGAGTGTGTGTGTGTGAGCGAGCGGGGTGGGGGGAGAAGAGGGAGGGAGAGAGAGAATCTCAAGCAGGCTCCACACAGGGCTCCGTCTCACAACCCTGAGGTCATGACCTGAGCCAAAATCAGGAGTTGGATGCCTAACCAACTGAGCCACTCAGGCACCCCTTGTGACGAGAACTTTTAAGATCTACTCTCTTACCAAGGTTCAAATATACAATACAGTATTATTAACTATAGTCAGATATTTTTAATGAATAATGTCATATATAAACTGGTAATTTTTAGCTGAGTAGGCAGTTTACTAAATAAAATCACTGAACCTTAAGAATTATGAAGAAGGGTCTTAGAAACATTTAGCCTAGTGCCTCTCAAACTTTCATGTGTATGTGATGCAGACTGTGACTCAGTGGGTGTGGGGTGGGCATGAAACCCTGCGTTCTAACAAGTTCCAGTTATGTGCTGCTGCTACTCGTCCAGGGACCGTGTGTCAGGTCGCCAGGCTCTAATGAAACTGTGGAAGTTCCCACAGACTCTGCTGGGGCATCTCCAGGGACCAGAAGCTGAAATTTGCTTCCATGGTAGACACTTCAGGAATCTGACTTGTCGAGAGAGCAATAGAGAGTCTACTTTCTCTCCTAATGATGAAAGACACCCTTTCTCTCCCTCCGCCTCCTCTTATCCAGGATGAACATCCCTATTTGCTTTTTTTAAAATATTTTTATTTTTTAAATATTTTTTAAAGATTTTATTTATTTGTCAGAGAGAGAGAGTGCGCCAGTGCATGCACGCGCTGGCGGAGAGGCAGACAGAGGGAGAGGGAGAGGGCAAGCAGACTCCCTGCCGAGCAGGGAGCCCGACATGGGGCTTGATCCCAAGACCCTGGGGTCATGACCTGAGCTAAAGGCAGATGCTTAACCGACTGAGCTACCCAGGCACCCCCATCCCCACTTTCTTAGCCACTCTCAGACCTGGCCACTTTCTGAAGCCTTAAACATCTTAGTTACAGAAGACATTCCCACTTTGGTCAATATCTTCCTCAAATTAGTCCCTTGGATCAGGCATAGTATTCTCTAGGACAACCAGGACTAAGAACAGTTGCCCAATTAAATGGGACAGCTCTCTTAATGTGGTTCCAAAGTGATGTCATCTTCCGTAAGAACCAAGAACCATACTGCACTGGCAGCTCACAGTCTTGTGGAGAAACTGGTACTAAGCAGGTGTACGAACTCTGTACCTGAACAACTTATTCTTTTTAAACCAGATATAGGAATTTGCATTTATTCCTGTTAAATGTCATTATGCTCTTTTGGGCTTTGCCTTCTCTGAGGTACTTTTAAAATAACGGATCAAATAAAAAATATTTTCAGAAAATGACAACTCACGAAATTCTTTTTAAAGTTTATGAATTTGTCATACACATACATATATGCAAAAAAACATACAGTATAAAAATTTATTATAAAAAAGAATATCCTTGGGACTGCTATTGAGTTTGGAAAATAACACATTGCCAGGGCCTTGGAAGCCCCTAATGAGCCCTTCCCCATCATGGCCCACATGCCATCACCTCTGCAGGTAATGGCTATGTTGATTGTTCTTGTGACAATCATTCCCTTAATTTTCTTCATAGTTCTACTGTCTATATACGCATCCCTAAATGATGTATTTAGTTTTACATGCTTTTGAACTTTACAAAAATGGAATCATACTGTACATATTCTTCTGTGTCTCGCTCATTTTATTCAACGTTATGTTTGTAAGACTCATCCATATTGATGCATGCATTTCTTATTTGTTTAACACACAGAACTTATGACATGCCAATCATTTTCCTAAGCATGCCACAAATATTAACTCATTTAATCCTCCTAACAACCCTATCAGATAGACACTATCATTTTCCCCAATGTACAGATGAAGAAACTGAGTTTAAGAAAACTTGCCCAAGATCACAAAATCTTAAGTGGCCAAACTTGCTTTTGAACCCAGGCAGAATCGTTGACTTGAACCACCACTGAAGGCCTCTCTATACCCCTCCTCTATGTGGTGTTATTAGCTCATTTCTCACTGCCAAATAGTATCCCAGTGCATATATATAGCAAAATGAGTGGATTCAGTCCAATGTTGATGGGCACTTGGGTTCTTTCCAGTTTTTGCTTCTATAAACAATGCTTCTTTCAACATTCTTGTCTTGTGTCTCTCGAAGCACATGAGTAAGAGTTTTTCCTAAATGTATACCTAGGACTAAGACTGCTGGGTTATGAGTTATGAGCAGGTTGAGCTGGTTAGGTAACAAGCTGTTTTCCAATGTAATTGTATCAAATTATACTCCTACCAGCTGTATTCAAGATCTCCCATTCATCCAGATCCTTGCCAGCACATGGTATTGTCAGACCTTTAAATTTCTACCAATCCAAAGAATGTGTATGGTATGTTATTATAATTTTAGTTTCCATGTGTTTGGTTATTAAACTAACCACTTGGGTTTCTTTTGTGAAATGCTTAAGTATATAGATGTACAGTATTTTTTAAAATTGGATTATCTGGGTTTTTCTTATTGATTCACGTGTTCTTTACATATGTTGGACCAGTCCCATATATATGTGCCACACATCATGAACTAGTTTGAACTTATTTTTTTCATGCTTCATTTTTTTTCAATTGAAGTATAGTTGCATACATTATATCAGTTTCAGGTGAGGATACTGATTCAACAATTCCACACATTAGTCAATCATCACCATGATAAGTGTAGTCACTATCTGCCACAATAGAACATTATTACAATATTATTGACTTCATTCCCTAAGTTGTACTTTTCACCTCTCTGACTTATTTCTTTTATAACTGGAAGTCCTCTTAATGCCCTTCAGTTATTTCACCCATCCCCTCACTCACATCTCCTCTGGCATCTACCAGCTTGTTCTCTGAATTTAAGGGTCTGTTGGTTTTTTGTTTGTTTATTAATTTATTTTGCTTTTTAGATTCCACACATAAGTGAAATCGTGCAGTATTTGTATTTCTCTAATTGATTTCACTTTGCATAATTCCCTCAAGGTCCGTGCACGTTGTTGCAAATGGCAAGATTTCATTCTTTTTAGGGCTGAATAATATTCCATTGTGTATCTATACCACATCTTCTTTACCCATTCATCTACTGACAGACACTTGGGTTACTTCCAAATCTTCACTATTTTAAATAATACCACATTAAACATAGGGGGTGCATATGTCTTTTTGAATTAGCATTTTCATTTTCTTTGGGTAAACACCCCATAGTGGAATGACTGGATCATATGGTATTTCTATTTTTAGTTTTTTGAGGAATCTCCGAACTGTATTCCATAGTAATTTAACCAATTTACATTCTCACCAACAGTGAAGTGGTTCCTTTTTCCTTTTTCTCCACATCCCAGCCGACACTCGTTATTTCTTGTTTTTTGGTACTAGCCATTCCGGCTGGTATGAGGTGATATCTCATTGTGGCTTTGATCTGTAGTCCCCTGATGACCAGTGATGTGGAGCATCGTTACACGTGTCTGCTGCACATTTATATGTCTTCTTTGGAAAAATATCGATTCAGGTCCTCTGCCCTTTTTAAGTTTTTATTTTTTTAAAAAGGTTTTATTTATTTATTTGAAAAAGAGAGTGAGCGAGTGCATAAACAGGGGGGAGGGGCAGAGGGAGAAGCAGCTCCCCACTGAGCAGGGAGCCTGGAACAGAGCTTGATCCCAGGACGCCAAGATCATGACCTGAGCCGAAGGCAGATGCTTAACCAACTGAGGCACCCAGGAAGCCCTTTAAGTTTTTGTTTATTTAATCTTCACATCCCACATGGGGCTTGAACTCATAACCCTGAGATCAAGAGTCACATGCTCTTCTGACTGAGCCAGCCAGGCACCCCTGTCTCTGCCCATTTTTTAATTGAATTGTTTGGTTTTTGGTGTTGAGTTGAATAAATTCTTTTTTTTTTTTTTAAAGATTTTATTTATTTATTTGACAGAGAGAGAGACAGCCAGCGAGAGAGGGAACACAAGCAGGGGGAGTGGGAAAGGAAGAAGCAGGCTCCCAGTGGAGCAGGGAGCCCGACGCAGGGCTCGATCCCAGAACCCTGGGATCACGCCCTGAGCCGAAGGCAGACGCCTAACAACTGAGCCACTCAGGCGCCCCCGAGTTGAATAAATTCTTTATGTGCTTTAGATAGTAACTCCTTATCAAATATATCATTTGCAAATATCTTCTCCCATTCAGTAGTTTGCCTTTTTGTTTTGTTGGTGGTGGTGTTTGCTGTATAAAAGCTTTTTGTTTGTTTTGATGTAGTCCCAATAGTTTATTTTTGCTCTTGTTTCCCTTGCCTCAGGAGACATATCCATTAATATGTTGCTAAGGCTGATGTCCAAGAGATTACTGCCTATGTTTTCTTCTAGGAGTTTGATGGTTTTAGGTCTCACATTTAGATCTTTAGTCCATTTTTAGTTTATTTTTGTGTATGGTGTACGAAAGTGGTCCAGTTTCATTCTTTTACATGTAGCAGTTTTCCCAGCACCATTTATTGAAGAGACTGTCTTTTCCTGCATTGTATATTCTTGCCTCCTTTGTCGTAGATTAATTGATCATGTAAGTGTGGGTTGTTTCTGGGTTCTCTAGCCTGTTCCATTGATCTATGTGTCCATTTTTGTGCCTGTACCATATTGTCTCGATTACTATAGCTTTGCAGTGTATCTTCAACTCTGGGACTGTGACACCTCTAGCTTTGTTCTTTTTTCTCAAGGTTGCATTGGCGACTCAAGATCTTTTGTGGTTCTATATAATTTTAGGATTAATTGTTCTAGTTCTGTGGAAAATGCTATTAGTATTTTGGTAGGGATTGCATTAAATCTGTAGATTGCTTTGGGTAGTATGGACATTTTAACGATATTAATTCTTCCAGTTGATGAGTATGGCATATCTTTCCATTTGTTTGAGCTGTCTGTGAATTCTTTCATCAACATCTTATAGTTTTCAAAGTATAGGTCTTTCACCTCCTTGGTTAAGTTTATTCCTAAGTTGTTTTGTTCGGGGTTTTTTTGTTTGTTGTTTTTTGTTTGTTTTTGGGTGCAATGGGATTTTCTTAATTTCCCTTTCTGCTACTTCATTATCAGTGCATAGAAACACAACAGATTTCTGTATATTTTTATTCCTGCAACTTTACTGAATTCACTTAAGTTGTTTTGTTTCTGTTTTGTTTTTTGGTGGAATCTTTAGTCTTTTCTATACACAGCATCATACCATCTGCAAATGAGGACAGTTTTACTTCTTCCTCATCATCTGGATACCTTTTATTTCTTCTTCTTGTCTGACCATTGCAGCTAGGACTTACAGCACTGTGTTGGATAAAAGTGGTGAGAGGAGATATGATTGTCTTGTTCTTGGTTTCAGAGGACATACTTTCATTTTTTCACCATTAAATATGCCGTTAGCTATGGATTTTTCATATATGGTCTTTACTGTGTTGAAGTATGTTCCCTTTAAGCCCATTTTGTTGAGAGGTTTTCTCATGAATGAATGTTGAATTTAATCAAATGCTTTTTCTGCATCTTCTGAGATAATCGTATGGTTCTTAGCCTTCCTCTTGTTAATGTGATGTATCACACGGACTGACTTGTGGATATTTAACCACCTTTGCATCCCAGGAATAAATCCCACTTGATCATGGTGAATGATCCTTTTACTGTACTTTTAAAATTCAATTTGCCAATATTTTGTTGAGGATTTTTGCATCTATGTTCATCAGGGATACTGAGGTGTAATTTTCCCTTTTGTCATGTCTTTGGTTTTGGTATCAGGGTAATGCATGGTAGAATGAATCTGGAAGTTTTCCTTCCTCTTCTGTTTTTTGGAATAGTTTGAAAAGAACAGACATGAACTTTTCTTTAAATGTTTGGTAGAACTCACCTATGAAGCCATCTGATCCTGGACTTTTATTCGTTGGGAACTTTCAGTACCAATTCAGTTTTGTTACTAGTAATTGGTCTGTTCATATTTTCTATTTCTTCCTGATTCAGTTTTGGAAGATTGTAGGCTTCTAGGAATTTATCCATTTCTTTTAGGTTATCCAATTTGTTGGCATAAAATTTCTTATAGTATTCTCTCATAATTCTTTGCATTTCTGTGGTGTCAGTTGCTATTTTTCCTCCTTCATTTCTGATTTTACTTATTTGAGTCCTCTCTCCTTTTTTCTTGATGAGTTTGGCTAAAGGTTTATCATTTTTGCTTATCTTTTCACAGAACCAGCTCTTGGTTTCATTTATCTTTTCTATTATTATTATTATTTTTTAGTTTCTATTTCATTTATTTCTGCTCTGATCTTTATTATTCCCTTCCTTCTACTAATCTTGAGCTTTGTTTGTTCTTTTTCTAGTTCCTTCAGTTATAAGGTATATTGCTCATTTGAGATTTTTCCTGTTTCCTGAGGTAGGCTTGTATCATTATAAACTTCCCTCTTAGAACTGCTTTTGCTGCATCCCAAAGATTTTAGACTATTGTGTTTTCATTTTCATTTGTCTCCATGCATTTTTTTTTCTTTTTTTATTTAAATTCAATTAGCCAACATATAGTACATCATTAGTTTTTGATATTTTTTATTTCCTCTTTGATTTCTTCATTGATTCATTTGTTGTTTAGTAGCATGTTGTTTAGCCTCCCATGTTTGTGTTTTTTCCAGATTTTTTTCTTGTAATTGGTTTCTAGTTTCATACCACTGTGGTCAGAAAAGATGCTTGATATGACTTTAGTCTTCCTATATTTACTGAGACTTGTTTAGTGGCCTAAGATGTGATCTATCTTGGAGAATGTTCCCGTGTACTTGAATGTCACTAGAATGTTCTGTATATATCTGTTAAAGTCCATCTAATGTATCATTCAAAGACATTGTTTCTTTCTTTATTTTCTGAGTGAACTGTCCGCTGATGATGATCTCTCCATTTGGGTGTTAAAATCCCCTACTATTATTCTATTACTGTCAATTTCTCCCTTTATGTCTGTTAATATTTGCTTTATATATTTAGGTGCTCCTTTTTTGGGTGCATAGTTATTTACAATGGTTACCTCCTCTTGTTGGATTGAACCCTTTATCATTACATAATGCCCTTCTTTGTCTCTTGCTACAGTTTTTGTTTTAAAGTCTATTTTGTCTTACTGCTACCTTAGCTTTTTTTTTTCTTCTATTTGCATGAAATCTCTCTTCCCATTCCTTTACTTCCAGTCTGTCTTTAGGTCTGAACTGAGTCTCTGTAGGCAGCATATAGATGGGTCTTGTTTTTTTAATCCATTCAGTCATCCATTCTTCTGATTGGAGCACTTAGTCCATTTACATTTAAAGTAATTACTTTACATAGTAAAGTACATACATAGATATGTACTTATTGCCTTTTTGTTCATTGTTTTCTGGCTGTTTTTGTAGTTCTTTTCTGTTTCTTCCTTCTTCTTGTTCTCTTCCCTTGTGGTTTGATGGCCATCTTTAGTGTAATGCTTGGATTCCTTTCTCTTTATTTTTTGTGCATTTATTATAGGTTTCTGATTTGTGGTTACTACTGGTTCACATATAACATCCTATGTGTATAGCAGTCTATATTAAACTGATGATCATTTAAGTTCAAACACATTCTAAAAGCACTAAATTTTTACTCCTCCTCCATGTTTTATGTATAGGTCATACTTTACATCTTTTTAATTTGCATATTCCCTAATTTTTTGTAGGTATAATTGATTTTACTACTTTTATGTTTTAATCTCTGTACTGACTTTATAAGTTATTAACCCACCACTTTCACTATATATTTCCTTTCACCTCTAAAATTCTTTCCTTTCATAATTTTCTTACTTCTAGTTATGGCCTTTTCTTTCCACTTAAAGAATTCCTTTTAACATTTCTTATCAGACTGTTCAGTAGTGATGAACTCTTTTGTTTGTATGGGAAACTATTTACCTCTCCTTCAATTCTGAATGATAGCCTTACCAGGTAGAGTATTCTTGGTTGTAGGTTTCTTCCTTTAAGGACTTTGAATATAGCATGCCACTCTCTTCTGGCCTTCAAACTTCTGTTGAAAAATCAGCCAAAAACACTATAGGGTTCTCTTGTATGTAACTTTTCTTTTCTCTTGCTGCTTTTAAGATTCCCTCTTCATCATTACTTTTAGCCATTTTAATTATTATGTGTCTTGGTGTGGACATCCTTGAATTCATCTCTTTGGGGAATAGCTGTGCTTCCTGGACCTGGATTCTGTTTCCTTCCCCAGATTAGGAAAGTTTTCAGCTCTTGTTTCTTCAAGTAAGTTTTCTGTCCTCTTCGGTCTTCTCCTTCTGGAATCCCTATAATGTGAATGTTATTACACTTCATGATGTCACAGAATTCCCTTAATCTTTTCTCATTTTTTATTACTCATTCTTCTTTTTGCTGTTCAGCTTGGTTGCTTTCCATTACCCTTCTTCCAGACTGCTGATTTGTTCTGCATCCTCCAATCTGTTGTTAATTCCCTGTAGAGTAATTTCTCATTTCAGTTACTGAATTTTTCAGCTCTGATTGATTCTTTTTTATATTTTCTACGTCTGTGTTGAAGTTCTGAGTTCATCCACTCTTTCCTCAATCCAGGGACTATATTTATGACAATTACATTGAGCTCTTTATAAGGCATATTGCTTATCTCTGTTTCATTTAGCTCTTATACTGTGACTTCTTCTTGTTCTTTCATTTGGGACATATTCCTTTGTCTCATCATTTTGTCTAACTCAATGCATTTTTTTCTATGTATTAGGTAGGTCAGCACTCTCCTTGTCCAAAAGAGATTCTGTGGTGTTCTGTAGTGCAGTCCCCCCTGGTCATCAGAACCAGGTGCTCTAAAAGTGCCTCCTGTGTGGACTGAATGTTCCGTCCTGTTGAGGCTGAGCTGCTTTCAGCGCAGCTGGTTGCAGTGACTTGCTTTGCCCACTGTGGGTACGCTGGGCAGGGTTTTCTCCCTGACTGTTAAGAGGCTTGGTTGTGGCTGCTGTGGGCTCAGTGGTGGACAGACCTGGCACTCAGCCTAACTGTCGGTGATTAGCCTCTCTGCCACAGCTGCAGGTATAGTGAAGGGCAGGGCTTGCTCCCTGCACAACCAGCTAAGAGGCCTGGCTGCAGGAACTAAGGGCCTGCTGGTGTGTGGGGTTATCTCCCTCCTTCCCAAGGCAGCAGTCACTTTGGAAAGACACCAGTCTCAGCTGGGGCTGCCTACCAAGTGTGATGAAGCAGTAGCCCCTTTGGAGGGATGCCTGCTGAAGTAGATTGGTTGGGTGGGGCAGGTCTATAGAAGAATGCCAGGGTGGGGCTCACAGTGCTAGCAAGATAGATGGGCAGTGTTAGAACTCGTGGCCTTCTACAAGTGTCTGGTTATCTAGGCTGAAGAAGGACTAGAAAAATGGTACCTGCCGGCACTTTTGCTTCTAGAGAAATCTCCTGCAGATCTCTGCCCCTCTGGCACACATTCTGACATTAATCCATAAACCTCCTTCAGGTATATCCCTGGGGCTTTCAAACTGCGACTTCTGTGCTATGTCTCAGGCTGAGTTATTTAATGTTCTGGCTCTTGAAGGGCAGGAACTCAGTTTTCTATCACCCTTTGGTTCTCTCAGAGTTAAGCCCACTGATTTTTAAAAGCTCCCAGTGTTAAGCCTGCTGATTTTTGAAGCTAGATGTCATGGGGACCTATCTGTCCAGTGCAGGTCCTGGCCAGGAGTGGCCAGTGTGGAGTCTGATCCCCCTCGCTTATGTCGTCCCTCCTGTTTGTGGTTAGTTGTGCCAAGGGTTTGGTTCCTAACCACATTTCTACCCCTCCTACCCTTTTTGATGTGGCCTCTTCTCTACAGTTAGTTGTGGAAGATTCATTCTGCCAGTCTTCAGGTTGTTTTCAGAGTTAGTTGCATAATGTAGTTGTTGCTTCAATGTGTCTGTGGGACAAGGTAAGCTCAGTATTCTACTCTCCCACCTTTCCCAAAAGGTCTGTGTTCATGTTTTAGTGATCAGTAGTTCTATGCACAGTTTTTTCAAGCAATGAAAGGGAAAGACTCCTCATACATTTTAAACTTTTTGTACTATTATATGAGAATTTTGCATGTTTGCACTTAGAATCCTTCATATCTCTCCCTTCGTTACATCTTTTTTTAAAAAAAAAGATTTACTGATTTATTTGAGAGAGAGAGCATGCATATGCATGAATGGGGGAGGGGCAGAGGGAGAGAATCTTCAAACAGACTCCCTGCTGAGCTCAGAGCCTGATGCAGGGCTCCATCTCATAACCCATGGGATCATGACGAGAGCTGAAATCAAGAGTCAGATACCTAACTTACTGAGCCATCCAGGCAACCCCATTCATTACATCTTAAGAAGAAAGGGATATCAATATGGACAATAAAGCCCATGCACCTGACACCTATAAAATCCTGAAGGTACCCAATAGGGAATTAAAGACCATTTCAGCAAATCCCCAAATATTTTCAGGACATATACAGATCCAACTCCTCCTTTTAAAGTTCCCCAGTCCTCCAATCCTTGCCAACTCTTTTCTCCCAACTCCTACCACACTTACCTCTATTATTCTTTCTGGCCCTTGATCACATATTACCGTGCACTGTACTTCAAATGCTTCATGTTTGTATGTGTCATTTCCAAAATAAAACAACTTCCCTATAGACAGGGACCATATTTCATGCTGATATTGTATCCCACATACCATATCCTCTGCCTAACAGAGTTCTCCACAAAGAGCAAGTTCTCGATAAGTACTGATCTAAGAAGTAATTTTAGGATAAATGTTAAAAACTTGAGTCAACATATATAACTTGTATGTTAGGAAACTGTATGGAATAAAAACATAAGTTGGTTCAAGAGGCATTTAACTGAAGTTCCACATGAAGGAAACACTGTTTAAAAAAAAAAAAAGACACTGAAATGGGAAGGTGGAAATAGTTATGAGAAGCTTTAAATGTTCTGCCAAGGAGTTTAAACTGCTGTGGGCTGCAAGAAACCATAGGTGATTTTTAAAGAGGGGAAGTCAATGAGTCCATTCATTCATTCATTCAACAAATACATATCATTGAACACCCCAAGTACCAGACACTTTCCCAGGTACTGGGAATACCACAGTGACCACAGGAAACAATAACCCCCGAGCTTATGTCATAGTGAGGGAGAGAGACAATAAACAAGCAAGCAACATATATAGGATGTCAGAAGGTGATAAAATATTTGGAGAAAAGGAAGGAAAGGAAAGGGGTGGGGCACCTGAGAAGGAAGGCCGTCCCTGCACTGCACAGGGTGTCAGGGAAGGCCTCCCTTTAGGCACAGAGTCTGAGGATGCAGGGGAAGAGCTACTCCTTACCGTGAGTCCCACGGATTCTCCTGCCTTTTCCCACAGACCTAGCAGGCTATACAAGCATATTAACAGCCAGAAGGCAATGCAAAGATTCCAGTCCTGTTTCACACTCTGGGTTCTGGAACTCTTCCTCCCCTTAATTCTCTCAGCTACCCCACCCCATCCAGACACATTTCTGACACCATCAGGATTCTCAAACTTAGGGTTGGGTGGCAGAGCCATCTCAACCTCTCATCTTCCTTTGCCCATTTCCCTGAGCCTGGCCTATCGCCAGCCTGGCTTCTGAAGCTGGGGCCTCCCTTGGGCCTTTTCCTGGTTCCTCAAAATCTAGCCTCCTTCCCAGGATGCATTCTCAGTAGCAGGTAGGAAGCCAGTTCTGGCTCCCCTGCTGATTTCCTTCCCACCTGAACATCCCCTTCCAGAAACAGGCTGCTGGTAAGGAAGGCAACAGCAGCATCTGAGACCACTGTAGGGGTCTCTGCAAACGAGAGACCAGGGTCAGAGAGGAGTATCGTGTAGGTGCATGTGTGCACACGTGGGTATACATGTAAATATGTAATTATGCATGCATGTGTGTGTGCATGCCCGGGTATGTACAAGAATGGTGTGAGAAAGGGGTGGGGCCTCAGGCAGGAGCAAATGGAATCTAAGAGAACAAGTGAGGAGGTGAGTGCTCACAGAGAAAGAAATGCAAATATTTGCCAAGAGAGGGAAAGTAAAAGAGGCCCAAAAGGAAACTCCACAGGGTATCAAGACACAAGGGTAAAAGCATAACAGGTAGGTATTAGTATTAAGATCCCCAAATGCTGAGATGGCAGGAGACAAAAAAACAAAAACAAAAACAAAACTGTATAAAATGAAGTATGAAAGAGGCAAGACTGACACAAAATTTGAGTTAATAAAATTCTACTTGTGTGCTTCCTCTTAAGCGTTTACTTCCCAGATCAAGGCTAACACAGCAAAAATACCTGGAAACAAATGACGGGACATTTCTAAAGATGAGGTTTAGAAAGAAAAAACTAGAAATTCTAGAAACTCTGTTGCCTGCACTACAAAATGCAAAAAAAAAAAAAAGAAAGAAAGAAAGAAAGAAAGAAAGAAAGAAAGAAAAGAAAAGAAAAGAAAAGGAAAGAAAAAGAAAAAAAGAAAGGCTCTTGGGTCAGACCGCTGAGGTACAGAGCTAAGATAATGATCCTGAGTGGTCTGGCCAAACTACAGGCAAAACAAACGAAAACTAAACAGGAAAACAATGCTCGCTCACATACACAGACGCAAGCAACAAGCTGCATGGTGTGAACACGCCCGGGACCTCCCCGTGATGTTCGGGGTCTCCCAGGCAGCCCCCTGACCATGGAAATGAGGCCAGGCCCTTCCTCCTGTGATAAGTGCCCCTTCTCCACTCTGCTGTTTCCTCTGACTCGCATTTTCTGTTACCCTTCCTCTTGGAATCCTTTGACAATGACTCACACGGCAACAGGGCTAGTCAGCAATACCACAGCCCTCCATAGTAGACGCTGTGTAGGAGGCCTGCAGCTCCGTGGACTGTAGTCGGTACCGGTTTTTTCCTTTCTCTGTTCAGGGAGGATTTGCTTTTCAGCCACATTTCCCTCAAAACACAGCCCTGACAGGAGATGCTTACTACACAGATTTCTAAACGATGAAATGATCTGACTCTGGCTACTTGGTCATAATGAAACTAAAAACACTAAGATGAAAAAACAATAGTGTGATCATCACACCTACAAAAAACAACTTTATACTTGGGTGAAATCATGAGATCAGGAAAAAAAAAAAGCTCAAACTAATATTTTCCAACCTTTCACTAACAGCTAGGGCTAAAACCACATGTTGTGAAGGTCTTGCACTGTGTTATTATTAGAAGTCACAATTCTATTGATACTGATGAGTCATTTGTATCAGCGGAAACCAAGAACTTCCATCAACATCATGTTACACACAGTCACTGTGGCTTGGCTTTTTCTTTATTACTGGTCAAAGCTGCTTCAGAATGCTTACTGAAGCTAAAAAAAAAAAAATAATAAAGAAAGAAAAGAAAAGAAAAAGAAAAAAAGGAGAACTCCTCAAGGATGTGCAAAAAGCTTCCCTTCCCTGACTGATCTCAAGTTATTCATCCTTCTCAAGATAGGTTAGGATGATTTGATCAACTTGTATCTATAAAAGGAAGTTTATTTAGAAACCTCAAGAAAGTAACATTTCACACTTTCCGATGAAAATAAGCAGAACTGAACTCCAAAAACAAACAGTGAAACCATCTTTGAAAACACATGCCAGATTTAAAATGACCTGAGGTCAGGCTGTTGTTGTTGTTTCTGTTATTTTTTTATAACCTTAATAACATGCAATGGATATAAACAAACTCTGTCATCACTTAAGGGCTTGAACCACACAAAACCATGTCAGGCTAGCCACTGAGCACCCACTCCCCTACTTCCCCACTCAAAGCACATGGTCCTCCGGGAGGGAGAAGTAGGTCAGGTTTCAGTTACACCAAGAAAACCTACGTTAAAGGTTTCTGAGAGTTCCTTCTAGTGCTAAGGAAGAAATAACAACATATAACTTTCCCCTTAATATCATCCCCTTACCCTTCTCCCCTTAAAGATCTCTGGAAAATTAAAATGAAGTAAAAAATCCATTTTCCTGAGGGATTCCCAGAAATGCCATGATTCTTACGCAGTCTCTGCAAAGGTAGAAATGTGCCCAATATTCTACCCTGTAACCAGAAGGCTCTGATTGGCTGCTGGAAGAAGGGAACCCAGCTCAGCAGTGACTGCAGATCTGAAAATATCCTGCCAGCCGCTCAACGGCCCCGGGTGCTCTCCAAGGGCAGCACTGGGACTGTGGGCAGTTTGTGCGGCCAGCTGAGTGCCGTAACAGCTGCATGAGTCAGCAAGCGCTTCTGGTAGGAAACTGCTGACATGCTAAATTACTCTTGCATACAGGAGGTGCACACACCTACCCAGCAAAAATCAAAACAAGGTACATGCAAATTAGCAAACAGGAACCTCTCGACCCTTGCCGTTCTATTTTCCAAGGTTAGACCAAAAATATAAATAATCTATATGCCACTGCTCAAAAAGCAGCAGCAACTCATAATAATTAATCGTGGTAATAAACAAACAGCTCATTCTCGGTGTTGTGATATGCAGGACAGCTGCATTCAAATCTTACAAGCCAGTTAATTTTAACTGGTTTTAATTTTAACTGGATTTAACTGCTTTTCCTCCCTTCTGAAAAATCAAAATAGTTGCCCTATCGACCACAAAAACTGGTAACAGACCAGCACAGTTCCTGTTTTTCAGAGGGGACTTACTTTCAAACCCACAATATCAAGATGCTTAACATAAGTGGAAATTTAAAATTCACTGTTTGATGTGGGAGGCTTCAACCTGTACACTAATTCAGATCCCACAAACGTTATAGAGTAATTACACCTCACATTTGACCTACACCTCTTTCATCTCTGGTCTCTCATTTAATACAGGACCCAAAATCTACAAGAAAACTGGTTGTCTGGAACTCAGAATGCACTTTCCCATATAGACAATACCATGCTAGTGAGACAGTGTTCTAGGACAGTCCATGAAACTGTCTCCAAGGTAAAGTATGAGTGAGAGGTTAAATTTGCAATTTAAAAAGAGAAAATACTATAACAATAATTCCAAAACCAATTAAAAACGAAAAAAGCCTCTTGATTGACTGTGTTTGAGGAAGCATCTAATTAGAGGAAGATAAGGGGACTGCCTTCTAAATAAGACTCTGGGACTTGGTCTTTAGTTTCACTCTGGTTCTTTTAACATGGTTTGAATGATTAATTTCAGTTTAAAATGCAAGGCGTTCTCTTACTTTGGCATAATGTACCATTAGAAAAATCTTTGTATTTTTCAGTTGTGAGCTCTGATTTTTTGAAGCAAAAAAAAAAAAAAAAAAAAATTACCAAGAGCTGGAAGAGAAAAATAGAAGGAAGAACGGCTATAAAAAGGAGATACTAGCGATTGAGGAACAGAAGGAAATGGAGTCAGGGAGAAAAGAAGGCATGGAGGTATAACTAAACGACAAAGATAGAGGAAAGGCAGGAATTAGAGAAAGGTTTCCCACTAGACGGTGAACTTCCAGAGAGGGGTCCTCTTCCACCCAGCTGCTCAGTGATCTGACTACACAGCGAAGGAAGAATGAGTCCGGCAGGACAGTTCCACAGATTGGCACTAGATGGCGCCATCAACTCAACATAGCATGGTTGCTGGAGGAGGTTGCCTTGGGGGAGGGGTGCTACACAAGGCAGTTCGACTCCACAGCTAGGTATTTAACAGGCAACGTGTCTATCTAAAATAAGCATGGTTTCATTAGTCAGTCAACTTCTCCAAACATCCAGATGTCATCACCATGCTAAGAGCATTGGGCATGCCAATTTTTAAATGTATCAAGTTTTAGTAATAAAATAGGGTAGGGAGGCAGTTGAGTGGGTCCACTGCTTTTTTTCTCCTGAAATTAAACACTTAAGGATAATAGAGTATTTTGGGTTCACTGCTATTGAAATGACAAAAATTCCTAATTATAAACCAAGTGGTTTTTCCCTGAAGCTCTGTTTAAATGTCAAATAACACCCCATCTTGTTACATAGGTTCGTGTGATCAGAACTGGTGTTTGGCAGGAGGAAGGTGGTGGTTCACTGACAAACGTATTATAACATTAAAAATCACTGGCCCTCTATATTTTAAATATTACAGTGGTTTTTATCCTCTGCTTATCTATATCCTCTGTCCAGGGTTGTTTTTGTAAACAGCCCTGTCTTCACTCAGAGATGTCCTCCCATAACCAGTTTATGAGTGTGTGAAATCCTAACATTTCCACCTACAAAATTTCACTTCTTTGGCTTTGTCTCCTATTAATATGCTGACGCTTCAGAAAGAAGTAATGGTACTAGGAATGCTGTTATTTATACCGCAGTAGAATTGGTTTCATAAAATCCCTTTCTGAGATTGGTTTTGAAAGGCCACAAGGGGACTAGTGAAGGGCACTGATGGCTGAAAGGCAGCACAGCACAGAGTGCGGAAAGATGGAAAGGAAGACAGTAGAACTGATAGCAAACTTGCCCAGCTTTACAACTACAGAAAGGATCATCATCCCTGACACTCATCTTCCTAGCAGATATATGAAAAGTAAGGGTTAACTCTAAGTATGTCTGCATTTTTCTCTTGCTGAATGGGTAATAATATCTTTATAGTTAATTTCTTTTTTTTTTTTCACAGTTTGACTCTTCAGGGCTCATTCATTTGCATAATATGGAATCTTGAACCCATATAGATATTCTACAAATCAATGCAAGTAATTCTCACGCGAAATCAGCAGCTTTAATTTAAGCTCATCATTGTTTGCATAGAAATCTTTGTGCACTCATCTGCTTGACTTTTTTAATCACTTAAAGCCTCCAACAGTGACACACTAAGCATCTCCTCATTTAGCCATCTCCAAAATTTGAACTAAATACTGAAAAATAAGCACAATACATTCATACGCTAGATCATTTTCCAAATTGAGCTTCAAATGTATGCTTGATGTTCTAGCAGCTCCCAAGAATAATGCCTCTTGACTAAGGAAGACAACTTGGACGTCCGTCCCAGGGCAGAACTGAGTCAGCATTCTTAACAGTGACCCCGCAAACCTGAGGTAATCAGGGTCACTGCCAAACTAACTGCCTCGCTGAGTCCTTTAAAACCATTCAAATCCCCAGTTGAGAGTTGCAACATGCTAATCTGGCAAGATAATCTCTTCCTGAAATTGACTAGAATGAGAGCAAAGGTTACCTGCTTTTATCTGTTACTAGTAGCTAATATTTCTAATTAGGAGCTCTAATAGAATTGGTTCTGGATGAAATTCTTCCATCCTCAGTAGAATAATCTACCTAGTATAGGAATGGTTTCTTTCACCTTTCCCACCTCATCAAAAAAAAAAAAAAAAAAAAAAAAAAAAGCTAAAAACAAAGTCTTCCCCTAACAAAAGGTAGGAGCTTGAACTACAAGAAAATCCTGGGGACAGAGCCATGGGATTCATGTTCTCTATCCAGTTCTTCTTTGGTCTTTATGTCACCACTTATGTTCTTTGATCCCCAAATGGACAATTAGACCTGAGGAATGAAATTATTAGAAAGTGAATCATATGAAAGACAAAAGATATCTTCATTTAAGTTCACTGGCACATTATTTTTCAATTTTATCTTTCAGATAGACATCAACAAAATAATCCAATATTGCAGAGTGAGTTGGTCTATATTTCCACTTCTGAGAACTGCTAGAGAGCAAAAAGGAAAAGCAGGGGGAGAGGCTGGAGGGTGCGGGGGGCAGAAGATCATGGTGGTTAAGAGAACAAGCTCTAGCATCAGATGCCTAGTTTCCAATGCCAGCTCTACCCCTCATTAGCTGGGTGACATCTGTGCCTCAGCTTCTAATGATCACACCTAGCTCTGGGTTGTTACAAGGATTAAATGAGTTAATATGAATAATACACATAGGAGACTCCCAACACAGGTTAGCTATCATCAAAGAAAAAGAGTTTTAGCATACATACAGTAGTTTGTTTTAAATAGATACTGCCAGCGTACCTGGGTGGTTTAGTCCCTTGAGCTACCAACTCTGGGTTTTGGCTCAGGTCGTGATCTCAGGATCCTTGGATCAAGCCCCAAGTTGGGCTCTGTGCTCAGGGGCGAACCTGCTTGTGGATTCTCTCTCTCCCTCGGCCTCTGCCCCTCCCCCTGCTCATTCTCTCACTCTAAAATAAATAAATAAATCTTTTTAAAAATGCCTTAAATTAAAGTAGATAGACACTATCAAAACTCCTAAATTGTGCTAAGAATAGTCTAAATAATCCTTCTTGGTCTTCAGAGGGGTTTCATACAGAAGCTAGGCTCACATTTTCACTAAAGATCCTTGCCTAGGTCACACACATACCTGCCTACTGGGAGGGATGTCTGCGTAACTTCCAATCATTTAAATGTCAAAATTATCCTGAATATGTTCAAAATAAAAATGCTACCTTGAATTTTTTTCCAAGTATGAAAATGAACAGTATTTTTGGCAATTAACAATTCTGTTTTTATCAGGTTCTAAAGACACAGGTAAATAAATCAATTCTGGACTCTGTATACAGGAACCATTATTTGCCAAAATGGCCCCAAGGGTTATATCATGGTTTATGCAATACTCCAAAGGGCCAAAGATAGTAGTGAATTAATAGGATTAGGATGCTATGAGGAAACAGCAAGCTCCAAATTTCAGATGGGCCGTGATGGCAGCTCACTCTACAATTTCTCAGGGAGGGCTACCCCAACTTCCCAACCTGGTGAAATCCCCCCATTGTGCCCTCTGTGGCATGGAATAGCTTTCCTTCACAGAACATGGAGTGGGTGATCTGTCACTACCTAATTAATGTCATCTCTCCTACCTTTTTTTAAAAAAAGATTTATTTATTTATTTTAGAGAGAGCACACAAGCAGGGGGAGGGGCAGAAGGAGAGGGAGATAATCTCAAGCAGGCTCTGACTCCCCTCTGAGCATGGAGTCCTATGCGGAGCGACCTCACCACCCTGAGATCATGACCTGAGCTGAAATCAAGAGTTGGACGGAAGCTTAACGGAGTGAGCCACCCAGGCACCCTGTCACCTCTCCTACTTGATGTTGTTCTTCACTAGGGCAGGGACCAGGACTGGGTTTGCTCCCATGAGCACTGTGATTACCTAACACCATGCCTGCCACATAAGAGATGCTCAGTATACGTTTATTGATGGAATGAATGAGGCATCTAAAGAATGGCACTTCTGAACTCTTGGCCCATGTAGTTGTATCCATGTGGTTTTGTTGCTTAGGAAAATAGGGAATGGGAAGAAAATAAAAACTGCCAATAACGTGTGCATACTTGCTGAGTATGCACCTTCCCCTTGTTTTCATACTTACAGAATGGGAATAACCACTCTGGGCTCTCCCAACTTTAAACTCCAAAGTGAAAGGCTAAGCCTTGTGAGCGAGACTCGTGGAGAGTCTCGAGGGAACTCCTGAAGCATCTACGGAAAGTGACCGGGGAGAGAGAAGAGAAGGACAGTGCAAGACTAGAATTGATGGAGGACCTGGAAACTCAAAAAGATTTCTTCTGAAATGAACCTGGAGTTTGTCACCTGCTGGCTGCAGGCTCAGGAACAAACGAAAACAGTTATGAGGCGCATGGGAGCACTGGACAGTGGAGACTTAAATGCTTGGGGAAGGAGAAGATGAAAGCTGTCACAAAGACAGGAGGGAGCTCACAACCAAGCACCAGCTCTCAGGGGTATCGGCACTGTGTCCTACAGCCTTCAGGAGACGCACAAAAAGGTCAGAGAGGAAAATGACACATCTCAGAACCAGAGGACAATTTATTATCAGGCTAAGGAACAAAAGAGAAGTTAACCAGGGGAATATGCTGGAGAAATGATGATGATGAAGTCACTGGGGAAGACTGAGAGACATTTAGGCTGTAATTCCAATGACTGGAATGAACGAGTACGTGAAATGCTTTCAGATCGGGGAGATTTATTACTTTGGGAAAAAAAATGGCTCAAGGAAAAACAAAGGCAAAATTCCTGCCTGATTTGTGAAGTAGTGTCACTAGTACAACAAGGTTCAATTTCCATCTTCTTTAGAAAAGAAATGGTCCTTGAAAAGGACAGAGAAGCGATTCTGAGGATACTTTCAGTGTTAGGGAAGCTGAGCAGCATGCTGATGGTAAGAATAGGTTTCAGTTTTAGGTAAACTGACATCTTAAATTAACAAGAAAGAAAACAGTAAAGAGGGAAAAAAGTAAAAGGAAAAATGCTGACTTGGCAAAGAAAACTACTTTTCTATAAAACGTCCTAAACCAAAAAAAACAAAAACACATACCTCTCTCTCTCTTTCTCTCTCCCTCTCTCTCTCTCTCTATATATATATATAAAATGGGCACTCTATCTGAATTTACAAAATGTTAAGTTCACAGCTGGTTTCGGTTTGGACTCAAACAATTTGTAAATATTTACATAAAATTTAAAGATGAGCCAGGACTAGGTCATACGCTGTCACTGACAAAACAGGAGCAATTTTCTGTGGTTCCCAAGCACTTGTTGCTGCTTTGCCTAACATGGCTCCAGAGGAGCCAGAATTTTATCTTCTTTTCCCCCAAAATGCGCATTTTTACAACCAGCCCTGTCTTGGGCTCCTTAGTGCCTCTGGTGGGGTCCTATGTCACTGGAGCTTCTTTAACATCCAGTTAGGAAAAGGGGAGGAATGGGAGGCAGAAGCAGTGTTTGCTGCTGACAATGATGTTGCATCTAACATTGTTCTCTGTTCCTTGTACTGGAGAGTGGGAACCATGTCCTCTGTTTACTGTGGTCCCCACCTCACACCTAGCCACTGACGCAGGGCTGGACTGTGTATACAGGATGGAGATTAACCTTTAGACAGTCCAGAAAACACATACTGTGTTCAGATGAAATTCTTTGCAACATAAAGTGAGAAAATTCCTCTTCTGTAAAATGGGTACGATGCCTACTTCACAGGGTTGCTTTGAGGGGTCAATGAGATATGCACAGGTAAAGTAATTCACACTGTTTCTGGCACATAAGGAGGATTCAGTAAATCACAGCTATTATTTTACCGGGTGTTTTCAAATGTCAAATTCTCATGTAGGTCCTCAGGCATTAAACAGTCAGGTTACCCCATCTGGTCAATAACAACTACATAAAGAATAGGTTATTCAGAAGCCATGGATTATTTACCTGCAGAGGATTACACGGTGCCCATGGTATTAAGTCTTGGGCCTTTCATGTTGCATTCTCTCTCAAAAAGAAAGTTATCAGTCCCGGAGTGGGATTCAGTGTGAATTTCAAGTTTTGTTTTTCTTGCGTCTAGCAACTTTTTCGACAACTATAACCATTTATTTGGTGGAGACTCATAAATCGTTCACTATGTGCCAGGCCCTTAGAAAATAGCCAGATACAGAAATACTAAACAATAAGATGTTTTAACCAGTTCAGGGGCAGAAGGCAGGCTGCCTGCAGGCCAGCTCTAGCGACTGCATATATTCTCATCCAACATTT
Source organism: Ursus arctos (assembly GCF_023065955.2). Classification (NCBI taxonomy): domain Eukaryota; kingdom Metazoa; phylum Chordata; class Mammalia; order Carnivora; family Ursidae; genus Ursus; species Ursus arctos. Next base: position 66,476,647 of record NW_026622797.1, on the reverse strand, counting down.
TAAAAATTTTGAGCTAATACTTAAAAATTAGGTATTCCACGTAGAAGTCCAGATATCCAGCTTCTCTTGGATAAGTCAGATGACATGGTAACACAAAGCCAGTATTCCCACCCATTCCTACCTAGCAACAGTCGATGACAAGACGCGGAGACAAAGTAGTGGTTGCTTGCCCCTCCGTGCTACGCCCCCCTTCTCACCAGGAGGGTGAAAAATGAAAATGAAGGGCTCTGAATTCAAGAATTATTAAGGATTTCAAGATGATTAACAACAGAAGATTCAACCAAGTGTGAGATCCTTCTGAGCAGGGGAGGAGCATGCAACGGAGAAAGCACATGCCCACAAGGCTGGTCGTACACCACACCCCCTCCGCAAAACAGGAAGGGTATTTATTTCTCTAAGTATTCTGTCATTCAGTCGGCAATGAAGCCAGCATTTACAACAAGCCAAATACCATACCCCCCTGAAATCTGAGGTACAAAAGGTAGGGGGGTAAAAGCGCTGCACAGCGGAGCTAGAGAGCCTCTAGGATCCCTCTCCTCCCTTGTTAAGGCTGGATCCGCACCAGAGACACTAAGCGTGAGTTAATCCAAGTAAAATTAAACTGCTCCCAACAATATAGATTGGCCTGAGCCCTTTTGTTGGCATCGCAGGAGCCCCCGATCAAACATTCCGAGGAACAGCTCACAAGCGCTAATGAATAAGTCCCGACGGCTGTGCAGACAGTGGGCCCAGAAGTGAAGGGCTGGCCTAGGAGAGATTTGAACATGAACCTGACCATCTGGCTCTCTGCGACTCACTTTGATCACAAAATGAATTGCAACAAATTGAAGAGCACATGGCTAGAGTTAATTGTCTCATCTGTAATCTGAACCTACTTTTAAGCAGTTATTATTACCGTCTATCAGGTGGAAACGTTTCCTACCATCACTGCAAAGTGCATTTCCTGATGAACTGTAATGGATCATTAAATTCCATATCTGAATAACAATACTTTGCACTTATGCAGTGCCTTTCATCCAGGGATTTCAAGGCAGTTTGCAAATAATTAAGCCCCTCATATGGCAGGCAGAGGTGAGCCACTGGAAGGGACCTGCCTGAAGACACTGAGTCAAAGGCATGATTCAATAGAAAGAGAATAAATGGTTTCCTCCCAGGCATTAGTGATGAAAAGTGAATTGGGGGGGAGGGGGAAGGAGAGGGTTGTTCCAACTCCCTCCCTCCCTTTCTGCCTTACCCCTTCTTCTCTATGCACATCCTCACATGCAACCTATAAAGAACAGAAAAGTAACTAACAAGGGTATTCATAATTTAGCTAAGAGTTCAGACATACACATGTATGAAGAGAATGTTTTTTCATGTAATCCTGGCATAGACGATACAAACTGACATTTCGATCCACCTGCAGAATCGACAGATACCAGAGGAATTAACACACTTAAGATTACCAGATGTCAAACCTAAAGGCTTCCAAAATCCAAAATGAAAATATTGCTCTGTATGAATAAAGTGCGTTCTAACAAAAGTACTTTATTCCATGGTTGTGTATTCCATTTTGGGGACCCCCCTCCCTTTTGAATGACATCCCAAGTTTCAGGAACAGCAAATAGGGCAGAATTGGGCAATCAATGTATTTTCTAAACCAGAACACTGGAAGGGAAAAACAATTCAGCCACCACAAGTTTTGTGGTGAAATTATAAACTCCTGAAAAACTGAATTTATAATGGAAATGCTGACAGACCTTTCACTGGAGCAGTTTGAGCGCAACACTGTAATTTAGCAATCTCTCTTACAGACTAAAGACTAATTCTAACAAGATGTCATTTTGACTCACGTTTATTACTACCTGCAAGAATGAAAAATGCCATTTACTCCGGAGCTGCCAGAGAACCAGGGTGGGGCAATCTCACATTTTAAGCAAGACGCCCGCTGCCTTACCAAAATAGCCCTCTCCACCGAAAGAGTGGCAGCCTTTCACGCTCAGCTTCTTTTATGTCAGCCAGAGCTTCGCGGCTCGACATGCCTTTCCTACATGTTACATTTTAATGATCTGAGAAAACCGTTATCAGACTTAACATCTCTAATTTTACTCTAAACAGACAAAAGCAAAATATCTCATTAGGCATCATCTCCGCCAAGGTTCCCACTAGGCAGAAAAGGATTTTTATCTAAAGTAATTACCCTTTTAGTTAAATACGCTCAACAGATGAAATTTACACACAGAGTGCGACTGCAGCACTAGGCAGCGAAGGTGAAAACCGAGGAACGCCGCGTGTCGCTACCCGCGGGCCCGCCGGGAGTCTGCGGCTCAGTAGGGGGTGGGGCGCCCTCGTCCCTCCCCTTTCTCGGGGGCCACAGGTCGCAGCGACCGCGGCGACCAGGCGCGAGAGCTGCTAGGCGCGCCTTCTCCGGCCACAGACAAAACCATCAGGACAGCGCCGACACCGGAACTTGCCCCAAGTTGTCAAACTCGCCTACACGCGAGAAGGTGCTGGGGATACCCGGCACGTCCACAACCCCCGAAGCCGAGGGTACGCGCCCCTTTCACATGCATACACTCGGCCCTGCCCGCTTCCTCCCACGGTTCGAGTTCCTGCAAATCCTCGGCCAGACCGAGGTGGACGAGATGCTCACTCGAGTCCCCTCTCGCGGGCAGCTGGGGTAGTCCATGAGCGCCGCCCGCCGCCCTCTCCAACGGCACTGGGCGACTGAGCACCCACCCGTGAGAGAAGGAGTACGGAGCGATCACAGGGAGCCTTGGCGTGGGGAGGTGGAGAGGCGTCTCCTGGATAAACTCCTCTCCTAGGTGGAGCTTGGAGACTGAAGTGTGGGGAGGATGAAGAGGGTGTGTGTGTGTGTGTGTGTGTGTGTGTGTGTGTTGCACTTTGATTTCGTGTAGAATCCTGGGGGGAGGAAGGTGCAATGTTTCCCAGTCTGAAGGCACGGAGCCCCATGGCTGGAGCTCCCAGGGACGCATTCCGATAACACGGTCATTTGCTAGTAGGGATTTCACCCAGCGCGCTTCCCGCGGTCTGCGCTGTGAGGCCCCCAGCTTGCCTCTTCCCGGGACCCTAAACTTGGGCTTGGAAGCCGCGCCAGTCGCGGAGGTCCTAGCTACCCAGCGGCGACTGACAGCTGAGCGCGAAGGCGCGGCGGCCGCAGTCCCTGCGGAGCAGCCCCAGGCGCGGACGCCGCGGGCAAGGAGAAGGCCGCCGGGCCTGGCGCTGGGATCGCGGGCCGGGGGCCGGGAACAGGGCCGTGGGTCTGACAGCTGCTCCGGCTCGCGCGGACGCGCGCCTCCCTCCAGCCCGCCCTCCCCACGCCTGACTTATTACCCTCTGCTCCTCCTCCCCCTGCTGTTCCAAAACACCCGTCGACGCGAGCAAAATACAATGCCGCCTCGCCTGCCGTAAACAGCCTGACGAGAGAGCGCACATTCGCCGCCGCGCGTCCGCCGGCTCGGCTCCCACCCCCTTCCCGTTCCTAGAAAATGCCATAAAAGCGGGCCGGGCGCTCGACCGGCGGCTGCGCGCCGGGCGGCCGCGGCTCCCTTCCCGCGCCGCTTCCCCACGCCTCCCCGCCTGCCCCGCGCACCCGCGCCCCCCGCAAACTTGCCCTGCCGCCCCGCCCGGCGCTGGGGCCCGGGACCCGGGCCCGGGGACTCACCTCGCCAGAGAACTTTGCGTCCTTTTCCGCCTTCTCTTCCCAGTGTCTTCCCAGCCTGCAGCCCCCTCCAGGGAGCCGGCACGGTGGGCAGTTCGGGGGTCACCAAAAGCTCACCGAGAGGGCGCACATCACATGGTAGCTCGTTCCCAGCCCCCCGAGCGTGCCGGGTAGGGGGAGGGGAAGGGTCGAGGGGAGGCCGGAGAGAAAGCGAGAGCCCGGCGGCAGCGGGAGTAGGCAGGCGGGGTGGCGAGGGCGGCGGCGGGCGCTCACGTTAGCGCTGCTGCGACCGCAGCGCGGGTGTGCACGGTCGCTGCTGCTGCTGCTGCTGAGGCGGCGGCGGCTCGGCGCTGTTTGCTCCGCGCCGCGCGGCTCGCGCTCTCCCCGGAACGCCCACACTCTCAATCGCTACATTGTTGACATTCGGCGCTGACGTCACCCGCTCCCCATTCACAATAACTTTACGGGAGCCGGGCAGCGCACCTCCCCGGCCGCTGGGGCGCCGTACGCCTGGCGACTAGCGTAAGCCGCTCCGCGAATGGCGCTCCGGGGGCTGGGGTGGGGGGCGAAGGGTGGGGGCGGGCGCGCGCGCTCGGACGGCTCGCGGGAGGGGGCGCGCCTCAGCCGCCGCTGCACTCCCCGCTTTGTGCAGCCGCGCGGCGGGGAGAGCCCCCTGCTCCTGACCGCCTGGCTGGGTCCGGCCTTGTTCGGGACTCGCAAGGGCTTTGAAAGGCAAGGGTTGGGGGCTTGTGGAGTGGGGGGAGTGGTGAGGGCTGGTGTGGCACGTGGGGAGGGGTGCAGAGCCCAGGGCCCTACCCCCAGGAAGAGAAGCCAGACGTCGTGACCTGGGATTCCTGGGTTGTCTGGCGTTTCCCAGGAGGGGCGGGAAAAGGTGCCCCGCGGGCCCCCACGAAGCTAACCGGGCCCCCTCATGAGTGGGGGTGGGGCGAGGAAGGGTAGCTTCCGACCCACCAGCCGTGTGGACGTTTGAATCCTTCACCCGAGGGCCTCGGACGGTCCCCCTGAGCGAGTCTGTGAGCCCCCACGACTTGTTTTAAAAAGGACGAGAGCAGTTGCGAAGTGTAAATGAAAAGCCTCTCTCTCAGCTTCAGCCCCAACTCCTACTGCGTTCCAGCCTCTCCCCTGCCTCTTACTCTGGAGGCTGCCAGGGTGTTGCTGCTGTACTTTAAGGCCATCGTGTGGCTGCCCTGTCAGAAGAAAGCTTGATGGTGGTGAGGATTTTACAGAAAGTAATTAGGACTTAGACTGAACGAACATTTGCAATAAAAGAAGGTTGTGTTAGTGCAGTGCTGGTGCCTGCAACTTTACCCCTGCCAAGGCCAAGAAATTCTGCCACGTTTCCCTGAACACCTATAACTTGGCCCCCTTGTGTACCGGCAGTATTCCATATTATTACATGTGGTGCTGATTTTTAATGAATATTATAAAACTTTGGCTCGCTCTACTGAGAGAAGGATCATAAATCCCCCCTGTAAAATGGGCACTGGCATATGCTGAGGAAGCAGTGAAGCATTGCCCTGGGAGTCTTGTGATACCAGCCCAAGTGTTACTCTGAACCACCTTCTTCTGAGGGCAGAGTTTTAAAAGGCCCCATTTTGACCGTCTGTGTGGAAAGCTAAGAGATGGACGAAAGGAAGCTGAAGGGGCCAAGCTGATTTTTCTAACAGCATTGCAGGCACTCTCATGTAGGTCTAGAACCACACCAAGAGTTTCTCTCTGCCAGCTTTTACGGTTTCCAGATGAAGAGAAGCCTCAGAGCTTAGAGCAGGTCTCAGTCTCCTGACTTTGAGTCTGGTGCCCCTTTTGACAGAACACCCTACTTCTGAGGTCCCTGTCTGGCGCCCTAGCCAGGACGGAGAAGACTGATTTCCCGTCTGCCCTGGCAAGGCCAGTTCTTAGTCTTGCGGATGGTGATGTTTCTGCATTCGTCATTCCTGTAAGTACGAGCGCCACTGCCATCACTTTGTGCGTTTTAACAGCACCAGTCGATGTTTTTCTAGAGCCAGGCTTGAGAAGTTCCCTGTGAGGGCCATGCAGATTCACTTCTTTACTGGCAGGCCGTGACTGCTCAGCTGTGAGGAGTTGGGCACGTTGGTGTGGGATGTGGAGGGGGAAGGAGAGGGATGCTACTGCCAGCTGATTTGTCACGTTGCTTCTGGTCCCAGATGGGTCCAACAAAGGCTGTTAGGTCATTTCAGTTAGTCTACTCGCCAACGATTCAGACTGGAGTTTGCTTCATTTGAAATTCTCACGCATGAGATGAGACAGCAGTTAGAGATGAAAAAACCAAACGCAACTGTGATAGTCATTCAAGGTGGTTGGATTAGAACGAGTTGACCTCTAAAGTCATGTCCAGTACTGCAATCATGTGGCTCTGTGGCTGTGAATAAGACAAAACCGTTGCCTTTGAGGAGTTTGAAGCCTAGTAAGGAGTTAGTTATTTCCTTTTCAATAGTTAGAAGCAGGTTACTTGAATTAAAGCCTATAAAACATATTCAGAATGATATGAAATTAGTACTGGACACTCTTAACGTACTACCTGAGAGGTTAGACTATGGACGGCCTTAGCACCCTTATAGTGAGTATTTGCTGGCCACTCCCTGGGTTTATGGTGCTGCTGTGGACACTTCAGGCATTTACAATGTGAAACAGATGCAGGTTCTTCCCTCTGTATATTCATGGCAATAACTTAAGTAGAGGTCAATTTATTTCCCATGTCTGCAATGTTCAACATTTTCTAATATACTTCCCCCCCCCCGTATAATTACATGTGTGCACTGATCCAGAATATGGGTTCATCTGTGATACATTTCTAAGCAGGATATGGTTTCCAGGGATAATAACTTTGTACCATAGCACTGAAATCAGTAAACATTATTTCTATAAATCTCCTTGTAAAGTAGGATAGGAAATCAGTAAACATTATTTCTATAAATCTCCTTTTGTAAAGTAGGATAGGAAGAATTATTCAGGAAACCAAAAATGAGCAAAGGAAGACAGAAGCAAAAAATGAGCGGTTCACAAGTCCTTGATTTTCTTGCTCTCTAGCATCCAATTAGAGGATCTGATGATGTTGACAAGATATAATGGTTTCCCTTAGGCAGAACAGTAGGCAGAATTTTAAATGTGGTACCTTGAACAAGATGTAATGGGACAAAATTAATGTCCAATGAGAGAGAAAAGAGTGAGATGTTTAGAGGGGGAGAATGCCAAAACCAGGAGGAACAAATATATCGAAGGAAGCTCAGTTAGGAAGAAACTGAGTTCTACTCATTGGTCAAATTCCTCAGAATTATGAGGAGGGTTTATTATTACAAAATCTGATGTTCTGAAGAGTATCTAAACCATAAAACTTCAGCTCAGCACCACACAGGTGACACTTAGAAGAACTGATGAAATTTGAATAACTTTGGTAATTTATTCAACAAATTTTGAGCCACCTATTTTGTGGCAGGCACTGTTCTGAAAGCTGGGATGTTGAATTCTTTTTTTTTTTTTTAAAGATTTTATTTATTTATTCGACAGAGATAGAGACAGCAAGCGAGAGAGGGAACACAGGCAGGGGGAGTGGGAGAGGAAGAAGCAGGCTCATAGCAGAGGAGCCTGATGTGGGGCTCGATCCCAGAACGCCGGGATCATGCCCTGAGCCAAAGGCAGATGCTTAACCGCTGTGCCACCCAGGCGCCCCTGGGATGTTGAATTCTTATTCTAGTGATGAGGTGCGGATGGAAGAGGGAGACAGACAATGAGCCTGTGTGTGTGTGTGTGTGTGTGTAGTATATAATATATAAATATGTACATAACTATATACAATAATATATATATAGTTATATAATACCAAGTTGTATGTTATAATATCTGGGAGTGAACAGTGTTGTAAAAGCAAACAGAGTATGTAAAGGAGCTCAGGAGGGATAGGGGTGGGGCCATTCTCTGATAGGGTAGTGGGGGCAAGGAAGGCGTCCCTGATGAGAATGAGCAGAGATATGAATGAAGTGAGGTAGCAAGTTCTGAAGCTATCTTGAGGAAGGGCTTTTCAAATATGGAGAAGAGCAAGTGCAAAGACCCTGAGGTAGAGAGGACTTGGCATGCTCCAGAGATAGCCAAGAGGCTACGATGCCTGATACAGAAGAATAGGAAGGAGAGTAGCAGGCGATGATGCCAGAGGGATAGCCAGCAGGGTTATAGTTTAGTGAAATGAGAAGACATTTTTAGGGGTTTCTGTAGAGAAAGGGCATGACTGGCCCTGACTCCTAAGAGATTATTCTGTTTGTAAAGTGGAAGGGGAGGACAAGTGTGGAAGTACAGACTATTAGGAGTTCATTGAGGCTATTGAGATAGCCTAAGAGAGAGCTGATGGCTATTTGGACAACAATGATGACTATAAATGGAATCTAGATATATATTCAAAGTAAACCAGACAGGATTTACTGATGATTCAGTTGTGGAATGTGAAAGAAAGAGAAGTCAAAGGGAATTCTGGATTTGGACATGAACAGTTGGTTAATGGAAACTCCATCTAGTGAAATAGGGAAGGCTACAGGAGGAGCAGATATGGAGGGAAAACTCAAGTATTTGGGTTTGGATGTAGCAAATTTTAGATGCCCATCAGACATCTAAGTGGAAAAGTTGAATAGGCAATGAGACATGAGAACCTAGACTTCAGGAGAGAGGTCTGGACTAGAGATAGAAATCTGGGTGTCATCAGCACAGAGAATCTGGGAACATGGGTAGAGGAGAGAAGAGAAAAGAAAAGAGGTCTGAGGATTGAGACCTGGGACACTCCAACATTTAGAGTTTAGCGGATGAAGAAGGTGAGGGAGGTCTGGCCAAAGTGACTGAGAAACAGCAGCCAATGAGGGAAAGGAGAGAGAGAATTGGAGCCAAGTGAAGGACAATGTTTTGAGAATCAGGGAGTAATCAATTATGTCAATGCTGCCGACTTTTCAGCTTGGTCACCTGGAGGATATTGGTGTCTTTGATAGAGGGGAGTGGTAGGGACCACCCCTGGCTGGAGTGGATTGGAGCAAGCGTGGGAGGAGAGGAAGTAGAGGCAGTGGATACGGACCACTCCCTCGCTGTGCTGGGAAAGTGAAGATGGGGAAATGGGCAGCGGGCAATGAGAGAAATGAAAGGTCATTGGAGGGAATAATCCAAGCAAGAGGGGAAACTGCTGATGAACAGACAGAGGGATTTATAACTTCTGGAGGGAAGTTCTTGAGTTGGGTAGGGCCCGTTCATCCCTATCAACGGGAGAGAAGGCAGCTCAGGTACTGGGGTGTGGGGAGGCTGGACTGTGGTGGTGGGAAATGGGAGCTGTCCCTGTGTGAGTGATTCCGACTTTGATTGTGAAAGGACTCGAAGCCAGATGATCAACTGATGGTGGAGGAGGGAAAAGTGTGGAAGGGGGAGGAGAGAGGAAAGGTGTGGTCTAGTGCGGAGTGATGTAGGAGAGAGGAGATTTGAGGGTCACTGCTCAAGCTGGACGGACATGCCACTGTCAAGAAGAGTTCTTTCTCTTTGTAGAACATCTCATACAAGTTTTGAAAAATATCAGTATGTTCCAACCTGGAGAGCATTGTAATTTTCCCAAGTAACTAGGATCATGCAAAAATTTTACTCTAGTTATTGTGAAATTTGGCTGGCAGCCTTTTTCTTTGTAACGACCCATTCCTCTTATTTGTCCCATCTTTAACTTCCCCCCACAAATCATCTCAGTGTCCTTAAGAGGAGAGGATGTTCTTACGTCACTGTCTGTAGTGACTAGCCCAAGATCTGCTTCTACAATAAAGAATTGATGCCACTCTTATATAAAAATTTAAGTGAAATAAAACAATTCTTTAATATGCACAAATGGATATCTCTTATGCTGATGAGAGATGAAAAATTGGAAAACATTGGATCCTATCCTCAATGAACTTAAAAAAATCTAGGCAGGTGGTCAAAACTAATATAAATGAAACAAATGACATATGCGGTGACTTTGTAGTTAATTTTATTATTTAAAGTGGTTACTCATAATTAATAATATTTAAAATTATTATGTAGAAATCCTATTTATTGGAATTTTACTAATGTTAAAATTAAGAGTATACAGAAAGATTTTTTGAATATATGACAGCAAAAACTAAATGGAAAAATGTAAATGCCTCACAGCAGAAAACTGGCTAAGTTGTGGTTCATCTATAAAATGGAGTACCAGAGATTCATCCAAAATTATGTTGAAGAAGTATGTGTATTGGCATTTTAATGTTTTATTAGTACATTTTGAAAACAATTTGTGACACAGTATGATCCCAGAAGTGGAAACACTGTCTAAGCATGAATAGAAAAAAGTCTGGAAGGGTATTCAGTGTTAAAGTGGTTTTCTCAAGATGAAGAGCTTATGAGTGGTTTTTCTTTGTGCCTAACTGGTTTTTAAAATTTTTTCTCTAATATAAATGTATTACTTCTCTAATAAAGAAAGCCAATAAAAGTTATAAAATTCAAGACATGTGTAATTAAATTCTAATAAGAACTTAAGTGTTGTAGGTGTTAAGAGGGGGAAAAAATTTATGAGGGCTGGAGCAGCCAGGAAAGGTTTCACGGAGAAGGCAAATTTGAGTCAAATGTCAAGGCTGGGAAGGATTCAGAGAGGAGCAAATGTGGATGGGCATTCAACATATCTCTGCTCAAAGAAGCTTGAAAAAGTTTGGCTGTAGACAGAAGTAATCTGACAATGTTCAAATTATGTGAAAAGAGAGTCTTGATGATTTTATTCTAACAAAAATGTTGACATTAAATTGTTTTTCTCAAGCCAGCTAATGATTCTTTGAGGGGCACAGAATTGAGTTCACTAACTCTATAGCAATTTCCTCCTAAAAAATATATATAGTTTCTAATCTATTAAAAAAACAAAAACCTGTTTATGTGATAGAATTACACAAGGGCATCCAACCTGAACACTGGTAACAGCTACGTGTCGGTCAGCACAGCTGTCCTCTCCCCGCGTGTATACAGCAGGCGCAGCGCCTGTGCGAATGGCAGAGATTTGGGCCTCATCTGTCTTCATTTTTCCAGGATGCTTCCCACCTAGATCTCCCACAGCACCCCACACTGAGAAGCTCAGTTCAGTGTGTTCCAGGTGGTGGGTGCGTGCGGAAAGCCAGCGACTCACGCCCAGACTTGGCTCGGGCCTTTGGTGATCTTGCAGTTGGGTGAAAACATCAAGGTGTACTATTTATTCCAGTTTCACTTCAGCACCCTCTAGATTTACAGCTTTGCCCACGTCTGTCGTCGTCTCAGGCAACATCCTATCGGTAGGCTTCCTCCATCCTCAACTTTCTGAACCCGAAAAGAGCGGGTCAGGGAGGTGGGCTGTTATAGAGCATGTCTCGGGATTGCTGGTAGGCCATGGTTCAGAGAAAGGACCTGTGTTCCCAGACTTGGTGACCAATTCATGCTACCCGGAGTGGATGCTGAATCAGAATGCTTAATTAGTAATTTATTATAACCACTGGTGGGTTATTTGCAGGATAGCATACTTCATTCTGGAGAGAGCTAAATGAACACCAGAAATTCTTTTCTCTCAAACTTTTCTTTTTCAAATTCAGTGATAGAGTAAATGCATATCTTCATTTCTTCTTCTTTTTTTTTTTTTTTTTTAAGATTTTATTTATTTATTCGACAGACAGAGAGACAGCCAGCCAGAGAGGGAACACAAGCAGGGGGAGTGGGAGAGGAAGAAGCAGGCTCCCAGCAGAGGAGCCTGATGTAGGGCTCGATCCCAGAATGCCGGGATCACGCCCTGAGCCAAAGGCAGATGCTCAACCGCTGTGCCACCCAGGCGCCCCCATGTCTTCATTTCTGATCTCACCTCTGTGACTGCCTCACCGTGGGCTCGTTTCAATCATAGACAATGAATTTGAAAAATAACTTATCTTGAAATAATTTCAAATTTCTGGAGAAGTTGCCAGAGTAAGACGCAGAACTCCCATATCACCTTCATCCAGATACCCCAGTTGTTAATATCGTAATACATTTGTGTACTCCCTTTCTTCTCTTTCTGTCTACAAACACAGTCATCATTATTCTTATTCTGAATATTTAAAAGAAGGTCTTCAACGGGATGTCCACCAACCCCTAAATGCTTCAGAACATGTATTTTTAAAAGGCAATGACATTGTTCTGTGTAACCACAATATAACAGCCCAATCAGGAATTTAGCATCCATATGACACTGCCATTCCATCCAGAGACCCTATTCAAATGTCACCAACTGTCCCAACAATATCTCTTTTTGCTTTCTGGCCCAAGATCGGATTCAGGATTACAGGTTACACATAGTTGTCATATCTCTTCAGTCTTCTTCCATGTGGGGCAGCTCCCTGCTGATGTCTCCTAGCCCCCAGCCCCACCAGTGGCTTCAGGGCAAAAGGGAAAAGGAAGCATGACAATACCTTGTTTGACTGTTACTTGATTCGATGTGTTGGTGCTCAACTCACTGAGGATTCATTAAGGATTTGTGCAATCTTTATAAGTTATATTTTTAAAAGAGAGAGAGAAAGAGAAATAACCAGGTAGAAACAAGTGTTTGTACTTAGTTGATAATTAACAGAAGCATCCCAAGTAAATGAAAGTGTCTCACCTCGCAAGGAGTTTGCAGATACTGTTTTCTTTGCCTCTTTTCTTCCCCAGAAAACTCCTACTCATCCTGCTCTCCACTAAGTGAAAATTCCCTCACCACTCCCCAGGTCAGATCCACTCTCTGAACCTTGGACCTTAATCCTTTGCAGCATCCATTACAATTATATTCCCCTTTCCTTTTAAAATTTATTTTAAAGATTATAGTACAACACATATAACATAAAATTCACCATCTTAACCATTTTTAAGTGTACAGTAGTGTTAAGTACATTCACATTGTTTTGCGGTCAATCTCCAGAACTCTTTTTGTCTTGTAAAATGGAAACTCTAGACCCATTAAACAGCAGCTCCCCAGTCTCCCCCACTTTCAGCCCCTGGCAACCACTCTTCTACTTTCTGTCTCTATGAATTTGACTATTCTAGGTACCAGTTTTTCCACATCCTCACCAACATTTATTTTTGTTTCTGTGTTTTGATAGTAGCCATACTAATGGGTGTGACGTGGTAACTCATTGTGGTTTTGATTTGCATTTCCCTAATGATTAGTGCCCTTGAGCACTTTTTTCATGTACTTGTTGGCATTTGTATATCTTTTGTGGAGAAATGTCTATTCAAGTCCTTTGCCCCCCCCCCTTTTTTTTGATCAGGTTATTTGGGGTTTTCTGCTGTTGAGTTGTAGGAGTTCTTTATATATTCTGGATATTAACCCCTAATCACAGGCATGATTTGCAAATATTTTCTCCCATTCTGTAGGTTGCTTTTTCACTCTGTTGATTATGTCCCTTGATGCACAAAAGTTTTAAATTTCGAGGTAGTCCAGTTTGTCTGTTTTTTAAAACTTTTGTTGCCTGTGCTGCTGATGTCATATCCAAGAAATCATTGCCAAGATCAATCTCAACCTGCTTTCCCCTATGTTTTCTCCTAAGAGTTTTATAGTTTCAGCTCTTATGTTTAGGTCTTTGATCCATTTTGAATTAATTTTCATATATGGTGTAAGGTAAGGATTCAAGTTCATTCTTTTGCAGGTGGTTATCCAGTTTTCCCAACACTATTTATTAAAAAGACTGTCCATTCCCCATTGAATGGTGTTGGCATTCTTGTCAAAGATCATTTAACCATATGTACAAGGGTTCATTTCTGGGCTCTCTATTTTATTCCATTGGTGTATATGTCTGTTTTCGTGATAGTACAACATTGTTTTGGTTACTGTAGATTGGTAGTAAGTTTTAAAATCAGGAAGTGTGAGACCTCCAACTTTGTTCTTCTTTTTCGAGATTGTTTTGGCTCTTTGAGGTTCCTTGAGATTCCATATGAATTTTAGGATGGATTTTTCTTTTCTGCAAAAACTACCATTGGGATTTTGATAGGAATTGCAGGAAATCTATAGATCACTTTATGTGGTATTGATGTCTTAACAACATTAAGTCTTTCAATCCATGAACACAGGATGCCTTTCTATTTATTTGTGTCCTCTTTAATTTCTTTCAGCAACATTTTATAGTTTTCAAGTGTACAATTCTTTGCCTCCTTATTTAAGTTTATGCCTAAGTATTTTATTCTTTTGATGATATTGTAAATAGAATTGTTTTCTTAATATCTTTTTTGGACTGTTTATTTTCTTTTTTCCTATTTGGAGTGGAATGATTTGTTCAATTTTTATCTCTCTCTGGGCTAGAAGGTTCAGGAGTGTAGAAACAGTGTCTGGTTTTGCCCACAGCTGTACCCCAAGGCCTCTGTGTAGCAGTAGTCACTAAGTACATGTTAAATAAATACTTGTTAATTTTTTCTAGTAGTGTCAGGCTGGTTCAGTAGACTTACTGTCTATTTTTATATGTGAATAAAGAGTATACTGAGGCTGAATCATTTACCTTGACTGTCTTTTGAGTCCTCCTCCCTTTAAAAAAATTACCTAATATTTACTTAGTGCTTACTATATGCTACACATCTTTGTATAAGCTACTTTATTTCTTATAGCAATTCAGTGACGTGGGCATAGGGTCAGGATAAACTTCGTTGACAGATTCTCTCTCCTCTCCCTCTGCCCCTCCCCACCATGCTCTCACTCTCTAAAATAAATAATCTTTGAAAAAAAAAGGATATTGTATGTCAATTGCTTTAGCACATAGTAAGTGCTTACTATATCCTAGCAATCACTATCTCAACTTTGCAAATGTAGGAGCTGAGGTTTAGTTAAAAAGGATAAGTTGCCCATGATCACACCTAGGCAGTCTAGAATCCCTCAGTACTTAAGCCCTGCATTAAAGTGCTTCCTTTGTACACCATTCTCCTCTGTATCTGAGACCAGGCAGTGAAGAAAGTCATAAGTCCCTGAGGGATAAAATGTTTAAGGAATTTGCAAGAAATGGCACCTCCCAGGATGTCAGATCAGAGTGCACAGGAATGGCCTTTTCATCCTTCAGAAATGCAATTGGAACTCCTGGAGAGACTCAGGGTGTCCTGAAGGGAAATCTGACTCCAAAGATCAGAAGTCTTCTCTCAGTAGATCAAGTTCTATCTATTGACTGGCAGTGCAGACCGGCCATATGGCCGGCATGGCTCAGGCAGACCCATCCTAGAGTGGGGAGATCTTTAGGGAAGGGAGGGGAACTCCTGGTACTATTCCATGATGGAAGAAGAGGTTGGAGTTTGGCTCATCCTCCCTCTGTGCACAGACTTCACTGTCATTATGGGCATACCATCCTCATCTTTGCCCTGATTCCAGTGATTCCAGGGCTTTGGAGGAATAGAAGTGGTCTTGCCCTTCAGAAAAGACTGGGGCCCTAGTTCCAGACCCCCAGGGGAAACAGTGACCGTGACAATGGTCACATTCTCAGTGGTTTTACAAATCAGTGGCTAACAGTTGTTGAGCACTCACTGTTCGTAGTGCTTTATCTGCAATATTTTATTTTATCCTTGGGTAACCAACCCCTTCCAGGATGCCCAGGACCTTTCCAGTTTCAGCACTGAAAATGGAGCATCCTGGGAAAGCCTTTCAGTCCTGGGCAAACCAAGAGCGTTGGTTACTCTCTTTTATCTTCACAACCACCCTGTGAAGTGGGAAACTTGGCACAGAGGAGTGGAGAGCTTTCCTAAAGATGCATCCCCAGCGAGTATCAGAGGCAGGATTTGAACTCATGAAGACTGACTCCAGGGCTTGTTCTCCCAACCAATACACAATGCTGCCTGAACCAGTAAAAGCAGCCTCTGCCAGTAAATGCTTGGGTTTGGTCCAGATACCAAATGGATGGCAAATAGTACTGGCAGCTGTGGGGGAAATAGTAAATTGTGCAATATGAAATTTCCCAAAATTAAAAATGGAAACTCATACTCTATTGCTGACAAAATGCCAAAGAATGCTTTCGAGACTCAACCGGCTCTTAGTTTTGATGCCTTACTTTGTTCTAATTTTGGTTGTGCCTTTTATTTTGGTGAGAGTAGGGAATAGGGACAGAGCAGCATTGTTGGCAGGTAGCTTTAAGGTGGGGGGTGGAAAATGAGATTACCATTCTCTTTAAAGGGCTTCCACATCCTCCACTTCCTCTGTCATCTCTATGGAACATTGCCCACTCTGCTGCCACCTTATCTGCCAGTCTTCTTTTGCTTCTTTGCTTCTCCTGTTCTTCCACGTCCTGTGCAGTTCTTCTCTGCAGCATTTTTACCACTTTTTTCTCCTCCCCTCTCCCGTGCCCAGGCACACCACCTTGCTAATGCAACATGCAGTCCGCAGCATGTAGGTGTCAGTTCTCCATGGTCAACCTAGATCCTTTCACTCCTGAAATTGCATTGAGACTCTCTCTCTGGTACAACTAGCACCGGCTGTGGCATCCTGGAGTCCTGTGTTCTAACTTCTGCTCTGTAACTTCCTAAACACCTCAGTTAACTTTGATGCACCTGTTTCTTCGTTGCTAAAACTATGATTATAACTCTACTTGGGCAGTCACGAGAGATTCAATGAGATGACAAGTATGACAGCAACCAGTGAAGCGTCTTGAGCATCCAGAGTGCTGGATTAGCTATACTTTCCGTGGCTCTGGGGCCCATCCGAAACCTGATTCAGACCAAAAGTGGGCAGGATGACCCATGCCGACTGAAGAAGAGTGTGAACCAGTTATCAGGACAGGCCCGCAGATAGGGAAGGAAGGGACATGGGACAAAAGAAAAAAAAAGAAAAGAGAGAGAGAGAGAGAACCAGTCACACATGCAAACACCAGCAACTTGGTGATTTCTTGGAGGTCAAAGTAGGGATGGAGTTGTTTCTATCTTGAATCTTTTAATTTTGTTGCTTAATTATATTATTTTTCTACTTGCAAGAAATAAAGACCTATTCAAGGCAATGGAAAAAAGGGGTGGGGGAAATTATTTTAAGAAACATATGGACTCAATTTGGAGCTAGAATTTCAAAGCTGTCGATAGTCTTTGGGTCAGTCTCTCAAGGGCTCTGTGGTCTCTGCTTTTCTCTGAATGTCTCTGCTCCAGTCTCCTCACTACTGACCAGCTTTCTCTGCTAACTTGGGAAACCCTGATGTCCCCTCAGACCTACTAGCAGGAGTTTCCTTGAGCAATTTATCCCTGGATTCATTGTGTTAATAGTTACTACTTGCCAAGTAGCAAAATCTCAGCTCTGTCCCTTCTCAGGGTATGTGTGGCTTGTTTAGTTCCTGTATTACTCAGCGTTCTCTAGTGAAACCGGACCAATAGGAGATAGATACCTATATAGATAAAGATATAGATATAAGATTTATTCTAGGAATGGTTCACCTGGTTATGGAAGCTCAGAGGACCTACAATCTATTATCTGTGAGTTGGAAAAGTGGGCAAGCCAGTGGTATAATTCAGTTGGCATGTGAAGGTCCAAGGACCAGGAGCTCTGATGTCTGGGGGGGCAGGCGAAGATGACTGTCCCACCTCCAGGGAGAGAGAGAGCAAATTCCTCCTTCCTGCACCGTTTTGTTCTATCCAGGCCCTCAAGGGACTGGGTAGTGCCCGTGAACATTGGAAAGGCTGATCTTCTTTACTCAGTTTACTGATTCAAATGCTAACCTTGTCCAGAAACGTTCCCATGGACACACCCAGAAATGATGTTTTTAACCAGCTCCCTGGGCCTCCCTCAGTCCAATTAAATTGACACATAAAATTAACCATCGCAACTTCTCGGCTCTGCCCTCTGGCTGCCACTTTAGCCCTCACTAAAGGATTGCAGTGGCATGCCCAAGCTGCTCCCCAGTGGAGCTGACCAGCCCCCTGTCCCCCAAGACATCCACTTACTCATTTGTGTGCTGCTCTCTTCTTGTGAAATGCCTTCTTCTTCTAGTCTCCTCTGGTCTAGGCAATTCGCAGATGGGTGTGTACCATGGCAAACAATGCAGCTTATTTCAGTTGTCTTATGTATACCCCTCCAGAGTGGGAGGAAAGGTCAGATTGTGAAGGAGAGCCTCACACCAGACCTAAAACCACTCTTTTTTCCCCAGTACCCAAGCTCTCATGTCTTCTTCCAGCCCACCTTACTGGATTTCTCCGTTGCTTTTTTCCACTCAGGGATTCCGAGATCGCTGCCTGCAGTATAGCCTCTGTTACTCATCTGTCCTTCCTTGGCTGGTTAGACATGCTTGTGCAGGTGCAACCCCAGCAAAACCAGGGGATGTTGTCAGATGCTTACTGAAGGGTCCTCGCACATTCTGTGAACAGGCAGTGAATCTCTGAGGCTCTTCATACTTCACACACAAGCCTGTCTGAGTCTCAGCTTGGAGCCCAGCCAAGATAACCCCTTAGGCTCATAATTTCTGTTGCCCAATAATTGTAGGAGTAAATGTTGTCCTTTTCAAGGTTGTGACTGTTCCTCAGGACATCTTTATGTGTATCTTTTCACCTTAAGCTCCTATCGCCTATTTTCTTATTTGCAAGGTCTTTCTTAGCTCAAATTTGTGAGAGAAGAAATCTGATTGGCCTGACTTATCTTTTAGCGCAGGTTGATGGCCAGGCAACAGATTGGCCGCCTTGGATGGGCCAGTTAGTGGGGAGGGTGGATGGAGAGAAGGGAAACATGTCATGAGGGACAAATCCGAGTCATCAAGGCCTTTCCCCTCCAGCAACCTATGTGCACAGGTCATTCTCTCTTTATAGGTGCTATCGGTGGATCGACACAGTGATCAATATCTCAAATACATTTATTTATTTATTTATTTATTTATTTATTTATTTATTTAAGTCACTCTATTCATTCACACATCAAATGTTTTGAGAATCTACTTTGTGCCAAGTCACATAGTAGATGCAGATAACGTTCATATTTTTAAAATGAGCCGTTCTTTGAAATATCAACTTGGGACCCAGCTCCCCCCACCCTTACATACATTAAAACTTTTAACTCTGGTGTGTTTTATCTTTTTTTTTTTTTTTTTTTCTTCTCAGGATGTGAGAAGTACTACAGAGGAGAAGAGTGTTTGGGGGACATCCTGTGTTGTTATCTAAGTCTGTGTTTTTGTCACTTAGATGGTCCCCATGTAGATTTAAGTACCATAAAATTTCACACAGATAAATAATGATTCACAGCTTCAGAAGAATACTGCTGTGTCCTTTTAGGCTGCCTTTCGTAATAAGACTTCAACTGCTCTTAAACGCTAACTAAATCTCATTAACATTATCTCCAACACGTTAATAGGAAAAACAGGTCTGTAGAACAGTGACATTTTATGATTAAAAACACATTTATTTAAATGGTTGAATTGCCTCCATTTGAATATTGCCCACTGCTTCCACAATAATAGAAGTTTTTTACAGATGCTTTTTAATAGGTAACCTCTGCCATAGCTCTACCAACAGTATAAAACCTTGAATAACAAGCCTTGAGTTGATATGTGCTAATTGCTTATCAGAAATTACTCAGTTGTAGCCCATCACTGCTAAAATTACTTTGAAAGAGAAAAACAGGCAATTTTGGTAGGTGCATTAATGCCACTGGGCCACTAATGTCACATTTAGTATTCCAAACTAGTAACTGTCATGGTCTGAGTCCGTGCTGATCCAAAGGTATCCTATGTTCACCCAAAGAGGAGGGTACAGAGAGAAGCTGTCCCAGATGCAGCATCAAATGCAATAAAATCACTTTATTATTGCTTTATTCAAAATCATGAACATATCAAAGCACTCCTGTTCTTTAGCTGAATAGACACACTCTGTATTCTGTTGTAAAAAAAATATCAGATAATCAAAACCTTACTAACTTGAAGTTTTGTGGAGTGGTGTGTGTGTGTGTGTGTGTGTGTGTGTGTGTGTGTGTGTCTGTGGTAATACTCTTGCTTTTGATCTCAGATAAATGAGGCTACATTTTGTAACCAACTCTGTGGTGTGGTAGTGCCGTAGTTTGTCTTGAACAAGGCTCAAAATGTTTTATAGTTAATTGGTTCTATTTAGGGTTGAAATAATCCACTGCGGAACACCACGTGTGTGGCAGTTTGATGACTGAGAGGGTAGAGCCAGTGAAATAAGTGCATGGACTTCCCCAAACTCCAGTGCAATCGGGATGCTTGGGTTAGGCAGAGAGGGTCCACAACTGCTGCCTACAGAGATGTCCCCTTGCAGGCTGAGAGGTTTAGGAAAAACACAGCCCTCTCTTGGCTTGAATAGAGGCACAGGGCTGGGGCAGATGGCATTGGAAGAGGGCAACCAGGGGCGCCTGGGTAGCGCAGTCGTTAAGCATCTGCGTTCAGCTCAGGGTGTGATCCCGGCGTTCCAGGATCGAGTCCCACATCGGGCTCCTCCACTAGGAGCCTGCTTCTTCCTCTCCCACTCCCCTGCTGTGTTCCCTCTCTCTCTGGCTGTCTCTCTGTCACATAAATAAATAAAATCTTTAAAAAAAAAAAAAAAAGGAAAAGGGCAACCAAAAGGCAAAGGACAGCATGAGGTAAAATGAAACATTGACTCACTATGATAAGGACAGTGGCTCGGAATGACTTACATGTCCCTTCTTTGCCAGCACTTTTATCATATCTGTTTGGCTTGTATAACTGGAAAGGGCACTGCTAGACCCAGATTCTGATGATATGGTCTCGGGCTCTCTCGCAGCTCCGTTTCCCTCTTTGTTGTTCTCATACTCAAGCAAGCGCTCTCTCTGTGAAGGGAAAGGTAATCACCAACAGCTTCGGGCTCACACGGTCCTCACTGTTCGACATTTTTGTCAGGGCAACAACACTTTCTTTTCTAGGGTCCGTATATCAAGCCTTTAAACAGCACCCCCCCCCCCCCCGGGGTCACATGCCCATGCCATGGACCCATCATTTAGGAAAGGGAGATAGAAACCATGATTGGCACATTCCCATCTTGAAACGAAGAGGCGTATTGGGCAGACAAAACCAGCCAAGGTCCACTAGTTTCCTTGAGGTGCTTTTCTTGAGCTGGGATGTGTCTAATTCTGATATGAGCTCAGTTTTTGTGCAAGACATTGAAGAGGAACAGCTGTGACTCTGTGGACAGTCTAGGCATCTTGTTCAGTCTGCTTATGTCCAACCAAACACCCATTCCCTTGTGCCTGTTCTTTGCCTATGTTCACAATGTCACACTCCCTCTGTGGACTGTCCTAAAATGTGCTGGTGTGTATGTGGCAAAGGATCTTCAGTGCCAGACATAACTATTTGCACTTAATTTCATCATCAATAGGGAAATTTTGATAATTTCTGAGCCTGGGGTGAAATGACTAGATTTTTCACTTTGGGGACATCAGTCAGGAAGCAGTGCTGGTTGGATTAGCAACAGAGATAGGTGGCGAGGGGATGAGATCGGAGACTCTAACAGTCCGGGCAGGAGGGGAGGGGAAAAAAGAAGGGGATAGAACTAATGGTAGTTTGGGAGGCAAACTCTCAGTTCTTGGAAACCAGTTGGACATTGGGTAGCAACAGAGAGGGAGGTAAAATTTAAAAACAGTGTTATTTCTCACGTTTTGGAATTGAGAAAGAAGAGGAAGGAGATTTGTGTTCCATGTACAGCAGGTGATTGGAAATGTGGGTCTGGGCTTCAGGACAGGGGTTAAAGCTGCAAAGAGAGAGAATCATGAATACAGTTACAGCTGAAATCAGAGGAATAAGGAGATTATATCCGAAAGACTGTGGAGAAATAAGGGGACAGCAAATGACACACAGTCACTCGTTCCAGAACAACCTAGGAAGTTGTCCTTGATCCCTCCCTCCCCCTCACCTCCCTGTATTCACTCTTGCAGTCACATTTGACAGTCTGTCTTCAAAATTGATTTCGGATCCGTGCTTGTCTGCATTTGCACCCCTCCCCCTTAGTCTGGGCTGTGGACTCTCCTGCCTGGGCTCGTCAGGGCCAATGGCTCCTAAACATTGTCTTTGCTTGCACCCTTGCCTACCTCCAGTCTATCTTCCCATGGCAGTAAGATGATTTTCTTCAGTGTGAATGGTGTCATGTGACTCTGCTGTTCAAACCCCCTTAATGGATTCCCGCTTAGGTGAGAGTACAATTCAAGGGTCATGTCATGGTCTACAGCCCCTTGCGTAGTAACCCGGCCCTCGCCCCTCTCCCCGACTTGCTAGCATTCTCCCCTTCATTCGCCACCTTTCCATCATACTCATCTTTTCTGTTTCTCAAATCTGTCAGGCTCTCTACCTGTTCTGCTCTAATCTCCTTCACCAGCTCTAGTCCTACCTCTTCTTACCTTCCATCTCTCAGTTTGTCTCTTCCCACTCCCTGAATCCTCCCAAGAACACCGAGGGATTTTTTTTTTATTGACTGAAGTCATATTTCAACAACACAGCCCTCCAGGGCCACCCCGCTCTCCCACCCGGCACTGCAGCTGAGGGGCTGAGCTAGAACAAGGTCAATGTTCAGAGACCTCCTGAGAGGCCAAGGGATAGGGAACCCTTCGGCCCAACCTATTACATAATGCTGTAAAAATCACCATGCTTTCCCTTTTAAAATGTGCTCTAGTTTTAAAGAATATAAAGCTAAAAATTGAATCTATTTTTTAAAAAATAGGGTATAAAAGGATTCTTTACTTGACTAAAGGATCCATCTCAAGGTGTCTTAAACTGCTGATTTTTTTTCTAGTATATTCAAAGCTTATAATTTTATTTTCCACAATTCAGTTCACACAAGTTTTCAAGGGTACTGCAATTACAGAAGATAAAACACGCTTGTATTATTAGATGGTGAAATTGAGTCACAAAGACTTACTGAGAATGACAAAGGCTCCATAATAGAGTCAAGGTTAGCAACCAGAAAACTATTAGCATTGAGTCTTTGCTCAAATCAAAGACGAATTCCATCGCTCCAATACTTTCCTCTTAAAATATAGGTTAAACTTCTGCCATTGTTTTCCAATACTGCAGTGGACTTGAGCGTAAAAATCTTGGTGATTTTTTGTATAGCACTGGGTAGGGGATTCCCAGATACTAGTTATTTCGTTCCTTAGAGCCCTTCTCAGCCAGTGTTACGGGTTGTGTTGAGCTGCCTGCACCAAGGCTATTTTTGAATATACACTTGTGTTTTATCCAGTGAGCAATCAGGCAGAGAGGCAGTGCTGGGACAGTTAACTTACATTTTAGTGTAATTTCAAAATGTGAATAACAAGTTCTTTTTTTAAATAAAAAAGGAAATGAAATTAAAAACAAGACTTCAATTTAATCTGGGAGACTTGAAATGGCAAGCTTGCCCCTTGTCAATTTCGTTCCGGTTCACCAAGTCTCAACTATCACCGCAGGAGGGGCAAATGAAGGAGAGGCTGTCACTCAACCCTTGAACCTCCTTGCATTTGTGGGTGATCTGGACTCCAGTGTGATTTTAAAGGGTTTTTATGTTCAGAGATTTCTGCTTATGTTAACAAAGTGTTTATAGATATAGACCTATTTGATGCTAACCAGAAAACATATGATTGCCATAGAGGTAATTTACAGGGGGGAAAAAAAAACCACCCCAAATTCTTAGATATTTATGTAAGTATACACAAGTAAAATTAAGATCTGGGACGAAGCATGTCTACACACAGCATCCTCGTATTTTGATTTGGGTAAAAAATAAAGCTAGTCCTTGCTCAAAAACATTTTAACATTAAGACAAGCTAACCAGCTTGATTGTTCTTTTCACCTTGTCTATCCTCCTGTGTGCACCAGGACAAGGGTGATAAATCCTACTTAGGCAACTGTTGTAAAGGAAATTGAAGGCCATGTAAATCCAGGGTTTATATTAACTGCCAAGAGCCTAAGCGCCAACAGTCAATACCTACTTAGAAGCCTACGTGTTCACATCATTCTCAAAAACTAGAAGGAAAAAATGCCAAATCACACTCTTTCAGCACATAGAAATTATATACTGGTCCTGAAAATATTTTTAGTGGTACCATGGGAAAATAAAGTGGTTTTGGACCAAAACATTCAGTTTGCCTTTAAAAATTTTAAATAATTCCAAATGGAAATACAATTCTTCCTCAGAATTTCTTTTCTTGGGGAAGGAACAATAATAATTACTGTTGTTTGAGGTAAACACTAGACCAGTACTTCATATATATTGTTTGTTTAATCTTTACAACAACCCCACAAAGTAGGCTTCATTATTTCTTTTCTACAGATGAATAAACTCAGAGGGTTTAAATATGCCCAGCATCAAGCAGCTAGCAAGTGGCCAACTCAATATTCAAATCCTGGCTTCCATGATTGCACACTACTTCTCTTGGAAATGGAGTTCCAGTCTTGTGGCAGGAGAAATTACGTTGCTTTTATTTTTACCTTCATGGCCCAAGTCTGTATGTTTATTTATTAGTCTTTTTTTAAAAAGGGAGACTAAGAAAAATGGTCCTTTCTGACATTTGACTTGACCCTAAAAATGGCCATCTTACATGGCCATGCCATTTTGCTGACAGTCAATTACACTTTTCCTTGGCTTGGTCTTCCTTCTTACCTCCTGTGGCCTCATTTGAACTCATAGAAACTGGTTCTATCCTGTCCCTTTCCCCCTCACTTAGAGTTTTCTAGCATGCCATCTACAAAAGCTATAGCAGACTTACATCCCTGTTATGCACACTGGATTATTTACAACGAATGAATTTTTAGGGAAAGTTTTTACTAAATTATAACATACTATTTGTAAAGGGCACAGATCATGAGTTCACACCTCAACGAATTTTCACAAAGTGAACACACCCATAGAACCAGCACCCGTATCAAGAAATATATTATTACCAAACTAATGATATCTTAAATGCTGAAGGGAACATTCCTATTTCAAAGTTTATGTGCATAATCTTTTTGTAAAGGTAAGAATGCATTTGAAATGTGTTTCATTATGTCCCACTTTATGTTTTACGCCTTCTGATTTTCATACCTTGTGTTTCCTTAAACCCATGATGCATTTAAAGAGAGCGCATGTCGAACAATATGAGCACCAAGATAAGAACACCTCCCCCATTCCAGCCCTACATCAAAACTCAGCACCATACAATCCTTGAACTGCTTTCTTCTGGTTATTAAATTAAGCCCTGTCTTTTTACAATAAACAGCGAGTAAAAATATTTCTGTTTTGAATTTTTAAAATTTCCTTATCTTCAAGAAGCAACTCCTCTATGAGGCCTTTTCTTTTTTGCTTACCAGTGGGTCCTAGTTTCGTATTCACGGGAGGAGAAAGTTTCCCAGTAAAAGCTGAGATATAGATATGTCTAACTCTTGACTAATGCTGGCGTTAGGGGCACCAACCCTCTCTGCAGTCAAAAATCCACATATAACTGTTGACTTTCCAGAAACTTAGCTACAAATAACCTACTGTTGACCAGAAGCCTTGTAGATGACATCAACAGTTGATTAACACATATTTTGTATGTTACGTGTATTCTATATTGTATTTTTATACTAAAGTAAGCTAGAGAAAAGGAAATGTTATTAAGAAAATCATAAGGAAGAGAAAATACATTTACAGTATTGTACTACAAAAAAATCCACATATAAGTGACGCACAGCTCAAGCCTGTGTTATTCAAGGGTCAACTGTGTATATATATCACATTTTTCTTTATCCATTCATCTGCCAATGGGCACTCAGGTTGTTTCCAAATCTTGGGTATAGTAAATGATGCTGCAATGGACATGGAGGGCAGATATCTCTTCCAGATTTTATTTCCTTCAGATACATACCCACAAGTAAAATTACTGGATTATATGATACTTCTATTTTTAATTTTTTTGAGGAAGCTTCAGACTGTTTTTCATTGTGGTTGCACCAATTTACATTCCCATCAACATTGCAGAAGTGTTTCCTTTGCTCCACGTCCTCACCTATGCTTCTTATTTGTTATTCCCTGGTGGTTTCCATGCTCTCCAAAGTCTATGAACTGCTCCAATATTGGGTCATCTGCCAACATAAGATTATTGTGGGAAAGCAAAATTATAAAATCATTAAATTTTAGGGTTCAAAAGAAGCTTAGACATCATTCTTCATGGGAAGAGCATGCAGACCAGTGGTTAGTGATTTGGGCTTTGCCATCCAGTGATGTAGTCATGAAACCAGAGTGAGAAGAGAACCGTCTGACGCCAGCCAGCTTAAAGTTCCATATAATACTTCCATTCTGTATCTCTAATTTAAAATCCAATTATGTTGTGTTTAGAGTTACCTTTTTTTTTTTAACACTGGAGTTATTTTGTGCACAAGGCAAAAATTTAGAAAGTATGGACATGAGGAAAACAATTTAATATTTTAGTTTATTTCTTTGACATCTTTTTGTGTTTTGTACGTTTTATTTTGTACATGTTATTTTGTACATACTTATCACTGTGTGTATGTAATTCTGTATCCTGCTTAAAATGTGTTTTTTAAATCATACTATGGTAGGCTTGGTTTTACAGTAACATTAAGCTCTTAGTGAAAGTAGTTTCATGTTGAAACCAAGTTTATCAATGTTATAAAAGGTGCAGTGGTTGCTAAGAGAAACTGATACTTTGTTCCCATAGGAACTGTTGTTTTAATCTAGAATCTCTAGATTCAAAGGATAGAAAACTTAAGTTTGTGATGGGAAATAGTTTACCCTTCCTGGAAAAATGTGAATATTACTGTCCTCTTATTGAGAAGCATGGTCGTGTGGTTGCAATCTTCTGAGTGGGTGAAACGTTCTGGGCGGGTATTTCTCTTTCAGTTTTCCTTGTGTTGATGGTGATCATGATAGGAGAGCAAGGGAAATGAAACTAACCGCTGGTCAGCCACTCCTAGAAGCGGAGAAGTTGTTAGAAAAAGCAAACCTGCCTCTTGCATTTGATAAAATCTAAGCTGGTGTTTAGGTTCCCTTACGAGAGAAGGAAACAGAAGGGAAGGATTTTTGTACCAAGCTGCCCTATAGCATTTAGGCACCCGCATCACTTTTGCATCCAGGCATTGGCTCCTCACTTTAAGTTAAAGATAATGATTTCGAGTGAGCAGAAAAACAACTCTACCTAATTCTGCTCAGAAACCGAGGATGAGGAGAGCTGGAATTGAGAACAACTGTTGTTTGTAAACTCAGTGGTGAACAGCTCCGGATTGGGCACTCTCCCCGGAACCCCACTTTGAGCAGCACTTGCGTACATTGTCATGAGCAGTGGATTAACTGCCTTACCTTCCCTGTTTGTTGTCTCCATTCCTCTACTGGTGGTCCCGGCATCTCACAAAAAAACTACTTCCATCTCCATGGTTGTCTCAGAGTCTGCTTCTGAGAGTGTACAAACTAAGACATACTGAAAAGCCCAGAGAAAGATTATGACAATGAAATCAACTGAATGGTATTGTGAGGTGGAATTATCACTGGAGCAGATGCATACAAACGCAATTATTTAGTTAGTCCTTGTGATGGATGCTATGTTGTGGGTCCCCACTTCTCCCCCACCCCAAGTAAATACCAATGACCCCAGCTTTGGGGAATGCTACTGGCACATGGTGGTACCACTTCAGGATTAGTTTTGGCTGAAGATAGATGCTTCCCTCAAGGCCCCACCTCCCTGCTGGCTTGGCCCTCGTCCAATGACAGATCCAAGTGGGAGTATAAAGGCCCAGCTCTCTCAACTCATTTGGAGAGCTCTGAAGGATCACCCCATTTTCAGAACTTCCCACCTGTTCAGGGGAGGCATTCCATGGAGACTGCACCAAGGCTTGACTTCTCCCTCTGCCCAGCCCTGCTCCTTCCCATTCCTCAGGTAAATCCCGGGAACATTCCCTAAGAAACCTCCCACCTGCTAATCTCCCTCTCAGAGTTCATTTCCCTGGAAACCCAACCTGTGACGGAATTGATGAGCACTACTAGGTTCTAGACAGTATGCTGAGGGATTCGGGGAAGACCGAATAAGCTTTCTGCCTTCACCTTTGATTTGGAAGGAGTTCACATTCTAGAGCAAGGGTCAGTAAACATTTTCTGTCAAGGGCTGGATAGTAAATATTTTAGTCTTCGTGGGTCATGTGGTCTCCGTCACAGCTACTCAGCCCTGCCTCTGTACTATAAAGGCAAACTTGGGAATGTATCAATGAATGCACAGGGCTGTTTACCACTAAAACTTCATCTACAAAATAAAAGGTGGGTTGGATTTGGCCCATGGGCTATAATTTGCTGACCCTGTTCTACAGAGAAGGAAGTAAGGAAACCGATAACTAAACAAGAAAACCTCAGGCAATAGTAGTGCCATAAAAGAAAGAAATTGGGGTTATACGATAAAGAAACACTATTATTGATTTATAAATTTAAATTATTTTTTTTGATAAGTAATATATTCACATGATTTAAAAACCAGAAGTATTGAAAAAGTACTCATTTGCAAGTATATATCCTGGTTGACTTTGATCCCCAGTAGAACAATTTCATTTATTTACTTTTGTGTTTCTTTTCAATATAAGCAATTACAAATATATATCTTCATCCCTCCTTTCATGCAAAGGTTAGCATATAATGTATCTTGTTTTGCACCTTACTGTTACTCACTTAGCATGCCCTAGAGATCACATTCAGATCATCTCCACTTGTTTTTCTATATCTGAGTACTATTCCTAGTGTGCATATGATAGTTTATTTAATTGATCTCTATTGTATTAGGGTTCTCCAGAGAAAAATCCCAAAACCATGTGTGTGTGTGTGTGTGTGTGTGTGTGTAGGAATCGGCTAATGTGATTATGGAGGCTGACAAAGTCCTGGGGTCTGCAGCGTGAGTCGGCAAGCTACAGACCCAGGAGGGCTGATGGTGTCGTTCCAATCTGAGGGCTGGCGGGCTTGAGATCCAGAAAGAGCAGATATTTCGGTTCAAAGGCAAGAAAAAGCTGACTGTCTCTTATTGCATGAAGGGGAGGGTCAGCATTTTCGCTCTGTCCAGGTCTTCAACTAACTGGATGAGGCCCACCCACCATAGCGAGGGCAATCTGCTTTACTCAGTCTACCAATTTAAGTGTTAATCTCATCCAAAAACACCCTCACAGAGACACCAGAACAATGTTTGATCAAATATCTGGGCACTCTGTGGCCCAGTCAAGCTGACACATAAAATTAACCATCACAAGCCCTTGGGCTGTTTCTAAATTTTTCTATTGCTGCAGTTAACACTGCAGTGAATGACCTTGTATATATAGTGTGTCATAAATGTGCAGGTGTATCTGTCTGTAGGATAAAGTCCCAAAGTGGGATTACCGGGTCCAAGCATGTTACTTTGAGAGGGATGGCCGTGTTGCCATCCATAGTGATTTATTCTAATTTGCAGTCCCACTAGCATACGTGAGTGGCTGTTTCCCCACAGCCCTGGTAACAATTATATTATCAAACTTTCAGAAATTTTTACCAGTTTGAAGTGGTATCATCATGTAGCTTTAATTTGAATTGCTCTGCATAAGTGAGGTTGCACATCTTTTTTTTTTTCAAGGTTTTATTTTATTACATTTTTTAACTTTTTTTTTTTTTTTTTTAAGAGAAAGAGAGGGAGGGAGAGAGAGAATCTTAAGCAGGCTCCTGACGCGGGGCTTGATTCCACAACCCTGAAATCATGGTCTGAGCCAAAATCAAGAGTTGGTTGCTTAACCAACTGAGCCACCCAGACACCCCTCAAGATTTTTTTTTTTAAAGGTTTTATTTATTTATTTGATAGAGGAAGACAGCCAGTGAGAGAGGAAACACAAGAAGGGAGAGTGGGAGAGGAAGAAGCAGGCTACTAGTGGAGAAGCCTGATGTGGGGCTCGATCCCAGAATGCTGGGATCATGCCCTGAGCCGAAGGCAGACGCTTAACGACTGCGCCACCCAGGCGCCCCAAGATTTTATTTTTTAAGTAATCTCTACACCCGATGTGGGGCTTGAACTCACAACCCTGAGATCAAGAGTCATACACTCCACCAACTGAGGCAGCCAGGCCCCCCTGCACATCTTTTTGTATGTTTAAGAACCATTTGTATTGTTTTCTCTGTGAGTTTTATGTTCATGTCCTTGGTTCAGTTTCTATTTGGGCTTTTGGACTTTTCTCAATTTGTTAAGACTCACTAAACTTAAAGGGCTTGACCCACTATGATTTAGGTTGCAAACACTTTCTTAGTTTGTCACTTGTATTTTATGCTACTGTTGCTTTTGTATAAATTTGTATCAATCTTTCCTTGTATGGCTTCTGGAAAAGACTAGAAAGACTTTTGAAGGGTACTTCAGATGGGGTGCTCAGGGCTGATAAGTCCACCCCAATTGTTTGCTTGTTTGGTGGGGAAAATTTGTGGAAGAGGTAGCACTGTGGAAAACCAGAATGTAGATAACTCAATGTAAATGACAGAGAAAGAAAACTGAAAATAGCTTTTGATTTGCTATAAACATTAAAAGTAAAGTAAAACAAATAATACCAGAGAATCACACATAGTAAAAGTAATTATATTGATTTCAGACTTAAGAAATACAATCTTTTGGGGGGAAAAATTAGGGTTCATAATAATTTCTCCCTCTGAACTAGGAATGCATAGATTTGATGTGTTTTGATAAATACGGCTTGCCTCATTCAAAATTGATTTTAAAATCTTGCTGTTTTGGGGCGCCTGGGTGGCGCAGTCGGTAAGCGTCTGCCTTCGGCTCAGGGCGTGATCCCAACGTTCTGGGATCGAGCCCCACATCAAGCTCTGGGAGTCTGCTGGGAGTCTGCTTCTTCCTCTCCCACTCCCCCTGCCTGTGTTCCGTCTTTCACTGGCTGTCTCTGTCAAATAAATAAAATTAAAATAAAAAATAAAAAAATAAAAAAATAAAAAATAAATAAAATCTTGCTGTTTCATCTTCATAAATTGAAAAGCAGGTTTGCTTATACTGGTAGCCTTTTATGGTACTTGAATAGTGGTCTGACTACTTTTAGAAATGAATAATGGATTAAAAGTACACTTTGCAGCTTACATTAGTTACTTTTGTAATGCAAAATAGAAGCATAATAATGTACTATTCAGCATGCTTTAATATGATTTATACATACACTACACAGCATAAGTAATTCATTATGCCCTTCACAGCGCATTTCCTGGGTACAGAAGCTCATGTTTACCAGTATTTCATCTCATAATCAGGTGGTCTAATGGAGGGAGTCTGGGACTATGAGTGAGGATTCTGCACTCCACTTGCCCCCTGACTCATTCAAGGACTGTAGGCAATACTCTTCTGGGTCTGGGCTTGCATAAGCAAGTGAGTGGATAACACCTTGTGGATCCAGCTCAGAAGAAGGGACTCTGGGCTAGTAACTTTAGGGCTGTAAATGGCTTCGAAGTCTGGAATTAAATAGGCTTCACAGTATAATTATTATTATTCTAGGAATTATCCTACTTTGGAAATAACACTCTGCAATGGTCGTTTGATAAGGCAACAGTTCATTTCTCTGCATTTGGGAAGAAATCATCTATTGCTTCATAAATGGCACCTTGTCACACACTGTATTTTTCTATTTGCAAAGCGTGGATTTACTGAATAGCATAGGTGCCAGGCCTCAAGATCAGCTGCCTTTAAAGCCAATTGCATTCCATTTTTAGAAAGAACATGTACAGATTTGATTGAAGCTTGTGAGTTGGAAGCAGGGGAGTGGTTCCGAGAGGCAGACCTTCCCCTAACATTTGTGGGCCTGGGGCAAGAGTGCAAATGGAGGCCCACATACCATATGTTTAAATATTTAAATGGTATAGATCAAGCTAACAGACTGTTAAATAAAATATGTTCTATCCTCTTCCCTCGACAAATATATCTTCATAATGACCTGGAAGGCCAGGTTTGAATTTTAGATTTCTCTGAAGGTCCCAGAAAACTTATAAATCACATTTCTCTTTCTTTTCCCCCCACTATTGCCTGGTGTTAATATGATAGCAACCGGTAACACTCCCCGGACCAGATTTTGAACACACACGTCCTGAAGGTATGTTTCAAACTGTACCTATTTATGATACGCAAATCATGTTTCTTTTTTGATAATGCTGATGACTGTCTCTATGAAACTGGGAATCCGTTAGAATAACCGACCCTCTGAAATAGTGAGACTTGTGCCTGTGAAAAAGGCTTTGACTCCATTTGAGTCCTGTGCCAATCTGGATTTTGACCTGGTCTGTTTAAATTCTGCGGGAACATAAGTTCACTTCAAACTTCCCCTGTAAATTGTAGGATGAGTAAAATGTGCAGGTTGGGTGCACAAACTTGGTTTTTTGCCTGACACATAAACTGTTATTTTAGCTTCAAAGGAATCTTATTGGTCAAATAGATCTAATAATGGGGATGATATAATAGAAAAATTTATATCCTTAGAGAATGCACCTTAAGCAGTTTTATTTTATAGCTGATATTTTTATTTTTGCTTGGGTATACGATTCTTGTTTATCAGGACTCCACTTCCTTTGTTAAAATGTAAAATGAATGTTGGGCAAATGCTCCAGGGGCAATTTGCATAAAAAGTGATGACAAAGAGCAATTAGTCCTTCATTATTATGCAGTGAAATGCTACTTTGCTCAAAAGTGACTGTAGTTTCTCCCCCCAACCCCCTTATAAATCTGGTACAGCATTGTTCTAAAAATAGTACTTCAGAAACCTCTGTTTGTAAATCAGTGTCTTTGACTTTCCACTAGAAATCCAGGGGGAAAAATGCAAGCACTAAATAAAGTTATTACCCCAGATCTTTATAATGAAAAACAAGCACCAGAATTCTGTTAGATAAGACAGGTCAGAAGATTTTAGTGTCTCATCAAATTAGTTCCATATCTTATTTAACCCCTTGGGATCGGCTTTCAAAGCAGGTTCAGATCATACATTGATAGCAACATCCCCCTTCCCCCAACACACATACTGTCTCCCATGCACACTCAGAAACAGGGTCATGCCACACACGGCTACACTGCAGAGAACAAACAGTCCCAAGGTATCTCTAGTTAGGAAGGCTTGATTTTTGAGTACAGATTTCATTACCATGAAATTCCTTTAGGGCACAAAAAGAATTGCATCAAAGAAGCAGTGTGGGGAGGCAGACTTTGTAAATGTTCACCCCATCACCTGTGTTACCAGGCTCTGCCTGTCTTTAATTTGCCAGGAAATGCTCTTTTTCTTTTTTTCTCTTGTTGAGCCAACATATTATCTAAAACTCTGCAAGCCAGAATGTGCCAACACTCTGTGTGTATGTGTGTGGGGTGGGGTGCGAAAGAGAGAGAGAGAGTAAGAGAGAACCTAGTAATTGGATACTGGCAAAATGAGAAGGAGACACGGGAAACTATGAAGCCTTTAACCTTTGGAAAATGACCTCATGAGGCTGGAGATGGACATGTATTATAATATTTCTCTTTGGAAGTCCCAAAGCAGGCTTGGGGAGGAGGGGGGAGGGTTAGGGGTAGAGGTGGGAGGTTGGTAGACGCTGTCTTATTTTTGGTTCTCCCTCTACCTGACCCTCTGTGGCCCAGACCAGATCAATGCAGTTCCCACAACCACAGCCCTGGCTGGCATGGCTCCAGGATGGCTGACCTAACCTACTTTGCTTGCATCCTAAGGGGTCTGTTAATCCTAGGAGGCTGGAATCAGCCTCATCACCTGCAATTTAGGCTCAGGGGCTCAGGGCTGTGTGTGGCAGGTCTCTGAGAAAGAAGGGATCAGGTAGATACTTGGGCACATTGCTTTATAAGCATAAGTAACTTGGACAGCTGAATGTTCTTCACCCAGATTTTATTTACTCTCTCCTTTGTTCCTGTTCTCCTCAGGCCACCAGTGAAAAGACTGTAGGGTCACATAGCTCATACCATTTCAAGGATTCGTTGTCTAACTGGAGGTAATGTATGATCATTTTATACACTGCCACAGATTCATTATTCATACAATTTTCTATTAATTTTTAATGTGTCCAGGTTCCTAGTTATTTAACATATGATGCAATTGGCCAGATGTCTTCATAAAACTAAGAAAAGTGGCTCTGAGGTACTCTTCCAGAACATCCCAATCTATTAACCACCCGATAAGACAATACTTCTCTTAGCCATGGGCAAGACCCCCGCCTTGGATCCCCACACCGCACAAGTCCTCGTGATTTGGATGCCCTTCCTTGAAGTCCTCAGCTGTTACTCTCCATCCAGCCTATAAGGTTGACCAGATATCTAGAGGAGTTCCGGAACTCGTGTATTGTTTTAGATCCAAAGTGGGGCCTAATTCAGGAGAGCAGCTTGGTCAGCATATGTTCCCACTGACACTGGCCGACAAGTTATTTCTTTTGTAATATTGCATGACACTGGACCTGTAGAGTGCTGCTGACATGCTGATTTGGGGTGACGCTCATTCACAAGGGATGAAGAAGACAAGAACATTCACAGTGGGCAATAAATAAATACCCCTTATTCTAAATCTTCATCAGTATATCACTATACCTCACGTGCGTTCATTTTCCAATAAAATTGCTGATACACAAATGCACCTGCAAAATACAGTTGCCTGGGGCTCGCCCTCCCCAGTAGCCATATCCCAGGGAACCACTGTAGTTCTTGGACAGGGGCTGATGTAGACTGAATGTTTAGAAAGAGAGACGCTGGTGCTGGAGAAGAGCAGGGAGAGAGCTATGGCATTCACAAGGTTGAGAGGAGCCAGAGTGGAGAAGTGAAAATACCCTAGGTTGAGTATTTCATTTACTTAGGAGTCTCTTAGCTCTAAATGTTTGGGATTCTATTGTAGGGCTGAGGCAATAAAGGCCTTGATGTGATGCTGCTGGAGCCTACAGTGGAAGGAAGTGAAGAAACATTTTAACATAATGCCAGTGCTGGTAAAAATGATAGCTCATGTGGAACCAAGTGTCATTCTGACACTTGACACACATGGCCTTTTTAGTCCTCATGTCAGTCTTTATTATTCACATTCTCCAGGTGAGGAAATGGAATTAGAAAATGTTGAATAACTGGCCAAGTTTAAATGCTATTATTATTGACAAATTGGGTAGAGGAGCTGAAGACGTGGGAGGCATTGCAGGTGTCTCCAGGTGTTCAAGGCTGGAGGGCAGAGAACACAATTTGGATGGTTTTGTGGTGAGTTTGCTTGTTTTGTTTTCTCATTGGTTATGGCAGCGAGGGCATTAAGATGATGAGTGTCTAAGTAGCTATGATCACGGGTCGCTTGAGTAGCGCTGTCCTGGAGAGATCTGGAAATACACCCCCCCCCCCAAATTGATCAAATGAGAGGTTGGGCTGGAGGTTGTGGGTTTGGTATCCTCAGAGATGAGGGATGCAGTTATGTGAGTGGAGAGGCAACTAACCTCCAGGATAGAGTGGGCAGAATCTCTTAAGAGAACCAGCTTGGGGGGGAGAGCTCAGTGGGCGAGACTCCAGCATCAACTCAGCAACTAAAATCCCCATCCACTTTTGAAGAGCTGCTCTATTATATAGTTTGGTCAGCAGCTCAGCTCCATATTTTCACCCACCAGAATGTTCGGATCAATACTCCCAGTCCTCATGATTTACTGAACTTGAATTTCTCTAACTGCTCCATTAACTCTTTGGAAAGGTTTCTCCCTCTGTTAGCACTGGATCATGATTTTCCATAAAATTTGCCCTTGAGCAAGCATTCTCTCATCATTCTCACTAGGGAAATTGTCTCCCCTCCCCCCAGCCCCCACCACTCTCCATCCTTCTTCACTTTCTTTAGAGCTTTGTTTCATGAACCTGCATTTTGCCTGCTAATTAGTGTTTTTGAATATATACTTGCTATTAAGCTTGGAACCTTTGGGGTTTTTCTCATGCCGGTTTGTGAGTTCCAAATTCTTTGTGTCAGTTTGTATTTCCCTTACTCGGTTATTAATTTAGGATCTTCTTGTTTCTATGTGCAGTAGAGACACTCTGGGGCGAAAGGGCTTGGTGCCGTGGCCCCGGTCTCTGCGTGCCCAGTCCCGTGTTCGTATTCATGGTGTTGCTTCCCTGCATGCTGGGCACACAGGGGTCTGGTGGCCAGACAGCCCATCATAAAAGGTGAATTCACGCACAATGTGCCCCTTTGTTCCAGGGAATATTTTGTTCCTCTGATCCTCAGCTTCAGCATCATGAAAAAGCATTTGTCAAGCCCCTAATTGCCAGAGTGCTGCACTAAGCACTCCATAAAGAGTTTCACTGCCATGCTAGGGCTAAATGTGACAGAGCCAGGCCCGGGTGTGGAAGGAAATCGCTATGGCTCTGGCCCTCAGACACAGAGTCTTGCAGTTGGACAGGAAAAATGCTGTCTTTCCAGGGATACCCAGCGATGCTGAGATACCTGAGTGGGGGTGGGGCATGGAAGCCACGGTACATGCGGTATACAGTACACGTAGAGACAGCCCCAGAAAAGAGGAAGGGGGAGCGAGCTGTTTTTTCCTCAGGAAGCCTGAAGGGTAGTGAGCTCCTAAGAGGAAGCTACAACATCAGCAAGTGGTCCTTCCACAGTTTGCCAGGGAGGTGAGAAACGTCAAAGTCTCTACAAATCATAGCATTTGGCTAAGTGTCAGCATAGAGTTCTGGCTTGCTAAAGTCAATAATCCAGCTTGGAATCACACAAACACATATATAAGAGCATAGCACATGATCACATAAAAGGCATAAACAAAGAAATAGACACACATGAAGGGCAAGGGACACACAACTGACTGGGTGTGGGGTGGATTAAATGGGTTAATCCATAAAGTGCTTACAGCAGTCCTGGGCCCTTACTGAGTGCTATATATGAGCCTGTTGAATGAATGAAAAAATGAATGAACGAATCAAATCCAAGTTAGGAAACCTGGAGAAATATCAAGGTAAGTGGATTTCTCCCTCTTCCCACACCAGATTGGCGGCACATCC
Source organism: Ursus arctos (assembly GCF_023065955.2). Classification (NCBI taxonomy): domain Eukaryota; kingdom Metazoa; phylum Chordata; class Mammalia; order Carnivora; family Ursidae; genus Ursus; species Ursus arctos. Next base: position 66,440,096 of record NW_026622797.1, on the reverse strand, counting down.
CTGGACCCACAGTTCAGGATTAGAGAATTTCCAGCTGCACAGAATGTCCTTGGAAGGCTGACCCAGACCATCTTGAGGAGGGACATGATTCATCTCCAGGTACGTGCCCCTGTGTGATGTGGCATAGTGTAACACAAATAATTCTCTTAGGACAGTTCCTAAGGGTGGAGAGAAGGAGAGGGCGTTCCCATTGTGTTTGCTTTGCTCCAGACCCTGGCAACTTAACTCTGAAGATAGTAACCATGGGGTCCAGCTATGTAAGAATAATGATACTGTAAAAGGATGTTTAAAGTAGAAGCTTTATGAAAACCAAAGAATTTGTTTAAAAAGCTTGACCTTGCTCTCTGTCCTAAGATTGAACAAAGGTGTGGATTTTGATGTCAGGCTTCAGTCTCTTATCACACAGAAATTGCTGGAAACCTCGCTGGTCCTGTCCAGTGCTTAGATGTGTTCATGTGGTTCTTGTCCTTGGCTTGTCTGTCTGTCTTTGCAGACATTTGCTTCTTGACTCCCTTCATTGCTGCCGGAGAGTCCTTGGTCTCTGTGTGCTGTTGGTGAGCACTGGAGCAGGAAGTTGGGCTCTCCGCATTCCTAACCCGGGCCCTCTCTGTGTGTGCTTTCTCTGGCATCTCGTACTGTGGCCCCAGGAGGGCAGTTTTCATGCCTCTCGGGAGCTGCTTGGCTCAGATTTCTGGATGGGGCAGCCTTGAAATACTTTCTGTATTATGTTAGGAAACATTCTCCAGGCAACAGGAATGGAGGGAATCACCATTGACTACTTAGTGGCCAGTGACAGGTGATTTCCAGGACCCCAGACTCTCCTCTGATGGATAGAGCTCCACTGGGGTTCACAGGGATCCCTGATGTCCAACTTCAGTCACCTAGAGAAACCTGAGAAGGTCACCCTCACCTGGAATCACAGAAGTGGGGGGGCTCCTGTTCAGCCACGTGGCTGACAGTCTACAAACGTCTATCAAGTTCATTGACTGGTTCATCTCTGTTCTCAGACAAACATGAATTTTGGAAGAGTAGAGGCGTGTGGGACAAGTGTGGAGTTTATCACAGGGAGACCATGGCACAGATTTTCTAATTCCTTCCTCTGTGCCTTGTTGGATACCACAGCCCCTTCTCTGCTATCACCAGTCCATGTAGGTAACTTTACTGGCTTAACATTGGCCTCTTTAAACTTTTCCCTGAATAATTCAAACATGCTCTCATGACTTTCATTTTTTTTTAATTTTAAAATTTGGTTAATACCTTATTTTGGTATTTTAAAATTTCCTATGTATTGTGTAGTACGATGTTTATCCCACAACAAGCATACAACTAATGCATGTATTAGTGATATACCCAATAAACATTATTGATGACACTCGTGAGCCGTCAGGCTAAACAAGCAATTCTGTGAAGCAAACCAAGGAATGACAGGGAAAGGGAAAAAGACTAGCTCTGTCAGTTCTCCTTAGTCGTTGATGTGTGGAAAGTGCTATATTAATTTAGCACTTACCTAGAAATAGATACTGGTAGGGAGATCACAATGATTTTGTAGAAAAATAATATCGAATCTGCTAAATCCATTCTTTGGAATCTCCTCTTGCTTTCTAATGTGCAATATGGATCCTTCTTAAACTTTCAATTACCTGAAAGGAAGCTTCATGCCCAGGGTATAAGGGCATCCACTAACAATGATGGTTTGAGAATAAATATGAGATAAGAAAATGTACTGGAAAGGTCACTGTTAACGTCCACGAAGGACTAGTGTTTGTGGATCTTTGGGAGGAATGGTGCTCTGAGGGCGGGACCCGTGTCCTAATCGTACCTGGAGTACCAGCACCCAGTTCAATGCCTGGCTCAGAGAGGTGCACGGAATAAATGAATGGGTATTTTAATTGGCTTGGGTATCATGTTTTCGGCACCTATGGGTGTGACATATAGAGCATGATCTCATTTATAACAGAAGAGAATGATTAAGCCAGAATGAATTTTGTGCTGTTATTTTAAAAAATGGAATAATTTAGCTATATAAGTGGTAACAATTTTAAATGTGTATTGTTGGAGTTTTTGTAAAAATAGTAAAACAATAATAGTGCTAGCATATGTGTATATATATATATATATATATATATATATATATATATATATACACACACACACATATATATCACTTACATGTTAGGTACTGCTTTTCATTGAAATAATTCTAACAGTAACCCTATAGTAGATATTCTCATTAAAAAAAATTTTTTTTTAGATTTTATTTGAGAAAGAGAGAGACAGAGAGAGCACACAAGCAGGGGGAGAGGTAGAAGGAGAGAGAGAAGCAGGCTCCCTGCTGAGCCAGCCGGGAGCCCAATGTGAGGCTCGATCCCAGGACTTAGAGATCATGAGCTGAGCCGAAGGCAGGCGCCTCACCATCTGAGCCAACCAGGTACCCCGTAGATATTCTCATTTTTAAATGGGGAAGCTGAGGGCACGGAGAAGTTGTGATTTTTCCAGAGCTAAGTGGCAGAGGTGTGATTTGAAGCCAGGCAATCTAGCTCAAGAATCCATGCTATTAGCCAGTAATTTACATAGCCTCTCACGCTGGTGAGAATCTATCCATACTGAGTACGGATGAGACTGGTTTTGTACCCAGGCATAAAATAAATGTTTATTTGTCTATCAATTAGGTATAATATGATGATGACAAGTTGGAAAGGATCAGGGACACCCAAAATACTTGTTAAAGTCATTTTTAAAAATCTGAGAAACAGGGCGCCTGGGTGGCTCAGTCATTAAGCGTCTGCCTTCGGCTCAGGGCATGATCCCGGCGTTATGGGTTCGAGCCCCACATCAGGCTCTTCCGCTATGAGCCTGCTTCTTCCTCTCCCACTCCCCCTGCTTGTGTTCCCTCTCTCTCTGGCTGTCTCTATCTCTGTCGAATAAATAAATAAAATCTTTAAAAAAAAATCTGAAAAACATCAAAAAAAGAAAGGAACAATGGTTGTTTATAATCTGCCAAATTATTAATGTAGGACAATGTACATTTTTTTTCTTAGTTGAAGATAGAAATCCTAGCAAATGGACAAAGAAGAATTGAGCATCCCGGAGGAACTTAAATGGCAATCCTCCTGGAAGATAATAACTTGGACACATTGTCCATTACGGGTGGACTAAAATCATAGAATACAATCTTGGAATTAATCAGGAAGTTAATACATCTTCTCGATCTGATAAATTTCTGAGCTAAGGTAATCAGCAAGACAGGACAAAGAGACCCTTAGAGCTGCCGCTTGTACATTTCATTAGGTGAGAAAGAATGCCCTTCCTCTGAACTTAGAAGAAAAACACAGTTTTGATTAAAAGAAAACAAGACGTTTTGCAATGTATTTCAGTTAAGTTTTATAAAAATGTTCTAAGGAATAAATATCTGTAAAAGTTGAGGAAAACCTGGAAGGATTACATACTGCAAAATTGTGTAGATAAGTATTAGCACATCCTATCATTTAAATGGGGGAAATTGCACATATTCAAGATGGTATTTTTGATCTTTTAATTCTCCAAGTTGTTTCTGATAATACCTTTTAATTTCAGTTTAATAGCCATAAGCCTTTTTGAAATAATAATGCCGGCAGCTCTCAGGTCTATGTGTTAAAGGCGATGGCAAGCTTGAAAAAAAAATAATCTTTTCCTCTGGGCTTGGGTCGAGATGTCTTTCTGGGAATTAAATGACTGTGACAGGGGATTCAGGTCTGTGGTTTCAGGAGTCAGTGGTGTAGTGTGTTGTTGGGCTTAGGTCGTGGTGCTGGGTAGTGTGTGGCGCTTTTCTGCATCTGACCACAGCTTCTCCTGTTGGTCCTGTTAGTAAGATTCCAGTTTATTTTGGCTATGTTCCTGCCCCTACAGGGTGCTAGTGGAACGACAGGAACACTGCTGTGAAAAGCACCTTTTCTTCATGGAATTCCTTATTAGTCATTTATTTCATTGACACATTAAAAAAAAACAAAACCCAAACCATAACGGTAGCTCTGACCTCGTCACACGGATGGCTTCCTTGCAGCCCCTGCTTCAGGACCGGGCACTCGTTTCCCCAGCTGCTGGGAGTGACAGTTGACTGCTTGCAGCTGAGTAACTCCTCCCAGAAATTGCCTTTGGATGAAGAGCTGTCTTATGCGTTCTTGGGGGCAGCCTGAACCTGATGCCTGACAGGTGGGGATACAAAGGTCCTGCCTCTTGGCTTCACTTGGGACAATGCTGCCGGGTCATCCCAGCTTAAGAGTGTCCCTGTGGGATCCGCTGAGGCTTTTGTTGTGACTGGATACAATCCAGCTTCTCTTCCTGCCCAGTCCAGGTGCTTTACTCTCCCACAGATGGGGTTCCTAAAGTGCTCCCCAATAAACTTCCTGCACCCGAGTCTGTTTCTGGTAGACTTGATCTGTAACCCCCGGCAATATATTCTGGATGCTGAAGGATGAAAGATGAAGGTACACCTTGGAGAAAGATTCATACAAACTTTCGTAAATTCTTTCGATAAGGGTGACCTTTTTCTTATTTGCTTAAACTCTTTCCCTGATGCTTACCTCCTCATTTTTTCCAACCTTGATTGATCCCTAATTCACACATGAGGGTTTCTAATGGGAGATATAATTTTTGCTTAGTGTAAAAAATTCAAATATTCAAGAAATATGTCTGCATGCTTGAGTCACTGCTATTGCATACTCACCAGATAGCCTCCTTTAGAAGAGCCGGAGTAACCTTCTGCATCCCCACCCAGCTCTGAGCGCTGGATAGCTGTCCTTTGTACATGACACTTACACCTTGATTCATGTATCTGAAGATGCACGGGCATTGGCAATTAGACTAATAATACTATTTGGGATTTATTTACAAAGCACTTTCCATCCATTATTTTGATTTATTTCTTGGCATCCTTGAGAAAGTTTGGCCACGTGAGCCCCATTTTATAGATGGAGAGTAACTTGCTGAAGACACTGGAGTTTTGGGAAATTTCTTTCTGACAGGCTCCAATTTCTAGGATCAATCAATGGGCTCAAGCCCATCATTCAAAGAAAACACCAGAAAAGACGTGGTGTTTTGTGAAGTGGCACATTCTGAAGTCTCTGTCACTGAGGGAAGGATGTAAGCTCAGGATCAAAGCATCATCTTCAAAGAAGGGCGAAGTACTTGTTAAATAACTCCTGGCAGCTGCTTAAGCACTAAGCATTGTAATTGCAGAGAGCAGGCGCAGAACCAAAAATAGAAAAGTGGATAAGGACAGGACCAAAGACATCATTGTCACTCAAACTTGAATGTCACTTTTTGACAGCATTTGAGCAATTGATTCTTGGTTTCCCATGCTCGGAATTCAGTAGTCACGCTTTGCTGTGACAGCCCTAGGAGAAGGGAAAGGGCAGGACCCTGTTGGAGCCTGGGATTCATATAAAGAATGGAGGGTGAGAATTATTATCAGCCTATGCTGCTGCTTCTCTAGTCGAAGCTCCTTTGAAGGCAAAAAAACAGAAAGCCACTCAGGCTAGCCCCAGTTGAAACTTTCAAGGAGGATCTCATGGATCAGACACAGAACCAGACCCTGCTTAGCCAAAGACCGCACCTGAGAACTAGAAGGCCATTAGGAGCTAAGCCTCTCTCTCCGTTTCCTAGAGCTGCACCATCTCTGTTTCTGAAAATCTCCTCTATTGACCTCTCCTGTAAGCCAGCGTCCTCTGCATACTCATCTCGTTTACTTCATCCCGCTCAGCCGCCGGCCCAACTCTACATCACGATCTCCAAGCTCCCGTAACCACCACTAACTGACAGCAGTCTCTGTGTCTCTTGGGGCAAGTTCTCATGTAGGAGAGATTCATCAGGCCATATCTTGCTTTTCTCACAGTGGAGCAGCCGTTTTGGATTGGGGGAGGGCCATGGGGTATAGAGAGATGCAGAATGGATGAGGAAGACAAGGGGACCTATTTACTGTATCCTCACTTAATGGGTTTCCCTCATGTTCTGCATCATGCTCCATGGTCTCGTCTGAATACACAAGAGGTTGGGTAATCACAGCAGTGAGTCACTGTGTAGCGTGTGGAGTCTGCTCTAAACGGGTTTGTAATCTGGTTGATGTGATAAGGCACAAGCCCAGGAAAAGGAAACGAGTCCTACCAGGCAGCGCCTGATGGGCGTCAGATGACTGGCATAGGCATTAGGGGTTTTAAAGGTTTAGAGGAGGGAGAAAGCACTGTGCGTTGGGAAGTTCAAAGAGGATTTTTCAAGAGAGGTGGGGACAGAGGGATGGGATGGGAAGGATTTGGAGAGGAAGGGAAGAGGAGAGAATTCTGGATTGGGGCAGAGAAGGGAAGGGTGGGACCCATAATGCATGTCCAGAGCCAACGTATTCTGAGCATAAAGGGTGTGTTGGAAAGGAGTAGAAGGTAAGTTCGGAAAAATGGGGAGGAATAAAATTGTGTAAGACCCTGAATACCAAATGAAATAGTTTATATTTATTCTGAATATTTTATTAGCGATGTTTGAGCAGGGCATGGCAGGGCCAGGGGCCTAGGGGGACCCACTGCAGTGGAGGAAGCCAGAGGCCAGACATGATCGGGAGGCCCTTACAGGTTGCTGATAAGATGGGGCAGGAGGCTTGAGGATGAGGAGACGGACTCAAGAATTTTAGAAAGAAAATGGGACCTCTGTCATTGAAGGTCACCCTTGCCTATTGATCGTGCACTTACGGGAAGAGACACAAGTTCAGGGAAGCAACTGACTGAAGCTCTTGCCTTTAGCTGCCTGCATCCTCCATGTCTCGCGTCAGCCAGGAAATGCAAATGCTACCACGTTAAATTTTGTACCTGGGTATTAAGAGCTTGAGCCTCAAGGTATATGTAGGAAGTCCAGTCTTTACAGCGCTCCACGCTTGACCAGTGAGGGAGCTTGCCTGAAAACTCTAGTCAACTTAGGCAGAAAAGGAGTTTATTGGAAACATATCTTGTTGCTCAGAAATGAATGGGAGGGGTGGGAAAACCAGCTGGAAAAATAATTCCACCAAGGTCACATCGTGGGTTGGGTTGCTACCACTGGACCTTACCACCCTTCCCAATCCACCCTTGACTCCAGGGCCACAGCCTTGAATAAATTCCTTCTAGAGGCAAATCCTCGGAAGGCTTTTGATTGTCTGAGCCTAGGTCATCTTCCCAATCCCTGGATTACGATGAATTATAAGAGGGAAACCAGCTCCGCTTTAACTTCTCTGGGATACGGGGCTGTGTCTCCCGATAGGACCCACTTACTAGGTGATATTCTGAATGAGAAAGGGGGTTCAGACACTGGGCTGCCAAGCCATGCTTCTTCCTCATATTTCCAAGTGTCCCAAGATGGGGGTGTACCCAGTGTTACTCTGGGTTATCTCTTGCCTCTCATAGCTGGTTGAGAAGGAGTGCACAGCTCTGGCTGATATAGTGACCCTGTGAGCTCACCCTTTATATTCAATGCATTACTGAGTTCTCCCTTCAGGATTTACTCCCACCAAGGTTCCCTTCTTTTATTCTGCATTAGCGTTTTATCCTATCTGCATTAGTCTGCTCTGGCTGCCATCACAAAATGCTACAGAGTGGGTGGTTTTAACAACAGAAATTAATTTTCTCGGGGCACCTGGGTGGCACAGCGGTTAAGCGTCTGCCTTCGGCTCAGGGCGTGATCCTGGCATTACGGGATCGAGCCCCACATCAGGCTCCTCCACTATGAGCCTGCTTCTTCCTCTCCCCCTCCCCCTGCTTGTGTTCCCTCTCTCGCTGGCTGCCTCTATCTCTGTCAAATAAATAAATAAAATCTTTAAAAAAAAAAAAGAAATTAATTTTCTCACAGTTCTGAATGCTAGACAGTCCAAGATCAAGGTGTTAGTAAGATAGGCTTCATTGTGAGACCTCTTCCCTGGGCCTGTAGGTGGCTGCCCCCTCTCTCAGTACTCATGACCTTTTCTTTTTACATGCGTGGAGAGAGGGAGAGAGAGAGAGGGAGAGAGAGAAGGGGGGGGGGAAGAGGGGTCTCTTCTATACCACTAATCGTACTGCATCAGGGCCCCACTCTTAAAAACCTTACTTGACCTTCATTACTTCCTTAGAGGCCCCATCTCCAAATACAGCCACCCTGGAGGTTAGGACTGCAATGTAAGAATTTTGGGGAGACACAAACACTTTCTCCATAACACCTTCTCTATTTCCATACCCCCAATCTAGAGGTTCTCAAGTTTCAGTTCTTTAGAATCACCTGGAGTTGTTAATACATATATTGAGGGGTCTCAGCCCCAGAGTTTCTGATTCAGTGAGGCTGGGGTTGGGCCGGAGAATTTGCATTTCTAACAAGTTGCCAGGTGATGCTGCTGCTGCTGATCCAGGGACCCCACTTTGAGAACCATTTCCCTGGTCTAAGCTGCTGTCATCACTTATCTGGATTATCATTGTGACTTCCTAACTAATCTACTTCCACTTTTGCCTCTATTCTCCTCACAGCAGCCAGAGTGAACTTTTAAAAATATAAATAAAATCATGTTATTCTCCTGTTTAAAACTCTTCAGTGGCTTCCAACCGCCCCTCAGGGTCTAGAGGCCCTGCGAGATCTAGCTCCTGCCAGCTCTGCAAATCTATCTTATGTCACAGTCAACGCCTCCAGCCACTCCACCTTTAGTTCTGTCTGGAACGTGTGCTCCCAAGCCTTGCACTTGAGTTCCTCTGGGATGCTCCCTCCAACCCCCCAAGGGGAGGCTGGCTGGCTCCGTATCCTCCTTGATGATTAAGCTCAGATGTTACCCCCTTCCTAGGACATCCTTGAACACCCTCTCTGAAGCGGCCTTCTTGGTTTCTATTTACTTCCTCACTCTCGGTTCTTTCCCTTCACTGTAGCTATCACAATCATTAATTATCCTGTTTATGTGTTATTCTATCTATTGTGGTCTCTCCTCCATTAAGACTGTAAGCACCTGGGGTGCAGGGCTCTTCTCTTCACAGCTCTAGCCCCAGGACTTTGCACAGTGTCTGGCATAGTAGGAAAAGCACTCGATAAATATTTGTGGAATGAATATATCTGTATACCTGAATTGGACAAGGTTCAAGTATTTTTCTTAAAAGTTCCACGTAGATCTGTGGACGTGAATAGATGCTTTGGAGAGGAAGATCCCGTGTCTCCAGCTGTCAGATTGATCTTGTTTGATTCAGTACAGCTAGGATTTCCCTTATACCTGTAGCACACGGGCTGATGAAGGCCAAGGTGGTTTTTGGCAAGCCTCATGCTTCATACCGGTTCCAACACCCCCAGCCTCTCTTCTCTGTCTTTCTGCTTGTGGGGGCTGCTCAGAGCCTCTCACTGCACCACCCACCAGGCTGATGTCTTCGCACCCTCCTGGTCGTGTCAGACCTTCTCCTCATTATCAAACATTACTTCCCTCTTGTCCCAGTATCTGAAGGCTCTGCTTTGCTAGTGTGTGATGATGGGTGGGCAAGTGGGGTAAACTAGTCAATTGCTTTAACTTCATTTGTGGTTAAGAGGTACCAGGGCCCCTTGGATAATAAAACACGTCTAAGCTGTATCTCAGGGAGCAGCAAACCATGGAATTCAGGTTTTTACGTGTCTACTTTGTTTTGGATTTTGTGTAAAGAATGAAAATAAATTGAAGTAAAAATATCATTGGAATACAGGATTATGGAAACATAAAAAGTGAAAGGAGATCCTGAAAAACAGGTTGCAAAGTGGCTTTGATATAGATCAGCTGAGAGTTTGACATGTCTCTTTATCAAAGGATATAGTTATGCAATAGGAAACATTACAGTAATGAAAAAATGATTTACAAATCTAAGTTTCATTCAGTAACATTCTTGGTTAAGATCAAAATGAGGAATGTTTTTTTCCATTCAGAAAAACAGAGTCACTTTGCCTGAGTCATGATTGCCCACTTTTTTCCATATGGTTGAGTACTATTTATTGGCTGAGGTTGACAATTTTCTAAAGACTCTGTGGTTGATGAGCTCTATTTATGGCAGCAATTGAGAAAAGTAAACTTAGGTAGTATTAGGAAGGAAATACTTGGCTTATTAAAAAATAGAAATCAACCACTGTAGCAAATACTTTGTAAGGCAAAAGGAGCTGAAACCATGAAAACTGCCTGGCTCTCCCAAGGCCTCTCTTCCCATCCACTAATCACAAAATCCCCGATCCTCCCTTTGTCTAGCTCATAGAGTTACCACCTCCTCCTGGTTTGAGAGTTCACACCCTATGGTAGGGCTTGGCATTGGTCCAAGCTTCTCTACCTCATGGCTATTGATTAGTCTCCCTAGAACAAAGTTTTGATAGTCCTCCCTTCTGATCAAGACTTGTCTCTGGGGACAGAAGGCAAATACCCACTCTCTAGTCTAGCATCATAATCCTACATCACATGTGGCTTGTTAACAATGGAGGTGAAACATACATAACAGACTTTGCCATTTTAATAATTTTTCAGTGTACAATTCAGTGGCATTAAGTATATTCACAATGCTATGCAACCACCACTGTTATCCATTTCTAGAACTTTTTCATCACCCCACACAGAAACTCCACCCATTAAATAACAGCTCCTCATCCCCTCTCCTTCAGGCCCTGGTAACCTCTATCATGCTTTCTTTCTCTACGAATTTGTTTATTTTAGGTGCCTCACATAAGTGGAATCATACGCTATTTGTCCTGTGTGTCTGGCTGATTTCACTTAGCATACTGTTTTTAAGGTTTATCCACGTTGTAGCATGTGTCAGAAGTTCCTTCCTTGTTAAGACTGAATAATATCCCATTGTATGTATATATCACGTTTGGTTTGTCCATTCATCCATTGATGGTCATTTGGGTTGCTCCTACTTTTTGCCTTTTGTGAATAATGCTGCCATAAACACCAATGTGCAAGTATGTGTTTGAGTTCCTGCTTCTATTCTTTGGGGTCTGTACTTAGAGGTATAGAATTGCTAGATCAGATGACAATTCTTAAACTTTTGGAGGAATCTATCACATGGTTTTGACATACCCACACCTTTTAGTCTCACTTTTCTTTTTCTTTATTTGGCGGCTCTTCTTTGCTTGGCACCAGCTCCAGCCTCCCAGACTCTTGGGAGAAAAAGGGCTGGCTCTCCAGCAAGCTCAAGCAAAACTCCTTGAGTTTCACTCTCTCCAACTGGGTCATGGTCCCTTTCTTAAACCATCACTTCTGACAAAGCTGCTCAAGATGCTTTGACTAACAATGCCTAGGTCACGGTTCACCTAGTAAACCCCAGCAAAATCACCCCCGAGGGCAGGTAGGTGGGATGGGCCCACACATAAAAACTGGAGACATACCAAAAGTAGGGTGAATGGATGCTGGGAAGCTAAAACCTCCCAGTGCCTTACATAAAGGAGGTGCTCCATAAATCTTTGACGGGTGGAGTTAAATTAGTGTTCTCTTTAGTGGTCAAAGAATGTGCGAGATGAAAGAAACATTGTCTTTGCATTTTCTTGCAAATGACAGCTGAAAAGGGGGAGGAAGCTGACTTTGTGGAGCACCTACTATGTACCAGGTACTGGGCTAGGAGATTTATATAGGTTGTCATTTGATTTAACCCAACAAAAATTTGTATACAGGTGTCATTATGCCCATTTCACAGGTAAGGAAACTAGGAGTAAAAAGGTTAAGTAATCTTTGGGGGTTGTGCAGAGCTGAAATTCCAGCCCAGGTCGGCCCCACCCAGAGGCCTGTGTCCTTTTCCAGTGGTTGCTGGCCCTATGTTTCTGGATGGCTATTTATCTCTCTTCAAAGATTAAGGGGGATGGAAATTCTATAATCTGTCCCTGAAGACTGGCCATGTTGTGTAAATCTGGGGTTTAAGAAACTCCCTGATCTCTCCATTGTTTTAAGTAGACTGCATTTCACCCTTTCTGTCTTCTATAGATAGTGGAAAACGACTGATCGGTCTCTTAAAAAAAAAATAAATCTTCATTGTTTGATGGTAGTAATTAAGCAGCCACTGAATCTTTTCTTATTTTATGTTAAACGGTTCAATCCTTTTAACCTTTCCTTGGAGAACCTATTCTCTGACCCCTTGACAGAGGACACATTTTGCCTTAAGCTCTGGACCTGACTTTTCAGCGGGAACCTGACTTGAGGCAGCAATCAGACCACAGTTTCCCTGACCTCCAAAAGAAAATGGACTCAGCTGTGTAGACTATCTGCTTTCCCTCAGTGGGACCTCTGGGCTCCTGCCAAACCCTCTCTACTGCTCTGATCCCCTACAAACACACATACACAACAGTAACATATACAAACAACAGCACACTCATACAACACACATACAGACGACAGCACATACTCCCAACAACATACACACAAACAACACCCACCCACACCACACACACACACACACACACAGAGCCTGACATGTGCCCCAGGCCTGTGGGGAAGCCAAGGTTTTTTTTCTCAGCGACAGTCACTGGACTCATCTTCTCTGAAGTCCTGACTCAAGGGAGATGCCCGGGCCTCTGACCACAGCAGATTCACGCCATTCTTGCTTTGAATCCCTGGCAATCTAATCATTTTATTTCTTCAGGCCCACAGTAGACAAAAGAAGAGTGTGATTTGCTGTTTTTGAATTTCAAGAAATGAAACAGAAGCGAGAGCTAGTTTCTTGATAACTTTGTCTCCCCATGCTCTGGACTGTGAAATGATGCCATTTCTGTTTTAATTGGCCTGTGACCTGTAGGCCCCAGTGTAGGCTCTTCTGGCTTTCTTTGAACATATCAAAGAAAAATTTAAAAAGAAGGGAAAGAAAAAAGAGAAAACTCTGGATACTGGGTGGTGGGTGATTTTGTGTGTGTGTGTGCTTTTCTGTGGTTGCCAGAATTTCTGTCATGAACATGAATTCACTTGGAAATTAGGGAAAATATCAATAAATGTTAAAATTAACCCTAAGCAGTTAAAAGAATAAAATCATGGCCAAATCTTTATCAAGCAGATGCAAATCAAATGAAAACATGAATGGCAGTAATAAAGTAACAAAGTAGCATTTATCATAAAGCAGCTTCAGGATAAACAATCCATTTTGGCATTTTTATGTTGATATAAGATACAAGGCTGAATGAAAATATCACAGCGATAAAAGCATAGCATTAAATAGAAAGAATAAAAATTGACAGAAGGAGAAATTGACAGAAAAACAATTGTCTTTGGGAGACCTAAATTTTGACAATCAAAAAAGAGAAAAGAAGGATGCTGAAGTTTGAAATACTATAATTATTAAAAAATTTAAAATAAAAAACAAATTATTTTCCCCCTAACAACAAAGAATAAACCTTTTTAAAAGCTATTACTTGAAATCCCGAGCAAATCAAGTAATATATAGGCCACAAAGAAAACTTTTATCTAAAATACAACAAAATTAGAAAAAAATTACCCAAGTTTAAATAAGAATAAATGAATTTAAACTCTCAATTACTTAGAAATTTTAAAAACTCTTTAGAATTTCATAAAAAAAATCAAAACCATAATTGCAAACTATTTAGAAAGTAATGAAAATCAGAATGTTATATACAAGTGTTCATGGAATGTGTACAAAGGAATATGCTGAAGGCCTTAACCATTGTCATTAGTAAACCAAAAATAATGAAAATAAACTAAGCATATGACTAAAAAATGAGGAAAGTCCAACTCGATGAATAAAATCCAAACAAGCAGAAATAGATAAGAAAGATGACAGCAGTCTGCAAATTAGAAGATAAAGCATAATGGATTGATACAAGTGCTTTAAATCTTTCTAAAGGCTAACCAAGTGGAAATACTTTTCATTATTCAAATCCAGGAACAGAGAAAATACAAACAAATAATATTAGAAATGGAAAAATGATATGAACATATTACAAAGAAGATTTAAATGGAGTAAGATAATATTGTATGTTGATACATGTGAGAATAGTGATAAATGGATGATTTTCTGGGGGAAATTGCTAAAATTGACTAAATAAATTATACATATGAAAAAATCAATAACCTTGAGAAGGAATTGACAAAGTTATCAAGAAGCTCCTTTCAAGAACTCTCTAGGTCCAGACGGCTTACCAAAGAATTCCTTAGAAGTTTCTGAAAACATGATTTCTGTGGTTTGTCAACCATTCAGGAACATAAGTAAAATTTGAGATGTATCAGACTTTGTTTATTTATTCATCACTTGACAGACATTTAAAAAAAACTGGAGGACCCAGCAATTTCACTCCTAGAATCTGCCAAGAGACATGAGCCACATATCCACACAAAGGCTTGTATGCAAATGTTCATAGTAGCATTATTCAAAATAGCCCCAACTGTCCTCCAACTGTTGAAAAGATAAACAAATGTGATACATCCACACTACAGAATTCATCAATAAAAATGAAGTAAATAGTAAATAAAAACGAATTAAATATATGCTATTATAACAGGCTAAAATGTGGATAAAACTCAAAAACAGTATGGTAAGTGAAGAGTTGGACACAAAATACTACATATAATTCCATTTCTATGGAATGTCAGGAAAAGACAAATCTCTAGAGACAGAAAGCATATCAGTGGTTGCCTAAGGACTGGAGGAGAGCAGGAACTGACTACAAATGGGCTTCAAGGAATTTGGGGGGATTATGGGGACTGTTCTAAAATTGGAAAGTATCCTAAAATTGTTTTAAAATTGGTCATAGTTATTCAACTCTACAAATTTAGTAAGAATCTCTGAAATGTGCTCTTACGATGAGATTTTATGGTATGTAAATTATACTTCAATAAAGCTGTTAAAAATATGTAGTTATCTAACAAGTACAAATTAATATCAATAAGATGCCATTAACAGATGTAAACATCTATCCAACTGGTAAGATTAGGGGCGCCTGGGTAGCGCAGTCGTTGGGCGTCTGCCTTCGGCTCAGGGCGTGATCCCGGCGTTCCAGGATCGAGTCCCACATCGGGCTCCTCCGCTGGGAGCCTGCTTCTTCCTCTCCCACTCCCTTGCTGTGTTCCCTCTCTCGCTGGCTTTATCTCTGTCACGTAAATAAAATAAAAAATCTTTAAAAAAAAAAAAGATTAAAAAAAATTAGTGTAGCAAAGTTTCAGTTCAAAGGATACTGTTATACATAACAATCAGAATATAATTAATACGATGCTTTTAGAAAACAAATTGAAGACAACCTATGGAATGGGAGAAGATATTTGCAAATGACATATCTGATAAATGGTTAGTATCCAAAATATATAAAGAACTTAAAAAACTCAACACCCAAAAAACAAATAATCCAATTAAAAATGGACAGAAAAGAACAGACATGTCTCCAAAGAAGACTTACAGATGGCCAACAGACACATGACAAGATGCTCAACGTCACTGATCATGAGGGAAATACAAATCAAAACTACAGTGAGATATCACCTCACACCTGTCAGAATGGCTAAAATCAACAACACAAGAAACAACAAGTATTGGTGAGGATGTGGAGAAAAAGGAACCCTTGTGCACTATTGGTGGGAATGCACACTGGTGCAGCCACTGTGGAAGACAGTGTGGAGGTGACTCAAAAAGTTAAAAATAGAACTACCCTATGATCCAGCAATCACACTACTGGATATTTACCCAAAGAATACAAAAATACTAATTAGAAGGGATACGTGCACCCCAATGTTTATGGCAGCAGTATTAACAATAGCCAAATTATGGAAACGGCCCAAGTGTCCATTGACTGATGAACGGATAAAGAAGATGTGGTGTATATAGACAATGGAATATTACTCAGCTGTTTAAAAGGATGAGGTCTTTCCATTTGCAATGACATGGATGGAGCTAGACAGTATAATGCTGAGTGAAATAAGTCAGTAAGAGAAAGACAAATACCATATGCTTTCACTCATGTGGAATTTGAGAAACAAAAGAAACAGGCAGAGGGGAAAAATGAGAGAGAGACAAACCAAGAAACAGACTCTTAACTATAGAGAACAAACTGATGGTACCAGAGGGGAGGGCTGGAGGGATGGGTGAAATAGGTGATGGGGATTAAGGAGGGCACTTGTGATGAGCACAGGGGGGTGTGGAATTGTTGAATCACTACCTAGTACTCCTGAAACTAATAGTACACTGTATGTTAGCTAATTAGAATTAAAATTAAAACTTAAAAAAAAATTTTTTTTAAAAGAAAGTAAACTGAAAACAGATACTATGAATTTTCAAAATGTTAATAGGCTTTGAATTATTAGTTTCATTTGAGGAATTTATCTTTCCGAAAATAAAAGTGTGCTATAAAGTGATGGGCGTTACACGCTTTTTTATGGTAACTACAAATTAAACTTGGTGTCTGACGTTAGGGAAAGGGGCCCATAAATCATAGTACACCAAACAATGCAATTTGTGTGGTTGATAAAAATCATGTTTTCAAAGACTACTTAAGGAATAGAAGAATATTGAAGAAATGTCAAGTGGAAAAGAAAAGTAGGGCATAAACTCTCTGTATATGTTAATCCTAAATGAAAAAAGAAGCGTCTATTTATGATTGGTAGGGTCTAGGCTAAATGTTCACACTTATTATCTGGGTGATATAATTATGGATGATGTAATTTTCTGCCCAATACTTTTTTTGTTTTACATTTTGTTTATTTACTTGAGAGAGAGAGAGAGCACAAGTGGTGGGGAGAGGCAGAGGGAGAAGCAGACTCCCCGCTAAGCAAGGAGCCAGATGTGGGGCTTGATCCCACAACCCTGGGATCATGACCTGAGCCAAAGGCAGACACTCAACTGACTGAGCCACACAGGTGCCCCCTTTTTGCTTTGTTTTATCTAAATTCTTGACAATAAACATTTATCGCTTTATCATTTGCAAATCAGAACTTTTACTGGAAAACTGTAAATGTTATAAAAATAACAAAGGTGAATGGAAATTAATTACATTTCTCTCCATCTGCGTCAAATCCAGCTGTCAAGTAGGAAGTAAGGTCTATATAATAATCCTAACTAGTTGAGCTTCCGTTAAGCAAGGCAATTAATCGTGAGCCCTCCCTCACTTTGTCTTCTTCCCCTTTCAGTGGAGGCATGGGAGCAAGTGAGTCAACTTGGTGTGTGGGTATGGGGGATGCATTTTGGGCAATGGTGGATTTTTAGGACTGAGAAGCACTTTCCCACCTTTTGACAACCTATTCGCCCCACCCCAGTGGTCTAAAGTTTGGCTTCCTGTCTTCAGTGGCACTGTCCCATTGTAAAGAACCAGAAGATCTATGTTTCAAAACACCGCATATATGGAAGACACATTCCGCCAACCAATACCCATGCATGGTGGCTTCTAGGTCCACGAGTATCCAGAAGCCCTGGGCTCGGTATTAAAAATCTTCCTTCTGGATTCTTTTTTACTTTGAAGATTCAGTCTTTGGTCTAAGTAACTTGGGTGTGATGTGGGTAGGGGACGTGGATTAGAATCAGAGGGGCAAACAGCACCAACACAAGAAGAGAAATTAGGAGACAACACCTAACTGAGGGAAGTCCAACGGGAAGCAGCCTCCGAATTAATGAGTGGGATGTGCCAAGCCTTCCCTCTCTGAAGTCACATTATGAGCCGCTCCACAAACATTTCCAACCTAACTTTTAAAATAATTAAACAAATGAAAAAGAAACCAGATTCTCGTATAAAAGCTCCTAGGGCTTTGGTCTTTATTACTAATAAACTTGCACCAGCCACCCCCCACCCCCACCCAGCCTTGACAAGTGTGGGAGAAGCCGGCTGGTAACAAGATTGTACCGCCCTGATGAGTGTGCTCATTAGGGAAGCCACTCGGTTTGAAGGCCCACCCTGGCCAATCTGATTGCGAATTTTATTGAAATAATTTTATAAACAAGTCTTCAGACAAGGTTTCGTCCTGATGAATCCTCCGAGCTCATTACCACCCTCGGGAAGAAATTTGAAGAGATAAAAATAAAAGTCTAGGATTAAAACAGCACTTTCACCTTAGGCAAAACAGTCTCCCTGCACTTGGGATTTCTCCATCTGTAAAACAAGGATAATGATATTTCCCTCTCCAGCTCATCAGAAGAGCTCATGCTAAGTTCTGGGGAGCGTCTTGGTTGGGAAAGAAGGTAACCCATAAACCTGATTATTTTTAATAGCACGAAGAACATAATGGTGATCAATAGATGTCTGATCTCTCTCAAGACAGGGTAAAAACAATATAAAGGGAGGCATACATATGGTGCGAGAAATCGGCTAAATATCTTGGAAATTCACCTGGCTTGAATTAGAAAGCTGTTCTCCTTCCAATATTGTCTTTGATATTAACGAGTTTTCAGCCCAGTGACATTTCACCGTAAGACCATTAAATGTGTTTGTTGCGGCTGCTACTGCAGGAACACAGTGACCTGAGTGAGAGGCGTGTGTGGGAAAAGCAGTCGGGCGGCCACCATATATTCCCAGGCGGTGGGAACCATTTCAAAGCAGCTTAGCTCTGCCACCCCTCAGCAATTGTGTTGGTCAAAAGGCAGATGACTTTAAAATCCCGATTGACCCCCAAGCTGCACGAGCTCAACCGAGAGGGATGTGCCTGAATTTTAACACAATGCCAGCGAGCCAAACTCAAGAGTCTGCACAGAAGCATCACGTTGAAAACGTGTGAAAGAGCTGGATGCGGCTCAAGGATGATCGACGTATCCCTTCCAGACATAAGTGACAGCATCTTCTGCTTCTACCTGGCTTCTTATTTTTGCATCAAACATACACAGTAAGTGAAGAAATGTAATTCAATAGCAGAGTTTCGGGTTCCTGAGATTAGATGAGAGGGATCCTTAGCACCGAGGCACAAAGACTAGAGAAAAAAAGGCAGAGACTAAAGGAGCAGTAAAAGGCAAACTTCAGTCGGAAAATCTTGTGCCTCTGAGTGGCTGATCCGAGCTTCACAGAGTCGCCCGGAGCACGTGTTATGCTGGGTTCAGCCACTCCATGGACGATCAGATATTTCACATAAATAATTAAAAAGGTGCTGTCTGCCAGGGCTGGGTTCACGCGGACTAAAGGGGAGCATGGGTCACCTGTGTTCCTGCGGGAAGACTTGAGAGTGTGGCTCTAGTGAGGCATTGAAACATGACCATGGTCTAGGGAAGGATTTAAGGACGGGATCCACCTCGAAGGCTCCGTGTCCACCGCACCACCGTTCCTCGGGCCCACCCGTCTGGCTCAGGGTCTTTCGTGTGCTCCTTTTATTCTCCTTTTTCAATTCACGGCGCCACGTGGACATACTAAGGGGACTGAATCTTGCCTTCGAGAACGCGGAGTGCCTAGCTGGGTCCTACGCTGCGGCCTCTCCTTGGACACGGGCAGGCCGGGGGTGTTTAAGATAACAGCATTGCAGAGTGCAAACGGCCCCCACAGTGGAGCCAGAGGAACCTATGAGATCATTTGGAAAAGCTTGTGAATTCACTGCCATTTGCCTACTTGGCTTTGGATGAAAAGCAAATCTTAAAGCTGCTCAAAATGTGTCTGATTCATCTGTAACTGAGAATGAGACCAATCAGGGATAAGAAGTGAGTAAAATCCTTGTGATCACAGAGCCAAGAGAGCCTATTTTAAAGCACTTAATGTATTTTTTTTCTTAAAGATATATACACCAACTGTAATTAAGCTCTCCCTTTCCTTATGATCTTGGCAAGATGTTAAAAAAGAGATAGAGGGAGGGAGTCGACTTGCCAAGTGGATTTTTCTAAGCGTTCTCAGCCCTAATTAAAAGTCCTTTGTGCAAGGCCAACCAGCAATCAGATTCCTAATTAGAGTTGAGCAAACTGCCTTGGTGAACTGCGGCTTTCTCTGAACCCAGGAATCTGGGGAGAAAGTCTGTCCGTCTTAATGGGGCCATTTTCTGAAGCACATACACACCCAAGTCCCGAAACGCAGATACGTGAAGGCAGTGGCACAACCCTATTCCCATCGGGTCAATTCCTTTTTTGCCTCCAGGTAGCTCAGTGGAATCCTGTGTGTGGTGTTGTTAGCTTCTCTTTCGTTTGTCGGTTATAGTGTTACGAGGAATCGTGCCTTTTTAAAAGCCTGTTTTCAGGATCTGGAATTAGGTGACTCGAGATTTAAGTATATTGAATGCTGGTATTTCATGGTTTATATCCAAATAAAGGAGACATTTCTGCCCTTCACTGGATTTCCCCTGGAATCTTGGTTATCATAATAGCAAATACGCACAGTGCTTACTACGTGCATAACAGGTAAGCTCTAAGAGCCCTGCACATACTAACTTACTTTAACCCTGCGAAAGCCCCATGAAGCGGGTTCTGTTGTTTTCCTTCCCCTCAGGGAGGAAACTGAGGCACAGGGCAGTAAAGAAACTGGCCCAAAGTCACTTTAGTAAGTGATGGGGCTAGGGTTGGTCTGCTGTCAGTCAGGTTCTAGAGTCTGCTTGTCCCCACCACCCTGGAGCTCTAGCACTGCCTGCAAGCTGGCCGCAAGCAGGGGAGGACCCCGACTGGCCAGGCGCCATGGGTCAGAGCACCGCACAGCGACTCGAATGTGGTTCAGACTCCCATGTGCCCCCGGCCTGCTTCCTGATTCCTACACGGGGTTTTCCAAGAACCGCATTTCGAATTGAGACCTTCTGAAATGTAGGCCTTGAATAAAGAGATTATACTGGGATGTCAAAATAAAGAAGGTGGCTATTCTCCGTTCCCAGAACCGTGGTGAGAGCAGCAACAATGGTATCCTTGTCTCTCTCGGTTAGAAACAAAGCACCCGCAGCCACAGCACCTGCGGGGGATGCCACAAAAAGTATGCACACCCTGGCCTTAGCTCATCTCCTACTTAACTCTCTGTGTCTTGATTTTTCCAGAAATGTGTACATCCTGAAACAGGGAGGACTTTCTGATAATTGTGTAATTTTCTTTTCCTCATGTTTTCATTTGGGTCACATTCATGCACACTCAGAGGTAAAGGGTCGTTGAGGGCTTTCTTCAAATTACTGTTTGATATTCTTAAAAGGAGATATATTTTACCTAGAGAATTAAGTTAAAAATACACAATGTAAATAAGAGCGGGTCAAACTCTTTAAATGCTATACGGCAGAATTACCTGCGTTGAAAAAGAAATACTTTCGTGTATTTCAGGGAGGTGGCTGTTTACAAGGTGTCATGGGGGGGAGGCCCAGGACGATGACAGGATGTCAGCTTGGGAAGAGCAGAAGAGGAAGGCTTAAGTCAAAGACACCAACAGACATGGGAAGAGGGGAAGGAAAGAAAAGTTGGACTAGAGAGAGAATTGAGGGAAGGGTAAGAGGCACCAGTGAAAGGCTTGCGGTTTTTGTTTGTTTGTTTTGTTTTTGTTTGTTTTCCAGAGCCACAGGAACATTCCATAGCTCTCAATAGAGTTTGCAGATGACTACGGTTTATAGTATCAACTGCACTGTCCTGTAGAATGCCTTTTGGGTAGCAGGCTCCGAATAAATGTCCGTTGATTGAATGCATTTCCCATACGATAGCAAGTAACATGTTTGAACATTTAAATTCTGGGGAAAAAAAAAGAAAGAAAGAAAAGCTGATAGGATAGGGAGTCCAAGAACTGAATCACCGACCCTGCAAGACCTCCCAGAGGAAAAAATTAAGAGGAAAATAAAATGTTTGAGAATGACGAACAAATTTCCTTCTGAAATGTTAAGGAAAAAGACGTGGTCAAGCATTTTAGGACTCCTCTATCTGCAGCTACCTTCCCCAAGTTGAGGTGTTTCTCCTTCCTGAAAGTCACTGAGACTTCTCAGGGTTTTGACGTATCTGCCACAACCACACCAGCACATCGGTAAACAGTTACCATTCAAGTGAGTGTTGATATGTGTAATTTATAGGACCCTCAGGCAATATGCAAAGATATATAAATTCAGATGATCTAAGTTACAGAAAAATGTAGTTAGCTGATTAAATTAAGAAGTAGTGTTCATAACCAGAGACTGATGAGATTTTAAGATTAGTTTGTGCTGATGTTTATTCATTTCCTGTTCAAACATTCTTCAAAGCTGTGATCAGACACCAATCCAATCTGGAAGATACCTTTTTTTTTTTTTTAAAGATTTTATTTATTTATTCGACAGAGATAGAGACAGCCAGCGAGAGAGGGAACACAAGCAGGGGGAGTGGGAGAGGAAGAAGCAGGCTCATAGCGGAGGAGCCTGACGTGGGGCTCGATCCCATAACGCTGGAATCACGCCCTGAGCTGAAGGCAGACGCTCAACCGCTGTGCCACCCAGGCGCCCCTCAATCTGGAAGATACCTTGTTACATTTCTCTTCCATCCTGGCTTGTCTTAAGTGCCAATTACACATGTCAGGCATTTTGCTGGTTTTTGCATTCCTTTGCTCATTGACATCTAGAGCTGACTTCTCCTAGTTAGTACATAAAGTGATTTGTTCTTGTGTGTGTTTGTCAAACTTGGTTCTATAACTGCCAGATGTCTTTTGAAGTGGCATCGTGGCACCGCCCCTCTTTTGGGAGGACACTGAGGTGTGGAGCAGGTCTGTTTTGTTCCCTAGATATCAGGATGGATGTAATGTACATATTCTCCAACCAAATCCTAGACTCTCGTGCAGTAGGAATGAAAGGAGGCAAACCATGATCAATGGCTAAATATTTGGTGTGGACCAAAAATGCTAACTTCGCCAAACTAAGGGTAAGTGGAGCTCTCCCAAAAATATCTTTTGAGAGCATAGAGTTGAAACTGCTGTGGGAGCAAAGAGCCTGGACAGGCAGGATTATAATATGGAATCCTTGGACTCCTTTGGGTTTTGCTTGTCTGCTTATAGGCGTCCTGGGAAGGCCTGGGAACAAACGTGAATGGCTTTACTCACGACATTAATAAGGACTTGCTGTGTCCATGCACTGACCAGGCTGCTAACTGCTTGGCGTGGATTATCTCCTTCAGTCTTCAACAGTCATCTTATGGGCAAGATTCCGGCGGTAGCCTTGTTTCACTGATAAGGAAGGTGAGCCTTAGAAATCTTAAGAAACTTGCCTAAGGTCAAACAGCACATAAGTGTGATACAGCTCCTGAAGGAGGGATTTGCAGAACACTTTATGATTTATTAACTTTCTTTCACTGGCATCATTTAATTTTACTCCTACCTATCCTATGGGGATGGGTGGCATTGTCCTTATTTTGCACATGAGAGAACAAAAAGTCAGAAAAGCTTTGTGGCTCACTTTGCTGTCCTCAGCAAAGAGAAGTCTAACGGTAAGTTAACTAGAGAATTCTTTAGGGCAAGTGGCTGAGCTACCTGTCCTCTCTCCAGCCTTAACAGGATGGAGAACAAAGAGTGCTGAGCCAAGGGTCTCCGGCTCTGCCAAGTTCCATATGACCTGGGGGCTTCTGTTTCCTCAATGATAATATGTCGGGTTCTCAAGGTTGTTTTAAGGATGAAGTGGGGTTTTTGAGAATTGTGTATTGCATGCAAATGTAAGTTATGAATAATACTATTATACAGCCTCTCTTCAGCTAGTTCTGGAAGCACCCCCAGCCAGTGCACACACTTAAGATGTGTTTTTCTCTCTTCTGCATTTGGAGCAGTTATGGAATAGGGCAGCGTAGTTGAAATGAAGTTTTAAGACTTTTCTTCCATTGTTTTTATCGAGGTATAATTGACCTACGACCTTACATTAGTTTCGGGTGTACAGCACAATGATTTGATATTTGTATATATTGTGAGGTGACCACCACAGTAAGTCTAGTTCACATCCATCACCGCACATAGTTACAGACTTTTTTTTGTGATGAGAAACTTTAAAGACTTACTCTCTAAGCAACTTTCAAATATGCAGGACACTATTAATAACTATAGTTATCATGCTGTACATTACATTACCATGACTTTTTTATCTTATAACTGGAAGTTTGTATCATTTGACCCCCTTCAGTGATTTCACCTAACCCCCACCTCTGCTTCTGGCAACCACCAATCTGTCCTCTGTATCTATGAGCTTTTTTTTTTTTAAGCTTCCATATATAAGTGAGATCATATGATATTTGTCTTCCACTGTCTGACTTATTTCAATCAGCATAATGCCTCAGGACCCATTCTTGTTGTTTCAAATGGCAAGATTTCATTCTTTTTTATGGCTGAATAATATTCCATTGTATATATGTACCATATTTTCTTCATCCATTCATCCATCAGTGGGCACTAAGATTGTTTCCATGTCTTGGCTGTTGTAAATAATGCTGCAATAAACATGGGGGTGTTTATATCTTTTCAAGTTAGTGTTTTCATTTTCCTTGGATACTCAGAAGTATAATTGCTGGATCATATAGTATTTCTATTTGTAATTTGTTGAGGAATCTCCATACTGTTTTGCATAGTGGCTGTACCAGTTTACATTCCCACCAATAGTGCACAAGTGTTCCCTTTTTTCCACATCCTTGTCAGCATTTGTTATTTCTTATCTTTTTGATAATAGCCATTCTACCAGGTGCGAGGTTGCATTTCCCTGATGATTAATGATTTTGAGCGTCTTTTCATGTATCTGTTGGCTATTTGTATGTCCTCTTTGGAAAAAATGTCTACTCAGATCCTCTGCCCATTTTTTAATTGGATCGTTTGGTTTTTTTTTTTTTTTTTTTTTTTTTGCTATTGAGTTATATGATTTCTTTATATATTTTGGATATTAACCCCTTATCAGATATATGACTTGCACATGTTTTCTGCGTTCAGTATGTTGGCTTATCATTTTGTTGATGGCTTTATTTCTCCAATTTCTCTTCCATGGTGTTGGTACCCACTCACGGAAGAACAAAAATGAGATAAGTGATTGAAAACAGAAGAAAGAAAAGGAACTTAAGAAGGGCTGGCTAGATACTAAAAAAAAAAAAGTTCTTACAAGAAAATGTTACAAATATTCAAAATGTTTCAATCTACCAGCACTGGAGAAAAAAAAAATATTTCCCCGTTAAAGAACAAAACATCTTGTGGTTAAAGCATAGCGATAGGAAGACTATCTTTAGGGCACACTTTTTAAAAAATCATGCAAAAAGAAGCTCACAGGTTTATGTGCTTTCATCTTTATTGATAGAAGTAACTATTTGGTGGTAGTTTTATTACATTCTTCCTGAAGAATAAATGCCCAGAATGTTCGGTAAATTCAGTAAATTCAACATGTCCAGTGAGGCAGGTTTAGTCTTTGTGAGTCCAGCTGCTGTGGAATGGGTGGGGGTTGGGACCTCGGCTCCACTGTCCTTCCTGGAACATCATTTTGCTGCTTTCCTTTTGTTTCCCCCCTGGATTCTTTAAAAAAAAGAAGGCTTCTGGTTTGGGGAGCAAATGGTTTTAAAATTCCTATTTACTGCTTTTTTCGGCAGTAATAATGCCACATCCAGCTTAGCTCCGTGTATGAGAAAGCTTAATAAAAGTTAACATTTTGGTTCTTGTTGACCAGCCTGTTCACACGCTGCTGAGTAAGCAAGATTCATCCTTTCTAGGGATTCATAGTGAATCCTCAACCCTACCCTTAAGAAAGCATTAAAGAAGTTCCGGAGAGAGGAGCAAAACAAAATGCACAACCAGAGACACTGTGCGCTGTAAGCAGCAGGCATGTACTGGTCAAGGAGTTAGATTACTCAAGGTGGTGACTCATTCCGCAACTATGTAGTGTTTGCGGTTGAAGAGAAACCTTTGCCAGAGAATGACTAAAATCTATTGGCAGCGTCTTTAAAGAAATCATGACTGGGCCTAAACCAGTGAATACGCAAGTGTGCTTTTTTTTCTTCGTCTTTTACTTATTCAAGACTGAGAGTAAGAAAACACCATCCCGGTTGACGTCTACTGTTACAGCACGGTCTCCGGGGCATTCCCAAAAACACTCTCAACAGGGCCGAGTCCAGACACATGTCTGTCTGGGCGTGGTCGTGTAATAGTGTGTGTGTGTGTGTGTGTGTGTGTGTGTGTGTGTGTGTGTGTGTGTGTAGCTAGTAGAATGAACAAATCAGACTTACACAAATTGTTAGAGGTATTTATTTGATCTTGGTAATTTAAAGAAAAGCCTAGGGGAGAAAATTCCCAAATTTGGTTGTTTTAGTTTTCTAGGGCTGACAGAACAAAGTACTACAAATGGAGTGGCTTAAACAACAGACAATTTATTGTCCCACAGTTCTGGAGGCTAGAAGTCCAAGATCAAGGTGTTGGCAGGGTTGGTTCTTTCTGAGGGCTGAGAGGGACGATCTGTTCCGTTCCTCTCCCCTAGTGTCTGGTGTCTGCTGCAAACTGTGGTGTTCCTTGGCTTGTAGAAGCATCACCCTGATCCCTGACTTCACCTTTACATGGCTTTTCTCTGTGTGTATCCATCTCCAAATTTCCCTTTTTAATAAAGACACCAGTCGTATTAGATTAGGGCCCCACCCTGCTCTGGTATGACTTCATCTCAGCTAATTACATCTACAATGACCCTATTCCAAATAAGATAACATTCCGAGGTACTGGGGGTTAGGACTCCGACATTGAAATTTGGGAGAGGGGGACAGATTTCAACCCATAACAGTTACCTATCTATCAGCCAGAGATAATTTATTAAAAAAAAATAATGGATTCATTTAAAATTCTTTGGTAGTCGATCTTAGTCTCCGTTAAATCTAGAAGAAAAGTTGAGCATCTTAAAAAAGTTTGAATACATTTCACATAAATAAGGAATAATTATTTAAAATGAGAGAGATTCTTTAACCCAAAACAGAATGTTTCAGCTAAACAAATATTTTTTGAATCATCTGGGCACAATGCCATGTAAATACATTTGCATTTATGAATCCAAGTTCCACACAAACGTCCCCCCATTAACAATAGGGCAAAATATGAAATTTTAATTTAACAAAATTGTAGTAGAAGACAAAGTTGGTACCTAAAACTTTAAGACTTTAGTTTTGAGGTTGCCAAGAATCTTTTTTTTTTTTCACAACAATCCTTGAAAAGGGGACATGCACCTGTGTGAGCACATCCATGTACACCCACATTGCTTTGAGTGTGGTGTGCTTCTTTAAGTTAGTGCTATTTCCAACACTTAGAAGACCAGCATGTAAATGAGGGTGAACATAGACAGTCAAGGGAGAGAGGGACACTTGTGTCACTATAGTTAAAGAGCAATATGAGCAGAAACATAGATCCAAGAATAAATGGAGTTCTGGGTGAGTTCTAGGTCCTAGGAAGGTGTCAGGCTTCCAGAGGAAGGCAGTTTATCTCTGCATAAAAGAAGAGCATATTGGGGGTGCCTCAGTGGTGCAGTCAGTTAAGTGTCTGACTCCTGATTTCGGCTCAAGTCGTGATCTCAAGGTTGTGACATCGAGCCCCACATCGGGCTCTGCACTCAGCATGGGATCTGTTTAGTTTCTCTCTCTCTCTCCCTCTGCCCCTCCCCACCTCTCTCTCAAATAAATAAATACATCTTTAAAAAAGAGAGAGAGAGAGAAGAGCATACTGGCTGTGAAAATACTTGACCAGCCAATGTAATGACCCATCCTTTCATTAGGGATTCATTTCTGTCCATCCCTGAGCGCTACACAACCACATGGGAAATAACAGCCTGTCTCCTGGTTGGATTAGATGCTTAGTAAGGGAGATCCTGCATTCTTGGGACAGCCGGTGGGTGAAGTCACTGGGGAGGTGAGTTTAAGCACTAAAGTTGAGGTTCTAACCTTTCTTTGTGGAAGCTTCTCTTGCTGGGGCCTGATCCCAAACAATCTACCATAGCTAAAGACCACGATTGTGTCTCCATTCCTTACATGAACATGAATTGTGAGCAAATTCACTCATGAGGATCTTGGCTACCCTTTTATTGTCAGTTGTAATAGTTTGTCACTTTAAGGTCTTCTTAGCTCATTATAGTGCTAAGGATAGCAAATTCACACAAGTACAGCCAGATACGCTTTTCCCAAGAAAGCTAGAGATTTAGAATCATAAAATTTTATAACAGAAGGTGACCTTGGAAATCATCTAATACAACCCCTCATTCTACAGATAAGGAAATTAAGTTTTGTAGAGATTAAGTCACTTGTCAAAGGTCAGCAACCAGGAAGTGGCAGAACCAGGGCTGAAACCCATTTCCTGACCCTCCTTTCTCTACTGAAAGTGCCATATACGATAATTCCAGAACTAGGTTATAAACTAACAAAGAATTATTCTACCACAGGCACTTCAGGTAGAATCCTGTCCAATGAAGCAGCTATGATTCCTTCTCTGTGGGCACTGGTCTCTGGTATATTTATTCCAAGCAGATGCTAATGATTTCTTTAATTTGTGGTCAATTCTAAGTTTTCAAAGAAATGAAAGAGCTGCCCAATGGACATAAAAGAAGCAAATGTGGATGATTTATGATAAAGAAAAAGAAAGGTAGATCCTTGGGTCTGTCTCAGCCTTTCTGCTCTCCAGGCTGTGGTCCTCAAACAAAGAACATTATCAGATATTTATGTGATATGAACAGTTACTGATATCAACAAGCCACATACCCCATACTCCATTAAGATGTAGTTCACCAGTAGAAAAAATACGGAACTTATTTTAGATTTCTACCACCCACCCAAAAGTAGTTTCATGTTTTGTATATGAGCAGTTCTCTTTGATTAATTCTGAGACCCCCAAGGCTTATGCCTTAAACATTTCACGTCGTCTAAGAAGAAAGTATATTTCCTGCTGCAGAAATGGAGCACTGCTTCTGCCACAAGTCAGTGAAGTGTTCCGTGGGCAAGCAACGTAGGGCTGGGGTCTGAAAGAAATGAATTTGAGCATATTTCGTTGATTTTAATAGCCTGACCTCTGAGTGTGCGAGCAGCAAGGCCAGGAGGTAGCGGCAGGCCATACATGACTGAATTAAAATGAAGCCTGGCATCGCTCAGGGAAGCCTTCCCACACCTGCTTCTCATTTCCTCTAGTTATTTCTGGTAATGAAAATTGGAACCGTTGCTATATATTTTGGGGTCTAGAAGGTCTATACATTTTTCTTTCATACAATATGCTTGTGATTAAGTATATGTCTCTGTCTACAAAAAAAAAAAAAAAAAAAAAAACCCAAGACCTAAGTGTTCCTGGAAGAATAAGGAAAAAAATCTTAGGGTCTTCCCTTAAAAATAGATTTTTTTGGTTTGTTTTCTTCACAATTCCGGCTGGAAGGCTCTGCCATGCTGCAACCTTCCTACCTGTCTGCTGACATTTTCATCTACTGTTCTCTTTACCTTTTTGCACACTGACTTGGCCCTTCATTAGGGACCTGAATGGCAAAGTGAAATAATAATCCTGGCTTGTTTTAAAGAAGCTGAAAAATTTCTCAAGAAAGTTGAAAGCATTTGGATGGGAGAGCAGACTTTCCCGAATTCATTTTTTTCGCTTGAGTTTTTTATTTTCCAGTCATCTCCTAGGCAGTCCTGATGTCTGTATCAAAAGAAAGGGATGTGTGGCTCAAAAATGCCAATTGGAGCCTTCCCTAGGGAGCTCGTAGTATAATTTGTGATGAGTTTAAGCCTGGAATTTGGCCCAGTCCCTAATCAATCATTAGGTGATCCTGGCTCTTATTTTCATGTTGCTAGGGACAGCCTTCCCATCTTCTTATCGTCGTCTGCCTTCAGTTGACATTCTGAAGTGCAGCTGTATTGATTATGACTTTTCCCTCCCCTCTCTGGTAGCTTGGAATCTCATTGCTGAGGAGTAATAACATGATATATATTCATATGCACATATGCACGAACTACCGTGTTCAGTATTTGCATTTGCCTACACGTCTGCCGTGCAAGAGTATGCCATGCGAGCGAGTCAGCCTCTTCCCCCTCCCTGCCATGTGATGTCTATATATTTATGAGTAGGAGAGAGAGGAGCTCTTGGGTATATGAATCTGCTTGCAATTTCCTAATGGAATCTGGCAGAAGAGCTAAGCAATAGGACAAGTTCCAGTTTAAAAAAAAAAAATGTGTTCATGGAAGTGCTTTCCCCTCGTGCCCGTCACCTATTTGCCCTCCCAGACCATTGAAAAGATTAATCATGGAAGGAACTGAATTCTCCTTCTGGTCAGCAAAGAATAAAATACTGTGTTGAAGGAGAGGGAAATGATATAATTTTGTTCCTTTTTAAAAGCGCGTATCATGAGGGAAGAGTCCAGGTGAACAGGATCCTGAAGGAGGAAAAGATCTCGTTAACAATGGCCTAGTCTTCTGTAGCTGACTGGGCTTAGGGTACTGCCATTTGGGAAGAGAAAGGCTAGGAATGTTCTTTAAGGAGAGAACACCAAGTTGTGAATGGCCTTAGAGGTGAATGGGTGTGAAAAGCTGCAGGCTCTTTCCTCTGGGAGCTGCTGCTGGGTTGGGAGGGCATCCTGAGATAAGACACCCTCACTATGCAGAAAAGGCCTCCATTAATGCCATGATCCTTTGTTGCCTTAGCCTGTGCCTGCGTGGACCATTTAAGTCATGGGTCTTTAAGGAAACAATTGCAAAGGTCCCATCCTGTCCCACATCCAAACTCCCTAGACTTTCTGCCTTCCATCATGGCCTTGGCATGGCAAGGGCTGTCGGGATGAAAGGAATGCTGGGAAGGAGATTTATGGTGGTTGGAGATGCCAACATATGGAATCCACAAACCTTGAAAATGTCTATGTCTCCGCATGCAGACTTTTTAATTGAAACTTCATGTACCCGAGGTCCATGTCTTCAAGTGAATGAAAAAGAAATTGCTTATTTGGGGAAGTCTTTGCCCAATTCACCTGGGATAATAAAGCCTTCGGATCACATACATCTCATTCTGTAGACAGTCCATGGAATGGAATGCTACAATGTAGCTATACAGCCTTGGGCAGAAAAGAGGCAGGAGAAAATATTTCTAAGGAGCAAACTGAACCTTCATATTCTTCAAAAGGACAATTTTTTTTTGTCATTTATTTTTTCCTTCAGATACGATCTTCCATTGTATCTGAGTAGTTGCTAATAGATATAAAGATAAATGAAGACTGTATTTGTTTAGAGTTCACATAAGGGGCAGAATCAAAACATAAATTCTTTTACTATGGACACTGTCAAAGGATTTTAATAGTCCACATGACCTCCAGTATTCTCCTCATGTGGAGGTCTTGCCCTAGGCCACATGTATAAAATATGTTGGTTAGACATCCTCTGTGGCAACACTGCAGCTATTTTAGGGAAGATTCTGAGAACTCCAGCAATGGCTATCAAGCCTGGCAGATGGCAGGATGGCTGTAGGAACAGACTGGTGATTCTAGAGTTGGTTCATATAAAACAGGCTAAGGAAGAAAAAAATGATGTAGCCACCTTGTAACATTCAGAAGCTTCTTCTGCTAGGAAGGACAATGGCCTGGCTGGCTTCCTTGTTGGGGGTGGGGAGACAAAACTGGCAGCTTTGCAAGTACCTGAAATTCTGAATCAAAGAAAGAAAAATTGTGGCTGATATTTATTAATAATATTGTTTAAATCGTCTACATTTTTAATGGAGTTTTTTTTTGTCTAGTTATTCTATCAATTGCTGGGGAGTGGGTGTTAAAATCTCCAGCTATGATTATATAGAATTGTCTATTTCTCACTTGCTCTATTTTATTTCATGTATTTTAAGCTCTAGGTGCATATACATTTGTGATTGTCATGTCTCTCTGTTGAATTATGAAAAGTCCCTCTTTTCCTCTGGCAAACTCTGTAATGAAGTCTACTTTATCCACTATTATTATAGTGAGTCCAGCCTCCTAATGTTTACTGTTTGCATGATGTATCTTTTCCCATCCACTTCATTTTAACCTATCTGAATCTTTATCTTTAAAGTGTATCTCTTATATTGCCTAATATATAGTTGGATTTTGCTTTTTATTCATTCTGACCATCTCTGCCTTTTAATTCAAAGTGTTTAACCTACTTACATTTAATGTAATTTTTGATATGGTTGGATCTGGGTCTACTTTCCCCATCCACTTTATTTGTCCCAACTAATACTTATTAGGCATTGCTAAGAAAAGTTACCTAAAGCTTGAAAATTAGGAAAGATGGCAGTGTGCCCCCTCAAAGTCATTCTAAATTATTGTCTAAAAGGCCTGCCTCAGGCCAGGAGAAGATAACTTTGTTTGACTTACTATTTGCTATTAAGGAAACTAAGGTGCAGAGAGGTTAGTTAATTTGCTCAAGATCACCCAGGAGTAAATATTGGAGTTGGAATTCAGAGCTCCAAGCACATAAATTTGATCACTTTACCATACTGCCTCCCACTGGTAATTGCCTCATTACAGAGTTTATGGACAATTACCAGAGGAAGTAGGGAGGACTACTGCTGCCTTTTGCTAGCTATGGTACCTGCAGATGGCATTTTCCGTTAAAGGGAAGGGCAGCTGTGTGGCACCTCAAG
This sequence comes from Ursus arctos, assembly GCF_023065955.2. NCBI lineage: Eukaryota > Metazoa > Chordata > Mammalia > Carnivora > Ursidae > Ursus > Ursus arctos. The sequence continues at coordinate 66,407,759 of NW_026622797.1, read as the reverse complement.
CCACACGTGAACCAAGCCCAGGGGTCCCAGGGCAGTGAGGCTCAGCCTGGATGCATAGGGTGTTTGTTCACTCTGTTGATCAGGGACCTCTCCTGTTTACCACTGCCAAACACATGGATGCGTAGAAATGAAATGCTGTTTTTCAAGAAATATTCTGGTGACATGCATTCTTCTTCTGTTTGATAGAGGAGTGGGGCTGAGGTGAAAGAAAGAGTAGTATGACCAGCGAGGAAGACACACTGATGTAGCAAAATGTTAGCAATGTTTTAGCACTTCCTCATGAAGCAGTGTGACCTCCTGCCACCCAGACAGGCTCTTTCTTTAGATTTTTTCTTGCTCATTCGCCACAGCTGTTTGTTGTTTTCTTAAATGTTCAGCTTTTTATAGCTCTTCAGCTACTTATAAAAAGTATCAGCTATTCAGGCCATACGAGTACTGGTTCAGCGCTAGTCTAATGAGCAGTGAGAACACTGAAGGCATATTTTTGTGGCTTCTATTTTCTCACCTCTCCCCTGCCCCCCTCTCTCACAAGTTTCCCCTTTGGACTCAAATGACTCCAGATTTTTGGAATTCGCTAAAAAGGTGAGCCACCAGTTGGTCTTTGCTGCTTAAGAATAATTCACTGCCTGTGTTTAATGTTACTGGCTTTCCATCATTTCGTGACGAGGAGAGGAATGGATGGAACCTTACCCAGCCATAGGTAGTCCGAGGCGTTCAGAAGGGCTACAAACCTGTAGAGACGCACCTGTGATCTCTAGGGAAAAGAAGTCTCATCTTTGTCATGCAGGGGGCGGGGGCGGAGAGGGGAAGCCCAGCGCTTGGAGTGCCTTCATTGAGTAAGTAGGAACTGTCTCTTCAATCTGCATCCACATGGAAAGCAGGCCCAGTAATAGAAGAGGTCCTGATAGAAGCATAAGGAAGATTCCAGAAACCACAGTCAAAAACACAATTGACATTTATGTCATTGAGGAAAGTGGACAATCTCCCTTGGGCTTGAGGCCTTTACAATGATGTCTCAATTGTATACACATTCTACATGACAGCTACAAAACACTCAGAGAAATTGTTCTGATCTTAGTGTGAGAGAGTATCATTGAACACATCATGGGAGAATCCTCTCAGGAGAGCCACGATTGAGAACATCTGCATGTATGTTCTGCCATGGAGGCTGCCCACCTGGGAGCTTCAGACACTGGGGGCACTTGGAGTAATTTGCAAGGGTCCTCGCCAAGCATTTTTAGTTGATTTAACAAATAACTATCTTGCATATATGTGTGCTCTTTTTCACAAGTAGGTAGATACTAAAATGATTACTAAAATATTAAATATAGCATCAAATTACTGATGCTTTTAAAAATATTATGATTATTTTTATCTATTTATTTGTTTTTACCTTAATATAGCTGTAGGTTAGAAGCTGCTGTTCTAGCAAGTTATAGGCCTTATATCCAGAATGTGTTACAAATAAACTCCTTAGGAGACACTGGCCAATTATTTGGGTGGAAAAGAATCAAATTATCAGTTTGTATTTAGGTAGCCATACCCTCAGCCCTTCTTTCTTGGTGCTGGAAGAAATGATGTCTTCCTTTTAAAAGGAAGACAATTCACCTAGCATACTACCTGGGATGATTTTGCAGAAATGGGTCCTCATTAAATGTGTTTTGATGTGGAAAATAGACTTCATTCCAGCCAGTGGTGACTTGGATTGATCCCAAGTGTCAATCTTGTAAAGGTCTATTTATAGAGGAAATTGTATATATATATTTTTTAGCTCAGAGGCTTTTATGTTTATCTATTGCAATATCATGCTTTTAAGGGTCCATGTAATAATAACAATGACTAATATTTATCGAGCATTTAATACAAGCCAGACACCTTTCTAAACATTTCACATGTGTTATCTCAACAGGCCTTTGTGGTAGCTATTATTATTTTTATTTTATACATAAAGACATCAGAGTCAGAGAGTTCAATAACCCGGCTTACGAGCACATGAGTGATGGAGCCAGGATTTGAATCCAGACTATCTGACTTTTGAGCCGACACTCTAAACCACTATACTATATTCACTTCATATAGAAATTCTGACCCAAGGCTGGGATTTTTTAAAATTATGATTTAACATTTTAAGGAATTGTCTTTCTCCTCATTTAATTTAGGATTTAATTTTCCTTTCTCATCTGAAAATTGCTCTATTATGTTAAAAAAAATCTATCCTCTATCTAGCTAGACTCTCAAATATAAAAACTTGGAAATTCACATGTACCAGTTTTCGTAATTCTGTTTAATAAAACCTCTCATTTCTTCCTCGAGGATATTGTCTCCCCTTAGTATGCTCTGTGGCATAAGTGTGGGAGTTACATTTTCTTTTCCTGGCCTTAGTTCATCAGTCTTTATAGTGGGGCCTCTAAAAACATTATAAACAATTGTGAATTAAAGAAGATATACAAAGAGCCAGTCGACACAAAAAAGATACGCAACATCATTAGTCATTAGGAAAATGCAAATTAAAATAAGGAGAGGGGTGTCTGGGTGGCACAATCCATTAAGCCACTGACTCTTGGTTTCTGCTTGGGTCATGATCTCAGGGTCTTGGGATGGAGCCCTGTGTCAGGCTCTGTGCTCAACAGGGAATCTGCTTGAGTTTCTCTCTCTCTCTCCCTCTGCTCCCCCCTGCCAAATAAATAAATAAATGTTTAAAGAGTAAAAAAATAAAATAAGGAGATACCACTACATACACACAAAAATGGTAAAAATGAAAAGAACTGACAACACCAAGTGTTGGTGAAAATGTAGAGCAGCCGAACTCTCATTAACAGCTGGTAGAAATGCAAAATGATGCAGCCACTTTCAGGAAAGCAGTCTGGCCATTTTTTAAGAAGTTAAACAGACACTTACATATGATTCGCCAATCCTACTTCTAGGTATTAACCCATGGGATGTGAAAGCTATGTCCAACACAGAGACCTGCACGTGGGTCTTCGTGGAAGTATTGTTCACAATAGTCCCAGATTAGAAACAACCCAAATGTCCATCTGCTGCTAAATGGATTAAAAAAGTGTGATATACCCAAACAGTGGACTATTCCTCAGCCATAAAAGGGGAACAAGCTACTGATAGAACAACACAGCTGAATCTCCACATGCTAAGCGAAAGAGGCTGGACACAAAGAGACTACATATTATGTGATTCCATTTACGTAAAAATCTAGAAACGGCAAAACCATAGTGAAATAAAGCCGAGTAGTTGTCAGGAGGGCGGGCTTGGGAGTGGGGCAGGTATTGACTATGAAAGGGAATGACGGAACTTTGGGGGAATGAGACCCGTGTTCTGTATCTTGGTTGTAGTGGCAAGCATGTTTGTCACAACTCATACACGCTTATCAGACGCATCAAGCTGCACACTTTAAATCACACCTCAAAAAGCTGAGTAGAAAAAAATGTGCAGAGATCGTAGTGACTGAGCTGTATGTGAGACAATTCCATTCTTCAAACTCTAGGGTTAGCTTCTGTTGGGTTCAACTTAACTCATTTCATTTCATGTTTAATTCCATGTGGTTTAAAATGTTTGTGTGTGGTTTTTTGGGGGGGGAGGCAGTTTAAATAATCGAAATTTATTATCTTACAGTTCAAGTCAGAAGCCTGACTCAGGTCTGACTGGACTGAAAGCAAGGTGTTGGCAGGGCTGCATTCCTTTTCAGAAACTCTGGAGAACAATTTGTTACCTTGTCTTTTCCAGCTTCTAGAGGCTGCACACATTCCTTGAGGCTTAAAATGTTTCATATCTTTGGGGTGCCTGGGTGGCACAGTCGTTAAGCGTCTGCCTTCGGCTCAGGGCGTGATCCCGGCGTTCTGAGATCGAGCCCCACATCAGGCTCCTCCGCTGGGAGCCTGCTTCTTCCTCTCCCACTCCCCCTGCTTGTGTTCCCTCTCTCGCTGGCTGTCTTTCTCTATCAAATAAATAAATAAAATCTTTAAAAAAAATGTTTTGTATCTTTAATCAAAGCTATTTCTTCAATTGGAAAAGAGGGTGTTTTGAATTTAACGTGTAACAAATATTCAGTGAAAAAGGAAAATTGAAATAAATGTGTTCATAATAAAAATGATTCCATATCATTTATTCAGTGATTGTACAGCCCTCTAAGGGTCAGAGCGTCTTCGTAGCTGTTGATATTGTTAATATCCTGTCACACTGGATCAGCTGCCTTGTGAAGACCTCATTTTGAGTTTGAGAATTTTGATGGTTGTAGGTGACATACTGGTTGCAGTGTGAAACCCCAACAACCAGAAATTCCCCATGTGGTACAAGCTAACTCTAAGCGCTACCTGGTGAAGTTTAAGGCTGAATTTCATTACAAGAAATCAGTTGGTTGTTTGAGGCAAAACAATGAACTACCCAGTTTATTTTGTAATTTTCTTATAAGAACCAATAAAAAAATAGTGGTTTTTCCAATCGACATACCCTTCAGAGATATGAATATATATCTACTTACCCTTTCCTTCAGCCAAAACCTGTTTGTCCAGGCATTGTGCTAAGTGCCAGGGGAAACGGCAAGTTGCTTAAACTACGATGATTGCAGTCCTATTCAGTTAAAATTCTGCACTTGGAAATTAGCTGAAATGTCTCTAAAATTACATGCAAATATTTGTTTCTGGCTATTTCAGGTAGAGGACTCAAAAGACATATATTCTGAAGTCAGGATATTTAAAAGTGACTGTGGGATGCTAGAAAAGGCTCAACCCCCCCACCCCGAGGTGGGTCTCCCACCAACCTACCCCATAGGCCTGAAATGATGCTATTAGAGGAATACTGTGCTAAGCATTCTCTTTTCCCTCCAGCCAACATCACCTGGGAGCTTGTTAGAAATGCAAAATCTCAGCATCCACCCACAGACTGACTGAACTAGAATCTGCATTTTAACGAGATTCCCAGACAGCTAGACCACATCATAATGTTTCTTCCAACCCTGAAGCTTTTCTGCGGCTCTCTGCCTACCAGTAGTATGAACATTTAAGGGCTTAATTCCTTCTGCTGCAATATTTTGAGATGCACTGAAGGTCAGGCGTCTGATCCCTTCCACCAGGGAGAGACTTGAACCATTCATCACGGTTCCTATGAGACCTCTCCTGATGTTTACTTACCTCTTGTAGTTCAATAAGCATCTTTGTAAGTAAGAGGAAGAAATCACAGGTATCTGAAAGGCTTTGTGCACACAGCCAAAAGGGGCTCAGATTAGGAGAGCCTGCCCTGCAACACTCTTTATTTAATAAACGTTAAATGAAAATAATAAATGCCCTTCCTGTTGGCTTGGAAATGGCTTTTGCATGGCCCTGGTACAAATACATTTTGTAATCCTTTCAAAGCACCTGTTGTTTTGTTCCTACCTGGTTCCTATGTGGATGACTGTATTTACTCACTGAGGTGTCCGCGGATTACTTTAATGGCTGAATCTGTCTTCCAAGCTCTGGCTGACGTCTGAGCGTAGCCTTTTCTTTTTTACACAGAGAACGCCCTTGAGGTGCAAGCTGACTGGCATCCTGAAATGGTGCCCACTCTCTCTCCATCCTTTCAGGAGCTGCTGGTCCACAGAGGTGGCCTGCTTCCTATGTTAGAAGGAGCCGCTCAGCACCCAGGGAAAAGAGAGAGGGGTGAGAACAGGGGTCAGCAGCCCGGACCCTAGAGAAGTCATCCGACCTCCCTCAGCCTCCGTTTCTGACCTGTAAAACGGAAGGGTCTGACCAGAAGGTGCGGGATGTATTCACAACTCTAAACCAGGAGAAAGGTAGAGTGGGCGTTAGATTTGGGCAACTATGACACCCCTTTCATATTCATTCCCCTAGGGAAACACCACAACTCCAAACTGGAGCTCGTATTTTACAGATGGAGAAACTGAGGCCCTGAGAGGATGAGTGACTTCCTCAATTGCACCCAGCTCAGGCCCAAACCCAAGCATTCTGACTTCACCAACGAGTCCTCTCCACTCCCCCTCAGTGATCACCAACTCAGACCATGTGCTTTGTTTCAGAATGTTTTTTAAGGCTGTGCAAAGGTCAGACATTCCAAATCTACCTGCTGCTATAGGTGAAAAGAAACTAGCTTAACAATAGTCTCATGCAGGTACACAGCGGCAGAAAACAGACAACGAATTTGGATTCTATTTGGATTATACATTCTAAAGAGGGCAAAACACTTTTTTAAACATTGCCTCCGTAGTCTCAAAACTCCCCTCATAAGGTGGGCAGAAGTGAACACTGCTAATGCCATTTCCGAGAGAAGGGAAGGAAGAACAATTACATGAGCTCCCTAAGGTTTTGCGGTCAGAAGTGGACGGTAATCACAGCTGCCCGACATTTCCATGATCTATTTTCTCATCTAGCCACTTGTCCTGCCCGCAGCCGTCATGCCCCCTGTCCTCATGCCCAGGTGTTGCTGGCCTCAGAAAGTGAGGCCGGGGGTGGGGGGGAGAGAGGCCATAAGGAAACAACTAGGAACATGCAGAATGCAAAAATCTATGGCTGTCCTTAGGTTTTGATAACATAGGAAAGGATCTTTAGATTCCGTCTAGGACATCATTGAATTTAAATATCTTACCAGCTTCAGCTAAACCTTCTCAAATTTTTAGCCCTGCTAAAAACAGATACTTATTTATCTGGAGTTTAATTACAAATATAGCTTTGTTCTGCATGGATAAAATGCAAAAAAGTCAAGAACAGTTAGCTAGAGTCAGAGCAAGCGAGAAAAACAGCTGCTTCCTTTTTTTTTTCTTTTTTTTCATTTTTGACAGTCATAACACCCAAGTAGCACAGAGGCTAAGAGGGTAATTTAGTGTTGTGGTTAAGAGTGTGGGCATCAAGTTGTGTTTGCATCTTAGCTCTGCTATTTACTAACCTTTTGACTCCGAGAAAGTTATTTCTCAGGTCCGTTTCCTCATCTGTGAGATGTGGATAATACTGGAAGCTACCTCTTAGGGTAGTTGTGAGGGTTCAGTGAGTTAATACCTGCAAAGTGCTTAGAGCAGAGCCTGGTTAATAGGAGGAGCCCAACAAATGCCAGCTATTATTGTTATTGTTATTAGTGAGGAGGGGAGGTTAAACATTTTGCTTTTATTGAGTGTAAACCTAGTACTATATAATTGAATTCTAACCCACCAAGTATAGAACATAGGTCATTAACTGAGAAACTCTATGTGGTTGTCCAAGTCAACCAGTGAGTTGTAGACGGGCTGGAAAATGACCAGTCCATTTAAGTTGACCAAACAGAGAGGATAATGCAAAGAAATGGCTAATGCGAATAACCTAATGTAGGATTAGGCATTGTAATATCCACTGTCTGAAGTGATGGTGTAGTGAGAAATGATCAAGGGCCTTCTTGAACTCCAGAAAGAGAGAAATCAGTTTCAACACACTGGAGAAATACAGTGTGTTTGGTCATAATAAGTTATTTAGTTAGGGGAAGGAAAATCCCCTCATGGCAAATACATAAATGTCTGCTCTGGTTTATACATCAGTCTCTAATGTGTATAGTTAGTGTAAGTCAGTTTCCCTCATCCTAATTAACTCTGCATGAACTAATAAATTCAAGTCCTGGAGTCAGCAATAGTAACCCCCTGGATTTGGGAATTCCCAGAGTACTGCATCTCATAGAGTCTGGCCACTGAAATCATTTTACCTCTTTCTGGTGTATCTCTCAGTAGATACCAGAGTTTCAAAGATCAGGATCCCTGTTTCAGTCCCACAGAGTCATCATACCTATGACGTTTTCTGCTAATCAAGGACAAGAATGCTCTAGATGCCTTTGTGGGAAAGCTGAAGTTACAAAAGACTATACCGAAGATAAATACTATAATTAAGTGGAAAGTCTCCTTAAACATGGTGAGAAGTGGCAGAGTCTGGAATTGACTGACTGAAATAGGCAAACTTCTCAGAAAGGTCCAGGTGATCCTTGCATGCACATTTTGGTAACATACGATTGCCTGTAACGTCATACATGGCATTCCTCCTCGGTTCTATCAAAGCATTCCCAGGCAGCCCGAGCAAGCTCGGTGCATTGCTTCACCATCATCCATTGTCTGTCATCTAAAACATTATTGTCCAGAGCTCACCTCATTCACCATGCATGGCTCTGATTTTTGGCAGTTCTCAGAAATCAAATCCACTCTCAAGAAGTGAAAGATGGGCCAATACCGAAGAGTCAAAGGAATGTATCACAGGTATGGGGGTGACCCAAAGCCTGAGCAGGGGCGATGTCTTCAGGGTAAAGGCAGAGTCTCTCAGGGGCCTGGTGCGATGGGGCAATGCTGACGTGGTGAGTTCTAGTGTGCTTGCCCAGGAGTACAGCGTGCTGCTAAGTGCATGGACTCTTGGAGCCTGGGTGCTGCATCCTAATTCTGACTCTGCCATTTTCCGGCGGCATGACTTCGTGCAGGTTATTTAGCCTTCTTGTATCTGAATTTCCTCATCGGAAAATGAGTTTCACCTCCTAAGGTTGTTGGGAGGATTAAAGTCGTTACTACATTCAGAATGCCTGGCACGTAGTTAGCATTATTTTCAGGTTGATTATTCTCACATCATCACCCATCTTTGGTCCCATGTTGTGAGAGCCCACAGCGGCCTCTGCCCACCTGGGGTCACCGTGGAGACAGGTGCCGCCCTCCTCAGTGAGGACCATTCCTTAGCCGCAGCCCCACCCTGGCGCCCTGATGGTTGATTTTTCACCTTCTGCTTCCCTCTCAGAGCCGCCTTCTCTTCCTCCTTCTCTCCCCCCTCTTTTGTCCATCTCTCTCTCTTCTGTCTTTCTTGAGATACAGGTGAGACTTACTAATGAACTTGTCATATATCTTTTTCGTTTTATGGATTCAATGATTGATGTATGTGCTTATTTGTCTATTTGGTTTCATAATCCAGGAGAATACAAAAGACTCAGGGGCCATATGCTTTATTTGTTTTAGTGTTATAGTGGTAGATAGCACGGTACTTCATGCTGTGTGAATATTTGCATCTCAGAAGTATTAGCATTTGCAACTTGTGAAAGATAGTGTTTGAAAAAAAATTATTTTGAATGAAATTTACCATTTGAAAATATCCACTTCTAAATTTTGAGGAAGAAAACAGCTTTTGAAACTTTTGAAAATTTCATTTCTTCCATCGTCTAAAGCAAAGGTAGTTTTTAAAAATAGCATTAGTGACACGCGTCTACGTATCTATTATAGAGGTTGTCACAAGGACTGGAACAGGTATAATTTCTTACAGCTGACATTAAAATCGGTCTGTTCTCCTTTCGCCAGAGGTTGGTATCAGAACAATATAAGGCCTTGCTTAACAGCATGGGGCACCCACCAGGCTATTTATGGGATTTGGAATGTTAAGGCCAATCAAGTGATCTAATTGTTTCAACAGTGCTCACGGATTTACGATAATCTTCAAGATCAGGGTTTTCCTAGTCTGAACTTCCTCTTTCCCACCTCCACCCCCTGCTTCCTTCTCTCCCTCCAAGCCTTAGGTTCTATTGTGTTGGCTAGTTTTACTTCAGGTAGGAAACAGTTGAAGTAGGAGCCTGGGTTCGAGTCCTAGGGTAAGATTACATGTGAAAATTCGTGGGGCGTCTTTCTGTAATTACCCTTCATGCATTTTATAAAGCCACTTCTGGGTTGCGAATGACTGACAGCCTTGACTCAAATGAGGCTTGGATGGAAAAGTGTGTGTTTCTAAGATTGGGGTGGAATTGTTCAGGGAGAGCCCCAGGGGAACACGGCACCACTCTGCCAGTCTCCCATCTACTGAAACACCTTCATTAGCCCCTCACACTTCTTCCCTGACATTAACCTGGATGACATATTAAAAATCCATTTTAATCCATGTGCTATGAAATGAACTTGGACAACAAAATGTATGCAGCCCCCAAAATTTCATTATTCAAAGCCCTGTAAATGCACAGAGGGCAGCGTGATAGATGAGGGATGCCAAGCTCTATATGACAATCACTTATACAGAGCAGACGTCTGTGTCCCAATAACATTACACTGGTGGTTAGATAAAAAGAGAAGCAGGGACATATGCAGTTTACTTTTCTCCCCAGTGCATCCAAGTTGCTAAATTTTATAGTTACTGTAAAGAAAATATCAGCTTTCTAGTAGGCAAGAAGATTTTTGCTTGAGTTAAAAAAAAAAAAAAAAAAAGAAAAGAAAAGAAAAAGAAAAAGAACAGAGAGGAAGACAGGGATTTCTATCAGCCTTTATGGAGGGATTAATGTTTGCCAAACCATTAACAAGTTAACATGCTGGATCACTAGGTGTGGGGGTTTGGGGTATTGTCCTGGCTTTATAGACTGCGGTGGGGAGTCCTTAAAGTTGTTTGCAGGCAAGTCATCAGCTGGGGGTTGGGTTTCATGGGGTGAGGGGCCCTGTGATTAAGGAGGGAAAAGAAACAAGACAGAGGTCTCCCGGTGGGGTGTCAGGAAGGAGCAAGAGTGGTGACAGCCAAGCCACAAGGACTGTGACAGTTGTAAGCCCCCTTTAAGAATCAAATGGACGGAGTGAAGACCGGGGCCGGCGGGGGGTTTGGGGGGCTGCCACAACCCTCTATCTGCCAGCCTGCAGAGTTGGTTGGTGCGGTGAGGAGACAGTGCTTTTGATCTGCTGTAAATTGCCTGGACCTCAAGAGTTGATTTTTGGTTTTGCTTTGGGAGGGGTGTTGGTGGGGGTTCCCTTCCTCTCCTCTATCCTAATCTATTTTTCCTAATGGATCTTCTCTTTCTCTCTCTCTGAGTCTCAGTTTCCTTATCTGGAAAATAATACAATAGCTTTGGGGAAGATTATATGCCTCTGCCCCGTTCACTCAACATTTATTTCTCTTTCTCTCCTTTCAAAACTGCCATCAGAGGAAAAACCTACAGGAATTTTTTCCAGTGACATGCTGTGTGGGGTCATTATTGAAGCATGTCAAAACACACGGCGTCTCTGCTGGAGCTTGGTGCTCAAGGGAGCCCTTGCAGCTGGGCACCTTAGCTGTCACAGAAGGGGGTGGCGGCCTCTGCTGCTCATTCCCACCTCCCAGCGCCATTGAGTGGGCCCCCTCATTCACCTTCACAAGCCAGGGTGAGGACCTGCTAATTAGCACGTGCACAACATTTGGCAAAGCCATACCCAGATAAGGGCAGGAGACGGCTGTGATTTCATCCTGTTTTTCAACACAAGACCACCCATTTTCCAGAAGACAATTAAACCTGTTTCTGAGATCATAAACATCAACACTTACTGTCACCAGAAAGACTGGGTCCAGGCTATTCTTAGAGCTGGGTTTAGGCATCAGTTCTGAGCTGTATTCTCCTCCTTCCCTCCCAGCGAGCGGTTGTAGGGAGGGTAGGGCTGTACTCTTAAACCCTCCCCAGAGAACCCACAAATGGAGACAGGGAGAATTTGCTTTGCTTCCCTTCCTCTGGTTAAAAGGGCTGCTTGATCAGAAGTCTCCGTCTTGGCAATTTCCTACACACAGTTTCCATTAAACGACAAGCTTGGATGACTGCTTTAAATACACGACTTGAAGAACTTCCTTAAAAAGCTTAATAACTTTGCCTAGACTGAAAACTATATAGGTGGCAGGGATTTGGAGTAATGATCATTTTTAGTCTGCAGCTTCAGCATTGGTGGGAGCTTGTTTGTTCTCCTTTGTTGTGATTTGATAGCGGTATGGAAGCCGGCCGGGGCTGTTTTGTGCAGGACACCGAGTCCACGTGGGAAGGATAGGAGCGGGTGGGATTGATGGGTGAACCATAGCACATGAGAGGAAGTGTGCCCTGACTGACTTAATTATTTGCAAGGTTGGTTTAGGAAAATCATTTCCTTCAATCATTCAGATCAAAAAGCAATTATCTCTGGAACACCCAACCTCCCATTCATAAAAGCACCGACTTCTCTTTCATACGAAAGCTTACCTTGGCGTCTCCTCTGTACAAGCTCACTTACTCCTCCCTTTACACCTAGACCTAAAATGGCTGCTGTTGGCAAGAGAGGGGAATGAGCCGTATGCGTCTAGGGCAGGCAGCAAACATAGACGACCCCAGAAAAACCCTGGTTTTCCTCCTCCACTGATCAATGAGCGTTCCTTTTTGTGACTGACTTGATATTAGCTAGAGAGCATGCATTAAAAAATCCACACGGTAAACACTTTGGAATTTGATTCACATATAAGAGGAAACTGTCGCAGGAAGCCTAACTTTACATTGAAAGTGTAGTTTAAAACCGTCTGTCCAGGAGTATGGCAGTTCGGCAGAAATCTAAGATCTTGTCCTCAAAATAGGATCAGTTCTGATACACACGTCTGTGTCGAGGCCACCTTCTTCACCTGTAGTCAGTTAGTCAAAACTGCCTAGTGTTGACAGATCTCCTGTCATCCATGCCCAGATGGGGGGTAAGCAGGCGTCTGAACTCCTAAGCTAGAAGCCAAGGCCCCGCCACGTCACTCTCTTACAGCTGGCGGCGCAGGGAGTGGTAAGTTCAGGCCGAGGCCTCGCCGGCGTACATCAGTCTAGCTGTAGTTATTGTAAAATAGTGGACTATTTTTCCACTGTCTGTAAATAGCTGTGCTCGGAGTCCCTTGGGTGCCCCTCCCCTCCCCCTCTCTGGGACCGCCTGGACCACCACTATGGGATAGCACCTGGAAGGTTATCACCTGGTACACCTGGGGCCTTCAGGGAAACTGGCCTGATTGACCCCTTTCCCTCTCAGTTGTGAACCAATTTGAACGTCACTCCGGGCTTGTATTCTTCATGTTGAAAATGACTGATCACACGGCTACCTTCCTCATGAGTTCATGAAAACTTAAATTTGGTCGTGACATCAGTAGTCCTTTGCTACTTGGGTGAAGAAAGAGCCACTAATTAGACAGTACTCCTAGGAATTTGTCTCTGTTGATGCACTTAGCCTCTTTCCTCTTATTCAACTGGGATTTGATCCCTGGGGACACAGGCATTTATTCAACAATTTAGACCAGTTAATTAAAACTTCAAGGCCTCTGTCAATACAATTCTTCCTCTGCAGCACCGGAACACTTGGTATGCACACGTGGTAGGAGCATTAGTAAAAGCACAAAGACAGTAAAAGACAGAGGTGGCCCCATTGCTTTATACTGTTGGCAGCCTTCTAAGTGGAGCAAAGTTGTGAGGCATGAAGACAGACCCAGAGAGACCATGAACTTGGACTTCTTACCTCAGCTCAACTCTGGCTGAACACTCACATTACTTGGAGCTGGAGGTCAAGTTTGTTCTTGGGCCTTCCTAGCTGAATTCTCCTGAAAAGCAGAGGCTGCTGGGTGTGTAGACCATTTTTTTTTATTTCTTTAGGAACATACTCTACAGTGCTGCTGTTTGGTATTTTGTTTGTATAAGTTTACATAGTTGAATGAATATAGAGTGTGTAAGACAAGCTATTCTAAGTAATGGGGACATTTTCAAATATTTAAATGACTTTGAAGTTAAATAACTAAATAATATCAATAAAAGAATAGCCTCGGTATATTAGCAGGGATATATATGCTTCAAATTTCACATGAGTAGGAGGCAGTGTTAGGGGCATAGCAAAACTTAGACCTAAATGAGCTTGGCTCATTGATGGTCTACCAATCAAACCAAAGGGAAAGGCTGTAGCAATTAGTACAGTGCTTTTAAACTTGAGTGATTTAGGATCCTTTCAAAGAAAAGTTTTCAAAGAAAAAATCCTCTGGAGTATCAGTATTAATCTAAAATAATGTTACTTAAATATATAAAACAAAAAGGAGATATAACTCATGCTTAAAGCTCTCATATAGTTCTTAAAAGTAATTTACAGGGGCACCTGGGTGGCTCAGTCAGTTAAGCATCTGCCTTCGGCTCAGGGCGTGATCCCAGGATTCTGGGATGAAGCCCCAAGTCGAGTCGGGCTCTTCGCTCAGTGGGGAGTCTGCTTCTCCCTCTCACTTTCACTGTGCTCTCTCTCTCTCTCTCTCTCAAATAAATACATAAAATCTTTTTTAAAAAAAAGTAATTTACAGGGGCGCCTGCGTGGCACAGCGGTTAAGCGTCTGCCTTCGGCTCAGGGCGTGATCCCGGCGTTATGGGTTCGAGCCCCACATCAGGCTCCTCTGCTATGAGCCTGCTTCTTCCTCTCCCACTCCCCCTGCTTGTGTTCCCTCTCTCGCTGGCTGTCTCTATCTCTGTCAAATAAATAAATAAAATCTTAAAAAAAAAAAGTAATTTACAAATTAAGTAGAAATAAAACTAAACAAAGAAAATTTAAATTCATAATGTTAATTTAATATTGACAGTTGAGGTTTTACTGAGAGTAAAATGCCTCTTGCCATAGGAATTTGGCGTTGTCCACTATGATATACATTCTTTTGAATTCAATATTTCTCTATCAGTGTGAGCTTTGGGGAGTGACTCAGTTCTCCCACTCTTCTCCATTCAAACTCCTAAAAATCCATTATTAAATACCGTATAGTGATAGCATTTGAAAGACTTCACTTGATGTGAACACATTTATATGTCCAGGCTCCTTCTCTCTCAGCTCTGAAGTTCAAATAGTATTACTTAGTGACTGTGTGATAATAAATGCACAGGCAAACACAAACCTTGAAATCATATGGCATTTCTTGGTAACAATCAAAATAATGACTAACATTTATAAAGCGCTTACTATGTATGAAGCACTGTTCCAAGTGCTTTATATGTTTTAATTCATGTAACCCTCACTACTGTCTTACGAAGTAGCCTCATCGTACAGAGGAGGAAGCCAAGGTGCTGAGAATTTCCAAGATCACACAGCTAGTAATTGACAAAGCCAAGATGTAAACCCTGGCAGTCTGTTTCAAAACCAGACTCTTAAGCACTATGCTCTACAACCTCTTATAGGTAAATATAATCCAGAATATACTTTTATTAATTTTTCATGAAATAAAACACAACATTAAAGTTCCCCCTACAGAGCTCTAGGATCTCTCAGAAATTATCTGTGAGCCAGTTTGGAAACCATAATTTGATTCTTTACTCTTAAACTCTTTACTATTTCTAGATGTCATTATAATATAGTGTTCTTTCATTCCTTAAAGTGTAAAAATATGTCCTGATTCTGTCCTTAGTTAGCCATGAGGTACTTTTTAAGGCAATAGCACTGTATTAGTTAATTGGCATAGAAGCCCTGCTAGTAATAAAGATGATAAAAGGGATGACATGGAGACACATTGAAATGTACACATCTATATAGTCTTCCAAGGATAAGAAATCATAGATAGGCAGCAATTTAGACTCATTGCCTTTGAAAGGAATGGTGATGAGGCGAGTGTTCTGGGGTGAGTGGCGTTAAACCCTAAGAGATACTAGGAGAGGAGCGGTTGGCTGAAATCTTGAAAGGGAAGGTTAGGTGCAGAAACCCACCCACACTCACCCTGCCCTGGAGGTGGCAGCTAGCAGAAAATTCTGGAGACAGTAACCCAAAGTTGTCACTAATTTGAACTTTAATGGAAGGTTTCAAGAAACCCGTGAGTAGCAATGTGCGAAGGTTAAAGAAGCAGGCATAGAGAATCATCTTAGACTTTTGCCCTTGACTTATATTTATGACCTAAATACTGCATCCAGTGAGGTCTTAGTTCAAGTTTATTTCTCATTTGTCTATGTTTTCAATAGGGTCATCTATGTCATTGCTTGCTTTCTTGTCTCAGATTGTAAATGAAGATAAACTGGGGAGGATGCTCCAAGTACTTCACATATCACAATACTAGAAAAAGACCTGAAATACCTGAAAGCATTTGAACGATAAATCAGTCAGACTTATTTATTGAGCACCTACCATATGCAGAACCCTCTGCTAGCTGCAGATGACAGAAGGATGGGTGACTTATGGCCCCTGCCGACAAGAAATTTCCTAGACTAAGACAACAGACAATACATGTGAATGGTACAGATAGTAAGGCCAGCCACTAGTAGGCCATGGTGGCTAAGCTCTTGGACTGTAGAGCGGAACCAGTTCCGGTGTCAGCTCTAACCACCGGCGGGGTGCCCTTGGGCAAGTTAACCTTCTTTTCCTCATCTGTAAATGGAGATGCTGATAATAATACCAGTACCCATATTATAGGGCTGTTGAGAAGACTAAATGAGCCTTCACGTGTACAATGCTTAGTCTGTTTGCTGTGTAGAACCTAGCTTATTAAATGTGACCCTGCAGCTTCTGAGGCTCTGCGAACAATGACCATGTCTGACTAGGGGTGTGCTTTTGATTTTGCCAGAGACACGGCAGCCTGGTCTGCGGGAAGGTGGGGAGAGGAGCCTGGGGAGGCAACAGCAGTGTGGTCGCGCCCGGGGCAGTGTGCGCGTGTACCACTGCCCTCTACTGGACAGAGTCCTCAGAGATGTGTACGAACTCCCCGAACTATTTCAGTATTCTCTTGTTCCAACACCTTGTGTTTTAAAAAGTCTCCTTTGTAGAGAGTTTCACAGCCCATCTGAGGGAGTTCTTCCTCCTTCCAGATACTTGGGAGCCAGAGGAAATTCTATTGTCTGCCAGCCCCAGCTCCTCACCTGCTTTTAACTAATATGGTGTCTGGACAGGTATTGATTTTTCTGCTTTTCTCTGACTGTGCTCATCAGTCATTTTATATTACTGGAGAGTCCATTAGCAATAAAAATAAAGGATGGAAGTTGCAAAGCCCATTAGAGAAACTTACTCTCCGTATCTTCAGGGTGAGGAAAACAATTAAAAGCACGTCATCTTATAAACATTCCTAATAAAGGTATTAGAAAAGTGAATAAACCCAGGATGTGACTCTCAGGGGATGAAATGAAATCCTCCTTAGAGTCAACTAGAAGGGAGTGCCCGACATTCCCAACATCATCGTGGGCATGGAGCTCAAATGCTCTACATGGGTGAGATGAAAAGAAGATTAAATACAAGAATAAAGGAACATTACACAACAAAGATTCAGCTGTAGGCTCACGCATGAGCGAACTTCGGAACCGTAATGGCAGCTCCAAGATGAGAAAAAGGAGGAGTTTAAATACAAAGGGAAGAAAGAGGTGGCGGTACAACCCTGACTTTGCAATTTAGGTAAGTTGGGAAAACAAAGACCTGTCTCCGCTTGGTTAGGCAACCTTGTGCTGGTTGTGCAGATGGTCACTGACGTTCGCTTAATTCCCCAATGGGGAGCTGAGAGGGGAAAACAAAGTGGGAACCGACCATGGAACTTGACGCTTGTTGGCTGGAGGCTGTACTGATGATGCAGGCACCCTCACGTGCCCTGCGTCGGTGTGAGTGACTGGCAGCATTCCTGGCACATGGTGGCCATCTAAAATGTTAATTCCCTTGCTCCCTTCCCTGTAAGTGAGACAGTGTGTAGAATCTATTGTGACTATTATGCTGCATTTAGCGGAATTTCCATTTATTTTCAGAGCTTCCAAGAATAAACAGTTTTCATGCTAAGGGCTATTTGGACATTTATTCTCTTCACATGAGCACTGAGCATATATTAAGGTGTCTGACCCTCTTCGGTCCAAAAAATAATAAATACTTCCACAAAACCCTGTTATAGGTGGCAAAATTTATCTTTGGTTCTCTCATCCTTACTCAGACGGCAAGTTGTTTGACAGAGTAGTAGGTTTTTCTTATTATAAAGTTGCTACGCGCTATGCTTTTTCTCCAGATTGCAATCAACTGTCTAGAAACAGTGTAATGGTAATACTGGGAATAATAAAAAAAAAATTCACAATCCTTCTCTAACATTTGAAGTGTTTACACTTTTCATGTTCTTCCGATCTCATCCATATGCATACTTACCTGTTGTACAGAATTTTGCATTTTGCTTTTTCGTTTAATGTTATTTTATGTATGTTTTAATATTGCTTCATGGCAGTCATAATTATAATATTTAATGGCTGCAAAATATTTCATTAATTTTATGTCTTATAATTTGCTGAATCAATTTTCTCTCAGAGACATTAAAGATTTCTTACTATTTTTTTGCCATTATAAAGATATCATAGTTGTATAAGTAGGTTTTTTCTCCACTTGAATTATTTCCTGTGAACAAACTCCCAGGAGTTGGGTTATGGTTCTTGATTGTGTGACCAGTTATTTTCCTGAAAGTTTGTGTGGTTTTACTCTGCCAAGAGTCATGGATCAGATCTCTCTTGCATATCTTATGCCCAGCATTTGATAGTCTTCCCTAGGTACCGTCCTGTTGTAGTTTTCCATTTACCTTCCTTGGTCTTTCAGGACCTCAGGCCTGGGCAGTCTGCTCTTCTCATTGCTTACATTCCCCTTGGAGCAGCCCTCTACAGTGGGCTTTAATTACTGTATCATGGATCACATCATATCCCTGAGCACCAGACTCATATATCCAAATGCCAAGTGGCCATCCTAGTCTTGTTCCCTTGAAACTCTTCTCTATATGATAGCCAGACTGATCTCCCCACATGTAACTTGGACCATGTCATCTGTGAAAAATGTTTCAGTGGAATTCTGTGCTCTTATGAAAAAACTGAGATTCCAAAACATGGATCCCAAGATCCCTCGCGGTGTGACCCTGTCCCTTTCTCTTGCCTCTCCTGTTCCATATTCCTGCCATTTCCTTGTATGTAGTACGGCTTCCATCCATACCCATGTGCCTATCAATACCCTTCTTCTACCCCTTTGTCTAGTTGACTCCTATGCATCCTCCCAGGCTCAAAGAGGCGTTTTCTGGACATCAGGCAAGTTTCAGTTTCTCTGTTAGTTGTTCTCCAAGCCCCTTTCCCAGACAACCACTTGTTATACTTTACGGAGGCATGTTTCAGGGGCATCGGTTCCCCAGCATCTCTGGCCTGCCCTCTGCACAGGCCAAGCACACTCCCAAGTCCGGTCAAAGCTCTCAGCAGCGGGTCCTCACAGTAAAAGCAGGGCATGTGCGCAGGGGCAGTGGGTGCTGAGGGCCTGTGGGTGACATATGGACACCTGCTACAGCCCAACTCCTACATTTCTCAAGTCCACTCATGTTCCATATTAAATTCACTCTAGCCTGCCACTGATTCTTCAAGGTGGTGGCTCACCTCACACTCACCCTGTTTCCCTCTAAATGTCTTTTAAAAAAGAAAAAAAAAAAAGATTCACAACAGGAGGGCAGATGGGACAAGCTACAGTCCCGGATGCTGCCCTGAGGCCACAATTGAGGCAGTTTTGCTGTTCTAGGCTGCTTGCTCAGTGGGGTGACCCTGAATTCCCCTCTGAGAATCTGAGCCTCTGGTTACATTTTTGTCAAGCTCTGATTGCCTCTGGTTATCATGCCTTTAAGGAAGAGGAAGCACAAATTCCCTAATCAGGTCACTTAGATAAGTGATAAGAGTGGCCATGTCAGCCATGTACTCAGAGTACCCAAAGTATACTATGCATCTTAAATGATGACTTTATCCTAAAACTGGCACGTTCGCGGGGCCCTTTAGAGACCTTTCTGACACTATGAAGCTGGCAGCCTCCAGAATGTGCTGTGTATGAAAGTATAATGGATCCTGAGGTCATAAGCCATCATGGCACCTCCTTGCTATCAAGTGGGTCCTTGGTCTGAGGTGATGTGATGTGTGATCTCATATCAACAAATCAGCCACTCTGGGAGCTCTCAGACCGTGGGACTGGCCAGGGCATTGTGGACGGGGAAGGCACGCCCATACTGGGAACACATATCAACCTTGGTAAGGACACATGATGGCTCCACCCCCACCCCAGGATGGCAGGGATCTGACATAATCAACTTGCCACCAAGTGGCTGGTTGGTCACCTCAAGGGGTGGTGTCGTATGAGGCCCTCAGTGTTGATTCCTGCAGCTCAGCTCAGACACCCCTCGGCAGCAGGAGCTAGGTCGGCCTTGGTTCTTGGTCTTTCAGCCTTCTGCCGACTGTTCCCTCTTCACTCTTAGGTACCTGACCATAAACACGCAGAGATTTTCGTTAACGAGGTGTCTCTAATGATCTTTGTTCACAGTCTTGGTGCTCTTATCTCCTGCTCTCTCTTCAAAAGATGGTTTTCCCAGATGTGCTTGGGATCCAAGCTGAACAGATCATATTGTACTTCAAATAGGCTACAGAAAAAAAGATTTGGATCAAAGCAAAACTAAGGAGGGGAAGAGGTAGGAGATCCTGCCTGAGAAGAACAAGCTGACATGGATGGCAGGTGTGTGAATAAGGGAGGAGGGGCAGCCATCCCACGAACCTAATTCTGTGGAGTCACTAGTCTGCTCCGAGCGGTTATCTTTGAAGATCCATTTTTTCGGAAGATCAATTAGCACCCATATATTTCTCTTGTAGTGGCTGTATGATGATCTGAAAGCCATAAACACAAGAAAATGTCTTAGCCCCGCCACCACACCATGTTCCCAATGTCTGACCCAGTGCCCTGTTCCAAGTCCTGAAGAAATATGTGTTTGTTGAATGAATGAATGAACAAATAAATGAACGGTTGAAGTCTTTGATAGATAAAGGATACTTTATAGAAATCATTTGAATAGCAAGCTTCTCCAACCCATTTAAGACAAGACTTGATTTGCAGGGGGCGGGGTGGGGGGGCTGGGTGGCTCAGTCGGTTAAGCCTCCGACTCTTGATTTTGGCTCAGGTCGTGATCTCAGGGTCGTGAGATTGATTCCCACGTCGGCCTCTGCTCTCAGTGCAGAGTCTGTTTGAGATTCTCTGTCTCCCTCTGCCCCTCCCCCCGTTCATGTGCCCTCTCTCTCTCTCTCTCTCTCTGTCTTCTTTAAAATAAATAAATAAAAATCTTTAAAAAAAAAAAAGAAGACAGGGCTTCATTTGCAGAATTTGTTTAGACACAGCATTTCAAGGGTATGCTTTCTGATAAAGGGAAGTATGGCTATAAATGAACAATGCTTTTCACAGAGTCTGAGTCACCTCACACCCCTCCACCTCATCTGATAACGGTCCTTGGCAGATCTGCCCTTTTGCCGGGGATTCCCCTGGGCTATCACCTCTTGCCTACCCTGTGTGTTCTACCGCATCAGGCATAGCGTTGCCAGGCACCAGAATGTAAGCACCGAGCGGGAGGAAATGGGGGGAATGTGAGGCCAAGTTTATGGCCCTGACGCCTCCTGACGGTACGCATTTCTGTGGATATCATGCACATTTTACCTCATGATGGTATTTTTTATGCTGACAGGAAGATAAAGCTGGGCAATAATGGAAACGCTGACTGCTAAAGTAATGCCGAAAAGGAAATCATTTGTTTCGATGAGACATTGTCATTATGTGTGTTGGTTTAGCCCAAGCGTCTGCCTCCTCTTCCCACCCACAAAGGTTATCTTCTTCTAATATCTTGCGGAGGAGGGTGGGGGTTGTGTCAGCGTAAGCTGCAGCCACCTCTCCTGTGTTGCCCTCATCTACATCCCCCCACCCAACAAGGAGACGACAGGGATGGGACGAATGTGGTTCATCAACTAAGCTTTGGCATAACAAGAGTGTCTTTATCTTCAGCTGGATAAAAATGTTTAACGAGGGCTTTCTCCTTCCAGAATCTCTCTATTAAATAAAGCAAAAGCAGTAGAAATCCCATAGAAATTCGAAAGAATCTTAACAAAAGGTAAGTCAAAGATCAGTGTATTCCGTGCCCCCTAAAAACATGTAAGCGAAATTAAAGTCCTTGGCATCTTTGGTGAAACAGAGAAACTAGATTTGGATGTGCAATGAGGAGTCCACCTGCACTCCAGTGTTAACTAGCTCTGTGATGCTGTATGATTCTGGTAAGGCTTGTGGCCTTCCTGGGCCTTGGTCTCCTCCTCTGGTGAATACTGGTTTGGTGTCTCTCTGTTAATATAGGAACCTTCTCTTCAAATAAGATCTTTCAAGAAAGGAAAACTAATATATATAAAGAATATTACCATGGGTCTTCTCTGGTTGAGTGAAGCAGGAAAGAAGTCAGAGGTGCCCATTCCTAGCAGCCCCTGAGGTGTGTCTCAGGAACCCCTAGGGTCCAACTGGAAAAACTTTCTAGCACTGGGAATTTATGATGTGCAAACTCTCTGAAGGAGCTGCTTTCCTGGTCTTACCAGTCAGAGAAGAGGGAGAATTTCCTGGCCAGGAGGACCAAGAGTTTGGGAATATTCATTCTGGCCAATTTTATGAATATCCTGTATTAATTATTATGAAAAACATTAACTTGAGTCTGAATGCCTATGCTTTAAAGGACATCTACAGACATGGGATTCCCAATTACAGAGAAAATTACCCTAAATAATTACCTTCATGATGTGGCTTACCCGATGGTCAGTATTTCTCTGTACAAATTCTCTTCTGACAAGCCCTCAAAACTTAATAAAAAAAGAGAGAGAGAGAGAGAGAGAGAGAGAGAAATGGCCATGGGAGGGAAGATTTCCCTTGAGGGCATTTGAGGAGATTGCCAAACCCAGATTAGAGGAAGCACCTTGCACCTCATTAAACACACACACACACACACACACACACACACACACACACACGAACACAAAAGCCCAGCTTTAAGGCTGAGTACCCCTCCTGTGGACTGGCATACCAATCCCTTTAGCTCCCAGGAGCCAGGCAGCTCTTCCAGGCAGGGATCAGCTCAGCTCCTGTTTGCCCCACTGTGAAGTCCAAATATTTCCGCTCCCCCCCCCATGATAAGCATGGAAAAGTATGGCACGTACTGTCCAAATCCCAAACCCTACAACTCGGAAAACAAATATGAGAATCTCCCGACCACGGAGGACAGTGCCACGTATACACCAGGCACTCAATAAATATGTATTCAGTAAATGAAAAGATGAATGAATGAAATGCCTCATCTCGTATCCGTTTTGGAGACCGGCTGGTGAAAAAACCCAGTTCTGAACATCTTCAGATCCAGTCAATCAAGTTATGAAAAAGAAGGGGAAAAAGTGACAACACACGTGCAATCAGGGGGAGCTGGCAGAGAAAGGGTGATCTGATTAGGCATCCCCGGCCATAAGTGTCCCCACCGCCTGCTGGCTGGGCGATGACAGCGTGCCCGCGCCGGCCCTCGGTGGGTGCTAGGTGCGTGGGCCTGTGTCCCGGGGGCAGCCCTCCTGCTACGTGCTCCGCACCTTATCAAGATCTCCACAGCCACAGACACTGCTCAGCCTGTGGGGTGGCATTTCCCAGCCAGCCAGCCAGCGGCCGCCTCACCCCTGCCACTGCCCTGCATAGGCCGGCTCCCTTCCGGGCTCCCCACCCCAGGGGCTGTCTTCTTCGGAGAGTCCAGCACCTTCCCTGAGCCACGGGGTTTCAGCAGCTGGCCCACGTGCCCTGCTCGGAGAGAGATGAGCACCAGGGAGGCCCCCAGCAGAAACAGATCCAGTTCCCTAGGGCAGCCTGATTCTTTCCGATGGCTGTCCCTGGGCCCGGTGGAAGGCAGGCACGAGGTGGCCTGGTTAGCGCCAGTGCGGTGGGTCTGCAGCAGGAGCAGGGGAGGTGGACGGCCTGCTTTTGTGGGGGCAGTGGACAGAAGTGAAGGAAGTGGTATCTTTTTTTTTTTTTAAGGTATTTTGAGATTTCTACTTTCTCCACTCATTTCAGTGACCCATATTGGTTATGCAGTTTCCAGTAGGTTCCAGAACCTGGGCAGGGAGTGACTCACAGCTCTTCAACAACCATAACAATTAGCTGGGAGAAGTCACCTGGTTCAGTCTTTTGAGGTCTAGACCAAAAATTAGATGAAGCTTAATTTGATATTTTTAAGACGCTCTAGTTCTGTGTCTTACTCACTGTCTCTCTCTTTCACCTGGGATAAGAAGAGGCAGTGCACGTGGCCGGCTTCCTGTGTGACATCTGATTTCCAAAGGTCTGCCTCTCCTGCCCTCTTCTTTGAAGCCTTAAGTTCTCTGCGGTTTCCTTGCATGATGGGCTTCTCCCAGGGGTGGTGTCCTCAGCCCAGGGGCCATGTTTGTCCTCCTCTTGATTCAGGTGTCTGCCACCCAGGCAGTCACAAACCCCCTGGTGCACTTTAGAAGAGACAGAAGTGTTGTCAAATAGTAAATCAGCTTTTCAAAGAGCTGGGATGCCTTTGAGAAACATATGATAACAGCAACTTCTCTCTGATAGTCCCCCCTCAGATT
The DNA here is from genome assembly GCF_023065955.2 of Ursus arctos. Classification (NCBI taxonomy): domain Eukaryota; kingdom Metazoa; phylum Chordata; class Mammalia; order Carnivora; family Ursidae; genus Ursus; species Ursus arctos. The sequence continues at coordinate 66,383,678 of NW_026622797.1, read as the reverse complement.
GTCTCTTCATTCACCCTCTCTTTCTCCATATCCCCTGCTCTCCACAGTCTTCTCCCCCAGAACCTTCCTCCTCTGCCCAGTTGTGCTTCTCTCCTCAACAACTCCTTTTGCTTCCTGCCTCCTCTCCCCTGTCTACCCTGCTCCCCACCCCTTAAACCCATGGTAGCAAGTAATACAAATGGCAGTTTTGACATATGACTGTTTACTTATGAATCAGGTTGCTTCATTCCTAAAATGAGACAGGAGAAAGCTTTTATTATTTTTTTAAAGAAAATGAATCCTCAAACCAGCCACTTTGCTATCCCCACTGGACCTTTAATGCGAGTCCACTGTGCAAAAGACCATCCTCCCCTTGGCTGACGCTGTGGGAGGACAGCAGGACTGGCTTGACACTATCTTCATTAGGGCTGACCCTGTGTCAGGACAGCTGAGACTGCAGAACAGGTGACGGTCCTGGATGTAAAAGTATGGGACAGGGACCCCCTGAGCATCAGACTTGACTGGGAAGGACTTCCATTTCCCTAGGCTACGCCACCAGGCATTTCCTCAGTGGAGGGTACCCAGTCCTTAGCACTTTGCCAAAGAGAAGGGGTTGAGGATTAATTGGGCCATACCTCCAAGGCTCAGCTCCAGACTGGGGTCACTGTTTCCAGCTCTCTGTCTGCCCAACCTGTGGTGGGATGGTATTCCCAGCCCCCTCGTGGCTGTGGGGGCCAGGTGACAATTAGAGCCAATGACTATGTGTGGAAATGATGTGTGTGACTTCCAGACTGAAGTATCTAAATGCCAGTGGAGAACCTCTGCAGTTCCCTTTCCCTCTGTTTGCCTGGATCCCAGAGACAGGACAATGTAGAGTTAAGCCTTCAGCTCGTCGGTGATGGATAGGTGGTGTGAGAATTACACCTTGTTTTGAGTCACTGAGCTTTGGGGTTGTTGCTGTAGCATAAACTACCCTAACTTGACCGAAATACAGGGTACAAACCTCTGCTCCCAACTTCTTCCCCTTGACCATAATACCAGGGGTATTCCAATGCAGGGAATGAGGGCAATATTTGTCTGAAGAGAGGGAGGCGCCATGGAGCTCCTGGTGTGGTATTGGGTTCACTTAGCAGTGAAGAACCTATGAGTGTGTGTTAAACCAGCTCACTGGTTGGCTTGTGTTTTGAAGACTCCCAAGGTCCAGAAGTGAACTCCCGGGAGGCTGTGGAGAACCATAGAGACGACAGAGACTGACCTAGTGTATCACTGGATGACCCAGGAGGATTGGGGGATGGGGTGCATGGTCCCTAAAACCTCCTTAGTGCTTTGCTGTGCACACCCTGGGTTGTTAGGCCCTCTTTGTGTTTCAGCAGGTGGCATGGCACTGTGGTGTGTGAGTGTGTTGGGAGAGGAGGTAGAGAGGCAGGAAGAGGTAGGAGGCCATTTGCCATGGACCCTTCTTACAGATGGTCAGTTCGACTAGGCAGGCATAGCTTGCTGCTCTGGGTCTCAGCTTCCCCTTCCTTCCATCTTTCCTTCCTTTCTCTTTTTATTCAAGGAATGTTTTATCTGAGAAATATTAATTGAGCACATAGTACATCCCAGGCATTGTGCTGGGTCCTGGAGATACAGTGGTGAGTAAAATCATCATGGTCTTCAGGCCAGTGTTATTGGGACAAAGGCAGCCAATCATATTTCCAATATGGGCCCAGGAGTGTTCACAGTCATCATGTCAATATGTCATGTCAGAACAATGTCACACATCAGCAGACCCCACCTGGGGATTCTTTCCTGACCTAATGACCCTTCCTCCACAGGTAATTTTTTTCCCCCTCAAGAGAATCACCTCTTATGATCTCTTCTCATCTCTTTTCTTCTGTTTTCTTCATGACCCTTCCCTGGTATTTACTTCCTGCTCTTTACCATTCTGCCTTTCTATCTCGGTTCATGGCAATAGGTGGCCCATTTCTGACTGACATTTCTCCATAGTCTCTTGGCTTCTGACACATCCTCATGTCCTCAGCTTTGTACTCTCTGTGGACTTCATCCTTCACCATGTCCTGATGGAATCCGCAGCCTGCTCTCTTGGCAGCTGGCCGCCTTTAGCTCACCTAGCATCCTGGGTATCTCCTATCATCACTTCTCTGCCTGCGTTCAGCCAAGGAAGCTGAGTGGTGGCAGGTGTCTCTTCAAAGCTGACATCCTGCTTGTGTTACAAGCCTGCATTATTAACAAGACCTTTTTGACACTGAATGTCCAATGTGAGTCTGCTGCAGGAGCAAGCGGCAGCTGCCGGGTCTGGACCAAGTCTCCCAGCTGGAAACAAGGGAGCGTCTTATCTCTGCTCCTCATATTGGGCCTAGACTTTGACGCAATGTGTAACATGAGCCTCCCAGCCTACCTTCCAGCTCCCCAGAGTCCACCTAGACCTTGCTCATTTGCCTTTCTCTCATTCTCCTCTGCTACAGCCAGGTCACTGTCACTAACAGGTGTTACTTTGTAGGGGCTGTGACACATGGGCCCAGCTTGAATTCTGGTTTGTGCGTTTACTAGGCTGTGTGATCTTCAATGTATTATTTAACTTCTCTGTGCCTATGTCTTTTTCTTCAGTAAAATGCACATTAAGCAGTACCTGGTTCACTGAGGTGTTGATAAGATTGCAGGAAGTGCTTACCCCTAGCCTGGTTCTGGCTGCTGGTTAGCCAGAAACCCAGGACTGTACCTCAGCTCCAGGCGCCCATTCTTTCTTCTTCTCCCCGAGCTCCCGCTTACAAGTCGGCTTCGTGGAGTAAAACACTCAAAGATGTGAGTTTGTTGTACCTTGCAAAACAGTTGTCAAGACTTCTCTCTTGAATTTTTTGTTTTCACATGACATTTTGTTTCATTTTGCAAAGAAATGTAAAACCAGCCGAGTCCATTGACCCTGGAACCTGGTCTATAAAATCAACCAATTTAATGGATACTTATCAACAAAAGAATAATAATAATATAAATAATAATAATAATAATAATAATAATAAAACATTGTCCAGAGCTCCAAATATAGAAATGTTTAAAAATTTTAGGATGTTATGGCATCTAGGTGGCTCAGTCCGTGAAATGTCCAACTCTTGATTTCGGTTCCGGTCATTATATCAGGGTCGTGGGATTCAGCCCCATGATGGGTTCTGCGCTCAGTGAGGTCTCTGCTTGAGTTTCTCTCTCCCTCTCCCTCCCCTCTCTTTCCTGCTCTCTCTCTCTCTCTCAAATAAATAAATAAATCTTTAAAAAAATATAAGGATGTTATTATGCTTACTGAGCCTAATAGTAATAGAAAATAGAATAGGAAAAAATAAAGATCAATTAATTTGCAGTATCTTTTTTTTGTTAGTACTTGTTATTTTTCCTGAATCAGGAAAGACAAGAGCTTACATGATTGATGATTTTAGGAGAAATATTTTTTAAAAAGGACTTGCGGCATCTGGTCTCTAATTGAGAACTAGAAATTGCACTAGATTTATAATTGAATTTTCTGGTAAAAGGCATTCGAACAAATTTCAGAGGAATGTCCAAAAGCTGATGCATATTTATCCACACTCCTTTAAATCAGGTCTCTTTGATTTTCTCGGAAATCTTTAGCTTTTGAAATAGATCTGTAACTTGTGTGTGTTACTTACAGACAACATTGGGTAAAGTTTCTGTTGACAGACAGACCTGCCAAAGGCTAGCTCCCTAAACATTACCAACAAAACGTCTTGATAAGACAAGACAGAACGTATTGGTCGCCATGGTAAGGGAGAACACACCTCAGCAGAGCTTGGGAACTGTCTCAGAGCAGGGAGGGTGACATCAGAATTTATTGAGAATTGTAAGTTGGTGAAAGGTAAGGTTGGTGGAAACAGCAAGGTAAGGATTCTGAGAGGAGGGATGACAGAATGGTAGCCTGAAAATTGCTGATGCTTTCCACTGAAGAGCTGGTGAATCTTTTGTTGAAGTTCAGGTGAGACGGCCCTGGAAAAGTAGGGTCACTAACGAAGACAGGCAGAGAGCAAAGTCACGTGAGTGTAGACAGTAAGGGCTAGTTTCAGTTCTCTGTGTCCAGGCTGGGTACAGGGTAGATGGTTTTGGTTCTCACACCTCTCTTAGGTGTGAGAAGCTTCCCCAGGGCTGGGGTCCTGGGAGCCTCTTTTATCACAGGCTTCAATTCGCAGGCTTGTTTCGATTGGTTAGATTAACCCTGTTTCACTTGGAGACGGTCTATTGCGGCCGTGAACAAGATTAAGCTTCTGCCAACAAGAAAGAAAGAGAGAATGGACCTCGGCTAGGCTGCTGGCTGTATTTGCCACTGTGAGTAGGGAGAGAGGTTGATGGCCAGCAGAGAGGGCCTGCCTTTTTGAGGTCACCGCTGCTCTGAGGCTGGGTCCTGAGTTAAGGCTCTGCCTCAGCACCTGCTCTTCTTTCCTCTATGCTCCTGGGCCCTTTCCTCGGGGTCACACTCTGCTGAATTGTAGTCTCCTGCTAGCGGGAATGTCCCATCAAGATTCTGACCCTTTGCTCTTTGGCCAGACCAGCCTGGTGCTGATGGTGTTTTCCATCTCATTGCCTCTGATCTCATCTCACACCACTATCTTCCTCTCCTACCATGCTGCAGCCACTCTGCATTTTCCTGCCTCTAACACTTCAGCTAACGCTGAGTTCTGCCTCAGGGCCTTTGTACTTGCTGTGCATCTGGCCTGGAATGGCCTTGTTAGGAATCTTTGCACGTCTACCACCAGTCAGGCCTTGAGCTCTGCTGTCACCTCCTCAAAGAACACTTTCCTGACTGCCCTTTTGAAAGTGGCCTCTGTCTTCAGGAACACTCCGCTCCGTCATCCTTCTTTGCATCTATCGTTCTCTGAAATGATCTTGTTTGTTAGTTTGCTTACTAATTTGTTTCCACCTTAACGGGAACAGAAATTTCACGAGAGTCCTATCTTGTCTGTCTGGAGCCTCATTTCCTAGAAAAGGCCCAGGATGTAGTTACAATAAAACATTACAAATTAATAACTGCTAACTTCTTGATTATTTATATGGGACCAGAAACTGTTTTTAAGAACTTCAATGTATTATTATCTATTTAATCTTCCTAGCAAACCGATTATCCCAATTTTACTGAGACACAAAGAAATTAAATGAGATCATAGACAGGACGTAGCAGAAGTGGCACAAATTTAGTGTCCAATAAATATTTATTAGACTTTTAAAAATGACCCTTTTATTTTGTTCTTGACATCCCTACCAGGTGGCGTGCACTGTTTGGTAACACGTAAGAGTCTCCTGGCACAGAGAGTGAGGCTTCTCTGCTCCTGCCTTATGAATTTTCTAAGAGTGCTAGGTCACATCTCCTTCTAAAGTTTTAACACACAACTACAGTATGAACACCACCACACATCTTAAGATTACATAACAGAATTATCCACAACGAGCCCACACCACATCTTACTTTAATATGTGATACATATCACACATGTTAGAAGCTCTTTGATTAGATTATAAATGCTTATCCTCAAAATTCATCTGTGTTAGAAAATATCACCTGGGACTTTCCACTCCATTCTCAACTGAACAGCCCAGCCAAGCAAATAGCTGTCTATGAACGCACTGCCCCATGATTATGTCTCATCCTACTTCCCCTTATCAGTGTGGTTGTAAGTGAGGCATGGTCTCGCCCTGCTGCTCTCCAGGCTTCTGTCTACCCATTGGGATGCTGTTTCCCTTGGAGGTTCCCCTTTCCATTCTCTTTTCTCACCACTAGCAGTCCCTTGCCTGGATGGTGCTCCCCTACATGCTCAGCTGATTCCACGTGTCTACAAGAGCTTATCCAGCTAGCAGGAGATATCGAGTATCAATCGCTTTGTCCTACAAATATTCATGGATGCCCACCACCATTATACAGCAGGCCTAAGTGCTAAGGAAATAGGAATTAGGAAAATGAACATGGTCTTTGCCCCCCTGAAGCTTAGTCTCATGGGAGACATAGATATTAATCAAAGAATCACACCGATGTTGTTGGGTACGAGGAAGGGCAGTTACTGGTGCTGTGAGAGTGTAGTCTGGGGGAGTAAGGCAAGGTTTCCTGGACCTACTATCTGAGATCTGAGGATTATTTGGAGGAAACTGGGTGAAGAGAGGGAGTTGAAGTGAGGAGAGGTAAGGCCAAAGCTCTGAAGAGTGAGCATGCGCCTTTCAAGGAAGTGATAAGAGATGGGTGAGGGAGCTCGGGAAGAAGGAGAAGAGGTCTGAGAGATGAAGTGGGCAGGAACCGCACTGGGCAGGGCCTTGGGATCCCTGTTCTGATTTTGGACATATCCCATGGGAAGGTCTCGGAAGCATTTGGGCTGAAGAGTCGTGATCTTATTTGTGTGTAAAAGCTCCCCTGGGTAAAGTCTGGAGAATGGATTAGATCACCCTAGGTTTTTGCCTTGTGCTCTTTGCTGTGATAAGAACAGAGGAGAAGAGCTATTTGGGGAGAAAATGTCATAATTCAGGATAAATGTGACCAGCCTACAATAGCGTGGAGGTGTTCAAGCAGATACACTGAGTAGGCAGTCGAATATGTATTTGGAGTTCTAAGCCCACGCTGGGTTAAAGCTATAAATATGATGTGGCGATTAAAGCCATGGGTGTGGCGGAGATTGCCACAGGAGGCAGAAAGAGTAAAGGGGGCGAGGACCAGTCTTAGATGGATTATGACATTTAAAGTCTGAGTAGAGGAGGATTAGGCAGCAAAGGAGATTGAGAAGAGACAAGCAGGAGGGAGGAAAGCCAGGAGAGTATAGTTTCTTAGAGGCTGAATTTGAACGCTTTCAAACGCATGTTACTGAAATTCATCTTCAAATGATTTAAACAAACAAACAAAAAAGAAGGAGGAGAAAGAGGAGAAGAAGGAGAATAAGAACAAGAGAACAACAAGAAGAACAACAAGATGAAGAAGATTTGGAAGAATTCGTTGGCTCTTCCAACCGAAACTTAGGACTAGTCAGACATGCCCGGGTCCACGTGCTCAAACAGATCCTTGAGAACCTGCCTCTCCCTCCATCTCTTATTCCTGCCTTCTGGTTAATAAGCCTTTTTGCCAAGGAGGTTATTCCACGTGGTGGCATGATCAGGTCACTAGCAGAAGCTTCAGGTTTACATCCTACCTAAGGTAAAGAAAACGTCTCTTTTCTATTGGTTCCAGTAGGAACACTGGGTATCATTATTGTTGGCATGGCTTAAGGTTATATGCTCATCTCTGAGCTGGGGGTTGGCATCAGTCCTACACACACCTCATGGATGGAAATTTCCTCAAAATAAAAAATCAAGGTGTTGTTACCTGAAGAAGGCAAAAAAGAAGCCAGGCAGGCAAACCCCCAGAGGTCTATACGGATGCCAAAGGGATGAATAGTCTAAGAAGGAGTGTATATTCAAGAGTATTAAATACTATTAAGAGATCACGTAAGACGACAACTAAAAATGCCCATGGGATTTAGCCACGTGGAAGACACTGTGACCCAAGACCCACACAAATGGCTGCCTCACACCGTGTGATGTGGTAGGACTCATAATGCAAGTAGAAATGGCCATATGAACTCAGGAGAGAAAAATCACTCAGAACTGAGGCAATCAAGGAAAGCTTCATGTTAGAGGTAGCATGTTGGGCCCTGAAGGATGGGTAATATTTTAAAAACTAAGGCTGTGGTGCCTGGGTGGTGTAGTCAGTTGAGCATCTGACTCTTGGTTTTGGCTCAGATCGTGATCTCAGGGTCCTGGAACTGGGCCCCATGTCGCAATCGGCGTGTAGTCTGCTTAGGATTCTCTCTCCCCCTCTCTCTGCCCCTCCTGCTCGTGTTCTCTCTCTTTCTAAAAATAAACAAACCTTTAATTAAAACAAACAAACAAACAACAACAACAAAGAACTAAGGCCAGAGAAGTGGAGAAAGGAAGGGTACCCCAGCTAAATGCGGCACGAGCACGAGCATGGTGGCCGTGACATTTGTGGTGTGTTCACTGAAGAGTTGAACAGTTCATATTTGGTCTGAGGGTTAGGGGACAAAAGTGAATCCTAGTTAGGGAAAAGGGACTTTCTTTGTTCAATCTGCAAGTTATTCAGCTATCACCAACATTCCTTCAGGTTACCAGCCTGAATATATAAATGAGGGATAGCTGATACTATAATGGGACTGACTCAGAGCCCTCCTGGAAAAGCGCCTCCCTATATAATCCTGCCTTTCCCTTTAAGGGGGTCTTACATGTGAACTCAACCACAGCCTCCTTCCTCTCTTTCACCTTAGAGCCTTGGTCTTTCCTATGAAAGAACAGAAAAGAGAAGAGAAAAAGAAAAAGGAAGGAAGGAAGGAAGGAAGGAAGGAAGGAAGGAAGGAAGGAAGGAAGGAAGGAAGGAAGCCGTTGAAATCTGTGTAGGGCAGGAGCAGAGGGAGGAAAGAGCGTGGTGAAGAAGCCTGAGAACATGTGTCCCAGGACTCAAGCTGGTAGGCGGGGCTGCCCTGGGGAGCAGGGCTCAGCTGACTCCAGGAGCCTGGGGCAGGGATCAGGTGTGAATGTGGGGCCAGTCCCCTACTTTCCATTAGTGTCCGGGGCTCCAAGAGCTGTGCCTGACTCCTGGGTTGGCAGTGGAAAGAGGCGCTTGTCCAGGCGGCAGAGAGGAGGCGACCCCTGTATGAGAGAGGGACCCAGTTTGGCGCCCCCCAGTGTCTTACTGAAGACTCAAGCTGCCTGGTGCAGTGCCGGATTGGGGGCGGGGGCGGTTCGGGTCCATGTTTAGTAGGGGCCCTGGTGCTCCAGAGATGCTTCATTCACGGTCACCTGGACCAGCCTCCCCAGAGAGCCTCTCCTCCGAGACTCCCCAGCTCTTCACTCAGCTCTGAGGGGCTCCTTGGCCTGCAACTTAGTCTCATCTGATTTTTCCTCTTTATGGAACTTGGGACAACTTTGCTGGAGCCGCCAGGGTGTGGGCACTCCCTCGTTCATCTGCTTAAGGTCAGACATATCATCACGGTGAGGGTGACTGAATCTCCCTGGTCATGCCAACTCCTTTTTGCAATGCATCACAGAAGGCCCCTTCTGTTATTGTGCCAGCCTCAGAAGGGGGTGCCTTGCCCCACAGATCCTTTTTGTATTTCAAAAGGAAGACCTTTCCATAGCCCTGCTTTCCAGAAACATGTGGAGCTCTCCTGAGTGAAAGCCCATTGACTTCACACAGCACACAAGGATTGGGGGCAGGGTAATGGGATGGTGACACGTGGTTTGTGCCCAGGGCCTTGGGTGCCAGAAGGATGACAAGGCCATAATATTCCTTCCCCAGCTCCCGGGAGACAGACTGGGGAGGGTGCCCGTGATGGGTTTCTGCGTCGCTACCCAGAAACAAACAAGCGCATCCTTAGACAAACCGTGGTAATTAGAAGGGAAACATAATGATAGTGAAGTTACCTTTCTCCATTCATTCCGCAAGCATTTTTCTGGGTGTTTATTTTTGGCACAGAGCTATTTTAGGGGTGGGGGAGAGCATGTGGGGAAAAGGAAAGGGAATTGGTCCAATGTGGCAGCTTGAGAGAAGGCGATGGATGGTGGGGGATGGGCAGTATTAGTATTTGGTCTGTGGAAGATGAAACGCAGCTTTGCTCTGTGGGCGGTTCTTTGATCTTCCAGTAACTGCTAGAGTAGCAATTAGCATCCTTAATGCTGAGGGGAGTCTCTGAGAAACCCTTCAGCCTGCTGATTTAGGTTGGTAAATCCGGAAGTGTGGGTGCCTGCGCCTGCGTGTGTGTGTGTGTGTGTGTGTGTGTGTGTGTGTGTGTGAGAGAGAGAGAGAGAGAGAGAGAGAGAAATGGTTTTTAAATTAGATGTTTGATGTTTATAATTGATTGAATTTTTACTTTTTAAATGACAAAACATTTTAAGCAATCATAAAAGTATCCACCACTCAACTGTTAGTATTTTGCTTTATTTGCTTCATGTATATATTTTTAAATGTAAAAAAGTTACAGATAAATTGAAATCTACTTTTTCTTCCTCCCCAGAGCTAACCATTCTCTTAAATTTGTTCCTTGCCCGTGCTTTCATATCTATGGCATATGCCTGGATTCACAGACAGCACACCATATAGTGCTGTTTGGGGTATTTAAAATGTTTACATAAAGAGTATTTTGCTGTTTTCACTCAACATTGTGTTTCTAAGATTTACCTATTTTGATGCTCATAGAACAAGTTTGTTCATTTTTTTATCTTATTTTATTTATTAATTTGACAAAGAGAGACATCCAGCGAGAGAGGGAACACAAGCAGGGGGAGTGGGAGAGGGAGAAGCAGGCTCATAGCAGAAGAGCCTGATGTGGGGCTCGATCCCAGAACTCCGGGATCACGCCCTGAGCTGAAGGCAGACGCTCAACGACTGCGCCACCCAGGCGCCCCGAGTTTGTTCATATTTAAAAGCACATTATAGTGTTCCATTTAGGAATGTATCGTAATTATATTTCTATTCCCCAAATGATGGACATTTAGGTTGCTTCCAATTTTTTCTTCTATGACAACAATGTGACTAAAAATATTAGTGTGTATGTCTTCTTGTGCACTTGACTGATAATAATTTTAGTCTATGTGTGGTATGTAAGGCTTCAACTTTCTGGCCATTACCAAATGGCTCTCCAAAGTGATTACACACTTACCAGAATTGTGTGAGAGTTCTCATTCCTTCACAACCTTGCCAGTACTCAGTAATGTATAACTAAAATTTTGCCTCTGTCTTAATTTGCATTTCTCTGATTACTATTGAAGGTGAAAAACTCTCTCTGTGTGTTTTGACCATTCGGGTTTTCTTCTTCTGTGATTTTTTTTTTAATTTTCTCTTTTGAGTTTTCTTTATTCTTTTTATTTGTAAGAGATCTTCAAATACTCTGGGCAGTGATATTTTGTTGGTTATATGGATATTTTAGGATTACTTGGCAAGAGCAGGGATGGTGCCTATCTCTGTGTTAGACACAAATTAATTAGTTGGTTCTTTGGTAAAGCAGTGAGATATAAATTAACAGAAGGGACAAAAGTCAACCCAAAGGTTTTCAAACAAATCTTTTCTTGTTTTCTAACCAAGAGCATATTAGATCATAATAGCTATTAACAACCCTCTTTTCTCAGCTTCTGCTGCTAAAGTTCCCTTTGTATTTCAAAAGTCTGCATTGTTAAGAGCCACCCCTTCCCCACCCAATCTTAAAAGAGAGGAACTGAGGGGTGCCTGGGTGACTCCGTTGGTTAAATATCTGACTCTTGATTTCCGCTCAAGTCATAGTTTCAGAGTATTGAGATCGAGCCCTGTATTGGGCTCCCCAGTCAGTGGGGAGTTGACTTGGGATTCTTCCTCTCCCTCTCCCTCTGCTCCCCCCACCCCTGCTCCCATGTATTTTCTCTCTCTCAAAGAAAAAAAAGAGAGAGAGAGATGGACTAAAAGAAAGGTTGTCATTCTGTAGACATGAACTTGCAACTGTTTCATAGTTAAGGAAGGTGTCCAGATACACTCTTCATAAGTTAGAATGATTGACAGAGATGAAATCCAATTGAAACTGTTCTATCATTATTAGGGGCACTGAGAAGTGGTCTTTTCTTCATAGAAGCATTATAAAGAAGCAAGCATACACTGTATTTCTGAATAAAGAGTGAGATACGAGAATGACATGCCCCTGGTTTTCCTCTGCTTGCATTTTATGTGAATTATCTCCCTGGATGAAATAACAAGGGCTTTGTGTACAGTCCTTCTAGAAATGCTAGCTAGTACCAGTGTTTCATCTCCTTCCAGAAGAAGGAAGAATTGTAAGATGGCAAATGTCTGACAGCCTTGGTATGCAAGGTAAGATTTTCTGAGGGTTTTGGGGATAATGATTTACAAATATTTCCTCCAACTTATTGGTTGTCTCTTGTTTTAGGGTGTTCTTTCTTGAACAGAAGTGGATGATCTCGTTCTTTGTGCCTATCTACGTGTCTTTCCCTCAGTCCTCCTTAGGCCATTATTTTCATCATACTCCTTTCAGGACCCTGACTAATCAGCTTAGCCATCTGTCACTGCCAATGAGTCCATAACTACTTTTATCTTAGGTCATTTCTCTTTCCTCTCCCTCTACCCCTCCCCTGTTTGTCCTCTTTCTCTCCCTCACTCTCTCAAATAAATAAATAAATAATCTTTTAAAAAATAAACCAAAATGGATGATGAGTGCATTATCTGAATCTATTCATCAGAGGGATTTCCCCTCATCACTGTCCCTATAAGACACCCTGAGTTGAGCTGTAGTGCAGAAGTGTTCCATTTTCAACTTGTATCAACATGTCAAACCAATCCACCATGGACCGAGTTCAGGGTGTCCCTTCTCCATAATCTGCTTATAGGGGACCCCTTCCCCAAAGGACACCATGAGGTAGAATTGTGACAGGAAAGTGTCATAGGGGCCTGGGTCACCTGCCCAAGTAACACACTTGTGACCTCTGGGCCCTCTTGAACCTGATCCCAAATCTATCATTTCCATGTTACAGTTTTATGACTTAATCCGTCTGATGTTACCTGGCTTCCAGTGCTGGTCAGACACCAGCCTCCACACAGCTCGGTAGCATGGCAGGAGCTACACTCTAGGATTCTCTGCTGTAGGGTGATTCTCTGCTGTAGACCGCATGGCCTTGCTCCAGAGGGTCTCCCGTTAGCACTTGCTAAAGGCTCCACACATCGTCTTTCTCTTCACACAGACACTTCTGAGCAAGAATGATCTTTGAGGTCACATAGCCCAGGTACCAGCTTGATTGTCCTGCAGCCTGGACCTGCTGCTGAGCCCTTTCCCGCTCTCAAAGCCGTCAGCTTCCACATCACCTAACGTAGCACCTTTAGACTAGATTATGGCAGAGATCAGAAGAGTTAACACTGCCTGGGTTAAGGCCATAAATATAACTCTTGTCTATTCCGTGTGAGTGCAGATTGCTTCTGACCCTCCTTTATACCAAACCAGTGACCTCCTTCCATGGACATGCGGCTGAGTCCACCTGCTCTGGCAATGCTATTGCATTCGGTACAGAAGCTGCAATTCGGGTACCCATTGTGGAAGTGGTAGTAGTTCGCTGTCAGGTGCCTTCATCCAATCAGTTTTTGCAGGGATGGACTGGTGAATCAGATGGGGACAAATAACAAGGACCACTACCCCTGAATCCTCTAAGTTTTTGAGGCAACAGTGATATCTGTCATCCCTTCCAGTGCTGATATTATTTTGATTTACCGTCTTGGCCAAGGGACAGTTTCAGGGCTTCTACTTGGCTTTTTATACCCCAATCATGCTTAATTTCAACATCAAAAAACAAATGTGAGATTTCTGCCAACTGCTAAGGAAGTCCGTTCTAACCAAACATTTGGGAACCAAGGAAATGACCACTAGAGGTTTCTGTGCACCCACTGAACACACTGTGAGATGGCCCTGTGCCAGGAGTCCGTTGATTACCTGACCCCCATTTGCTTCTATTCTAACAGAAGGGCTTCGAGGGTCCTTTGAGTATTCCCCATTCTCTAAGATACATTTACCCCCTCAGGTGGACATAGGTACTGCAGCAGAGACAGGGGAGTCTCTAGGGTTTTCATGGTGGTCTAAGGCCCTTCCTTATGGGAACCTGGCTCTTCTTTATCCAGTGGGCACGGGGTCATAGGACTGTTCTGGTCTGGGCACTGGGAAAGGGATCATGTTTTCCCACTAGCCTGGCTGACCCTAGTCTTCTGCTTATCTATTCCTGATCTCTTTTGAATATGCCCTTGTTGGTTGCCCATCTATATTATCCCTGGAAACACCATGTTCTTAGGGCCATCTTCACAGATCCCCTGGATCAGGATCCCAGACTGTGATTCCAGTCCTGCTGCCTGTTAGGGAAATTTTGCCCATCTTGCTTTTGACAGTTAGAAGTTGCCATTTGGCCTCTGCTATTCTGAGGTCCTATAACTTCCATGGCTGCCAGGGGACCAAGATGTGAAATGGCATCTTCTGTGTCTAATTTGCACACAGAGGGCAGTCTCATCTTGAATTTCTTTTCTTTTTTTTTTTAAGATTTTATTTATATATTTGACAGAGAGAACACAAGCAGGAGGAGCAGCAGGCAGAGGGAGAGAGAGAAACAGACTCCCTGCTGAGCAGGGAGCCTGATGCGGGACTCGATCCCAGGACCCTGAGATCATGACCCGAGACGAAGGCAGACGCTTAACCAACTGAGCCACCCAGGCGCCCCTCATCTTGAGTTTCTCAATGCTGCTAGTGTCCCCTCACCAGGATGCTCTTTTTCACCTTGGTAAGTGGAGTGTCCTCCAGGCTGGACTGACTACACAGTGACCAGCGGGTGGGCTCAGACCCACCCGCTCTAACATGCCCACTTCTCTGAGCCTTTTGATCCCTTTCTCCACAGCTTATGACTACAGTACTGGCATCTCCAGTTCATTTAATGTGTGTCATCACTCTTTCTAAGATTTCAGAGGTGTCTAAGCAGAGTGCTAGAACTGTCACTTGGGGCCTTTAGCAGGGTGTTAAATGATGTGTCATGGCAGAATGTCCCCATGTCAATAAACTCTCCCGTGTTTATGTTCCATCCTTCTGGATCCTGCACTCTGAGGACCCTCTCCTTGCACACTCCCCTGTTCCTGCCATTCTTGTTAACCAGTCCTGCCACACCGTTGGCTCATCATATCTCTCCTTTCTCAGCAAGCCCTTGTCCCCAGTTTGGTGATGCTGAGATTTAACCCAAACTACAGATCCAGTAGCCAAGAAAAGAGGTGGGAGAGGATCCTGGAGGGCAAGCATTGTCTTGTAAGGCTCCTGCTTCTTTAAAGACTCTGCAGAAGAAAGCAGAAGGAGGGGGCATCTATATTTCTGTGATTCCAAAGCGTTCAGGAGAACTTAGAGCTTCAAGGTTTCTGACAGAACCTACCCAGGGATCTCATCCCAACTCTCAGGATCCCTCTCATTCCCCATCAGGGCCCTGACGGTTGCAGAGGAGACTGGGCTAGGCTGAGAGTTCAGCCTTCTCTGAAGTTCTGTCTCCTCTAAGCCCCGTGCCCTTTTTCCAGTTGTATTTGCCCTCTGGCTGCAGGGGAGAAGAGTCTCTGTTAAGGAGACCTCTAACCTTCACATTTTGCTCTAAGTTGTTGATTAATAAATCTGAGCCTGTCTTTTCTTTCTCCAGTGAATCAATGGTGCTTAGCCACAGTCCTTGTAATTACACCCAGCATATTCCTCAGATGTCTGGACATGGCCCCAGCTGGCGCTTCCCCTTCCAGCCATATCTGTCCCATCATAGATCATCCCAGGTGAATGCTGCTTGCTTTCTATATCACCCACAGACTCATTTACATATTTTAATCATATTTATGATCTAGGTCTTTCCACATTGTTCTATTACCTTACGTTCCTGGTTCTGCATGGCCTGGCTCTTCCTTATGGCACTTTGTTTCCTTCTGTGTGTGTAATATGTTACTGTGGACAAGCTGCTGTCTGTTTTTTTTCTGTGGAAGCCTCATCTGAGCTGGACTGTCTTCATGTCTTCCTTCCCAGAGATCCTAGGATTCTTATTTATCCTGGACCAGTTTTTGCCAATTCCTATACCATTGCAAATTCAGATTCCACAGCCCAATGGGTTAGGTGATTCTCTTCACCTAGCACCTACGAGATGCCTCTTCGGATTTCCCGTGGAGCTGACCAAGGTCTTACTTCACACGTGACTTGTAGAGCTCTATTCCCCCACCGTGCCTCTTGGTGGTCTGAGGATTGACTCTTGTGTTCCTGTAAAGGTACTGAAACATTAGCCTTGAGCCTTAAGGCCCATGCTTCAGTCTGCTAGCTACAAGGTCCTCGCTCTTCAGTTCTTGCCACTATAGTTTTTGGTGACTGTTTCTTTTTTAGCCCCTGGAAATTGTCTTTCTTTATTTAGTTTGAACTCAACTCTACATGAAATAAGTCATTTGTACTATAGTTCATCCAGCACTTGTTCTTAGCAGGAAGGTGGCCTGAACTTGTCAGCTAAATCTACCATATTTACTGGAAATTATACCCATTTGTTTTCAGAAAGCATGCTTGTTAGTCCACTGCAGTGGCAGAGGGCTTTATGGAGAAATTCAATGCATAACTTCAGACATTATGGCCACAAATGCAGGGCAGTTTTTTTCTAAGCTTAGAATGCAGTTTCCATTACTTTCCACTCAGTATGTGAACGTTAGATTTTTCTTTATGGTGGAAGGAAACACTGTTTCTAAGGGAAACAGTTGATGTTTATATATTCCTTATTCCTAAAGGTCATAGGCTCGTTAGTGTGACAACATCATCTTGCTAGAAGGGACTGTTCAAGCTACAGCAATATTATGTGGAGCTGTTGCCTGGTGATTAGGGAAACTTCAAAATGATAAAGTACAGGACAAAGATATATAAATAGAAACAGTTGGAAATTTCCAGATAATCTTGATAAATGGAGACAAGAGGAAAATAGGTGCATTTCACTTCGATTTCAGAGCGATGACTTCTGGTTGCATTTGAGTACTGAACTTAAATTTGCCTTCAGGCACTAGAAAGTGGGCCAGCGGACACCTGTGTCACAGATCACATGGATTTGGCTGCCCTTATAGCATGACAGAGGTCATGTGTGTGTATAAAGATCTCTATATATTTATTATCCATCAACGATATTCCCAATGCATCAGGCACGTGAAGGCACATTTTCACTTATCTGCTGGCGGACATGTCTACAATTGCCATCCTTTCCATCCTGCTTCCCGCACACAGCATCATTATAGGGCCGTGAGGTAAGGGCCAGACCACAATATGCCTAGAGGGGTCTAGAGAGACAGGGGAAGTAGGTGATGCTTGGAAACAAGAAGAAAAAAAAAACTGTCATGTAAAGACATGCTGGGAGCAGAGCTGTGGCCAAAATGATCACATGTGAGACAGCAGCTGAGGCAAGCATCCAAGAGAATTGTATTTGATATTCATTTTTAAATATCAGATGTGTAGTTTTACGGTTGAGACACTAAAAATAGGCACCACTCCATATAACCCCCTCCCTCTAATTTCTTATAATTAATTCTCAAACAGCTTGTATTTCCCTACTGACATGCAAGAGTACATTAAGGACAGTACTGATGTCCCAGAATTAAAACAAAGCAGAAAGTTAAAATCATATACTTATATACATAACACACTGTATCTCTTCCATATATGTCAAGGAACATTTGTTGTTTCCTGCATTCAAAGAGTGTTTAAATACAATATTCCAGTTGTCTCTATCACGGAACATTATTGACTATAAGTAAAATACAGTGACCATTTATTTGAAGGCTGTGTGTTTTTTATTTACTTCTATATACAGCATGTAATTCATGATTGCGTGTGTTTAATATTTTGGTAGAAAATCTTCATATAAAGCAGAGCAATAAAAAACATACAGCACATTCATTGTCTGTATCTTTTTTCTTTTCCTACTCCCTTTACTGCACTTTGTCTTTGTCAGACTCAGTTGGTTTCAATGGTTTGATCTATTTTCTCTCATTTTTTAAAGTTCCCCTGTGTATTTCTATTTACTTCATTCTTGAATTCCTCATTTTCCCATGTCTTTATCCTTTCTTCTTCCTTTTGGGCAATTTATCTACTTTGTTCCCTCTCAGTTAGCATTGTCTTCCCTTTCAGGACTGATTTAAATAGTTCCCTTTTCCAAATCATGATCCAGGGCCACACTGGACAGTACGATGAAAGCAACCATAGTACGGTTTTCTACCGGGAGCGTTGCCTTCTGTCTGTGAACTCAGCTACCAAAAACCTCGAGTCCCTCATGCCTTCTAGTGACCTGGAAGCCTACAGGACATGATACTATCTCCAAAGCATCCCAGAAAAGCTCTGGCTCATTGGATCACCATCCTTTTGACTCAGGAACGGTCCTCAAGTGTAGGTCATAGGGCTGCTAAAGATTCAATTCAATGCCCGTCAAAATCTGTAGGCTTTTTCTTTTTTTAATTGACAAGCTGATTCTAAAATCCATATGGAAAGACCAGGGAACTAGAGAGTTGCTAAAACAATTTTTAAAAAAAGAACAGAGTATCCATACTTCCTTATTTCCAAACTTGGTATAAAGCTGCAGTCATTAAGAGAGTGTCAAACTGGTGGAAGGGTACATAGATAGATAATGGAACAGTGCAGGGAAACCAGAAATAGACACACACATATATGGTCAATTGATTTTTTTTTTTAACAAAGGTGCAAAGGAAATTTAAGGAAGAGAGGCTAGACTTTTCAACAAATGCTGCTGGAACATTGAATATCATATGCAAAAAAAAAAAAAAAAACCAAAAGAAAAACAAAAACCATGACCTATACCACATACCTTATGCAAAAATTAACTGAAAATGGGTAATAGATGTAAATTTAATACCTAAATACCTAAAAAAGTACAGGCCTAGGATACATAGAAAGAAATCTTTGTGACCTTAGGTTTGGCAACTATTTTTTGATATAACACCAAAAGCATGATTTCTGAAAGAAAATATTGATAAATTGGAGTTTGCCAAAATTGAAAACTTCTCCTCTATGAAAGACACTGTTAAGAGAATGAAAACATAAGCCACATATCAGGAGAAATTATTTGCAAAACACATATCTTTCAAAGGATTTATATCCAGAATATAGTTTTAAAAAAATCTCAGGGGGCGCCTGGGTGGCTCAGTCAGTTGAGTGTCTGCCTTCGTCTCAGGTCATGATCTCTGGGTCCTGGCATTGAGCCCCGCATCGGGCTCCCTACTCAGCAGGGAGTCTGCTTCTCCCTCTCCCCTCCCAACTTGTGCTCTCTCTCCCTCAAATAAATCAATAAAATCTTTTTTAAAAAGTTTCAGAACTCGATAATAAGGAAGAAATCAGACAAGTGATGGGTAAAAGATTTGAACAGATGCCTCACCAAGCCGAAAAAAAAAGGTCTTGAAAAGATCTTCAACATCATTAGGTCTTAGAGAAATGCAAATCAAACCACAATGTGATACCACGACAAGCATATGTATTAAAATGGGCAAAATTATTATTTTTTCATGACATCACCAACAGCTGGAGAGACTGCTGAGCACCAGAATTCTCATTCATGACTGGTGGTATTACAAAATTGTAAATAATTTTGGAAAATAGTTTGGTAGTTTCTTATAAATTTAAAAATATACTTACCATAAGCCCAGAAATCCTACTCTTATATACTGACCAGAGTAATGAAAATTTATGTTCACACCAAAACCTGTACATGAATATTTATAGAGGTTTATTCATCATAGCCAAAAACAAGCGATAGACCAAATGGCCTTCAACTGTTGAATGGATAAGCAAACCGCGGTACGTCCTTACAGTGGAATACTATTCAGCAGTAAAATAGAACAGTCTACCAGTATATGCAACGACACAGATAAATCTTACATGCATTGTGTTTGGTGAAAGAAACCAGGCAAGAGCTGCATATTCTGTGGTTCCGTTTATATGACACTCTGGAAAGGCAAACTGTAGTGACAGGAAACAGACCGGGTTGCCAGGGGCCGTGGGTGGAAGAAGTAGATGACGGACAGTGTGGGGGTGTTAGCACCATTCTATATCTTGATTTTGGTAGTGGTTATATGGAGGCATGCATTTACACAAACTCAGAACTATATATCCAAAAGGCTGAATTTTACTAAATGTAAATTACATCTTAACCTTAAAAAAATAAGAAATGGGACAATGAAGGAATAAGTCATAAAAAACAAGGAAAAAAATGATACTTTCAGTATTAAGTGGTGAGTTTGTGAAGGGACATAATATTATCCTCGGTTTTGCATATGTTAAGTATGAAAGTTTCCGCAGTGAAACAGAGATGACTTTGGGAGCTCACATTCCCCTCTCACCACCATACCACTTCTGGGCTTCCTCTCCCAGCAAAACTTCTTCTTCTTCTTCTTCTTCTTCTTTTTTAAGATTTTATTTATTTATTTGACAGAAAGACAGCCAGCGAGAGAGGGAACACAAGCAGGGGGTGTGGGAGAGGAAAAAGCAGGCTCCCAGCGGAGCAGGGAACCCGATGTGGGGCTTGATCCCAGGATCCCGGGATCAGGACCTGAGCCGAAGGCAAACGCTTAACGACTGAGCCACCCAGGCGTCCCCCAGCAAAACTTCTTGAAAGATCAGACTTCAGACACAATTTTCACTTCCTCACTGTCCATTCAAACTTCTGTCCCCACTAATCCATGGACTCATGTCAAGGTTCTTGTCAAGGTCATCCACAGCCTCCTGACCTTCATAGAGCCAAACAGGAGGTCATCTTCTTTTCTCATTTACGCCTTCTTTTAGCAGCTTATGTTAGTTTCTTTTCTCGGTTTCTGTGACATCCTTATAGTCTTGGTGTTCCTCCTCTCTATTCACACCTTTTTAGTTTCATTTGCTGCGTCTTCTTTGTAAAACCCCTAAACTGTGACATGTCTGAGTGTTCGGTCTTCAGGCTAACTATATTTACTCTCTGTCCCTAGGTATTTTCACTGGGCCCTCTGACTTTAAATACTATCTTTGTGCCCATGATTTCCAATCTGCACCTGTACCCTGACCTTGCCCAGAGACTTCAAAGTCACTAATCTAACATCCTGCCTGACATCTTCATTAGGAATTCCATCAGGCAGCTAAAAATTAAAATGCCCACGAAATTAGAATGGTCCCATCCTGGGGTGCCTGGATGGCTCGATTGATTGATCAGCTCAGGTCATGATCTCAGGGTCCTCAAATCAAGCCCTGCATAGGGCTCCCTGCTCAGCGGGGAGTCTGCTTCTCCCTCTGCCCGTCCCATGGACCTCCCAACCCCACCTCATGCTTGTGCATGCATGCTCTCTCTCAAATAAATAAATAAAATCTTAAAAAAAAAAAAAGGTCCCATCCTCACACCTGACCCTACTCCTTGCATCCCAGTAAACAGCATCTCATGTCTCCAGTCAATTGAGATAAAAACTTAAGAACCATCCTGCCACCTCAATTGCCATCTTCTCCTACCCTACCCATTATTACTCATTTACTTCCAAGTCATATACTGAATGTTTTCCATTTTCATATCTACTGCAACAATCCTAATTCAAGTCGTCCTATACTTTCACCTGTTTGTTTCTTGTTCCTATTCCCTACCCTCCTCCAATTTCTTTGATAAATGCTTATGTCTAATTTAAGTTCTAAAATTCATACATAGTTTAATGAATGGTGCCTGTAGTACATAAAATTTTAAATTTAAATTTCTAGGAAACTACAATACTCTACTCTTGCATTACTTAGAGACAGAGTCTGGATTTTTTTAAGTACTACCGAAGAAAATTGAAGAATTTTATAAAAGTGAAGATGGGGAAGATTTGAACATTGCCTTTCTAGTTCAAGGTCATGCCTGCATAGCTAATTTTGAAGATGGAGTTTAGTACCAGGTCACTGGCAAGAAAGTACACATTATTTGTTCAGGGAAATGTAATACTTGAAAACTAATAATATTTGAGCCAGTTGGTACAGATTAAATCTTGAAAGTAACCTTATTATTTTGCTCTGTCAACTGTCTTTAGAGACCTAGAGATAATCTGAGGAGAGAGAATGCTGGTTCTTTTCAGAATTTGTTTGATTTCATTAGGACTAATTTATTAGGAAGTCATTGGGTACCCAGTCTGGGAAATTAGTACATGGACAAAGCAGCAAAAATTAATTAATTAAAAATTAGTGACCTCTACTTTTATGTGACCTCTAGTTTTATGATCATGTATCTATGTTCTTTTGTTGGTCCGGAAACAAACTGAAGAAGAAAAAAAACCTTTGTTATCTTACTTTTGACTTAATAGATCAAACTCTCTTACTTTTTCTCCTAGGAACTATTTACCAAACTGTTAGAATCTTGTCATGTTTCCTCAAATTTACCAGCATCTCCTTAAATCAAGTGCTGTAATTAGATATTATGGGAGAAAATAATGGCAGTGCGGTTGGGGACAGAAGAGTTAGGAGAATAGTAGTAAATATTAGCAATAAAAATGGGAGAATTTATAGCTATTCCCCTGGCATTGGCTAAGACAACAGTTCAGGGCAAGCAGCACACGCGTGTCTGGGTCCAATGCACACCAGGCCTATTTGGCTTCACGGAATTGTCACGTAAGCCTCGGGCAATTTCCTCCATCATCTGGTGTTCTATGTACATGCTTCTTTTTAAAAGGTTTAAAAAGTTGAATTTTTATTTAAGTCAATTTGTTTTTCATTTATAAAGTTATCCAAGATTTTCACCAGTCATTCTTAAGACAGTCATTTCCATATTTTACATGGCTATCATTTCTTCCTACCTACGTTTGCTAATCTTCATCTGTCATCATTGAATTTAATTCTGTCGGTAGTTAGTGATTTGAACTAATTCAGAATTGCTTAAGTGTGGGTTCTTGTGAACACACTACTTTCTTTTTTTTTTTTTTTTTATAAATATCGAAATAGCAAGCAAGCATGCTTTTTGACTTTATACACTTTCCAACCTTCTCTTACAGTTAGGACTACTGGGGGGCTCAGTCAGTTAAGTGTCTGATTCTTGATTTAGGCTCAGGTCATGATCTCAGGGTCATGAGATTGAGCCTCACCTTGGGCTCTGTGCTCAGCGGGGAGCATACTTGAGATTCTCTCTTTCCCTCTCCTTCTGCCCCTCTCCCCGCTCGAGCTCTGTCTTTCTTTCTCAAATAAGTAGATAAATCTTTTTTAAAAATTAGGACTATTGGCCTCAAAACTTTTTATTACCTAGTGAATGAACAATAAATCCTCTGAAATTTTGGGACATTAAAGTAGGAGGAAGAGGGAGTTTCTCTGATGCCTTCAAGGCGGTGACTCATGTGTTGCCTCTTCCTCTACCTTTCAACATCCTTTGAGGTGTGGTGAATATGAGCTTTGTTGTGTGTTTTGTTTTGTTTCAACAAAGTAATGCATGTGTGTAGTTTAAAAATAAGACTAAGAGGTTAATAACAAAATGCTGCCCCATACCCTGTACAGACTCATCTCTCTCTACAGAGAGAGCTATGTTAAATACTTTTAGCTATTTCTTTTGATATTTACCTATATATTACCCTTAACTAATACATATATTGTTATCTCTTGATACTTTTAATTGTCTTTTGATTTACTATGTAGATGACAGTTTTAGCTTCCATACAGCCCCTTTACCCTCTATGTGTGAATTACAACTGTTAGGTAAATCCGTCGTGTTTTCATTTTATGACCATGCAATCATTGTTCAGAAAGTTGCATCCTTTATTTAGAGTTAATAATTCCTCAGTTTTTCATTTGCTTCATTGTCTTTGAGCTTTATGGATTAGTTTCCCTAAAACTTCCTACAGTTTCCATATGGCTAAACCATTTGAATAATCTTTTATTTCCATTCTTTACCTGAAAAATCTTTACTACTTCCCTCCATCTCTCTGCTCCAGCTGAACGAGTTGCTCTCTAGACTTATTGCGCACCTGCTACCCTATTCCTGGACAATTTGAGAGGTGTAGTGATCAGTGTTCTCCGGGGAAACAGAACCAATAGAATGTGTGTGTTTGTGTGTGTACATGTGTCTGAGAGAGGGGGGGGAGAGCAAGAAAGAGACAGAGACATTGGCAGAGAGAGAGATTTTAAAGAATTGGCTCATGCAACTGGGGGCTAGCAAGTACAACATCTAGAGAGCAGACCAGCAAGCTGGAGACCCAGGGAGGAGCTGATGCTGAAATTTGAGTCTGAAGGTAATCTGAAGGTAGAATCCTCTTTTCTGTCGGGGATGTTGGCCTGTTTTCTCTTAAGCCCTTCAACTGATTAACTGAGGCCCACCCACATCATGGAGAGTAATCTGCTTTACTCCAAGTCTGAATACCAGTGATCTCATCCCTCCACCCCAAATCTTCAAAACTATATCTACGCTGGTGTTTGGCCAAATATCTGGGTACTATGGCTCAGTAGAGTTGACACATAAAATTAGCCATCACAAGAGGTAACCGAGAACATGAGAGATTGTTACCCAAATTTTGAAGGCTCTTTTCTGTGTGGGAAGTCTTGTCCTTTCCAGTACTCTACCTTTCAAACTCTGGCTGTTTTAGCAGCCTCAAATGCCCATCTTTGTTTTCTTTTCCCAATGAGACCCCCACCATTTGCTACTTGAGCTCTATTTCTGTGTGCCAGTTTGGAAACTGCTCTTAGGGAGAAAAACACAGTGAATGTCAGATGCACCTTGTGTGTGTCTGCATTGGATGTTGTCCAGTGCTTGAAAAGAGTTGGTGTACATATTTGTTTGGAGTTTATAGCAGTTTATGGGAGGAAGATGAGTACAATACCAGCTACTCTTTCATAGCCAGACCAGAAGCTGCCTGGGCTTCTTAACAAGCCCTCAAGTTGCTATGCTGTTGCTGCTTTTGCCCTGATAGTCTGTTCTCCACCCAGAACCAAGTGGTCTTATGAAAATTAAAGTCAGGGGTGCCTGGGTGGCTCAGTCGGTTAAGTGTCTGCCTTTGGTTCGGACATGGTCCTGGGGTCCTGGGATCAAGCCCTGTGTGGAACCTGCTTCTCCCTCTCCCTCTGCCACTCCCCCTGCGTGTACTCTTTCTCTTTCACATAAATAAATAAATAAATAAATAAATAAATAAATAAATAAATGCAATCTTTAAAAAAAGAGGGAGAGAAAATTAAAATCACATCATAATACCCCTTGCCAAAACTCTTCAATAACTTCTTATCACAATTGGAAAGAAATCAC
Source organism: Ursus arctos (assembly GCF_023065955.2). Taxonomy (NCBI): domain Eukaryota; kingdom Metazoa; phylum Chordata; class Mammalia; order Carnivora; family Ursidae; genus Ursus; species Ursus arctos. The sequence goes on along the minus strand of NW_026622797.1, from coordinate 66,358,934 downwards.
AACTCCTTACTGTAACCTACAAAGTCCATCAGAACCTATGCTCTGCCTTTCTCTCCAGTCCTATCGTTGCCACTCCTCTTCTCCTTTCCACCCTTCACCACACCACCTTCTTTCTGTTCCCCAAATACGCCAACTGCTTCCTGCCTCAAGACTTGGCATCATCTCATAGCATACCTCATACACTTTTCTCCTCAGTGTCTCATGGCTGATTACTGTCATTCAAATCTCAGCTTGAACATCACCTCCTCAGAGAGTTTGTCCCTGACCAGCCAATTTAAACAGTTCCCAAGACATGTTCCAGCGCACAGCCCTGCTTTATTCTCTTCATAGGACTTTATCGGTAACTGTTTATTTCTGAGCAGTTTTCAGAAACTATTCTTGTTCATTTTCATGCCAATTTTCAATGTCCCTCCTCCACCATGTAACTCCATGAAAGCAGGAACCCTGCCCGAGCTGTTCATTGCCGTATCCTCAGCACTTAGGACAGTGCCTGGCATACCACAGATTCTCAATCAAATTAAAATTTGTTGAATGAATGAGTAAAACGAGACACATCCAGGACTGGGGATACCTGTTGTAACAAGCATGTCAATGAACAGGAATGTTTTTCGGCTACCACTCGTGTGGCTCCAAATTTGGAAGGAAACTCAAAGAGGTACTGCCTTCCTTGGTTTGGCACTAAGTGAGCATTTTTGGTGTGTGTTTATCGTGCGTCATGGCATTTTTTTGAGTGTTTGCCATGTATCATCTCCAGAAAAGATTCTAACAGCACAGCCTGGGGAGTCAAACAGGAAGGGTCATCAGTCTTGCTTTGCCACATCCTAGCTATGTAACCTGGGACAAATGAATTAATCTAAGTCTCAGTTTCTCCATCTGTGAAATAGGATGGTAATAATCCTTTCTCATATGAGTTTTGTGGAGGTTAATGTAAATATTTCATCTAAATTATTTAGGATTGTATTTTGACACTGTATTTTGAATGTTCAAAAGATACTTAGTGTTATCATTAAGTATTATCAGTTTATGTGTGGTGTTAGCTGTTTTGCGGGATTAATAGAAATCTTATGGGGGTGGGGTGGTATTGGTTGAGGGATGTACTTAAAAATCACCTTTTCCAGGAATTTCCTGATGAACCACCCCCTCCGATTACTTCTTGGCTTCATACACTCATTACGTATATATTTAGTACTGCTACTTGGTTCTTTTATTTTTTCTTTTCCTTGAACATCGTCATTGGTTTTGTAAAGTCCTTCTCTCTTTTTAAGAATATAGAGATGTTTAATTTAATCATACACTCCCTTCCATCTCAGTCCCCTCTTCCACTAGCAACCATTCTAAAGTATTTAATGTGTATTACTTAGCTCTAAGCGTTCTTATAAAATGTGTACTGGTGTCTTGTGTGAATGTACTCCTAATTTCCACAAATGCCACTCTATTACTGCCTATCCCTCTGTTTCTCGCATTTGTTTCACCAAGCACTGGTTTTTGCTACACACGCATCTACTGTGTGTTTCTCAAGGATGTAAAACACTCCACGGTGGGCATTTATCACATTTTATATCTTCACTCCCCCACTGATTTTCAGATTATCTTCCACTCCCCACCACCACCAACTGCAAAGAAACGTGTCCCGTTCACATCAGTTTGTAACGTGCGTCGAAGATTTCAAGACGTATTTCAAGGTGTGGAATTGTTGAGTCAGAGTATAAAACTCTATTTTCCTTGATAATTGTTTTCAAGTATCTCTTTCTGGGTCCATGTTATATATCCCTAATTGACTTGGGAGCTATGGGGTCAACTCTTAGATCTTAAAACAAAGAACAGCAGAGAAATCAGGTCCACCATTGGGGAAGTAGCAACTCAAAGTGACAAGTAGAACACGGGGAGAATTATTCCGTTTCTGTGTGACTATAGACATACGAGTAGAGAAATTGGCGGCATATTTGCTATTTTTACAGCTTCATCCACAAGAGGATTTGCTGGCATGGCTTGCACAGCATGTGGAGAGTCCAAAATACAATTATCCGAAGGGAAAAAATTAACACCAAAAGGAATCCGGGAACTAATGGGTTGTGACTGACTGGCATACCCCCTTTGCAGATCGGGGAGGGCGTGATCTCATCCCTGATTTGGACACTACATTTTAATCTGCAATCGTGTAAAGTCAGAAAACCACCAGTGTCCAAGAAACTGCAGGGGATTGGAAGGAACTGAGCGCTAAGGATACATGTGTTCTTTTTTTTTTCCTTCCATTTTTATTTTGACAAATGTCACACTTTAGAAAAGTTACAAGAGTAATACAATGAACACCTTTCTACCCTTCACCAAGACTCACTGTTACCTTTTGCCACATTCGATCTATCTGTCTGTCAATCTGTCTGTCACCCACCATTTGCACACTCCCCCATAAATCTTCAGCACTCCTGTCCTAAGAACAAGAACATTCTCACCAATAACCACAAATTTACATTGATACATGCTGTTATCTAATTGACACTCCCTATTCAAAAATTTAGGACAGGGCTCAGGGAACTTTTTCTATAGAAGGCCAGATAGTAAGTATTTTTGGCTTTGTAGGTCAGATGGTCTCCGGGTAAGTACTCAGTTCTGCGGAGGTAGAGCGGGAAAAGCCACAGGCACAACATAGCAGTGTGTGTGGAGCAGTCCGAATAAAACTTTATTGACCAAAACAGGTGGTGGGCTGGTCTAGAATTTCTTTTTTTAAGAACTGATGCAAGGTTTACATTTTACAGTCAGTAAATCTTACAGTTCAGTTCGAGTATACCACGAAGATCAGTCTTGGTTTCCAAAAGGTTTTGCCGTGGATCAGACTATCATAGATCATTCACTGCCTGCATTTCTTCATGTCTATGAATGTAGTTTCTACGGTTCTACGTCTTAATTCTTTATTTAAAAAGCATCAATACCTACCCTAAATACTGCACAGCCTCATCTTCTATCAGTGTTCTTTTTAGAAAATTGTGGTAAAATATACAAAACATAGAATTCACTATTTTAACCATTTTAAGTACACAGGGCAGGGGCATTAAGAAAGTTCACGTTGTTATGCAACCATCACCACCATCTATCTCCAGAAAATTTTCATCTTCCCCATCTGAAACCCTGTACCCATTAGCAAGTTAACTTCCCATTCTCCCCTCTCCCCCAGGCCCCAGCAGCCACCATTTTACTTTCTGTCTTTATGAAGTTGACTACTCGAAGTACCTCAAATAAAGCGAAATCGTACAGTTTGTCCTTTTATGTCTGGTTTATTTGCTTAGCGTAATGCCTTCTAGGTTCATCCCTTTGTAGCATGTGTCAGAATTTCCTAACTGTTTAAGGCTGTCTAATATTCCATTGTGGGTAGAAACCACCTTTTGTTTATCCATTCACCTGTTAATGGACACTTAGGTCATTAGGTCCTGTCTTTGGTTATTGTGAATAATGCTGCTATGGCCATGGCTCTAGACTGATTCTCAAAGTAGCAATTTTCTTTCTGTCTAGGGGATAGGCTCCAACAACAGATATGAACCTAAAGTGTCACATTTAAGCATAATGGTGTCAGAAGTTAGCTCAATAGAAGATATCCATGCAAATAATCAAGTCACTCCCCCTTTGTCCCCTTCCTTCAGGGCTCCAGCATCTCTTGTCTGGATATTTCAATAGCCTTGAACGTGGCTGTGGATCATCTTTGGCGAGAGTAACAGGAAGGAGCATCTACCTTCTTGCCACCAAAAACCGCAGTAGCCTGGGCAAATTGTCAAAGGGTCTAGCCTGGGGTAGGTGAAGGTGGTTGGCTCTGTGTCTGTGTTGGTGGTGACAGCCAGGCATGAGGGTCAGCGGACAGGTGGCTTGGTCAAGCCTTATAGCTGGACTGCTAGGGTCTTCAGCCTGGAGCTCCAGCAAGCGTGGGCTTCTGGCCTCATGTCCGTGGAATGCTGCAGGCTGCCAGAGTGGGCCAGTGATTAGGGAAGTAGGCACGGAGGGCTTTGTCTGCATTACTGCAGCCACTGCAAGGGGGTGATAATGAAGACTAGCTCAAAGGTACATGGCAGGAGCCCTGGAGAAGTGCTGAAAGAGAGACAGCTACTCTGGAAGAGACTGGAATTATTGCTAGGAGCAATGGGAGATTGAAGCCCTTGTTATTTAGGCCTAATTGTAAATATGACCTCTTTGATTTTTTGCAGCCGGGTGATACCAGGGACACAGTGATTGCATAGATAAATAGAAGCCTTTAACTGATTAAGTGAAAAGACGTGACTATAAGAGGAAATTATTGCCCACAATGGATAGGACCAGGGTACTCTCATCAGCCTGGACCTTTCCTTATGAAGCACGGTAGATTATCCTGTTTCCTTGTGGTTTATTGGTTATGTTTGGTCCTGCTGATGCAATTTTTAAAAAAGTAATCTCTACGTCCAACGTGGGCTCGAACTCACAACGCTGAGATCAAGGGCTGCATGCTCTACCGACTGAGCCAGCCAGGTGCCTCTCTACCAATGCAGTTTTACAGGGCCTTGTATGCAGAGCTGCTGGGTCTGATTGGGATACCCACTGGCAGGCGCATCCCAAAGGTTGCATCCAGGGCCCTGAGCTCCCCATTCCTGACCCAGGAAGCCTTGGAACGTCATTCCCCTCTCCCTGACCCAGGACCCCTGTGCAGAGATTGGCCAGTTCCTCCACCATTCTCTCCTCTTATGTCATCTTTGCCCTGTGATCACCTTCCTGCCATCCATTTCCCTCACACCCTGAGCCCTGCGAACTTGAATTCAATAAGCTTGAACCACAGACCAAAAGTCTAAATGTCCTGACCAATAAAATCTCATAAATTCTGGGCTCGGCTCCTTGGGAAGTGGTGGGCATGACTTCCTTCACCATATTTAAGATCTGATGGAATTAATCCCTGAGGGATGTTTTGAAGGTGACAGAAAGGGAGTGGACCAGAGACCTAAGGAGCTGTTTTCCTTCCCAGTTTCTGGGATTTTTGCAACAAATCATGTGATCTTATGTAACAAGTACAAAAAACCCAAAAGCAAAAGCAAAACCAAAAACAAAAACAAAAACAAGAAAAAAAAAAGAAAAGAGATGGACATTTCCCTTTGTCTCCTATTGTGAGGCTACATTTTAGAGAAGTAATTGTAAACCTCAAGCATGCACTTGGGAATGTGTGTTTCTGGGAAGATTCGAGCTCCTCCCATGAAGAGCTGAAGGGGACTCTGACTAGAAACAATCTCTCCAACTAGTGACTCTGCGCCTGAATGAATTGAAAGAGATGCCTCTTTGCTCTCATTTTTTGCCACCCCCAACTCCACATTTAAGGGGAAAAAAGTGGTGGGTTTTTTTTTTTTTTTTGAGACTATACCAGACGAGTTAATAGAATGGGATAATTCTGGATACAAGGCTCTGCAAAACAGGAGAGTATAATGAGAGGCATTTGAATGGATGTCATTGTCTTTCACAAAGCATGCTTTTGTCTCATTGTTTTCACCTAAGACTTCTTGCAAAACAACGGGCTTTGAAAGTGCAAGATCTGCTGCTTCACTCTTGAAGAGCTGACAGACATCCCACCTTTTCCAGGAGGATTGTGACTGGAGCTTCAATCATCCCTCCCCCCCACCGCCTCCGGTTCTGTGCAGTAGGTGCGACAATTAGAGAAAACTGTTAGCTGACTATCCTATCCGCACTTCCAGTCCTGTCAGAAGGAACTAAAAATAGCCTGTGGTCAAACTCTAGTGAGTCCTGCTTCTAACGAGCTTGGGCTGAGGGTAGCCAGGGGGCGGTAATGTCACCCACAGAAACAACAGCCAGAGGACTCAAAACCATCGCATGAAATTTCCTTCATCTGAAAGAGTGAGACCTTTTTTATGATACTGCACTTTGGTGAAACAAACAAAAAAAAGGCCATTTCTAAATATAGCCAGCTTTTGTAGGCTATAGTTAGTCACATTTCTACTTTGTAAAAATATCAGAATGCATTTTGGCAGAAATTTTCGTTGTGATATGTTTCTTTTTTTCTTTCACTTCCCCATATTTAAAGCTCTGGTGACACAAACATTAGGGGATAGAACGAGAAAACCTGAGGAACTCTCCTTGAGTCATGTGGTAATTCACTTGACAAAAACTTCTTGAGCACCTGAATCAGGCCTTGTTCCAAGCCTCTGCTTCGAAGCAGTTTTCGCTATAGTCTTTTGTTCTTGGAGCTCTCCAGGAAATCCCCACACAGCTGGAAGAAAGGTGACTTAGGAGAGAGCGTTTGAACACAAAACGGAGATCACAAATGCCTTCCGTGCACTTTGGAAGCATTCATACGTCTGCAGCATCTAATCGGGGTGTGCACGAGGTGGGCGCTCAGTAAATGCTAGCTGTCTTTATTAGCAGTGTTTGCATATAGCGCGCACAAATAGATTTGTATACACATGTACGTTTTCCGTCCTCAAGGCAGAGACTTGCAAAATAGTCTCGGTCTTTCAGCACCAAAGTGTCCAGCAATGCTTATGATGGAGCAGGTCCAAACTGAAGCAAGAGCCTCTGCCTTCTTCTTTCCCACTGCGATGAAATATACACCACGTAAAATGGTACATTTTGACCATTTTATTTTTAAGTCATCTCTACACCCAACCGTGGGGCCCAAACCCACCACCCCAAGATCAGGAGTCACGCGCTCAGCCGCCTGAGCCAGCCAGGCAGCCCCATTTTAACCATTTTGAAGTGAACAATTCAGTGGCATTAACTACATTCACATTGTTGGGCAACCATCACCACCATCCATCTTCAGCACATTTTTATTTTCCCCGAACTGAAACTCTGTCCGCATTAAACACTAACTCCCTATCCTCCCTCGTCGCCCCCCAACCCCTGGCAACCACTACTTTTCTGTCTGTATGAAGTCAACTACTCCGGGTGCCTCATGTAAGTGGAAACATACACTGTTTGTCCTTTTATGTCTAGCTTGTTTTACTTAGCATAATGTCTTCTAGGTTCATCCCTGTTGTAGCATGTGTCAGAATCTCATTCCTTTTTAAGGCTGAGTAAGGAGCTTTCGTTTTAAAATGGAGGTATTTGGGGAAGACCATATGGCTGTAGCTCTCACAGGCGATTTCCAATCCTCTCTTCTCTCTCCTAGGCCTCATTGTATGAATATTCTAATGAGATCTAATGACATGGCTTCCCTGCGGTGTCCTTCCACCAGGAACGGCTATGCCCTTGAACGGGGGCTCTGGAGTCACACAGACGTGCATTTGCATCTGCATTCTTCTGCTTAAGAGGCGTATTCTCTTGGGCATACATTTGGGTGAAACCATATGATAACACCAGTATTTGATAATTTTTACTAAAATTACTAAATGTACTAAATGACAATTTCATATGGCTCAACCTAATTTTTTTTTAGCTCTCTGCTTCTTGGTTATTTGATATAAAATATAAAGTTAAAAATGGTGTTTGCTTTGGGGTGTCTGGGTGGCTCAGTCGGTTAAGCATCTGACTCCTGATTTCAGCTCCGGTCTTGATCTCAGGGCCGTGAGTTCAAGCCCTGTGGAGCCTACTTAAAAAAAAAAAAAAAAAAAAAATGGTGCTTGCCTCATGGGGTTGCTCTGGGGACTGAATGACAGCACATGGAGCAGTGTTTCATCCGAGCTTGGTCAAGGCTGCTGTGGGAGCTACGTGCCACTGCCTCCTTTGGGGAGAGGAGCCTCCTCCCGAGTCCAGGCTCCCAGAAGTTTCCTGCTCACCTCTCCTGCACCTGACTGATTGTACCTTCGTCATCAGCTCAAGGGCAGGAGAGTCAGCCTGGAATGAGAGCCATTTTTCCAACACTTTAGACGATACGGCACAGCGAACAAAGTAAATATGATTCCCTACCTTCATGGAACGAACGTTCTCATCAGGAAGGAAGAAAACAAGGGAAGTGAGAGAAATATGTGGTGTTTTAAGAAAACTGAAGTAGAAAAAAGGGATCTGAAGTGTCAGGTGGTACTTTAGATGAGAGAGGACACAGTGCCCTGGCTCTGTACCTGGAGTAGATTTGGAATTTGACCTTCTTTTTAGGCTTTCCCCGTACTCCCTCCCTCCCTCCCTCCCTCCCTCCCTCCCTCGCCTTCCTTGCCTCCCTTCTTCCTTTCCTTCTTTCCTTCTCTTTCTGTCTTCCCATTTGTGTCCTGAGCAGCTCTCTTGGCTGATTTGAAACTGCCTTTCAAGGGTGGCTGCATGCTGACTCTACAGAGCTCCCTGGAGTAGGAATTCCGAGAGAGGCTCCCTTCACCCCAGGCCTGTCATAGGGCCTGCGTTCAGCTGCTGGCTCCGCGTCCGTTAGTAGTTGGGTTATCTTGGGCTTTCCCAGGGTTCTCTCTGCATATTACCCTTTCATAACCCTCAGCCTTCAAATACCTCCCACCCGAGGCCTTCTGTCTCCTTGCCAAACAATTCCGCTTCCTGCGCCTCAAGGAATTCCATGACCACGTCATCCCCAAACTGTAAGAGCTGCCTGTTGCCCCTGGCCCTAGCCAGGCCTGGGGCCGCCTGTTAGAACATAAACTGAGGCATATTAAAAATTTTCAAGAGTTTATTTGGGCAAAAATCCATTTGAACAGGGCAGTATCCAATCTAGTGGATAGGAAGGAGCTCTGAGGAGCTGTACAGAATGAGACTTTCAGGCAGAAGGGGCAGAAACAAGGAAGTTATACTGGCGAAAAAGCAGATTGGTTTTTACAACGTTCCTTTCTTTGAGGAGATGTTCTGTCACACAGATGACCTCACTGGTCCTGATCGGCTGGTTTAAGATTCCTGTTCTGGCAGAGCTGAAACTGTAAATTAAACCTCAGTTTGGTGACATGGAGCTGAGCATAAGCAACTCCATTTTGGGCTTGTTGTCTTGTTTTTAAAAGCCCCATCCAGCTCCATTTTGGGCTTGAGACTCTCCAGGGTCCAAAAATCCTTTGTGAAATACACAGATAAGATCACAAAAATTAGTGTAGTAAGATATGTGTATTGGAATACTGTTTGTGTGTTGTGCCTAGTATGTGTGGTTTGTTCGATTTTGATTTGAAGCCCATAGTCGGGGCAGGAAGATGTGTCTGTGGGCCTGTGGGCAGGACTGAGGTGGCAGCTGACGATACTCTGCTACCCTTCCTGCCCCCTGGACTTGTACATTGTTCTTGGCTTTGAGATGAGCTGTGCTGAGTGGTGGCCATTGTCCTTCTGATGCTGCCTCTTTGGTTCACCACTGACTCAAGCTTTTGCTCAGAAAATGCTGCCTCATCCCTAATGGCGGCACAATCAGGAAAATATTATTTTCAGATGTTTCGAATTTGTGCCGTGAGAAACATATGTCCTGCCATATGGAGCACAATAGGAGCTAGTTAAGGCCAAAGTGGAAACCAGAATTAGGAGGTCTCTTTTTTCCGTTTTTGAAGTCAGACCTGCAGGCCAGATTTCCCCACCGGCAATCTAGGCCGTGCTCGGACTGAGAGCACGTGGGCATCAGAGAGACGCTGTGGCCGCAAACGGGCAACAGCCAGCCCCGCTCTCTCGCCAGCAGTGCATCCGATTAGGGCAGGCGTGCCATGCTGCTGTCACAGACAACCTCGCAAATGCTCCAGAGTCATGTGCACCGTGATACCGGATGTTAAAGTATCTATTCGTGCACAGTAGGAAAATTGCAGGTAAGCTGCACATGTGAAGATTTGATTGGCGTAATTTTAACCGTTAGTTTTGAAAAGAAAGCCCTCAGAGTTACTGTAGTAACAGTGTTGGCCTTTCCCATTTAATCTGAGAAAGAAATGAAAAGAACACAAGAATATGAAAAACGGCATTAGCTTATCAGTCTCTGACTCACTCGGCAAGTGACGCTTTTGTGTGCAGTCCAGAGCTGGGCTCTGCAGAGGAAAGATGTGTAAGACAAACTCCTTCCCACAAGAAAAGCTTCCAATCCACCTACTCTTCCCCTGCATTTTCTTTTCAGAGCTGCTTGGTTTCATTCATTGAGCTGTTCCACATACCAGGCATTGTGGGATGAGCTCACACCGAGCTCGCTCATGGAGGAAACAGGCCAGGAAACAGATGACTGTCTCATGTGAGCTAAGAGCTATGATTTCGATAATGCGGGATGTAAGGGAGCTTAATGGAGGTCATATGGGCAGAACGTAAGGTCAGAGAATGCTTCCCAGAGGTCACAGCCCCTGAGTTGCCTCCAGAGATGTTTACCTTATGTATATTCAATGTATGGTGTAAGGGGGTAGTGCTCAGGTGAGGGTTCTGGGTTGGCAGCTGAGTCCACATCAAACTTGACTTCCCTGGAGCCTGTGGGCAACGAAGCCATGTGCCCCAAGCCTGTTTCGTGCCCTAGCCAACAGAAGGCTCAGCTTGCAAGCTCCAGCCAAACCCCCTTGCATTCCTGTTTCCAGTCTGGAAGGTAGGGATCCCCTACTCTTGGTCTGCAAAGACATCTGATGGATCTTAAATCCAAGCAACGGTTGCTTTTTCCCGGCTCCAGGTACCAGCTTGACCCGTTTCCAGTGCGCCTGGTGTCTTCTCACTCTGCCCGCCAGAGGTGACCACTCAGAATCTTAACACGACCGGCTTACAGCAGAAAAACATCCTTATGGAATATTAGGGGGAGACTGTTCCCCCGGAGGGAGTGGGGCGGAATTGTGCAGTGGAGCCAGACGGAGGGGAGCTCTGGAACACTGGGCTGAAGAGCCGGGACAGTAGGAAGCCATTGCTGGTTGTTACCCATGGCACCAACGTGATGAAAAATGGAGTTTTAGGAAATAGCTCAGTGATCGAATGTAGGCTGCAGTGGATAAGAAAAAAGGGTGGAGGCTGGCAGACAGACTAGGGCAATGGTGCAGAAGTTCAGGTTTCCTGTAGGAGTGAGTATTGGCCTTAGAATAGGAAAAAAGGGTGAAGCAAAGCAAGAAGCGGGAAGACTTGGAGGGAGATGGAAGAGCATGTAATAGAGAAAAACAGCATTAATGGTGATGAGTTCATGAAGGTGATTGACCTGATTTGGTATGGATGGAGGGACTGCAGCTACTGACTTTAACAATACAGATTTCATTATTATTTTAAAGCCCTCTCCTAAAATGAAGTCCGTACATTGACTATGGCCCTATGCTTTAAGACTGGGCATCTGTCTTTCCCAGGGTCCCTTTTTCTCATGTTTTATGTTTCACTGGCCTTGGTCTCCCTGGCCTTAAGTCCAAGGACCCTGTCCTCGCAGCACATAGGGAAGCATACCTATTCTCCGCCTGTGCTTTGGTAACAGGCACGAAGGGATTGGACCAGAAACATGTAGACAAGCCAAAACAGAAAATAACCTGGATACAACACTTGAGCTTTGTATATAATCTTGATTATATGTGGTTCAGTAAAATATATGACTTTGTGTTAATGCAGAGCTTGAAGGGTAAAATTTTAAATCCCATACTCTTCTTTGAAAAGTGGAATCAAATGACAAAATGATTTTGAGTTGAACTATGGCAAAAACAGCACTCAAATCTGAATTCACCAAAAGCCTGTTTTGAATGGCCGGATTATTTTGTAAATGTGTTGGTTTCTACGGTCGGGACACTTCTAGCCTCCAAATTGTGTGACGTTGAGGTTTTTATCTTTTATTATTATTATTATTAATGAAACAACAACAGTGAATCTTGATGTTGGCTGGCTATCTCAAATTTCTTTCCTGACATACCTTGGGCAAGGTTCTTTCAGAGCACAGAGATGGACCCTCACACACCGCCAGCTTCAGCTTTATTCTGAAAGGTAAAGCTCTTCCAGGCCAGTCTGCTTTAAGAGCACAGTCCATTGCATGGAATGCTTTGAGATACTGCAAAAGCCCTCAAGTGGAAAACTCAGATCAGTCTCAAAGAACCAGCCGCGTGTTGATAGCCAACTTCTCCGTGCAATTTCTATCTGCTCCTTACTGCTAGACCAGCATGATGTCAGTGCTGGAAAAAGCAAGCTTTATGTGTTTGCTGCTTTTTCAGTTTCTGTTTGGAGCATTGGGTTGTGTTAATCAAAGGCTCATGGGAAATCTAATGTCTGGTGCTGCTCCGCAGAGCAGAAGAGCTACAATTGATGAGAACACGGAAGTCTCCTTGTAAATGCTATAAATTGCATTGTTGGGTTAGTGTAAAGCTACAAAAGTAAAATACCTAAGTCTGTTTCCTCCAACAGTTAATATCCATCCTGTGGAGATGGAAAAATCAGAGAAGGGGGGAAGGCAACGAATGTTCGGCTGGAATAAAAAGTAGAACAGACTCCTCTGCGTAAGCTGATGCTTTTCTCCCCATAGAACTCATTTGGGTTAATCTTGTATTTAAAGCTTTTAATATTGAATTATAGATAAATGGCCATTTGGAAACATTCAAGATGGCAGAGTGAAACAATTTGGACACATATTCTTATTACTCTACTTTAGCATAACGAATTTGAGATGTTCAGTCAGTGCCTTTGAAAGAGAGAATAGAAAAAGGGAAAAAGACAAAAGCAATGTTCCAAGAAGCAGAATTAAAACAGACAACACCTCTCACCTGGTCAATTATTTCAGAGCAAGAGATAAGGCTCCTCATTAAGAACTAGTGTCATGAAAAGTACTTTGTGTGAGGAAATTAAACAAGAAAGAAAAAAGGTAGAGCAGGAAGCAAGGACTATGGAAAATGTTTCTACATTTTTCTAATTACTCACTTCATTTCCTGGAAAGGAATGGCTGCCCACTGGTGGGTTGATCTAGTTTAATATTTACTTCAAAGTACAATTTTATTGCCTAATTTTTATTAACAAAGTCAAAGTTACTGAGGAAAAGTGAGTGAACATTAGAAAAATATGGACTTCCTGATTATTAGTGGCTGAATTAGAGATGTTGTCTAATTTTTCTCCTCACTTCTGCTGAGCGACAAGAGGGTAACTTAGGTAATGCAAACAAAGAGAACAGAAAAATCCAGCAGGCCTAGAGAGTCAGTTCAAGCAACCCCTCCCTTTTTTCTATTTTAGAAAATTGACTTGAGATTTATATAGGAAACAAATTATGTTCTCTGCACTCGACCTCAGATAGTGGAAAATCACCTAACTCCCACCTCTCTGAATCCTTGCACTTATTTTCATGTTTCTTCTTAAAACAGTTTCTGTAGATCAGAGGAGTGATCACTCTTGCCCACAGCCACCTTCTTGAAGCGCCTGGCCCCAGTAGCAGAGGGATATATTTATTCACTCTTTGAGCTCTTGGGGGTGGGAAAGGGGAAATTTCCATCTGACCTTTCAGCACATTCCTTTTCTGAAAGTGACTTTTTCGGTGTGAAATCTCTGATGTGGTTGCATTTGACTGAAGTTATTTTATTTTTAGCCCACCTAACAGTGAACCCAAATTTGATATTACTGCACGTGTGTGTATTGGGGGGTGAGGGGGGGCAGAGAGTGGTCTGACTGGTTGAACTGTTACTGACGTTCAGTCACGATTGTCTTATCATTGCGGGCCTTGGTTTTCTGGAAGGCAAAAATACAAATAATACCTGACTCTTAATATCTGGCAATAGCATTTGTAAATAAATTGTGACTTTGGTCATTGTGATTGCTGTTGTTATTATCAACTGCTACTATTATTTGCAGACCACGTACATGTCCAGGAGTAAGAAACTTATGGTCTCTAATTGCAGTCTGGAACAATATACATTTAACCTTCCTGGAGATGTCTTTATGCAACAAATACAGCAAATACAAATACAGTTTAACTTTGTTTTAAAATAGATTATTGTACCAGCCATTGAACTTCAAGGGCTGGACAAAATTATGCATCATTAGCAAGAAAACATCAGAGCATGGCAGGAAAAGCTTATGATCCACCTCCCTGCTTGTTGTTGTCTATTTCCTAAATGGAAATCACCGTACTCCCCTCTCATAGGACAGTATACTCAATTCATATCTACCTATGACATATCACTCAACAAGAATGACTGAGGCTCACATCAATTGACATGTGAATAACACCTGCAAGTATTATAAGGAATAGTCTCTCATCTTTCTTTTGCTCTTATTCAGAAAATCCAATTAATTGCCTCGCAGTTGAAACATTGAGCTTATGGAGGAAGCAGCAGAGGAGTCAGGTAAAACTGCTAAAAATGCTGATTTGGGCTTTTGGAGGCAGATTGTGCAGAGTCTGGGAAATCAGAGTGACAGATCCAATGGGGTTAATTTATTACCTTTGGAACTGGTGGAGGCTTTGTCCAGAAATAGGCAAGATCAGTGTTTCTCAAGCCATAATGGGCTATGGATCATCTGAAGATCTTTTTAAAATTCAGATTCAGATTCACAAGGTAGAAGTCTTGAGATTCTGCATTTCTAACAAGCCCCTGGGGGATGCCAAGCAAGGAATATAGTGGCTAGTAGGAGATCAGTAAAGAAAGAAAGAGTGTGTGTCCGGAGGTGAGGAGAGAAAAGACAGAAGAAGGGACTCTGGATGGAAAGTTGGATCCTAGGCCCTGAGACCACTGAGGGTCAGGGGAGTTGGGTTTTCAGTAAGCAGATTCAGTGTCAGGAGAACCAAGGGATGTGTCGGGGAGAGGTGAGCCAGGTTGGCTCTCTAAGCCATTTTTCTGGGGAGGCAACTTGTGTCAGACCAATGTTTCAGGATAAGTATCGCGATTCACTGTTGGCTTTCTGAACGGCCCTTCCTGGTTAGAAAACTCTTCCCATGGGTGGACTAGGATGTGATATTCCTCCAAAATAATGAAAGAATCCATATTGAAAATCTCTATGCCAGTAGAAAATTATAAAGAGAAGAATTCTTGAAGTCGGGTGTGGGTTCACGACCCAGCTCCACTAGTTACAAGTTGTTTCTGACGAGGTTACCCTCTCTAAAACTCAATTTTCTCATTGGCAAAACAGGGCTAACCACCTGGTTATCCAGATATAGCTCTCTTTATGTTCAAGAGCTCAAAAGCATCACGCTTGGTCTGTCAACGTTACAGAGCTGATTTCCCACTTGCAGGCACTGAGATCCAAGGTGTGCTATGTTAAGCAAGTTTACTTCCTTTCATCAGTATATTCTCTTGGACCCTGTACTTGGAGTTTGGGCTTTATTATATTGACTATCACACTCCTTGCTGAGCAAATAAACATGGCATATACGCTTATTTTCTAATCTATAGAAAGATGTTAAGATGAGAGTGAGTTTGGTGCGTTTCAGGGACAAAAAGACTTCTGGGATAGTTCAACGGGGTAGTCAAGAAACAGTGATATGCGGTGAAATCTGAGATAAGAAGGGGCCAGTTCACATAAGGCTAGGTAAGCTTCAGAAAGGATTTCAATTTGGGATGCCTGGGTGGCTCAGTTGGTTAAGCGTCCAGCTCTTGGTTTCGGCTCAGCTCATGGTCTCAGGGTCTTTGAGCTCCAAGTCGGGCTCCACTCTCTGCACAGAGTCTGCTTAAGACTCTCTCTCAAATCAATAAATAAACCTAAAAAAAATTTTTTTTAAAGAGAAAGGATTTCAATTTTGTTAAATCAGCAGTGATACAATTGAGGTTATTTAGGTGCCTAATGATTAAATGAAAACAGCAGTAATACCTAACATTTACTGAAGGCTTACCCTATACCAGACATGGTGTTAAGGGTTTTTGTGTATGTTAACGTTTAACCCTCACATTAACCATATGAGATGGGAACTACTATTACCTTCATTTGGTGGATGAGTAAGTTGAGGCTCAAGCTATTAATTAAAATGCCCAAGTTCACTAGCTGGTCATCAATAGGAAACAAGATACCACCGCACGGTACCCTCCTCCATCCACTGCAGCCTATTTCCATCCATTGTTTCAATTTGGGTTTGTTTAATTGGCAGTGATTACTGATGGTCATGCTACCTCGTGGCTGCTGGTCACGCTGGCTCCCACCGGCAGTTAGCGTGGACGTGAACCTGACGCAGGCGGAGCTCTCTGGGCAGTGCGAGAGAAGCTCGCGCGCCTTGTCACCTGGACCATCCTGTCATTTTCCCATCTGCACATCTCTGCATGCACACATGTCCAAGTGCCTATATCATCCTTACGACTCTAACCTGCTTCCCTCGGGCCACCGCGAATCACTGCTTTTCATTAGGTGGCGTAATGAACCCATCTGCCCCATGGTGCCTCCGAGCCCCATCCCCTCCCCACACACATCTGTTCCCGGGAAGCTGCAACGAGCTGCACGACCTCTCGGGGATCGCAGACACTGGGAGAGACTCGGTTTTTATGTTCGCGCACATCTCTCCCTTCCTCCCTGGCGGAGCTAGCTCCCTTGATGTGGCTTAACTGGGAGATAGAATATTCGCGAGCATTCGGGGACGATTTTGAAGGGCAGTCCTATTGACAGGCCTCCTGGAGTGGATGAAAGATGACGACAGGTATGAATTTTCTGGATCAGATCTCATCTCTTTTACAACACATTGTCCTTAGAGTTTCACCGCAGCTCCCGAATGTGACTAACACAGGAAATTGTGAAGACTGGTTACCAGCAGGACGGAGGCCCAGGTTTCTGATTCTGCAGGCCCCACGCTTCATTCACGAAGTTGAAAGAGCCACTCTCGATTCAAAGGGAGGCAGCTGCCACAGAGAACTCAAATGGCAAATCTGAGACCCCACTCGGAGTTGGCAGAAGACAGCAGGATCAAACTTCTCTTCCAGCCCCCAACTTATGACAACTAGTGCTGTGGCATGGCTCTTAGGAATTGGCAGACGGAGATATTTCATCAGTCGTGTCAAAACAATGAGGATAAAAATAATCACTGCATACGGAGGCCCTGCCATTGATGAGATGCAGGCATCATTTCTGGGAAGCGTAGGAGCACATAATGCCCATTGTCCTCTTGTAATTGCCTCGGTCCCCAAGGGTCCTAATGGGGAAGGGGCTTAATGAGCTTTGGCGCACTAGAAAAAAGGAACGGAAACAAAATATCTATTGTTCTGAATATAACCAGAATGATCCCCAGGACAGAAAACTCTGAAGTTATATAGGAGAGAGTACTCACGACTGGTGAGAGGAAGATACTCTCTATTGGAAGGAGTGTACAGAATTATCAAAATACATAACAAACACTCCGTTTTGTTCAGCAACTATTTATTAAGCCAGCAATATTCTAAGCATGAAGGATACAGCTGTGAATATGACAAAATACCTGTTCTCGGGCTGACAGTTCAGTGGGGACATAAGATAAACACGAAGAACATGGAGTGGTAAATGGTCTGCACAGAATTACTACTGGGTGGGGGGAATGAGAGAGGAAGAGACTCGGGTGGTCAGGGAAGGCTTCCTTGAGGAGGTGACCTTGAAGCCAATGTCTCAATGTTAAGGAAGAGCCAAGTGTGCAAGGTTGAAGGGAAGGGCATTCCAGGTGGAGAAACAGCTTCCAGGGTCTAAGCTGACCATGAGCTTGGTATGTTTCAGGGACAGAAAGATACCCTTCTGAGTTTGAACAGGGTACGTGAGAAAAAAATGATAGGGTGTGAGATCTGAGAGGCAGGCAGGGGGCTAGATCACGTAGGGCTACCTACGCCACGGAAAGGATTGAACAAAGCAAGGAGAGCATTTAGAAGGCTGTTGAAGTGTTCCACAGAGAGGTGAAGATGACTTCTTCCAAAGTGTGTCGCCAGGAGGATGGGGAGAAATGGATAGAGTCAGGCTACATTTTAGAGGTAGACTTACGAAGTTCTGCTGATGGTTTGGACGTGGGGATGAAGTGAAGAAAGTAATCAAGGGTAATTTCCAGATTTTTGTCATGAACAAGTGGTAATACCACTATGATATCATTTATTGAGAGAGAGAGAAGACTGGTGGAGAAATCTTGGAAGGGAAAATCAAGGATTGGGATCGGTCCTAAATTGAAAGGCTTGCGTAATGTCTATGTGGCAATGCTGAATAGTCCTAATAGTTGGGGCAGGGAGTGGCAGGTGTGTGGATGATATTTAAAGCCAGAGCACTGGATGAGACCACTTAGAGAGTAGGTGCAGACCTGGAAGAGAAGGGGTCATTGCATCACTCTGACACTCACAGGTCAGAAAAAATGAAGCAAAGTGAGTGAAAGAGCTGGCAAGAGGCAACTGGCAAGTGGGAAGCAGAACCTGGAGAGTGTGTTAAGAGTCAGAAGAAAGTGTTCTGACAGGAAGGAGTGGTGAGCTCTGCGGACTTCTGCTGAGAGGCTGAGTATGAGGAGGGCAGAGGGCAGGGAATGCACATTGGCTTCTGCAGCCTGAAGCACAGTGCAGGGGAGCCCAGCAGAAGTGGGCTGAGGAGGGAGTAGGAGGTGAGGAAGTGGAGGCAGTGACCCTAAGAAACCACGTCAGGAAGTTTTGCTGTTAAGGAGAGCAGAGAAATGGGGTCATGGCTGTGTGGGAATATGGGGCCAAGAGAGGATTTTTTTTTTTCTGTCTATATTTTTAATATGGGAAGTACAAGATCACACTCTGGTAGACAGCGTGAAATGGATGATGCTGAAAAGAAGGAAAAAATGGAGGCACGAAGTCCCTAAGTGAGATGGGTGAAGGAAAATGGCAGCAGGGGGGCAGTTGGTCTCAGGAGAGTGGGACACCTGAGCCGTTGAGGACCTAGGGTGGTGGTTTTGGTGGTGACGTGAGAGGAGACCTTTCTGGTCACTTCAGTTTTCTTGAGGAAGTGTGACGCAAGGTCACCAGCAAACACTGGGGTGGAGATGGTGTGAAGAGAGAAGATACTCAATGGTCACTTAGAAGAACAGGACAGCAAACACATGGAGAGCTGGCAGGGCTCCCAGGCAGTGCCGAAGGGCACTGGAGACTTGTGGCCGTGAATTAGAGTGCAACTAATCAGGAAAGATGTGTTGAAGGAAAGTTACAAAATATGGATGTGTCCCCATAGTTCTGACAGCGCTTCTTACCTGCACTGACTCTTGTAGCCATCAGCATAACCCCGGGGGACGAGAAGACAGCATGAATACCACCCCTTTAGACATGTGCACAGTGTAGCTGAAAAAGATTACACGTCCGGCCCGGGTCACAGAAGCAAAGCATCTGACTCTAAAGCTCATTCCATCACACCAGCATCGGTGGAAATGACAACAGCTAGAGCGACCACAGAACACAGCACAACACAGCCTTATCTGTTTCGAGAAGATTTTTAAAGTTGATGCTGCAGCAGAATATGGCTGAAGGGTTTGTTGATGATTTATAATAGAATTGTTAAAAAATTCTTCCAACGTGCCCCAAAGAAAAATACGATTGATAAGTGTGGATGATATATGGTGCTAATGCGGCGTGATGGTTAAGAGGGTGGACTTTGGTATAAGATTACCTTGGTTCATAACAAGTTTCTTTTTTTTAATTTAAAATTTACCCAGGTTAAAAAAAATAAAAATAAAAATGACCTAGGTTCAAAGTCTGGCTCTACTAGCCATGAGCTTTGGGACTTCAGACAAATAGTTTAACTTCCCAAACTCAGTTTGCTCATCTGTGAAATGGTCATGATAATATTACCCTCCCTCACTGAATTGAGGATTAGATAAAATAATTCCCATAAAGAATACAGCACAGTGGTATATAGTTAGGGCTCATTAAGGCTATACCATTATTATTACTAGTAAAAACTAAAAATGTAATATTAGGCTAGGCCACTGTAAAATTGTGTCAACAGGTATTATAATGTGAACTCCAGGAATTATTTCTCAAAGGTGGCTGATTAAGGAATAAACATGGTACTCGATAGATGAACCTAAGATTATTTAGCAATGACTGCCACCCAGCATACTAGAATAGAAGCTTAATTGATAGGCTGACAGATTTGGCTTATAAAACAAACATTTTGCTGCTGGCTAAAAACAAAAACAAAAAACTCAAGACCTTATGCATATTTATTTATGCATATAAATATCTCATTTAAAAATCTATACAGGAAATTTAAGCAAATATGTAATACTGACAAAGAAACTACATATAATTTGAAAAATTACAAATTCAAAGTAAACATGTTGGGTCAGCAATGTGAGTGATTCTGACCTTACCGTGTGGGCACTTCATATCACATTATAGCAACATTTCCAAAGATGGGGAGTTAGCTGGCTGTCTTCTCACTAGGGAACTCTAGCCTGGCCATACGTGCATTTGTGGGGCTCAGCTGATGAACCCCTACTATCTTACTGAGTTTCTAACATGGTCATCCAAGTTATTAAAATAAGGTCATAATGCAGTGGTTCTGGTATTTCTGGTCCCAATGCACACGGAATGCTGGCTTATCCAGACCAAATGTTATATAAGATTAAAGAGGAAGTCTGGGTAGAGGATTGCGTATAAATCCTGGGTTTTATGGAGCCTGACAACTTTTTAAAAAAATTATGTGTAGTGATTCTGTTGTATTAAGTAGTAGAGCTATGCCATGCTGCTCGAAGGGCTGTTTTATCTTCCCGGTCTGACTCATGGAGGTGTTAGTATCCAGGAGACAGGATTTGCTAAGCTTAGGTCTCTGCTAAGGAAGGTTCTAGCCTAGTTCTCACTCAGCCCTCTCCCTCACAGGCATCTGTGCAGCCTTAAAACTTTGTGATGCTCTGACCTCATCTGAGGGCCTGTCTCTAGGTTTGGAGCCCAGGCATGGGCAGTTTCAAGAGATCTGCTGAGGGGCACCGGGGTGGCTTTGTCAATGCCTGGGTAGCTCAGTCAGTTGAGCGGCTGAGTCTTGTTTTCGGCAGGTTATGGTCTCATGCCTGTGAGATAGAGCCCCACATTGGGCTCTTCTGTGAAGAGTCTGCTTCAGATTCTCCCTCCTTCTCCCTCTCCCTCCAGCTCCTGCTCTCTCTCTCTAATATAAATAAAGTCTTAAAAAAAAGAGAGAGATCCACTGTTATTATGCTGTACATGTGCACTCTAGAAGTCAAGAATTGCACCGAAAGCAAACCTCTCAACTTTCATAAGCTACTATATGAGTATGTGCATGGGTCATACATTCGTAGGGATATGTTCATTTTCATTAAAATATTTAGGATTTTTTAATGCCTACAAAGCTTATGCTTCTAAAAGTTTGATTAGGAAGTCAAAGTGATTGTGGATTTTTCTGCTACATCAGCAAGGTATTTCAGAAGCTTATCACAAAGCTCTTTATCAGATAAGAATGTTTTCAGCAGTAAACAACAGAAAACCAATCTGAGTCACTTAAACAATTTGAAGGGTATTTTTCTTCCAAAACTATGAAGCCTACAGGTAGGTAACCCAGGACTAGTGCAGCAGCTGAATAATGTCAACAAGACCCCAAAATCTTTTTCTTGTTCTCTTCAGAAATCATTACCATGTGGTTTGTTGCTTCATGGCTACAATATGGCTGCCTCTGCTCCAAGCATCATGCTCACGGTCAAGGCACAGGAAGGAAAGGAGGAGTCGTGCTAGCCATGTCTTTATCAGGAAGAAACATCGTTGCTTACATCTCATTGGCCAGAACTGTGTCTTATGGAAATCTTTTGTTGCCAGGGAGATTTCTTTGCCTCCACGGTAGAGGAACAGGGAGGAAAGAGGATTAGGAATGGCCAGCCAATGCCGACTGCCATATTTTGTAGATCCAAATGCCTATTCTTTTAACTTCCCTGGCAATAGGGAAGGAGTTTTTGTTTTTTGTTTTAATTTAAGTAAGCTCCATGCCCAACATGGGGCTTGAACTCAGGCCCTGAGATCAAGAATCACATGCTCTACCGACTGAGCCAGCCAGTCCCCCAGGGAAGGAGTCTTAATACACTTCTCCAGATCATTCAGTTTTTAAAATTACGTTTATTGGCATCGTTTATATTAAAAATGGCAATAGCAGCTGTATCTATCATTTACTGACTTGCCCGGTGCCAGGCATTGTGCTAGCTGATTTTTCTACATTTCCTCCAGTCTAGTTACAGTAATCCTCCCTGCAAGGGGAAAATCACTGTCCCTATTTCAAAGATAAGAAAATAGGCTCTCCGAGGCTGGAGAGGGGAAATGCTTCGCCCAGGGCTACATGCTAAGAAGCGATGGAGTTAATGAATGTTAAGTCTAATGGCTCTAAATCTTACGCTCTTCCCAAAGCAGGCATTGCCTCTGTACCTGGATCAAGACCGGCCTTGAGTGACCCACACACATGAAGGACTATAGGTTTTTCATAATCACCACACATTCTTCTTATAGCAGGCTGTATCTGTTACCCACTTGCTGCCCTCTTCCAGCTCCTCGAAGTCACTCAAGTGAAAAAAGTCATCCTGATGTGGAGGACATCTCCTGAGTGATGCTGATAGGTGAGCCCAGGCGGTCAGCTCACCCCGGGACTCTGTGCTGGCCCTGCATGTGCTCCTCCTCCCTGGGCGCTCTCACTCCTGCCGCAGGGCACGCAGCTTGGCAGCCTCACGTTGCCATCTTTCCAGGAATTCAGCAAGGGCTCTGGGAAATACAGGGGCCATGCAATTTGAAAAGAGGAAGTGCTACGGTAGTGTCACTTCTCAAATAGGAACGGATTTTTCAGTGGCAAGGCCAAGCCCTGATTCCTGGGGGAGACCATGACTGGGCGATGACGCTCTGTGGAAATGATCGGGGAGCTCCACAAGGCCATTTGGCTACCCTTGGACACAAGTCTGTGGGAGGCTGGCACCAGGAGTGGACCCACTTTGGGCAGAGTGGGCCTTTCTTTTTCAAGTCTGATTTACAGGAGATGTGCCAACATGCAACATGACCTCTGGCAGCTCCTTAGATGGAACTTTCTGTAAAAAGAGGAGCCCACTGCAATGCTGAGTCTTTCCTTCTGCTCTAGAAAACCCTTGGGGACATTTCTCTACTGGGTTTATAAAGCCAACATTCTCAAGCTTTATAGACCAGCCTCTAACGGCCTTGGGATTCTCTCAAACACTTGTTGAGGTCCTTGCTGTGTGGTCCCTTGAACAATCAGACGGGAGGTGGGGGTGGAGGGAGTCTCCGGGGGATCTATTTCAAGCCATGGAAGCCCAGGAAACTACAATAAAAGCCTGTATCTGCAGGCTAGTCAGCACGTAGAATTCCCTCGCGACTCAAAGTAAATCAGAAAACATCTTCCTGATTTTGACTCCTGGAATACTCCGTTTTCTTGCATCAGTTGCTTACTCTGAGGAGGCCGATGATCCAAGGTAACCCAGGGACGATGCCTCTTGTGTCTGCCAAGGAGATCCCAGTAGCCTCTGGCTACTTCGGGTTGGTGCAAGTCAGAGTCAAGACTTCCTTTCAGGTAACCCACTTGCTTACTTGTCGGGCTTGGATGACTTAAGCAGTCAGCCCCCATGAAAGGCCCGCAGGGACCGAGAGCCGCAAATGCACACTTACTCTTCTTCTGGCCACGGCAAACAAAGACAGTTCTTTGGTTCTGCCATCTCTCTACCTTACCGGTGGTGTCTTCATCCGTTGGCAAGGAGTCCCATGTACTAGGGACTCAGTCTCCACTGCGTACAAATGCCGGTAGATTGGGGGGCATGGTGGGGAATCTCTGTACCCAAAGTCAGCCTAGAGCTCTGCCATGATTTCATAGCCAGAGATGAACTACATTCTGCTTTTAAATTCTAGAAAATTCCTACATTACTTGGTTCTAATAATGGGACCCTGAGGTTTCTAAATTCATAAATTTATAAATATTACTTGTCTCCTTTTCCAAAGCTAACAATTCAGATAAGGCTGTAAACATCTGAGGAGGGTCCTCTGAGGCAGCCCTCCAGGCTTAAAATTCTCTTAGGTTTTTCTTGCAAAGCAGCAGATGACTTGGGGTTTATCAAATTTTCCATTTCTATTTTTGTCTTCCTCAGAAGGAAATAACCTGAATCTCATGGCTGCTACCATTATATCTTCCAGTATGTCTCGTATCTTATTCCCCCTCACTCCCTTAATTCTTTGTGACTTTTTGCTCTTTCAAGGAGAAAAATCCTTAGGGTAGAGAAGAGAAACGGGTCTGCTTGTCCTAAAAAAGGGCAGCCCTTCCCCGGGAGGCAGAAACAAGTTTGACAGTTGGGGGTGAGGCACATTATTTTCTCAGTCAGTTCGCATTCAGCAAGTTTCTTTGCGATATCACCATCTCTGTCTTCTTGTTTTTGGGCAATTCAGCAGGAAATGAGCAGCACAATACCTTGCCACAAATGTGGCAGAATCGGGGGGACTGGTTTAACCACAGACCTCCAACAGGTGAGGTTGCCTGAACAACTCAATTAGATTGGGATTTCTGTTTTAACTGTAAACTCAACACAGGCACTCCAGTGGTGTGAACAGAGGGCCCCTAGGTCCCTTCAGTGGCTGATGCATTTGGAGATGTCTTTCCAGCTCAAGGTCATTTCCCCTTTTCTGGAGATGACCTTCCCTTCACCATCTCAGCAGTCATGCTCATTTTTTGCGACCCTGTCTTTCGAGTTTTCCTTTGTGGATTTTTAAAAGTGGGTTTCCAACTCACTCTGTGATGATTGGAGATCTTCCCTCGTATCTTATCATCTCACTGGGGTCAACGCTGATGAATATTTAAAATTGCATCCTGCCTTCCCCACCCCATGCCCTGGGTTCCCCAACCCCCTTCCTCTGCTCTGCTTTTCTTTCTCCACATTCTTCACATCTAACATGCTGGAGTATGGGCTCCTTGATTACCTTTGCACTCCATCTCTCCTGCTAGAATGTAAACTCTGGGAGGGCAGGGCTCTGCTTTGTTCGCTGATGCAGCCTGAGTACATGGACCCGTGCTCAGCACATACTCTATCCAACGAATCGTAGTTGACTAATGAAGGGGAGCTGTGGGTGGTCATATTCTATTACACGGTCTAGAGAAGCAGAAAAAGCCAGCCCGAACCAAGAGAAGAAAGAAGCACGACTAACAGGGGGAGGTAAACCGGAGAACAAGAGCTTTCTCCCTGAGTCCCAACCCCTTCTTGAGGCCAGGCTACCCTCCCACCCTTCAGTAACATATTAAGTCACATAGTGACAAGGAGTAAGGAAAATTAAATCAAGAAAAAGGGAGCAGGGATTTCTAGAAGGAAAGCATTAGAATTCTTAGAGCTCCCACTTAAAATTCTCAGGGAAAGCACCCCCCCCCCCCAACACACGCACATACACCCGGAGCATGTGATGTTTGAGCCAAAACCCAAAGCAGCTGAGAATGCCAACAAAGACTGTGTGTGGGGAAGAGCTTCCCAGGCAAAGGGAATGGCAAATACAATGGCTTCAAGACAAGTGTGAGGAAGATCAAGGAGGCCAGGATGGCAGGAGCCCAGTGGATGGAGAGGAAAGTAGGACCGAGAGGCAAACAGGTGGCTAGGGGCCCTGTGGACATAGTAGGAACTTCGGCTTTTACTCGAAGTCAGATAGACAGCCACTGCAGGATTTGAGCAGAGTTTTAGGTTTTGAAGGGATCTCACTGGCTGGGGTAGGAGACCCATGTGGGGGCTGGGTGGCCAGGGTGGGAGCAGGCAGCCCCGTGAAGAAAGACTGCAGTAATGCAGGAGACAGCAGACGGCTCTGAGCAGGACGGGGGCGGAGGGGGTGCGAGAAGTGGCCCGACTCTGCTGATAGGATGCAGAGCTGCACTCCCACACCCGAAGCCCGGGGACAGTAGGGTGTCTTCTCTGGGTTGTGTGAGAGCAGCCGGGCTGTGGATCCGCTGTATTCCCCCAGGCCACCCCCTCATGTGGCACCAGCCATGGCCTCTCCTGCTGGGGAGGCTGTGACCACCACCACATGAAATCCTGGAGAACCTGCACAGCTCTCCCACCTTGACTCCTCTGCTGGGCTATTGGCTGAAAGGGAAGCGTTTTCATGCTTGTGGCCGTGGCGTTGGGGAAATAGACCAGGATTGGGACATGCGGATCCAGTCCTGTGTTTGGCTCCGATGCAGACCTCGGTTTCTCACCTGTGAAATGAGGGGTTTGACTTCCAAGATCACTCATGGTCCCTTCTGGTTGGTTCCAACAGGCTGTGATTCTGAAGACGGAGTGAGTCCACCACTGAAGCCAAATCCACACCAGGTGCCGCATCATAGGTCATAAAGCTCATAAAATAAGTGATAAGTCACACTGGCAGTTACTGGAATGATGTAAGGAGCTCAGCCCTGCCTCAGGCTCTCAGCTACGAGACATGAAAATGGTCTGTGATAGATCTTACTAACTGGAAAGAGAACAGATCACAAAACTGAAGCTTAGATTACATTAATGTAACAAACCAAAGAGTGAGATATACCATAATGTGAGCAAGAGTTCTCTCCGGGAAGTAAAGTTATAGGTTTTATTTTTTTCCTAGACTATTCTGCATCTTCAAAATCTTTGAAAATCTTTTAATATAACTTAATGTATGCATGTATTCATAAATTTATGTACCATTCACAAATGTGGCCTTCATATTCCTTTTCCTACTTTGGTTGCCCCCTTTTCCATTCCCCTCTCTGCATCTGGGCACATCATCCCCTAACCCAGAAACCCATTTTCTACAATGAACATCACTATTACATTGGTTGTTATCCATTCATTCCTTTAGAAAATGACTCCAGGGCACAGCCTGACCCGTCTACCTACCACAGGAATCGTCTTGGCTCTGACCTGTTTTTGATGGGCCAGGGAAAGGAGTGGGTGACAAAACTAGAGACAAGAGCATGGGGGGATTCCTGTTTCTGTTTCCTGAATGAATATCAGAAACCTTAGGATCGGGGCACCTGGGTGGCTCAGTCGACTAAGTATCTGCTTTTGGCTCAGGTCATGATCTTGGGGTCCTGGGATGGAGCCCCGCCCTGGGCTCCCTGCTCAGCGGAGAGTCTGCTTCTCCCTCTCTCTCTCTGTGAGCTCTCTCACTTTTGCTCTCTCTCAAATAAATAAATAAAATCTTAAAAGAAAAGAAAAGAAACCTTAGGACTAATAGAATCTTTCATAAAATGATGGGCCAGCTTTGCGAGAAGAGGAGCTTTGGACTCTCCTACCAGACTTGAACACAGGGCAGGTTGCCGCTGGACATACGGGTTGTTAGCAAGCAGTTCTTGTGGAGGGGCCAGGGAGCCTGAACGTGTGAGACTGGGACTAGAAGCACGCCCATTCCTGAGGTGAGCTGCCCCATGACTTGACATAGAAACTGCAGTTAGGAGACCCCCCCCTTGGTCATCCAGCCTAGAAAGTGAGTCTGTGGCAGGCAAGCCTCACCGCCAGGAACAGGATGTATGATGGGCCCCACAAGACAGAGCAGGATGTTGACAGGGTCACTTCCTGCCCAAGAGAATCACCTTGGAGACCCAGAGGGCTACACACTGGGCTACCTCAGTCCTTTGGCTCTTTCCTAGAACGCATGTTTTTATACATGCATATATTTACCTGCACGTGTCTGTGTATATTTTTTTGGACTCTGACTTTGATGGGGGTGAGAAAGGCCCGTGAGAACCGGCATGTGTGGAGAGTATGAAACTGCTCGGTTCCCAGGGGAAAAAAAGGGCCCCTGAGAAGGTCCGGGCAGCTGGGCCAGACACGCTGAAAAGCACAGAATTAAACAGCCGGCTACTGGAGGAAAGTAGAGAGAAACAGCTCTACCAGCCACGGAGGAGCCTGGGAGCCCGTTCCTCGTGCCCCGCTCTCCGGGCAGGCAAGGAAGCTGAGGCCCAGAGACGTCAAAGAGAAAAACCCAGTTCTTCAGCAGCTCAGTGACCACGGATTAGACCCAAGCACATTTGCCTGCCTAAGTGTCAAAGTGACAGTTCTTACTCAGGAGAGAGGAACTGAGACTAACGTCTATTCTTCCTTTGTCACGATAGAACCAAATGTGACCGATTCCTCCCAGGCAAGCTCGAGTTGTTAGGACTCCCTTCGCCCTTGCTGAACCCAAAACTAAATGGATCTCCATTTTTCTGTGTGTGGGGAAGGCTGGCAGTGTTTCCCCTTAGGATATTTGTGCTAAAGTGCCCAAAAATTTTATCCTTGAGGTCTTCAGAGTAGACTCAGAACCTTAACTTGTGGTTTGAGTTCCTCCTTCTTGGTGATTTATTATTTTGGGAAACCCTAAGGGAGTGGATTGGCCTAAATATAACCTCTCTAAACACCTCGAAGGACTGGTTTGGAGACATCTGTGCCGCAAAGCTGAGCTTCCCAGCAGTGGCAGGAGCACATGCTTCCAGACCATGAGTCTTTCTCCTCCGAGGTCATAAAATACACCAGAGGCTCTCCTCCTTTTCCACAAGCCCACTGAGTCAATAGCTCAGTGTTAGCAGTTGTGACAAAGTAATTTCTATACAGGATAATTTCCTTAGTTCAGGTTAATACCAAGGAAAACCTGCCTGAATTAGGAGCAGAACTGATTTAAAGAATAAGATGAAATAAAAGGAGTTTAACCCCAAATATGTGCCTATATTAAAATAAGGCATGTACCAAATCTTGTAAGTAATGTCCCCAACCCCTGGTGTACATAATATGCAGTAAAGCTTCATTGAAAATATTTGGCATCATCTGTTTGAAGGACAGGTGTTCTGAAATGCTGAAAAACCACTGTGTTCTCAAATAGTGATAAAATGCCTTTTCACTCTTATGAATTAGAGAAGAAACTACCAACTTGCTACTGAGTGATTCTAGTCCCACGGATGGGTCTGTGAGAGGGAATTATGAGAAAACTCCAGATCTTTTCCGGTGTTTGGGACCTGTTTTCTTGTGAGAGCATTCACATCATCGCCATCGTCTGAGACACCCTTGTTTCTTTTCTTTATGGAAAATAAATTAAAGATCCTTTTGGAACGTACATAATTGATGGAATAATACGGGAAACCACAGTTCTGGGCGAACCCTGGGTTTTAGCTTTCACCTGGGTGTGGAAATACATTAAGGGCAGTAAGCACCCATAAGGAGTCAGATGGGAAAATGGTACATCTGGAATGCTTCGAATGCAAAAGTAATGCCTCGATCCTTCCATCAGCAAAGGAAGGTCCCTGGATGGCTCCCACCCGGTGTGAGTCTCCCTCTTCTGGGCCTCTGATTTCTCTTGTGGCCCGTGCCGTCCCGGGCCAGGAGGAGAGCGGAGGCCCTGGCTGCCCTGGCCACATCCTTCTGTCCGAGTGGAAGGTAAATGAGCCTAAGAGGCACCGTGTCCTCGGCGCTGTCCCCATTATCACCTGCGTCTAAAAACTGTATGTTTTGTGTGAGTATTGTTATAAAAATAGTTTGCTCTACAAGAGATATTGGCCTTTGTAGAAAACCGCTCCTGGCACAAACCGAGATATTCTGTGGCTCCAAGCTCGTTGAGAAGGCAGTGTGTATCGGAGAGCCGGCAGAAAAGCGATGGTTGCTAAGGGAACAATTGAATTGCTGACACAGAGACAGATGATGGGACTGAAAACTCTTTTTTCTTCTCCTGCCACATGGAAAGAAAGCAGATGAGTCAGAGGGAATGGGGGACGCTCCTTTCTGCCTGTTAAGAAAGCTAAAAGGCCGGGATGGCCTATTAGTTAACTGCCTAACGGGAAGAGTCTCGTGGTGCTGAAGACAGAGAAAAGCTGAGAGCAGCTGGAAAGTTGGGGACGAGCCCGTGAAGGCTGAGAAGAAAACGCCACCTATGAAGGAGAAGCGCGGAAGGCACTTAATCACGTGCACGTCGACGCTTCTCTGAACGCCCTCTCCTAGATACATCGAAATATTTTTAATTGGTTAATTTATTCACTCGTGTACCATTCTATTCCCATTTTTGAGATCCTCTTGTTTCTTTAAACACCTTTTTTTGAGGTATAATTACATACCTTAAAATCCACCCCCTGTACCTATGGCGTTTAATGAATTTTAAAGTAATTTTAGAGAGTTTTGCAGTCATTTTCCCAATCCAGTTTTAGAACATTTCCATCTCGCCAAAATGTTCCCTTCTGCCCATCCACAGTCAGTCCCACTCCCAGCCCCAGGCAACTAATGATCTGTTTTCCATCTCTATAGATTTGCCCTTTCCAGAAATTTTATCTAAATGGAATCCTACGATCTGCCGTTTTTTGTGTCTGGCTTATTTCATTTCACATAATGTTTTTGAGGCTCATCTGTATTGTACCACATCCCAGTAGCTCATTCTTTAATACCGAATACCATTCCATCGTTTCATCTATCACATTACACGTGATGACGTACGTGCGTATTTATTATATATCACATTTAGCTTATCCGTTCACCAGTACAGGGGCCTTTGGATGGCTTCCAGTGCGGGTGATTATGAATAATGCTGCCATGAGCACTCATGTCCTGTAAGTCTTAGTGTGGACATACATTTTCATTTCTCTTGGTACATACCTAGGAACAGAATTACTGGACCATAAGTATATGTTTAACTTGTTAAGAAACCACCAACTATTTCCAAAGCGGTTTTACCATCTTACATTCCCATCAGCCATACCCGAGGGTTCCAGTTTCTTGATGTCCTCCGTCCACATTGGGTATTGTTGGTCTTCCTGATGGTGGCTGTTCCAATGGGTGTGTAGTAATATCTCACTGTAATTTTCAGTGACCTAGTGACCAATGACGTTGAGTATCTCTTCATGTCCTGAAGGTTTTTTATTAGGAAAAATATTTGAAGTGATAGAATTTTGAGTGGGAAATCTGAAAACCAAAAAACTATGACTTGCGGCACATGTCTAAATATTCTCCGCTAGGGTTTATAGGACAGTGTTTCTCATTGCAAACTGCTTGCGTCAGAATCACCCAGAGTATTTGTTTAAAATGCACACCCTTCCTCACCTGCAGAATTGATGTCCATGGAGGGGTTCGAAAACCCACATTTTTAACTACCCCTTCCCTGGCTGATTCTTGTGCACACGGGAGTTTGAGAGCCAGCGCCCTAAACCCAAGGCACTCTTGCTCACCTGGTGACCACGTAAGCATGGAGTGCAGGCCCAGGAGTCACCACTACTAGGTGAGGGCCCTAAGAAACAAGCCTGTAGGAGACCCAAGCATCATGAACTCAGTGTGTAAACCTTCAGGAAAACCATCTTTCTGATTCTAGATTTCTTCTTCTGGACATGGAAAAATTAAAACTCATCAGACACAATGTATATAATCAATGTGTGTTGTTAGAATTGCAAGAACCTGGTTCCCACCTCTGTTGTAAGGTAGATGAACACAGCCCTGAGAATGTCTATAGAATTAAGTGCTCTGAGCTCAACCATGAAAACACAGTCTCAACCAAGCTCACGAAAACATTAGCCATTTTCAATAAGGAAAGCTCTGTTTTAGTATCGTTTCCAGAAGGAAGGCTTTAGCTTTGTCATCAGGTCAAAGAAGAGCTCATTAGTGAATGGCTTCGGTCCTTTGCTCAGGACTGAGTCTGGTGGTCCAGGATGGATGAAGTGTCCTAATCAATGTCACCAGTTCCTCAGATACTTATCTGTGAAGGTGGAAAGACCTACGTGATCTAAATCTCCCTTAGACTCGGGGTTCATTGTCATCACCAGGTCATGCTGTATGTGTAAGTGTGTAAAGCACTATTGCTGTTACCCAAAAACTAAGAAGAGAAATTGAAAACGCCATGGCCAGGCCAGGATTTGGCAGACTATTTCACTTTAAAAGGATGCTTTAGGACTCGAAGGGGCACGATCTTTGTACACCGTGATAATGGCTCAAAGCAGAAAATGTTAATGAACCTGGTAGGAAAGGGTTCAAAGAGCTTGCTTGGAGCGGAGGTGGGGCTGACGGTCTGGAATTTTACCAAGGAACTGATTTTCTTTCCGTAAAGGAGAGGCTAAAAAGGGAATCTTCCCATTTATACTTCGAACTAGTTTTAAATATATTAGGAAAAATATATATACACACAACAAACCTCCCACCCAGACACCCTCCCACCGGCTGGTAGTTCTATTTGAAGGGTCTGTGGGTGGCACCCTGGGCTGCCCGTACACCATTGTGCTACTCTCTTCTGATCCAGGAGGGGCATTCGGAGTCCCCGCATCTGACGGCAGGACCGCCTCTCCCCGCGCTCTCTGTGGGACCCTTTCCCTCCAAATGGATACTTAGAGGCTTTGTGAAGTAGAATTTCTTTGTAGGAACCCAGAAATGAAAACATTTATGGAATCACTCTGCACAAATTACTTGGCACTGCAAATTGGAACAATTAGCAAACCTTTGTGACGAAGGAATGCTGAACGTGAAACAACTTGAGAATGGAATAAAAATGGACCTATTATCTTCCGCCTCAATTAAAGTGCACATAATCTATTCAATATGCGTTTGCCAAGCCATATATTTATCTGTGCTGTTGGAGAGGGCGGCTACTCCTGAGCAAGCCCCACTTATGCCAGCCCTGCCCCTCACCAACCTGGGAAAGAAAGGACCAAGCAGCTCCTTCGAATGGATGAGAACGAGCTTGGTTGCACAATCTTGCACACAAGTAAAACCACGCCAGTGACACTGGGTTATTTTTTGTAAGGGTCCCAGATTTGTACAGAAATCAGGGATAGAGCAATGGATCATCTGAAATAATGCAATTTAGCGATGTGACTTTCTTTCCCTTTAGATAAGTCAAAATTATGGACATACTGTTCCCTGTATTTGTCCAGATGGTAAACTAGAGACGTTGGTTGGAAGTGAGCTTTAAAATTGGCACAAAGTTAAAATTTCTGTCCTCCTAAAACTAAAATATCAAGTGGCCTGGTAATAATTTCACATTTTCCAAAAGGCTATGAAATCCTTTCCTAGCTTGTCTATCCATATTATTTTTAAGCTATGATCTGTACAGTTATCATTAACGTTCACCCTCTGGGGAATGAATAACCAGTGACTTCAAGCTGCCACCAGAACTCGATGGGACTATAAAGATGCTGTAGGTCTCATTCCTTCCCTGCAGGTCAGGGGAACCCTTCTCTTCCAAGTCCTTGTCAGCCTGGCCCGAAATCACTCCATGCCAAGTGTGTGCAGAAAATGGTGCCAATCGCCCTACAGCTCTCATTCACCAGAGACTTCTTTGAGGTATTCTTTTCTTCCGTCCCTTCTTTCTCTGTCTCTGCCTCTCTGCATTTGTTTTTCCTTTGAGAGTCATCTTTGCTGTAACGCAAATACTTGCTCTTATTCCTCAAACTTTTCCGATTCTTAGAATATTCAAGTTGGCAGTGTCTTGGCATTCATGTATATGAAGTTTCTTCTGTTTCAACTTTGAGTGTCTTCCGTGTTAGGACTCTTCTTTGGGGGGGAGGGTAAGTTTTACATTTTGAAATAATTTCAGAATTTCTGAAAAGTTGCGAGAATAGTGCAAAGAATTCCCACGTACCCTTCACCCAGATTCTCCAATGGTTACCATGTTTGCACATTTGCTCTATCATTTTCTCTCCATGCATATACATATTTCTTAGTTTTTGTCTGAACCATTTGAGAGTAAGTTGCAACATGATGCCCCTTTACTCTTACAGACTTCAGTGTGTATCTTACTCTGAAAAGTATTGCACTTCAAAGCTGAAAAAAGAAAAAGCAGATAAGCAAAAAGAAGGAAATTAAAATCCATCTGGATTCTTTCTACCCAGAAATAAGCATTTTGCTGTATATTCTTCCAGTTCTTTTCTATGCATATATTCAAATTTCTTTCACAAATGTGACATTATGTATACAATTCTAAGCCCTTTTTTAGAGGCTCCACAGCACAGAGCTCTGGTCCTGGAGTCAGCCTGGGTTCAAATCCCCTGAATGCAGATGATACTATCTGTATTCCCTTCCTGTGGCTGGTATAACCAATGACCACAAACTGGGTGGCTTAAAACAGCAGCAATTTATTGTCTCATGGTTCAGAAGCAGACGTCTAAAATCAGTGTCGGCAAGGTTGGTTCCTTCTAGAGCCCTGAGGGAGAAATCTGTCGCCTACCTCTCTCCTCTAGCTTCTGGCGGCCGCCAAGCAACCCTTGGCATTCCTCAGCTCTTAGATGCAGGACTCTAATCTCTGCCTCCATGCTCATGTAGACTTCTACCCCGTGTCTCCATGCATCTCAAACTGCTCTCTCCTTTCTCATATAAGGATACCAGTCATTGATGAAGTTAGGATGACTCCATCCAGAGATCTTTAATTAATTACCTCTGCAAAAATCCTATTTCTAAATAAGGTCACCTTCTGGGGTTCCGAGTGAACATGAATTTCAGGGGGCCACTATTTATCTCATTATATGAGCACCGTACTCGTGGATAAGGACTTTTACCTTTCTACGTGTAAGTCCCTGAGTGTTTAAGGACTAAATGTAATAACACACATAAAGCAATTAGTACCATACCTACAACATTGTAAGTATTCAATAAATGCTAGCTATTGATTATGGCAATAACATGACTATAACATAATTTATTCAATCAATAACCTATTTGCTATTTAGATTTTTCCTGTTTTTTGTTATGATAAGCTCCTAATAAATACCCTTGTGACTTTATTTTTGTAACATTTTTACATATTTATGATTATTTCCTTAGCATAAATCCATAGGCATAGGTCACAAAATTCTAAGGCTTTTGATTTAATAATTCCTTTCTTGGAACCCATGGTTTTGTGACTTTCGCTGTCCATTTGGGGAAATCCTCTTTTGCACAGCAGTCTGGAAACCGAGCTTACTTTTCCCCAAATTACCATTCCTGGAAATACGCACTAGGCTTCCAGTCGGATAAGGTTGGTGCCTGTTCCCTAGGTGATTCTTCTCCCCTGGGAGCAAGGCACGGCCTAGGAAGGGGGCGCACAGCAGGGTGTGCCACGGGGCCACGGCTGGGCGAGGCCTGAGAGGTACCAAATCTGGAGCAAAGCCGCTGGGTTCTGCAAAGCAGTTCTGAACACTCAGGTAGACGGTAAACCACAACAACCGTGGCAGGAAAACAGCCCACCACAAAGAAAAGCCTAAAGCTCCAGCTGACACTCCGGTGTTCACGTCTTAATACGAAATTGCTCAGCAGATCAAACCTCCCGGTTCAAAGCCCTTACCGCACGTGGAGGATCCTGAGAGGCCATCTTTCCGGGGTAACCCTCAGGCCACAGGTGACTCCGGGCCGACTGTCGGTCCCCCTCCCTCTAGGCACAGAGGTAAGGTGGGGTGAGCAGCGGAAGGACAGGGCCTTATGCCATGTTTCCTGCGGCAGCCGGAGGGCTTTGGTTTCCAGTTTTCATTACGCTCTTCCTCAGGTCAGAACATGACAGCTTCCTGCAAACGCACCTGCAAACCAGGTCAGGCGACACTGGGGCACTGGCATTTGACAGTTTCCTCCTGGAGCAAACGCACAAACCTTTAGTCAGCTTCTTTTGACCACAGTTAGAAAATATTACCAGTGCAGGTGACCACAATGGTATTTAAAAACATCTTGACGGTTTGGTGGGGGCGGGGCACAAAACAGCCACACTCCCCCCCACATACACACACACACACACACACACACGCCGGCTTCACTCCACCTCCCGCACCAAACTACTTTGCTTTTGATTGATGCTCTTTTGTAAAATAATGTTTGAAATAGTTCTAAAGTCATGAATTTGGAGGTGAGTGGGTCTATCTGAAAAAATCTATATTTAGCTTTGCAACGGGCTTGTGAAAACTTGTTTTTATTTTGATTGTTGTGGGTTCACACCCCTGGCGTTTCGTTTTGACTTTTCGGGTTAAATGAGTCTCAAAATGAAACTCCTCCAATTGTCAAATTTTCCCCCAAGTTTTAATTTAAAAACTGGAGGCTTTCTTATCCCATAGATTCTGATTACTAGCCTTTCTCCAGAATTCCTCTCCTCTCCCAGTAGCAAGCTGACTATATCCCTCCTGCTGCATGTTTAATGCCTTTCTTTTTCTTAATGCCTTGGGAAATAATGAGCAGAGGCCAAGGGAAAGCCCTTGGTTGAAGTGTCAAAAGAGCTGAGCTCATATTCTTTTTTTTTTTTTTTTGAAGATTTTATTTTTAAGTAATGTCTACACCTAACGTGGGGCTCGAACTTAACAACCCTGAGGTCAAGGGTTGCATGTTCTACTGACTGACCTAGCTGGGCGCAACCTTGAGCTCATCTTGATACCGGGGGTGGGGGGGCAAAGCAAACTTGATTAGACCCATGCCTCAGTTTCCCCCCTGGAGAAGTGGGGTGCAAATAAGATCTCCTCTCTATTTTTTAAGGGTGCAGTGACCAGAAAACCGAGTTGAATTTGATTGTCTATTAAGGAATAATATTCCTTCTGTGTGAAAGTTGTTGTCCTTACAGGGAGGGACTCATCCACCAAATGATTTTATAAGCACCTGAAGCTTTAGGACTTGGAAGCTACGGAGTGAAGTCCTGCTACCACGGAAAGGTACAGCCTCGAGAGCTCCTCTGATCGGCAAAGAGACAAATGAATTATTAAGCCAATCTAAAGAGATAATAAGGTGAATGAGCTAATCAACACTCTCTACTTCCCTCTATTATCACAGCTTATTAGGATTACTTTTTTAACGTCTGTTAAACATTATGCAACATGTTTAATAAGCTACAGCTATATTCAGCTTGTATGCGTTTCCTATTGCTGCTGTAACAAAGGACCATACACTGAGCGGCTTTGAGCACAATGCAAATGTATTATCTTATTGTTTGGGAGGTCAGAGGTCCGAAATCAGTTTCACCGACTGGGCTAAAAGCAAGCTGTCAGCAGGGCTGTGTGCCTCCTGAAGGCTGGGGGGAGAAACCGTTTCCTGCCTTTTCGGGCTTCTGAAGGCGGCCCGTACTCCTTGGCTTGTGGCCCTGAATTACTGTGACCTCTCATAAGAACCTTTATGATTATATTGGACCCACCTGGATAATTCAGAATAATCTCCCCAGCTTAAGATCCTGAATTTGGTCACTTCTGCAGAGCCCCTTATGCCAACAACATACTCGCAGGTTCCGGGGGTCAGGATGAAGACATCTTTTTTGGGCCCGTCGTTCAGCCTGCCACACGCTGCAAAGGCAGGAACCCACTCTCCCCTGCTCTGTATCGAT
Source organism: Ursus arctos (assembly GCF_023065955.2). Taxonomy (NCBI): domain Eukaryota; kingdom Metazoa; phylum Chordata; class Mammalia; order Carnivora; family Ursidae; genus Ursus; species Ursus arctos. The sequence goes on along the minus strand of NW_026622797.1, from coordinate 66,322,086 downwards.
CCCAGTTCCTAGCACACACCTACATCACAGCAGGCGCTGAATACATATACATGGAGTGAATGGAAGACATAGATGATGCCTGCTGTTGGCAGTTCAGTCTGTCAGACGCTCATTGAACACCTACCGTGAGCCAGGCCCAAGGGGCACAGAGCTGTCTTGGAGCACACAGCCTGACAGGCAGACAGTTGGGGAGGAAACTGAAAGGAACAAAAGTCAGCCCTGGGTGTCCAGAGCCCAGAAGAGCAAGGGCACGGTAACAATTCTGTATGTATCCTCGCAGTCCCCCCCCCACCCCGAGCTATTGGCCCCTGTCCTCTCTAAGAATTCTTTGAACACATTCCCCTTGGCAACTGTGATTAATTATATTCAGATGTATTTCTTTATTTCTAGTCTCCCCTCCCTCCGAGTACTCTTCTGATGTGCTAAGAATTTCTACTGAGAATTGGTAAAGAATCAATGTCAAGGCTCTTCAGACCCTCCCCATCCCCATCCCCATCCACGTGCCCCACTCGGAGAGCTCAGGGGGCTTAAGTGCAGCTCAGAAACACAGAATAGGTTAAATGGCTTTCCTGAGCCAGCCTGGGAACCTAAGCACTGTAGCTTATTGGTTTTATGTGTAAATGTATTTCAAATTTCAAACAGAGACAACATACATGTGACACTCTGGAGGACACCTGTTAGCATGTTACAGACTGCTTGTGCACCAGTGTCCGGAACCGGAGTTTCCCGGACTCATTTGAGGACAACTCAGCTGAGTTACAGAGCACCGTATCATTGTGCAGATGTAGGCCTTCAAAGGGTCCAACAGCCATCACCCATCTGACTTAGACTTGGGGCTTTTTGCATTTCTCCCATTTTCCCCTTCTCTCTCTATCTCTCTCTCTTGCAGTCTGAAAGGGAGTCCTCTTCGTCTCATGGATAAGCAGCAAGCTCAGAGGAGGAGTTCAATGGGAGGCAGAGGACAGAGAGCTCCAGAGGCTGCAGGTGGCCTTGGAGCACAGGTCTCGGATACACCAGCTGCTGGAGGACAGGCCAGGTCCAAATGCAGATCACTCAAAAGATGCAGACCGTCTGATATTTGCAAACCCACATGCCCCTCGCCTAAGGACACCGGGCTCTTGCAGAAATACATACTCACCTGTTTTTGAAAGGTGGATGGGTCTTCCCAGAGTTTGAAGGGATGTCTCCGTTGTTCAAAAGGTAGGAGTTAAATTGTGAATACATTTGGTTCAAGTTTAGTCTTGCAAACTTGTCCTCTACAACTTCTCGTGTCCTATTAGCTGATAGCACTCTTGAGCACACACATTTCTGTGCTGCTGCCCTTTCGGCGGTGGATGTTGGAAAAAATACAGAGTGCTAATCCCACACACCTGCTTTCAATTCTGCCCACATGGGTTTGGAGTAGGAGGTCTGTTCACTCCGAATATTTCTACACAGTTTTCAAAACCTGCATTTTTCCATGCTAACACATCTCCACTTGTCGGCACCTAATTGAACACACACACACACCCACCCCATGTGTTCACATGCCTCCCATTTATGTTCCGAGAGGAGTCTGTGAGTGTGTGCTGGGATGACCACTAGATGGCAGTATATGGAGCACTCCCAGTGCGCTCAGGGGAAGGATGTTTGAGGACTACCCAGAGCTGGGGTTCCCAGATTTTAATCTGTAAAATTTTTTAAAGAGAAAAAGAAAAGGGGAGCACTGCGTAGGCTTGTCAAATTATTTTTCCAGGGAACATCATTAAGATACAAATCAACTTCCACTGTTTCCTCAGAGGAACATTTTAACCATAAAGAAATAGGAGAGACAGATTCTAAGCATTAGCGATCGTTCTCTAAATCTATTAAATGTAGCTTTGTGGAAAACTGACCGCATTGTCCTTTTGTTTCCATTTTTATGCCAACCAAGGAAAGTGTCATCATGAACAAGCATTTGGGAAATAAACCTTGAGGAAGATTTGCAATTCCGGGATCGTTTCCATGAGTGAAAACCAGATCCTTGGGCTCGCACTATCTTATCTCCAAATTGACCCCAAGACCTGAGGATTTCAATCCAGAGGTGCAAAAGAGAAGCAGTGATTGCCACTTGATCAAACCGGATTTGCTAAAACTAAGAAGCTTATATCCAGGGGCGCCTGGGTGGCTCAGTCGGTGAAGCGTCTGCCTTCGGCTCAGGTCATGATCTCAGGCTCCTGGGATCGAGCCCTGCATCGGGCTCCCTGCTCATGGGGAGACTGCTTCTCCCTCTCCCCCTGCCCCTCCGCCTGCTGATGCTCTCTCACTTAAAAAACAACAACAACAACAACAAAAACAACAAAAACGTGTGTGCAGACGAGTACATAGGAATACCCACACGTAGGCTGGTGTGGTGTTGAGCCACTTGCCTGATCATCTGGGCTGCCTCAGTCCTCCCTTGCTTGTCAGGATCAGAACGGATCACTGCTAAGCCTCCCTGGCCTTTGGGATGAGCCCATCTACGTGAACCTCTGCGGAGACTGCAGGAACTTCACGTGGGTCCCAGGCTGCTGAGTGAGGGCAGCCCCTGTCCGGGCCCTCCATCTTGGTATCTTGCTCACCAAAAAATTCTGCAATAGAATATGAGACGCTATGGCGTGCTCCTTCTGTGGCAGAGGTAGGGCGAGACACCATGCACTGCTAAAGGATGTCTCACAACTATAGTGAGACAAAATATAGGCTTTTAAGCAGAGACACCTGGACTCTAATTCTAGGGCGTGAGCAAATAGCTTCAACTCTAACCCTCAGTGTCCTGGAGGTCGGGGTAGTAAGAGTGTACAGCTCTGTCACGGTCAGATTGAGGTGATCTATGTTAAGTGTGTAATACAGTACTTACTGTGTGCTCAATATGCATTAACAAATATTAATCATATAATTAATTTTAGTGCTGGGTGCTCCTTTCTAGAACCAGACAGGCTGGTTTACCGCCCAAAATGCCCTTCTTTGCCACGTGAATGCTACATACAACGTTTTGGAAGAAATTTGCTCCCAGTAAATTGCGACCTCTGAGTCTCTGATTTCCTTTGAACAGTGCTTCCTCTGTCGCTGGTCACATCACTGAAAGTGACTGGGACATTAAGCAGCCCGAGGATTTGGTTCTGTAGCACAAGGCAGGAGACCTGGGATGTCTCCTTCTAGGATCCCAGGCAGCCCTGCTTACTCACAGGGATGGCAGCTACTTGCTATTCAAAGGGTGGGGAGTCCGGTTAAGCTCTTCCCTTGTTCACTGTACTTAATTCAGTAGAAAGTCCCGTTGCTGGTATCTCCCCCGGCAAAACTATGCAGCCTCTGGTAAGGTTGGAGAGCTCAGAGAAAACTCCAGATAACCAAACACACTGAAACTGATACCACGACACTGGAGTTGTGGGTTGACTAAACCCAGTCTGATTAGGAAACCCCTCACTTGTCATTGCCACAGAGAGCGGATGGGGAGGGCTCCCTGGAAGGCTGTGCTTGTACTGCCACCTAGTGGTTACAAAAAGCTAGACCAGGTCTGGGGAGGATTCCGGACCAACAGTCACACCCAGCAGTGCAGTCATTACTAAGAACCGGTATCTTCCTTGTGAAAATTTTGTAAGATGAACATTTTATTCACAGCTTTGCAAGTTAATCCCATGATTTAATCCCATAATCCCCCCCAAAGCACTGAAACTCTGAGATTTAAGGTAGAGCCAAAAGAGCAGCCTGGGAGTCTAAAGGTTCATTTGAGTCACTATAGCTCCTTTGGAGATGTGTCTTGAACCTTCCATTTTCTCCTAGGAAAATGGAAATCAACAATAGCAGGGTTTAGGTGGCTGTGGGGCTCACGTGTGAAGCCCCTTTATAAACTGCATGATGCTCTCCTCTAACATCTGGCTCCCCCACTTCACCTGGATTCTGCCTCTCCAAGCCCCAAGGCCCACACCCACCTTTCTGTAAAACCAACCAGCCAATGTCCTCTTCTTCCTCAGGAAGTGGAGACCCTTCTCCCTTGGTAGTGTTGAAAATAGAAAATAAAAAACAAATAAAAAGTGGGAAAGATCCAGTCCAAGATGGCTCATGGAGAGAGTTAACAATAAAAAGAGTCAAGGGATACCCCTGCCATTCACAGCCATTTATTTACCAGGGTAAAACTTCATTTAAAAGACAACGCATACTCTGAGGTGGCTTGACAGCAGACGGAATATCCTAAGTTTATACCGGAATGGTGCCCCCCCCGCAGGTGGAGACCAACGGCTCTGCTCCCCTTCCCCAGCCTCAGCCCTGGCCCTGGGCATTCCTGTGTGACCTGGGTGGAGACATCCTCAGAACAACTTCCTGCCTGGCTCAGCCCCTGTCTGATCTCTGAGATCTTCCCAGGATTCTGCAAAGCTCCCCTAAGCTCAGCCCCCTGCCTCTCCTTCTCCATGGGGCTGGCTGTGGCTGTGAGTGGGTCCTGTGCCCCAGCAGACCTCCAGGGAGAGGTGTCCCGAATTGCTTGATTGTGCACCCCTATCTGTAAAATCATTTTAAGCATATGCCTTATTATGAACATTTGTGTGTGTGTGTGTCACTATATGATAGAACATTTGCAAAAATAGCCTAAAAGGGTGAGAAATTAATACATAATGTCTCATCACCCTTATGCCCTAGACTGAATACAGCCCCCTTTGGGCACCACAGGTCTGGGGGCGGCCTGGTCCCTTTCTCTGGCTGTAAGAGCTGTAGTTCAGGCATAGGGAGGTTATATCTCAAGAGCTGGCATTAGATAAGAGACGCTGGACATAGAAGACAGATCCTTCCTTGAGCTGCCACGTAAACTCAAGTTGAGGGGGACATTTGCCAGGAAAATTGTCAAGGTGTGGGAGGAACCACAATTTTCCTAAAATACACTGGCCTCAGGGAGTCTCAGGAGAGTGTGGCCATACATGATGGAAAACCCCAGACAAAGGCCACTAGATTTCTTGCCCTGATTCTCCTGAAAGGATCCTTGTCATGATTTGCTGAAGTACAGATGAACAGCTCTCCAGCATCTCCTGGATACAAGCATTAATTGTTCATTTACATACACTGTATCATTTAATCCCCCCATCAATCCTGAGAGGTAAGTCAGCCCCCCTTTGCATAAGGAAGCTGAGGCTGGGAGAGGTGAAGTAATGCCCTCGAGGCCACATATCCCATCGGAGGTAGGGTCTGCCTATTTCTAAATCTGCAGGCTCATCGTACAAGTTCAGAATAATCAACTTTTGATAATAATATTAATATCAGATCAGTTAACATTTTTGGATTGCTTTTATAAAGGCTTCAATGTGGCATTTGTTGCTCACAAAACCATTAGGAGTTGATTCTGTTATTTAGAAAGGAAACTCAAGCTTAGTGAGGTCGTTTGTTCAGAGTTGCCAGTTCTATAAAGTTGTGACAATGTGACGTCTCACCTCCAAGCTGGAAACTGGGGCCTTTATTTGCTTCCTTCCCCAAGTCAGTTTGCCTCTGCTGACTGGGAGCTGGGAATGCTGGACCCAAAGTGCAGCATTCAGAGCTTGCTGAGAAGTTTCTCCCTCCCCTGAATATTGCCTGTACTGGGAGGGTGTCCTGGAAGGGGTTTCTATTAAATAGAATTAGTCTGATTAGTAGAAGGCAGGGCAGAGCCAGGACTTTATAGAGTTCATGTGACTCTCCGAACTTGTTTTCTTGCTTTGAAATGGAGGGACCGGACAAAATACTGTCCCAAGATCCCCTTTACCCCTAATTTCTATGGTTCTAGAAGATGGAAAATGGACAGTTTTCTGTGGAGAAGGTCCGGACAGGTCTGAGAACAGTACCCACCCACTGTGTTCTCCAACTTCTAAGCACATGCTGTTCATTCTTTTTTAATTTAACTATCATGTAAAAAAAAAAAAATCAGTCCTTCATTTAATTCCTGAATTTCAGGGAAATATTCTTTATCTCTGGAGACTTGTTGGTTTCAGAATGTGGGACTGTTCCCTTAAATCCCCTACCTTAAGAATATCAAACAGTGCTCACATGGCCTTGTCCTCTGTGGGTGGTTTTCTCTTCCATTCAGTGACAATTAAACCAGAGTTTTATCCCAGAATGTGCTGAGTCCCCAAAACACAAAATTTGGGAGGTGTATTGAAATAATAGGTTCGAAAATCCTTCCTAAGAGTTAATAGTCTATAAGCACACTTTTAGCAAATTTCTAAAACTTATCAAGTGTTGTATATGCTCAGAAGGGAATATTTACAAATATAAAAATTGAAGCTGGTTTATAAACTTCCCGTGATAGTTTGCTGCCTCTAACCGATAGCATAGGACAGTGAATTTGCACTCATCTCCTAAAATGCACCTGCCTGAAGGTTGGAGGCCACACCTCCTACATCATGTTTTTCTACAGCCATGGTTCAGTGCTGTCCCTGTTTGTTGAATTGAATGGATCTTTAGGAAAGAGGAGTTCACAAGTTCTTTTAGTCTATCTGCCTTGGACAGCTTTAATAGAATGTTATTCTCCATCAGAGCTAAGACGTATTTCCAGGTAATGTGCTCCTCACAGGTGGGCTGATATAAAGAGTTCACTACATCTTCCCTCACAGGCAGCAGGAGGAAAGAGTAAGAGATTCCTGGGAGCCTCTGCAAGCATAGACTAGTTTGGTTCTGGAGACGACTCCCTGCTCATTTGTTGGTATTTTAGCAGAGGCCCAAATCACACCAGCAATATGATGTAGGAACCAGCCACACATGAACATGTAACTGGGCTTCCCTGGCCCCACCTCTACTGGCAGTAGAAGAGTCTTCTTATACCATCTTCCACCTTAAAAGCAAGGATTTGTCCTGCATTTAGTCTCTAGGAGCTTGTGGTTTCCCATGTGGCTGGATATAAGGTCATTACGAGGTCCCACCCACTCTGCCATCTTTCCCACTAATCTACTATCATATGAATAGAAGTTCCCATCTTTAGATTTTATTTTATATAGAGCATGTTATACACATCATCACAAGTTAACGATAGGGCCATCTATTCCTCCCTGAATGAAGTCAGGGCAGACAGTGTAGAGAGCAGGTAGGATGAGTCACAGGAAATGAGGGAACATCATGACTCAGGACCCAGGACAGGCAAGCTCAGAAGCAGGTGTATGTCGGCCATGTCTGTATTCCCGGGGCTTAGACCGGAGCTGGGACTTCATCGTGCCAAAGGCAGCAAGGGGAGTCAGGGGCTGCACAAGTTGGTGGGTATCAAGCAAAGGGACAGTAAAGAAATACCGGAGAACTCTAACCAGGATTTCCAATGAGAAGTAGTGTCCCTGTGCCAGTTTTTCACTTTGTCTTGTCTTGGTCCTCCAAATTTCTGCTCTACTTACTGGCATGCATGACACCATTCTGGAGCTGTTAACCTTTGCCTTATGAGAGACTGTGTAATGACTTTCAACCCATTTTGAAAACATAGGCCAGACATAGGTTAAAAGTTTTGTTTTGTTTTGTTGGGTAGCTGTAGGGCTGAGCCACAGGAGTGTAAGATCAGACCTGGGTCTAATCTCCAACACTTTTGACCCTGGGCGCCTCACTGAACATCAGTATCCTCACCTGCGAAACGGGACAATGGTAAGGATTTCTTGTCAGGATTGCTGAGATCAAGTGAGGTAATATTTAAGACAATGCACAAAGCAGAGAGCTCCATACGGGTGTTAATTATCTTTATTGCTGATCCCTCATTTGGCACCTCTTTCATAGCAATTACGGTACTGAATTCTGGGTGGCCGCCATTACCTTAGGTTTACCAGATGTATGTGTCCCCCCCCCCCAGATTTATTGTGTTTAAACAATTGATGGATCTACCTAATATCCTTATTTGAAGATGATGTAGTCACAGTCTATGTGGTTTTTGTGAGCCAGCAAAGAATAGTTTAACGCTTCAATTAGCTCCTTGAGGAATACATGGTGCTTGAGATATGCCAAATAAGCAGCATGCAACCTCTGTGGGGAGAAAAGAAGTCAGCCGACTTCTTGTGAAGACACAGCTTCCTGCAGAGCCAGATGTAGTTCGCATTTTCCTCTTGCTTTTTCCCAATAGCAGTGCTCAGGGGGGATAAACTTTACTTAACCTAATTAATTTTAATCACAGCTTTCAAATCTCATACTGTGAAAAGAATTACAAATTGGAATACATTAATAGAAGCCATAGTTTATGCTGTAAGCTAATCATGAAATGTGCATTTACATTTTCTGCATGAGTTTGCAATTACCATTAAAATAAAATTCCGTTATGTCCTTTTAAATTACCAAAATGTGAAGAGCAGGTTGAGCCAGGCCCATTTTTGTGCTAAATTACTAGCAGAATGTCTAAATTTCCAAGAATTAGACAGCTTCCTTCACTGGAGTTGCAGCGAGGAATGATTTCCAGTCGTCTGCTCCAAACTATTTCTGTTTTTAAATATTAATCTTTTAGACTAATTGTGCAAATGTCTCACCTGCTTTTACAGGGGGTCCTTTGAGTTTAGTACTGAGGATAAATTATAATCTGTATCTAGATATAGAAATATATGTGTGTCTGTATGCATACGTACATGTATCCTATATACTTCCAGGTGTATTTCAATCTATACATGTAATTTTGCTTTTCGGTTCCACATAGACTTTTATTGTATGGAGGTGCGTATGCAAGTAAATGCTTCCTGGTTCCTCAAAGGATTTGAGGCAGTTTAGAGGAAACATAGAGGGTATAGTAATAAGATTTTAATAAAGGATAAGTTCCCAAATTAGAACAGAATGGCAAGACACCTGTGGAGTAATGTCATTGCTTCTATGCATGGAGGGCTCCATGGTGGTTTTTTAACTCCCTTCACACACTTTATCTCACTGGTCCTGCGGGAGGCAGCACGGGGCAGGGGGGCGGGTAGGCTCGACTTGTGAGGAGACAGAGTATGGCGGTGAGGAGCAGCGTGGGTCTTTCAACTCCAGGCTGAGGCTCTTTCTATAAGAAGGCGCCTGGCATCTAGAAACACAGTCTTTGAACTGTGAGGTGGAGGAGGAACGTGTGGGCATAAGCAGTGACCAGGCGCCCACAGCATCCTGATAGCCGCCCGTCAGTGATGTGCGCGAGGTGGGGCGCATGCGTCTTCAGAGTACTTTATGAAGCTTCAGCTGGTCTGTTTGGTCACTCGGCTGGACTTCTCTAGGCTTCGGTTTCCTGGGAATATTTCATATTGAATTATGCCTGGGAATGTCCCTAGTATCTCGCTGGCTGGTTCTCTAGCAAGGCACGGACATAGCACCCCATGACAACAATAGTAATAGCAGCTCCCAATGACTGATTGCTGCTGTCTTCAAGACATTTGTCATATCACCCAGTCTTCCTGTTTAGTGCCCCATCTCCTTTTTTCTCAGGTGAATATTCCATTTCGGCCAAAGTTTCAATTCAAGATGGCTTTAAGACGCCCACCAGCCAGTTCGTCTACCTGGGCACATGCCAAGACCACGAGGGTTCTTACCCTTGGCTGGTCTACATGGACGTACATGACCTTCAGCACCAAGAGGGCCAGGACTCTTCTTCCAAGAGTGGTCTAGTTCCAGATTCCAGGTCTCCTTCAGATGGCAGCTTCTCCTGACCTACTTCCTCCTGGCCTAGTGCTTCCTTTATTCATGGCTGATATCACTTGCTTTGGATTCAAATATTAAGGGTCCTTACCCTAGGATACCTTAGGCCCAGGCACAGAGCCTGGATCTCATTCATCGTTATGCAGGACAGTGGACAGTGTGTGGTACCTGAAAGCCTTGGGCTTTCAGATCGTGCAGACCTGGGTGTGAACTATGGCTCCACAGTGTGTCTGCTGGGAGGCTGGGTGATTTACTGAATTGCTCTGCACTTCAAGTTCCTCACATGTTAGCAGGGATTTATAGTCTGCTTTGCAAAGGCTTTGGATGAAGATGAAATGTGACATCTGCATAAAGCATAAATTCGGTCCCTGGCACAGAGTTGGTGCTAAGTACCTAACTCTTGAGGCTTTGCCCGGGCCCTTGCCTGAGCTCCTGCTTCCTTTCTGTGCCCCCTTAGTATCTTAACACCTGTCACAGGAGGTATCTGGGCCCATTTTCTGAGCATGTGCCAGCACCATACCACCGTTTCTACCTCCTTTGTTTCCACTTCCACCCTTCACTTCTAGGTCTGTGGAGCCAAACCTGAGGGCCTGGACTCCTGCCGGATGGGACCGTGTGTCCCAGGTGCGTGGAGGATCCAACCATGGGTCTCTGGCAGACTTTGCATCACTGACTAGTGATTCGAGGGTCGTGAATCCCCTATGGCCTGTCTGGGTTGGCAGGTGATCAAGACTGCGACAGGTGCGTTAGATCTTGCTACTCAAAGTGTGCTCCGTGGACAGCAGCACTGGCGTCACCTGGGAGCTTGTTGGAAATGTCGAATCCTGGGGCACTGAATCAGAATCCGTATCTTAACAGGATCTCCAGTGATTCATGTGGACATCGAGCCTTAAGAAGTCCTGGATTGGCCCCCAGAAGACCAGGGCCCCACCAATCATTTCTACAGGAGAACTTGGGTTCTTCGTTCCAGGGGTGAACACTTGTTTCTAATAGGAACCTCCAACAGGTGTGTTCAAAACAAGCATTAAATCAAATTTATCTGTGTAGGAGTCAGTTTTGTCTTCTTTCTAGGTTGTCTAAAGCAAACGTTTGAATCTCTTTCTCCAAGACCCACAAATAATCCAGGATGCTGCTAGCTTGTTTCAGATTAACTTGCTTGTCCCCATTGCCATTCGGTCAAGTCTCCCAGGCCATACCTACTCCAGCCCTTTCCGATCACGGAAACACAATCACACACACAAAGGCAGACACATATACACAGATGCATACATGCACATGGGCATACGGGCATACATTACACACACACACACACACACACACTAGGGGCCATTTCCTACTCCTGGACCTGAGCTTATGTTGTCTCTTCTACCTGGGATGCCTTCATGCCCTTGTTTGGCTGAATTTTAGTCTTCCTTTAAGTTCCATTTAAAGCATCAGCTCAGGGGCCCTGGTTCAGGGGCTGAACCAGGGTTCAGTCTGGTTCAGTCAGCGGAGCATGCAACTCTTGGTATCGGGGTTGTGAGTTTGAGCCCCACGTTGGGTGTAGAGATTACTTAAAATCTTAAAAAATATATTTTTAAAATAATAAAGTATCAGCTTTGCTAGCACCTCCATTTTGCTCTCACAAGGCCCTTTATACAATGGCAGTGTGATGGCATCTCTATTGTCACTACACAGCATTACAATGTTCTGTTTATGGGTTGATCACGTCCTGAAACACTGAACCCAATGAGTGCCAGGCCCAGGTCGTATTTATTCATCTTTGTATCTCCAACACCTAACACAACGTCAGGCGCATTGTAGATGCCCTGAAAATGCTCACGGCATAAGTGAAGTGGTTAAAAAGCTTAGATTGTTTCAGCGGCTTGGCATTTTGTCCTTTGAAGTTTAATCAGAATGAAATAAAATTACTTCAGACTCAAAGCGTTTGGGGAAAATTCTGTAAAACCTTGCAACCCAAGTGGAAAAAGCAGATCAAAGGGAAATTAGACGGCAATTTGTTTTCTTAAAAAATTCTGCAGCGGCATTTTAATGAGAGAATATTCTTCTCACTGAAATGAAGACTACCCAGGGAAGTACTTGGTACGTTCCGGTATCCCTCCTCACACTCTCCACCAGCCATCACAGGCAGGAGCGCTGGGCAGCCTTTGTGAGGGAGAGCTCCGCGGAGGACAGTCCCAGCAGTCAGACGCTCAGCACTGACGCGCCAGTCTGCACGTGGCACAGCCAAGCCTTCCAGCCCTCCTCGCCCCGCAGGGAGAAGGTGGCAGGACTGACAGGACTTGATGGCTGAGATAAGGAGCTCTGAGCATAACTGACCCGCTCGACGCACCTCCTCTCATGTCAACCAGTCTTTCCCCCTGGTTGAAGTTCATCCGTTTGACAGACATTATACACCAAACCCTGAGGTTCTTTGCAAGGAGGCAGTCGGGACTGGATCCGAGTCTCCTAGGCTTTGGGATGTCACAGATCTGTAAAATTGTTGAAACTTTAAGGACGACTAAGTTTAGAACTGCCAGATTTGTTTTGCTAACTAGAAATGCTAAGAAAATCCATGATCAGAATTATGTCATAAAAGAAAATAAATGGTGACATTTAAACAAAATGATCCCAGAAGAAAGCCCGACTTTTAAAAAATTGAATACATTTAGCTTTATGAAACACTCACATTTTCATTATTTTTTCTCATTTCACAGCAGGCCAATGACGAGCGATAGTTCGGAGTAGTGTTTGGGAGATACGGGCTTTGCCAATCTTTAATACGGTAGCTCCACGTATTTGTTGAAATCCCGAAGCTTTTGTCGCAGAAGAGCGAGTGAGAGCTTGCGTGCTGGCATTCCACGCCCAGCCAGTCGCTGGCTTGTTCCTTAGGTTACTGCGGCCAGAGGCACAGCTCACTCATGCCATTACCTTCCCAGAGTCAGTGTGGTATGCTCTGCTTTATGTTCATTAAAGAAGACGGAAGACTTGAAACTTTGGTGTGATTTTTCTACGGAGTTTGAGGTAGGCTTAGGCTAAGCGGAAGGTTTGAGCGGAGGACTTGATCCCATGGTGTACCCTACTCTTCTTATTTTTGCTTTGTCCACACAAGGAATATAAAGAAGATAACTTAGTACTGGGATGTGAATTTGGGGGCTTAATGCTAAGGGAAAATAAAAAAGGAACATAACACTGTGTACATTGTAAGAAAACTATGGAGTAAAAAGACAAAAAATAATTACAGTGATTGGTTGAAGGAGGGGGGATTGTGGAGAGATTTTTCTGTTATGTTTTCCAAGTTTTGTTACTATATTTATATTACTTTTGGATTTTAAAAGTAATTTTGTAATTATAAATAAGTAAGGAAAGTTGAAGAATTACATCTTTAGGGACTTCTAGGGATGCCACTAGAATGCTGTAAAAGCAAGCTGCAAACGAATGAACATGTCGTGGCAGACTGTATTTTCCAAAGACGGCCATAACACCACTGTCCCTCCCACAGACGCCTCTTCCAAAGAACCTAACACTCCTTCCATGAGCTCTTCCCCTTGAACCTGGCAAGATCTTTGTGATGGCCTCAACCAACCGCGTATGACAGAAGGGATGCAATTTGACCTTTGAGGCTAGATTATAGCAATGTCATCTACTTCTGCTCTGCCTTCTTGGGATACTGCCCCTGAGTTCAGCGGCCACGTATGATGGAGCTCAAGGAAGCAGCCCACGCAGAGAATCCGCGTAGATGTTCCGGCTGACAATCCATCCAAACGAGGACCCGGTATCGACGACCAGACATGTAAGTGAAGAAGCCTCCAGATGATCCAGTCTCCAGCCTTTGACTCTTTCCAGAGGCTTCTGACACCATGGAGAAGAGACGGCTGTCCCTTCTGTGCCTGGGTCAAATTCCTGATTAATAGAATCCCTAATTCTAAGCAAAATTAAATGATTGCTTTATATTATTAAGGTTTGGGGTTTGTTACATAAGGAATATGTGTGTAGTATCATTCTCTTTTAGTAAAAATAAGCAATCAAGAGCAGAAATGAAATCCCTGTACATCTACTTCTCTCTATAAAACATCATGGGACTTTGAACAATGCAGGGGGTTAGGGTGCCACCCCAACCACCCCACAGTTGAAAACCCACGTATAATTTTTGGCTCCCCCCAAAACTTAACTACTTAACTACTAATAGCCTACTGATGACCAGAAACCTTAGTGAAAACATAAACAGTTAACACATACTTGGTATGTTTTATAGATATTATATACTGTGTTCTTATAAAAAATAGGCTAGAGAAAGGAAATGTTAAGAAAATCACAAGGAGGAGAAAATACACGTACACTACTATACAGTGCTGACTGAAAAAAATCCACGTATAAGGGAAACTGTGCAGCTGAAACCTGTATTGTCCAAAGGTCAGCTATTTCCACAAAAACACCCTTGCAGAGAGACACGTAACTTAAAACATTGTTGTGCTAAAATATACAAAACATAAAATTTACTATTTTAACCATGTTTTGAACTTTTAAAAATATAACGGACACATATCCATTTTAACCATTTTTAAGTGTACAGATATTCACACTGTCGTACGGTTATTACCACCACCAATCTCCAGAACTTCTACCTTCCCAAACGGAAGCTGTACCCTGTTAACACTAATGTCGCACTCCCACCACTCCTTGGCCCCTGCCACCCTTCTCCTTTCTGTCTCTGTTAATTTGACTACTCCAGGCACCTCATGTAAGTGGAATCATGCAGCATTTGTTCTCTATGACTGGCTTACATCACTTAGCATAACTTCTCATAGGTTCAACCGTACTGTAGCACGTGTCAACATTTCCTTCCTTTTCAAGGGTGAATAATATTCCATCGTATGTGTACCACATTTGGTTTATCCATTCATCTGTCAGTGGACACTTGGGTTGCTTCTACTTACTGTAAATAAAGCCATTGTACTACAACATACAAACTTGTTGAGTTGCTATGAAATACACCTGAAACTAAGCCAACGTTGTGCATCAGCTGCACTTCAATTAAAAAATAATAATAATGTGATTATAAATAATGTTGCTATGAACATGGGTGTGAAAATATCTGTTCAAGTCCCTGTTTTCTTTTTTTTTTTAAGATTTATTTATTTGAGAGAGAATGAAAGAGACATAGAGAGAGAGAGAGCATGAGAGGGGGGAGATCAGAGGGAGAAGCAGACTCCCTGCTCAGCAGGGAGCCTAATGTGGGACTCGATCCTGGGACCCCGGGATCATGACCTGAGCCGAAGGCAGTCGCCTAACCGACTGAGCCACCCAGGTGCCCCATCAAGTCCCTGTTTTCAATTCTTTGGGGTACATACCCAGAAGTGGAATTTGGGGATGACACAGTAATTGTTGTTAATTTTCTGAGGAAGTATCATACTGTTTTTCACAGCGACTGTACCATTTTACATTCCCACCAGCGATGCATAAGGGTTCCAATTTCTCCACATCTTCAACAATACTTATTTTGTAATTTGCTTTTTTTTTTTTTTTAATAACAGCCATCCTAGGAGGTGGAAAGTGGTATCTCATCATGGTCTCTCATTTTCATTTTCATTTCCCTAATTATTATTATTGTTGAGCATCTTTTCATGTGCTTACTGGTCATTTGTATATTTTCTTTGGAGAAAGATTTAAGTTCTTTGCCCATTTTTAAATTGGGTTACTTGGGTCTTTTCTTTGTATATAATCTTTTAAATGTATATAGACACGAACAAGGCAGAGGCAGAAAAAAACAGCCAACAGAGTGTTACCTCAAAGAGTATGTGCTGGGAATGAGAAGACCAGGAAAAGTGAGTCTCCTTTGCCTTTTATGTCACGTATTGCTAGTTTTCACTTGTCGCCATCATGTGTCGCTAATTGAATAAAGAAAAAAATTAAAAGAAATTATCAATAAAATGTCATTTTGCTTAAGTATCTTAAAATATCTGACTCGAGGGTTTTTTTTTAATAGTACAGCCAAGAAAATGAAATAGTCTTGAGCTGACTGACCCTCCAAGCAAATTTCATAGGTAAAATTTCAATAATGAGAAGAAAACTTCATTGTTCTCCTTGAAGATCCTTGGCCTGCCTTTTCCCCCCTCTCCCCTCCTCCCTCCTGGAAAGAGCTCAGACTAAGAGAGGAGCCTGTCTCTCTTTAAAGAGAGTATTTGTTTCCATGGTAACTTGCCTTCTTCATCTTCAGAGTTGTAAAGTGGGAAATTCTATTACAGGCTTATCCAGGCAGTTGCTTTTGAAATGGTGTCTGATATTAGCTGTTTGT
Organism: Ursus arctos; assembly: GCF_023065955.2. Lineage (NCBI taxonomy): Eukaryota > Metazoa > Chordata > Mammalia > Carnivora > Ursidae > Ursus > Ursus arctos. Next base: position 66,306,248 of record NW_026622797.1, on the reverse strand, counting down.
TTCATTCACCTTTGCTGCTCAGGCATCTTTTGAATTTGGTGATTCTGTTTCCATCAAATGGAGGAAGTAAAATAGAAGGAAGCCGATTATAACGGGTCTGAGTGGGCCTGCTGTGCACTCTTGTGGGGAGCTGTCGCGGGCTGCCGGAGCCCCTGGGTGGCGGCGGGATGTGTGAGGCCCAGGCCCACCTCTGCACTGATCCCCGGCAGCGGAGCCCAGCACACACAGCAGCTTGGAGATGCCCTGTGAGGTCAGCTGAAGAGGAAACAGAAACTACTTCTGCTGTCAACAATGACTTATTGTTAACGGATTTCATGTCTTATCTATGAGATTCTGATGTGGGCAGGGGCACTTGTTACATCCCTGCTGCAAAAGCAACTGTAGTTCAAATAGGTGCCGATCAAGCAAGTAACCAAATTACCGAGGCTGGTGATTCTCATTTCTCCGGGAGCGTCTACGCTTGTAAAGCTTCATTTATTGACTCTTGGAATAGAAGGTTTTGAGAGTTTTTATTGACCACGGTGATTGGTATGCGTGAAATCTATATGGTTTTTAATCTTTCTGAACCCTCAAACAAATGACATTTAAATCACTTTATATACACAGAAAAATCTCTCAAAAGCACCTCTTCTATTCAAGAAATTCAGCTACTTTATTTCCTATGAAAGCAACTTCATATGATTATACTGGGAAAATAATATTCTATTGCTTATCTTTTTTTAAAAACAAAGCTAATTGCTAATCAACAGCTTACCTCGAACTTCTAAACAGATTTCTTAGGCAAGATATTAGTATTTAAAAATACTTAGATTGGGATGATGAAAAAGTTCTGGAGATGGATGGTGGGAAGTCTGTGTAACGATGGGAATGCACTTAATACTACTGAACTGTATGGTTGAAAATGGTAAAATGGTTACAATGTAAACTTCACGTTATGTGTATTTTACCACAATGAGAAGAGTATTTAGAATTTTGCAATTGGAAAATACAAAAGTTTCTGCAATTGTTAAAGAAAAGCATATTGAGCACATATCTGAGAGCCTTGGGCTCCTAGCTTTTTCTCCCAACTTTTTTGAGGTATAATTGAGAGATAAAAAATTGTATATATTTAAGGTGTACAACTTGAGGTTTTGATACATGTGTTTATTGTGAAATGATCACCACAATCAAGCTAATTAACGTATTTACCACCACATAGCTGCCGTCTTCTTCTTCTTCTTTTTTTGGTGTGGTAAGAATTCTTAAGATCTACCCTTCCAGCAAGTTTTCAGTACACAGTACATACCAACTATAGTCACCATGCTGTACATGAGATCTCCAGAACTTATTCGCCTTATACCTAAAAGTTGTACCCTTTAACCAACCTGTCTTCATTTCCCCTATTTCCCCTAAGGTGCTGGCAGCCACAATCCTACTTTCTGCTTCTATGAGTTTGACTATTTTATTTTTTAAAAGATTTTATTTATTTATTTATTGGCGGGGGGAGAGAGAACATTGAATGGGGTGAGGGGCAGAGGGAGAAGCAGACTACCCACTGAGTAGACAGCCCAATTTGGGGCTCGACCCCTGGATCCTGGGATCATGACCTGAGCCGAAGGCAGCCACTTAACCAACTGAGCCACCCAGGCGCCCTGAGTTTGACTATTTTAGATTCTACATACAAGTGAGATCATGAAGTATCTGTCTGTGTCTGGCTTACTTCACTTAGCATCATGCCCTTCAATTTCATCCATGTTGTTGCAAATGGCAGAATTTCGTTCTTTTTCAAGGCTGAATAATATTCTATTTTACACCCCCCCCCCCATTTTCTTTATCCATTTATCTGTCAACAGACATGGAGGTTGTATCCATGCTTTGGTTACTGTGAATAATGATGCAATGAACGTGTGAGTACAGCTTTCTTTTTAAGATTTGGTCTTCTATGAAGCTTTCCTTCATCCTGAAACTCAGACTCCCAAGAAAATTCCAAATTTCACTCTTTCATTAACTTCAGTTCTGAAGCATTTAAAATGCTTCCCTTTTCCCATGAAAGACAATAAAAGTACTATGTTCAGTAGCCCTTACCTCTAGAGATATTACTTCATTCCCAACTCTTGCCTTAGAGGAGTTTGCTGTCTCACAAGGATAATCGAAGAACACAAATTATCCCAGAATTGCAAGGGATCTCTGTGGCCAACTCCTCTGCTGTCCTACCAAAGTAGGCTCCCCTCTCCAGCATCTCTGACAGGTGGACATTGTTTGCCCGATTACTTCCAGTGATGAGTAGCTCTCTACCTCCCAGGCAGCCCACTCCACCTTTGATCAGTCTCACTTTCTACACATTCAGCCAATGGTTTGTCTTGGCCCTGTGTCAAGCACTGGAGACACCACAGGGACCAAGATGGACGTGGTCCTGCTCTCATAAAGTTTACATTAGACTGTTCTTCTGTCTTTTAGGCTCAAATTTTGCTCCTTTACCTTATATCTCATTTGTTCTAATTATGTCTGCAGTCATAAAGAGTGCATGATGCCATTAGTGCATGTCTGCCGTGGGCAGCCTGATGCCCAGAGCCTTGGCGGCTTCATTCCTTTTACTCTTCACAGGAATCCTATGAGGCAGAGACCATCATTGTCTCCATTTTACCACTGAAACTAAGACTTGAAAGGTTAAGATTCTTGGCTAAGATCATAAAGTTAGTATCTGTTTCTCTATTGATATTCATTTATTCATCACACACCGGTTGAGAATCTACAATGTAACTTACTGGCAATGGAGAAAAACTTGATGGTGGCTGTCCTAAAGAGCTCACAGACAAATGGGGGAAGACGTCAAGCAAACGAACGGGTAGAATGCAGTGTGCCGGGCTGTGCTCTGGCGGTGGTGCCCAGTTGGTCTCATCTGGTCTACGGGGCCAGTGAGGCTCCCGATGAACGCAGCCAGCCCTTGCTGTTTTCTGTCACACGTCTGACCCCTCTAATCCATCACCTGTATCCTGAGTGATGTTTAAACTGTGAATCGGTTTTGTCACATTCACTCATTTCTTTGTGCAGCCCACAAATTTTTTTTTTTAAAGATCTTATTTGACACAGAGAGAGACAGCCAGCGAGAGAGGGAACACAAGCAGGGGGAGTGGGAGAGGAAGAAGCAGGCTCATAGCCGAGGAGCCTGACGTGGGGCTCGATCCCATAACGCCGGGATCACGCCCTGAGCCGAAGGCAGACGCTTAACCGCTGTGCCACCCAGGCGCCCCAGCCCACAAATATTTTTGAGTGCATACTTTGTTAGCCTTTTGGGACACGACAGTAAATAAATCAGATATGGCCAGGACATTTATAGAGTTTGTAAGGTAGGTAAGAAAAAGAGAGAGATGAATACGATCATAAAAAAAAAAAAAAAAAGCAAAAAAACCATACAGCCAATGTGGAAAACAGTTTTGACAGTTTCTCAAAAAGTTAAGAATAAAATTACCATATGATCAGCAATTCCACTCCTCGGTATATACCCAAAGAAAGTGAAAATAGGTACTCGAATAGCTGTACACAATTTTTCAAGCAGCATTATTCACAAAAGCCAAAAGATAGAAACCACCCAAATGTTCATCATGGGAGAAATGGAGAAACAAACATGGTGGTATGCATACAGTGGAAAGTTACTTAGTCATATAAAGGAGCTGAACAGAAGCGAGGCACAAAATGTTACCTATCCTACAATCCTTTTTGTATGAACTATCCAGAATAGGTAAATACATACAGACAGAAAACAGATGGATGGTTGCCTGCAGCCGGAAGGAGGGAAGAACAGGGAGTAACTGGTAATGGGTACCGGGTTTTCTTTTGCGGTGATGAAAATGTTTTGAAACTAGGGGCGCCTGGGGGGCTCAGTGGGTTAAGCGTCTGCCTTTGGCTCAGGTCATGATCCCAGGGTCTTGGGATAGAGCCCCCAGCCGGGCTCCCGGCTCAGCGGGGAGTCTGCTTCTCCTTCTGCCTCTGCCTGCCACTCCCCCTGCTTGTGCTCTCTGTCAAATAAATGAATAAAAAGAAAATGTTTTGAAACTAGAGGTGGTGGTTGTGCAACATTGCGAATGTGGTAAATGGCACTGAATTGTATGCTTTAAAATTGTTAATTTTCTGTTATATGAATTACACCTCAAAAAAAAAAAAAAAAACCCCAAAAGCACAACAAAGGAGCCGATTTTAGATTGGGGTCAAGGAAGGATTCTCCGAGGAAGCACAGTTTTTTGTTTTTTTGGTAAGAGTTTATTTTTGTCAGAGAGAGAGCGAGCACAAGCAGGGGAAGTGGCAGGCAGAGGGAGAGGGAGAAGCAGACTCCCTGCTGAGCAGGGAGCCCGTTGTTGCGAGGCTCGATCCCAGGACCCCGGGATCATGACCTGAGCTGAAGGCAGACAGTTAACTGACTGAGCCCCCCAGGCGCCCCTGAGGGAGCTCAGCGGAAGCTGGGTGGGAACTTGAGGTCCCAGCTGAGCAAGAGTTAGCTGGAGCGGGTTGTGAGAAGATGCCCCTGGCAAGAAGACGGTGTGGATGGAGCTGAAGGGAGGGCCGTGGCAGGATGAGGTAAGGATTTGTAGACGCGTCAAGTGTCTCAGATCTTACCGCAAATACCATGGGAAATCGGAAGAGTTTTAAACCAGGGACAGTCACAGTAGCCTACAGTTATGACTTTTGATTTCTGCAGGAATGGACGGCAGGGGAAAAGGAGCAGAGCAGGGACGCAGGAAGAATGCAGTGCATAACAGCAACTTGGACTAAAGCTCTCTGGGACTGCCAATTCGGTCCACACCCCTCCAGGGACACAGCTGTCATCAGGACCTTGTCCCTTCCCAGTGCCCCTGGCCCACCTCACCCTGCTCACCCCACAGCCTCTGCTACAGCTATATGGAATGGCCCTCAGTCCTCAAGAGGTACCGTAATCTCTTTCACTCCAGGCCACTGAATGTTGTGCTCCTAACCTGAAACATTTTCCCAGCCTATCTGCCCGGCCAACTTCTCTTCACCCTGCAGTACGCAGCTAAGGCTCAGAGGGTCCTGGCCCCAGGCTACTACAGGGCCCTCCGTGGGAGCTCCCTCCGGCACCCTGACCTAATTCTGTGATGGCACATATCACAGGGGGTGGCCTTTGCTTGTTTTACTCCCTTGGTTTTTTTCCATTAACATGAATTTACAATAGCCACAAGATAGAAACAGGCAGGAACCCCTTTGTCCGGGGGCCTCACACCATACATTGTGGTAGATGAATTCTTTCATGAGAAGCGAGTCAGAATGTAAGGCGGCTCCCCTCAAGGTCTGCTTTGAACTCTTGGTTAACATCCTTTCTTTTTTTCTCCAAAGACCTCCATTCCCACCCTCCCACGGATACTGTCCCTTGTCGAAATGCTTGCCTCTTTCCACCCTTCAGAGTATCTTCATCCTTAGGATCAATCACATTTTAGTCCTGCAGACTGCTCGAGGGTGAACAAGCCTCTCACCATTGCTTCTGTTCATAATGCCGACACTCTTCAGTACGTTTTCCTTCCTTTTTCATGACACTTCTATCTCCTTAATCTGAAGACTAGCAATTCATAAATAACTGATTTTTAAATAAAGACATATTGTTCTAATGGACATTTAACCTGCACGTTGGAAGTACTGGTCAAGTTTTTACTCTTGAAGATTCCATTTTAAGCATATATTCATTTCATTGTTATTCGGGCCCTTATCTATTTTCTGAAAACGTTCACCTATCATTTCCCAGAGTGACGTTCAGACTTAGCATAACGTGGAGAGCGCAAGCAGCTTGTCCTGAGTCCCACCTCTGCCATGCACTAGCAGGATAACGTCAAGCAAATTATTTCACCTCCCCATGCTTTTGTGCCTTCCTTTGTAACTGGAGATAATAATGGTACTTACCTCAGAGTTTTTGTGAACACTGGACAAGTTAATACTTATAAAACAGAGCAGTGGCTGGAGTTCGCAGCAGCAACAAATACCTTCTGAGGAAGGGGAGACGGGAGTTGCGTGCGCTCCGGCAGCTGGGAGCTCCTGTCTGCACGACTCCACCTGCTCCTTTCTCCTTTCTGTGCAGAGTGGGGACAGGCTGGAGACAGCTGACTTGGAAAAAGTGTGCTGCCACCTGCGCAGTGAACTCCAGCAGTACGCCCGACCGCAGAACACATCTTTCTGAAGCCCCAAGAGCCTGAGGGACCTTGGTTTGATTGTCATGGTTCCTTTCCATTTATCAAACTGATAAAAAACATTCTTTTGAATGCCTAGACTGAAAAATCATCCCCTACTGAAAGAAAAAAAACCATTCCTGACAACATAGCTTTAACTTAATTTTCATATTAAAGACTTAAGTGATAAGAAAAAGCTAAAATATCTAAGACAGTCTGAGGAAAACTTTGAAATGGAAAATAGTTCTTTGCTTGACTAAAGAAAAAATGGCTTTTTTCTTAGGCTGAGCAAAATCAACATGAATGAGCCATTGCTACTTTTTGATTCTATCAACTTTCTGATTAACAATTAGTGAGCATTTATGCCCTGCTTGCCTCAAAAAGTAGAAGCAGTTCGTGACTTCAATACAACGGGCAATAGAATAAGTGATCAAGATGCAGACTAGCCATCTGCAGAGGATGCAGATGGACTAGACGTCATTTGCTTGCACATATGTTACTCAGGGGCAGCACACGGAGCCAGACACCTCCTTGGGGTTGGGCAAGGATTGGGAGAGGAAGGACCAGCAAACTCCCCTGAAGGTCAGGAAGGTGGTTCAGCCACGTAGGTGGAGCCTGGTGCCCAGAGAGGAAGGTGACCAGTGGAAGGTAACTGGCCATTCAGACGCGCTGCTGACCTTGACAAGTTTCAGCAGGGTATCATGGGCTACAGGATGTCACCTCTGGGAACAGACCATGCTTGGACGTTGGACAGGCAGGGAATTGGACAACCTGAGCTGGATCAGCTGCTAACATATTTGGTGGCAGTGTTGATGGGATGAAGGCCTATGATGGGCAAGATCAAGGCAGGACTCCAGCCCTAAAGGGAAGCTGTCGTCCTATGAGGGTGTAAGTTCAGCCAGATGAGGAGTAAGGGGACCTTATGTTGAGTCCCTGAGTGGCCCACACTCCCAGGGTGTGAAGAGGACTGAGTCAAGTCACATGGAGGGTCATGGCAGGCATGTGGTAGTAGGAAAAGGCTCTCCCTGACTGGTGGTATCAGTTGGGTAAACTATCTGCTGCAAGCGGCTGAAAACCCGAGTTGCTGTGGCTGCCTGTGTAGGGACCTTTACTGCTTATTAATAAGAAGTCTGGAGAGCGTGATCTCAAGGTTGGTGGGGCTGCTCGTCAAGGTCATTCCCATCCTCTGCTCCATCACCCTTACATGTGGGCTTTTTGTCACCATGATCACATGATGGTTCCATGTATTAGGTCCTCATGGTGTCTTAAGCAGGAAGGACAGATGGGAGCAAAAGCCTGCTTCCATCTAGGCCTGTCGGGAAAAAGGCTTTTTCAGGAGCCCCCCAGCAGTCTTCCCCCAACTGCCCACTGGCCATATGTAGGTCATTCAGCCACTCCAACAGAAGTTCGAAATGCACATCTCTTGTTTCCAGCCTCTGCAGAGGCAAGAGAGAAGGGTGGTAAAGATAATGATTGCTGGGGGTGCCTGGGTGGCACAGCGGTTAAGCGTCTGCCTTCAGCTCAGGGCGTGATCCCGGCGTTATGGGATCGAGCCCCACATCAGGCTCTTCCGCTATGAGCCTGCTTCTTCCTCTCCCACTCCCCCTGCTTGTGTTCCCTCTCTCGCTGGCTGTCTCTATCTCTGTCGAATAAATAAATAAAATCTTAAAAAAAAAAGATAATGATTGCTGGAATTCTTTTTTAGATAAATCTTTTGTTTAATGTAATTTTTTTTCTCCTTTTCCCCTTAATCTGAGCAGCACCCTGGATGCCCCTTCCCTCTCCCTTTCAGAAGAATATTAAATTGCTTTGGCTCCTTTTAGGAAAAAATGGTACTGATTTTCTCATGGAGAGTTCATCCGTCTTTCTGAGATTGACCAATCCTTATTCTTCAGGGTCAGGTGTTAGAGCATGTGAGCCTTGCACCGGAACTGGTAGCCCACAGTGAAGTGAGGCACCAACAGCTGGACAGATGGCAGCCTGAGAGAATACTACCCTACATTTTTTTTTTCTTAAGATTTTATTTATTTATTTGACAGAGACAGCCAGCGAGAGAGGGAACACAAGCAGGGGGAGTGGGAGAGGAAGAAGCAGGCTCCTAGCGGAGAAGCCTGATCTGGGGCTCGATCCCAGGACCCTGGGATCATGCCCTGAGTCGAAGACAGACACTTAACGACTGAGCCACCCAGGTGCCCCACTCTCCTACATTTCTTGTCTTGGAAAACTGCCAAACTCTAGGGGCCAAAGAGAGTTCATTTCAGGCAGCTGAGTTTTCACTTAATGACTTCTGCCTCTCCTCATCCCAATCTATGTCCTTGGATAGAAAAGGCCTAAGAATAGAATAATAAAAACAAAAACTATGTAACTATGAAGCATGAATTTCCTTATATGCTAAAAGGGTAGAGACTTGAAAACTGAAAAGATCAGTTCTCCCAGCCTAAAATGGTCTAGAAAACAGTTGAGCAAGGAGGCCAGTTTAGGGTCCTCCGACCTGGAGGTGCTCAGTCTTCAGGGGACGAACATACTACAGAACTGGGTACACCTTGGAGAGAAATGTAGGGGTCACTGAACATCTAGAGTAGAAGAAAGACATGTTCAGACAAATTAATCAATCAAAATGTTTACCTCACTTGTGCCTTTTCTCAAGAAGTTGCTGGATGATATATTTTAGCAAAATGAGGGAGTAAACCACACACACACACACACACACACACACACACACACACAAAAGACATGAAGTCCAGGGAACGGGGACCCAAGAGAGAACCAAAGGGAAGTCACAGGAAGACAGCTCAGTCCTGGCCTGGAGAGCACCAAGTCTGTATGGGACCTTGGGGAACTGTACTGGGTCTGCAGAATGATGGCTCCAAAGAGGAAATGGATCTGCAACTGTGTTTGAGAAAATGAAAAATTATTAATAGGTGTGGGTGATAAATCTGTCGGAGCATTTTTTTCTAAAAGTAATAAATCTAGTTCTTCCTTGGCGCTGCCAGCAGAGGTGGCAGCCATTTCCTACTTGGCATCATGGCTGCCCTCAGCCCTCTGGTGAAGCCTAATTTTCCTCTATGAAAAAGAGGACCATCCGGCACCAGTTAGTGATGTATCAAAATCAAGCACAGCTGGCGGAAACCCAGAGGCAGAAGAGTCAAGGGCCAGATCTTGATGCCCAACACTGGTTACGGGAGTAACAAGAAAACAAGGCACATGCTGCCCAGTGGCTCCTGGGACATTTCCGTCCACACTGCCAAGGAGCTTGAAGTGCTGCGAACGTGCAACAAATCTTACTGTACAGAGATTGCTCACAATGTCTCCTCCAAGAACCCTACAGCCATTGTGGAAAGAGGAGCTCAGCTGGCCATTAGTCACCAATCCCAATGCCAGGCTTGCAGTGAAGAAAATGAAATGAAAATGAATAGACAGCTGGTGCCCATGTCGTTACTGTGTTAATAAAACCATAAAATAACCAAAATAAGGAGATAAATCTATAGACAAATGAAAAAAGATACTAGTAGAAACAAATGGTTTTAAGAGAAAGGCCATATAATTATAGTCATACGTTACCTGGCTCAGCTGTGAACACTAGTTATACAGTCATACTAATGCAATATTGACTTATTTAATCTAAAATCGTGATCTAAGTATATTGGAATGAAAGGGTAAGGAAAATGGGAGAGGTGTGCACAGACTGGCTAAATCCTCCACTACCACAATATGAGGTCAAAATTTTGGTATGCAAAATTCATCAACAGCAGTACAAACATATTATCTACAAGTATGGAGTTAAAAAGAAACAGGACCAAGTCCCACATCAGGCTCCCTGTTCAGCGGGGAGTCTGCTTGAGGATTTCTCTCCCTCTCCCTTTGTCCCTCGCTTCCCCGGGTTGTGCTCTCTTGGTCTCTCTAAAATAAATAAATCTTAAAAGAAAAAGAAAAAGAAAACTGACCTTGCCTGAAATAATCTTTTTTTAAAAAATGACTTCCTTGCCCATACCCTATTCTGGCTATAAAAGCCTTCCAGAGCTCCTTTCTACTTTCAAGATGCGATGTTGCTCAATTCATGAACTGCTGAATAAAGCCAATTAGATCTCTACATCTACTCACCTGAAAATGGTTTTGAACAGGGCAAACAGAAGTGGACTGAGTGAGAGGTGGGGCATAAGTTGCTCATTTTGCTAGAAGATACACTGCATTTTTATTTTTTTTTTTAAGATTTTATTTATTTATTTGACAGAGATAGAGACAGCCAGCGAGAGAGGGAACACAAGCAGGGGGAGTGGGAGAGGAAGAAGCAGGCTCACAGTGGAGGAGCCTGATGTGGGGCTCGATCCCATAACACTGGGATCACACCGAGCCGAAGGCAAATGCTTAACCACTATGCCACCCAGGCGCCCCGATACACTGCATTTTAAAACTAAATGCACGCATCACCTTAAAAAATGAAAACGCATCTTTAAAAATGCACATACGAAGTCAGGCAAATTGTTAATTTACTTGCTGAGGTGTATTCTGCTGCTTTGCTCTGAAGCTCCTGCCCCCCAACCTGTGGTCAGGCTGCCTTGGATGTGCTATGCAGTCAAGACCCTTAGTGAGCTGACCCAGCAGGTGGAAGTGAGGGAGCGGCAGCATCTCGGGGCTTGTTTGGCCACTTTAGGTCCATCCATGTTGTGGCAAATGGTAAGACTTCATTCCTTTTTATGGCTGAGTAATATTCCATTGTATACACATACACACATCTTCTTTATCCATTCACCTATCAATGGACACTTAGGCTGCTTCCATATCTTGGCTACTGTAAATAATGCCGCAATAAATATATGGATGCATATATTTTTTTGAATTAATGTTTTCATTTTCTTTGGACAAATATCCAGTAGAATTATTGAATCATAGGGGAATTATATTTTTAATTTTTTGAGGAACCTCTAGACTGTATTCCACAGTAGCAGTACCAGTTTGCATTCTCACTAACTGTGCACAAGGGCTCCTTTTCCTCCACATCCTTACCAATACTTGTTAAACTTATTCCAGAATAGTTTGGGAGCTTCTATGAAAATGAAAGCATATTCTTGGATGGAACATTCCTTTTAAGGAATCTACAGGATTCAGAGCCCCTGTATAGAAGGGTATATACCAAGAAGTTACTTGAAATACTGCGTAATGACCAAAAATATTTTTTAATTAAAAAAATATATACCCTAAACTCAAAAATGTCTATTGATAGGGAAAATATTAAATTATGTAAATTACAGTTTTTTTTAAAGGACTGAATTAAGTCTATATATGTTGATCTAGATTAATGTCCATGATCTATTGCTACATGAAAATAGGACAATGAAGGGCAGACATATGATGCTGTTTTGGTAAAAAAAAAAAAAAAAAGGCAAAAGAAAAAGACTGCATGTATAACATGACATGCATATGAATACTGAGAACAGTAGGGAAGGATGCTCTTAACAGATTATTACCTTTTTTATGTCATTGTGAATTGTTTGGAATGTTTAATGAGAATAGATAACTCTGTATTTTGAAAATCTAAATTTGAAGGAGGCAGCAAGAGGGGAGACCGAAGGGGTGGGAAGTCATTCACTGAAGGTGCAGTGGGGACATGGGTTGCTGCTGGAGGATGGGAATTAGAGGAGATTTGTATTTGTGTATTTGCTAAAAGATTCTGCAACAAGAATATTAATTTCTTGGTTTATAGAAAAGTGATTTACATGTTTGAAATAAATGTTTCAAATTATAATATTTTGAAAAGTAATTGTATCAGATGAATAAGGCTTCATAAAATGTACTTATAGCATAATGTAACTAACCTGATGAAGGCGTGCAAAGATAACTGTTTTTAGATAATCAAGAATATTTTCTTTTTAAATTGATGTTCTGTGATTACTACAGTCTGTAAATAGTGACAAAGACTCTAATAAATGAGGGAAAGAGGGAAAACACAAGAACACAGCATGAATTGGTCTAGAACCATCTAGAAGAGAACAAATTGCAGCTAACAGTTTTTCAGAGTACATCTGCAGCCACACATATAATGAATCATAAATCTCTCTGCACCCCAAAAAGGTTTTTGATCTGAAGCACACAAGGAAAGTTTCAAGTTGTATTGTCTCCCTTGAGGGAAAGAAATGAAGGTGAATTCAAAAATTAATGAAGAACAAATCCCAATCTCACTGAGACACTCAGTTTATAGAGTTGTGAGCAGACTCCCATCAACAGAATACACATGTAGACAGAAAATTTGCATAGACAAAGCAAAGCACCTTCTGCCTATGTTATCCGACTCTGAAACCAGGAACCAAAGGAGCTGGGTCCTTTTCATGAACCTTACTAGCAATGAAATGTCCTTTAACTTTGCTTACTCATTCCTTTAAAGTGGCTAAAGGGGGAGTTTCCTGCTGTGCTTTTGTTCAGGCCCTGCCAATACTGTCAACCACTTGGGGACATGACAAAAGACTAGAGAAAATACTGAAAAGATATACCTTTGTTTTAAAGCTACCATAGCTTATTCTCATACTTAGGAAGCCTCAGATGAGTCTACTTTTTCCAATATTAGCCATGCCAACTATCACAGTTAAAACTACACACTGCTAACAAAAGTGACTATCTTTTTTTTTTTTTAGAGGTGGGGGAGGGGCAAAGGGAGAGAGGGGAGAGAGAATCTTAAGCAGGTTCCAAGCGCAGTGCCCAGTGTGGAGCCAGACGCAGGCTCGACCTCACAACCCTGAGAGCATGACCTGAGCTGAAATCAAGAGTCAGACGCTTAAACGACTCAGCCACCCAGGCGTCCCCATAAGTGACTATCCTAAAAGGAACAGAAAGAAAGCACTACTCTTTGGGTAGGTTGATAAATCGAAACACACGGGAAATCAGCTTTTTTATTTTTCCTTGCCTAAACAAGCTAGTAGCTGAGCCAGTTCTGCTTTCTGAAATGTTTAAACATTGCTATAATTGTTCCTTAGAACTTCATTTAGGATCTGAACAACCTGCCATTTCCCTTAAATAACAACCTGTCACAGTGACAAATGCGGAGGTGGTTGGTCCGCAATGCAAAAGTAGTCTGTTTCAGCAGGCTGTGCCACATACGAGCAAGTCAGATTCATTAACTTGAAAGAATAAAATTTGCCCCTACTGAGACAGTGCTTTGGTTATTTGGGGGTAAGTTGTCTTACTTTATACTTAAAGATAGTCAAATGGGGCTCAGAAGTATAAAATACGTTACTTTAAAGATTTCCTTTACCACTTCTGTTCCAAATTCTCTTATTCTGCTGGCTGGTAGGAATGGGGCATTTTATTATCTACTAGAATGTGACATTTCATCTTATAGGACTGTCCCCTACAAACTGATTTCAAGAACATGTGGATACACTTCTTCACTTTTCTTTGGTGAATAGTTGTTTTTTTAGTGATTTTTTTTTTTTTTAAGATATAAAGAAGCAAAAAGAAAAGAACCATAGTAGCGAGGACAAGGTCAGACTATTCACGGACATGACAATCTCCAGTTTTTATTATTTGTAATTCCAAGCTAGGCATGCCATCTATAGATGTATGATAACGAGGACATTTCTGCTTTCTTCTAGATCGGCATTCATCAAATTGCTCCTGGACATGGGGAAGGAGGTGCAGTCTTCAATGAGCTTTACTTTGGAGCCTGAAAACGAGAGGGTTATAGCTGTGTGAAGGAAAAACAATTCCCTGGAGAAAAAGACCTGGGAGGCAGACTGGTTCTGGGCCTGGTTAGATGTCATCTTACTGTTGGGAGTCCGGAGGCCCAGCGAGTTTCCATGCCGAGTACACAGGATGGCCTCGATCCAATTCTAAATGCCTGTAATCTTGGTATTGTTGGTGTTACCTTTCCCCATTCTCCACTAGGGCAAATTAGTTTCTTCTGTCACATATACTTAAGGTATTGATTGTAAGAAAGAATGAATCAAAATATTGGGAGGGGAAACAGGTTCAATGTGTATTTGTTGACTCCTCATTTCAGGAAAGATTCTAAATCTTCTCATTTACAGTAACAATGTTAACATAAATTCTTTACAGTGCTTCTAAAAATGTTACCTTGATTTAGGAATCCGTAAATGTTCTGTGAAGGAATGTAAAAGTCAAGCTCCCCATAGATCTTTAAGAGTGTAGGAAGAGTCCTGGATTTGGGGCAAATTATTGCTCCTCTGCACAAGGGATGCGCTTGCAAGACCAGCATAATGGAAAGAGTCTCTCTCCGATAAAATGGCAGGGTAGCGTTCCCTGATAACAACATATGACCATTGTAAGTCTTGCTGTATTAAACCTGAGGGATGCTGAGAGAAACAGCTGCCTTCAAACGTAAGTGGAAATTGAACTTAATACTCTAATCACCATAAATTGTAGTGATTATTTGTGTAAAACCATAAGTATATGCTATGACTAAATGAGTCGTTTACAGAATATCCTTTCAGTTATTAACTTGGCATAAATACTAATCCCTGAAGATTAAGTTGAACACTAATCACTTTGAACATTCAAGGACCTTTTGTAATCCTGAGTTTCTTATTTACATATGATAATTTCCCTGGTGGTAGCTGAGTAGGGCTGATCATTGCAACGTAAGCAATAATGTATGACAAGGCAAGTTAGAACAACTTTTCCGCTCTTCTCCCAATCCCTCCCCTTCCTTCATTCCCAATTTGAGCTTAATTAAAACTCCTCAGAACCTGGCTCTGATAACTAGAGGGCCAAACAAGCCCCAAAATGCTGACGCCTCCCTCACTTCCACCTGCTGGGTCAGCTCACTAAGGGTCTTGACTGCATAGCACATCCAAGGCAGCCTGACCACAGGTTGGGGGACAGGAGCTTCAGAGCAAAGCAGCAGAATACACCTCAGCAAGTAAATTAACAATTTGCCTGACTTCGCATGTGCATTTTAAAGACACGTTTTCATTTTTTAAGGTGATACGTGCATTTAGTTTTAAAATGCAGTGTATCTTCTAGCAAAATGAGCAACTTATGCCCCACCTCTCACTCAGTCCACTTCTATTTGCCCTGTTCAAAACCATTTTCAGGTGAGTAGATGTAGAGATCTAATTGGCTTTATTCAGCAGTTCATGAATTGAGCAACATCACATCCAGCAAGTAGAAAGGAGCTCTGAGGAGCTGTACAAAATAGAAGACTTTTATAGCCAGAATAGGGTATGGGCAAGGAAGTCATTAAAAAATGACCAGGTCACTTTCCTAGGTGGGAAGGCTGGGGTCTATCATACAGATTAACTCAGGGAATTTCACCTAGAGTGTATAAATGCTAAGTGAAATTAACTCACAGAAAGACAAATATCATATGATTTCACTCATATGTGGAATTTTAGAAACAAATGAATAAAGAAAAACAGAGACAACAAAAAAGACTCTAAAATACAGAGAACTAGTGGTTGCCAGAGGGGAAACGGGTGAAAGGATGAGAGAAATAAGGGGATTAGGAGTACACTTATCTTGATGAGTACTGAGAAATATACAGAATTGTTCATACACCTGAAACTAATACATAACACTGTATATATTCATATAACAGTGTGACAGTACACTGTAGGTTAATTATGCTTGAATAAAGAATATTAAAAAAAGAACTTCATAGGAAAAAACAAAAAGCTTTTTCTCTTTGAGAAATATGATTAAGAAAACGAAAAACGCAAGCCACAGACTGAGAGAAAACATTCACAGCACAAATATCAGACAAAAAACTGTAACAAGAGCATATAGAAGTCCTACAACTCTATATTAAGAGAAATAACCCAATTAAAAAATGGACAAAGGATTTTAACAGACACTACACAAAACAAATTATATGAAAGCCCAATAAGCACATGCCAATATGCTGAAAATCATTAGCTGTCAGGGAAATATTCAATTAAAAGTGCTGTAGGTTACCACGTCACATCTATTAGGATGGCTAAAATTAAAAAGATTGATCATACCAAATGTTGCCAAGGATGTGGAGCTGCTGTAATTCTGACACTGCTCTAGCACTGCTGGTGGGAATGCAGAATTATATAGCTGCTCTGGAGAAGTCTGGCAGTTTCTTAACTAGTTAAATATATACCTACCATAAAACTCAGTCGTTCCACTTCCAAGTATTTACCCCAAAGAAATGAAAACACATGTCTATGTAAAGACCTGTATACAAATGTTCAAAGGAGCTTTATTTGTTAGGAGTCAAAAATTGGATAAAAAAGATGGCGGAGGAGTAGGGGCCCTTTTCTCAGCTGATCCCCTGAATTGAGCTGGATATCTACCAGATCATTCTGAACACCCATGAAATCAGCCTGAGACCTAGGAAGATACATGTGGATCTCTAGAAACGCACATTTCCAGCGCTGAATATTGAGGTACGAAGCAGGGAGCTGTAAACCCACGCACAGATATCGGAAGATAAACGGAAGGGGGAGGGAGCCGCCCCGCTGGGGCGCCGGGAAGCGGTAGCCACCTGCACGGGGGAGCGGGCTGGACTCACGGACCGGCACCCGCGAGAGAACAGACTGAGACCGTGAGCCGGGGAATGCCCGCCACCAGACTGAAAACTGGAGCTCCGGAGCGTGCGAACCACACTGAGACAGAGAGCTTGGGAGCGCGCGGGGGAACCGGGGCGGCTGGTGGTATTAGAAGCATGAAGGACAGAGACCTGTTGGCCCTGGAAGCAAGGGCTGGGAGAGCAGCTGTGGGGCGCGCAACCTGGGACGCTGCGGGGTTTTAGCAGCACCGACAGAAACAGAGTTAGAGTAGCGAGGACAGCTCAGTGGAGAGCAGACTGTGATCTCTCTGTTCTGAGACGGAGGCTAGGATACGGCCACTGCTGCTCTGACTCTCAGAAGAGCCACAGAAAACCACCAGGGAAAGCTGCCAGAGAACAAAAGCCTGGAAATACCGGTTCACATTGTGCCCATCCCCATCCCCCCCACAGGGAACGGGGCAAGTCTACCCAAACAGGGTTGCCTGAGTATCAGTGCGGCAGGCCACTCCCCCCACAAGGCAGGTTGAAAAATCAGGAAGCCCACATCCCTAAGGTCCCTATAAAACAAGTGCACATTGCCTGGGTCCTGGTCAATAATTTGGGCTCTGTACATCCCCACAACTACTCCTCATCAGAATGACAAGGAGGAGGAATCCCCCCCAACAAAGAAAAGATACAGAGACTGTGGCCTCTGCCACAGAACTAATGGATATGAATATAACCAAACTGTCAGAAATGGAGTTCAGAGTAACAATGGTCAAGATGATGTGTAGGCTTGAAAATATTAACGAAAATATTAATGAAAATACAGAATCTCTAAGGGCGGATATGAGAGCAAATCTGGCAGAAATTAAAAATGCTATGAATCAAATGCAGTCTCAACTAGATGCTCTGACGGCCAGGGTAAATGAGGCAGAGAACGAATTAGTGAATTGCAAGATGGGATGGTAGAAAAGAAGGAAAAAATGGAAACTTGGTTCAAAAAAATCCAATCTCAAGAATGTAGATTACGGGAGATTACTGATACAATGAAACGTTCCAATGTCAGAATCATCGGCATCCCCAAGGGGGTGGAGAAAGAGAGAGGTCTAGAAGAGATATTTGAACAAATCGTAGCTGAGAACTTCCCTAATTTGGCAAACGAAACAAGCATCGTGTCCAAGAGGCAGAGAGGACCCCTCCCAAGATCAATGAGAACAGACCTACACCACGTCACATCATAGTGTAATTCGCAAATATCTGATCAAAGGATACAATCTTGAAAGCGGCCAGGGGGAATGGAATCCTCATGTACAGAGAGAGGAACATCAGAATAACGTCAGACCTGTCTACAGAAACCTGGCAAGCCAGCAAAGGTTGGCAAGGCATATTCAGAGCTCTAACTGAGAAGAACATGCAGCCAAGGATCCTTTATCCAGCAAGGCTGTCATTCAGAATCGATGGAGAGACAAGGAGCTTCTAAGACCGGCAGAAACTGAAAGAATATGTGACCACCAAGCCAGCCTTCCAAGAAATATTAAGGGGGGTTCTATAAAAGTAAAAAGACCCCAAGAGTGATACAGAACAGAAATTTACAATCTATAGAAACAAAGACTTCACAGGCAACATGACAACATAAAAATCATATCTCTCAATAATCACTCTCAATGTGAATGGCCTAAATGCTTCCATAAATGCCACAGGATTGCAGACTGGAAAGAAAGACATGACCCATCCATTTGCTGTCTACAAGAGACTCATTTTGAACCTAAAGATACATCCAGACTGAAAGTGAAGGGTTGGAACACCATTTTTCATGCCAGTGGACCTCAAAAGAACGCTGGGGTAGCAATTCTCATACCAGACAGATTAGATTTTAAACTAAAGACTGTAGTTAGAGATACAGAAGGACACTATGTTATTCTTAAAGGATGTATCCAACAAGTGGATATGACAATTATAAATATCTATGCCCCCAACAGGGGAGCAGCTAGATACACAAGCCAACTCTTAACCAGAATAAAGAGACATATAGATAATAATACGTTAATAGTAGAGGACCTCAACACTCTGCTCTCAGCAATACACAGATCGCCTATGCAGAAAATCAACAAAGAAACAAGAGCTTTGAATGACATACTGGACCAGATGGACCTCATAGATATATACAGAACACTATACCCCAGAACAACAGAATACTCATTCTTTTCAAGTGCATATGGAACTTTCTCCAGAATAGACCATATACTGGGTCACAAAACAGGTCTCAACTGATACCAAAAGACTGAGATTATTCCCTGCATATTCTGACCACAATGCTTTGAAACTGGAACTCAATCACAAGGAAAAATTTGGAAGAAACTCAAACACTTGGAAATTAAGAACCATCCTGCTCAAGAACGATTGGGTAAACCAGGGAATTAAAAAGGAGATTAAACAATTTTTGGAGACCAATGAGAATGAAAACACATCAGTCCAAAACCTATGGGACATTGCAAAGGCAGTCCTAAGGGGAAAATACATAGCCATCCAAGCCTCACTCAAAAGAATAGAAAAATCTAAAATGCAGTTTTTATATTCTCACCTCAAGAAGCTGGAGCTGGAACAGAACAGGCCTAACCCACGCAGCAGAAGGCAGCTGATCAAGATTAGAGCACAGATCAGTGAATTAGAAACCAGGAGCACAGTGGAGGAGATCAACAAAACTAGAAGCTAGTTCTTTGAAGGAATAAATAAGATCGATACGCCACTGGCCAGACTTATTCAAAAGAATAGAGAAAGGACCTGAATTAATAAAATTATGAATGAAGGGAGAGATCACGACCAACACCAATGAAATAGGAAGGATCATTAGAAACTTTTATCAACAGCTTTATGCCAATAAATTAAACAACCTGGAAGAAATGGATGCCTTCCTGGAAACCTATAAACTACCAAGACTGAAACAGGAAGAAACTGATTATTTAAACAGACCAATTAATTATGAAGAGATTGAAGCAGTGATCAGAAACCTCCCCATAACAAGAGTCCAGAGCCTGCCGGATTCCCCGGGGAATTCTACCAAACATTCAAAGAAGAAATAATACCTATTCTCCTGAAGTTGTTTCAAAAAATAGAAACAGAAGGAAAACTACCAAACTCATTCTGTGAGGCCAGTATTACCTTGATCCCCAAACCAGGCAAAGACCCCATCAAAAAGGAGAATTACAGACCGATATCCCTGATGAATATGGATGCCAAAATTCTCAACAAGATCCTAGCTAATAGGATCCAACAGTACATTAAAAGGATTATCTATCATGACCAAGTGGGATTCATCCCTGGGATGCAAGGGTGGTTCAACATTCGCAAATCCATCAGTGTGATAGATCACATCAACAAGAAAAGAGTCAAGAACCATATGATCCTCTCAACTGATGCAGAAAAAGCATTTGACAAAATACAGCATCCTTTCCTGATTAAAACTCTTCAGAGTGTAGGGATAAAGGGTACATTCCTCAATTTCATAAAAACCATCTACAAAAAGCCTACAGTGAATAACATTCTCAATGGGGAAAAGCTGAAAGCCTTTCCCTTAAGATCAGGAACATGACAAGGATGCCTACTTTTGCCATTATTATTCAACATAGTACTAGAAGTCCTTGCAACAGCAATCAGACTACAAAAAGGGATAAAAGGTATCCAAATCGGCAAAGAAGAAGTCAAACTGTCTCTCTTTGCATATGACATGATACTCTATATGGAAAACCCAAAAGACACCACCCCCAAATTACTAGAATTTATAGAGCAATTTAGTAATGTGGTGGGATACAAAATCAATGCTCAGAAATCAGTTGCATTTCTATACACGAACAATGAGACTGAAGAAAGAGAAATTAGGGAATCCATTCCATTTACAATAGCACCAAAAATCATATGATATCTCGGAATTAACTAGAGAGGTAAAGGATCTCTATTCTAGAAACTACAGATCACTCTTGAAAGACACTGAAGAAGACACAAAAAGATGGAAAAACATTCCATGCTCATGGATCGGAAGAACAAACATAGTTAAAATGTCCATGCTACCCAGAGCAATCTACAATTTCAATGCCATCCCGATCAAAATACCAATGACCTTTTTCAAAGAGCTGGAACAAACAGCCCTTAAATTTGTGTGGAACCAGAAAAGGCCCCGAACCACCAAGGAATTGTTGAAAAGGAAAAACAAAGCTGGGGGCATCACAATGCCGTATTTCAAGCTGTACTACAAAGCTGTGATCACAAAGACAGCATGGTACTGGCACAAGAACAGACACATAGACCAATGGAACAGAATAGAGAACCCAGAAATGGACCCTCGGCTCTATGGGCAACTAATCTTTGACAAAGCAGGAAAAAACATACAGTGGAAAAAAGACAGTCTCTTCAATAAACGGTACTGGGAAAATTGGACAGCTACATGCAAAAGAATGAAACTTGACCACTCTCTCACACCATACACAAAGATAAACACCAAATGGATGAAAGACCTCGATGTGAGACAGGAATCCATCAAAATCATAGAGGAGAACATAGGCTGTGACCTCTTTGACATTGGTCACAGCAACTTTTTTCATAACACATCTCCAAAGGCAAGAGAAACAAAAGAAAAAATGAACTTGTGGGACTTCATCAAGATGAAAACCTTCTGCGCAGCCAAGGAAAAAGTCAAAAAAACTATGAGGCAGCCCACAGAATGGGAGAAGATATTTGCAAATGACACTACAGAC
Organism: Ursus arctos; assembly: GCF_023065955.2. Classification (NCBI taxonomy): domain Eukaryota; kingdom Metazoa; phylum Chordata; class Mammalia; order Carnivora; family Ursidae; genus Ursus; species Ursus arctos. Next base: position 66,284,889 of record NW_026622797.1, on the reverse strand, counting down.
AAAAGACTGGTATCCAAGATCTACAAAGAACTTCTCAAACTGAATACATGTGAAACAAATAATCAAAAAATGGGCAGAAGATATGAACAGGCACTTTTCCAATGAAGACATACAAATGGCTAACAGACACATGAAAAAATGTTCAAAATCATTAGCCATCAGGGAAATTCAAATCAAAACCACACTGAGATACTACCTGACGCCAATTAGAATGGCAAAAATTGACAAGAAACAACAAATGTTGGAGAGGATGTTGAGAAAGGGGATCCCTCCTACACTGTTGGTGGGAATGCAAGTTGGCACAGCCACTTTGGAAAACAGAGTGGAAGCCCCTTTAAAAGTTAAAAATAGAGCTACCTTATGATCCAGCAACTGCACTACTGGGTATTTACTCCAAAGACAGAGACGTAGTGAAGAGAAGGGCCATATGCACCCCAATGTTCATAGCAGCATTGTCCACAATAGCTAAATTGTGGAAGAAACCGAGATGCCCTTCAACACATGACTGGATTAAGAAGATGTGGTCCATATATACAATGGAATATTACTCAGCCATCAGAAAGAACGATTACCCAACATTTGCAGCAACATGGACGGGACTGGAGATTATGCTAAGTGAAATAAGTCAAGCAGAGAAAGACAATTATCATATGGTTTCACTCATTTATGGAACATAAGAAATAGCAGGGAGATCAGAAGGAGAAGGAAGGGAAGAATGAAGGGGGGTAAACACAAGCGGGAATGAACCACGAGAGACTATGGACTCTGGGAAACAAACTGAGGGCTTCAGAGGGGAGGGGGGTGGGGGACTGGGATAGGCCGGTGATGGGTATTAAGGAGGGCACATATCACACGGTGCACTGGGTGTTATACGCAAATAATAAATCATGGAACACTCCATCAAACTAAGGATGTCCTGTATGGTGACTAACATAACATAATAAAAAATTATTATTAAAAAAAAAAAAGGAGTCAAAAACTGTAAACCCCAAATATCCATCAGTAGTTGAGTGCATCAACAAACTTTGCTGCCTCTCTACAATGGAAGCCTGCTGAAAAGTAATCAAGGGACAAACTATTCATTTATGCAAATTAGGTGAATATCAAAATCATTATGCTGAGTGAAAAACCAGCCAAAAGAGATTATATTCTATAGGATTAAATTCTAGAAAATGCCAAATAATTAACAGTTACAGAAAGCAGATTAGTGGTTGCCTGGGAAAGAGGGTGGAGGGACACATTATCAAGGGGTACAAGGAAACTTTTGGAATTGGGGAAAGTCTCAGTATCCTGACTGTGGTGGTTTCACAGATGTACACGTCTTGCAAAACTTACCAAATTGTACACCAAGTACGTGAAATTTGTATGAAAATTATACATTAAGTGTTGAGTACCCGTTTTCTAAGAACTTTAAAGTTCACTTTGTCTGGTTCAAAACAAAACTACTCCCAACTCCACTGGGTTTCTGACTAAAATTACATTAAACAAATTATCTATACATACATACAGCTATGTAACAATTTTTACGATATTGTTTTCTCATTTTGGATAATGTTAAGTTCATGTCTTATTTTATATTATTTATTAAGGCTATAGTGTTCATCAGCCCTATTTCCTGTTAAATGTTTTCTTTGGTATTTTATAGTATTATTGCCATTTTCAGTTGGAGTACTTTTAAAATCTTCTACTTCTGATTGTTATTATTTATAGAGAAAAAATAATTTTGATACATATCAGATATAGTCACTCTAGCAAATTCTCTGATTTTTAGAATTTAAGTAGTCTTGTGGGCTTTTTATATAATTTTACATTCCGCAACTAAAGATAATCTTGTTTCTTCATTTCCAGTATTTATATGAATTATTCTGTTATGGGGTCTTTCCATCAGCTACAACTTAAAAAAATGTTGAATGACAGTGCATCTTTGCTTTGTTTCAGATTTTAATTAAAATGCTTCAGATTTAGTGAAAATGATAGTCATTTAACTAATACACTGTTGGTTTACATGTGTGATCTTTATCAAGTTTGGGAAACTCCATTTTAATTCTTCTTTTATTTATAAATATTATCAAATGTCCTTTAGGCATCTATTGATAGAACTGTACAGCTCATTTATATAATGAATTACACTGATAAGATTTTTTTTTAAATGTTGCATTTTTGTTATAAACATTACTTCATGTGTTAATCTTTTAATATTTTGAAGCACTCAACTCAGACAGATTTACATTTTCAAGTGTAGAACTATATTACACTGTCAACCTTAAAACAGTTATTTTACCAGCAAAACGAATTTGGAAAGAGAGGAATTGCAATTCAGAACATGTAAGCTATGGCAAACCATAACCAAGTCAGATCAAAGGAGAGGAACGGTACTTTGTATAGAGAAGAGGAGGAAGTTGGAAGGGCTGTTTTGAACCAAAGTCTATTGGAGGAAAGCGAGAGTTCATGGTGGTGAGGGTTTCTCATTAGCTGAGTTGTGGTATTTTCTTATTGTTTGGGCTAGTTGCTGGCATGGAGAAATTTTTTCTTCCTTCTGCAAACTTCCAGTCAAGGAGGTTTCTTCCTACTGAGAATACAAAGTATGTCTCTTCCCATCAGGATCTGCATTGGTGATAAGTGCATGGAAACTCCCCCTTCTTGCCTCCTGACTCCATTTTATTTTTATTTTTTTAAGATTTTATTTTTAAAAGTAATCTCTACACCCAACATGGGGCTTGAACTCACAACTCTGATACTGGGAGTTGCATGCTCTACCGACTGAGCTTGCCAAGTGCCTCTCCCATTTTAAATGAGGTTTCCTTTATTCAGTTTCACAATACTTTTTAACAGACATACAGTATTAGCTGGTGTAGGTCTACTATAATTTACTTAACACGGATTAATGGCTATTTAGATTGTTTTTTAAAAACTCAATGCTGAGATGCCTGGGTAGCTCAGTCGGTTGAGCGTCTGACTCTTGGTTTTGGCTCTGGTCATGATCTTAGGGTCCTGGGACTGAGCTCTGCATCAAGCCCTACGCTGGGCTCTACACTCAGCTTGGAGTGCTGCACTCAGCTCTGCACTCTGCTTGTCCCTCCCCCTCTGCTCCTCCCCTTGCCAATAAATAAAATTCTAAAAATGATAAACATAATTGTGTAACAGTATACCTCTAAAATGATTTGATTTCACCTTTACTTTTTTTTTTTTAAAAGATCTTATTTATTTGACAGAGAGAGAGAGAGAACGCACAAGTAGGCAGAGCGGCAGGCAGAGGGAAAGGGAGAGGCAGGCTTCCTGCTGAGCAGGGAGCCTGATGTGGGGTTCGATCCCAGGACCCTGGGATCATCACCTGAGCCGAAGGCAGACACTTAACTGACTGAGCCACCAGGCGCCCATCACCTTACTTTCTATGCTTCCTCCACAGAGATGGGAGTGGCAGGAAAGACCAAGTTCGTATATTCAAAACTTCTTGAATTTCTGATGTTCAGGTATCACTCCTTGTACAGAAAGAGTTTTCTCCCCCAGGCCCTACTTACCTAAAGACATTCTGAGTTGCCTTCTATAGATTCTATAGCTCTAGCTCTGCGTCTTTCCTAATCTTACCCTTACTTCCACATCCCTATGTTTTGTGAATCTAAGAGATATGGCAGATTTTATCTTTCACTGACTCATTCATGATTCTGACTCCAATTACATGTGTGGGTGTTTCCCCCCATACCAAGCCATTAGACACAGCTGGGTGTCCTACAATTCAACTCAATTCTAACACTATCTACTCAGATACAGCAGGAGATTCCACAGGTTAAGGGTTCAGTCCTACGAGACTACTACCTCCTGCCCCCATTTCAGGCGCCAATTCCAAGTCCAGGTTATCATCTGTGCTTCTGACCCTACTGGCTATATAAATCAGAGGTCCCAACAATCTCTTCCTTGGATTTGATTAATTTGCTGGAGCAGCTCACAGAACTTGGGAGAAACATTTTACTTACTAGATCACCAGTTTGTTATAAAAGAATGTAACCAAGGAACAGCCGGATGGAAGAGATGCACAGGGCAAGGTATTCGGAAATGGTGCGTTTTCCATGCCTCCCATGTGCATCACTCTCCTCCAATCTTCGTGTGTTTACCAACCCAGGAGCAATCTGAACCCTGTTCTTTCGGGGTTTTTATGAGAGCTCCACTACACAGGCACACCCAATTAAAATACTGGCCTTTGGTGACTTAATTCCATCTCCAGCCCTTCTTTCCTCCCTGAAGTGGAGCGCGGGGGCGGGAGGAATGAAAGAAAGTTGCCGCCTTCTAACCAGGTAGTTGGCCCCCTGGCAACCAACTCCCATCCCCACCTACTTAGGAGCTTTCCAAAAAATCACCTTATTAACAAAGCAAGACATCTTTATTGTTCTCACAACCTAAGAAATTCCAGCTGTGTGCCAGGAAAAGGAAGAAGACCGAATATAGATTTATTATCCATCACAATATCACACTCCTCTTAGCTTTCACAACACTAGATGGGTTAGAATCCAGAAAATTTACAATGGCAATATCCCTTCTATCTGCTCTATGGTGCAGGTAATTCTACAATCTGCCAGTGCAACAGAATCACTTCAGGAACCGGAAAAAAAAGTTTATAAACCTGAATAATAGCCTGTCATTGTGAAGCAGAATTTCAGAGGCTGGGTCCCTAGAATGTGTATTAATAAGAATAAGAAAACAATTTAAAGCCATTAAAGTTCTGACTTATTTTTTTTTTACTCCTCTTGTTGACACTGTGCTTCATCCTCACCAAAATCCATAGGAGAATCTTTGGAAATCTCCCTTTGGGGGTCCACCCCTACCTGCAAGGATCCAGGTTGGGGCCAGTAGTGGAAGGGAAGTTCCTGCCCGTGTGGGATTCATGCAAGGGCTCCAATAGTTGTGCCCATGGCAAAGGGCCCTGAGTTCCTGCCAAAGAAACATGGTTAGAGTGATGTGTAAGATGGTGTCCTTCTGGTTTTAATTTTTACTTTGCAGAAAACAGTAAAAAGGTAAAGAACTTTTAAAAGTGAAAAATTACTACAATGTCAATACCTGAAGACAACAACCACATCACTTCTCTGTTTTCTCTTATAGTCTTTGTTGGAACTATTCCATTCAAAGGCATTATTATTTAATTTTCATTAAAGACCAAACAGACTTTTATAAGTATGCTTAGGAACCTAGTTCTCCTCTCCTTTATTAAGTCTATCAGAAAATGTGTTCCAAGTTCTAAACTAATTAAAAATGAGATTTTTGTAAGCCTTGAAGCTAAGAAGACCTGGGTTTGAACTGCAGTCCATTTTCTAGTGCTCTAACTTCACAATTATAAATACAGGGAAATCTTTAAGTATTGTACACCATACTGGATTTTGACACTACTGTGCGTTCTTGTGAGGGGTCAGCTTTGCCTACTTTTCATATTATGGAGAGAAGGGACAGAACGTAGAGGCGGCAGTGGTCTAGTTTCCTTTCTGAGAGTGTGGTGAAGGCTACTTGTCCTCTAAATCTTTTTGATCTTTCATTTGTAACTTAATTCCTACCTTCTAGTTAGGCATACGGCTGTCCATTTATACAGACATATCCAGCCTCCCTGCAGGTAGGGTAAATGCATGTGATGAAGTTATGGCAAATGGATGGGAGCATAAGTGATTGCACCCTCTTGCTCTTGCCCTTTCCCTCTCTGGCTAGGATGCAGATGAGCGAAACTATCGTATTACTGTTGACTTTTTCTGTGAGAAAGAAAAAACTGCTTCTTGTTTAAGCTATTATTTTGGGCAGCAGCCAAAATTATGTCATTATGAATCATAGGGTACATGGAGCATAGACACTAGAGAATTTTCTGATATGGCTGCTAAAGAAGTAAAAAGGAAGAAATACTCAGCTCAGGCCAAGGAACTTTGTACCACTTCAAGTCTCCTGTAAATAAAACGTGAAATCACGAATGGGAAGACAGAATTATGTAGTCATATGTGAGTTCTAGTATGAATTTTTAAGTAAGACTATTGTCCAGCAATGTACTAATATATAATAGCCCAAATGTACTGAAATAGATTGTAAGCATATAAATTATGAATTTCATGTTAGCTTAGAGACTAAAGACATGTTTCCAATCCTCAAAGAAACAGTATCTGTTAAAAGGTTCTAATGGTACACACAAAAGAAACAAGAGTGGTATCGATTTTTGCAAGTAATATGCTCATGACACTTTAGATGGATACTAGGTAGTAAGTACCTTTGTAGGAAACGGATTAAAAGCTGAAAAGGAATGTGAAGTAATATCACCATTTTTTCTTCAACCATATAAAAAGTTACACCCATTTTCAGGTTTCTTCAGACTTCAATTTGAATTTAGTAAATTTATCAATGATTAATGTAGTTTTTCCTATAATAACTAAGAGGTATCCACACGGAGAAACAAAAAACAAGTCTGAGAAGTAACTGTAGTTTGTACATTACTTTTGTTTTTCAGAAGATAAATATCTAGCATTTGCTCACTGATTTCTGATATATTCAAAGCAATTATCCTGATGCTATATGGCATCTGTAAGAGATCACTGACCACTAAATTACAGGATAAATAATGTATTTCGTTACTTGGATATATGAAAGCACCATGGAGGCACCTGGGTGGCTCAGATGGTTAAGCATCTGCCTTCAGCTCAGGTCATGACCCCACGGTCCCGGGATGGAGCCCTGCATCAGGCTCTCTGCTCAGTGTGGAGTCTGCTTCTCCTTCCCCCTCTGCCCCTCCTCCCCTTCCCCACCCCTCTTGTGCTCTCTCTCTCAAATAAATAAAACCTTTAAAAAATACACACATATATAAAAGCCCCATGAAATGCAGATAAAGTTAAATAAGCATTTGATTCTCAAAAAGACTTCACTGAAAAAACTGACATGAAGGGCAGTTCATTTCACAAACTCAGCTTTGGTGGGACCTCAGGGCAGTAGGGATGAGAAACTCTGACAGCAATTACTAACTACTGATGGAAAAGGCCCTAGCAGTAAGCAGCACATGACCTACCAGTGTAATCTTACATATTTCTATAAGCACCTCTATAGCAGACAGGACCACGGACAGCATATCCATATCAAATACTATATACAGAAGACTGTTTTGTTATTTTAAATATAGTTTCCCAGCTTCCTTAGCAAGCAAAACAGCAGCCACAATCTAAATGAAAATGAAAACTTTTAAAGTTACACTGATCAATTGTATTTGCTGAAAACTACCATGAACCTACTAATATGCTACTATGTCTGTGTTGCATTTCTAACACCTCAATGCAGAGAGAAACAGGCTTACTTTAACAAACAACCCAAGGGAATTTGTAAGCAAAATATTAAGTTTCTGTAAAAATGTAGAAATAAAGTGATATTAAATGTTTCAGAAGATAACACGACATAATCAGGTCGGCCACAATGGACATGTCGATAGCCTCTTCAAACCTGTTTTCTCCTGAAGACTGATACTTTTCAGTTCTCAAGTATCCCTGAGAATGGTTTAATTAAAATTTCCTGTCAAAGGAATTGAAACTATTCAAGAGGGAAAAAAAGCTTAAAAAGTTAACAAGTATATATTGAACGATTTCATTTATGTAAAAATGTAGAAAATGCAAACAAATTCATATTGTTAGAAAGCACTGTGCCTGGGGCCTGGAGTGAAGGGGGGGAAGGACTGCAAATGGGCGTGGGAGACCTTGGGAAGGGGGGAAGGAAGTGTTCAGTAGTTTGCTTGTTGGATGGCTTCCTGAGCGTATGCGCATGTCAAAACTCAGTAAACTGCATTAAACATCATTAAATGGATGCAGTTTCTTGTATAAAAATTATATCCCAATTAAAAAAAAAGAACAAAACAAAAGGTAAAAACAAAAATACAAAAACCCAAAATGAAAAAGCCTGGAGTAAGCCTTTCCTGAGAGTGGAGAACAAGTCATCTTTCTAGACCAAGCTTCACGATATCATAATCTGTATTTCCATTTTTAGCATGTCTTTCAGCTGAGGGGAGTGGAAGAGTGAATACACCCCACTCGTCGAATAAATGAATGTGAAAATGGAACCACTCAGCAAGTTTTAAATGACAGTATGGCAGAGTGGTTTAGAGCACAGACTTGGGTTTAAAAGACACGTGTGGGTCTCCGTGTTGGCTTCGTTATGATCTGTGGAGTGGTCACAAAGCCTCTGTGCCTGGAAGTGACCTCATATTTTCCCATCATTTGCATTTCTCATGCTCTTCTTCACATCATGGGCTCATAGTGGCCACAGAGTCCCCCTGCATGATGGCGGGGGGAAAGCAGACTCAGGAACAAATCTTAACCTTTAGGAGCCTAATTTTCCATCTGTGAAATGGGAATACAACCTAACTACCATGTGACTAAAGAGAACATGTAACTTGGCATTAGCCACAGGAGCTTCACTTACAATAGGTGCTCAATAAATATTTGTTAAAGGAATGAGTGAGTGATGAATGGGCTGATTTACTAAAATGAAGGTCGAATCTGTAAGAGTGTTATGTGTGTGTGTGCATATGTGATAGTCGAGAGGCTAGGAAGTTGATAAAGGAATGAAATACTTAATGTAATGTAGCTATACTACAGGAAATCCGTTTTCTAACGAGAAGAATCACTCAGTAATGCATATACCATGTTGTACTTCATATAAATCATGAGTTAATGAAATTGTGAAGAGTACCCATTTAACAAAAAATGTGAATTGTTACAGATGGATACGTTAACTGGCCAGTCAGCCTCTCAAAAATCATGATTACGTTACTACTGTGTTGAGTATTTTAAGAATACTCACTTTTCAGTTTTTATTTGATTTTGTGTAAGGTAAACACACTGCTAGAGCAGAATACCTCACAGCTCATTTACCAATATGAATCATTAACCATTTTTATAAATGAGTTTAGAGTAACAATCTGAATTTTATTACAAACAAAAATAAATCTAAAAAGCTTCCTTCAAGTATACAGTACGCATAAGGATTTCTGCATTACAGTGTTTTACATAAAATGTTCCGAATGACAGAAGTAGAACTTCCTATCATTTGAAGAGAGGAGCTGACTGCTAAAAACCACACACTTACAGAAAGAAAAAAGTTTCACGGGCAAGGCCTGTGATCTCTGGCTACAAGCAGGGGCTGAAACTAGGTACACAGAAGAAACTTCGGAGGAAAAAAAGACATTAAATACTCTAAAATGGTTCAGCAAGAGTCAAACATTTGTAAACAACTTTTAAGCAAATCTCTTCAATATGCAGTTTTGCTATAAAGGAAATAGTCTTAAATGATTTTCACTTGACTCAAAGTTATTTTTAGTGGTGAGGAGTGTCTCTCTCTAGACTTTGTTTTCTTTCCCTCGAGGAAAAACTGAAATGTAATTAGGGATTGTTTAGGGATTGTTTGTGAATTTCTTACATGAGGGCCTTTAAGCCACTTGCTTGTCTGTTCACTATTTCTACCCAAAAATGAGGGTTAGAATAAAAAGTAAAATCAATCAATAAAAAATATGGGTCCTTGTTAAAATCTGTTTGAAGGCTTGATGGGTGAGGATGCTGGATAAAACTGGCTGTGGATTTTAATTAACCCTGCTGCCCTTTTCTCCCATCAAGGATAATCAGGACTTAAAAAGTATGAAATGTGCAACATAACTACTTTAAAACCAAGTAGGTTGAAGTACACTCAGTGTCTAGGACAATGACAGTGTGAGAATCCCCAGGAACTTACTTAAACAAACAAGCAAGTGTTCAACAGTCTTCTTTTTGCACTTGGCACTATGACTTAACACTACTTTCTTCCATTTTCCTATTTGAGATTTTAATGAAGTGATTACATGTAATAATAATAAATTTTCCCTTTGAGTATGTAACATATAGTAAAAACACACTAATGACTAGAAATAAAATCTGCAACCTATAATGCTAAATCCTAATGGAAAGGTCGAGCATTAGCATCCACACCTGAATATCTCATGCTCTGAGATAATCAGAAAAGTCTCTGAACACTGACCAGGTCCCTTTTGGTGGAGTGACACATATATATCACAAGCAGCAATGCTATGAATGAGTTATACTTTTCCTTAGTCTACAGTTATTTTCTGTGCCAATTTTATTTTACTATTAATGTGCTGACACCAGTATCACTTTCAACTAGGCAATCAAATTATTTGGGAATGATAGCCCTTCTTTTATTTAAATAAAGTAATGGTAGACATTTATTTACTGGAAACTTTCTAGAAATAGACTTTGAGGAAGCTAAAAATGACACAGTTTAGTACAAACTGTCTTTTACCTTTATTGCTTGTATACACAGGAATACATTATAAAACTCAGTGGGAGGAGGAAAAAAAATAACAGAAGAAAAAGTTACCTGCTTTAGCATTTTTAAGAATAGTTTTGATAACTTCTTAGATCACCTTGCTTATCTGAAACAGAGCAAAACTACAATACAATCATGATATAATTCTAATAATCACAGCAATTATGCTTTCATTTTTAATTTTCTCTTCATAAAACATTAATGCTATAAAAATGAGGTTGATGACATCCTTGTTTAAAAGACACCTTGTACTGGTATCAAAATGTGATTTATTTTAATACCAACTGAAAAAATAGAGCTTATATAGTCTATTATTTCAATGAAGTTTTTTTATTACTTTTATTTTCAAAGTTGGTAGCAAAGTTATTGTTAACAATATAAATTTTCTCTTTATAAGTGTCGAAATTCCCTTAAAAGTGTTGAAAGGCAGCAGGCATTCTAGGATGGGCTTGCAAGGAAAATCAATTACTCCAATGTTGATAAATAGTATACTTGATGAATTTATATTTACTTCTTTAATTTCCTTACTAACTTCTCCTGATTTGCCAGGTTTTTTACTCTTTTGGTATCATAAAAGAAATCTAAGCCCAAGCCTTTTAGCTGGAGCAATTATTTCCATTTTCCAATATTTCTCTTTAGTTTTTCAAAAATATGGATTTTTTTCAAAAATCCAATAATCATTGCAGGAAGGAATGATCATTTAAGCTGGATCGTGTTCATTTACCTTTTAATTTCATTTAAGAGATACTAATATTAGAGTGATAAAATCTTTATAGTTTCAACACACATACACGCAATCACAAAATTAAAAATCTTTATATCTTAAAAAAAAGGGTTCCATTTTGTTCAATGTATCATAGTCAAATTTTAGTCCAATGAAATACGCTTTTATTAAATACAGCAGCCACCACTTACCTTTAAATATTTTATGGATGGAACTAAGTTCAGTACTGATTGAAGGATGCTGGCCTCAGAGCCCTCACTTGCAACTATCCCTAAGTTCTGCATTTCTATAATGTACCACCGCTTATTCTAGATTTATAATACCCTGTCTTTAACTTGGTATATACCACCTTTTGGAAAAAAAATTGTTTTTTGAGATGAGATACAAGAACAAAATCATTCTTGAGGTTCCACCTCGAAAAAAAGACGATGTTTGCACATAGCAGCTAGTTTGATACCCCCTGTTTTTGTTAGGCTAGCCTTCACACAATGAGCATGCATATACAGCCATGGTTCACTGCATCTGTTTTGAAGTTGAGAACTGCTGCTTATTCAAGTCACAGATGCCCCCATGTTATACAAGGAGACAGTTGAATTGCATGTCCACCATGAGAAAAAGAAAATAAACGATGAAACAAAATGCAGCAAATATAGGCAGTTGGCATTCAGAACACGCCCAAAAGCTAACACTCATGAATTGTCATTATAAGGGCTTTTCTTTCCTTAAAAAAAAGAAAAAGAAAAAAAAAAAGAAAAAAAAAAGAAAAGTCTTTCTTTGCATATTTTAAAATTTAAAGGTCCCAGAGAATCATGAAGTGCCTTGTCGCTTTTGCTGCTGACTTCTGATGACCTCTAGTTGTTTTTTGCATTGCTGGTAGTAAGTAGAAAGGCTTTTGTTTTCATCTAAAAGCTTTTTATGTTCCTGTACCAGACGAGATGTATTTTGCTGGTCCTTTTCATCCTGGTCCAGTTCTGCAACTAGTTCTTGCCTAAAAACAAATACCACATAATAAAATATAGTACATGGTAGGAAAATTCATCTCTTACTAACTGATGAGCTCAACTTATTAGGACTTTTATTCTGGGTTGATCATTATGTATCTGAGGTACACTACTCAGATACACCTGTAGGCTAGAATGGAAACTATCACCCACTTTTCTGGTGTACCCATACAAACCCCATAATCCTTTTGTAAGTAACTGTACTTAGACAATTAATGAATGCAGATAAAATGGTAAAATAAAAGTTTCAAAACATTTTATTTGGTATCCCTTTTGTGTAGGAAGAAGAAAAAAGGCTGGGGAAGGGCTCTGACCACAGGAAAATAATATGATACTTTATCATTCATACTTCACTTTTACACTCATGAACTTTTATTCATGTTCTGAAGTCACAGTCTTATTTAACTACAGTGCAAAGTGGCAGCTCATAAAACATGTGCAAGCTAATTAAAATAGATGCTATCAACTTAAATCTATTTATTTTAAAAGTGGGAACAATACAAAGTACCACTTTCAAATGAGTTGCTCGCTTTTATGAACATTTTCATGAAAGACCATTAGAGACTTTTATAGCCTGATAAACTGGGAGATGTTCAATATTAACTCCTAGTGTGAACTTACTAGATATAACTGAATAATTAATGAAAAGCCTCTACATGATTTTCTTATAGTATTTCTCATTTAAAGTATTTAAAATTGATTAAAATGTCAGTTTTCACATTCCCTCAATCTATCATTTATTTTTTCCAGCACAGAACTATCAAATGGACAAATATGAAAAAAGTATAGATTAAATATGTGAAAGAGAGAGGTTTTTTTTTTTATTAACATAAAGTGTCAATAATTCTACAATTAGCTCCACAATTTGCAGACTCTAATATTTATTCCCTATATAGCCTTTAAGGTACTGAATTGAAATCATTTTAACAGTAAATCCTGAAGGAGTTATTTTTTCTGGGGTTTTTTTTGGAAGTACAAACAAAACTTTACACAAATTACTTCAAGAACCAAGAAATTTTCATTTATTTAGATTAAAATTAACAGAGGGAATCCTATTACCTTGTATACCTATAGTTGCCATGATTTTGTCCTATAGCATTTCATTTCAGTTACCACAATAACTCAGCTTCAGAGGTATAAAATTTTCATGAGGATCATACTTAAGAAACTGAAGTTTTTGTTTTGTTTTTTAAGAATTTCAAATAAAGGAGCATGAAAATTAGTTTTCTTAAAAAAAGGGAGGAAAAAGGTAGCCTCTTTATAACTCTCAGAAAAACACATGTGAGTATAAAACTCCCCGGAAAAACATTCACTGGTATAAAATAAAGTAATTCTACTCTTCTAAACACATACCTAGAAAGAATATATCAACAAAATATTTTTAAGATAAAGCACATCTGAATATTAGTAAATCAAATTATTTTACCTATGTCCAAGGAAATAATAAATCTTTATAACTATAAATCTAAACAGCTTTTAGCTTTAAAATTCTTGGAACATAAAACATGTGTATATAACACCAGTTTATTTTCCTTAATTTTAATATAATATATGTAGTCAAAAGGGTTGAGTTTTGCAGGAAAAACAGCCAAAAGTTGCTTCAAACTTAAAGATGAACACATATAAAACCTCCAAGTTGGAAATATAGTTGACCCTGGAACAACAAGGGTCTGAACTACATGGATCCATTTATACATGGATTTTTGTGCAGTACTGTAAATGTATTTTCTTTTCCTTATGATTTCCTTAATAAAACTTTTCATCCAGCTAACTTTATTCTAAGAATACAGTACATAAAACATATACCACATAAAATATATTAATTGACTGTTTTACGTTATCGGTAAGGATTCTAGTCAACAGTAGGCCACTAGTATTTTTGGGGAATCAAAAATTATATGTGGATTTTTGAATGAGTGGGAGTTCAGCACTCCAACCCCCAAAATGTTCAAGGGTCAACTGCATGCTTAATGATTAGTTCTAAAAATTACCAAGTTTTCATGTCTTCCAACAATATTTCACCTTAACATATTTTAAACTCAAAATACTAATGTGTTTTATTCATAAAAGATAACTTACTTTCTCTGTAATAACAATGCAATTTCTGTTTGAACTTTCATATATTCTTGTGCCATTTTACAATGCTGTTCAAACACTGCCATAGATTCTTTGGAGTTTGGGCACGGTGCTAGAGGCTGAAAATAAATCAGGACTGTTAAAACAATTAAATCAAATCTCAATATCAAGCTGAGAGTTAGGACAGTGACTGTGATAGGTTTTTATAGCACTAAAGCAATGGTCTTTTAAAAATAAGTGTTAAACCATGGCCTAGAAAATTTTGGTGTCCTTTTGTCAGCATTAACTCAGAACTTAAATTTGCACTTGCTGTTTTAACACTTGCTATTACAGAGAATCACGACGAGAGTTATCATTTGCCCCTGGTTTTACATTTCAGGTTGTCAAGCCGTATTATACCAAAAGAAGTTTACGGCTCTCATACTCATGAGGAGACACTGAAGTGTATTACTTATATTTTCAGTCACTATGAACATGACAGTGTATCATGAAATCTATTAAGTGGAAATGAGCTTATGTAAATTTTATACTATAGCACTTAAGAGCAAAAATGCTATTCTTGGTATTCTTTTTTTTTTGAGAGAGTGCGAGAGAGAATCTCAAGCAGCCTCCACACCCCCTGGAGACCCCGACGTGGGGCTCGATCTCATGACCCTCAGATCATGACCTGAGCCAACATCAAGAGTCGGACACTTAACCGACTGAGCCACCCAGGTGCTCCCCCATCCATTCTTGGCATTCTTAAAGATATGGAAGTATTTTAAGACAACTGTTAAGAACATACAATTTTACCAATTTTAGATTTAACTTAACGAATCATTTTAACTTGATTTTAGAAAGTTTAAGGAGGCCAACTAAAAGCATAAATAAATGAATATATGATGACAGATATGAACATAACTGTCCACTTTCTGGACAGATTCTCTAAACTTTTTCAAACGAAAAAGTAAACATTCACCGAGAAAGTACCCCTTTACCTGTAGTTGGTGATCCAGTGTAAGATAAGCCATTGGGATAGAGTTATCTGATCCATTGGTATCTGGAATTCAAGTATGTACTTTATTTTCTATCATAAATAATTATAAGCAAAAAGCAAGAAAGGATGCATGAAATATTGGCATTTTTTTCCTAAAGTAAATAATACATAAAAGTTATTGGTAATGGAGAGAGTCTATTTCTGAATTCTAAAGATAAAAAGAGAACATTCAATCACCAGATAATCAGAATGCAACCACACTCTCGTACAATTTAAGTTGGCTATAAATTGTGTAACATTAAAGGTTATAAGCCCTTGTTCAATTAAAAACAAAAACATCTACCCGAGACTAATACTACATTACATGCTAACCAATTTGAATTTAAATAAAATCCTGAAAGAAAACAAAAAACAAAAACAGTGGTATGGGACCTTTATACTTTAAATTCAGTCTTCACTGACCCTACCTAATCCAATCTCATATCTCTTTCTTTCCTTATCATGCTGTTTACTATAATGCTGTGTCATTCCCTGAACATTAGTGTTCTTTAATGAAAAAAGGGTGGGGGGAAACAAGAGACACATTCCCTTTCAGTGGATTATCTTCAATTTATGTAGACTCTAGTGTGAACCCCTTCCCACCTTTCCTAATGAGAATCACTGCAGAAAATGAAAGATGTTTTTGATGGGAGTATATTGAACACAGGTGTAATGAATGATATGGAAACTGTAGCTCAATGTCATGCGCGGAACAGTTAAATGGGTTAAATCAAACCACCAGTCAAAATTTTACTAAAGTATTTGAACAGACAGCTTTTGTTTGTATTTCAAAAGAGGTAAACCGTCATAACAACTTGCATGAGTCACATGGGATTAACATTTATGCCTCCAGAAGCAGGCAGGATAACTGTGAAGTAATATGGACTTTTTAATTTCAGAAGTAGCTGCTTTCCCACTGTTAGGAAAAAGGTAAATGAGTTAAATAAGTGAGCTGTTCAGGGGTGCCTGGGTGGCTCAGTTGGTTAAGCGGCTGCCTTCGGCTCAGGTCATGATCCCAGGGTCCTGGAATCAAGCCCTGCGTCGGGCTCCCTGCTCAGTGGAGAGCCTGCTTCTTCCTCTCCCTCTGCCTGCCACTCTACCTGCTTGTGTTCTATCTCTGTCAAATAAATAAATAAAAAATCTTAAAAAAAAAAAAAACAGTGAACTGGTCAGCCCTTTTCCTGACAAGTGATTCCTTGATAGAGTGGTGCAGATAAAAACAAGGTCTGGCTGACAGCAAGGCACTGCATGCAATGCAATAAAAATTAGGACAGTTTGATGGTTCAGTAACTTCAATAATTTATTACTGACTGATAATCTAGTTTTCTTTTTCAAAGCCACTGTGAATGTGCTTGCAAGTAACTCTAAAAGCTAAGCTAAATCAAATGCTAACATATAAGTAAGCAGTCAACCCAAGGTGGTGATGGTTACTATCACTGTTGCTACTGTTATTGATATTGATACTAAATGGAGAATTAGGAAGGAAGGGCAATTTTATATACTTGAGTTTATATTTCAGATTGAAAAAGTAATGTTTAAAAAAAAAGTAATGTTGGGGCGCCTGGGTGGCACAGTTGTTGGGCGTCTGCCTTCGGCTCAGGGCGTGATCCCAGCATTCTGGGATCGAGCCCCACATCAGGCTCCTCCGTTGGGAGCCTGTTTCTTCCTCTCCCACTCCCCCTGCTTGTGTTCCCTCTCTCGCTGGCTGTCTCTGTCAAATAAATAAATAAATAATCTTAAAAAAAAAAAAGTAATGTTCATTAAATACTGGAGTGCAATAAAGAAAGAATGACAGTGTAATGCCTAGTAGAATCTTACCTATCCTAAAATCATATAGTAACATAAGTATTCTTCTGGAATGGCTAAATAAGAAATACACTTAACTTGTTATTTTCCTAACTCTTTCCCCACGCACAACAGTTTCAAACTATGCTTCCATGGAACACTACTTTCCACAAAATTACAACTGATTAAAAGTTATTTCCCCCTGACTTTATAGGAAAAATTAAGTGTCTTGAACTCTTTCAACATTTCTATTCTTAGTATTCTTTCTTAAATCTTTCATACTTGCTGTATCTTATTAAATAAACACCCTGTATCTGATATGTATTTTCTTTTTGATTTTTATTTTTTTAAAAGATTTTATTTATTTGACACAGAGAGAGAGAAAGCCAGAGAGAGAGAGAGAGAGCGAGCGAGCACACAAGGAGGGGGAGCAACAGCAGGAGAGGGAGAAGCAGGCTCCCAACAGAGCAGGGAGCCCAATGCTGGGCTTGATCACAGGACCCTCGGATCATGACCTGAGCCAAAGGCAGACACTTAACTGACTAAGCCACCCAGGAGCCCCTCTGATATGTATTTTAAAATTAAGTGTATCAGTATTTCATAGTATTCAGGGAATGGAAAAAATCCAAGTATCGTTCTATTAACTATTAAAACACTCAGCTTTGCACTGCAAATTTAGTAGTTTCTTAAATGTATTAAATAAAGCATGATGAGTTTATTTTTATTTTTAATGTGTCTGTGTTAGGACTCTAATAAGATTGCAAGCAGTGGGCCATATCTTATACTTCTCTTCGCAAATACAAAAAACTCTTTGGTGGGTTTTTCCTTCTCTGTGGCTCCCTCTACTGTGTCTAGCCATCTCTCTCAACTAACTGCTCTTGGGTATGTATGTCTTTCTTTATCCCCAGTATATTATAAAGAGAAATCCAAGAGCACTCATTATATGCTATGACAATTAAATTGATATGCTTTTTATTTTTCTCTGAAAACGCATAGAAATCCCTCCTCTTTTAAAATAAAACTACTCAATTAGGTTATTTAAACTTACGTATGCACTTCTAATTTTTTCCTGAATCACGGGGCCTCCAAAGAAAAAGGCTTTACTAATCTCTCTTTCCTGTTATTTATTGTATTAGCTTGATTATCAGTACTTCTTTCAGAAACAGTGCAAAGCTGGACCTCATTAAATATAAGCGTAAACCAGTCTCAACTTCTAAAATTATATTCAAAATTATCTAAAAATGATAACCTCATACTTGCTGTATTTTAAGGCAAAGGCAAAATTTAGCTGATTTTTGGACCTAGGCATGATTTCTAGCTATTGGTATTTTAGGTCCCAGAAAAGAAAAAAATGAGATTGAGGTTGAAAGTCTGGAAGAACACATGAAGTAGAAAAAAAACCCAGCAGTTAAGTGAGAGGGACATAAAAGAATTTTTATTTTACTTTCATGAATTCACAATTATGTTGACTGGCAAGGATAAATTAGTCTAGACTGAAGTCAGGAGAGGCCCTGCCAAGTTGAACACTAGGCCCCAGCAAATGCTGTAACGTCAGAGCAAGTACTCCCCGCCTCACCAGACGGCTGAAGAACCAAAAAGAGCTAATCTTACCTGAATGTAACGATCAAATCTGTCAAGAGTGTTTCACTATCTACCTCTGAGGAGAAAGCACATTGTGATGAATTCTGCACATGTGCTGAGTAATGAATGTTCTGGACAATCCTAGGTTGGGCTATGCTAGGGGTGAAACTTAGGGGAGTTTTTGCCACCACTAAATTTAAACTTACTAAAACTAGAGAGTGCACCCCTGGCTAAACATAGTTGTATCTTACATGAAACAGAGAAAAGCTACTCAGTTAATTTTTTAAATTAAATTATGAACTTGACTAACCTATGCCAAATATCTATAAATATTTATATGTAGTGTTTTAGTTTGTAAAGGGAGAAAGCTGACTTTTTAATTTCAATTTAATTGTGACTATTAATAACATAGTTGATCTTAAATAAAATCCCAAATGGTTTAATTTTCCAAGGTCTAAGAGATCATCTTTCCCTCTCTGACATAATATATAAATAATAAATTTTTATAGAACCATACTGCTGAGTATTTATCAGGGAATTCTCTTAACGCTAAGGAAAAGTTAATTCCACTGTGGCACATAATTTCCTGCTTGCCTGTAAGAAAACTATTCTATCATCAGATTTTAATACTAGTATTTTGACCAGCTAGTCATTCATGTTAGAGAGTTTTAATAACTCTTAACAGGCTCTTTAAGGTCTAGTTAACAGAAATTTATGTAACTGAAATGAAGTCTCTCTACCAGTTAAAAATGATTCAAAAAGTTAATGGTCAGAATTTTTTTTTCTCACTGAAGTACATGATATCTTGTGTCTTTAAGACAAAAGACTGAGATGAAGATGAATATTTTTATCATTCTGCTGATTTTAGTTATTTAAGATAATGGACTTTACTACTACCATCCAGTAGGATGGATCAAAAATAGGAAAATCAGAGATTTAAGTATCAAGAATACAGTATGTAGTGACCCCAAACCAAACCACCTTCACTATACATGTTTAGTATCTGGGGGAAAAAATGCAGAAGGCAAGACAATCTATCTCTGTACTCAAAAACTCATCTTTAAGTTTATTGCTAAATATTTGATTAATATGAAAATCTAAACTACTGTAAAATGCCTGCCTTTACAAAGATCAGAGTCATGACACAAATAAATGAAAACAAATATGATGAATTCAACTTCTTATAGTGAGGAAATACACTGGTCACCTGTGGAATCATCAGGAGTCCATGGATGACTTCGAGTTGGCTTTTCTGAGGTTGGTCCTGAGGTAGTGATCATTCTGACACTAGGACTGGATGACCTACTGCTTACCTATAGGAAGAAGTGACAGGAGGAACAAAATGTGATTTTTTTTTTGTGGATAAAAAGAAAGATAAGAGAACATTTTTATTATAAAGCAAAGGACAGCCTTCCATTTCGATCACTAGAGGTCCTGAAATACTCTTGCAAAAAATAAATAAATCCTCAAAGATTTTATACACACACACACACACACACATACACACAGAAACACAATTTATATGCACTCATGCATAATACCTCTTAAAAACTGATAAGCTTCCAAGAAAGTAAGAGAAATGTTCTGAGACCATAAATAAAGCAGGATCAGGAGTCCAGTAAGTGCTTAAACTGTTAGCCCTGGGAATTTCAAATGAACACCAATGATCTAGAGCTTTTGTTTTGACTACATTTTGCACTCAGAGGAATAGGCATAAAGTCTTGGGCCTTTGTAGGATGGGAACGAGACTGGAGAACTGCTGTGGTTCAAGCTAAATAAAATCCAAGAAAGGCTTCAGTCTTGGGGAAAGAGTGAACTAGAAGAAAGATCTATCCAACAAAAGCAGATAGCAAATAAATTTGTCTGTGTTGGGAGTGGCTCTGGGTGGAGTGGAGAAATGTATCCACTGTGAATTCATAAAATATTTCCGTAATTGTTGGACGATAAAACAAATCCCAACCACAACCAATCCCAAGCAGAAAAAAATAACAGAAAAGCTACAATAATGAATTAAACGTGGGTCATATTATAGCCAAATTCTAGAAAACAAAGACAAATAAAAGATAGCAGAAAGCAGCCAAAGACAGATTATCCCCAAAACCATACCAGTTAGATTCTCAATAGCAAAAAGGAAGCCAGAAGAAAGTGGAAAATCTTTAAACTGCTAAAGGAAAATAACTACCATCCTAGAATTGTTTGGGCAACAAAAATATAAAGAATGAGGTCAAAATAACATTCTTAGACAAGCAAAAACAGACTCTACCATCCAAAAGCTCTTTTCATAACAATTTCTGAAGCATGTACTTTTGGGATAAGAAAAAACTTTCCCTGATTGAAAGGCCAAGTTGCAATCAGTAATACTGGCAAACACAAGGATGAATCTATATATAGAAGATATTAAACAATGGAAACATGACTAATTTACAAAATTACCAGGCAAACAAATAAATAAGACAGTACTAAAACATGAATAACAACAGCGTAAGCAAGAGAAGCACTGATTAAAAAAAAAAACAGAAAAAAGAAAAAAAATCCTTATATTGTTGAAGAAAAGGGTAAAGATACTAACTTTATGCTGAGTATGCATGTTAAGATTTCACAGGTGGTTACTAAAAGTAATAAATATGTGATTCCCAAATTAGAAAGAGAAATAATGGAATAAGAAATGTATTTGTTCGATTCAAAAAGAGGCAAAAGAGGAGCAAAAAGGGAAATAATAAGAGAAAGCATAAAATAAGAAGGAACAAATTTATCAGTAACCATAATATAAATGCATTAAATTCTTCAGTTAAGATGTTTAAAAAATCAGACTGTCAGGCTGGATTAAATGCTCTTTTTACAAGAGATCTAATTCACAGAGTAGAGAAAAGAGAAAGTTAAAGGATGAAAAAAGATAATCAGGCAAACCTATCCAAAATAAAGTTATGTAGCTATTTTAGTATGAGAGAGAATACATTTTGGGGTAAAAAAAAAATTACTAGGGAAAGAGATAAAATGATTATAGTGAGTCAATTCATTACGTAACACCAATTCAAAATTTATACGCTCTACCTATTATAAGATATGCTATATCTATACATAGCTTCTGAACAGATACAGCAATAAAACTGCAAGGAGAAAGGGACATATTCACCACCAAAGTGCAGTATTTTAATACTTCTCTGTAAATGATTTATAAAAGCAGACCAAAAAACAAAATACAACACCAGTAAAACCTGAGCTCCATAAGAAGCAAGCTTGATCTAAACATATCAATGAACCCTATACCTAAAAACTGGAGAATATTCATTCTTTTTAAGTACCATGGAACACTTATATGGTTTACATAATACTAAATTTTTTTAAACTTTTTTGAGATTTGCCTTATAGCTAGTACATGATCAGTTTTCCTATTTTTGTACTGACTCAAAATTAACCTTAAAAATCTCATATATTTGGACATTTAAAAACACTTCTAAATAACTCACTGTTCAAAGAAAACAAAGTGGAAATAAAGTATTTGAACTGATTTTTACCATGAAACACAGTAAAAGCTGTAGGATGCAACTACAGAGGCACTTGGAGAAAAATACTTAATTCCAAATATTTAGGTGAGAAAAAATTAGAAGCAGTGACAATTTACAAACTAGGGATTTAACTTACAAAATTAGAAAAAGAACAAAGTCATCAGCTTCCCCTCAAAAATAACAAAATAAGAATGCGAGAATACTATAATTTGGTGGTTAGTAAATTAAAAATAAAACAAAAAGTTCATAAAGCAACAAGGACAAATTCCAAAAAATACATAAATCACGAAAGTTTCTATACATTATAGAAAATATCAAGGCCAGAGGATTTCACAGTTGAGCTCTTATCACTTTCCATCTTAAAGAAATTATTCTAGAAAAAAGAAACACTTCCTGACTCATTCTGTAAAGGCAGTAAACCTGATTAAGAAACAAGGACAGAATAAGAAAAACTGCTAGCCAACTTCACTGATGAAAATAGGTGCCAGAGTCAAAGTTCTAAAAATTATATTAGCAAATGGAATTTGGCAGTGTAAAAACAATAAAAATGACGTGAAAAGTTGAGGTTATCCTACAAATGTAAAGGTCACTTGATGCTAGGAATTCTATTAATCCAATTCATCATATTAACAGATTAAAGGAGAGAAATCTCAATAGATGCATAAAAAAGCATTTGACAAAATTTAACAGCCATTTATGAAACTACATTTAACAAACCTGAATTCCATTTAAGAGAAGATAGTTTCTTAACCAGAGAAACAGTATTTATAAAAAGTCGAGAAATGTGGTAACACAGAAAATGGCATTGTAGGCTGGTGGATGACAGGTCACAGGCAAGGAGCACACAGGGAGACTCAGGGGAACTGATCATGTTCCATTTCTTAAGCTGGGTGACAGATTCATGAGTGTTCATTTTATTATCAGGCTTCACAACTTACATATACTCTTATCTATGTACTAGTATTTCATATATTAAAAACTCTCAAAGGACATATGAGTTAAAATGGATTTTATAGGACTCTTTTCTAAAAAAGCACCTTTTTTTCTCTAAGTGTTACTGAATACTCTGCAGGATACTCAAAAAAGAATATGGAGTTATACAAAATAAAACATAAAAAGTACATAAATTCAAAAAAATCTTCAACAGAAACACTCGAAGACTACATCAAGTAAAATGAGGGGGATACAGTCATAGTGGAAAGTCCCCTTGAGTAGAAATTAGCAGATGTGAGTTCTAATTTATGTGTAATGTCTGATTTAGTTTACTTTAAGAAGTCTTGCTTTCTTTATCTAGAGGGGGGAGGGGCTGGGTTAAAGATGTGATAACTTTTAATATTTCATCTGCTGCTAAAGTTCTATTATTTTAAGCCTTGAAAACTCACAATGGGTTGAGGATACAAAAAAGTAAAAGGCACTTGTATAACAATTTTGGAAATGAATCATGAAATAATTTTGAAGGAAATACTGACGGAATACTACTTTCATCTTGGGTACCTACTGAAATTGCTTCAGAAATTCCAAAAAGCTTTCCTACACCATAAACAATTTTTCAACTCCATTATCAGACTGGTCTTTCCAAAACCTTGGTTTACTCATGACACACTTAGAAAGGTGCCCTGTGTATAACAATGTTCATTCTGTTTCTCTCTCCTCCTTGCTAATTCTTCTTCATCCTTTAGAGCCCTGCTGAGATTCCCTTCAACATTGTAGTGGTTCATTCTTTTTTTTTTTTTTTTAAAGATTTTATTTATTTGACAGAGATAGAGACAGCCAGCGAGAGAGGGAACACAAGCAGGGGGAGTGGGAGAGGAAGAAGCAGGCTCACAGCAGAAGAGCCTGATGTGGGGCTCGATTCCATAACGCCAGGATCACGCCCTGAGCCGAAGGCAGACGCTTAACCACTGTGCCACCCAGGCGCCCCTGTAGGTTCATTCTTGCTACATCCTTGGTTCTTTGAGCACAAAGCCAGACGCTATGTTTGAAGACTGCTTTATTCTAGCAGTGTGTAGAATACAAATGTTCATTTACTGATTGTTAGTGGATCAATTCTGAAATGCCCACACTAGCATTCCTGACCCCTCCACTGGCCAGTTTTACCTTACCATCTGGATTATCTCTCCTCTGACAATTTGTTATGCCCCTCTTTCTCCTCCTGCTTTTAATCTTGACCCCATATTCAAGGATTATATGGTCTAGTGCAAAGAGCAAATATGACAACTGAACTGTGTGAAACTGACATTTTTATATATCAAAACAGTTGAATATCAGCAAATTCACATGATTTAGTGTAATACTTTGTGAAGATGTGGGTTTAAATCTCAGTTCTGCCATTTTTGGCTGTGTGAACTTATATAAGTTATCTTTTGGAGCCTTAAGTTCCTCATTTATCAAGCGTGGTTGAGTAGTAGTAACAGTTAAGAAGTCAGGCACTGGAAACAATACAACCCAGAATTTGAATCTCTGGTCTGCTATTTATTAGCAGTGTGGCTTTAGGTAAGTTATTTAACCTCTAAGACTCAATAAGTAAAATGAGGACAGTATTACCCGCCTCATCAGTTTGTAAAAAAAAACAAATGAAATAAAGTACCCGAAGTGTTTTTTTGACACAATAAAAATGTTCACCAAATGGCTGATTATTAGGTTGTAGATCTAAGATGGGAGTACACAAATGAACCTGCAGCACCTAACAATTCCCTCTCGAGATCGAAATCACAGTTCTTTTTATAAAACATAGTGACGAGACTCTATCACAAAGACATTTCTCTCCTTTGAATTTTGGCTGTATTTGTAGTCTGCTACTACATAAACCTCAACTTGAGACTGAAATAGTTTATATTACTTTCAATGTTTGTTATTCCTCAAAAATATTATAATATACTAAGGGCAGAGATCATGTGTACTTTTATATTGTACTCCCCAGGACTTAGCACATTACTGAATATATAATAACTACAAAATAAATACTCATTGAATAAAATGACAACATAAGCTGTTAGCACTCAGATATAAGACTGGTGCTTAGGCTTATTTACCTTTTGTATACAAGAAAGAATATATACTAGAAAGAACCAGTGATGAAATTTGTAACTCTTAACTTTCGGACACTACTACCCTTGGTTAAAAAAGTAGAGATACTATGACATTATTCCCAAGTCCTTTAAACCTTCTTCTTTTTTTTAGAGATGGAGGGGGGAAGGGAGAGAGGGAGTGGGAGAGAGAGAATCTTAAGCAGGCTCTATGCCTAACCTGGAGCCTGAGTTTGTGGGGAGGGAAGGCTTGATCTCACAACCCTGAGATCATGACCTGAGCTGAAATCAGGAGTCAGATGTTTAACAGACTGAGCCACCTACCGCCCCAAGGCTAGTATTTTTAAGTCAAGTTTCAAAACTAGGTTTTCCTTAAAACTACAAGAAAAGCCACCATGACCTAAATTTACATCCATAAATTAACTAAGTCTTCGTATTTCAAGAAATTGGTTTTTCGATGAGTAACAGTATGCTAAAACATTTGTATAAAAAAAAACTGAAGAACATTTAAAAACAAGCCATAACTATATTTCTTGAACACCTGAAAAATACAAGGTATAAATAAAGAGAATCAGGTAACATTTGACAATTAAAAAAAAATCAAATTAGTTTATGGGTTAAATTTATGTTACTGCTTGCAAACGACTAAGGAAGTAGTTTATTTTATTTTTTCTTTCTTTTTTTTTTTTTTTTAAAGATTTTATTTATTCAACAGAGATAGAGACAGCCAGCTAGAGAGGGAACACAAGCAGGGGGAGTGGGAAGGAAGAAGCAGGCTCATAGCGGAGGAGCCTGATGTGGGGCTCAATCCCATAACGCCGGGATCACGCCCTGAGCTGAAGGCTGACGCTTAACTGCTGTGCCACCCAGGCGCCCCTATTTTTTCTTTTTTATAATAATTTTTTTTATTATGTTAGTCACCGTACAGTACATCCCCGGTTTTTCGATGTAAAGTTCGATGATTCATCAGTTGCGTATAACACCCAGTGCACCATGCAATACTTGCCCTCCTTACTACCCATCACCAGCCTATCCCATTCCCTCACGCCCCTCCCCTCCGAAGCCCTCAGTTTGTTTCTCAGAGTCCATAGTCTCTCATGCTTCATTCCCCCTTCTGATTAACCCCCCTTCTTTATCCCTTTCTTCCCCTACCGATCTTCCTAGTTCTTATGTTCCACAGATGAGAGAAACCATATAACTGTCTTTCTCTGCTTGACTTATTTCACTTCGCATTATCTCCTCCAGTGCCGTCCATGATGCAGCAAATGTTGAGAAATCATTCTTTTTGATAGCTGAGTAATATTCCACTGTATATATGGACCACATCTTCTTAATCCAGTCATCTGTTGAAGGGCATCTCAGCTCTTTCCACAATTTAGCTATTGGGGTGAACATTGGGGTGCATATGGCTCTTCTCTTCACTACGTCTGTATCTTTGGGGTAAATACCCAGTAGTGCAATGGCTGGATCATAGGGTAGCTCAATTTTTAATTTTTTAAGTTTTATTTTACAGTAGCTATTTTTTTTAAAAAAACATTGGTCAAATTCTTATGGTCATGTATGCTCTCAAACTATTAAAACTCATTTGGATTGCTCCTTTCTTCAAGACATTTACAATTACTTTATTCTATTCTTATACAAATTGTAAAGTTTGAGACAGAGAAACTTGACTTACCACAAGGTTGGATATGAAAGTAGTTACGAGAGTACAGAAATGCCACACTGCAATTTAAGGCAGCAGCAGAATACTAAGCCAAATTTAAACCAGAGGGCAAATTACCATTGGTAGACATGAAACAGAATTGGACTTTGCCCAGAACTTTATCTCTATATTTATAAAAAGGAATTGGGAGTTATTTTATGGACAAAAATAAAGCTTTGCTTTATTTGTCTCACCTGAATGACTGAAAATATTTTCGTAAGTCAAAAATTTATGGCCAGTGCTACCATTTAGACTGACATTTAAAAGCTATTTAAAACCCTCAGTTGCTAAAATTATACAAGCACAAAACACAGAGATTAAATGTTGATTTATATGATAATTTTGCTGAAGTAACATCTGAATAATATGAACAATAAAAAGAAATGGGTATCAAGTTAGTGATGTGGATTTACAAGGGTACTTCCTCCATTACGACAGCACACATAATTCAATTAAATCTATACATGACAGGTAATAGTGAAAACATTCTTTCTAATCTGAAGGTATAGAATCAATCTAATTCCAGCTTCACTATAGTTCATTATAAGGAAATTTTAGAATTTTAATATTCTTTTATGGTTTATAAATTCTCTAAGGTATACTATGAACAAGGAATTATTTAAAACTATTATGAAAGCCTCTGATTTAGAGCTTTAACAGAATATTATTTATACTGAAGGAAGTGTGGACTGAGGACAGACAAAAGAAGTGGTATAATAAATTATATCCCTTAAATAAATAACAACTGATATACGATAAAAGGCCTTTAAGGCCAATACTTTCTACGATCCCTTATTAATACAAACTTCTCTTATAATACAGAAAGAACCAAATGTCAATGGGATTTTACTTCTTTCCCAGTGCAATTTTTCTGAATAGTAATATACTATGATGAGAGCAAGGAAGTAATAAGAACCTTGGCAGGTACACTGTGGGGAGGCAGGTATACATTATTAAGCATCTACAGTGTGTCTGGTATTTTACATGTTATAAGAATCCCAAAGAGTGGGTGTTACGGTCTCCACTGGTACATAAGATCGCTGAAGCTCAGGGAAATTAAAGAACTTGCCTAGAGTCACTTATCTAATAAAAGTAGATTCTAAAGTCCATTTAAAAATATAGTATGTCTAGTTCTCTAAACAATCATAATCGCATCATCTATCTTCCAGTTGTGATTTTCACTGACTGCTGTCCCCCCCGCAAGAGACACCCTGAAAATAGATCTATATTGGATACAACTCTAGAAGGGGCTTGCAGATATCATGAAAATGTGTAATTTTAGTGAAACATAGAAAGGCTCACCCAGATGTATACAAAATAAATCTGTGCATCCATCTGTGGAAATTTATTATCAAGGTGAATTAGCCTTGCTCAATAATGATACAGCTAAAACTCATTGTCACTGACAACCACTTATATAATTAATGATGATGCAGACTGTCAGAAGTCAAAACACTTAAAATTGAAGAGATCTAGGACTACTTTAGCATGGAATACATTCAGTTTTACATGCAACACAGAATGACAGAATGTTGTTCGTGTGCTTTGGAATCAGATCTGGATTTATAACTTGGTTATAGCAATTACTGGCAGTACAAGGGAAGAGACTTTGGAAAGTTTCTCTAATCCTCGGTTTATTCATCTGCCAAATGAGGAAAATAAAAGTACCAAATTTACAGGGTTATGATTTAAGTAACATACATTAAAGACCTGAATGGCAGGGCGCCTGGGTGGCTCAGTCAGTTAAACGTCTGCCTTCGCCTCAGGTCCTGATCCCAGGGCCCTGGGATTGAGCCCCGCACTGGCTCCCTGCTCAGTGGGGAGTCTGCTTCTCGTCTTCCTCTGCCCCTCCCCCCTGCTCGTGTTCTCACAGGCTCTCTCAAATGAATGAATAAAAATCTTAAAAAAAATTAAAAAACAAAGGCCTGACTGGCACAAAGTTGGTGCACAACAGATATTACTGCAGTTCTCTAATTGATCTGGGCAAAGTCTGATGTGCCCAAATACACTAAGGGGCTGGGCCTTCTTGGCACTGTCAGTGCTCCCTAGCCAAAGACCACCAGGAACATACCCATAGTGGGATGAGATGAGTTTAACACTCATTGCAGTGAAGCACAGTGCTCACTATGGGATAAAAAGGGGTGTCTCTGAAAGGATTTTAGAGCTTATTGTAGATTTGGGGCTTTTGTTGAATGATTCTGGGGAGGTTCCAAGGAAGGAGGGTTCACTCTAGATTGGCTACTGCCAGAAAGCAGAGGCAATTCTAATTCTCCAGGGAAGGCAGACTAGAATGAGGCTACAGCTGCAGCTGGTAAAGAAGCAGTCACTCGCATTAGCTGGGAGGAGGCAATGTCTGGTATTTTGCATGTGGCACAGTGACCTTGTTTTTGTCTGTGCTGAGACATCATAAAATGTTCTTGTTTTGTCTCATCTTATCATGGTCTCAGTATAATCTTGTCTATTGATGTTCTGAGAAATTGTTTCTGCCCAGCTTCTAACAGTACTTGAGGTCTCAGTGTCAGATCAGTTCCTGGACATCCTGGGCTATCTTTCTTTTTCTCAGTATGTTTTCAAACTATCTAAGAGGCCAGATCCACTACACGTGTTTAATAAGCTTCCTGGCTTAATAAAAACCTGAATTAATTTAAAAGTGAGTTGTATGTTGTAAGGATGTAATATTTTAAACAAATCACAACTACTGTTAATTCAGATGTTTGCTTCACTCATTGTTCTGCTCAACAGCGATGGCCGTATAAAAACAACCTAATTTTAATTTTACAGATATAAAGTCCAAGTGATTTTAAGGTCAGTCTTGAATCAAGAGCCAAAGCATAAACTCCAATCAGTTCACTTTTCTCTATGAGATGTAAATTAAACTTTATTAAATAAGTTTTCTCTCTTCCTCTGATGACTATACTGGGTGGGCAAATTCTTTTCTTCATGTTCTTTATCAATTTCCATGGCTAAAACCAACCAACCAAAAACCCCCATGCACCTGTTTTATCACTGCTTAGCCAGACTTTAAAAAGAACTATACCTTCAGTTTTGAAAATCCATATTGTGCATAATTTTCTTTTTCAAATAATGAATGTTATTTTCACGAGTAATTAAAAAGATTTAATGGTTGTTTATAATAACACTTTAAGAGGAAAATATTTTCACAGTGTATTAGAATTACTATTTGCCATACTCATCCCAAACTGGCATTTTACGTTTATAATACTTAAGTAATTTTGAAAGAGTGGATCAGTGTTAAAAATTGGCTACACAATGGCTATCTATCACCTGT
Source organism: Ursus arctos (assembly GCF_023065955.2). Classification (NCBI taxonomy): domain Eukaryota; kingdom Metazoa; phylum Chordata; class Mammalia; order Carnivora; family Ursidae; genus Ursus; species Ursus arctos. The sequence continues at coordinate 66,254,873 of NW_026622797.1, read as the reverse complement.
TTTAGAACAGGTTGTACTGCCATACCAAATGCCCCCTCACTCTGAATTTTTTGTAGTAGTCCATGATAATTCATGCAAATGACTGTCACACAACCACAGTCTGCCTCAGTTCCAGTGTTTTCCTGCGGAAAGTATTATAAATGAAAGGGGTAATAATCATAATCTCAAGTAATAGAGAACCTGTGATGAAATAAGGAAGGCTGGTATGGTAAGGTCAGTCCTGAATGACGGCAATGCCTTTACTACAGAGAAAAGCACTTGCACGAGCAGATGCTCCCTGAACTGCCTTAGAGCAGGCTTCGCATTCCCAGTAAAAGGGAGAACACTTGGCTAGAGTTTCTCATAACTGGAATATCAATGGCAATAGTAAACAGAGTTAAAAAGGCTGAGCTCGGAATCAAAGCAAATACCAGATGCCAAACTATCTGTTACTAAATGCCCTCATTGACACTTGAAGTATTTGAGGGGGAGAAAGTGGGAAATTTCATTCAAAAGTTTTGGGGTTTCACAAAAGCAGATATACTGAAAAAGCCATTAAATAAATGAAAAAAAAAAGACTATTTATAATACCTTCAGATTTAGGGTTACTTAATATCATATATAATAAATATATATGTATAATGTATGTATGTGTATGTATATGTGTGTTTGAGTGTGTGTATAGGCACCGTGAGAAATAAAAATATATCCAGATATAAATGAAGATCAAGGATATTTATCATAAATATTTCAAGTGCTTTTTGTTAGTTAAGTTGATAGCTATAGAGGGCTTTCAAATTTTTATTAAGGACTACAAAGATTCTCTAAAATTTAAAATATTATTTAAAAAAAGGAGGGGTGCCGGCGTGGCTCAGGTGGTTAAGTGTCTGCCTTCGGCTCAGGTCATGATCCTGGGGTCCTCGGATGGAGCCCCACGTCACGCTCCCTGCTTCTGCCTCTCCCTCTGCCACTCCTCCTAGCTTGTACTCTCTCTCTCAAATTTAAAAAATAAATTTAAAAATATTTATAAAAATGAAATAAGACACCTTTCTAGTAAAAGTACATTTTATCATAAATCACTTTTTTAATAATATATAATCCTATAATTTTACATGAATATGGACCACAATGTGACATTTTTATTACTTCAGATATATGTTGTACTCGTAACACTTACTGCAACACAAGTGAAAATAAATCAACAAATACCTCACAATTAGTTCTCATTCATTTTAAAAATATCATATGAATTATATATGTCCAGTACATCAATCTGAAATAACAGAGGAAAAAACACTGGCTGAGCTGCTGCTTTTATATACTTGTTGGTTAAAACTCTGTACTAGTCAATAATGGCTTAAATTATAACACTGGGTCATTTATAAAGAAAGTGATAAAGAGATAAGAGGAGTTTAGAAGAACACCCAGAAATATAAGATGAAGAAAACCTTAGCAACTTTGATAGAAGCCTTTCTAGAATTTATCCATCTGCTTAGTAAATACTGTCTCAAGCATATTTCACAAAAATGTAAATCCAGTGGATATGAGAAATTAAAAGATGTTACAGTCATCTAGGTATGTTAGTGCCTTACATGATGCCACAGGAGTGACATTTTCTTGGGAAAATATTTATTAGCAAATATTAGTAATTAGTAAAATAATTAGTAAAAAAATTTTTTTTCTTTACCTCATTAGTAAAAAGGGGGCAGCACTAATGATTCACTTTAGAGGACAAGGATAACAACAAATTGTTAAATTACAAAGTTGATACTGCTTTATTAAATCATATATAAAAACCATGTAATGCACATGGAGCACTACTGAATTAATCAACCTACTATAGTAAAATATCCTTCAAGTTAAACTTATAATGGCATCTATACTTTTTTCCCCAAAGTATTTACAATGAAGTGCCAATGAACTTCTCTACCACAATTTTAGGTCTACTCATGAAACGAATACTGCAGAGTATATATGTTATAGTTAATTCTTGATTTCTGCCCATTATTATTCTTCAAAGACAGAGAATTGAAATGTTAAGTCTTACCTGACCAGGTTCTGTTCCAGTGACAGTCAAGTCTTGGATGGATCTACGTCTTGGTTGTCCGTTGCCTTTTAAAAGATTAAAAAAAAGTAGAATACTGAGATCTATTCAAACAGACAACAAGGTTGTTACTGCTACAGTAGGAAGTTGGAATTTGTTGCTCCTTGGATCTACACAGAATGTTTGTGGGAAAAACAGTTAAGTGAGTTTATTGTTAAAAAAAAAGAGAGAGAGAGAATGTTGTAAGGAAAGGAAGAGAAACAGCTGCAGAGTTTTAACTCAGAAGTTGCTGGCCTACAACAAAGTAGGTCCTAATACAATAACCACTCCTACCCCACATGAATAGCTGCTGAACTCTCTTGCACCATCTTCTGTCATGTATTTAAATAGATGAATGTTTGTGGGCTGGGGCTGATGATGGCATCTATTTCAAGGGCCTTACGTTACAGTTTCTACAGCAAGACAGCTAGCCTGCAGGTAGTATAACATGAATGCCTTTAACCAACAACAGTACCTTGTTTATTCAGAGCCTAAAAGGACGCTTAGGCTTAAATTTATTTTACCGAGTCACACTTACTTAATCCCATTAGTCTTTGTTAGAATCTAGTCATTTATTAGGGTGAACAACTCTTTTAATTTCCTACTGAAGATGAATGACTCTCATTCCATTTTCAAATATACAGCTTGTTGAAATGGGCAATTTGCTAATACTGCTTTAGGAACTTCCATGCTAATAATTTAATTTAAAAACCAGTTTATGAAAAATTCTACAAATATAAGCAAAATAGAATGAACTAAGCAATAGTTTCTCTCAGTACTTTTACTTGGGAATAGAGCTGTTTATACGGTATCTTCTAAGAGAAGAGATCAGCTGTCAAAAGGGAAACACCAAAATATTGTGAGAAACAGCTGATATACTCAAAATTCTTTTGACTCTGAAAGCTGTATTATATAATTTCTCAACTAGTAGGCAGCACTCAGAACATGTACTCTTAACAATTTTGGCCCGATTAGCAGAGAGAATTCATTCTTCACATTTTATATTTCTATAATCCTCAGTATCTTATTTTAAACCAATCAGCAATATAATCTAGCATCTTAATCCACGTGACCCCATTATTATTTTGCATGTAAACTAAAATGACTTTACAACAGAATGTTTAATGCAGTAATATGTGCAGTAAATATAAAAACTCAAGGTTATAGCCACACTCAATTTTGTAAGACATCATCGCTTTTTTCATTTTAAGCTATGTTTTAGCATTCTCTGCATAATTTTAGCTCAGATTTACTTCAAATTTCATTTCATTCCAAGTTCCAACTTTTTTTTTTTTTTAAGATTTTATTTATTTGAGAGAGAGTGAGAGAGAACATAAGCAGGGGGAGTGGCAGAGGCAGAGGGAGAAGCAGGCTCCCTGCTGAGCAGGGAGCCAGATGTGGAGCTCAATCTCTAGACCCTGGGATCATGACCTGAGCCCAAAGGCAGACGCTTAACCAACTGAGCCACCCAGGTGCGCCGCAAGTTCCAACTTTTGGATACAAATTAAAACAACACAAATAATAGCACATTTGTTGAATCAGGCATACTAAGATACTTTTGTGAAAGTTTTTAACTATCCCTGTTTCCTGAGGACAAAAAGATCCCTACCACCATGACTAATAAGCAATTTTAGGCACATTTCATTCAACACAATCACTCTAAAATTAGCTTAGATGAGACAGGCTTATAAAAGTGTCTGGAATTCTCTTTTCAGATTAGCAACATTTGTGAATCTGGGGAACCACCCAGCACATGTGTCTAAAAATCATTACATCACCACTGCAATAACAACAAAAACAAACTCAAATCTAAGTGGGGTAGAAGGGGAATAAAAACTTTTGAGAAAGCAGGGTAAATAAGAGGTGACACAGTTAACAAATGCCATAAAATGAGAAATCTTCAAGATGCAACATGAGTCAAAGCAAGCAATATTAGGCAATGCATTTTAATTAGCATAACCATGGCAGAAAACATCTGGCAAATAGTTTAGACAAAGCAAAAAAGGACTGCAATCAACAAATACTTGTTGCTCCAATATTACGTTTTAAGTCATAATTTAGAAATGTGAATGTAAAAAAAATGAAACTCCCATTATTGCAAATGAAAATTACTGGGTGTGTTCTCAGTAAATTTAGCTTGAGTCTGAACTGTTTTTTGCAACTAAATACTAATTTAGAAACTCACTTATTTTACATTTTTTCATGGTTCTTTGATATGTGCATACCTATATTACACATGGTAGTATAAATGAAAAAAGTAAAAAATCAAGAGCAAATACTATGTCTACAGATGCCTGATCAAGGAAATCTGAAACCTGCTAATGATGTCCTGAGTATTTCCTTTTGTAATAAATTCTGGAACTTTTAGGACTCGCGATAGGGCATAAGTGATATATTTTAGAACAACTTCTCTAAATAAGAGCAATAAAAGGAATATACTATACCCCAAGCCCATCATAACCCCCCCACAAACCCCTTTCCCCCCCCCGAAAACAAAGTGTGCTTGAAATAGCAGCTTATAGGCCAATTCAGTTGTTTTTACAACAATGCCACAAAAACAGAATCCATCTCTTCAAAAAGCTGCTCTTTTAAGTACAATTTGTTTACTGAACTGGTATTTGAACAGAGTACTTCCTAGTCACTCCTGTGGCTTTTCTTACTGGTTTAAGTAAGCTCATGGTTTTCCTTACCCTAATTACTCTTATTTTTCTATTTTCCAAACTTCCCGAAGACTCTTTTCATGTAAAAATCAACACTACATTTTACTGGAGACATCTCTTAACAAATGTTGGCAATTTTGAGATTCATAAGTTTTGAATAATAAAATATTTAATATTAAAAATATTAAAAACTATTAAAAACTATGTTCTCTTCATGTGTAAAATACATAAGATTTAAAAAATTTGTACAGCAGTAATACACTGTAGTATTATAGCACTGCTTCATGGTAAACTATGCAATTTAAAAATATATGTTCTCATTTAGGCTGCCACAAATGTCATATTCCTTAATTTATTTCAACAAATTCTGCCTCATTCCTTAGAAGGCCCTTCAGGGTGGGTTTTTTCCCCTCCTATTGAAGGAAAGTAATTATTATTGATGTTTTGCTTTCTAACAAACTAGCTTTATTAGGTTAGAGTTCAGTTTTTTCTATTACAAAATGTGATCTTGATAGGCTACAATACGTAAAGACTACTAAAATTCTCTTTAATGTTGGTTAGAGGAACTTACCTATTTAATTAGCCACAAATACAGGATTTTATTGAGAGGTGGCTACACACAACAGAAGCAGAAACATTTCAGCATAACTCTCCTTGGGCCTCAGAGTCCCTAATTCGTATGTTTATAGCTGCTAATGACACTATGTGTCCAAGGTAGGAACTTGCCAGATCTAGAAAAGTTTACTTCTTATCTCACTGCCTCTTCACACCAGCACTGCACTATTCAGGGGGAAAAACTGCACCAATAATTTATGTACTTACAGTTAAAGTAATGTTTATAAACATTAGTATCTACTGGTTCTTGAAGCAAATATAGTATTAAAATGTTATATTCTTATCCTGACGGGAGAAAGCAAAATAGTGCCCAACTGTCTCTGAACAGTATCGAAGCCTCCAGTTGTCCAGCATTCTATAAAGCCCTCACTGCACTGCCCCCACCAGTCCAATCTGTTTGCCAATTACCTAAGATATTTGAAACTTCTAAAGGAGGGAAAGACTTAGGTATAAGAAACTTAACTACCCATTTATTTTTGTTAAATATGCTTGAGCTCTGCCATACTCTACTTACTGTATTTACTCATCACACTCTTGAAAACAACTAATATAGAGCTAAATGTGTCTGACTGAAATTAAAAGTGAATACTCATTACATTTTTCTCAGTTAAGATATCTAAATGCAGCTGAAATCACAAGGACACCTGAAGTGTCTTTCACCTTTAAGAACAGTATTACAAACAAAAAATATCAATTAAATTCAGGCTCTTCAGGGACCTAGGCAAAAACATTTTACATGACTGACTAAAAAACATTTACATATTCAATCTTTATTATATCCTTAAGAACTGTATGTAACACGGAAAATCATCTTTGGTCAAAGCATTCTATGATTCTAAAACGCTATGCGCCATGATTATTTTAGCCTTACAAAAGGTATACTAAAGCACCACTGTTCAAGGCTCTCGAATAGAAGCACATTAAGGCAATTTTTATCTATGGAATCAATGAGAATATTCAAGTGTTTTAAATGAACTCAAGCATTATAATTTAGTCTGAACTAAGAAATTCAGAACTACCGAGTATAACAGCATAAAAACTTTAAACAAATATTCTATAAAACTTTGTAGGTTATTTTTTTTAAGATAGGCTTATGATTATAGTAGTCATACAATATCCGTATTTGGAAAAATTTACTTTTGCAATATTTGGAAATATATATCATTTCAGGACAGTAATCAATCTGGTATAAACTGTGTGTAAGGAATTTCATATTAGAATGTGAGGAACTACAGAAGACTCATGTTTCAATTAAATCTTTTTACAGGTGGTATGTATGTATGTATTTGATAGTACCTTTTCAGTGGATTTCAAAATGCATTTTATTGCAGTTGATTTCCTTAAGTGCTGTAACTATTCACACTAGGACTCCAGAGCAGAACCGCTGATCTTTTTTGATTACTGAAACTAAAGCTATAAACAAAATTTGCATTAACTACTCAGTCTCTTACTCCATGCTTTAAATGGGAAAAGGCCGTTGTTCCTGTTCTGTTAAATTCTTTTTTGACATTTTACCTGTTTACCTTTGACATCTGGATTTTTGAAAGAAATACAAAATTTAGGTATTCTAACACCAGTAAATATTATCAGAATGTGTTCTATAGTTTCAAAATTCATTACCCCTATTTCACTTGAGTATCTGAGATGAAGATGGTGGAAAAAACAGAACCTTGGAAGCCTGGATAGTAACAAAAACGAATGTGGGAAAGTCAAGAAAATCCAAGTAAAAGAACCAAATAAACAAAAATTCATATTTTTATTAAAGTCTTGGAGGAAAAAGATTAGTAAATTTAAAGCAATCTAATAATATGCCACTCATTCACCTTTTCTTCAAATAAAAGTAAAACAAATTAAAATGAACTGGCTAAAAGGGAGAAACGATTATGTTTTTAAAACTTCCAAGTTTTAACGGAAAACATTCAAGAAAGTATTTCTTCTTCTCAAAGTTCGTTTCAACTTATTAATTTAAAATGTTCGATAAACAAATAGATTAGAAAATGGCAGGTCAAACAGTTTAAAACCTGAGCGATAAACTTCTACACTTACATTTATTTTGCTTAGGTAGAACACTGTTCCTTGGCAGGGCCTTCTCCACAAATGAAGAATTAGCAAAACGTCACACTCTACTAGTGGTCTGCTCTTAACTATACGTTGCTTGGTAATAAAAAGCCAGAGTGATCTACAGCCACTCTTTGTGGGCAGTGAAGAGTAGAAAGGAGTCATCCCCAGCAAACTTTGCCAGTACTTCTTCAGAGCCAGGGTCAATGTAGAAGAGGTATAAAAAAGTGTGTAGCTTGACCCACAGGAACTCCTGAGGTATTAAAGGTCTATTTTTGCATGACCCGAGTGACTATTACATTAATGAATGTTATTGTAAGCCATAGATTGCTTACTCTTCCTCATCTGAATGATGGCGGAATATAAAACAGTGCTGAAGAGCAAGCAAAAAACAAGACTTGAATTTGTTCACCTGGAACTAGATTAGGCATTTTAGTCACTATAAAGATGTATTTTTAAAAGAAAATTCTTTAGAGTAACAGTGTGTATTTTACCATTTAAAAAAGTTTGTAAATTTTTAAAAATTCAAGCGAGACATTTTCAAAAAGACGTTATTTGTACACTGCCAATAAGTACACGTAAAAGTTTTTACGATGCTTAAAGTAACACTCTTATTAGAAGAGGCAGTTCACTCCAAGAAGTACACTCGACTCAGTATACTGAACTTGGCCAAAGGACAGATAAGATAAAAAAACATAGGTATGTATTAAAAAAAAATGCTTACAAATGGCATCCAATATTAATGAATACCTGGTTTGGATATATGAAGAGGTTTTGTAATACCACAGAACTTGTGAGAAATGGACTTTGAGGAAAAAAATTGTAGAAATTTTTTTGAAATTTTTTCCAGAAATCTAGGCACTAAGAAATTTTGGGAATTAAGTATCATCTTCCTTTATAACTTAAAACGGCCACATAAGACATCTGAAATAGTCCCAAAGCACAGATTATATTTTTATATTTAATTTAAAAACACAACTTAAGAACACATTAATGTCTGGCTTTTATGTCCAACTTGTTAATTTCAGTGCTTGTATTCTTTTATTAAAGAAAGTGAAACTGATTAGGTTAATGTTTGGATATCTGTGGGGAAAAAGTCACCGAGAATATTTAATAAAATGTGTTATTGAATACCATTTCTATTTGAACAGCATTGTTGCTCTGGCAGTTAAGAGGAGAATTAAGGTTTCCTGACTCCAGTAAGGACCCAGTGTCAAATGAGGGTCTGCTGGCCAAAGAGAGGCAGAATTCTCTATCCTCTCTGACTCAAACAAAAGAGGAGAAAATGGACATGATTTGGAGTCAGATCTAGGTTGGGATCCTGGCTATGTGCCTCTGGGAAAACCACTCAAAGCCTATTAGATCTAAGTTCTTCATTCGTGAAGTGGCTATAATTTTATCTGGTAGCCCACTTACAAGACTGCTGTAGAGGTCAATTAAGATGGTGTACTCTTAACTACTTTACAGGCCACACTAAAGCATCTAAGCAGGGTTTCTCAGCATCGGCACTGTTGACATTTTAGGCTGGATATGTCCTGGCTTTTGGAAGATCGTCTGGTATACTGCTGGATGTTTATCAGCATCCTCCAGCTCCTGCCTACCTGCCACTTGTGACTACCAAACATGTTTCCAGATGTTGCCAAATATCCCTTGCAGGGCAAATTCATCCTGGTTGAGAACCATTAAGACTATTCTTTCTCTTTTCTCTCCCTCATTATTTTGTACAGTACTGGCTACACCGTTCAATACATGTGTGTGTATGTATTAATGCTTATTCTTAATGCTTACTCATAAGACATGGATTAAGATTATACTGCTATTTGCCTAAATTTTCCTGATTCACTCAAACATTTAAAATAATCACAGCTTAACAGTATGCATGTTTAAGTGTTCCCACTTCTTTAGTCAAAATATTACTCCTTTAAACACTGTACCTTTCAGCATGGGGGTAAAATGATCTCAAATACTTTGTTAATTCTGCAAGCAGGCCATGACTCAATAAATGAAATTACTATGTGAGAAATGGGTTAACTCTTTTCTCTGAACAGCAATAGTGATGATGTTATAGAATAAAGCACTTTGAAAGAATAAAAATTAATTACTTTAATATAAAATGGTTTTATCCAAAGTGTCTCCTAATGCATTATCTATGTTTTATGCATCTTTATAATTTATACAGATTTTATATGTATCCTAGTTCATAGCCATGGGAGGTCAATGACAGTTTGTTCATTTAATAGGCACATACTTACTAAATACTTTGTGTGAGGCACTGTGTCAGATAACTGCTGATACCATCAGTAATAAGTAACAAATACATGGTCTCTATTCTGTTTTTATTTTACTAGAGGAGAAAATGACCTCTAGGTATTCAACTACGATACAATACTATGCTAAAAGCACAATTATAGGCAGTGTATAGAGTGCTAAGGAATTTACTCAAATCACATCCACAAATGTGTGTGGGAAAAACTGTGTATTTCTTTTTGGGGAAGAGGTGGAGGAAAACTCAAAGAAGACAGAGAAATAAATGATAATTTTGATGACATATATTAACCGATAATTTATGCCATTTAAGTTTCTGTCAAACATGGTGATTTAGATTGATCTATGAAATTATTACCATTACAAATAAAAGCAATTTACCAATTTAAGACACTGAAGTACCATGTGTGAGTTAGGTATAAAACATGTAATTTGCAAAAAGATTCTCTTGATAACATACAAGAATCAGAATTGACCATGATTCTTTGACAAGATACCATGCAAAACAGAAAATCTCATTTAGTTTTATTTGTTTTTATTTTCTAGGTAAAGGCAAAATGGTATTTAGCAATTCTCTTCTCAACTTCAAATTTCACTTGCTACCAACAGAAAGAGGCTTGTAAAGGAAGCCTACAGGGAACCCCAAAAGTAGAAACTAAGGAAGGAAAGAAGCCAAGGACAACAAATATTTTTAAACAGTTGTTTCCTCTTTCTGCTGGGTGCAAATAAAATCTTGGTTCAGTTCATCTGCTCACTTAAAAGCAGGAGGATGTTGGTAAAATTCTAGGCTAGTATTCTCCCTTCTGGGAAAAGGTTTACTTTGCCTTCTATTCTACCCTCATTTTTGGAGATTTAAGGTATCCTGTCAAGTCTGCTTCAGAATATATAAATGTATAGTTTTCAGTCTGTCTTCCTAATCACTGCATGGAAGGTATCTATTTTTAGGTCTTACACAAATTGGAGCAAGAAGCATTTTACAAGTACCAGGGATCATTATTCCGGTCCCACAGCTATTAGACCAACTCAGGTGGTCTATGATACCTGATATGACGATCTCAGGGACATCCAGAATGTTGCCAAATGAAGCAGTTTTACGGTGGCCCCGTTTAGGCTTGGAATAGGCTGCAAAAACATATATATACAGTATACATGCAAACAACCACAAACAGTAACACAGAAAACGATTAACTACGAAAACAGAATACTTTTCAAATAGTTATGTTAATAATACTTCATGCAGAATAGCATGCAGAACTATCTAACTTTTCATCCATGCTTAGAAAAGGCGTGATTTAGGAGAAAACAAACTATCAATAAAGATGTTTCACATACTGGTTTTAATTAGCAGGAAAAAAAAAATAAAAAGGACAGAAACAAACAAAGCTGCAGGGTAATGAGGAAGCTAAATTTCAAACATGTTCAGAGAAACAATCTACCTAAGTGAAATCACTGATAAGCGATGGAAGGGTAGGATGAAAGTGGGAAGGAAGAGAGGAGTTAAAAAGAAATAAGCTGCCATATTTGTTTTAATCACACAAACACAGGAATATATGTTCGAATTAGATGTTTCTTGAAGTGTGCTATAAAGTAAAATTTGTGATTAAATGGTAATTATTGAATCAAAGTGTGAAATGTATATGCTTTTGTAAATAAAATATTTACACATACTTTTAGTAAACTGAATATTTACTGTAGTTTCCAAAGTTCGAGGTGCATTTCCATTAAATGTGAATATTAAAAGCTGGAGAATACTTTCAAAGTAAGACAATTCACAAAAAAATCTGAACTGTATAAAATTCAGTGATGTTCAGTAACATCTGTCCTACATTGACAGAGGGTGGGATAACTTAAATGTGTGTAGTTGTTTTTAACCTAGTGAAATGTCACTTCTGTAAATAATTATAAATCAGTACCTGACTAGAAAATTGACATTAGTAAAGATATAAAACTGTTATAACGCCACTTCTTATTTTAGAGTAGCAATCATTATTTAGCAGATCTAACTTGAACGATACCCTTGAAGTGAAAAGGTTCCCCAAGTGTGAAGATATGTCACTGTGTGCACTATTCATCTGCCACTACACTGCCCTCATTTGACAGAAAAACACTTGCGACTCAGAGGCCAGGAGGGCTTTTTAGTGGCTGGTGAGCTCCATTCAACTTGATCATTTACAAAGATACATCTGTGTGGCAAAGACTGCTAGTCCCCTGCCAATCTCTATTGTTCCCCTCTTTCTTAGCAACAGAACCCCGACTTTACTCAGGATAGCAATGTTCCTAGATAAAAGATCACAGATCCTTTTTTCCCTTGCAACCACGTGTAGCCATTTGACCATATTACTATGGCCAAAGGCATCTATATGGAAGTTGTTAGGGGGAACTGGTAAAGATCCTTGAAAGAGCTGGGGCATGTACCCTTTGGCCTTCCCATAATTTCTTTTCTTGATGCCTGGACTGTGGATGTGACGACTGCAATTATGATAGCTATTCTGGAGCACAAAGTAACCTTGAGGATGGATGCTGCACAAACAGGACTGTGGCCCAGAGACAGGGGAGCTCAGGTGCTTAATGATCATACAGCCTACCTTCAAATTTCTTTCTGTATGAAAAAGAAAGCTTATGTGTTAAAGACACTGCTATTTTGAATATTCTGTTATAGCTAGCCTATTCTAATGCTGATATAATCAGTGTTCCTTATTGGATGAAGACAAGTACAGTATGATGGTCCTCTGGGAAACTTCCTTCTGAAAAGAGCTCCACAAAAAATGAGAATATTCTATTTAGAAAAAAAACAACAAATGAATGAGAAAAAAGACCTAAAAAAAAAACAAAACCCAAACAAACCTGGTTAGCTAAGTTAAAAAAAATATATAACTAATATACATGAAAATACACATGTACACATATATATGGTTAAAAGACCAGAGGTAAATACACAAAGTTGTTAAGTGTTTATCTCTTAGTGGGACAATTATGGAAAACTGTTTTTTGGTTGTTTGTTTCCATTTCCACATTTTCCACGAAAGAAATGTATTTACTTTTATAATTAGCTCCCCTCTACCCCTGGAAGAACTGGAAAGAAAACAAATTAAACCAGCATTACTAAGCTGAAACTTGGTTAGAAAGAAGGTTACAAATTTACTCAGGTAATAAAAAATATACAACTGACCCTAGAACAACATGGGTTTCAATTACGTGGGTCCAATTACATGTGATTATTAAAAAAATACAGTATGGTATTGTAAAATATATTTCCTTATAATATTCTTTTTTTTTTAAAGATTTTATTTATTTGAGAGAGAGAGAGAGAGAGAACAAGCAGGGGGGACAGCAGAGGGAGAGGGAGAAGCAGGCTCCCTGCTGAGCAGGGAGCCAGATGCTGGGCTCAATCCCAGGATCCGGGGATCATGACCCGAGCCAAAGGCATACGCCCAACCAAATGAGCCACCCAGGTGCCCCTACAATATTCTTAATAACATTTTATTTTCTCTAGCTTACTTTATCATAAGAATACAGTATATAATACATATAATATACAAAACATGTGTTAACTATTTGTTATGGGTAAGGCTTCAGGTCAATGACAGGTTATTAGTAGTTAAGTTCTGGGGGAGTCAAAAATTACATGCGAATTTTCTTTTTTTATTTGAGATAGAGTGAGAGTGAGAGAGCACGAGTGGTGGTTTGGGCGGGGGGTGGCAGAGGGACAGGGAGAAGCAGGCTCTCCACTGAGCAGAGAGGAGGACCCTGAGATCATGACCTGAGCCAAAGGCAGACACTTAACTGAGTCACCCAGGCACCCCTGGATTTTCTTTTTTTCTTTTTTTTTTTTAAAGTTTCTTAGTGTGTATGTATATATGTATGTATTTATATATAGAGAGAGAGCACTAGCTAGGGGAGAGGTGAAGGGAGAGGGAGAGTGAGAATCTCAAGCAGACTCTCTGTCAAGACGCTCAACCAACTGAGCCACTGAGGCAGGCGCCCCTACATGTGGATTTTCAACTGCATGGCAGTTTGATGCCCCGAACCCGGGTGATGTTCAAGGGTCAACTGTAATTGTTTTTGTGCTAACGAGTCCTTCTGTAATTAATCATTTTAAGGCCTGAAAAAAATGGAATTCAAATGCTAGCTTTTTCAAGACTAAATAAAATTACCATGATCTTTTATATAAGAATTAAAAGAATTAGCTACACCCAACTTTGCTATTTTTGCTATTGGAAGGAAGAGGAGCAGACAATAAGGCCAAATCATATCTGGACCTAGAGTACATTTTTCTGCTAATTTCAAAACAAAATATTTGCTATTATTTGAAGTCAGTACAAATTCTACTGGAATCATTAAAAATCTTCTAAAACATTCTGGTTTGGACAAAATTTCAATTTCCCACTTAAATTTTCAGTTCATGTTTGAGATGAAAGAATTACATTTGATAAAAATATATTTTATGATCCAAATAATTTTACAAGTCATACCTGCTTTATTTGGACCTGGAGAAAAACATATAAATTACTGCTAGAAGCTCCTGCTTTAAAAAAATTTATGACACAAAAAGCCAACATTCCCACTACTGAAACAATTAAAACTACTCTCTCCACTCCTCTTCAGATTTTTATTTCCTTTTTACCTGTGGTTGCAGCAATCCTGGCTTCTATTTCAGACATGTCAGCACTCATCCTCTTGCCCTCGGAGGTTGGGGGCAAGCTCTCCACACTGCTCCCACGGGAAGCTCCCAAGCTTAAACGTCCTGATTCACTCTGTTAAAATTACAGGTCAATTTGAATTACTGAAACTCTTTAAACTGAAAAATCCTGGGTAGCCTAAGATGAGGAAGATATCACCTGAGATTCTTAATGGATTCTGTTCTGTTCTGAGAGAAAAGGGAAGTTTTAAGGAGAGGGAGCTGCAGGTGTAAGGGAGGGCAAACTACAGACACTGCCTTTCGGAAAAGGCACTCACTGGAGTTAGGAGTTAAAGGCTACAATTATTAGTTAACCTAAATGCCTCAGGTAAGATGAATAAAATCACTTAAAATACTTTTAAATCAACAGTAGTAAAAATATAATCAATCTGAACAACCTGAAATGACAGACGGGACAAACTCCTTTAACTGGGTAGTAGAACCAAGAAATAAGCATTTTATTTATTTTTTTTGGCATTTTACATTTTTAATCATCAACCATTAAAGTTAGGGAACATCATAGGGAAGGAGCTGCACTGCTGGCAAAGGCTGCAATCATCAGAAGGGAAACAATTTGGTGTTAAACGGTAGGAGAATCTCATTTTATGTCTCTATTCTTATCCGTCTGCTTCAGGAACCATTTGTATAATGGAAAACAACAATTAATTTCAGTTAGTATAAAATCATAACTACTAGCAAGGTCATCATATGATTTTACTTTTAGGAACAAAACAAACCTGTTGCTTTGCCTGATTTTTCAACAGTTTTGATTCTAAGCGTTTAATAGTATCATTTGTGGCAGGAACTTGCTCCATATTAGTGTCACTTTTATTACTGGTATTTGTAGAAGCAATGTCCATGAATGAGCCTAGGAAAGCAGAAATATTTATGATTATACGTTGGGAATAATACAGATGCTTCATTCAATAATATGTAACTTAAATTCTTTTCTAAACTAATAAGACATAAATAGGACTTTTCAAGCCAATTAAGATATCCAAACCCATTTTAAATGAAACTTACGGACAGCACAAAAAGGGAACCAAAATGCTTAGTCTTCTAACAGTCAAGGATGACTGTAACATTCTTAGCCTGAGCTAGTAAATCAGACTGGCCATTAATCAAGATGGGGAAGACCATGGGAGAAGTAAGTTTGAGGGGAATGTCAGGAGCTTAGTTTTTGGAAAATGGTAAGCTTGCGTTCCTATTAGATATCAAGTAAGTAGTTGGATATATGAGTATGAAGTTCAGGTCAGAGATGGAGCAAAACATCAGCAAACAGATGGTATATAAAGCTATGATACTGGATGAGATTACTGAGGAAATGAGTGTAGAGAGATAAGCAAAAGAGCCTTAATGACTGAGTCCTAGGCAGGCTGACATGTATAGGTTGGGAAGATAAAAAAATTACCAGCAGAGGAAACCATCAGAGAAAGTGGCCAGAGTTGGAAGATGGAAACCCAGGCTAGTATGGTATCCTAGAGACCAACTAAAGAAAGTCCTACATATAAGGAGAACGTAATGAACTATGTTAAATATTACGGAAAGCCAAAAAAGATGAGAACTGGGGGTGCTTGGGTGGCACAGCTGGTTAAGCATCTGACTCTTGGTTGGCTCAGGTCACGATCTCAGGGTCATGAGATCGAGCCCCAAGTTGGGCTCTGCACTCAGCAGGGAATCTGCTTAAGATTCTCTCTCTGCCTACCTCTGCCCCTTCCCCCTGCCTGTGCATGCTCTCATATAAATAAATCTTAAAAATAAAAGATGAGAACTGAAAATCATTTCAATTTAGTCATGTGGAGACAACTGGTGACCTTGACAAGAGCAATTCTGGAGTAGTGGGACAATAAAAGCCTGAATGGACTGGGCACTAGAGAGAATGAGGAAGAGAGAGGCTAAGAGGATGCAAATACAGACTATATTTGCCCTGGGAATGATTCCAGTAGAAAGGGTGATGATGCAAAAGACTGAGGGAAGAACTGCTGGGAAGAGCAGATGGGACAGAGTGCACAAGTAGACAAGCTTGTCTCTGGTGAGAATCATGGAGAGCTCAGCCACAGTAACAGAAAAGAATGTAGAGCAGATGGGCACAGATACAGGTAGGTGGGCAGATGTAGTGGGGGAGCTTCTGGAAGCTATCTTCTGATTGCTCCAATTTTCAAAGAAATAGGCAAATAGGATCAGCTGAAAGTGAGAAGTGAAGAGGAGATATTTGAAGTTGGAGGAGAGAGACTAAAGTATAACATTAAGTCATCTAGGCGAGAGGAGATAGACTAAATTAGTAAAACTATCCTGTATCACTAAATCACTAAGGCATTTGAAGACAGTAAACATGTGTTCTCTCCAGTCACATTCAGCTGCACTGGTACGGGCAACGGCAAGCCAAGTGTCAGATTTAACCATTTGTGGTTTAGCCAAACAAGCCTAAGACAAGAAATTATAATAACTATCTGGTTTAAGTGAAGGGAGGATGAAAGGAAGGATCTAAGGGAACTGTGGCTCAGTGAAAAGACGGAAGGATCAAAGGCCTGAAGGTCACAGTCCTTAAATAGGGAGAGAGTTTGGAGGTGGTGGTAGAAACAAATAATTGGAATTTTAGAGAAGTTCACTTTAGAATTCAGAGCAACTTAAAGATTTTCGGTAAAAACAGAATTTGGGGTGGGACGCCTGGGTAGCTCAGTTGGTTAAGTGTCTGCCTTCGGCTCAGGTCATGATCCCAGGGTCCTGGGATCAAGTCCCACATTGGGCTCTCTGCTCAGCGGGGAGCCTGCTTCTCCCTCTGCTTGTGCACTCTCTCTCTCTCTCTATCCCCCTGACAAATAAACAAAATCTTAAAAAAAAAAAAAAAAAGAATTTGGGAATAACTATTAAACCAGCTTAAAATAAATGTAATTATTTTTGAGGTGGGGGAAACAGATCAGCAAAAATACTCGTCAGTAAAAATAAAATTTTAAGTACAGGATAAATATATGTGTACATATACACATGTACATTTTAGTTGTAATTAAATAATGAATGCTTAAAATGTCATATATTTTGAAAAGCACAATTTTTCTAAGTTGAGACTTACTTTTACTGTCTTTTTTGATGATCACAAACTATAGATCCCACCATTACTTTGTATTTAGAAAACTAAGGAACTTTGAACTAAAAATAAAGAATTCTTAAGTAAGAGTTTCTACAGACTCTTCTACAAAGACCAAAAAGTAAAGCATTCACGATGAAGAAATATGTTGTTTTTTACATTTACAATGATTTCTAATATTATTTGATCTACCCATATCTGTGCAAAAACGATTTTATTTTTCAAATAAAGAATGACATCCCCAGCAATACAAGATCCCATCTTTTTTTATTTAACTGTACAAGAATTCTAAGACTTGGAAGCAGATCTTTAGTAACTCTTTAAACTGGGTACCTTCATGAAGAATGATGTACCTGGAAACCCAAATTGTAGTCAATCATATGAAATGAAGAAATTAAAATGCAAATGGAGACATCATTCATTGCCTCTTGATTATAATTTCATGGGAACAGAGACATATAAAAATTAGGTTATTACTCTTCCAATCTATCCACTTACCTGTACTGGTGGCAGAGTTGCTCTGTCCTTCATCTGAATACTGACAAGGATACTGTAATGGCTCATCTGCTCCTGGAAAGTACTATATATGAAAAAGTAAATCACAGTTTAAAATTTCTTTAATATAAGATAAATCCTGTAAGAATTAATGTGAAGAATACACATTAACTATTACCTTGTCCTGGGATGTGAAAGTAGCAGAGACAGTACTTTATTTTCCCAAGCATATAGTGAATTTATAGATGTCTAAACTCAGTATATGCCTTAAGTTTTTGATTTTACAAAGATGATGATAATGTGCTACTCTCTTAAATTTCAACTGTGATCAATGCTGTGTATGTACTTAAGTAGCTATTTTACACAGAACCCAGATAGTCCTCAAGCAAACCGCTACATTTTTCCAAAGGAATATATCAAATATAATAGTATCATTCCTTGTAATTATGTAGAATGTATTTATGTTTTCAGAGCACTAATACAAACTTCCAAATTGTTGAAATTATTGTCAGTTTGACAACTGAGCCTAGTATGCCATAGAACAATTGTTAGAACTAATATTTTGAATATCAAAGATAGATTATGGCTGTTCCTCTATAAAACGGAGATACAATATTGGGAATTTTTGCTGGATAAAAATTAAAATTTAGGGGAAAAAAGAAAGGTTTTCTTTTCAAATCAGACAAAGCACATATAAGTACAGTCACAATTTGAACAATTTATATATCCCAATGTTTTAAGGTATCTCACTATGGAGACCAAGTTGTTTTCTTATGAGCACATCTTCAGGGCCTAGGATTCTATATATAGCTGGTATTCACATATGATGGTAGGTTTTAATCAGTTTAGTTCAAGCTTAGTTTGCCTAAATTATTTTCAATAGAATAAACAAATCTTTGGCCATTTAGGAAGTCTATATTTAAGGAGATTGAAGGGTTCATCTACTGAGCAAAATTGTTCTACTGTTCTAAATTCAGGCATTTTTAAAGTCAAAGTACCACTCAGTAGATTTTGTTAATGTATCAAAAACTAGAGGCCTAAAATATTCAAATAATTCTAAAAGTGTTTGTTTATAGACTAAGAAATTTTGATAATCATTTGAAAGGGTTCTTTTAAAAAAATTAAAAAAAAATTCTATCTATAAATCCTAGAAGTTTAACTTTTTTAATGGTGAAGGAAAAGCTAAAAATATGCAATGAAACACCAGAAGGTAAAAATCATTAAATAAATGTGTCTGGGAATACAACCATACTACTGCCCTGAATAAATGACCGCATGATGAAGATCTGTACTCAAGAAAATTTAAAATTTAGTTTGGCAAGTTTTAGAGTCAGAAAATACCTAAGTCCTGTATAAAGACATCTAATTTAGCTTGCACTGCATTATAGATGAGGCAACAGGCCCCAAAACAAACACACTTGTCCACTAAGTTAAGCAGGAGGAAAAAGCAAGTTCAGAAACCTACTCTAGCTATCTTTCCATTATAAAGACTAGACTTTTTTTTTCCCCAAAATAACATTTCCTCCTCTGATAATATGAGTAATAAATGCCCATTCTAACTTGGACAATACAGAAAAGTATAAAGCAGGAAACAGCAATAATGTCTTTTCATTTTAAAGCCCCATTCGAACTCAGTATACACCAAATTCCCCTAAATCCAAAGACCCTCAAAAGAAGGATTATACCCGCATCAAGTGAGTCATTATTTTCACAATTTCCTCCATTGAAGGGCGCTGAGAAGGATCTTTAGACCAACAACGAGTCATCAGGCTCTCAATGGGCTTAGGTAAATTTTTGATCAGTGGTGGTCGAGTACCTATAATTAAAAATTAGAGGGGGGGGAAAGAATGTATTTACCCAAAGAATGGTGTAAGCTTTTTATATGTATTTCCAATACAGTATTTATTTTATAGATCTTGTAATTTAAGATTTATTTTGGAATAATAAAAGTACTTTTTTTGTCTATTAGGTTAACATATTTTCATAAAGGGGAGGGTACACCTTTTGCAAGTTAAATTAAAATTTTTAATATGCATTATAGTAAGAGTATGACTGAGAAATAATATCTCATTTGTTCTAACATTGTTCTTTTAACAACTAATAATGGCTTAGTGGGCTTTATTAAGAAAAATAAAATGGTGGTTTGAGGTAATCTTACTTGAACTAAATTCTCAGATTCACTGTAAAAATTTCAGATGTGTCTGAAAAATCACCTTCCATATCGGAAAAGTCATCCACTATAGTATTATACTTACTGACCTCTAAATGACTCTCTTGTCAGTGGCAGACCTCGTTGGCTGCTGTGAATCCATCATTTCACCAACTGAAAACTGTCAACTTTTGTGTAATTACCAAGACTAATATTATAGTGAGGTCCCTAAAGAAAGCCTCAAATATAATGAAATCTTCATAATTTTACCAACTAATAAGTTAGCTGTTTTATTCTGTACTTCGACAGTCAATTATTTACTGACAATTGATAGAAAACCAAAACGCACTGTCTTAGTCAATGCTCTAGCATTCTCTACAATGACATTAAAGGTAGTAAAATGAAAGGCAGTACAGGAAACAAAAAAACCCACTTAGATTACCCAGATGATGGTACTGTTTGACAAGTCTATGAATGACCTAGTTAGGCAGGTATTTGTATGATCTTTGTAACAGTGTATTAAAATGTCAATAAAATGTCTTAATCAGAATAACCAATTGATAGAAATTAAATAAGAGTGATATAAAAATTAGGAAGGTTAAGCAATTTCCCTCCATGAAGAGTGTATTTTCCCAAATCAAACGTGAATTAACTTGATTAATGAAGAACATGTATTCTATCATCCTGAGTGGTTAGAAACATCACAACTACATGTCTAAAAGGAGCAGGAGGGATAAAGGACACTGAGTTCATAAGTCAATATAACTTAAAAATATGGACACTGGGAGTCAGAAAGATCTGGATGGGAATCCCAGCAATACCACTCACTAATCTGATGACCTTGGGCAACTTTCTTTCCTTCTCTAATTCTTGGTTTCTATAAAACTGTAAAATTGTTGAATGAAGCAGTAATAGTACTCCCCTTATTATAAGGATGAATGAGGAGATAAAATGAAAGCATATGTAAAGCACTCTGTGTTTTGCCTTTATGAATAGCTGAAGTAACAACCTTTACTATTATACTTTGCTATCTCAAGAGAAAAGGCTATACCTCCTAAATTACCTTAACCTTGAGAAAGATTTTATTTATTTATTTTTTTAATTTTATTTTCTCCACAGAGTCCAATCTGAGGCTCTCTATCCCACAGAGCAAGCCAACCTAGGTAGCTGGCTCTGGCTGTCTATTGATGGCCTTTCCCTAATTAGCAGGATCAGGCAGACCTCCTCAGCCTTGGGCAAAGGACAGGACCACTCTCAGACCTGCCCTACCTGATTTTGGGGGTGAGGGGGAGGGTAGGAGACTGATGACAGCAAAATATTCCAGTAACAAAGAACTGGACATTTTAATGTTAGGGATAAATGGTCTTCTTTGAGGTAGATACAATTGTCCAGACAGAAAATATACAAAATATATTAAAGAAAAATTTCTTTTTACGAACCGTTATGAACAGCCCACATGATACGGAAAGCTGGGCCACCAATCTCATCAAAGGGTTTCCGACGTGTTATCACTTCCCAAAGGATAATACCCCAGCTGAAGACATCACATTTTTCACTGTAATTGCTACCTAGAGAAAAAGGTGGTATAATTTCAAGACTCTTTTCCACATGACTTACAGGAACAACCGCTCGGATAAATTGTTAAGAATGAGCACTGTGTACAAAAACAGGAGGGTGCCGCATGTAGAGCTGAGAAATTACTCTTTCTTAAGCACCTTAAGTCTCTGCAACAAAACATTTATTTATCGATTAAGCATTAATAATGAACTAAAAAAAACACTTTAGAAAACTGGTCATTTTCTACCTTTTCATAGAGAGGCACAGGATTCATCTTTTCTTTATTCAGACTTATACTTTCTGTGGGGCAGAGTATGAAACATTTGTACTTTCCTTTCTGTAATTTTTTAATCTTAAATTTTCTTTCACCATTCATTCTCTTGATAGAACTACTCTACTATCACAAAAGAAGAAATTTCTAATTTAATGATAAGACTTTCTTTTCAATATCTGGCAAGGTAAGATTCTTAATTTGCATACTTAAAAGCTATAAGCAGTGAAAGTTATAGATAACAAATTTATAAGCTGATTATGCTGCAAAATTTATAGGATCACTAAACAGGGTGAATCAGCACAATCAACAGCCAAAAAACCCCCAAAGCCCCCAAAACGCACTGTAAGAATGATTACAGTGATAGCCACACATGTACTTATTAGCATGTGTACCAACACGTGCACTAAGCAGTGCACTGCAAGCATTAAAATGATATTACAATCTAATTTGGGTTATAGAGGCTGACATATTTCAGAAATGAAGAAATCTACAAGCCTTACAGTATGAACTTTATTACTCTAAATTTTGAAAGTAACTTTTATTTCTGGCCTCTTTTGTATACATAAATAAATCTTTTTGCTTTTCACACTATAGTAATACTATGTGATTTTAACTCACAGGAAAGGATTTTAAATGAATTGTTTTAGGGGCACCTGGGTGGCTCAGTCGGTTAAGTGTCTGACTTCAGCTCAGGTCACAATCCCATGGTTCTGGGACCGAGCCCCACATCGGGCTCCCTGCTCCATGGGGAGCCGGATTCTCCCTTTCCCTCTGCCTACAGCTCCCCCTGCTTGTGTGCACGCTGTCAAATAAATAAATAATATCTTAAAAAAAATGAAGTTTTAAACCAATGTATTCTGTATATGAACTTAAAAACAGGAAGCATTATTTCATTTTGTATAATTTAACATTTGCTGGTTCATTCACTTTTTAATTGAATTTTATGGCAAAAGAGCTCCACTCAAGTGACCAATTGCATGGCAAATTCCTTTTTCTCTCAGGTGGCTAAAAACAAAGAAACAAAAAAACTTTAAATTCATCAAAAATAAAAGGAACGAGCCATAATCAGAATCTGATTACTAAATATATCTGAATTTTATGGACAGTCATACTTCCTAACATACAAATCTTCAGTTCCACTTTTCTCATTTAAAAGATAACTTCATATTTTCATACAGAAAACTATTCTGAAATTTACGGATCATTCTTTTAGAACCTGAGTGAGATATGGAGATGTAAAAGAAATTAAACATAAGCTTATCCTTTACTTGTCTTTCTTAGTATCATATTTCAGCCAGATTACTTGCATTTCTTCTAAGGCATGCTCATTTAGACTGTCAATTTTTAATTGCTAGGAAACCAATACAAAGCACAGCTGATTCTTGTTATTCTTGGTATTTAGGTTCTATAAAGTTTATGTGAAGACTGGATAGTGAATGCTGAATCATTGGCTCGTAGGGACAGTCAGGGTTAGGTTCCTGTGAATCTCTTAGCGTCAACTGATCAATACATAAATAACCGTGTTTTATAGGTGTTTCTGTTTAAGACACCTTATTTACTATATATTGTGGATTCAGTAACATTGAAGTCATGGAACAGCACTATAACTCATGCCTGAATAAAGATTAGCTAGCACATGTATTTTCTCTGTAAGACATATCACAGCCTCGTTATACTTGGGAACACTAGAAAGCACTTCAATGCTGCCTTTGGAGGC
This sequence comes from Ursus arctos, assembly GCF_023065955.2. Classification (NCBI taxonomy): domain Eukaryota; kingdom Metazoa; phylum Chordata; class Mammalia; order Carnivora; family Ursidae; genus Ursus; species Ursus arctos. The sequence goes on along the minus strand of NW_026622797.1, from coordinate 66,231,258 downwards.
CATCTTAAAAAGTGAAATCAACAAAAAGCACACAAAAAAACGAAAAAAACCACGGCACTAAGTAGATCATAAAATGACACAGTCTGGGAGCTGAAATGAGAAGGCAAGAGCTGAAATAAGAAGGCAATGTGTTGTCTTGTTCCTCAGCTGAGAACATGTATTGGATGACTCAAAATTTTCCCCTGCTCTGCACATGCCTGCAAACAATCATGAAAGCACCATGAATACTGATTTTAGGGTTAAAAATACGTAAGTTTTACAGTTGCAATAGGTGGAATATGAAAATGAGGATTGACTGTATATATACTTGAACCTGCATAGGACACTGCTACACAATACAAAACTTGCTATGAGATTTAAGATCTAGGGCTGTATTTATTTACTACCTCCTTAGATTCTAGTACAGTTGACCTGTGAATACTGGTTTGAATTGCAGAGGTCCACTTAAATGTGGATTTTTTTTTTTTTTTTGAGAAATAGAGTACAACACTATAAATGTAGTTCCCTTACTATTTTCTTAGTAACATTTTCTTTTTTCAGTTTATTTTACTGTAAGAATACAGTAAATAATACACATACAAAACATGTGTTAAGAGATTGTTTATGTTATCACTAATGCTTCCGGTCAAGAGCTGTCTACTAGTAGTTAAGTTTGGGGGAGTCAAAAGTTACATGAGGATTTCCAACTGCGTGGGACAGTCAGTGCCACTAACCTCTGCACTGCTCAAGGGTCAACTGTATATCCTTTCGAATATGTACTATGCAGAAATAAAAGCACTAAAACAGGGTAAAGCCATAAACACACACTGGATGTACATGGAGTAAGAAGGCAGATTATCAATCACAACATGCTTTTGTCATTTACCTTCAAAAACTTCAGGTGCCATCCAAGCAGCACTCCCCTTGTTATTGGTCATATGAGTCTGAATGTCACAGGCTGTACCAAAGTCACAGATTTTTAATACTGTCCCACCTGCAACCAGCAGCAAGCTGTTTAAAAAAAAAAACAAAAAAAAGGTTGTAAGACCAATACTTGATTCCTACAATAAAAGAAGAGACATTTGTGGTGGTAGAAATGGTTAAGCAAAATGTCATCATTCAACTTCTGTCAAATGCTTCCTGGTCACTGTAATAGCTCAATGGTTCAGAGGAATATTAGCAAAAATTAAATGACCTTAACCTAGTTCTCTTAAGGAGACTGCTAGATCCACATTTTGATGTCTCCATCTCTCTCTCCATAATCTTTCCTGACTATACATCTCTCTGGGCCAAAATAAAACATGGGGTTTAAAAAAGTTCTAGTGGGTCAACATTATGTATCCTAAAATGGAAGTAAATGGATATCAATACCTTCATAAATCACTTGTCCCCTAACCTCAATCTATCTATTGCAGTGTTTTTCAAGCTGCAGGCAGAAACGTAGTCATAAAATCTAAATCATAAAAATCTAGGTCAGAGATCTGGAAACCTAAGTCACAAAACTGATTTGGTAGACTACAACAGCATTTAAAAAAACAGAATAGAAAATATCAAAATGCATCACAACTCGTAAAATTAAATACTGTTTGATGTACGTTGTTTCAGTTTTATACACATTAATACGTACACATGATAGACTGTGAAATATTTTTTATTGTAGATCATGGTCCAAATGTTTGCAAACCTGTTTTGTTCTTATTAACGTTATGGTGAACAGAAATGAGTCTTTAGTTTAGCCTACTGTTGCCAGACTGGTTAGCTGTTCACTGACCCCATTTCCTTTCCCTCCTGGGCATAAAAGATTACATTTTCCAGATTTCTGAGTAGTTAGATGTGGCTGTATGACCATTCTAACCAATGGGTTGTAGGTAGAAGTGATGTACTTCACTTTTAAGCCAGGCCATAACAATCTCCCACATACATATATTCCTTTTCCTTTCCTTATATGCCGCTGAATGCAGAGGATTTTAACCTACAAGAAGCCTTGGATCCTGAGCCACCATGTGAGAAACTCACTATTTTATTTTGGACTTCATATGAGTGAAAAAAATCAACTTGTATTTTGTAAACCCATTCGATTTCAGAGCTTATCTATTATTAACAGTACCACTCTAACCAATATAAGAAAATGGTATAGAAGTGGATGCTGGGGCGCCTGGGTGGCTCCGTCGTTAAGCATCTGCCTTTGGCTCAGGGCGTGATCCCAGGGTCCTGGGATCAAGCCCCGCATCGGGCTCCGCTGGGAGCCTGCTTCTTCACCTCCTACTTCCCCTGCTTGTGGTTCCCTCTCTCGCTGGCTGTCTCTCTGTCAAATAGATAAATAAAATCTTAAAAAAAAAAAAAAAGAAGTGGATGCTGCTATAACAAAAATCTAATATATTTGATATTAGCTTAGCAGCAGGCATCAAGAAAGAAAAAATGGAGGCTGGAAAGATAGAGATCCATGTAATGACATAGCAAAATGTTTGGTAAAATTTGTCTCCTATGATAATTTGTGGCCTTGAAGGACTGGAAAAGCTGACTGCTTGTAGACTCCAAATAGTAGGAAGTAAGACTGACAAAGGCCCTTAAGACTCAGTACGGCAGCAAAGAACAAATAAGAGAAAGTACTTCCCACCTAAACTTGATGATTTCAAGGTGTCTCTGTTCAGTTGAGAAAAGGCAATGTGGCCAGAAATCAAATAAACCAGGTTCAAGATTTAGTCTAAGAAAGAATTCTGGTAATAGTCACAGGCACATGAAACTGACTGGAACCAGGGAGATCACAAGCCTACTTTTGAGGAAATTAATATTGTAGAAGGAACCACAAATTTCTAATTGAAAGAATTTTGATTGTTTTGAGCCTTACAACAATCCTCAGGACCCCAGAACTACATAAGCAGGGTGCAGCTGTGAAAACCGTACAGCTTCCAAGGAGAGTATATGCCAATACCTACATCTGACATGGTATGAAGAATGCACAAGGAGGAACCTACAAAAGGGTGAAGCTTGGAGTCATGAGCTATGGATAAAGGAGTTCCTTTTCAAGGGCCAAAGGACGGTCTCAGCAAGACCCATCCCACAAATCCAGGGCAGAGGGACAAGACAATGCCAAGACTTCATCCCTATAGACTAGTAACTGCTGTATGCCTCCATGGTTCCCTTTTCCCAGTGAAAACTTTTACTGATTGTCCTGTCTTTCTGCTATTATGTATTGTGTGAGTTGGGAGAGGGAGAGGTGACAGATAACTTGTTCTTTTAATTCATTATGGGAGGCCACATCCAGACCAGTTGGAGGACCGTATGTCATCGTGAGATGTTCATCCTGGACGGTGAACTGGATGGTGACTGGAAGAGCCTTTGGGATGTTTAACTGGCAAAGAGCAGTGAGTGGTTCTAACCTGTGGTTAGAGCAGTAAATATTCTGGGACTGGCCAGCTGCTCATAAAAGCCATCCCCTTCTTTCTCTGGGGCATACGAGACATTTTGGGAAATCTCTCCTGTAGGTACTTATAGCTAAGACTGAGTTGTGGCCACTGATATGTGGGTAGCAGGAGGGTCACTTGTAGGCCTGGCTCAAAAAACCTCTCATATGTGATCTCCATTCTCTTTATCTGCTGGTTAAGTGCATAAGTTCCCAAAGTCCTGGAGGATGGCAGAAGTACAAAATTGAGGGAGCTTAACTGGGTCCTTAAATGACAATATGAGAGATCATCTGCCAAACAGGAACACCTGTTTTGGATTTTACATGCATGAACAATAAATTTCTATTGTGATAAGCCCAGTATTAGCTACAGCAGCTGGTGTTAAAATAACTAATATTCCTAGCTATTATGATTCCTTTAAAGAAACTACTACTCAGAGTCTTAGGTTTTTTATATCCCAATGTAACTTAGTACTCCTATAAAAACTGAAATCAATATAAGGCACTTAAAGTGTAAAAAGAACTATGAAGGTAAAAGACTTTTATTAGCTTATTAAAAAGTTAAACATTTAAAAATAAATGTGTAAATCACTCTCTATATCATTACCTAAAAGGCTTACAGTCATATGTAAACAAGTAGAAGTGATTCTACTTGTTTTCTGTAAACAAGTAGAAATAAATTATTTAGCTTTTCAACCGCCATCTCTTACATCTTACACTTGTCTTATGTAATCATTTTCTTTCTTCCCCAAATACCTTTAATGAGGTCCATTTATAGTGAATTCTCTCCAAGTTTTCTTTCAAAACATCTTTAACTCGCACCCTTCTCCTTAAAAAAATCATTTAGGGCAGGTATACTATGTTCTCTCAGCTCTGTGAAATTATGATTCCAGTATTCTAGCTTCCACTAATGGTGCTGGAAACTATACACCAGTCTGTCAATCCTTTGTAGGTAATCTCTTTTCTGATTAGCTAATTTAAAAATCTCCCTTCTGTTTTTGTTGTTCTGTAGCCACACAAAGGTGTGTCATGGGGTAGACTTCTTTTCATTTATCCTGTTTAGAAATCATACCTTTGTCCAGAAAATTCCTGGCCGATCCCTCCTGATTTTTAAACTCTCTCCATCCTATTTTCTTCTACTGGAGTTCTGTTTTGTTAGTCCTATCTTTCCTTTCCCTGTGTTCCTTAACCTATCATTTTTCTCATTTATTTATTTGTTTGTGTTGCATTCTGGGTAACTACAAACATATCTTACAGCTCACCAATTCTCTTGTCACCTATTTCAGATCTACTATTTAATATTTTCAATTATTCCTAAATGTTGTATTTCGTTCTTTGGTCATTTTGAATAGTTTATTCCTTGCCCATTTTAATTCCTTTTTAGGGGTGAAAACTGTAGGCATAATTCCATATTGGTAATTCCAAATATTTGGAGTCTTAATATTTGAGGGCTTAATTCTGCTTTGTGTTATTTCTGCTGACTTTTACTCATGGTATCTTGGACACTTATAGGTGTGGTAGTCTTTACTGTGGCTTCATATTTGATCGATTTTAATCTGGAATAATTAAAAGCCTCGACTAAAAACACAGGACTTTAAAATGGAGTTTCACTTACTGTTAGATGCCCTGGGACACTCCCAATCCCAAAACACTTTTAATCTGTTTTGTTGGGATTTTTCTTGATTGTCCAAGTAGGGTAAATTCAAACTCACATGTGGGGAGACCTCTGTTAAGAAATAAATGTTTGCCTCGTCAGAAAAGTGGTATTTTTTCTAGCCCACTTTTAAGTTGTTCCCTCCAGGGATCCTAAATTTATGGAGAGATCTCGGTTCTGCTACTTCACCTGGTGCAGAACAAAGGACCTATCTCCAATTATATAACACCGGGGGGGGGGGGCAGCTCTACATTTTTGATAATGACAGAAGCTCCCAGTAGAGTCCCTTAGCCTCCAAGTTTGGATTAAATTCTCTCAGGATTCAGTGCTTTCCATTTTTTGCCCTGATGATTTCCCTTATTTTCTTGTATGATCACCTATGCATGTAAAAGGATACTTGTCATATGCAGTATCTCTGGGTGTTTGCTGTAGGATGGTTTTTCAATTGATCTTGTTCGCATACTGCTGAGTGTCAAAATTCTTACAGAATAAAAGCCACATTTCTATACACTCTCTATCAGCACACACAGGTTGTTAGGATTTAAATGCACAGATATTGTGGCTTAACTTTATGTGCTTTTCAAACTACAGTATGAAACCTTGGCACTACATCAGTGTATGGTGGGATAAGTGGCAGGGAGCCTACAGAGCCCTAGGTTAAAGCTAGCACTTCTCTCTGGACCATCACTTCTACTCAGTTTTAAGTATTTTTAACATCCTAACATCAACTTTAAAACAAATTACATAATATATGAAGTTGGATGCAAAATTTGGATGCAACATTCCTAAAGGAGGGTTATTTGGGCTCTGTCCCTAGTCTTAGAACTACTGAGGTTATATTATATCACAACTTTGTTCTGGGGGTTAGGAAAGTTTGAGAAGCCCCAACTTAGGGCATTAACAACTTTGCAGAATCTCAAAACATCAAACGATTGAGTAGCACTGTACATTCTAAAAACAGCTCTGTAAATCAAGTCTTTCAAGTCTAAGATTGCTTATAAGACCAAAAATAGTTTCAAGTACTTACTTAAGAGGTAACAGAAAATATTATTTATTAAAAATAAAGTGGTAAAAAAAATAGAGGTAAATATTTGAATATAGTGATAGAAAATATGTCCATGTAAGTGAAAAAAGCAACATTATATATAGAATAACCCATACATAGTTAAAAAACAAAACTAAACAGTGGTTATTCTTTGAGGAATAGAAACAGAAGGCGGAAAGACTTGCTTTATATTTTTCTATTTGAATATTTTTTTAATCACGCGCACATATTATTTGAAAATAACAACATATAATTTAGTTAAAGAAAAAAGTAAAATAAACCTATATGGGAAAAGGAAAAAAAATGGTCCTTATTTTAAATGTCCTTATTTTTAAGATACTTCTAGAAATGTCCAACTCCAAAACCATTTCTTATGTTTAGAATGTGTGTGCGAGGGGAGTATAACTCTTATTACGGTTAGAGTAACTTATTGAAAGATTTCCAGAAAACTTTCTGAACTTAAGATTCTGATTTTCCTAGGTGCTATATTACCCAAGTGTACTCACCAAGTAGTATACCCTTACTTAGGTTTTCCTCTTGATGACAAACAGAAATAAAGATAAGCTGTACCATCACACTGTAGTAATATTCAATAGCAGTATATGGGGTTCTCTGAAATTATAATTTTTATAATTTTTTTTTTTTAAGATTTTATTTATTTATTAGACAGAGATAGAGACAGGGGGAATGGGAGAGGAAGAAGCAGGCTCATAGTGGAGGAGCCTGATGTGGGGCTCGATCCCAGAACGCCGGGACCACGCCCTGAGCCGAAGGCAGACGCTTAACCGCTGTGCCACCCAGGCGCCCCTAATTTTCATAAATTCTTTGTACATAATTTTATACTAAAATTCTAACTTGAGAGATTATTTAGAAAGTTTCTTTTTAGTCCAACATGACTAGGATAAACCAGATAAACTACTATACACATCTCCTATGATAACTGAAGTGCAAAGAATGCTAAATGCAATTTACCTGTACATGTACTTGAGCAAAAAATTTCCTGTTTTACTGTTCTTGTTCCAGCTCTAACTGCTCTTTACCCAAGGAAAGAACTGTAACTGGTTTTCCTTGTTTCATCTTGGTAGATTCAAGATAATTTTTTCTGAATAACTTTTATATTATTATTACTTTAATTAGCACTCCTTCACTAAGATTTTAATAGGTCACCAGCCATGAGTGACATTCAAAGCTCACTGAAATATGAACCTAAACGATCTTTGTAGGCTTACGTTCATATAGCTGGGACCAAAAACACACTTTTATTTCTGAAATGTATGCAAATGAACCTGCAAAAGATGAAAATAGGGGCACAAGCACAAGTTGATATTACATAAAATACCTAACCAAATCATCAGGTGCCTTGTTTATATGCCATTCTGAAGAATTCTTCCTGACCACAGAATCCACAGGTTTTCCAGTGACAGTAACATAGTATGTGTGCTTGTCTATACAATTATATATGAAAACATAGCCATTCCGAAGAATTTTCTTTTTCCCAGTACATTCTGAAAAACCAATTCTAACTCTAAAGCCCAGTTTGTATACTGGATGTCCCAAAGACAATTTGCAATACTACAGAATGAGTGCAACCCATAAGGATGCCCAAGAGGAATGAATGATCTAAGCCAGACTTCTGTAAATATACTGATGGGATTTATTAGCAAAAGGGGGTCCATATCTACAAATGATTTTAGTAGGACATGACTGGTCTAAGTAGGTTGGTTAAAATAAATATAATATTTATGGATTTATGGGGTATGGGTAGATGGAGAATAAAGGTAGTCATTTTATATAATTATGGAATAGAAAAGATGTTGGAAAACTGAAAAGACTTCCTTTTGTGAGATATTTTCATGTATATTGTTTAACAATAGTCAGTTATTTCAAAGCCAAAGTAAGACCTAATGCAGAAGAAAAGGGATACTTCTGAGAGTTCCACCTGATACTTTCTGGCTCTTCCAGGAAAAAGATGCTTTGTATCTGATGCTTGCCTATATCTTTTGAATCAATAGTCAATTTGTTCCTGGATAAGAGCTATGATTCTCATGAATTTGTTTTGATAACTCAGCTGTGTGTTAAGAAGAGCAAAAGAGGACTCAATTTTCATAAAAAGGAAAAAAAAGACAAAGTGATGTCTTCTTCACTAACCAAGATAGGTAGCTAAGGCAATAGCCTCAAGGAGTCAAGTTAAAAAAATAAAAGTGTCATGAATCTGGATCTTAAATATTATTTGACCAGGGACCTGGGGAAAGAGAAATCAGTTTAAGCCTGAGAGTAGAAATAAGGTATACTAGTGAGAACAGACATTCCAAGAGCTGAGACCTATGTAGAATGTATCAGATTAGACATGAGAGTGACGAGTTGTACCCAGAAGGGACACTTTAATGCTACCTGTATCAAGAGAATGCAATACTTAAGACTCATTTCCTAGGGGAAACCTCTTGTATGAGGACTGATGTGGTGCCGGGGGGAGTAGGGAGAGAGAATGGCATTTGGACTTTTTTCACTCTGTTCACAAGTGGATAAAGAAGAAAAAAAAATCAGAGAGAAAAGGGGACAATACCACATGTATGTTTTAATTGAGTACCTATGCAAACAAAAACCCCTCAAAATTTCATCCTTTTAAAGTACTCATTTAGGGAGTTTTGAAGTTCTTTCAAAGTCCTAGGATCCTTAATATGAAGAAATCCAGAATACTTTCATTTTCTACCCAGATGCCAGAAATGTCCTTTTACCTTCCCCTAAAATGGCAAATCATAACCGCTTTATAAATTTTTGTAGGATGTCTACTACATGTGGTCATTGTACTAGCTATTAGGAATATAGCGGGGGAATAAGACAAACTTGTCTCTGCTCTTTCGGAACGGGCTGTCTGGGGGCAGCAACATATACAACAGGCACAAAATAAGATTTATAGGCTAACCAATTGTAGAAGTATGCCAATCTATGGCAAGAGTTATTCACATAAAAATTTGACTAAAATAAAAATCCTACTAAAGACAACATTTTAAAATGCAAGCTTAGATAAATGACTAAATAATGAAGGTGAGTTAAAAATAAACACTCTCAAACAAGCCCAAAGGCAATAAAAAAGAGAAAGTCAGTGCAACAATTAGCTTGAATTAGGAAGTGGGTAAAGGTTGGAGGGGGAGAGACAGAGACAGACACCACACTATTAGAACTTACTTTGGTGGTTTCAGGTCCCTGTGAATTAGAGCTTTGGGTTGCATGCTGTGAAGATAAGCCACTCCTTGGGAACACTGTAAACACCAACTCATTGCATGGGCAGCAGTGTAATATGGCAATGGTTCAGCACCATGCAGCACTGCAAAAGAAAGGCACAAACTAAAAAGAACTTTATTGCATATAACAGAAGATACAAGGTGAATGCGAGCACTATTGGAATACATGACTGGGTATTTTTCTACACATGCTCCCATCAGTCCTGCTTTTAATTCTTTTCTAAATACAGAGATGGAAAGATCTAATAATTTCAAATGGGTAACTACCGCATAAGTACCTAAAATGTAATAATACTTCTATTAACTGTTATACTACACCCACTCTAGCAAAATTAATAGACATTACTAAACTTTTCCACATTGACAGAATCTTTCACACAATATAAATTATAAGCAATGTGATGGCATACTACCATAAGATACAGAGAAGTAGTACAAAAAGAAATAAAACAAGGTGTACCAGCATGTTTACAATTATGCTTTCTACAACAGCTAAAAACTAGAAATAGTTCAACCAAGTAAGACAATGGAGTTTTAGAGATACCCATTAATAATGATGAACACATGGGCAGGAAATATAAATAAAAATCTAAATAAAATGTTAACTTAAAAAATAAAATGCAACCATTTATTTTATATAAATGCAATGATTAATATATTTACTATATGCTTGGTGTTTCTTAAGAGTGAAAAAGTTAGCTCTGTTCTATAAAAATAACTAAATGACCTAGTTTCTTTCATTGTTATAATTAAAATGTTTTGTGAAGTGAGTTTTCACAATTTTATTTTTTGTAAAGAGAGCAAATTAAGCTGAATGAAATGGAAGAAAGTATGGTTAAAGAGTTCTCAAATGAGGAGGCTCAAAGCTGAGAGGGCAAAAAGAAAAACATTAAAAGTATGAAGATATTTCATTAAATAACTAACAGTGTATATTAAAAGCTTTTCAATGAATTTACTCTACTAGATAAAGACAGGTCTAATGACACTCACCATTATATAAAGAGCCCCCTTCAGCATATTCCATCACAAGACACACCTGAAAGAAACATATGTCAGTATAATTAACCACAGGGCTATACCATCTTAGGTGACTTGACAGATAATGGAGTTCAATCTTTAATTTTATAAATGCGTTAAAAATTATTCTTTTAGTCCCCACTACGTGAATGGTACTAAGGGAAAAAGAAGGGGATCTATGATCTAAGGCCTTGTCTTGTAGGGGCCCATTGTCTAAGAGTGGAGGTGTATGTAAAAACATAATTGCAAGACCTCTGAGAACTTTCTCCAGGGCTGGGTAGATGCTGTCACAGAATGTCATAAGCCTTGTAAGATGAAGTCAGTGGATAAGACCACCCAAGAGAACTCCTCCAATATACTGTGTTGCTAACAGACTAAAAACAAATACATGAAGTGTAATTTTTTAAAAAGTAATGTAACAGATCAAAATAGCTTCATAAACTACACACCTGCAAACATTTACTTTGTCAATGCTTATAGACAGGTGACAATGAAAAAGTGACAAACTTACTGGATTCAAGCAGGCTCCATATAGCTTTACAATATTAGGATGGTTCACACGGGATAACTGTCGAAGCTGTAACAAATCAAGGTGTCTTTTAAAAGATGCTAACTTTTGAGGAATTGATTTCACAGCATCATTAGAATTTCAGCGTGTACAAAACATTAGTTTAATCATTCAACAATCATTATTCACTATGTAGCAGGCACTGTGGTCATAAATACCTGCCCAGAATGGTAAGGATTCCCTGCCCTAGAGCTCTCACACTTTACATGGGAGACAGACAAATAATTAAGGCAAAATGCAAAGTGCTTGTAAGAGGAGCTATGAACAAGCCATAATAAGTACAAATAAGAAAAAATAAACTTTAACAAGAAATGTTAAGTAACCATCCCAGAGACAGCACCGAGCTTAGTGATCCAAGGCACAAGAAGCTATGTCACCGTCATCACCTTCAGGGCTAAGGCTGCATGGTCTTCCTAACTCTGTGCCAGGCCCTGGTGGGCACTTTAGAGATACTGTATAATTCTCACAACTCTGCAAGGTAGGTATTGCCATTTCTACCTTTAAGGAAAGGGATCTTTAAGATAAGGTTCAGAGAGGGTTAAGTGATCGGCTTAATATCCTACAGCTACCACCTGGGTTTGATCTTTGGTTCATCTGACTTAAAAATCTGTACTCTTTCTGCATATGTGTACTGTCTTCTACTTCCTTCTCCCATCTCTTGAATTGTCTTCTCTCCATTCCCACTATCATTGCCTTAGTAATTCCAACATGAACTGCTACAGTAAGTGTGTTTTCCTAGCTTCCTCCCTACTTCCTAGTGGTAGTACCAGGTACCTATGCAAATAATCTTCCCCAAGCCAATGAATCACATTGAGACCAGTGAGAGGTTTGGCTGTACTGTTTCTCTTGCTCCACACCTCAAACTTCTATTAATGTGTCCCTCCACACTGCACCTTACTCTCTTTCTTCTCTCTTTTCTGTCTTTTCCCCTCTCTTCCTCTTCTCTATATCTTCACTATACTGCTGGCTCATACGAAGTCCACTAAAGTAAACCTTTTTACTATATGCTACTAGAAAGCTGTATTTCTCTACAGTCAACATTTGTGTATTTTCAGTCCTAATACAATAATATCACAATTTATTATATTCACTTATTATACATAAAAATATACTTATTATATTTCATCTTCTAAAGGTTTAGCACTGAGCTTCAGACAGCTGATTATTTAAGCATTTATTTCTGCTCCTTCCCCAAATCCCACCATTAAATGCCCATTAAAGGCATTTTTTCAAGGCACAAACTCAGAAGGATGAAGAGAATGTGAAATGAGAAAACAGCACACATTTTTGGAAGTTGGAAAGCAAATGATTAGCAATAGCTGACACAGCAGATCTAAAAAAAAAATGAGAAAGAGTGAGCAGAAATGAGATTAATCTCCTAAAACCTCCAAAGGGTTGGGAGTGGTGGTAGTACCAGGTACCTCTGCAAATAAGCTAACGAAGGAACAGAGAGGTTAGCTGAAAGGCAGACCAGATTCCCTCCCTTCCTGACTTCAGTTTAGTGACTGCCTCTTTATCACCCAAACATTTAGAGGTTGATTCTTTGATAAAACGAAGAGTCCCTGGATTGGGTGATACCAAACAAAACTAAGGGATAAACTCAAAGTAGTTGCCTCTGAGAAGCAGAAAAGTTGATGGGAGGATGGTCTGGGGATTAAAGTTTTTAAAATAAGACTATGTGGAGAACTATTTGACGATCTGAATTACCTGTACATATAACCTTAATAAAATTTTTTTAATCCAAGCTATTAATCTTTTTGACTCCTAGTTCCTAGCATTTAACACATACGCTTTTAGCTAGTTTTGTGGAAGTGCCAATGCACTTTTAGACCTTATCTAAACCATAAACAAAAATCACGAATAAGACAAGGATGAGACCATTCTTGGAGCATACTACCAGACATCATCTTTTCTTCATGAGGACCCCAAACTATCAGCATCTCTCAATTCATCCAATTAATTACAAAAATCCACTTCATTGTTACCCAACTAAGTTTTCATTCTCCATATTATATATTAAAAATATCATAAAGTATACTTGCAAATTATAATTAAATACAATCAGATATAAATTCAGAAAGGTTTGTATGTTAAAGACCACTTATCCATTGGCCAATGAGAAAAAAAACCCCACTAATTTAAGGAACTACTGTGATCTAATACACAAAATAGTACAAAACTAATAAAGAATAAATCTGACAATATAAGTACTATTGATTATTGAATTCTCCATCATCGAATCTATGAGAACAGAGTTGTAGATTTTCATGGTAAATGAGAAAAAAAAATCAAATTTGAAATTATTTCCCTGTAAAGTGATCTCATTTGAATTTCTAAAAATAGTCACAAATGAATGCATAAAATTTCCCTTCTTAATTTTAGATAATGGGAGAGAATGCCATTTCTTCTCTATTTTAAAATTTAAATCCTATGCCTTGAAATAGATATGAATTACACGGCTGAGACTGTATTTTAATTCAGGGATGAATTCATTTATGTAGCTGAGTCTTTTCCCCCCAATTTTTAATCAGAATTAAGAGTGTGAATGAAAAATGTTTCTACAGCATTAGCTTTGGTTCAACCAAACTGTTGAGGTTCAAGTATACAGAGAAATGACAATTGGGAAACAACTTTTTCATAATATTAAATTCACAGAGTATCTTAGGTGAACAATTACACATTAAAAAACATCTCGACTTACCTCTACAATAAAAGCTTTCCTCTCAGATTCACTTTCTATTTGTTTAATAGCAACATCTTTTGCTCTCCACTTAGCTTTGCAAACCACTCCAAAGGCTCCTCTTCCAACAACCTGAGTTAAAACAAAACAAAAAACAAACACCCATGAGAAGCAGAAATAAATAGATCCAGCCCAACATATAACACTGAAGCCGACTTGAAAGGCTTATTAAAAGATTTTAAAAAATCATCACTCTCTGGATTTGCCACTGAGCAAGTATAAAGTTTCATTAACGTGAGAAAATAATGAAATGAACTTATTTCTATCTTTGAACATTTATGATCTAGACATCTCTTCATTGTCAGGTAAAACCAAAACAACAAACAACAAAGACTCCTGGAGCAAGAAAACAAATTAAAACAAGCAAGATGAATGAGAGGATAGAAAGATGGTAACTGGGAAAATAAGTATAAAAAGCAAGAACATACAATCAACGTTTTAAGCTATCATATTCATGAAATTAAAAATAGCTTTTGAATAATTCAGTAGTGGTATGAAACGGAGGTGAAAGGATAAAAATACAGATGATAAAAACTGGCCACTGTGAAGCCAAACAAAACATGGTATCACCTATACAACAGAATACGTTCATCAAGAGAAAGAAATGAACGACTAATTGATACATGCTACAACATGGATGAACCTCAAATGCACTATGCTAAGTAAAAGAAGCTAGACACAAGAAACCACATACCACATATCACCTATCAATGATTCCATTGATATGAAACGTCCAGAAAAGGCAAATCCATAGAGACAGAAAATAGATCAGTGGTTGCTTGGAACCAACAGTGAAAACTGGGATTAACCGTAAATGGGCAGGGCAGAATGATTATTACCAAGGGGATGAAAATGTCTGAAAACTGATTCATGGTGACAGTTGCATAACTTGGCAAATTTGTACGAATGACTAAACAGTTCAAATGGGTGAATTTTATGATATGTAAAATATCTCATTAAAGTTATTGCTGAAAGTTATAAAATAAAGATTGGCCATGTATTGTATTACTGTTGACAGCTAAGTGATGGGTACCTCATGAGTTCACTGCTCTCTCACGCTATGCCTTCCACTTTCACAAATGTTTGAAATTTGCCATAATATAAAATCAACAAAAGAATAGCTTTTGATCCTTGTAAAACAAAATCATTAGATTTTTTATCACTGTAAAGGATCTTAGTTAAGTGTCATCTACTCCATTTTTTCAGCTTCCAATGTACCTTGTGTCTATGCTTTTTCCTTAAGTGAAAAACCTACCTCTCTATACATCCCTCATTTATGATGTACTTTCTATGTAGTGCTTTACATACATTATCTCATTTATACAACCATAGGAGACTGGTACTAATGCTATTCTTATTTTATGGATAAGGCACCTAGTTTTAAAGAAATAAAATAACTTGCCCAAGACTGTATTAGTAAAGAGCAAGCACAGTTTGACGCCAGAGAGTTTAACATCAGAATGTTAAGGATCCTAATATATATATCTATATATATTAATAATATCTCTATTCTATGTCAGAAAAGTACCAGTTATTTTTCCTTGGAGGAGGAGTTTTCACTTTAGACAGATTTACAAGAAGAAATCCCTGGGCACAAAGCTCTTCTGTAACAAAGCTGGCTATAGCTAGGGTGGTCAACTACCAGGACAGTAGCCGTAAACTGGGATGTATGGCCACTCTAGCCACAGCTCAAATTCTATTTCATACATTACACAAAGCAGTATGGACATTTCTCATGTTAAATAATGTATAAAACTACCCAAATGGTTAACCATGTGCCATTTACTGAATGTTTACCATGTGCCAGGTACTATTCTATGCATTTTTCATGCCTTAAGACATTCTCCTCTATTTTATTTTTTGTCATCTCTAAGTGTTTACGTTTTTAATTTTAATTCCAGAATAGTTAACATACAGTGTTGTATTAGTTTCAGGTATACAATATAGTAATTCAACAATTCTATACGTTATTCAGTGCTCATTATGATAAGTGTACTCTTTAATCCCCATCACCTATTTCATCCATCCCCTCCTTCCACCTCCCCGCTGGTAATCATCTGTTTGTTCTCTATAGTCAAGATTCTGTTTCTTGGTTTGTCTTTTTAGTTTTCCTTGGTTCCTTTGTATTGTTTCTTAAATTCCACATATAAGTGAAACCATATAGTATTTGTCTTTGACTGACTTATTTTGCTTGGCATAATACTCTCTGACTATATCCAGCTATATACACATTGTTGCAAATGGCAAGATTTCATTCTTTTTTATGGCTGAATAATATTCCTGTGTGTGTGTTTTGTGTGTGTGTGTGTGTGTGTGTGTGTGTGTATGTACACACACTACATCATCTTTATCCATTTGTCCGTCGATGGACACTTGGGCTACTTCCATATCTTGGCTATTGTAAATAATGCTGCAATAAACGTAGAGGGTGTGTGTATCCCTTTGAATTAGTGTTTTCATAGTTTTTGAGTAAATACCCAGTAGTGCAATTACTGGATCACAGGTTATTTTTAACTTTTTAAAGAACTGTCTTCCACAGTGGCCATACTGGTCTGCATTCCAACCAACAGCACAGGAGGGTTCGTTTTTCTCCACATCCTCACCAACACTTGCTGTTTCTTGTTGTTTTTGATATTAGCCACTCTGACAAATGTGAGGTGATATCTTATTTGAGTTTTGCATAGAATTTCTCTGATAATGCGTGATGTCGATCAGATTTTCATGTGTCTGTTTGGCCAGCTGTATGTCTTCTTTGGAGAAATGTCTGTTCGTGTCTTTGGCCCATTTTTTAATTCGGTTGTTTTTGGGTGTTGAGTTATATCTCTTGTAAGGGAAGAAACCAACATCAGTCATTCGCACTAGTCATCCAATTACTTTAACATGAATGGCTAAACCTTGCACCATCAGAGTAAGGAAAAGAGCACATCCAGGCTCTAAAACCCAACAGACTTGAGTTTGAATACAGGTTCTGTCCACCTATCAGCTATTAATGCTGGAGAGATTAACATCTCTGCGATTCTGTTTTCTCAAGAGTAAAAGGGAGATGCTTACAGTGTCCTCAGTGATATCTACAGGGTTCATAAGAAAGCCAAAGCCATGCATTTTCTTAAATCCTACAAAAGAGTAAGTGCTTAGAGTTGGGTTCGAATCAGTGTAAGGAGTTATATTACTCATTTCTCTCACAATTAGCCATGATGAATAGCAAACAGGTCCTGAAACAAATTTCAACTTTATGGAAACATTAGTCTAAGAAAGTACGGAAGGAAACCAGACTATTGATATTACTATGAAATTATGATCATGAATTTAAAATATTCTTCAACCATGTATTTAAAAATACCTCAAAGCAACAGGTACTTAGTAGGTCTCCTCCTGTTTCATTTTCCTATTCTCAGGAACGTCCATGCAGGAATTCCAAACATTACATGTGTGGATCATTCACGTGTCACAAAACTGTTGGGTGTTATATGACTAGCTGTGATGCACAAGTGCCATCTAGTGCTGAGATAATGGCTGAGTCTGAGTTTTCTTTTTTTTTTTAAAGATTTTATTTATTTATTTGACAGAGATAGAGACAGCCAGAGAGAGAGGGAACACAAGCAGGGGGAGTGGGAGAGGAAGAAGCAGGCTCATAGCGGAGGAGCCTAATGTGGGGCTCGATCCCATAACGCCGGGATCACGCGCTGAGCCGAAGGCAGATGCTTAACCGCTGTGCCACCCAGGCGCCCCTGAGTCTGAGTTTTCAACTTAAAATCATGGTAACAAAATGTGGACAAATGAGGACGTGATAAACTTTCCTCCAGTTGCTTAAGAAAACAATTTTTTGGGACACTTTGAAATATAAAACAGGCATATTCATGTAAGATGAGAGCCCATGGCTTTAAGAAGCCTTCACTTGTTTTAGGTATGTAAGATACCTCACATATACAGTGAAACAAGATACAAAATGATAGTAAAGAAAGTATAAGATACCTAAGGTATACATAAACTGAAATGCACAATAAAAAAAAGATAATTGCTATGAATTCAAAGGAGTGACGTTAGAAGCACAGAATCAATGCTTAAAGAACTAAATTTCTGTGTATCGAATGATTCTGATCACCAGTTCCAATGAAGGAGACTTTCTCCACACCACCAAGTAATGCTCAGATACCAGCTGAATTATCTTATAATTCAATTCAATTCTGACACTATCTACTTGGACATAGCATCAGATCCTGCAGGTTAAGGACTCAGTTCTATAAGAATGCCCCTTCCTCCCACAACTACAGATGCCAGTCACAAGCCCAGGTATCACTTGTGCTTCTGACTAATGCCTACCCATTGGAGGTTCCAATGACTCCCTCCTTGGGTTCACTGAATTCGCTAGAGTGGCTCACAAAATTCAAACATTTTACTTACTAGATTACCAGTTTATTATAAAAGGATATAACTCAGGAACCGCCAGATGGAAGAGAACCATAGTGTAAGGTATGCGGAAAGGGTGCAGAGCTTCCATGAGCTCTCCTGGCAAGCCACTCTCCTAGCACCTCTATGTGTTCACCAACCTGGAAGTTCTCCAAACACTGTTCTTTTGGGTTTTTATAGAGGCTTCATTAGACAGGTATGACTGACTAAATCTTTAGTTACTGGCAAGTGATCTGACTTCCAGCCCCTCTCCCCTCCTCGGAGGTTGGGGGATGGGACTGAAAGTTCCAACCTTCTAATCACAAAGTAGGTTCTCCCAGCCCCAGCCCTAATCCTTTGGTAGGGTTCAAAAGTAGCCTCATTAACATAACAACATGAGAGAGAGAGAGAGAGAGAGAAGTAAATGGACATTTTTATATCTCTCTTCACTTAGGAACATCTGAGAGTTTTGGGAGCTGTGAGCCAGAACTGTGAAAAAGGCCAAATATATATAAGAAATATACATTTGGCTATTCAGAATGCAATATCAAAAAACCTCCCATTTTTTCCAAAAGGCATAAATGTAGGGGACATTAAAAGTAACAAGAAAAAAAATAAAAAACTGACTTTGTGAGGTAGAGAAATAATTCAAGACAAAAAACAACAGTGTTAAAATATTTTTTTTAAAATACTTCACAGCTGAAGTGAGCCAAAGGTGAGTCTATGATGGTGGCTAAAGAAACACCCCATTCCCTTCAGATATAGGCTTAAGGATTCAGGATAGGTTTAGGGATTTGAGGGCAAAAAGGACTTTTCCCTCCCACTTCTCAAAGAGATTCCTAAAAGAGGGCAGCCTCATGCAGCTTAGCTAACAAGGGAAGCTACAGATGATTGAGAATGCAAGGGAGATAGACAAAGGGAGCCCCTACTCAGGTTCTCTCAGCCCAAGAGAACAAGGAAATGATATAAAAAACTCTTGCCAAGAGAAAAGTGAGGCAACTGAAAATTAAGAGTTTTCTGAACTGCTGAAAGGAGGCTGTTGTAGAGCAAATTGCTGGAACCTGTATCACAGGCTGTGGGGATGGTAGATAACTCAAATACAGGGATAACTCAAATACAGAGTTTAGCTGAGTTTTGGAGAATCAATGAAAGCCAAAGGGGAAAGGCCTAGTCAGTAAACAAGAGAGAAATAAGTAAGTTCGCCTCTCAAAAGGGGTAAAGGTGAGGTTCATGCCAAGAGAATAATGAACTTCATTTGTTTACTCCTTACACCAGTATTTTCTGAATGTCTACTATATTAAGCTACCATTTAGGATACCAGAGATACAGCAATAAATAAGATGAAGGCCCTGATCTACATGGAATGTGCTTTTAATTAAGGGGGGGGAGACAGTCAACAGACAAAAAGATGAATGAGAAAAACATCAGACTGCAAAAAAATGCCATGCAGAAAACAAAAAATGAGGATGATAGGACAGAGACTAGTGGAAACTTTGGGATGGACAGAAATGGCAAGGCCATTTGAGGGGGTTACTAACTTGATATCTGAATGATACAGGGAACCAAAGAAAAAACAAATAATGTGAAGGCCCTAAGTGGGGGGAGGAATAACACCTCACACCCTATTCAACAATATCTGAACTCTATCTGTAGACTAGGTGGTATCGTAGACACACAAAATATAGAAAGCGAACAAAATAAACCATAATCCTTTTTCCTACTGCTTATATTCTTGTGGAGAGAGACAGAGAGGAAGCAAGATATACAAGAAAATACATATATTTTAGTAAATAACAAGTGTGCTAAGAAGAAAAATCTTGTGTGTACACACATGTATGCACTACCTCTCACCACCACCAATTTTAAAAACGGGGTAGTCCTGTAAAGCTGCACTGAGAAAGGTGACATTTTAGTGATGACCTAGAGAAATACCTGGAGGGTTTGGTGTGGGCGGTGCACAGTGGGAGAAGGGAAGAGTGATACAAGATAAGTCTGGAGAGACAGGCAGAGTCTGCATCCTGAATGGCTCTCTGCATCACAAAAAGGAGTTTGGATTTCAGTGTAAGTGAAATGGGAAGCAACAGGAGGAATATAAGAAGGAAAGATGTGATACGATTTTATATTTAAAAAAATCACTCTAGCTCTTACATGGAAAATGGATTGTAGGGAAGCTAGAAAACAGAGAGAGACCAGATAGGAGCCTATTACAGCAGCTCAAGCAAGAGAGAATAGCTGTCAGGACAAAGTTGATGGTAGTGCAGAAAAATGGGCAGATCTGGGATACATTTTATAGGGAGGGTTAAATGAGCTTGTAGAGCACCTGGGTGGCTCAGTTGGTTAACTGTCTGCCTTCGGCTCAGGTCATGATCTCAGGGTCCTGGGATCAACCCTGCATCAGGCTCCTTGCTCAGTGGGGAGTTTGCTTCTTCCTCTCCCTCCACTCCTCCTTCCCTGCTTGAGATTCTTTTTCTCTCTGTCTCAAATTAAAAAGAAAAAAAGGGGGCTTGCTGATGGTCTGTATGCAGACAGGATGGGTGGAGAGGAAGAGATGAATCAAGGATAATGTCTAGATCAGACAACAGTTTAATGAAGGAAAACAAAGAATGGAGCAAGCAGATTTTTTTTTTTTAAAGTAACACATTTAGCAACTAAATAACAGCATTTAGTTGGTTATTTCTAGTCAATCAACTGGGTGAGATTACCAAAAAATAGTATCTAAATACTGGGGCCCGGGAACTGAGTTCTGAAGAACCTCAACATCTAGAACACAGAGGAGAAAGAACCAGCAAAAACTGGGAAGGAACAGTCAACAATGCAGCAGGCAAACCAGAAGAGTGTCAAGAGAAGCCAAGGGAAGACTTCCAAAAAGAAAGCAAATTCAAGAACAGCAAAAGCATTAATTCAATGGCTCTCAAAGTGTGGTCTCTGGATCAAAAGCATCAGCATCACCTGGATATTTGCGAGAAATAGAAATTCTAAGGTTCCAACCCAGAAGTACAGAGTCTGAGGGTTGGCTCTAGCAATCTGTGTTTTAATAAGCTCTTCAGGTGATTCTGGTTTGGGAATGACAACATTAGGCTATATTAAAAACATAATTAACAATGAAATAAGATACTCTGGTGGAAGCCATCACATAGACGAGGGAGTCTTCTTCTGCAGTTGATATTATTTATGAAAGTTTTCCAGAGCACTAAGAGGCCATCTTGGGCAGGAAGAAAGGAAAAGGGGAATTCTTGTGAGCAACACAATGTTTTTCTTCACACATAGTAGGTCAGTAGAAATGAATGGCATAGATGGCAAATTGAGACACATGGGCAACTGAGGTAAACAATGAAAAACCTGATATTCAAACTAAAACACAAGGAAAGGAAGTCACTTTTTACTTACTACCAAATTTCTAATTCAAGTTGACAAATCAAATATGCTCTTTGGATTGCATTCGTATCAGAATACAATAAGTTTATTTGACACATCATTAACAATTATTTTGAATGATTGCTTTCCCCAAAGATCAATTTTCAGCAAGGGTGTAAAAAAGAGAAAACACATCCAAATTATAAGTATCTCCCCCATCACACACACCCATACAAAATGGCAAACCCATAAATAAATATTAGATATTTTTCACAATCCCTCATCTGTAAAAATAGAAGAACAGAGGAATGCAAAGAGGACTTTGGTTTTAAAAGGGAAGTTAATTTAGAAATATTTCCTACTAAACTTATGAATGTTTTCTAAATTAAAATGTCGTTAAATTAATTCTCTTATGATATGCATCTTTCCCCCTGTGGTGTAGTCCTCTTGGTTTTGGGTACACAACTTTAGTTTCATATAGTAAAGCAAATCTAAATGTAATTTTTATATAAAAAATAGAACAGAAAAATATGAGATGGTGTGACTATTTCCATGCAATTAATATTAAAAAACACAAATATCAAAATCAGAATTAATTCCGTGTGTGTGTTTAAAGAAAGCAACTCCCTGAAAAACTCATTTCTTTAGGATGGAAGACTATTCCTTCATCCGAGTCATGTTATTAAAAACAAATGAACAGGGGCGCCTGGGTGGCTCAGTCGTTAAGCATCTGCCTTTGGCTCAGGGTGTGATCCTGGCATTCCGGGATCAAGCCCCGCATCAGGCTCCTCAGCTGGGAGCCTGCTTCTTCCTCTCCCACTCCCCCTGCTTGTGTTCCCTCTCTCGCTGGCTGTCTCTCTCTCAAATAAATAAAATAAAATCTTTAAAAAATAAATAAATAAAAACAAATGAACAAAAAACCCACCTAAACTAAACGGAAAAGGATGCCTGTATGCTCTTAATTTACTATGAAATAATTCTTCTTAATTGTCCCTAATTCACGTTATTTTTAGTTCAGTGACTATAGTTGTCACTTTGATTTGGCCCTGCTCTGTGGACTATGTGAATGGACCCTGGCTATGCTGCCACTTCTCTGGCTAGAAATATGGAACATGACAGAACAAGCATAGATCTTACATTTATTCGTTAGAACTTAGAGCCTCCAACTATTTCAGAACTTAGAGCTTCAATATCTATTAATAAATTGTGGCAGAGTAGAACCGCCATCTGCTGACAAGACAGGCTTGATAACATAAAAGTAAAGCTTTGATTATTCAAACTTACTTTTGAATTTTCACTCAGTCTTTTAAAACCTGCCATAGACATATAACCCAGTTAGTAGGCCTTTCTTTCAAATAATATGCCCATGTCATCTTTTAAGCCACACACACACAATATAAAAGTTATCGTGTGCCTATCTCTTCACTGTGATAACAATTTCAGATTTCTAATGACACCAATGATCATTAAGTTTCATATGGAAGAGTTTATTAATAATTCTGGATATCCACAATTAAATACTGACTAACAAATCTGTAGGTTTTTTCAGGCCACTATAAACAAGGTTTTTCTCCATTGCCCATATACCTCTAGAACTACAAAATATACATCACTGCCAAAGTTTTTTCTATATTTCCCTTTAAAACAAAACCTTTGAGTCCCTATAATGAAGCTTAAGAACATATAAATACTGTAGTGATTATATGTGCCTTGCTCATATTATACTTGAGGTCAACACTGTAGGTCTCCCTTTTAAAATGCAGACATGCCAAATAGGGTCTTTTTAGGATTTTAGTAAAAGCCCACCAATACATGGCTTACTTATAGCATTTGACCCTTTACAGAATTTTTAAAAACCCTGCTAAACAAACATATTTGCTAGGTATAATGGAGTATAACGGAATCGACATTTGGATAGAGAATCAGTTTTCATTTCTAGTGTAAATGCTGCCTTAGCCAAATCACAAACTTACTGCAACCTCTGGTTTTATCACATGCAATATAAAAGAACTGGATGAGCACTAAATCCTCACGATTATGTTGTGATAACTTCAACTACTCATTCAACAAATATTTATAGAAAAACTAGGTGTTACACATTGGTGTAACACGTGTGAATAAGGCACCTTATATTTTGCTGGGGGATACACAATTTTGCTTACTGGTTAAGTGCCACAAAGGATGATAGAACTGATGAAGATCTAGGTTACTCAGGGAAAGTTTACCTAAGGAATAAACATTTGAGGTGGGACTTGGTGAGAGGAGCCAGCCCGTGAAGTTCTTGGGGGAAGAGAATTCTAGGCAGAGGAACTGCAAAGACAATTCACCTCTGTGCCTTTCCCAATCCATGTGCTTACTTTATTCAAAATCTGGTTCTAAACTCTTTTCCATTCAATGAAGTCTTCTGTGATTAACCCTACTTTCTTTTCTTTTCTTTTTTTTAAAGGTACTGCTGCCTGAATGCTTTCTAGAACGAGTGAATTCAAAGTCTTCATGGAGTGGACCTGGACACCAGTAACTTTTTTTTTTTTTTTTTTAAAGATTTTATTTATTTATCTGACAGAGAGAGACAGCCAGTGAGAGAGGGAACACAAGCAGGGGGAGTGGGAAGGGAAGAAGCAGGCTCCCGGCAGAGAAGCCTGATGTGGGGCTTGATCCCGGAACGCTGGAATCACGCCCTGAGCCGAAGGCAGACACTTAACCACTGAGCCACCCAGGTGCCCCTAACCCCACTTTCAAATTACGGCTCCAGTGCTCAGTTTACACTATAGCCACAATTTTAAATTCACGGTTCTGAAAATGTTAATTATTAACTGTTCTGTATTTATTCTAGTCTCACAATAAGTTAAATTTCAAGGAGAGAATCCTAGCATTCTTCTGTTCATCTTCCACAGTACCTTAGCTGTACTGTACACAGAAGAGAATGTTCATTAAATGTTTATGACCAACCACTGTAAAGAAAATCAGTATTTTGTTTCTCTCTTCTCTCTTCAGAATAAGATTTGGTCAGAGTGCTTCACAAAGAACTAAAGCAACACTGTAAATCTAGTAAAAGAGCAACTGACTCATGAGTGAGAAATCTCAAATTCAATTCCCAGCTCTACCCTTTACTTAGAAACGAGGCTTCTGGTAAATCAAACTCTATGACCATTTGTCAATATCCTTAAAATGGGGGTATGTGTCCTGTCTCACCAGGGTTGGTTAGTCACCAACTACATTCCATAAGAGATCATGTAAAGCCTACTGTGGAAACAAAGCAAAAATACTGGAAATAATAAATGTGTTTTCATTTTAGAACTGGAAGACATCTTATATGATCATGTTTAATCCTTCATTCCACATGATAAGTCAGAGACCAATAAAAATTAAATTACCTGCTCAAGGCTATTAAAATATGGTAGAATCAGTATGGCATTCAATTTTTTTAAAATACCCAGCCCAGTACACTTTTTATCACACCACACTGCCTTTATCACTTTTTGCAACCTAGTCTTCAATGTACATACCTCACAATTTACTCTAACATTCTCTTCATTCAGATCCAGAACGGTAAAAACTAGGTGGCTTAAAAAAAAAAAAAGTACCTACATAGATTTCTGAGGCAGAGACCTCACATAATTTGATATCAGAACTGAATTTAGGAAGTGCCGCCCTGCTATTACGGAGTCAAAAGATTAGGAATGTGAGGATTACAATCAGCTGATGCCTTAAAAATATGCATCTACTAAATGCTTACTTGGCCTGTGGTTAGAGTATTTTTCTTACACAATTTCTAACTGAGTCAATACATGCTGCTTCAATTACATTGTTATTTAAAAAATACAAAATATAATTTTATTTATAGACAATGTATTTGTACTATATGAAAACCTAAAAGCAATGTAAAATACTTTTTGTTTCTGGTCATCTTTCTTTGTTCTCTTATTTTTTATTTTAATCTAGAAGCAAAATCTAAGTTGAGAAATAGTTATTAACTGAATGCCTATAGTACACTCTGGATTATATAACACTGTTTTAACGTGTGGAAATGAATGAAATGGGAATTATGTAATGGTTTCAACATCAGAAAGGTCCAAATTCAATCTTTAAAGTGAAAATAAACTGGGTGCTAGAAAATGAAACCTAAACTAGAGAACCAGCTAATGTAAGAAATTTTCACCTGGAAACAAAAATTTAATCCTCAGGAATGTCCTAAGTATACTAACGAAAGGCTGAAACACTATCTAAACTGAAAGAAAAATCTTCAGAAATGTAAAACCATCAGAAGTTAAATGGCTTTCTGGGAAGAGCAGTAAAATGATGAACGTCTTCTCAGTAACTTCCATCCTTCCAAGAAGCAATAATGTAAAATGTTTTAGAAAGTAGTGTGAGAAAATGAAAATGACGGTTGTAAGAATCAAATGATATAAGTCTGTGAAAGCATTTGGTAGACCATGAAGTCCAAGTTATTATTATATAACAATTTGTAGTCTACAAGTACAGCAGTTTGCCACAGAGTAGACGTAAATGCTTATTTAAAAACTTCAATTCTTTTATACTGACTCATTGAATTTTTATTCTTAAAAAAGAAAGTTAGCCATGAAAGCGGATCAACTATCCACTTCTGAAAAAGGAATTTATCATAGCCTCAATAGAAAACACCCCTCCCCCACAAACACAAATAAATTCCCTCCTCTTTTCAAAATATGGGTCCTTCTTTTAGCCACGTGACCTTAAAGAGGGTCACTATTCCTCTCTGTTTCCTAATAGTATCAAGTACCATGTTGGGCGTTTTTATTTTATTGCCTAATAGGAAGTATACAGATAAAATTAAATAGAAATTATTATCCCTGTTTTATCATTGGGGGATAAAGCTATAATGCTCAAAGGAATTAGTTAGGAAACTTGCTTCAAATCACAGAGCTAATAAGTAGTACACCTGATACATTGAACCCTCTAACTCCAAAGGCCTTGTTTATGCTACCTTGTAAAATGAGGCTGTTCTTAATGATTACTTTATGCCATAAAATATGATTAAGGAATCCATTTTTCTTCCAAAACATGCAGAGAAAAATTATTTGTTGAATGATATTTATCTCACTACTTTAGCCTGCCACTGCCTACAAATAATTTTGGATTTTTAAAGTAGAGATAACCTGCTGAAAATCTAACACAGGACACACAGTGTTCTTTATGGCATATATACTGCATTTAGTATTTAGTAAATTTTAAAAATGAAGAATGGTAACTGATAGATACTATTTTCAGCCAAAGCTTTAACACTTTTTAAAGTGTATCTTTAAAATATATAGTTTTTACTTTTCTAAATTTTGTGGTCCTTAGAACAAATCTACTCTGTATATTTGAAAACAGTATATTAAAAGCACATTACTACCTTTCTCTAAAATAACTTATTACAGAACAAAGAATGGATTTGGGCTAACAGCGATTTCTGGTTTGGTGTTATATTGTGGTTGTCACCGAAATCATTAATTATCTCTTCGGAATATGCTACCTTGAAACATTTTTTCATCGTAGTCTACATTACTAATGGTAAAATTTATCCAATTAATCCAACTGAAGGCAGACATTTAATATTATGACTACTCTATCGAACCGGCAAAACTGAGAACCATTCGGTAGCTGGGGAAACACTTTATTTAGACATGATGATATATTTACTTATCAAGCATTTATTGAACACACATTACGTACCAGGCACGGAGCTGTAAGTCGAACATAATACAATCGTTGGCCGTTAAGAACACCAAGTCTCAGTGAACTGAAAATCCAAAACGGCCATGGTCTTTGATGAATTCACTACATACATACATACACACATAGATAAATATATACGTATTCGGTCATCTCAAACAGCAGGATGAGGTGACCGAACTCCAACCACCAGACCAAACCCAAGAGTGCCGAAGGGAGGAAAAAGCAAGCTTCCCCCGAGCATTTGAAGGCAAACTTCCCTCTATACCTAGCCTGTGTGAGGACTCTCGGGTGGACCCGACAGGGCCCAGAGAATCAGAGGGGCCGGGGGAGGCACCTTAAGTGTCGGAACCACGCAAAGGCCGGTTCCGGTGCCCCGGTGCCGGGCCTCACTCACCTCTTCTACCTCGATCTCCTTGTAGTCGATCTCTTCGAAGTTGAGGACTTGGGAGGGGGCTTCGATCATCTCACCGGCCGAAGACGAGGAAGAGGAGGAAGCGGCGGAGGCTGTAGACATGATCCCTCGCGGAGCCCGGGGGGCCCGGGGAGCCTGCCACCCGGACACTCCGGGGGAGACCCACGCCCACCCGCCTCCGGACCGACCTTCAGACTGAAGCCACGGCTATCTGTTGCGGGGACAGGGACAGCGGCAAGAGCCGAGTCCCGGCTCCGCAGCGCTTTCCGCCGCCGGGCCCCGCCCACTGAACTTCCGGTTCCGGCCTGAAATCGGAAATAGGAGGAGGGCTGCGAGCTCAAGAAAGGGGAGGGGAGAATTTTGTGACTGAGACAGGGAAAGGAAGGACAGATTGGGGGTGGGGTGAGGGAGAGTGAGTGGCGAGCTAGGAGCTGTAGAACAAATTTCGCGAGATCTTTATTAAAGGGCCTCAGCATCGGGTGATACCGCGAGAGCTGATGCGCTGACGTAATTAAAATGCGCGAACGGAAGTGGCGCGGAGTACGGCGGAATATTAATACGGTTGGTCGTTCAGAGACTAGCGGGAAAGATAAAAACTAAGGTTTCAACTCCGCTTTGTAAACTGTTTAATGGCTTCGCGCCCTTTTCTGTCAGAGACCTGCGGACGGTTGGGCTAATGTTGGACTAAGTTTTTGTGACGAAGCTTTTCAGTTTCACCTCTAAGCTAAACTGAACTATTTCTTTAAGAAGCCTTGGGAAATGTGTTTCCCTCAATGCGGTGTATGGAAGGAAGCGGTTGCTACTGTTACTTTGAGCCAGTCCCTGATGCTATGAGAGATTCTAAAGAAAATAATACAGAGCGAGCCAACGCATGTAACCTGAATAACACTGTGTAGGCTGAGTGCACACGAACAGAAGTTAATATTAGGTAAGGTAGATATATATAACTTGGCATAACTTGTATTCATCTGAAGTTATGGTTTGTATTAATAGTACTTATCGAGTGCGGAGCACTCAGGTGCTTTACGTTTATAATTTAATCATTAATATCCTTGCAAATTAAATATTTTGGCTGCCATTTTAAGGACGTGAGAAAATAAGCTCCGAGAGTTGAAAAAGATAATGAACCTCACAGGCTAGTAGAAGCTAGGTCAATGTAGCTCTAAGGTGGATAGTGTTGCCTGTGTTGTGCTATCAACACAATTTTTAGTTTTAAACTAGCTTTTAAACTTTATTAGTAGTTGACCTAAAACCTAACTGGAAAAGTTGGAGTTAGAAATGAAGACTTAAGGACCAAGGATGAAACCCTATAAATGTCAAATTCTAAGACTCAGTAGGGTAAGAGACAGAAAAGGAACCGTCAGAAAGGGGGAAGTAAGGGGAGTGGTGATGGGAATAGCACTAAAGGAGAGCTTTCCAATTAAAGAGTAGCCAACCCAATAAATGCTGGGATAGCAAATGGGTCATTGGATTTGGAAATTAAGTTTTGAACTGAAAAACATCTGTCATTATTTGTAGTTCTGGTAATAATGATAGTTTGGCGAATGGCTATAAAAAGAATGAAAGAATTTCTTCTCCATATACACCCTGTATGATACACAGTGTCTTAAAAACCTAGACCACTTTTATGATGACTCCCAATCTCTCCCAGTACTCAAATATTACCTGAATTCCCAGCCTATTGAACATCTCTATTTAGGTGTAACATAAACACCTAAACTTCAAGATTCCAAAAGCAAATGCAGAAGTTACCCACTACAAATAGGTTTTTCCATGTGCATTTTCTATCTCTGTGAAGGATACCGTCCATCTACTCATTTTTCCAAGTGAGAAATCAAGGCTTTATTTCTACATTTAAAGTGATGCTTAGTGCACTAATAACTAAATAGAAGCAGACTAAGTCAATGGGATAGCCATTTTCACCCGTCATTTCTGGATTTCCCAAATTAGTATGGTCACCTCTTAGCTCATGCTATCACTCTGCAGGTCATTACTGATTTCTCTTTAAGACCTTGATCTTAATTCAGTGGGTCTACCAAGTGGAAGCTCAAGAAATGTTTGCTCTATGTTCTGTTTGAATGAATAGCTTTTGCTAGTTCTCTCTTTGTCTGGAGTGTAAGGTCTGTTTTCTGTACCTTCAGTTTAGAACTCGTATGCTGCTGACTAGGGACTAATCATTACAGCCATGGTGCTATTCTGCTTGATTTCCTCTCTCTGCCCCCAACATATTGTTAGGAAAAAAATCAAACATACAGAAAAGTTGAAAGAATTTTATAGGGAACTATATACTTGTCATCAAGATTCTAACATTAACATTTTACCATACTTGCCTTATTCACTATTTGTCCATCTGCTTACTCAAGCACACATACTTCTATCATTTTTTTGTTGGATGCATTTCAAAGTGCACTTACTACGTGATTTTGAAATCTCCAGTATTTCTGCTTCTATATTTTATCCATTGATTTGGACTTATGATACTGATACTAGTATAAAGTCAGTTCTATGTCCTTGCAGACTGCTTTTTTTTGTGGGGGGAGCGCAGGCAGGGAGGTCTGCCTGGAACGTTTTCACTAGCTTCTGTAAAGTCCCAGCACTTCATGTCTGCCTCCAGTCATCCCCAAAGTCCAGTTCACCTCCTGTGATTTGATTATGTGGGTGGTAAGTTCCCATTTTTCATTTAAGCTGAGTCAACTTGTATTTTTGTCACTTTCAATCAAAGATTCCTAAGTAATTCAGTTTAAATCCAAAGAATTGGGGGGGGGCTGAACTTACCTTAATTCACTCAATTTTTACTTTATATTCCCTTTAACTTCTTTAACTTTCATGAATTAAGAATGCAAGTTTGGACCTCACAATTTAAACTTTATTTACCAGTCTATTGTGTCTACACAAATTTCCAGAGATACAAACAAGGTTTTTAAAGGGTCTTCTTGAAGTCCCTCCCAATTTGAGCACTCTCCACCAACCACCCTCATGTCAGTGTCTTAATAACTACTCTTTAACCTTCAACCGTGTCTTCAGTTTTGACTCTTCTGCACTATCCATGAGATGAGGACCAAGAGTTTGAAATCCATTTCCCACTATCTCTTTGCATATTTTAAGTGGGATTCTCATTTTACTTGACTCATTTTGGATATAAGGATATTTGGCACCTATTTTCATGGAGACTTAGCAGAAACAGACTAAAATAGTTTCACTTTAATGTTCTGTTGCATCAACATGTATAATACAACAAATAAAGAGTTCCATATTTTGTCAGTTTATATGACATTTGTTGTGAATAACAGGAAACTCAACACATAATGGTTAAACAATAAAAGGAATTTATGTGCTTAGTTAAGTGGAAAATCAAGAGCTAGAACAGGTTTTAGGTGTTGTAAACTTTGATTCATAAACTTAATGATAACATCGATAATTTAGTTTCCATTATTGTCTTCTGCCTTTTGTGGTATTTGCCATTGCTCTAGAACGGTGTTTCTCAACCTTTTTTCTTTACTGCTCTCGTAAGGAGCCTTTTAAGATTTTTTTCTCAGTGCCCCCCCCCCAAGGTTTAATATGATGCATATCTGTTTATGGACTGTATGCTTGTTTTATGCTTTATACATAAAAAGAGTAAGATTTTTTTCTCTCCCCAATTTTCACCCCCATCAAGAATGTAGTCTTTAGCAGTTTTGCTTTCATGTGACGTACACACTGTCCAGTACAATGAAAGAGAGCATCTCTTTTGGTAGCTATTTCAGCAGGACAGGGAACTTCCATTTTCAAAAAGCTCTTGGCAACTGTACCCTTGCGTGAGCAATAGGGGACAGGAGGTTTGAGGTTGAAAATATCTTGTGTAACTTAGACTGAGGACTGACTCAAGGAATCATGGGCTTTGAGGAGCTCCCAAAAAGAAGAAAAATCTGAAGACTCCTAGGACGAGCAAAGCAGGGAATGTTTGTTTTTTTTTTGCAACCAACAAATGTTCATTATTCATATGTCTATTTTGATTGAGCTCTTTATCTAGAAAGTATTATCTTTACTGCCTGTCCTGGAACCAAACTAGCCCATCCTGATCAAATATTATTCCCTACAGGAAGTTCAGAAATGGTTTTCTGTTCAAATATTCAAAACTGCAGTACACAAAGGATAGCCAACTCCTTACCAATTCAGTGACACAGCTGGAGAGCAGCTCCCCAAATTCACACATTTCTCAAATATTTGAGTTTATTCCGTATTTGCTACTCCCTACATCTTTTTCCTAGGTCTTTGGCAGCCCACGTTGTTGCTGAAAGGGTTTGTGTTTCAGATGCCCATAATGTGGATGGTAAAGTAGGCCTGGGGTGGGGGTGGGAGAGTAGAGGCAGGTGCAGTTCCAAAGCATTCTCGACATTACGTATAACGGCCATTTCTGTTTGTAGCTAAGTGTTGACTATCAAGAGTCATCATCAAAGAGAAACTTTGTTCAAAGAAATGAAAAAACTGTTTAAATATTTTTAGAACCATTTTAAAATTTGCAACAGTTGAAATCATACTTAAGACGCTAACAGCTCTTCCTCTTCTTTAAATGCAAATGTAATGTTCAAATTTCTTGCGATAATATGAATGGATTTTGAAACCTGTTGAACAGATTTTATCTGCAGGACATAAAGGCACCATCAAGGCAGTTCCCTTGCAGCCAGCTTAGCTGAGGGAGTAAAAACTAAAACATTAGTTAGCTATTAAATTTTGAAAAATATATTTGATATTTATATAAACTCAATGCTTAACATCGTCTCTAATATTTTGTGTTTGTTTTCTAAAATTACATAATATGATGGGGCGCCTGGGTGGCTCAGTCGTTAAGTGTCTACGTTGGGGTCAGGTCATGATCCCGGGGTCCTGGGATGGAGCCCTGCATCAGGCTCCTCGCTCAGCGGGAAGCCTGCTTTTCCCTCTCCCACTCCCTCTGCTTGTGTTCCCTCTCTCGGGGTCTCTCTCTCGCTGTCAAATAAATAAAATAAAATCTTAAATAAAAAATAAAATTACATAGGGGGCGCCTGGGTAGCGCAGTCGTTAAAGCGTCTGCCTTCGGCTCAGGGCGTGATCCCGGCGTTCCGGGATCGAGTCCCACATCGGGCTCCTCCACTAGGAGCCTGCTTCTTCCTCTCTCACTCGCCTGCTGTGTTCCCTCTCTCGCTGGCTGTCTCTCTGTCACATAAATAAATAAAATCTTTAAAAAAAAAAAAAATAAAAAAAAAAATAAAATTACATAGTATGAGAAAAGCAATTATATTCTTTTATTAAGCCCCAAATAGATATCTCCAATTCCTTCACAGTTCATCTCAGAGTATTTTACAGTGTTATTCTCTACATGAAAAAGTTGAAGAAGCACTAAGTTAAGAGGCTGTTGCAGTAGTTAAAGCCAGAAATAACTAGTTGAACTGTATAGATAGTGGCCATCGGAGTTATAGATAAATGGATGGATGAGGAAATGGAATTGGTGGAATTAGTGAATGGCTGGTTGTGGAGGAAGGAGGGGAAGAGAAGAGCAATGTAAAGAATGATTCCCAAATTTTTCACTTGTACAACTTGGATAGGAAGGATGCTATTTACAGAAGCAGAGAAGACTGGAACAAGTTTGGGGGAGAAAAGAATAAAGAAATCAGTTTTAGACACAATGAGCTAGAGGTACCTGAGAGACTTCCAAGTGTAATTATCAAACAGACAGTCTTAGGGAAAAACATGGCACTAGGGAAACAGATACTGGCCTGCTGACAATTTTAAGTCATGCAAATGAATGAGGTCACCCAAGGAAGATGTGTCAAGTGAGAAAGAATAGGACTTAAAACAGAACCTTAAGGAATAAAAAAAATACTGAAGGCATGGCTGGATGCAGAGGAATTGCTAAAGAAATTTGTGGAAAACTAAAAATTATGAAGTTGTGGAAACAAAGATAAAGGGATGTTTCAGTGTTCAGTACTTCCAGGAAGTTAAACATGAAGTGTCCACATGTAGGTGTGTAGGTTCCTTGCAGTATATACTTGAGTCCAAAATAGGAGAAAAGGGATATAGGTCAGGAGCTGAGGCCGGCTTTTCTTATACCACCACATTCTGGTGAAGGTAATATCATCAAAGTAGGAGGATGGAATATATTTCTTTTATCAGCTTGTTATCTTGAGTTAGAACTTATAAATATTTAGGCATGTAGTATGTGAGCCTTTATTTGTATTCTTGCCCTGAACCCATAAATATTACAAGTTCTGTTTTTTGTGTGTTAGGTTTCTATTCCTACATACGAGTAGTCTACAGGTAAGCTGTTCTCAACTCGGATTTGCAGTTTCCCAAATTTCCCACAGATGTCTCAGCTCAGTCACCATCCCAGAAGTAGTGATGTCAGCCTCCCTTAAGCAACATATCTCTTCACTTTCTATCCATTACTCAGTTTTATTTCTAGCCCTTTACCTATCTGACATTATCTTATTTAATTATTTGCCTCCTTGTTTATTTTCTGTCCTCCCACCCCTCCCGACTCCTGCTCATTGGATGTTAGTTCCACTGGGACAGGGATTATAAGCATTGTGCTCACCACTGTCTCAGGATTTAGAATAGCACCTGAAATGTAGTAGACATTTAATAATTTTCTGAAATGTAAATGAGTATCTTTATTTCTAAGTAAATACTGTTTAATTTATTCCAGGTGTAAAGAATGAGTTAATCACATTTTCTGTAGTATCATTGAGGAAAGATTTAATAAACGGCTAAGTTGATATTCAAGTAGTATATCAATTGTTTATCATGGAGATTTCTTAAGTATATGAAAATGCTTTGTTCTCCTGGTCAATTTAAATCTCCAATCTTAAAATTATTGATTTTTAAGATACTTCTCTTTCTAGATTTTGCAAGGATAAACTTTAGTTCCTCTACTTTCCAAATACTCATTACTATTTAATGCATTTAAATTGCTTATTGAAATTGAAATGTTACTGTGATGCTAATGATTGCTTTCAGAAATAACTGATATTTTAACTAAAATAGATGTAAAATCGGGGTGCCTGGCTGACTCAGTCAGTAGAGCATAAGACTTTTGATCTCAGGGTCCTGAGTTCAAGCCCTTTGTTGGACTTAGAGCTTACTTAAAAAAATAAATAAAACAGCTGTAGAATCAAACAGAATAGGTAGATTTTTATTTTTTGAGCTTCTGAGGGAAGCTTAAACATCATGATATATTTTAGAATTAGTTTTTAAAAGCAAAAACTTAATCAGATAAGAACATAATACAGAAATAAAAATAATCTTCATAGGAATAGTACTTTTCACTACCAAAGTGCATTCATTTAATGTTTTGTTTCACAGACTAATATGTCAAATCAGTGTTCTTAGATGGTTTATCTGAGAAGAAATTCCAGAAGCAATTTGGCTTCATTTACGGAAATAAATAAGGGTGTTTTATTTCACACAGCCTCAGGGAATCACAAATTAAAACTTTCAACTAAAATGGATGCCATCTACTATTCATTATTTCAACAAACAAACCACTCTGCTGAAGTTGCAATCAGGGTAAGGGATGTATAGTGCTTGAAACCTGCAAGGCTGAGAGGGCCTACTTTGCATTCTTATTCCCATTTCACGTCTTCCTCTGAGTTCCCCAGCACCCCACAGAGCTACTCTCAGTGGTGCAAAGCTCCATTAAGTAAATAGAGGCTCTGTATTTAGAAGCCATCTCTGGGAATTCAAAGTGTTCTGAGAGGGAAATTGGTACTATCAAGATTAAGGTATTAATGAAAAGTTCTGTTATATTTCTGTTGGGATGCTAATTAATCTTCTAAAAATTGTTAATCAATTCAATTATGTAACACACTTAAACTTTTACACATGGTACAGGAAAAGAAACAGGGTCTTTCAATTATGCCCAGAGGTATTCAGAAAGTTAAGGGAAATAAGTCTAAACGAAAATCATCCCCCAGTGGTGTTTTGGCTTGATCTTCAATATTCACTTGTTCTGTCGAAATCAATATTTAAAGCTCAGCTAGCTGAAGAAATACTGAAAGTATTAGAAGAATGATGATTATTCTTTAAATGGAATCTCCTACTTGTGCAATTTTAGCATGGATTCTCAAATTCATGCCGGTAGCTTTTAGCTTGAATTGTTAAAGAAATAATCCAATAATTTTTTATTATTTGAAGACTGACTGACCGCACTGTCAGTATTGAGCTAAATGAGTTACCCTGTAAGTTATGCTATATTCCTATTACTATTACAGTTTTTTATGTTGTTAGGAATATGAATCATATCAAAGTTGTTAAATATTAAAATGTCAATCCATCTCTAAATCTTAAGTATATGAAACAGTATGTGAAACAGTATGTGAAAGTATGTAGTACAGTGCCTAGAAAATATATGGTCTTCAGAAATGTTAGTATGAATGAAATACTAAATGGAGGAACAGAAGTAGATGACGTGATGTGACAACAAAAGTTAGCCACAGACTATAGTTCTGTCAGTGAGTATTAATCCTGGAGAATCTGATCAGGTAGGTCTAAAATGTGACTGAGTCAGCCTTAGTTTCTCTTTCACAGCCTGGTCAGAGTTGATAATTGTTAAGATCACATATAGGTAGAAGAATATATTTTAATAATTCATTTTGAAGAACTAAAAATTATACTTTAATTTTGGGCCTACTTTTCTATTGTTTAAAAGAAAAAAGCTGGTGTTCGTGATTTTGTTCTGATTTGTAATACATTTCTTTTGGACATAGTTGAAGACTGTTTCCAGTAGCATCTATGAAACAATTCACCTTGATGAGGACACATTGATCTTGGCTGTAATCTTTGGTTTTATAAACTCAATAACTCAATTTTATTGGTTCACTCAAAGGAATCGTTAGGCTTTAGATTCCTGCTTGTCAAAACCATTAGTGACCGTAAGAACTAAAAAGCCAATACTATATAATATGGTGCTTCTGAGTGAGGGGCTGGAGAAAGGGAGCCTAGTTAAAGCAGGGGACTCTAATAGAGTAGATTAACAAAAGAGGCTTGAAAGGGTGGTGTATTTAAAAGTTATGGTGCAGTTGTGATGAACTCACCAGTGTCCTATGAAATAATTTTACCAACATTCTCTGAACACTTTTGTAAAGACGGTAACTAGTATTGTAACCCTAGGAAGATGTCTCGTTTTAATGGACCCTTGAGGTTCTTTGTAAAATCACCAAAACCTATTTACGTGAAAGCTTAGAGCCAGATTAATAGTCCTAGCTTCTATTGAACTATTGAATTAGATTCTACTACTATTTCTAGCTGCTAACAATCCAGTTCTAGGCTTTTGCGTTTTGAACTATCGGATGATCAAATTGCTTTTTGGTATATTGGGGTCCCTTAAGAAAAATAGATTAATTGTATTTGTTTTGCAGGGTGTTTTTTGAATATGGGCCTTCCCTGGAAAGATATGGAACTTTTTCTATTTATTTGTTTGATGAGATAATTATACTTTAGGATTACATCACTATGATTTTTATAATAGTATTTCCTTTCTTTTCTTATCTGATCATTTATGGATGTAAAGCCAACTATGCTTAAAACTTGGTGGTGGTGTGGTGAGATTCTTTGGTTTCAGGGAGAAGAAATTAAAGTTGAAATTTAAGCAGAGTAAAACATTTTAAAGAGTGCAAGTTCAATTAATCATTAAGAATGAATCTTCAGGGATGTTTAGGAATATGGTCATACGGTAATGAGTATATCAAATATAATGTTGTTTCACTGCATGGCCATTAAGTAGAAATTGGTAATTTGGGGACGATGAAAAATATTATCATTCAGTTTATGTTAGGGTTTTAAATCTAATTTTTTTAAACTTTCCTGGTAAATACTTGTGTTTCCTTGATAAATGGCACTTGCTTAAGGTTAGTATGTCATTATCCTGATCAAACGGGATTCACAGTCTAAAGGGAAATTTCATTCTGAGATCAAATGAAGCAACTCTTGATCAATCTAAATGAGAGTAAGGTTTTATACCTCCTCATATATCCAGACAATTCAAAAGTTTATTAATCAATATAAACTGTCTTCATTAAAAGAGAAACAATAGCATATTTGAATTGACATATGGTGTTTATTAAACTAACAAAAACGGAGTCATCTTTGGTTTCAATTTCATTATTGCTTACCTTAACTTTCTTGCTCAGAATTGATTTCTCCTTTTTCTAAAGGACTCATTATCAACTTTAATAAACCTCAGATTGATCCCCTTTGGAAAACAGAGAATACATTATTTCCTGTGTCTCTAGCTTAATTTACCAAAAAAAATGCATATCATCAGAATTGATAATTCACCTCCAATTGAAACATATTGAACTGACATACAAAAGATTTCTGAAAGCAGCAAAATTTAGCCGCAGGACTGTAATAAGATGTGAAATCTGGGTTAAAAATTTAGTTTTGAAATGCCATTAGCTTTTGAGAAAGAATGTGGGAGATTTAGGATATGTAGAGAATAAGAAGTTAAATGACTACACTTCTTTCAAGATGCTTTTTTACTTTAGATTTTTAATTGACTATATAATTGTGTTTATATTAGGAGAAATTGTTGGGGTTTAATCTATTATTTTTATTTTTGGTATTGTATGGCTAAAACAGTATATGTATCTATCTCTTAGAAGAAAAAGTCCTACGTCAAAGACATCCCCTCTTAGCTAGGTCATCAAAAGTAAACATTAAAAAATAAAGTTGAGAGCTCAGTGCAAGTGGGCTGCTATGGGTGTATCTGTTCTTGGATAGCTCAGTCCTAAATCATTTACCCACTCCTCCATCAAGCAGCAGTGATTTACTGAGTATAGGCAGTAGTAGCTACTATACTATAGTGCCCTTAAAGGCTA
Source organism: Ursus arctos (assembly GCF_023065955.2). Lineage (NCBI taxonomy): Eukaryota > Metazoa > Chordata > Mammalia > Carnivora > Ursidae > Ursus > Ursus arctos. The sequence continues at coordinate 66,192,929 of NW_026622797.1, read as the reverse complement.
GTTAGCATGCTGCTATGAAGTAAGAGTTTTATTTTCATATCCTCTCTTTTTACTCTAGAACCTCTTCAGTTACACATACCAATTGCCATTTCTTGCCTGTTGTAGCAGACACTATGAGTGCCATAGTCATACCCTCTCAGATTCTTTTAGTATTTCCAAGCATGCCAACTTGATTCTTTTTAAGGGCCAGCTATTATATCTTTTTTGGGGGGCTTACTTTGGGTTACCAAAACTCACTTTGTTGACATGCTTGGGTGGTCTGAAAATGCATGAAAAGTAATATTCCTTAGGTGATGGCCCTTAACCCAGTGACCATGGTATAGAGGTATAAATACCAGGGTCTTCACCCCTTTACTGGAATAATTCTAGAGCTTCCCTTATGGTGTCCACTGTGGTAGTTGGCTTGTGCATCACCTATTAGCTGCCTTTCCTTTTCTGTATTATCTTCTCATTTCCCTGTCAAGGTCACTATTTCAAATAAACCACGTGCCCTCAATCCTTGTCTCAGGATTTGCCTTTAGGGGAAACCCATCTAAGAACTTGGTATTCTCTAAACAAAGATAGAATCTTGGTTGTAGCCATGCAAGTCTATAAAATTCAAATAGTAGATACTTTTTTTTTTTTTTTTTACTTTTTAGGACTGAAAACTTATATACCTCAACATAAGACTGGCAGAATCTTACTGGGTATGTTTGATTGTAAATTCACATTCAAGTAAATGCTATACTGGATTCACCAAATGATCCACCAAATTGTTCACTTTAATTAATGGAAGTAACTGAGTGGAATGATTACATATGCCATTTTTTTAGTTGAACAAAATGTATTGAACATCCACTATGTGTCAGGTACTATTCTAGGCTTTAGAGATACAGCAGTTCTTACAAATCTTAATAGTTGTTGATAAATTATTGGTTTTACTCAATGTGTTTAATACTTTTCCCTAGTACTTGCATTGCAAGACTCAAAGTTGTAATACCTTTCCCCGGTTATGCTTTTCCATATTAATTACAGCTTACAGATTTTGCATATCTGGAAGGTCTACTTAATCAGTTCTTTTTTTTTCTCTTCAGTTTCAGACATTCTTCTCTTTCAAGAATTCTCTTTCAAGAATGACTTCATTACTGTAGACTCTGTTCCGAGGTTTTTATTATTCCAATAATGTCTCACTGCAATTAGCATATTTCAATGTTATCATATTTGTTTCAGCCATATTTACACTTAAGATTTTTTTTAAGTTTTTGATTAAGTATAAAAATGCTTACAACTGAATACATTTTTATTAAGTAAATAATGGTCCAAAGCACAAGTAATTCTTAATACTATGCAGAATAGCATATAGCAGTTTGAAATAAATGTCACATTTAGCTTTTCACATTTCAGCGTAATTTAAAAAATATCAAGTTAAAACTTCCTTAGAAATGCATAAAATTTTTGTAAATGGTTATTGCTTTCCTGTCACATGTCAGGGTAAACATTAATAAATTAAAAGCTGTGGTTTTTTTTCAAGTGTATGTGTTGATTGGAGTGTTCACCGGAAATTTGCACTCAGCCTAACCTTGAGGAAGTAGCAGGAAGTTTATACATATAGAGTCTGTTATTTAAAGGTTTGTATTCATATAATATGTGTGTTCCTTTGAAAAAAACAATTATTAGTCATTCTCTGCCTTTAATATTTTTTGCACACAGAAATGATTCTTAACACTCTGTAGTTGGCTTTTTATTTGTCTACCTAATACTCACTTCCCTTTCTTCTGGCATTAACATCTTGGTTCTCCTTTGGAGAATGACCCCTCTCAGTGCTTGGGTTTCAAGTGAGGTTGACTGTTCCCCCCCCTTTCAGTGGTGGGAAAACCATCTAGGTGTGGCCTTGAAGAATAGTACCTCCCTTAGGTCACAGTGATTGGTTCAGGAGTAGATATGTAAACCAAGTCAAGCTAATCAGAACCAACAGACTTTGGCTAGAACTGTGGGAAAGAGGCATTCTCTTTCTGCTAGGGTTGCTAGACTGGTAGTTTGTATATCCAGAGCTACTACTAACTGTTCCTATGACCATATGGGGAGGCCTTGCTTGAGAACAAAGCCTGTAAGGGAACTGGAGCATGGGTGGAAAGAGACAGGATCCTAATGACAATGCCTGAGCATCTGGGTTCAGTGGTGCCTGGAGATCCACTCCTGAAGGGTTACTTTCATGAACCATTAAGTTCCAGCTGTTCCACCAAATAGTCCCCCATTACACCTTCACAATTTGCATTTTTTCTCACTTGCAACTGTAGGTTTTGTTATACTATGAACACTATATGACGCTATTGTTGTCCTTCCCCCAAGAAGACTTTTGTGATCAAAACAAATAAATGGACTTATATTTTAAAAATCTTTTGGCTTTTGCGATATATGCTAGAGAGTTAAGCTTTTTTTTTTTTTCTGTGAAACAATAAGAAGAGTCGATGATGTTGAAACCACAGTTAGATGCTTAAAGGAGAGCAGAGCCATTGAAACTGAGTATGAACCAAATCTGCAATCATAAAGACTTATTATCCTTAGAGATACACTGTTCATGCAACAAATGTATACCAAGTTCTGCTATTTTAGGCATGGGAATAGAGGAGTGAGCAAGACAGATAAAAATCTCTGAACTCTTGGAGCTGACATTCTTGTGTTATTTCAGAAGACATGGTACCCTAAATGGGAGCCATTTTGGGGGCAGGTAGCACTCAGGAAGACTTAATTCCTCTGCCTAAAACCCAATGGTTTCCCTCTGTATTTAAAGAAAATCCAGAGACCTTAACATGCGTACCAGTACTGCATGGATCTGGCCATGTTCACTTGTCTAAAACATTATCCAAGAACTTACACTCCCTTACTCATGCTGCTCCAGGCAAATAAGCTTTCTCTCCTTCCTTGAATATTTGTCTGTCTCACAAACATTCACATCTTCTCTCCATCTTGTCTGTCTCTTCCCCTGACACTTCTCATGGTCACAGCTTAAATGACAATTCTTCAGAGAGACATTCCCTCCACACACAGCCTAAATTGGGTCTCCTTAATATTTGATCTCTTTTTTTCATAGTACTTATAATAAATTTAATATATATATTTATATGTATTGTTTTTTAGTGTTTGTTTACTACCTCTCCCTCTCTATGAGGTCAGAGACTATATTTGTTTTGTTCACCACTGAATTACTCAGTGTCTGGCATAGTGCCCAACACATTGTAGGGACTTAAATATATTTGTTGCATGACTATGTGGTGTGACCTCAGCCTCTTTAGATGTAGCTTTTACGTCTTAACTCTTCTTCGAGCTTCATGCTTTCCAAGTCAAAGACCCTTTCTATCCCTCTTCTTTAAGCTGCTTATCCTAGAGGTCATTCTGGTACAGCAGTCATCATCTATTCGTGTGATAGGCTGGGCTGCAGACACCAAACTGGGAGAGTGACCACAGAAACCTGATGAGATAACTGGAACCAAAACAGACACTCCATCCCTTCAACTAGAGTTTTTCAGAGCTGGAATTGAAAGGGGCAGGGTAATCCCAGAAACCCATTGGTCATTATGGGAGCACCGAATCTCAAGCCTGACTGGGTTCTAAAGAGCTTCAGGCAACACCATGGAAGCCAGTGATGAGACTGGGCAAGTGTGTCCGCTTCTAAACTTGTTTCTTTAGAGTGTGATGTTTGTGTGAGTTGGAGATGGTACGGAGGACAGCTTTAACTATTTACATACTGATTGCCTGACACACAGAATGGCTGGATAACCAGGCAAAGGTGGGAGAATCAAAATAATCTGAGGTGCTCGGGGTTGCTGGGGGAATTGGAGGCAGTAGAAGTGAGATGAGCTGACATACTGCTCTTTCTTATTCCCATCCCATGCCAGTTGTTTGTTTTAGATGGAGTACAAACTGTTCCGATCAGCCTACTCTGATCCCTTTTAGACTTTAAACCTTCTTAGAGCTAAGGTATGAATTTTTCTTCCTGATGTTTCATTATGCAAGTTTTCAAATGTACAGCAAACTTGAAAATATTTTCCTATGAAACCCAAATATTTACCACCGAGGGTCTAACATTAACATTTTGCTTTCCTTGTTTTATTACATCTCCATCTATTTAGCCCTCTATCCACCTATTAATATATCTTAACTTTTGATGTGTTCACTGGTGGAAGTGGTTGTAGACGTTGGTACATTTTCCTTTAAGTGCTTCAACGTTCATATCATTAACAAGAGTTCTGTATTTTTTACATTTTTTTCTTTTGAGATAAGTTTTACATATAATAAATGTACAAATCTTTAGTATCCATTTGCTGGGTTTTGACAAGTGAATACCTCTGTATAATCCAAACCCTGTTAAGGTATAAAACATTGCCATCATGGGCATAAATTCCCTTATACCCTTTACCAGTTCATTTCTGTCTCAACCCTTAAAGACCAGGGCTGTTCTGTTTTTCGGGTTGTGTTTATTTGTTTTTATTTTTTCCCTATCATAGTTTGGAGACATCAGTTTATGCAAGTTGGGCTCATTAACGAGCCCTTAAATAATCTTTCTTTAGTAGTTGTTTTTCATTTGTTCTTCTCTTTCTATTCAAATAAAAATTCTGCTTCCAAAATTAAAAATCAATCAAAACTTGAAAGAAAGAATTTGGCACAGTGTCTGCTTCATAATGAATTTCACCAGTTGGGGTCTAGTGTTTTGTTATCTAACTCACATTTTCTCAGGGTGCACCAGATACAGAATAAAGATAGGATAAAGCGTTACAAGTTCACTTTAACAGAAAGAAAACAGTATATCTATGGTTATCACCTCCCCTCACCCCCTGCCCCAGACCACTCCAAGGTCATTCTGGCCTCTTAAATTCTTACCAGTGCTTTTAAGAAGTCTCCATGCACGTCATACGTAATCTTGCTAACATGACCAAAATCATCCCTTTGTGTTAACATAGCTTATTACCCTCACTTGGGTTCAACTTGTACTCCAAAAGTCTCTGCTAACCTAAAGATGTATTTCCCAGGAACATCCTTGGTCTCTTTTAGAAATAGACCTTTGGTAACCAAATCCCACTTGTCTTCTAGATATATATACTCAGACATGTCTGAATTATCTGTGGGTTCATAGCTTAGTTTTATCTTAGTGTCTGCTGCTACTATTACAAATGATATCCTTGAAAACTAAACCGCTGATAAGGACACACCTTTTTTTTTAGTTGTTATTCCTCTAATACCATGGAAAATGCTTTATGATTTATGTTGGCCTTTAGCTTTCATACATTCCTTTTCATGTATTAAAGTGAAGACTTAAGACATTTAAACATTGACACACTTGAACTACCTTCTGCCCATTGAATTTGGGCTCTTATAAACCATCTTATCAGCACTGATTTAGAAATCAACCAAAAATTTAGCTTCACCTATCTTCTTGGCTTTATCCAAGTAACAGTATTTATTTAATAGTTGAGTATCAATTCTATATTATCTTTGTTTGAAAATTCAATTATATTTTATCTTTATTTGAAAAATGAATTAACAATAGAAAAATGAATGGGCTGGTAAGAAACAAAGGCCTAAGTATCTTAATAATAAATTTAGGACAAAGACTATAATCATTAAATGAGATAAAAGCAATGACTTATCAATTTCAATCAAAGATTCATTAAACTTAAAAATGGCTTGTCTGTATGTTGAGATATATTTAAAAAAAAAAATAAGAACATATATGGGATGCTTTAGAAATATACCACCAAAGATTGGCTTTAAAAGGTAAAGAGGAATGAGAGGTTTTGTAACATTTTGCAGCTCTTTGAGAAGAAAATCCAAGGTTAAAATAGTTTATCATAATGTAATTTTCCTATTACTATTTGTCAAAATTAATGATGACAAACATACTATATGATTATTTATCCAGTGCAGATTTATCCCAATATCCTATGATCTCCCTGCGTTGTTGTCTCTTCCTCCTTCTCGCCCGTCCCCTCTCCCTCCTCCTCCTTCCTTTTCTTCTTCCCACTCTTTCATCAGAACTGACATCCACATTTTAAATATTGATAGGTACAGCCAGATTGCTCTCCAAAAAGCATAAATCCCAGTTTTGAGGTAGTAGGAAAATCTAAAAAGGATGTAGGTTTATTATTTTCATGTGAAGAAATTAATATGCTTTTTAAAAATCCTGTATTATTGTGTTTAAAATGTTCAGGTAGAGAAGAGAAGTATGTTGTATTGAGAAACTTGTTTTAAGATTTTGAAATTGTTGCTTCTTAGAGGTTGGTAGTGTCGTTACTCTGAGGTAACATAAAAAACTGAAACCTATATGTGTAGGTGTAGGGCAGGTGGACTGTAGGAAATGCATTTTGGATACAGGGAAGAGCAAGTGCAAATACATGATATACAAAAAAATCCAAATATTTAACATTTGAGATGAAATTAAGTATATGTGGAGTCAATTATAAGATGGAATCAATTATAAGAAATGAGGTGGTTCTGTAGGTACTGACACATAGATATTCTTTATTATTGAGGGCGAAAACACAGATAATAAGATCCTGTTTTTTTGAAACACTGTGTGTGTGTGTGTGTGTGTGTGTGTAGCACACACATTTGTATCTGTGCTCACAGAGATAAAATGTCTGGAAGGGTACAAACCAAATTGTTAATTGTGTTGTTGGAAGTGAATGGGTTGAGGTAGTGATACAGAGATTTTTAAATTTAATATACTTATGTTTTAATTGAGTTTTTTTAAAACAGCCAAACCATTTTAAATTTTAGTTCATTTTTGTAATGAACTATTTTTTAAAGAAAAAGAATATTTTATATTGAAACATGGTGGGCTGCTCCTAAAATGTGTTTGTTAATTAATGTTCAGGAAGCCTCAGGACATTTCTTGTAGCAATTCTTTACTAATCTTTTACAAAATAGGCAAGGTTAGATTAGTGTTTTTCTAATATTTTTAAAGCCATGTAGCCTATTGTTTAGATGATGAAAATCAGAGTGAAAATGATGAAATCAGAGTCAGTTGGTGGAACCTAAGAGTGAGGGGCCTCTGTTGGTGTTCCCCTCCCCTTATAATCTTTTGACAGACCCTAGGGCTTGCCGAACACAGTTTGAAATACACTGTTCTCTTCCCAGGATGCTTTTGATTTAGTCCTTCCTGAAGGTCAGAGGGATATACTAGCTCTGTGATTCTAAAGCACAGAGAATAAAGAATGCCTACAGGTAACCCCAGAATTCTCTCTTGCCTTGCAGAAAACACGTTTAGAAGCAGGAGACATTCATGTCATGTAAGATAGTTCCAGATGTGCAACAGAAGAGACACAGTTTTTATTTTGCATTTCTTGGCTTTGGAGTCTTATAATCTTAAAATGCAAGCTTTATGATCCATGCCCTTTTTATATACACTAAATGACTGAAAGAGTTGTTAAACTAACAGATATAGGTTCTATACATGTCTGGCTTCTCTGCCAGTCTTAAATGTAATGAAACAAACAGCTTTAAAAAGTAAAACATTATTTTATATTTGTCTAAGAATATCCCTCTTTCAAGTCGAAGCATCTGAACAAAGAAATTAAATTTAAAAGTCATAAAAACTATTTAATACCAAAATTTAAACTAATTTTGAAAGAATTATTCTTCTTTTGGGATGTGTACATAATTTTATATTTAGTGTTTCATGCCTAACATTTGATTTCTGGGATTAGTATTAGAAGCAAAATTTCTTAATGCCATTCATTGTTATGCTACGTTTGTTACTAAAACTTGAAAGATATTTTGACATAAACATGCTAGTGTGTTTAAAATAATAGAGAAGGCATATTATCATAATTTATTCACAGACACAAATTTTTTGTTCTGTGCTTTAAATGGTTTTATTTTTATTTGAAATTTGTGTGTATGTGTGTAAGTGACTATATAGTGAAGGGAAATAAAACAGCCATAATATAGATGAAAAAAATCTCAGTTCCCCACAAGGTGGTACTGTGGTTCTTTTACTCTTTCAAAAATCTAAGCACAGAATTGGTATTTCTCCACTTGTCTTCCTTCCCCCAACATTTTACAGGTGATCTACAATTAGATTCTAATAAAAATGAGAAATAATTTTAAGGGAAACTTGATACTTTTAGGTTTGAGATAGATGGCAAGCAACTAAAAATTATCTATTTAGCCTTTTTTAGAAGAGTTTTTCCCCTTAGCTTTTTGCTTCTTTTAAAAAAGTTCATGTACAAACTTTGGTTATAGTTTTTGGTATTTTATTTGTACTTTTTATACTATATATACTATGATAGTGGATGTAGTAGCAGTTTTTATTGTTACAAAAAATAGCATTACCAGACATCTTTAAAATGTTTCAATAAATGAGCATAAATGTAACTCATTTTTAAGCAATTCAATTTTCTCCTCTTCTAACCAATCTCAATAAAGAACCTGATCTTAAACCTCAGTTCTACAGGTAAAAATTACAGAACATGGCATAGAAAAAGACAACAAAACACTTGAGTAGATTTTGTGCTTTTTCTACACTTTATCTTTCCGCTTATTTGAAGATTTGAAAAATATGTTCATATATGAATATGGAACATCATATATAAGTTTATTTTTCTCTTGATAGGCAAGTCAGTACAGGACTGGGTTCCAGTTTCAGTTTCCGGGTCCTGCCCCTCTGGTAGCTTCTGTCGTTGTTGAGCCCTTGCATAGATTTCTGGGCCTGGCAGAGGGGACACACTGACGAGATAACACGGTGGTCCTTGCATTTAGGGCAGCGGTGGTCTCCTCAGTGGTCCGGCATAGCAGAAAATTACTGGTTGGAAGTGGGGCGAGGGCACGTGTATCTTGAGACCGCGTTTACATAGTAAGCAGAGCTCTTCCTTGACTGACTGGTTATTTGGGGTGGCCTGGGGAGCGGGCCAATGGAGATGATAGGGATTTGCCTTGGGAATCCTAGGGTCTAGGAGGTGGAAACAAGTCTTTGATGAATTTGTTGGCTACAATAATGAATATGGAAGGAAAAGGAGAAATGAAGAAAGAGAAGTAAAAGGATTCTGGGAGAGACTGGGGAGACAAAATCAAGGGAAAACAAGGGATCAAAAATGACAGCAAAAGCCAGGGAAGAGAGAAGGAAAACACGTAAAAGGAAGAAGCGGAATTGAACGGAAAAGGGGCAGGGCACTAGGAGTTAGAGGTTGGGCGTCGGTCCTCTCATTTCACCCCACGCGGAGCCCGCGGAGACGGCATTTTCCGTCTCGTTTCACGGGTGGGAAATATCGACCTTAAGAGGTTAGATAACTGTTCAAGGTCACCAAGCTAAGGACCAGAGGCAGGATTCTCCCTACTCTTCGACCCGGATCCAGGGTCTGGCCAGATCCTGCCCGGGGGCCCAGGGAAAAAGGCGCACAGGGCGGGCAAAGCGCAGGACCCGCCGGGTTGGAATCGCCGCTCCAGGAGCGAGCAGCGGAGGCGGCCAGGCGGCGAGCAGTTGTTACCTCCCCAAGCAAGGGCGCTTTTCAGGGGTGCAGCCCGGAGGCATCTCTAGCCAATCTCTCCCCAGCCGGAGTCTGGGCAAAGGAGCGAGGGCGAGCGGCACTGGGCACTCCAGCAGGGGGAGAGGCGTCCCATCCCTCCGCTCCCCGTAGCATCCAGGTTCTTCCCGCTCCGAACTTGGATCCCCCAGTCAAGCCATCGCGGGGTTCCCCCGCGTTCCCTCTCGCGGCCTGCACCTCCACCCCCACCTGGACCCACCGACAGGCGGGCTGCGGACCCGCGCTGCTCGCGGTGGGTGCCGAGTTAACCACACGCCTCAGGCAGGGCTCGGAGGACAGCGTTTTCCAGCGCCTGGGCTCACACTCTGTGGCGGAGCGTACCTGTCAATGGGAGCGGACTCAGGCACAGGGAAGCCAGAGGTATTTACTAGCCTCGCGGTAACTTACACGAGTATACACAAACACGTGAGTAGAGACTTGTGCACCTCATAGGAGGTAAAAAAAAACAAAAACAAAAAAAACATCACAAGGAAAAATAATGCCCAGTTTGTATTGTAAGTCAATGCAGTTTCATGTTATGAGCATCCCATTCGATGAATAGCTCCTGCCAATTCTTAATAATTATTCAATGATTATTAATTGACGAGACACCTTTCACCTGAAAATGGCTTGTCTGCATTGTCTTTCTTCTCAGAGAACTGCGAATTAAAGTTTCTTTGTTAGGGAGAACAAAGAAGAATCCAAATTATTTTAAGGAGGCATTTGACTTGGCAAACCGTTTTGCTGAAAGATCAACCTTCCCTCTTTGATTCGCCCCCTCTCTGTCACAGCCTCAGTGCAGGGTTGTTTTTGCAAGGCTAATGCTCCCAGTTGGTTTTAGGCCCCTCTCTTTCAAAGTTTAACAGTTGAGAAGTAAGGAGATTTAGAAGCCTCCTAGCACATACAACCTTTCACTTTCACACAGAGGCAAAAGAGGCCTGGAGAAGTTAAGGGCATCTTACAAGTTTGTGCCAAAGCATGGGACCAACACCAGGTCCCAACCCTTGTGCTCTGCTTCTTTGTTGGAGTGGTGGCCAACTGTTCCCACTGTCTCCCTTCACTTGGCCCCCCACCCTATGCTCATATTCCCTCTTGGGAGCCCAGTAAAAACTCCCTTCTTGGAAGTTTGTCAAGAAGGCAATGTCTTCTTCCTTTTCATCTTAAAAATTATTTTCTTTTGCTGTCAGATTCATTCTGACATAGATCAGGGGTGGAAAAGTGTGTGGTATAGAATAGAGTCATTAGTAAATCCATCTCGTTTTTTGTTTCATTTGACAGCAACACATTAAATTAATCCCTGTCCAAAAGAATCACATTAAGGGAGCTGTCAATGCTAATCCCCAGCTCATTGTTGCTACCTAGCTCAGGGTTGACTTTAATAGGTCGCGCTGACATTTGTTTCTTCAGAGACACATCGGTGACTTCATCCAGACCCAAATCTGTTCTCATCAAAAAGTGGAGGTACTGGCAAATTTTTATAGACCCTGAATTCTCTGGGTTTCTAGCTTGGGGTTTGGATGCTCGTTGGAAACACTGATTCACATTTATACATTTGAGTAAGGATGTTTATAACAATAAAAATAAAATATTATATTATTGAGAAAAACAAAAAGCTGATTTACAAAAATTTAAAACTAGAATGATACTTTTGTTCTTATGCTTATTTGTAGCATCCTGTATTTGCTACCACTGTTATCTATAGATCTGATTGTATACGAACCAGATTTAAGATGAGAAAAAAAAGAGAGAAATAAAATGGTTGAGAGAAGAGTAGATCACATAAACTAATGAAAAGGGGAAAAGAAGCAAGTATAAGAAAATCTGGAGAAACATAAAAGATCTACAGAAAAGAAGGAGAAAAAAGGGAATTTACAAAAAAAAGGGAATTTACTAGCAAGGAGGAATAACATTTAAGCAGTAATTTGAATAGAAAGAATTTAGGCAGTGTAGAAAGTAGAAAAAATACATTATAGTAAGATTAAAATGTTCCTTTAACCAACATTTAGAAACCATGATTATAAAATTTTTTCTTTAAATGTAATCTCTCTGCCTCTCTATCCTCTGTTTTCCACACCTTCCCTCAATCCCTGCACACTGATATGGATTATCCAGCTTTGTGCTTATGGCATTTATGGATTCCAGATCTGACAATCACATACTAGCCTTTGTCTGGGAGGCTGAGAAGAAGCAGAGGATGATCCAATCTTAAATCATTTAACCTGTTCTGAGAATATGCCTCTTACCTGGTTATTCTTATTTTTGTAGATATTTGGCAAAGATTTTAAAGATGAAGTAGGAGCTAAAGATTGAGAAGGTGGGCATCCATTATTTAACAAACTTGTGTTGAGTAAAGTGTATAAATACTGCAGATTTGCTGTATCTATATATACCAGAGAATGAGCATGAATATTCTATTTTTACTAGTAGAATCATATGTTATTCATATTGGAAAGTAATACTATAAATCTTTTTGTCAAGTGAAAACTCACCTCTGCTTTAATTCCCCACCCCCTCGAGAATCTGTATTTTCAAGTAAACATGGCACAGTTGTACCTCTTACTTTCAGGATTTTTGTTATTTTATTTTTATTTTACTTTTATTATAGTTTTCATCTCCTTTTGCTCCCTTTATCTCCTCAGAATTACCTCTGAACATAACCATTTAAAAAGTTACTTTTATATAATCTCCATAAAACATGGAACTATCTATTGAAGGCAATTTCGTTTATTTAAATGATTGAACAACTGAAGTTCATTCTCAAAAAATGAGCTAAGGTTTTTGTGGTCTACATGATAAAACTACCAAGGATCAGTAAGAAAAGAACTATGCATGCATTCAACAATCTCTAGACAAATGCCAGGAGTATAAGGAATAAGAACTTAGGTTCATATTGCATCAGTGGACTAAGACCTGGTTGACATTTTAGAAATTGGTGGGTTAGAGCAGACATGAATAGAATGCTAAAACTCCAGGTACTCCAATGCTTTATACTCAGCATAATGTCTTGTACATAGTAGGCATTCAGTAAATAATTTTTACATCAATAATGAATGTTTGTGTAACACATGCATGCAGGAGGGAATGTAGGACAGGATGAATAGAGACAGGAAACAGAAAAAAGAAGGCCAGAAGAGGTGGCAGAATTGGACATTGTTGGTTGTAGAAGTAGTCCTAATTGGTGGTACTTTACTGGGTTGCAATGACTGAAGAACTGGCTCTGAGAATTAAAGCAGAGGGTAAAGCTGGTAGGCAATAATGCAGTGGATATAGGAATACTTATCTTTTGAAAATGTATACATATGCACTGGTCACTTTATTCATGCTCAGATGAGAGCTTTGCCTTCAAGGAATACATATTTTAAAGGAAAAACATATGTTTTCGAATTTAGAAAATTCACTATGTGTAATGATGTACCAGGAAATGACTTTCATTCATTGAACTTCTGTGTGTACCTCATGGTTCTGTGCAATCAGTCAGAGCTCCTCCCTTTCTTCTCTGCTGGATGGTGGAAGCAGGGAATTCCCTAATGCCAAACCATTGGTGGTAGATCCCAAGGTCACTAGTGGAAGCTGGGGTGGGGCTTGGGGGATGTTATTGGTTTGGTGGTGACTGCAGTGGCAGTGGGGTTATATGGTGGGAAACTTTTTAGTAAACCCCCAGTCACTGTCCAGAGCCTTAGACCATTTCCTAATACCCCCTCCCATCCACCAATCCTCCTGTTGTTTTCTTCACTGGCCCAAGGGTTGTTCTACCTGCTTTCCTTTTCCACATCTGTTTCCTATGGTTTTTGTGTGGGTTTTTCTTCATCCTATGGTAGAATAGAGCTCTGATTCACTGCTTTTGCCCTATCACCGATCTGACCTTGAGGCAAACACAGCATTTTTTATTTTTAAAAAGGATTGTTTTTATTAGTAATGATAGGAAAGGAAGGGGCAGATAGAGGTGTGAGGGTATCCCCATTTTTCCTTTCTTTTATACAACTAATTTTTATGGAATCAAATATATGTATAGAAGGATCTAAATCAGAGGCTAAGTTTCAAACTTCACTTTAGTTATTTGTCACAAGAGTTGGAGTAGACGTCAGGGAAGGACAAGGCTTCTGAGAGGGTGGTGAAGATTTGGAGCAGTGTGGGCACTGCTGGCAATGTCGCAGCTTGGACTGGGTGGGGAAAGTCAAGGATAGGGAAGAAAAAGTCAGTTCTGGGCCTCTACTCTCCACTCACTTCTCTTCACTTGCCACTGCTTCTGAATACAGGCTCCCCTGCAGGTTCCCTCACCCCACCCCCCACCCTCAGTCCAGGACAGCAGGGAGCAGGGTGAGAAGTCAGACACACAAGATTGTTTCTAAGTGTTGATAATTTTCTCTGAGCTCTTGATGGCTTCTCATTACTGACCTGTGGCACATTTCCACAATATTGTTTTCTGGGTTAGTAGACCAGGCTGTGGAATATAAAGAAGGCCCAAGGGGGAAAAAGGGATGCGTAGGAACTTACATACTTTTAGTTTTGTTCTATTGCTTCTAAGCTTTTGGAAAAGACTGTAACTGACAACTACAACCCATTTTCAAACTTAAATTATATCTGTGCAATTTAGGTAGAAAGCCCCTGGGCAGATATGGTACCTTTTTTCTGTGCCTGCCAGGGTACCAAGCACATTGAAGGCATTTAACAAATAATGATAATAATTTAAAGCAATGGGAGCATTGGGTGTATAGGGAGATAAGAAACTGGAAGACTGGGGCCCACTAATAATTAATAATGTCTCAGGAGGTGGTCCTACTGTTTTTGGATTTTAAATCCCCTTGTTCAGTTTCTTGCTGGAGTGAATTCCACACAAAAAAGAATAATCTTTAATTTGATACTTAGTCACTTCAGTGTCCTGTGCTGAGCTGGCTAAGATTGCATATTCTTATGAAAATATACACATTCATAATCAGTTTGATAATGTTGCTCCCCAGGGCTTCTAAATGCAAAAGCAAGAGATCATATATTCAGATATGTGGCTTCAAAGTCATAGGATCATCTGAGAAGTTCGCGTTTCTCATTTTTTACTTTTTATTCTTGGAACTGAAAGGAAAACAACACTGTGAAAACTTCTAATTAAATACGTAATGAAACAAGGCCCAGCACCTGTGAGTTAAGGCTTCACTAGGAATGAATTCTTGTCCTTTTATGTGATAGGCTGAATTGACAGACATTATAATAAAATGACAGGATAACAAGAGTATGCTTTTGATTAAGGTTTGATTACCAATTATTTTGCTGCTCCCTGTGCTTACATCTTGAAGATTTGGAGTTTGCATTTATTTATTTAGGTTAAAATATTCAGAGATCATAGGAAAGGCTACCCCCAAGGAAAGATCGGAAAGAATACAAAGTGTGTCTTCTGTGCCCATCCTTTCTTCCAGTGTGTTCTTTTTCCTATGTTTGTTACACTGTTTAGCACCTGCCTTGGGTTTCGTTTACACTTTCATTCTCTTCTGTGGGTCAAAGCTTGTTATTCTTTGCTTTTCTGAACTGACTCCATTTCATTTTAGATTTGGCTTTCATGATATTTTTTAATCCTTCCTCTCTTCTGTAGCCTCTTTGCCACGGTCTTATTTTGAGACTGCACCATCTCTTGTCTGAATTACTACAATAGCTTCTTGACTGGTACGTTTAGTCTGGTCTTCTTATAGCCCATCCTTCTCCTGCTGTTAGAGTTTTTGTTTTGTTTTATTTATTTTTTTCTTAAAACACAGGTCTGCTTTTGTCTCTCCTCTGGTTAAAAATTTTGACACCCCACTTGCATCAGCTCTCAGATAGAAATCATATTCCTTAGCATAACATAAAAAGTACTTTGTCATCTGGTCCCTGGCTATCTTCCCAGCATCATCAATTGCTTCCTGACCATGGATCTTCGTACATGTGTCTTTAAAAGGGCTGCTTTGCTCCATCCATACCTTTGAACATGACAGTCTGTCTGCTTGCATTGCATTTTCCCCTTTGTTTTCTCTAAAAGATGCCTGCCTTTCCTTCAAGGTTCACCTTGAAATTACCTTATTGAATTAAAGGTGACAATAATTTCCTCCTCATTCCCACACTTCCTGTTAGGAGAATCTGTCCTTGGACTGCGGTTGGATTAAGTTAAGTCAGATTCTCTTTCCAAGAATTGATATGGGGATAGAGAGAGAGAGAGTGAATTAGTTGGCTATGGATGTTGGATGAGTAAAGTCTTGTGGTCTCCAGGATTGATGCGGTCATACGTGCAAGCCAAGAAAGTTGATCTATGGGAAAAGGTAGGAAAAATGGGAGCAGTTGCAGGAAAAAGCATATATGAAAGATATGCTAAGAAAGAGAACAAGTGGGGAGCTGTCTTGGTTTCTCATTGGTTTATTAGTTCTTACTGGAGTCCTTCTTGAGATTGTAGTTGCCTTTTAGAAACCCTTAGCTAGTGATGTTGATATATTCTTTTTTTAACCTGTCCAATTGAGTTTCTGTTTTTTATTAAAAATGATTCTCTATTGGGACTCATCTAATATATGTGATAAAATGATTGTATATATATTCATCTTCTCCACCAGACAGTAAACTTCTTGATGGTAGGGATACTGTTTTATTTATCCTGAGATCCCAGCCATTAATCTAGCTGTAGTAGATTGACAATATATGTTTGAAAGAATGAATACTAACCTCATTTTTTCAATGCCTTTTCTAACAAAGAGCTTATGAAATTACAAAGTTCGTGTTGCTATCATAGTGGATGATAAACTGTTAGGTTTTCTGGTAACATATTTGTATTTTAAGAAGGGCTTTCTGGAATCAATCCTTTGAGGTACAGGAAAAGCCACAGAAGTGGGAATTTATCAGTACTGGATTTCTTGGGGAGGTATTTTGGGAGTCTTTCGATTTCTGAAATTATAACATACCTTTGTTCAGGGCCAGCGGAGTGTAGGGCCAAGAGCAGGAGGAACTGTGTGAGGGACAGAAGGACTCCTATCCTGCAGGGACTGATAAAGTGGGAACCAGGACTGGGACCTTATGGCCCAGAACTGCATTTACTTCCTTCCAAATGTTTTTTTATAAGCACAGATCATCCAGGAAAAACAGAAAATAGTCTTAGAGGAATGATTCAAAAGACTGAATTATTTGAAGTAATATCATGATGTGGAAAGTTCACTTTGTGCATCAGTTTATTGCTCTTTAAATATTGTTATCTCTAATAATACACTCTCTTACACTTTCTGCATTGGTATCTGATCAAAAGACACTTAACAGACATCAAATAAACAATTATTTTCTACGGTATAAGTTAAAGAGGATGTTGTCATGTAATAGCTGAGACTTCACTATAGGAAAATCAAATGGGACAGATTATTGAAATTAGTCTGAGATGAATGTTTCTCTCTCCCAAATTTAACCTTGAAGATTTTTAGGTCATATAATTCTTGATCTCTACTTTTAATAGTGAGGTGTACATTTTTACCGTCTTTTTCTTCCTGATTTACAGTATTACATTAATAAGCCTTCCCTTTTTTTGGCTACACCAAGATGACGACTCTCATCCCCCCCTTCTTCTTTCTCCTTCTTCCTCCTCTCCTTCATCATCTTGTCCTCCTCCTCCTCCTCCTCCTCCACCCTCTCCTCCCCCTCCTTCCCCCTTCTCCCTCTCCCCCCTTCTCCTCCTCCTCCTTCTTCTTCTACTTCTTTTTTGGTTGATTAAACCAGGGCAGTGAAACTGTCATTTCTCAAACTGCCATCCTCATTAACTGGCATTTCTCTTGGTACAGATACCTTTGAGAACATCAGCCTGTATCAGGCCAAAGCCTATTTCAGGCAAGGCCTCTTCTAGACAAACCTTTAAACAGGGAATGCACCCTTCTTAATACTATTCTGGTAAATGCTCTAGGCGTTAGAAGCTAGCTTTATTTGAGAACTTAATAAATTCTACTTGTGGTTTAAGGTGATGTTCCTTTTAAAATTATATGTAATTATAATAGGGTAGAGGTGCAGTGTAGGCATGTTGTTGGATAAACACATAGATTTATGGATGTTTAACAGATTCTGTGCTTATTCCTCCCTAGTGAAAATGTTTCTCAGCTCTAGTAAAATGTATATGGACTATCCTCTAGAGAATCTAAGAACATAAATGGAAGTTAAACAGCTGGACAGAATGCCAATGTTTTAAAATATAACTGGGAATCAAAGTTAGAAAGCAAAAAGACCTCTTTAGCTTCGACGGTAGCCAATTAAGTTGCAAACACTATTGATAATAGTTGCTTTATTCAGAGCCTTATTATATAAAACACCATGCTGTCTTGAAACTGAAGAGGTTGCCGTGCAGTTGTCTCCATAATCCATAATTGAAAGAATCATAAATGTAACAATTATTTCCCTCTATGATTGCTTTCACAATTTCTTTTTCTCTGCAGGATCCTTGTGGTTTTTTTTTTTTTTCTCTTTCAGTTTATTGCAACAATCAAGCAATTATAGTGTGATTCATATTTAAGATTAAATTTTGCATGTCTACTGAGGTATATAAAAATCTCTATTTTTCATAATTGTGAGCTATGTTTATATAATCAATCAACTTTTTAAGTAAGTAGTATTGATTGCAATATATCCTTTATAAGTAGTATCTATTTGGCCTAATTTTTTTTTTTTATCAATCAATGGCTTATAACAAAACAATGTGATTAAAGATGGACATAAATAGTATAATATTCAAATTGGAAAAGCTACTCTGTATGATGAAAAAAAGGTAAGAAATAAAAGCAAGTACCATATGTTATATTTTAATCTAATCTTTAAAAAAGTTCTGTCATCCTCCAGAAGATATTTCTGGCTTTCAGTATTTTAAAATGTTAGTAATGAACTAAACGAAGATGTTATTACTTCTTAGGTTCGATACTGTCATTCTGTAGATATCATGCAGTGACAGATGATTCTTACAAATCTATTTTTTTCTTCCCTATATTTAAGGTATTTCAGTTAATATTTGTTTAGGAATGATTGCTCACCAGGCTTGCATTGGAGACTGGCCAGCTTCTTTGAAAACCCTGATTTAACGATTGAGTTTAAGGAGAGAAGTAAAGCTCTCTTTCTTCTTGCCCACTCCCCATTCCACTTCATGTCTAGTGGGAGAAGAGGGAGTAAAACTAAGTTGGGAAGAGGAGAGGAAAAATTAAAGGGAAGGGAGGGCATAGTTCCAGAGAGATTCTCATGTATTTTGAACAAGTGAAATGAAAGTAGCTCTCCACATGTAAGTGCAAACGCTTTCTATTAGAAAAGAAAAAAGCCATCAAAGTATGTCATTTTAACGAAGCTAATAGCACTTTGTAATATTTTAGACTTTATTTATAAAACATTCAAATATTTCTTTTCATTTATAAGCTATATATTTTAATGAAAACCCTTATATTTTACTTCACATCAGAGGCCATCTAATTCATTCTCCTAATTGTACTGGAGAACCACTGAGTATTCTATATTATAGTTACGGTGGTTACATACTTATTGTCCAAATCTGGACACTGAAAATAAAAGAGGTTGCTATTAACAATTACCTCAGGACAACAGATATAAACTGGGGAACTAGGATTTATGAGCACCTTTATTATAAAAAATAGAAGCTAAGATAGCTGAGCTAAGATTGAATCATTAAAATTATTTTTTTTATTGTTCTGCTATTATGACTGAGAAAAAAGCTAAATTGGCTATTCTAATTATAGCTAACATTTTTTTTTATCACTTATTATGTACCAAGCAATATTAGGAGCATTTTATTTGCAAAAACATAATTAAGCCTCATCATAACTCTATGAGGTTGCTACTCTGTTTCATAGATGAGGAAACTGAGGTCTAGAGAGGTTAAATTACTTGTCCAAAGCCACAAAGCTACTACTAAAAGAGGTGTGATGCAAAGCCAGGTATTTTGGCTCCAAAGTTTATGTCTTAACCATCACTTTATTTTGCCTCTCATGCATCCAGCATTGATGGCTGTGGAGCCATGTCTTGAACAGCAGTAGTTTTTGAAGGGCTGAACAGATCTCAGAGGTTTGCAATCCTAGGGGCAATAAAAAATTGGAAATTCAGGGTAAGAGGTTGTGAAGTGGATACTTAGAGACCCATAAAAATACCTGGTATTATAAATCAGAAATTATAGAATGAGACTGCAGTTATGGATGACCCTTGGTGTGCTTCCTAAGGTGTGGATCTTAACACATGCCTCAAGAAAGCAGGAGTGATAACTGCATGGTGGGCCCAGGGCAAGCAGAGGCAAAAGGAGCGTCTGACTTAGATGAGGAATAAAGACAGGTCATGGAGACTCCTGACTGTTCTTTGGTCTACACATGAGCTATATACACAACCTTGGCTTCAGTTTTTGTTGGTAGAAGGGAAGGACTTGGTGTTGCTCTCAGAGAATAAAAGAATGAAAGAAAGCTGGTGAAAACAGGGGCAAAGGGAAGTTTTCAGTCAATGCACTGAGACTCCTTGGCACAGCCTCCCATCCTGGCTACCACTAAACTGCTGGAATCCACACAAAGGTCCCACAAATGCTGAATTTGTGTGAGAAATCACAGAGAAACCACTGGATCCATTATACAGAGCTCTTTCTAGCTTTCTTTATAGTAGGAAATTATGAGATTCAAGCATTGGGGGCAATATACTGCCTGTTCTAATGTGGATTGTGTTGATCTTTTTTTTAATTTAAAAAAATTTTGTTAAAGATTTTATTTATTAGAGAAAGAGGGAGAGCATGAGCATGGGGAGGAGCAGAGGGAGAGGGACAAGGAGACACTGTGTTGAATGTGGAACCCATCTTAGGGCTCGATGTGGAACTTGATCCCACAATACCGAGATCATGACCTGAACCAAAATCAAGAGTTGGATGCTTAACAGACTGAGCCACTCAGGTGCTCCAGGTCGTATTGAAGTTTTAGACAGTTATTTATTTTCATCCTTATCAACCAACATATCTCTGGTTCTAATCATTTATCATTATATTGATTTTGGTGCAAATATGTATTTATTACATATACTTTTAAAGCCTTTGACATATTGTTTTGTTTTCCTTTAAGAATATAAAAATACATTCATTTACCTCCTTCATTGACAATTTACTCACCTGGTCTCAGTTGTTTTATTCATTAAACTGCCAAACTTAATCTTGATTGTATTGCTTAATCTTATTGAGGATCCTTTTTTGTATAATAATACCACGAGGAGAAAAAAATTCCTGTCTTCAAAACGTAAGAACCAAAAGCAAAGCAAAACAAACAATAAGCAATGTAATCAAAAGCAACATAAATAAAGGCAGATGATAATAGAATCACTTATATTAAGTCTCAGTGGTTATAGTTTAAAAGGGCATTCACCAGATATTTCTCCTATCCTAATCTGTTTGAATACTATTGAGTATTTTTGCAAAATGGTCAAGTACAATGATAAAAATCTGAAAGAAAAAATCGTAATATCTTAAAAAAACTAAATAAAATCCTGAATTTTAGATTATATTTATAAAATGCCTGTATATATTTTTTTCATGTGCACTATTTAAAAAAGCCCTCTAGTTTTAAGTTAGAAGAGATACCATAGGTATCTCCTTCATAGGGTGAGCAACTGAGGATCAGAATTTTTCAGGTCTTGCTCAAGTTCACTTGGGAGCACAAACAGAAACAGGGTCCCTTAGTCTGCAGCCCTTTCAGTAGTTTTGTATTCACTTAAAATAAAAAAAAATTAATGTCATGTGAATAGAATACAGAATGTACTCTATCAAACTAATGTTGAAAGATAAAGGCAGAAATCTAATTCAGGAAAATGTAATTTTTTTTTCTCTAACAAAATAACACATTCCTCTGATACATGCAAAGCACCAGTCAAAATCAGCAAACTGCATAAATAATTCTAAATTCTAATCTTGCTTTTGTCACTGTCTTTGTACAGTATTTGGTAGGTCAGTTCACCTCAATGACAGTTACCCCATGTATACAATAGGAGAAATAATGTCTTTATTTTCTGAAGTAGAGAAAAGGCTATTTTTTTTTTAATGCATCAGCAGTTGGAAGGGAGCTTGAAAATTCCATTTTACGGACATATTATCATGTTTTGATAAGAAGCAGATTGTTTGAAGTACTAACAATATATAGTTAAGCGAGGCAGAAAATCTTTAAGCATGATAGTCTTTGTTTATGCCTTTGATTTCAATTCTACTCTTTTAGCTAAAATTAAATATATTTTTTGTATATATGTTTTTCTGTTTTGACCAAAATCTTTTTAGAAATAAATTGTGTTGCAAAACAACAATAACTTTCCTGAACTTAGTAAGCCAAGCTAAATCATTCAAGCAGTTTCTCCCTGAATTCCTTCCTTAGCTCAATGGACTATTGCCGTTGGTCGCATTAACTGGGTAATTACTGAATCTCCATTATTTTCTGACATTACAGCTGAACCACAAATAAGAGAGCACAAACAGTGAGGGTAAATTGTGAACAAATAGCACAGCTATTTAATTCTTTTTGTGTACATATGTTTATATTTTTGTTAGAGGTTGGGGAAGGCTTTCATTTTATGTTAGAGAAATAAAAATGAAGGAAGGACCCAAATAATCTGTTTTGGAATAATACCGTTCTTAAATGCTTAAATTATAATATTAGAATAGGCATAATCCCAGTCCATATTTCAACTTCAGTGCATGCAAGACTTATTAAAAAATACTCGATGCCTTTTTATGGGAACTAAAATTTAAATCTATTTGACAAAGTTCTGTTTGCTGTACCTCATATGCATTGTCTATTGTACAGAGCAGATAAGATGCATAGTCATCTTGTTTTTTAATAAAGGCATATGCACTTTAATTTTGAAGACATAGGTTTGAGTCAAAGAACTACCTTTTAAATAGAATTATTCCTTGCATTTAATATGTTGGCACTTCTTTTATAGTTCTGATTGTATTTTTATTTTAACCATTAGAGGGCATGTTAGTCCAAGAAATATTAAACAAAAAGCATAGCAAAAAGAAGGAAATAGACTTAGAAGTAGTAGGGAGAGAAAATTTATGTATTTAACTATGCTTATGTTCACTCATTGTCATTTGCAACATAATTTACCAGGTTTTTTTTTTTAATCTGAAAAGAATTCAAGTATATATAGTTTCATGCAAGAAATAACTCTTCACTTTTTATTGCTAGCTACTACTCCTAGGAGAACGAGGTTGGCCTAGTTGAATTTGGCAAGGTTGACTATTATGTGACCAAGGAGGACATAATAAATCATGGCATTTGAAGCATATCCTGAGTTCAAAGTTACATACGATTAAGTTATTATGAAGTAAGTAAATGCCAGTCCCTGGTTTTGTAGTTAAAAAAAAAAAAAAAAAGCACCTATATGTGAATGAATGCAGCTCAGCAACTATGCTTCTCTGCAAGTATTTATAACCTTTAAAATTTGGTACAAATTACAGAGAGAACAATGGATGGCCCCAGAGTGAACAAAAGGCTTTATTTCACTAGAAAGGCTTGGCTGAGGTCATAAACTGCAAGAGGGCTGGCAGCTCAAGAGGCTTATGAATGACTGCAGAGTCTCAGAATGAGTTCATTTGTTTTCAATCTACAGCAAACTGTTATTATTTCTAATGTTCAGTCTTTTGCTCTAACGGCTGCAGGTTTTAATCTGTAAAGCTGAAATAGATACCAGCTAGTATTTAATAATAATGCTTTTATGATGTTAAGTTAAAGGAATACTTTAAATGGTTAATTCATTAATTTATTTAATAAAACTAATTGAGCACCTGCTAAATCTCAAGTTCTGGGCTAGGTGCTAGGGAATAAAGAGATTAATACATTGTCCCTGGCTTGGAAATATACTTTTTTTAAAAAAATTGCCCTGTGATTTACAGAGAAATAAATCAGCAAATAGTCGTAGTATATGATAACTTTATATATGAGTGGGAAAATAGAAAAGAGATTTATCCAATCTATTACAAAGAATATTTCACATTATATTTTTAAGGGAACCGAAGGTATAGGCAAAATCATTAGTATATACTCTCTTCAGTTTAAGGCTGCAGAACTGCTCTGGTAATATTTTTTTCTGAGAGTCAATTATACAATAAATCATAGTAATTAGTTGCATAAAACAAGGTAATAATGTAATTAAAACCAAAATATTTACTTGCTATAGAAGATACTTTTATGCATCTTAATTCTGCTCCTTGCAAGCTAATAATACTCTATAGGAATTTCTGTGTGGCTTTTACATCTGGTGGTTGTGGAATTAGCATGTACAAAGAAAGCTCAGAATTATGCTTTAATTATGATTTGAATGATGATTTGAGTCTGAGCATGAGTTGTCAACAGAATTGTGAGCTGGGGGAAAAAGAGATAAGGACTGTTAGTAGGATTAAAAAGTATATTTGCAGTCACTTACTTTAAAGTGCCTTTTGTTTTAAAAGAAGTAATTAATGTTAGGAATTAATTGGTTCAGATTCTTGATTTTAAAGTTATCACTCGGTTGCTAAGATGAAGCCTTTCCAGAATTACTACATGATATGCAATGACAGGAACATTTCAGTTGAAAGGTAGAAAACATAATTGAAAAGCTAGCTTTTGAGTGCCCGCTTATCACCCTAATTGATAGCAGATGAGCCCAAGGAACTAAATGCTGTAGTTTAATAAAAAATTTATTTAGCTGAATTTCACATTATGATGTGTGGTTTCCTCTGAGAGCTAAATATTTTTGCTGATGTTTTGATATAATAGTAGGCTTTAAGTGGAGTCTGGTCAGTATGCATTAACTATTATAAAGCAATTAGTAAGTAAAAATTATTTGCCAAAAATGGATCTAGATATAGAATCTAAAAGTCTTTTAAGATTTGGGTAGCCAAATTAGGGTATTCGTAAAATGCAGCCATAAAGAATGATATTTCAGGTGTGCATTTATTGACATAGAAATCACGTTACAAAACAGACTATGTAGTATGAGGCCCACTACTGTTCAAAAAAACAACATATGTAAGAGTGGGGAAAACGAGAAAGGACATATACCAATGTTAAAAGTGGTTATCTCAGGCAGTGGAATTGTGGGAGATTTTAATTTTCATTAGACATATCTGTATTTGCCTAATTTTTCCTACAGCAAATATATTTAACTATGTGATAAATTATGCTATATTAATATCATCTGTTAATATTCTGGTCTGCCTAATGTTTAGCAGGAAAATCTTCATATGACTTTAGAATAAAACTATGTACTCTTGCTGATATTTAGTTGGTCCTAACATATATTTACAATTCCTATTTGTTCATTTGTCCTCTGTTTTTGTATTTATACATTTTACTGTAATAAGCATTAAAAATTTAGCAAAATTTATCATTGATAATACCTAATTAGTCTCATATGAATAAGAAGATAGTGAATTCATAACTAGAAAAAAAGGACAATCAAACAATGAACCTGAATTTAAGCTTTGCAATATAGGTGAAGGAGATATTTAAGATAATATGAAGGAATTATGTATAGGATGTGACCTGAGCATATAGAAAGAATGAAGTGAAAGACAATAGATCCAAATTATACTACATTTTGAATCTGCATATGGGGAAGAGGATAATAGAACTATTGGTAATGATTGATCAAACCAGTCAGGAGAGAAATTGTGACTTTCCTTTAAAAAAAGATGATGTGTTGGCTAACACCCTGGCCTCCTTTCTATAAGACTGTATCTCTTTGAGGAGAAAACATGATTCAATTGATCTGCTCAAGGAGAGTTTATTTTCTTCTATTTAAAAAAGTAGCTTTTGGCAGGTGTATTCTCAGGATACTATAATTCAGACAACATGTCAGTGTAAACAGTTGAACCACACATACAAAAATCACACAAGATGGGTGGATTTAAGTAGAAGTTAAGCAGGAATTTCTATTTTAGGAAGAGGAGAAATGACCTCTAAATGATTTACTTGGAAAAAAAACCACCCAGACATATACACACACTCACACACATAGATATACATGGTATAGTGCTTTGTGGCATCTCTGTGACTCTAGGTCAAGCAGGATCAAGCTGTAAAAGAAAAAGATTGCTTTCCTAGTTGAGATTAATAGCTAATCATGAGGTAAGCATTTATTAGGTTGTTGCAAGTAAATGTTATAAAATCAAAGTTTAAGGGAAGAAGTTATGTTTCTGGGGACATAGTATTAGGCTTCTTTCTCCCCTTTGTGATTAAACGAGTTACTCTAGTGGGTGTTTTATTTTTTCTGCTTCATAGGCCGTCTTCATTCTGATATGTGGAAAACAGCTTTTAACTACTAGTGAATAATCAATTCCCATTACAATTTTATTAACAGTAAGTAACTAATCAGTCTCACAATTTTATTTAGAATGTTGGTTCAAATATCTGGCTGTAATTTTTTTCAGCACAAATGATAGTTTGTAAACCAACCATGTTTCAAATTTGTCCTTTATCTGATGAACTGATTTTTGTGAGAGAGAAAGCTTAGAAAAATTTCTAATTAGTGCTAAGACCTGATTTTCTGTGGCTCACTGCTTCATGTATTCTACTTCTTCAAATTATGCTGTAGGAAATGTCTTTAGAGGTTGGTGTTTTCTATTGATCTCTACAATTGTCCTCAGTAATTTAGAAGTTAACTGTGCAGTTATTTTTCAAGATTGTGCCAGAGCTTTGAGTCGGCACACACTCTTCTCCACTGAGCCAGGGGACAAAGATCCTTGTAGCCCCTCATCAGCTCCAAGCATAAGAGTGGGACGCATGGACTCCAGCTGTCAGTTCATTTCCTCTGTGTAACTCTCCTATTCTTTCAGCTTGCAGTTCACTCCTTAAATGCCTCTTCCCTTATAAGCTGAGAAGGGATTTGTGCAGCATGAGCTTACCTGAGAAACTAAAGATCATTAATTAGAAAGGTGCTTCTGGGCAGCAGGAAATTTTTCATTGGAAAGGTTTCAAATCTAAGAAAGTAATTAATTTCTCTCTGGAAGAAGAGCACGTTTTTGTCTTCTGATGTCCTTCCCAATTGCAATTGAATGGTTTAAGGCACAACGGAGGGAATATGACTCCTTTCTCATTAACCCTCACAGTTTGGCTTCCTCTTTTCTGTCTCTTTCCTTTCCTCTTCCATTTTGGCATTAGTGGTGCCTTCTAAGGATTTTGGGTGACGTTTTATTTTATTTTTGTGAGAAAAAGTTAAGGAATATGTTGGAAGGAATATAGCACAATAAGTATTTTTCTTAATGTGCATATAATGTCAGAAGGAGTTTTTAGACTAAAAAGTTTGTTTATTAAAAATGACGAATTAGGAAAAATAGTTGCAATAACCATGGTAAAGTTTTTCCATCATACATGGATATATGAAAGAGAGAGAGAGCTTATAGTCTTACAAAATATACTGAAACTCCGATCAAAATGAAAAGAAACTACATGGGCAGACATTTCAAAGAAGAAATAGAAGGAACTAAAATTTATTATTAGTAGTAATCAACAAAATTAATATCGAAAAATATTAAAGATATATGAGAAAAGTTTATGTATGTATGTATCTACCTATGATCTATCATCATTATTGTCATCTAGTATCAGTGTGAGCTCATGGATTCCTATTTTATTCATTGGATTATAATTCTTCTTGTTTTATTTTCATGCTCAAATTGCCCCAGAGGAGGCCCTATAAGCTGGCTTTGTGTTTTTCTGACATGCTTCCATCATTTTTTTGGGGGGAGGTGCTTTTTTACTTTCTGGCATAAAAAGATGTTTAAGGCTGATCTTAAACTTTTCCTGCCACAGACTTGGAATCAGCATTTCTGCAAGGAGCTCTTGTCCTATTAGTATGGAATGGCATTTTGAAACCAAGATGAGATATTAAATGTGCTCTTTGCTCTGAGGTCCATTTAATGGGCATGACTTGTGCATGTGTGTTTGTATATTAGAAATCATGAGCTCATACAGATAACTGTAATTTCAATCCAAATTCACAAAGTTCTTTACTGACCTTTCTGTCTTCCATATTTGCATGTCTCTTCTGAAGGAGAACTCTGGCTCTGGCCACATGAACATGCTTAACCCTTCAATGCACATCAACTTGTTTAAGAATTCATATACCTTTACCATCACAAAAACAAACCTACTAAGATGAGATCCAGATTCGTTTGCAATTCTTTTATTTGCTAGCCGGTGTTCAAAAGTAATTTTGGTTAGTTCTCTATTTCTCACATGGTATGCTTATATTATTTATTTAAAATACAGTTTGGATCACTTATTTCTGTTTTCATTTAATTTTATAGTTTCCGTCATAATTGCTGATTTAATTTTATTTTTTGAATATATGGAACACTAACTTTCAAAAGTATCCAAAAAGATATACCTAGGTATCCTCAATCCCTCCTCTATCCCTTTCATTCCATTCCCTCCACCTCTTTGTAAGTACCCAGTTTCATGATTTTCTAGTTTATCTTTTCTATGGCTTTTCCAAAAACAAGCATGTTCCTGTATATTTCCTAGTTTTCCTTCTTTCTTACCCAAAGATAGTGTACTATATATGCATTTTTGCATTGATATGAAAATCACTGCATATCGGTTCATAGATACTCTCTTCGTTCTTTTTTTACTGTTACATGATACTTCATTGTGTGTTTGTACCATGGTTAATTCATTCAATCTCTTGTTTGGGCTTTTGGATTTTTCAATTGCAAAGAATGTGGAAACAAATAATCTCATATTGTCAGAAGTATAACTTATGATAAAAATTTTAGAAATGGGGGGTGCCTGGGTGGCACAGCGGTTAAGCGTCTGCCTTCAGCTCAGGGCGTGATCCCGGCATTCTGGGATCGAGTCCCACATCAGGCTCCTCCGTTATGAGCCTGCTTCTTCCTCTCCCACTCCCCCTGCTTGTGTTCCCTCTCTCGCTGGCTGTCTCTATCTCTGTCAAATAAATAAATAAAATCTTAAACAAAAAATTTAGAAATGGGATCATTGGATTGAAAGATATATGTGTTTTCAGTTTTGTTATATATTGTTAAATTTCCTTCCATAAGTGTTATATCATTTTGCATCCCAGAGTTTTGTATGAGAGTGCTTTTCTCCATAACTTCATGAACAGAGTATCTTGTTAAGCTTTTGAATTTTGCCAGTTTGATGGGTGAAAAGTGGTACTTCAGTGTAATTTTAATTTATCTATTATGAGTGAAGTTGAACATCTTTTCATATTTAGGGTCATTAAAATTTTTTTGGTCAGTTGTCTGCTCATGTCATTTGTCTACTTTTCTAGAGGACTTTTGTCATTTTTTCCTCATTTCTTTTTATATCAGCCCTTTATCTGTGATATTGGTTACAGATTTTTCTCCATTCTGTCATTTGTCTTTTGTGTTTGTCTTGTGATAATATTACATAAAGCAAGTGGTTTTTTATTTTTATGTAGTAAAATTTTTCAAATTTTCTTTTATTGTATCTGGATTTTGAGTCATTATTAATAAATCTTTCCCCATAGCCAGATTGTAAAGGAATCTACCTGTGTTTTCTTTTAGTGCTTGTGTTGTTTCATTTTGTTTTAATGTATTACAAATTATTTAATTTTGTCTTTTTCCAATGGCTATTAGTTGTCCCAATACTGTTTATTAAAACATTCATCATCATCTCAGTAATTTGAGATACTGCTTTTATCATATACTAAATCTCCATGTATAGGAACTGAACTTTTTATTCTAGTCAAAGGGCCTGTCTATTCATGCATCTGTTGTACACTAGTCTATAGTATGTTTTAATATCTGTTAGGGATAGTACCCTCTCCTAGCTTTTCGTTTTCTGTGTTTTCCTAGTATTCTTTCATGTTTCTTTTTCTTTTTAAAAAAGTTCTTATTTAGGGGCATCTGGGTGGCTCAATCAGTTAAGCATCCAACTCTTGATTTTGGCCCAGGTCATGATCTCAGGGTCCTGGAATCAAGCCCCGCTTGGGGCTCCACACTCAGCAGAGAGTCTGCTGGAGATTTCTCTCTCTCGCTCTCCCTCCAACCCTCCTCCTACTAGCACTCTCTCTCTAATAAATAAATAAGTAAATCTGAAAAATTTTTATTTAAATTCCCATTAGTTAATGTATAGTACAACATTAGTTTCAGGTGTACAATAGAGTGATTCAACACTTCCATTCATTAGCCAGTTTTCATCATGATAAGTGCATTCCTTAATCCTCATCACTATTTAACCAATTCCCCACTCACCCCCCTTTTGGTAATCATCAGTTTGTTCTCTACAATTAAGAGTCTGTTTCTTAAGATAGCTTTGCCTATTTCTCTTTTCTTCCCCCTTTGCTCATTTGTTTCTTAGATTCCACATATAAGTGAAATCATATGATATTTGTCTTTCTCTGACTGACTTATTTCACTTAGCATTATACTCTCTAGCCCCATCCATGTCATTTGCAAATGGAAAGATTTCATTCCTTTTTATGGCTGAGTAATATTTCATTGTTTATATAAACCACATCTTCTTCATCCATTCATCAGTCAGTGGACACTTGAGCTATTTCCATAATTTAGCTATTGTAGGTATTGCTGCTATAAACATTAGGGTGCATGTATCCCTTTGAATTAGTATTTTTGTATTCTTTCGGTAAATAACTAATAGTGCGATTGCTGGATCATAGGGTAGTTCTATTTTTAACCTTTTGAGGAACCTCCATACTGTTTTCCAGAGTGGCTGCATCAGTTTGGATTTCCACCAACAATGCAAGAGGGTTCCTTTTTCTCCACATCTTTGCTAACACCTGTTGTTTCATGTGTCGTGATTTTAACCATTCTGACAGGTGTTAAGTGATATCTCAGTGTAGTTTTATTTGCATTTCCCTGATGATCAGTGATGTTGAGCATCTTTTCATGTGTCTGTTAGCCATCTTTATGTCTTCTTTGGAGAAATAGCCACTCATGTCTTCTGCTCATTTTTTAATTGGATTATTCATTTTTGGGTGGTGAATTTTATAAGTTCTTCATATATTTTGGGTGCTAACCTTTTATCAGATATGTCACTTGCAAATATCTTCTCCTGTTCTATATGTTGCCTCATGTTTATTTTTCCATATGAACTCTAGTATTATCTTATTTAGCTCTAGAAAGGAACTTGTAGGTATTTTTATTGGGATGGTATTAAATTTGTAAATTAACTTTGGGGAAGAACTGACATTGTGATGATGTTGAAATGTCTTAACCAAGAACAAAGAGTATCTTTACACTTAGAAATGTTTTATAGTTTATTCATATAGTTTTATGGTTTTACTCACATATTCATTTTGAACATTTCTTTTTAAGTTTTTTCCTAAGTATTTTATCTTTTTTGTTGTTGTTGTAAATGGGTTTTTCTCTTCCATCATATCTTCTATTTATTATTTGTGTATATGAATGTTGCTGATTTTTTTTTTTTTAGGTTTTATGATTTTTTATTATATTATGTTAGTCACCATACAGTACATCCCCGGTTTCCGATGTAAGGCTCGGTGATTCATTAGTTGTGTATAACACCCAGTGCACCATGCAATATGTGCCCTCCTTACTACCCATCACCGGTCTATCCCATTCCCCCACCCCCCTCCCCTCTGAAGTCCTCAGTTTGTTTCTCATAGTCCATAGTCTCTCATGTTTCATTCCCCCTTCTGATTACCCCCCCTTTCTTTATCCCTTTCTTCCCCTACCGATCATCCTAGTTCTATGTTCCATAGATGAGAGAAATCATATGATAGTTGTCTTTCTCTGCTTGACTTATTTCACTTAGCATTATCTCCTCCAGTGCCGTCCATGTTGTAGCAAATGTTGAGAACTCGTTCTTTCTGATAGCTGAGTAATATTCCATTGTATATATGGACCACAACTTCTTAATCCAGTCATCTGTTGAAGGGCATCTCGGCTCCTTCCACGATTTAGCTATTGTGGACATTGCTGCTATGAACATTGGGGTGCATATGGCCCTTCTCTTCACTACGTCTGTATCTTTGGGGTAAATACCCAGTAGTGCAATGGCTGGGTCATAGGGTAGCTCAATTTTTAACTTTTTAAGGGACCTCCACACTGTTTTCCAGAGTGGCTGTACCAACTTGCATTCCCACCAACAATGTAGGAGGGATCCGCTTTCTCCAATCGTCTCCAACAATTGTTGTTTCTTGCCTTGTCTATTTTTGCCATTCTAACTGGCGTAAGGTGGTATCTCAGTGTGGTTTTGATCCGAATTTCCTTGATGGCTAATGATTTTGAACATTTTTTCATGTGTCTGTTAGCCATTTGTATGTCTTCATTGGAAAAGTGTCTGTTCATATCTTCTGCCCATTTTAGGATTTGTTTATTTGTTTTTCGTGTATTGAGTTTGAGAAGTTCTTTGTAGATCTTGGATACAGGTCCTTTATCTGTAGTGTCATTTGCAAATATATTCTCCCATTCCGTGGGCTGCCTCTTAGTTTTTCTGACTGTTTCCTTGGATGTGCAGAAACTTTTAATCTTGATGAAGTCCCATAAATTCATTTTATCTTTTGTTTCTCTTGCCTTTGGGGATGTGTCATGAAAAAGGTTGCTTTGGCCGATGTCGTAGAGGTTGCTGCCTATGTTCTCCTCTAGAATTTTGATGGATTCCTGTCTCACATCGAGGTCTTTCATCCATTTGGAGTTTATTTTTGTGTATGGTGTGAGAGAGTGGTCAAGTTTCATTCTCTTGCATGTAGCTGTCCAATTTTCCCAGCACCATTTATTGAAGAGACTGTCTTTTTCCCACCGGATGTTTTTTCCTGCTTTATCAAATATTAGTTGCCCAAAGAGCCGAGGGTCCATTTCTGGGCTCTCTATTCTGTTCCATTGGTCTATGTGTCTGTTTTTGTGCCAGTACCATGCTGTCTTTGTGATCACAGCTTTGTAGTACAGCTCGAAATCCGGCATTGTGATGCCCCCAGCTTTGTTTTTCCTTTTCAACAGTTCCTTGGAGATTCGGGGCCTTATCTGTTTCCATACAAATTTAAGGACTGTTTGTTCCAGTTCTTTGAAAAATGTCCTTGGTATTTTGATCGGGATAGCATTGAAAGTGTAGATTGCTCTGGGTAGCATGGACATTTTAACTATGTTAATTCTTCCGATCCATGAGCATGGAATATCTTTCCATCTTTTTGTGTCTTCCTCAATGTCTTTCAAGAGTGATTTATAGTTTCTAGAATATAGGTCCTTTATGTCTCTGGTTAAGTTAATTCCAAGGTAACGTATGGTTTTTGGTGCTATTGTAAATGGGATGGATTCCCTAATTTCTCTTTCTTCGGTCTCGTTATTCGTGTATAGAAATGCAACTGATTTCTGAGCATTTATTTTGTATCCTGCCACGTTACTGAATTGCTCTATAACTTCTAATAGTTTGGGAGTGGCTTCTTTCGGGTTTTCCATATAGAGTATCATGTCATCTGCAAAGAGAGACATTTTGACTTCTTCTTTGCCAATTTGAATACCTTTGATCCCTTTTTGTCGTCTGATTGCTGTTGCAAGGACTTCTAGTACTATGTTGAATAATAGTGGCGAGAGTGGGCATCCTTGTCGAGTTCCTGATCTTAAGGGAAAGGCTTCCAGCTTTTCCCCATTGAGAATAATATTTGCAGTAGGCTTTTCATAGATGGCTTTTATGAGATTGAGAAATACCTTCTATTCCTACACTCTGAAGGGTTTTAATCAGGAAAGGATGCTGTATTTTGTCAAATGCTTTTTCGGCATCGATTGAGAGGATCATATGGTTCCTGAGTCTTTTCTTGTTGATATGATGTATCACGCTGATTGATTTGCGAATATTGAACCATGCTTGCATCCCAGGTATGAATCCCACTTGATCGTGATGGATAATCCTTTTAATGTACTGTTGGATTCTATTAGCAAGTATCTTGTTGAGGATTTTGGCGTCCATATTCATTAGGGAAATCGGTCTGTAATTCTCCTTTTTGATGGGGTCTTTGCCTGGTTTGGGGATCAAGGTAATATTGGCCTCATAGAATGAGTTTGGTAGCTTTCCTTCTGTTTCTATTTTTTGAAATAGCTTTAGGAGAATAGGTATTATTTCTTCTTTGAATGTTTGGTAGAATTCCCCAGGATAACCGCCCGGGCCTGGAGTTTTGTTATTTGGAAGGTTGTTTATCACTGACTCAATTTCTTCATAATTAATTGGCCTGTTTAAGGAATCAATTTCTTCCGGTTTCAATCTTGGTAGTTTATAGGTTTCCAGGAAGGATTCCATCTCTTCCAGATTGCTTAGTTTATTGGCATATAGCTGTTGATAAAAATTTCTAATAATCCTTCCAATTTCAATGGTGCTCGTCGTGACCTCTCCTTTTTCATTCATAATTTTAATAATCTGGGTCCTTTCTCTTTTCTTTTGGGTAAGTCTTGCCAGTGGTCTGTCAATTTTATTGATTCTCTCAAAGAACCAGCTTCTAGTCCTGTTGATCTGCTCTACTGTACTTCTGGTTTCTGCTTGATTGATTTCAGCTCTAATTTTGGTCAACTGCTTTCTTGTGCGTGGATTAGGCCTGTCCCTCTGTTGCTGTTCCAGTTTCTTGAGGTGATAATATAAAAACTGCATTTTAGATTTTTCTATTCTTTTGAGTGAGGCTTGGATGGCTATGTATTTCCCCCTTAGGACTGCCTTTGCAGTATCCCATAGGTTTTGGACTGTTGTATTTTCATTCTCATTGGTCTCCATAAATTGTTTAATTTGATTTTTGATTTCCTGGTTTATCGAGTCATTCCTGAGCAGGATGGTTCTTAGTCTCCAAGTGTTTGAGTTTCTTCCAAATTTTTCCTTGTGGTTGAGTTCCAATTTCAGAGCGTTGTGGTCTGAGAATATGCAGGGGATAATTTCAATCTTTTGGTATCGGTTGAGACCTGTTTTGTGTCCCAGAACATGGTCTATTCTTGAGAATGTTCCATGGGCATTAGAATAGAATGAGTATTCTTTGATTCTGGGGTGTAGTGTTCTATATATATCTATGAGGTCCAATTCGTCGATTATGGCATTCAAAGCCTTTGATTCTTTGCTTAGTTTTTGCCAAGGTGTTCTGTCTATTTCTGATAGTGGAGTGTTGAGGTCCCCTACTATTAATGTATTTTTATTTATATGTCTCTTTATTCTGGTTAAGAGTTGGCTTGTGTATCTTGCTGCTCCCCTGTTGGGGGCATATATATTTATAATTGTCATATCCACTTGTTGAATACTTCCTTTAAGAATAATATAGTGCCCTTCTGCGTCTCTAACTATAGTCTGTAGTTTAAAATCCAATTTATCTGATATGAGAATTGCTACCCCAGCTTTCTTTTGAGGTCCATTTGCGTGAAAGATGGTACTCCATCCCCTTACTCTCAGTCTGAATGCATCTTTGGGTTTGAAATGAGTCTCTTGTAGACAGCAAATGGATGGGTCATTTCTTTTTATCCAATCTGCAACCCTGTGGCATTTATGGGATGGTTCAAACCATTTACATTAAGACTGATTACTGAGAGATATGATTTTAATGTTGCCATGTTGCCAGTAAAGTCTTTGTTTGTATTGGCTGTGACTTTCTGTTCTGTATCACTCTTGGGGCCTTTTTACTTTTATAGAACCCCCCGTAATATCTCCTGTAGGGCTGGATTCGTGGTTACAAAATTGGTTAGTGACTGGCGATTCTGAAATGTCTTTATTTCTCCATCAATTCTGAATGATATCCTTGCTGGATAAAGGATCCTTGGCTGCATGTTTTTCTCTGAAAGAGCTTTAAATATGCTCCCCCAACCCTTTCTCTCATTCCAGGTCTGTGTAGACAGGTCTGACGTAATTCTGATACCTTTGCCTTGGTACGTGAGAAATTTCTTTGCCCTGGCCTCTTTCAATACTGTATCCTTGCATCTAATATTTGCGAAATGCACTATGACGTGACGTGGCGTAGGTTTGTCGTGGTTGAGCTTGGGAGGGGTCCTCTCTGCCTCTTGGACACGAATGTTTGTTTCCCTCGCTAGATTAGGGAAGTTTTCAGCTACAATTTGTTCAAATATCTCTTCTAGACCTCTGTTTTTCTCCACCCCCTCGGGGATGCCGATGATTCTAACATTGGATCGTCTCATTGAGTCAGTAATCTCCCGTAACCTACATTCGTGGGCGTGGATTTTTTTAAGACCATCTTCTATTTTCATTTTTTCCTCTATTAACCCATCCTCCAATTCACTAACCTATTCCTCTGCTTCTGCGACCCTGGCCGTCAGAGCCTCTAGTTTTGCCTGCATTTGGCTCATAGAATTTTTAATTTCTGTCAGATTCGCTCTCATTTCTGTCCTTAGGGATTCTATATTCTCAGTAACCTTTTCGTTAATAGTTTTTTCAATTCTACTCATCATTTTGACCATCGTTACTCTGAATTCCATTTCTGATAATTTGGTTACATCCATATCCATTATTTCTGTGGCAGAGGCCACAGACTCACTGTCTTTTCTTTGCTGGGGGGGGCTTCTCCTTCTTGTCATTCTGATGAAGAGAGGTTGTGGGTTTTCCAGAGCCCAAATTATTGACTTGGTCCCAGGCCGTGCCCCTTGTTTTATAGGGATCTTAGGGATGTGGGCTTCTTCTTTAAAGATTTTATTTATTTATTTATGTGGCAGCCAACCAGCGAGAGAGGGAACAGAAGCAGGGGAGTGGGAGAGGAAGAAGCAGGCTCCCAGCGCAGGAGCCCGATGAGGGACTCCTTTCCGGAACGCCGGGATCACGCCCTAAGCCGAAGGCAGGCGCTCAATGACTGCGCCACCCAGGCGCCCGGGTTGTGGGCTTCTTGATTTTTCAGCCTGCCTTCTGTGTTCTGGGGGAGGGGCCTGCCGCGCCGATACTCAGGCAGCCCTGTTTGGGTAGAGTCTCGGGGTCCCCTGCGAGGGGGGATGGGGATGGTCACTCCCTGAGCCGGTATTTCCAGGCTTTTGTTCTCTGGTGGCTTTCCCTGGCGGTTTGCTGTGCCTCTTCTGAGAGAGCAGCAGCGGCCAAATTTCAGCCTCTGTCACAGAACAGAGGGATTGCGGCCCGTTCTCTACTAATGTTCTGGCCACTTTAACTCTGTTTCTGTTGGTGCTGCTCAATCCTGCAGCGTCCCGGGATGTGCGCCCCACATCCGGCGTCCAAGCCCTCACTTCCAGGGCCGGCGCGTCTCTGTCCTTTGTGTTTCTAATGCCGCCAGCCGCCCCGCGCGCGCTCCCGGATCTCCTGGTCTCAGTCTGGATCCAGTGAGCGCACCGGGATTCCGGTGATCCGCGAGATGTCTGGTGGCGCGCGCACCGGTCTCACGGTCTCAGTCTGCTGTT
This sequence comes from Ursus arctos, assembly GCF_023065955.2. Lineage (NCBI taxonomy): Eukaryota > Metazoa > Chordata > Mammalia > Carnivora > Ursidae > Ursus > Ursus arctos. The sequence goes on along the minus strand of NW_026622797.1, from coordinate 66,156,134 downwards.
TTGCGGGTGCCGTCCGCGAGCCCCGCCCGCTCCCCCGTGCAAGTGGCTACCGCTTCCCGGCGCCCAAACGCGGCGGCTCCCTCCCCCTTCCGTTTATCTTCCGATATCTGTGCGCGGTTTCACGGCTCCCCGCTTCGTACCTCAATACTCAGCGCTGGAGATGTTCATTTGTAGAGATCCAGATGCGTCTTCCTGCGTCTCAGGCTGGTTCCGTGGTTGTTTAGGCTGGTCTGGTACCTATCCAGCTCGACTTGGGGGAACCGGCTGAAAACGGTGTCTCCTACTCCTCCGCCATCTTAACTCCTTCTCGAATGTTGCTGATTTTTACATGTTAGTTCTGTATATTCCTATCTTGATTAATTCTTTGATTTCTTGATACAGTTTTATCATTGATTCTCTAGGAGTTTCTAGATGTATTAAAATGTCCTCTGTGAGATCCAGTTCAAGGTGACAATTTAGGAGACTCCTGAAATCACCTCTTCCCACAGACACACTGAATCTATAGCTATAAATGGAGAAATTCCCTCTGAAAGAAATCCAGAAATTAGTGGAGTGAATACTACATATTGGCAAATAAGGAAATATACACATTAAAATAGATAGGAAAGCTGAGACAAACTCTTACCATAAACCCCTCTTCCAGCAAAGTGAAATATAGTCAGGAAGGAACTCAACTCCCAGGTTCTCCCTGAGGGGCAAAGGGTTTGGACTCAACATCTAACACCCCAATTTTTAAGACTTCCACCTGGGGGATGGGCCCATAAAACATCTAGTTCTGAAAGCCAAAGGCTTTCATCCATGAGACCTACAAGACTACAGTGAGCTAAAAAACAGTTCTTAATAGACTCAAGAGGACTCAGTGTGGCTATTCCCCTCAGGGCTCAGCACAGAGGGAACAAACAGAAACACCATTTCCCAACCTCCCTCTGAAAGAGGCCTATTTATTTATTTTAAAAGCTGCTGTCTTAGGGTCAGGATTCTAATTTGGCACACTTATAGGGGCTGATTGTGATCTTCCCTTGAGACCTGGAAGGCTGGTAGTTTTCCTCTCTATGTCTTCCCTCTAGTCTGCTCCAGGTTGCTGGTGTCTCCCTGGAAGGAGTTTATTATACACATGTCTGATACCCTGGCTTTTGTAGCTGCCACCAGAGCATGTACCCCTTGATCATCTGGCTGTGATAGCCTGTGGGGCTTATGTTCTCAGGCTCCATAAGACTGTAGCAAACAAAGAAACAGTTCTTAACTGGCTATCTTCCTAGGACTCAGTACACAGGGAACAGACAGAAACACCCAGCTTCCAGTCTTTCTTTTCATGGAAGAGGTCTACCTGCATACTTTAAAAGCTGCTGCCTGGGTGTCTGGCTTCCCATCAGCCTGCATCTAGGTGCTGACTTATATCCTCCCCTTTGGTGCATAGACAAGTTTGGGCGTGGCCTCAACTATTGGGAGCCGTTAAGAACAAAGAAGGCAACTTGGACAATCACAAAGGTTTGAGAGAAAACCAAGAACTAGGGTTGGGCTGCAAGATAAGTTTCCTCTACTCTACAGAGCACTCCATCAAGACAGAAAGTTGGAAGTTTTATCTAATGCACCAAATCCAACACAAAGAGTCAAGGAAAATGAAGAAATAGAGAAATATGTTCCAAACAAAGGAATAAGATAAAACTCCAGACCTTAATGAAATGGAGAAAAGTGATGTCCTTGATAAAGAGTTGAAAATAATGATCATAAAGCTGCTCACTGAGGTCAAGAGAACAATGCATAAACAAAGTGAGAATTTCAACAAAGAGATAGAAATATAAGAGAGTACCAAACAGAAATCACAGAGCTGAAGAATATAACTATATGGAATAATTCAATAGAGGGATTCAAACTATATTTCAAAGCCATAGTAATCAAAACAGGAATATTTTAGCATAAAAACATACACATAGATCAATGGAACAGAATAGAGAGCCCAGACATAAACCTGCACATACATGGTCAACTAATTTTTGACAAGAGTTCCAAGTACATACAATGGCAAAAAGAAAGTCTCCTCAATAAATGGTGCTGGGAGACTGGACAGCCACATGCTAAAGAATGAAACTGGACCCCATCTTATACCATACACAAAAATCAACTAAATTGGTTAAAGACTTGAACATTAGACTTGAAACCATAAAACTCCTATAATGAAGCATAAAGAGTAAGCCTCTTGACATCTTTCTTGGTATTGAATTTTTGGATTATACCCCAAAAGTAAAAGTAGTAAAAACAAAAATAAATAAGTGGGACTACATCAAACTAAAAAACTTTTGCACAGCAAAGGAAACCATAACAAAATGACAAGGTCTTCTCTGGAATGGGAGAAAATATTTACAAATCTTATATCCAATAAGGAATTAATATCCGACTCAATAGCAAAAAACCTAAACAAACTATTAAAAAATCAGCAGAGAGGGATGCTTGGGTAGCTTAGTCAGTTAAGCAGCTGACTTTTGATTTTGGCTGAGGTCATCATCTCAGGGTTGTGAGATTGAGCCCTATGTCAGGGTTGTGAGATTAAGCCCAGCCTCTGTGCTGGGCATGGAGCCTGCTTGAGATTCTCTCTCTCTTCCTCTCCTTCTGCCCACCTCCCCCCACCAAAAAAAAAAAAAAAAAAAAATCAGCAGAGGAACTGAATACACATTTTTTTCCAAAGAAGACATACAAATGGCCAACAGGTATGTGAAAAGGTGATCAACATCACTAATCATTAGGGAAATGCAAATCGAAACCATAATAAGGTAATACCTCATACTTGTTAGAATGGATGTCATCAAAAAGACAAGACATAACAAGTGTTGGTGAAGATGTGGAGAAAAGGGAACCACTGTGCACTGTTGGTGGGAATATAAATTGGTGCAGCCACTGTGGAAAATAGTATGAAGATTTAAAGAAAATTTAAAATAGAACTATCATATGATACTGCAATTCCATTTCTGGGTATCTATTCAAAGGAAATGAAAACAGGATCTTGAAAAGATAGTTGCACTGTCATGTTCATTGAAGTATTATTCACACTAGCCAAGATATGGAAATAACCTAAGTGTCCATCAACACATTTATGGATAAAGAAGTTATAATACACACACACACACACACACACACACACACACACACACACACACACAATGGACTTAGCCATGAGAATGATGGAAATTCTTTCATTTGCAACAGTATGGATGGACCTTGAGGGCATTATAGTAAGTGAAATAAGCCAGATAGAAAATGACAAATATTGCATAGTATCATTTATATGTGAAATCTAAAAAAAAAAAAAAATGAAAATCATACTCATAGACACAGAAAGTAGAAAAGTGTTTGCCAGGTGCTGAAGGATCAGTGAAATAGGGAGAGGTTGGCAAAGGGGTACAAACTTCCAGCTATAAGATGAGTAAGTTCTGAGGATCTAATGTAAAACATTGTAATTATAGTCAATAATGCTGTCATACATGATTGAAATTTGCTAAGAGAGTACAACTTAAATGTTTGCAACCCCCCAAAAGATAAATATGTGAGATGATGGATGCATTAATAACCTGATGGGGGACTCGTCTCTCAGTGCATACATATATCAAGCCACTATGATGTAAATTTTAAATATTTTACAATTTTATGTAATTATACCTCAATAAAGCTGAAATATAAGAAATGTCACCTATAAGGAGATATTGTTATTGTCCTTCTCTCCTCCTCTTTCTCTTTGTCCTTTCTAATTCTTATGCCTCTAATTGTTTTTCTCATGTCAAATAGTGTTAGCTAACACTCCAGCATGATATTAAATAGCAGTAGAGAGAGTGGGCATCTTTACCTTCTTAACCTTAATGTTAATGCCTCTAGTCTTCACTCATTAAGATGCAGACTTTAAAATAAGTTTAATATATTTTACCATGTTGAAGAAATATCCCTCTGTTCTTATTTTTGTAAGAGTTTCTATTAGGAATCATGTTAAATTTTCTAAGTTGTGTTTAGCATCTATAGGGAGAAATATATTATTTTTCTTCTTAGAACAATTAATATGGTGAATTACGTTAATAGATTTTCTAATGCAGAAATCATTATATTCCTTGTATAAATCCCATTTAGTCATGCTATATTATTTTCTTTAAGCAGTATTAGAATATGTTAACTAATATTTTGCTTAGGATTTTTCATATTTTAGATGATGTTGGTCCTTAATATTCTTCTTAAGTGATTTTGTTAAAAATGGAATTTAAAGTTTTTTAAAGTTTTTATTCTTGGAAATAATTTATATAGCCTTGAGACTATCTGGTCTCAAAAAGTTTGGTAGAATTGCCAGTAAAACCATCGTGCCTGTTTATTTAAAAATTTTTTTTTGGTGTAGAATTCCCAGATAACTATTTCTTCTATAGAAATAAGTCTATTAAACTCTTTATCTTGATTGGAATCAATTTGATAAACTGTATTTTTCTAAGAAAGTTCCCAGTTTGCACATTTATTTACATAGGGATATGCAAAGCCATTCTTTTATCATTAGTTATTTCTTCCTTTTCATTTCTTAGTTTGTGTGCTTGTGCTTTTTCCATTTTTTAAAGATTTAATTATTTCTTTCAGAGAGAGAGTGAGCAAGCACGTACAGGAGGGGCAGAGTGAGAGGGAGAGAGATTCTCAAGCAGACTGCATGCTGAGTTTGGACCCCAGTGTGAGGCTTGATCTTACAACTCTGAGATGATTGGAGAGGAAACCAAGAGTTGGCTGCTTGACTCACTGGGCCACCCAGGTACCCCTGTGCCTTTTCCCTTTTAAATTAAGCAGTGGTTTGTCTAATTTGTTAAGTTTTATCAAAGAATCAAAATTCTGTTTTTAAAATTTTGATTTTAAAAAATTCTCTGGGAGTTGAGTTAAGATGGCAGAGGAGTAGGGGACTCCTTTTTCAGCTGGTCCCCTGAGTCGAGTTGGATAGGTACCAGACCAGCCTGAACATCCATGGAATCAGCCTGAGACGCGGGAAGATACATCTGGATCTCTACAAATGAACATCTCCAGCGATGAGTATTGAGGTATGAAGCGGGGAGCCGTGAAACTGCCCACAGATATCAGAAGATAAACAGAAGGGGGAGGGAGCCGCCACGTTAGGGTGCTGGGAAGCGGTAGCCACCTGCACGGGGAAGCGGTAGCCACCTGCACGGGGGAGCGGGCGGACTCCAGAACGGCACCCGCGAGAAAACAGACTGAGACCGTGAGCCAGGGAACACATGCCACCAGACTGAAACGGGGCTCCGGTGCACTTAAGGGAACCAGACTGAGACCGGGAGCTCCGGGAGTGCCGGGGCGGGGGGGTGGTGGGAGGGGGGGAGGGGGGGCGGCTGGCAGCTGGCAGATGGCGGTGTTAGAAACACAAAGGACAGAGATGCGCCAGCCCTGGAAGTAAGGGCTGGGACGCTGGGTGTGGGGCTCACATCCCGGGACGCTGCAGGGCTGAGCAGCACCAACAGAAGGAGAGTTAAAGTGGCCAGAACATCGGTGGAGAACGGTCCGCGATCCCTCTGTTCTGAGAGGCTGAGATTCGGCCACTGCTGCTCTGACTCTCAGAAGAGGCACAGCAAACCGCCAGGGAAAGCCGCCAGAGAACAAAAGCCTGGAAATACCAGCTCACAGTGTGCCCACCACATCCCCCCTCACAGGGGACACGGAGACTCTACCCAAACAGGGTTGCCTGAGTATCGGCATGGCAGGCCACTCCCCCCAGAAGGCAGGCTGAAAAATCAAGAAGCCCACATCCCTAAGATCCCTATAAAACAAGGGCGCATGGCCTGGGTCCCGGTCAATAATTTGGGCTCTAGACAACCCCGCACCCTCTCCTCATCAGAAAGTCGAGAAGGAGAAATCCCCCCCAGCAAAGAAAAGACAATGAGTCTGTGGCCTCTGCCACAGAACTAGTGGATATGGATATAACCAAATTATCAGAAATGGAATTCAGAGTAACAATGGTCAAGATATGTGTAGACTTGAAAAAAGTATTAACGAAAATGTTAATGAGAATATAGACTCTCTAAGGGCGGAAAGGAGAGCGAATCTGGCAGAAATTAAAAATTCTATGAGCCAAATGCAGTCAAAACTAGAGGCTCTGATGGCCAGGGTGAATGAGGCAGAAGAACGTATCAGCGAATTGGAGGATAGGTTAGTAGAAGAGAAAGCTAAAATAGAATCTGGACTTAAAAATATCCACACTCAAGAATGTAGGGTACGGGAGATTACTGACTCAATGAAACATTCCAATGTTACAATCATTGGCATCCCCGAGGGGGTGAAGAAAAACAGAGGTCTAGAAGAGATATTTGAACAAATTGTAGCTGAAAACTTCCCTAATCTAGTGAGGGAAACAAACATTTGTGTCCAAGAGGCAGAGAGGACCCCTCCCAAGCTCAACCACGACAAACCTACGCCACGTCACGTCATAGTGCATTTTGCAAATATTAGATCCAAGGATACAGTATTGAAAGCGGCCAGGGCAAAGAAATTTCTCACGTACCAAGGCAAAGGTATCAGAATTACGTCAGACCTGTCTACACAGACCTGGAATGAGAGAAAGGGTTGGGGGGCATTTTTAAAGCTCTTTCAGAGAAAAACATGCAGCCAAGGATCCTTTATCCAGCAAAGCTGTCATTCAGAATTGATGGAGAAATAAAGGCCTTCCAGAATCGCCAGTCATTGACCAATGTCGTATCCACGGAACCAGCCCTACAGGAGATATTAAGTGGGGTTCTATAAAGGTAAAAAGGCCCCAAGAATGATACAGAACAGAAGTCACAATCGATAGAAACAAAGACTGTACTGGCAACATGGCATCATTAAAATCATATCTCTCAATATTCAGTCTCAATGTATATGGCCTAAAAGCTCCCATAAATGCCACAGGGTTGCAGATTGGATAAAAAGAAATGACCCATCCATTTGCTGTCTACAAGAGACTCATTTTGAACCTAAAGATACATTCAGACTGAAAGTAAAGGGATGAAATACCATCTTTCACACCAATGGACCTCAAAAGAAAGCTGGGGTAGCAATTCTCATATCAGACAGATTGGATTTTAAACTAAAGACTATAGTTAGAGATACAGAAGGGCACTATATTATTCTTAAAGGATGTATCCAACAAGTGGATATGACAATTATAAATATATATGCCCCCAACAGGGGAGCAGCAAGATACACAAGCCAACTCTTAACCACAATAAAGAGACATATAGATAAAAATACGTTAATAGTAGGGGACCTGAACACTCCACTATCAGAAATAGACATAACACCCATGCAAAAAATCGACAAAGAAACAAGGGCTTTGAATGCCATACTCAACGAGTTGGACCTCATAGATATATATAGGACACTACACCCCAGTACCAAAGAATACTCATTCTATTCTAATGCCCATGGAACATTCTCAAGAATAGACCATGTTCTGGGACACAAAACAGGTCTCAACCGACACCAAAAGACTGAAATTATTCCCTGCATATTCTCAGACTACAACGCTCTGAAATTGGAACTCAACCACAAAGAAAAATTTGGAAGAAACTCAAACACTTGGAGTCTAAGAACCATCCTGCTCAGGAATGATTCGATAAACCAGGAAATCAAAAATTAATTTAAACAATTTACGGAGAACAACGAGAATGAAAACACAATGGTCCAAAACCTATGGGATACTGCAAAGGCAGTCCTAAGGGGGAAATACATAGCCATCCAAGCCTCACTCAAAAGAATAGAAAAATCTAAAATGCAGTTTTTATATTCTCACCTCAAGAAGCTGGAACAGCAACAGAGGGACAGGCCTAATCCATGCACGAGGAAGCAGCTGAACAAGATTAGAGCAGAAATCAATGAATTAGAAACCAGGAGTACAGTAGAGCAGATCAACAGGACTAGAAGCTGGTTCTTTGAGAGAATCAATAAAATTGACAAACCACTGGCAAGACTTATCCAAAAGAATAGAGAAAGGACCAAAATTAATAAAATTATGAATGAAAAAGGAGAGGTCACAACCAACACCAATGAAATTGGAAAGATTATTAGAAACTTTTATCAACAGCTTTATGCCAATAAATTAAGCAATCTGGAAGAGATGGAGGCCTTCCTGGAAACCTATAAACTACCAAGACTGAAACAGGAAGAAATTGATTTTTTAAACAGGCCAATTAATTATGAAGAGATTGAGTTAGTGATAAACAACCTTCCAATAAACAAAACTCCAGGCCCGGATGGTTTTCCTGGGGAATTCTACCAAACATTCAAAGAAGAAATAATACCTATTCTCCTAAAGCTATTTCAAAAAATAGAAACAGAAGGAAAGCTACCAAACTCATTCTATGAGGCCAATATTACCTTGATCCCCAAACCAGGCAAAGACCCCATCAAAAAGGAGAATTACAGACTGATTTCCCTAATGAATATGGACACCAAAATCCTCAACAACATCCTTGCTAATAGAATCCAACAGTACATTAAAAGGATTATCCATCATGACCAAGTGGGATTCATCCCTGGGATGCAAAGGTGGTTCAACATTTGCAAATCGATTGGTGTCTTGGATTTTAACCAGAAAGAAAAATTCAAAAATCATATGATTCTCTCAATAGATGCAGAAAAAGCATTTGACAAAATACAGCATCCTTTCCTGATTAAAACCCTTCAGAGTGTAGGGATAAAGGGTACATTCCTCAATCTCGTAAAAACCATCTATGAAAAGCCTACAGCAAATATCATTCTCAATGGGGAAAAGCTGGAAGCCTTTCCCTTAAGATCAGGAACACAACAAGGATGCCCACTATCGCCACTATTATTCAACATAGTACTAGAAGTCCTTGCAACAGCAATCAGACAACAAAAAGGGATCAAAGGTATCCAAATCGGCAAAGAAGAAGTCAAATTGTCTCTCTTCACAGATGACATGATACTCTACATGGAAAACCCAAAAGAATCCACTCCCAAACTATTAGAAGTTATAGAGCAATTCAGTAATGTGGCGGGATACAGAATCAATGCTGAGAAATCAGTTGCATTTCTATACACGAATAACGAGACTGAAGAAAGAGTAATTAGGGAATCCATCCCATTTACAATAGCGCCAAAAACCATACGTTACCTTGGAATTAACTTAACCAGAGATGTAAGGGACCTATATTCTAGAAACTATAAATCACTCTTGAAAGACATTGAGGAAGACACAAAAAGATGGAAAGATATTCCATGCTCATGGATCGGAAGAATTAACATAGTTAAAATGTCCATGCTACCCAGAGCAATCTACACTTTCAATGCTATCCCAATCAAAATACTGATGACATTTTTCAAAGAACTGGAACAAATAGTCCTTAAATTTGTTTGGAACCAGAAAAGGCCCCGAATTGCCAAGGAACTGTTGAAAAGGAAAAACAAGGCTGGGGGCATCACAATGCTGGATTTCGAGCTATACTACAAAGCTGTGATCACAAAGACAGCATGGTACTGGCACAAAAACAGACACATAGACCAATGGAACAGAATAGAGGACCCAGAAATGGACCCTTGGTTCTTTGGGCAACTAATCTTTGATAAAGCAGGAAAAAACATCCGGTGGGAAAAAGACAGTCTCTTCAATAAATGGTACTGGGAAATTTGGACAGCTACATGCAAAAGAATGAAACTTGACCGCTCTCTCACACCATACACAAAGATAAACTCCAAATAGACGAAAGACCTCGATGTGAGACAGGAATCCATCAAAATTCTAGAGGAGAACATAGGCAGCAAACTCTTCGACATCGGCCAAAGCAACCTTTTTCATGACACATCCCCAAAGGCAAGAGAAACAGAAGATAAAATGAACTTGTGGGACTTCATCAAGATAAAAACCTTCTGCACAGCCAAGGAAACAGTCAAAAAAACTATGAGGCAGCGCACAGAATGGGAGAATATATTTGCAAATGATGCTACAGATAAAAGACTGGTATCCAAGATCTACAAAGAACTTCTCAAAGTCAATACACGAGAAATAAATAAACAAATCATAAAATGGGCAGAAGATATGAACAGACACTTTTCCAATGATGACATACAAATGGCTAACAGACAAATGAAAAAATGTTCAAAATCATTAGCCATCAGGGAAATTCGGATCAAAACCACCTTGAGATACCACCTTACGCCAGTTAGAATGGCAAAAATTGACAAGGCACAAAACAACAATTGCTGGAGATGATGTGGAGAAAGGGGATCCCTCCCACATTGTTGGTGGGAATGCAAGTTGGTACAGCCACTCTGGAAAACAGTGTGGAGGTCCCTTAAAAAGTTAAAAATTGAGCTACCCTATGACCCAGCCATTGCACTACTGGGTATTTACCCCAAAGATACAGACGTAGTGAAGAGAAGGGCCATATGCACCCCAATGTTCATAGCAGCAATGTCCACAATAGCTAAATCGTGGAAGGAGCCGAGATGCCCTTCAACAGATGACTGGATTAAGAAGTTGTGGTCCATATATACAATGGAATATTACTCAGCTATCAGAAAGAACGAGTTCTCAACAATTGCTGCAACATGGACAGCACTGGAGGAGATAATGCCAAGTAAAATAAGTCAAGCAGAGAAAGACAATTATCATATGACTTCTCTCATCTATGGAACATAAGAACTAGGAAGATCGGTAGGGGAAGAAAGGGATAAAGAAAGGGGGGTAATCAGAAGGGGGAATGAAGCATGAGAGACTATGGACTCTGAGAAACAAACTGCGGACTTCAGAGGGGAGCAGGATGGGGGAATGGGATAGACTGGTGATGGGTAGTTAGGAGGGCACATATTGCATGGTGCACTGGGTGTTATACGCAACTAATGAATCATGGAACTTTACATCAGAAACCAGGGATGTATTGTATGGTGACTAACATAATATAATAAAAAAAACAATTTAAAAAAATTCTCTGCAGTGGGCACCTGGGTGGCTCAGTCAGTTAAGCTTCTGCCTTCAGCTCAGGTCATGATCTCAGGTTCCTGGGATCGAGTCCTTCAGTGGACTCACTGCTCAGTGGGAGTTTACTCCTACCTTTCCTTCTGCCCCTCCCCTCGCTAGTGCTCTCTGTTGCTCACTGTCTCTCAGATAAATCAAATCAAATCTTTGAAAAAATTATCTGCATTATTTATTTCTACTTTTATCTTTATCTTCCTTTTTAGTGCTTACTTCTGGTTTACTTTGTTGCTTTTTTACAACTCTTTGAATTGGAAATTTATGTATTTTAATCATTTCATTTTAATTAATATAGATGTTCAATGCTATGGATTTTCTCTTCATCACTGCCATAAATATATACAACAGACTCTTTTACATGCAGTGTTTTCATTTTTAATATTATTCACAATTTTAGTAATTTCTGTTTATATTTTTCAGTTTTTCAAAGAAATTTTTAATACAATTTAAAAAATCTAAGTTGAAAGGCCTTTTTGATTTTTCATTATACTTTACACTTCTAATTTTATTGTATTTTGATCAGTGTGTGTTATTTGTAATGTTTCTACTATATGCAACTTTATAATATATTCTTTGTCACCTAACATATTACCACTTGTGGTGAATTTTTCATGAACATCCTGAAAGAAAGTATTTTTTATTTTCAAGGTTAGTGTTGTATTTCATGTGTATTTATAGGACATATTCTATTGATTATATTGTTTAGATCTTCTGTCCTTGTTTATGTTTTTCCATTTGATTGTTTCTGTTCTGAGAGTATTGAGTACTGAGGGTACTTTCTTATTGTTTCCAATTGTCTTCTACATCTATGCCCATACCTTTATATTTAACTTTTAAAAAATTACTGTTTTAGATATATCTCTTGTAGACAGAATATTAGGTTTTGTTTTATGAACCAATGTGAAATTTTAATAGGCAAGTCAAGCTAATGCACATTTATTGTTATGATATGTTTGGTGCTGACTGTGTCATATTATTTTATATAGTAATTACTGTATTATGTCATATTTATTATATTTCTTTCTGTAATGTGTGCATTTTTGCTACTTTAAAAAAGTTTCTTTTAGTATTTAAGAAAATTTGTGTCTTTCTATTTATTACCATGTGTTTATACTTTTTATAGTTCATTTAATTCCTGTCTTTCTTACTTAACAATTAAAATCTCTTTTGTTAATTTTAAAGTGTATCGTTTCACTCCCACTTACTACCTGTATAATGACTTTATTCTATTTTCCACTTTTTCTCTTTATCCTCCCAGTAGTTGCATTTATTCTACTTTGTTATATACAATGTTTATATGTTACTTTCTGACCAATGTCCCCATTAAGCTCCACATTTAAGTGTATTTAATGTTCACCAGAGTGCCTTTGCTGAAGTCTCCCCAGTTCTCTATTGGCTGAATAAAGATCATTCTCTATTTTATTCCTTAAGAAGGGCACATGTGTACAATATTCTTTGAGTTTCTGCACATTTAAAACTGCTTTGTACAGCTTCAAAGGGTAACCCGAGTGGATATAAAATTCCTTACTCTTTCCTTTTCAAAAATTTCTGGAGAATGTTGTTCCACTGTTGCCTTTCTTTTTGTATTGCTCTTGAGAAGTCTCATACCAGTCAATTTTTCTTGCCATCATAACTAATTTGATCTTTTTGTCTGTAGGTCCTAAGATTTTTTCTTGTTCATTTATGCACTCTAGTAGTTTTACTAGGACTGTTTTATCTACTTTTCTCATGTATACATTTAAATATGTAAAATTTGCTATCTCTCATTTCTAGAATATTTTCCTTGATTATGTTTTTAAATTTTAGTTCTGTTTTATTATTTTGTGTTTTTTTATTCTGGGATTCCAATTATATGTATTTTGGACTTCCTTTTCCTGTTTTTCCATTTTAAGTATTTTTCTCTGAACTCTTTCACTTCTTTCTTTATCTTATTTTCATTCTCTTGGTTTTTTATTCTGCCTTTCTTTTCTTTTTTTTTTAATATTTTATTTATTTATTTGACAGAGAGAGACGGCCAGCGAGAGAGGGAATACAAGCAGGGGGAGTGGGAGAGGAAGAAACAGGCTCCCAGCGGAGCAGGGAGCCCGATGAGGGGCTGGATCCCAGTACACTGGGATTATATCCTGAGCCGAAGGCAATCACTTAACGACTGAGCCACCCAGGCGCCCCTCTTTTTCTTTTTCATTTGAGAGAGAGAAAAAATGAGCAGGGGGTAGGGGCAGAGGGAGAGGGAGAAGTAGACTTCCCTCTGAGTGGGGAGCCCAATGCGAGAATTGATCTCAGGACCCTGAGATAATGACCTGAGCCGAAGGCAGACTCTTAACTGACTGAGCCACCCAGGCACCCCTATTCTGCCTTTTTCAGTATCTGTCATTAAATATTCATTTAAATTTACTCTGTTGGGGGCATTGTTTGATTAATTTTTTCCCTGAGGTTGTGTGTTCTCTACACCAATTTCTTTTTTTTTCATTATGTTCATTTATTAAGAGACTATCCATAAAACATGCTGCTATTGAACATGACTCTTAAAAACATGTTTTATTTAATTACATTCCTAATATTTTAGTGAACTTTATCACATTTATCTCTGATATCAGCATTTATATACAACCATCCTTATTTTTTTAAACATTTTTATATTTAAATTCAATTTAGTTAACATATACTGTATTATTAGTTTCATGGGTAGAATTTAGTGATTCATCAGTTGCATATAACACATAGTGCTCATTACATCAAATGCCCTCCTTAAAGCCCATCACCCAGTTCCCCATCCCCCCCCCAGTAACCCTAAGTTTGTTTCCTAGAGTTCAGCATCTCATGGTTTGCTTGCCTCTCAATTTTCATCTTATTTTATTTTTCCTTCCCTTCCCCATGTTCATCTGTTTTGTTTATTAAATTCCACATATGAGTGAAATCATATGGCGTTTGTCTTTCTCTAACTGATTTCACTTAGCATAATACCCTCTAGTTCCATCCATGTTGTTGCAAATGGCAAGATTTCACTCTTTTTGATGGCTGAGTACTATTCCATTGTATATATATACCACATCTTCTTTATCCATTCTTCTGTGGCAGACATCTGGGCTCTTCCCATATTTTGGCTAGTTTGGACATGGCTGCTATAAACATTGGGGTGCATGTGCCCCTTTGAATCACTATTTTTGTATCCTTTGGATAAACAACTAGGAGTGCAATTGCTAGATCATAGGGTAGTTCTATTTTTAACCTTTTGAGGAACCTCCATACTGTTTTCCAGAGTGTCTGCACTGGTATGCATTCCAGTGTAAGAAGGTTCCCCTTTCCCTGCATCCTCGCCAACATCTGTCGTTTCCTGAGTTGTTAATTTTAGCCATTCTGACTGGAGTGAGGTGGTACCTCATTGTGGTTTTGATTTGTATTGCACTGATGATAGGTGATGTTGAGCATTTTCTCATGTATCTGTTAGCCATTTGTATCTCTTCTTTGGAGAAATGTCTGTTCATGTCTTCTGCCCAGTTCTTAACTGGAATTTTTGTTTTTTGGATGTTGGGTTTGATAAGTTCTTTATAGACTTTATATCCAAAATCTATAAAGCCCTTTATCTGATATGTCATTTGTGAATATCTTCTCCCATTCCACAGGTTGCCTTTTTAGTTTTTTTGATTGTTTTAGCTTTTTATCCTGCTGAAGTCCAATAGTTCATTTTTGCTTTTGTTACCCTTGCCTTTGGAGATGTGTCTAGCAAGAAGTTGCTTTGGCCAAGGTCAAAGAGGTTGTTGTCTGTGTTCTCCTTTAGGATTTTGATAGATTTATGTCTCACATTTAGGTCTTTCATCCATTTTGAGTTTATTTTTATGTGTGTACATCAGTTTCTTTATTTAATAAATTCCCGTGTATATTTTCCAGTTTTTTTAAAGAAAAGATTTATTTTTAAAATTCTAAATCTAATTTTCTTGTAATTTTCAAAAGTTCACTTCATACTATGATTTTCTAGAGTTGGAGGATTTTTTATTTCAGAAGATATTTTGAAATGAGTTATTTCATATAGGTATTTTAAGACTTGGTCCCTTTGCTAAGGAAAAGGTCTTCTGATGGGCTAGGGGCAAAATAAAATTCCACCAAAACTTCCACTAACAGGCTGAACTTTATTTAGTAGAAGCAACATACAGGATATGGAAAGTGCTGGAACTGGACAATACTTCTTCTCCTGGATCTCTTTGAAAACTTCCTTCTAGAGGTACTCTCTTTCTTTTCCATACCCAGCAGATGGGGTTTGGGGATGACTTGTACAAATACTGGTCTTGGATGGTCAGTCAGAAAAGGAAACCCAGCTTAGGTGTCAGACCAATTTTACTTTAGGATCTGAAGAAATGAAAGTTTATTCTTCTTTTTTTCTTTCCTGTCCTGCCATTGAAATGATAAGCTCTATGATGCTAAACTCAAAGTCTGGGCTTGGGGAAAGGGATTGTGGACTAGAATGCATGGGCCTTTGGATAAAGAGAAGTCTTTGAGGTTTATATGTGGTCTGACACAAATCTCTAGAGAGGAGGTTTATGTTGAGGAAAATTAAAACCCTTTTATTTCTCCCACCGCCCCCAGCATGTAGCCCCCATACTTTCATCTTTACCCAATTTCTATTTTTCTCCTGTTCTCATAAGAATTCCCTCATACTGCTTAAGAACAGTTCTTTTCAGCTGGACCCTGATGCAGCCCCTTTTGCATCCCTTAGAAACTTCCTCTCTCTCAGTCTTCCATTCTCTCTCCTGAATCTTAAACATCCACTGTATTTAAACCTCTTGCCCTCTGATGGGGACTACACTTTAGATTACACAGCTGCTTAAGTTTTTATCATCCTTAAAGATTCTTAAAATCTTCCTTCATGGGGCGCCTGGGTAGCACAGTGGTTAAGCGTCTGCTTTCGGCTCAGGGCGTGATCCCAGTGTTATGGGATCAAGCCCCACATCAGGCTCCTCCGCTGGGAGCCTGCTTCTTCCTCTCCCACTCCCCCTGCTTGTGTTCCCTCTCTCGCTGGCTGTCTCTATCTCTGTTGAATAAATAAAAATAAAATCTTAAAAAAAAAAAGAATTATTTAAAAAAAATCTTCCTTCATGTTATGCTACAGCTACTATACAATTTATTTTTTTCTTCTTTTTAAAAAAACTTCTCAAAAGAGTGTTTCATATTTGCTGCCTTTAATCCCCCTCATTCAATTTATGTCTCCATTCTATGTTCTTGCCTCTGTGTTTCTAGCACTTATTAAAATGTTTCTCTCTAACATCACCCATAACTTCTAATTTTCAATTCTAACATTGTTCAGTCCTTATTCCACAGGAATTCTACAGTTTCTTGGCTTCTATTCCATAGAACACACTAGTTCTCCTTTTGGTTTTCTGCCTGGGCCTCCGTGGTTTCCTCTGTAAACTTTTCTCAAGAAAGTGACCATAGGCCTGTATCCTTAATAACTCCTGCTAATCATTTGCTTAGCTCAGTGCCTGGAATAGAGCAGAAACTCAACATTTTTAAAAAACACTGAATAAGTGAAATAAAACTTTCAAGCTATGATCTTCAATGTATTACCTGAAATAATAAGGCCCAGCTAAGACTGTAGGCTCCATTATTTTCTAATATCATTCACTCAAGAGACATTTATATTGGGAGATTTTACAGATAAATCTGTATTTCTTCCTTTTTTTGCTTAATGTGAAGCTGTGGCAACACTGATCTGGCATTTCTTTAGGGCAACCTGTCATGGAATTGAGTAGCTGCTGTTCTCTTATGAATGGGCATAAGCTCTTAAGCTTGATTTGATTCATTACTTTACCTTGCCTGCCTGGGGCATTTCAATTTGGCTCTCCTATTTCAACCTATTATCTATGCCCAAACCTTATCTTATGATATCCCAAGGAAGTAATGATGGTCCTAGGTAGGTGGTTAGGAATAAAGGGACTTGGTATCCTAAACACTTTTACTCCTAACAATTAGGTCTTCCATATATATTCATTGTTTGACCTAACACGCAATTGACTTATAAAGAACTTTTGGAAACTTTAATCTACGAAGCAGAACTGGTAGAGTCAAACCTCAGTTATACATGTTTTAAAGAGAAGGCCATCACAAACACAAAATAACTTTATATTATGAAAGTATGCCTTGTTTATAAAAAATAACAATTTGAACTTATAAAGCAAAGACATCATGACTTGATAATTTTTGTTATGCATTGTTTCTTTATAAAAGTACTCAGTACTATATAATTTTAAGTAGAAACTATCAAGCCCAGGTAAGACATGCTTTTATTTAGAAATAACTGACCTTTTTAATTGAGCTCAATATTGAGAACACCCATTATTTAAAAAATTAAACTTTTAAATGAAACATAAATATTTCAGAAAGAAATCTATTCAATTTCTTTGTTTTAGTGCAGTAACTATGTTAATTCATCTGCAGTGTTGGGGGTGCCTGGGTGGCTTAGTTGGTTGAGCGTCTTACTCTTGGTTTCAGCTCTGGTGATGATCTCATGGGTCATGAGATCAGCCCCATGTCGGGCTCTGTGGGGAGTATGCTTGAAGATTCTCTACCTCTTCCCCTCCCCCCACTTGTGTTTGTGTGTACGTGCTCTCTCTCTGAGATAAATAAATCTTTAAAAAATTCATCTGCAGTATTTTAATTTAAGCTCATAGATCTTTATATGCTTGTAATCAATGGGTTGTACAGCATTATCTGCTATTTTTTATTTCGTATTGTTTTAATGAGCATTTACCTGCTTGTATTTTATACTTAGCCTTTCATTGGCATTGTATGTTCTATCAAATCAATGTCAGGATGTGAACTTTTTTGGAGATTTTATTTTTATTTTATTTTTCAGTGCTATATTAATTATAAATTTTTAAAATAAATATATAAATATAGCCTTATAAATATCTTTTAATATTTTTAATTCCCTTCAAATGATTTCCTCCCATTTTTTCCTTGAAACTATTTTCTATCTTGGCCTTTTGGAAAGTACTTATCATTCCTTCTCTTGTCTTTTTTTATGGCCTCTTTAACTGTTGTTAGTCCTTAACTGTCATCTAGCTCTCTGAAGCAATCTGTTTGGGAATTTTGTACTTCCAGTCTCATTCAAGCGTGTCTATATCTCAGGTGTCTATATAATGCATAAATGCAGACCTTTATAAAGTACATACTGTTAACCAGGCTCTCTTTTAGGAGATATAGTGGTGAATAGGATATGGTTTCTGCTCTCAAAGGCCATCCAATCTAGATGAAGATATAGACATTCAGCTATACTTGCAATAAAATAATACGGGTTATATACAAAGGAGACATAAAGGAGAAACTCATCAGTTCCACTGAGTCAGGGAGTATCAGTAAAGTTTATATAGAGAAGGTCATTTTTGAGTTCAGTTTTGAAATAGGGGTAATTGTTCAGTAGCTAGGAGGGGTGGAAAGTGTGAGTAGGGGAATTGTGGAGAGAAGGGCAATTCAAGAAGAGAGAGTTACCCAGTCAAAGCTACTGAGATGTAAACCAGGTAGACTATTCAGACAATTCCATATATTTCCATTGTTTGAAACTCTTAAGAAAGAAACAAGGATAAGATTATGAGGCCTAAACTCCATATAGATTATGAGAATAGTAATTAAAGAATTACAAGTAAAGAAGTAACATGATGATCTGACTTGCATTTTAGACCATTCTAGTAATTATATGGAGGAAGGCTAAAATGGGATCCAGAGCAGGCAATAGAAACAGTTAGGGGACTATTGCCATAAAGCAGGCATGAGTTGACAAGAGTCTAAAGCAAGATGACAGTAGTAAAGATGGATAAATAGGAATGGGGAAAATCACTGAGGATTTGGTTACTGATTGGCTGTAGTCAGTGAGGTAAAAGAAGGAGATGAAGATGAATCTTAAGTTTCTGACTTGAGTGACAATAAATATTTTTCCAGTGAATAAACAGCATGGATAATGGTACTAACCAAGAGAAAGAATTAAGACAATGAGTTCTGTTTCGGCTAATATAAACTGCAGGTGCCAGTGTCAGATGAGTGGTTGGGATATGATAATACTGAAATTCTGGAGAGAGGTCTGAGCAGGAGCTATACAACTGTGCTGTCAGCCCTGAACAGTTCCTTATTTTCAATTGTTGCAAGACGTGTCCACCTATATATTCTACCATCATCTAAAATTCAACATAATAAAATTCTAACTCCTCAGCTTTTCCCCACCTGATTTTCTTATTTTCCTCATGGTTAATTGTATAGCACTGCTAAACCATACCATTTACTTCTAGACTCTAAACCACAGAGGTAAGATTTATGCTTTCCATCTTTATTGTTTTTGCCAAACTTGCATATAGTCAAGTCCTGCAATTTCTTTCTTCAGAATTTCTCCAGTTTTCTAATTATTCAGAAAGCTAGGTTTCAGTCCTGAGTGCTGCTAATGGGGAAGATGACTGACTTGTACAAGCGATACAATCTTCCTAGCCCCTAGTTTCCACATCTGATAAAATAGATAATGAGTGAATTCTCTTGCAGGTATTCAGTCTGGTACCTTTTTTTTCTGATTCTGGTACTACCATCTAGGTATATATAAGTGCCTCCAAACTGGTGTTCCAGCTTTTGGTGTCATTTTCATTCAATCCTATGCATATAATTGTTACCTGAAGCTTCCTTAAACACTAATCTTTCATGTTATATCCTTGTTCATGAAGTAGCCTAATGGCTCCCTTTGGCTTATTGAATCAAGCCTGACTTCTTTGTCAAAATATCAAAATTCTGTAAAATGATTTTTCTGCCTAGCCAAATTTATCCTTCATTTTAACATATTCACTTATTTCTAGTCAGTCTGGACTTTGGACTCATTTCTTCAAAGACTTTTCCCAACGTAAAAATCCAGTATCTTTCCCCTGAATCCTAAATTATCTTCCAAAGATCAGCTCAAATCCTCTCCTCTAGAAAGATTATACTGAACCATTCCATTCCTTAGAGTTCTTCTTTCCTCTGATTTGCAAGAACATTTGTATTCTATGGCACAACTTAGCACTCAGTTATCCATTGGCTTGATTTTTGGCTGATTTCTGTGTGGGGACCATCTTCTGTGTCTGTTACTGCCTAACAGAGTATGAAGCCTAACACATTGTAAATACACGTTGGTTTTTTAGCTTTCAGGAGCACACACATTTTTCAAAACAAGGAACAGACTATAACCTCAGTGTTTAAAGTAGCAAGGCAAAATAACAAAGCCAGAACTCTGTTGGAGAGATAATCTGTAAAATGATTAAAAATCATACACCAGAATGGACATGGGTAATTGAAGAGCCTAAATAGTCTCTTAAATAGAAAATTAACTCTTCAATTATTTTTGGTGTATTTATATGCAGTTGCTAATTTGGGCTAAATGGGTTCAGGTATTATCAATAGAAATTGTGCATTTAGGTATTGAATCATCTATGCATCATAAAAGCATCTTGGTTTTAAGGATGCCACTTTTGGCTACTGGAGACATTTAGTGCAATTTCAATTTATATATTGTCTTAACAAAATTTAGAACAGATTCCACGAATTTTGTGAAGAAAGCAGCTACAAATGGCTGTAAAATACCTGGGTATACTTATAGGTAATATTTAGCAGAGTTTTGAAATTTGAATGCCTCTTTGAACTTCACAATTTATTTCTATTATGTTATATTTCAAAAGAAAAAAGAAATTATCTGCCACACCTCATCTTTTTTCCATATCTGTCATCAAACACTTATTTGGCTTTACAGTTGTTGTTTAGTACTTTCATATTTTGCAAGGCATCTTGAAATAATTTTAATTAATATGACAAGCGTGTTACAGAAATACTGTGTGATTCTACATGAATTTCTATATGAGGTCCTCTGGTATCTCTTGGCTTTTGGTTATCTCCTAATTTTAAGAAAGTTTATCCTGCCATGCCACTGCCTTCAAAATTTTAAAGCCTTCCCGATTAAGAGTGCACCACAGAGCAAAGTTAGACCAACCTACATTCATAACTTAAATGTAAACCCTCATGTGCTAAGACAGAGAATCACAATTCATATTCTATATTCCCTAAGGTTGAATGAGTATCTAGACTCCTGAGAACTGGATGTCAGTAGGCTCTAACACAGTGAATCTCAGTGTAGCAAAGGTGGTGGAAAACCATATCAAGGACTGAAAAGCTGAAAGGGACAAATCTGTCTTCTAAACACAGGAGACCCAGAGAATATGGAGAATGGCAGAGACCTTGTGGTTTCCATCTGTTCAGTAACAACTTGGGTAAACATTGCAGTTGGTTTTTGTTCCCTGCCCCTATCCTGCTGGTGTTTGCTTACTCTTCACTGAATCTGCATTATATGTTCTTATTAACGAGCACAATCTGCTTTTCTGTGATTTTAATGTGATTGTACAGCCGCTTGTAATATAGTGATAGTGACACTATCACATGGTTTATGTTTTATAGTTTACAAAACAGTTCATAGACATTATTGCATATGATCCTTATGGCAAGCCTGTGATGTAGGTAAGGCAGAAGTTATTTTTCTCATGAATAATTTGAGGATCAGAGCAGTTAGTTGATTTTTTTTTTTTTAACAAGATCACACAGCTAGTGGAGTGGTGTTGAAACTGGAACTGAGGTCTCTTGACCAAAAGCCCAGAGATCTTTCTATTATTCTTGGATTTCTATTATCAAGCTTGTTAATACCCCCATTCATAGATGATTTTGATTAATGGGAAAATGGTGATAAAGACGTGAAAGGATTCACATTTTATAAAAGAATGAGGATGAAGACTAAGTCTGCCCATGTTACGTTTCTGATTTAATCATAGAATTGTAGGATTTGATAATCTATAGAGCAATGAATAGATACAATCTTTTTTTGTTATTATATACCTGAGTTCTTGATTTGTGGGATCCTGGGGAAAAATACATCTTGTTTTCAAATCATCTTGGGGGGGGGGCTCTAGTCTCTCCCAATATGACCCTTTCCATTATCTTAACTTTCCTCATCACAAAATATTTATTTCTATCTAACCTAAATCCTGACTGCTGTCATTTAAGCCCAAATCCTTTTGTTCAGTAGGTGCTAGTGTACAATTTTTATTTATAGCTTCGGAAGGATGCAGGAAATATATCTGAATGATTTCTGACTGCTGACAAGCCCTAATAACTGATAGTTCCAGGCATTGAGCTGAATGTCCTTTGGCAAAGATGGCTATTTTGAGGGGGAAAAGACAGAAACTGGCAAAAACTTTTTTCATGCAGGTGTGATTTTATGATGGAATTTTATGACAGAAACCAACCAAGTGTCCTTTATATGGTTTATGATGTTATCAGCTCCTGGGCTGAGATTATTCATGTTTATTTAGCTTGAAGCAAATTAAAAATCAGACAAGAATATTGTGATATAATTTTGATTTTATAGATGTAATCTGACACCCAAGTAACTTCAGAGAAGTTTCCTACTTTTATTTGTGCTATTTTGTGATGTTCTGAAAAATGATTTTTTCAGAGGCATGTATTGTGCTTATCTGTGTGACTTATACAATTTGGAGTACTCTATCAGCACTTGATATTAATGGCAAAGAAGAAAATCTCTGCATATGATTGTTATTTTTCCATCCTCAATGGTTTTAAAAATAGGATTTTAAAAGTTAGTCCACTATGAAGAAAAAATTTGTAGCTAGAGTTCTCTGTGTATATTGATGCAGTTCTTTGATTTTGTTTTTTCTTCAATCCATACAATAAATGGGGGTAAAATTCATGGAAGAAGTTTGTGTTTCTCTCTTCTGAAGTTCTACTTTGTTATCATGCATGTTAAGAGCCAGAAGCAGGTCCCTTTAAGAGGGGTCTTAGAGCACCTGTCACTTTCATGGGTAACCTTTCCTTTGCAGTATGTGAGCCTGGCCCTGACCAAATCTGATTGGCCCAGTTGTGAGCATTAGACTCAAAACAGCATTTATAGGCTGACCAGTCTATCCCTTCCAATGTTGACCTCCCAATTCCCTTGGCCTTTATACTTTATAAGCAGCATGTGTATACATGTGTGCATATAAATTCCTCCCTTACTTTTCCTACAACTCCAGGCCTTCCTTATTAGCTCTTTGCACCTCCATTCAATCTATTTAATATTCAGTGCGTTATTTTCTACTTTTCTTTGTGAATCTCCCGTTGTTCATACTGCATTGGTCTCCTTCCTACCCTTTTCTCAAGCCCCTTCTTTCTCTATCACAAGCATACACAAGTTTAAAATAAATAATTGGGAATTAGCATCTAGGCATGTCATTTTAAATTTTAATAGCAATTGTGAATGGATAGCATCTCTGCTTGGCACATAAATTATTATATATGACTCCAACTCAAGTCAACTCTGTTATCGAAACACCTGCAGGGACACCTGAGTGGCTCAGTTGGTTAAGCATCTGCCTTCAGCTCAGGTCGTGATCCCAGGGTCCTGGGATCGAGTCCTGTATCGGGCTCCTTGCCCAGTGGGGAGCCTCTGCCTGCCACTCCTCCTGCTTGTGTTCTCTCTCTCTCCACCAAATAGATAAATAATATCTTAAAGAAAAAAAAAGATACCTCAAGGCCATAAGCTCAACACTAGTTTCTTGGGGATGTGATCAGACCTTAGTGGCCTATGCTTCTTAGTTATGCAAGATAAATAAGTTCTAGAAATCTTCTGTACAACATTGTACTGATAGATAACAATACTGTATTGCACACTTAAAAATCTGTTAAGAGGATAAATATGTTAAGTGTTCTTACCGCAATGAAACAAAATAAAGTGACACTCCCTTCCTCCTAACTTGTTCAAAATTTTAGGTAGAACACACTCTGGGATCTGTATTTGTCCTATGTACTCTGTGTCCTGAGATCTTAAGTATTTCAACCTCTGACTTAGGACTAATATTGATCAGAAACTATAAATATTCATGACCTAGGACCCTACTTAAGAGGATAAATGGTATAATACAATCTATTTAGCTTGGGGTTTCAAGATGGTTGTTGATGATCACTCCATTAGTAATTTGTTTTTGAAACTTGAGTCTGTAACCTCCTTAATTTAGCTGATGCATAGAGAGCACATATTGAAACTCAGGCTCAGCTTTAAAAACGATAAACAATTTTAAAAGACAGCTTGTAAATTTCATTTCACACAACACAAATCAGAGATTCAGACGTAGTATATAGGTTTAACTTTGATTATGGTACTTGGTAACAGACAGTACCTTGTGGCTGTGAATCATGCATGTGTGCACAGCCTCACGTATATAGGATATGCCTCTATAAAGATCCTCTGCAGGGGACTGTATCAGTCAGGTTTAGTTAGGAAGCAGGAACGCTATGAGTATTAGGGGAATAGGAGATTTTTTATAGGGCTTAGACCTGACACAAACGTGGGAGGAACTGGGGAAGTACAGTCCTGAAGAGGAGTTGGAAGATCTGAGAAGGAGTTACTAACCAGTCTGCCTGAAGCACTGGCCAAGATGGACAAGTTGGAGCTTGCAGGGAAATCTGTGTCACCTGATCTGAGTAGCCTAGCTCATCAAGCTGCCAAAGTCAGACCATAGAAAAATCTTTGGGAATCTGTTGCTTTGTGTGGCTATTACCTCTGAGGGTCTATAGCTGAGCCTGGGGCCACTGTTAGCCAGCGGGGCCATCTGTCAGGGAGAACTGGGCATAGAGACGAGGAGGGTGAGAATAAGCTGGGACCTACCAAGTTCCTCTGCATCTCTTTGCTACCATGTCTAACTGTAACCACCCTCCAAAAGTAAAGTTTGCTGCTTCACTTCTGTCTTCCATTCTTAGACAAATTCCTCTTTTGGCCAACTTTAATCCGGAAGCTTCAGGGTGTCTCAGCTTCACCAAGCTGACAGCATAGCACAACACAGGACTGTCAGTGTCTACAGGGCTTTGTAAGACAGAAGAGTTATTGTTTGTGTTTTAGAAACAGCACATTCGAAGAGTGTCATTTGAAGTTTGTTGAAAGGTACACCTGCTGACAAGTATCCCCCATCCATTGTTCTGTCTTCAGTGGTGCTGAGGGTTCTCATCATCAGTCTCTATTTTTGATTAAAGTATTGTGTTTATAAAAGTTTCCAGTAAAAATGCAAAATCTGGGAGAGTTAATACACTAAATCTTGTTAGTTTATCATTTATATAAACATTACTTTATCACTTTGCTGGCCTAACATCTGAAGATGTTTGGGTAAAGAAGATAGAGAAAGCTCCAGTGATATCCTAGAAGGTAAGAGTGAGTTTAGTATCTCAGTTGAAAGCCCCTAAACATATAGGGGATACATACATGGAGAACAAAGGGTGCAGAAGTGGAATTTTCTTACTTAACTGTATTTTCTAGTAATAATTCTGCTTAGAATTAGCCTCTTCACTATATTGCTCAAGGATGAAATTACAAATGATACTCGTGAGATATTAATATTCATATTTATGTTCATGAAGTTAACACTAGAATATTTAGAATAATCTTCAGCTTGAAATGGGATGTTACTGTGCAATAATTTTTTTCTTTAGTACTAGGAAAAACAACTTATTTTCAGGTTGCCTGGTCTTTACACATATTATTTTAATTTAGCATTGCTTGATTCTATTATAAATCTTGGGATGGAAGTTTAAGACAAGGGTGTTTATTAAGTTTTCCCTTCCCTCCCCTCCCCTCCCCTCCCCTCCCCTCCCCTCCCCTCCCCTCCCCTCCCCTCCCCTCCCCTTCCCTTCCCTTCCCTTCCCTTCCCTATTTTCTCTTTTCTTCTTTTCTGATGTGGTTCTTTAAACAAAATGCAGTGGTGATTTCTGGCTCTGACCTCTGGCCAACTGTGATCTCCTGCAAATTGGCTTGAGCGCTTTCCTTTCAATGGGCAAGATTTCAGGCAGAGACAGGGGCACCTGGAGGCAGCTACTTGTTTTCTTGTTACTGTGAGATGTGATGTACAAGATCAAAATTAGGTAAACATAATAGATCAACACTGAGGACATTCAAAGTGAGCAATTTCTTCTAGTTTATACATGAGGTGGCAAGATAAATTAATAAGGGAAATTTACATGGTTGGCATCACAGACATCTCAGCTAGGCTGCTGACAAAAGGTCACAACTCCCTTGTCACAGAGACAGCGAACAGTGAGGCTAAAATGATTTGTTTTCAAATATTGTTTAGATACTTTATACTCTGTGGTGACAGAGGAGTGTCTCTTTTTCTCTCCTTCCTCTCCTGCTCCTTGACTCTTTAGCTTACTTGTGAGCATGCACATGCTCTCTTTTTCTAAAAACATGCAGAAGCAATAAATCAGCCAGTTTAAGAAGATCCAGCCAGCCGAACACAGATCGATTTCACAGGGAAGTCGATGGGCTGCTAATAGAATTACAACTACCTGTCAAAACAGGGAAAACATATCTGTGACAGTGACAAAGGGCAAATCAATTTAATAAGAGGTTTTTTTTTCTTACAGAGACATAAATGTGGAGTACATGGGTCTCTCTGAGAGTCTGTAATTGTGAATAGAAACCATATACTTGGACTGTTAAAGCTGAGGTTATGTCAATGATTCTGGGAGAGCATACAGACTCTTTTCTAAGGGGTTTGTCTGGTAACTGTAACAATTTGCTTTGTAATAGCATATAACAGGGAGCTACTGCCTGGAAACACATTCTTTTAACTTTGTTATCCCAAATAAGTTGGTCTTGTCCATTAAATAAATTATATTCCCAAGAACTTTGCATTTTCATGTTTCCTGTTGTATCTCATTTCAACAAGGAATTGTGCATTGCCAAGAACATCTCTCTGGCAAATCTTTATCTAAGTCAACTTGATCATTTTCAGAGGACTCGTAAAACTGTTAGCAATGTGACTTTTAGTAACAGTAACTTCTGTGTTCAGGCTTAGTTTCTTGCAAAGGGAATCTTAATCATGACCACAACTGGAACACAACCCCCAGCTTAAACCATTGTGTATTAACACGGGGCTCTTTTAGGTCAAGGACATGATTTTTATATTTATTTTTTAAGATTTTATTTATTTATTTGAGAGAGACAGAGATAGTGATAGAGAGCACGAGCGGGGAGGAGAGGGAGAAGCAGGTTTCCCTGCTGAACAGGGAACCCGATGTGGGGCTTGATCCCAGGACCCTGGGATCATGACCTGAGCCAAAGGCAGATGTTTAACCGACTGAGCCACCCAGGCACCCAAGGACTTGATTTTTAAAAAGAATTTAATACGCATTAACTTACCCCAGCACCATGGATTTTCTGCAAAACAAACAAATGAACTGCGACATAATAAGAAATATGTATTTGGCCTCTGCCCCCATTTCCTGGTTTATATATATTTCCTTGAAATCTCTGAAGTGACAAGTGACTTTTTGTATGCTACTGAGATGACTAGTGCCTGTGGGGCTTCTGGGTAACCTCAGGATCGAGGCTGGTTGCCAGGGGGAACCAACCAAATCTTTAAAAGGTTGAAAGTTTCAGCCCCACTCCTTGACCTCTGGGGAGGGGAGAGGGGCTGGAGTTTGAGTAAATACTAATGGCCAATGATTTAATCTTTCATGCCTATGTAATGAAACTTCCATAAATATCCTAACTGAAGGGGTTTAGAGAGCTTCCAGGTTGGGGAACGTGTGGGCATGTAGGGAGGGTGGTGCATCCAGAGAAGGCATGGAATCTTGGTGCACCCCCTCAACCCCCAAGACCCTGCTCTATGCATCTCTTCCATTTGGCTGTTCCCAAGTAAACAGGTAAGAAAGAGTAAAGTGCTTTTCTGAGTTCTGTGAGTTGTTATAGCAAATTATCAAACTTGAGGAGGGGATATGGGAAAGTCCTATTTATAGCCGATCAATTAGAGGTGCACCTGCAACCTGGACTTGCAGTTGGTATCTGAAGTGCCAAGAGAGGGCAGTTTCCTGGGACTGAGCTCTTAACTTGTGGGGTCTGTACTAATTCTAGGAAGTTAGTGTCAGAATTGCTTGGTGTGGAAAACCCACACATTTGGTGTTAGAAATGATGAGGTGAATAGAGGAAAACAGAGTTTTCTCATTTAGAAATAAAAACTAATTCTCTGTTATGTCAGGGTTTAACAGTGTCATTTTAATCAAGAAACACACTAGGTCTCATACTCATCAAAGTTCAGCGATACTAATGTACCTTAATTGCTGTTCCCTCAATTGCAGAATCGCTTCTGTTTTGCAGTATAGACAGAAGTTAAGAAACGTGGTTCTGAAATCAGAAACATCTGCATTTTGGTCTGCTATCTGCCACTTACTAGCTGAATGACTTGGGTAAGCTGCTTAATTTCTTGAAGTCCATGTTTCCCATTCTGTACAATTGGGTTATTGATAGTGCTTACCTCATGCAGTTGTTACTGAGGAGTAAATGAGCTAGTATGTAAATCCTGAGGCCCTCCCAGGCAGAAGGGAGGAGATCTGTGACTCACTCATTACTGTAATCTGCTTTCTACTTATGACAGGGCCAAGAAGCAAAGGATCCATCGGGACATTTTTTTTTTTTTAATTCAGGAAGCTGGGGCAAGTCTCCCGATGCTGTATTTAAGTTAAAAGACGTGTAAGAAGAGCTGCGTTTACCCCCACTTCCTTATATTTACATCCCTCCCTTGTTGTGTATCTTAAGAATCTTCTATATGTTCTGTACTGTAGTTTTCACCTCTACCTTTAGACACCAGTTTCATTCCTGCGTGGGAAACTAGATTAAGAGGGCCAGGAAAATGCTTGTGGTATCTCTGGTACCTAGTGTTTGCTGGGTGGTGGCTTTGGCATCTGGCATTGAGGGCCAGTGATTAAGTCTCCTGACTCAACCTGGCTTTGCCAAATATAGTTTTAATTTACATGAATTCATTTGCATCCCCACTCCCATGGAAATGAAGACAATAATAGGATTTTAAATACTTTTCAGGAATGCTAGATAGTAACCAATGACATTTTCCAATCAGATTGAAAGCTGATTGGAGCTGCATTAGAATGTTGTCTGTGAAGAGGCCAGTGACCTAGTTTGATGCTCTGGTATGAGCTTACATCAACATACCTCTCACTTGGACCCTAAGTCCATTCACATTTTCTATCGGAGTTTAATGAAATTCATCCTGGAGCTGTCCCAGTTTCAGAGCAATTGTATTAGCATCTTTGCTTCATATGAACAAATATTGACCATAGCCTTAATTTCTTAATTTTTTCCTTTTAAAGAAACATAAAAAGGCATTATGGTGCCTCTATGTGGTTAAAGACAAAAATCCAAATTTCTCTTGTTATTGATAGGATAAATGGATAATTTGTCTCAGTTTATAATTTGGATAATTATGTGATGACCCATATAAGTATGGGTCATTTATACATTATTAGCCTGTAACTACATCCTTCCCATCGTAGTGGAACTGTTTCTTTCTCTGAGGGATGAGGAGCACAATGGCTTGGGGGCTCAGTATTGGATGTCTTAAGTATGGTTGAGCCCCAGGAGGAAGGGTGCTCAGTGATTTAGGATCTCTGTGTTAGCTTCTCTATTGAAGTTTTTTGTTTAGGCTATACTCTCTGCCTCAGATTCCTCTTGCTCTTGTGTTTGTGTATGTGTGTGTGTGGGGGGGGGGTGCTGTGGTTGGTGGAGAAGAACCTAAAAATAGTGCTTGAAAGAGTTGCCAAGATCTTAGCTTTGTGTTGGAGAAACCATCTGCTAATCTCAGTGCCTGAAACCAGAATCAAATAAGTTGTTCCGAAATGAGGGTTCAGAAGAACAAATGTTTCCAGGCTTATGTCCTGCAAGGCAGCAGACCTTCTACCTTGTTACTGAGGAGATAAGGTGGGTGAGAATGAGCCTGTGGCTTGGCCAGGCCGAGGGCATCCACCTCCTACCTCTGTGCCTTAGTAGTCTGAATGATGTTTGGTGTGTAATTTAGCCCAACTTTGCCTTAAGTTTGCAGGATGGCAAGTGGAGGAAAGCCGTTGCTCTGTTGCAAATGAAAGAGAGAGAGCATTTTTTAAATTTAATGAATGTATGATATGATTATTATTTTTTAGAACCACAGGCAAGAAGCCTATGAGGCATCATTGTTCTGCAGCAGGATGGTAAGTTCCCCTTGGGAACGTTCTCTCTTCTCTTCCTCCACTCAGGGCCCTGTTGTGGTTACCTCTTCCAGTGCAGAGTTAAGACAGTCTGGGGAATACTAGTTAATTGCTGAGTAGGTAATCAGAATTATAAAGGTCAGTAATAACAGGCAACAACTTACTCATGTTCACAAATAGCAAGATGTGACAAAAGAAATTTATCTTGAAAAAAGCACTTCAGAAATATATTGAGTTTATTTTGTCTCTCTTGGGCTCTGTCTCTCCATCTTTATCTGCCTCTTTCAGTTTCTGTTTCTATCCCCATTTTGGGTTCTGTTTTTTGATATCCCGTGCTGCCGTCTTGTCCCCTTTGTTACTCTTCCCTTTTTGTCACACTCATGCAGAGAAGACCATGAGTACTCCTCCTCTTCGTGTCTGTTAGTCCCTTTTCCTTTCTGTCTCATCTTTTCCATTTACTTTTCTTTCTTCATCCTCTTCTTCTATGTCTTAACCCCAATGTTTGTTTTTTTCCACTAACAGAACTGAAGTACAGCTGGTATTATGAACCATATTTTCATGGCTTGCATTTCACCTGTTTCCGCAAGACTCCTTGCTCCCTGCCTCAATGACCTAGCCAATTGTTTTTGCAAATACCTGGTTTGGAGAGAACAGGGAAGGTGCCTCCCTGGAGCTCACATGCAGCACCCTATGTTCCTTGTACTGGGCCTCAACTTGAGCTTCACTGCTTACTTGTGAAGTCATGTGGTGCAGAATGCCACCCTCAGAGCTTCCCATGGCATTGGGGCCAGAGTCAGCTCCTGGTGCTCTAGAGGCTGTGAGTCACTGAGTGACACCCACTCCCCATGACTGCTGCCATGCTGCACCCTCAGAGGCAGAGAGAATGTCCTGTGCTTCACCTTGAGCCACACATTTCACTTGGGACTGAAACAACTTTCTTAGTGGCCTGAATCAGTCCAGAAGGAAACAGAGGGCACAATCCAAAGGGATTTGGGGGGCAACTTTGAAGGAAGGATTATTTTCAAAGGTGTTTTTAGTCATTAATGTTTCACAAAATATTTTAGCTACCTTATTAATAATTATATAATAACAATAATCACACTGACTTCTATATGTTAGATATACAAATGTGATCATTGAAGAATATTCAAGAGTTCCTTTTGGGACTTAGATTTAAATCCCCCAAACTTTACATGTCCTATAAGGTCCTTGATCCCTCCCTATCTGTCCAACTTGATCTGCAAATGCCCCCCCCCAACCCCCGCAACTCTGTCCTCCTCTTGTTTTGCAAAGTGGACCGAACTGTTTTCCTCCTCAGGACCTTTGCGCATATTGTTTTCTGCCTGGAACGCACTTCTCTCTCTTCTCTTCCTTCACATGGTTAACTCATTGCTGATGTTGTAGTGTCATTTCCATAGGGCATGCTATACACTCTCATCCCACCATCTATATTTTCTTCATAGAATGATGACAAATAAAAGAAGGCAACAGAGGAGACTTTTGATGACAGTCATCAACTTAAGTCTGAGCAAGTGAGTTTTGGTAGGAGTTGGGGGCGGGGTGGGTTTATTGATATAATTTGTGCAGTTGTTTAATATCCACCCCCCCCCCCAGTACATGACTGCAGGGATCATGTTTGTTTTTGTATACTGATGTTTCCCCAGGCCTAGAACAAAATAAACTAAGTACCCACCATGTGCCAGGTGCTTTACTCACATTCTGTGTTACTTTTATCTTCACCCCAGTTCTATAAGCAGAGATTAGCAAACTATAGTCCATGAACAAAATCTGGTCCATTAATCATTTTTGTCAGTAATGTTTTATTAGAAAACAGCCATGTCAATTTATTTATGTATTGTCTTTATCAACTTTTGTGCTATGAGGATAGAATTGAATAGTCACAAGACAGACTCCTTTGTCTGCAAAGCCAAAAGTATTTACTATCTGGCCTACTATAGAAAACGTCTGGCAACCCTTGGTACAAGGCTATGCAGAATCTCTATTTCACAGAAGAGGAAACTGAAGATCAATAAGTTTCAGTAACTTCCTTGTATCTAGATTTCAAGTGACAGAACTAAGAGTCAAAGTCACCATGCCCCCTTTTATTATCTTTCCCCATATACCAGATCTCTTTGCTGACATATGCTTAGGGGAGTAGAGCAAATTTCTACAGGAAAAGTGACATTTGGTCTAGATCTTAAAGGAAAAGTTGGAAGTCTGTAATGGACAAGGGAGGACAAAACATTCTAGACTGAGACACAGATGTATGAGAGAGCTTGCTGTGTTTAGGAGATAGCTGGTCAGACTGACCAAAACATGGTGCTGGTGATCATGGGGACAGTGGGGGGAAATTGACAGGAAAGGAGGCAGCTAGAAGAGAGAAACCTGTGCCAGACCAGGAAGCCTGAACTTTAGCTCCCAAGCCTGTGGTTTCTGTTTTGCTTGTACATCTTCTCTCAGTAAAATAATTTGGGCATTTGTTCTAAATATATTTATTTTATATAAATTATCTGCCTGGAACACTCTATTAGTACTATGTTATATACATTATAAAATGTACAAATATGGAAATTTTAAAAAGATAACTGAAAAAATGAATATTTAGACCAATTTTTATTTTAGTTATTAATGATTCATAATACCTCTTGGCTGTCTTATAATAATGATGATGTTTAATGAGAGTGATGTTAATGAATATGCTTAATTATATTTGAAAATCTTGGCTTAACACTGATACTGCTGTTTGAAGTTATCATTTCAAGATTAGCTTTCTTTAATATGCAATTTTAATGGTAGCACAGTTGAAAATGATAACTCACAAAGATACATGGATTCAAATGAAAGTACGTTGTTGGTTTCACTTACAAATTATGATAATTATTTTTCAAAACTATCCACCAATTATGCAAAAGTTTTTATTTTAATTCATCTAGTATGTTTATTCCTTCCCTGCTGTCAATTGCTTGTCAATATGCAAATGAATTTCAAAGTGTTTTGTTTTCATACTTTACACAATGTGTTCACAATGCGTTCATACCACTGAAACTGTTCACTTGGAATTTTTAAAGCAGTTTAGGAAATTGTGAGTTTAAATATCTGGATTTGGCAGTTTTTGAAGATGATACATACCATTTCCAGCAAGAATCATATAACAAAAGAAAATATTCTAAACATTTGTTTTCCAAATGCTCTCTCCGAAGCCAGGTTTCCCCTGGAAAGAAGTTGTTTCCTCTCTCTCTCTCTCTTACACTGTCACGTTTACCTAGAAATAATAGATTTTGTAGTTATTTTTTGTAAGTCAAGGCATGTCAGTAATAGTTCTGATTATCTTATTGCTTTCACCTCCTACTGTGGGTGACTGAGAGTTCAAACTGGGAATGGGAGAAATGTTTGTCTTGTCATTTTCTGGTCATTCATTAGATTTATTAGTATTTTCTTTAATCCACAGCTTCTTTGAAAGACCTATGAACCATTTGTCCATCTTGTGATGATTACTCTAGTAAAAGTATTCAGTATAACCTGTAAATCCATTTTGTGTGGAATATGTAAACTAAAGTGTATTGTAAAGTGCTCAAGTAAATGGATGACTGAGGGCTCCACTGTCAAATCTTTGAAATCAGTGCATATTTTTTTAAAGATTTTATTTATTTATTCGACAGAGATAGAGACAGCCAGCGAGAGAGGGAACACAAGCAGGGGGAGTGGGAGAGGAAGAAGCAGGCTCCCAGCATAAGAACCTGACGTGGGGCTCGATCCCAGAATGCCGGGATCACACCCTGAGCCGAAGGCAGACGCTCAACCGCTGTGCCACCCAGGTGCCCCTGAAATCAGTGCATATTTTAAACATTAGAAATCCCTAATGAATTTCTTATATTTTAGGTACCTAAAAATAGAAGTTGTAACATTTTACTCCCACACCCTGATGGCTCAACTTGCTTATCCCCTGCGCTCACATACCTTATTTTGGAGACCACTGCTCTGCGAACTGGAGAGAAAACCACAAGCTATTTAATGGGAGGCAGGTGACATGATCAAGTTCAACTTGTCTTTGGGATTATATTTTGTGGCTTTGTGTCTAGACACTTTATGTATTCCCCTAAGGTTGTTACTGTGTGTGTATTCAAATAAATAACTTAGCTGGATTTAAATAATACTATCTAAACATCTTCATAATAGGCAACCACTCTAAGTCTCATGAAGTCTTGTCCAGCCTCATTAGTATCTAGATGCCCTCTGAAGTTCTTTGATAACTCCAGGGGCTTTACACTTTAGGTTGGAGAATAATGTGCATTAGCTACAAGGAGAGGACTGAGGTGACTTAAGCACCTCAATGTGGAAAGAAGAATAGTCATGTTCTGCAAGAGTCAGGGCAAATGCTTTTTGTGACCCTATTAAAACTGAAGATTTAAGAGGAAGAATTATTAGCTCTGACTCCATATTAAAAAAAAAGAGGAAGAAGAATTTAAAAAATGAGAAATGACTCTAGGTTAGGAGTTGCTTGAGGAATTATGCCCTTTTTAAGCCTTAATGAAAATTTTTTAAATGTAAGCATATGAAGATAAAGAACTAACCACTGACCTTGAAACAAGGAGAGAAAAAAATGGAGTTGGTCCCTGAGAAATAGAAGTTGTCAAAACAATATCTACCTAGGTGAAATTTAATAGCCATTTTGGATAAAAGAGCTGTGCTAGTTTATTTTGCAGACCATGTACCCAATACATAAGGGACTTCATCCCTTGTTAAGCCTGCAAGTTTACTTTTGAGAGAAGAATTTTCATTATCTCTTTAGGAAATAATTATGTAAAAAGTTTATTGCCTTATTTCATAATTTTTCCAATTACTGTAATTGTGTGAATTTAGAAGACAAAACAAATTTAAAAATTTAAAGACTACTCTGTGTAGCTGCAAATGACTTACAGCATGGCATCCACATAGAACCATGCCTTCCAAATTCTTGAGTGGTTGGAAAATACATTTTATGTCCTGGGAAAAAGAAATATATATGTATACAAAATGTTAAATTGGAATCTTAACTAAGGTACCAAGATATGATCGATATCAGACACCAGAATGAGTTGTGAGACAGAGCATCTGTTTGGAATTTCAAAGTAGGTGCTTAAAACCTGTTTTTATGACTTTTCAATCCTTTACTAATGGTTGTGAAGGTTGATGTTTGTAGACAGGGGATTTTTTGTAAAGGATTTCTTTGGAGAAAGGTGCTGGATGACTTGTGAGTTTTTACCCCTCTATCATCAAGGGGGAGAATTAGAAGGTGCCTGCCTCTTGCTTCTGACCTTCAACAAGACTGCTCAGAGACCTTAAAAGCAGTCTTGTTGAAGGTCAGAAGCAAGAGGCAGGCATTTCTCATGATGTGAATTATGCATGAGAGAGAGTTGATGTGGTGGTCATCTTCAGTCCTGTTCGATAATGCTAATTAGAGGAGTGATGGCACCCCAGCAGACAGAACAAGCTTTTGGTCACTGATGGAGCCCTTGCAGCTGCAGAAGGAATTGGGTGACCAGCCAGATTGGAGATGAATTGCCTGAGTCTGAGAAGTGGCAACAGAGGATCACAATGCTTGAGAATCTCCAAGGAACTCTCAAATAAGCACTTTAAACACTTTTTTTTTTAATGATTTTTTATTATATTACGTTAGTCACCATACAGTACATCCCCGGTTTCCGATGTAAAGCTCGATGATTCATTAGTTGCGTATAACACCCAGTGCACCATGCAGTACGTGCCCTCCTTACTACCCATCACCAGTCTATCCCATTCCCCCACCCCCCTCCCCTCTGAGGCCCTCAGTTTGTTTCTCATAGTCTATAGTCTCTCATGTTTCATCCCCCCTTCTGATTACCCCCCCTTATCCCTTTCTTCCCCTACCGATCATCCTATTTCTTATGTTCCATAGATGAGAGAAATCATATATTTGTCATTCTCTGCTTGACTTATTTCACTTAGCATTATCTCCTCCAGTGCCGTCCATGTTGCAGCAAATGTTGAGAATTCGTTTTTTCTGATAGCTGAGTAATATTCCATTGTATATATGGACCACAACTTCTTAATCCAGTCATCTGTTGAAGGGCATCTCGGCTCCTTCCACGATTTAGCTATTGTGGACAATGCTGCTATGAACATTGGGGTGCATATGGCCCTCCTCTTCACTACGTCTGTATCTTTGGGGTAAACACCCAGTAGTGCAATGGCTGGATCATAGGGTAGCTCAATTTTTAACTTTTTAAGGGACCTCCACACTGTTTTCCAGAGTGGCTGTACCAACTTGCATTCCCACCAACAATGTAGGAGGGATCCGCTTTCTCCAATCGTCTCCAACAATTGTTGTTTCTTGCCTTGTCTATTTTTGCCATTCTAACTGGCGTAAGGTGGTATCTCAAGGTGGTTTTGATTTGAATTTCCCTGATGGCTAATAATTTTGAACATTTTTTCATGTGTCTGTTAGCCATTTGTATGTCTTCATTGGAAAAGTGTCTGTTTGTATCTTCTGCCCATTTTTTGATTTGTTTATTTGTTTCTCATGTATTGAGTTTGAGAAGTTCTTTGTAGATCTTGGATACCAGTCTTTTATCTGTAGTGTCATTTGCAAATATATGGGCTGCCTCTTAGTTTTTTTGACTGTTTCCTTGGCTGTGCAGAAGGTTTTTATCTTGATGACGTCCCACAAGTTCATTTTATCTTCTGTTTCTCTTGCCTTTGGGGATGTGTCATGAAAAAGGTTGCTTTGGCCGATGTCGTAGAGGTTGCTGCCTATGTTCTCCTCTAGAATTTTGATGGATTCCTGTCTCACATTGAGGTCTTTCATCCATTTGGTGTTTATCTTTGTGTATGGTGTGAGAGAGTGGTCAAGTTTCATTCTTTTGCATGTAGCTGTCCAATTTTCCCAGCACCATTTATTGAAGAGACTGTATTTTTTCCACCAGATGTTTTTTCCTGCTTTATCAAAGATTAGTTGCCCAAAGAGCTGAGGGTCCATTTCTGGGTCCTCTATTCTGTTCCATTGGTCTATGTGTCTGTTTTTGTGCTAGTACCATGCTGTCTTTGTGATCACCGCTTTGTAGTACAGCTCGAAATCCGGCATTGTGATGCCCCCAGCTTTGTTTTTCCTTTTCAACAGTTCCTTGGAGATCCGGAGCCTTTTCTGTTTCCATACAAGTTTAAGGACTATTTGTTCCAGTTCTTTGAAAAATGTCCTCGGTATTTTGATCGGGATAGCATTGAAAGTGTAGATTGCTCTGGGTAGCATGGACATTTTAACTATGTTAATTCTTCCGATCCATGAGCATGGAATATCTTTCCATCTTTTTGTGTCTTCCTCAATGTCTTTCAAGAGTGATTTATAGTTTCTAGAATATAGGTCCTTTACGTCTCTGGTTAAGTTAATTCCAAGGTAACGTATGGTTTTTGGTGCTATTGTAAATGGGATGGATTCCCTAATTACTCTTTCTTCAGTTTCGTTATTCGTGTATAGAAATGCAACTGATTTCTCAGTATTGATTCTGTATCCCGCCACATTACTGAATTGCTCTATAACTTCTAATAGTTTGGGAGTGGATTCTTTTGGGTTTTCCATATAGAGTATCATGTCATCTGCGAAGAGAGACATTTTGACTTCTTCTTTGCCGATTTGGATACCTTTGATCCCTTTTTGTTGTCTGATTGCTGTTGCAAGGACTTCTAGTACTATGTTGAATAATAGTGGCGAGAGTGGGCATCCTTGTTGTGTTCCTGATCTTAAGGGAAAGGCTTCCAGCTTTTCCCCATTGAGAATGATATTTGCTGTAGGCTTTTCATAGATGGCTTTTATGAGATTGAGAAATGTACCCTTTATCCCTACACTCTGAAGGGTTTTAATCAGGAAAGGATGCTGTATTTTGTCAAATGCTTTTTCGGTATCAATTGAGAGGATCATATGGTTCCTGAGTCTTTTCTTATTGATATGATGTATCACATTGATCGATTTGTGAATGTTGAACCACGCTTGCATCCCAGGTATGAATCCCACTTGGTCATGATGGATAATCCTTTTAATGTACTGTTGGATTCTATTAGCAAGTATCTTGTTGAGGATTTTGGCGTCCATATTCATTAGGGAAATCGGTCTGTAATTCTCCTTTTTGATGGGGTCTTTGCCTGGTTTGGGGATCAAGGTAATATTGGCCTCATAGAATGAGTTTGGTAGCTTTCCTTCTGTTTCTATTTTTTGAAATAGCTTTAGGAGAATAGGTATTATTTCTTCTTTGAATGTTTGGTAGAATTCCCCAGGATAACCGCCCGGGCCTGGAGTTTTGTTATTTGGAAGGTTGTTTATCACTGACTCAATCTCTTCATAATTAATTGGCCTGTTTAAGAAATCAATTTCTTCCTGTTTCAGTCTTGGTAGTTTATAGGTTTCCAGGAAGGCCTCCATCTCTTCCAGATTGCTTAGTTTTTTTGGCATATAGCTGTTGATAAAAGTTTCTAATAATCCTTCCAACTTCATTGGTGTTGGTTGTCACCTTTCCTTTTTCATTCATAATTTTAATAATCTGGGTCATTTCTCTTTTCTTTTGGATAAGTCTTGCCAGTGGTCTGTCAATTTTATTGATTCTCTCCAAGAACCAGCTTCTAGTCCTGTTGATTTGCTCTACTGTACTTCTGGTTTCTATTTCATTGATTTCTGCTCTCATCTTGGTCAACTGCTTCCTCGTGAGTGGATTAGGCCTGTCCCTCTGTTGCTGTTCCAGCTTCTTGAGG
This sequence comes from Ursus arctos, assembly GCF_023065955.2. NCBI lineage: Eukaryota > Metazoa > Chordata > Mammalia > Carnivora > Ursidae > Ursus > Ursus arctos. The sequence continues at coordinate 66,117,334 of NW_026622797.1, read as the reverse complement.
TGAGAATATAAAAACTGCATTTTAGATTTTTCTATTCTTTTGAGTGAGGCTTGGATGGCTATGTATTTCCCCCTTAGGACTGCCTTTGCAGTATCCCATAGGTTTTGGACCATTGTGTTTTCATTCTTGTTGGTCTCCATAAATTGTTTAAATTGATTTTTGATTTCCTGGTTTATCGAATCATTCCTGAGCAGGATGGTTCTTAGACTCCAAGTGTCTGAGTTTCTTCCAAATTTTTCCTTGTGGTTGAGTTCCAATTTCAGAGCGTTGTGGTCTGAGAATATGCAGGGGATAATTTCAATCTTTTGGTGTCGGTTGAGACCTGTTTTGTGTCCCAGAACATGGTCTATTCTTGAGAATGTTCCATGGGCATTAGAATAGAATGAGTATTCTTTGGTTCTGGGATGTAGTGTTCTATATATATCTATGAGGTCCAACTAGTTGAGTATGGCATTCAAAGCCTTTGATTCTTTGCTTAGTTTTTGCCAGGGTGTTCTGTCTATTTCTGATAGTGGAGTGTTGAGGTCCCCTACTATTAATGTATTTTTATCTATATGTCTCTTTATTGTGGTTAAGAGTTGGCTTGTGTATCTTGCTGCTCCCCTGTTGGGGGCATATATATTTATAATTGTCATATCCACTTGTTGAATACTTCCTTTAAGAATAATATAGTGCCCTTATGCGTCTCTAACTATAGTCTCTAGTTTAAAATCCAATCTATCTGATATGAGAATTGCTACCCCAGCTTTCTTTTGAGGTTCATTGGTGTGAAAGATGGTATTCCATCCCTTTACTTTCAGTCTGAATGTATCTTTAGGTTCAAAATGAGTCTCTTGTAGACAGCAAATGGATGGGTCATTTCTTTTTATCCAGTCTACAACCCTGTGGTATTTTATGGGAGCGTTTAACCCATTTACATTGACACTAAGAACTGAGAGATAGAATTTTAATGATGCCATGTTGCCAGTAAAGTCTTTGTTTGTATCAGTTGTGACTCTCTGTTCTGTATCACTCTTGGGGCCTTTTTACCTTTATAGAACCCCCCTTAATATCTCCTGTAGGGATGGTTTCGTGGTTACGAAATTGGTTAATGACTGGCGATTCTGGAATATCTTTATTACTCCATCAATTCTGAATGATAGCCTTGCTGGATAAAGGATCCTTGGCTGCATGTTTTTCTCTGAAAGAGCTTTAAAAATGCCCCCCAACCCTTTCTCTCATTCCAGGTCTGTGTAGACAGGTCTGATGTAATTCTGATAGCTTTGCCTTGGTATGTGAGAAATTTCTTTGCCCTGGCCACTTTCAATACTGTATCCTTGGATCTAATATTTGCGAATTGCACTATGACGTGACGTGGCGTAGGTTTGTCGTGGTTGAGCTTGGGAGGGGTCCTCTCTGCCTCTTGGACACAAATGTTTGTTTCCCTCACTAGATTAGGGAAGTTTTCAGCTACAATTTGTTCAAATATCTCTTCTAGACCTCTGTTTTTCTCCACCCCCTCGGGGATGCCGATGATTTTGACATTGGAACGTTTCATTGAGTCAGTAATCTCCTGTAACCTACATTCGTGGGCGTGGATTTTTTTAAGTCCAGCTTCTATTTTCATTTTTTCTTCTACTAACCCATCCTCCAATTCACTAATACGTTCCTCTGTCTCGGTGACCCTGGCTGTCAGAGCCTCTAGTTTTGATTGCATTTGGCTCATAGAATTTTTAATTTCTGTCAGATTCGCTCTCATTTCCGCCCTTAGGGATTCTATATTCTCAGTAACATTTTCATTAATACTTTTTTCAAGTGTACTCATCATCTTGACCATTGTTACTCTGAATTCCATTTCTGATAATTTGGTTACATCCATATCCATTATTTCTATGGCAGAGGCCACAGACTCATTGTCTTTTCTTTGCTGGGGGGGACTTCTCCTTCTCGTCATTCTGATGAGGAGAGGTTGCGGGGTTGTCCAGAGCCCAAATTATTGACTGGGACCCAGGCCGTGCGCCCTTGTTTTATAGGGATCTTAGGGATGTGGGCTTCTTCTTTAAAGATTTTATTTATTTATGTGGCAGAGAGCCAACCAGTGAGAGAGGGAACACAAGCAGGGGAGTGGGAGAGGAAGAAGCAGGCTCCCAGCGGAGGAGCCTGTTGAGGGACTCCCTTCTGGAACAGCGGGATCACTCCCTAAGATGAAGACAGGTGCTCAATGACTGCACCACCCAGGCACTCCGGGATGTGGGCTTCTTGATTTTTCAGCCTGCCTTCTGGGGGAGGGGCCTGCCGCACTGAAACTCAGGCAACCCTGTTTGGGTAGAGTCTCCGTGTTCCCTGTGAGGGGGGATGGGGATGGGCACCCTGTGAGCTGGTATTTCCAGGCTTTTGTTCTCTGGCCGCTTTCCCTGGCGGTTTGCTGTGCCTTTTCTGAGGGTCAGAGCAGCAGTAGCCGAATCTTAGCCTCTGTCTCAGAACAGAGGGATTGTGGACCATTCTCCACTGATGATCTGGCCACTTTAACTCTGATTCTGTTGGTGCTGCTCAACCCTGTAGCGTCCTGGGATGTGCGCCCCACACCCGGTGTCCCAGCCCTCACTTCCAGGTGCGTCTCTGTCCTTTGTGTTTCTAATGCCGCCAGCTGCCAGCTTCCAGCCACCCCGCGCGCTCCCGGAGCTCCCGGTCTCAGTCTGGTTCCAGTGAGCACACAGGAGTTCCGGAGTTCCATGAGAAGTCTGGTGGCGCGTGCTCCCGGCTCATGGTCTCAGTCTGCTGTCTGGCAGGTGCCATCTGCGAGTCCGCCCGCTCCCCCGTGCAGGTGGCTACTGCTTCCCGGAGCCTGAAGGCGGCGGCTCCCTCCCCCTTCCGTTTATCTTCCGATATCTTGCGTGGTTTCACGGCTCCCCACTTTGTACCTCAATACTCAGCGCTGGAGATGTTCATTTGTAGAGATCCAGATGTATCTTCCTGCATCTCAGGCTGATTCCATGGATGTTCAGGCTTGTCTGGTACCTATCCAGCTCTACTCAGTGGACCGGCTGAAAAAGGAGTCCCCTACTCCTCCACCATCTTAACTCCCTCCCACTTGAAACACTTGAGAGATGCAGGGAACGAGAAGCTGTCTTAAAATGTTATCAAATAAAACCTTTGTTTCTTCCTTCCTTCTCTTACTTTCTCCTACTATAGCCACAGCAGTAGAGTAAGATGAGGTTTTGGAAGTGTAAGGCAGGCACAAGAAGGAAAAGATAGGACCAGATATTCTGATTGCCAAATTGAGCCTGTTCTTGTGACCTAATATCCCTGGGAACATTTTATAATCTGACAGTGAACTGAAAATGTATGGTACTGCCTAAGTTTGCATGTGCAGGCAGAAGAACTTTCCTCCACTGAATAACATTTAAGCATGTAATAGAAAGAAAAAAATACTTGCTAATTATATTTCATGAATCCTGCCTCTTCAGCATCCTGGTTACATAGCCATCCCTTACTCAGGGCTCCCAGAACAACGAAGCAATAGGACATAGGGAGAGTCCTGCCCTCAGTGATCTGAGGACCTAGAAGCAGGGCTGATGTGGTATATTTTAGTCCCTTTCTCTTTCCTTCTGGCTGCACCAGCAGGACTAGGGGTAGGAGATAATGTTGTGGAGTAAGCAGTTAGTGCTATTTCTTTTGGTCTGCAAGGAGGGACGTTTGGCAGCATCACTTGGTCTTCTCATCAATGAGCTATTAAAGAGCTGATGGGTGTTGTACACTTGGAAAGTAATGCGATGTATATAGGCTCCCAGCTTTTATATATGTCTAATGCAAAAATAACGTCTCATATGATTATATATGATTTTTTTTTCCACAAAAGGAGATGAGGAAATGAGATAATAAACACGGAAGGATTCAGGCATGAGTTGTTTGTGATTCAGGCAAAAGTCACAGCATCTTACCAGTTCAGGGTGGGAAAAGTAGTGAGACTCTATACTGTGCAGGGATTAAGATTATAAATTTTTGAGTCAGGCTGTCAGAGTTTGATCTGGAACCTTAGGTAAGTATAAATCTCTATTTTCTCATTTGTAAAAGGGATAAACTACTGGTCTCATGGGATTATTATAGAAATTAAAGAAGATAATCCTTATAGAGTGCCTGCTATAGTTCCTGTTACTTGATGAGTGTGCAGTAATTGTCAGTTAAGATTATTGTTATTATTTTTAATCTGTAAAGTTAATTCTCAGTGTTTGAGATAGTTATGTTCTATGCAGTCATCATGAACTTTGAATTAGCAAATATTAAACCATTGTTCCTAGGTGAAATAAAGGGTTAGGTTCCTGTGAGCCTCTGTTCACAGTAATTTCATCAACTGATCAATATATAACTTTTTTTATATGTGTTTCTCTGTAAAGACACCTTATTTAATATATACTATTGATTCATTAACATTGAACTCATGGATAATACAGGCCTGAATGAAAATTATCGAATGCACCTATTTTCTCTGTAAGGAACATTCTTGTGCTTAGGAATACCAGACAGTACTTCAGCACTATCTTTGGGGGCTATTTTAAACAGTGAAATCACCAACAAAAAGCACACAAAGGTGTAAAACATGTCATTAACTAGATTTCAGAAGGAGTCTAGTTTATAATATGAAAGCTGAGGGGCACCAGGGTGGATCAGTCTGTTAAGCGTCTGCCTTCAGCTCAGGTCATGATCCCGGGGTCCTGGGATCAAGCCTCACATCAGGCTCCCTGTTCAGGGGGGAGCCTGCTTTTCCCTCTCTCCCTGATTGTGCTCTCTCTCTCTCTGTCAAATAAATAAATAACATCTTAAAAGAAAAATAATATGAGGGCTGAAACAATAAGGCAGTGTGCCAGCTTGTTTTTGACCTCAGCTAGGAATGTGCATGTTGAGCAACTCAAATTTTTGCTTCTCTGCTTGTCTGTGAATTACTGCAGAAGCACAAGAATATTGATTTTGGGATTACAAATAACTTTTAGCAAGTAGGATTCACAAATACAGAATCCATGAATAATGAAGATCAGCTTTATCTGGGTGATCAGCAACTAATGATTCAAGGTCTGCTTGAACATCTCTGGCAAAGGGAGAATGACATACAGACACAGTTCATTCTGTCCTTGGCCAGATCTCACTTTTATAAAACTTGCTAAATTCTTCCCCATGGAACCTTGAAGTAGAACTTTAACATTTCTTTTAAATGACAGTCATTTATGTGTTAGAAGACAGCTACTGTATCTCCTTGGACCCATCTCTATTTCCTATAGCTATTCCCCAAATGATAATACTTTGTCCTCACTATTCTTTTGTCCTCCTTGGAACATGGTTCAGTGTTTTAGAATCTTTTTTAGAGTATACGGCCCATGACTAAAGCTGAGTATCTGAGTGCAAGTTGAGGCCAGATCAGAGCCCCAGAGAAAACTGGTGGTTACCTTTCTCATTCCACATGCTATATTTTGCTAAATATTTTTAGAGTTTATGTGGCAGAGATTGTTAGTGCTCATGCAATAAATATACATTTATGAACATTTCCTTGCCCTGTGCATCTAAATGTAGTCATGTGACTAATTCTTCCCAATGGGATATGAATGGAAATGATAAGCCACCTCTAAGTCTGATCCATGAGAATATAGCACTAAGGCCTCACCTTGAGAGTCATGTGATTCAGATGACATAGACACAAAGTGGAAACAGACTTAGGTCCTGCCTGAATCACCAGATTGTTGAGATCTGTACAGAAGAACCATTCAACCAAACATCATCAGACTTAGCATGACTGTGAAATACAATTTTATTATCTTAAACACTAAGATTTTTGGCAGCTTAAAGTGTTAATTACAGTGACAAATATAATCTATAATAGCTTTTTTGTGCCCGTGTTTTGCTGTTGATGCACAAGGAATGTGCTATAAGATAAAATCCATTGGTTTTTTTTTTAATTTAATTTTTTTAAAGATTTTATTTATTTGGGAAAGAAAGAGAGAGGGAGCTGGAAGGAGAGGGAGAAGAAAATCTGAAGCAGACTCTGTGCTGAGCTCAGAGCCCAATGAGGGCCTTGATCCCACAACTGCAAGATCATGACCTGAGCCAAAACCAAGAGTCAGCTGTTTAATGGACTGAGCCACCCAGGTGTCCCCATTGTTCTTTTTAATACAGGTTGCTACTTAGAATCATACTCCTATCATGAACTTGCTGATTCTTTTGGACTCAAGGCCAATATATCATGTTTTTTCTTGTTAGGTTTTATTTTTTAGATGGAGTAATCCCTTTTCAACTTCTCAAGAACTTCTTAGATCATGATTCTTTTAAGCAGCCATCCTTTTGAATTTTGTGTCTTCCACAAATGTGTAAGCTTTTAAACTGCTCACAAATAAACACTTTATTCTCTAGTACCCTGGGCCTTGGTATTCAGACAACGAGATACTAGTTTTGAGAATTACTGGTCAGTTCTGGCATTGTTTCTTTTTGTTTTTCTCCCTCTTCTGTGCTTTCTGTTCTTAGTAAATTCTGTAGTAAGTTACCACAGTAACTTAATGTAACAACTTATCTGCATTTTTAAAAATCTCCCATTACTTTGAGTCTTAATCTATTGGTCTCTAGGAAACAGATTATTTCCTCTCCTTGAGAAAATATGTATCAATAGTCCAGGTAATGTTATTCTGGAACTTGATGCCAGGGCCCAGAAATAAAACCTCTACCCTTTGCCATCATCTGCAACGCAAAATATTCTCCTACTATTATCTCTCCCTCTTCCAAAATTCTGTTACTTGTAAAAAACTTAAAAAACACTATTGTGTCCTCAAGCTATTTGTTTTCCTAGTGCGGTGGAAAACCATTGCCCTCAAAATTAGAAGACTTTGGTTTGAGTCCTGGTTTTTCTAATTACAAACTTTGAAAAAATACCTTAACTTTTATGAACTTTAGTTGTTTTTGTTTTTAAAAAATTTGTAAATAGGGTTAATAGTTCCCACCCTGGGGGTGCCTGGGTGTCTTAGTCAGTTAAGCAGCTGCTTTTGGCTCAGGTTATGATCCTAGGGTGCTGGGATCGAGCCCCACATTGGGCTCCTTGCTCAGAGGGGAGTCTGCTTCTCTCCTGCTTGCCACTCCCCCTGCTTGTGCTTGCTCTCTTCCTCTCTCTCTCTCTTTCTCTCTCTCTCTCGTCAAATTAATAAATAAAATCTTTAAAAAATAGTTTCTATCCTGGTCACTCCTAAGATTGTGTGAGGATTTGAAGGAATGAAGGGTGCCAAAATGTTCACAGATAGATGAGTGTTAGTGTAGTTCCTGTTTGCTCCAAGGATGCTCCTTGGGTCTCTTCTCTGATGATCCTTCATCCCCCTCATGGATCAGTAGGAGTGTATGGTGATCAGTAGGTCTGATATATTTTGACAGGTTCTCAGATATTACCCTGTATATCTATCCCAGGAAGAGATAAAATCTCCCCTCGACTGTATTGGATCTATGCCTGCTGATTATCATCCTTCAAGGGCAGATGAGGGCACTACTTGTGGGACTGCAGGCACCAGAGTTATTATCAATGGGCTCTACTGCAGAATTCCTCACTGTCCCTCTAGATGCTCCATAAAAAAAAAGCATTTTATGGTCACAGAGATCTGGGAAATGAGGAATCTGTCTTGGAGTTTTACAGTACAACATTAACATATTAAAGGCTCTGAGAAATCCTGCAGGAAAGAAGCCCATTCAACTTTATTTAATTCAGTGGTTCTTAAAATTATCTGACCTTAGAACCCTTTTCATGGGATTTCTACTAACGTCACATTGAACTAGCTTTTAATGGAAGCCTCTTCTGGAAATGTTGGCTTAGGATAGTTAACAGCTAAATACCACTCAATGGATAGAAATATGGCAATTTATTTTTATTCTTTTTTTTTTTTTTTTAAAGATTTTATTTATTTATTTGACAGAGATAGAGACAGCCAGTGAGAGAGGGAACACAAGCAGGGGGAGTGGGAGAGGAAGAAGCAGGCTCACAGCAGAGGAGCCTGATGTGGGGCTCGATCCCAGAACGCCGGGATCACGCCCTGAGCCGAAGGCAGACGCTTAACCGCTGTGCCACCCAGGCGCCCCCAATTTATTTTTATTCTGTTCTTTCCCCCAACCTGACCCTGTCCCAGCAAGGTTTTGGAGAGAACTCACAAACCACTAGTCTGTGTATCAGATTATTAGATGCCCTCACACATACTGAGAGAAGTAGTTCTTTACCTTCATTCCCTCTGCCCTGCCAATTCTCCCAAACCAGCATATTCCCTCCCATGAAGGCATCCTTTAAGCAGTGTGGCATCAAACACTGTGGGGTGCTCCATGGCTTTTGTCTGTGTCACTGAGAACAGGTTCTAAAGGCTGGAGGAAGGAACACAGGGAGTACACTGGGCAGCCTCCTTGTGGCCATCATCTGCTTCTTCACAGACATAGACCATATAGTACCTAGCACAGACATTATAGCTGGATTAAACATAGCCAATCAACTCAGGAAACATGAGATTCAGGCAAATTCTCACCTATTCCTGTAGTCCTCATATTTTCTATTATTGTCCACTCCTTAGGACTTTGCTATGATCCTTGATCAGTTTTACCAAAATGAAACCACTGAGATCTAACTCTAGGTTTTCATTTTTTTGACAGTATGCGCCTCATTGCTGACCCTCCCGCCCCTCTCGTTTTGCCTTCGAAGTCGGCAAGTTCGTAGCTCTGATTATAGCCTCCTTTGTATACTGGGACATCATTACTTACCAATTCTCTCTGCTTCTCTTCTGCCCAAATCATTCTTTTCCATGACATCTTAACACTTTTTCTTATTACGATATGTTAATCACCATACAGTACATCATTAGTTTTTGATGTAGTGTTCCATGATTCATTGTTTGCGTTTAACACCCAGTGCTCCATGCAATACGTGCCCTCCTTAATACCAATTGCTGAGCTGGCCCATCCCCCCATGCCCCTTCCCTCTGAAACCCTCAGTTTGTTTCCCAGAGTCCATAGTCTCTCATGGTTCATTCCCCCTTCTGTTTATCCCCCCCTTCATTATACATCTTAACACTTTCGATGTCTGTTTTGTATTTGTATTATCTCAGTACATCAAGTTTCTCAAAGATTACTAAGGATTTCTTTCTTTCCAGATGTATGAACTTTCCTCAGTTCTTATCCACTTTGACTCCTTTAGACATTTGATAATGCTGACTACTGATTTTTAAAAAACCCTCTTCTCATTGACTTCTATAGCAATGTGCTTTCCTGTTTTCTTTCCCTGCACTTTTTCTGTATCCTTTGCTAGTTCCTACACCACTCTTTAACCCCATTCCCATTCCTGTTTGCCAAAGCAAAGCCAAAGCTAAAGTCATGTTCTCTGCTTTCTATTCTCTACATGTATGTCTCTTGACGTCAGCTAGCACTTCTATGTTGAATGACTTCCAAATCTGTATGAGTCATCTTGTTTTGGCCCTTGCTACAATTACACATTGTCAACTGTCTGTATTTCAAGTATTACAGTACTTGAAAGGGAAATTGAAGGCTTTCACTTACCTCTAAAATGGGTTCTTATAACTGCTTTCTCTTTTTTCCCCCTGATTTTTAAGTATTTGTTTAAATTCCAGTTAGTTAACATACAGTGTAATATTTGCTTCAGTAGTAGAATTTTGTGATTCTTCACTTACATACAATACGCAGTGCTCATCACAGCAAGTGTCCCCCTTAATACCCATCACCCATTTAACCCATCTCCCTTCCTGCTTCCTCTCCAGCAATCCTCAGTTTGTTCTCTATAATTAGGAGGCTATTATGGTTTGCCTATCTCTTTTTTCCCCCATGTTCATCTGTTTCACTTCTTAAATTCCACACGAGTGAAATCATGTGGTATTTGTCTTTCTCTGACTGACTTTTTTTGCTTAGCATAATACACTCTAGCTCCATCCACATCAATACAAATGGCAAGATTTCATTCTTTTTGATGGCTGAGTAATATTCCATTGTGTGTATATATATATATATATATATATATATATAATACCACATCTTATTTATCCATTCATCAGTTGATGCATAGTTGGACTCTTTCCATAATTTGGCTATTGTTGATAATGCTGCTATAAATATGGGGTGCATGTGTCCTTCAAATCAATATTTTTGAGTCCTTTGGTTAAATACCTAATAGTGCAATTGCTGGATCATAGGGTAGTTCTATTTTTAACTTTTCAAGGAAACTCCATACTGTTTTTCCAGTGGCTGCACGGATTTGCGTTCCCACCAACAGTGTAGCAGTGTTCCCCTTTCTCTGCATCTTCCCCAACACTTGTTGTTTCCTATGTTGTTAATTTTAGCTATTCTGTCAGATGTGAGATGGTATCTCACTTTAGTTCTAATTTGTATTTCCCTGATGATGAGTGATGTTGAGCATCTTTTCATGTGTCTGTTAGCCATCTAGGTATCTGCTTGGAAGAATGTCTATTCATGTCTTCTGCCAATTTCTTAACTGGATTATTTTCTTTCTGAGTGTTGAGTTTGATGAGTTCTTTATAGATTTTGGATACTAACCCTTTATCCAATATGTCATTTGCAAATATCTTTTCCAATTCTGAAGGTTGCCTTTTAGTTTTGTTGATTATCTTCTTCACTGTGCAGAAGCTTTTAATTTTGATAAAGTCCCAATAGTTCATTTTTGCTTTTGTTTCCTTTGCCTCCAGAGATATGTCTAAGAAGAAGTTGCTAAAGTTGAGGTCAAAGAGGTTGCCGCATATATTCCCTTCAGGGATTTTGATGGTTTCCTGCCCCACGTTAAGGTCTTCCATCCATTTTGAGTCTATTTTTGTGTATGGTGTAAGAAAGTGGTCTAGTTTTTTGTTTTTGTTTTTGTTTTTGTTTTGCATGTTGCTGTCCAGTTTTCCTCACACTATTTTTGAAGAGATTATCTTTTTTCCGTTGGATATTCTCTCCTGCTTTGTTGAAGATTAGTTGACTATACAGTTGTGGAGCCATTTCTGGGTTTTCTATTCTGTTCGTTTGATCTCTGTGTCTGTTTTTATGGCAGTACCATACTATCTTGATCACTACAGCTTTGTAATGTAACTTTAAGTCTGGAATTGTGTTGCCTCCAACTTTGCTTTTCTTTTTCAAGGTTGCTTTGGCTATTCAGGGTCTTTTGTGGTTCCATACAAATTTTAGGATTGTTTGTTCAAGCTCTGTGAAAAATGTCAGTGGTATTTTGATGGGGATTGCATTAAATGTGTAGATTGCTTTGGGTAGTATAAACATTTTAATGTTATTTATTCTTCTAATCTATGAGCATGGAATGTTTTTCCATTTCTTTGTGTCCTCTTCAATTTCTTTCATCAGTGTTCTATAGTTTTCAGAGTACAGACCTTTTACCTCTTTGATTAGGTTTATTCCTAGGTATCTTATGGTTTTTGGTACTATTGCAAATGGGATCGATTCCTTGATTTCTCTTTCTGCTGCCTCATTATTGGTATATAGAAATGCCACAGATTTCGGAATGTTGATTTTGTATTCTGATACTTTGCTGAATTCATGTATGAGTTCTAGCAATTTTTTGGTGGTGTCTTGCAGGTTTTCTACAGAGTATCATGTTTTCTGCAAATTGTGAAAGTTTGACTTATTCCTTGACAATTTGGATGCCTTTTATTTCTTTTTGTTGTCTGATTGCTGAGAGTAGCACTTCCAGTATGATTTTAAATAACAATGGTGTGAGTGGACATTGCTCTCTTGTTCCTGACTGTAGAAGAAAAGCTCTCAGTTTTCCCCATTAAGGATTATATCAGATAGATCAGCTGTGCGTCTTTCGTATATGGCCTTTATGATGTTGAGATATGTTCCATCTATCCCTACTTTGTTAAGGGATTTTTTTTTTTTTAAATCAGGAAAGTATGCTGTATTTTGTCAGATGCTTTTTCTGGATCTATTGAGAGGATCATATGGTTCTTATCCTTTCTTTTATCATTGTGATGTATCATGTTGATTGATTTACAAATATTGGACCATCTTGCAGTGTAGGAATAAATCTTACTTGATAGTGGTGAATGATTTTTTTTAATGTACTGTTGGATTTGACTTGCTAGTATTTTCTTGAGAATTTTTGATCCATGATCATCAGGAATATTGGCCTGTAATTCTTTTTAGTGGGGTCTTTGGTTTTGGAATCAAGGTAATGCTGGCCTCATAGAATGAGTTTAAAAATTTTCCTTCCATTTCTGATTTTTGGAAGAGTTTGAGAAGAATAGGTATTAACTCTTCTTTGAATGATTGATAGAATTCCTCTGGGAAGCCATATGATACAGGACTTTTGTTTTCTGGGAGATTTTTGATTACTGATTCAATTTCTTTGTTGGTTATCTGTCTGTTCATGTTTTCTATTTCTTCCTGTTTCAGTTTTTGTAGTTAATATGTTTCTAGGAATTTATCCCCTTCTTCCAATTTGTTGGCATGTAATTTTTCATAATATTCTCTTATAATTGTTTGTATTTCTGTGGTGTTAGTTGTGATCTCTCCTCTCCATGATTTTATTTATTTCGGTCCATTCTCTTTTTTTTGATAGACCTGGTTAGGGGTTTATCAATTTTATTACTTCTTTCAAAGAACCAGCTCCTAGTTTCATTGATCTGCTCTGGTTTTTTACTTTGTTTTGTTTTGTTTCTGTATCATTTATTTCTGCACTAATCTTTTATTATTTCCCTTCTTTTGCTGGTTCTAGCTTCATTTGTTGTTCTTTTTCTAGCTTCTTTGGGTGCGTATTTGAGATTTTTCTTGCTTTTTGAGGTAGGTCTGTATTGCTATATAATTCCCTCTTATGACCGCTTTTGTTGCATCTCCAAGGTTTTGGGCTGTCATGCTTTCATTTTCATTTTCATGTCCTGTTTTCATTTGCATTGCTTCCATGTATTTTTAAAAATTCTTCTTCAATTTCCTGGTTGACTCATTTATTCTTCAGTAGAATATTCTTTAACATCTATGTATTTGTGGCCTTTTCAAATTTTTTCTTGTTGTTGACTTCAAGTTTCATGGTGTTGTAGTCTGAAAATATGCAGGATATGATCTCAATCTTTTTGCACTTGTTGAGGCCTTAATTGTGACCCAATATGTGATCTATTCTGGAGAATGTCCCATGTGCACTGGAGAAGAATGTGTATTGTGCTGCTTTAGGATGAAATGTTCTGAATGTATCTGTTAAGTCCATCTGGTCCAGTGTGTCATTCAAAGCCATTGTTCCCTTGTTGATTTTCTGCTTGAATGATCTGTCCATTGCTATAAATGGGGTATTAAAGTCCCCTACTATTATTGGATTATCATTAATGAGCTTCTTTATGTTTGTTATTAATTGATTTATATATTTGGTTGCTTCCAAGTTGGGGCATAAATATTTACAATTGTTAGATCTTCTTGATGGATAGACCCTTAATTATGATATAATGCCCTTCTTCATGTCTTGTTACAGTCTTTGTTTTAAAATCTAGTTTGTCGATATAAGTATGGCTACTTTGGCTTTCTTTTGCCATCCATTAGTATGATAGATTGTTCTTCATCCCCTCACTTTCAATCTGTAGCTGCCTCGTAGGCAGCATGTAGATGGATTTTTTTTTTTTATCCATTCTGATGCCCTATGTCTTTTCATTGGAGCATTCAGTCCATTTACATTCAGAGTGATTATTGAGAGATATGAATTTAGTGCCATTGTGTTACCTGTAGAGTTAGTGTTTCTGGTGATGTACTCTGGTCTTTTCTAGTCTTTGTTGCTTTTAGTCTTTCTTCTCCACTCAAAAAGTCCCCCTTAAAATTTCCTGTAGGGCTGGTTTTGTGTTATGACCTCCTTTAGTTTTTGTCTGGGAAACTCCTTATCTCTCCTTCTATTTTGAATGACAGCCTTGCTGGATAAAGAATTCTTGGGTATGTATTTTTCCCATTCAGCACATCTAATATTTCCTTCCATTCTTTTCTGGCCTGCCAACTCTTTGGGACAGATCTGCTGCCAACCTGATTGGTCTTGCCTTGTAGTTTAAGGATCTTTTTCCGGGGCGCCTGGGTGGCACAGCAGTTAAGCGTCTGCCTTCGGCTCAGGGCATGATCCTGGCGTTGTGGGATCGAGCCCCACATCAGGCTCCTCCGCTATGAGCCTGCTTCTTCCTCTCCCACTCCCCCTGCTTGTGTTCTCTCTCTCGCTGGCTGTCTCTATCTCTGTCAAATAAATAATAAAATAAAATCTTTAAAAAAAAAAAAGGATCTTTTTCCCTTGCTGCTTTTAGTATTCTTTCCTTGCCTGTATATTTTGTGAATTTGACTATGATATGTCTTGGCAATGGCCAGCTTTTTTTTTTTTTTAACTTAATGGGAGTTCTCTGTGCTTCTTGGATTTTGATGTCTGTGTCTTCCCCCAGATTAGGGAAATTTTCAACTGTAATTTGTTTGAATAAACCTTCTTCCCCTTTGTCTCTCTCTTCATCTTCTGGGACTCCTATGATATGAATGTTATCACATTTTACTAAGTCACTGAGTTGTCTAAGTCTACCTTTGTGCTCCATTACTTTTATTTCCCTCTTCTTTTTGGCTTCATTATTTTCCATAATTTTGTTCTTTTTATCACTGATTCACTCCTCTGCTTTGCCTATTCTCACTTATATGGCCTTCATTTGTGTTTGCATCTCGGCTATGGCATTTTTATTTTCAACCTGAGTAGATTTTAGTTTTTTTATCTCTGTAGTAAGAAATTCTCTAGTGTCTCCTATGCTTTTTTCAAGCCCAGCTAGTATACTAATGATTATTGTTTTAAATTCTAGTTCAGACATCTTACTTATGTCTGTATTGATTAAATCCCTGGCTGTGAGTTCTACTTCATGTTCTTTCTTTTGGGGTGAATTCCTCTGTCTCATCATTTTGTTCAGAAAAGAAGAGAAAAAAGAACAACAAAAACAAAAAACAAGACAAAACAAAAAACATAAAACCCAAAAACAAAGCAAGAAACAACAACAAAAAAAACTCAAGAAAAACAAAAACACAAAGCATGAAAACCGAAAGAAAACCCCCCCAAAAACACTGACTAGATTCTGTGTGTGTATTGGTTTGCTTGTTAAAAGAATCTAGATTCCAAATTAAAAAAAAAATAAATACAATAAAATGAAAGTAAACAAAAAAGAAATATATATGAAAAATATAAATAAAAATTAAAAAAATTAATAATGAAATATTTAAAAAGGAATTGGAAAATATAAGAAAATAAATGAAAAGAAATAAAGAATAAGAGTAAAAAGGAAGCTTGATCCTATTTTCCCTAGTGCTGAAGCTTTGCAGCACTATGTGATCAATAAATTTGGTGTGAGTTGGTTGTTTATTCTGGTCTTCTGGGTGAGGGGCCTGCTGCACTGATTCTCAGGATGACTTGTTTCAGTGGAAAAGCTTGCTCAGGACACAGCGGGGTGGGGCCTGGTGTCCACTGCACCTTGGCGCCACCTGTTCTTTCTGTGACCGAGGGGATCCTCAGACCATCCTGTCACTCCTGGGATTCTGCCCCCTTCACCACCTGAGCACCTTTAATCCAGGCACATCCCCCACAGAAGGGTATTTAAAAGTTCAGATTTCATGCTCTACCGCTTCTAATACTTTGCAATAGACTCCATAAGCAGCCTCCCTCATTGTGACATCCACAGCTATGTCTCTCCCAAGTGAACTTCTGCACCTCCTACTTTCCAAAAGGTGGTCACTTTTCTATTTATAGATTCACAGTTTTTGTTCTCTCAGACCTCCGATTGACTTGGGTGTTCAGAATAATTTGATAACTATCTAGTTGTGTTTGAGGGACGAGACAAGCTCAGGGTACTCCCACTCCTCCACCATCTTAATTCTTCCTTGGATATTTTTCTTTATCTCTATATTTTGCAAATTTAACTGTTAATATGTCCTGGTGTTGGCCTGCTTTTGTTGATTTTGATGGGAATTCTTTGTACCTCGTGGATTTCGATGTCTGTTTCCTTCCCCAGACTAGGGAAGTTTTCAGCTGTAATTTGCTCAAATAAGCCTTCTGCCCTCTTTCCCCTCTCTTCTTCTTCTGGGACTCCTATAATATGAATGTTACCATACTTTATGAAGTTGCTGAGTTCCCCAAGTCTACGTTTGTGATCCATTATTTTTCTTTACCTCTTCTTTTCAGCTTCGTTGTTTTCTATAATTTTATCTTCTACATGACTTATTCATACCTCTGCTTCTTCCATTCTTGTGGTTATTATACTCAATTGGTAATAGCATTTTTAAATTTCTGCCTGACTAGTTTTCATGTCTTTTATCTCTGAAATAAGGGACTCCCTGGTTCTCGTCTATGCTTTTCTCATGCCCAACTAGTATCCTTATGATTGTTGCTTTAAATTCTGGATCAAGTATATTACTTATATCTGTTTCAATTAGATCCCTGGATGTGACATTTTCTTGTTCTTTCTTTGGAGATGAATTCCTCCACCTTGGCATTTTTATCTAGGTCTCTGTCTTCTCTGTGTTAGGAAAGCCTGTTATGTTTTCTGCTCCTGAGATTAATGGCTTTATAGGACCTGGGGCTTCAGAAAGTGTCTCTGGTGTATGCTGTGTGCACTATGCTACAGTGTTTTGGCTACTTTTTTCCTCAGGTCAGTCCTCTGCAGAGTTTCTCCTTGCTTGCAGTTGGGAGTGTTTCAACCTTGTCCGAGTGTGGCAAATTTTAACTAGATGTGCTCTGGTCTACTTGTTAAAAGAGACCTGATGCAATCTCTACTAGTGCTGAAACTTTGCCTCACTCTAGTCAGTAGACTTGATGCATGTGGAGGATTTGTGCTGGTCTTTTGGAGAAGGGGCCCACTGTGCTGCTACTCAGGCATACTTGCCAGAGAAAAGCAGCACCTGCAGAGCACAGGGTGGGTGGGGCTTGGTGTAAATGGTTTATGCTGCCACTGTTGGCACTGTGCTGCTTACTGAAGTTAGTTTATGCTGATGGGCAGGGGAGAGAAATAGTGCCTGCTTGCTGCTTTGTCTCTGGAGAAGCAATGCTACCTCTCTCAGATGCACTCCAAGAAGGGTGAACTGTTTCTCCCAGTGTGCTCCAGGGGATCCTCAAAATGCACCTTCTGCTCCCCGGTCTCTCTGCCTTCCTTTTCCACAGGAAACTACAGTGCCCACCAGCCTCCACACCTTCCATGCTGCAGACCTCTGAAACTCCAGTCCTTGAGCCCTCTGGTTGTAAAATCTCAGGAAAATCAGTCCTTCTTGTTTTCTCAGTCAATGGCTTTGGGGAAGTGTTTTCCTTGTGTGATCCCCTGTGTGCTCTTCTTTCTCTCTCTTTCTCACCTCTCTGTGACCAGATCTTTCTCCGCTTTATGGCACCTGTGATCTATGTCTCCCCCAAATCATGTCTCTGCACCTGTTGCCTTCCCTCATTGTGCAGTTTGTCCTGTCAGTCGTCAGATCAATTTCTTGTGTATTCGGGATGATTTGGTATTGATCTAGCTGAGTTCGAGGGAACAGACCTAAGGTCCTCCTATATTCTATCATCTTAGCTCCTCCTCATTACTTTATTTCAGTTAGGGGTCCTACTAATACTAGTCTTCGAATGACTTTGAAGTTATGTTCCACATTCCCCATCTCCTTCATGCAATCTTTATTAACTTTGTCCTTTTTTTTTTTTTTCAAAACGTTTTTCATATTTTCTGCTGTCCATTTTCCCCACCCAGGACCTTGGTTAAAACTGACACTTGCGAACTTTGTTTTTGGAACACTCTATCAAAGTGTGCTGGACTCTGAAAGTTCCCACTGGTGTCTGTTTCCTGCTCCCTCAAATTGAAAGTGCCACCAGTCTATTTTTCTTCCTCTAATCAAAACTCTCCAAACATACAAACAAACCATAAAAACATTTAAACTTATTCTCCCTGAGGTAGGAATATCTGATAATAGTTTATCACATTGCCCAGTCCTATTACTGAACTTAAGTTTCTTTAACGTGGAATCAAGCTTTGCATTAGAACAGTGAAGACTCTAAATTTTAGACATCATCCTTAATGAATAGGGACCTTTGAAAATCAGCAGCTTGTATGATTTCCTACTTCACTTGTATGGAATTCCAATACCACTATCCTTCCTGAAGTCCTAAATTTAATAATCCTAGTATAATTAACATATATTGATGTATTAGTTTCAGGTGTACAATATAGTGATTCAACAATTGTATACATTACTCAGTGCTCAAGATGACAGGTGTACTCTTAATCCCCTTCACCTATTTCCCTCCTCCCCACCAACAGTACACAAGGGTTTCCATTTCTCTACAACTTCACCAACACTTGTTTCTTGTGTTTTTGATTTTAGTCATTCTGACAGGTGTGAGATGGTATCTCATTGTGGGTTTGATTTGAATTTTCCTAGTGATGAGTGATGTTGAGCATCTTTTCATATATCTGTCAGCCATCTGGATCTCTTTGGAGAAATGTCTGTGCATGTCTTCTGCCCATTTTTAATATATTATTTACTTTTTTGGAGTTTTGAGTTGTATATGTTCTTTATATAGTTTGGATATTAACCTCTTATCAGACATATCATTTGCAAGTATCTTCTCTCATCCATTAGGTTGTCTTTTAGTTTTGTTGATTGTTTCCTTTTCTGTGAAGAACCCCCACTTTTTAAAAAAAGACTTTATTTATTTTTTTAATGTTATCTCTACCACCAGTGTGGGGCTGTAACTCAAGACCCCGAGATGAAGAGTCTCATACTTTATTGACCGAGCCAGCAAGGTGCCCCTGCTGTGCAGAAGCTTTTTATTTTTATGTAGTTCAATAGTTTATTTTTGCTTTTGTTTCCTGTGCCTCAGGAGGTTTATGTAGAAAAATGTTGCTATGGCCAATGTCAGAGAAATTAATGCCTGTTCTCTCTTCTAGGATTTTTATGGTTTCAGGTCTCACATTTAGGTTCTTAATTCATTTTAAGTTTTTTTTTGTGTGTGTGTGCATGGTGTAAGAAAGTGGTCCAGTTTCATTCTTTTGCATGTAATGTTTAGTTTCCCCAGCATCATTTTTGAAGGAACTATTTTCCATTGTATATTCTCCCTTCCTTTGTTCAAGAGTAATTGACCATGTAAGTGTGGGTTTATTTCTGGGCTCTCTATTCTGTTCTATTTATCAGTGTGTCTGTTTTTGTGCCAGTACCATACTGTTTTGATTACTACAGCTTTATAATATAACTTGAAGTCTGGAATTGTGATAACTCCAGTTTTATTTTTCTTTTACAAGATTGCTTTGGGTATTCGGGGTCTTTTGTGGTTCCATACAAATTTTAGGATTGTTTGTTCTAGTTCTGTGAAAAATGCTGTTGGTATTTTGATAGGAATTGCATTGCATCTTTAGATTGTTTTGGGTAGTATAGACATTTTAACAATATTTGTTCTTCCAATTCATGGGCATGGAATGTCTTCCCATTTTTTTGTGTCATCTTCAATTTCTTTCATCAGTGTTTTATAGTTTTCAGAGTACAGGTCTTTCACCTCTTTGGTTAGGTTTTTTCCTAGGCATCCTATTATTTTTGGTGCAATTATAAATGGGATTGTTTTCTTAATTTCTCTTTCTGCTGCTTCATTATTAGAGTATAGAAATGTGAGAGATTTCTGTGGATTGATTTTGTATCCTGTGACTTTACTAAATTCATTTATCAGTTTTAGCAGTTTTTTGGTAGTCTTTCAGGTTTTCTGTATAAAGTATTATGTCATCTGCAAATAGTGAATGTTTTACTTCTTCCTAATGGATTTGAATGCTTTTTAATTCTTTTTTGTTGTCCGATTGCTGTGGCTAGGACTTCCAGGCTTATGTCTATTAAAAGTGGTGAAAGCGGACACCCTTCTGACCTTAGGGAAAAGTTCTGTTTTTCCCCATTGACTATGATGTTAGCTATGGATTTTTCAAAATGGCTTTTATTATGTCAAAATAGTTTCCTTCTAAATCAATGT
Source organism: Ursus arctos (assembly GCF_023065955.2). Taxonomy (NCBI): domain Eukaryota; kingdom Metazoa; phylum Chordata; class Mammalia; order Carnivora; family Ursidae; genus Ursus; species Ursus arctos. The sequence continues at coordinate 66,097,383 of NW_026622797.1, read as the reverse complement.
AGTTGAGAGTTTTCATCATGAATGGGTGTTGTATTTGTTAATTTTAAAAAATCTATTGAAATAATCATATGGTTTTTATTCTTTTATTGGTGTGATGTGTCACATTGATTGATCTGTGAATACTGAGTCACCCTTGCATCCTCGGAAAAAAATCCCACTTAATCATGGTGAATGATTTAAAAAATATATATATTGTTGGGTTTGGTTTACTAATAGTTTGTTGAGGATTTTTGTATCAATGTTCATCAGAGATATTGGTCTATAGTTCTCTTTTTTTTTGGTGGTATTTTTATCTGGTTTTGGTAACAGGGTAATTCTGACCTCATAGAATGAATTTGGAAGATATCCTTTTTCTATTTTTTGGAATAGTTTGAGAAGAATAGGTATTAACACTTCTTAAATGTTAGGTAAAATTTACTTGTGAAGCCATCTTGTCCTGGACTTTTGTTTGTTGGGAGTTTTTTGATTACTGATTCCATTCCACTGCTCATAATCTGTTCAAATATTCTATTTCTTCCTGATTCAGTTTTGGAAGGTTATATGTTTCTAGGAATTTATCCATTTCTTCTAGGTTGTCCAGTTTGTTGGCATATGATTTTTCATAAAATTCTTTTATATTTATTTGTATTTCTGTGATGTTGGTTGTTTTTCTCCTCTTTCATTTCTGATTTTGTTTATTTGAATCCTCTCTGTTTCTTTTGATGAGTCTGCCTAAAAGTTTATTAATTTTGTTGATTTTCTTCAAAGAATCAGCTCCTGGTTCTTTGATCTGCTCTTTTATTTATTTATTTATTTATTTATTTATTTATTTTTAAAGATTTTATTTATTCATTTGACAGAAACAGCCAGCAAGAGAGGGAACACACAGGGGGAGTGGAAGCAGGCTCCCAGCAGAGGAGCCTGATGTGGGGCTCGATCCCAGAACGCTAGGATCACGCCCTGAACTGAAGGGAGATGCTTAAGGACTGAGCCACCCAGGTGACCCTGCTCTATTACTTTTTTAGTTTCTATTTTTTTATTCTGATCTAATCTTTATTATTTCCTTCCTTCTACTGGATTTGGGTTTTGTGTGTTTTTTTCTAACTCCTTTAGGTGTAAAGTTAAGTTGTTTATTTGAGACTTTTTTTTGTTTCTTGAGGTAGGCCTGTATTGCTATAAACTTCCCTCTTAGAACCACTTTTGCTGCATCCTAAATATTTTGGACAATTGTGTTTTCATTTTTATTTGTCTCCATGTTTTCTTCTTTTGTCTCCATGATTTCTTCTCTGATTTCTTGGCTGACCCATTCATTGTTTAGTAGCATGTTGTTTAACCTCCATGTATTTATGTTTTTTCCAGATTTTTTCTTATGACTGATTTCTAGTTTCATAGTGTTGTGGTTAGAAAAGATGCATGTTATGACTTCAATTTTTTTAATTTGCTGAGACTTTTTTTGTGGCCTAACATGTAATCTATTCTGAACAATGTTGCATGTGCACTTGAAAAGAATGTATATTATGCTGTTTTAAGGTGGAAAGTTCTGAACAAATCTATTAGCTCCATTTGGTCCAATGTGTCATTCAAAGCCACTCTTTCTTTGTGGATTTTGGGTGATCTGTCCATTGATATAAGTGATACTAAAGTCCCTTACTATTATTGTATTACTATTGATTACTTCCTTTATGTTTGTTATTAACTGTTTTATGTATTTGGGTGTTCCCATGTTGGATGCATGAATATTTATAATTGTTATATCTTCTTGTTGGATTATTCCTTTTATGATTATGTAGTGTCCTTCTTTGTCTTCTGTTACAGTCTTTGTTTTAAAGTCTCTTATGTCCAATATATATATTGCTACTCCATCTTTCTTTTCACTTCCATTTGCATGATAAATGCTTTTCCATCCCTTTACTTTCAATTTGCATGTGTCTTTATATCTAAAATGAGTCTCTTGTAGGCAGCTTATAGATGGGTCTTGTTTTTGTTGTTGTTGTTGTTGTTGTTTTTAACCATTCCGTCACCCTCTCTTTTGATTGTAGCGTTTAGTTCATTTACATTCAAAGTCATTATTGACAGGTATGTACTTTCTGCCATTTTGTTACTTGTTTTATTGTTGTTTTTTAGTTCTCTGTTCCTTTCCTCTCTTGCTTTCTTTTCTCACTGTTTTCTGGTTTTCTTTAGTGATATACTTGGATTCCTTTCTGTTTATTTTTTGTTTATCTATTAATGGACTTTGATTTGTGGTTACCATTTTATATATATATATATATATATATATATATATACACACACATCTTAGGCATATAGTAATCTGTATTAAGTTGATGGTCACTTAAGTTTGAACCCATTCTAAAAGCACCAAAGTTTTACCCCCTCCATCTTAGGTATATGGTGTCATACTTTACATTCTTTCATTCTGTGAATACCTTGACTGCCTTTTTATAGATATGCTTAATTTTGTTGCTTTTGTTGTTCCTACTTTTCTTACTTCTGCTTATGGTCTTTACTTTCCACTAAAAGAATCCTCTTTGACATTTCCTATAAGGCTGGTTTAGTGGTGATGAATTCCTCTAACTTTTGTTGTCTGAGAAACTCTATCTCTCCTTCTATTCTGTATGATAGCCTTGCTGGATAAAGTATTCTTGGCTGCAGGTTTTTTTTCTTTCAGCACTTTGAATATATCATGACACTCCCTTCCGGTCTGCAAAATCAACTGATAACCTTACAATATTTCCCTTGTATGTAACTGTTTTCTTTCCTCTTGCTGCTTTTAAAATTCTCTCTCTACTACTACTTTTTATCATTTTAATTACTATGTGTCTTAGGTGTGGACCTCCTTGGGTTGATTTTCTTGGGGGCTCTCTGTGCTTCCTGAATTTAGATTTCAGTTTCATTACCCAGATTCAGAAATTTTTCAGTTATTATTTCTTCAAATAAAGTATCTGCCCCCTTTTCTCTTTCTTCTCCTCCTGGGGATCCCTATAATATGAATGTTATTGTGCTTGATGGTGTTGCTGAATTCTCTTAATCTAGTCTCCTTTATTATTATTTTTTTCTCCTGTTCAGCTTGATTGCTTTCCATTACTCTGTCCTCTAGTCACTGATCTGTCCTTCTACTTCCTCTGGTCTGCTATTTATTTCCTCCAGTGCATTTTTAATTTCAGTTATTGAGTTTTTCATCTCTCATTGGTTCTTTTTTAGATTTTCTATCTCTTTGTTGAGGGTCTTTTCTCAAGTTCAGTGAGTATCTTTATGACCATTACTTTAAGTCTCTATTAAGGATATTACTTATCTCTGTTTCATTTAGCTTTCTTACTGTGATTTTTGTCGTCTTTTGTTCATTCATTCTTTCATTTTTTCTTTCCTTTTATTTTAAGTATTTATTTTAATTCCAGTTAGTTAACATACAGTGTTATATTAATTTCATCTGTACAATACGGTGATTCAACACTTCCATACATCACCCTGTGCTCATCATGACAAGTGTACTCCTTAATTACCATCATCTATTTAACCCATCCTCTCACCTCCTCCCCTCTGGTAAACATCAGTTTATCTCTATAATTAAAAGTCTGCTTCTTGATTTGTCGCTCTCTGTCCTGTGCTTTCATTTGGTACATATTCCTCTGTTTCCTCATTTTTTCTAATTCTCTGTGTCTGTTTCTATGTGTTAGGAAAGTCAGCTATGTCCCATGTTCTTGAAAGTAATGGCCTTATGAAGAAGAGGTCCTGTAGTGCCCTGCATTGCAGTGTCCCCATTCACCAGAACCTGGTGCTTCAGGGGTGCCCTACTGCTGTGGCTGAGCAGCATTTGCCTTCAGTCCTGTTGTCTGCAATGGCTCTCTTTGCCTGTCATGTTCAGGCTTTTGTTCCTCTGTTGTTTATGGGTCAGTTTGGGCCACCGTGGGCATGAGTTGGGTCAGATCAGGCATTTGCTAGAACTGCAGTTGCTCAGAACTGCACGGTGCAGTCCCTGTGTTGTCCTCTGAAAGACTATCATTGGTGGACAAAACCTGCAGTCAGACCAGATGTCTGCCTGCAGCCCACTGCTGGGTCCACAGTTGAACTGGTGTGTGTGGTTATCTTCCCCTCTCCCTGGGACGGGAGTCACTTTGGAGTGGTGCTGGCCCCTGTTGGGGCTGTTTGTACACTGCCACACTTGTGGTGCTGCTTTGGATGGACTCCTCCCTAGGTTGAGTTGAAGGGGACAGGTTGGCAGGAGAAGATGGGTGGGGTGTTAGCAAGGTTTGTGCTGGTCTGTTGTGGGAGGAGACCTGGAACAACTCTGGAGAACTCTTGTGAAGGGCAGGTTGGAGAGGGTGGCTCTTTAGGAGAATGTGGGGGTGGAGGGTGCTGTTAGCAAGCTAGTGGAGAGTGTTTATGCTGCACTGATTCTCACACATGCCCATATATCTAGGGTGGGAGGCCTGGGAGGCACCACCAGCTCTTTTGTTCTTGGAGAAGTCTTCCAAAGATCCCTCCCCTACAGTGCATGCTCAGAATTAGTAAATAAGTCTCCCTGCCATACACACTAGGTGTTTTCAAACTGCTTCTTCTATGCTGTATCTCAGTGAGGCTGTTTGTTATGTTGTCTCTTTAAGGGCAGGGACTCTGCCCTGCTGACTGTCTCAGATTGGAGCCCACTGATTCTTAAAGTTCCAGTTGTTAAGCCCCACTGATTGTGAGGAACTTGTGAAGTTAAACTCCTCTGGTTTTCAAAGCCAATCTTACGGGATTCATCTCAGTGCGAGTCCTCTGTGCCTGGGGTGCCTGGTGTGGCATCTGTTCTTTCCCTTCTCTGTACCTACTGTGCCCCTGCCTCCTGCGAACTTTCCCCGCAGTTTAGCCTGGTTGCCAACTGTGTCTCTGCCCTTCTTACCCTTTTTGACATGGCCTCTTCCCTACATTTAGCTTTGGAGAGTCTGTTCTGTCAGTCTTCAGGTTGTTTTCTGGGTTACGTATGCTGATGTTGGTGTTATCTAGGTATTTCCATGGGATGAATTGCATTTAGAATTCTTCTACTCCACCATCGTCCCTGTAAGTTCATTGCTGAAGTCCTAATCTTGTCAGTTCCTTGTTTTACCTCTTTAATTCCAGGGTCTCCTTTTTCCAAGTAATCCAGTACCAAGTTCCCACAGCTATCACTCTCCCTCATTGCTTTCAACATTGCCTATTGTAAGACATTAGGTCCATTTGCATGTTTTTGACATTTCCTATGGACTATTCTCTCCCACTATTTTTTCAACGTTATTCTTGATTATTCTTAAGTATTTCCTCTGTCAGCAAGTGGGCCTTTTACTCTTGCTCTTCCTTGTGCCTTGTTTTTGTTATTCTTTTTACTCTTCTCTCCATCTATTGGAATCATATTTAGCTATTAAGGTAATGTCAGTGCAACTTTCTCTATAAAGGTATTTTTTCACTTGCTCTAACACCGATTTCTCTCTCTTGAATTGCCATTGTGGTGACAGTCAGAACTACTTAAATCAGCATATAACTGTTCTCTAAATTTTTTCATTAATATTTATTTTACCTTTCTAACTTGTTGGCCAAGGTAACATCTTACTTATATTGAACATGTGTACATTATAAGCATTAGACAAATATTTGTGTATTGGCAGCTTGTTCTTCCATGTTTGTTATAAGTTACCCAAGTTGATAACTACTTGAATATATTGCTGAAGTAATTCCTTTGATTCAGTTAAGAATGAATTTATTTTTCCCACCTAAAGAGGTAAAATATATACCCATCATATTACAATATTTGTATGAGTCCCACAGATGTTACTATAAATACTTGGTTTATAAAAAAGTTTTGGAATTCAGTTCTAAATGATAGGGTAGGGTTTAAAGAAGTTTGATAATGAAGCCATTTAAAATAAAAATGTAAATGAATGTATGAATATGCCTCAGACTGAGTCCCACAACCTTTTCAAAGTGAATTGCAGAAATAAGGATTAAAATAATTTCTCAGGCTCTTACTGTTAAATTATAGTGAAATGAAAGCATTTAGACAGGGGTTATAGGCATTGCATTGTTAATTATAGTGGTTGTGTTTGCTTTTGTTCCAGTGCATTGTAATTAATGAAGATCTACAGCTCTGTGTTTTGTCTTGGAAAGCATACACTGTTTTCATAGGCACAAATACAACTACGATATTCTTCATTTATTTCTCAAGAACAACTATTTTTAACTCAGAGGAGCCCATTGTTGAGGCAGCAACATGAAAATCACAGCAAGATTTGAGCTTGGACAGATCAGAGAGCAATTGACTCTATTCACATATGCCCAGCCTTGTCTCGACGCCCCACAAATGTGGTCTATAATGACATATGGGACATTGTTTAGACCAACTCAGTAATGATAGTCTAATCATGCTTTTTAAAAGATTTTCTAGTCCTAGGAATGTCTTTAAGGTACAAGTGAGAAGTTAACAATGGCATAAATTAAAATCTGGACCCGAATCTTGGTTCAGCTCTTTTGATTAAATCATTTTGTGACTGTGTCATTTTGAATTGGAGAATATAACAAACTATTTTGGGGAGGGAGATAGATAAGTAAAAGGACCTCAATCTTAATGATGCAATGTTTTGTAAGCACTAAATATGATGAGCCAATCACAAAAGGGAGGTGATTTTAAGATTTCTGCCTCTTATTAGAAGTATCATATAAATGTAGAATTAATGATGAAGAAAATGATTTCCATCTTTTGCTTTACCTAATCCCATTTGCTAAGATCCTTCTGCAAAGGACACTAGCTCTAAAGAAAAGGCAATGGATTGGACTAGGCATGTGGCCCAGCAGAAACCTGACAGTTATTTCCCCACAGCCTTCATGAACATTTGAGGGCTTTGTGATGCTATTATTTTGAAATAATCAGTGTACACACAAGACTGAACATACAAATTGTGCCACTTGATCCTTCCTCTCTGCTCTGCAGGGACCAACAGGGTCTCCTATGGAGATGTGGATGGCAGAAAAATCCTTCTGTAACTCCTCCCAAATTCCCTGTTGGAGCTGGGCGTGCAGCCTAGTAGGTGTTGGGAAGTACCGACTGATCACCAGTTCTTTTCTTTGAAGCCCTGGTTCACGTGTGACTCTCTACCTCTCTGAAGTGACCCCTGGTTGATGTTTGAAGCCTCTGAGAATTCTGAGGGATGCAAATGATGGGCCAGAGTAGGGCAATAAGATGGGCAACTCCTTTAGTGCTGAGGAGCTGATGGTCCTTTGTGACTTAGGGCCATAGATGATTGCCCTCTCCTCCACATCCATAGAGAGTTACAATCTATGAGTTGATAAGAGCACCATTTCTTCAATGGGTGTTGAGAAATTGGGCTGATTTTGATATTTTGAAAAGGAGTGTTAGAATTTTGTTGTAAGTGCCACTTAGGGTTTTTCAAAAAAGCACTTCCCCATTTATAGAGGAAAACACTCCCTACATAATATGAAGAACAAAATCTCTCAAATCTGGAAAAAGCTAATTGACTTTAGATTGTCTTATCAAAATATGAACTGATATCATAGGACTCCAGCAGATTTAGCCACTACAGATCTTTTACTTTAATTTATTGGTTACTTCACAGAATTGCCAACTGCATTACAGTCCTGTGTGTAGTGGGAAAAGCACTATCATATAACTCTTGAGCAGATGTGTTACAAGAGTCTTTTCATTTCCTTTCTTAAACCCAAAGAATAATGACACTGCAATATCATGTGGTGAAAAGAGCAATAATTTGATAAACATTGTCTTTCCATTAGATTAGAGCAATTAATCTGATTCTAATTTGGCTGAAACATTATAATACTGGAGTCCCCAGAGCCCTGTGAATAATCTCTAAACACATTGGCACACTCAGTAGACAAACATTATCTCCACTCGCACTGTTCTTCCATATGGTCTCCTCCCATGGTGATGGAGGGCACCCTGCTGTTTCAATCAAATAAATGTCAATTATCTGAGATAGATTTTTAGTTCTCGAGCCCGGGCTTGCAGTGCAGCCAGAGTGACTGGGTTGAATGGTCTGCAACTGTTTCTTGCACATGTTGCTTGCATTTTATAAGAAATTCACACCTTGCCACACCATCCGGCATTCCAGGAACTCCATAAATAAAATGGGTGGTTTCAGAGGCTGTGTGTGTGTGTGTGTGTGTGTGTGTGTGTGTGTGTGTGTGCATGTGAGAGAGAGAGAGATAGAGACAGAGAGAGAGGGACAGACAGAAGTGTTCTCGACTTTCACTTAGCTTCAGTTTGCTTATTTTGGAAGGTAGAGTATTTATTAAACTCATTTATTAAACTCGTGTTCATGCTGTACTCTGTCCCTTCCCCATTTGTAGCAGCCCTCTCTGTCCTTGAATGGAAATTTGGGCATAGAGATCTCAGAAACAAAGATCCATATTTGACTGCCAGTTCTTTTTGCAGACCTTTTCCTAGACATGTTTGTTCTGAGTATGGTGGGTCTTGGTGATGAGAGCCGCAGGATTTTCCTACCAACCTTCCAGGGGTTGCTGATGAGATCAACTGTAGTTCCAAAAGGCAGTAGAGGAATGGAGGAAGGGAGCACACCTTTCCTGTGTTTGGGGGAGGGCCCCGTGGGCACTTCTGGAGCCGAAGAGGATAATCTACATCTTTTAGAAAGAGGTCTCTGGATATGAGGCTGACATCATCAAGCCAAACAAAAGTAGACAGGGTGAAATAGTATGACATGCTGAGAAGACTGTCAGTTCTACATTTCTTTGCAGAGCTCTCTATCTTTAGGGTGTCAATTATCAGGTGTTGGTTTTGTTATCAGACAAGCTCTTCTCTCAAAAGCTTGTAAATTTGCCCAGAGACCTGAGGGCATCTGATGACTATACGTCTAGACTAAAAGCACTAGGTCACTCTCCTTGCTGCTGCTACTGTGACAAGCTGGCACAAAGAGAAAGGCAGTCCACGGGGATCTGGACTAATACACTGTGGCAATTCAGCAAACGTTGTCAGAAAGGATTTCAGTTTTTACGTTGGCTGTGATCCTGAATCAAGGAGGAAAGCCACCGAATGCTCAGACTGAAAAAATACAGTAGCATCAAACCCCTCCTGCCTCTAAAATGGTTTAATTGGAGACTGTCAGTCATGACATCAAATGTCAAGCCCCAGGTCACCCACTGCATTTAGAAGACAGAGAGTTCCTTACTCCAGAGGTGGGCCCTGTGCACCTGCTCTGCAAAGTGGGAGGCGTGGAGGGTGGATATTTTAGCAACGGCTGGAGCATTTGCTGAAGAGAGCAAGCATTATGTCAGGCTGACATGTGGAGGAGGTTCATGAAGAGAAGACTGATATGAATTAGAGGTGGTAAGGTGCAGTGGTTAAATATGCAGGCTCTGGAGGGAGGTGACTTGGGTTCAAAGCTCAAGCTTACCACTTACATATATATGATCATAGGAAAGTTACTTAGCCTGTAGAATTCTCAGTTCCCTTATCTACAGAATGAAGATTGATGATAGCACTTAGTCCATGTGTTTGTTATAGGGACTAAATAAGGTAATGGTTGTAAAGCACATAACATGGTGCTGAAACATAGTATGTACTTGATAAACATTTGCTGCTATTCTTAAAGTGAGGGCTTCAGAAAATTTGCCTTTGAATTGTGTGACTTTACACATACTATTTTTTTTAATTTTTTATTTAAATTCAATTTAGTTAACATATAGTATATTATTAGTTTCAGGGGTAGAATTTAGTGATTCATCAGTTGCTTATAACACCCAGTGCTTATTACATCAAGTGTCGTCCTTAATGCCCATCACCAAATTACCCCATCTTCCCACTCCCCTCCCCTCCAGCAACCCTCAGTTTGTTCTCTATAATTAAGAGTCTCTTATGGTTTTCCTTCCCCTCTGTTTTTATCTTATTTTATTTTTCCTTCCCTTCCCCTATGTTCACCTGTTTTCTTTTTTAAATTCCACCTATGAGTGAAATCGTATGGTATTTATCTTTCTCTGACTGACTTATTTTGCTTAGCATAATACCCTCTAGTTTGATCCATGTTGTTGCAAATGGCAAGATTTCATTATTTTGCTGGCTAATATTCCATTGTATATATATACCACATCTTCTTTTTCCATTTAGCTGTTGGTGGACATCTGGGCTCTTTCTGTAGTTTGGCTATTGTACTACATACTAGTTTTGTGTCTTTGAATAGGTCACTAAATCAGTCTAAGCCTTAATGTCCTAAGCATCTTAATGTTACAGGGATTATTTTGAGACTCAAGTGACAGAGTTGCAGTGCTGTAATGAGGGCATACCAAAGCGTCCCTAATGTCCATGGCAGCAGTAGCTGTAGGCCTCTATATGCAAACCAGGCAAAGAACCTTGTTCAGTGCTCTAGCACAAAACTGCTGAATTAAATAGATTGAGCATACATTATATGAGGAAAAGACCCCGAGTTTGCTATGGTTGCCATAACTTATTTCTTCGTAGTTCTGGAGTCTAGAAATCCAAGATAAAGATGTCAGCAGGGTTATTTCTTCTGTGGACCTTTCTCATTTTTTAAAAATCTATGAATCAAATTGGTATAGATGCTGAAGATGAATTTATAGAGGTCAAATTTCTGTCTTATAATTCAAATTTCAATTTTCCTTAGGGGGCAAAACATTGCAGTAACCTTACTGAGGGACTAAAAAAGCTTGTGCATATATAAAAAAAATAACATCCTTAGAATCTGATGGCTCTAGAATGGAGTAGAATCATCAATCATCTATTTATTTATTTTTAAGAGATTTATCATGATTTCTTGATGATTGCTTATTATGTGCATGCATGTGTGTGTGTGTTCTCATTAAGAAAGACAATGAGATGCTGGAAGAGATAATTACAGATATGTATGTGACAAAATTATTTCTTTTTCCTCCAGTTTTGTTGAGATATGATTGACATGCAACATTGTATTAGCTTTAGGTGTACAACATAGTGATTTGATATATGTGTATATTGATAAATGATCACCACAATAAGTTTAGTCAACCTCCATCACTTTACATAGTTACAATTTTTTTTCTTATAATGAGGACTTTTAAGATTATTGTCTTAGCAGTTTACAAATTCACAGTACAATTGATTAACTGTGGTCACCATGCTACACATTATATCTCCAGAATTTATTTTATCTTATAAGTTTGTACCTTTTTTTTTTAAAGATTTTATTTATTTATGTGACAGAGAGACAGCCAGCGAGAGAGGGAACACAGCAGGAGAGTTAGAAGCAGGCTCCCAGTGGAGGAGCCCGATGTGGGACTTGATCCCGGAATGCCGGGATCATGCCCTGAGCCGAAGGCAGACGCTTAACGACTGTGCTACCCAGGCGCCCCAAGTTTGCACCTTTGACCACCTTCATCCCTTTTACCCACTCCGTCTTGTTAGTTTCAGTTGTCTCCACATGGTCTTACCTCTGTTATGTATCTGTGTACTAATTTCCTTGTATGAGGACATCGGTCATATTGGATTAGAGCCAGCCCTAGTGATCTCCTTTTAACTTAATTACCTCTTTAAAGGCCCTATCTCAAAATGCAGTTGCATTCTGAGGTGGCAGGCATTAGGATTTACACATATGAACTTGGGGAACACAACTCAGCCCATAACAGAGTCCTACATTAGGATTATATTTTCATCATGATACTCTCAGTTATACCAGATTTGAATAAAAGGAAGTTGAAAGAATATGTAGTAGAAAGAATACTGAACTAGATATCATAGTTGCTGTGGTGTAATCAGCATTCACACAAATTAGCTGAGTGACCTTGAGAAAATCCTTTACTATTTTAGAGCCTCAGCTTCCTCTTCTCGAATGTTCATTCTGACATTAACATAGTGATTTAGGTAATACCTATCCATCTGTCCCTCTTTCCGTCCCATCATCCATTCATCTCATCATCCCTCCATCCATCTTCTTATTCAACCCACAAACACTTTTGAGTACTAATGTTTCCAGAACCAAGCCAATTTCTGGGAATGCAGTGATGGATGAAATACATTCTCTTCTCTCAAATTTGTTAGTCTAACGGGGAAGACAGACAAGTAAAAAGTACATAGACTTTCTCTATTCCCTCTTCTACATGATAATCCAATAAATATTTTAGGAAGGCTTTCATTTCCCACTTTTTCTGTCCTGGTTTCTTGTTTCCAGATTAAATATACTCTAATTTCTTTACTCCTCATATAACACAGTCTCCAGACTTTTTATTCTTGTGAATTAATGTTCTGTGGTATTTTCTGGTTGTTTTTTAAAACAGTTCAGAAATAAATAAGATAGATACTTTAATACCAGTTGATTAGGAAGCAGATAACAATCAGATTTACCCATGCTGGGGCTTCACACTGATTTAATCTGGATCAAGATGTTATGCTACAAATTACATTGGTGTCTCAGATTATACTTCTCACCCATTTTCTCCAGCTGGGTCACTTAGCCACATTCACAGAACTCTTATTGTGGAGCACTGTATTGAGCAAGGTTAGCATATACCTTTTATTCAAACCCAGAGGGCATAATATTGACACAAGGGCCTCAATACTAAGAAAGCAACAACAACAAAACCTATTAATCATGCACCAGGCACTTTGTGAACTTTATCTCCTTTAATCATTATAACAACTCTGAAATATTCACCATTTCATATTTGGGGCTACTTGGTCTTGGAGGTGAGCTCAAGCTCACACAGTTGGTAGGAGGAGCCAAAAGGTATCCCCAGACCTCATTCATTCTAAAGACTTGGCTCATAACCTCTATACTTAAGCCCCTCTCTCAGAGCCCTCTGTTCAATTAAAGGACTGTGGACTGCTTGGTGGATTTTCTGTTGGGCTGCTCAGATATTAGAGTTCCCACGTAAGGGAGATGTTAGTGGCAGATTTAAGCTAGGCCTTGTGGGGATTAGATCTCTCTAACAAAATACAAAAGAGAATGATTTATAAGCTACAGTGCCCACTTACCATGGGAAATAGAACTGGTTTTTAAAATCAGGAGCATTTCTTCAGCAGGCACTCCCTTTCTGTGGTGGTCAGTCAGTCAGAAGGACAAATAATAATTCAAAAGTTTGCTTGGTAAGCATAGAATTTACAGCAAAGAGATTAGGTTTTGCCCAAGGGAAGTCTCTTCAGGTTAATATAACTTGGTGTTAATCCTTCTTTGTCCTATGGTTATTTCTGCCTAAATTACTGGAATCCATCTTCTGGAATCACAACATAATTTTCTTTGGTCACTGTTAGACTCAGACACACTGATAATTTCCCAATTCTCTTTAGGCAGTATTTTTCTTCTGGAAATATTATCAAAAACATCCCTTGTGACATTCTTCATATTATAACATTCTAAATTACTGTTTGTCTTTATTAGTTTACACTGTAGGTTGTCTATACCTTAATGAGGTTTGTGTTGGACCTTGTATTAGATGTAGGGGTTGAGTCATCCATTTCACAGCAGGAAGGAGGTTTGGGGCACTGACCTCAATGAGAAGGATGAGCCCTAATTAGTCTCAGAAAATCACAGTAAAGCCTTTCTCCCAAGCCAGCATCTGTTTTAGGATGCTGGGCCTAAGCTGGCATGTCATTTCCTTAGCTAGGGGGATTGGTCCAATGATTTGTGCATATTCCAGTTTGGGCAAACGGGACGTGAAAGGAGATTTGAGGGAGGGACCCTTCCGGAAAAAAAAACTTTCCCATGTTTCAGAGAGAACCATGGAGAGAGTAAGGGTGTAAGGTCAAAATGGTTGTAATTACTTTTCTGCTAATCTAAGTGTGAAGTCCCCATGGAGGAATGAAGAACCTAAAGCAATGCAGAGGAATGGGGCTGGAGTCATTGCATTAAGTCAAGGCCTAAGTCTAGCGTACCTCTAGACTTTCATTTATGTGAGCAAGAAAGTTCCGTCATTGGGGGAGCCAGTTTGATTTAGGTTTTTATATACATGCAGCTGGAAGCATACTAATTGAACAATGACTTTCTGAAATCCATTTTATATTCACAAACCACCAAGAAAAGTTCTGCAGACAGCCAAACCAATTTTTTATATATGACTTTTTGATACTTGCGGCTCTGGAAGTGAGATATTTTAAATAACCATTAGATTATGGGGTCCAATTTACCCTTTTTTCTTCTTTTTTTTTTGGGCAACTACTATAGTTATTAATCCAGCCTTAGGTCATGGAAATATTAGCATAGCTATTTCCCTGAGCTCAAGGCAAGAACTCTTTTGCAAGTATGCCTGTGTATCAGTCAAATGAATCATTCCTCAGAACAATCACAGTAATCTCCAGAAGTCTGTCCTGGGCCCCTCCCTGGCACTAAGAGCATCTTTGTTTAGCACTGATCCCACAGACGTTGTCAGAAAATGTTACCACTTCTTGATTCCCAGATGATTCAAATTTAGTTGCCTGTTATTTAGGATCCAGAATCATATATTTTTTAAAGTGCTAGTTCCTAATGAAATTAAGAGGTTATGTCAGAATGTGGATCAATGTACTGTATCCTTCATAGAAACAATAAAAATATCTGCTGAATTAAACAGTATGATTTGTGACCTAACTAACTTATCTTCTGGAGTGAACTTCTTGTCTTGTTATGGATCAGTAATAAACTATAGTTTGACATCTTGTCTGTAGATGCCCCCCTTTGAATAGCACTAAATTTGATTCTAAACAAACCACTCATTCATTTAATAAACGTTTACTAAACTAATATGTGGAAGAAACTCAAGAATAATCTTGGGAGTTACCTAAGAAAAGAGCATTACTCTTCATTTTTCACCAGACATCATGCCTCCTGTACATTCCTGTGCCATTGACTTGATTTTTGTTTCCATTACTTTCTGAAATGTTGCCATCTCCCTGCTGTCAGTCTTGCCCTTTCCAGGCCACAACATGCTGTTAAAATATATATTTCTGTGCTCAAGGTGCTTCTTTAGCTTCTGTGTCAATGAGACCTGCTGTGTTAGATTCTTTGCTGAATACACTGCAAATAGATGTTAGTGCCTTGTACTGCAAATGTTCTTGGTTAATGAGCCTTCTACCATGCTTTCTTGAGATAAATGTGTCTACAGTTTGTGTAGTTTCCTCTGTGGCCTCTCTTTATACCATCTGTGCTCTGGAAAACATTTTTTGACTCATCATGGTTGACAAATGATGTGCAAATGATAATGCTAGACCTGTGGCAAAGAGACAAAGGAAGAATGTCTTGTTGGATGTTATAATGCAAGTTCTGTGACAGTTTAGTCATCTTCAGGAATTGATTCAGGAAAGAGAGGCCATAAATGGATAAGGGACATGTTGTTTGAAATTAGGAAGGGTATCATAGCTATCAACCTGGAAGAACCAATTAACAGTCGTATGAATGAGAGTGGAGAGAAGCCGTAGTTGGAAGAATATGACTCAAGATGATTTGATGAGAAAGGAAGTGCAACAGTACTTGGAGGATTCGAAGATCTCATGTCTTGGGAAAAGATGCCTTAATGACCCCTAAGTGCAAATTACATTTTGGCTTGATATCCACCAATGCGTCCCTGTGCCTACAGGATTTTTTTTTTTTAATTGCACATGTATAATATTAGTATTCTCTCTGTTTCTTAGATTTTGAAGATCTAAAATTTTATTTTATAATGCTATTATTTTACATAAACTGCACTAAAATGCATCATATTGTTTTTTACTTTATTTCTGGCAGTGCTGTTAAACACATTTAGTTTTTGTGATAATTTTTGGACTCATCGTTGTGAACGTTATTTATATTGTATTATTCTGTAATGTGGCAATATCTTTGATATGAAATTAAGTTAGGTGGTGCTGTTTTACACCTGTATAAACATTTCATGTGAGAATAGCCTAGAATATTTTAGATAAACAAGAGTAATGAAGAGAGATGGTCTACCAGGTACTTTAATACATTATAAAGCTATAATAATCAACAGTGTTTGTATGGTATTGAAACAGAATAAGTAGTCTAGAAATTTATTTCTACATAAAATTATTTAACACATATGAATATAGAATTTCAAACCAGTTGAGAAAGAATAGATTATTAAAAATGACATTGGGACAATTATCTAATCATTAAGACCAAAGAATTAATGTTTAGCTTCTCTTTCACATGATTAATCCCAGTTGGATTAAAGAGGTCCTAGAAAATGTAGTAGAAATTAATGTTTATATAATCTTGGAATGGGGAAAGGTTTTGAAGCAAGATATTAAAACCTTAAAGATTGATAATTTATCTACATAAAAAAATTAAAACTACCGAATTTTAAACACACTCCAAACACATAAACTAAAAGAAAAATAGATGGCTACTATAAAAAAAAAAAAAGAACAGAAAATAACAAATGTTGGTGAGTATATGAAGAAATTAGAACCTTTATGGATTGACTATTGGTGGAAGTGTAAAATGTTGCAGCTGCTATGAAAAACAATATGGCAGCCCCCCCAAATTAAAAATAGAATTACCATATGATCCTGCAATTTTACTTCTGACATATATCCAAAAGAATTGAAAGCAAGGACTTGTAGATATATATGTATACATAGCACCATTAATTACAATATCCAAGGAGTAGAAGCAACCCAAGTATCCATTGACAAATGAACAGATAAACAAGGTGTGGTGTATGTATACTTTGGAATATTATTTATCCTTAAAATAGAAGGAAATTCTGACAATATGGTTGAACACTGAGGACACTATGTATGTAGGTGAAATAAGCCAGTTACAAAAGCATAATACTGTATATATTATGAGATGGCCAGAGTAGTCAAATTCATAGGAACAGAAAATAGAATGGTTGCCAGGGACTGGGTGGGGAATAGGGGAATGGGGAGTTACTGTTTAATGGGCACAGTTTCACTTTTGTAAGATGAAGGAGTTCTGGAGATTGATGGTGCTGATGGTTGCACAACAGTGTAACTGTACCTAATGTCACCAAATTGTACCTTTAAAAATGGTTAAGATGGTAAATTTTATGTTATGTATATTTTACAAAAATTAATAATACTAATAATAGTAATGATAATGAGGAATGGTGATTACCTGAATTTTATTCCTACTCATCTTTCATTTTATTAGCTCAATGACTTTAAGCAAATTTGTCAAACTCTCAGTGTCAAACTTTTTTTATCATATGGTTATTTTGAGGCCTCAATGAGGTAATTCCTATAAAGTGGTTTTTACAGTGCACAGAACATAGTAACTGCTCAAAAACTGGCTTCTGCCTACTATTTTGTTAAAAGTCAAATCTATATTATAGATTAATAGACTTGATATGTAAAGAATTTTTAACATATTGGTGAGAAAACAAAACCCCCAGTGCTTATGGACAAAGGACAT
Source organism: Ursus arctos (assembly GCF_023065955.2). Lineage (NCBI taxonomy): Eukaryota > Metazoa > Chordata > Mammalia > Carnivora > Ursidae > Ursus > Ursus arctos. Next base: position 66,080,071 of record NW_026622797.1, on the reverse strand, counting down.
ATTAGGCATTTCTGATTTCAAGGAATGAGGACATTTCCAGGCTATCTTAAGTGATTAAGGACTTTTTGAGGAATAAATAAAAGAGAGAGAGTGTCACAGAAATACAAGAATAGGAAAATAGCATAAGATAGAAGTAGATCTAAGGTAGTTCTAGGGATTCTGATAGTAAATTCTCCATGTATCTTCTCGTTTAATCTATGTTCCATTTCTTCTCATCTATTAAATCATTGCTTTACTCTTTTATCCATTTTATCAACATCACAGTTTTTGCTCATTCTTGGTTTGTGCTTCCTAATATCTTTGATTTCTTTAGGACTCCAATTTGCTTTTAGCTACTCATGGATCTTAGAACATTTTTAAGCTTCATTTCCTGTGGCTAATAGCCTGATTTTTCTTCATTTATTCAAATCAAATTATTAGAAATAGAATCTGATTGGAACTTTATGTTAAGAATCTTATTGGACCTTTCTTTGTTTCTGGCAAATCTTTTTGTACCAGGTCATCTTGAAGCTCACTGCTCAGCTGACTTTCGGTTGCATTTATATCACATGATCAGCCTTAGTCCAAGCAACTGTGGTCTGGGTGGCAGATTTCTGTGTGAAACGAAGCTGGATCATCCTGGGCTGCCTCTACTGAAGGGGCCATTTTATTTTTTGAATTTTTTTTTTTATCAATCACTTTTGTAATGACCAGATTGTTGGATTTTTCTAGTTGAAGACTGACTCCTCCTTTAGTATTTGTATCTGTTTTAAATAGTTTCTCCCTAATGGTTTCCATCACTTTGTTCACAAGCTGCTAATCTGTTACCCAGCTCTCCATTGGTAAATCAGAATAGGATAGAAGTGCAGTGGGAACATAAGGTAACCAAACTAGCAAATTTGATTTACCATGATTTATAGAAGAGAATAAGTCAATGAACTCTGCTTTGGAGTATTTTTTTTTTTTTAAATAAGCACATGATATTGGTGCAGAGGCTTTTGAGTTACTTCAGGTTTGTTCTGGGTTCTGGGAAAATGAGGTGGCTAAAGTCTATTAGATTTAGTGTAGGTTTCTCATACATTTGAGCAGATGTGACACCTTTATTTACAGTGTATCATATTCCCTTATGTGTTACTTTCTTCCCCATAGTGCCTTTTGCTAGGAATTGTTTCCTTTTCAGTAAAAAAAATATGCCAAATTTTCTCGTTATCTTTTGGTTAAGGGAAGCGGTACTCTTTTCAGGGAAAACAATTAAAAGTAATATAAAACTCCACAGTGTCAAAGTAAGATGATCTTTTTATGCAAATACTACCTTAAAGTTTTTAACCATCTGTTCTTAATTGTACTCGCAGGAGATTATTCTCATATTCTAAGAGACACACTGTGAATTCTTAGGTATGTACCTAAGAGAGCTCAAGAAAGTAGAGATCAACATCATGTGTGTTAAAAGAAATAGTCAAAGGAAAAATTTTACCTGTATTTGCACATGAAAGGTGGAACTGAAATGAAAAATACACAAATTTTATATTTCAGTGGTAGAAACAAAAGTAAACCATCATGATTCTGTTTGGGGACTCACATATATACATATCACGTAGTAAGACAAAACTGCTTCCATAGCAGTAAACTATTCTAGTTTTTCTTGTTTGTTATAAATTAGGCCTTGTTGTTTTCCAGGACCTTCAGAGATTTTAAAGGAAGATAATAGAAATATGGATAAAGCATATCCTCCATTCAACCTGTACCTGGCGAAGTCAATATATTTTTAATGTAAAAAATTGGTGGTAACTTGGTAATGAAGACACTATAGCTTGCAAAGTAAGACTCCTGGAAAATCCTCAGAATCAATCTTGAAACTTGGAGTGCTCGTACCAAATGGGTAAAATGCTGGGACAACAAGGTCAACAGCATTTCTGCATTACACATCACGTGCAGAATACTGAAAAGAATGTAATACTAGTGGCCCTTTTGGGGCATGCGACTTATAACATAGCCTGGTAGATATATAGATTGATGGAGATATCAAAGATATCAAATTTTGTTAAGATTGTTGGTTTGACCGCAGAGAAACAGCATAAATGAACCTCTGTCCAAGTGGAAATTTGTTCTGTTGCTTTTTCTCTCTTTCCAACTCAGCAAAATCACATGAAAACAATAAAGTTGGAAAGGACCTTGGAAATCAAACACCCACATTTTGGAAATTAAGAAACGGGGGCTCAGAGAGTTTAAACAAGTTGCACTAGGTTCCCAGGTAGAGAATGGTTGAATCAGGATGGGAAACCAGACTTGTAGTGCCATTTTCATTTTACCATATTGCACAGAACTTTCACCCTGTTGTGCTTGCAAAAATAGTAATTCATTTTACACTGCACTACTAAAATAACTCTTTCGAAGTTTGTTACTATTTCTTGAGGTTTAAATGGTTGTTTGTATCGGGCAGCCTTGACGGTTCTTCTCATACGTAGACAGAGAACTTATGACTTTTCATTGTATGTTCTAAAAGTTTATCAGAGGTTATTAATGGACATATTGTGGGACAAGTATCTTGCTTTGTGTCAAAGTGAGAGGATGAAAAGTGGATGTATAATTGCCATGTGTTGGTAATGACTCCAGATTGGAAGCTAAAACATCTGGATTATGGTCCCACCTCTGCATTAATTGTGTTCTGAGTCTTAATTTCCTCATCTGACCAAAGAAGACCTCAGTTAAATAATCTCTAAGGTCTCCATAAACTGAAATATCATAATATTCTAAATCATGAAAAAGAGAATTTTTAGTCTATACTTATTACAGGGCTATTACGGGCTAAAGATTTGAAAAAGTCTAAGTCTACTTTGTAACAATTCACTATACAATTGTCCAACTCTTAATTTCATACTGGATTTTGGATTTTCTTACAAAGTTATTAACTCGAACTGTCAAACAGTAAGAAGCGTGTACATCTATCTTTATATATGCATTATAAGCACACTGAACTCCCTCCCCATGAATGAAAGTGCTGGAACTCCCATGCTTATTGGCCTTTGCACGTGTTGTTTTCCCTGTCTACCATCCCTTCAACTTACCTTGGCTCTGGCCTAGCAAACTCCTACTCACCCTTTAAGATCCAACTCAAATGTCACCTCCTCAAGAAGACTCCCATAACTGTCTCACTTGTCAGTCAAACCAATATTTATTGTTTACTTACTATGTGCAAAGAATTCTGTCACTAGCTAAGGATGGTCACAGCTCTAGCTCTCATACCTTCGTAAGGAAGACTGACATCAAGTAAATAATTATAAATAAATAATAATTACAATGATGCAAAATGATGTGAGAGAAAAGCAGTAAGTGCTCTTGAACTGTCTGTTGGAGGAAACTAAACTCAGGCGAATTAGTGGCTCTCTTCTCTGTGTTCAGACAGTATTTTATGGCACATCTCTACTGTGACACTAGTTGTACTGCATTCTTACCCATATTATAAGTTAATTTATCTATCTCTTCTACACCTGTATTGTCCAATATGGTAACCACTAGTCACTGAACTTTTAAATTTAAAGTAATTAAAATAAAATACAATAAAAATTCATTTCCTCAGTCACAATAGCCACATTTCAAGTGCTCAGTAGCCACATTTGCTAGTGGTTGCCATATTGAATAGTGCATCATCACAGAAAGGTCTGTCGAACAGTGCTGCTCTACACTGTGAATTCCTCAATATCAAATATTGTGTTTCATTCATCTTCATATCTCTAGGGCCTGGAACAATTATTTATATAGCAGAAGCTCAATATTGGTTGATTGATTCATTTACTTATTCAAAAAATGTTTGTGTATATGCCTATTATGTGCTAGGTACAATTCTAGGTGCTGAGGGTAAAGCAGTGAAAAAAGTTTCTACTTTTATGGAGCTTATGTTTTAGTGGGGTTGAGGGGAATTGGACAATCAACAAATCAAGTAAGTAGGGGCGCCTGGGTGGCACAGCGGTTAAGCGCCTGCCTTCGGCTCAGGGCGTGATCCCGGCATTATGGGATCGAGCCCCATATCAGGCTCTTCTGCTATGAGCCTGCTTCTTCCTCTCCCACTCCCCCTGCTTGTGTTCCCTGTCTCGCTGGCTGTCTCTATCTCTGTCAAATAAATAAATAAAATCTTTAAAAAAAAAAACAAATCAAGTAAGTATATAAATCTGTCAGATAGTGATGAATACTATGGAGACAAATAAAATAGGTTAAGTTACATATCAAATAGCAAGACAAGGTTTGAGGGGTGAATGGGTTGCTTTTTTACGTAAGGTGAGCAAGAAAGGCCTCACTGAGGGAATAAGTCATGTGGAGGGAACAGCAAACAGTGTCCCTGAGGCAGCAGTGTGACTTGTTCCCAGGAAGACTGGTGTTCTTAGAGCTGAGTGAGTACTGCAAAGCATCATAGAAATGATAGTGTACAGCAGAGGAGGAAGCAGGGCTTTTGTTACTCCAAGTGATATGGGAAAGATGGGAATTGTTGAGCAGAAGAGTGAAGGGGTCAGACTTATGTTTTAAGTGTGATTGGTCTGGCTGCTGTGTGGAAAAGAGACTGAAGGGAGAAAAGCCAGAGACCAGTTAGAGGCTCTAAGACCAAAGAAAATAGTATCTTAAATGGATGGTGATCAGGAAGGTGGTGAGTAGTGTGCACATTTTGAACGTTCAGCAGGCAGGATATGCTGATGGATGGGTTGGGAAGTGTGAGGGAAAGAGAGGAGTTAAGGATGACTCCAGCATTTTGGCCTGAGCAAGAAGAAGAAGAAGATGGATTTTGCACCCAGAAGACTCTGGAAGTTGTAGGTTGGGTAGGAAAATCAGGAATTTGGTTTTGGACATAGTAAGTTGAAACATCTGTTGGGCATGAGTTTTATATTAATCTCTGATGTCCAGCCAGAGGTATAAATGTTTGTTGACTGAATAACTGAATGAGTGAATAAGACATTATCTTAAAATAGCAATTCTTTTTTTTTTTTTAAGATTTTATTTATTTATTTGACAGAGAGAGAGACAGCCAGCGAGAGAGGGAACACAAGCAGGGGGAGTGGGAGAGGAAGAAGCAGGCTCCCAGTGGAGGAGCCTGATGCGGGACTTGATCTCAGGACTCCAGGATCACGCCCTGAGCTGAAGGCAGACGCTTAACGACTGAGCCACCCAGGTGCCCCATAAAATAGCAATTCTGTATGTGAAGCCACAAGGCTTAGATGGGGGGAGCAATTTGCATACAGACAAGAGAAAATTCAAAGAAGAGACCTTAGAATGTGAACAGGCTGTGGATGTGTGGCCCAATAAGTAAGATTAATTAATTCATTCTTATGATTATTATTTGAACAGGAATTTCAGGATTTTAAATACAAAATTTCCTTTGATTCAGTTGATGGGGCAAGATGTGTTAGTTTCCTATGGTTGCTATAACAAATGACTACAAAGTTAGTAGCTGACAACAACATAAATTTATTATTTACAGATCTGGAGGTCAGAAATTTAAAATAAGTCTCAGGCTAAAATCAAGGTGTACGCAAGGCTGTGTTCCTTTTTAGAGGCTCGAAGGGAGAATTTGTCTTTCCTACACTGTAACACTCAGACTCTGACTCTCTTGTCTCCCTCTTTTACTTATAAGGACCCTTGTAACTACATTGAGCTCCCCTGAATAATCCAGAATAATCTCCCCATCTCAAGGTAGTTGACTACCAATCTTAATTCTATCTGGATCCTTAATTCCCCCTTGCCATGTAACATAATATATTCACAAATTCTGGGGATTAATATGTGGATACCTTGGAAGAGTTGATGTCTTGAGTTTGTTCTTTTTTTTTACTGTCAAAAGCTCAATATATGTATGACACCCAGTGCTCCATGCAATATGTGCCCCCCTTAATACGCAAATAATGAATCATGGAACACTACATCAAAAACTAAGGATGTACCATATAGCGACTAACATAATAAAAATTATTAAAAAAAATAAAATAAAACTTAAAAAAATATACAATAATAAAATTGATTGAGAGGATGTCTAGAGTATAAATAAACTCCAATCAGACAACCTCTCAAATGCTTTTAGTATTGTATATTGATCTTTTGACACTAAAAGCCAAAAAAGGCTGAGAAAAGCTCAGCAAAGAATGGCTTGAACAGCAGTCCACATTTATATAAGGTTGTGCATGTTTTGTTTTTAGTTAACTTAAGAATATTTGTAGCATATGTAAAAACAAACTGAGACCTAAGAGTATTGTGCTGGAGGGTATATACATGTATGTGTATTTGTGTAATTATTCCATATAAACTTAATTATTGGCTATAAATCTAATGTAAAATCATATTAGATGAATATTAGAGTTTGTTTTATGCTACTCTTAGGATTTAGTTTTTGACTTTTATGTATACCTTGGATTTACAAGGGCCTTATTTTCTGAATTTATCTCTGTAAAATTCAATGCCTTTATGGGCATAGGATAGCACGTTTGAAGTTGAGATTATCCTGGAATCCTGGAGTAACTATTACATTTAGTTGGTCTATGAAGTATCAGATCATATTCTAAAATGTCTCTCCTAGTCATTCTCATGGCTGCCTTTTCAGCTCACGCCAGGACATTTGTAACAATTTCCTAATTGGCATTACTCAGGTGAATCTGAAGGCAGAGTGCAGTGGGTTAAGAGAAGGTTCTGGAATCAAATTATCAGAGTCCAATCTTATTTTGACTTCTTACTAGATGGGTGGCTATAGACAATTACCTCACTTCTGTAAGCCTCAGTTTTCTTTCCTGTACACTGGGGATAGTACTGATTTCATAGAACTGTTATAGGGTTTATATTAAATTAAGAGTTAATGAACTTGACTAAGACAGCCAGTTGTGAACTTACTGGTTCTCGGGTCCAAATCTACCTCATCTTGATTTTTGATAATGGAACTGGACCCTTTGGTAGGTTTTGTTAATAGAGGGTGCTGGAGGGGTCCTGCAATGCATAGTGGAGGCTTTTCTTATCAGTTTTGGACTCTTTTTTTCCTCCTAAGGCTCAGCTATCAGTAGTATGTGGAAGACCCAGTAGAGTTTACTCTCTGTTGAGTTTCTCCAGCACCCCAGTGTGCAGTTTTCTACATACCCTCTCAGACGTGCCCATACCCTACCAGGCAACTTCCATTAGACCAGTTCTGGCCTATGGTATCCCAGCAAATGTTAGTGGCATCTCAGTGGACAGCTTCGTGTGAGCAAGCTCTGACCAATGTTATCCCAGAAATCCCTGCCACCCAGTAGGCTCTAATTACACATTCTCGAAGGCTGAGGTGTTAATCTCAGCTTTGATGGGGTGGGGGTAGGGGTGGTTGGGGTCCTTTCCCAAAGTTGCTTCTTCCTTAGATACCTACCTCAACTCTAGAGGTAATAGCTCTTCTCTATTTTTGCTATTTGTGTATTCTTTAGAGTATTCTTTTATCCTGTTTTGTTGTTAACTGCCTTTACTAATTAATAATTATTTATATTAAATGATCTCTATTCAAATTACTGATATGGTTTCTGTCTCCAGAGTAGACCCTGAATGATATATTAACAGAGAAAAATAAGCAGAAAAATAAGCATCCTAAGATTATGAGATAAATAAATAATCTGAAAGTGATTGAAATGAACAAAGTATTAAAAGAAGTAATAAAAACCATAAAGAAATAGTAGGGCTCTATGAAAAAAGAATATGATGTGCAGATTGAAAGAAAATAAACTGTAAAGAAATTACAAAATGTAATCATTAATTAAGACTTAAGTGGGTGGATCAAATATGTGGTTAGGTTCTGATTAAGAGATAATCAAAAACTTTAAAGATAGCTCTGAGGAAATTGTCTAAGATGTAGCAAAGAGATAGGAAATGAAATATTAAAAAGAAACTACAGTAGACTAGCTGCTATCGAATTATGTGATCCAACATACATCTAATAGGAACTCTCTTTTTCTTTCTATGTCATCTACATTTATATCTATATATCTATAAATATATCATCTATAATTATACAGATTTTATATATTTCCGGAAAGAAAATAGAAAGAATGGGAGAAGAGAATATTTGAATAGAGACCAGCTGAGAACTTTTCAGAATTGAGTAAATACCAGTAAGATTTATTCTAGGATAACAGAGATGTTTTAACTTTACAAAATCTAATGTAATTTACTACATTAATGTATCAAGAGAGCAAAAATAAGCTCATCTCAGGTTAACAAATCTTAAAAAACTGAATAAAAAAAAGATGACTGTGTAAAAGTTAATGTGAAGTTCACATTTAATGGTGAATGATTTAGTAGCATTCTTTTTTTTTTTTTAAAGATTTTATTTATTTATTCGACAGAGATAGAGACAGCCAGCGAGAGAGGGAACACAAGCAGGGGGAGTGGGAGAGGAAGAAGCAGGCTCATAGCGGAGGAGCCTGATGTGGGGCTCGATCCCATAACGCCAGGATCACGCCCTGAGCCAAAGGCAGACGCTTAACCGCTGTGCCACCCAGGCGCCCTTAGTAGCATTCTCTTAAAGTCAGAAATAATTTAGGATGCCTCCTCTCAGCACTGGTATTTAGCATTGTACTAGAGGTCCTAACTAGCTCAATATGACATGGAAAATAAATAAGAGGTATAGGGAAAGGAAAAATAAGAAACCAAATTGCCAGTGTCACAGATGTTATGATTATACACGTATGAAATTTAAGAGATTCTACTTATGAATTAGTAGAAGTAATTGGAGAGTTCATCAAGGATATTGTCTACAAACCTGTATATAGCAATTAATAATATTTGAATACATCAGATAAAACTGGTTTAGAAGTGTAATTTTAAAACATACTATGGGATGCCTGGGTGGTTCAGCCAGTTAAGCTCTGACTCTTGATTTCAGCTCAGGTCTTGATCTCAGGGTTGAAGTTTAAGTCCTGCGTTGGGCTCTACTGTAGGTGTGGAGCCTACTTAAAATTAAATAAATGAATAAATAAATAATAAAATACTATATTCTTATAGTCACAAAACTATAAAATATGTGAGATTAGATTTAACATGATATACAAATGATTTTTGTAGAAAAATTTATAAAATATAATTGAAGAATACATATGAAGATCTAAATAAATGGAGAATAATACCATGTTTTTGGACAGGAAGTCTCAGTATTTTAAAATTTTGATTCTCCCCAAAATAATCTAGTAAAGCAAAGCTAGTTCAACCTACATCTTAAATTTTCTCAGAACTTGCAAAGCTGTTTCAAACATATATATGGATGAATAAAGGGTCAACAATAACTAAAAGAAAACACTGGAAGAAGATTAAAGAGAATGAACTTACTCTATCATTTATTAAGAGTTGTTATAAAGATATAGTAATTAAAATGTGTTGTACTGGCAGAAGGATACACAGATATATCAGTGTAAACAGAACAGGGAGCCTAGAAACAGCCATGTGTGTATATGAAAAATTAACATATGGGAGAAGTGGCTTTCAAGTCAATGGTGAAAGATAAAATAATAGATGATGGTGAGACAATTGATTAGTCTTATGGGAAAGATAAATTTGTAAACCTACCTCCCACCATACACAAAAGTAAATCCTAAACGTATTAAAAACAAAGACAAATTGAAAAATGTAAAAAAAGTAACAAAATAACCATGATGTTGGAAGGTAGGAAAAGTGCTCTTCCAACAAGACTCAAGAAGCACGGAGCTTAATAAGATTGATAACTTTAGCTATTTAAAATAAAGATCTGCACAAAAAAAGGCCATAAAATAAAAAAGGTGTGAAAATATTTGTAATCCAAGCAAACCAATAAAGGATTAATAAGCAAAATACACAGTAAATAAAACCCTCAAAGCAATAAAAGGGAAATATTTCAGTAGAGAGTGACAAAGGATATGGAGAATCAATTAACAGAAGAAAATTTTAAGACCAATAAATATATAAAAAGTTGCAAATTCTTGCTGATTATTAGAGGTTGTGAAACTTAAAAGGAAATGGGACGATATTTCATAAAAAGTAGATTGCTAAAACTTAAAAGCTCTAACCATATGATATTTTGGCAATAATATCAGAACATAAGAACTTTCAAACACTGCTGGTCTTAGAATACATTGGTGCAGCTACTTTGTTTTTGTTTCATTTTGTTTTTACATTTTGATTTTTTTTTTTAAGTAGTGAGTTGCGTAAGGGGGTTAAATGCTTTATAGAGAAGGAAAAAACTGCTAGAACCAACTTATTCATTATCATCTTCTTCATCTTCCTTGTCTTCCTCCTCTTCCTTCTTTTTCTTGCGTTTTTAAGCCTTTACAACTCCCTTTTTTGCCACATCAGGCTTTCCTTTAGCTTGATATGCAACAATATCCTTTTCATATTTTTCCTTCAGCTTGGCAGCCTTCTTTTCATAAGGCTGCTTGCCATCTGCAGCAGTGTTATTCCACATCTCTCCCAATTTCTTTGCAATGTCACCAATGGATAGGCCAGGATGTTCTCTGATTTTTGGGTGATATTTAGCACAAAAAAAAAAAAAAAAAAAAAAAAGGCTGAAGGAGGCCTCCAATGCACTGGGATCCTTGAACAATTTTTTTTGTTTCCCCTTTATGGGGGATATGTTTTCTCGTTCTCTTTCTCTTCTTGTCCACCTTTGCCATGTCTTCAAATTTTCCTTTTTCTTTGCAGACATAGTCTTCTACCTCTCTGAGCACTTCTTAGAAAACTGAGAAGTTGACTGAAGCATCTGGGTGCTTCTTCTTGTTCTCCTCTCAGCAAGTTTGCACAAAGAATGCACATGATGACATTTTGCTTCTTGGCTTCTTCAGATCTCCTCTGGCCATGTTTAATTGTTTTCCTCAGTGAGGCACAGAGTCGATCAGTGTCTGTCTGGCTCTCATTTGCCCCAGTGCTATCATTATGGAGCTCAATGTACTGCAATGGCTGTGTCTGGTACATCTACTTTGGAGAGTACTTTAATAAGGTTTATGGACTTGAAAATGTGTATATACTACAAGATAGCAATTCTACCTTTAAGTTACGTATTGTGGTTGAGCTCTCAAATGAAAAGGCATTTTCAAAACTGTCAGTGCAGCCTTGCTGTATTAGCAAAACTTGGAAGCAACATAATTGTTCAAGAATAAGGAAATGAATAAATTAAACAGAATTTAATAAACACTAAAAATTTTTAAAAATGGACTGGAAGGGTAGATGTCAGCATCTGTGATTCTTCTAGTGGGGTAAGGAATGGTATCTCTAACACCTATTTGTGTCTTTATTTATTTGTATCTGCTACATTTTATTTTGTAAATATCTGAAGCAAATATTGCCAAATATTGGGGTGCCTGGATGGCTCAGTTGGTTAAGTGTCTGCCTTCGGCTCAGGTCATGATCCTGGGGTCCTGGAATTGACCCCTGCATCGGGCTCCCTTCTTGGTGGGGAGCCTCCTTCTTCCTCTCCCTCTGCCACTCCCCCTGCTTATGCTTGCGCTCTCTGTCAAAGAAATTTAAAAAAATAAAAATAAAAAATTTCAGATATTTCCAAATATCAACATTTGTTAAATTGGGGGGAAGGGTGCTTTGTGTTTTGTTATACCCTTGAACAGCAGTTTTGAAGTATGTGGGTCCACCTTTATGAAGATTTTTTCAATAAATATAGTATAGCACTGTATGTGTGTATTTTCTCTTCTTTATGATTTTCTTTTTTTTTTTTTTAAAGATTTTATTTATTTATGTGACAGAGAGACAGCCAGCGAGAGAGGGAACACAGCAGGGGAGAGGGAGAGGAAGAAGCAGGCTCCCAGCCGAGGAGCCCGATGTGGGACTTGATCCCAGAACGCCAGGATCACGCCCTGGGCCGAAGGCAGACGCTTAACGACTGCGCTACCCAGGCGCCCCCTTCTTTATGATTTTCTTAATAACATTTTCTTTTTTCTAGCTTACTTTATTGTAAGAATACAGTGTTTAAAATATATAACATGCAAAATATGTGTTAATCAACTATTTATGTTATCAGTAAGGTTTCTGGTCAAGAGTAGGCTAAAGTAGTTACTTTTGGGGAAGTCAAAAGTATACGTGATTTTTGACTGTGCAGGAGTTTGTACTCTTAACCAAGTTCCAAGGGTCAACTGTATTATCATCTGTACTTTTCTATATGTTTGAAATACTTCATAGTTAAAACTAACATATTTATTTAAGTGAAGGCAATTGTAAAAATAAAACTAAATATAGTTAAGGTGTTTACCTATTCCTTATTTTGACCCATTGCATATCTTCCTCATCTTCCTCCTCTATCTTGTTGTATTTTTCCCTCTCTTCCTCTATGATCCTCTGTTTTGTTTCTTAAATTCCACATATGAGTGAGATCATATGATAATTGTCTTTCTCTGATTGACTTGTTTTGCTTAACATAATACCCTCTAGTTCCATCCACATTGTTGCAAATGGCAAGATTTCAGGGTTTTTTTATGGCTGAGTAGTATTCCAGTGTGTGTGTGTGTGTGTACACATCTTCTTTATCCATTCATTTGTCAACGGACATCTGCGCCCCTTCCACAGTTTGGGTACTGTGGACATTCCTGCTATAAACATTGGGGTGCAGGTGCCCCTTCAGATCACTATATTTGTATCTTTAGGGTAAATACCCAGTAGTGCAATTGCTGGGTTATAGGATAGCTCTATTTTCAACTCCCTGAGGAACCTCCACACTGTTTTCCGGAATGGCTGTATCAGCTTGCATTCCCACCAACAGTGTAAGAGGGTTCCCCTTTCTCCGCATCCTCACCAACATCTGTTGTTTTGTGACTTGTTCATTTTAGCCATTCTGACCGTTGTGAGGTGGTATCTCATTGCGGTTTTGATTTGTATTTCCCTGATGCCAAGTGATGTTGAGCACGTTTTCATGTTGACCATTTGGATGTTTTCTTTGGAGAAATGTCTGTCCATGTCTTCTGCCCAGTTCTTCATTGGATTATTTATTCTTTGGGTGTTGAGTTTAATAAGTTCTTTATAGATTTTTGGATACTAGCCTTTTATCTGATAAGACATTTGCAAATATCTTCTTTGATTCTGTCAGTTGTCTTTTGGTTTTGTCAACTGTTCCTTTGCTGTGCAAAAGCTTTTTATCTAGATGAATTCTCAATAGTTCATTTTTGCCTTTGTTTCTCTTGCCTTTGGAGACACGTCTAACAAGAAGTTACTGTGGCTGAGGTCACAGAGGTTGCTGCCTGTATCCTCCTCCAGGATTTTGATGGATTCCTGTCTCACATTTAGGTCTTTCATCCAGTTTGAGTCTATTTTTGTGTATGGTATAAGAAAATGGTCTAGTTTCATTCTTCTGCATGTGGCTGTCCAATTTCTCCAACACCATTTGTTGAAGAGACTGTCTTTTTTCCATTGGATATTTGTTCCTGCTTTGTTGAAGATTAGGTGACCATAGAATTGAGGGTCCGTTTCTGGGTTCTCTATTCTGTTCCATTGATCTATGTGTCTGTTTTTGTGTCAGTACCATACTCTCTTGACGATTACAGCTTTGTAATAGAGCTTGAAGTCTGGCATTGTGAGGCCACCAGCTTTGGCTTTCTTTTTTAACCTTCCTTTGGCTATTTGGGGTCTTTTCTGGTTCCATAAAAATTTTAGGATTGTTTGTTCCAGCTCTGTGAAAAAACTTGATGGCATTTTGATAGGGATTGCATTGAATCTATAAATTGCTCTAGGTAGCATAGATATTTTAACAATATTTGTTCTTTCAATCTATGAGCATAGAATGTTTTTCCATTTCTTCATGTCTTCCTCAATTTCTTTCATGAGTGTTCTGAAGTTTTCTAAGTATAGATCCTTCTCCTCTTTGGTTGGGTTTATTCCTAGGTATCTTATGGGTTTTGGTGCAATTGTAAATGGGATCAACTCTTTAATTTCTCTTTCTTCTGTTCCATTGTTAGTGTATAGAAATGTAACTGATTTCTATTCATTGATTTTATATCCTGCCCCTTTGCTGAATTACTGTATGAGTTCTAGCAATTTTGGGGTGGAGTCTCATCCGTGAAGAGTGAGTCTGACTTCTTCTTTGCCATTTTGGATGCCTTTTATTTCTTTTTGTTGTCTGTTTGTTAAGACTAGGACTTCTAATACTATGTTGAACAACAGAGGTGAGAGTGGACATCCCTGTCATGTTCCTGACCTTAGGGAAAAAGCTCTCAGTTTGTCCCCATTGAGAATGCTATTTGCTGTGGGCTTTTCATATATGTCTTTTATGATGTTGAGATATGTTCCTTTCGTCCCTATATCTTGAGGAGTTTTAATCAAGAAAGGATGCTGTACTTTGTCAACTGCTTTTTCCGCATCTGTTGAGAGGATCATATGGTTCTTGTCCTTTCTTCATCACGTTGATTTGCAGATGTTAAAACACCCTTGCAGTCCAGGAATAAATCCCATTTGGTCATGGTGAATAATCCTTTTCATGTACTGTTGGATCCTATTGGCTAGTGTCTTGGTGAAAATTTTTGCATCCCTGTTCATCAGGGATATTGGTCTGTAATTCTCCTTTTTGGTGGGGTCTTTGTCTGGTTTTAGGATCAAAGTAATGCTGGCCACATAGAAAGAATTAGGAAGTTTTCCTTCCATTCCTATTTTTTGAAACAGCTCCAGAAGATAAATATTAGTTCTTCTTTAAACGTTTGGTAGAATTCCCCTGGGAAGCTATCCAGCCCTGGCCAATCTCCCCTTGGGAGGTTTTTGATTACTGCTTCAATTTCCTTGCTGGTTATGGGTCTGTTCAGGTTTTCTATTTCTTCCTGTTTTTTGGTAGTTTATACATTTCTAGGAATACATCTAAGAATGCGTTTCTTCCAGGTTGCCTGATTTGTTAGGTCTTATAATTGTTTGTATTTCTTTGGTGTTGGTTGTGATCTCTCCTCTTTCATTCATGATTTTATTTATTTGGGTCCCTTCTATTTTCTTTTTGATAAGTCTAGCCAGGAATGTATCAATCTTATTAATTCTTTCAAAGAACCAGCTCCTAGTTTTGTTGATCTCTTCTATTCTTTTGGTTTCTATTTGGTTCTGCAGCTTGCTGGGCCCCTGCCTGGGGAACAGTTGCTAGACCAGGCCTCAGTTCCCATTTTATGGCAACATGGAGCTGAAAGCCCACTCCTGGGCTCCCTAAATTGCAGTCGGCTTTCCAGCTCTGATGCCCAGGAACCGTGCCACACTCAGACAACCCTGTTCTTTCTGTGATCCTGGAGAGCCTGAGACCTCACTGTCTCCACCTAGGATTCCACTCCGCTTCACCACCTGAGTGCCTTTCAGGCAGGGACAGCCCTCACCAGAGCAAGCTTCTAAAAGTTCTGATTTTATACTCTGCTGCTATATCACTTTCACGTAGCCAGCTTAGGGAGGCTTCTCCCCACCCTCGTAGTTTATTTTCCTATATAATGCCTTGGATTCACTACTCTGCACCTCCTACCTTGCAAAAAGTGGTTGCTTTTCTATTTGTAGAATTGCAGCTCTTTTCTTAGATCTCCGGTTGAGTATGCAGGTATTCAGGATAGTTTGATAGCTATCTAGCTGAATTCCTGGGACCAGACAAAACTAAAGTCTCCTACTCCTTCTCCATCTTGGAAAAACTCAAAAAATGTTACATATTATAGAACATTAGAGCTATTAACATCTTGCTATCAAATTTAATTGAATTATTTTTTAAGTTGCAATTTTTATTGAGAGAATAGTAAGCAGTGGTTTGTTTTATTTCAATTTTTATGAAACAACTATGTGTATAGGGTTGAAAAAACTAACCTTGAATAGAATTTGAGGACTTTGAAAAGAAGAAAAAAAATCTTTTTCTGCATTTATAGGTGTACACAATTCAGAAATCCTGTTTCATCTGTAAGGGTTAGGTTTACAAAATTCTCATGGTAGGAATTTCCTAAAGTTTTATTTTTTGATTATGAGACTTAAATACAAGACAGGAAGAACCACAGTTAGAGAGTAGATGTGTCAAAGCTTATATATGCATATGCATGTGTTCATGTATTTATGCATATAAATATATATGTATAATTTAAATGATACTAAAATATAAAATACAGGCACACTAGATAACAAGAATATTAATGATATTATTCATAGTTTCTTTGAGTAATAACAGCAAATATCTAATTGGTTCTCCTTTATTTTTGATTAGAAAAGGGAGGGAGTTGGCCTCTCCTACTCAAATCATGGTTCTTTACTCATCATTCAAGTTCAAGTTTGAATTTAGTTGTGCATTTGTGGTTTTGATGGCTAAGCATGGCTAATTGTCTCTGTTCAGTGGTTTAGAATCCTTCAGAAGACATTTTCTGCAAGTAACTTTTGGTTGTAGAAAGTATGATCTTTTAGGGAAGGTTGTGTTGGATTGCTTTTAGATTATGCCAAAATGCTAAAGTTGGATGTTTTTAGAGTAATTTGTCCATCATTATTCCCCTAAAGCAGCAACAGAAGGGAGAATAAAAGCAAGAGAGATTTGTGCCTTTTCAGAGACAGCGCTATGGTTCTTGATCATCTGATTGATGCTAGTTACAGAAGTGGCCCATCAGTGCCCACATATTAGACCTGGAATTGTCATGGTTGCTGAAAATATTTAGAGAGGGAAATTCTCTAAACTTATGTAAAGGAACATAATGTTAAAGGAACTTGTGGTCAGGGAGGGAGAAATCTAAAGATACCTGACTGCATTAAACCACAGAATTAAAGAATACTATGTTATCAAAGTTAAAGAAACCTTAGAAGTTTTCTAGTTTAACCTTTTCATTTTTCATCTATTGTAGAGATTTTTAAAGCTGTGTCTAAAGGCACCATTGGCTCAATTCTTTTCTAATTTATTTTGACAGTCATAACAGTCAAACCAATTGTGTGTAAAAAAGATACAGAGACAATTTCAATGGGGTATTAACCTCTTGATACATTATTTTAAATATCAGTCATAAAAAAGCCAACGTTTAGAAGCCCAGCTTATGGCTTATGTCATCTTGCATATTTTAAATGCACCATAGTTGAAATTTAATGCCAAATTGTCTAGATATCACATACTGCCAAATATGCCTTAAATAGACAAGGCCTACGCTATTTATAACCTACAGAACACCATGAAAAACCTTATTTTTCTAAGTGTAAAGTGTGGAAGCTAGGGTGAAAAAGAGAGTTTCACTTGATTTATATGCTTTAAAATATTAAAAATAAAGAACCCCAAACCAAGACCTGGCTTCCAACATTTGATGAGTACTTATTTGACTGCATAAACTATCTATCTGCATGAACTGCCTCATTCTGGTTAAAACATTTTTTCAAAGTGTTCTCAAAAATTGTCTTCCAAGTAGGTCTGAGTAGTTCACAAGGAGGTGAAATTCACCATGATAAATTTTTAAAAGTCCATGCAGTTTTTCTGGAGAAAAATGGAGAGAGCCTCTGGAGGATGTGTATATGAGGTAAAATAGGACTTATAGGAAGAACAGAAATCCTTTCAGCCTTTAAGATCATTATGCACTTTTTTTCTGGCAGAGATCAAGGTGGAATTTAACATCCAAGAATTTTATTAGGGGAGATGGCTATGAAAGGAAGGAAATAAGAGAGGGTGTTGGAAAAGGCCAAGAGAATCATTAGATCACGAGGCAAACCTGACTTTGAGTGAAAGAGAGCAAAAAGGTTGGCAGAAGCATCCTAGCCCACTGTGCAGTCTGAGGAAGGTTCATCAAGGCCTTGAGCCCAAATTAAATTATAAAGGAGTCTTATACCTCCCAGGAACCGGAACTTATCTGCCTGAGTAGTCCTGCTGCACATGAGGAGGTACAGCCATGGGGCAAAGGCTTAGAAGGATCTCATAGAATAGTAGTTGAAGCCCTGGATCAATTTCACTAATAGGATGTCTGCATCATGAATTCTCATGGCTGCTACATCAAACCAAAATTATGGGCAAAATGATCAAACAGAGCATTTAATCTGTATTCTCTCCACCTTTCTTTCTTCACCACATCTCTTTTTCCATTATAGAGTGTTGCTTCTTCCCTACTCCTCCTAGGCATTCAATTAAAACCTTTGAAATATCTTCTACTCCTGGAAAACGGTTTGTTCCTAGAAAAGATCTGATATTCACAGTAGGGCAAAATTCCATGTTCTTTAAATATTTTGTTTTTTTATCCCCTAAAAGAATAAAAAAATGATGCAGTGACTCACAAATTCTTGGTTTGGAGTGCCTTATTAAAGCTCATAAATCAAGTGAAACTCTCTCATCCTAGCTTCTACACTTTATACTTAGGAAAATGA
Source organism: Ursus arctos (assembly GCF_023065955.2). Taxonomy (NCBI): domain Eukaryota; kingdom Metazoa; phylum Chordata; class Mammalia; order Carnivora; family Ursidae; genus Ursus; species Ursus arctos. Next base: position 66,061,834 of record NW_026622797.1, on the reverse strand, counting down.
GGTTTTTCATGGTGTTTTGTAGGTTATAAATAGCATAGTTCTTGTCTATTTAAGGCATATTTGGCAGTATGTGATACCTAGACAATTTCGTATTTAAATTCCAAGTATGGTGCATTTAAAATATGCAGGATAGGAGAGTGTCCTAAATGGCAATGTGGGAAAATCTTGAACTCATCTCTTCTACTTATATACCAAATCTATATCTATTTATAGAGCAGTTCCTTCTGAAGAACTGAGGGCTGACTGAATAGCTTCTGCACAACGAAAGAGAGGGAGGCCACATAGAGAATGGCAAAAGAGATAGAAACAGGGTAACAAAGGGAATCTCTACACCCAATGCTGCAAACTGCAATGGGGAGGGATGTTACTGAGGGACTGTGAGATTTATCATCCTTGGGGCACAGAAAAAAAAAACCCCACAGTTTAAGAGAGCAACTAGAATGCATATAAAGGCTCTAGGCTTAGAACTCTGCCAAATGGCAGGGGAACTGCTGGAACTCTCTCCAGGTTAATGGGGGTAGTGAGTATGTTGGTTTGTGTTTCCATACTTGATGGAAAGTTGGTTTGTGTTTCCACACTTGATTCCCACTGAGGTGGCCTCAGTGCAGAACACACTGGGACACCCCTGGTGAGCACTCGCCACAGGTCCAGCCAACATGTCAAGGTGATACAGGGTTCTTTGTGCCTCCAGGTCCATACCACTTTGGCTCCAAATGACTCCCTGCATGGAGCTTCGCATACCCTCTTGCCCACTTGCCTTGGCTCTAGCTGCCTGCCAGGGTATCCCTGTGTGGAGCACCCTGAGACACCCTGACTTGCACCCACTTCAGCTTCAGCTGTTTTGCCAGGGTGGGTGCCCTGTGTGGAGAGCCCTAGGACCGCCCTGGCTTGTGCCCATTTCAGTTCCAGCCATCTTACCGGGCAGCTCCAGCATGGAGTGCTCTGGAATCCCCAGCCTATGCCAGCCACACCTCCAGCCAGTCAGACAAAGTCACAGGCACACAGTCTACACAGGGGATGAACATACATGAGACCATTCCTTCAAGTTTAGGAGAAATAGCTGATCCACCTGATTTATAGAAACAAACACAGAAAGTCAAGCAAAATGAGACAGGAGAATATGCTCCAAACAAAAGAACAAGACAAAACCTCAGTAAAAGAATTAAACGAAACAGAGCTAATCATTCTGTCTGATAAAGAGTTTAAAGTAATGGTTATAAAGATGCTCACTGGACTGAAGAGAAGAATGGATGAACTCAATGAGAACTTCAGCAAAGAGATAGAAAATATAAAAAGAATCAATCAGAGTTGAAGGATACAATAACTAAAATTAAAAATATACTAGAGGGAATCAACAGTAGATTAGAGGATACAGAAGAATGGATCAATGTACTGAAGCTGAAGAGATGGAAAAATACATTCCATGAAAATGGAAGAGGAAAAAAAAGGCAAGGTAGCAACACTTTTGTCAAACAAAATTGACTTTATTATTTATTTATTTGTTTGTTTGTTCATTTACTTATCCAAGATTTTATTTAAATTCAAGTTAGTTAACATATAGAGTAGTATTGGTTTCAGGTTACATGTATGATGAATCACTTACATGTAACACCTAGTGCTCATCACAATGAGTGCCCTCCTTAATGCCCATCACCCATTTAACCCATCCCCCTACCCACCTCCCCTCCATCCACCCTCAGTTTGTTCTCTGTAGTTGAGAGTCTCTTATGGTTTGCCTCCCTCTCTGTTTTTATCTTATTTTACTTTTCCTTCCTATATATATAATATATACCACATCTTCGTTATCCCTTCATCCATTGATGGGCATGTGGGCTCTCCATAATTTCATAATTTGGCTATTGTTAATAGTGCGGCTATAAGCATTGGAGTGCATGTGCTCCTTTGAAACAGTATTTTTGTATCCTTTGGATAAGTACCTAAGAGTGCAATTGCCGGATCACAGGGTAGTTCTATTTTAAACTCTTTGAGGAACCTCCATACTGTTTTCCAGAGTGGCTGTACCAGCTTGCATTCCCACCACAGTATAAGAGGCCTCCTCTTCTCTGCATCCTCACCAACATCTGTTGTTTCCTGAGTTGTTAATTTTATCCATTCTGACAGATGTGAGGTGGCATCTCATTGTGGTTTTGATTTGTATTTCCCTGATGATGAGTGATGTTGAGCATTTTTTCATGTGTCTGTTAGCCATTTGTATGTCTTTTTAGGAGAAATGTCTGCTCATGTCTTCTGGTCATTTCTTAACTGGATTATTTATTTTGGGGGTGTTGAATTTGATAAGTTCTTATAGATTTTGGATACTAGCCCTTTATCCAATATGTCATTTGCAAATATCTTCTCCAATTCTGTAGGTTGGCTTTTAGTTTTGTTGATTATTTCCTTTGCTGTGCAGAAGATTTTTATCTTGATGAAGTCCCAATAGTTCATTTTTGCTTTTGTTTACCTTACCTCCAGAGACATGTCTAGTAAGAAGTTGCTATGGCTGTTGTCAAAGAGGTTGCTGCCTGTATTCTCCTCAGGGATTTTTATGGTTTCCTGTCTTACATTTAGGTCTTTCATCCATGTTGAATTTTTGTGTGTGTTTGTGTGTGTATGGTGTAAGAAAGTGGTCCAGTTTCATTCTTCTGCATATGGCTGTCTAGTTTTCCCAACATCATTTGTTGAAGAGACCATCTTTTTTCCACTGGAAATTCTTTCCTGCTTTGCTGAAGATTAGTTGAACAAATAGTTGTGAGTCCATTTCTAGGTTCTCTATTCTGTTCAAACAAAATAGACTTTAAAACAAAGACTGTAACAAGAAACAAGGGCATTTCATAATGATAGAGGGATCAATCCAACAAGAGGATATAGCAATGGTAAATATCTATGCATCCAACATCAAAGCACCTAGATACATAAAAAAATATTAACAGACATAAAGGGAGAAATTGACAGTAATACAATAATATTAGGGGACTTTAACTCTTTACACCGATGGATGGATCATCCAGGCAGACAATTAATAAGGAAACAGTGTCATTGGATGGCACATTATACCAGATGGACTTAACAGATGTATGCAGAATATTCCTTCCAAACACAACACAACTCAACACATTCTTTTCAAGTGCACATGGAATAGTCTTGCAATCACATATTAGGTCACAAAACAAGTCTCAATAATTTTAAGAAGATTGAGATCATATCAAGCATCATTTCCAACCATGGTATGAAACTAAAAAAATCAGTCATAAGAAAAAAATTAGAAAAAACTCAAACACAGGGAGGCTAAATAACATGTTACTAAACAATAGTAAGTCAATGAAGAAATCAAAGAGGAAATTAAAAAACATACATGGAAACAAATGAAAATGAAAACACAATGGTCCAAAAATCTCGTAGATGCAGTGAAAGCATTTCTAAGAGGGGAATTTATAGTGATACAGGCCTACCTCAAGAAACAATAAAATTTCAAATAAACAATCTAAACTTACACCTAAGGGAACTAGACAAGGAAGAAAAAGTAGAAGTAAGGAAATAATAAAGATCAGAGTGGAAATACATGAAATAGAGACTAAAAAAAGAACAGTAAAACAATTCAATAAAACCAAGAGATGGCTCTTTGAAAAGATCAACTAAATTGATAAACCTTTAGCTTGACTCATGAAGAAAAAAAAGAGAGAGGATCCAAATAAATAAAATCAGAAATGAAAGAGGAGAAGAGAACTAACAATCAGCACCACAGAAATACAAATGAGTATAAGAGAGTAACTACCAAAAATTATATGCCAACAAATTGGACAATCTAGAAGAAATGGATAAATTTATAGAAACATGAAATCTTTTATTTTATTTTATTTTATTTTATTTTTAAAGATTTTTATTTATTTATTTGACAGAGATAGAGACAGCCAGTGAGAGAGGGAACACAAGCAGGGGGAGTGGGAGAGGAAGAAGCAGGCTCACAGCGGAGGAGCCTGATGTGGGGCTCGATCCCACAACGCCGGGATCACGCCCTGAGCTGAAGGCAGACGCTTAACCGCTGTGCCACCCAGGCACCCCAGAAGCATGAAATCTTTTAAAACAGAATTAGGAAGAAATAGAAAATCTGAAGAGCTTATTTATTAGTAATGAAATTGAATTGGTAATCAAAAAACTCCCAACCAGATGGATTCACTGGTGAATTCTACCAAACATTAATATTTACTTTCCTGGGGCACCTGGGTGGCTCAGTCGTTAAGCATCTGCCTTCAGCTCAGGGCATGATCCCAGAGTTCTAGGATTGAGCCCCACATCAGACTCCCTGCTCCGCTGGGAGCCTGCTTCTTCTCCCACTCCCCCTGCTTGTGTTCCCTCTCTCGCTGGCTGTCTCTCTCTCTCTGTCAAATAAATAAATAAATAAAATCTTTAAAAAAAAATCTACTTTCCTCAAACTATTCCAAAAAGTAGAAGAGAAAGCTTCCAAACATATTCTACAAGGCCAGCATAACCCTGATACCCAAACCAGCCAAGACACTACAAGAAAAGTAAAGCACAGGCCAACATCCCTGACAAATATAGATGCAAAAATCCTTAACAAAATGTTAACAAACTGCATTCAACAATACATTAAAAGGATCATTCACCACGATCAGGTGGGGTTTATTCCAGGGATACAAGGATGGTTCAATATTTGCAAATCAATCAATGTGATACACCACATTAACAGAATGAAGGATAAAAATGCCACGATCATCTTAATAGATACAGAGAAACCATTGACAAAATTCAACATGTGTTCATGATAAAAATAATGTTGGTTTAGTGGGAACATACCTCAACATAAGAAAGGCCATCTATGACAAATTCACAGCTAGCGTCATAGTCACTGGTGAAAAACTGAGAGCTTTCACAAGAATATCCACTCTTAACACTTTTATTCAACATAGTATTGGACATCCTAGCTTTAGCAATTAGGAAAGAAAAATAAAATAATACATTCAAAAAGTATATGAATTAGGAAGGAAGAAGAAAACTGTTGCTATTTGCAGATGATGTCATACTGCATTTGCAGATGATGTCATACTGCATTTGCAGATGGTGTATATAGAAAAGTGAAAGACTCTACCAAAAAAACTATTAGAAGTAAAAAATGAATTCAGTAAATTTGTAAATACAAAATTAATACACAGAAATTTGTTGTTTCTATACAGTAATAATAAAATAGCAGAGAAATTAAGAAAACAATTCTCAACATTTACAATTACACTGAAAATAAAAAAAACTAGGAATAAATTTAACTAAGGAGATAAAAGATTTGTACTCTGAAAACCATAAAACTTTGATGAAAGGTTAAGGATGACACAAATGTTAAGATATATCATGCTCATGGGTTGGAAGGTTTAGTTTTATTACTCAGCCATCCAAAAGAATGAAATCTTGCCATTTGTAATGACATGGATGGAACTAGAGGGTATGATGCCAAGCAAAATAAGTCAGTCAGAGAAAGACAAATACCATATGATTTCACTCATATGTGGAGTTTAAGAAACAAAATAGATGAACATAGGGGAAGGGAAAGAAAAATTAAATAAGATGAAAACAGAAAGGGAGGCAAAACATAAAAGATTCTTAACTATAGAGAACAAATTGAGGGTGGATGAAAGGGAGGGGAGGGAGTAATTTTGTACTGGGCATTAAGGAGGGCACTTGATGTAATGAGCACTGGGTATTATATGAAACTATTGAATCACTAAATTCTACCTCTGAAACTAATAATACACTAGATGTTAACTAAGTTGAATTTAAATAAAAAATTAAAAAAATATATCCATACTACTCAAAACAATCTAAAGCTGCAATGCAATCCCTGTCAAAATACAATAGTATTTTTTACAGAACTGGAACAAACAATCTAAAATTTGTATGGAACCATAAAAAACATGGATAACCAAAGCAAACTTGAGAAAGAAGAACAAAGCTAAAATTACACAATTGCAGAACTATAGTAACAAAACTGTATGTTTTTGGCACAAAAATAGACATATAGATTGATGGAACAGAATAGAGAACCTAGAAATAAACCCACACTTATATGGTCAATTAATCTACAACAAAGACAAGAGTGTACAATGGGGAAAAGAGAGTCCCTTCAATAAATGGTGCTGGGAAAACTGGACAACAACATGTAAAAGGATGAAACTGGACCACTTTCTGACACCATGCACAAAAATAAACTCAAAATGGATTAAAGATCTACATGTGAGACCTGAAACAACAAAACTCCTAGAAGAAAACATAGGCAAGTAATTTTTGGACATTGGCCTTAGCAACATTTTTCTAGATATGTCTCATCAGGCAAGGAAAACAAAAGCAAAAATAAACTATCAGGACTACACCAAAATAAAAAGCTTTTGCACATGGAAGGAAACCATCAGCAAAATGAAAAGGCAACCTACCAAATGGGAGAAGATATCTGTAAATGATATATATGATAAGGAGTTAATATTCAAATCTATAAAGAACTTACACAACTTGACACCAAAACAAATAATCCTGATTAAAAATAGGCAGATTATCTGAATAAACATTTTTTTCAAAGAAAATATACAGATGGCTAACAGACCTATAAAAAGATGCTGAAAATCACTAATTATCAGGGAAATGATAATTAAAACCACAAGGAGATATCACTTTACATCTGTCAGAATGACTACTATCGAAAAGACAAGCGATAAGAAGTGTTGACAAGGCTGTGGAGCAAAAGGAGCCCTTGTGCACTTTTGGGGGAAATATATATTGGTATAGGCACTGTGCAAAACAGTATGGAGTTTCCTCAAAAAATTAAAAATAGCAATACCATATGGCATAGTATTTACACAAAGAAAATAAAGACACTAATTCAAAAAGATATATGCATCCATATGTTTATTGCAGCATTATTTGCAATGGCCAACATTAGAAACAACTTTAACATCTATCAGTAGATGAATGGATAATGAATGGATAAAGAATATGTGAGATATATATATATATATATATATATATATATATATATATATATATATATATATATATATTCCATCTATCTATCTATCTATCTATCTATCTATCTATCTATCTGCAATGTAATCCCTGTCAAAATACAATAGTTTTTTTTTTACAGAACTGGAACAAATAATCTCAAATTTGTATGGAACCATAAAGGAATGTAGATAACCAAAGCAATCTTTTTTTTAAAAAAGATTTTATTATTTATTTGACAGAGAGAGAGACAGCCAGCGAGAGAGGGAACACAAGCAGGGGGAGTGGGAGGGGAAGAAGCAGGCTCCCAGTGGAGCAGGGAGTCTGATGCAGGGCTCGATCCCAGAACTCTGGGATCATGCCCTGAGCTGAAGGCAGACGCTTAACAACTGAGCCACCCAGGGGCCCCTAACCAAAGCAATCTTGAGAAAGAAGAAAAAGCTGGAATTTCATATCTATCTATCTATATATGTATATATACGCATACACACACCCACACACACCACACTGGAATATTACTCAGACATAAAAAAGAATGAGATCTTGCCATTTGCCATTTTTGACAATGTGGATGGACCGAGAGTTATTATGCTAAGTGAAATAAGTCAGAGAAAGACAATTACCATATGATTTTACTTATATGTGGAAACTAACAAAATGAATGAACAAATAGATAAATAAAAAGCCAAAACAGACCCATAAATACAGGGAAAAAAACTGGTGAAAAAATGGTAAAATAGGTGAACCGAGAGGGATATACAATCTCCATTTACAGAATGAATAAGTCATGAGGATGAAAGGTATAGCATAGGGGACATAGTCAATGGTTGTGATGGTGTTGTATGGTAACAGATGGTAGCTATACTTGTGAGCATAGCATAACAGAGTTGTCAAATCACTATGTTGTACACTGAAACTAATGTAACATTGTGTGTGAGCTATGCTACAATAAAAAATATGCAAGATAACATAATTTTTTCAAAATTATGTATACATTCACAAATTTTGATTAAGACATTTATAAATTTTCTCCTGAAATGCCTCTTGGTATCATGGTGGCAACACTCCTAAGATTTCATAATGAGGCACAGTTTTATTGCTCACTATACAGACATAACTTGGAGATATTACGAGTTTGGTTCCAGAGTACTGCAATAAAGTGAATATGGCAATGAAGCACGTCAAATGAATTTTTTGACTTCCCAGTGCATATAAAATTATATTTACACTATATTGTAGTCTTTTAAGTGTGCAATGGTATTACGTCTAAAAAATGTACATACTTTAATTAAAGAATACTTTGTTGCTAAAAAATGCTAACCATCATCTGAGCTTTCAGTGAGTCATCCGTTATCTTTTGCTGGTGAAAAGTCTAGCCAGTCAGGGTCGTGGTTGCTGAAGGTTGAGGTGGATGTGGCAATTTCCTAAGATAAGACAACAGTAAAGTTTGCCACATTGATTGACTCTTATTTTCATGAATCAATTCTCTGTAGCATGTGATGCTGTTTGACAGTATTTTATCCACAGTAGAACATATTTCAAATCAAAGTCAACCTCTCAAACCCTGACACTGCTTTATCAATGAAATTTATGTAATATTCTAAATCCTTTGATGTCATTTCAACAATCTTCATAGCATCTTCCCTGGGAGTAGATTCCATCTCAAAAAACTACTTACTTTGCTCTTCCATAAAAAGCAATTCCTCATCCTTTCAAGTTTTATCATGAGACTGAAGTAATTCAGTCACATCTTCAGGCTCCAGGTCTAATTCAAGTTCTCTTGCTATTTCTACCACATCTGCAGTTACTCCACTGAAGTCTTGAATGCTTCAAAGTCATCCATGAGGGTTGGAATGAACTTCTTTCAAACTCCTGTTCATGTTGATACTTTGACCTTCCCATGAATCATGAATGTTCTTAGTGGCATCTAGAATGGTTGATTCTTTCCAGAAGGTTTTCACTTGACTTTGCCCGAATCCATCAGAGGAATCACTATCCATTCTCAAATTGTAAGACTTGAGATCAGGATTACTCTTTATCCATGTGCTGCAGAATGGATATTGTATTTGCAGTCAAGAAAACAAGATTAATCTGTTATCATTCTCTATCAGAGCACTTAGGTGACCTGGTGCATTGTCAAGGGGCAATATTTTGAAAAAAAAATTTTTTTCTGAGCAGTAGCTCTCAACAGTGGGTTTTAAATATTCAGGAAACTGTGTTGTAACCAGATGTGCTGTCATCCAGGGTTTGTTGTTCTATTTCTAGAGTATGGGGGGAGTAGATCACTCTTAAGGGCCCCCTAGGATTTTTGGAATAATAAATGAGTATTAGCATCAACTTCAAATTACCAGCTGCATTAATCCCTGACAAGAGAGTAAGCCTGTTCTTTGAAGGTTTGAGGCCAGGCATTGACTTCTCCTCTCTAGTTATGATAGTCCTAGATAGCATTTTCTTCCTTCTTTTCACCTACATTGAAAATCTGTTTAGTGTAGCCACCTTCATTCATTATCTTGGCTAGGTCTTCTCGCTAAGTTGTTGCAGCTTCCACACCAGCACTTTCTGCTTCTTCATCTTGCACTTTTTAAATTATAATTATTTATATTATTCTTTCCTCAAACCTCATGGACCTGGCTTCAAACTTTTCTTGTGCAGCTTCCTCACCTCTCTCAGCCTCCATGGAATTGAAGAGACTTAGGGCCTTGCTCTGGATTGGGCTTTGGTGGAAGGGAATGTTGTGGCTGGTTCGATCTGTTATCCAGAGCAATAAATTTTTCTCCGTGTCAGCAATAAGGCTGTTTTGTTTTCTTTCATTTGTGTGTTTACTGGAGAAGCACTTTCAATTTCCTTCAAGAACTTTTGCTTTGCATTCACAACTTGGCTGTATGGTACAAAAGGCTTAGCTTTTATCCTATCTTGGTTTTCTAATGCCTTTCTTAGTTAGCTTTAATCATTTCTAGTTTTGATTTAAAGTGAGAGACATGGGACTCCTTCTTTTCACTTGAACACTTAGAGGCCATTGTAGGGTTATTAACTGGCCTGATTTTAATGTTGTTGTTACTTAGGTAATAGGGAGGCCTGAGGAGAGGGAGAGAGACAGGGGAATGGCCAGTCAGTGCAGCAGTTAGAATACATACGTTTACGGATTAAGTTTGCCTTCTTACGTGGCGTGGTTCATGGCACCCTAAAACACTGACAATAATAACTAAGATCACAAGTTAGTGAAGATCATAAGCGCAGATAACCATAACAAACATAATAGTGAAAAAGTTTGAAATATTGTGAGCATTACCAAAATGTGATATATATACACGAAGTGAACAAACACTCCTAGAAAAATGGTGCCAATAGACTTGCTTGTGGCAGGTTTGCCACAAACCTTCCAATTTGTAAAAAGCACAATATCAGCGAAGTTCAAAAAAGTGAAGTACAATATAATAAGGTATTGCTCTATTATACCGCAGAGATCCAAAGAAGAAAGTGCTACCTAGCCAGCAACCCAACTGTTAGGGTATATAATGGCACCATAAAGGTTTGTTGGGTATTAATTAACACAGAACTTAATGTATTGCTTCCTCTCAGAGAATATTCTCTCAGTTCTTAAGACCTACTGATATCACAAGAAGTTTATTTGCTGCAAATTGGCTGCACCGAAACACACTTAGACTTATTTCCACCCCCACTTCCCCCAACAAAGACTGTTACACTTTGCTCTAGTTGATTTTGTTATTTTGTTTGCCTGTCCTTAACTGTGATCCAGGGAAAAGTGGATGGTTTTCAACGTGTTGAAAGCATTCCTCATTTTCTCCAGGTGAGTATCCACCTGTAGCTTCCTAGTGGAACAGTAATGGAGTTTGCCAGTGATGGTCATTGTTGACCATGGTAGAAACCTGAAATTGCAGGATTGGTGAAATTAAAATAAGGAGAAACAGAATACGAACTGTTTTTCTTCAGACATCATTATTTGAATCTTCATCAAGAGTTCCTTGTTCTCTCCTATATTGGTTATGGTTTATTAGATGGTTTATTCAGTCATTTTGTTTTCATCTGTAGCTCAAGGACATCTTGGCATTTCCTTCTATTTTCCACTAATGCTGCATGTTGCTATTACTAAGTTTACAATCTAAACTTTTTTTTGGGAAAATGATCTGATTTTTCAATAGAGTAGGATTCAGTGCCACTAATATACTTTAAAATAACATTTTAAAATTGCCTTTTGCCCCCTACTTAGACATTTAGTTGCTTTTCCAACATATAATTTTTTATGGATAAGATTTCCATTTAACACCATGATTTTGATTAAATTACTTTCTTAAAATCACATCACTCCGATAGTCTACTTAGTTTTCTAGTTCCCATATGCTCCACTATTGCCGAAGCAACTTCATCTATATAATGTGACTGAAGAGTCAGCCTTCATTCACAGCACAGCACAATCTGTTAAAGTGGTAAATATTACCCATTTCTATTATTAGAGCTGAAATGAAATTTTCTCTTGCTGCATTTTCAAGATGTGACATAATTAGATAGCAAGCAAGCATAGAAAAGTCAGAAATAGTGGAAGCTAATGGTTGTCATCAGTACCAGGGAAGCTTGAATTCAGTCTGCCTTGCCTGGCTCCTGACTCGTTCACACAACGCCCCCAGGCCATCTCATTCTCTGTTTGAATTATAGGGCGCTATGTGAGCTTTGCAGGTACTGGGTTAAGGAAGCGTGAAGCAAGGTTTCCAATACTATATTGGTTTCAGACTGAATGAGAACAGGGAAATTCTCGCTTGATGTTTCAATTCTTTTCAGGTTCTTTCAGACACACCTTTCCAGCTATGAGAAGTAGCTGAGTAGTTCTTCACTTTACCTAGAGAGGCTTCTGAGTTCTCCTTTCTTTACTACAAATCGGAATTGTAAACAAACAAATAACCATCCTTGTTGCAGAATTGTTATTGTAATTAGTGCAGTATACAATTCCTGGCAGAAATGAGGGTGGAATGGGGGAATGGGAGTGTGTGTGTGTATATGTGTGTGTGTGTGTGTGTGTGTGTAGACCTCACAAAAGTAGTTGAGGAAGGAACTAGGCTAACTGTAGAAAACCTCAAATAAATCATTTTTTTAAACAAAGAGTTATAAGAGCTTTATAGTTAAAAATCAAACTCATTCTGGGCCTATCAGTTTATTAAGGGAAAACTTTTATATTTTCAACAGGACTATTAACATTGTAGTGTACCAGTTAATGCTTACATTGAATGCATCAGTGGAATTCAACTCAGGTCCCTCTACCTGTATTAATCACTGTTGTGCATTAATCACTGATTCTGCACGGTCTGACTTATCTCATTGCTTAAATAGTTTCGTAGTCCTTATGTTATTATTAACTCATAGTATATTGAGAATTCTAGGCAAAGTTAATAGGGTAGCATGACTTGATTTTTTTTTTTTTTTATTCGAGAGAGAGAACACAGGCTGGAAAGAGGGGCAGAGGGAGAGGGAGAAGCAGACTTCCAACTGAGCAGTGAACCCGATGTGGGGCTCAATCCCAGGATCCTAGGATCATGACCTGAGGTGAAGACAGACGCTTAACCGACTGAACCACCCAAGCGCCCCTTGATTTGTTTTAGTAAACATTGGATAAAATTGCTAGTTTCACTAGAGTGGTCCAATTTGCAATTCCCCATGAAAATCTTCCTTTTGACTCATGTACTTTAGAGTTAGGAGAGATGCAAACTTCTTGTCTTCCTTATAAGCCGTAAGTGGGTAATGAAAAGAGGACTGGATGGACTATCATGAACCATCCCTTCTCATACAGCTTTGCCCATAATGAACTTTCTGACCTCAAGTGGAGTACTTAACCTCTCAGTAACCTGTTTTTTTTTATATGTACAATTAAAGATGATGGAATTTATGATCTTTCTTTATGATTTAGGTATGCTGGAAAATCCATAAGATCTGAACAAGATACACTAGTGGGTTTTCTGTATGTTTGGCATTGTTCATTGACTTACTTTGTGAATAAATAACAAGGACACTAAAGATTTGTCATATCATATCTTTGTCGATGCTCAGCAAACTGTGTTGAAATTATGTCTCTTCTGGTGGGAAGAGGAATGACTGAATCAGTGATTTCCTTATTTGTTGAGATATTCCCAGCATGCTGGCCACACATGACAGTAACCTTTTCAGATTGTCTCTGTCTCTCTTGGTGACAAAGTGCTTTCATTTCACAGGTAGTTCACAGGTATCTCAGAGACTCTGGAGCAACCATTAAAAAAAAGACTTGAGGACTCTTTTCTAGATCTGATGTAGAAAGGTACATATCCCCAGCTCTTTTCCAGAGTTTAGGGCAATGACCAACTCAAATATTTTACGTTTGGCTATAAGAACTCACCTATAAAAGTATACACTAGCATCTGAGAATGCTGGTGTTCTTGCTAAGTAAATGATTCCCCACCTTAAACCTTTCTCACTATACAAAAATGTTTTGACCAAAAATGTTCCTATCATGAGCTTGATATAGACATAGCCTAAGATTAAAGTTTCAAGGATGAATAATGATGTGACAGATTGTTGTTATTTATTGGATACTTGGTGCATGCCAGGCGCTATGCGTTCTGTTCATTACCATTTGTAGGCATTATCTTATTTTAATGTTTAACAATAGTCTTATGAAGGAGAGATTATTATTTTGTCCATTTTGCAGATAATGTAGCTGAGGCTCCAAGGGATTATGTGACTTCTCCAACCTCAACTTAATTAAGAAGTGTTAGAATTAGAATTCAAGTCCATGTCAGGCTGACCAAAAACCTTTGTTTTCACCAAAACTATCCAATTTTATCTCTCCAGGTCATCTGCCTTCTGCCCAGGAAACAAATTCCCTCCCCTTCAATAGGTGATGCCATAAGTGCAAAGATGCTTTTTTTTAACACAGATATACTTTGAAGGACATGTATTCCTGCCCTATTAATTGAGTATTCTGAAATTTCCAGTAGAGAACAGTAGAGAGCCACTGAAAAATACCTGGAAAGTCACATATTCTTACTTATATGGAGACATTGCTATTTCCTAAACTTAAGGAGATTCCTCCAAATTTAAATGAACATCTTTCTTCCCTTTGAAAACAAAAGTGCCTCTCAGCCAACAAATGAGTGAAATATCTCCCCAACAGGTCTTTTAATTTGCAGATTCTTGAAAAGAAATGAAGATCAAAAGCTTTTTTGCAGACCACTTTTCCCTCTGGGAGACATTTGAGCATGTTAAGAATAAGCATCATTGAAAAAAATTAATAAAACAAGTTGGATTTTAAATATGTTTCAAAAAATAGGTTTGCACAAATATTATGCCATCTTGTGCTATTTGTCTTATGCTTTTAGACACCCAATGAATAGTTCTTTCCTACATCCAGCCCATGCTGTTTGTACATATAGGCTTTTGTAGTACAGAACATCTTAATTTAACCAGAAAGATCATTACCATGCAACACATTTGTATATTGCAGAAAGCTCCACAAAAAGGTATCTGTGTCCTTGCAGATAAGGATGTTCCCATTTAGATTAACTGAAAGAAAAACAAGCGTAACAATGGATGTTGCCTTTAAAAAATAAATAATCTGATTTTCAAATAACATCCCAAAGCCACTGTGGGAATAGCTGTCATTCTGTCAAATAGAGTTGGCCTAGTTTGCAGTGGATCATCTTAAATGGCAAGGGCCAAATGTGTGTTCAAATTCCCAGCTGAGTTGTTTCTTCTGGAGGCATATGGACTGTTTGACCATCTCTTTAGGTAAGATTATGTAGTATTATCTGTCTTGTTTATTGGATTTACTTGTAACTCAACTAAGACCAACTTTAGATAAAACTATGAAGGAGATGAGGCTTATTTAAAGTATCCCCTAATCTTCTTTTGTCATCCTGTTCCAGGAAGCTTGTTGTGTACCCCACTTCTGAAGGGGAGTACTGGTTTATTGCCTGTCACTCTAGCTGATGACCCCAGTATACTCTTTTTAACCACCACCACTCTCATCTTTGCTCCCCACACATGTTCTGGAACATCCCTTTCACCTTGTCTTTCATTAGTGTTTACCTGACTGAGTTCCATTTTCCCAGGGTGATTGAGGCTAATGTGATAAAGTAATGACTAATATTGGGTGAGCAAAACATTAGCATTTAAATAGAGACCTTCTGGAGGAGATGCACTTAACAGGGAAGAGGTCTTCAGAGGGAGCAATTTCAGACATTATGACAGGACCAGGTCAAAGATAATTTTGTCAGATGGGAACTTGAGGTTATGAGCAGGGGCAGCCCTAGTTTCTAGCCTTTCTCTCAGTCAGGATTTCAAATATTTATGGCAGGATCCCAACAGTTTTCATAGGACTTTTGACATAAGTACTTTGACCTAAGAACATTTCCCCCTGCTCCTTGACAGGCTCCACCTTTCCTCCTTCAGAGGAGTGTACTGTTCTTGAAACAATTGTAAATAAAGCCTCTCTAGAATTTTGGAAGGAAACATGAGTAAAAATGTGGCAAATGGACATTTTCAAAAGGCCCTAAGTCCAGGGCTTCTGCATTGCATAGCTCCAGGGTGCTGTCCACATAGAATCACAGTGATCACTGTCTCCCAAAGATTGGAACAGGAAAGGCTCTGCAGAAATCCTGATTTGTGCTTGGAGGTCCTGAATAGAAGTGTGTTCTACTATGCCTAAACAGGACTACAGATAAGTTTTTACTCTACCATTTTCTGTAAGTGCAATATAAGTATCCTGACTTAGGGCTCAGTGCTCACCATCATTCTTTTACCCTTTGAAATACCGAGAAAATAAGAGGTTGCTTCATGAAACAAAAACTACAAGGGATGCTTTGGGACCATTTAACAAATTTGCCTAAAGAATACCTGTATGAAAGGGCCACTGACTTAAGACTTTATTATCTTTATTAATATATTAATATATTAAATGTCCCCTCCCTGGTTCTTTGGATAAAGATGATGGGAGAGACATCTGTTTCAAAGCTGTTCTGTTGAATGGCGATTTTGATGACTTAATGCCTTTTCAGACTTCTGCTGCCACTGCTGTTCTTTAGTTTTGATTTTAAAGCAGCTGAATGGAATCTCTAAGCCTTCCATTGTGTCTGCCTTTTTTTTTTTTTTTTAATTCTGAAGAAATAATTCAGAACGTGTCAAGGACAAATGCCTGAGTTATAGAAACTTCTTTTTTATTACTATTATTATTGCAAAGCAACCCAAAAGATCTTTTAATTTCTTTGATTGCTTAAAGTAGCTCTGTAGAAACATGATGTCTTAAATGTGAAGAGAGTTTATAATTGAGTACAAGTCTGAATGCCAGGATGATGCAGTTGGTTGCTAGGATTCCTAGGGACTCTGGAAAGTGAAAGGGGTCAGTAAAAGTTTATCAGAATTTGATAGCAGTCTCCATACAAACATCCAGATAAAACTACAGCCAATTACTATGTATGGCTTATTATGCACCCCCCAACCCCTCAAATTCTGTGGAGATTTAAATCTTTCATCTAGAATAAAGATTTGTGGCATAATGACCTGATTTAGCTACAAAGAAGAAATAAGTCTGACAGCTGGGACCAGAAGAAGTATTAATTTCCAAAGTTCATGTGAGCCTTTGTTTCCTCCTTTCAGTTTGTATGCAACAAGGGCATAAAAAGAGCGAGCAACTCTGTTTGTATTTCAGCTCAAATTACATTGCTTGGGAGAAAAAGGACAGGGAAGTGGGGAGTGGGTGTTAGGAGTTGAAAGCAAGATTTTCCATTCTTTAGAGACAGAGTAACTGACAGGTAAGTGAAGAGATGGAGCCGAGCTAGTCCATTCCGTCGTCTGCCCAGGGCTTCGGAGAGAGGCAGGTTGATAGGAAGTTATCGAGCAGAGCAGCACCACAGGCACCTGGATATGGTTTCAGTTTACCCAGGCATAATATAGTGGGACTTTTCACCATGTGAAGTTGGGTACTGAGTGGATAATTATGCTACTTTTCAGTTTCAGGTTTGACCCCTCTCACACACTGACCCCAGGTGAAGACAGAGACCACTCTATAGCTGACCAAAGGATGGGCTCTGATCTAAGCCCTCTGAAGCAACTTTGGCTTCTGGATATATGACCTCTTCAATTAGGTTTCTTTATGTTTTATATGGATGGAGAGTTTTGGCTCATTTCTCCACTTCTGCCTTTGCTCACTATGAAAACACATTATAAAATATAATCGTTTGAGAGTGATTCTAACAATTCTAACTGACTGGTTATTCTGTAAGAGAAAAATAATCAGTTTTAAAGAACTTTAACTTTTGAAAGTGAAGTGAATATCACATGCTGCAAACGAGTGTATTGATTTAATGGTCACACATAATCCTGTAAAATTAGTCATGAAACAGACACTAATTTTAAAGAATAGTGCTGCTATTAAAATATATCTCTGCACAGTTGTAGGGCAAACAGATTTAATTCCCCCAGGGGGAAACTGAGAGGTCTGTGCAGTCTCTGCCAGTCTCAAACTTACTATGTGTGTTATTGATGGTTTGAGTACTTCAGGCCATAGGACTTGGATTCCTAAGCAAATTCTCTAGACTCCTAAATAAATGAGTGATAAAAATTGCCCTTCTGTGTTTTTAGTTAGCTTCCTTTAGATCTCATTGAGCTAGGAGTCAAATCCACCATGAGTAAATGTGTTGAACATTGTCAGAGAGCTGTATGAATGTACAAAGGCCCACTTTAAAGGTCATAAAGTATTTCTCTCAGATGGGTGATGAATAGCAATTTGGAATTCCCTTGGCTGTGTTATACTGTGTACTGAGGTGGTGGTGGTAACGTTCATCACGGATAGCTTGTCTTGGCTCATTTGACTAAATGAGAGGCTAAGAATTGAATTCTCTGCCATGGCAGGGTCTTATAGATAAATCATGAGATTTTCTCTAATGATGTTTGCAAAGGATCAGTTTTAACATTAGAAGCTATAGCTACTAGTTATAACTGGTGTTCAAGATGAACTAGGCTTGAACCCAGTGTAACTGTTACAATTTCATCCAAGACCTGTAGGACTAGAATAGAAAAATCCAACCCATACCACTACCAGATGTCCATGGGATAGTGGGCAGAACTTTGAGGGTATAGGATTAAAATTTAAAATCTTATTGGTAAACTGTAGAAGTAGAATAAAGCAGAAGAGGTCTGGTAAAGACAAAGTCATAGTATTAAATCTGTAGAGAAAATAATTTATACAAAGATCAGACAGGAAATAACAGCTGGTATACATTGTCAGCAGAAAACAATTTGCACACTAATTATTTTCCATTCTTTTGTTTCATCATTTCATAATGTAGCATGCTGTCTGGTAAGCTTTCTTCCAATGGAAATCGAGCCAAATGGTAGCCCAAACTTATAAGGAATTTGCTTATTTCCGCATCTCTACCTTCGAAGCAAAGGTGGTTTTGAGATAGGACTGTGAGAATCCGAATATTGTAAAATGACAGCTCACTGTAAAAGGTAGAGAAGTCTGATGCTATAGAATCTCCCATTATGAAGCAGCCTGGGGCCATTAAGTGTAGAGGCAAAAGGCCTGCACATCTAATAGCCATCAGGTTACACCTATATTAAAGCATAGCACAATAATTAATTATTTTTTACAGTGCTAACACAGAGTCATCATGAAAATGTGAAATAATGTTCAGTAAAATTTGGGCTCTTTAGAGAGTAAATATATCTACATAGAACTTATTCTCTAATGACACTGGATAAATTTACTGACTTTGTAGTCTATTATTACTATTACTTTTTCACAAATAACACTAATGTAAACTTTAGGATAGCTCTTACACAAATAATCTTAAAGTAGTAGGGACTAAATTGGTAATTTTGAAAGTGAAAGTAGGTAGATGGCTTTAGATATTTTAACTTTTTCCTACCTTTATCACTTCCATCTTTACATGGCAGATTCCTTTTAAAAATTTAAAGCGTGCACAGAAAATTAGAAAAAGTATCTTCTTGTATATTGTACTTACATGTTGAATAAAAAATAGGTTAAAAATGATTCTCCTAGCTGGTTAAATGATTTCCAACTTTTGTCACCTCCTTCAAATGTGACATTTTCCAAAGTTTTTGAGGCTAAGATAAATACTCATGGCACTTCACTTTAAAACAGTATTCCAAGCAAAATGGAAAGAAAAAAAAAACCTACTCTAGCATAACCATTTTAAAGATCCTGGTCTTTATGATTTGCTGTCGAAAGAAATTCCTCTCTTCAGAGAAAACCAAACAGTCATACACATTCATGAATAAGATGCAGCACCGTGGTATCACGGTGAATATAGCAAATGACCATTAGTGACCATTCACAGTGGCAATTCCAAATAGTTCTTAGTAACTCTTTTGCTATCTATGCAAACAGTTTGTTAGATTAGGACAAAGTGTGTTGGTGACATGAGTCAAGGGACATGGGGTTATGCATTCTAACACAAGGGAGCCTTCTCTTGACCATTACAAGTTTAGCTTTAGCACAAACTTACCTTTAACAAAGCAACCAAAAGAACTTCAAATCCCAACTAAGTCAAAGCCAAAGAAATAAAACCTTTCTACTGCCCCCACCCTAATTTTTGGCTATTTCCTTGGTCCATTTTCATAGCCTAGATTCAATTCTCAGAATGAAAGCCTTCCTTTGTTCTGAACCAGGGGTTCGGAACTGTGCACTGGGTCAAAAATGTAAGCTAATTCCACCTGCTATCTTTCATCTTGTTGAAAATTGCAAATGAATACCGATCTTTATTGACATACGATGGGATTACATCCTGATAAACCCATTGTAAATTGAAAATATAGTAAGTAAAAATGCTTTTAATACACTTAACCTACCAAATATCATAGCTTAGCCCAGTCTACCTTAAATATGCTCAGAACATTTAGCCTACAGTTGGGCAAAATCATCTAACCCAAAGCCTATTTTATAATAAGGTATTGAACATAATATTGAAAGTATTGAATACTTTCAATAAAGTACTGAATATCAACAAAGTATTTGATATCAATAAAGTATTGAATAATAAGTGTAATTTATTGAATACTGTACTGAAAGTGAAAAACAGAATGGTGTGTGGATCAGAAGGGTTGGGTATTGATGGTTTACCCTTGCGATCATGTGGCTGACTGGGAGCTGCAGCTTTCTGCCACCGCCCAGCATCACAAGAGAGAATAATACTGCATATTGCTAGCCTGGGAAAAGATCAAAATTCAAAGTATGGTTTCTTTTTTTTTTTTTTTTTAAAGATTTTATTTATTTATGTGACAGAGAGACAGCCAGCGAGAGAGGGAACACAGCAGGGGAGTGGGAGAGGAAGAAGCAGGCTCATAGCGGAAGAGCCTGATGTGGGACTCAATCCCGGCACGCCGGGATCACGCCCTGAGAGGAAGGCAGACGCTTTAACGACTGCGCTACCCAGGCGCCCCCCAAAGTATGGTTTCTGATGAATGCATATCACTTTTATACCTTCGTAAAGTCAAAATTTTAGAATTCAGCCATCAAGTAGGGAGACTGTCTGTATTCTCTAACTATTGAGTGATCAGTATCTAATCTAGTACAGAATGCACTTTCAAAGTGGTAGGTTGTGAAATACTGCTAATGCGGTCCTTATAAAATAAACACTGGAGTAACAGAGCTAGTTGTTTTTTTCCCCTTTATGTTCTCTTAACAAGAACCAGTTCTTTATTAGGGTTATTAAGTAATTAGGGTTATAGCTATGGAAGCCCAGCCAAAGGGTAAGTGGAGTTTTCAAGGTTATAAAACATGTTAGTAAGGAAACCTGGGATTGAAATTAAGAGTTCTTAGCGTCTTCCTGGGGCTTGGGTCACTATGTGCCTCTATTTGTTTAATCACATATAACCGTTGGGTTCCTTAGCAAGTCCTAATTCAGTGCTCAGTTAGGCAAAATTTGGAAACCTCCAGGTTTTTCAATGGGGGAACATATTTACTTCCAGCTGGAACGCATCAAGGCAAGCCATTTCTCTTATAGCTCCATTCTAGCCAAAAGACTGGAAAATAACTTATTAGTGATTCAAACATATCGAGAGCCACAACAGCTGCACTGAATATAGCACACACAGAATGGGCACTGTGAAACTGGGATGACAGAAACCAATGCAACGATAACTCCAGGCTTCACTTTGATCTTTTCAACTGGAGGGCGAGTCAGAAGGAAACTTTAATGCTTACATGATTAGATTGACTAAGCTTGTCTGTTTGTACATTAACCTTGTAGCCTCTGTGTATGTGCTACTTGAGATCATATATAAATTAATAATAAAGGCTTATGACTGACTCTTATTTTAGAATCTATCTATAGTTCACATTTCAAGATTCTTAATTAGGCCAAATAGCATATTGGGAATAAACTCAGTTAAAAAGTATATGTATATTAGTCATGAAATTCAAATACTCCATAAGATCAAAGGACACTAGGCTCAAATTGTACACTATTTGTAGTATGTACTGCCATCACACTACTGAATGTTTGGTGATTTAATGAATTGAGTAACTCAGAAATTACATCATTTACCAAATATACATAAGTGGTACAGTTTTCATACAAAGATATTTGCTTTTCAGCCAGTTGACAACAGCATTTATGGAAAATCGTCTATGTCCTGGACAAAAGTAAGGAATGAAGAGGGAAAATTTCCAATCCTTTAGTTTTTCCTTTTTTTTTTTTTTAAAAGAAATCATTGTTGCTTGTTTAACAAAAAGATTTAAAGGTAGAAAGTAAATGCTATCACCCAACCACATAAGTGTTGCTAAGATATTAGACAGTTCAAACTTTGGTAGTTTAGAATATTACCTTTTATTAAAATTTGAATTTATTTTCAAGTTGGTACAATTATGGGAACTGCTAAGCATCCTCTCAACAGTGTTTCAGTGCCATATACATGGTCTGACTGTTGAACAGACATTTAGAAATATTTATTAAAATATAATGATTTAGGGGCGCCTGGATGGTTCAGTTGGTTAAGCATCCGACTCTTGATTTCAGCTCGGGTCATGATCTCAGTGCAGAGTCTGCTTGTCCCTGTCCCTCCTTCTGCTTCCATGCTCTCTCTCTCTCTCAAATAAATATATAAAATATTTTTTAAAATATATAATGATTTATGTTTGTGTGGCATATAAGCACTAGTCCTAGATGTATTGTATAACTAAACAAATTATAATATTAATAAATAAAACGAAGTTAAAATTCCAAAATAATTTTTGATGGCCTAGTAATGCAAGTAGTTTTGATTTTAATTGTTACTGAAAAACAACAACAAAAAAAGAAATTAACTGCAGTAACAATAATATAATAAATAAATGAATGCTATTATTTACTATTGTTGTACTTTATGCACATTGTCTCATTGAATAGTACAGTAACCCAATGAGTCAGAAACTATGCTTAATGATTTTTTAAGTGATGAAACCAAGTAATGGAAAGAGTAATACCACTTAACTAGAAATTGGCAGGGACAGGCCTTGAACTCAAGCTAGTATGACTCTAAAACCTTTTTAGCACTCTTCTGTGTTAAATGTTGACAGATATTATAGAGGTGGATTCCAGTCTGGAGCACTACATATATCAGAATGAAAGCTTTCACTTTTATTTTGAAGTACAAGTGTATTTAATAAGTTGGAGTAGATGTTATTTGCCCACTCATTTGCCTGAAAGATGAGGAAAAGGAAGAGGAGGTACAGAAACAATGTCTATATTAGTCTGTATGTAGTTTTATTCTTAAAAGTACACAGACGCTGGCGGGGGGGGGGCGGTTTACTTATTTTGTAAATTGTTTCATGAACCACGTGCCATTAAATTCTAGCACCCCTTTCATTGAAAGAAAGTACTGCTGTATTTATTTATCATAAAGAAATACCTTGGAGTTTAAAGGTTATCTCCAAAAAGTGTGATTTCAAGATTGACAATAAATGACTATACTAGTTTTGGGTTGCCTTGAGCAATACTGAGAGGAGCTTGAAGAGGAAATGCCAAACCATGCATAGCAACTCTTAATATGTTTCTTAATATGTCAAGGGTGGAGCATTGTCTGGAAATTAGAACTTTCTTTTTAAGCTTGTCTGTTGAGTGAAAATGCCTGAAAAATTATTTGGCATGAGAGAATACTGCAGGGATAGCAAATGGGTTTCAATTCTGTTCCAACTCCAGTTCATTAATAGTTGCTTTCTTTTTTTTTTTAATATTTTTTTAATTATATTATGTTAGTCACCATACAGTACATCCCTGGTTTTTGATGTAAAGTTCGATGATTCATTAGTTGCGTATAACACCCAGTGCACCATGCAATACGTGCCCTCCTTACTACCCATCACCAGCCTATCCCATTCCCTCACCCCCCTCCCCTCTGAAGCCCTCAGTTTGTTTCTCAGAGTCCATAGTCTCTCATGCTTCATTCCCCCTTCTGATTACACCCTTTTCTTTATCCCTTTCTTCTCCTACCGATCTTCCTAGTTCTTATGTTCCATAGATGAGAGAAACCATATGATAGTTGCTTTCTTAAGCGCTGTGTTGAGAAGGATTCTAAGGCTATGTCTGAGCTTAGGAAAGAAGGCTGTGACCTATTAACACTGTCTACTATAGGTGAAAGATTTGGGCATGCTCACACATTTGCCTTGCATTCCTTTGTCTAAGAGTGTTTTTTTCCCCCTACTAATGTATAACATTCTCATTAGATATGAGATCATTGGAGACAGAGACAATACTTACTTCATTTTATAGGGTGATCAATTGTCCTGGTTTGTTAGGGTTTGAGGGGTTTTCCAGGATATGAGAATTTCAGGGCTAAAATGGATAGAGTCTTAAGCAGTCGGTAACCCTTTCTTTTTTGGGGGGGGCTCTAAATACTCTTTTCTAAAGATAATTTTTAAAATGATTTCAAAGTTTTTATTTAAATTCCAGTTAACATATAGTGTAATATTAGTTTTGTGTGTAAAATATAGTGATTCAGCTGTGACTCTATTTTTTAAAACTATAGCTGACCCTTGAGAACACAGGTTTGAACTGCATGGGTTCACTTCTATGTGGATTTTAAAAATTTGAATACAGTACAGTACTCTAAATGTATTTTCTCTTCCTTATGATTTTCCTAATAAATTTCCTTTTCTCTAGCTTACTTTATTGTAAGAATACAGTGTATGATACATATACAAAGTAAGTGTTAATCTACTGTTTATGTTACAGCAAGTCTTCTGGTTAAGAGTAGGTTAAAGTAGTTACATTTTTGGGGAGTCAAAAGTTATATGTGAATTTTCAACTGTGTGAGTGGTTGGTGCCTGTAACTCCCACATTGTTCAAGGGTTAACTGTGTGTATTTTGAAATAATTATAGGCTTACAGGAAGTTGCAAAAAATAGTACAGAATCCCATATACTCCTCCCCCAGCTTCTTCCGATGGTGACAACTAATATATTTATATTGCAATACACTTTTTGTATACTCATCAGTGTCAAGTGTCTACAGATACTCAGCAAAGAAAAAAGGTGTGTTGAATGAATGAATATATGGATGAATGAACACTGATATCAGATAAGATGTTCTGTATCTGTATTTTTACTAGCATTTTTACCTCCTTTCCCATAAAGAAAGAGGATTAAGCGTTCCCAAAGCTTAAAAATTATGCAAAGACTGCATAAGAAATACTTCATTTATTTTTTTATTTTTAAAAATATTTTATTTATTTATTTGAGAGAGAGAGCAAGAGAGCACATGAGTTGGGGGAAGTGGCAGAGGGAGAAGTAGTCTCCCTGCTGAGCAGGGAACCTGATGTGGGGCTCAGTCCCAGGACCCCGAGATCATAACCTGAGCCGAAGGCAGCTGCTTAACTGACTGAGCCACTCGGGCACCCCAGAAATACCTCATTTAAACACAGGAAGAGTGGGAAAAATCATAAAACCCTCTTTAAACTGGCCTGTACACAAGGGAAGTTGGGACATGGAATTGTGACTTTTAAAAGAAGAGTCTGGTACAATGGTTCCAATCTCAGTTCAATAATGCAACACTGGGTTTTCTTTAATTTGTAGGCAGTTGAAAAGGTACATCGTAGTATCACGATTTGAAAGTATACTCAGTTTGTTCTAGTGTACTATGTTGTATAGAACATAGAAGCAGAGAGAAGCTCTGTGAGTCAGCTAGTGAATCAAGGTTCAGTGTGATATGGACAGGCAGAGTGGAATTTTCTTATCTTGGTAGGAGATAAGTAGGCTGCAAGTGATCTGGGATGCTTTTTGCAGAGTACAGTCATGTTTGTTTTGGTCTTTAGAAAATGCTCAGTTTGGAAATTATCTATGTAGGAATAGCACAAGTCAGTGACTTAAACTTATGGGAAAATCAGAGTTTTATCTCTCCAAAACCATCCTGTGCACACACAGGCACACAATAAACATCCTGGGGACCTTAATAGTATAGGCAAAGTTTGCTTAAAACTTACATCATCTAAAGAAAGTGTTCTAAGAAAAACCACCACTTTTTCCTTTTTCTGTTGATAAATTTAATTTTATCTAACTTCTAAGTTCATTCTGGTTCTAATTCAACACCCAACTCCAGATCCCATAGATCTTGAGACTTATTCTATCTTGTCTTTGACCTCATAATCACCTTTGACCTCCAGTACTATTCATCTTCACCTTTAATTTTCTTCTTTAATTTGTTTCCCTGCTTTTTATCTTCTCTGTTCACCTCCCCATAGTTGCAGCAGGGGGAGTCATGTAAATCATTTTATTATAAGCCTTTCTCTTCATTGTGTGATTAAACTCCCTTTGAAGTCTGTGAAATTGGACACTAAATGACCTGTAAGAAGTTAAAGGGTACTGGATTTCACTATACTGGTGCCCGAAAGATGCTCCTTTAAACCGATTAGGGGAAGTTTTGTCTTCTGCCAATAGAATAAAATCAAAGTTGTCTGTGTGTTCCTAACAAATAGGTTAATATCAAGTCTTTCTTAGAATTCTATATATGTCATATCTTTCCATATCTTATGCTTGGAGCAGGGCAGAGGGTAAAGAAAGACAAATGAAGGGGCATCAAACCTTCTCACTTGATTTATCAAACAGGTTGTTGGTTCTAGCTGCTGGGTATCTTGCTCCAGAGAAAGAGGAAGCCACAGCAACGCACTCCAGCTAGTCTCCAGTGAGGGAGCGGAGCTGCACAAAAGGGGAAAATACATGATTGCTCACATTGTGTCTACACATACACCAGTGTGATTGAAGTTAATTGAAATCAAAGCAAAAGACAGTAAGACACACTTTGATGCCAAACAACTGTTTTTGGCTAATGTTTTCACTTCTGTAATTCCATTCTCTGTCCTGGCTGATTGTGCTGCTGAAATTCAGGCAGCTTCAGTTTTTAGCTCAGTATTTTCCTCACTTTCCAGGACCCTGTTGGCGTAAGTGTCCTTAGTGATTGATGGGACTCCGTGCCCTGCATTTGGGGGGTGGCCTGCCTGCAGGGGTGTTTCTGTATCAGGGGCATACACAAGTGGCTTGTCTGTCTCTACATTTCTAGAAGAGCTGGGGCTCCCAGCTTCCTTTGTGTGAAGTGAAGGAATAGAGCTGATTTACAGGGTAAATAAAATATCAGAGGAAGTAGAGGTTAGCTGTTACTTATAGCTAAGAGAGATTTATGAGATTACGTAGTAACTGAACCTAAACTTTAAGCTGTAGTCATTATGGTCTACATAGTTCCATACCTCATTAGACGGAAAAAATGCGGAGAATGAAGAACACTAAGTCCTTCTGTTGAAAAAAATGTTTCTGGTCTTAGTGCAGATGTGATCTACAATCAAAAGAACACTTTTTTTTATAACATCTTTCCATAGCAGATTTCACTAGAGACTGTAAAATCCTACTCTAACAGAGTTGAATGGAAAATATTTTATGTTAGGAGAAACTGAGGCTCAGAGGCAACACTTTTAAGGTGCGCATGAGAGGCAAATGGCTGAGGCAAGAGCACCTGGAAACTTTATTTCTAGTCTGTTTTTACCTCTCAAAAAACAAAAAACAAAAAAACCTCAGTGAATAACAAAAGAGGAAGAAAAAACCCTTACTGGATTCATTTATGCCAGGCATCACCCCATGTTCAATTCCATTTCAAAAGCTTTTCCCCCTACAGCAGTGACAGATTCCACAAGTCTTGGAGCAAGTTAAGGGACTGAAGGGTGCTTGTGGGTACAGTGAGCTATTTTGAGTGTGCTTTTTGAAAACTGAAATTGCTGGAGCAAAGTCTGTCAAGGCTCAATGTTATACTTGTTTTATAAGGAGAAGGATTCATGTAAATCCATAGGTATGTGGCTCAAGAAGTGGACAAAAATAGAGGCAGTCTGGCCTACATGCCGACATTGCCTTGAATGCTAAATCCTTGCTACTCAAAGTGTGGTTCCTGTACTAGCATCAGCATCACCTGAGTGCTTGTTAGAAATGCAGAGCCTCAGGTTCCATCTCAGATATACTGGGTCAGAATATGCTTTTTAACAAGATCCTGAGGATTTGTATGCACATGAAAATTTGAGGAGTATTAGATTGACTGGCAATAAGGAAGGGGTCAGACCTGGACCAAGACAGGTAAGATCTTAGTGCTCAGCCAGTGATGTGAATGTAGATTTGGGATGGTGTGGTAAAGAGAACTGATGTTAAGCAGGATGATCCAGGTGAGTGCTTGTGAGTGTTCATAGAATTGAGACAGGGAAAGGAAAGTAAGAATAGTCAGCCAGTGATGCCCAGTGACTTGGAAATGGGCAAGTTTGAGAGCACCTTCATGGAGCCAGCCAACAAGCAGGAGGGGTAGGGGAAGAGATAGGTGAGGATAGAGTCAGGGGAGGTGGGAGGGAAAAGGCAGCTCCCAGAAGATAGCATAGAGAAATGATGGTTGTTTTGTCTGAAAGAAAGCCATGCTTTACCTAGGCAAGCTGAAGAGGTTGAGAGGAATCTATGGTTACAAGGGTTTTGTTGATGTGAGTTTGAGACCTGCATTGAGTTCTGTGCTCAACAAGGAGTCTGCTTGAGGCTCTCTCTCCTTCTCCCCCACCCTCTAAAATAAATAAATAAATATTAAAAAAAAAAAAGAAGTGTCTTGTTGATAAAACCCATATGCTGATACAGTGGAACATGCAGTGCGAGCCCTTCCCTAGGGTGGTCCCAGCTGTATTTAAAGGAATTTTCCTTAAGACAGATGGATCCTTGGTTTGGCCTCTACCACTGGCATTTCGAAGTCACAAGTTCTTTGCTTCCATTCCATTTAACCCAGAAATTAATAGTTTCTTGGGCATACTACTATTGCATCTGACAAGAATTAATATTTATTTATTTATTTATTTATTTAGAAAGAATTAACATTTTCAATGATCACTGGAAATACAGACTAAATAAGAAGCTTTTAAAAGCACAAGCCAAGCTTTTGGTATTATGGGCCAACTTATAGTCTAGCTTCTGACATTGTGCCTGCTAAAATTACAAATGTTAATTTATAAGGAAGATTTTGTTTCAGAAGCAATTAAAAAATTTGGTCCTAAGCTTACTTAAATCCAACCTCCTCATCCCCAGAATAGAATTAGTCATATTTGAATTTAGTAACTGAAAGTTAATCCTAACCCTACATCTGGCACTTCACTTCTTATGGTTGCACTGGGTTTCAGATAGAGAAATGTATGCATTAAGTGGGATCTCCTTTTACGCACTATTTTGTAAGCTTTCTTTATCTGGAAATAGAGGAAATAGCTTTGGGCAGTGTTAATTACAAACCAGACTCAAGCACCATGCCTGTCTTTGTAGGATGAGGAAACATAAAGTTTCTTTGGAGGCTGGATTCTTTTAATAAGTACTGTTTCTATTTGTAACTAAATTAGTTAGGGAGAAAAAAAAGGCTTTGAATTCTGCAGATGAACCCCAGTCTAGAAAGCACAGAGACATAGCATTGTCTTCTCTGCACTCTGACTCCCAAGTAGCCGTCTTTTTAAATGAAGAAAGGCTCAACTTTTGTTAAGAGTGACCATGATTAATACACATAATACAAATCTGTAGTACTCCACCTATTTGCTAAAGAGAACTTGCAAGAGATAGCTGGAGCAGCAGCCTATAGAGCCATGTAGCTGCTGCTGGTTGATGAACTCTGCAAGCGGTTCAAGCACATGCGGGAACAGTTCTTAGGAAATACAGTGCTAATTAAGCATCAACTTGTCTAATGGAAAGGATGCCCATATTTTGGAGGAGGTGAGATGAAGTGGGGAAAGAGCAGAAAGTTCCAATAGAATGAAATTTTTAATCTATACATAAATAATCCTTTCTGGATTCATCACCAATTTTTGATATGAGAAGAGTCAACTATGTCTATAGATCACTGCTTCTTGCTCTTCAGTGGTAGAGTTAGTTGTAGATTTGTATATCCATACATCCAGAGTTGGTCGTAAATAGACATGTTATAATCATCTAATTAACTTAGTTACTTTGTCACTTTTTTATTTTCATTTCCATAAAGAGGAAGGAGAGTTGCTAAAGATGTAGGGAAAACTGATGAAACTCAATAAGGAGAAGCTCTTCATGATCAGACTTTTGTTTGTCTATGGCTATAATCTAGTCATTCTCTTTCTTGGTTCTTTTGGAAAAGACAATGCTGAAACATCTGTATTTACTGTGTAACAATTGTTACCATTCATTGAGCACTTAATATGCATTAAGCACTTCATATGTATGTTAGGTCAAACAACTTGTTTAAGTGGCAAGGTTAGCACTCCAACCACGATTTGTTTGGGACCAGAGACCTTGCTCCAAATACCTGTGTTAGTCTGCGTACCATAGAACAAAGGCTTTGGGCTTTCTGTGGAAACATACCATATAAAATAAGAATAATTACACTTTCCAATATAATTAAGTTGTTCCTCATTGCCCTCCATATACAAATTGAAGTATTTCCTGTCATCTAGTAAGTTTCCTCACATGGCAGCCTTACTCATGTTCCCTCTAAATTCTTTTCCCCATATATTCTAGTAAAACAAACCTCTCCTGGGTCCATTGAGTTTATCTTCTTTCATTCTACTCTGCCCTCCCTTCATTTTCCCACATCAAACTAGACACTAAATGAGAGGATAGATGGGAAATTGTTTTGAAAAGTTAGAAGGAAATCAAACATAAAGTATTATGATTATGGCTGAAACAGATGTATTCTACATCTGCTCAATGAAACTACCCCTCTCTATCTAATCAAGACACTCAGCAAAAGTCTTTCTAGAAATCGCAGAAGGCAGCAAGGCTATGAACCAGGCACATGAGCTGCCAAGTCAGTCAAAGTGTCAAAACAGGTTTTGTCTTTAAGTATACCTTAAACCCAATGAAGGCCAGTTTCTAGGGAAAGGTCATGAAGAAATGCTGGAGGAGAGTAAGTATTGTATCACCTGAAAGCTGTTCCATGACTAAGAGGTTAAATAACCTTTTGCCAAGAAAAATGAATAGTCTGAGTAGGACAGCATATAGACTAGCTGAAATGAGGTGAATGAGGAAATAAAAAAGTGACACAAAAAAGAAAAAGGCTCAAGAATTGTTTCAAAAAAGAAATTGCACAGTTTTTTAAGAAAAATTGCTTGCTAAAACCAAGGCTTTCTCTTTAAGTGTATGCGGATACCACAACTAGTTTGGGAATAATACAGGAGTTATAAATCAGTGAAGATTAATTAAATGCTTTTAGTGAGTGGCTATGAAATCTTGAATTGGGTGCATTTTGATTTATCTTTTTAAAATTTTATGCCCACATGGGTGCTTTGTGAGTCATGCCAAGTGAATCACCATCTACATGTTCTCAGATTTCTACCATGCCCCCTAGTCATAACCCTGTTGTTTATGGAACTTAAAATTTGGTTCTATTTACATGGTGATTTATAATTTATAGACAGAGTATTTAATGACTGTTCACAGTACCATCTCTTCCAGAAGGTTTTTCCTCTCCTTGCTCTAGAAATGCTCTCTAGTCTGATTTGTACTTCATTTCAGCTGAAGGTCTTGGCCAGTGAAGTATTCTGTATGGCAATGAAGATACAACAATGCAATTCATTTTTGTGAATCTCGATTTGTTTCGTAATTAACTTGTTTTAAAAATAGCTCACAGAAGTCTCTCAAATAAACTAGTTATTGAGCATGAAGAAATGAAACCTACTTATTGTTTTGTAAATATAGGTTTTGTCCTGAGGTAAAATTTGAAGCATGTGTTATTGCCTCTACCATTCACACATCTCATCTTCCTGCAACTCTTTTCTCTTTCCTGACACCCCAACTTTACAAGTTTCTTATGTTACCCAGGCATACATGCTGTCTTTGCTTGGTCTTTGCTGACTGCAATGCAATGAGTAGATCAACTATAATCAATAATTCAGATAGTTTAATTTACATGAACCATGTTGAATACTATGATGTTTAAGGATATTCAAAATTTTAAAGAGAAATCCTGAAATAATAAATGCTTATACAAAAGGATAAATCTAAATGTGATAGACAGCAGATGTGTTTGTGCTTAAATGAATTGTGAGTAAAATTTTCACACCAAAATTCATCTTTGGATTGGGAAAATCTGGAGAGACTCTGAAGAAAGAGATGTTGAACACAATTATGTTTTAGATATACCAAAACTCTGGAAAAACGTTTTTTGAGAAGAGGATAGTGATCTAGAGATGACTGACTGCACAGAACTTTTGGGAAACATGTAATTATCTTAGCCCAACTTTCATAGAAAACAAAGCATCTAAGGCGAAAGAAACTGCTAATGAGTATTGTGGAGAGAGATGCAATACCAAGGCAGCAAGAATGAGGGGGCAGGGGAAATGAGGCTGGCTGGGAGCCTCAGGAGGAACATAGCTTGGTAATACTGTGTCTCTATAGGGGTCATATAGAACCAGTCAGCTCAGGACAGTCTTGGTGGAAGGAAGGATGAGGAATTTATCAGTTGAGTCTCTCTCTCTCTTGCTCTCATTGGTTCTACTCTATTCCTAAGGGCATTAAGTACCTTGCATTTCTGGCTTATGTTACCAGGGAGGCTGAGAAGGTGGCTAAGCTCTGCCTTTGGTGAGAGTCTGAGGACACACATTAGGTGGAGGCAGGAAGGGAGACCATGCATGGCTCATTGAATCTGAGTCCTGTTGATGATTCTATGTGGTGGCTGTTGATACCGACAGCCACAAGTAAAAATGGTAGTGGTAGTGAGAGAAAAAACAACAACATGGAAATAATCCCAAACAATGTGAAAATTACCAAAAAAGAGAGAAGATGGAAGTGTTAAATATAAGTCATATAGTCATGGAGAGCATATTCAGGGCACGTGAATTGCTGCTGGGTATCCAGAAGATAGGCGAGGAGAGATTTAGAAACACAGAGATGCTGCTTCATCGTAGTTTTAGTAGCAATGGTGACATACACTGTGATTTGATTCTAAGGCCCTTAATTACAGGCTTATATCCTTTTCCATTGTGTCACTCCAGGCTTGTAGCAGATGACCTAAGCAAGCTGTAGGCTCTCTAATTAGCATTTATTGAATTAGGGATCAAACACTTTAAGTTGAACCAAATTCATCTCTTTGTTTACAAATAAGTTTCATGTTGATAAATGAACTTAAGGTTTTTAGGTGTGGAGACCAGGGCTCTGTAGAGAATGCGATCTCCCTTGGGGCAGAGAAGAAGCCAGTATTGCTTTGGAGATGATATAACATAAGAGAGTCAAACAAATTTGGGTTGAATCCTGACTTTGTCACTTACTTGCAATGTGATCATAGGCAAGTTAGTTACTGTCTCAAAGCCTCACTTTTCCTCATATATACATTATGTATTGTAATGGTAATTATCTATGGGATTGTTGGTATAAGACTAGGTGGTATATACTAAATGGGCAATTACTGTTGGCTATTATCACCATTGCTATTATGTTTTTCATGCTGTGGGTACTTACAAAAGGTAGGTTAGACATGGTCTGACAAAGAATTCCTTTAAAATTTATCTTTTTTTTTTTAAAGATTTTGTTTATTTATTTGACAGAGAGAGATAGCCAGCGAGAGAGGGAACACAAGCAGGGGGAGTGGGAGAGGAAGAAGCAGGCTCCCAGCAGAGGATCCTGACATGGGGCTCGATCCGAGAACGCGGGGATCACGCCCTGAGCCGAAGGCAGACGCTTAATGACGGTGCCACCCAGGCGCCCCCCCTTTAAAATTTATCTTACATCAATATTTATACACTTCTTTATAGGAAAGTGAAATAGTAAAAAGTGTTTGGTTGGTAAGTCCTATATTATTATTATTATTATTATTATTATTATTATTATTTTTAAAGTTTAATTTTAATTCCAGTTAGTTAACATACAATGTTATGTGAGTTTCAGGTGTACAATATAGTGATTCAATAATTCCATATATCACTTGCTGCTCATCATGACAGGTGCACTCTTGAATCCCCATCACCTAGTTAACCCATACCTCCCACCAACCTCACCTCTGGAAACCATCAGTATGCTCTCTATAGGTTAGAATCTATTCCTTGATTTGTCTCTCTCTTTTTCCCATTTGCTCATCTATTTTGTTTCTAAAATTCCACATATGAGTGAAATCATATGGTATTTGTTTTTCTCTGACTGACTTATCTCACTTAGCATTATACTCTCTAGCTCCATCCATGTCATTACAAATGGAAAGATTTCATTCTTTTTTATGGCCAAGTAATATTCCATTTTATATACATATACACCATGTCTTCTTTACAATGTCATCGGTTGATCAACACTATGGCTGCTTCCATATCTTGGCTATTGCAGGGAATACTGCTATAAACATTGAAGTACATGTATCCCTTTGAATTAGTGTTTTTGTATTCTTTGGGCAAATACCCAGTAGTAAAATTGTTGGATCATAGGGTAATTCTATTTTGAACTTTTTGAGGGACCTCTATACTGTCCTCTGTAGTGGCAGCACCAGTTTGCATTCCCAAGAAAAATGCAAGGGTTCGTTTTCCCCCACATCCTTGCCAACACCTGTTGTTTTTTGTGTTGTGGTTTTAGCTATCCTGACAGGTGTGAGGTGGTATCTCATTGTAGTTTTGATTTGCATTTCCCTGATGATAAGTGATGTTGAACATCTTTTCATATGTCTGATGGCCATTTGTAAGTCTTCTTTGGAGAAATGTCTGTTCATGTCTTCTGCCCATTTTAAAAAATTGGATTCTTAGTTTTTTGGATGTTGAGTTTTAGATGTTCTTTATAGATTTTGGATACTAAAGGTTTATTGGATATGTCATTTGAAAATATCTTCTTCCACTCCATAGGTTACTTTCTAGTTTGGTTGATTATTTCCTTCCCTGTGCAGAAGGTTTTTATTTTGATGTAGTCCCAATAGTTTATTTTTGCTCTTGTTTCCCTTGCCTCAGGAGACCTATCTAGAAAAAAGTTGCTATGGCCGATGTCCAAGAAGATTCTGCCTGTGTTCTCTTCTAGGATTTTGACAGTTTCCTGCCTCACATTTAGGTCTTCAATCCATTTTGAGTTTATTTTTGTGAATGGTGTAAGAAGGTGGTCCAGTTTCATGCTTTTGCATGTTGCTGTCCATTTCCTCAACACCATTTGTTGAAGAGACTGTCTTCTTCCCATTGGATATTCTTTGCTGCTTTGTGAAGATTAGTTGATTAGTAATTGTGCGTTTATCTCTGGGTTTTCTATTCTTTTCCACTGATCTATGTGTCTGTTTTTGTGCCAGTACCATACTGTCTTGATGGTTACAGCTTTGCAATATACTTGAAGCCAGAATTGTGATGTCTTCAGCTTTGCTTTTCTTTTTCAAGATTGCTTTGGCTATTTGGGGTCTTTTGTGGTTCCATACAACTTTTAGGATTATTTGTCCTAGTTCTGTGAGAATATTTTTGGTATTTTGATAGGGATTGCATTAAATGTGTAGGTTGCTTTGTGTAGTACAGACATTTTAACAATATTTATCCTTCTAATCTGTGAGCATGGAATGTCTTTCCATTTCTTTGCATCATCTTCAATTGCTTTCCTCGGTGGTTTATAGTTGTCAGGGTACTGGTCTTTCACCTCTTTGGTTAGGTTTATTCCTAGGTATCTTATTATTTTTGGTGCAATTGCAAATGGGATTGTTTTCTTAATTTCTCTTTCTGCTACTCATTATTGGTATATAGAAATGCAAGAGATTTCTGTGGATTGACTTTTATCCTGTGACTTTACTGGATTTATCAGTTCTAGCAGTTTTTGGGTGGAGTCTTTTGGGTTTTCTATGTCTAGTATCCTGTCATCTGCAGATAGTGAAGAGTGTACTTCTTTCTTACTGATTTGGATGCCTTTAATTTCTTTTTGTTGTCTGATTGCTGTGGCTAGGCCTTCTAGGCTTATGTTGAATAAAAGTGGTGAGAGTGGATATCCTTGCCTTGCTCCTGAACTTAGGGGAAAAGCTGTCAGTTTTTCCTTGTTAAGGTTGATGTTACTTGTGGGTTTTTCATAAATGGCCTTTATTATCTTGAGGTATGTTCCCTCTAAACCTACTTTGCTGATTTTTTTTTTAATCATGAATCGATGTACTTTGTCAAATGGTTTTTACGCACCTATTGAAATGACCATATGGTTCTTATCCTTTCTCTTACTGATGTGTGTATCATTTTGATTGATTCATGAATATTGAACCACCCTTGTGACACAGGAGTAAATCCCACATGATTGTGGTGTATGATTTTTTAATGTATTGTTGAATTTAGTTTGCTACTCTTTTGTTGAGGGTTTTTCCATCTGTGTTCAACAGAGGTATAGGCCTGAAGTTCTCTTTTGTGGTGTCTTCGTCTAATTTTGATATCAGGGTAATGCTGTCCTCATAGAATCAATTTGGAAATTTTCCTTCCTTTTCTATTTTTTTTGGGGGGGGGACTTGTTTGAGAAGAATAGGTATTAACTTCTTCTTTTTTTTTTTTTTAAGATTTTATTTATTCATTTGACACAGAGAGAGACAGCCAGCGAGAGAGGAAACACAGGCAGGAGGAGTGTGAGAGGAAGAAGCAGGCTACCAGCAGAAGAGCCTGATATGGGGCTCGATCCCAGAACCCTGGGATCATGCCCTGAGCCAAAGGCAGACGCTTAACGACTGAGCCACCCAGGGGCCCCTAGGTATTAACTTCTGTTTAAATGTTTGTTATAATTCATCTGTAAAGCCATGTGGCACTATGCTTTTGTTTATTGGGAGTTTTTTGATTATTGATTCCATTTCTTTGCTGGTAATAAGTCTGTTTAAAGTTTCTATTTTTTCTTGTTTCAGTTCGGTGGGTTATGTTTCTTGGAATTTATTCACTTCTATTTTGTTCAAGTTGTTGGTATATAGCTTTTCATAATATTCTCTTATAATTGCTTGTATTTCTGTGGTGTTTGTTGTTATTTCTCCTCTCTCATTTGTGATTTTATTTATTTGGGTCCTTTCTCTTTTTTTCTTGAGAAGTCTGGCTAGAGGTTTTTCAATATTATTGATTTTTTTCAAAGAACCAGCTTCTGATTTTATTGATCTGTTCGTGTGTGTGTGTGTGTGTGTGTATGTGTTTTAAGGTTCTATATCATTTATTTCTGCTCTAATCTTTATTTTTTCCTTCTGCTGGTTCTGGATTTTGTTTGTTGTTCATTTTCTAGCTCCTTTGGGTATAAGGTTAGATTGTATATTTGAGGTTTTTTCTTGCTCCTTGAGTAGGCCTATATTGCTAGAAACTCCCCTCTTAGAACCACTTTGGCTGCATCCCAAAGGTTTGAATCATTATGTTTTCATTTTCATGTGTTTCCATGTTTTAATTTCTTTAAATTTCTTTAATTTCTTCTTTTATTTTCTGGTTGACCCATTCATTGTTCAGTAGCATGTTACTTAACCTTCATGTATTTGTGGTCTTTCCACATATTTCTTGTAGTTAACTTCTAGTTTCATAGCATTGTGGTCAGAAATACATGCATGGTATGACTTCAGTCTTTTTGAATTTGTTGAGGCTTGTTTTGTGGGCTAACGTGTGATCTGTTCTGGAGAATGTTTCATGTGCACTTGAAAATAATGTGTATTCTGCTGTTTTAGGATAGAATGTATTTGTAAATCCATCTGGTCCATTGTATCATTCAAAGTCATTGCTTTCTTGTTGGTTTTCTTTTAGATGTTCTGTCCATTGATGTCAGTGGGGTGTTAAGTCCCCTGCTATGATTATATCATTATCGATTAGTTCCTTTATGTTTCTTATTAACTATTTTATATATTTGGGTGGTCCCATGTGGGGGTGTAAATATTTATATTTGTTATATCTTCTCATTGGATTGTCCCCTTCATTATTATATAGTGTCTTTCTTTGTTTCTTGTTACAGTCTTCGTTTTAAAGTCTATTTCATCCAATATGAGTATTGCTACTCTGGCTTTCTTTTGACTTCCATTTGCATGATAAATTGTTCTCCATTCCCTCACTTTCAATATGCAGGTGTTTTTAGGTCTAAAATGAGTCTCTTGTAGGCAACATATAGATAGGTGTGTGTGTGTGTGTGTGTGTGTGTGTGTGTGTGTGTGTGTGTTTAATATCCTGTCTGTCACCTTATGTCTTTTTATTGGAGCATTTAGTCCATTTACATTCAAACGAATTATTGATA
Organism: Ursus arctos; assembly: GCF_023065955.2. Classification (NCBI taxonomy): domain Eukaryota; kingdom Metazoa; phylum Chordata; class Mammalia; order Carnivora; family Ursidae; genus Ursus; species Ursus arctos. The sequence continues at coordinate 66,024,202 of NW_026622797.1, read as the reverse complement.
TATATGTATTTATTGCCATTTTATTACTAGTTTTGTGGCTGTTTCTGAAGATTTTCTCTGGTTCTTTCTTGTCTTTCTCTCTTTCACCCTTTGCTGGTTTTCTTTAGTGATATATTTGACTTTCTTTCTCTTTATTCTTTGCATATTTATTAATGGTTTTTGATTTATGATTGACATTAGATTTGCATATAACATCTGCATGTAGCATCTGTATTAAATTGATAGTTGTTTAATTTTGAACCCATTCTTTACTTCTGTCCTCCCCATGTTTTAAGCATATGGTGTCATATTTTATATCCTTTTATTTTGTGAGCTCCTTGACTGATCATTTACAGAAATATTCATTTTTACTGCTTTTGTGCTTCCTACCTTCATACTGTCACTTTTCATCTTTCCTTTCCACTCACAGAGTCCCTTTTAGTATTCTAACAGGGCCGGTGTAGTGGTCATGAACTCCTTTAGTTTTTGTTTGTCTGAGAAATTCTTTCTCCTTCTATTCTGAATGACAACCTTGCTGTATAGTGTATTCTTGGCTGCAGGTTTTTCCCATTTAGGGCTGAAAAAAACCACTGATAGTTTACTTAATTTCTCTTCTATGTAATGGTCTTCTTTTGTCTTGCTGCTTTTAATATATTTTTTGTTTATCACTATATTTTGCCGTTTTAATTACAATCTGTCTTGGTGTAGATTTGCTTTTATTGATTTTGTTGAGACTTCTCTGTGTCTCCTGGATCTGGATATCTGTTTCTTTCACCTGATCAGGAAAGTTTTCTGCTATTATATCTTCAAATAAATGTTCTACCCTCTTTTCTCTCTCTTCTTCTTCTGGGACTCCTATAATATGAATTTTATGTTTGATGGAATCACTGAGTTCCTTAAGTCTGATGTTGTTATGCATTATTCTTTTTTTCCCCTCTCTTTTGTTCAGCTTGATTACTTTTTTATTACTCTGTCTTTTAGGTCATTAACTTGTTCCTCTGCTTCTTCCTGCCTGCTGTCCATTCCATCAAGCATGTTTCTGATTTCATTTACTGAGCCCTTTATCTCTGTTATGTTATTCCTTATTCCTGTGTTAATGATCTCACTGATGCTTTCTACTCTTTTCTCAAGTCCAGTGAATATCTTTATTGTCATTACTTTAAATTCTCTGTCATACATGTTACTTATATCTGTTTTGCTTAGATCTCTGGCTGTGGCCTTGTCACATTCTTCATTTGGGACAAATTTCTGTCTTCTGATTTTGTCTAAGTCTCTGTGCCTGTTTCTCTGTGATAGGAAAGTCAGCTACAACTCCTGTTCTTGAGGGTAATGTCCTTATGCAGAAGGGGTGCTAAAGTGCCCTGCGTGTAGTGTCCCCTGTTCTCTAGAGCCTGGAGCTTCTGGGAGTGTCTTCAGTGTGTGCTGCCTGTGCTCTACTGTTGTGTTCTGGCAGCTTTAATCTTCAGGTCAGTTATCTGCAGAGGCTCTTTTTTGCCTGGTGTGGACAGTGTTTGGTCCCTGGCCTGAATGTGGCATGTTTTACTAGGTATGCTCTCGTCTGCTCATGAAATGAGACCTGTCTCTACTGCTGCTGGAACCAAGGCTCCACAAAACTCCTGGGTTGGGAAACTTGGTGTTGGCAGGGGTTTGGGCTGGTCTTCTGGGGGAGGGGGACGGTGCTATTGTGACTGAGGCAAACGCGACTCAGAGAAGCTGTTTGTCTGGAGTGAGGGGCCAGCAGGGCTTGGCATAAGCAAGTTAGGTAGTGAGTATTGGCACTGCTCTGGTTTCCGCAAGTGGTCCTGTGCTTGTGCTGAAGGGTGGGGAAGGGAAATGGTGCCTGCTAGTTCCTTTATTCCTAGAGGGGTCTCTCCATGAGCACTGACTCTCTGGGACACGCTCTGAGAAGGGCAAATAGCCTTCCCATTGTGTGCCCCAGGTACTCTTCAGATCACTGTTTCCAGGCTTTATATCTGTGGGCTGTTTGACCTGCCTTTTCTTCAAGAGCAGTTCCAATGCCTCTGGATTCTATCCCAGCCAAACCCACTGATTTTTAAAACTCCAGGTTTTAAGCCACCTGGTTGCCAGAACTCACAAAATTCAGCCTCTTTCAATTTCCAAGCCAACTGCCATGGGGATTCATTTTCTCTGTGTGCTCTCCTATGTGCCAGTCTGTCTCTTGCCTGCCTCCATGACCGTGGCTCCCTCCCCACCACAGCAGCCACAATTCATTTCTCTTCCAAGCCACTTCTCCACACTTCCTACCTTCTTTGATGTGACCTATTCTCTACCTTTAGTTGTGGAGTTTGTTCTGCCAAACTTCCAGTCAATTTCTGGGGTATTTAGGATAGTTATTTGGTTGTATTTGTCAGTTGAGATGAGCCTAGGGTCCTCTTACTCAGCTGCCATCTTTCAGCTCCAATCAAGTCCTATATTATTTTTAAAGTTGTTTTAAGTTTCAGTGCTATGTAAAATAAGAAATTCTTATAAGTTAGGCAGTTTCTTTTTAGAAGATAACTATGCTACATGTATGACTTATTCAAGTTAAATTGAAAGTAGACTAAAGTAAGTGCCTTTAGTGTCTCATTCTGTCAAGGTGAACATAATTTAAATTGAAACTTGCTATTTTTTACCTTCTCTGTTATTACCATCCTCCATTAACAAACAGAAAAATACTATCCATAAATAATTAATACTTAATCATATTATAGGTGGATTTTGTAGTTATCTATTTGATATACAGATGATAAAAGTTACTATCTTATTAGCAGTAGTCCTTGCTATAATTTAATGAGTAAAAATGTCATGTAATAAACATTCCAAATCAAAACAGATATGCCAGCCTCCACACAGTTGTTTGTATATTGTTAAAAACTCAGATCCAACCAACATCTATGTGAAGCAGAAAAGTAAGCAAATTATTAATTTGCCTTTCTATGTTACTCTTGAAGAAAATTATTTATTTTTATTTAATTAAAATTTGTGGCCTTTCAGAATTGTAAACACAAAGAAATACTTCCTGGTTCTGGCTTCTTCCTACAGAATGGAAATCTCATGAAAAGAAAAATTTGAGAGAGGGAAAAGCAAAACAAAGGAAAACATAAAAATTTAAATATACAGGGAATTTATAATCAAAGTATAAGCTCTTACTTAAATCAATAAATACTTAGTTTTGGAAATAAAATTCTAGATAGAATCCTAGTTCACAAATGTGTCCATGAAGTAGTGGGTTCAAACACTGGCTCCAACACTTACCAGCTATGTGATGTGGGGCTAGTTAACACACTTTTTGAATTAAAATAGTATTAATAAAAAAATGGAAACACTAGTAACCATTTACATGCTGTTCTGGGGTTTTGAATTAATGAACAAAGCACAGTGTGAAACCTCTGCTAGACAATAAGAATTTAATAGATGTAAGCTACTATGTTCTTACTTGCAGTGTATATTGTTTTCATAAAAACCACCTTGTCTATGAGAAACCCCTGCCGCACTGTTTATTCACTGAGACAGACTGCGTATATTTCATCAGACATAGAGCATATTATTAATTAAATTTTGATTAAGGTGAGCATGGGAAGATCTAGATAATCCCTCATCCTCTTTCATCTATTATTGTAAATATTGACTGGGGATTTGCCTCTGATGTAAATTTCTAGGAAAAATGTAGTATTAAGAGAAATTTTATTAAGGCTATTGAACCCAGTATACAGCCAGAGAAATTAATGTAAAAAGATTGCACAACTGTTGATTAGGTTTTTTTCTCCCTTGATTAGTAATTTATACTTTGTATGAGATAAAGGAAAAGTGATCTAGTTTGAGACCTCAACTCTGGGAATTTAGTAGCAGAGGAAAACTCTCAGCTCTACTATGTTGCTGACCTTCTGGAATTAAGAAATAAAGAAGTTATGGAATTTGAAATATATAGCAAGGATTACATTATAATAGCCTGATAAATAACTACAAAAAGTTTATTAGCCTTATGAAAAAAATGACTTTCCTCTACCATGTATATTACACTGATGATAAAAATGAACAAAATCAGCATTCATTTATATTCCCTTGAATAAATTGTTTTTCACTTTGGGTGAAAAGGTGAGTGGTTATTTCTACTGCTGTCTTAAAATGTAGTTGTTTTATGTTGTCCAGTCTTTTGGCATTCCAATCACCACAAATTTTTATCAGGCCACAAATTTATAATAATAATAATAATAAACCCAGCTATCTATTGGTTCTTACCTATTTACTTGAAAATAAATTCATTTAGTACGAGGAAAGGTACACTTCATTTTTCTCAACACTCTACTTCTGTATACAAATTCTGTTGGAGCTAAAACTCTGTAGTAGTCATTAACTGTTGAAGAAGGGAAAATGAATCAACAGACATCAGGGATTATTAACTGGAACAGCGGGCCCATCCCCACCTGCCCCTACATGACAACTGGGGACTATTCAAGAATCATTTGAATTATTTCAATCATGCTCCAACCCTCAGGTATTCTGATACGTCTACCTCCTTCCTGGCAGGTGACAGTGGTGGTGGGACTCCTATACCCCTTGGAAATCACACTCTAATAATGATGTGAGCAGGTCATATCTCTCCCTTATTTTGGGGTGGAAAGTTTTTGAAAATCCCTGCTCCTAATGGAAATTTGAAAAGTCATAGAATGTTTGCTTGGGAAGCATATAGACAGAGCCTCTGTTGCCTGGAAAACAAACAAACAAACATCTTCAATCCAGTAAAAAACAAAACATTTTTTAAATCAAAGCTTTAAACCTTTTTTTCTTGATAACTTAGAGAGTAAGGGCTTAAGATCACATTGTCTGAGGTCTTTTTGTATCAAGTTGGCTGATATTTCCAACATAAGTTTTGGAGGCATGAATATGTCTTAGGAAGGGTTTTGACTTTTTATGTTTTCTGAACTGGTGTTTTAGAGAACATGGCTCTTGCAAGATATACTGGGAAAGAAAAAAGGGAAAAATTTGGATGGGCTTCTTGGCCCTATTAGTTGGGAAATTCTGTATCATCATCCAAATGTTGAGGGGTCTTGAAATCACAACATCTATAGTACTAAAAAACAAAATGAAAATACACATAGCTTTCTTCTTTAAGCTTACCCTTTGAGCCAATCCTGACATTCGAAATTTGGAGAAGGGAGGAAGGAATATTGAATCATTATTGTGGACTTGGTGGCTAGTAACTAAAATTGTGAGCAAAGTTCTGTGGAAATTTTAATGATGCTAAACACGGTACCTATGCACTTTTGATCTAGCCTTATATCTTTCCACCACAAATGAATATGTTGAAGGACATTACAAGAGCACACAGTAGACTTTTTAAAGCAATAAAATTAATTTTAAAAGGAAGCTATTTTTACCTTTTGATGTCTTACTACTTACTTCCCTTTGTGAATTGCTTTTAGCAGCTCAGAGACAGCTTTAAAAACCTAAACTCTATAAAGTAATACTTGCATTTCCAGGCATGATTCAATTAGGGGCAAGATTTAAAAATCTATGGCTCTGTGATTGGAGACCCCTGACCTTTTCTTTCTAATCAAAAGTTGTTTTTCCAAGGCCTTCCATGACCAGTGGACAATGACAAGTAGAATAAAGAGCAAACAACTTGTGCACAAAACATAGGGTCTTATGATGCTATTTGTAGGGATTCTGTGGCTGTATATTCACTGTATCCTGCCTACTTGCTTTTTTCCATTGGAGACTGTTAACCTATGTACTTTCACTTTTGGAACTGAGCCCCCAAGGATGTACCAGAAACTATATGATGTTAATTTTCTGAGGTAAAAGAAAACTCCCCTTCCATAACATTTTAAAAGTAAAACATACTTTCTTATTATAAAATAAATATGAGTGGAATATCCTAAGTGCTTTATATATATAGCTTATTTAATTTTTACTCTATGACATAGGGACTGTTATTTTACCACTTTGAATACAAAAAACTCCAATCAGAGGTCATGCAGCTAATGTAGGAAGCAGTATTAAATCTGGTCATCTGGCTCCAGAAACCATGCTTTTAACATTTGTGAATGACTGCCTCTCATACAGTTGAAATAGATGAGTCCAGATGTGAAAGGTTGAGTGAGTTCAGATTAAAACAGTTATTGGAAATAATAGAAGAGATGTCAAAAGGCAGTGCATGATTAATTATCAAATAAATTGTATAGGCCATACCTATTATCAGAGTATAAAAAAGAAGGAAACAGATTAGGTTGGGAATGCCCTGATTGGAAGAGAAGAATGTGGTTTTAGCTTAGGCTTGAAGGAAGGGCAATGTTTGCAACATCAGAGACCATGATGTCTTGAGGTCTTGGGAATAAAGTGGGTCCTGGTCAGTTACCTATAACTGGGTAGTTCAGGAGAGTGGGTTGTAGGCCTGGAGTTAGACCCAGTTATTATAGTAGGACAGGAACTAGAGAGCTGACTTAGGTGCAGGTGCTGACATGCTGTCCAATTTGATGACCATGGCAGTGTTTTCAAAGGGCAGACTTATTATTGGCAAACAGTTGACTTTGGAAGATTTATGATTAAGTAGCAAGATGTCTTAATATATAGGAGAGACATGGCCATATGGGGATCAGGCAGAACTTGTAACAGAACTCCATACTTTGGAAAGTAGGGGAGGGGTATGGGTGCATAGAGGTTGGAGGGTACCAGACAGGACAGAAACTCGGAACAGGAAAACAACAACAAAAAAAGGTCTTTTATAAAAACTGGCCATAGAAGTTGGCAATTGCATTTAGAAATGAGTTAGGGATCTACGTATTAAAGTGTAGGTGAGCATTGTTCTGTTTGGAGAAACAGGAGGAGGGTCTTGAAGGTGGACTCTGGAATATGAGGGAAAGGAGAGATTTGGTGAATACTTCTGCCTCGGTCATAAGCAGACCAGGGAACAGGGATTATAACTGATCATGAAGGTGGGAACTGAATTGTTCCATTCCTGTGGTAGAAGTGGGAGAGTAGTAATGAATAAGAGTGTATTTGAGAAAGAGGAAAGGGTAGAGTATTACGAATTGGAAGGACAGTGTAAACAAAGTCATGAAGATGTATGCAAAACAGGGAGCTACTGATTGGAGAGGAGTCTGTGCAGGACAGCAACAGGAAACAGGATTAAAAAGGAACTTTGAAGTCAGATTATCAAGAACTTTGCTTTCTGGGCTAAAGTAATTGCCTTCTATCTTGTTGGCAAATGAGACTTTGACCACTTAGGCAGAGTGGCTGATATCATCAAAGTAATTGTGCAGAAGTATAATTTAACAACAGTGTGCAGAGTAGATTGGCAAAGGATGGAGTAGGAGATCAGTGAGGAGGATTCTACAATAATTTAGCAAAAAGCAGTAAGGACCCAAAATAGGTGGGTGACAATGGGGCTTGGAATTGAGGGAAAAGATGCAACAGAGATTATAAAATAAGACTTGTCAAGACTGGGTAATTGTTGGGACAGGTGACTGAAGAAGGAGTCAAAGATGGTGCCACAGCCTCAGTGATTCAAAATTTTAAGAGGAAATGTGCAACTCAAAAATGAAAGATGGTCTTAGGAAATGAAAGCTTCGTTGTTATCAATGTTTAATCTGAGATGACAGCGAGATACTCAGGAAATCTGTGATAGACCATTGGAAATAAGGTACCAGACGTGGGGAGAGAAATAAGGGCTGGTGATACATATTTGTGAGTCTTCAACCTAGAGATACTATTAGAGATCATAAATATCAAAGAATTATCTAAGAGGGCAGATAGGACTTAATGGGAAATACAGGCCACATTAACAAAGAGAAAAAAGAATTTAATGTCAGACATGAGTAAGTAGTGAACAATTTCAAATGCTACAGAGAAGTCAATGAGAATAAAAACAAAATACAGGACCATTGATGTAAGAGTTAGATATTCATTATATTTAAGAGTTATTCTTAGCATAATGAAGCTACATATTTGGTGGGTTGAAAAACTAATATGTAATAGCCATTTTCTTGGAAATGTAGTTTAGATATGGCTGAACAATGTGTACATATAGGTCTTAAATATTATTTGTCTGGTGTTTGAGAAATCTTTTTCTTTTCCCATTTAGTCCCTTAAATTGACTGGGTAGTATGTCTTCTAAGTGTGTGTATATTCTGTTCCTGCTCCATCCTATATTTCCATTTCTTTTGGTGCAATCAAATGGAAATATTTCATCTCTGTTACTATAGATCAGGGTCTATCAACCTTGGCATTACTGACATTTTGAGCTGTGTAATTCTTTGTTGTAGGTTGGTGGCTTGTGATTGTAGGATGTTTAGTAGCATTCCTGGCCTTTAACCACTGAGTTCCAGTAGCACCTATCTCTCCCTGATCCCTCCCCAACTCCCCTGCCCCAAGTTATAACAATAAAAAATGTCTTTAGATTTTGACAAGTGTCTCTTGAGGAGCAAAATAGCCCCTGATTGTGAACCACTGCTGTCAGGGATATTTGCGATTTTGGCTTTCCAGGACTTAGTTGCTCTTCTGCCATTCTGGTAACTATGTTCCACTTTTCCTTGGGGAAACAACTGCCTCTCATAATCTACTTACTGGCTTCAGATGGAGTTAACTCTGCCTTTCAAATAATGGTGGACCTAGGACAATAAGTCTGGCCATTTCCCTGCCTAAGTTGTTGATTTAGAGATGGATATATCAAACCAGTTGGCTTGGGTTAAAGCTAATCCTACCTGGACTTTTTAGTTATGTGAGCCATTAAAACATATTTTGTTTGTGTGCTTAAGTCATGTTTTCTCTTACTTAAACAGAAAACCCGTGATACAAAAATGAGTTCTAGAATTTGTGGTTACAGATGAATGATCCTACAATGTGGAATGGGCTGTTTTAGAGTTGGTGGAGGAAAATGAAGACACTTCCATAACACTTTTTTTAAGTTACATTTTTAAATATTATCTCAGCACTTGGAAATGGAAAGCTATGTTATACAATAGCAAAGTGTATGATTAAAGTGTCACCTTTGGTATCTTGGTGCTCAGACCATGTGCTTACTGAAGCTGGAGCATTAATTAGGGGCTTGATAGCAAAGTGGCAGGATACTGGATTTTTATGGACTACTTTGAAGCCACATTGATGTTCTACCAAAAAGAGACAAACTTACGTAGAAACTGTCTTGTCTGAAGACAGAGAAGGAAGAAAATATAACTTGCTAAGAGAGGTCTTTTTTACCTGCAGCCCAGAGTACGAGATGGTTTAAAAGTCTGGTTTTACAGATTTTGAAAATCCTAAACCGAATCCCCAAATTAAAGATACACAAAGTAAGGATGGTGTGTTCAGGCAAGAAGGTAGGAAACAGTCGGAAGTAAGAGTGAGGCTTAGGGAAAATCTGACTCTCCAGGCCTCTTCAGGGAACTTCTCTGTTATGCCTCCCTGCCCGAAAAGAGACCAATTTCTTCCATAATAGCTGTGAGGTAGGTTAGGGCACAGGGCAGTTAAGACCCCAGTGACAAATTACTCCCAGGCAGAAGCCAAGGTGGAGTCATTAGAATAAGAGAGGATGGGCTGAGAACCTACAACTGTTGCTGAAGGATAAAATTCCCAGGCTGGGTTCTAGGCTGGAAAACTATAAAAAATTTATCTTTGGAAAAAAAAGAAAAAAAGAAAAATATGACCTAACCAGATCCATGGATTTTGAATACTAAGTTATTGAATTAACTGGGAATCGAAAGACCAAAATCCTGCCAAGTGTTTAAGAGAATGATAATGCCAGAGAAATACCAAATCTGTCACCCAAGCTCAACTTCGGTTACCTCAAACCTCCAAATCTCCACCAACCAGTATGTTTAAAAGAAATATTCAGAACTAGTACTTATTCATTCAGTCAACAAATGTTTAATGAGTGCCAGGGGTCAGGCATTGTGTTCCAAGTAGTCATATGGTTTTAAATGAACCAGATCCCCAACCCCGCCTTGTCTGGCCCCAAACACACAGAGCTGAAATTCCAATGAAGAGAGCCAAATAATAGAAAAAAAAGTAAACAAACAAATGATTAGATGAAGTCAGATTGTATTAGTTCAATGAGAAAGAAAAAAAAGAGAGAGCTGTGATAGCGATTGATCAAAAAAGGGTGCGATAATATGAAAATTTGGAAACTCTCCATTTTCTTCTATAAAGTATTAATAGGCTATTTTGGCCCTTCTACTAAAAAGCACTGAAGTAGTAAATTACCTTTGGCTTTGACACTGTACTTATCTCTTTGAAAGGTCCAGATCTTTAGTATTCATCAATTACAGTGCAAAGGTAGGCAGTTGCAGGTGGACTTAATCACTGAAATATTTGAGAGCAGATTTGTCGAAGGCCATCTTCCTTATGTGGAGACAGACACCTGAAATGCAGACTGGATGGCATATTACAACCACCTAATGAATCTGTTCCCTCCCAACTGGGATCTCGGGCGCATTTACTCATCTTCAACCAATGTAATTAAAGATGAAAAGTATAACACTGATGTATACTTCTCTGGGGAGGGAGTTGTTTTAATTGTAGACCCATCAGTGGAAAATGAACTATGCTAGAGAAAGATCAGGCTTAATTACACACCTGTTGGTGGTATCAAGCAAAACTGTTGCACTCTGCTGTAATAGGGGAAATACCTAGAAAAACCCTGTGATTTGGCAAAGCTCAAAATATCACCTCATTAGAGCTTATAATTTCTGCCTTTTAAATCATTGAATCATCAAATTTTAGGTGAAAGGACCTTGAGGTTGTTTAACATAATTCACATAACTTACAGATGAGACAACTCAAGTCTGGAGGAGTTAACTGACTTGGCCAAATTCACACAAATAATTTGAGAGGCATTTATTAAGCTTCTTTGCTAACTGCTCATATTTTCTAAATGCTATCTACTTAGATTTGAAAGGAGATGATAGAGGTCAGAACCCCTATTTGGAACCTCAGGAAAACTTTAAAATTAAAACCAGACGTTTCGTTTTTAGACAACTTTTCTCAAAATGTAAGAAACTGACCATTAGTTGGAGAGAAATGGCTATGATCCTAGATTCTTTAGGCAGCCACGCATCCACTGGAGCTATAACCAATTCTTCTAAATTCCAGAAAGATATAAAGGATTGAGAACTCTCCAGGAAAAAAAAAATCATATTTTTAAATGTAACCCCAGGATTTACCCTGAAATTCCTATTTAATTTTTTTTCTTGGTGACTATTCTGAAGTGTGTGATCCTTTCTTCTATTACCACTTCGCTTAATCCTATACTGCATATGGGTATAAATAGTTGGCCCCATGCTTCATTTCCTCTGGGCTGCCTTATGGGGCCTGATTTGCTTTCTTTAGTCAAGGTCTTCCAAAGCAAGAAGGCACACCTAGGCACACCTTTGCTCTAAGATGCAAGACAAAAGATGCATGTATTTCTACACGTATGTACATGAAAGAGAAGGGGAGGGAGAGAAAGATTCATTTATTAATTCAATAACTTTTTACTGAGAGCCCATTGTGTGGCAGGAATACTGATGAGTTCTAGGTTTAGAGATATAAACCAAAGAGATATGATTACTCTCTTTGTGGAATTTACAGTTTTAGAGGAGTTTGAGCACACTTTTGGCACTATTGTTATCTTGGGCTAGATAATTCTTTGTTGTGGGGGCTGCCCTGTGTATTGTAGGATATTTTGTGGGATTCCTGGCTTTTACCCACTAGATGCCAGTAGCACACCCACAATAACGGCAATCAGAAATGTCTCTAGGGTGCCTGGGTGGCTCAGTTAATGGAGCATGTGACTCTTGATCTCAGGGTTGTGAGTTTGAGCCCCATGTTGGGTGTAGAGATTACTTAAAAGTAAAATCTTTAAAAAAAAAAAAAAAGGAATGTCTCTAGACATTGCCAAATGTCCTCTGAATTGGCCCCAGTTGGGAAGCACTGAACTAGAGAATAAGCAAATGTTCACACCTAATTAAATCATCACAATGGTATCTAATTCTTTTGTTATATTTTCTTGTTGCTAACTTTAGAAAATCAGTATGGAAAATAAATATTATTTTTTGGAGGTAAGATTTTTATTGAAATAAAATGTACTTACCTGAAAGTGTATAAATCTTAAGTTTATATATTGAAGAGGTTTTACAAAATGAACACCCTGTGTAAATTCCCAGATAAGGAATTAAAATACAGTCAGTTCCCTAGAAGCCTTCCTCAAGCTCCATCCCAGTCACTATTAAAACTTCTAACATCACAGTATGTGCTCTTTTATGATAGCCTTCCTCTAGTCATTGTATCTTTTATGGAAGTCATTCATGTTGTTGCATGTGGAATAGTTTGGATTTTTCTCATTATTTATCCATTCTATTTTTGTGGACATTTGATTTGTCTCCATTTTTAGGCAAACAACATTTCATTTGTCTCCATTTCATTTGTCTCCATTTTCAGGCCAATAACAATAACAATAACAATAATGTTGTCCAGAGTGATGTCATTAAGATAGCAGAAAAGGGTTTTTTATAATCTTACCCTCAAAGAATTTTGACAATGGATAAGAGTTGCTTTGTGGAAGTCTGAGAGCCCAGTGGAGAAGTATCAGCACACTTTTGGAGCAAAAATATCCAAGATTTGGATATGTTGAAAAGGGTAAGAGGAATCGTTCCACTCTACCTGCATCACCCCTCCTCCAAGGTGACACAGCTTGGTGGCAAGAGAGACCTGCTCAGCCAATAATTTCTCCCATAGGGAAAAGTGAGAGAATGAGAGTGAGTGCCTGATTTCCCTCGATGTACAGGATAAAGTAAAAAAGGCTCACTTCTTTCTTGCCCCATCCAGAATACTGGAGTGAGCTGAATGACTGAGGAACAGAAAGGGGCTGGGAGAATAGAAGCCAGGGCTTAGAGCATATAAAAATTACGTGGAACCTAGTAGCTACTTTGTGGACTCCCATCAAGAAGCCCATGCATGGGTCTCTGGGGATGTCTTGCCTGTGGATCCCCCTAATGGGCACAACCAATACTCATTGTGCCTCACCTCCCCCCCCCCCGCCCCCGCCACTGCTCTGTAGCTGGCTCTGTGTGCATGCCCCCAAGGGCAGTGATTGTGAGCCTTTGTTGATGGCTAGTGCCCATGCACAGAAACCAGGGCTGACTCTGTGGGACTGGGAGAAAGCACATAGAGTTGAGCATTTAGTACCACCTTAGGGAAAGCAAACCAGGAGGCTGTCAGCACGTGGCCTGGATTTCTAGGGTGGAGAGAAAGCATACAATTAAAAAAATGTCCTTCTAAGAAGGAATGAGAAGTGTGGAGTGGGTGAACCCATAGAAAAGATTGAGAAAACCTCAGAATTCCCAGCATCACTGACAGATGGTATTTCTTTTCTGAAGCCAGTCAGTAAAAACTGGAAGAGGTGACTGCTACTTCAAATGTAAAGATAGCAAGGCAGACTTTAAGAAACATGAAACATCAAGGAAACATGATACTACCAAAGGAACAGAATAATTCTTTTTTTTTAAGATTTATTTATTTGAGAGAGAGAGAGAGAGAGGGAGAGAGAGAGCACGCAAGGTGGGAGGGGCAGAGGAAGAGGAAGAGAATCTCAAGCAGAGTCTCTCCTGCTCGCAGAGCCCTACCTGGGGCTTGACCTCGTGAACCTGAGATCATGACCTAAGCAGAGAGAGATGGAGAAGCAGGCTTTCTGCTGAGCAGGGAGCCCAATGTGGGGCTTGATCCCAGGACCCTGGGATCATGACCCAAGCTGAAGGCAGACGCCTAACTGACTGAGACCCCCAGGGACCCCCAATATAGTTGTTTAAAGGAAGCTAAGTGAGCTACAAGAAAACACAGAAAGACAATTAAAGAAAATCTGGAAAGCAACACAAGAACCAAACAACAAATTTAGCTGAGAGATAGAAATAATCAAGAAGAACCAAACAGAAATTCTGAAGCTGAGGAGCACAGTGAATGAAATGAAAGGTGCAATAGAGAGGATCAACAACATACTTGATCAAACAAAAGACTCTGTGAACTGGAGGAGAGGTCATTTGAAATTGCAGGCAAATCTTGGAGATGCTGTGGATTCAGTTCCAGACTACCACAATAAAGTAAATATCACAACAAAGTGAATCAAATGAAATTTTTGGTTTTCCAGTGCATAAATGTTATGTTTATACTACATTGTAGTCTATTAAGTGTGCAATAACATTACATCTAAGATAACAATGTAAATACTTTTAAAAAATATTAAAAATTAAAAAAGATAATCTCTACACCCAATGTGGGGCTTGAACCTACAACCCTGAGATCGAGAGTCACATGTTCTGTTGACTGAGACAGCCACGTGCCCCAACAATGTATATACCTTAATTAAAAAATACTTCATTGTAAAAAAAATGCTAACCATCATCTGAACTTTCAGTGAATTATAATCTTTTTGCTGGTTGAGGGTCTTGTCTCAATGTTAATAATTTCTGACTAATCAGGTGGTGATGACTGAAGTTTGAGGTAGCTGTGGCAATTTCTTAAAACAATGAAGAATGACACATTGGTCAACTCTTCTTTTCACGAATGATTTCTCTGTAGCATGTGATGCTGTTTTATAGCATTTTACCCACAGGAGAATGTCTTTCAAAATTGATGTTGATTTTCTCAAACCCCGTCACTGCTTTTTCAACTATGTTTTTGTAATATTCTAAATCTTTTGATGTCATTTCAACAATTTTCACAGCAACTTCGCTAGGAATAGTTTTTACCTCAAAAAACTACTTTTCTCATTCATTAAAAGCAACTCATCTTTTCAAGTTTTATCATGAGACTGAAGCAATTCAGTCACATCTTCAGGCTCCAGTTCTAATTCTAGTTCTCTTGCTATTTCTACCACATCTTCAGTTACTTTCTCCACTGAAGTCTTGAACTTCTCAACTCATCCATAAGGATTGGAATAAACATCTCCCCACTCCTGTTCATGTTCATACTTTGACCTCTTCCCATGAATCATGAATGTTCTTAGTGGCATCTAGAATGGTTGATCCTTTCCAGAAGGTTTTCACTTGACTTTGCCCAAATCCATCAGAGGAATCGCTATCCATGGCAGCAATAGCCTTACAAACTTCATTTCTCAAATAATAAGACTTGAAAGTCAGTAGTACTCCTTTATTCATGTGTTGCAGGATGTTGTGTTAGCAAGCATGGCAACAACATTAAACTCTTGTCATTCTTTATCAGAACTCTTGGGTGACCTGGTGCATTGTCAAGGAGCAATAATATTTTGAAAGGAAATTTTTTTTTTGAGCAGTACGGGTCTCAACAATGGCTTAAAATACTCAGGTAACCATGTTGTACCCAGATAGGCTGTCATTCAGCCTTTGTTATTCTATTTATTGGCTACAGGCAGCATAGATTTAGCATAATTTTTAAGGGCTATAGGATTTTCAGAATGGTAAATGAGTATTGGATTCAACCTTAAATCACCAACTGCATTAGCCCCTAACAAGACAGTCATCCTGTCCTTTGAAGCTTTGAAGCTTTGAAGCTTTGAAGCTGGGCATTCACTTCTCCTTTCTAGCTATGAAAGCCCTGGATGGCATCTTTTTCTGAAGAAGGCTATTTTACCTACATTGAAAATCTGTTGTTTAGTATAACCACCTTCATCAGTTATCTTAGCTAGATCTTTTGGAGAGCTTTCTGCAGCTTCTGCATCAGCACATGCTACTTTACCTTGCACTTCTGTGTGATGGAGATGGTTTCTTTATTTAAATCTCATGAACCAAACTCTGCTAGCATCAAAGTTTTCTTGTGCAGCTTCCTCACTTCTCTCAGCCTTCATAGAATTGAAGAGAGTTAAGGTCTTGCTCTGGATTGGGCTTTGGCTTAGGGAATATTGTGGCTGATTTGATCTACTATCCAGACCACTAAAACTTTCTCCATATCAGCAATAAGGCTGATTTTTTTTTTTCATTTGTGTGTTTAATGGAATAACACTTTTAATTTCCTTTAAGAACTTTTGCTTTGCATTTACAACTTGACCAACTGGCACAAGAGGCCTAGCTTTTAGCCTATCTTGGCTTTTGACATGCCTTTCTCACTAAGCTAAAACAATCCTAGCTTTTGATTTAAGGTGAGGGACATGGGACCCTCCCTGTCACTTCAACACTTAAATGGCATTGTAATGTTATTAATTGGCCTAATTTCAAAATTTTATGTCTCAGGGAATAGGGAGGCCTAAGAGGGAGAGCTATGGGAGACTGGCCAGTTGGTGGGGTAGTCAGAACACACATATTTATGGATTAAATTCCCCATCTTATATAGGCCTGGTTTTTGGCACCCCAAAACAATGACAATAGTAACATCAAAGATCACTGATCATAGGTCACCATAGGAAATAATAATAATAATAATATAGTTATTCTTTTATAATTATATAATAATAGTAATTATTATTATTACTATTATAGTTTGAAATATTGTGAGATTTACCACAGAGACATGAAGTGAATAAATGCAGTTGGAAAAATGGCACTGATAGACTTGCACAATGCAAATATGTGAAGTGCAATAAATGAAACACAATAAAATGAGGTGTGCCTGTATCCAGTCAGAGGATAACAAAGAAAAAAAAATGGAGAAGAGTGAAGAAAGCCCACAGGAATTTTGTGATAACATCAAAAACAACAATTTACACATTTTTGGATTGCCAGAAGGTGAAGAGTGGGAGAAAGGAGCAGAAAGCTTATTTAGAGAAATAATGATTACTAATTCAATGTTAAATGCCAATTCTATTTCAATAAACCTAGGAAAAAAGAAATAATGGCTGAGAACTTCCCAAATCTGAGGAAAGATTTGGACACCAAGGTTCATGAAGCTCATAGGCTGCCAACTCAACTCAAAGAAATCTTCTCCAAGACACATTGTAATAAAACTATCTAAAATCAAAGACAGAGGGAGAATTTTAAAAACAGGAAGAGAAAAACATATTCCTCACATACAAAGGATCCCCATTAGGCTATCAGAAATTTCTCAGCAGAAACCTTCAGGGTAGGAGAGAGTGGAATGTTATATTCAAAGTGCTGAAAGAAAAAAAATTGCCAACCAAAAATACTTTATTTGGCAAAGTTGTTCTTCAAAAATGAGGGAGAGATAAAGACTCTCTTAGAAAAACAAAAATGAGGACGTTCATCACCACTATACCTACCTTAAAAGAAATGCTGAAGGGATTTCTTTAAGCTGAAATGAAAGGACACTGATTAGTAACATAAAAACATATGAAAATATAAAACACACTAGAAAAGGTAAGTGTGTAGTCAAAATCAGAATTCTCTAATACTCTAAAATGGTGTTGTATTATCCACTTAACTCTAGTACAAAGCTTAGAGGAGAAAAGTAATAAAAATAAGTACAGCAACAGTAATCTGTTAATGGATGAACAATATAAAAAGGTGTAAATATTGATGTCAAAAACATGAAAGTAGCAAAAGGGTAGAGTTTTGTATGTGATTGAAGTTATCAGTGTAAAATAGATTATTACCATGAGATGTTCTATGTCAGCCTCATGGTAACCACAAAGCAAAACCTGCATTAGATACACAAAAGATAAAAAGAGAATCAAAGCATACTCCTATAGAAAATCATCAATTCACAAAAGAAGATAGTGAGAGGAAGAAAGGAATAAAGGAATTGCAAAACAGAAAATAATTAGAAGGCATTAGTAAGTCCTTACAAATCAATAATTGCTTTAATGTAAATGTATTAAATTCTCCAATCAGAAGATATAGGGTATCTGAATGGATTAAAAAAACAAACAAAAAACAGACCCTACTATATGCTGCCTACAAGAGATACACTTCAGCTTTTTTTAAAAAAGATCATTTACTTATTTATTTATTTGAAAGAGAGAGAGAGCTCAAGGGCAGCAAGAAGGAGCAGAGGGAGAGCGAGAAGCAGACTCCTCACTGAGCAGGGAGGCTGCTGTGGGGCTTGATCCCAGGACCCTGGGATCATGACCTGAGCTGAAGGCAGACACTTAGCTGACTGAGCCACCCAGGCACCCCACACTTCAATTTTAAGAACACACATGAACTCAAAGTGAAGGGATAGAAAAAGATATCCCATGCAAATGGAAATCACAAGAGAGTAGGAATAGCTATACTTATATAAAAAATAGACATTAGGTCAAAAGCTGTAAGAGGGGACAAAGAAGTTCCTTATATAATGATAAAGGATAAATTCATCAAGAGAATATAACAATTGTAATATTAAGGTGGCTGGAGGGGAGGAGTGTGGGGGGATGGGCTAAATGGGTAATGGGCATTAAGGAGGGCATGTGTGGCAACAAGTATGGAAACGAAACATACCAAATATTATGGGATTAAAGAAAAGCAATTCTAAGAGGGAAGTTTATAATGATAAATACCTACATCGAGACAAAAGAAAGATCTCAAATAAACAACCTAACTTTACACCTCAAGACCTAGAAAAAGAAGATCAAATTAAGCCCAACCTTAGAACATGGAAGGAAATAAAGGTCAGAGCAAAAATAAGAGACCAGAAAAACAATAGAAAAGATCAATGAAGCTAAGAGCAGGTTTTTTGTTTTGTTTTGTTTTTGTTTTTAATACAATTCACAAGTTTGTAGCTAGGCTAAGAAAAAAAGAGGACACACAAAAAAAATCAGAAATGAAAAAGGAGACATAACAACTGTTACCACAGACAGGACCATAAAGTCTACTATGAACAATTATTCACCGACTATTGGATAACCTCGAAGAAATAAATAAATTCCTAGAAACATATGACTTACCAGACTGAGTTGTAAAGAAATAGAAAATCTGAACAGACCAGTAATGGGTAAGGAGATTGAATTAGCAATCAAAAATCTCCCAACAAAGAAAAATCCAGGACCTATTAGCTTTACTGGTGAATTCTAGTCAACATTTAAAGAGGAATTGAAACCAAACATTTGCAAACTGTTCCAAAAAAGAAGAGTAGGGGATATTTCCAAACTATCTTTATGAGTCCAGAATTATCCTTATAACAAAGTCCAATAACAGACACTACAAGAAAAAATTACAGGTTAATATCCCTAATAAACACAGATGCAAAAATCCTCAACAAAATACTAGCAAACTGAATTCAATAGCACATTCAGAGTTTTCTGCATTATGGCCAAGTTGGATTTATCCCTGTTTCAGTGTATGCAAATCAATAAATATGATACACAACATTAACAGAATAAAGGATAAAAGCATATAGTCATTTCAGTAAATGCAGAAAAAACCTTTGATGAAATTCAAAATCCCTTCATAATAAAGATTATCGACATATTTGATGGAGAAGGAATGTACCTTGACAAAATAAACATATATGAGAAGCCCACAGCTAACATCATAATGGTGAAAGCTGAAAGCTTTTCCTTTAAGATTGGGAACAAGACAAGGATGTTCACTCTAGCCACTTCTATTCAACATAGTACTGGAAGTCCTAGCTAGAACAATTAGGCAAAAAAGAGAAGTAAATTGTATCTAAATAAGAAAGAAAGTAAAATTTTCTCTGGTTGCAGATGACAGGTCTTATATACAGAAAATCAGAAATACTTTACCAAAAAACCTGTTTGAACTAATAAATGAACTCAGCAATGTTGCAGGATATAAAATCAGTATACTATAATCAGCTGTGTTTCTCCACACAATAATGAAATGTTTAAAAGAGAAATTAAAAAAACAATCTCACTTATAATACTATCAAAAACAATAAAATACTTGGAAACAAATTTAGCCAAGGAGGTGAAAGACCTGTACACTGAAAATTGTAACACAGTGATGAATGAAATTGAGGAAGGTGCAAATAAATGGGAAGATATCTCATGTTCATGGATTGGAAGAATTAATTTTATTTAAAATGTCCATACTACCCAAAGCTATCTACTGATGCAATGTAATCCCTATCAAAATTCTAATGGCTTTTTTACAGGAATAGAAAAAAAATCCTAAAATTCATACAGAACCACAAAAGATCCTGATAGCCAAAGCAATCTTTAGAAAGAAGAACAAAGCAAGAGGTATTACGCTTCCTGACTCCAAACTACATTGCAAAGCTATAGTAATCAAAATAGTATGGTACTATCATAAAAATAGATACATAGACCAATGGAACAGAAGAGATCGCCCAGAAATAAACCTATATAATTATGGTCAACAAATCTTTGGCAAGGGTACCAAGAACATACAATGGGAAAGGAACAGTCTCTTCAATAAATGATGTGGGGAAAACTGGATATTCACATTCATAAGAATGAATCTGGACCCCTATACCACTCACAAAAATTAACTCAAAATGGATTCAATGACTTAACTGTAAGACCTGAAATCGTAAAACTCCTAAAAGAAAACATAGGAAAAAATCTCCTTGGCATTGGTATTGGCAGTGAGTTCTTGGGTATTATATGAAAAACACAGATAGCAAAAGCAAAAATAAAATTAAGATAAAATAAAATAAAACAAAACAAAATAAAATAAAAGTGGGACTACATCTTCTGTAGAGCCAAAGAATCAACCAAATGGAAAGGTAATCTATGAAAAGGGAGAAAATATCTGTAAACCATATATCTAAGGAGTTAATATTCAAGATATATAAGGAACTTATACAACTCAATAGCAAAAAAGTCATTTAACGTGATTTAATGACTTTAATAACGTGATTTAATGGACAAAGGACCAGAAAAGACTTTTTCCCGAAAACATACAAATGGCTGACATATGTGAAAAGGTGCTTCAAATCATTAATCATGACAGAAATAAAAATCAAAACCACAATTTGATATCACCATCTGTAAGGATGACTTTTATCAAAAGGCAAGAGATAACAAGTGTTGACCAGGATGTGGAGAAAAGGGGACTCTTGTCCACTGTCAATGGGAATCTAAATTAGTACACCCTTTATGGAAAACAGTATGGAGGTTCCTCAAAAGGTTAGAAGTAGAAGTCCTATATGTTCCAGCAATCCTACTTTTGTGTATATATCTAAAGGAAATGAAATCAGTATCTTGAAGAGATTCCTGTACTCTCATGTTCATTGTAGCAATTCACCATAGCCAAGATACAGAAATAACCTAAGTGTCCATTGGTTGATGAATGGATTAAAAAAGATGGTATATAGAGATAAAATCAATTATTCAACCACAATAAAGAAGGAAATCTTGCCACTGTGACAACATGGATAAGCTTTGAGGGCATTATGATAAATGAAATAAATCAGAGAGGGAAAGACAAATGCTATATGATCTCACTTATATGTGGAATCTAAAAAAAAAAAAAAAAAAGACAAGACCACTTAGAATGAGAGTATGCTGGTTACTGGGGTGTGAGTGGTAGGGCCAGGTGGGGTGGTGCTGGTCAATGGGTAAACTTTTAGTTATATGATGAATAAGTTCTGAGGATTTAATGTACAACATAGTGACTATAGTTAATAATACTGTGTTGTATGCTTGAAATTTGCTAAGACAGTGTATCTTAGATGTTTTCACCACATGCACACACAAAAGTAACTATGTGAGTTGATGACCTTGTTAATGAGCCTGATCACAATAATCATTTCACAAAGTATATATATATATATATATATATATATATATAAATCATTACACTGTACACTTTATTTTTTTTTAAAGTGAAGGCTTTCTTTTTAAGAATTTTATTTATTTGTCAGAGAGAGAGATTGAGAGAGAGAGCACAAGCAGGGGGAGCAGCAGGCAGAGGGAGAAGCAGGCAGTAGGAGAAGCAGGGTCCCTGCTGAGCAAGGAGATAGATTTGGCACTTGGGACCCTGGGATCATGACCTGAGCTGAAGGCAGATGCTTAACCGACTGAGCCACCCAGGCGTCTGTACATTGTATACTTTAATTATATACAATTTTATTTGTCAGTTATACCTCAAAAAAGCTGGAGAAAAAAATGACAATATTCTTAATATTCTTAAAAATAATAACTTTATTCAGATATAATTTACATACCATAAAACTCACCTTTTAAAAATGTATAGCTACAGCTGAGTGATATTTGTCATATCCACAGAATTGTGCAACTATTACCACTACCTAATTTTAGAACATTTCCATCACTCCAAAAAGAAATTCTATTAGCAATCACTTTCCTATCACCAATCACTTCCCATTTCCACTCACCCCCCCTTAGCCCCTACCAACACTAATGTACTTTCTATTTCTATGGATTTGCCTATTCAAGAAATTTCATATAAATGGAATCATATTTAATATGTGGTCTTTTGTAACCGACATCTTTTACTTATGTTTTCAAGGTTCCTGAATTTTGTAGTATGTGCCAGTACTTCATTCCTTTGTATGGTCGATTAATACTCCATTGTATGATTGTACCACATTTTGTTTATTCATTCATAAATGTTGAGTTGAAATGTTGTATAGGTAATTTCAGCCTCTATATGGTGTTATCTTCCTCCAGAAAGGGGTTGCTTTGTTTATTTGTTTTTGTTTGTTTTGGTTCTGATTAAGGACAAGAGCACCCTAATATATCCAGAGATTGAGCAGAGTTGAATAATTCCTCCAACAGTGTTTTCAAAATGTTTCTATATTTCACAGAACTTTTGAGAATGTCTTTAGTATAGTCCCACATTTAAATTACTTTCTATCTGGATATAAAACCCTTAGACCAAGATTTCTTTCTCTTTACTTCTTTGAAAAATATTGTTCCATTATTTTCTTGCATCTATTCTTGTTCTATATAAATGATCTTCTCTTTCTCTTTGTAAGCTTTTAGTCTTCTCTTGTTCTATTTTAAAATTTTACTATAATCTCTTCAGGTAGAGACTTCATTTATCCTGTTAAGTGTGCATAACCACTTCTCAAATTGAAGTTTTTAATCTTCCTTTAGTTTTTTGGAAATATAACACTATTATTTTGAAAATATTTCCTTTCTTCCATGAGAGGGAGCATTGGATAAGATCACAGGTTTTATTTATTTATTTATTTATTTTTTATTTATTTATTTATTTATTTGTGATTATTTATTTATTTATTTGACAGAGAGAGAGAGACAGCCAGCGAGAGAGGGAGCACAAGCAGGGGGAGTGGGAGAGGAAGAAGCAGGCTCCTAGCGGAGGAGCCTGATGTGGGGCTCGATCCCAGAACGCTGGGGTCATGCCCTGAGCCAAAAGCAGACGCTCAACGACTGTGCCACCAGGCACCCCAGATCACAGGTTTTAGAACCAGAGAAATTTAGATTTGAATCCTGTACCACTTATTAGCTGTTTGAATTAATCAATCTCTACTCTGTGTCCTAGGTTCCTTGTTTATAAAATGAGAACAATAATGCTCTCTTCCTAGAGTTCCCATAAAGATTGGATAAATTTATGCTTATAAGTGCTTAGAATAATGCCTAGCATAGAATAAGAATTACATAATTAATTGGTTTATTTTTTTCTTCTACTTCTGGGCTTTCAGTATTCCTGAAGAAGTCTCTTCTATACTTAACATCTCATCTTTGAATATTTCCATCTACTTTTGCTTTCCTACTACCTTCTGCCAGTTTTCATTTGATCTTTCAGCACACTAACTTGTTCTTCAGCTAGAATCATACTTTTTATCTCACATATGCTATATTTTAAAATTTCAACCCTTTCATTATTGATCTCTAATATCTCCTTATAATCATTTTTATGATTTCTTGTTTCTGTTTCCAATTACTGGTAACCTTCTTGCTTATCCTTTTTATAGTATTTCAATGCTAGGAGTGTAATAAGTAAAATTAGATATTTTACCAGAAGTGATAGAGCTCTATCAAAAAGTTAGAAAATCTGGGAGGATATCATGTCTGATATACTTCAAAATAAGGGCTGGGAGAATACCTGGGGTTATAGATGAAATAAGATTGGCCATGAATTGATAATTATTTAAGCTAAGTGATGGCCTGTAGAGATTTTTTATTACTACTCTTGTAGTAGAAATATTCTATAACAAAGTGTTTAAGAAAATAAAATCTAGGAAAAGCAGAAAATATAACTCATGAAATAATTTTAGGTCATATAAGCTGATAATCAAGACTTCTCCTATAACCACAAACAATTTCTCATTAATTATTATGTTTGGGATTCAGTTTATACCAAAATGAATCATTTATCAAAATATTAAGCAATTATGCCAAGAAATTAAATTTTCTTATAGTAAGGGATTTTCTAGAGATTTAAACCAAAAGTATTTTTCTGAAACATTTGAAATTTCTCTAGGAAAATAATTTCAAATTAATAGTAAAATAAAAGATGGTTGTCTCCCCAAATCCATACTCAAAACTACTCTTCTTGGGAAGGATTTACACCAGGGTTAATCATGTTTTTCTCTAGCTGGTGTAAATATGGGTGACTAGAATTGTTCATTTAAAATTTTTTGGATGGTCTTTCAATGTGTTACTTTCATTAAAATATGTAATCTCCATGTAGGTGAAAAAAATCCTATATTACAATTAATTCAGATTCTGAAGAGATGATGATGGGAACATTGAATATACCTAGTTTTAAAATTTTTTCAAAGTGGAATTAGCTTTATAATTTTCTTCCATCTCAAAAGAAACATGCTTATTGTAAAATATTTTAGGCCAAATATAGAAACATATAAAGTATTAGTAAAAAATCCACTGTCTTTCAGAATGTTTTTATGTAAACCCACTCATTTCTTTTTAATGGGATTCTGACATTTCCTATGCAACAAACATATCTTTATTTCTTTATTGCTAACTTTATTTCTATTCTAAGATCTTACTGTTCTTACTGTTGAAACCTGTGGAATCACTTCCAGGTAGATGTGGCTTTTTGAAGTGATTTCTCAGTCAATTCACCCCTCCCCCACTCTCCTCAGGTAACTTTTAAGGGTAACATCTTCCCCCTGCTCAAAGTAATATTTCAGTTTCAGCTGGTGTTATGTTGTGTTTAGGTAATGACGGAGAAGGGCATATGGCCAGAGAGCATCCTCAGGCATCCACTGAGGTGTAACTCATCCACTGTGTCTTTCTGCTTGGCTGCATCTGCTGATATCTCAGGGTCTGCCTTGGCTATGAGTCGTGTCCATGTAGATCATTTTATGTTTTCCTGATTCTAATTGTAATGCTCCCTTTGACCTATTTTGTACCCCTTTTGGGGAAACAGGGGAAATTTGAGTTCTTTCAAGTGTGGCTAGGCTCTTCATCAACTATTATTACCATCTTTATTAATTGCATAAATTTTAGGCCCAGTTTGCTTCAGTGAGTTTCAAAATACCTGGTTCAGGCAAACCAATAGCCTTGACTTTCAAACCTTTTCCTTTGTTAAGAGCTCCCCCACAGCCTATTTTGAAACTCAAAGCCTAAATATTTTTTGTCTCCTTCTTCCCTTTCTTCTTCTCCTCCTCCATCTCCTCCTTCTCCTTCACCTCCTCCATCTCTTTCTCCTCTTCCTCTTTCTCCCCTCCTTGTTTTTCTTCTTCTCCTTTTTTTTTTTTTTTTTTGGAATGACCTCTGAGACAATGAGTTCTATTGAATTGATGGGATGTCAGAGGGAATCGAAAAAAGGAAATGCAGGGGAGAGTCCCAGAGATAAATATATCTAAATTCAATTCTACCACATGAATCTACCTCATTTTTTTCTCTAAAATGAGAAGTTTATAATTTGATCTGCTATATTAAAATTATACAGAGTCATACAGAAGATTCAGTCTTTCCAATCAAATATCAAAAATCGATGATAATTGATTCACCCTGTCTATATCTCATATTACCCTTTACACCAATATGCCCTTATTTTATATGGGTGGTATATACTATATTTGCTATTTTGTGATCTGCTGCTTTTTAAAAAATAATTCTGACTAAATATTGAATAATAAAAATAATATTTATACAATATGGGAGGGATTTAAAGAATAAAACAAGTACACGTATGCTAACCGTCTAGTTAAAGAAATGGAAACTCATCTACCTGTAAAGCCCCTGTGTCCTTCCAATTTCTGTTCTTATTCACCTCAAGGGGAATTATTCTGAATTTTGTGCTTATCTTTTCATTATTGTTAATTATTCTTTTTCTACATGAGTATATCCCTTACCTGAGTTAACTGGTAATTAACCAATAAATTAAGTTGTGCATTTAAAAAATTCTTTACGTGAAATAGTACTTCATGTACTTTTCTGTGACTTGGTTTATCCATTTACCACTTTAATATTAGATTCCTCTGTTGTGTGTACAGTGTACACTATTAATTTCCACTACTGTATAGTATCTGTTATGGCATATACCATAATTTATTTATCTATAGTGCTGTTGATAGACATTTGGGATGTTCTAGTATTTTGCTCATACAAAAAGTACTCCTATGGACCTTTTTGAAAATATGTCCTAGTGTAATTCCAAGTTCTCTCTAGGCTAGATAGATTCTAAAGAGAAAAATTTCTGGATCATAAGTTATGGGCAATCAACATTTGGTTGTCACTTTTTAATTTTTGGCAATTAGATGAGTGTGAGTGATACCTTATTTTGATTTTAATTCCATTTTCTTAAATACTAACAAAGTTGAGCACATTTCTGTGTCTATTGGCCATTCATATTTTTTCATGTTTACAATGAAAAATTCCATTTCATGCCTTTTCAAATTTTTTTTGTCTCATACTTTGTGATAGTAATTTGTAGGCTTTTTAAAAACCTGTTTTTGATATGAATTCCTTATTGGTTATGTGGGTTGCAAATATCTTATACCAAATTATTTGTGTATATTAAGACACATTTTGGCAATTAGATGGTTTTCAGTGTTTTGCTATTACAACACACTATTGAATATTTTGTAGCACTTTGTTCCATTTAAAAAACTTGTATTGAGCAGGAAAAATCTCAGGAGTCCAATTATTGGGTCAGAAGGTGTGAATATTTTCATGGATTCTAAATAAATATTGCCAAATTACTTTCCAAAAAGATTGTTCCAATTTGCAATGCCAGAAACAAAGATGTAACAATTTCACTCTAATCAACCTTAGGTTTTGTCATTAAATATTTTTGGCTAGTCTGATATGCAAAATGTTTTTCAACATTGCTTTAATTTGCATTTCTTGATTACTAGCATGGGTGAACATTTTTCATTGTTTGTTTACTAGTAGTATTTTCACTTATGGAAATTGTGTATTTTTACCTTCCAGGTCTTTTTTTTATGTTAGGCTAAGAATATTAAATATAGCTCTTGCAAACCAAAAGTAGAAAGTGATCTTCTGTTTTCAAAATGATTACGGATTTTCAAAGTCTGAGGGTCTTACATGTCTTACATTAACTACTTACAGTAATTTACCAAATATTAAAAAATATATCTGGCTTTGGGAATACAAAGGTAAAGGAGTTGGCTTTCAAGGGATTTAGTCTTTCAGGTTAAA
This sequence comes from Ursus arctos, assembly GCF_023065955.2. Classification (NCBI taxonomy): domain Eukaryota; kingdom Metazoa; phylum Chordata; class Mammalia; order Carnivora; family Ursidae; genus Ursus; species Ursus arctos. The sequence continues at coordinate 65,996,862 of NW_026622797.1, read as the reverse complement.
GCGGACAATTATGACAGAGAGGTGCTTTAGTGTTATGGGGACCCTTAAGAGGGGTCTTATTTCAGTTAAAGGTTCCAAAAGATTTCCTGAGGTGGTGACCCTTGCATTAGACCAGAAAGATGAATGAGTGTTGAGTAACTGGAGTGGGTGTTGCAGATCAGTCTGACTGCATGTGCAAAGGAGCAGAGGTGGAAAAAAGCATGGCCCTTCCCTGTAAGAGACCAGAGCTGGCACTGGAGAAGCAGGCTAGAGACCCAAGTGTCCACCCTGAGCAGTTTGACATCTATTCAGAAAGTGCTGGAAAGTCTCTAAGAATTTTTAAACAAATCTGGAAAACTTCTCACAATAGCAGAATAGGATGGCGGATAGTCGGGTCATAGAGAGAACAATTTAGAGACATTTAGTACTATTCTAGAGAAAAGAGATGGAGGAATTAAGTGATGGGAATAAGTGATGGGAATAAAGAAAAGGTGATGAACTTGAAAACTGTTTGGAAGTATATCAATAGCTTTAAGAAAATCCAAGACTTAAGTCACATTTGCTATGAGAAGAGAAGATGAGGAAAGGCCACTGCACTACCAGGGGCAGGGGTAATAATGTCAGGGTAGAATCAGTGAGGGGACAAAGGGAGGTCCGAACCCTTTCTCTTCCCACCCACAGCTCCATCCCTTACTCTGAAGGACTCCCTGGAATTGTGTGGGCACTGCACATGATTGTATCCTAGTCTCCTCACAATTAACAGCTGCCTCTGTGCCCGAGGGTGAGCACTGTGCTTCTGTCTGCCCTTGAGAGGACAGGGCCCTAGGAAGAGTCTTGTGCAGGTCCTTATATCAGATGCAGGCTGTTGGGACAGAAAGCAACAGGCTCCTGTGTGCTCAGAGTATACTCTAGGAAGAACGGCATTGGGCTGCAGGCAGCCAGGTACCATGGGTCTCAGAGACTCCTTGCTCTGTGAAGCAGGGCCTGGCCAGAGGAGAAAACCCCCTTTGCTAAGACTCAGGGCTTAGGTGAAAGGTCCTGCCTGCCAAGGCAGGATCTCCCAGCAGCCACGTGGCTTTGAGGCTGGAGGCTGAGCCTGTGTAACATGGATTCTGTGGGCAGGTTTAATGGGCACTCTGCTCTCAGCTGAGCTTTAGGTGGCTGGAACAACCTCATAGGAACAGGGAAGCTAAGAGACCTTTGCAAACTTGGGGACAACTACATTTTTTGGAGACACCCACAAGGGGTGATATTTATCCACTTTTTTCCAACTCTAGCTTCAGGTTGGGTTACCTGAGGAAATATCTGTTATAAAAATTAATAGTTATGTTAATAAATATCTCCTCTTCAAATTATTAATATTTCTTTTTGTTCTGAATGGTCGTGAATGGCTTTTCTATCAGTTTTTGTGTATCAGCTTTCTCATTCTTAGTAATGACAATTTACGTACAAATTAGCAAGATTGAAATATTCAACAATATTCAATAATATGACTTATTGAGTAACAACTGTGTATGTGGTTGGGGATATAGTGGTTAACCAGGCAGGGGAAAAAATGGCCTTTTTGGAGCTTAGATTATAGTGGGGGTAGAAAATAAACATGTAAAAAGTAAGTATACAAGATAATTTCAAAAAATGATAAGTGCTCTATGAAAAGTAAAACTGAAAATGTGCTATAGAGTGACAGTGGAGTGGGGGGAGAAGACTTTTGTAAGGACCAACATTTGAGCATGTGTCTCACTTGGATTTAAGTTCTGTTGAGATACTGAAAATGTCTACTTTTAGTCTTAATGGTCATTTTCTCCCTAAAGCCATCCCTGATTATGTTAATTTTTTGTTTTACTCTAAAAACGTCATTCACCAATCTTAACAGCATTGATCATGTTTGCATTTCACATTTGTTTCAGTGATCATTTAATTACTGTCCTTCTCCCCCAGAAACTTTGTCTATAAGAACAAGGAAAGAGTCAGCCTTCACTCTCTACTCCAATGAGGCACCAACAGTGAACTTGCTTGTAGATGCTCAATAAATATATGTATTTGTTAGAGTGAATGAATGACTAGCAGTTTTTAAATACTTAACAAATCTGGAATTGTGTATATTTTTCTGACCAAGGTGAGGGTGTGATTGACAAAGTGGGCACATGCTAAATGTCTCATTTATAAAAATGGATTTTTCCAGATCTTATGTTAATTTGGATGAATAATACGTGTCTCTGTTTGATTTTGCAAATTGGATCATTCCAAATGTTCTTTCAGGAACAGTGGTGGAAACACAGGTAAAAGAGGAGGTTAGACCTTTTTGAAATGGAAACTATTTCAGAACTGACAGAGAAATCTCTCTGTGTCAGAAGAGGAAAGGGAGCAAAATATAAATGTATGTCATCAGGCACAGATTTATGCATTATTTTGATAATATTTTGGTTGGAACTCAGGAAAAGGAGGAAAATATTTTATAACAAGCAGTATAAGAAAAGTGTAAATTCTCTAACTTACCTTTGCAAATTACTGAGTATTTTTTAGGATTCAAAGACTGATTTGTGAGTCTCTTCCTTTTAGGAGGCTACCAAAACTAGAAGGGGAAGAGAAATAGGGGATTATTTGGCTTGAAACAACAACAAAGAGAAGGGATGAGAAGAAAGGGAAAGAACTGCATAGGAAAAAGATCAGCCCTGGCTAGATCCTCCTTTCACAACACAACCAAGTTCAAGGCTCCAATGAACGTTTGCTAGCTTTTCTGATCACCTGTGTGTTTTGCAACAAATGGGTCAGAAAGGAAGGATCACACAGCAAGTTTCAAAATAACTACCTGTGGCTTCTTCCTTCTAGGCCTGGAAGATTCTCAGTGATGAGGAATTCACTGCTTTCCAAGGAGCTTATGTTACCGTTAGACATTACCATTAGATCATTCTTGTTCATGTTGATCTTAAGTCTGTCTTCTTATAGCTTCTGTCTATTGTTCTTAGTTCTAACTAAGTTCTTTGTGTTTTTAAAATAAATCTAATTTAGGTTCTACATAAGAGCCCTCAATTATATGTAGTCATGTCTTTGCTCCTCCTGCTGTCCCTATTTATTCCTCTGTAGGCCACTTTCGTACCCTCTGTGAACATATGGCCTTATCTATGTCCTTTTTAATTATATTACCATTTTAGTGGAAAACAATACTCTTGGTAACCATATCATGCTGTATATATCTGAACTCAATGCCTAATAAAATTCCTAAGTTTCTTTCAAATTATTCTGCTGCTGAGCTATGTCACCCCATTTTGCCTTTATGCAGTCACTTGTTTGGAACAGTTGTCCTATGCCTTCAATATGGTGACTATTTTAGATTCTAATTTTGTCATCCAAACTCTTTACTATTTTCACAGTTTTATGCAATATAAAAAACTGTTAAGCATTCCTCTCTATCTTCATCCAAATCACTGGTAAATCTTGATCATGAAATGACCAAGCTCAGAGTCTGTAGTTACCATTAGAAGGAAATTCCTCATGGGTTGGCACCAATCTGTTAATTGGTATCTTTTTGGTATGGTTATCCATTCATTTACGAATCTATTGTATAATGTTGTCATCAGGCCCAGTAGCTTTCAACTTTTGCTGCACCTTAGTGTCAACTGAAGAACTTTTAGAAATCCTGATATCCAGTCCCCACTCAAGACCAATTACATCAGAGTTGCTGGAGTAAGATTGAATATTTTTTTAAAGCTCTCCAGGTGATTTTCATGTGTAGCCAAAGTTGAGAACAACTGACCTAGCCCAGTAATTCCCTAAATGCCTCTGATGAATTTTCTGGGGGTCCATCTTATAAGTACAATTCTTTGTCCCAGTCCCTATTCACTGAGTCAGAATCTCCTGGGAAGCCTCAAAAACTCAGGAACACTGATAGCTCATACTAATGATTTTTTTACTCCAAAAGGATATGACCAGAGAAGTAGTCAAATCCCTGTTGAAATCCAGATTTACTATTTTACCACATTTCTCTGTAAAGGAAGGAAAAGTGTCAGTATGACTTACATATGTGTGATACATTGCACTTTTTGTGTTAAAATATCATCTTACTGATGGTAGCCCCTGAGTTGAAGTCCAATTTATATTTATAATTATTTTTGTGAATCTTCAAGGACATTTATACATTTAACAGAGATATATTGAGTGACTCTTCTTGGCCAGGCCTGAGGCCAACCAGGGGGATACTACTGTAAGAAGGTAAGCATGGTCCTTGAGCTCATTTGTTCACAATCTGGGATAGGGTAGAGGAGACACAAGCATAAAACAAGTGCCCTAAATAAGAACAAATTGTGATAAGTTCAATGAAGGGAAGAGAATGCTGAGATAGGAATGATGGGAATGATGGTGGTGAAGGGGTTGATTTAGGGAGAGAGAACCTCTTCAGGAAATGACATTTGAGTGGTACAAGAAGCCTTAGGAAGCCCTAAAAGAAGGGAGGGAAGAGCACTGCCAGGGAGGAGAACAGCATATGAAAGGATCTAGAGGAAGATAGAGCCTGAACATTTGAGGGACAGAAAAAAGCCAAGAAGGGAAGGTGTGGAGAATGAAGTATGAGACAATGTAGAGACAATTTTTGTATCATGGTCATGAGTTTGGATTTTATTCTAAGTGAAATGAGAAACCACTGAATGTTTCTAAGTCGGGGTTTGGGTGATGTGCTTGTGAGGGGAACTGATTGAGCAGGGACTGAGGGAAGAATGGAAGAAGAGAGGCAAGTTGGGATATATTTTTTTTTTTTTTTTAGTAGTCCAGGTAAGCAGTGATAGTGGCCTGAGCTGGGATGATGGAGGTGGAGAGGTTGAAAAGCAGATGGATCTTGGAGCTTAAACAAAATCCACTTGGATATGAAGTGTCAGGAGAGGGAGGAATCAAGGATGGATGTTTATTATAAAATATTACTGGCCTGATAAATCATGTCTACATGTATCATGTATATGAAAAACATTTTCTTTGGAATGGGAAATGCTTGGGGTAAATAAATAAACTATAATCAAACAATCAGCTAATAAATGCCTGCTATATACAGACAGACTCTGGGCTGGCTGTTGTAGGATATACTCATCTGATTATCATGGACCTGAGTTCCAACCAGGAGTCAGGGTGATTGGATTCTAAGGCTAGTTCTTTAATAAAGTATTTCATTGCAATTTCTGGCTGGTAACATGATAAATGTAGAGCTGATAATTAATATGAAATAAGTTAGAGTATCTAGAGTAGTAAGATAAAATAGTAATTGTTTGAATGAACATTATAGGTATATGATCAATCCACTGTGTCCATGGGATCACTTTCCTAATGCGAGGTCTTTTGGACAAGGTAATACCTAACTAACTCCTAGCTATGACATTCTATAATTCTGTCACCAGTCTACAGACACAAGACACACTTGTTTCATGAAGCACAGTTCAAGGCATTCAAAAATAAATGCCAAATGAATGGGTCACATGGGAGTTTTCTTAGAAAGTTCTGATAAAGGAGAGGCTAGTCTGGAGTGGGTTAGTCAAGTGAAAGTTTGCTCTGAGGGAAGCAGATTTGTTTGGCAGAACTAGAAATTGCAGTCAGAGAGCAGTGAGAGATAAGCTTGCAAAAATGTGTTTGGATGGGTTATGGAGAGTCTTGGATACCTGGTTGAGATATTTCAGACTTTATCCGAGCAATAAAACCACAATTTATGGCTTTGCCTTTAGAAATCAATTTTATGTGTATACAGTGTAATGGGATCTAGGAGTAAGTAGGGGCAACATTGACGTCAATCTTCCACCTAAGTGATTGTCTCAGAACCCTGGATCTCCCATTTGTTCCCTCTTTACTCTAGAAGTAGACGCAGTCTTTAGGATATTATCTGGTAGATGCAAATTTGGCTCATCACTTTGCCACTTTCTGAGATCTTGGGCAGACTCCGGATTGCTCTGTACCTTACTTTTGTGATCTCGTAAGGGGACCGGTAACACCTTCCTTATGGGGCCATTGTGAAGATTAAGTATGAGAATTTTAAAGTCTTATGAACACTGAAGTTTACATGTACCCCGATACATGTGTGCATGCATATGTGTGTGTATGGAATAGATGGTAATGATGGGGATCCTCAAACTGAGTAAAGTACTGGAGGATTAGAGACAAGATAGTAGCAGACTCTGGCCTAAAGGAGAGACAGGAGTTTGCCACAGTTCACACTCTGTCACAGTTGTCTGAGTCTCTCTTTTAGCTGGTGTTGTTCCATTTCATTGAGCCTTATAGGCTTACAATACACACTTGATTAGTCAGGTTGTTTTACTGCAAAGCTTTACAGCAGTGTTCATCAACTGATGGTCATGGTGGGGGGCTGAGGGGGCAAGCAACCTGAGATTTTGTTGTATTCCTTAGGTCTGCATCCTCCTATTTCTCCTGCATGAAAACCAACTGGTGAAGTGATTCTATTCTTTCAGTTGGACTGTTGCCTTGCTTTGGTGGGCTGGGAAAGCAGGAAAGTTGAAAGGCATTGCTGTGGAGAATAAATAGTGGTATCCTCTAAAATTTACCAACACAGTTCATAACGTAACCTAAGACCCATGGTTTCATGGTGGTTTTCTACTATTTCTGAAAGAGTGAGCTCATGGCTTGGAGTCACTGTGGATTAAGAAATGCTCAGCATGTCAAGGTTACAACTACCAAAAGTCAAATAGTCAAATAGGTTGTTTCAGTTGAGGGACTGGGACAGGTCTTGGCCTATGTGTTTGAATTTTTATGTCTACCGTTTCATTCTAACTCCTTGAGCTACTGCACTCAAGTCTCAGCCTCTGGTCTTTCATCAAGATCTTGGTCAGATACAATAACAGTTTGTAGTAATTACAGATTTATTTTTAAAAGACAACCTAGTGACCTTTTTATGAATAACAGTTAAAAAGAAGACTAGAAAAAGTCTCTAGGTCAAGCATACATGCTTGGTATTTAAAATTGAAAGTGATGCAGTGGGTAAGGCTAACCCCATTCTCCACATGTTTTTAGTTATTATCCTATTTAGTACAGTGTAATTTATATAAGCTTAATCAAATTTATTGTCTTTGACAAAAAGGTGAATGCTTGGAATACTAAGTTGTTTTTTTTAAAGATGAAGTACGTAATTAATTTTTCCAAACTTGTCTAAAAATGCTTAGTGGTCAGTTTTGCCATTTAGATTTATTTAAACATATGTAAATTTGGCATTTTAGTAGCAATTAATAAAGTTGCTGTAATTTTATTCTTGAATTTTCTCTTCCTTTCTGGCTTTTTGAAAAGGTAGTAGGCTAAGCATTTAAATTACTGCTCTAGTTTTCAAAGATTTTGGCTACTGCTTTTTGGGATAAAAAATAGATCATATGAAAACAGTTTATGGATCTTTTAAAGATACAGCATTTCATTAAAAATAGCATTTACTTGTACTGATTTTAACGTATAAATGTTCTATCGGAAACCAGGGATGTACTGTATGGTGACTAACATAATATAATAAAAAATCATTAAAAAAATGTATAAATGTTCTAGTCTAACTATTATGGCAATTAACAATAATTTTTTCTAATTAAATAAAATTTTGATTTAATTACTTAATTCCCAAATATTCATATTCCTAGTGCTCCTTAAACTTCTGGATGCATTACCTTTTATGCTTTTTTTTTCTGTATAGTATTCATTTATAGTAAAGAAGTTTAAGTCTTTGAACAACATTGAGCGACTACCTAACTGTGAGTAATTTTGGACAGGTCATTTTGAAACTTTTCGGGTTTCATTTTCTTCATCTGTAAAATAAAGATGTTGAACCCAAAAATATCTAAGGTCATTTCAAGCCTTAAAATTGTTACTCAGAGATCTCTGACCTTTGAACACACACAACAGTTTTTTTCTTGACACTTTTTGGGGCATTTATCTACTAAGCATTCTGTTTGATTTTTTTAAGGTAGGCATCTCATCTGACCTGTTTTCAAAACTCTGTGGATGTAGATGCCCGATTTCTCATTTTTTAAAGTCACTCTTAGTATATAATTTCTTTAATTTTTATTTTTTTTAAGTTTTTATTTAATTGCCTGGTGCTTATCACAAATGTACTCCTTAATCCTCATCATCTATTTTACTCCCTGCCCCACTCACCTCCCCTTTGGTAACCATCAGTTTGTTCTCTATAAAAGTCTGTTTCTTGGTTTGTCTCTCTCTCTTTCTTTATTCCTTTACTCGTTTGTTTTGTTTCTTAAATTCCACAGATGAGTGAAATCATATAGTATTTGTTTTTCTCTGACTGACTTATCTCACTTAGCATTATACTGTCTAGTTCCATCCATGTCATTACAAATGGAGATTTCATTCTTTTTTATGGCCAAGTAATATTCCATTGTATATACATATACACCATGTCTTCTTTACAATTTCATCAGTTGATCAACACTATGGCTGCTTCCATATCTTGGCTATTTCAGGGAATACTGCTATAAACATTGAAGTACATGTATCCCTTTGAATTAGTGTTTTTGTATTCTTTGGGCAAATACCCAGTAGTAAAATTGTTGGATCATAGGGTAATTCTATTTTGAACTTTTTGAGGGACCTCTATACTGTCCTCCATAGTGGCAGCACCAGTTTGCATTCCCAAGAAAAATGCAAGGGTTCGTTTTCCCCCACATCCTCGCCAACACCTGTTGTTTTTTGTGTTGTGGTTTTAGCCATCCTGACAGGTGTGAGGTGGTGTCTCATTGTAGTTTTGATTTGCATTTCCCTGATGATAAGTGATGTTGAGCATCTTTTCATATGTCTGATGGCCATTTGTAAGTCTTCTTTGGAGAAATGTCTGTTCATGTCTTCTGCCCATTTTAAAAAATTGGATTCTTAGTTTTTTGGATGTTGAGTTTTAGATGTTCTTTATAGATTTTGGATACTAAAGGTTTATTGGATATGTCATTTGAAAATATCTTCTTCCACTCCATAGGTTACTTTCTAGTTTGGTTGATTGTTTCCTTCCCTGTGCAGAAGGTTTTTATTTTGATGTAGTCCCAATAGTTTATTTTTGCTCTTGTTTCCCTTGCCTCAGGAGACCTATCTAGAAAAAAGTTGCTATGGCCGATGTCCAAGAAGATTCTGCCTGTGTTCTCTTCTAGGATTTTGACAGTTTCCTGCCTCACATTTAGGTCTTCAATCCATTTTGAGTTTATTTTTGTGAATGGTGTAAGAAGGTGGTCCAGTTTCATGCTTTTGCATGTTGCTGTCCATTTCCTCAACACCATTTGTTGAAGAGACTGTCTTCTTCCCATTGGATATTCTTTGCTGCTTTGTGAAGATTAGTTGATTAGTAATTGTGCGTTTATCTCTGGGTTTTCTATTCTTTTCCACTGATCTATGTGTCTATTTTTGTGCCAGTACCATACTGTCTTGATGGTTACAGCTTTGCAATATACTTGAAGTCCAGAATTGTGATGTCTTCAGCTTTGCTTTTCTTTTTCAAGATTGCTTTGGCTATTTGGGGTCTTTTGGGTTCCATACAACTTTTAGGATTATTTGTCCTAGTTCTGTGAGAATATTTTTGGTATTTTGATAGGGATTGCATTAAATGTGTAGGTTGCTTTGTGTAGTACAGACATTTTAACAATATTTATCCTTCTAATCTGTGAGCATGGAATGTCTTTCCATTTCTTTGCATCATCTTCCATTGCTTTCATCAGTGGTTTATAGTTGTCAGGGTACTGGTCTTTCACCTCTTTGGTTAGGTTTATTCCTAGGTATCTTATTATTTTTGGTGCAATTGCAAATGGGATTGTTTTCTTAATTTCTCTTTCTGCTACTCATTATTGGTATATAGAAATGCAAGAGATTTCTGTGGATTGACTTTTATCCTGTGACTTTACTGGATTTATCAGTTCTAGCAGTTTTTGGGTGGAGTCTTTTGGGTTTTCTATGTCTAGTATCCTGTCATCTGCAGATAGTGAAGAGTGTACTTCTTTCTTACTGATTTGGATGCCTTTAATTTCTTTTTGTTGTCTGATTGCTGTGGCTAGGCCTTCTAGGCTTATGTTGAATAAAAGTGGTGAGAGTGGACATCCTTGCCTTGCTCCTGAACTTAGGGGAAAAGCTGTCAGTTTTTCCTTGTTAAGGTTGATGTTACTTGTGGGTTTTTCATAAATGGCCTTTATTATCTTGAGGTATGTTCCCTCTAAACCTACTTTGCTGATTTTTTTTTTAATCATGAATCGATGTACTTTGTCAAATGGTTTTTACGCACCTATTTAAATGACAATATGGTTCTTATCCTTTCTCTTACTGATGTGTGTATCATGTTGATAGATTCATGTATATTGAACCACCCTTGTGATACAGGAGTAAATCCCACATGATTGTGGTGTATGATTTTTTAATGTATTGTTGAATTTAGTTTGCTACTCTTTTGTTGAGGGTTTTTCCATCTGTGTTCATCAGAGGTATAGGCCCGAAGTTCTCTTTTTTGTGGTATCTTTTTTTGTTTTTCGTATTTGGGTAATGCTGGTTTCATGGAAGAATTTGGATGTTTTCTTTCCCTTTTTATTTTTTGGAATAGTTTGAGAAGAATAGATATTGGCTCTTAATTTTTTGTTTGTTTGTTTTGTTTTCAGTAATCACTACACCCAGTGTGGTGCTTGAATGTACAACCCTAAGATCAAGAGTCTCAACCTCTAGTGACTGAGCCAGCCAGGTGCCCCCCGATATTAACCCCTTTTTAAATGTTTGATAGGATTCTCCTGTGAAGCCATCTGGTCCTGGGCTTTTGTTTTTTGGGATTGAGAACTGATTCAGTTTCCTTGCTGGCAATCAGTTTGTTCAAATTTTTTATTTCATCATGTTTCAGTTTAGTAGGTTATATATTTCTAGGAATTTATCCACTTTGTCTAGGTTGTCCGTTTTGTTCCCATATAGTTTTTCACAATTTTCTCTTGTAATTGTTTTTCTGTGGCATTTGTTATTTCTCCTCTCTCATTTGTGATTTTATTTATGTTTCTCTTTTTTTCTTGTTAAGTCTGGCTAGAGGTTTTTCAATGTTATTGATTTCTTCCCCCCAAAGAATAAGCTCCTAGTTTCATCAATCTGTTCTTGTGGGTTTTTCTTTAGTTTTGATATCATTTATTTCCACTCTAATCTTTATTATTTCCTTCCTTCTGCTGGTTCTGGGTTTTGTTTGTTGTTCATCTTCTAGCTCTTTTAGGTGTAAGGTTAGGTTGTGTATTTGAGATTTGCTTATGAGGTAAACCTGTATTGCTATAAACTTCCCTCTTAGAACCACTTTTGCTGCATCTCAAGGATTTTGAACCATTGTGTTTTCATTTTTATGTATTTCCACATACTTTTCAATTTCTTCTTTTGTTTTCTGGTTGACCCATTCATTGTTCAGTAGCATGTTACTTAACCTCCATGCAATTGTGGTTTTTCTACATATTTCTTGTGGTTAATTTCTACTTTCATAATGTTGTCAGAAAAGATACATGGTATGACTTATATCTTTTTGAATTTGTTGAAGCATGTTTTGTAGGCTAATATGTGATATTTTCTGGAGAATGTTTCATGTGCACTTGAAAATAATGTGTATTCTGCTGTTTTAGGATGGAATGTTCTGAACGTATCTGTTAAAGCCATCGGGTCCAGTGTATCATTCAAAGTTATTGTTTTCTGTTCATTTTTTTGTTTAGATAATCTGTCCTTTGATGTGAGTGAGATGTTAGAATCCTCTACTATTACATTATTATCAGTTAGTTCCTTTATGTTTATTATTAACAGTTTTATGTATTTGGGTGGTCCCATGTGGGGTGTGTAAATATTTATAATTGTTATATATTCTTGTTGGATTTTCCCCTTCATTATTATATAGTGTTCTTCTTTGTTTCTTGTTACAGGTTTTGTTTTAAAGTCTATTTCATTTGATACAAATATTGCTAGTCCAGCTTTCTTTTGACATCCATTGTATGATAAATTGTTCTCCATTCCCTCACTTTCAATGTGCAGGGGTTGTTAGGTCTAAAATGAGTCTCTTGTGGGCAGCATATAAATGGGTCTTGTTTTTTTTTTTAATCCATTCTGTCACCCTGTGTCTTTTGATTGGAACATTTAGTCCATTTGCAAAGTAATTCTTGATAGTTACATATTTATTGCCATTTTATTACTTGTTTTGTGTTTTTTTCCTGATGTTTTCTATGATCCTTTCATGCTTTGCTGGTTTTCTTTAGTGATATACTTGGATTTCTTTCTCTTTATCCTTTGCATGTTTATTAGTGGTTTTTGATTTGTGGTTACCATTAGGTTTGTATATAACATCTGCATATAGCAGTTTATATTAAGTTATTGGTTGTTTAAGTTTGACTCCGTTCTTTACTCCTCTCCTCTCCACGTTTTAGGTATATGTTGTCATATTTTATATTCTTTTATTTTGTGAGTTCCTTGACTGATGTTTACAGAAACACTCATTTTTATTGCTTTTATGCTTCCTACCTTCATACTGTCACTTTTGGTCTTAACTTTCCTCTTGAAGAATCCCCTTTAGTATTTTTTGCAGGGCTGGTTTAGCGGTCATGAACTCCTTTAGTTTTTTTTTTTTTTTTTTGTCTGGGAAGCTGTTTATCTCTCTCTCTACTCTGAATGACAGTCTTGTTGTATAGAGTATGCTTGGCTAGAGGTTTTTCCCATTCAGCATTTTGAATATGTCATGCCAATCACTTCTGGCCTGAAAAGATTCTGCTGAAAAATCCTCTGATAGCCTTACTGGGTTTCCTTTGTATGTTACAGTGTTCTTTTGTCTTGCTGGTTTTAATATATTTTTTGTTTATCACTATATTTTGTCATTTTAATTATAATCTGTTTTGGTGTGGATCTACTTTTATTGATTTTGTTGGGGTTTCTCTGTGCCTCTTAGATCTAGATATCTATTTCCTCCCCAGATTAGGGAAGTTTTCAGCTATTATTTCTTCCAAGAAATCTTCCACCCCCTTTTCTCTCTCTTTTTTTAGGACTCATAGTATGAATGTTATTATTTGTTTGATGGAGTCACTGAATTCTCTAAGTGTATTCTTGTTTTGCATTATTCCTCTCTCTGCCTTTTGTTCAGCTTGATTACTTTCCATTACTCTGTCTTCTAGGTAATTAATTTGTTCCTCTGCCTCTTCCAGCCTTCTGTTCATTCCATCAAGTGTGTTTTTCATTTCATTTATTGAGCCCTTTATCTCTTCTATGTTATTCCTTATCTCTGTGTTAATGATCTCACTGATGTCCTCCACTCTTTTCTCAAGTCCAGTGAGTGTGAGTATTCTTTTTTTAGAGAATGAGAGAATGGGGGAGGGGCAGAGGGAGAAGGAGAAACATAAGTAGGCTCCATGCCCAGTGTGGAGCCTGATATGTGGCTTAATCTCACAATCCTGAGATTATTACCTGAGCTGAAATCAAGAGTTAGGCACTTGACTGACTGAGACACCCAGGCACTCCTAGTCCAGTGAGTATCCTTATGACCATTGCTTTAAATTCTTTATTGGTCATGTTATTTATGTTTCTTTTGCTTAGGACTCTGGCCATGGCCTTGTCCTGTTCTTTCATCTGGGACAAAGTTCTCTCTTCTTATTTTGTCTAAGTCTCAGTACCTGTGTTTTTTTGTTAGTAAAGTCAGCTATATCTCCTGTTCTTCCAGGTAATGACTCTATGAAGAAGAGCCCTGTAGTGCCCTGCCATGTAGTGGCCCCCTGTTCCCCAGGTCCTGGTCCTTCGGGAGTGTGCCTCCAATATAAGCTGTGTGTGCTCTATTGTTGTGTCCTGGCTACTTTATCCTTTAGGCCAGTCATGTGCAGAGGCTCTCTTTGCCTGTTGTGGGCTGTGTTTGGTCTCTGGCCTGAATATGGCATGTTTTACTAGGTGTGCTCTGGTCTGTTTTTGAAATGAGACCTGTTGCCCCTGCTGCTGGATCTGAAGCCTTGCGGAACTCCTGGTTTGAAAGACTTGATGGAGTCACTGAGGGGTATGGCATGGATTTGGGCCAGCCTTCTTGGCAAGGAGCTTACCTTCCTGAGAATGAGGCACACATGACTGAAAGAGAAGTTCTTTTGGAAAATTGTGGGGTGGGGCTTACTGTAATCAGGTTAGGTAGGAAGTGTGGGTGCTGTGTTGATTCCCACAAGTGACCCTCTGCTTGTGCTAAGGAGTGGGGGAAGGAAATGATGCCTGCCAGTTCCTTTGTTTCCAGAAAGTTCTCTCCATGAATGTTGCTTCTCTGGGACATGCTCCAAGATGAGCAACTGATCTCTGCACTATGCACCCCAAGTGCTCTACAGATTGTTGTTTCCAGGCTGTATGTCTGTGGGGGTGTTTGCCCTGCCTTTTCTCCAAGTTCAGCCCCAATGCCCTTGGAGCTCTTCTAGAGACTATCATGCTGACCTTTAAAACTCCAGGCTTTAAGTTCTGTTGGTTATGAGAACTCAGAGAATTTGGGCCCCCTCTCTTTTCCAAGCCAATTGCTATGGGGATTCACTTTCGCCATGCACTAGTCTGTGTCTCATCCTTCTCTATGACTGCAGCTTCCTTCCCACCACAGTGGCCATTTCTCTCCCAAACCACATCTTCACGCCTCCTACCTTCTTTGATGTGGCTTCTTCTCTACCTTTAGTTCTGGAGTTTGTTCTGCCACTCTTCAGATCAATTTCTGGGGTATTTAGGATGACTTTATAATTATTTAGTTGTTTTTGTGTGTGTGTGGGTGGGATGAGGCCTGCCTAGGATCCTCCTACTCTGCCACCATCTTTCCCTCTGAAGTCAAATTGCTCTTAGCCTTTAGTAGACAGTTCCACACAAATGGAAACTATACAAATATTTGTGAAATGTATCAATGAGTTTTCTCTCCAAAGCAATTCATTTCAATTTAAAAGATTATCAGATTACTAAGCTTTCATTTTTCTTTTGTTTGTGCAGTTTTTAAAAACTGAAATATTAGAATTTAATTTCTTAGATTCATAAGTTAATTACATAATATATATTTCTAAAAAGTTGATGAAAATAAAAGTGTCGGCAAGGTATCACTTGTGCTCACTAAGGTTCTAGTTGGCATGGCTATGTGCCTTGTTTTGATAATGGAATGCCACTCTTTAGTGGACATATGAAAGAGCTGATGTGTAATTCCTTATGCTTTCTTTCCCAGCTTGATGAACCTGAAACCTCAATTGAGATAATGGAGTTATAAAATGGTGGAATCTTTATCAGTGTGAATCCTTGCAGTACAAAAATAAATTAGTCCCTTTTTGTCCCCTATCCCTGCCCTCCCCCCCCATTTGACTGGATCTGAAGTACATACAGTTAGATAGACAGCATAAGGCAGAAATAATGTTTTGTTCTGTTTTTTTAAGTCACTGATTCTTTTTTTGTTACCACAGCATAACATTAGCCCATTCTGACTATTTCAAGTTATAAATTGAATGAAAATAATTTTATACTTAAAGTTGTAAGAAAAACTTTATAAAATTGAAATGTTTCATGTTTTATTATGAAACTCCAATATGCTTTGTGAAAGCTTAATTGAAACACTTGAGTAAAATTTAGCTCAACTTTCACATACTGTTTTCACAGAGTAAAGAGAAATACTGCTTTTGATACAGCTGCAAAGTAAATTATTAAAGAAACATTTTTAGAATTGTGTTACAATGGAGATAATGGAAAATCTCTGGTGGTATGAATACTTGTTGGATACATTTTTATTTAAACTCACTTTTCTCAGGTAAGAAGCAGGCTCAACCACTTCCTAAATTTGTTACCATATTTACCACTAGTGATTTTCTTTTCTCTTTTTTTTTTTTTAAAGATTTTATTTATTTATTTATTTGACAGAGAGAGCGAGAGAGCACAAGCAGGGGAAACGGGAACAGTAGAGGGAGAGGAGGAAGCAGGCTCCCCGTTGAGCAGGAAATCTATTCCAGGACCTTGAGATCATGACCTGAGCCGAAGGCAGACGCTTAACCATCTGAGCCACCCAGGCTCCAATACCACTAGTGATTTTCAAGTCAGTTATTAATTTTTTTAATAGAAAATAGGTTTTAGCATGTGTAAACTGACTGCATTTGAACGTTCTTTAGTTTTAATTTCAGATTTTTCAATGTTTTCCCCCAAAGGAAAATATATATTAAAAATTTTAAGAAAACTCTCTAAAAGCCTTTTGCATACCAACTACTGCTTTCATAAGCTGTAGAGGTTACCAGCACAGACCTAATGGCTGGAAGCCTATGTTCAAATCTCAACTCTACCAGTTATGAGCCTAATGATCCTGGGCAAGTTGCTTATTCTCTTTATGTCTCAGTTTTCTCATCTGATAAAAGGAGATAGTAATCTTAAATCATTGGGCTTATGTATTACTATATGTAAAATGCTTAAAGCTGTATCTGCCATGTTGAGAGCACTCAGTAATTGTTGCCCAATCTTGGTAAACATTCAAAGAAATTTCCTCTTATATGTAAAATGTGTCTATTAAAGGGATTCTTCTATTACTGGAGAAGTTAATCAACAAATTTTCATTTATTTTACTGTATGCTATTTATCTTTTCTCTTTTTTTAAATATAGAGTTGTTTTTCTACTCCTATTCCTTTCTCATATTTTGTTGTCATGCTGGTACTTAAGCATGTATATTGTAAACTATATTTTCAACTTATTTTTGTTGATATCCAGTGACCTATGATATTACTTACCTGTAAATGATTATTACTATGGCCAATTCCCTTAATAATACTAAAAACCTATAAGACTAAAACATGTTTCTAGAATCATAAAACTATTTCTGATCCAAAGCATATAATATAGGTGAAACATTGTCGAGATAAAAAGCTAGGTCAACAAACATTTATTAATGTACTCAGCACTGGTGGGTGCTGTGGAAAATAAAATTGATATAAAGACTCATGCTCACCAGGATTTTATAATATAGTTGAAGTAATAAATATGAAGGAAACAGAGACCCCTATAAGATAGGTTAGAAGCAAATAATTGTTTTTATATAGGTGACACAGAATTTTTGAGAAAGGAAGCATAATTTTAGGCTGAAGAATTCACAGAAGCTTCAAGAAGGAGCTGCAATGAAGATATTCCAGACAGTCTATTCAGTTAGCTTGATGCATACACTATTTCTATAGCACAAAAAAGCAAAGCAGCTTAAGGTACAACTGCATGGCAAAGCATAGACTAATAAATCGTTAGGGGTCTTCAGTGTTGTTATAATACAGAGCTGATAGAAATAGATAGAGCAAAATGGGAACAGTGGGAAATATCCCAGGAGAATGGACTGCACGAGAGAGGGGATGCTAGAGCTAGGCCTGAGAGGGGTGAGACCATCTTAGGGAGCATGTTGCTATGGGGCGGGGGTAGACGAGTCTGACATTTAGACTGAAGCCCTTAGATAAGCCATATTATGGGATAGCTGCTCTTTAAGTTTCAGGACTATGTGCAGCTTTTCAGAATATCATCCATGGCTCTTAAATTATATAGAGAGAAGTTTCCATTATGATCACATTGATAATGTGATTTAGAGTATAGTGATTGTGACTTAAAGTGGCATTATAATATAGAAATATGGGGGTCTCTTACATATTTTTACAAATATATATTAATATTTGAGAAATAAATTACAATAGCCTTTTATTAGTAACTGGTGAAATCTGGCTCACATTTGATTGAGTGGCTACTATGGGCAATAGTGAGGCATAAAGATTTGTGTCCTGGAAACATTGATCTGACATCATTTTCAGAAAGGATTACAAGGGAGAGAAAAAGGAGTGTCAAGAAGAGGGGTCTAGGCAGGTGGTGATAAAGGGAGGAAGCAGGGGGTATAGCTGTGTGCATAGAGAGGGTGTAGCAAATCAAAGATACTTGAAATGGTGAATCACCAAAGCTGTTTTGTCAAAAATCTCTATTCCTCTCCTAATTTTATGAGGAAAATTTTTTCCTGAAAATAAGATTTCAAAAGGAGAGTGGCATTTGCATTAGGTATTTAATAGGCTTACCTGGGGAAGGAGGGTGACCGAAGACAAAGGGAGAATAAGAAAAGTAGAGAAAAGGGACTTAAACTTCCCCTGTTTTTCAGGTGGGCGGTCTCCCACAGGAAGTCAGCCTGAGCAGCTTTTGAGTCAGCTCTGGATGACTCATGCCACCACCTCTGCATCTCCCACATTCAAACTGTGCAAAACTCATTGGAATTTTGAAGAAAGCATCCCAGTAGAGTCACTCTGCAACAAATTGTGGGAGCAGATGTGAAATTTCTTCATCTGACAATGGGGAAGGATTGTCATAGAAAACAGGATTTTTGAAAATATTTCTCAATCAGTAATGCTTGAGCAAAACCTAAATGTCTTCACAGATTAGTAGGACATTTATAGGAAAGTTTCTTTTTAAAATTTTTTCTTGCTGTATAAAAGAAGTAAGTCATGCAGTGGTCAGGATGATATTCATACATTTATTTATCTGTTCAAATATACCAAAGTGACCAGCTAATAGTTTTTCTTGATCTTTATTTCCCGCTAACCTTGTAGTAGTAGCTGTAAATATAATAAATAAAGAAAAGCTGCTTTCTTTGCTAGTTTGGTATAAACCTTGACATTTGGCATGTAGACAAATGGCAAATTTCAAGACTGAATTACCCCATTTGCATGCATTCTGATATTTGTCACACTCTACATGAGAAAGTGGTAAGTGGAGGTTGATAGGAAGCTGGGTGATTTCTAACTTTTAAAATAGGCTCATTAAGCACAACATCAACTCAAATCTGCACACTTTGTTCCTGTGTGGCATGGCTGCTAATTATTCCCTGCTGACTGAATCAGTTATAAGAGCATCACAGCAAGTCAAAAGTTGGGAAGTTCCTAGAAAAAGCTGTTGATAAATATCAATTTGTACATGTTTACGTTCCTGTTAGCCAATTCTAAACTTGCAACATGAATTCCCTTGATCAAAACAATGTCAATGGACAAGTGTCATCAGCTGATAGGACACTGTATTCCAATGAATGAGATGTAAGCTACCCAGCCACTCGGATACAGTTTGATAGGAATGAAAGTGGGTCCCAAGATAACCAAATGTACTTCTTAGCCCACTCAGCCTAGTTCACATTTACCCTTCAGCCACTGTATACTTAGGAATTACTCCACTTTCTTTTCTAAGTCAGATCTTTTCCTGGCCATCATGGCTTGAACTTGAGGTACAAGAAACACCATCTTCCTGAAGAAGGAGAGGAGATCTTTATGGTGAAGTTATTTATCCAGTACACCTTGATCAGATGCTCAGAATCAATGAATGAGAAAATTTCCATTTTAGTTGGTTGACTTAGTGCTAATAATGATAAGACTGCTATTTATTGATCATTTACCCAAAACCAGGCACTGTGCAGAATTTATCATGAATTCTCTTTTAATATCCACAATAACCCTTTGCAATAGGTGTTATTCTTCTCAATTTACAGATAAAGGCACTCACTGAGGATTATAAAATATAGGTATTGGTATACCATACAGGTACTAACTGGTTGTGCTAGGATTAAAACCTTTATCTCTCTAGAGCTAAGCCTGTGCTCTTTATGTAGAATGGTGTTAGTCTGAAACAAAAATTTTTTTAAATTTTTTTATTATGTTGTGTTAGTCACCATACAGTACATCATTAGTTTTTGATGTAGTGTTCCATGTGAAACAAGAATTTTTTCAACAAGTAGCCTGCTGGGAAAGGGGTTTCTCCAAGGTTTAAAACTGTCCCTTTTGATCAACTCTAGCCTCTGATAAATCTAGATTTTAGACATAGCAGGATAAAGTAACTGAGAAATAAAGTGGCTTATACAGGATTGGAAAGTATTGTGTTTCTTCTACCTCCAGAGGACAGTCATGGATGACCCAGGTTTGCCTTGAGTCAGGGTATTAAATTAAAATGTTTTTGGTTTTTAAAGTCTGGGTTCGGTGAAGGAGGAGCTAAGTTAATAGAGAGGTGACTCCTAGGATTGAGGGAGCAGAAAAGTAACTCAACACCATAGTAGAAATAGTTGGAGTGTGAGTCCTTTGTGTTTGCATGTTTGACAGGTAGAAGGAAGGAAGAGACACCTTTGCTCAGGGTCCCTGAAGCTCCTTGGAAAGGGCAGAGGCGAGAGCATCTCAGTGGCAACCATGATGGACTGAAATCCAGTGCCCCTCTGCAATTTTCTAGCACTGTACTGGTCCTAATGTGGATGTGCCCCCAAATGACTAAGGGTTGATTGTTTTGATTTCTTGATTTTTAGAAATAAATATAACATCTCTTACATCTAGTGTATCAGAACAAAAATGTACTTATAACCATAAAATGTGTGTTCTCAACAAGGGTGATGTTATCCCCAAGGTGATGCAAATTGGTTCTTGGAAAGGGTGAAAAAAGTTCTACTTCTCTTATATATAAACCACAGATAGATATGTAGTACATAAACAACTATACAGTATATCTGTGGTATATCATGGGGAGATTAGGAAAAAATGTTTAAAGATATCCCTTTAAAAAGAGGTATAAAAATGAAAATAAGTTGAGAAACACTGCTCTAGAGTCTTGGATTCTTAGAGAATTATTCAAAGTTACAAGGGTCAGAGAGGAAGATATGAAGTGCCATTTAGGAAGGAAGATAGATGTATAGTACTTGCAGGAACAGAGAAGTAAGTGGGGAGAAGGACAAATACACAAGCATCATAAAAAAGAATTTTTTTTTGCTGTTTAAATGGGCAAAAACTTACATTAATAAGACAATAAATTAGTTAAGTTCATTTCTTTAACCCAGGAGATATTGTTACAAGCTCTTTAAAATGTCTCTGCAAATGTCAGGAAACAGAAGTTCCCCAGTTAGTCATGTTCGATACATTCTCTCACATGCAGAATTTGCCTATTTTGGGGCATGAAATCTAAGCATGGGCAATGTGGCTTTAGGTATCCTTTCCTTCCCCCAGTCATATTTAGTACAGTTCTACACTCTGTTTTCTCCCTCCAAAAATAATTGCGATCAGAATCCCTAGAAAGTTAAATTAGTTGGTTTTAAGTTTCCTCCAAATTGCAAAAGGATAACATAAGGATGAAATCCTTTGTTTGTTTTTTTTTTTTTTTAAGAGAGAGGGAGAGAGAGCATGCATGTGTGCACTTGAGCAGGGAGGAGGGGCCAAGGGAGAGGGAGAGAGAGGATCTTAAGCAGGTTCCTCGCCCAGTGGGGAGCCCCCTATAGGGCTTGATCTCAGGACCCTGAGATCATGACCTGAGTTGAAATCAACAGTTGGATGCTTAACCAACTGAGCCACCCAGGTGCCCCAATCCTTTGGGGTTTTGTTTTGTTTTTTGGCCGAGGCTTAATTTAAATTCTCTAAGTCAGTGGTTCTCAAACTTTAGCTGTATCTTGATCACCTGGAGGACATGCTAAAGCTCAGATGGCTTGCTGGGTGGGCTCTAGTCCCAGTGTTTTGGTTCAGAAGGCCTAGGGTGGGGCCCAGTGATTTGCAATTCTAATGTTGATGCTGTTTTTTGGGGACCACACTTTGAGAACCCTTGCCCTGGATTAATGAGTTCCCTAACTTGTGGGTCATCAGAATCACCGAGCAGCTATTGTAACATATGTATTCCTGGGCTAACTTCTTAAGAATCTAAGTCAGTGAGTCTAAGACACTCAGATTTTATATATTTTATTGCCCCTCAGATAGTACTGATAACCATTTGGGCTGGGAATTCCTCTTCCACATGGCTCTCATCAGAACTATCCTCTGGCACTGGAGACTGACTGCCCTTTGGTTTTTCACTTGTAAAATAACTTTGCAGGACAATGTATTGCTCCCAGTGGGTGATGCAGTTTTGTAGTTTCATTTATTAATACTGTCGTTCTTATAAAGTGGATGTTGATTGCATTCTTGAGATTTTAGAAAAAACAGATGTCTCTCTTTGGGGGATGATTTATGAAATTGTACTGCTCAGAGACAGATGATTAATTAGACCATTTCTGAGGAAAAATATAAAAAACAAAATTCTGATTCTGTGTTCAGCTGTTCACAGAAATCAAACAAGGGGAAAGGTTTATTATTTTTATAATTAATAATATATCAGAGAGATGTATAATATTTTACCTAAATTTTGAACTTGTTTTCATGCAAACTTTGTCTTTGAGTTGGATCAGGAGAACCCAAAGCCCTGGCAAAATTTTACTAGTATTTGAGAAATTGATTGTGGTTGCATGGTTTGACAGCATTGATATTTGTGCTTGAGGAAAATATAATTTTTTAAACATACTATAATTTTCTTGAGCTTATTTTGAAAGTGATTTCCAAGACCAGATTAGATAATTAAAGCTGAGGTCTCTTTACGCTGAAGAAGGATCAAGAACCACATTAATCAATCAATCAATCAATCAATCAATCAGTTGATCTTTTAATCTTCATCTCTTTCCATTGAAAATTTGTAGTAGCCCCCAGATAGACCTTGAAAAAAATCTGTCTAGTGAATTTTCTGATTTGTCTGGATTCAGGATGTTTTAGCAAACCCAATCTGGGGAGAAACAGTGATTTGTGCTGTGCAAAGACAAGGGAATTCTGAGAGATTGTGTTAGGCTAGAATGGTGATACTGGGTCAGCTAAGCCTTTCTCCCTAGAAGTTTAAGGACTGGAGAAAAACTTATGACACAGGGACCACCTACTAATCATTCTGGTATTAGTTACAGATCCTCAAGGTCCTACAAGCTCAACAGCTGGAAAGGATCTTTATCAAAGAATCATGTATATATAATCACTTAATTATTACATTTCTGGATGTGTGGAATATGTGCTATCAATTATTTGTCAAGTTTCATTTCTGAGGTCATCAGCAACTCCCTTCACCTCAATGAATAAACAATTCCACAGCAAAGTTTGAGGCATGGGATGCTCTGTGAAGAATCTTTGGCATCCTAATAAACTTTTTATTGTTTTGTAGGCTACTGTCAATACCAATTTTATTATATATTATTGCTGATAGTTATTTTTCTACATTATCCTGTCCATTCATTCTCTCCATAATTGTGAAGTATAAATACCTGCTTATAAATATCTATTGACTTAACCTATCCACTAATGTATAAACCCTTTAACCTTCACCAAAATAACATCCTGGAAGCAACAATGCATGAAACTTTGCTTACATATATACAGATATCCATTTCTTTCATGTCATTGGGAGATATTTATTTCATGGTCAAAAGCAGTGACTCATAAAAACATAACAGAATTTCTATTCATTCTTTAGATTCCAAAGTGCATGGTAGTCCCACTGCTGAGCTGTGCCAGCTCTACCAGTTCCCTGCTCTGGGGTTCTGAGTGGGAGTGTGGTCTCCTTCATTTTCAATCCTGTAGGGGAAGGGGGTCAGAGAATGTAGAGGTAGAGGACAGGGAGAATAAACAATAATGCACAGACTGTGAAGAGAGCTAACTTGCAAGAGGGAAAGTGAGGACAGATGTGATTGAGAGGGGAGTAGGTATCAACCAAAGACTGTTTCCCCCAAAGCATAATGGTGAAAGCTTTTCTCTCTGCTTCAGAATGGTTACAACTCTTTGAAGAGCTAGGGAGAGATTCTGATCTTACATAGCTTTAATGGTGAAACATCACCACTGAAAACTTTGTCAATTAGTTTGAACCCAATTTGATCATGCTAAATGAATGCATTTTCTTTCTAGGATATGAAAACCAGATAAACGTTGTCTAGGAATGCAGAGCTCAGAGTGGAATTTAACATAAGCTTATACATATCTTTTTATGTCTGTCAGTGTGAATGCTGTCTGTCCCCCTTAAAGCAGAGAATGTTGGAAACTGACAAGTATCATTTGATCACACACTTATCCTGGTGCATTGTCACCAGTGAGTGTTCTGCAAATGCTCCTTGGGGTGTTTCCATCACAAGTGTTTTTTTCAAAAAGTATGTGATGGGAATGGTCACTGGTTTCAAGCAGGGGACCATTTGCAGTAATTATATCTTCTTATTGAATATATGATAGGCATCAGAAACACAAATTTCTTGTGCTTAATAACTACAAAGGATCTTTGATAATAAGCCCCAGCCTTCACTTTCAAAAGTTTTTACTTTAGTGGGAAAAAAAGAACACAAGCAAATCACTGTCCTGAGAGGCTTGAAAAATGGCTGAGTTGACTCATTGTTTAAATGGGACAGAATTTTAGATCTCTTATCTTTTGATGGCGGACAGAGGATGGAGGATTGGAGAAAAACATGGAAAATGAAACTTTAGTTTTCTTGATGAGGTTATTTTTTTTTAAAGATTTTATTTATTTATTTACAGAGAGACAGCCAGCGAGAGAAGGAACACAAGCAGGGGGAGTGGGAGAGGAAGAAGCAGGCTCCCAGTGGAGGAGCCTGATATGGGGCTCGATCCCAGATCGCCAGGATCATGCCCTGAGCCAAAGGCAAATGCTTAACGACTGTGTTACCCAGGCGCCCCTTTTGATGAGGTTATACAAATAACAACAGTAGACTTTATAATGTAAGTCAGGAATGTTAACCCAAGTGGACACTTAGAAGACCAGCGTTTTTTCTTAAGTACCCTTGGGTTCTACAGTGTTATTTCTTCCACACCATTGCATATCTTTCCTGTTTGAAAAGCTCCCTTTGAAGTTAATAAAACATTCATTTAACTGTACCATAAGTCATATATGTTTCCCAAACAAGAGAAGGCATGGCTTAACAAATAGCTAGATAGCTAAGCAGAGTAAGAAGATATCTTGGAATTGAATTGCAGTTGTAAATATTGTTTGTTATGATCAAAACTCCCATAAAACAGCAATTAATTTTAGATAATTACTACTTGGAAACTACATAATTGCATGTTTCCCTCCAGAGTCACCTTGCCTTTGTGCAGAGTATTTAATTGGCCATGCAGTTAACCTGAAAGGGAAGGGCACTTATAGTAGAATTAAGGACTGTAGCCATATGACATTCTAAATCGAAATATGTGAAGCCACTGAGATATTTAATCACAATAGTTGTTATATCTTTGGAATTAAATCCAGTAGGAGAAAAAAGTTTTAGTTCTAGGATTAGTTACATATGAGCTTCCCTTCTCAGAATATAAAAGAGCTTATGTGTGCAAATCAGAGACCATTCTTGAAGGTGAAAGAGTTTTCCATCCCCTTGGAATTGTGGTGAGACCTAACTTGGGGGATTTACATAGGAAGCTTGCCCAGAAGAATACCCAATGTTCTTAATAGTGTAGTGGTCAAGGCAGAGGCTCTGGGATCTGATCCTTTGGGTCTGAAACTTTGTTCTGTCACTTACTTGCTGAACAAGCTACTCCTTTTTGAACTTTGGTTTCATCACCTATACAATGGGAACAATAAAATACCTACTTGGGAAGGCTGTAGGGATTTTTATGAACTAAAATATGTAAAATGTTTAGTATGGTGCCCTATATTTGGTAAATGTTTGATAAATGTTTATTTTTATTATATTTAGTTTTATGATGGTGATTTCTTCCCTAAGACATATACTATAAGATATAAACCGACTCAAATTTTGCTTCAGTTGTGCTGTTTCATTCTCCATTCAAAGAGATTTAGTTTGAATTAGTCACATATGCATTATGCATTATCATGATCCTTAACTAGAATGAAAGATTTTAAAAGCAGTTTTATCTTTGCATTTTTTTATAATTTAAAAATGTAACCAATGTATCTATTATGTCCACCATAAAAATATGCATTGAAAGACTGTTTAAAAAGTACAAGGTAATTTTTTTTCAGTCATCAAAATTGTTCAAAGTCTTTTCAAAGACTCCTTTGTCAAATTCTATGTGCAAGATCCTATTTGAGTGGTTGAGATTTAAATTTCTTTCATCTTTTTTTTTAAAGATTTTATTTATTTATTTGACAGAGATAGACAGCCAGAGAGAGAGAGGGAACACAAGCAGGGGGAGTGGGAGAGGAAGAAGCAGGCTCATAGTGGAGGACCCTGATGTGGGGCTCGATCCCAGAACGCTGGGATCACGCCCTAAGCCGAAGGCAGACGCTTAACGACTGTGCCACCCAGGCGCCCCTAAATTTCTTTCATCTTTTAAAAGGCAATATTCTACATCCCTAAACTACATATTTTATTGGACATTTCTATACAAATTTAATGACAATTTCTTTAAATAATTTTTTGGGTTTTTCAAGTCTATATTTATGGAACAAACAGGTTGTAGGATAATCTTCTGTCACTGTTAAATTTGTTATTGCCTTCTCAGAAAGTGCACAGTAATCAGAGGACTATGCATAAGTCCTTGACTCTCTAGTCTGGACAAAGTTAAATGTCTTGATATGTATTTGCAGTTGAACTTCATATGTATCTGCAGTTACCAATGCTTGTACAAACCCTGTGTCTTACCATTATATCAAGAATCCATGTAGGTGTGAATGCTCTTCAATAGATTAGAGAACAATTCACAGGGGCATAAAGCAAAGCTATATTCTATCTCCCTTTTATTATTTTTTTGAAATTACTTACAAATCATTAAAATTTTGGATGGCATGGAAGCATGATCATACATCAAAAAGAAGTTTCTTTTTGCACCTGGGTGGCTCAGTCTATTAAGCCTCTGTCTTCAGCTCAAGTCATGATCCCAGGGTCCTGGCATGGAGCCCCATGTAGGGCTCCCTGCTCAGCAGGGAGTCTGCTTCTCCCTCTCCCTCTGCTGTTCCCCCTCTTGTGCTCTCTCTCTGTCAAATAAATAAATAAATAAATAAATAAATAAATAAAATCTTTTTTAAAAAGTTTCTTTTTTATGCAGATGGTATGATTTAATTGTCATGCACCAGGAGAGGCTTCAATACATGACTGGTCCTATTAACTCACTGTTTCTAAAGGATTGCTATAAGTTCCACTGTCATATTTCCTGAGATGCTCTTAACTGTAAATTTCACTGAAGATTTAATAAGAGGTTTTAAAAATAAATATTGTATTTGATGTTCCAACAAATAAAAGACCTTCTCATTTAAGAAACATTAACATATGAGAAATCATACAAGTGTATTTTACAACTGAGCAATGAGCTGATGGGGCATGAGGAGTTCTTAAAGGCCTCTGGGAATGCTGCTTGATGGGCTCATGCCAAGATGCCATCTCTGCCCTGGCAAATCCTTACATGGATACTTTTTTACTGAAATGATCACCAAGGATAAACTTAAAAGGTGGTCTGGATATAAACATGATAAATGTTGAAGTTCTTTATTGTGTTGGGGGGTATTCTGTGTCTGGATATAAACATGATAAATGTTGAAGTTCTTTATTGTGTTGGGGGGTATTCTGTGTCTCCCAGGGAACCTCAGCATGGTGTGGGGGGGTGTACCAATGGTATACATTAGTACAAATTATAAAAATCGTACATTCAAGCTTGGATAAAAACCAAAATGACAATCACAAACTGGACTAAAATAGAATGAACTTTGAAACAAGTTTTTATTTCTTGTAAGTCTCAAATGGGGGATACCAGTAGAGAAGAATGTGGTAGAAATACAAAAGTGAAAGATAAAATATTAAGGGGCACCTGGGTGGCTCAGTCAGTTAAGCATCCAACTCTTGATTTCAACTCAGGTCATGATCTTAGGTTTGTGAGATAAAGCCCCATGTCAGGCTCCATGTGGAGCCTGCTTAAGATTCTCTCTCTCCCTCTCCCTTTGCCCCTCCCCATCTCTTTCTCTCTCTGTCTCTGTCTCTCTCACTCCCTCACTTTCTAAAAAAAAAAAGAAGAAGAAGAAGAAGAAGAAAGATAAAAATATTAAGAAAGATATGTAAAAGGTTGGAAAATGTTGAATAATACTTGTGAGAAAGAAAATCTGTACTAGAGCAGAGAAATATATGAGGTTTAATACATAAAAACAAAATATAAGACAGTGATTTTAAAGAGCAAGACCATTCAGTAAGATAAGATTCCAAAGAGAAATGTGTATATTTTGGAGATCACAAGAGTAAGATATATTGGAGTCAACCAAATAAATCAAAGCCTGCCTGAGACTGTCTTGTTTAACCATGAAGACATCTGTTCCTATTAGCAATATTATAATGAGAAAAATGACATGGAAATGAAGAAATGGTCATTAGGGCTGAAACTACATATGGCCAAGTTAGCTCTGCTAACTTCCTAACAAGGAAGGTTTGATAATTGGTCTGGGACAGAGGGTGAAATTCTCCAGGTTGTAGGGACCATAGGATTTATTCTCTCAGAGGCTTCTGTGTATTGTCTGGGTTATAAGGATCTGTGTCAGGTTTTTGTCTTGGATTTTCTTGCCATAAGTAGCCATTAAGGCTTGCTGAATCCATTCAAAAAATTAATATAGTCATAAAAGTGAGCAGCCAGATCTGTTTTAATTTCAGTCCTCTGTTCCTTTCCCCACCCTCATCCTCTGCAAAATAATTTTCACTAAGTATGGTTTGACATTCTGTCCTGGTTTACACTGAGGCATGCTATACAAAAGAAAATTTTTAAAATAAAACCTATTAATGCATAAGGATGATCCTAAAAATCTTACCTTTTATATCCCTTAATGTGCCTTGTTTTGAGGCCTATGAAAAAATCTTTGAACTTCTTTGAATTCTCCTTTTTACATGACTAAAATTTAAAAAAAAAAATCATGTATCTGGTTTTGTTTCCCCATTCATTAGAAGCAACCCAGATACTTGGAGACAAAATTTTAGCTCAATTTTTATACTAACACAGAACATACATTCAAGTCTAACCTTTCTTTTGGTCTTGACATTCTATCTTAATTTATAATTTCCCAGGCCCTGACTTTTTTACTTATTTATATTTTAGTGGAAGTAATCTTGAGAGCTGTTCCAAATAATCTGTGGAACAAGGCTTGTTGTAAATAAATACAGACAATACAGTATTTATAAGAAATTAAATACATTTTGCTTTTGCCTTTTTATCTCATTTTTGTTTGGTTTAATGTGATCTGATATGGTGAATTGTTAATGTGTTAGTTAAAAAAAAATTGTGCACCAGAAAAGTAGGAAGTACTAGTAAGTAATAATGTCTGATTAATGGGATGAGTAAAATTTTGGTTATTTCAAAGTTATTTATGGGATTATGTAGTTGGTTACTTTTGTATTTTTTTCCTCTTAGACATTAAAAGTGTTTTTGCTGGCTATGCAGCATGTTATTTCTTGTTAATATAATCACCTCTGTGAATTAATCTCTCTTTCTTAGGGGAAATGAAACTT
Source organism: Ursus arctos (assembly GCF_023065955.2). Lineage (NCBI taxonomy): Eukaryota > Metazoa > Chordata > Mammalia > Carnivora > Ursidae > Ursus > Ursus arctos. The sequence goes on along the minus strand of NW_026622797.1, from coordinate 65,967,688 downwards.
CTAGCTAAGATCTCCAGAATAAACCTTGATGATCATGAAGAAAGTTTGAATCATGACGAAGGGGACCTATATATTTCTTATCAGCTCTGAGGAAGGTAATATTCCAATAAATATGAAGGCCCTGTATAAGAAAAACAAAAACCATAAGTACATATTACATAAACAATTCTCAGCTAAATGCTTTACGGGGTCTTATCAGATTAAATGGAACTTTTGGAGCCCTGTGCTCTTATTTAAAGAGTGGCCAAGTAGCTCACCCAGTGTCTCACAGTGAACTGGTGGCAGGACTGAGACCGCATTCAGACTTTTGAAATCTCAGTCCCATGTTCTTGTCCTTTCACTCCTAAACCAAACATGGGAGAGACTGCACTTCTGACTTTGGAAGTAATAGTCATTCTGGTTATGTGGGACTGTGTAAATGTGTAAATGTTCTTAGGGACTTGGAAAATAAAATTGAATTTGAGTTTTGTGTCTATTTGGATAATTTTAAGTTTATCTAACTTATCCTTGTGATACAGTTTTTAAAAGAATATGTATTTTATGGAGAGCTCTGACTGGTGAAATATTCAGTTGTTTTTAAGTCAGTAAATATCACTCTTAGTCATTAGCATAGAGTTAAGAAAATGGGCTTCAGAGCCAGACAGACTAAATTTGAATCCTGATTCCTCCACTTAGTAGCTGTGTGAACTTGGTCAAATTTCTTAACCTCTCTATACATCAGTTTCCTCATCTGTGTGATGAAGATCATATTAGGAACTACCTCATTTTTGTGGAATTAAATGAGTTAATGCATAAGGATTTCGAACAGTGCCTGGCACTAAATAAGCAGTCAGCAAGCATTAACTTTTATTTCTCTGTTTTGTTTCTCTATTTTTGATTTCTAAATTAATAATGTACAGATTCCCACATGATTTGCTATCTGAATAGCAAACAAGATGTATAAAAGAATATAAGTGAGCTAAAAGCCATGCAAGGGAACATAAAGGTCATCTAATTTGAGGAAATAATTCTATTTATAAAGGTCTACTGTGGCTTTCTACCAAGTGTTCATTTAACTGTGCTTAAACTTTAAGAGATGAGGAATTCACCTCTTCCTGAGGCAGTCCATTCCATGTGGACAATTCTATTAAAAAGTTATTCACTGAAATAAAACTGAAATCTCTCTTTCTCTAGCTTCCATTGGTATGGAAGGAATGGCACAGAGCAAATTTAACTCTCCTTTCAAATGACAGCCTCTACCAAATACTTGAAGGGGACTTTCACATGGTATCAATACCTCCCTTTTTCTCCTTTAAAGACAAATGAATGGGGGTGCCTGGGTGGCTTAGTCATTAAGTATCTGCCTTCGGCTCAGGGCGTGATCCCAAGGTCCTGGGATTGAGCTACACATGAGGCTCTTCCGCTATGAGCTTGCTTCTTCCTCTCCCACTCCCCCTTCTTGTGTTCCCTCTCTTGCTGGCTGTCTCTCTCTCTGTCAAATAAATAAATAAAATCTTAAAAAAAAAAAGACAAATGAACGGTTGAGACACATGATTTCAAGTGTTCTTCCTCTATCTCGGTGCTTTCTTCTCCTCAACATTATCTATAGTAGTTTTTATCAACAATTGATATATACAATTTTTGCCCCTATTGTGTTCCAGAATCCAAAGTCCCCTGCATATTTTCTAATTGGCATTTGATGGAAAAATAAATTAATCCTGTAGGGAACTTTTTTTTTTGTAGAGAAAGAAACTCATCAGGTGCATAGCACCTTGCATCTAAGACATTATAAACATGACATCAATTTTTGGCCTCAATGACAAAGACACCATAATCTTAACACACAGTTCTCCTAGTCCATTGATTATGAACTTGATAAATTTGAGGTCCTTTAAACATCTGACTTTTTGCTATTTTGATTTCTCTTACTATCATTAGATACAGGTTAGAAAGAATGTCAGTTGGCCAAGTATGTTTATCCCCTCCATCCCAGTGAAGTCAATGAATCATAATATCAGAAGTTTGGACCATACTTTCATTGAATAATGATGAATGTTAATACTTAACTCATATGTGTTTCAATGAACAGGTTATTTTAAATAAGATGTGTGTAGTGTTTAGTGTAATGCCTGACACAAAGTAGTTGCTTAGTAAATAAAAATAATGGGACTGATAAATAGTTAAAAAAAAACATTGCATGCTAGTTTTTGTAATGTTCTAGACATTGCAAAATATTTCAGACTCCTTCTTCAGTATGGTATATTATCCAAGAAGTCAGAAATGTAGAAGTTCCCTGTTATTCCCCATCTTGTATGCTATAGAATTCCATTTTCCAGAAATAGTCATTGTTGATGATTTGATATATCTTGTGTCCTTCCAGACATTTTGTTTTCTTACACGGGTGTATGGATATGTATAGTATGCACAGTACGAATGGTTATACATAAAAATGACCACATATATATGTGCTGTTCTTTTACAAGTGGAATCATATTATATATCATTCTGCAATCCACTTTATTCACTTAATATACCATGGATGTTGTGTCCATGGACTAAAAATTGACATACCTCACTTTTTAAATAGCTACACAGTGCTCTATTGTATGGATAGACTGTGCTTTATTTAATAATCCCTTAATGACAGATATTTAGAATATATCCATTTACTTGCTAACATAGCAATTCAACAATAAGCATCCTGGGACAAATATATTTGCACACTTAGATAAGCCTTGAGGACATAGTCGTTAAAAGTGGAATGGCTAGGTCAAAGGGCAAATGTGTTCAAATTTTAATAGTTATTGCCAAATTGACCTTCAAAAATTTGTGCCAAAGTGTATTTCCACTCCCAGTGTGTTAATTTATTCCTTCATTCAATAGAAAATTTCTGTTATTCCCATACTCTCACCAGTACTGTGCATTATCACTCTTTAAACTTTTTTTTGTCAGTTTGGTTAGTGAAAAATGATAGCCTACTGATGTTTTAATTTGCATTCTAAAACTATGAGTCAAACCGAGCTTCTTAAAACTTGTATATTGGCTATTTGTATTTCTTTTTCTGTGAAGCCGCCAGATGAATTCATTGTCTATTGTTCTATTGGATTGCCAGTCTTTTTCTTATTGATTTAAAAATCAATAACATATTAGGTCTCTGTTGCAAAATTTGTTCCTAGTTGGTTGTTTAGAGGTAGGTCAACCATTTGATGATTATTTGATTATTTGAAGCAGAATGCTACTGTGGAAAGAGTGCTTGACTTAGAGTGTGAATGCATGGGTTCTAGTTCTACTCTGTCACTTACTTGTTTCATGATTTTGTTTTTTTCATCTGAAAAATGGGGATACTAACACATGACTGTGACTAAATGTGATAATATACATGAAAACATTTAATGACCTCTAAAGGGCTTTGCAGGTATAATATGTGGTTATTTTTATGATATCTTTGGAAAAATTCATGTGAGAAAAGGAAAGATTTTTGCCTTAAATCCTTAAACTCTGGTTTCTTGCTTCATAAAGCCAAAGCCAACATTTTACATGTTGCAAATTTACAAGTATTGACTTCAGATTAAGGACACGTTGTATTAAGTCTTTTCTACTCTGCACTGGTCAGGTCTCGTCTGTAAAACTAAGCTCATATCTAGAGACTGTGCTTTAAAGAGTGCTGTTGTTCTGGACAGCACTTGGTTGAGAAGGTATCAGGAAGTAAAAGGGCCTAGAAACCATGTTGGTAAAGACTAGGAAAGCTTATCTTGGAAAAAGGGCAAATTACAAAGATTTAATATTTTTCTTTCACATTTGAAAAGCTGTCCTGGGACAGGAAATAGACTTGTTTTTCATTGTTCTACAGAGGAGGTCTAGGACTTAGAGTCATCAGTTTGGGATCTTTATAAGGAATACCTTTCTAGCAATTCCAGCTGTTTGACAGGGGAACAGGTATCTCAAAACAGTGATCTTCTCATGAAGATTACTGAATGTATTCAAGCGGAAGTAGAATGTCAGGAATGTTGATGAAGGGATTTCTGAGTAGGAAGACAATAATTTCTGAGGCCCATCTGCATTGTCCATCATGGGGGTATTTTTTCCACTTAATATGTTCATTCTCCTTATAAATTTTTGAGGAAATACCATTTGCCCCATACTGAGTTTGGTATTGCAAGCAATATAAAAACATGTAAGATTTAAATAAGGAGTTATTCTCTTATAGGAAACCAGTCGTGGAAAGGTAGAGGAGGGCTGAACTAGGAATCAGATTTCAAAAGCTGGAGATGTGCATTCATGACACCCATTTCCATTGTCACTGTTACCCTGGAGCCTTTCTTGCTGATTTTCTTTCCTTCTCTCTTTTGTTCCCCTTATTCTTTCTTTTATTTTTCTTTCTTATCTGGACCATTCTTGATGTTCTTTCTTTCTCTCTCTCTCCCTTTCTTCCATCTTTTCTTCCTTCCTTCTTCCCTCTCTCCCTTCCTTCCTTCCTTTTATGTTATATGAGGACTTCTAGTTTTGCTTTAACTCCATGTTACTAAGATTCATCTCTATTTTTGAGTAGAGCTTCAGTCCATTCATTTCTCATTGCTGTATAATATTTCATTATGTGAACAAACTACAATTTATATTTTCATTTTCCTGTTAAAAAGCACTCAATTTTGTTTTAAACATTTTGCTATTATGGACAAATATTGTTGTATATACCTGCTGATACCCACTCATGTGCAAGTGTTTCTCTAGGATTTATACTCTAAGTAGAAACGCTGAGCCAGAGGGTATATGTATGTTTGCCATTGCAGGGTAATGCCAAATTGTTTTATAAACTGTTCATAGCTTTGGCTATATTTAAGTAGCCTCTTTTATAGTAGTTTACCTTGTTAAAATATATTTTCTTAAATTACCTTTTCCACATGCCCAAGAATCCATAATAGCTTTCTGATCAAATCACTCTCAGTAGTGCATTCAAAATTCTCCATTGACTGGCAATCTTATGCTCATTCAAAGTCATCTCTTATGGTCCCCCATAAAGATCACTTCACTCTAACCAGGACTGTGGCATTATCATCTCACTCTACTTTTCCTGTCTCATCTTTCCTTCTACCTCCTTGTCAATCTCAGTCTACTTAAAGCAGAGTTTTACGAACACAAACTCTGGAGCTTGAATCTCTGCTTCATCACTGCTAGCTGAGAGACCTTACACATCTCTGTGTCTTTGTTTCCCCATCCATGAAATGGGGATAATAACAGAACTTACCCCAGATTGTTGTTGTGAGAATTAAATGAATTAATATCACAAAATTCTTAGAACAGTAAATGTTATATAAGTAGTTGATATTTTTATTATTATTCCATAACAGGGTCTTACCTTGTTCTAGAAGTATTTTCTGACTAAAATTTTACATAGTGTTGCATTTCATAAATAATGCATCATTAATATCTTGCCTGAGAGCAGAAACCATACTGGTACAATTTTCTTTCTAAGTGTTTAGTTCAAGTTGGTCTTATTGATTAATAAAATGCAATAAAATAACCTATGGGTATCAGATTCCCAAGTTTTCACAGTCTTGATACTGGCTACAGAAGAGCAGTTATCCCATGCATAAAACTCCACTTGGCTACTAATTTCATTGCTATGACACTAACTTATGACTTAGACCTTAGACCTTAATGTTAAGCCTAAATAATTCACATTGGAACCTAAATCTTAAAGATATCATTGGGACGTAGGGTAGGAAAGAGTCTCCAAAATACAAAAGTCTGGGATTTGCCCATTTTCCTAAACCTGCACAGAGTTCCATCTTCTGCAGATGACTGGATCACAGGAAACTGTGTTTTTCTAGAGAATTACTCTGGTGAAATAGTGAAACAATACAGGTCATGGAGCAGACCTGAATGATGCACCTTGCTATGTTCCCAAAGATTGACACTTTACCACAAATGTCCACTTTCCAGCATCATGCCTGAGCCAGATGACCCATTTACCATTCACTTGATTGTGTGTGCTCCCAGTGGCACTGCCATTTCTGAGCTTATGGACCAACATTAGTTGTCATGGCTACAGGTTGCTGGACAGCTCAATCTTTAAAGATACGTCTTCTTTGATTGCATGCTATAATATTATTCTTGCAAGTGCTATTTTCTGAAGGACTTCTGGAGCAATAGAAAAAAACATAAATTGCTGTCCATTGCTGGGAAAAATCATGTATCTGTTTGAGTATACAGGTATCTTCAGAGGGCTGTTTGTGATTGTAGCATTTTTAGACTCAATAGAGCCACATAATAAAGCAAACTCTCTCTAAGCATTTGAGTGTCCTCTCTCTCTAGTTTGAAGTACAGAGCTGAAGATAAAGATACACTGGAGAGGAAAACATTTCTCCCAGAGAAGTAGAACAGAGTGTAAAGTGCTAAAGACCCAGAAAAAGGATAATGATTAGAATTGCAGGTATTCTCAAGCTATTGGATCAATTCAAAATGCGTGAGTTTTTCAATTTTTACAGAATACTGTAAGTGAAAAAAATTGTCAGGCCAGTTTACATTTAAATATTGCTGACTTGTAGTTTTAACAAAGTAATTCATATTACTGTGAATTGGAGATGGCAAAGATCTGCATTATGACTACCTCTGTACATCTGCTGTATTCTTAAATTCAGTTTTTCTTGAGTCACTGATATTTAAATATTAACAAAATTATTACATTCCTATTTAGTATACAGTATAGTTTAAGAAAAAGGAAATATTTATACTTTTAAAAAGTTGAGGAGAAAGAGAAAACACTTGAATACATAGGTGATATTTATAAAAATAAGTATTTTAGAAATGTGACAAACTTGCTTCTCTATAATTAGATAATGACTTGGGATGTTATAAACCTGGGAAAAGAGGAAGAAAATTATTTTCCCTTACAGAAATGGTAGCTGGAATTTTCTGTTTGTATTAGAAAGAAAGAATACTTAAACCTAAGAAATGTGATGTCATCCTTCATTTTTTTTTTTACTAACATTTTGGCCCATTTAAGAATTAATGTATAGCCTGCTCAAGTTGTAAGAGGATTGTAAAATAACATGCTTAGAATGAAGAGATCAGGATGACTATTCTTTAATCTGAACAAGTAATTTATAGGATTATGAAATATCCAGGTTCTTGACTATCCTCACTTCTGAGCAAGATATAATTAAATTACAAGACAGAAAAAAGAACCATGAATCTGCTACATCCTGTAATCACTCAATAAGTTTCAATGATTATTGAAAGCAGGTTAATGCAAAACTCAGCTATTTGTCTTTGATATACATGAGAATTCTGTGGACATTTCATCTAAATCACTTTGAAACACCCAGTAGCTTGGTACTATAATGTGAACAGACTCATTCTTATAAATCTGGTAGTGGTACCCATTCTTTAAAAGGTACACCACATTACTATAGGCCAAAGGCTCTTTCATTTCATTATATAACAATGACAGCAACTCAATTTAAGTGTATAATGACCCAAGCCAGCCATCCATAGCAGCAAAAATTTAATAGCAACCTTATCTGGAATGCTGACAAGGAGCATGTCCCAAGAAACCATTACAGCCTCTTCAGTTTACAAAACAATTGGCTTTAATCTTTAATACTGTTAAGCAGTAGGGGGCAGATAGGCACATTAGCATAGCTTTACTTTTTATAAAAAGCATTTAATACACCATATTCAGATACTGTTGGGCTAAGCATCTTATGTCGGTTTTAGACTTGAGCAAATAGTACAAGGATTTCTTTTTTCTTGAAAGGCAAGATATAATGCTTGCATTCCCACAATGGGGCTTAGGAGGGTTTGTATATCAATGAAGTTTGAAGGCAAAAACCTTGAACATGTGCCCGTCCTTAGGGAAATATGAGGCTCCTTGACATAAATTTAAGTTACAATAAGAAAAAAATCATTAAGAAGAAATTTTCTCAGTTCAGTGTAGAAACATGAGCTTCATTAAGTTCATGTATTTTGCTTGGAGCATGAAGTCACACTATAGCCTCACCACGATAGCATTTCATCTGTTCTATGGTTTTCATATTTAAAAAAATTCTTTTATTATTTCATGAGAGAAACGTCATGTGTGAATTGCAGATACTCTCTTTCTCAAGGAAGCAAATATATTTTTTATTGTTATAGTATGTCTTTGGATAACATGGAAGAAAGGGCTTAATGAGATTGCTAAATTAGAAGACTGGGCTCAGATCCTTACTGGGATGCTCCTATTCAGCATATGCCAGGTTGTACTGCAAGCACACCATAGATGTAGACACACCTTCCTGAATCATCAGGTTTCCTTGATGATAAGAAATACAAGTATTAATTTTATATTGAAACAGACACAAATGTCTTGTGAATATATTGAACAATATCCCTGTGTTTTAAGATAAATAAAGCATAAGACTAAAAAAAATTCACATTGTGTTGCACTGCCACAGAGGTAGGCTCCCAGGTTCCCAGGGATAACCACACTTGCTTTTCAGTTAAGGGCATTTTAGAAGAAAGATTTGAGGAGGACTGGCTTAAACAATAGGGAGCATGACCTACTGTCTGTAGAAAGCATGTGTTGGATTATAATTTAAGCCACAGAAATTCAAATATAGTTTTGCCTTAAGATACATTCTGGCAGAACTTTTCCTCTAACTGCAAATAGAATTGGGCAAAACACAGGTTTTGAATTCTTGGCATTATATTTAAAATGTAATAAAGCTATTTTGGAATTAACCTAGACATTATTTATCTGGAGAGAGTAGATTTATCAACTTGCTTCAGACTTTTTTACTTCTGACCTCTTTTGATTTGCTTCTTGGGTTTGAAAGGAGAATTTCTTTTTAATAGTCATTGTTATCAACTATCTCAGTCATAAAGGCTTTTCTATTTTCAATACTGTATTGACATGTTAGGTGGTTTGACCATTTTGACTGATTTGTTGCTTAAATATGATGAGGTACAGGGAATATCAGTGAGGCTCAGTGGGGTGAGTCTGGAGCCGACGACCAAGAAAGAATTCTTGAGGCGTCTTTGGTGCAAAATGGTGGTTTATTAAAGCATGGGGACAGGACCCATGGGCAGAAAGAGCTGCTGCACCGGGGTTGTGAGGGGTGGCTGATTATATACCATGGGGTTGGGGGAGGTAAGGAAAAAGGGAGGTTGAGGAAATACTTTCATATGTTAAAGACTCACAAGATACCAGAGGCCTTGCCATTGTCAAGTTAAGGTTGTTTACCCCTCTAGCAAGGCATTAACATTAAGATAGTTGGGAACTTCCTGGAGGCTGCAGATTATAAGGACATTTAATTGTATCTACATTCCCTTCCGGAAGCTAGGTTATTGATAGAAATGCTTCATTCTTGTAAACTGCTAAAGACATTTGTAAACTGAGGGAGACTTAAATCTTGTAAGATTGTGGTATCTATAGGTTAACTATTTCTTTGTCCTTTAGGGCAGCCAGGAGTGCCTGAGGAATGTCACATACATCCCATGGGGGGGAGGGGTTGCGGGGTGTCAGTTCCTGCTTTGTCCTTAGCTTGCCTTCTGTTCCCTCATCAAATACATAATGTATATAAATATGGTCCTAACAGAAACAGTTTACAGATATTAGTCTTCCATCTTCTGACTTTGAATATGTACTTCTGCATGAGTGAACATACTTTCTATGCAGAACTTCAACTATATTAATGATCTTTTCCATCTTAATATAATACCATCAGGCAATCCCTTAGTCAAAGGAAATATCAAACCCCAATCTTGCCTTCAAGGAGTTTCTAGTCTGTTGTGGAAGATGAGATTAGGACACAGAAAACAATTTTAGAAAAAAAAAAAAACCTGCACCATAAGGTGTTCAATTAACTAGAAGGCTGAGGTGGCTTTAATGATGTGGAGGCCTATGTAAGCAAAACAAAATTTACGCCTATGAATGCCTCAAGGTTATGAAATCACACCAGTCACAAACAGCTAACTAAGCTTTAAGCTATGGCCATCACATAATTGTTTTTCTTTGCTTCCTTATTTTCCATATATGTCTTTACCTGGGCTCCTGTTGGTAGAGTGCTCCTAACCACTTCTGTTTTGGTGCTGCCCAATTTGAATTGATTTTTGTTTATGTAAACTATAAAGTTTTTAAGGTGACTCAGCTTATTTTTTAGCAAGGTATAGAAATAGAAGTTCAGAAAAAGAATTGGCTGAACATGACACAGAACCTTTCTTTATAGCTTATATAGGGAACATCTAGCAAAGAGCATGTATTTTAGTGTTAAAGCAGGTAGTAGTCACAATTACAATAATTCCCCATACTTTTTTATAAATCTCTATTTTCTAAAGAGCTCTCTCTCCATTGATCCTCACGACACTCCTGTGAGATAGACAAGACTTTTGCTTCCATTTAACAGAGGAGGAAACTAAGATTCATGAAGATTAAATCATTTGTCCAAGATCATAAACCTAAAATTGGTATTGCAGTACTTGACCCTACCCCAGGGTTGCCAAGCTTAGAGTTACTTTCTCAAATATTATGCTTTAAGGTTTCATGCCATGTAAGTTCTTTATAGTTATGACTTTGTATTTATGAGTATGACTTTTCTATTCACATTAAAAGGAATCGGCCCTGGAACACAGACTTACTCCATCTGGGTACTCAGAAGCATACAAAATAATTATTCCTCAAAATGAGTTTCGTGGAACTCAAAGAAGAGGAAAAATGGAAATCCCAAACTGGGGACTGTATACTACAGGCCTCTCTGGGAGACTCACAGTGTATGTGGCATAGGAAAGACCCAGAAAAATACTACAAAAAAATAAATTTATTTATTTATAGGATTTCCAAACTAATTTAGATCTGGATCTTACTCTTTATTCCATTCATTAAAAATTTCTATATTGATACTGAATTTAGAGCTTATTTCAGAACTCTCTTAAGAGTGGGAGTAAAAAAATAAGCCTGGTTTGAAATTCCCAATGCCAAGTGAGGTAGTAAATGCCTGGAATATGAATCTTATTCCCCTTTAACTTTGAAGGTCCCTGTAAAGAAAGAAGAGGATCTTTCAGTTTCCTTTTTCCATCTGCTTCCATCCTTTGGCTATTCCAGAGCTGTTAACCATCGTGCTGTGATGGTTTGAAATAAACGAGCCTCACTATGAAAAACTTTGATAGATTCAAAATCTCTTTCTTTTCCTCCTTGTAGTGATCATTGTGGCACAAAATGATTTTTGAGGTTATGGGATAAGAAAAAAGTTCTATGAAAGCAGGTCTTTTTTTTTTTTTTTTTTTTTAATGATTTTTTATTATATTATGTTAGTCACCATACAGTACATCCCCGGTTTCCGATGTAAGGCTCTATGATTCATTAGTTGTGTATAACACCCAGTGCACCATGCAATACGTGCCCTCCTTACTACCCATCACCGGTCTATCCCATTCCCCCACCCCCCTCCCCTCTGAAGTCCTCAGTTTGTTTCTCATAGTCCATAGTCTCTCATGTTTCATTCCCCCTTCTGATTACCCCCCCTTTCTTTATCCCTTTCTTCCCCTACCGATCATCCTAGTTCTTATGTTCCATAGATGAGAGAAATCATATGATAGTTGTCTTTCTCTGCTTGACTTATTTCACTTAGCATTATCTCCTCCAGTGCCGTCCATGTTGTAGCAAATGTTGAGAACTCGTTCTTTCTGATAGCTGAGTAATATTCCATTGTATATATGGACCACAACTTCTTAATCCAGTCATCTGTTGAAGGGCATCTCGGCTCCTTCCACGATTTAGCTATTGTGGACATTGCTGCTATGAACATTGGGGTGCATATGGCCCTTCTCTTCACTACGTCTGTATCTTTGGGGTAAATACCCAGTAGTGCAATGGCTGGATCGTAGGGTAGCTCAATTTTTAACTTTTTAAGGGACCTCCACACTGTTTTCCAGAGTGGCTATACCAACTTGCATTCCCACCAACAATGTAGGAGGGATCCCCTTTCTCCACATCCTCTCCAACAATTGTTGTTTCTTGCCTTGTCTATTTTTGCCATTCTAACTGGCGTAAGGTGGTATCTCAGTGTGGTTTTGATTTGAATTTCCTTGATGGCTAATGATTTTGAACATTTTTTCATGTGTCTGTTAGCCATTTGTATGTCTTCATTGGAAAAGTGTCTGTTCATATCTTCTGCCCATTTTTTGATTTGTTTGTTTGTTTCTCGTGTATTGAGTTTGAGAAGTTCTTTGTAGATCTTGGATACCAGTCCTTTATCTGTAGTGTCATTTGCAAATATATTCTCCCATTCCGTGGGCTGCCTCTTAGTTTTTCTGACTGTTTCCTTGGCTGTGCAGAAACTTTTAATCTTGATGAAGTCCCATAAATTCATTTTATCTTTTGTTTCTCTTGCCTTTGGGGATGTGTCATGAAAAAGGTTGCTTTGGCCGATGTCGTAGAGGTTGTTGCCTATGTTCTCCTCTAGAATTTTGATAGATTCCTGTCTCACATTGAGGTCTTTCATCCATTTGGAGTTTATTTTTGTGTATGGTGTGAGATAGTGGTCAAGTTTCATTCTTTTGCATGTAGCTGTCCAATTTTCCCAGCACCATTTATTGAAGAGACTGTCTTTTTCCCACCGGATGTTTTTTCCTGCTTTATCAAATATTAGTTGCCCAAAGAGCCGAGGGTCCATTTCTGGGCTCTCTATTGTGTTCCATTGGTCTATGTGTCTGTTTTTGTGCCAGTACCATGCTGTCTTTGTGATCACAGCTTTGTAGTACAGCTCGAAATCCGGCATTGTGATGCCCCCAGCTTTGTTTTTCCTTTTCAACAGTTCCTTGGAGATTCGGGGCCTTTTCTGTTTCCATACAAATTTAAGGACTGTTTGTTCCAGTTCTTCGAAAAATGTCCTTGGTATTTTGATCGGGATAGCATTGAAAGTGTAGATTGCTCTGGGTAGCATGGACATTTTAACTATGTTAATTCTTCCGATCCATGAGCATGGAATATCTTTCCATCTTTTTATGTCTTCCTCAATGTCTTTCAAGAGTGATTTATAGTTTCTAGAATATAGGTCCTTTACGTCTCTGGTTAAGTTAATTCCAAGGTAACGTATGGTTTTTGGTGCTATTGTAAATGGGATGGATTCCCTCATTTCTCTTTCTTCGGTCTCGTTATTCATGTATAGAAATGCAACTGATTTCTGAGCATTTATTTTGTATCCTGCCACGTTACTGAATTGCTCTATAACTTCTAATAATTTGGGAGTGGCTTCTTTTGGGTTTTCCATATAGAGTATCATGTCATCTGCAAAGAGAGACATTTTGACTTCTTCTTTGCCAATTTGAATACCTTTGATCCCTTTTTGTCGTCTGATTGCTGTTGCAAGGACTTCTAGTACTATGTTGAATAATAGTGGCGAGAGTGGGCATCCTTGTCGAGTTCCTGATCTTAAGGGAAAGGCTTCCAGCTTTTCTCCATTGAGAATAATATTTGCAGTAGGCTTTTCATAGATGGCTTTTATGAGATTGAGAAATGTACCTTCTATTCCTACACTCTGAAGGGTTTTAATCAGGAAAGGATGCTGTATTTTGTCAAATGCTTTTTCGGCATCGATTGAGAGGATCATATGGTTCCTGAGTCTTTTCTTGTTGATATGATGTATCACGCTGATTGATTTGCGAATATTGAACCACGCTTGCATCCCAGGTATGAATCCCACTTGATCGTGATGGATAATCCTTTTAATGTACTGTTGGATTCTATTAGCAAGTATCTTGTTGAGGATTTTGGCGTCCATATTCATTAGGGAAATCGGTCTGTAATTCTCCTTTTTGAGGGGGTCTTTGCCTGGTTTGGGGATCAAGGTAATATTGGCCTCATAGAATGAGTTTGGTAGCTTTCCTTCTGTTTCTATTTTTTGAAATAGCTTTAGGAGAATAGGTATTATTTCTTCTTTGAATGTTTGGTAGAATTCCCCAGGAAAACCGTCCGGGCCTGGAGTTTTGTTATTTGGAAGGTTGTTTATCACTGACTCAATTTCTTCATAATTAATTGGCCTGTTTAAGGAATCAATTTCTTCTGGTTTCAATCTTGGTAGTTTATAGGTTTCCAGGAAGGATTCCATCTCTTCCAGATTGCTTAGTTTATTGGCATATAGCTGTTGATAAAAATTTCTAATAATCCTTCCAATTTCAATGGTGCTCGTCGTGACCTCTCCTTTTTCATTCATAATTTTAATAATCTGGGTCCTTTCTCTTTTCTTTTGGATAAGTCTTGCCAGTGGTCTGTCAATTTTATTGATTCTCTCAAAGAACCAGCTTCTAGTCCTGTTGATCTGCTCTACTGTACTTCTGGTTTCTGCTTGATTGATTTCAGCTCTAATTTTGGTCAACTGCTTCCTCGTGCGTGGATTAGGCCTGTCCCTCTGTTGCTGTTCCAGCTTCTTGAGGTGAGAATATAAAAACTGCATTTTAGATTTTTCTATTCTTTTGAGTGAGGCTTGGATGGCTATGTATTTCCCCCTTAGGACTGCCTTTGCAGTATCCCATAGGTTTTGGACCATTGTGTTTTCATTCTCGTTGTTCTCCGTAAATTGTTTAAATTAATTTTTGATTTCCTGGTTTATCGAATCATTCCTGAGCAGGATGGTTCTTAGTCTCCAAGTGTTTGAGTTTCTTCCAAATTTTTCCTTGTGGTTGAGTTCCAATTTCAGAGCGTTGTGGTCTGAGAATATGCAGGGGATAATTTCAATCTTTTGGTATCGGTTGAGACCTGTTTTGTGTCCCAGAACATGGTCTATTCTTGAGAATGTTCCATGGGCATTAGAATAGAATGAGTATTCTTTGGTTCTGGGGTGTAGTGTTCTATATATATCTATGAGGTCCAACTCGTCGAGTATGGCATTCAAAGCCTTTGATTCTTTGCTTAGTTTTTGCCAGGGTGTTCTGTCTATTTCTGATAGTGGAGTGTTGAGGTCCCCTACTATTAATGTATTTTCATTTATATGTCTCTTTATTCTGGTTAAGAGTTGGCTTGTGTATCTTGCTGCTCCCCTGTTGGGGGCATATATATTTATAATTGTCATATCCACTTGTTGAATACTTCCCTTAAGAATAATATAGTGCCCTTCTGCGTCTCTAACTATAGTCTGTAGTTTAAAATCCAATTTATCTGATATGAGAATTTCTACCCCAGCTTTCTTTTGAGGACCATTTGCGTGAAAGATGGTACTCCATCCCCTTACTCTCAGTCTGAATGCATCTTTGGGTTTGAAATGAGTCTCTTGTAGACAGCAAATGGATGGGTCATTTCTTTTTATCCAATCTGCAACCCTGTGGCATTTATGGGATGGTTCAAACCATTTACATTAAGACTGATTACTGAGAGATATGATTTTAATGTTGCCATGTTGCCAGTAAAGTCTTTGTTTGTATTGGCTGTAACTTTCTGTTCTGTATCACTCTTGGGGCCTTTTTACTTTTATAGAACCCCCCGTAATATCTCCTGTAGGGCTGGTTTCGTAGTTACAAAATTGGTTAGTGACTGGCGATTCTGAAATGTCTTTATTTCTCCATCAATTCTGAATGACAGTCTTGCTGGATAAAGGATCCTTGGCTGCATGTTTTTCTCTGAAAGAGCTTTAAATATGCTCCCCCAACCCTTTCTCTCATTCCAGGTCTGTGTAGACAGGTCTGACGTAATTCTGATGCTTTTGCCTTGGTATGTGAGAAATTTCTTTGCCCTGGCCGCTTTCAATACTGTATCCTTGCATCTAATATTTGCGAAATGCACTATGACGTGACGTGGCGTAGGTCTGTCGTGGTTGAGCTTGGGAGGGGTCCTCTCTGCCTCTTGGACACGAATGTTTGTTTCCCTCGCTAGATTAGGGAAGTTTTCAGCTACAATTTGTTCAAATAGCTCTTCTAGACCTCTGTTTTTCTCCACCCCCTCGGGGATGCCGATGATTCTAACATTGGATCGTTTCATTGAGTCAGTAATCTCCCGTAACCTACATTCGTGGGCGTGGATTTTTTTAAGACCATCTTCTATTTTCATTTTTTCCTCTATTAACCCATCCTCCAATTCACTAACCCGTTCCTCTGCTTCTGTGACCCTGGCTGTCAGAGCCTCTAGTTTTGCCTGCATTTGGCTCATAGAATTTTTAATTTCTGTCAGATTTGCTCTCATTTCTGTCCTTAGGGATTCTATATTCTCAGTAACCTTTTCGTTTATACTTTTTTCAATTCTACTCATCATTTTGACCATCGTTACTCTGAATTCCATTTCTGATAATTTGGTTACATACATATCCATTATTTCTGTGGCAGAGGCCACAGTCTCACTGTCTTTTCTTTGCTGGGGGGGGCTTCTCCTTCTTGTCATTCTGATGAAGAGAGGTTGCGGGGTTTCCAGAGCCCAAATTATTGACTGGGTCCCAGGCCGTGCCCCTTGTTTTATAGGGATCTTAGGGATGTGGGCTTCTTCTTTAAAGATTTTATTTATTTATGTGGCAGCCAACCAGCGAGAGAGGGAACAGAAGCGGGGGAGTGGGAGAGGAAGAAGCAGGCTCCCAGCGCAGGAGCCCGATGAGGGACTCCTTTCCAGAACGCTGGGATCACGCCCTAAGCCGAAGGCAGGCGCTCAATGACTGCGCCACCCAGGCGCCCGGGTTGTGGGCTTCTTGATTTTTCAGCCTGCCTTCTGGGGGAGGGGCCTGCCGCGCCGATACTCAGGCAGCCCTGTTTGGGTAGAGTCTCCGTGTCCCCTGCGAGGGGGGATGGGGATGGGCACTCCCTGAGCTGGTATTTCCAGGCTTTTGTTCTCTGGCGGCTTTCCCTGGCGGTTTGCTGTGCCTCTTCTGAGAGAGCAGCAGCGGCCAAATTTCAGCCTCTGTCACGGAACAGAAGGATTGCGGCCCGTTCTCTACTGATGTTCTGGCCACTTTAACTCTGTTACTGTTGGTGCTGCTCAACCCTGCAGCGTCCCGGGATGTGCGCCCCACACCCGGCGTCCCAGCCCTCACTTCCAGGGCCGGCGCGTCTCTGTCCTTTGTGTTCCTAATGCCGCCAGCCGCCAGCCGCCCCGCGCGCGCGCTCCCGGATCTCCCGGTCTCAGTCTGGATCCAGTGAGCGCACCAGGATTCCAGGGTTCCGCGAGATGCCTGGTGGCGCGCGCACCCGGCTCACGGTCTCAGTCTGCTGTTTTGCGGGTGCCGACCGTGAGCCCCGCCCGCTCTCCCGTCAAGTGGCTGCCGCTTCCCGGCGCCCGAACACGGCGGCTCCCTCCCCCTTCCGTTTATCTTCTGGTATCTGTGCGCGGTTTCATGGCTCCCCGCTTCGTACCTCAATACTCAGCGCTGGAGATGTTCATTTGTAGAGATCCAGATGCGTCTTCCTGCGTCTCAGGCTGGTTCCGTGGTTGTTTAGGCTGGTCTGGTACCTATCCAGCTCGACTCGGAGGACCGGCTGAAAACGGTGTCTCCTACTCCTCCGCCATCTTAACTCCTCCCTCTATGAAAGCAGGTCTTATTGATCCTATTGCAGGAGATCTTATCGCCGAGGACGGAAGATGCAGTTACTGAACTGCTTTTTACCAGCCTATGGAAGAGTCAATGCATTAAGTTGAAAAGAATGGGCTTAGATCATAAATCTGTTCTTCAGGGAAATTACAGATTCAAGCTCTTTGAAGTTATTTATTCCTTCAAAGTTCTTAATTTATCTTTATTCATTTTCCCTAGTTGATTTCAGGCACAAAGATAAGAAGAAAAACTTAATTCTTTATTGTGGCCATGCCTGGTCAGTGATTAATATGAAAATGCTTTCTAAGTTTTTCAAATTGGTTTTAAAATAACCATATTTTACTGCTTTCACTGGCATGCTTCTGTGTGTCCGATATTAGTCTAAATATTTTATTTTGTAAATATTATAAAATAAAATCCCCAAGAAAAAAGGCTGACAGGAAATTCACCAAAACATTAACAACGATAGTTTTCTTAGAAAAGTAGAATGGTGGGTAATTTTAATTAATATTAATTTTTTCTAATATCTTACCTGTTTTTCATATTTTCTACAATTTTATAATATCACATAATGCTACAATGAAAATCGGGAAAAAATACTAAAATCATGTGAAATTTAAAATTAGTGTCCTATTTCTCCCTGAACTCCAGATGTAATTTAGAGCTTATTTTTTTTCCTTTCATCAACACCTTTAAAAAAGGGGAGGGGGCAAGGTAAATGTATAATTTTTCCAATAGTAATTCTTTGCTAAAATTAAATGATCACATAATGATGATTAAACATCTAGGTCTGCCTCCAATAAAGAAGTGAGGAATGGCCTAATTACTGTAGTTTGCCAGTGAAAACCTATTCATTTATCATTTCACCGAATATTACAACCAGAGTTTTACAAAAAGAGCATTTTTCAATCTATAATTTCCTTCCCTCATAAACTGAGGTTTCTGTTGAGCAGACATGGGGGATTTAGCTGACACTGCCTGAGGAGAGCCATCCAGCCTTCACCACAGAGTGCCTGGGGAAACTAACACCTATTTACATTCCTCAGGTTTTAGGAGTTATTGTCCCCAAAAATCTGAGACTGGGCATCTATCAGTCCCCGCCCCCACCCCCCGGCTTGTGTTTCTTGGATTTGTTTCTGATATAAATTTGCTTTCCTATTGGTTTTAACATAGGCAACACCAGAAGGACTTTACAGGAAAGATTTGGGTAGTCAGCTGAGATTAATTTTTCCCTCCTGAGAGAAACTAGAAATAAGTTTTTATGAAGAAGTAAGATTTTTCTTTGAAGACACAGGAGGAAATATTGTATGTATATTTAATATATCCCTGGGATCATTCCCTAAACTCCATAGCCAGGTGCTAAATTTAGCCAGTCTAGTTTGACATGATTTAGGTGATGTTCCTTAACTTCTCTGTGTCTGACTATTAATAAAGCTAATAAATCTTGATGACAAAATAAGTTTCCCAATAAAGTCAATATTAAATTATCCTGAAATTAATTTTTTGGTTTATGGACTCTCTAGACCCCTAGTTTCTCTCTCTCTCTTTTTTTTACCACCTTAATTTGTACTATTTCATGAGCTGCCATAAGAACATGAGACAATTGCGAAATCTATATCCCTTACAAAACCAACACAAATGGCAAGATGAGTTCTGTATGTTAGCAAAAAGAAAGGAAGACACAAAGAAGAAAGCATATTACTAATGAGTTGTCAGTGACTAAATCTTTGGATTATCTAGTTGTCATGTTTCAGTCTACTTTTCCAGCCTCTCTCATGAGTCTCTTACCTGCATCTTGGACTCTGGCCATATGCTTCATGAGGCATGGTTTGATATAGGTGGTTTCAATACCATCTTCTTCTCTTGCTCCCCCTCCTGGTTGAAAATCAGTGCTCTAGCTATGCCACATTTTTTGAATACAATGAACATTGGCTTCCTTATGAATTGTGTCTGACCTGGATGTTTCCTCATTTATAATGTTCTTCTCACCACTTCCCTGCTCCACTTCCTACTAGACACTATTCATCTTTTAAGAAATAGCTCAAGTACCATCACCTTTTAAAGATTTCACCACTTTCCTCTATGTTCCTGCTCTAGCTTGAAGTGTCTTCTTTTCAGCACATGGGATACACATGGGATATGTTATAATTATTTACATGTCTGTCTCCTCTGTTAGGATGTGAGTTCCTCAGTATTGGACGGTGGCTTACTCATCTTTGCGTCCCATCACTGAGCAGAGGATGGGAAGACCTAGGTTCGTGGTGAATGTTAGCTGAATGATTTTTTGCTGAATGAATTGTGGATCTTTAGAAAGCCATATATAAAAATTCTAGTAGGTGTGTTTGGAGGGAAAATAGTTTTAAAAGAATTATGGACATGAGCTATATGCTCTCAAGAGAGGACTAGTCCATATGGCACATCCTGGGCAATAGGGGAAGTTTACTGTGTAGAAGTAGAGAACAGCGAGAGAAGGAGTAGGTTTTCTGATAACAAATATCAATTATTTCAAATATTTTTTCTCAGAGTCTTCCTTAAGTTGTCCTCTATCTCTTTCTTATGCATAAATGAATTTAATATAAAATGAGGTCACTGTTTCTAACCCTAAGGTTTTATGTTTGCTTACTGCTGCCTCACATAGAATAAGGAAATTCCAAGAAATGGAGTATTTTCCTCATTTTTTTACAATCTATATTTATATATCAAGTTCCTACAAACAACCCCACTGACTTAATGGGAGACCCTCCTTGCTGGCCTTTGTGTACCTGGAATGCATAAGGACCTTATGGTAAGAAAAATGGCTTTGAAACTATTGAGCTAGAGCTATAGATGGTTCATTAAATGGACAAAAACACTGCTTAAATTAGGGGGATAATGTGCATTTTAGTAGGTCAGTGGAGAAATGTGTGTAGAGGGCAGGAGGTGAGGTGGGGTATGATTACCGTCACCTATTTTCTGGTTGCCTCGCAGACATTCTGGACTTAAACTCTCCAAAGACTTGCGTCATCACACAAAGTTTCTTTAAACTTTTTTTTCCCTTTTTTTCCCCATGTACAGAATTGAGTGCTCTGCTGGGTGCTGCACTCTACAATCCTAATTTCCTTCCTAATTGCACAAGTGGCTGAGCTCTTACAATACCATATTTCTGTTCATTTGCATTTACACAATGTACTTCACTGTGTGCTTCAAATGCACCATTTGAATGTTGAGTCCTGTCTCCATCTTTAGGTTCTTATAATGGCCAGGCCCATGAATAGGGCAAGTCTAAGGAGAGCTGCTATAATCTCAATATGAGACTGTCTTCTTACAATCGGCCAATATTCAGCTGGCTTCTGAGGTGATGCTGAGCAGTAATTCAAATGGAAGAACACAGCAATAAGTAGAGGGAAAGAACACCCAAGGTGATCATTTAGAAATCATTTTCAGGTCAGAATAAAAGAACATGGGATTTGTTTTATTTTATTCCAAACACCATATAATCAAAAGGGTCTCAGGCTCCCAGGGAGTTCACTACATGAGGTTGCTTTATAAAACTGTTGAACAAAGCCTGAAAGAATTCTTGCCTTGCATTCCCTTCCTAAGCCACATACTTGTTTTCAAATAAAATGAAGGGGTCTCTCCGGTCAAATCATATAATTTCACCAAATGCTACAACTTCAGTTTCTATGGAAGACCTGTTGATCAAATATAAGGTGCATTTGAGGTGGCAGAGCATATTCATAATGGGATTTATCATATGTACTACATTATGAATTTTGAACATATTCTCCTTTTAGATTAAACAAGAAAAAGCTTCTGGGTTGTCCTGAATGGCAGAATCACTGGAACGAGAGTTGGAAGAGTCCTGACAGTCATTCTGTACTGTCTTGTGCTAAATATAGTGGTATGGCAGATTTTTTCAACTTCCACACTTTTCACATTTTGGCCAGATACTTTGTTGTGGGCAGCTGTTCAGTGAATTGTGGGATGTTTAGCAGCATCCTTGGCCTCTACCCACTAGATGCCAGTAGCATCCTTCCCCAGTTATGACAGCCAAGAAAGTCTCCAGATATTGCCAAATGCCCCCTGGGCGGGGAAGTTGTCTTGGTTGAGACTCACCACTCTATAATAACAATCTTGGTGGTGACCAGCCTCTTTGGGCAATATTATTATTCAAGAAGTAAAAAACTTATATAAATCTATTTATCTAATAGATAAAATGTTGAGGATTGGTTTATCTTGTAGAGGGTGAACATTTGTTAAATATCTCCAGTTCACAGCCAAAGTGGCCTGGGTTTTCAGAGTTAATGTAGGGATTTTCTTACGCCGGGTAGATGGTCTCAGACTGCCTCAGCTTTCTCAGTGTGGGCCAGATAGAATCATAGACTACTTACCCTATAGGTTTTCCAACAAAGAACTATTGGTTCCATATATAAAATTCTTCTAATTTGAATAGATTATTACCATTACTTTGGACTATTTAGCTTATTAATTGGGTATCAACAATGGTGCTGTTCTGTAATATTTCAAATTAGAATCCAAATCTTATACTTCTTTTTTCTTTTTGACAATTCACAAGTTGGATTTATAAATTTGTACTCACCTGAAGTTTTAAACCCAGCATTTAATTTATGGAACCTGACAGCAAATCTTACCAATGTGCTATTGATTTATAAGTCTTTCTTCTTTCTAATGGTAGCTATAACCAAACTGTTTTTAGTGTTTTGTAGGTTCAAAAATTAATTTCCATATTCTTAAATGGGTTTACAAATCCTAATATAGATTTCCAAGTCCTGAAGCAGATTTTCAAATCATGCCAATAAATCCTAAATAAAAAGACTTGATTTACAAACCTGGATTTTGCACCTGGTTTCCAGGAAGTGATTATAAATCAGGAGTTGAGAGCACCCCTGGGAGAATGAGCCCACATTCTCTCTGGGAAGTCCTGTTCTCCGCATTGAATCGCAGAAGCCTGATTTACAAGCAGTAGTCCGGAGCCGGCAGAGGCTCCTCTGATTCTGACGTGCCAGTGCTGTTGAGGGAAAAGGGCCACATCCCAAAGGCTGGCTAAAATGGCCACTAATCAGAATGAAGACAGCAAACCATTCATCTTTGTCAGAAGTGGGAAGTGGTGTCAGATAGTCGAGATCCCCAGTTCTACCTGAGTGAAAAAGCAGAGATATACACAAGGCATTTTCGGCATGAGACTAGTCAACATTAGCACTGACATTATGCTTCACAGCCCAGAACCACAGACAAGGTGAAGAGTGTGTGTTCTTCCTTAGATGGGGCCAAGGACAGGCATCTGTGCTTTGTCCCATTGTCATCATCATGCTTCTGAAGATGTCTGGCCTACGAAGGCTATAACCGAAGTGGGGACAATGGTTATTCGGGGGAATGTGATGAGAGTGGGTGGAAGGAGAAGGGGGAAATTTCATTTCTAGTTTATTCACTCCTGAGCTATTTGAATTTCACAGTGACCATATATTCATTTCATAACTGAAAAAAAAAATAGAGATTTTTATCAGGAATACAAGGGAAATAAGAGTTTTGTTTTTATGTGCTCTTTCATAACTACCTAAAGTAAACTACCATCACACAGGGCTCCTTCATTAGCTAGCATTCTCCTCCACTCTTCATAGGTGCCCCCTCACATTTATAAAGGGGATTAGAATCTTTTCATAGAATGCTTTCCTATTTACTTATCCAGTTTCCTGTGAACCAGGCAAAGAAAAAGTCATATTCCAGATGTGGAAAATGAAGATCCTAGAAATAAATGACTTGCTTTTTTCCAAAAGAATATTTAGGTGGCAGAGACAAAATTTGGACAAGCTTTGGATTTCTGGTTCCAAAACCAGTACTCTTTCCATGACATCATGGTGTCAAGGCACACACAGACCTTCTCACTGTAGAGATTGAAGAGTATTCTGTCTCCTCTGGTCTGGTGATCCTAGCTGCTATTTACCACTATGCTATGTCACAATCTATGATCCCATTGAAGCATTGTCAGTGATGGTCTTTGAAAACTGTGACCAATTAAATACTCTCTTCTTTCTCTCTCATACCATTCCACTGAGCCAAAATGTGTCCTTCAGCAATTCTGCCTAATTCTCTCAAAAGCCAGCTGAAACACCAGTTTATTTTCTTTTTTGTTTTGGGTTTGTAAAGTTTTCTGGACCATTATATCTCAGAGTGCTCCTTCAGATGACCATAGCAATAATTGCTTGTTCATCTGACAGATGTACTTACTCACCTGATGTCTTTCATTTTGGTAAGAAAAGTCTCTGGATTTAAAATCAGGAACTCTGTGTTTGTGTTGTGGCTGCATTACGTACTGGAAATGAAGCTTGATGAGTCTCAATTTGTCCAGGTAAGAATATATTTTAAGTTTCCTATCTATTGAACACAGCCATTATAATGCCCAAATGAGAGAAAATGTTTTGCAAACCTTAAATGCTATATAAGTTATGTAAGTTATGTAAGTTACTAATGTAGTCCCACGATTGAGGATCTAAAAACTTTAAAAGTGTACAGGGGCAATAATGCTTAAAAGTAACTTTGATGGTGATTTGGACATAGAAAATTGCAACTCTATTACCAGCATATGAATGTGAAATATGTAAATTTGAAGAGTATAATATAAAATATTAATAATATCTTATTTTATATGTAAATTTTGAGATGAAGGAAGTCCTTCATATTAAAAAAGTTGCCAAAATTATACAATTCAAAGCTGAGTAAATCATAAACTGTGTCTATGATACTGATACTTGGCAGTGCCACTTTAGCTGGTAAAGAGAAACAGCATTCACCCTTTGTCAAAATAGTGTGAACCATGCCTTTATTCCATGTGTTGAAACGTGCTAGTTTAAATATACTTTATTATAATGAAACAATATAAGGAGCCATTAGAACCATTATTTAAACTTTCATCAAGCAGCGGTGTTAGCATTTGGCCTGTGAATCCCCCTCTTTACTTTTCTACCTTTCAAAGTGGCGACCTTGCAACATAATGTAGGTGTGATAAAATATCACTTTATTGTGATATTATTTAGCAGAAAGAACTCTGGGAAATTTTAGAAATAATCGACTACAATAAATATAACAGATTCACTCTGAGAATAAAAAGCCTCTATTTAAATTTATTCATATGGGAATTAAAAAGTGAGCAGAAGACACAAATGGACATTTTCCCAAAGAAGACATAGAGATGGCTGATAGACACATGAAAAGATGTTCAACGTTGTACTCATCATCAGGGAAATGCAAATCAAAACTGCAATGGGGTATCACCTTATACCTGTCAGAATGGCTAAAATAAAAATCTCAAGAAACAAGTGTTGACAAGGATGTGGAGGAAAGAAACCCTCTTGCACTGTTGGTGGAAATACAAACTGGTACAGGCACTGTGGAAGACAGTATGGAGGTTTCTCAAAAATTTAAAAATAGGACTATCCCATGATCCAGTAATTGCACTACTGGGTATTTACCCAAAGAATACAAAAACACTAATTCAAAGGGATATATGCACCCCTATGTTTATTGCAGCATTGTATACAGTTACCAAATTATGGAAGCAGACCAAGTGTTCATCAATAGATTAATGGATAAAGATGTGGTGTATATTTACATGCGTATATATATATACACACACACATATATAATATATATACATATAAATTTAAACTAGCACATCTATATCCATACACACATATATATGCCATTGTATGTATGTGTATATGTTGTGTATGTGTGTGTGTGTATAATAGAATATTATTCAGCCATAAAGAGAATGAAATCTTGCCATTTGCAACAACATGGATGGAGCTAGAGAGTATAATTCTGAGCAAAATAAGCCAGTCAGAGAAAGACAAATAGTATATGATATCACTCATATGTGAAATTTAAGAAAAAAACAAATGAACAAAGGAGAAAAAGAGAGACAAACCAAAAAACAGACTTAACTATAGAGAACAAACTGGTGGTTACTAGAGAGAAGTGGGTGGGGGGATGGGTAAAATAGGTGAAGGGGATTAAGGGTACACTTAATGATGAACACTGAGTAATGTATTGAGTTGTTGAATCACTACATTGTATACTTGAAATTAATATAACACTGTATTTTATGTTACACTGGAATTAAAATTAAAAAAAAATCAAAAAAATTGATTCATATGAGGAAATTAAAATTTTCAACTGTTGAAATATCTCTTTAGGAAAACCTCTCTTACCTAAAATCTGATTTCCTGCAATCAATGTGGTGAAGATATGGCCCCTGAAGATTGACTGGGCACTGGAATATAATATCAGTGAGATTGTAACCTTTAAAATGATGTCTTTTATTTCCAAGATCTTTCTCTTCCTACATCTAAATTATCAATTTCTTGAAAGCAGAATGCAGTCTATTTCTTATTCTTTGGATTTCCTCAATATCTAGTAAACAGGTACCCAATAGATATTTTGGAATAATTGATTGAAAATATACATCTCTGTTGCATAGACTCTATTTTAGACTCTAATAAGAATTTCACCCCACGGATGATTTTAAAAGATTATTTCAATAAATGGGGTGCTTTGTTCACAATAAGTCATTGATTTGTACCTGGGCTTAGAGCTAAGATGTGATTTGAGAAGGCCTGCTGATTATTAAATGATTGTTTAAATCTTTGCTTGCTGCCAGAAGCCCTTTACTGAACACCACAGCATGTTAAAGAGATGCTCTTCAGTCTAAATAAATAAATCCGATAATCCTAACATTATATAAGAATCTATGGATTTAATGAAAACCTTAACTGGGAAAATGTGCTATAACTGAGGGTTGCTGGAGGGGAGGTGGGGGGGGATGGGGTAATTGGGTGATGGGTATTAAGGAGGACACTTGATATAATGAGCACTGGGTGTTATATTCAATTGATGAATCATTAAATTCTACCCCAAAATTAATAATACACTATATGTTAACTAACTTCAATTTAAATAAAACAAAAAAAATTATGTGCATCACTTAATCTAATGAATAGAATAAATCTATAGATCTGTGGGTCTGCCACATACAAGCAACACCCGCTATCTCCACCTGCCCTCCATGATGCCTGTTTAGGATCACTGAATTGACAAACACCATGTGTTAATTCGAGGTAAATATAAAGTTTCTAACAATATTGGGGATTTACAATAACCAACAGAACTAATTAAAAGGATATGCTTCTTTTTTTAATGAGAATAAAGTCCAAAGGATTCTGAACATGGATGAAAGAAACTTAAAACTGTAATTTTACTAACCTTTAACTAAAATTTCACATTTACATCTGTTATAAATGTAGGCAACACACCACTATAGTAATGAGTAGTATTTGTGACCTCAACACATGATATTTGCATATATTACTGTTGATATAGATATCTTGAAATACCATGTATGTTCATTTTTACTTTGAAATGATGGTAAGTATTAGATAAATCCATTAGATCTTGTTATTAAACGCATTAGCAAAGAACACATAGATCATTATATCATAAATTTTTAAAAAATGATATCTTTGTGATAAAACTAGTTCCCTTTATAATCCCATTTATTTTATGTTATGCATTTAAGAAGATTTCTGGGAAGAAATGCAGAAGACTCATAAGACTCTCCAAAGCGCTATGGCCCGGGAAAGATGAAGAAACCCTGGTCTAATAGCAAGCAAAACCATAGTAGACTATCTTTACTTGGGAAATAACAGGTCATAAGTTTTGAAGCCAAGCAGCTTAACTCACAGTTGACAAAGAAAAGATCCCCTTACTGAACAAGTCTATTATGATTCTAAGTTGGAGACTGCAGAGTTAACATTTTGTTACTACTATGTGTCGGAGGTGTCTACATGATAAAAGAGGTCATAATCATTTTGTTCTTTGTTTTTTTTTCCCCCATTCATAGGTTAAAAAGTACTTTTAACTATATCTGTTTGGACTTTCTCAGCAATAAGTAAATGATATTTTAAAAAGCCACATAAAACAGAACCATGACTTTAATTCTTTGTGCCTTATGTACAGGCATGAGATTTGCCATGTAGTGATATATTTGGTGATTGTGCTATACAAAAGAGTAACGGCAGCGACAATAACTCCCAAAGCTGCTTTTGTTCATTTAAATGAGTGATATTTGTTGCTTTAAAAAATATTTCCTAATTATATATGGCTATTTCCTTGCCAAGTGCTGACCAGACCTGGCCTTCCTTTTCCAAGCTGACAGAAGGTTTCAGGTTGAAAGGGATTTGGACTTGAAACTGAATTTCTAATCTGACCAGTTCCCCAACTGGGGCACCTGTTCTTGGCAAAATGCTCTCTGCATATTTCCAGAAAGTCATCAATTATTCAGAGGGACCTTTCAAATGCCAACAGTTTAAATAAGAAAATGTGCCATGACAGAAGGAAGCAAGAATGGAGAGTCTCAGGCTGAGCTGATCCTGCTAAAAGAAAACTTTCCATACCAGGGCTTTAGTCTCAGGAAGGCTTTTGACCCGATGACTCTTTAGATCAGCTGGGTCAAGAGGGGTTCTGAGCACTATGGGGCTTTTAACCCATTTGCCCTGAGGTGGGTGGTCTGTAATATACTGATTCTTCTTATGTCTCACATTGTATTCCCCGAGAAGCACTAATCAACATCACTTGATTCTTTATTGAAATTGCATTCTTTCAATTGTATAACTCATACTCTGATATCGATACAATTCTTTCAAATTCAAAGTTTCAGGAAAAAGTTGGACCTAAAAAGTTGATTCCCCTCCTCTCTATTTCATTTTAATAGATATTAAATGTCTGCCATGTGCTTGGCATCATGCTAGTTGTTATGGCAAACACAACGTTTGCTCTAAGGAAATTCAATCTAGAATAATGGATTGGACAAAGACACAATGACTGTAGGTGTTTCAGTTAAGAGGTTCATGCCTTAAGAAAAGTAGAGTAAATCTCTCATTGTTTAGAAAGCTTGGTTAAGCCTTTGATTCCCAAATATCACTACAGCGAACAATCTCTTTAGCTTTTTCATTTGTAAAATGAGAAATTGTAAAATGTAAATTTTTACTACATGTGGCTTAAATGAGATTATGTATCAAAAGAGGACAATACCTTATAGACATCTGAGGCCTGGGTAATTTTTTAGTAGAACAACTCACTCCTGGTTGATAGCCTTATTGTACGTGCAACTCGTAGATAAATCACACCAAATCAGGTACTTTTAGGTGACTCCTGGATGAACCTTGAGTATTAAATTGATGGCATAATTAAGCAATTATGGGAATTAGGGAAATGTTAATATAAAGATGTCTTTAAGAAAGAAGTGGATTTTGCCATGGACCTTTAAGAACCATTAAGTGTTTAAAGCGCAGAGAGGGAAGAGATGGTTGGGAATAGTTTTTGGCAGAGAAAATAGCATAAGGGAAAACAAAGAGTTGGGTGACTACGACACATGTGCAGGAAACAGTGAGGCCTAATTTGTGTGGAACATGATGCTTGCATTACATATCCATGAAGAGATGGACATAGGAGAATAGATTAGGCCGTATCGTGGAAGTTCTTCATTTAGTTAACATTCAGGGGGAAAAGATGGAATGTGATTTAACTGGGTCAGAGCTATGCTTTGGAAAATTACTTTGGTATAGTATGTAGAATGAATTGGAGGGTGCAAGTAACATTCACGGGAAGAGAAAGACTGCAATATTCCAGCTCAGGAATAGCTTAGGAGTTCAGCAGCTAGCTCATGGCCTAGCTAAGTAGAGCCAATGAAGTTATGATGTTATGAACTTGGACTGTGGCAGGGGAAGGAAGAGGCATTTAAGAAGCTTTGCTGAAGTGCACCTTACCAACTTAGCACCAGTTTTATAGGCAACAGGGGAGATATCAAGATGTTTTAGAGGCTTGAGGCCTAGGTGACTGAGAGGAAGAGACAGAAATAACAGATATAAAGAATTTGAGAGAAGCTGGCTTGTGGGATCAGGAAGATGGAGTAACTCAGGAGATCAATTTGGGGTATGTCGAATTTAGGTTGGAAGTGAGGTTTCTGAGTGGAGGTGACTAGCTACAGTTAGCAATTTGGATATGGAACTAGAAGAGAGATAAGGGTTCAAGTATACATTTAGGCATCATTTCAGAGGTAATTTTGAAGCTATCGAAAGTAATAAGATTCCTGAAGAGATAAAGAAAAGATGAAATTCGAGGTTTGAACATTAGCACATACCAACTCCTGGAGTAATGGTGTGGATGAAGATTCTGTGTAAGCAGGGGTTGGATGAGCCTACAAGGATCAGCCAGGTAACTTAAAGAGGGAGGGGAGCCTGAGGTCAGAGCATACTTGCCAACTGAGTTTGAGGTGGGGACTGAGGCACCAAGGAAGTAGGCCATTTCTAATGGGGCCACTAGTGAGTTTTGATGAGTAGGCCCAGTATTGCCAGATCCTCTGACTTTTCAAAAGAAGTCATAACTGTAGATTATAATGGGAATCATAGGATTATAATACATTAAATTAGACTTTTAAAAACACTGTGTTGGAGAAATAGAACATATTTGTGGTCCTGAACTACACAAGGGTCATGGAGCTCTCCTTCTGAAGTAGATAGAGAACAGCCAGAGAAGTAGGACTGGAGCCAAGTTCTCATTCACAAGGATTCACTAATCCCTAAGACACCATGGAAAGTGAGAATTTCAAGTTGTGTGGGCTACATTCCTCCAGGAAGCTAAGGAGGACAAGAAGTGAGAGTAGCACATTGAGTCTGAAGAGTAGGAGGCAGTTGGTGACTTTCTAAAGCACAGTTTCAGGAGCAAGGTAAAGTCAGAGGTCAAATGAAGAGAGACATAGCCAAAGAGGGGAGAATTCTGAGAAGTTCTGCTAGGCCGATAATCTTACATTTCTATTGCCGGGATGGCAGATGGGAAGTCTTTAGCAGCTAGGACCACTGATTAAGAACATTCCATGATGAAAATAAAAAAGACTTTCCAAATTACTACATTATTATGAGTGAATTAGGAGAGCAATTTGATCACTTGGAAAGTGCTCCTCTTTCAATAAATGTAAAATATGGATTCTTGCTGAGATTTCTAAGCTGCTTCATCTAAATTATATGCTAAAGTAGAGAAACAGATGTTAAATATGATTAAAACCAATTACAAGTTCCACAGTACAATACTGTGTTTTACTTACATTAGTCTCCCTGCTAGCTTGGGTGCCATCCGTTTTGCCTTTATTTCCTGTTCATAACTCCAGGGTAAGCAACATGGGGGATTTAAGCAGTTCAGACTGGAGCCTGACAGGAATATACGGATCCAAATAGAATTGCCTCAGCAAATCTAAACATCTAACATAAGGCTTACTGGAGAGGGAGGTGGGGGGCAGGTGTCCTGATTTTGCATATGAAGCAGATATTGAGTTGCTGGCCTGACATATCAGTGCTTGTATCAAAACTAAATTTTGACTTGATAGTAAGGTGAAATTTTCTGGATTTTTTTTTGTTTTTAATATTTTCAATGGGTTATTGCTGTCTTAAGCATATGACTGAAGCCTATTTTTTGTCATTCGGGGACTGGGAACAGAGACTCACTCAAATACCTCAAGAAAAAGGAGGCCCCTTATTGAAATTTTGGTGGCCTGGCATGGGAAGTGATCAAGAATGGCAATTCCAGGGACTTGCTTCTCCCCTTGCCTCCTGGTCTCCTTCCAGGTGTCTCTCCTGGGTCAATGCACATGCTACTCTTTCTCTCCCACTTTGGATGGATTCTCGTGCAGACTCACAGAACAACCTCCTGAGAACTTTATTTTTCACAGGAACTTGCAGCTATTCTTTCTTCTTCTCCCCCCCCCCCAAGATTTTATTTACTTATTTAAGAGAGAGAACACAAGCAGGGGTGGGGGGGAGGGCAGAGAGAGAGGGAGAAGCAGGCTCCCCTCTGAGCAGGGAGCCCAGTGGTGGGCTGGATCCGAGGACCTCGGGACCATGACCTGAGCAGAAGGCAGACGTTTAAAGGACTGAGCCAGCCTGGTGCCCCCCTTGCCGCTATTCTGATATCTATTACTGCATGTTCTTCAGCTCTCACCACCAACTGTATCAGTCTCCTACAATTCTCTCCTTAAATTTCCTGAAAGGGGAAATCTAATGGTTTTTGATCTTTTTTGGGCAACAGCTGGCCAGCTTTAGGATTGGCTGCCCTTGTGTCACGTGACCATCCCTAACCAATCACCTTCAGTGAGGATTTGGGACAATGTCTGATAAAATATATTTGTACCTTGTGCAAGGACTTTAGACCTGGAAGATTTACTTGAATGGGACTATAAACAATACACCTCCACTAAATTTATTTTAAATAAATAAATTTTGCTATTCTCTAAGACAGGGGAGGCACTCGGTAAATATCTGTTAAATAAATGGATGTTGAATGAATGGAGTAGTTTGTGTTATGATTAGCTGTGTGTGTGTTTGTGTATGTGAGAAAAATGTTCTCACATTTGAAACTAAAGTCCGCTTATATATTTTTTAATTATTGTGTTTGGAAAACTAAACAAGGAAAAGCACTTGTGCTGGAGCAGCATCCGATTAAAAAATAGCTATATTTCTTTTTAGGGCTTTAATGATAAAATATATCCTAAATTCTTCTTAAGCTCCAATCAGTCATGGGTTGTGTGCTCAATAGCCTACTCCCATATTCTTTCTTCTCTTTGTGTAAAATAGGGCCAATAGAGAAATCCAAGTTGATTTAAACATATATCTTTCTTACAAAATGAGTCAATTAATAGTTTAAAACTCTTGATTTCCTGGGACTCAAGTCTTATAAGAAACTGATTACCATAACTCATTTTCAGAGTCAATTCTCTCAATTCTAATTAGAAGTTTCTGAGGAATCCTGAGTACTTGTAATTCATACATAACATGAGCTATGCTAGAGTTATTCATTGGCTTATTGTTGGTCAGTTTTTCTTTTTCTAATGACCTCTCCTCAATTTCTGAATGGATGGAGACCTTGATCTTCTATTTTCTTACCTTCCTCCACCTTCTTTACATTCCACTTTGTCATCCATTCCAAAAGTAATTGATGTGGTTTCAATTATAGTGTCTTGGTTTTTTGTATTTTTCTAAAGTCTTAAATTATTTAGCAGATTACATTATAGTGTTGTTGTTGTGCACATTTATTTGGAATGAAATGCATTCTGGAATAACCCGAAAATAGTCATCATTTTCCTTGATACCATTGGCTCCTCTTCCATTCAATGGTAGTTTGTAGAGATTGAGAACCCACGATGCAAAAGGGAAACGCCAGTGTATATCCTGAAACTGTACTTGGTGGGATTCAATGATTCCTATTTCATAAAAATTGGCTCCGGTGTTGATACGTGCACTGCAACTTGATGCTGACCCTTTCATGTCGAAGCAGAAGGTAATATTCAGGAGAAAAACACAGATAGACAGAGGTGAAGCTGCAGGGAGCCAGGAGAGGGCAGCAGAACTGGGAGAGTGGCAAGCCTTGGGTCAGGCTATTACTGACTTCTGGAGCTGGAGTTTTGAATGGAATGTTTAATTAATCAAGGACAAATTGGTAAAAAATTAAAAGTATCAAAATGAGGGTTGTGAGAAGGCATGGGACGAACTGGCCAGCCAGCCAAGACCATGTTAACCACACAGGAGATGTGGCTGAGTTAGCACTGATGGGCAATGAAGAGTAGGGGCTGAAATCAGGAGTAAGGCTAATCACCCAAGAGTGAGGGTGTAGTGAACAAGTCAGCTGAATATCTTATGGCAAATTGTCAGTCTCCATGGCATTTACTCCAGCCCTTTTAGAAGCTGGGACCCAGTTCTGCTTCAGTAGGTGCTATAAAATATCTGTACTTGAGGTTAGCCATTCTCAACTGGGAGTGATATGGTTCTTCAGGAGGCATTTGACAATGTTTGAAGATCTGTTTACTTGTCACAACTGGCGTGTTACTGGCATCTAGAGGGTAGAGGCCAGGGATACTGTTAAATTTTGTATAATGCGTAAGATAGTTCTCCCTACAACAAAGAATTATCTGATCCAACATGTCAACAGTCTCAAGTTTGAGAAAGTTAATGGAAGGTGTTCTTAAAGACCCATTCCTACATGCTGGCCTCACATTACATGTTGACTATAATGATTGCTATCTTTTCCTAACCTTCCCCACTGCCACAATTATACCACCTCCTTCTTCTTCTTTCCAAGCCCCCATTCATACTTTGGCAGATTTTTGAAAATTGCATCTGAAAGGAATTATCTGGAGTTTCTGAATATTTTGAAAGTGTTCTTATTAATAATTCAATTCAATTCAATTCAGTTCAACAAACATTTGTGGAGTTTCTACTCATAAGTATTTTGCTGTATTTTCTATATAAGGAAATACAGAGGCTAATGAGCTTGGGTCCCTGTCCTATATGAGATCATAATTTAGTGTGCGAGCCACACATATATAATTTATTATAATAAAGACAGACTAAGGTAGAGCCCATAACTGAAGGATAACTTAGATGCCAGCTTGGGTCTTCTTGGCTCTAGAGATATAGGTAGCATTGTTTCATTACTCCAAGTCTGTTACTTGAGTATATGTGAATCTTCTAAATTTTTTTGCAAATTCACAGGGCTTATTACACTGTTATAGTCTGTATCCTGTATCAATGCCTCCTTTCTCTACCCACTTTCTCCAGTACACAAAGATTCATTCCTATGGTTTTCAGGTATAAAACCACCTAGTCCAAGATTGCCTTGCATTTTTCAGAATGTACCAATAATTCCAGGTTATTCATGAAGGGATCTCATTGAACAATCTGCTCATTCAGGGTCCTCCACCCTCCATTCCTCTCCTTTGGACTCTCACCTCCCAACTCTTCTGCAAAACAACACATTTCTTCCATTGTCATATACTTAGCAGTTCTCCCCAGATCCAGACCATTTGTGATCTCATCTTTTATCCTAGACCTTTTTCAGGATATACTTTTTTCCAAAGAAATACCATTCCCTTCCTAAGAGAGCTTTTGGTGCCAGAAATAACATTTCCTTCACATCTTTACAAAAATATAATCACATTACTTAAGTAGAAGAAATAAACTGGATGATGGGGTCAGGAAAGGCTATGTAGGGGATGTGAGCCTGAAGATAACAACAGGAATTAGCAGACAGAAGGGAGGAGGCTGCAAATATTCCAGGCATGGCAGGCAGACAGTATCAACACGGCACAGAGGCTATAAGTGCTCTGTGTTTGAGAAATTGGTATGACAACAGTACAAGGAGTATTTATGCTAAGAAATTTAGGCTTTGCTCTGTATTCAGTGAGAAATCATTACAACATCCTAAGTATATGTGTGTGTTGGGGAGGATGGGGGTGCCATGATCAGGTCCACGTTTTAGAGCGATAACTCCAGATATACTGTGGCAGATGAATCAGGAGCAATGGTGGGTAGGTGAATAATCAGTGGACAATCACAGTCGTCCAAACAGGAAATTACATGGTGCTATACACTGAATGTGTCCCCTTCCCTGCCAAATTCATATGTTATAGGAGCCTTATCAGAAGAATGGGAAAGGGGAGTGGAGAAAATTTTATTTAATTTTTTGGGCAATATTTTGTAATTTCATGTGCATGTCTCTTCTCTTTTATGATATGGAAGGGAAGAGAATATAATTTAGTGTCATAAGATCTAAGTTTGAGTCTCAGATTTGTGAATTTTTCAGTCATTATGCCCACAGGGCTGCTATTTTTGAGGTGTCTCAAGTGACCATTTGGACTATGTATGTCATCATTAACCAAAGAGAGGCCTCTTCTTAGTGGGTCAAGCAAACAATCATCAACCTTTTCTGAAACAGATTCTTGAGTGGGTTTCCTCCTCCTCCTGTTCTTTACTTCTATTCTATAAGATTATCTTTTGTTTTCTTAAGATATCTCTGGTTCACTCACTTTGGTTTTCCTATGAAGAGTTGGTTCAGAAAGGCAAAAAGCCTGGATGTTCCAGCCCCCAAATGCTCCCTTTTCCCATCAGAAAGTTGCTGCATGGTTCTGACTTTTGTAAACTGAATATGCAATACTTATTTGCTTGACCATGAAAAGGATCATTTTTTTTAAAAGATTTTATTTATTTATTTGACAGAGAGAGACAGCGAGAGAGGGAGCACAAGCAAGGGGAGTGTGAGAGGGAGAAGCAGGCTTCCTGCCAAGCAGGGAGCCCAATTCGGGGCTTGATCCCAGGACCCCAGGACCATGACCCTGAGCCCAAGGCAGATGCTTAACGGCTGAGCCACCCAGGCGCCCCTGGAAAGGACCATTTTTTTGTAGGTCTCTGGAATTTTCTCCTTGAGAATATTCCTGGTTTTTCAAGCTCCAGATATCTTTACCTTGCCCTCAGTCCTCTGCATGGTAACTATACAAACTTCATTCCTGCATGCTTGTCCTTTAATATTCCTCCAGCAGTTGCCATTCCAGGCTCCTGGTGTTCCTTTAGTTTCTCCAAAGAGCTTCTAGAACATCCTTCCAGTCCCTCTCACTTCTCCCAGGAACATCATCTCTGTCACTCTTGTTTGGAGTGAGTCTTTATTTTTATTTCCCGGGAAGAGAAACTCCAGTGGATGCACAGGATTTGTCAGTTCAAATCTTTTTTTTTTTTTTTAAGATTTTATTTATTTATTTGACAGAGATAGAGACAGCCAGCGAGAGAGGGAACACAAGCAGGGGGAGTGGGAGAGGAAGAAGCAGGCTCATAGCGGAAGAGCCTGATGTGGGGCTCGATCCCATAACGCCAGGATCACGCCCTGAGCCGAAGGCAGACACTGAACCGCTGAGCCACCCAGGCGCCCCTGTCAGTTCAAATCTTGATTGGATCAGAGCATCCTTAAAGAGACAAACATGTAAGAAATAAAACATTGCCTAGAATCAGCAATCATTTGCTGTCTACTAGGTGGGAAAATTACAATCTCTCTAAACCTTAAAGTCCTTGTCTTTCAAGCTAACATATAACACATTGCAGGGTTATTGTGAGAGAGTTAGATGAAATGATGCATATGAAAGCACTGTTCGAACTTTGCAATAGGATATGCATTTTGGTGTCATAATTATTCTACATCACTTATTGCATGTTGTATAGTATTTCATTATAGTGGATAGGCAAAAAAGCCCAGTAAATGATTTAACGTAAATAGCAATCTAATAGCCCTTGTTACAAAGTGAATGGGAGTAAGAAAGGAGGATGTGGAGAGAGGAGGTGCCAACTTGTTGATGTAATTTTTTTGTACTTAACAGTAAATAAGAAGGGCCTCCTTCATGCCACTAATCTGAGTCTCTATTTCTGTCTAGTATGTGACAAAAAGCACTGTTATGACACATGTAAGGCCACCTCTTGTAGAATTTTTGGCTTTAACATGTTGAATTCTCACCAACCATTACAAGACACTACTACTTAGAGATAATAATTATAAGGACTCAAGAGATAAGCATCTCAGCTTTTGGAAGATTAAGTTTATCCTGAAGTTTGCCCACCTCAATTAAACCTGCCTCACCGGCCCTTCATTTGGGACAGTTAACTGAGAGACAAGATGTCTCATCTGCAATGATTTCCTCTATAATTAGGAAAGTGCAAGCATTAACATTTAGAAACAAAGAAACTATTCTGTGTATTTTGGATGATTCACAATCATTTAGACAAGCAGCCTCCTCTGTAGTCCAAAGCTTTCTCCAAAAATGTTCCAGTGGTTGTTGCGGTATCTCATGCCATTTAAGTTGATTTCATTTTTCCCCCCTGACAGTTCTTCCCCTTTGTTTTAGCTACTTCTAGATTGTACACTTGGAAAGCAGACTTGAAGCTAACTCCCTCTTAGAGAAATCACCCTAACACGAAACTGAAATCTGTCATGTGACTGGCATCCTGTTTTGTGTAAATGGGGAGGTTTGCTGAAATCAGGTGGTCAAGTAATCAGAAGAAAAGATGAGAGAAAAGCCCCAGGGAAGCATGCTAGAAACTGGAAATGTGTGGGTGCATACTTGTATTTGCCATCTGTTCAACTGGGGTTATAATTTGGGAGGAGTCAGGGAAGAGATGAGTAGAAAAAAATATATTAGTTGCCACAAGAGAATTTAAGAAGAAGCTTAAAAAAAACTTTGGTAGGCAAAGATTAACTAAATGAGCCAGTGAACTTTTGTTGAAATTTTCTGTCTCTGGATGATTTCTCCAAATGTTTGGAAGCTTTCTTATTTAAAAGCTCGGGGATGGCACGTTCTCAATTGTTTTATTGACTTCTACCAAGGTGACTTATAAAAGTATCCTAATGCCTTTGGCTTCCAATCGCTCCTCCTGAGAAACTGTTCTAATTTTGCCAAATGAATTGGGAAGGTGAGGCTGTATAAAACTTCTTCCAGGTTTGTCTTGCTTCAAATTATGTTCCTTCTTGTTATGAATGTCTAACGATAAAAATACTATCTGTTGCCATCTGTTAAGTACATTCTAAACAGTTTGAGAATATATTAGAACAATACCTTGCATGTTGAATTTATCTTCCAGAGATGGGGTGGCCTCATCAGTCTCCAGTGTCGTGGCACAGTCGGGACACCTGTGAAGAATGAAGCCACCTTCACCATGTGCAGATGAATTCAGTTTTCTCTCTATTGTAATGTCATGTTTGATTCACTCACTTCTTGTTTTTATTGTTAAAGGTTGCCTACTGCTGCAAGCCTCTTTCTTTGTCACCACTAATAGGAAACATTTCTCAGATTATCAAGTTCTGACTCTATTGGCCTTTCCAAGGTTGGTGAATACCTCAAACATCTAAGTAGAGTAATTAGATTAGAAATAATTTTGGTCTACAAATGTCAGGCAACTATACGATGACATCCGAAGTTCGACTGGTAAATTCATCGTCACAGAAATTGTCTATTTGATTTTATTTTTGCTTTTCTTGATCTTATGTGCTAACGCAGCACACAGGACCCTGCATCATGCAGGCAGTATCCTATATGCTGCACCTTAACGAGGGATAGGTCACAACACAGCCTGAATTTGAATCCAATTAGAGTAGCAAAAGATTCTGCAGAATAAATCTCCTGTCTTTGCCGGTTTCCTCTTTAGAGAAACAAGACAATATTTCCACATTATATTTATTTAATGGATGAGACTCAGTCTATTAGATGAGATATAAAATAAATTAAATTCTGTGGCAGGTGAACACCCTGAGGGCACTGCGGTTTGTAACACTATGTTAATATTCTCCAAGACCACTGCATGAGCTTAGCAGAGCTATCTTCAAAATTAGCTTTACAGGCCACCTGCAGACTTCTCTTTTGCTTTCCTAATCAAAACTGCAATCCTAGGTAATTTAACAAAATATTAAGTAAATAATTGCTTCAGAATATTTTAGGTTTAGGGACATAAATCGTATTCTTTTTAGATGCCTACTGATGCTAAGAAGCAGGGAGGTTCCAACCTTGCAATTTCAGTTTTGGGTGAGCTCTATTACTTTCCATTCTGAAAAATTAAATTCCTTCTGCAGATGGATGTAACAGAATCCTTAGCTAAATTATACTGGGAAGAGGATCTGACTTCAGGGGTCTGTACAGTTACATACTCAGGATCAAGATTAAAAAAGAGTGTAACGAGCTCTAGGGTTTTGGAGTATATCCATGTGTATTTATGAATGTGAACTCCTTTTTGGGGGATGGTTTTTGTTATGCTCTTCCAAACCAGTGGTTTCTGAAACTGAACACCAACTGGGATAATCAGGACCTGTGGTGGGTGAGCCTCATAACTGCAGTTGTGGTTGGAGGGGGCTTTCTAATTAGACACTGGCAGCTTAAATCTGGCAATCTTTGCAGCAAAAAGTGGTTGTGATAATAATGACAGCAACAGGGTGTGCTGTGTGTGAACAGAGAAGCGTTTGCATTTTGAAATAAGCAATCTGTTTTTGGATGTAGCTCTTCCATAATGTCAAGGTTTGGTTTAGATTCTGCTTTGGTTCTGTCGATGGCTTCCCTTATCCTTCCTTTAGCTCCTTCCTTCTCTATTTTCTATAGAATAATGGGGTTTTCTTTATTCCCTTCCCCTGCACCCATGCCCCTTCCTAGTTGGAAGGTTATTTATTGCCTTTTCAATTCCTTAATGGTTACCTTATTTTTAGCATGTTTTTGATTTAGCAATGCCAAATATTAGTCAGTGTCCTGCTTTTCTCCCAAATCGTATGAGGACCTTAGAACTCAGTAGCTCTTGTCACCTCTATAATAGCTTGCACATTGTTGTTGTCCCATAGCTGTTTAATGTCTTTTAGAAAAGCTCAAAGTTAGTCATTTTTATTACCTGATAAAGCTGATACTGGGATTCACCTCATGCTTCCAGTTCTTTGCTCCCTATTCCTCCTTGTATGTCCCTCTTTCCTTTTCATTCATTTTTTCATTCTAAGTTCATTCCCCTGAAGTGCATCTTTTAAAAGATTTTTTTTTTGGTAGGGATCTGCTAATGGATAGTTATGCTCAATTTTGTTGTCTGAAAATGTCTTTTTGTTCTCGTTCTTCAGTAGTGGTTTGGCTGGTCATATGACAGTAAGTTGATAGTTATTTTCTTTCAACACTTTGTATCCCCCCCCCCCCCAGTTTCTATTATTGTTATTAGGAAGTCCCCTAGGGGATGCCTTTGCTTTCTATATTATCTGTTTATTTTAAAAAACATTATCTTTGTCTTCATTGTATTCCAGTTTCTACTATGTGCCTAGGTAGAATTTATTTTTGTTTATCCTGTCCAGGACCAGGAAAAATAATTGCCTAAAGTCATAGAAAGGAATTCTACTATTACTTATCCCAAATGTTCATCATTTGCCAATTACCTTCACAATGTTTGCCCTATCTGCTTACCACCATATTTATTTGCCATCATACTTAATGTCTTTCTTTAAATTGACTTTAAAAAGCCGTAAGTATAGTATAAATAAGTACAAAAGAAAAATTCTATGAAATTATGGGTTTAATATGCTAATTATAATTTTTCTAATGAAAATATAACTAACATTTTATTTAAATAGAAAAGTTCTTGTTTGTACCACTTAAAATACTTTGTACACCAGCAGTGCATTCATCTTACAGAATGAGAAATGTTACTTTAAGTATGTCATTGTTTGAATTCTTCCTCAGACTTATGAGGAGGATTCTATTCCCTAACTGGATGAAATGACTTCTGGAAGCTTCTGCATTTGGTTAGGGAATTGTCTGATTCCGGGAAACTTGCCCCATCATAAAAGGAAAGGATGATGTTCTATGGTCCTGGCCATTTTGGTTAATGGAAGTGACCAGAAGTGGTGAAAGCAAAGGTTGAGAATTGAGAGTCCTTTAGAATTTAGCTACTCTCAATTCTCAATCTCTGTTTCACAAAATGGACACAAATGTGCATTTCAACACTATGTTTGGATCAATCTCTTTTACCAAGGAAACCGATGAGTAAAGCCAAACTTTTAAGTTTATACTTCATAGGAGGTTAATGGCTCCAGAACACTATGCCAACTTAACCACTGCTCTAGTGAGCTAAGGGTGAAAGAAATTTATGGTCAGATTTAAAATGCTTTGCTTGATCAGAATATTCACACAAGTATGCTAATTGAGGGAGAGATAATTCCTCAGTCAAATTCCCACTCCAACTGAGATATTATCACTGTTTGAAACACTGAAGAGACTATGATATGCTAATAGCTTTAAATTAGTTCACATTCAAATTTCTAGGTGTTTGGGGAAACTAAACATGCTTTACAGTAATTGGCCTCTTCTGTAAATGTGGCCTTAGGTACCACTTCTTGTTTTTGAACAGCCACTTTTGAGTCCAGGAGTGATGGATTCCAGGCCTAGTTATCTCAGTCTTCCTTAAGCAGACATGGCTCTCTTCCATCTCACTGGGAGGCCTTCCCCAGTGTGGTACCTAGCTGCTTGGCTGGTTTTAATTTGTTCTTTTGTAGAA
This sequence comes from Ursus arctos, assembly GCF_023065955.2. NCBI lineage: Eukaryota > Metazoa > Chordata > Mammalia > Carnivora > Ursidae > Ursus > Ursus arctos. The sequence goes on along the minus strand of NW_026622797.1, from coordinate 65,926,317 downwards.
AGTTTTATTTAAAAGCAATTATGAAAAGGACCATTAATGTCCAAGAAAGTGAAATTTGGGCCAGGATGGAAAGGATGCAAAGATGCCAGTAAATCATGGACACTTAACGTGAAACTCCAGAGAGGAATGAAATCAAAGAAATTTGACTCCATCACAATGAGCTGTGCTTAGTTTTAGATAGATATATACTTGAGCAAGTCATGTAGGGGACTAAAGAATAGCAAACACGTTCAGGATAGTTTCTACCCCATTTATTAGAAAATGCAGGAACTCAATGGTAATTCAAGAGGATACAAATTAATACAAAAGAAAAATCTTTGAGAAACAACAACTCCTGCTCCCAAACAAGAAAAACAGAAAATAATAAAAAAAAATTAAAAATAAGGAAGAAAAATAAATGCCTAAATGCTAACACTTTGATATTTTAGGTCAAGAAAGAGAGAAGAGAGTTAAGAACCCTTTCTTTCCTCCCACCTGGTGGCTTCTCCATTACTGGGAATACAGACATGAAGGACAATACGCTGTTTCTGCTGGAGAAAGTAACATGACCACAGGCACTTGCATTTTGAGATGGTATTGAGCATAGGGCAGATATGGATGGAATGGTCAGATCCTGATGTTTCTGATTGAACAGTGGCAGTAGTTCTGTGCTACAACTGTGCACAGTTGTAGACTACCAAGTAGAATTTGCTTAGGGTGCCAAACTAACCCTCTGTTGAAAAGTTGGGTAACTCTTCAAGGTCACTGTGGAAGGGGTATGTATACCAAAGAGCTGCCGTAACAAAATGCCGCAGGTTGGGTGGCTTAAACAATAGACTTCTATTTCCTCACAGTTCTGGGGGCTGCAAGTCCTAGATCAAGGTGTCAACAAATTTGGTTTCATTCAGAGGTCTCCCTCCTAGCCTTGTAGGTGGCATTCTTCTCCCTGTGTCTTCACATGCTCTTCCTTCTGTGTATGTCTGTGTCCTCAACTCTTTTAATGAGGACAGTGGTCATATGGGATTAGGGTCTACCCCAATGACCCTGTTTTACCTTAATTACCTCTTTAAAGGCCCCATTTCCAAATACAGTAACATTCTGAGGTACTAGGGGTTTGCATCTCAATATATACCTTTTTTTTTTTTAGGGGTGATGGTAGTGGGGGATACAATTAAGCCTTCCCCAAAAGAGGGCGATTTGGGCAAATATCCATGCATATCTTCACAGAAGTAAGTGGTACCCTCTAAAAGTCCTTGGCTACCTGTAAATATTATTTAAGTAAAACCTGCTTGGTGTGTTTTTTCTAAAATTAATAATTGAATAGTAAGGTATTAGGATTACTTAGAAGAATATTACAGAGTTTTGAAATACTTTTGTATTCTCACCACACTCAAATTGAAATCAGGAATCCTGATTGAATATCTAGTGCTGGTGAGTGTTCAATAATGATGATATTAGTTAATACTAGTAGAACAATTCTGAACAACAACAACAACAACAACAACAAAAAACAAACTCAACCATGGAATTTTTGTGGCCTAGAAGAAAACTCATAATTTTTCCATATCTATAGGAATAAAAAGTTGTGTTGAAATGGCATAAGCCAGGTTTGAGGAACTTGAGTATTTCTTGAACAACAGCTGCCTCAAGAAATATTTTTCCAGAGTTCCCTCCACCCCTAAGCCATGTATCTGGTGCTTTGGAAAGGGTTCTGTTTCTAGCTGGCCAATTATGGATGATAAATAAATGATAAATACAGTCACAGACTGAAGTCCAAACATTTGAGAAGGTTTGAAAGATGACTTTAAATGAGATTGAAAATGACATCTGTGCATATATATATATATATTTTCTTTTCTTTTCTTTTCTTTTCTTTTCTTTTCTTTTCTTTTCTTTTCTTTTCTTTCTTTCTTTTTTTTTTTTTATATGTTACCTTTTAATATGTTACCTTTTTCTTTTGGCTTCTCTGAGGACAAAGTTTGGGTCCAAACCTCAAGGTAGGATTGAACATAGTTACCTCTGACATGGCCTGCTGGGCACTTTAATCTACCTCTAAGTACTTTCAACTTTATGCAATGTGCCCTGTTAGCTTGTGTCAGCCCTAGAGACTCAAACAGAAGCTGAAGGGGAAAAAATATATTGTTAATTAGACTGTACCTCTGCAGAGTCCAAAAGAGAAAGGAAACTATTTCCTAAAGGCCAATGTTTGCATTCTCCCTGAGAACTAGGAAAAGTTTGATGTAACAAAGAATGAGGTTCACCAGTGATGAGACATTGTTCTCATCTTATCTTTTGTAAGAAAATAAAAAGTAAAAACAGTGCAAAATATATAGTCAAAATTGGAGGCATGATTTTAATATTTTCAAGAAAATGCAATATTCTAGAGCAAGTTTTATCTCCATACAAATTGCTGACATCGAAAACCATAAAAGTGACATATTTTTTGGAACCCTTTGAATACAGATATATAATTCTTAATTTCATAATAAAGTATTGGGACTCCCCTCCCCTGCATCTACACATTAATTTTATTTTGTTTGTTTCTTATTAAACTGATTTTACTACTAGATACATTTAAAAACATCTTCCAAGTAGCAGTAATTATAATTTGGTTTGGCAACTCATGATAATGCTTGGTATCAAATAAAGATTTGCCTTTAAAATGATATGCATATATCTCCCAAATACTTCATTTCTTATTTTTATGAGCATTGTGGAGAAATACATCTGCAGTGAAGGCATTCACAAATCTAATAGTAATGCTATTATTTCTGATTTCTATATAGAGCTTTTTATTTAGTGATCACAAAATGCATCAGAAATGTAGCCTCGTCTGTTTGCCCAATACTAATCACTGCTGAATTTCTTGCTTACAAACGTAGAAAGAGAAGCAAAGAGGTTGGGTGTGATTTTATACAAATGTCCCTCATGTTTGGAAAGACTGCCAAGAAGAGAGGATTCTTTTCTGACCCCTGGATTGCTATTCTAGCCTCTGTTTAGCCTTTTTCCCCATGGAGAAAATGAACTATCTCACACAATATGTTTACAGTACAATATGTAAGGCAAAATGGCACAACACAGTTATGTCAATATCATTTATGAAGAACAAATTAAAAAAAGATCTCTTTCATAAAATCAATAGTGAGAGAGAGAAAAATCAAGATGAATAGGCGAGGCAGAGAAGGTAACCAGGATGACAAATGGGTGGAATCTTTGCACATTGCTGCCTGAGTGAGCAAAGGTAAACAATTATTTGCTGAATTTGTGTTTTCACTGTGTAAGTTGGGTCAACAGAGTCTGATAGGAGGAAGAGAGGATGTATTGTTGAGGCATAAAATAAAAATGTTTATCTGAGCATTTATCACCCCTTGATCTAATGTGGAATTCAGAGATGGGCTCTGTGCTCGGCAGGCTCAACTCTTGGTTTATACACAGCCTCAGAATCGTTCAGCAAACCATAAAACGTGCTTTCTCACTTTTCTGCTTGGATGATTTTAGAGCTGCTCTCTAGGGACCAATTTCTCTAATGGTGAGATCTAATTCAATTGTGTGCTCACTCAGTTCAGAGGGAAGTCCATGGAAGGAACAGCACCACAGCATGTTTGGGTGCTGGGGGGATAAAGATCCTCTTCTGGGGAGTGAGGAGAGCAAATGTATTGCTTCTCACTGAATGTGTCGGTCATGCGTCACTCTGAAGCTTTCCTATTCATTTAATTCAGGTAAAAACTCTACTGTGCAAAGGTTACATATATCTTGACTGATTTTGAAATGGTTGTAACAGTTTTTCTTTTTCCTGAATTCTACTTTTAATTGCTGTTATTTGGGAATGGACTATGTCAGTTCATCGAATTTTTTAAACTTAACTATAGCCAGTTACCATACCGTTGTCATTAAAGCCCTCCAACACCACATTAATCTCATGTTGTTGTTTAGAAAGACTTACATTGTAAACTCTCATGGACCAAGGTTAAGCTAATGCTGCTCATTTTGCATTGTTCTTATTTAGTATTGTGCTCATGATATTTGGACAAGTTATAAATACCTCTGGTGATAATGAATTTATTTGAATGCTGCATTTGCCTACAAAGAATCAACTCTCAGTAGGATCTGTGCTTTGAGTTATTTGTATATAGTGATGATAGATGTGATCCTCATTCAAATATCCTCTTCTAGCCATTTCCCCAGAAATGATTATCTCATGTGTGCTCTGGACAACAGGGAAAGGTAAACAGACTATCTTGTACATTAGGCCTTATTCATTGAGTAAGCCTTTCAAATTTCATACTTATACTTAGTAGATTTACACTGAAAAGACCAATGCTTCAAGGACTTTTAATTTTCTCCTAGGTATCTAGTTTCTAATGATAACAATAGAATTACAGAATTTTTGGAAATTAAAGGGAGCGAGAGACTCTCTAACACTCTGACTATACGGATGGTGAAAGAGAAGCTTAATGAAGCCGAGTTATAAGATTAGTTAATGGCAGAGTCAGGACTTGACTCTGACTCTGTTCCTTTTAATTACTTTTAATATGGGCCTCCTCCATGGCAGGCACTTTGCTATTTGCTGTGGAGACAGAAGTGGATGAGACAGATCCAGACCCTGAGGGATGAAAACTTACTGAGTCTATCTCCTTTCAACTGGACCTATGACCTAGATCGACTCAATGTTGACTTCTTGGGCACATTCATGATTTAAAGTAATATTTAAAATATATAAATTCTTAGGTAACTTTTTTTTTTTTTTTTTTTAGAGAGAGTGTGTGTGTGTGCCTGTGTGTGTGAGTTGGCAGGTGGGGGTGGGGGAGGCAGAGGAAGAGGAAGAGAGAGAGAATATTAAGCAGGCTCCACACCCAGGGCAGAGCCCAAGGCAAGGCTTGATCTCATGACCCTGAGACCATGACACAGAGATCATGACCCTGAGTCATTACCTGAGCCAAAATCAAGAGTCGGATGCTTAACTGACTGAGCCACCCGGGTGCATCCTTAGGTAACTGTTTTTATCCTGGCCTGTTTCTCTATTTTTAACATTATGGTTTTCCAAGAAAGTTATCTTAAACTAGCTTCACTAATGTGTTCCTCTTCCTATTAGTATAGTTCGTTTCTTCGAAGTTCTTTGACTTTGTGCCAGTGGTCTCTCTTGTTTCCACTATTGTCTGGTGCTGGTAGTACAAAAAGAAACCCTGAGAGGGAAACTACTGAAGATCAAGAAAGAGAACACCTAACCTTCTCCAGCATTCCACAGACTGCTGATCCTAAGAATCATTCTTCTGAAGCTTTCCCTGATAGCCAGTTTCTCAAGATTTCTCAGAAGTAATGTATTCTTTCCTCTACGTCTTCTTTTATTTTCTATCTTGGAAGATACTAGAACAAAAACCTAGGTCCTATGTCTGCCAGCATGAAGCCTGGTCATGGCTTTTTTCTTATTAGCAAGAAATAATTTTCCATTTTAAAAATTTTGTCATTTTGTCTTTCATGAAAACTATGTTTACATGAAGTTTTATTTTTTACACAGTGCTTCATATATTTTATCCTTTTTTTAAAAAAGATTTTATTTATTTATTTGAGAGAGAGAGCAAGTGCGCATGGGAGGACGGGGCAGAGGAAGAGGGGAGAGAGAATCTCAAGCAGATTCCATGCTGAGCATGTAGCCCAATGTGGGGCTCGATTCGAGGACCCTGAGATCACAACCTGAGCTGAAACCAAGAGTCAGACTCTTAACTGACTATGCCACCCAGGTGCCCCAGAATTTCTTTGTCATTTTACATAAATCATTTTATGGTCTTCATATATATATATATATATATATATATATATATATATATATATATATTTTTTTTTTTTATCATTTTACATTTCTTCCATTTTACAGTGTGGAACCAAAGGCTCAAAAGGTGTGGTAAATAAGATCACCTTCTTGCTGCCTGCTAGAAGGAGGTGTAGTTTGCTGAGAAGTGATCTTGACTTATGCCATTAAGCCACACTACCACCATGATGACCTGTAAAACCATTTCTCTTAATTATTCATGAATTATATTGAAGTCTTCCTGAACAATTTTTTTTCAGAGCATAAAGCATGTTTTGAAAACATGTTTGAATAGAACATAGCAAAATTTTAAATAGCAATATGAAGTTGTGTCCCTTTAACAATGTATGAGCTTATACAGGATTTGTTAAATAATTTGTAGAAGTAATGGCATTTGATCTTCTACAGGTAGTTTTCCCTTGGAAAGGCAGTTTGGGTCACAGCATAGAGGTTAAGAGTGTGGACTCTGGAAGCAGACTGCCTAGTTTCAAAGCAGACTGTCACTCCTAGCTGTATAACCTTAGGCAAGTTATTTAACATCTCTATGTGTCAGTTTCTTAATCTATAAAGTGGGCATAAAAAAATGACCCTAGTTCATAGGCTTATTATGAAGATTGAAAATCATGTGCACACATGTGTGTGTGATAGAGGTGATATTGGTGGGCACAGTGGGGTTGGCAGATCTTGCAAGCCCTGACAAGATCAGGATGACCTTGTATGCTTAGTGCACTGCTTTCCCTGCTGAGCTTGGTCTGGGCTCACAGAGTTACCCTCTCGGGTGAGGCTTGGAGTAAGCAACCCTGAGCCCCTTCCTTAGTTGAGGCAAATGATCAGAATAAAGACTTTGGGAAAAGAATACATGAAAGATTCCAATCATGGGAACTGGGACACATAATGGCTAACTTGGTCTCCAAAACTCTAGAAAAAGTTGCTAGATAAGAATGAAGACATCACAACAGTGCTATCCCATCAGCAGGTGTCAGTGGAGGTCATGTGTTTCTGGCTGCTAGAAGGTCTTGGGAAATGGCTTTGCTTTCTGGGTTTGACCTTTAGGGACATAAACTTACTCCTACATGAACCTGAATTGGGGCTAGGAGTGGGCATGGGGGAAAGGTCAAAGCTGCTTAAGAATTTTCTCTTTCAAGTCAGAGTTGCTCTGTGAACCAGGTTCAAGCTGAGGCTGTCCGTGGGGGGAAGTTTCCTGGCCCATCTTCCTTCTTAAATGTAAGATCATTATGGGCAAGGACTAACCATATGCACTGTTCCTCCCTGACAACTCCCTGGTATCTGTTATAATTATAGGTGATTGATAAATAATTGGTGGATGAATCAGAAAAACTAGAGAGAAAAGGGGGAGATGAGGTAAAAGCTGACTAAGACAGAGACTAAAAAGGAATTAGGCCTCAGGACTCATGCCTGGTCAATCGAAGTGCCCACCAGATAAGCACTTTTCAAATTACAGGAAGCTATATAGAATTCTGATGATGCTTGGGTGCAATGGAGCAGAAGGAAATGAAAATTGATCCCAATTCTACAGGAGAAACTCATAAAGAAACATTTCAGGAACTGAGAGAGCCAATGAATGTAGTTTTAAAAATGTATACCAGTGTCTTTTATGAATGGACATTAATAAGGATCATTGTCATTTGCTAGATAGAGAAGTTGAGGCAAAGAACAGCAAATGACTCGAACCCCCACAGCTAATAGAGGGCAGGAGCCAATCAGTCTTATGTGCTGCTCTGTCTTCCCGTTTAAAATTTATAAAATCTAACCAGCTAATGAGGCTGCATTTAGTTCATGACAGGTGCAACTCCTTAGGGTAAGGAGGGAGATCCAGGGCTGCATGTGGAGTAGGGAAGCAGAACAGATGTAAGAAGCCATCCTCTAAACGACTGTGAGGATTTCAAAATCAATACAGGAAGCTCTAGGCTGTGGCCTAATCCTTCCAGAAAGAAAGTCATTCTGGTTTCAGTTGGAGCTGAAGCCTCAAGCAGTTAGCCCAAGGTGGAGGGTATCAGAAACAAAGCATGGCTTTAAGTCAAGCAGAGTCAGTCTGTTGACTATGAAAAGCCAGACTCAAGTTGTCCTCCCAGACAATTGTCTTTCCTTTTTCTTAGTTCAGGTCATTTCAGTTACTTTCCTGCAGCCTGTAAATGGTTTCTGAAGAGCCTTGGTAGCTATGCCATCTTGATTTACAAAGAAATATTCTGCAAGACTGGGGCTTTGGCACATGAATTTTAACGATTTCACTCGTATTGGGTCAGGCCTGATGGAGTGGTTAGTCTTGTGCTGGGTTTCAGGTACCTGCATTGTCTGAAGCTGCTAGCATAACAAACCTTTGCTATCAATGGAGAATTTTTAAAGTCAAGTTTCACACTGGCTTTAGAATATCGAAGGAAATACAAAAACTAGAAAGGCAATATTGGAATTCTAACTCAATGCTAAGAAAAATGTTACAGTAAACTGCCATCAACCTCAGGCTCTTGGAGATGGTAGCAGTGGGAGGTGGGACACAGGAAGGGTATATTTTGATTTTCAAAAAAGATCAGTGAAGAGAAATTTTTTCTCTTTTCTTTCTTTTTTTTTTCAAGGTTAGCATATATTTTGCCATTTTAGTTTTAGCACTGGACACATATTGTAAGTATTTTATTTCATGACACCCTGAGCTTCTCTCTCTCTCTCTCTCCCCCTTTTATCTATTTATTTTGTCACTTTCCTGGTAGTCTCTGAGCATGTTTAAAACTCTTCTTTCTCTCTATCCCCACTTCTTAGGATCATGCCTGGCACAAGGTAGGTCCTTAATAAATGTGTTGAATGAAAAACTGAATTCCAGTAAGTGAAATGACCAAAGGATAATGAAAAGATTAATTATTTGATTCATGCTTTCATTTTTGGTTAAATGTTTTAGGTTGCATTTTGATTCATATATAGCACTGTGTTGTGCCACGGTAGGTCGGAGTGAAAATTATGGACTCTGGAGCCAGGTTTTCTGAGTGTGACTCTTAGCTCTTCTACTTATTGTCTGTGTAACCTTGGACAAATTGCTTAACCTCTCTGTGTCTCAGTTTTCTCATTTGTAAATGAGGATATTAGTAGAATATACCCCAGGAGTTGTTAGGAAAACCAAATGATTTAATACATGTAAAGCCCTTAGAACAATTTTTGATATGTATTGAGTGCTGTGTCAGTGTTGGTCATTGTTTTATTAATCATGCCCTGGGAGTGATCCTGAGAAAGCAAGTCTACTAAAAGGGTTCTATCTTATTACCAAAAACTCAAATGAGTTTTCTAGTCTCTTTGTTTTAATAAGTATTCAAAGTGACACGTGGTTTCCGCTCAGTCCTTTTCTGGGATTTATTTTTAGTAGCTGGGAAAGCTGATATCTTAAATGATCATGATTTTTGATGCCCATGGATTTGGCCAAGACCAGCGTTCTAAATAAATGCAATATGAGGATCCTTTGGTCAGAGATGAGTTCTAAAAATACTCTTCCAAGAGAAAAGTCTTATGTGGAGTAAGGAGATCACACCCTCATTATAAATCTATAATACAAATATAATATAGTCCCCCAAATAATCCTAGTCTTCAAATTTTGATTCTTAATGGGGAATGCTTCTGATTTATATGACTTAAGTTAGGCCAATGGAAAACGTGATGGACTGAATGGTGAATAACTAAACTGAAAAAATGTGACTCTCTGGATTGTTGCGGTTCTTAGAAATGTGAAGTTATGTTAAAGCAATATGTTGGCTCACTGCAGGATGCTTGATACAATTTCATGGCATGTTTAAATCTCTGCAATATGAGAAGACACACTTCTCTGTTTTAGCCCCAGATTGGCTCTTAGTTACATTATCCTTCTGCTTCTTTCCCTTCCTGTTTGATTTACTTTTTTTGTGTGGGGCTTCTCAAAGCCTTAACCATATGGGATTATATTAAGTGGCACTAGTAACCAAGTTGAACACCAATAAACATGAAATGGCTCATTATAGGGCAGGAATAAGGAAATAGAAAGTGCGGTAGTTATATAGGAGTTTATGTATCTACTAAAAGGGATTCTGTTTTTTAAGCTATCTTTTGTGGCATATCAGATGTGCTTTCTTGTGTTGAAAATCTTTGCGTCTCTTTCACATTAAATATTTCAAGATTAGTTATTTATTCTTCAAATACAATGAGTAAAACTATCCCAAAAGGAGGAAGATAGGGAGGAAAATGGCAAATTGCTGAAATTACAACTGTTTTTACTTTTCTCTATTGGAAGTAGCTTTAAAATCCATGGGGGGAAAATCCAATTTGAAGGAAAGCTGTATTAGAAAGCATGCAATTATGTATAGTGAATATTTCCTCAATGATGGAAATATTCAAAATACATGAAGAGAAGCCTTCGTGACCATTTTCTCAATAAGGTGAGTTGATACCGTACACTGCTATTGGGGACTCCTGTTGCCAAGGAGGCAGAGTAGAAATGGATTTTTTTTTGTATTCTGGACTGGGGTAAGGGCACACTATCATTGATGGAGATGGGACCATGTGCCAGAAACCACGTAGGAATTAAAAATATGCAATTTGATTTTCCATTCTGATTCTGTTCCTGAGAATAATAAGTGATGGTAATAGCAACTATTAATATTTAATTCAATAATACAATTGTTACACATATTAAGTGAGATATTTTCTTAAGTTATCACGTTCTGACATGTGATGTGAGTCAAGCCACTTAACCAAGTTCTATTCCTGTTAGTAAAATGGAATAAACAACTCTTTTGCTACCTCGAAGATGAAGGCCCTTAAAGATTTTCTATTAGATTTGGGTATATTTACATTAATATAGAAGTTGGTATAGCTAATTTTGTGAGTTCTTATGGGCACCCACTTATTGTTCTTTTCCATTTCCCATATGTTGGTACTTCTTTTCATATAATAATTGTATTCAGGCAAGTATGAAGCTGTTGGACAAGGAGAATATGAAACTGACTCCTGCTTCTTTTTTTTTTTTTGAAGATTATTTATTTATTTCAGAGAGAGAGAGAGAATGAGCAGGGAGGGGAGGGAGAAGCAGACTCCCCACTGAGCAAGGAGCCTGACACAGGGCTCTACCCCAGGACCCTGGGATAATGACCTGAGCTAAAGGCAGACGCTTAACTGACTGAGCCACCCAGACACCTCTGACTCCTGCTTCTTCACTTAGCACATGGAAAGGTGGATAGAGTATTGTGAAGCATACTTAAACTCACCCAGGATGAGTGCTGAATTCTAGAAATAGGGGACAGAGTTCCTATAGCCTCATGTATGGGAACTTAAAAGTGAAGCATTCATTTAGTCATATCTGGGCCCTACCTCTATAACCATAAATTTTATATGGTTTATGGGAATGAGGCACTTAAAGAAATTAGATGAGGAAAAATAAATCAGGTGTAAGCCCTTAAGACACAAGAAAGGGAATTGAGAGGGAATGAAATATACTTTTTTCTTTCCATTTCTTATGTCTACTGTTGAGATTTTACAGAATTATTTTCCCAGGATTTGGCTATTGGGTTTATGGGCTACCCTTCTCAATCTTTATATTATACAACCTGATATTTGTGAACTTTGGATATTTTGCATTTTTGCACATGTTTTACCCACAACTAGGTCACGTGCTGTGATATTTTGGAATTCATAATTCACAATGCCTTTGGCAAGGTATGCTCAAAAATGTATATGATTTTTTCTAATTTTCTTTTTTAGAAGTTATTCTACAATGTTAGAACATAGAAAAAACTCTAATAATGCAATGAGTTAACTGTGTATCTACCACTCAACTTAAAAAACAAATATTGCCAATAAGGTAAAACTCCCCATATCCTTTCTCATTTTATTCTCTCCCCATCAGAGGTACCCCTATCTTGAATTTGGTAATTATTATTCCCATTTACATCTTATTCTTTTACTAAAGACAGTGATACGTAGAATACAATGATAAACATGTAGAAGGAAAATGGTGTATGGCTTTTCATATTTTAATGTTTTATATAGTTAGTCTATTTACTGAACTTTGCCAATTTTTGCTCAGCATTATGTTTGTGAAATTCATCCACGTGAGTATGCATGATTCTAAGTTTATTCATTTTCATGGCTAAATAGTTATTCATTATATGAATATACTACAAATAATTTATTCATTGTTCTATTGACTGACTTTTAGGTTGTTGTTTTTGACAGTTGCTATGAGAACAGCTATACATGCCTTTTTGTGTATATATGCAAGGATTTCTCAGGGTACATGCTTAGAAGAAGAATTGCTGGGTCCTAGGATATGTGCTTCAACTGTACTAGATATTGCTGAATTACTCTTCGAGGTAGTGAATATTAATTTACATTCCCACTAGCAGTATATCAACATTCCTATTGCTCCACATGCTCTCCAGTATTTGTGATTGTCAAACTATTTAATGTTTTCTAATCTGATGCATAAGAGATGGTGTTTTATTATGGTTTTAATTTCCTCTCCCCCTATTACTAATGGGACTGAGCATCTAATCATGTTTATTGGTCATTTGAACTTCATATTCTCTGAATTTCTGTTCATATGTTTTAGTCCATTCACCAATTGATTTAATTATCTATTTTTGCCTGTCAACTTTTTTTATTGTGGTAAAATATGAACATAATATTTGCCATTTTAACCATTTTTACATGTACAATTCTGTGGCATTGAGTACATTCACAGTGTTATACAATCATCACCACTATTATATTTCCAGAACATTTTCATCATCCCAAACAGAATCTTTGTAGCCATTAGGCAATAATTTCCTTCTCTCCCGACCCGTCCCCTAACTCCTGGTAACTTTTAATCTACTTTATGCTTCTATGAATTTGCCTACTTATTTCATATAAATGAAATAATACAATATTTGTCCTTTTGCATTTAGCGTATTTCACTTAGCATAATGTTTTCAAATTCATCCATGTTGTAGCACATAAATTCGTTTTTTACGGCTGAATAATATTCCATTGTATGCATATATTGTGTTTTATTTATCTTTTCTTTTGTTAATTAACACTTAGGTTTTTTCCATCTTTGGCTATTATGAACAATGCTGCAATGAATATTGACACACAGGCATCTGTTTGAGTCCCTCTTCTCAGTTCTTTTGGGTCTATATTTAGGAGTGCGATTGCTGGGTCATATGGTAATTTGATGTTTAGAATTTGTTTTTGAGGGATTGCTACAATTTTCCACAGAAACTGGACCATTTTATGTTCTCATTATCAACATACAAGGGTTCCAATTTCTCCACATCCTCTCCAATATTTGTTATTTTCCATTTTAAAAAGCAATTATAGCCATCCTAGTAGATATGAAGTGGTATATCCTTATAGCCTTTATTTGCATTTTCCTAATGACTAATGATATTGTACATATTTTCATTGATTATTTGCATATCTTCTTTGGAGAAATATCTAAGTCCTTTACCCATTTTTGAAGTTGGGTTATCTTTTGTTGCTGAGTTGTAGGAGTTCTTTATATATTCTGGATATGAAATCATTATTAGAAAATAATTTGCAAATATTTTCTTCTATTCTGTAGATTTCTTTTGATAATGTTCTTTGATGCAAAAGGTTTTTAATTTTGAGGAAATCCAATTTATCTATTTTTTCTTTTGTTGCATGGAGTTTATTACCTTTTTCTTATTGATTTGTATCAATTCTATATATATACATATAGAATTGATACAAATATACATATATATTTATGATATACATATATATGATATACATATGATATACATATATATAGGTATATATATACGTATATATATAGGTATATATATATATCCTGGATGTGAATATTTATTTATTTATTTATTTATTTATTTAATGATTTTTTATTATATTATGTTAGTCACCATACAGTACATCCCCGGTTTCCGATGTAAAGCTCGATGATTCCTTAGTTGCATATAACACCCAGTGCACCATGCAATACGTGCCCTCCTTACTACCCATCACCGGTCTATCCCATTCCCCCACCCCCCTCCCCTCTGAGGCCCTCAGTTTGTTTCTCATAGTCCATAGTCTCTCATGTTTCATTCCCCCTTCTGATTACCCCCCCTTTCTTTATCCCTTTCTTCCCCTACCGATCTTCCTAGTTCTTATGTTCCATAGATGAGAGAAATCATATGATAGTTGTCTTTCTCTGCTTGACTTATTTCACTTAGCATTATCTCCTCCAGTGCCATCCATGTTGCAGCAAATGTTGAGAACTCGTTCTTTCTGATAGCTGAGTAATATTCCATTGTATATATGGACCACAACTTCTTAATCCAGTCATCTGTTGAAGGGCATCTCAGCTCCTTCCACGATTTAGCTATTGTGGACATTGCTGCTATGAACATTGGGGTGCATATGGCCCTTCTCTTCACTATGTCTGTATCTTTGGGGTAAACACCCAGTAGTGCAATGGCTGGATCATAGGGTAGCTCAATTTTTAACTTTTTAAGGGACCTCCACACTGTTTTCCAGAGTGGCTATACCAACTTGCATTCCCACCAACAATGTAAGAGGGATCCCCTTTCTCCACATCCTCTCCAACAATTGTTGTTTCTTGCCTTGTCCATTTTTGCCATTCTAACTGGCGTAAGGTGGTATCTCAGTGTGGTTTTGATTTGAATTTCCCTGATGGCTAATGATTTTGAACATTTTTTCATGTGTCTGTTAGCCATTTGTATGTCTTCATTAGAAAAGTGTCTGTTCATATCTTCTGCCCATTTTTTGATTTGTTTATTTGTTTTTCGTGTATTGAGTTTGAGAAGTTCTTTGTAGATCTTGGATACCAGTCCTTTATCTGTAGTGTCATTTGCAAATATATTTTCCCATTCCGTGGGCTTCCTCTTAGTTTTTTTGACTGTTTCCTTGGCTGTGCAGAAGCTTTTTATCTTGATGAAGTCCCATAAGTTCATTTTATCTTTTGTTTCTCTTGCCTTTGGGGATGTGTCATGAAAAAGGTTGCTTTGGCCGATGTTGTAGAGGTTGCTGCCTATGTTCTCCTCTAGGATTTTGATGGATTCCTGTCTCACATTGAGGTCTTTCGTCCATTTGGAGTGTATCTTTGTGTATGGTGTGAGAGAGTGGTTAAGTTTCATTCTTTTGCATGTAGCTGTCCGATTTTCCCAGCACCATTTATTGAAGAGACTGTCTTTTTTCCACCGGATGTTTTTTCCTGCTTTATCAAAGATTAGTTGCCCAAAGAGCCGAGGGTCCATTTCTGGGTTCTCTATTCTGTTCCATTGGTCTATGTGTCTGTTTTTGTGCCAGTACCATGCTGTCTTTGTGATCACAGCTTTGTAGTACAGCTCGAAATCCGGCATTGTGATGCCCCCAGCTTTCTTTTTCCTTTTCAACAGTTCCTTGGCGATTCGGGGCCTTTTCTGGTTCCATACATATTTAAGGACTATTTGTTCCAGTTCTTTGAAAAATGTCATCGGTATTTTGATTGGGATAGCATTGAAAGTGTAGATTGCTCTGGGTAGCATGGACATTTTAACTATGTTAATTCTTCCGATCCTGTTATATTCTTTATTAAACTTTAAAACATCTATGATTAAGAAGTCCTGGGAATAGGCAAAGGGATTCATCTGAGACTTTGAAGATCTGGCTTTTCCTCGTGGTTCTTTCTTCTCCATACCAGATGAGTGTGTTTTCTGCATATTATCTCTGGATCCTTCTCTCCATCTAACATAGTGATGCCTACATTGCTGTTATGCCAGGATTTTTGAGAAGATAACCTAAGGCAATGCATGGGAAAGTAGCTCATGAACTATAAGCACAGGCCACTGGTTATGTTCATCATCCAGCTGGTGAGGTGGGAGCAACTGATTCTGGCTGAGTTAGAAGGCATCTGAAAGCTACAACTAGCTCATTTTTTAGGAACTTTGCTACTTTAGCCATGACAAAAACCCGTAGCTGACTTTTAGATGAAAGGCAAAATGGACAATTTACTCTTTGGCTACATGGGAGTGGGGATTGGGTATATGGACCCTGCAGCAATCCTAGGAACAAGGGAGAGACTGGCGTCTAAAAGAAGATCCATTCTAGGCTGGACATTGTGCCACCTGTGTGAACTCAGCCCTTCTGTGTTCCTGACCATCTTTTGGGGGACATCCTTTCCTTTATCACTTGCTGTGGATTTGGGTTTACAAAAATACAGTCATTTTTGGCAAAGTGTTCCAGATGCTGGGAGAACTACTGCAGAATAATCCTGCTCTGCAGAATGATTTGATTCAAAATGTAGCCAATTTCTAACTAGCAGAAGTCTCCTGAAATGTTTGTAGCATCTGTGGCTCTGAGCTACTCCAGTCCAGGGCTCCAGATGCTGGCAGGCATTTCTCTCTATTAAATCAGTCTTAAAGGATTGCTGTATGCACTTCAATCAAACCTTTCCCACACACACGTTTCCATAAAATTGCTGCTCTCCAGCAAATCTTTTCAACCACACTCATGTAAATGTGGCTTTTTCTATGAATAGAAGAGAAAGAGTATGTATAAAGTCTAGTTCAACAATAGCACCTTTATATGCCCCACTAAGCTTTATGTTGTATGATGGGACACTACTGCTTGATCCTTCAGAGGTTGTCAGGGGATGTTTGGTCAGGCTTTTCTTGCCATACATTTAGTGAGTTCCCATTATGTGACAGGGTTGGAACTCAAGGATAAAAACTTATTTTATGGATTTCCTATCCTAAGGTTCATTTCTTTAAACTTTCTGTCTTTCAAACTCTTTTCCTTACACCCAGGTGAAGTAGACAGAACAGGTGTTATTATCCACATTTTATAGATAAATAAAGGCTTAGTAATGACTTAGAGATGTTAGAGTTCACTGTACTATATTTAATAAGATTTTTTACTATGTTATTTTATGTTACTTATTTTTGAGTTTCTTTGAACAATGTCTGACCAAAATCATAGGGGTCAGACCTGTATCCTTTTGAACTCTCTGAGATTATAGTTAAACAGATATAGATTTTTGGAAATATAAATCAATGTATTTTTCATTCCCCTTCAGTCATGATTTCCTACAAAAAGTAAAGCCAGCTACCCTCTAGAACAAATACACCATGGGGTAGAGAAGGGGGATATGGCTTTCAGGATGTCTTCACCAAATAGAAAACAGAAGGGAACCTTTACAGTACAGGGAGGGGGAAAGAGAGTATCCTACTTCTTGGGTGTAGCCTGAGGAGGCAGCCAACCCATCTGAGTAGGAATACGTTGAAGTTGATGCTGTTGGTGGCAGGGTGTGATTTAGCTATGAGTTAAGGGTGAATCTGGCACTTTTCAATTTCCAAAGTCAGTGGGTGAGATGCAGATGATTTCAAAGTTCCCATGGGCTCTGCTGGGGAAATATACAGATATCCAATGGGCCAGCAGGAATCAGAGTATCCTTCTCAACCAGAGATGCATAACCTTGATCATGGACTCCAGCTGCTGCTCTAGTGCAGTGTCTATCCCCTTCCCCCACCCCACAGTGGTAACAGCACAGGACCTCAGGGCCCAGGGCTACCCTAGAGACAGGACCCCGAGGACTCTCTATGGATCAAGCCCTATCCCCAGCCCTATCACACTGAGGACTTGTAATTTACTCTTTATATCCACATGCCATCTTTACTTCAAAAATGTGGGGTGTCCTAAGGAAAACTTGAGAGACTGAGTATTTTTCCAAATGAGACTTTAAGTAATTATTTTAAGTAAGCTTAAAAGACAGAGAAGTAGTCAATTCATTAGTTTAAAATTCCTTCTTCAATAGTTTCCATTTTGACCTTCCCCTTTCTCCCAATTCCCAGTGAAATGGAGGTGCTCACGAGAGATTTAGTTCAGTTAGGGCGATGCAAAGGAACTTGCATTTTTTATTTGGTAGTGTGTCTGAGTTTTAGAATGTGAATTGTCCACCTAGTTACAATAGGAGAAGGAAATATTTCAGTGGAGCTGAAAGGTATGTTAGAGGTCGGTGTATGTGGGAACCTGGAAACAATAGGAAACCATGGGCATTTTTCCTTTCTTGTATTTGCTTTCATTCTTGCTTGCCTAAGGATCTTTTATATAATGGACGTCAGCAAAAGTGCCTTCCTCTAGGAGGGCAGTCCCTGTGCCTACTGTGCAGGCCTCCAGGGGTCCCTTGGTTTCTTGATTTAATTACCATAAGACCTTTTGCGGTTGCCCTGTGGTGCTTCTAGGCTTTCCCAGAAGCTGTGCTATAAATCTTCCACCCACTGAAACCTTTTGTATATCCCTCAGCCAGAATAATTGAGAAGAAAATTATGTGCATGTTATTTCAGTTGGAGAAAGTGCTAATAATTCAGGAATCTGTGCAGTGGGACATAGAAATCCATTACTTTTAGGGTTAGCTCCATATTCCATTGACCTTGGGCAACCCTCTGGGCCACTGTAAAGTGAATTGGGCTATGTGATTTTAAATGTCACCATTTACCTTTTACTTGATTTGCCTCTTCACTTAACACATATTTATTAAGTGCCTACTATGTGCTATCCTAGGTGTTGGGATGTGATAATGAACAAGATAGGCATGGTCTTTGCCTTCATGGTTTTTTTTTTTTTTTAAAGATTTTATTTTATTTATTTGACAGAGACAGCCAGCGAGAGAGGGAACACAAGCAGGGGGAGTGGGAGAGGAAGAAGCAGGCTCCCAGCAGAGGAGCCTGATGTGGGGCTCGATCCCAGAACGCCGGGATAACGCCCTGAGCCGAAGGCAGACGCTTAACGACTGCGCCACCCAGGCGCCTCCTTCATGGTGTTTTTATATAGATAGAAAAATTGGGAAACTTTATAATAAATTGTAAGGTAATATTTACCATAAAACCATGACACAAACACTAATCCCTTTACAATCAAATTAACTTTTCCAGCAACACTTTTGTTCCAGATATTCTGAGGCATTCTTGACCAGCTCTTGTAACAAGCCTGGTTCAGATTGGGTGCTCTAAAGGACAGTGGAGAGAGCACTAAGGTCTCAGTAGAGATCTTGCTGGCAAAACAGTCCTCTCATGATTGGGGCAAAATAATGGAAGTGACTAACACTCTGAGCACCTATTATATGCTAAGTGCAACACTGTGGGCTTTACACCTATTATCCCATTTGGGGGAAGTCAATCTCAATTACTCTTGGCCTTGAACTCCCAAGTAAACTACAAATAGATGGCTTTCCATCAGAGCTTTCTGTCTTCTTTACCTTGACCTTCTTTTCTAATTCAGTAAAATAGAGCACAAGAGGCCACATATTAAAGATAAGGGGCAACTGATCATTTTTTGGTGAAGAAGGGTGTATATAAGAGAGAAACAGATGGGGAAGATTAATACCAGTGAGTTCACCTCTTCATTTCATAAGAAAAGGTCATTTGATAGCCATCTAAATTATTTTGAAGTAATGAAACATTTTTTTAAAAGCTTTTATTTATTTATTTATTTGACAGAGAGAGAGAAGCAGTGAGAGAGGGAACACAAGCAGGGGGAATGGGAGAGGGAGAAGCAGGCTTCCCAGTGAGCATGGAGCCTGATGTGGGGCTCGATCCCAGAACGCTGGGATCATGACCCGAGCCGGAGGCAGATGCTTAATGGCTGAGCCACCCAGGCACCCCCAGAATGATCTGTTTTAAACTATAAATCAGATCTTCTCTTTTGCGTAAAACCCTGTGAAATTTATCTACCAGGGGCGCCTGGGTGGATAAATGAGGTGGGTGAGAACATGGATGCATATTAATAAGTCTTGCTTTTGACACATGCTCAGTCACTGAATTCTTCTTAAACTTGTCAATGGTTGCTGTATCTCTGTGTCTCTAAACCAAGCTCCCTATAATTTGCTTTCTCTTTTTGCAGAGGTCAGCATCCTCTTGATGTCTTTGCTTTCTCCATGTGGCTAATTTCTCCATGTTGTGACAACTAAACCTATATTTATACAGGCCTTTTATGTTAACACTATCAAAACTCCTCCCTCTGCAACCCCCCCTCACCAAATGCTTTAAACTTACAATATTGCCTTAAAATATTAAGCTTTAATATTTACATTATTTTGGTACTATGTCTTTAGGATGGAGTGGAAAGCACTTCTTTGGGGTGGAAATAATATTTGGTTTGTATGATGGTTAGTGCACTAAAAGTGATTTATTAAGTGTTCATACCCCATGTGAATGTTGATGCCAGGGCCCCATCTTGTGTTTTTAAGAAAGGAAATATACTTACAATTGAAATCCACTCGAATATGATAAAATCAGATTAAAAAGTAGAAAAATATTGTTAAATTCTAATTCTAGTGTCTTCTATATTATGCAGACATATACTTAGGAAGTTGAAATAAGATTAAAAATATTTGCCAGAAAATTAGGTGGTAATTTAACATAACATTGGCTTTCACCTTTTTTTTTTTTAATTCAGAAGGCTAATCAGTCACAAATTACATATTCTATGCTAACAGTATCTTATGCAATGTCTAAAAATCAGATTGATGTCTTCATACTAAGGGACGATGGTCCTGTGTTAAATTAAGAGAACATTTTTATTTTGCAGTTCGCTATTTACCTGGAACACCATAGCAGCATTAATACCTACAATTACAGACAAAGAGGTACAATAAGGTGGCCATCCACCCTATTTGATTTGTTAGCAGCTAACAGCAGCTTCTTAATGACATAATTTAGACTCATGCATTCCATGCAGAGGCAGCTGATTGTGATATTTCTGGGGAGAGGGGGAAAGTGTTCTATCCAAGAGATGTATTTGGAAAGATGTGCTAATGTATAGTTGGAAGAAGATCATTGCCAAGGGTTGGGCTTGTAGATTAAAAAAAAATTCTCTCATTAGTTATATTGTTATAGTTAGAAATATGATTGGTAATTTCCAGATTGCCTTTCCTCACCCTTCGTATACCTCTATTTTGTTTACATCGTACTGAAGTGCACATTTCTATTCATTAGTCAAGTCCTGTGACTCCTTCATAATGCTTCATAAATCTGAGCCTTTCTTTAGCTCTGCCCACCACCCATGTTTAGGTTTCTGTTGCTTCAGTCCTCCACGATCATAAATACCTCTTTGTCTTCCTGTCTTTACTCTTGTTGTTGTGGAAAATAAAAATCAGACCAGTGAGAAACCAAGTGACACTCGGAGAAGGAGGAGAACTTGGGTTTATTTTATACTGGTGGGCCCAGACGAGCTTGCACTCGAAATTCTGGGCTTCGGGCAACGGGATTGTAGAGCTTTTATAGGGGAGTGCAGGGAGTCAGGTTTCAAGGGCTATGCTGACTGCTGGTAGGTGGATTTAAATTGGGGGGGGGCTTGCTTTAGGTGGGAAAAGCAGTTAATGCAGGGAGCTTGTGGCCAGAAGCCTGTTTACGGAAGCAGAAACGGCCGGTTATCTTTTGCTCCCAGAGGGGCTTCTGGTTATCTCTTGCTATTTCTAGTAACTTTCCATCTTCTGGGGCCTGCTGGCCTGGGCCTGCTCTGGGTAATTTTCCTCCTCATTATCCTTATTTTATTTATCCCATACACAGCTGCCATATTAATCTTTTGAAAATGACACTGGATTACACTATTCTCATACTCAAAGAACTTAAAGATGCCCAGAGCCTAGAGAATAAAGTCCAACTTTCTTATTCCGGCATGTAATCCCTGCACAATCGGGCCCCAACTACCTCTCCAACCTATATTCACACTGGTCCTCCCAAAGAATCTGTCATTTCATTTCAAATTGGTCAGATGACAACCTACCCGTGTATGCTTCTGCCCTCATGTGTTTTTACCAACTGTGTTTTCATCACCTGAAATGCTCTCCTCCTGTTTCATCACTTATCCAAGTTATTGTGAGTCTTCCAAGTCAGCCTAAATTCTCTCTGCTCTGTGGACCTTTTTTTCTAGCACTTGAGATAACAGGCATTTTGATTCTTTTAATTTACTCAACCAATGATTACAAAATTCCTTCTACATGTCAGCTTTTTTTTTACAAGGCCCTAGAGATGTAATAGTGAATAAGCCAGATGTGGTTCCTACACTCATGGAGGTTCCAGGCACAAAACAGAGTAAACCTTCTCTCCATTTCCAGAGCATTGACTATTTATGATCTAATTTGAACACAATATATTTTATATATTGTGATATATATATGTATATCTCATAGAGTATATATTTATATCTTCTTTCTTTACTTGATGAAACCTTTCAGAACAGGAGCTATGTCTTATGTTCAGTTCCATGAAAGAGGCAGTGAAGCATGTTGGGAAATAGTGCAGATCTGTAGCCAAATGGCAAGCTCTCAGTTTGGTTCTAGCTCTTGATGGTTTTGTAGCCTGGGGTGTTACTTAATCTCTTATAATCTCCTCTTTTCAAAGTAGTTTAATAATATACCTACCAAAACAGGGTGGTGGTTATGAGTATAAAGTGATTTTACACTTAGAAATTCTTCCAACAGAGCCAGGCGTATATTCGGTGCTCAGCAAATGTTAGTTTTTGTTCTTTATTTTTTTTTATAATGCCACACACAGCCTGTGTGGTCTTAGGCAAATCATTTAACTTCACCATAGTTTCTTTACTTCATCTGTAAAATAAAAATGATCATGTAAGCCTGCTGAAGGGGTGTGTGTGTGTGTGTGTGTTTGAGGAAATTAGATAAAAGATGAAATTTCTGGGAAAATCAGAACTTGCTATAGAAATGTAAGGCTCTGTCATTAGCCTGTGTTGGTTGCCTGGGAAAAAACCATAGTTCTTGACCTCGCATAGCCTACAGTCAAACAGGGGTAGCAAGAGAGACAAATAAGCAATGACAGTATATTGCATTAACAATTAGGGAAAAAAGAAACTGTGTTAAAGTATGCAGCAGGAATACCTCAGGTAGTCCTGGAATGGCAGTGGACAGAGAAGGCCCACCTACGAGGGATATGAGCAGATGGAATGATGTGTGTAGAAGCAAGGAAAAGCATGAGCTTGGCTTGTTTGAACATGAAATAAAATTTAGTATAGCTGGCACTTTGAATGTGGGCATAAAAGTAGCAGGAGGGTGGGTGCATTTGGTATACAGGGCTGACTTCTACTATAACTTGTGGGGTCCCAGTACATTTTTAAAATGTAGACCTCTTTTCAGACAGCAAGCACATGGCTTTTTCCTTTCTTCGCATACTCTGTCTTGACTTATTTTTTGATTTGCTGTTTAATGTGCTCCCTCAGGCACAGGGAAACTTGGAGGATAAGCACAGACTCTCCAAGTTCTCCTGTGCCATATCCTGCAACTTGGTGCTAATTGTCCAACTTCAGCTCTCCCTGAGGTCTGGGGCCAGTGGGCAGCAGCAGTTGCTAGGTGGGGACAGGGAGCATGCAGCTAAGAATCCTTCTTGGGAAGGTCAAGAAGCAGTGAGTGGTGGGAGGCCCCAGTATATGCTCCATTGTCTCATCAGCCTTCATTGACAAAATTCAAAGATAAAATTATTAAGAATTTCAAGATGGTGGTATTCTGAGTATGGGAATTAGTGTGACTCTATAGTATTGGTATAGGACTATTTTCTTACATTCTAGGGATAAAGTGTAGACATCTATATATAGATATATAAATATATATGATGCCAAATTAATGGATCATTTGAGTCACTTTAGCGAGTCAGTTTTTAAAAAAATATTTAAGAAAATTAAGTAGGAAATACGTAAGCAAACAAACAGGGAAAAATGTGGAAGGTTTAAATGGTTTCCTCTGAGTGGGAAGATTATTGTGTAATTAATATATATATCTTTTCACCTATCTAAACTTGATAATTATTCTAAAATAAACATTGATTTTATAAAAAGAAAGAATAAATTATAATATTTTTTATTAAAAAAAGCCCTCTGGAAGGGTTTTTCTGAAGTACTGCTCAAAAAAAAGAAGGTTGTAAGGATGTCTGTTCATAGCAAAAATGGGTATATTGAATCATTAGTCTGGTATTTCCAAAATAAACCCAACTTAGCAATGATTAAACAAAAATATAACCTAAAGTATTTGAATTTGTTTGCTAATAATTAATTTTTTATTTTTGTTTCTAGGTTTATAACTGAGATGAGAAAATTTATAGACTATTAATATTTTGTAGTAGAAAAATATTTTGAGAAGAGTGACATCAGCAAGATGGCAAAATAGGAGTATTTTACCATTGTCCCCCAAGAGAACTGACCTATTTTAGGAGGTGTATAGTTTGATGAGCTTTGACAAATATACAGTTATGAATCCATTACCAATATCAAATACTGCTAATTTTTGTTACCCCACAAAATTCCCTTATGTCCTTTGTGATCAATCTTCCATCCCCTAGCTTCTAGCAAGGAGATATCTGATTTCTGTCTCTATAGTTATTGATTGATAACTATTGATTTTAATTTAGTTGCACTGTGGCTAGAGAACACAGACTTTATTATAATGATTATTTGATATTTGGTAAGATTTACTTTTGGCACATTATGTGGTTAATTATCATAAAGCATCTTCAGTTTTGAATTACTATATGCAGAGTCCTATATATGTCAGTTAAGCCAAACTTATTTATAGGTTTTTCTAATCTTCTATCACCTTACTCATTTTCTGTCAATCATTTTGTCAATCATTTTCTGAGAGAGGTATATTAAAATTTTCCACTGTTGTGGTGGATTTGTTAATTTCTTGTTTCAGTTTTGTCAGTTTTTTTGTTTGTCTTGTACATGTTGAGATTAGGTGCTTACAAGTTTAGAATTGATAAATCTTCCTTGTGAATCAAAATGTTTATTATTATATAGTAACTGTCTCTTACCCCTAAAATGTTTTTTTTTTTAAATTTTTTTTTCTGGTATTAATCCAGCTTTCTTCTGGCTAATATTTGAGTGACATATTCTTTTTTTTTAGCCTTTTATTTTAAATATTTCTGAGTCTTATATTTTATGTGATCTTTGTCCAAAACCTAAAGCTGTATTTATATTTTAACACAGTCTAACAATTTTTGCTTAGTAACTGAACAGGTTAGGCCATTTACATTTATTATTACTTATATTTTTAATTTATTTCCTCTTTTTGCTTCATATTTTTTTTCTTTTTCTGCCACTTTTGAATCCTTTTGAGTTTTTTGTTTGTTTCATTCCCTATCCTCATTGCTTTGGAAGTTATATACACCTTTTTAAGTGATTACTCATAAAATTACAATATGTCTACTTAATTTGCCAAAGTTTAAATATAATATCTCTATTTTCTTCATGAGCATTAGCTTTAGAATTCTTTAAACATGATTGTACCCTTCCCATCTTCTATGTTATTGTTATATAGTATTTTAGTCCTCACCTGTTTTTGAATCCCTCAAATCAATTGTTTTAAATAATCCATTTAGATCTATCCATGTATGTGCCAGATTCTTTATTCAGTACCCCTAGCATCTCAGACTTTCCTCCTGAGATCATGTTTCTTCTTCCTAAGGTATATCTTTTATAAGTTATTTTAATGATACTCTGTTGCCAGTCAATTTTCCTATTTTGCTCTTGTTCTTTTTAGCTATGTATACAACAGTTGTTTTCTCTGGATGCGTAATGCTATTACATCACTGTCTTAGTTTAGGGTGTTATAACAGAATACCGTAGACTGGATGGCTTATAAACAGTAGAAATTTATTTCTCACAGTTCTGGAGGCTGGAAGTCTGAATGAGATCAGGGTGACAGTATGGTTGAGTTCTGGTTGAGGTTCCTCATCTGGCTTGCAGACTATAGTTATTGTATAGGATGGAAAGGATGAGACCTAATGACTTAATCATCTTTCAAAGGTCTCACCTCCAAATACCATCATACTGGGGGTTAGGATTTCAACATTTGAATTTGGGGTGGGGACACATACATTCAGTCCATAACAATCACTACCTTTTGTTTTCCATTGTTGTCATTAAGTCTTAAGATTCACTTATCTACAAATTCAATTTTGGAGAACCTCAGTCATAATTTCTACAAATATTCCCTCTTTTCCATTCTCATTATGCTCTTCTAGAAATCCAATTTGACATATCTTGGAGCCTCTCATTCTGTCCTACATGTCTCTTAATTTCTCTTTCATAATTTTTGTTTCTTTGTATTGCATTTGGAACATTTTCTTTAAGTTTATCTTCCAGATAATGCCTATTTTTTTCACTGGGAGTATAGCTTTTCAAGGATCCAGGCTTTATGAAGGCACTTTACTGCTCAGTTTAGGGACTGACCAGTGCTTAGGTCCTCCGAAGAGGTTGTTAAAAAGCAAATCTAAACCTTAAATTAGGTTATGGATAAGAGCAAATGCCCAAGGAAGCCAAATCTCACATTATTTTACTATACTGGTTTTCAGTTATCTTTTCTCTTTTTTCCCCCAGTCTGTGGGTATTTCCTTTATATTTTATGATCTCAGCTATACATTTCAATGGGTATTCATTGTATTTTATCCAGTATTTCTAGATGTTTCATTTGGAGGAATTTTTAGTATATTTATCTGCCATATTGCTAGAATTGGAAGTCCAGAGTTTATTCTTTACCTGAATTTCCTTTATACTTGGTCAGATTTTAATGCGTATGTACCTTAGTTTTCCATATCTTTGTGTTTTGCAAGAATACAAAGCATTCCACAATCCTGCTGTCTTGTAGTCACTGTTCTACACCTATACCCACAAGATCTTTTTGATCTATATTCTTTCTTAGTTTCTTAATTTAAATTTCTAATGACACTTTTTACTAACTAGCTCAATGTGGGGATACAGGCATTCTTAGATGCCATATAGCTTGAGGCAGAGTCAAGGGAATGAATGCACTGATCATTAATCATCCCAGTTAAGGGGTTATTTTTACTAATATTGAGATTGACATGAGAAGTGGGAAAATTATAATGTCTGTAAGTGTTTCCTTAAATGGAAATTCATAGATGGGCAAATTATTTCTACATAAGTATATAAGCCTTTAAGTATAAAAAGACCATGATACCATGCAAAATTAAGCTATATGGAACTGACAAGTCCCCATTTTGCTTGGACAACATCACTGGTAGCTATGGATCATTTTGGGGGACTAGGAGGGACTTGGGAAACTGTGAGGAGACATCCTGCATCTCCTACTGCTCTGTGTGATCCTCTCATTTCAGGTGAGTTTCTATGTCCTTTGCTTCTTGAAGTCTTCGTGATTCTTTGTCACCAAGCCAAGTTCACCTCAGATGGTACATTAACTTCCTTCAATGTAATAGGCTTTCTTTCCAACCATCCTGTCCATTTACAGTATGGATTTATAATTGTTATAATAAGACTTCAGATAAGACTTTAGATAAGACTTCAACTAGATGGTAACCTCTTTAAGGACAGCATTCTTTTCTTGTATCTTTCATAAATTGTATCACATTGCTATGGCTGGTGCTTAATACATTCTTGTTGAGTAAATGAATGAGCACATACATTTCTCAGTGCATCTTGAGTGGTCTGTCATGGAAATTCATATCTAGAGACTTTTGAAAGTGAATTTTATATCCATAAATGAAACTGTCTTAGCCCTAGTGGCCTATCATTTCAAGAGTTTTAGTACTTAGTGACCATTTAATATATGGATTATTGACCTGTTCACTCATATTGCAGATGCTTTGAGCTGTCCAAGTCTGCCAACAGAAATCTGATACAGACTTCAAGATAAATGACTTAAGAGTCTTTAATGGTTGCTGTTATGGATGGCTGTGCCCTTAATTGATAGTTTAGCAGATTAACAGCTCACTGAATAGATTACCTTACTCTGCTATACATTTTAGAGAATGAATGTATCTCTAATGGTTCAAGTCAAATCAAATATTTGCTGAACTTCCACTATGGGCAAAACACTGTTTAGGTACTAGAGTGGGGGTGATGTGGGGCTGAGAATCAACTTTTAAACACACAACAACAACAAAATGCGTGCAGTAAAAATGTCAAAATCAAGTGTAGGCATCTATAATGGATGCTTTCTATGAATATTTGCCAATTTTATATCAATGGAGCACTAACAAGAAATGATATCAGTCATTATTCTTAAGAATCTCTAAAACTGATATTTGTTGAGTAAATACTCAATGTGCATAGGCACATTTAATTGTTCTAAAAGAGGGTTACTGAATATTATTGTTCATAAAACATGAAATTTACAAAAACATTAATAACATTTGAGTAATTAAGAGATGTGTTAGCAGCAGCAGCAGCCGTGGTAATCATGGCCATGGTTAAAAATAAAAACAAATTGTCAAATACCATCCTATGTATGTTTTCTTCCTTGCTAGTAATGTCAAGTCTAAGAAAAGATTTGTTGCAAATGAGAAGAGGGGGGACTCCACTGTCTATTCATGAGATTGTGTGTAATGGTTAAGAAAATGGCATTGTTACCAAACAGACCTTATTTTGAATCTCCTATTTTTGACTATTGGCAGTATGAAGCTGGGCAAGTCACTGAACCTCTTTGTAGTTTTATCAGTTAAGAAATGAGTGTAATACCTACTTTTATGTGTGGTTAGTTTACCAGGTAGTAATGAGTGCCTGGCCATAGCTTACACACTCAGAGTGTTCAAAACATGGTAATGGGCTCCTGGGTGGCTCAGTTGGTTAAGCTCTGACTCTTGGTTTCAGTTCAGGTCATGATCTCAGGGTCATGAGATCAAGTCCCACCTCTGGCTGTGTGCTCAGTGCAGAGTATGCTTTGGATTCTCCTTCCCCCTCTACCACTCCTCCCACTCATGTGTGCTCTCTCTCTCTAAAATAAATAAATCTTTAAAGAAATAGCCACGATTATTATTCTAGTTATTTTATTTGTCCCAAATTCATGTGTCTGCCATGATCGTAAAAATCTAGCAAAGTCATTAACTGTTAGGGAGCAAGTGTTTGGAAAGTCAAGGTGAACTTTGATGATGAAGTGGACATGGGCACAGCTGGGAAGTTGGACTGCAAAAAGATAGGCTGTCTGTAGGACAAGCTGGTGAAAACTGGAGATCGAAAACTGTGGTTGCAGAAATTCAGTGTTGGTAATTGTGGAAAGAAAGGGAGGATTATCAGTGTTTTCTCCCAATAAGCCCATGAAGACTGTTAAATCTAGTTTAAAAGACAGAAACATTACCAGAGAGAGCACACTGGAGTTTTCTCTCTTTAGTCTGTCTTATAGAAATAATTACAATTGCAATTTAATACCTGAAAAATATTTCAGGGCAGAAAGATGCTTGCACTGAGAAGGACAGTAGGTGTGAAGTTTTCTGAAAAAATGAAGAAATACTATGCAAGGTTATAATATTATTATTGTTCTTCCTCACATCTCTGTGCATGACTTTTTAAACCTAATCAGGACTTACTTTTCTTGACTCTTTGGCCTTCGTCAACATTGCTGCAATTTACTGGAAGGTCAGAGGTCACAGAAATTCATGTGGTACAGAAAGTAAAATGAAGAAAGACTTTAGTTTCTCATTAATTCATTTTACTTACATAGAATGGAAACACTTGATAAATACAAATAAATCTTAGAGAGAGAATTGGCAGAGTGATAACCAGTTTTCCTCCCACCCATTAAAGGTGCATTTTGGATACTACAGAGGAACCCACTCACAAACTGTTGGCTCCAGCACCTCTCACCTAAAGCAGGAGCTGCGCAGCCCGGCTTGGCTCTAAGATTTCAAGTCCAGCGTCAGCTTACATTTCCCATTAGGCAGGGTAGTCTTGTGATTCATTGCCAGTAGCCTGCCCCTGGAGGGATAGTTAATGAGGTTTGAAGTTTCATTTAACTTTTCTTTTCAAAATCTTTTTCTTTCCATGAAGATGAAAGCCAAGAGTTTCCAGATAAGCTTAGCTGGAATGCATTCCACTTCTCTGAAGTTTAAGAATGGTGAAAATAAATGTGGGTAGAAATGCAGGGACCGTGTCTGATTTAACTGGGTGGGACTGCTCCAGTGTTACCTGCTGAGAGGTTTCTTGGGCAGGTACCAATTTGCCTCAGGCATTTAGAAGGTTTATTTCTTCAGGTGGGCTGGCCCATTATCTCCTCAGGGCACAAGCCTGCTTTCCATTAGTGCTGATGTGAAGGGCGTGCTCACTGAATCATGAGTGCACAGACACGAGTGTGAAAAGCAAGACTGGTGCTGTCGGAAGGGGTCAGCAGGGCAGGAGGAGGCTTTCTTGAAATGGTGGCAAACATTCTTGCCAGCAAGTATGCACTTCTTGAAGTTTCTATTCCTGTCTTTAGAAGTGGAATTGGGAGACTTTTAAGACATTATGAAGCCAAATGTAGAGCATGAAAGTTTTTACTTGGCCCACAGGGATCAACAGAGTAAGGAGAGAGATTTTTCAAATTGCCAGAAAAGCAGAACACAAAGAAGAAGAGCAATGAAGATATTATGGAATAGCTAGTCTTAGCCAAGCGAAGGAGTAAGAAACACAGGATACACTGTGAGTACAGGTATGGCTCGATGCAGCAGAAATCTTCTGACCTTGATCTGGTGGGCCACTCTTCACCAGCCCTGGAGAGCATGAAAGTTTGTTGCTAAGTAATAATTTGTCACAGTTGGAGGCTCTAATAAAAGTTATATAGATGCTGTTCTTTTGAAAAAGGTTGAAGTGGGGATGAATAGGGAGGGTCTGTAGACAAATTTTAGGTTGTTATGGCTTGGGTTTCATTATAGCTTACTTGGTAACCTTGATGCTATTTCCCAGGGACTTTTGTGTCAGCCTTCATTTCACTGGGTCAATTAGTATTTCAACCAACACAGATTAAGTTGACTTCATAGCAGGAAAGCAGTCTTCAGACTATAAGAATAATTATGGCCAGTGTCATCCTGTCATGTCTAGGTATGTGTTTTTAAAGCGTGAGCCCAGTTATCTACATCAGATATCACATGGTGTGTTTGCAGAAATGCCCCACCCCAGATCTGCCACAATAGAACTTGATGTGCACACATGAACACACACTCAGGGGACCCCTATAAATCTAATGTTTGAGAACCACTGTTTTTGTAGTTATTTATCAGTTTTAAAATATAGGTGGGCAATATGTATATATAGGCAGTCTTTCTTCCATACCTACCTTTATGTCAGTTAAGGTGAAATGCACAGACGTGGTAGCAATGATCTGTAATTCACATGGCCTCTCTAGAGGTTCAAACTCAAAGGCTTGTGCTTTCCCAGAAATCCAAACTGCAATAGCAAAATTTTCAGACTCAACAGTAATAATAATAATGTCTTTCCAAGTACTGGGCCTATCAAATATATATCAGTAGATTAAATAATCACCTTGAACAAGTCTTAAAAAAAAGAAATGACTTTTTCACCCATATTTCTTTTTATAGTTTAATATAACCATACTCTTCCATTTAGATTGATTTTTAAAAACTTGAATGGTCTTTCTATCTTTTTGGAACTGCATTGAAGAGGCATGCCATCATAACACATAATATGTGTAAAGCATGTAGCAGGATGCCTGTCATACAATGATGCTCAGAAAATGAGTCTGGTGTTTTGTTCCTTCCCCCCTTCTCCTTCTTTCCCCTCTAGATGTCTCCAGAAATTCATATCAACTTTGTGGTAACCACCTTTCTGATTCGTGATTTCCAATTTATGCCACAGGCAGTCTATTCATCCTATTTATAACATTGGAGGTAATTACAGGTACCATTTGGTTCTTAATTAAAAGCATCTTCTTTGCCTGACTTAATCCTTCATGTAAACTTGGAGGTGTATACTTCCTACTGAGCCCCTCCTCTCAACATGGCCAATGGAGAAAGAGAAGATAATTGTGGGGAATCCCTTAATGGAAAGTGTACAAATTCCACTTCCTTTTTGTCCCAAGTGGGGAAAAAGTAATATCCATGTTTTCTTTTTGAGAAAATGAAAAAAGCTGTATCTTCTCATCAGTGTGATTGCAGAGTTTTGAAGATTTTAACTAGACTAAGGACGCCTTCATTTATCTCTTGTGCTGACATTATTGCTGCCCTTGGATCAGTTTCCCAGAATCTTCTAATTGAGCAGCTCCCATTACAAGGTTTGAGGGAGAGCATTACATATTACCCTTTACTTTCACAGATATAATCATATGTAATCACACAAAAGCTCCTCAGGAGGCACAGGGAAACCATTTTTCTTTGCTGGGACAACCGCTCAGTTTGCCAAAGATCTTAAATTTCATTCCCTTCACTGTTACACAAATACTCATGAAAGTTACCATTTATTTTTAGGGATCATTTGGAAGTGTTTCTGGATTACAATTTTAAATCCGGAATATAGGTTACTGGCAGAATGCTATCAATACAGCTGTCTATCTCTAGCTCTATTTATATTATAAATAATTTTAACCCCATTCATGCTGCTCCTTTAAAATTATCTAAATTTTCTAGAGCAGAGTTAGGCAGATTACAGATCTCAAAGCACACCCATCTCTTTCACATGCTGCCTTTGCTCTTCGTGATCTCTAATTTATGTATTGGAAAATCCTATTAAACCAGACTTGACAAAGAAAACAATAGTAATTTGCTTTTTCTGTTGGTTGCAAATGTGGCTTCTGGGTTACCTGAGTACTAAGAGTTTCTTTTCTTCAGTTTGAGTTGCACTGGGATTTTAAATAAAAAAAGTCAATTTAATTTCCAGTGCCATTTGTTTTGAAAACAAAAAACAAAAAAGACAAGGGAAGTTGGGAATCTCTGAGGTCTTTACACTCGGAATTTCAATCTGAATTTGAATTTACAGTTTTTGGGGAGTAGGACCTTTTACATTCATTTAGAAACAAAGTTAACATTAATGAAAAAATTAAAGAAACACAGTGGAAGAGACCCAGAACAGTGGGAGAATTCTGATTTAGATGTCAACTGAGCTAATCTTGGGGTTTTAGATTTTTACTAGAAGCCAACTGGTTCATCATTTACAATTTAAGCCACTTACAAAGGTGAAAAATCACTTATAAAGCTCGTGATTTGGGTATGAGGCTGGAGAGGCTGATGTTCAGAGAATATGGCTAAATGGCAGGGGTTCTCTGAATTTCATATGCTTTAGGATGGTTACTTCTTCTTCTTCTTTTTTATTTTTTTAAGTAGGCTCCACACGCAGCATGGACCTCAACATGGGGCTTGAACTCACAACCCTGAGATCAAGACCTGAGCTGAAATCAAGAGTTGGGTGCTTAAAACCAACTGAGCCACCCAGGTGCCCCTAGGATAGTTACTTCTAAAGACTACTGTCCTTGAGATCACCAATGAGTCGGTGGAAACTTGTGGGAGAATGTCCTCATAATGATCCTGAGTCTTCAAAAAAAATATATTTAAAATCTTCTTGGCTTCTCTCCAATCTACTGTTTCTATTTATTTCTCCCTTGACTCTTGGTCTAACCTCCATGTCATTTTTTTGTTAACCAAATTCTGAAAACCATAAAGTTTTAAATAAAGTTTTAAGTAAAGTAAATAAATAATAAAGCAAACCATTATTTTTATTTCCCCACTGCCTGGTCCAGTATCAGGCATAAAGTTGGTTAGTTGTTGAAATTGTGAATCATTTTGTTTTCAAAGAAAAAATGCAAAGACTTACTGGAGTACCACCCATTTTTACTATACACAGTTGGAATGTCTTGGCTTTTCTCAGTGAGGACTTTGGGGTACATAGCTCTGTATATATGGTACTCTATACATGTCTTTCTGTCTCTAATGGGGGACTATCTCTCCCATTACTCTATATCTCTTTAATCTCAGCCTAGCCAGTGCTGCTCAGTGAATGGTAATGAGTGGTATGGAGAAGATATGAATGTCCCATGGGCCATTTTATTTGGCCCTTCCAGTGCCCTCTCTCTATCGTGGATACTGGAAGATGCTTATACTCAAGGGGTCTGCTAATAGCTGCCTGTGGTTCAAGTGTTCCTCCATATTTTATGTAAATTTAATCCAGTTGTTAAGACCATTCTCTAGAGTTAAAGGTGCTGGGCTTATTGCTTCTAACCCAGAGAGGAGTATTCCTATGGTAATAGATAACTTGGCCCGAGAGGAGAGCTGGGAGCTGAATCCAGAGTATGTTTCTTCTGTTCCAGGCCAAACTGTTTTCCTAAAGTAGGAGAAATGTTGTATTGGGGATAAAGTGTCCTCTTAAGTGTTCTCACCTCTAGTAGGAAAAATTCAATTTCCCTGAAAGATATGTCACCACTTTTCCTTTCCTGAGACTTTAATCTCTGTATCACAGTGGAAAAGGTGCTGAGGATCAAAGATGCAATACAAATTACTGGGTTACGTTTTGAACCCTACTTGTGTGGTCATCATCAGAACGTCTAGGAGCAGGAGGAGGCTGGCGGCAGATGGAGAGCTGTGGGAGTGTCACAGGAACAGCAGGGAAGGCTGGTGAAATTATCTCAACACAGAATGGTGATTTTGATACTGTGTTCTGCCACCAAGCTCAGGTTATTAGCTGTAAAAAATCAATTTTCTTTGATAGTGTCTCTATGTTCCTTACCTCTTCTCTGAAATTTAGGCAATGACCAAAGTAACTTGACAGTATACTGCATAGCGCATTATGTGTTTATTGCATTTAGTTGCTCTGGACATTATAAAATCAATAGATTATGATGCTGAAGCCAAATTTCAAAGTGTATACTGTATTTTTCCTATCTCCCTTGTAATTTCAATCAGATAAGGTTTTTTGTTTCTTGTCCAATGCCATTTGGTGAGCATTCAGTTTCTTGCAAAAAGCTAAGTGTAATATGTGGATATGCTTCAATCTAATCACAACATATTTATTTAGTTCATAATATGTGCAAGTACATAGAAGGTGCTGTGAAAGAAACAAACTTTGTATTAAACACAATGCTCTTTCTCTCTTAGAAAATTTACTCTTGTATGTTAAATTCCCTTGCTCTTTTTTCAATTTACGATCTTATCCTTTTTATAACAAAATTAATATAACTACATTATCAACAAATTGGAAGCAAGTGAATAAATATTTTAGTAAGCATAGTAAGTAGTAAGTAATATTGTATTCTAGTAAGAACTCTGTTTTCTTCCAGCCTTTTTTTCTGGGCATGTGGGTTAGAATCTCTTTGTTGCAGTGTACATGTATGCTTATAGCTGCTTTACCTTACAATATTTACAATATTATAAACACTGTCCATTTTATTACAAAATCTTCACATTTTAATTGTGAAAGGTTATGATACTTTGAAGAATAGATGAGAGACACTGTTTAAGTAGTCCCTTGTTTTTATAGCTGTAGCAGGAGCATGGGATGGTGAAGTGAGCATGGGCTTTGCCCAGAAACTGGGCTTGGGGACAGACTCAATTACATTTTTGCACTATGATCAGAGGCAAGTTATTCCTCCTTTATGAGCCTCAGTTTTTCTGCCTGTTAAAATCTGCCATGTATTTAGTGAATGTGTGATCTGGAAATGATAGTTATTATCACTTAGGCTCTTTCCAGTTTTTGTCATTATAAATAGTGAAATGTGGATCATCTTTGCATGTGTAACACTTCCAGATTTTATATTATTTCCTTTGGCTAGAACTCCAAAGTGGAATTTCTGGGTTGATTTATTTAAGGATTCTTGACTTGCTTTTTCATGTTGCTTCCCAAAAGAATTTACTAATTTAAATCATACTGTCAATGTATGAGAAAACCTCATCTCACTTCTTATTTTTCAGGTGAAACTTAAAGTCATCCATTTAAATTTCTGCTAATGCAAATGGGATTTTGATTATAATATTCAACCTTCTCAACTGGGAATATTGTATGTCTGCCCATTTACTAAAATATTTTCCATTTTTATAAACTTTTATATTTTTTCATATATCCTACTTTTCTCATCCAGAACATGCAAAAAGCTTTATGTGTCATTGCTATTGGGAATATACACATATTAGAATAATTACAGATTATATAACTGTAGATACTTATGTGATATGATTATTTCATATAATCTATATTTTTCACATTTCTTTAATATTCATACCTATTTTGTGTACTTTTGTGTCACCCTTCTTTTACAGTTAGAATTTCTAAGCCAATATAAGTAGCAATAGAGATAATAGGCATCCTTGATTTATCTGAATGTAAAAGGAACTTTTCTAGGACGACATTTCCCAAACTGTTCTGAGGCGACTATGCTTTGAGCAGAAAAAAATGGTTGCAGTCCATTGAGATTTGCAATTGGCAGTACTATATTAATGTTTTCAAGAAGTCCTATAGTCAGAAATATGTTTAAACTTTATTCAGCTCAGCATTTCCCACACTTTTTTGGACAAGGAATCCTCATACCCCATCCCCCACACCTTTTTTTTAGAACTGCTCTTATTAATATTTTAGATAACAGTATTTCTGAGTAACTCCCATTTGGGAGAAATTCTATAATATACCCCATGAAATATAATGTTGGAATTAATTTGGAAAAGATTTTTTAATAATGTCAAGGAAGTAGCCATTGATTCCTTTAAAAAAATGTCATTAACAGGAATGAGTATTAAGTGTCTTTTAAGTATCTGTTAAGCAATTTAGTTTTTGTTATTTAGCCTACCAATAGGATATAATAAAAAGTTCCTCAAGATTGAACCTTCTTTAAAAATCCTGGCATGATAACTACTTGGAATTGGAGGATTTTTTTTTCAATACTCCTTGGATTCTCTTTGCTACTATTTTACAGTAACTACTGTAATTTCAGTAATTTTTGCATGTACAGTCTTAAGTGAAATTGGTCTATGGTTTTTATTTTTGTGTTAATGTCATTAAATTTTGGTATCAGGAATATATATTCATTCCATTGAATGATATGAGTACTGTCCTATCTTTTCTCAATACAGTAACTGTTTATATTCAATATGGGAATCCTTTGCTCTTTGAATGTTTGAAATAATTCCCTGGTTAATGGGCTGAAAGCTTTTATGGGAGATATTCTTTAATAACCCTATCAATAATTTCCCCAGTATTGCTCTTGTCAGGTTTTCTTTTCGTTGTTAAGTCAGTTTTGGTAATTTATATTTTTCATGCAGAAAATTGTTTATTTTGTTGGGCTTGCCTAATTTATTTGCTTCTATATAAAGTATCCATAGTACACTTTATAATTTTCAAATATTTTCTGTACTAGTTTTTTATATTTTCTTTTTTTCAATTGTGCTTTATGTATTTTTTCTAAAAGCTATGCTTGAATTTATTAACTCTACTCTTTTTCTTTTTTTCTTCTTTTGATATTATTATATCTTTCTGTTTTCTGAAGCCACTTGTATTTCTTTTCCTAAATTATGAATTTGATTATTTTTCCCTTTCTTTTCTACTTTCTAAACAATGCGAATACTTGACCATAAAATTGCCTGTGAGTAGATCTATGAATTCTACAAAATTTAGTGTGTTTTATTACCATTTTGTTGTATCAAAATAAGATTTTATTGTATTAATATTTGGCCTATTGAAGATGTCAGGAAAAATCCCCTAAATTGGCCTGAGATTTGTGGCTGCCATTCTTTCCCTTGTTCATGGCTAGATTTCACAGGGCTAAGATGGCTGGTCAGAAACAAGCTATGCTAAAGTCACTGTGACTCGTGAAAGTTCTACTCCTTACCTACTCAGAGAGAAAGCTAGCTATGACCTTCAAACTGTCTATTTAAAGCCACTTTAAATTTATTTAACAAATATTGATAAATCAATTACTATATGCCAAGCATCACTTTAAGCATTTTGTGAATATTAAACCAATTAATCCTGTAACAGTTTTGTGCTATAGATATTATTCACCTCTTCACAGATGAGAAAAGTGTAAGGCACAGAGAGGCTGTTGAGAGTCAGGACCTGAACCCAGTGGGTCTGGCTCCAGAGACTGCAGTCTGAACAATTAAATTAAACTGCTCTTTTGTTTTGAAATTCTGCCTGCTTGTTCCTTTGATAAATAAGTTAGAGAAAAACGTCTCACTTTGTACCCTGTTTAAAATTTTTAAAAAGGTTATACCTGCATAGAGTTCAATACTTGTCCCAGGAAGGTAATAAAAAGGGTGAAGGGAATCAGGATATGCCACCCCAAATATCTCCCCTGAAGCTGATCACAAGACCCTCTGGTGAGAGGTGTTCTCCTTATATGGGGAGGAAAAGAACATCTTTATCTCAGGAGACTGAGGGATCCTGGGAGGAATCAAAACCTACAGTCCTTGCTAATTTCCCCCAGTTTAGTAACCTTAGCTCATACCCTTTGTCCCAGCATGTTTTCCCAAGACTTTCCATTCTTCAAGTCTGGTTTAAAAAGGCTCAGACTTAACTGTGTTTTCAAGTCTTCATTTCCTTACGAATGCTCCCATGTCACTGAAAACTTAAATACATTTGTGTGTTTTTCTCATGTTAATGTCTTGTCAGTTTAATTTTTAGGCACAGCCAGGTACCCCAAGAGGGTAGAGGGAAAGTTTTCCTTCCTCTCTAGAGGTCAGAACACACCCGCCTTATTCTACTTCTTGCTGGAATGACCAGAAAGTTTGATCATTTCCCTCCCTGTGGTAGTTGCAGGCTACAGACAAAAACCTGCATCCATGCTTATTGCCAAACCAGTCTTAACAGCTGCAGAGTCAAAAATGTTCAGATCATTGAAAGCCCCACCATTGACAGGAGGTTGCAAGCAAGATGGACTATGCTGAGACTGTCTTTGGCACTACCTTAGGTAGGGAATTAGAGGAGAGGAAACACAGATTGGTCTCTGTTCTTGGTATTCTGAAGTTGTTGTCTCAAATGGATCAAAAGAATGAAAGCAAGATGTAGTTCAGTTAAACAAGTGGCCCTGAGTTTGGAGGTCTGACAACAGGAAACACTTACATGGCTCAGCAGAAACACGGGAACCTTGCTTCTGACTGTGGGTCACTTCGCACAGGGTGCCCCACAGAGCAGTTATGTCCTGGCCAGTCAACATCTACAATTCAGTCTCTCTTCCATATTGTAAATGAAGTTTTGAAGTTAATGTTTAAATGGCTGCTTGTTTTCTCTGACCAGGACATCAAAGTACACAAAGAACATCTCATCGGTCTTTTTATTGCTCTTCAGTTTCAGCTCCTCTGGAGGAAATAATTTATTTCAATAACGTGCTGCCTAGTAAACCACAACCCCCCCATAGCAAATTTTAGGTATACCTTATAGTATGTATTTCACTCAAGACCATGCCACATATAGCCTTCAAATTCTATAATAAACACACAGAAAATTAGCTTTATTTATATAGATTGAGTTCCTTCTTGGCCCAGTTGTTTGTAAGATAATTCTGTCTTTTTCCAGTGAATGGAATTTTAATTTAAAACTATCATTACTTTTAGTTTTAGTGTGTTGTGGTCAGAGAATATGTTCTCTTTTCTCTCTGGGTTTCTATACACATATCTTTTCTTTTTAGTGTCAGTATTTAACAAAAACATATAGCTTTTTAATTAATGGGGCAGTGATAGTAACATCAACCACACTCAATGAAACTACACAGCATAACAAATGTTAGCTGTGTCCTACTTAGCTAGCGAAGTTTTGCATCAATTGCTAAAATGATATGATCTTACATTGAAGATATAGATCATGTAGTCTTATCTTCTCCCAAAACAGTTACAGGTTTTAGTAGGCCATTTGTTTAATTTCAGGTTTTACCTAATGTCACTTGCTTGCGAATCAGCTCTAACATATGGAAGCTCATATTTCATAATAAAAGCTTCATATATTAATTGTAAATCATGTCACAGCTCTCGAGACTTTTTTGTATCATCTTAAATACTTTAAGTCATAGAGAACCATTCATCCATTTCAGCCAGTCAACCATTTCACTTTCATCCTTTGGTTCTTCATGATATCCAATTTCTGAACTACAATATTCTTTATAATAGACTAGAATGGGTTAATTTTTGTCCTGTGATTCTTCTGGCTAAGGGTGACTACTAACACGGTTCTGGAAACACTTGAGTGCCATTTCCCTACAACAGAGGTTTTCAAACTTCAGCAGGCATTAGACTCACCTAGAGGGCTTATTAACAAAAAAAAAAATGATTGTTAGGCTCTACTCCCAGAGTTTCTGGTCTGGCAGATCAGCACAGTGCCCGAAAATTTGTATTTCTAACAAATTGCTGGGTGATTTTGATGCTGTTGGTCCCAATCTGTACTTTGAGAACCACTACTCTAGAATCCTATAAGACATGTACAGAACCCTTGCTCTAATATAAGCTAAAGGGATATTGTCAAACTTGACAAGTCCCAAGTCTCAATCGACTGGTCTTGATTGTAAGTCTGAAAAATCTATTCTTCTCCAATAAGTGCTTTTCAGAGTCCATCTTCTCAGCTTTCTGGCTGGCTGAGTCTTAATCTGGGAGGGTTATCCTGCTCAGACTTGGAAGCACAATCATGTACAGCCAGTGCTTGGCATGCTTTATTCCTGTGGCAGGCATCATTTGAAATACACAGACTCTTGCTCTCTCAAGCACCTGAAAAGAACTTTTCTATACTTTGATCTGTTTTCTTGCTTACAAGAGTGAGATAGACAAGAGAATGCAGAAATGGTGCAGCAAAGACAGATGCTCCTAGAAGCCAAACAGAACAAGTAAGAACGTTTAGGGCTGTCCAGGCTTTTGTTGAATTCCTTTGAATCTCTATTGCCTCTGGGTGTGCGCATTTTTTTTCATGCTCAGATTATATGATTTATTTTTCTAGTCTAGACAAGGAAGAAGAATTAAAATTCTTTTTTGGGGTCTTTTTGCTTCGTTGTATGCCAATCACAACATTTCTTGAACTTTATGGAGAATTAGGAAGGGTCCCTCATAGTAACCAGTTCTGTGTCATCCACAAATATGGTTACAAAGAGAGACTTTCAGGTTATATGACTAAGAGCATCTTAAACATGTTTAGGAAAAGATATTCCAGTCTAGGTAGCCTATTTTAGTGTTCATTCATCTTTATATTGATGACATTCTTCTCCTGAATTTATACAAATCTTTAAAATGTCAACCCATTTTTTTTTTCTTTCTGATTCCATTTTTCTATCCAGATGGGAATCAGGTTAGGTGTCTCCTCATGGTAATGTAATTAAATTATACTTTTAAAGGCAAAACAAATTGAGATTCTTTAATTTTTTTAAATGGGTCTAGCTCCTAATCCTGTTAATGCTTTTTTTAAAGTCTTTGTCATCTCCTTAAATATTCGTAAGCTTAAAAAAATTGTTTTTTGTAATAACAACATGTTTTCTTACTTGCTATGTGTCAGACAATGTCCTAAGCATTTCACATGTCATTACATGCTTTACCAAATTAGTAGATATGCATTACTAAAACCTCATGGGTTTCTAAAAAATTAATCATTTTGCATAAAGATTCAGACATTTCTCTCAAGCGAACAGAAATAATTTTTCCTGGTCATTATTTCTTGTTTTCCTATCTTGTAAGGGTTCTCTGGAAATTGATTTTTGATTTGCACCAGTTGTTTTAATATTCTAGTGTTTTCCAATTCTGTCAGTATAGTAGCTTCGATGAATACTGCAATTTTCTCTGGCATTCAGGGAAGCTCAATATGCTAATTAAAAGATGCTGATCAGGAGACGTTAAAATTTCTTTTAGGATCTCAGTTAAATATAACACAAAAATTTCTGACAGAAAAGAAATGGGTGATAATAAATATAGAAGCAGGTGGCAGAAACTGTTTAAAAGATTGCTAGATGTCACTCTGGAAGAGTAAGCAAAATAAGAACACTCTCCTGAACAGAAAAGTTTAACCCTTGAGAGTGATTGCAATCTTTGTGCCTAACCTAGAAGTTCATTCATTCATTTGGCCGCTCAAGCAACAATCAAGAGCAGTCCTTTACTGTGCACGTGGCCCTGCACTGAGGTGAGGCTATAGCCACAAAGTCCTGGTGCTTGTCCTTGAGGGAGAAACTCCCAAAGGGCAGGATGGTGTAAGCAGTGCTCACCTCACCACTGCATTTCACTTGTAGACTCTTAAAATGCTGGAGAAGGACATTTTCTCTTGGGATATTGTTATTAAGAACAAAAAGGAAATGTCCTCAGGGAAAATACTTTTTCTCAAGGGGCTCACGATAGGAGAGAGTATGAGGAAATTTGGTGGTGGTGGGGAGGAGTGACTGCCAGTGTAACGTGGGTGCTTAGGAAGTTCTGTCCTCACCTTTGGAGGCTAAGAAAGGTCTCCTCTTCCAATCTGCCACAGGTCCAGGGATGAGAGCTAAGTGGGTAACCCGAACCTAAGGCAGGGGGCAACATCTGGTCCTGGGGGTCTTGGGGACCCAGGGTTAGGTGGTGTCTGCTATATGAACGTGGGTGAAGATAATGCTCATCATGAGCTGAGGCTATCACACTCTTTCCATGTCAAATAAGGTGGACGGCTCATTGCTGCTTTCTCTTAATAAAACCTCTTCTGACATCATTTTCTTAATATGCTTGGTGGAATTATTCTGAAAGGTGGAATTTGTCAGGTTGGACAATAGCCTCATCCTCTCTCAAATAATGTGACTCCAGATCTGCCACAGACAACCCTGGCAATCGGATTATATACATATCCAGTAAATTATCATGATGCTTTCAGTTATGATACCGTTAAACTTTGAGTAAGAATTCCATAAACTGAACTTCATTGCACTGTATAACACAACATAATATAAAATAACACAGCTAACATAACATCCCTGTTATATCCTTGTCAATAAATAACAAGATTAAAAGAAAAAAACCCCGTTATCTTCTCAGCCATCTCAAAGTGTAAGATTTGAGCATATCAGCATCATTTAATCTTGGGCACCGTATGTTTCAGGTCTCCCTCTCTCTCTCCCTCTCTTTGCAATTCCTCTTCTGACCACACTTGATTGAATGTTATTAATAGTATTAGGAGTAGCCACATACTATGTGCCCCTTATGCACTGGGCATTTCGTATATGTTATTGCTAATACACAGAAACTCTACCAACATAGGTATTATTATCTCTCTTTTACACTGAACTCAGATTTGTTGGGAAGAGCGGAAGTGGGATTCAAACCCAAATCTGACAGGTGCCAGAGCCCAGAGCCGAGGCTTGCTCTCCCCAGTGCACAGCCTCTTCTGGAGAAGTGCTTTCTGCTCATGCTCACAACACATCTAATCAGGGTCATTGCGAACTGTCCTTGACACCTGATGAGACTGCAGATATGGTTATAAGGATAGAAAAGAGTAACTGTAACAGCAAATACAACGCTTAAAAAGGAAAGCAATGTTGTTAAAAATGATAACATGTTGCCAGTATTGTGATTTAAATAACCCTACTCTAGTATGGTTGTATTGAAGGTAGTGTAGCAGGAGTTCAGTAGTGCCAGGGATCAAATTTGACATTTACTTTGGAACCAGAGTATATATGGTTCAATTCTCTTCCCCAAAGAGACCAGTATGACAGGTTGCATATCCAGCCTAAAGATAGTTGGCCTGCTATCAGTAAAGATTTGCCCCAAGCCGGTGGTCTAGGAGATTTGACCATGCCCCCACTCAGCCGGCTCCGCAGCCCATGGTGTCTTCTAACTTCCAAATGCGGCTCAGCATTTGGCTGTTAGATCCATCCTCCTATGTTGAATCAGAGGGGTCAGGGAAGTCATTTGGAATGTTTTGTTCCAAATCCCTGCTGCTGTTACTAAGCATAGACGCAAATGCAGTAGAGCAGAGTCGGAGCTGGCCTCGATGCTTGTACTATGGTGGATGAGGTAAGTAGGACAATGCCAGGGATGGTTACCTGCTCATCACTTTCCTGGAGACTCGAAATTAGCATCATGGTCCCCCCTGTTCCACGTCATCTCCACCTGAGGGTGGCTTGGACCCAGGGTCATCTGAGCCCAGAGACAGCATGCCCACATCTTTAGGAGTCTGTCTTTTGTGTGTTTTTATGTGGGCCAGCCTCTGTGCCCTTCCCTTGCATCGTTAGCTAATACTCCTGAGATAAAAATATCTCAGAAATCAAATCACTGCTCTTCAACAGCACAAATGACTTGGTGGAGATAACCCTGGACATAGGACTTTTTTTTAAAGGCAGAAAAACAGTATGTTAAGAACTAATAGCACAAACGTTTGAAGATGTTTTGTCTTGTAATATGTGTGCATCACACAAGGTGGCAGAATGAGCATAAGGCGATCCTCCAGCGAGGCTGGACGCTGCATTGTTTGCAAGGCAGGGACGGATTACCAGCCCCTACCTTTGCAGCCTCAGCTTCAGCTGCTACTTCTTTCTGTGTATGCTCACACATTTGTGTTGAAGTAGAGTGTGGCGCATAGTTTCATAATTTGCCAGCACCCAAATCCTTTGCTTTCAATGAGAAGCTGTGTTAAATGA
Source organism: Ursus arctos (assembly GCF_023065955.2). Taxonomy (NCBI): domain Eukaryota; kingdom Metazoa; phylum Chordata; class Mammalia; order Carnivora; family Ursidae; genus Ursus; species Ursus arctos. Next base: position 65,882,284 of record NW_026622797.1, on the reverse strand, counting down.
GTACTTCATTGGCATCTTGAAAATATGCACTGACTTCTGGCTCCGATTTATATGCCTTCTTTTGATTGAAAACACAAGCTTATTCTCTATCAGCATTCTAGTTCAACTCAAGGGTATTGTAAAAGCTCAGCCACAAGACAGTTTTATAACCTATGATATCAAATTTTACTTTTTTTCTTCTCCATATAGGATGTGAACGTGAAGTTAAATATTTATTAAATATTTGTCAAGCTTATTAACTCTGTTTGTTTTTCTCCATAAGGAGAATTAAAAGTCCCTGGATTTATTTTTAAATTTAATTGAATGGTTAATACTTAATTTTAATCATTATTAATTCAATTTTTAATGTAGTCATTTTTATGGCTGAATTAAATATTTTGCCAGACTCAGGCTTGTGAACAAGGCCATTAGTAGTGGACTACATAGGACTGTCACACCATGCATCGGAAATACTATAGAACAAATTTATTTGTACTATTAACCTATTCATTACAAAGAATTGGGTCATCTCTCAAAGTCATGAAACAAACATTTGATCTCTGGAATAAAAATATAGAAGCTATGCATATACCTCATTTCTCATATAAAAGTCACATGTCTTACTTAGCCTTAGATGTTTTAACTGATATATTTTCCCAAGTTCTTTATAGAAAATATTAGGCTGGACTATGGGATGGTGAAATGCTCATCCTTAATAAAGTGGGTCATGTAATTTACCAAGCTAGACCACCAGGTAGACCAATAACTGTGGCTGATCACCCTTGGTCAAGTCTCTCCTATGATCACTTTTCCAAGGGCTTTCAATACTTCTGGAAGTCCTGTTGGTTCCTGCATCTGTGTCCCTCCTTTCCTCGAGCTTAAATTATAATCCTTATTTCTAGGCCTCTTGCATTTGGCTGCATCTTGTCATTTCCTCCTCCACCTAACACCCACCAGAAAGTGTTAGAGCTAGCTCATAATGGCTTGGGAGAGTTGATTTTACACATCCTTCCCAATTCTGAGGTTAGTGACACCAGGTTGATAGCTTGGAATTGGCCATGATGGGAGAATTTACATCACAGAAATCAGCAAACACTACAAAAAATCAGGGCTCTTCCTCCTCTCCTTCTGAGCCAGTTTACCTGCACAGCACAGAATAGTATTGTGGATTCGAATGAATAACCCCAACTCCAAGTCAATTCTGTCGTTCCCCCCACCATCCCAAATTTTTAGTTAATGGCACATTGTATATAGTTACTGTTCAATGTGTTAACTTTCATAACTAGGAAATAAATATATTTATTCACAGAACTGATGGTATTCTTGTCCATGTTTAGGAATGACAGATGACTGTTATGCAGTTGGTGTGTCATTTGAGCCATCGTGCATGCAGCAGCTGGGCAGAGATTTAAATGGGAAGTGTCTCCACCTAAAGACCATGCCGAAATTGAACTCCGAATAGTTTAAACACCACCCTGAGTTTAGTGAAATGTCTAGCACTTCTTAAATTTACTGGCTACTCCTGGAGTGCTTGGCTCAGTAGAGCAGTACAGAGTATTACAAAGTCACAGGTTTGATTTTTGAGGGACTTATGAGCTACTTTATCTTTTTTTTTTAAGATTTTATTTATTTATTTGAGAGAAAGAGAGAGGGAGGGAGCATGAAGAGTGGGGAGGAGCAGAGGGAGAGGGAGAAGCAGGCTCCCTGCCTACTGGGAGGAGCCTACTGGGGCTCTAAGGCAGATGCTTAACTGATTGAGCCATCCAGGCTCCCCATGAGCTACTTTAATCTTGAGGGCTTTCGTCACCCTGGAAAGAGATGCTCTGATTTCCTGCACTAAATTTGAATATTGTCACCTGGAAGTCAAACAATCTGGCAGAGTCAATTATTCAGTGTTTAAAAATCCACAAAAATCTAGAACATTCTTTAACCTGAAATTGAAGGCCCTCAACAATATTTTCCCGACCCAACTTCCCAATCTGCCGTTCTCTGTGATTTCCAGTCATGCTATCTTTGCTCACTCTGTATCTTCTACCTGAAGATTCCTTAACCTCTCTTATTTTATCTAAACTTTATCCTGTTTGGGGATGGATGTGAAATTCCAGCCCTTCCCGAAAGCTTATCCTGGTCTACCCACTCGGAAATAAGTACATCCTCTACAGAATACTTACCCTATTTTCTATACAAACGTGAAGTTACTTATTAATTTTAACTATATTTACACACGTTTTATCTTTTCTACTAGAGTTGACAGCAGAAGTCACGTGTACCCGTTATTAAGCTATTGAGGCTTAGCTCCCAATTTCCCCTCCTCACTCTGCTCTGTGATGCCGGGGCTGGGGCTTCGCAAACCACATGTCTGCTTTGCCGGCTGCTCCCTGTTAGGTTCTGCCGTTAGTGGCACCAGGAGGAGAGACTGAAAGGCAGTGACCGAGAAGGGATGTGCTCCTTCCTGTTTGCTTGATGTTTCTGAGATTAATGGCCCAGGGATGGCACGTCACCTCATCAGCAACAGTTGCTTCCAGCCTCCAGCTCCTTCTCAAAATTCCACAGCCCACCTCACGCTGTCCCCCCAAGGCAGCAGCAGCAGCTGCTGCGCAGTGCCTTGTTCGCAGGCATCTCGATTCTGGCCCCTGAGGCTCCACCTCCACTTTCCCCAGCAGCCGCTGAGTGGTGCCCCCTACTCAGACATTGGAGCCCAGAGCCAAGGAGTGCCTCCTGTAGCTTCTAGGTTTTTCCCTGTGTTTCTCCAGCTCAAGGGCCCACTGCTTCCTCTGAGTATTAACTCTATGTTACCTCAGTCTTCCCTCTACAAGGCCTTTTCAGTCCTCCCAACACTTGCGTCACCAATACCCTATAATAAATATCCTGTTGAAATAGCCAGTGTGGTTTCTGTGCTCCTGACCCGACCATGATTACTACACAGTGGCTGATCCATCTGTGTTTCCTCCTTTGCCCAGTGCCCTGGCCCAATTCCTAACAGCCTGGTTTGAGCCCAGTAATTACTTAATAAATATTAGTTGAATGAATGAATGAATATTTATGAAGATAAAAGATCCTGCTATATTTCATTACTGTCTTTTCTCTGCCATTTTCATGCTGACTATGCTCAAATAGGGGCTTCAGTTAACATTCATGGGCATTTTTGGTTGGATCAGGAAACATTTCCTTGGAGATGATGGGATGCATGACTGTGCTTTACAAACAGCAGGAAACACCATCTGCATTTTGCAGTGCCCCTTAGTGTTGGCTACTCTTCTACTCCAGACTCGGGACGTTTTCCATACTGAGAGAGATACGACTTCCCTCATGTGTACTGGTAACTAAAACAGACATGATTTATGATGTGCACATCAAGAGGGAGAAACCACTGGCCACACTTTTGCTCTCTCCTAAAAATTGCTAAGGATATTTTTGAGGATATGATTTAAGGGCAGATTGTGTAGAAAACAGCTACTTTACAAGCATATGAAGAATTGCTGCTTTAACCAGAGTAAACTTTGCAGGAGGCTGGGGCATTATCCATTGCAGTACAAGATAAAAAGAGTGCTGGGGGTAATGTAGACCTGGGCCAACTGGGTAATCAGCAAGGATGTGATTTCTAGGCTGGATTATGAGAAATGCTCAAGTCTGGATACGTGGTATACCCATAGGAATGTAGTAAAGTGTGGACACACCTAGATCTCTTCCTCACCGCTTTTTAGTGCTTACATCAACTTGAGCAACAGATCTCTTAAAGTGCCTTTGAGAAAACTCCTTGAATATAGGTGTGAAATTGGTAGTTACTGCAGTGGCAGTGGTGTGAATGTCTTCTCTGAGTATTTTACTGATTTTGATCATTTTTAGCATATACAAAGCCAGTACTCCAGTGAATAAATGCAACATCATTATAAGCAGTTAAGGGAGGTAAGCCATACCCCATACCCCTTTTTCTCACCTACGCTATGTCGTTTGGGAATCATCTGAAAATAATTCCTCACCAAAAATGTGAGTTTGCTTAGTATACGTTTTGCTAATTATAAATAACTTAAATGTAAGTAAGTTGCAGCTCAGCAGTACTGGGGAACCTCTCCTAAATAATGGAAATCCAATCTTGAGCACCTATATTATAGACTTTGAATTTGGATCATTTTTATAACCAACAATATCAGGAAACTTCAAAAAAACATACCTTTGCTCTTTAAAAAGGACAAAGAATATGTATTCTGAATTGGACCAATCAGGTGATTTAGGGGTATGGATAGGCGACAGATTATGTCTGTCCATTGGGATAGTATGGCATGGTGTAACGACCACAAGCTCTGGATCAGTACAACTGTTTCAGCCTTATCTCTGCTCGTGAACCTCAGTTTCTTCTGTAAAATAGGGATAACAATATCACCCTCACAGGTTCCAGTGAGGATCCAATGCTATTAACTTCCTGAATGTTCCTGCGACAATGATGGCTTATAGTAGATTCCCAACCTATGCCTGCTGAGTTGGAAGGGACAGAGTAGAAGCAGGTGCAGGAAGTGACAGTGGGCTCTGCCATGTTCGGCACTGGTATGCAGAACCCCGACTGGCCTAAAGGGGTCTGTGACACCCTGTATTCACCATCAGGAGGGATGGAACTTAATACTTGCCCTCTAACCTCTGGAGCCTGAGGTCAGGTGTGAAAATCAGTGGGGCCAGAATATGGAGCAGGGAAGGTGATCTAGGTACATGGCCTCAGAGCAAATAGTTTGTGGGTCATGGAATCTTTTCTTAGCCATCAAAGCTCCTCAAGTAAAATCTCAGACCTGCTGCTGTTGTCCGACTCCTGCAGCATCCCTGGATCTTTCTTCTATTTCTCTCAGGTCCATACTGCAAAAACATCATACCTCAAGTCTGAGCCATATTTTGCTGTGACAGAGCCGACTGTACCTATAAGCTCCACACTTCATTGCAGTTTGAATTCTAACCTTTATAGTTTTTTTTTTCCTTCTGGATTGCGTACTATTTCTTTTCACTGCTATAAACTTTCTAAAGTTGTCTATGCCTCAAGTAGTCTATGCACCATCTTCAAATTTGCTATTTCTCATTAACTATACAATTAGCAATCTGATCCTTACCTTTCAGAATTACATGGCAAATAAGCATAAATGGGTGATGATAAAATCCCAGGTGACTTTCTTATGGGTCAAATGCCTCAGCTTTAGTGCCTGGAGTTTGTGACCTATTTTGACTGCTCCGAGACCTCTTTAAATTCTTCCTGGTTTGTACCTGTTTTCTGGAAAGGTGACATTGCTTATTGTAGAGTTTTAGGTGAAATATTATTGAATTGTCCTTAATCCTCTTCCGGGAATACAGGGACGATATTACTGATTCACTGGGCACCTGCCATTAAGTGGAGAGAAGCAGCTCTGTGCCGCCTCATTTTTCAGGACTCCTGGTGTTGATAAGAGGCATTCGGAAGAGCTTGATACAGACACTAACTTATCTAGTTTCCTTGGCAATTGCTTAGGGATGAATAGGCAAGTCAAGTCCTCATAAAGAAAGGTCAGGATGAAGGTTAACAAATATATTTTTGAGGCTGGAGATATGAATAAGCAGAAACTGTCAGAGGTTGAAAGGGAAAAGAAAGGAGAAAAAAGGAATTCAGGACCATTTTCAGACAAGAGAGGAGAAAGAGAGCAGACAAAGGAACATATGGGGGAGGAAGTAGAGAAAGAATTAATGAATGCTGGCATACTGACCCTCAACTGCAGCGGGAGCAGCAGGTCCAGGAAACGTCCCCTGACTAAGACTGATCGCTGAGCACAGACACAGCATATAAGGTCCAGCTCCAGGAAGGTCCTTGGAGAGAAGCACGGTGTGATTAAGATGCAGTTCCTGCTTAACCCAGACCTGGGAAAGTGAAGAGAAAGCGAAAGGTGAGTCAACAGGAAACTGTGAGCAATACTGTGGCAAGGAAAGAAAGTTAGAGAGTCAGAAGGTGGAATAGTAGTCTGAAATAAACTGTGCAGCTTGGCAGGCTGAGGCAGGGTAAGCAGTGGCAAAGTGATGGAAAATAAGGACCCCTGGTGTGCTCTGGTGAAGTCTAGAAAGCTGGGCATGTAGGGGCTTGGAATGAAGGACTCCAGACATTACAATGACACAAGAGAGGCACAAGAGAGAGCTACATTTGGGCTGGAAGGGTCTCTAGGGGAAAAATACTGCTCATGGGTATGGCAAATCTTCTATGCTAACGTTATCCAGTGGCACTGCAGATTGCTTTTACCTCTTTGCCAGGTACTGTCCTAAGACTAGGGGTCACTACCACCTCTGATCTGAGCCACCATCATCCCTTGCCTAGATTATTTAATAGTTTCTTAATTGGACTTCCTGCTTCTATCCTTACCCTCTAAAGTCTTATTTCCAATAGATCAAGCCAGAATTACCTGTTTTATTTATTTATTTATTTAAGATTTTATCTATCTATCTTAGAGAGAGAGAGAGAGCGAGAGAGCAGAAGCATAAGGAGCAGCAGAGGGAGAGGGAGAAGCAGACTTCCCACTGAGCAGGGAGCCTGATACTGAGCAGGGAGCCTGATGCAGAGCTCGATCTCAGGACCCTGGGATCATGCCCTGAGCCAAAGGCAGATGCTTAATGGACTGAGCCACCCAGGCACCGCCAGAATGATCTGTTTTAAACTATAAATCAGATCTTCTCTTTTGCATAAAACCCTATGATGACTTCCCGTTTCACCCAGAATAACAGCCAAAGTTCCCACAAGGCTTTACAAAGCTTTATGTGATCTGCTCCCCAGCCCTATTCCTTCTGTGATTCCACTACCTACAACTCTTTCTCTCATTCACTCTGCTCCAGTTAAATGCCCCCCACCCCTTTGCTATTCCTCCACTATGGATCCTGAGGTCTTTTGCTCTGGCTGTTCCCTCTGCCTGGAATGTTTTTTCCCCCAGATAGCCACATGGATAACTCTGTCACCTTCCTGGAATCCTTGATCAAATATCATCTTCTTGGAAAGGCCTTTATTGACCACCTTACTTAAAATTGTAACCGCCATACGCCCTTCTTTGCATCCTCTCCCCCTTTCATTTCTTCCTTTTTCTTCTTTATTTCCATAGCCTTCATCATTCTCTAATATACTATTTAATCCAATTTTTAGGTTTGTTGTTTACTGTTTGTCTCCCCCACACTAGACTGTGAGCTCAACAAGGACAGGGATTGATATGTTACACACGGATGTACCCTGAGTGACCAGGCCAGTGCCCTGTCACATAGTAATAGTCAATTTCCCTTCAGTAATCTCAATCTCTGTGAGCAGTACCAGCATCCTAAACAATGGTCCAGCTGGAAATCTAGAAGTCACCCTAGATTCCAGCCTTCTCCTCTACCTCCTGTATCCAGTTATCATATTAAAATTGATTGAAGGCAGCTGTATTTGCAAACTAAAGAAGAGTGATAGAATCATAGTTGTTCCCAGCCACACCTTAACCTGCTGAGGCTGTTGCTATCTCCCGGAAGTGAAGAAACAGTCTTCTCCTGGGTATTTCATGATCAGTGTGTGTAGTATATTTCTCTGGGAGAATTGAGATTTCTCGATCTCTCTACCTTTCTCTCTCTCTCTGTCTCACTTACTTTCTCTTTGTGAGCATTCCTCTGGGATTATAACTCTGCAACGGGGTGGTCAGAGGGCTCTGTCACTGGGCAGTGTCTTCAGAAGCAGACTGCAGCATTAGCCGTATTTGAGACTTGCCACGTGATGATGAGAGACAGTCTGTCTGCAGAAATAGCAAGGTTTGCTTCAGAGCCTTTTCTAGAATTTTCAGTGGCTATTTAACCTACTTTGTACCAACTGTCTATGGCTTTCTGGTCTGCAAAGCAGATTCTATAGCATTTTAGCATTCTAAATCCCAAATAAAATTCAAGAACTGAAGTTATACATAGACAAAAACAGTCTCAACTAAGAGAGGAATAAATGAAAGTTTTTGCTCCTCCGAACGTCGTCTCGAGTAACATCTCCTTTAATTATGGTTTAGAGCCTGCTGGACTTTGTTTTCCTTCTCTTAGACTTTCCTTCCTTGCAAAAGATCAATCTCAGATGTCTTCCTTGTGTTCCTTTTAAAAAACACCTATCTGTGCCTTCCTCCCTCCAATTTCCAGTTCTTTCATGGGTAGAACTTTCAACAAGCCTGAAGGCTGACTAGAGAACTCTGACATCTCGTTACTCCGTGCTTCAGTGGCTGTTAAATTGATAGTTTCAGAGTGGATATCAAACTATCCACTCTATCAATGTTTTTTAAAAAAGGGAAAAAGATTACAGTCTGTCTAAATCAATGTGACACCTCTCTGACATGTGTGTCTCGATCGCGTTCTCTCAACATATCCATTCCTTTGACTGTCTCCATTTCTCAATGGCTATCTAAGTCAAATAGGGCTTGTCATTTCATGAAAATTGCTCCCCATTTTACTTAGGTTTCTCTTAATTTTCTGTCTTTCTGTATTTATCCCAGGGCCAAGGATTCACCATGGGCCTTGCTTCCAATCGACATGGGTTAGAATTTCACAAGGCAGACAGAGTCTTGGTTTTTCTCCTCAGTAGAATTTCTATTTGTGGCACATGCATTTCCTTCTCTGCTGAATTCCCAGCAACAGTTCTCAGGGAGGGCTGCTGCTGCTCTGAGCCTGTTTGGATTTTTCTTTCATTCTCTCTTCACATATTGAACTCATTCTGTCTTGAAAGGTTCTCAGTCTCCACTGGCCGGGGGAAGGTGAAACATATCACAAGTTGGCAGAGTTGCAGTGTGCTGTGCTTTGAACTTGTAAAATTCTTTTTAAAAGTCTAAATCTTTAAAGGAAAGAAAAGAGGCTCTGGTACATTTAGACAATGTGAGAACAGAAATGACCTGGGTTTAAAGATAAGGGTTAATGCTGTGATGTCAGTTCTTGGGCATAACTTCCCGGGAACCTTTAGCTCTGCCAAAGCTCTCTGATTTTAAATGTCTTTCAAGGTAATCTTTTTGTGTCTGAAAAAAATAAGAAAATAGAAATAATGGGATTTATGACTGTTTTAGTAATTTATCCTAAGACATACAAACATGGTATTTTGTTATACTCCCAGAAGCCTCTCTTCAGAGATAAAATTCAGCATCATGCCCTGCTACTATGACTACTGCCCTTCCAATCTGACAAACTAGTTAGAGAAATGAAGTGAATGAAGATGTTCACTCTCTTCCCTCTCAATTAATCAGGCCCCGTTAAGAGGCATGGACTGTTAGCACATGCAGCAATTACTTCACACATATTCCTCATCCAGCTATGATTATAGGATCACATACTGACTGCTTGTGATTTAACTCAACAACCAGGGAATATAAATGCTGCCCTGACAAAGATTCACAGTGTGTCTGGGCAGAACTCTCTGGCTTAATATCATCATCTGAAACATAAGTATAAAAATAATATCATAATAATCATGGACAGCAACAGAACTTTTTAAAAAGCACATTACATATGCACTGAGTTGGTTCTAAACATGCGTATGAAGTCGAGTTTCTTGTTTTTTTCCCCAACACTACTCCTTAGCACTTGTCCTTAGCACTCTATGTGCTCATAGACCTCATTCCTATACCACCTCTAACCAGCCCCCATCCACCTACTCTGTCAATGTACTCATCTCAGTTATATATTAGAGAAAATATCTGATTCCATGAGCTGATCCTGGAGTTGGTTCCTTAACCTGGGGTTTACGAACCCCTAAGAATTATAGGCAAGTGTCTGTGTTTGGGGATCTATGTGCCTTATTCTGCAGAAAGGATCTACAGCTTTCGTCTGATTCGCAAAACATCCTAGGATTCCCAAATGTTTAAAATCACTGCAAAAATATTTTCCAATAGAAGGGCTTGCTAATTTGGTCCTGCATGTTTAATGGTGATACTTCAGGAAATTCAAGGAAGGTAGTTTGAGACATCGGGGGCGTGGAGGGGGGGCGGTACGGACAGTCTTCTAGTCTATTAGCTACACAATTCTGTATACTCATTGGTCTTTAGAATCTTCAGCTTGTTCCATTTTCGAACACTTTACTTTCAGTGATTTTATTTGGTACATGCTCTGACAAAAGTGTACCTAATTCTTGCAGCTGAGTCTGTCCCTCACACACTCAGTGGTGTGCACTGTGGGTCTGGGGACAGTGTTGTTTGGCTGTAGACTTCAAGTTACTTAGGAGGGAGTGTTGGGGAGAGGCAAAAAATCAATTTTTTGCCATTTGTTTGTTAATCTGAGGTAAAGGCCCTTTGCCTGAATTACTTAATGGCTAATAACTCAGTATTTATCCTTTGAATAAATGAAAGAGAAAAAAATAGCTAAGTCTATATTTTGTAGGTTTTAAAGTCAGCAAGTCCGTATAAATTGCTGAGAATCAAATTTTAAAAACTTTGCCTTTAGTTTGATGTAAAGGATGGACACAAATTAGGGTCCAGAGGCTGGGTCAATGCTGTAGCTCTGCAAACACAAGCATGGGGAGATATCATAATGGGGCAATTTTTCAGAATGGTTTCTTGCATGGCAACTCCAAAGATGGAATACATTTTTTTTCTAAAGCAGATCTTGGTCTCATACCTAATCATTTGAAGAAGACCCCTCTCTTGGATCTTTGGGAAGCCTTTGGAGGGAATCACTATTGCCTCAGGAAAAGGAAATCATCAGGTCTGACTTTTAATAGAGAGGGGCTGCCTGCCAAGGCGCAAATCCACTTTCCTTTTCTCAAATCTGTTAGGGTAGTTTGTTAAGGAATTTGTCCTCGGGCAAATTAATCTGAAGCAAAATGAATTGGGGGAGGATTGAAGTTTGAGTCAGAGATCTGAAATAATTTCCTCCTAAGTTAATTAGCATACTTATTTTAGGAAAAGTAAACTGTATCAAGAACATTGCTTCTCAATCATCAGCTTATAAGTCATATCTGGTGACATGAATTCTCCTCCAAATAATGACTGCTTGTCAGAGAGACAGGCTTCCCTTACCTGGCTTTTGCACAGACTCTTAGTTTATAGACAGGTCTCAAAAAAGCTTTTGCTGTGTGATTTATTAAAAAAAAAAAAAAGCTTGTCTCTTCATAACTGACCAAAAAAAAGGGAATTTGGGAGAGATGGAGAATTCTGTCATATGCTTTATAGACATTCCAGACAAGCCTGGAACAACAGCCCATTTAAATAACCACTCTATGGATCCGTCAAACTGAGCAGAGACAAGCCTCAGCAACCTCTCTCCTTTCAAAACCAAGCTCTCAGATAAAGAGCAGGGTAAGAAGGGTCTGCAGTCAGTTCATACCTGGGAACTTCTCTGAAATGAGGATGCTGGAAAAAGTTGAATGGAGCAGGCTGTGACAGAGGAGTTGATTTTATCTCTGCTGTTACACAGAAGCATATGGTTTCCGCCCACAGGAAAAATCTGCTTCTCTTCTGGCTGCCACACGAATGCATGCATGAAGGGGAAAGACTTTGCTATCAAATGCATCTCTAGGGTTGGCATCTGTGATTAAGGCTTTCTGCTTGCCCTACATCCTTCCTTCAGGAGGTTTAAAGGAGCTGCCAAAAGTTGTATCTGCTTTGCTCAGATAGTGAGAAGTTAGGTTGCTTATTGTTAGCAGTTTATAAATGTATCTATTGGTTGGGTCAGTGTCCTAGCTCCACGTATCCTTTACTTCTGCTTTTCAGCTAATGAAATAATTAGAGGACAGGCTTAGAACTTGAGAAGTAGAAATAGAGAAGTCTTTTGTGGCCAACACTGGTGGCAAACTATCTGGTTAGATTGACCATGAATGAAATTCTTGGCTCCAGGTGTTCTTTACTGTGAGATAGTGATCTTAGTACTAGGGTCTGGACGTAAAGTCTGTCTTCTCTATTTTATAGATGGGAAACAAACACAAAGGCTGTGTTACCAGAACACAAATGTGAGAGGACACTAGATGGCGTTGTGGATGGTCGCGGGTTTTAATAGCATGCCAGTGGAAGAAAATACAATGGAGTCTTTAAGGTAATGGAAGGAGGACTCTTATAGTCCGGGCTCAGAGAAGAATTTGCCCTCTTCCTTTCAAAAGCCAGAAAGGGGGGCGCCTGGGTGGCTCAGTCGTTAAGCGCCTGCCTTTGGCCCAGGGCCTGATCCCAGGCTCCTGGGATCGAGCCCCGCATCAGGTTCCCTGCTCCGCTGGGAAGCCTGCTTCTTCCTCTCCTGCTCCCCTGCTTGTGTTCCCTCTCTCGCTGGCTGTCTCTCTCTGTCAAATAAATAAATAAAACCTTAAAAAAAAAAAAGCCAGAAAGCTTAATTTAAGAACTCTTTTAACTACACAGACACAAGAGAGGATTTGGCATCTGTAGCAGGCACATTTCATACTGAACTTTGAGGGCATGTGCCCTGACTTCCTAGCATTTGCACAAATAGTTAAAGTTTCAGAAATGCAGTTGGTTTAAACTTTGTGTTTTAATATCAGATATTGGAACTATTGCCCAGAGAGACCAAGAATTCTCTGCTACCATTCACACCGGTACTAGGAAGAGACCTGTCGCCTGGATGATATGGGGAGCAGAAGAGCATGAGGCAATGACACAGCACTGTAAAACAAAAGGACTGCAGGAGGCTTTCGTAGGTAGAATTGCAAGATATTCTAGTTTGCTTTTGCACGGGTTAATTGGTAAACGCTATGTGGTTCGTTTCAGAGTTTTCTCAATTAATTTTTGGGCTGCCTTTATAAGTTTTTAAGTCAACAGTTTGGTTGCTAAGGAGAAGCTTCTGCACCACTTGGACCCCTCACTGACATCCAAGTTAAAAATTTGTAGAGTGGACCAGGTAAGTCACATCCCATATAGCTGAGAGCCAGAGCGAAGCCTGAAATTATGATCAAGTGTTATGAGGTGAAGTGCAAAATCAGCATTTATTTTGTTGTTGAAATTTTTCAGTCAGATTCTCAGTATTCTTTCTGTCACTGTCAGCAACGGCCTTCTAACAGTTTTTCCTGTCTCAAATCTTGCCCCACTATGGCCTCAGTGATCTTGCTAATTCCCTCACACGGCATAAAAGGCTCTTCTCTGTCTGGCTCCTGTTGTCATTTCCAGCCACAGCTCCCTCAGGTCTGTAACCCTGGCACTCTCTGGCCCATCAATCCTGAAGTACTTGGAGTTTTCCCAACACACCCTGCTGTGACTTGTCCCTTTGCAGATGCTTGTCTTTCTGTCTGGAATCCTTCCCCCTCTCCCGTTGGCCACCTGGCAAGTGCTGACTCTATCTTAAAGCCACAGCTTAAGTATTTCTCTTTCTGGGACCTTCAAAGCACATGTGGTTGCTCAGTATATGAATGAACAAGTAAATGAGCAAATAAATGCATGAGAGTGAGCGAATGGTCTTGGTCTTTACTTTGATTCCTCAGAATTAACAAAGATAGTGCTACCTGGGTAAGCATTATGATAAATTTGTAATTTTTAGCCAAATGCTGTAAGGGTTGGAGGAAACTTGGCACTTTACTAGGCCAACTTTGACAAACTGCTTTTCTCATTCTGCTTCAGAATGACTTTAAGATTGATTTCTTCATCCTCTCTAATATCACTATCAGCATCTAACATCTAACCTTTACAAAATAAAAAATGATGAAAACTAAATAATTCAACACGGGGAGCTCACCAGAAGACAAATGGACTGTGTGCAATAAGTTTGGTTGGGTGGATGTAATCTCTCAGTAGTTAAGTATTTGTGTTCATGAACAGACTCCAAAATCTCTGAAGATTAGGTCTTCACAGGTAAAGTCAAAAGGACTGTTTTTTATTTCCTGTGTGAAGACTATATCCCCCAGTCATTTCTTCTTTTTTTCCCTTCGAGATGTTTAGTTAGTGAAACTTTAGCATTTTCACTGTAGAGGTTCACGTGTCAGAGCAGTGAAGCACCAGGTATACTGGAGAAATATACCAGAGGGAGGGAGAAGATGAGCCCACCCGTGAAGAGGAAAAACGCACTAAGACATAGAGTGTGCCTTGCATTCCCGGGGCTCCATCTTTGTCCTGTTCCTCTTACCCTTTACTTCAGTGCAATGCCCCCAGGTTAGATTACAGTGTTTATCTGCAAGGGCTTCCCACAAGGTCAAATTGTGATCTTTATTCCTTACATGGCATTTTGTGCATTAGGGGTTGTCTGTGGAAAGTTAAGTCCTCAATTAATGTTCTTCCTAATACTGCATATTCTCTGGGTGGGAGTGGAGGCAAGGCGTCATCTTTAGAATTTAGAATATTTGTTTACAAACTGATTTTAATGTAGCCAACACAAAACACATGTGAAAGGGATGTGAATAACTACTGTCTCTGCTCGGGGTGTCCCAGAATATGTGTGCTATCCTACACTGTTAGGCATTTGAACTCCATGCCCTTCGCTTAGAGTTATGGGATATTACGAGCTGGTGGTGTTTTGCTCAGAGTGAGTGAGATAGAGAATGAGTCACAGGGCACACAAGGCATCAGTCCTGCTGGGCAGTGCCAAACCAGTGGCAGCCTGCTCCTGAGGGGCCACCCGTTAGCTCTTAGTGCTGGCAAGCCCCTGCACTGCTTCTAGGCTTTGGGCCTTGATGAGGGATGGTGTTCCCTCCAGTGAAGAGTGGGCCATCTGTGGATGACTGTTCTGCCCCCACTTGGCTCTTGGGCATTCAAAGCTCCCCTGGAAGCCTTTTGCTAAGATGTCTCTTGTTCTTGCCTGCATGGCTCCTCAGATCTTGCCCCTTCCCCAGGAGCTCCAAACCTCTTTTTTTTCTTTACCTCCTTCTCTTCAACCCAGCTGAAACATTCTTTGAGTTTTGGTACCTGGTATAGTCTCTTAACTGGTTTCGGCTCTGGAAACCAATCCACATAGAAATCCTTTCCTTTTGACCATATCCTTCCCTTGGGACAGGTGACACAGAACTGAATAGCGGTTTTAATAGGCAATTTGATGGGAGAGAAGATAATTTATTACTATTCCATCAAATTGTGAATTTAATTCTGAGATAAATGTACACCATAATATATAAGTATCTGTGTTTACTATCATAGAGTCAAGGATAAATAGTTTGGGCTTAAATTTTGTTTTAGGTGATTGGCACCTATATGTTTAATTCATTGAAAGATATCTATGTGTTTTCCTTAAATGGAAGAAAATAATCATATTTTCATTCTTTTTGTGGTTCTCCCATGTTTCAGTTTCACTTTATAGGTAGGCAATGCCAGGGCAGAGATGTGCTCATGGTCTCCGACATTATGTTCTGTATACAGAAAATCTCTCTTAAAATTTCTAAGGCGGTTTTAATTGGTCGCCCTAAACAGACCTAGTTGTAAAGAAGCTGGACATTGGAATCCCAGAGATTTATCTGTCTGAGAAGCTCTGGCATCCTTTAGTCACTGTGAACATGTGTGTTGAGTAAGAAAGAGAGATTTTCTGTGTGCTGAGATTTTCTGTATATTTTCTGCAGAGGGAAAATATACAGTTCCTAAGAAGAGAAAAATCCATGAATACATTTAACAAATGTGCATTCCCTACCTGTGAAATAAATCATGTTATTTAGTAAACTACCACCAAATACATCTCAATATGTTAAGATATGAAAACTAATGACTATTCATAAAAATTGAAAGAAAAATATTTTGAGCAAAAGATCTGTAAAGAAAAGATTTCACTTTAATAAATGGGATTTGGAAGATGAGTTATGCTCTTATGCATTTTCTTGCATTTGTAAAATAATAGGCTTATGAATCTTCTTTTGCCTGACAGGGTCAAGTAGCATACGGATTTCCTTTCCTCTTTATTTCAACTATTTAGAGGCAGCAATTGAGGTTCATTTGAAATATTCTGGTTGCTCTGATGGAGAATTATATCTCAAGGCTGGTGGAAACATAAGAAGCACAATACCTTTACCAACAGCAGCATTCCAGAATTTATCCCAAATGAATCTTCAAGATATTCTCACTTAGGAGACTGGAATATACTATATGTTGAGGGTTTTTTTTTTTTTTCCATGAGGCCACACAGATTACTTTATTTTATTTTAAAGATTTTATTTATCCATTTGAGAGAGTAGGAGAGAGAGAGCACAAGCAGGGAGAGCTGCAGAGGGAGAGGGAGAAGCAGGATCCCCGCTCAGCAGGAAGCCCCATGAGGGACTGGATCCCAGGACCCTGGGATCATGACCTGAGCTGAAGACAGATGCTTAACCAACTGAGCCACCCAGGTGCCCCAGCACAGTTGATTTTAAACTATACCATTTACACTCTAGTTACTTTTTAAAAAGTCATCTTTAGTAACATAATAAAACCCTCACCACCCAAAATTGCTCGCTAAAACAAATACACAAAATTCTTTTGTCTTAATCTATAAATTGTAAAAGAAGAAAGTATTTTTTTCCCTAGAAAAGATTATCCCAGTGGTTATTTAAAACTAGAATAATAATGTGATATGAGAATTATAATGATTCAGAAGAGTCAAACATTTGTAATTACAGCATATTGAGAAAACCAATCACATCATTAATTGCTGCATACCATTGCTAAGTAGAGGAAGGTTATTATTATTATTACTGTTTTTGATGAAGTCCCTTTTAATTATTAATATTCAGTTCCTCTTAGCCACATACCCTATACCTAGAAAGTAGATACAGCATCAAAAGCTATTCTGCTGATCCTGCAGGGAATGCATAATGTTGCAATACCAATACTATAGTATTGATTTCTTTTTAAGATTCCATGCATAACTGTGTAGTGTTTTTTTTTTTTAAGATAGAAAAGATGAAAATATTTAGTTCTTCTTCTGCGTGTAAACACCTTTCCCCCATCTCTGTAGTGGCCTTTGCTCCCTTGTTTAGATCAAATTCTATTCCTGTCTTTTTGACATATTTCCTTGAGCTCATCATTTCATTTTCTCCTGGACTAGTTTGGAGATTGCTGTGTGCCTTACTGGCTTCAGGCCTTCCCACAGCCATTTTTATTTGCATCTGTGAAAAACAGGGTTAGTCTTCTCAAATTTTTCTATAAAGAAACCAGTATCATAAGTATAAACACTCATACCTTGGGTTTTGTTCTATATTTTATCATTCCCCAAATGCTCTCTTTGAGTCTAACCCCTTTCTAGGTGTGTTCTGAACATCAAACTCATTGTGCCTGAATTCTGCCTGAGTTCTTATTGGTAATCACTTAGGGAAGTTGTGCATGGTGTACGTATCTCACAGCTCTTTCTCTGATTTAATAAGGGGCAATCTGGATTTCTGTGCTAGGAAGGCTTCGGCCTTGAGAGTGTGTTTCTCTTCAAAATTTGATTGGGTTTTTCTGTTCCTAGCAATTCTAGTATGGCATAGAAAGAAAGTATAATGGCTATGAAATAAGAGTTATATTTTGAGCCAATAGTAGCTTTAAAAATCAAAAAGTATCTGATATTTTTAAGTTGACAAAGTCTCTACATGCATTTATATGATATAGCTCATTCAGAGAATATGATATTCTTAGTGCTCAGCGTCTTGCTATTAGTCTGATCCACAACTATATCATACATTAAATCTTAGGTAAAATAAATATTCCGATGTATTGGATCTGAGGACTATTTCTTTCTCAATATCAGAATCCTCCAAGAGGACTTTCTTTCAGAACTTGTAGGGCCTTTTGTAATTCTCTTTTTCTTCTTTCCAGTCCCACTTAAGTGCAGAAAATCTATATAATTAATTGTACAATACCATTTCTTTTGGTGTAAAATGAACATGATAAATGGTAATGATTGCCAATTGACTTAGCATATTAGAAAATGCATCTGCCTACCCTGACTTGTTTCATTTGCTTATTTCTTGGGAGAGAGTGACCCGGTCTGGTTTTGTAGCAGGCCGGCAAATCTGGGCACCTGCTTACAAGTGTCAAGTCATGGGTCCTAAGTACCATACAATTTATAATAAAGTTCATTATACTAAAAAGTAAGAACTGCTAAAAGTGAGGATTGAATTCTTCAATAATACCTACTTAAAGTAAATTAGTTATAGAATTAGTTTTAAAATAGATTATTTGGTGCCTCAGGCTTTAATTAAATGAACTGAAGGCCCCGTTCAATAGCAGAAAGATAGCATGTGCGCCGTGTTATGCGAGCTTGTACGAAGGCAGTTATAGCCCCATCACAGGTGGAGCATCTGGCCTGGCAAATCACATGCCACGGTGGTCACACTGCCATAAGTGAGCAGTACTCTTTAAAAAGATCCATGAATTTTAATAATACTTCTTATGACTACTTTTAACTGGAGACATATTAGAACTTCCAATTAAGCTTTTAAAATGAAGCAGAAAACTAAAGGTTGAAAGTTCGTATCTGCCACAGTCTTCTCATAGTGAGCGTTTTGGGGATACTTTTTAGTTTTATGAATTGCAAATGCAGTTGCCACTTTTCTTGGTTTCCGTTTGTTTCTTGCTATTCATCTTTCACAGCACTTTTCACTGTTTTGAAGGTTGTTTCCCCCTCATTTTCATGTTGTAATGCCTTTTTCTTAATTTAGTACAGATCTGGAAAGTGATCATCTGTGTGAAGATTAATGGAAGACTTATTCCTAGAGACACACAGAGCTTCAGGCCTAGGCTTTGAAACTTCATGCTGTCACCCCCAGAAACCGCCAAGGAATCTGCCGTCAGGAGAATGAACAGGCTTGTGCTATGATAATGAAGCTACTTGATTTTTAAGCTTCTTTGGGGTGAGGATTACTTCTTTTTCTGAGTAGGCATCCATAATATATGTAAACCTCGATGTGACACCACACTGGTGGTACAGAATGAATGAGTTCATTCTTGCTTCCAACATACATTTATTTATTTATTTAGCAATTTCTTCTCTTGAAGAGGATCATTAATGAGCCAATGATTAACATCAAGGTTTTCAAACCCCAATATTTGACTCCTTTCTCTATACTGGCTAACTTACATCTAATTGGAGGTCCTTAAACATCCTTGATTTAAGCTTTCAGTTATTAGAAGAGATCCTGTTTTTTATAGTGGTTTACTCTTGAACTCTAGGACAGATGGAGAAATGAGTGGAAACACATGTTGAGTTCTAGATGGAGTAGTCTGGTTACTCAACATGGACGAATATTATGGTCTGTTTTCCCAGATGTTTGATATGATGATAGAGACTCCTGGGCTTGAAGAATTTCAAGTTATTTCTAAGGGGCACCCAAAAAGACCCAAGTCTTTTGGTATCTTAGGGTCCAAATTTCCCACTAAATGTCTAAATAAAATGATTGGAGTCCTTGTTCCACATACAGCTGCAGGGACATAACACTATTTAAAAAATCTGAGGACTTTTGGTTTAGACATGTCAGGGAGACAGGCTGGGAGTGTCAGTTACATTCTCATGGTGGCCACTTCTCATCCCATACTTCACCTCTGGCCTCAAGTCATGACTCTTCTTCATCTTATATTTTCTGCTACCGAAGCTACTTTTCACATAGCTCCACTTATGGGCGATCCCCACTTTTTCTCATCTCTCAAGGCAGTGTAATACAAGGCTGGTATTTGATGAGACTTCTACTGAAGGCTTGTTTAACTGAAAATATGGCTTATCTCTAGTTATCAGTGCTACTCAATCTATTAGAAAGAACATGAACTTGGAGACAGACATATTAGGGTGTGAATCCTGGCTCTACCTCTTCCTGGATGTGAGACCCTGGGGAAGTTATAGCTTTCAAGTCTCAGGTTACTGTTTGTTGTTGTTGTTGTTGTTGTTGTTTTTAATGAGAATACAGATACCTCATAAAGTTATTAAGTAAGATAATGGGGGTAAATTCCTTGGCATATAGGAGCCATTTGATAAATGTTTCTTGATACCTTCTGAAAGGTCAGACTTCAGCCTCCCTTCTTGAACCTGGGAATAAGCTTTGTCTTTGTTCTTGGGGTGTGCATGCCTTTGTGTGTCTAGGCTTGTGTGTGTTGCATGTAGCTGGAGTAAGGGTGGGAGAAGACAGAAAACAGCTGTGCTCATTTTCAATGGTTTAATTCAAAACGCTTGAAATCCTTAGTAAGTACTTGGTTACACATTATTTTGTGACTCTTCTCTTTATGTATTGACTTCTCTCACCTGGTGGATTCCCTGAGGGTGACTCTGGGTCAAAGCCTCCTAACATAGCTATCGATGCTTAGCATATCTTTTTCAACTTGGTTGGAAGCTGCTCATTGGGCCATTGATGAAGATTAAAGAATTTTATTTTCCTGCACAGGTCATGAAGCCCATTTATAGTCCTCTTTTGAGAATAGTGGCTCCAATGTTCTTTCCTAAAGTTGCTATGGCTCAAACCACATAGTTTTAGAGTCTTAGTCCTACCCTGCTAATAGCAGGTGTTTGCCTGTGGGGTCTGGGCACAGATGAAGGCAGCCACATAGAAGCTGGCTATATCAGATATCTGCCTCTGAGGGGGGTTTGCATGAATTCTGTCTTAAGAGACATTCCATTATAAAATGGTGGAAATCTATGCCTTTCTAAACTTCTCTAAGCCTTAGTCTCCTTATCTTTAAAATAAGCATAACTTTACCTATTTCATGTCATGTTGTAAGCATTAGGTGAGTGAGTTAGTGTAGGATAAGACTGAACAAAATACTGGATCATGATATCTATTTGATAATATTAATGAGGTAGATGTTATTATTGGTCCCAATTCTTTATACCTTCTGTGTCTAAAACCTGTCTTGACCTCAACCTGGGGTCATTGTACAGCCCACCCCTTGAACTCAGACTTGGCCACATGATTCACTTTGGACAATGGCATATGGGTGAAACTGACTATGTGTCAGTTCTGAGCTTAAGTGTTGAAAGTCTTGCTTATTTGTGCCTTCTTTCTTGACCACCACAATGGAAAAAATACATGCCAGACAATTCCTCTTTTCAAGAAGAATGAGAGACACAAGGAGAACAAATGCCCTACACCCATAATGAGAAGTGAGTCACCCCAACTTTTGGAGCTTGAAGTCGAGCTTGTCATAGAACTCAGCCCAGATCAGTTGAACTTCAGCCAACGTGCAGATGTGTGGATGATAGTAAATGTTCATCGTTTAAAGGCACTGAGGTTTGGGTGGTTTGTTATGCAGCAATAGCTAACCAGTGAAGTTAGCTAGTGTTATACTATTCTTTTTAGAAAACATAAGGACTATTAAGCAAACAAAGAGCAAAGAGTGTCCTTGAGCCAGCTGATTGTTGTGAATGACATTGAGCCTCCATCCCCAGATGGCGTCAGAAACCCAGGGATTCCTAATGCTCTAGCCACACACAAGGCAGTTTCTCAGGTTGCATCCCTCCTTCCAGTGTGACTGCAATCAACTCTCAAAATTGTGGGTGTCACTTTCTTGTGATTTCAAGGATCTTGACTAATACACCCATGAAAAATAGCAAAGGGAAGGCGAAATACTTATAGGTTAATTTGCATCCCCTTCCTTTTTCACAATTTCTTCTAAATTACAATTCTGCTGCAGTGGAAGCTTTTGGCCTGAGCATAGAGGCATTCCATTCTTGAGACATTTTCAGCACATAGTTGAGTTTCTTTGTGCTCCTGCTTCTCTCACTACTTTGGCCTAATAATACTTGCCATCACCCAACTTCCTCTCAGAGAGTTGGAAGGGATTAGTGAGACTGTTTGCAAAGCACTCCAAGTCTCTCTCAGGAAAAGACACAGTAGTCCTATAAATGTGGATATCTGGAGTTGGCACTCATTTATCCCTGTGTATCTATTTCAGATAGTTTGGTATCTTTGAGGCAATAATTTGGAAGGCACAACCTCATGCCCTTCTCTTAGTAATGCACAGCATTTTGCTTGGAGCAGCGATATTTTTTCCACCCTTTTGGCCTTGCCGGGCTTTTTAATGATCACTTCCATGCTGCCTGTCTCTAATCTGCTGAGAGATGCTGTCGGTACAAACTGTACTGTGAGACTGTGAGAAAATTACACCACAGCCCACATGGAAGCCCTGCTTTTGGTTCCAGGATGTCTGTTGGGACCGCTGTTAAGAATATGTGTCTAAAGAAGGAACTCATTCTAATTCTTGGTGCACAGGTGAGTTAATAAGTGTGTGCATTGAGACCAAGAGCTGATGTATCAAAGATGTGGCTCTCTATCACCTCAGGGGTGTTCTTAATAGTGGTGCCGGTTTTTTTCCCCTTTCATTTTCGTCAAAGTGTATCAAGGGCTGTCATTGCTTCTCAAAGAAAGCACTTATTAATATGTATAAGGTAAGACTGTTCCTTTCTAAGAATTAACTTTACTCACAATCATTACATCTAACCATAATGCATATGAAGAAAAAAGGTAAAACACACACACACACACACACACACACACACACACACACACGTGTGCATGTGCATACACAAAACCTGAACAATAAAAGAGCACCATAGTTCTTAACTTTCATGAAACAGAAAATGTCATATATTAATGCAAAATAAAACACAGCCCCTTGCTTTTTATGGTCCTCTCTGAGTTTGTAGCATTTCCTAGGAAATGATTTTTTTGTTTGTTTCTGAGCCCAAATGTGCTTTATTTTTATTTACCTTGACTATGTATCTGTAGCTAAATAATGGTACGCAAACAATGTTAGAGCTCCATTTCCTTGCCTTGACTTGCTTTTTTAAAAAAATTGAGGTATAATTGACATATAACATTATGTTCATTTCAGGTATCCAACATAATGATTCGCTATTTGTGTACATTGTGGAATGATCACAAGTCTAGTTCCGTCAGTCACTATAAGCAGTTACAAATTTTTTTTCTTGTGAAGAGAACTTTCAGTTTTTACTCTCTTAACAACATGAAGCTATTGCAATACAATATTATTGACTATAGTCTACATGACATATGTTCTATCCCCATAACTTATCTATTTTATAACTAGAAATTTGTAACATTGTCTTCACCCATTCTGCTCACCCTACAACCTCCCTCCTCTCTGGCAACAACAATCTGTTCTCTGCATCTGTGAGTTTTGTTTTGTTTGCTTACTTGTTTTTTCCCTTAGATTCCACATATAAGATATATCATATGGTATTTGTCTTTCTCTGGCTTATTTCACTTAGCATAATACCTTCAAGGTCTATCTATGTTGTCACTAATGGCAAGATTTTCATTCCTTTTTATGGATGAATAGTATTCCATTTTATGGCTGAATATTATTCCTTTTTAGGCTGAATAGTATCATATATACACACACACACACCCATACACATATATACCACATCTTCTTTATCCGTCATCCGTTGATGAACACTTAGGTTGTTTCCATGTTTTGGCTATTGCAAATAATGCTGCAGTGAACATAGGGGTGCATATATCTTTTCAAATTAGTGTTTTCATTCTCTTCAGATAAATACCCAGGAATGGGCATTGCTAGATCATTTTCTATTTTTTTTTATTTTTTTCAGGAACCTCCATACTATTTACTATAGTGGCTGTACCAATTTACATTTCATTTCATTACATTTATAACAGTGCACAAGGATTCCCCGTCCTCCACATCCTCACCAACGCTTGTTATTTCTTGTCCTTTTGACAATAGCCATTCCACCAGGTGTGAGGTGATATCTCACTGTGATTTTGATTTTCATTTTCCTGATGATTAGTGGTGAGCATCTTTTCATGTGCCTGTTGGCCATTTGTATATTCTTCTTTGGAAAAATGTCTAGTCAGGTCCTCTGCCCAGTTTTTAATCGGATTTTGTTGTCGTTGTTGAGTTGCATGAGTGCTTTATACTTTGGATATTAACCCCTTGTTGGATGTATGATTTAAGAATATCTTATTCCATTTAGTAGTTTACTTTTTTCTTTTGTTGATGGTTTTTCTCACATTGCAAAGCTTTTTAGTTTGATGTGGTCCCGTTTGTTTGTTTTAGTTTTTGTTGCCTTTGCCTTTGGAGTCAGTTCAAAAAATCACTGCCAAGACCCATGTCAAGGAGCTTACTGCCTATGTTTTTCTCTAGGAGTTTTATTCAGATAGTATATTCAAGTCTTTGATCCATTTTGAGTTAAACTTTGTGTATGGTGTAGGATAGGAGTCCAGTTTCATTCTTTTGCATGTGGCTGTCCAGTTTCCCCCACAACATTTATTGAAAAGACTACCCTTTCCCCACTGTATATTTTTGCCTCCTTTGTTGTATATTAATTGATCATGTAAGCATAGATTTATTTTTGGGCGCTCTCTTCTGTTCCATTGACCTATGTGTCCATTTTTATGCCTAAACCATACTGTTTTAATTACTATAGCTTTGTAGTATAGTTCGAAATCAGGGAGCATAATGCCTTTACCTTTATTCTTCTTTCTCAAGATCGCTTTTGCTATTTGGGGTCTTTTGTAGCTCCATACAAATTCTTTGTTTTAGTTCTGTGAAAAATGTTGCTGTAATTTTGATAGAATTGCTTGGGTAATATGGACACGTTAACAATATTAATTGAGTTCTTTCCCCATGTGTCATTTTTTTTTTTTTTTGTGGAGGACAAATTCAGACCTCTATTTCTTTTTATTCCTGTTCAAGGCACATGAGGCAGATGGTGGGTTACAGGTATTTGTCATTTTTCCAGTCTCTCCTTTTCTTCCCTGGTTGGTGGGCAGATTTTTTTTTTTTCCTTTCATCTGCTTTTCTGTGTCAGCAGCTATGAGGCCTGTTCTTCCAGAGGAGGTGTAATCTAACACTGCCAATTTCATCAGTTTACTAAATGGTCATTCAGGAGAAGGCTTGGCAGGCTCCTTGGCCAGTAAGGCTTCACTGACACTGAGTGGATTTCAGAAACAAATCTCTGTTTGGTGGTGCCAAGTAACCATCTGTTTCAGGAGACTCCTCTGTACTTTTCTTTTCTACACTAACTAGGGAGTTGTTATCCTGGCTCTGGGCCCCTCCAGAGATGCAATTCAGAGTGGAGCACACTGGGGATGCCACTCCTTTCTGGAGCAGCAATGAGAGCCTGGGTCATGCCTTTTGGGGATTTTACCTTGTTCCAGGAGTGCCTAGGGTAGCTGGGAAGCTCCAGAACCCAGAGCAGCCTCTCTTCTGCTCTAGCTATCTCCTGGCTTTTCCAGGAGACACCTCACTGACCAAGGATGGCCCAAGATCTTGACCTTCCAAGGGCTCTCCTATATGTGGCCAACACAAGGCTTTTAGAAGTGTCCAAATTGAAGCTAAAGCTCTGCTACTTGATCTGATCTTGCTCCTCTTCAGACACCTAAAGTAGTAAACTAAGAATTTCTGAGGGCTAAGGGGTGATGTGACAATGGCTCTATTGTGTTGGTCAAATATCTATTGATGTGGTGAAATGGGCAACTCTTTAGGTAATCCAACCATTTCAGTTATTAACTTGCCTTCATGATCCCTGCTTTTGTTCTCATGCATGTGCCCTGTTCCTAAAAACATATTTTGAGGCTTGGAGTGAAACATGAGAAGCACAGTCATGTAGTATTTTCTCAGCTTCAAAATAATGATGTCAAATGATTACTTGGGATCGAGTTTCTCAGTGCCTGAAGAGCCATAAATTTGTCCGTTTGTGGAACTGAGTCCACCAGAGAATATGTCTAGTAGTTTGTAAATTCAACATTCCTATGATGATCAGTAATTCATTTATGACTTCTCCTCTTGTGCACACCACAGTAGAGAAACAATCACTCAATAGGAGAGATATTTAATATTCTCTGTTCTCAAGTGTCAATGGCATAGCATTGTCTGTGGCCTCCTGTTCCAGAACTTCTTCATTAAGTTAAAAGGGAAACCTACACACCTACTACTGAGTACACAGTGGGATAGCTCCCCATGCCTGGGCCCTTGTCCCTGAATCGGTTGGAGAGAAATATTTCCTCTGATGGAAAATGCTTTGAAATAAATGGTGAAGGGACCCAAAGAGTAAGATTTTCTTTTTATGCTTTTTGGGAACTTTTTTTTTGGTGTTTATTTCAAAGACTTAAGTGTACTTTGGGGGGCCCCTAATCATCATAAGCCCTGGGAATTTACTTCTCTGCAGCTGCTCCCCCTCCCCAAGCAGCTCTGCATGGAGCAAAATAATTGTCTGTTTCTGCAGGCAGCCTCCTGTGCAGATGGAGCCTGATTAGCATGTGCGCTTGCAGCAGTCCACTGCTCTAACCACATTTGGAAATCCAGCCACTGAGAGAAATGTGGGCTTGACATTCATTAACATTCTTTGGCTCCCTGGGAAATACACATAATAGGGTAAAATTGCCATTAAGGAGAGCAACACTTGAGGGAAATATCTACTCAATAAAGACAGAGATTCTTCTCATCAACAGCTGAGGAAAAATCCAGTTGCCATAAAGGGTAAAAGAAACAGCCTCTTAATATGAGTGGAGATGACCAGAGTTCAGCAGGTCTGCCGCTCTAATGAGTCCCATCATCCTGCACTGGATTGCAACTGACTTGTTGGTATGCACATGTTTCTCAGGCATATTTTGGTCTCAGCAGATCCCAGAAACAGTGTAATGATTTCTATCCCCAGGGTTGTCTGTATTAACCTTAAGAAAGGCAAACATGGAAGGAGCAACTCTGAACACTGATGTGGAGCACTTAGGTGAAAACTTTTTCCCCTAGGTTGGGGGAATAATATTCTTGGGTATTCTGTTTGCTTAATACTTGGAATTCTTAGTAGAATAATGATGAAGTAACCTGTGCCATGGATAATTTCTACACTAGACCTAGATTCACTTTTACATCCCTAGGGTAATTTGATTTGACTCTTTGGTCTCCATAGTCCCTTGAATTTGAATGATACTCACACTAGAGGATTTTGTGTTGTATATGCTGAACCTGATAAAAGGAGTAGTTATTAACATTTGGCAAGACTGTCCAAAGAGCAGCACTAGAGAGTGTTTAAACCAATCCAGATTCCTGGACATTTTAAAATTCTCTTTGAAGAGTCTTGAAATTATATCTGAGTTAATTCCTTATTATTGGCTTGGACTCAGGTGTAGGTCCATGACACAAAAACTTAAAACCCATTTTTATTTTATCCTCACTTGACCAATGAAATGTTCCATTTGGTAGTTCTCACAGCTACTGTCCTTGATGATTGGCAGGGAGGAATAAGACTCCTTGCTGAGTCTCTGTCTTGCATAAAATTATTGATATATTGAATAAGTTATCTAAAGCAGCAGGTTCCTTAATGTCTGGTTGAGCAGTTTTAAATTCCTTCCTGGGATATAACACCAATTTGTGCACATACTATTTTGATTCTTTTATCTCCAAATGGTCTTAATTTGATGTTAGGCCATCTGCATTGCATTTCAATTTCATAGGAAGCAGAACCCTGTGCTCCTTATTAATAACAACAATACCTTGTATTTGCATAACAGTTTATAATTTGCAATACTTTTTCACATATATTCTCATTCTTGATCCTCACAATGTGCCTGTATGATAGGTGCTAGTACCCTCATTCTTTTAGATGAGGAAACTGAGGCTCAGGGAATAAATTCCTTAACTTTTCACAGCAATTTATTACGAAAGGATTTGGACCCGAAGCTACAAGCCCTTTGTGTAATACAGAGCTACCTGTTTTTGTTAGAGAAGCTTTTTGTTATAAATATTAATTTGCTGATACAAAATGTAAGATAGTGCTTTAAATATCTGCAGCTAGGTTTGGCTGCAGTTAGCTGAATTTAACATGTTTGCTGGACATGCAAACCTACTGAGGTAGTAAAAAGCCATTTTTTTTTAAATCACAAGCAGATGATCATTAAAAAGAAACGTTTCTTGGGGCACCTGGGTGGCTCAGTTGGTTAAGCATTTGACTTTGGCTCAGGTCATGATGTCAGGGTCCTGGGATTGAGCCCTGCATTGGGCTCCCTGCTCAGCACCGAATTTGCTTGTCCCTCTCCCTCCACCCCTCTCCTCTGGTTGGGCTTTCTCAAATAAATAAATAAAATCTTTAAAAAAAAAGTGTTTCTTTAGTGGTCTGTAATGCTAGTACTCTTCATATACTGGAAGAGCTTGGTACTCTTAAAAGTTTACACTTGCATCACTGTCCCTTGAGATTTAGTGATGTATAGGATGTATTTCCTTTTCTTCAGGTCCAATGACATGGCTTGATTCTGAAGTAAAAGTTTGTCATCATTGCAATATTATAAATGTTATTTTTATTGGATTTTACTTTTTAGGATCAACCTACAGACAAAATACTAAACATTAAATTATAGTTATAGGACAAAATGTGACTGTTATAAACCCTGACAATATGAAAGTAATGGTCAAGCTGACAGAAATCGGGATGTGGGGATGGATAGTGGGAAGATGTTAAGGGGAGAGGAGGATTCTAATTTCTTCATCTAACATAGTGGAAGTTCAAGATATATAACCTAAAGTTGATGGAATAATACATATAGCTATATTATTTTAATTTATAAAGTTAAGCAGTAGAAGGGCTAAATATAATATAACTAATAAAGCCTAATGGGGGAAGGAAAGAGGGGAAAGTATAATTGATCTGCTCTCTTCAGCTTTAATATTATTGAGTCAAAAGTTAATGTCTATAATTAAGAAATCATGAAAGAGATGTTTAACATATTAATGATCACCAATCACTAAACTGGGACTCCAAAGCATAGTAGAACTCAGAGTGGAGATTGGAGCAGAAAACTTTCTTTTCTTCATAACATGCTATAACATTTGATTTTTAAATAATGTACATATAACAATTAAAAATTTTTAATCAATTAGGACCTTGCCATTGTCTTTCTGCCATAGTTTGGTTGGTATAGCTGTGTGAAAGTCATAGTGATTGACTAAGATGACAGATGGACAAGGCAGGCCAGACTTTGGATAGACAAATAAGTTATGACTACAGCCTTACACAGACTGTACTGGCTGAGCCAACAGACTCAGCAGAGCCCTGGACCATCAGATGCTGGCCTGAGCCATGTGATTGAATGTGACACATCTACAGCCTGGAACAGATGCAAGTGGATCATTTGCTAGTTGTGATTTCACCAATAACTGAGTATGTTACTTCGGCAAGTGTGAGGTCTCAGTCTTGTCCTCTATAAAAAGTGGGGGTTCAAATCTAGACTCCCTCCTAACTTTGACTTTTTGCTTTTCTATAATTCTATTTTATTTTTATTTGTAAGATGTGCAAAGTTATAAATCTTTTGAACCTGGAGTCACAGCCTCAGCTAGAAGATCCAAAAGACTACTTTAGAAAAACATGTTCTCTCTGAGAAAGACCTGTCTGTTATCAAACAGCTATCAGTCATGGTAATGTCCTGAACAGTGTTAATCAGACTCAAGAACATGTTAGTTTATTGCCAATAGAGGTCTTAATTATATTACTGAAATGGTTCAAAAGAGTTTGGGCTTTTGGGAATAGGATTCAAAGTACATACTCTTCCATCAATTTTTACAAATTGAGCTACTTTTCACTTATTTTAGGTATCTTTAGAATATGTCATCAAATTCCCTTAAAATAAGCAAGAACTTAAGCTTTACAGAGAGTGTAGTTTCATTGCTTGATTGTGCCTAACAAAGTGGCTTTGCTCTATCCCACATTGGAATTGACCCAATCACAAGTTCCTCAAACTTTTTTGCTTGTCATATCTCATGATTTCAGTTATGAGACTTTTGGTAACAAATTTAATATGAAAGAAGATGACAAAAAAATCAATTAACATTCTTTCATGTTATTGTTTTGCTTCTAGACAATCAAGTCTTAGATCAATTCTTGGAGAGTTTGAAGTAAGGTGAGGAAAGCAAAGCTGAATGAGAAGGATGCTATGTATATCAGGACATTTTTCCCCCTCAAATTTATTGCAGACTTTTGAAGTTTTAATATATTTGTACAGTTGCTTACCACAGTGGCTTTGGAGGTAAAAGTTAGCCAGAGCAGCTTCGTAAATAAAAAAAGACTTCATTGACCCATTTTCTGGCCATTACTCAGGTAGCTGAAAACTGCTCTGCTCATCACTAGGTGACGTTGGTTCCATCCCAGTAATTCTGGTTGATTGGGTACTACTGTGTAGGCTATTCAACTGTTCTCCTTCTCTTGATGTTTTGTCTTCATTGATATTAGTTTTCCCAGGCAGCCAGATATCCATAGACCTTTAGGCTGAAATGTGAACTAGGGCTCAGGTATGAGAAGCTGCTTAGACAGCCTTATACCACTTGGGGTGGGGCTGAGGAAGACAGAGGTCAGGGTAGCAGGAGACTGGCTGACGTAGGCTGAAAGGGTTTGGGGTTGCTAAGAATGGATTAGGGTGAAGGAGAGTGCTAGGTTCTAGTTCAAATGATTGTGTGACAAGACATTTACATACAATAATCCTAATAGCAGCGAAGGTAGGTACTAAAAGTGGTAAGTCTAGGTCTGGAGAAGTGAAATAACTTGCCCAAGGTCAAACATAAGTATTGGTTGGAGCCAGTATTTGAACTCAGTTCTGCCTGAATGCAAAAGCCTTTACTCAACACTACTTTATCATTCTGCCTCCCGTTAGTGACAGCCACCTGGACCTGGGTGTTGAGGACTGGTGAAATGCTCCTGTGTACTGAGGTGGATGTTGCAAATATGAGCTAGCTGTTCTTTTAAAGACGCTAGTTCTCACTTGTCCTTACCTGGCCACTTGCACAAATTGCAGCAGCAAGCCTCCATTTGCAAGCAAGAGACAGTCTGTTTTGGAAGGCCTGGATAGGGATGGTATGCAGAGAAAATTCCATTTCCCTTCTACCCCATTACAAAGCTTATCTTAATAGCACAAGAAATACTTGCTTCTCTGAAGGCTAAGTGAGTTAAAGATGCTTTGTTATTATTTTCTTTTTTTTTTTTTTTTGAATGAAATTAAAATATCCCATTAAAAGGAAATTCTTCACTTCAAACTGTTGAATGCTGTGATACTTAATTTCAGCTTGTTAAATTTAGGGTCTTGAAACAAAATTCCACACATAAATGTTCTTTGGGCTTATGGCATTTCCATTTGATTGTGAATTGGATTAATGTTCATTTATCTTAAGCTCTTGCCTCTCAGTCTTTTTTGTTTTGAGATACTTAAGCAAATGTTGACAGTTATGGTTGGCTTAATAAGCTGCCTCAGTTATGTAAATGATTTCTGTCTGTTATGTTATTGCTAGTTGAAGATAGCCTTAAATTTTCTGGCATATTTTTAGGTCTTACTAGTAAAGCATTCCTGATACCTTTTAACATTTTTTTGCTTCTTCAGGCATCAAGTTGACCTTTTTTTCTAGCTCCCTCTAGCCCTACACTTCCTTTTTGAATCTACTGTTTGCTTGACATGAAAAATGAACTTACACAATTATAGACCCAGTGGCCTTTTCTCAGTTCTCATTCTTCTTTGCTGCTCTGCTGCAATTGACACTGCTGCTTCCCCTCTTTCTTGAAATGTCCTTCTCCTTTGGCTTCCATGATGCTCTATTTTTCTGGTTCTTTCTTTCCTTTCTGACTGCTCTTTCTCCTCTTCATCTTCTCCACAATATTTACTGTAGATGTGTACTTTCCAATTGTAACACTTGTAGATGATAGTAATTGTGCAACACATGGGGGTTTCCAGATGAGGCCCCTTCAAGTCTGAAGGTTACTGGAGAGTGGGCTGAGGACATGAATTTCTTGGCATACCTGAAACCCTGTTTGGCACATTAGTGTGCTTCTGCATAACAACTGGGAGCTTTGTTACACGCATTCTGGTAATCTGGGTTATCCAGCTCCATTTCATAGTAGATAGAGGTTAACAGAATCAAGGTACAGGTAAATAGTGGGAAAACCTGGACTCCGAATAATGAAGTACCGGAAATAGGAATGGGCAGAAGGTCCAGGAAGTTTAGAGAGAAGTCAAGGAGAGGGCGTTCAACAGATGTGAGAAACAGCAAGGATTCAAACACCAGGAGTTTTAACATGGGCCCAGGAACATCTGTGACAGCTGTCAGATATCAGGAACAGAAATTAGTAACCCAAACTCTCATTTGAGCTTGGCTGGAATCCAGGGAAATACCAAGAATGGCTGAGCACCAGAAATCAGAGCACAGTTGACTGCTCTTTAAAAATCAGCCTCAGATGTCTGCGAGAGCCATTCTGAGCTGTAGAGGGGAACAAAGTGATAGACTACAGACTGAAGAGCTTTGAATTCAGGTGAGATTCATTCTGGGTAAAACAAATTTGGGTTTCCTGGCTGCAGCTAGTTTAGAAAGCTCCTTTATTACCACATTACCTTTTGGGGGATGCCATTCATGTCTAAATTTAAGGCGATAGTTTCTTGCCCTGTGTTCTTATTTAAACTCTGATTGGATAGAAACTGAATGTTTCCACCTAGATATCTTGTTACCTCAGGGTCATGTCTTTCATATCTGAACACTGGCTCCACTTTCTACCTCTTGGTTTCTTCATTAACCTTTAGTCTCATCATCTTGTAGCCATATTTGACTCACATCTCCTCTTTGTTCCTCATCAACATTAAGTCATTTTCTGAAGGATCTCCTACATTTATCCCTTCCTCTCTAATTCAGACCCAAATCTCTTTACATCTGTTCCCTCTGTGGTCTTGCTACCTCTAGTCTCTTCTTTTCTCCAAAGCACTTGGCACTCTCTTTCCTGGTTAGTCTTTCATAAACTTAAATTTCATTATCTCACTCTTCTGATCAAAAATGGATTCAGGCATTTCCCATGTCCCTTCCCTTCAAGTAAACTATCTTTGACTATTTTAAGCAAACTTTCTAGCTTTACAAGCCACTGTGCTATTTAGAACAGTTTTCTCACTGGCTAATGGGTATACTCACTCTTTGACTCACCAACCCATCAAACCAATTGAATAGCAGCCTTTAAATGTGTCTACATCTAATCCACAGAACCTGTGAATATATGTTACATGGCAAGGGGGAATTAAGGTTACAGGTGGAACTTAGGTTGCTAATCAGGTGACTTTGAGATGGGGAGATTATGTTGGATTACCCAGGCAGGACTAAAATTATCACCAGGATCCTTAAAAGTGGAAGGAGGGGTTGAAGAGAAAGAGATGACAGAAGCAGGGTCAGAGTGATTCAATAGTGAGAAGGACTCCATCTACCATTGCTGGCTTTGATAACAGAAGAAAGGGACCACTAGCCAACGGATAGAAATAGCTTCTAGAAGATGGAAAAGGCAAGAAACCAGGTCTAATTCAGAGTCTACAGAAAAGAATGCAGCTGTACCAGTACCTTGATTTTAGCCTGTGTCAGACTTCTGGTCTACCAGATTATAAAATAATAAATTTGTGTTATTTTCAACCACTGAATTTATGGTAATTTATTACAGCAGTAATAGGATATCAATACAGCACCCTTCTCCCCAAATAGTTACTGAGTTACTGAATGCTCATTAGGAACCAGGCACCCCACTACCTGCTCATGAGGAGCTCACATTTGAGAAGTTCACGGTGGGGGATGAGCAAAGAGAGACTCCTATTGATCAAATTTGTTCTATTTCATTTATTCATTCACTCATTCACTCACTCAACAAATAATTAGTAAGTGCCTATCATATAAGGCACTGTGGATGGGATCATTTAGGAACTTAACAAGGACACAGTAATTGGAAGACCCACAATAAACTTAGAAAATACAAACACTGTCAATGGGAAGTAAGTGCTACGCGTAAAAGTAAAATAGGTTGCAAGAATTAAGACTAAAGAATTTATCTTTGTATATGGTATAAGAAAATGGTCCAGTTTCATTCTTCTGCATTTCATTCTTCTGTCCAATTTTCCCAGTACCATTTATTGAAGAGACTGTCCTCTTTCCATTGGATATTGTTTCCTGCTTTGTTGAAGATTAGTTGACCATAGAGTTGAGGGTCCATTTCTGGGTTCTCTATTCTGTTCCATTGATCTATGTGTCTGTTTTTGTGCCAGTACCATACTGTATCGATGATCACAGCTTTGTAACATAGCTTGAAGTCAGGCATTGTGATGCCACCAACTTTGGTTCTCTTTTTCAACATTTCTCTGGCTACTCAGGGTCTTTTCTAGTTCTGGTATGAATTTTAGGATTTTTTTTCCAGTTTTGTGAAAAATAATGGTATTTTGATAGGAATTGCACTGAATGTGTGGAAAGAGCTGGAATGTCCATCGACAGATGAATAGATACAGAAGATGTGGTATTTATACAATGGGATATTAGTCAGCCAACAGAAAAGATGAATATTTACCATTTGTATCAACCTGGATGGAACTGAAGGGAATTATGCTGAGTGAAATAAGTCAATCAAAGAAAGAAAATTATCATATGGTTTCATTCATATGTGTAATATAGGAAACAGCACACAGGATCATAGGGGAAGGGAGGAAAAACTGAATGGGAAGTCATCAAAGAGGGAGAAAAACCACGAGAGACTCTCAACTATAGGAAACAAACTGAGAGTTGCTGGAGGGGAGGGGAGTGGGGGGATGAGGTAATTGGGTGATGGGCATTAAGGAGGGCATGTGATGCGATGAGCACCGGGTGTTATATGCAACTGATAAATTGTTGAACACTACATCTGAGACCAATGATATACTGTATGTTGGCTAATTGAATTTAAATTTAAAAAAAGAATTAAGACTGAAGGGAGTAGCTACTTTTGGATAAGGTAGTCAAAGAAGTCTTCCCCAAATAAGCAGTATTTTAAAAATATAGAATAGCTCTGACCATGAATTAAATTGAAGTTATAATATACATTGTAAATTATATATGAAACTAAAATATCTGACATAGGTATAAACTTTATGAGTTTCTGTGCTTTATGAATTTCTACTCTTTGTGAGCTTCATCATTTTAGATAGAGTGACAGTCTAGGTCTTGGGCATGTTGTGATGGGTGACCCTAGTTTTTCCTATC
The DNA here is from genome assembly GCF_023065955.2 of Ursus arctos. Classification (NCBI taxonomy): domain Eukaryota; kingdom Metazoa; phylum Chordata; class Mammalia; order Carnivora; family Ursidae; genus Ursus; species Ursus arctos. The sequence goes on along the minus strand of NW_026622797.1, from coordinate 65,847,515 downwards.
TCCTGCTATAACCAGATACATTTCTGGAGTTTGGTTTAGAGTGTTTTAACTAAGTCTTGTTACTTCTGTCCAAACATGGGTTTTCTCTTCAATACCTTTGGCAGTATCTTTAATGGATTATAAGAAAGCCTTAATTTTCAACCCCATCCTTCATGCAGTTAGCAGGTTAGATGGAAAGCTAAGGATTATCCTACAGTTTTAATTCAGTTTCCTGTTTTAACCTCATGTTGGAAGTGCAGCAAAAACACAATTTTCTGTACACAGTCATGACTAATAATGATATTAATCTACTGTGAATTCCTTAAAGTTGGTCTTCAGGCCAAAACTTTTATGCTATGATGAAGTATATTGTATAATGGAGGATCTTGAGTACAGATGCGTTTTATTAAAATTGGTTTTTATAGTTAAAAGACCTTTTAGAGAGAGAGAAGGGTTGGCTTCAGAATTATCTATGCTGTATTGATTTTATTGTACCCTAAGGTGCTCTTGAAATGCAAATGTGGGTGTTCATTAAGCAGAAATGGTTTCAAAACTATTATGCTCTGGTATGTTAATGTGTGTGGAAATTTGAAAACTTCCTTCCTTTATCAATGTTTTCTCTTACTTTTTTGGGGAGAGAGGTATTGTCTGGAGAGTATGTACGGTCAAACTAAATGCTAGAAAATCTCTCAAGGAAATGTATTTATTTTAAGAGTAAGAATTTGCTTTGGCTACCTGGGCATGCTCGCATAGAAGTCATACCCCACTTCTCCCATGATCCTCCCAACGCCCAGGGTACAGGCATGTATTTTATAATTAACTGTGTATTTCAGTAGCTGCTAAGATACTGTATAATAGGTTAAACAACCAACAAATGTGTAATTCAGTATCTCTTCCCAATGCAAATACTTATAGGACTAGAGGAATTTCAGCTCTGATTCTTCTTGCTTTTCATGTTCATTCCTAGTGCTTCAGGTGGACGCAACAATGTTTAACTAGTTCTTAGCAAGTCATTTGGTCATTGGTTGAATATTTACTTTTAACTTGCCTCACATTCATACAATTACATACATATAGTCCTCGATATTCGCTAGTTTACAGCTAGAGCAATGAGGTGAATAGAAAGTACTGGGAGCGTTAACAAAATAAAGGATAAAGATCATATAATCATTTTAACAGATGAAGAAAAAGCATTTGACAGGATTCGACATCAATTGATGATAAAAATTTCAACAAAGTGGGTATAGATGGAATATACCTCAATATAATAAAGGCCAAAGCTAACAAGCCCAAAGCTAACATTATACTCAGCAGCATTATATTCCTTTAAGATCAGGAACAAGGTAAGGATGCCCACTCTTGCCACTTTTATTCAACATAGTATTGGAAGCCCTAGCCAGAGCAATTGGTCAGAAAAAAATAATAATAAAAAGCATCCAAATGGGAAAGGAAGAATTAAAATTCTTATTATTTGTGGAAGGCATGATTTTATATATAGAAAACCTTAAAGATTATACCAAAAAAACTATTAGAACTAAAAAACAAACTTGTTAAAGTTTCAGGGTACAATATCAATATACAAAAATTGGTTGAATTTTTATATGTTAGCATCAAACTTTAAGAAAGAGAAATTAAGAAAACAATCTCACTTATAACTGCATCAAAAAAGAATACACAACTAATGAATCATCGAGCCTTATATTGAAAACCGGGGATGTACTGTATGGTGACTAACATAATATAATAAAAAATCATTATTAAAAAAAAAAAGAATATAATACCTAGGAATAAATTTAACCAAGGAGGTGAAGACCTATACACAGAAAACTATGACACTGATGAAAGGAATTGAAGAAGACACAAATAAATCGGATGATATTCTGTGCTCATGGATTGGAAGAATTAATGTTGTTAAAATATCTGTACTACCCAAGCAATCTATAAATTCAATGTGACCCCTATCAAAATTGAAATGGCATTTTTTCACAGAAATAGAACAAAGAATCTTAACATTTGTGTGGAACCACAAAAAATCCTGATTAGCCAAAGCAATCTTGAGAAAGAAGAACAAAGCTGGAGGTATCACATGCTCTGATTTAAAACTATATTACAAAGCTATGGTAATCAAAACAGTATGGTATTGGCATAAAAACAGACACATAGGTCAATGGAACAGAAGAGAGCACCCAAAAATAAATCTATGCTTATATGGTCAATTAATACACAGTGAAGGAGGCAAGAATATACAATGGGGGAAGGACAGTCTTTAATAAATGCTGTGGGGAAAACTGGACAGCCACATGCAAAAGAATGAAACTGGATTACTGTCTTATGCCATACACAAAGTTTAACTCAAAATGGTTTAAATTGAATATAATACCTGAACCTATAAAACACCTAGAGGAAAACATCAGCAGTAAGCTCCTTGGCATGGGTCTTGTCATGGCTCTGGATTTGGATCTGAATCCAAAGACAAGGGCATCGAAAGCTAAAATAAACAAATGGGACCACACCAAACTAAAATTTTTGGAAAGATTTTCTCCCATTTAGTAGTTTGCCTTTTCCTTTTGTTAATGGATTTTCTCACTTTGCAAAGCATTTTAGTTTGATGTAGGGAGTTAATATCCAAAATATATAAATAACTTATACAACTTTTAATAACAACAATTAAAAATCTGATTAAAAACTGGGTAGAGGACCTGAGTAAACATTTTTCCAAGGAAGACATACACATGAAAAGATACTCAATGGCACTAATACCAGGGAAATGCAAATCAAAACCACAATGAAATATCACCTCACACCTGGTAGAATGGCTATTATCAGAAGGACAGGAAATAACATGTGTTGGTGAGAATGTTGGGAAAAGGGAATCCTCATGCATTGGGATGTAAATTGGTGGGAATGTAAATTGGTGCCAAAATTATAGTTAATAGTATGGAGGTTCCTGAAAAAATAAAAAAAATAGAATATGATCTATAATTCCATTTCTGGGTATTTATCTGAAGTGAATGAAAACACTAATTTGAAAAGATATATGTACCCCTATCTTCATTGCAACTTTATTTATAACAGCCAAAATATCAAAACAACCCAAAGTGTCCATTGATGGATGAGTGAATAGAGAAGATGTGCTATATATACACACGGAGAATAGAATATTACTTAGCTATAAAAGGAATGAAATCTTGCCCTTTAGTGACAACATAGATAGACCTTGAGGGTATTACGCCAAGTGAAATAAGCCAGACAGAGAAAGACATATACTACGTGATTCCACTTCTACGTCTAATCTAAAAACAAAACAAATGAACAAACAAAACAAAACTTATAGATCCAGAGGACATATTGTTCGTTGCCAGAGGGGAGGGGGATTGGGGAGTGGGTAAAACGGGTGAAGGGGATCAAGAGGTATAAGCTTCCAGTTATAAAATAAGTTAGTCATTGTGGTGTAATGTACATCATGGTGACTATAGTCAATAATATTGTATTGCGCATTTGAAAGATGCTAAGAAAGTAAATCTTAAAAGTTTCCATTACAAGAAAAAAATAATGTGTAACTTTGTATGGTGACAGATGGTAACTAGACTGATTGTGGTGATCATTTTGCAATGGATACAAATGCCGAATCATTATGTTGTACACCTGAAACTAATATCGCATGCCAATTATATTTCAGTAAAAAAAGATATTTTAGGGACATACATTAATGGATTGCATACTTAATACTCAGATTTATACCTTTGTGTAAACAAAATACTCACTCACTTAGGGGGATATGAATGAGTCATTTGGAAATGGTCATTGATGTCCTGGGGCACATGTTTCATTATCCATCATCACTATTACTACAATGGTCGTGTAATATTTGGACATGACAGATTACTCTGACTTGGCATGTTTCACTCTGAATTGGTACATCATAGTGCTGTTATAAGCATTAATATATAAGCATTAATTTGGATGCACTGCAGAAACAGACCGAGCTGTTTCTTTGACACTGGGTGAAAAAAATGTTTTCATTTGCCTGCTTAACAATTCCATGTTAAGAAACCTCATTTCAGGGCGCCTGGGTGGCTCAGTCGTTAAGCGTCTGCCTTCGGCTCAGGGCGTGATCCCAGGGTTCTGGGATCGAGCCCCACATCAGGCTCCTCTGCTGGGAGCCTGCTTCTTCCTCTCCCACTCCCCCTGCTTGTGTTCCCTCTCTCGCTGGCTGTCTCTCTCTCTCAAATAAATAAATAAATAAAATCTTTTTTTAAAAAAAAAAAAGAAACCTCATTTCTTTTTTTTTTTTTAACATGTTACTATATAAAGCAGTGTTTACTTGTACTTATAGAGCAAGGGCTGTATAAAATTACATATGGAAAACATTTCTAGCTGTAGAAATTATAGAACTTGTTAGTTATGATTGTCAGAGAATAATATGTAGAATGGTATATTTGAAAAGAATGACTTACATAAATTCTGGAAAATGGATTCATTTGGAGGCTTACTCTCCCATTCTCTACTTTCTCCTTCATTTGTATCTTCATATGTTGCAGCTGTTTATTCAATCACTGTTTTATAATAAAAACACATGTAGTGAAATATATCTTTTTATGTGAGGAACTAGGAATAAAGGGACAAGGGGACGAAGAAAACTAAGATGAAATGAGGGAGGAATTTAAAATAAATGCCAATGATCCACTTTCTTTGCTAGAGGAGTTTGAGCATCATAACAACCAAGGCAAAGAGGGAACGCTTCATAGTTATTCTTGTATGAAATTAGTCTCTTTCCAGTCTTCCCCTAAAAATCAGGTGATTCACAGCATCCAATTAAAACTTCCTTCCCTGCTTTCTGATCAGCAAATTCGCAGGACAGTAGGCCATAGAACTAACCATAGCATAACAGGATCTTGCCCCATCCTGTCTTTTGGGCTTTTTCCCCACGTTCTGTTTAGGTTCCAGCTGATTGGAATTGTTTGCCTTTCCATGAGTGTACTTTGTTGCTCTGCCTTCTCACACAGTCTCTCCTGCCGTAGGTGTTCTTGGACCCCATCCTCCAAGGCTGAGCCTAAATGCCACTTCCTCCATGAAGTATTCTAGAATCCCCACAGCCAGAACCGACTTTTCCCAACTTCTCACTCCTATGACACCTTCGTTTCTCTCTAGCTTAGGGTATTTATCCTATTATACTTTCTATTAGTAATGCATGTACAGATTTTATTACTCCTGTTTGAGTAATTCACCATTTAATTCAATGTTTTACATATAATTGGTGCTTAATACATGCTTTGTTAAGTGAATGAATGAATAAGTGACGAATGACTGAATGAATGTTAGGAGGTAAGATTTGAGATTCTCCATAAACTGAAGTGGTTTGGCCTTCTCCCCAACTTGGAGTGAGCTATTCTTTTAGAGTTGCATTTGATTTTAAAAACAGAATTAGGGGACTATAAAAATAGCCTGCAATGAGTTATTTGAGCAGTCTCACTGTTTTTTAAGAGTGGTAATGTTCCTTTTATGATGCTTTTCATTTACAGCATGGCCGTACAGCCAGCTCTTTTTTGAAACACAATCCCATTATTACAGCTGCCTTTTGCCTCAAACAACTTCCCACAACATTAGAGGTATTATATTGCAGGAATAGCTACTGACAGAGAGGTTTCTGGTTTGCAGTCAGGGGGATACATGATGTCAAATTGCTCATCATTTCTGGATCTGAAGGGAAGTAGTTTGAAGATTTTATTTTACCTATGTGGTTCCAGCCAACCATGTCATGGAAAACGTATTTCCCTATATAGAACAAGGAAATGGCTCAAATAATTCTCACAGTTTGCTGAAATCCAAACATGAAATAGGATTGATTTTGTTTTATTTTATTTCTTGGGATGATCCAAACAGAAAGAATGCATATAAGAAGAAATAAAAGGCTTAGATTCATTTTGAGAGTTTGTTGTTCTTGAACTTTTTAAAAAAGAGTTTTAAGTATGAGCCTTGACAATGTCTGCATCTGGATGTTTAGGCTGTGGGGTATAGATTTAGGCATGCTGGAGGGGCTGGAGAGAACAGTGTATAGAAGTAGCAAGTGCAGAAAAGACTAGAGGCTAAACCTGAAAAAAGGCAAAACCTGTGTTTAGAGTCCTCCTGGCTCCAGCTGTGTGGGCACCTCTATCCTCTGGGCCCTGTGGCACCATCCCCTCCACTTAAAAGGACTTATCTTCCAGGGTGCCTGGATGGCTCAGTTGGTTAAGCGTCTGCCTTCAGCTCAGGTCATGATCCCAGGGTCCTGGGATCAAGTCCTGCATCAGGCTCCCTGCTCAATGGGCAACCTGCTTCTCCTTCTCCACTGCTTATGCTCTCTTGTGCTCTCTCTCTCAAATAAATAAATAAAATCTTTTTTTTTTAATGACTTATTTTCCATTTAGTTCCTTTGGGGTCAGATTCTCCCTGTCTTCCAGGATAGGACTACCTTTTATCTGATGATCCAAATTGCAATAATTGGATATTGTGAGAAAGTTAAATAAAAACCCAAGAACTCTTCTTTGCCTCCTGGGCAAATGAGTGTGTGTGTGTGTGTGTGTGTGTGTGTTTTATGCTGCTGTTAAGGTAGTAGCAGGGCTGGATGGAAAGAGCAGGGGTTTTGGAATTATTCATTCATAAGTTTATGATTTATTCTGCTGTGTACCTTCTATGTGGCACTGGTTATGGTAATTATCTTTTCAGACTCCCCGTTGCCCCTTGCCCCATCTGTCAGACTGGAAAATTATTGTAAAGATTAAATGAGCTATCAGGAAAGGGTTGAGTACAGTTCCTGCCCTATAGTAGGGGCTCACTGAACACTGCTTTTGATGGTTGGTTTTACGTGTGAACTTGACTGGGCCAAGGGATGCCCAGATAGGTAGTAAAACATTCGGTCTGGGGGTGAATCTGTGAAGGTGTTTCTGGAAGAGATTAGCACTTGAATCTGTAGACAGAGTAAACAAGATTCATCCTCTTCAATGTCAGTGGATATCATCCAATCTATTGAGGGCTCAAATAGAATAAAAAGGCAAAGAAAGGGCAAATTTGTTCTTTGCTTGGGCTAGGACCCACATCTTCTCTTGATTCTTGAGCCTTCAGACTGGGGCTCACATCATCAGCCCTCCAAGTCTTGGGCATTTAGATTGGTCCTGGCTTTCCTGATTTCCAGCTTGCAGATAGCAGATCATAGGACTTCCTAGAGTCTGTAATCGCATGGGCCAATTCCTATATTAAATCTCTTCTTATATCTGTTTCTATATCCTGTTGGTTCTGCTTCAGGGGAGAAACCTGACTAATATGCTGCTTCCCTTCACTTCCCTCTGTCCTTTTTAACACAGGCCTGGTGTATCTTGCCCACTTCCTCTTGTGGCATGTACCTATGTAAGAAATGGCATCTCCTTGCTTAGCTATCAGTGGGAGTATTTTTGCCTCTTAGATCACACTGTACAAATAGCCAACTACTCTTCTTTCACATATGGCTCTTTGATGATTTCTGCACTTTGAAGGTAAAAAATCACCAGAATCTGGGCTTATTGTTGTAAAATGATTTTTATGGTAATGGAACAATTATTATATCTATTTTGTATGTACAAAGATAAACGTAAATGCGCAATTCTTTATAATTAGCTTTCAACCTGCAGCATGTTTCCTTATTATAATGATATTTCAGACATCCAAGAAGAAAACAGGTATGAAAAACAAGTGAATAGATGGATGAAAGAGCCTATCCCTCATTCTTTAAAGAAGACAAAACAGTTCAGCCTGGTAGCGATTGGGGCAGCACTTAGCTTCAGTCATACAGTGTTTATTCAGAGATACATCAGGAAATCTTAGATGTTCTGCATATAAAGAGGCTAAAGCTAATAAACTTCAGCTCATGTAACATGGGCAAGTCACTTCATCTCTGTGGGTCTGTACTTTTTCCTTCTTATCTGAATCTTTCAGGTTTCTGAGTTCAGATAGTGAGACTTCAGTTTGAATGGGAAGAACTACCCTAACAAAATAGGTATGAGCTGCTGTCTAACACTCAGGTTCATTCCCCAAATTTAATTATAACCAGCTTGATACTCCCCTACTCCCTGCAATCTCTACCCATGTGGGCACCCTGTACTATCCTGTGGCCTGTCTGCCTGTATTCCTATCCACACTGTAGTAGGGATCTGTGAGGCCCATTCCTGGCCCAGGCCCACCAAGCCTTCCAAAGGAGTGTGAATCTAATTATAATTCCTCCCCCTTCAGGCCAGACCCAGGGCATGCCTGATGGCTTGATGAACTGCAGAAACAAGAGGCTGGATCTTGGAAATACCAAGGACACATTTATCCTGAGTGGGGGAAAATACCTTCCACACTTCATCAGCAAGTCACCCTCCCAGGGGTGATCTGAGAACTCTTGGCTTTTTCTCTTGTTAATATGGCAATAAACAAAACAGAGAAAATTCCTCAGAGGATCATTCAAATGGTTAAGGTTTCTGCTCAGCTACACAAATATAAGGTATTCATTCACAACTTATAGCACTCAATTGTAATTAGCCTTTTCATCTGGTTTTTAAAATTTTTGCAGTTTAGAAGTTTGGGTATAAGTCTTTCTAATAGAGTAGGTGTGTGGAAGAACAAATTCTTTCCCTCCTCGAACACGTGCTTTTATCTATTTTTTATTTATTTTATTTTTATTTTTATTTTTTTAGAGAGAGAGAGAGATGGGGAGGGGAAGGGCAAAGGCAGAGGGAGAGAGAGAATCTTAAGCAGGCTTCATGCCTAGGATGGAGCCTGATACAGCGCTCAGTTTCATGATTCTGAGATCATGACCTGGGCAGAAATCAAGAGTCAGACATTTAACCAACTGAGCCACCCAGGCTCCCCTCCAACACATACTTTTAAAGTATACTAAAATAATTTTGATTTTATAATTAATATATAGTGGGATATTTATAGATGATAGACACAGAAGGGAAATGTAAAGTTAAAGCAGTGGGCAATAACTGAAGCTCAAGCCGTTCATACTACATTGGATCTCTGTAAAGACCAGAGCTAGGGCTCTGGCAACTGTGTGTTGAAGGAAACCTAGAAACCACTTACACACAGGGATGGTATTCTGCTCATATCACTATGGATATGCCAGTGTTCCATTTGGTTGTGGCATCCACTGTGAGAAATTGGAGCTCTTATACTGGTTTCCAAAGAAAGTGCTAGAGAAAATGAGGGAGAGGCAGCTGAAAAGATAACGGTGAGGAACTTCTCAGCTTGAAAGAAGGCATGAGTCCTTACTAAAATTAATGGAGCTTATCAAGTCCTGAAGAAGAAACATAGAAGCAAATATTCATTTAGGTATATCATAAATAAACAGTAGACCATTAAAGTAAAGGCAAAACAAAACAAAAGAGAAAAGTGACGAAGTATAGATGTTTTTTTAACAAAGGAATGACCATTAGAGCGGTAGCCAACTTCTTATCAACAACCATAAATTCAAAAATTAAGTTATATACTGAAAGTGAGTTGTAGAGACAAGGAAGGGAATAGTGAGATTCAACAAGCAATGATGAATAAAGAAATGGGAAACACATTATGATATGAACTGCTTGAGCTTCAATTATTGCCCACTGCTCTAGAAATATGAAAAAATATGAGAAATGAAAAGGATGGCAGGGTGAGTTGAAAACAAGGTAAACCTAAAATACCAGACAATAATAACATGGAAGATGGACCCAGGAGATCAAAAATAAAAGTTCTAAGGTCCTTGAGTTGTTCAGGAGGAGAATGTAAACATTAATTCATTAATGACTTTTCTAATTCATTAAAAATTTGAATCTCACTATGAAAATAGTAGAAGTAGAAAGTGTAACTTCTGAGGTAGAGACAAAGTGGAATAAAAAAAAACTTCAAAAAAAGAAAGAAAACTTCATCAAAAGGGTAAAACGAGTTGGGGTGCCTGGGTGGTGCAGTTAGTTGAACAACCAACTCTTTGTTTTGGTTCAGGTCACGATCTCAGGGTTGTGAGATTGAGTCCTGTATCAGGCTCCACACAAGTGTGGAATCTGTTTGAGATTCTCTCTCCCTCTTCCTCTGCCCTTCCTGCTCATGTTCATTCTCTCTTTCAAATAAGTAAGAAAATAAATAAATAAATAAATAAATAAATAAATAAATAAATAAATTATCTTTTAAAACAAAGGGTAAAAAGAGATATTTAAGTAGGTTCTACCTTTTGCTCTTATAATCAAAGCTGCAATAAATATCCTACCTAGTACATGAGTCCTAGTTCACATACGCCAAAATTGTCATAGGAAATAGAAGTAGAATTTATATGTTATAGGGCATAATACATTTTTGTTTGATTGGTTATCATCAAGTTCATGTCCAAAGTCCTTAGGCCAATTTGCACTCTCATAGAACTCTGGTCTACCCACATTTTTCTTTTCTTTCTTTTTTTTTTTTTTTGTTTCCTTTTTTTTTTTTTTTACTTCTGAATTTTTGGTATGGAATAGCATCTCCTCATTGTTTTAATTAGAAGTGAGGTTGAGTATCATTTTAAAAATAATTATTGGCATACGGGCTTCCTTTTCTATGTATTGGCTCTTTTTATCCTTTGCTCATTTTCTCTTTTGGTTGTTTTTATATTTTGAATCTATGTACAGAAATTTTTTATATATTCTGAATTCCAGTCTTTTATCAATTAGATGCATTGCAAATATCTACCCTCAGTCAGTCTTGTCTTAACTTTCTGGTTTTAAGTTTCGAAGTAGCCAATCTTAAGTTTTCCTTTATAGATAGTGTTTTTGTGTCTTGATTTAGAAAAAATCGTTTCATACACTAATATCATAACTTTACTCCATATATTTTCTAATGGCAATTTAAAATTTTTATTTTTCCTATTTTAGTGATTTGAGTCTTGGTCCAATACTCTCTTGCTACTCCAGTCCCTTATCTCATGTGTTCTCCCCCCTCGGAAAAAAAGCATCAAGACTGAGAGCACAGCCAACCTTTGCCCTGAATCCAATATGTTAAGAGACAAAGACTACTGAATAGAATTGTTTTAGCATATGGTATGAGACAAGAATCTAAATTAATACTTATTTAGACAAAAATTCCTTTGTTTCATTATTATTTATTGCATAGTTTCTACTGGGCTTTGGTTTCATTAACCTATTGCTCTTTCTTTACATAAATAAAACTTTATGTCTTGAAATCTGATATGGAAAAATCCTTCTTTCCTTTTGTTCTTTATCTGAATTAACTTTGATATTATCAGAATTTCCTCTTCCATATGAATTTTAAAAATCGCTGTATCTAATTCCATTTAGAAATCCTATTGTCAGTGCCTTGAATTTATAGTCTGGTTTGGAGGAAGATTTCATGTCTCAATGACCATCTTCTCATCCATTAATATGGTATATCACTCTACTTATTCAGGTTCTAATTTGTGTCTTTCAATAGCATTTTACCATTTGTTTCTGTAAATATCTCTTATACACCTTTGGTTAGTGTTAGCAATTTATTCAAAGTTGTTATTTTTGATAGTATTCCTTTTCTTTTAGCTTTCTAATTGATTATTGCTAGTGCAGGGCTGGCTTCATGGGCAAGCAGCTAGTGTAGTAGCTCAGAAGGTGGCCTTACACAAAGGTTTAATGCTCTGTGGTGGCTGTCTTGAAATTCTTAATAATTTTACCTTTGAAGTTATGTTTTAATAAGTAGAGCCTGGTAGAAAATGGAGCTTACACCGGGGCTTAGAAGGCTCACAATGCATGCTCATGCCTCGTCTTTTTGCCTCCTTAGGACAGGTTATTTCCTTGCCCCTGCTTAATTACTGCTACTCCTCTCAGCCCCAGGTGGGGCCTGCATGTAGGAAGAATCAGGACTGCCCTTGCACCTTGATCACTGAGTTACTGGGCAGGGACCTGGAGTGCTCTGAAGATCTGTACTCTCCATAGGAGTATCCACATGTTCAAGGGAGTGCAACAGTATAGCCAGTAGAAACTATCATCATAGGTCAAAAAGGAGACTGGCAAAGAAAGAAGTTTTTTCTTCCCCCTTGCTTTTTTTTTTTTTTTAAGATTTTATTTATTTATTTGACAGAGAGAGAGACAGCCAGCGAGAGAGGAACACAAGCAGGGGGAGTCGGAGAGGAAGAAGCAGGCTCCCAGCGAGGCAGGGAGTCTGATGCGGGGGCTCCATCCCAGGACTCCAGGATCATGCCCTGAGCTGAAGGCAGACGCTTAACAACTGAGCCACCCAGGTGCCCCCCCCTTGCTTTTTGAACCAGGAACCCCACATTTTCATTTTGCACCTGTCCAGCAAATTATGTAATCTGCTCTGTGCTGGTGTTTGGGAATGCTATCATTTGTGTACATTGATCATTTATTTCTTAATACTCACTGTCTCTTCCCATTCATAATTTTATGTTACAATGGGTATTCATAATTTCTATACACATTCTAAGATGAAGTTTGGTATCCATTTGAGAACACCTCCAGGGACAAGTGCCTTTGCAATAATTTAGTTCATCTGAACACATCAAAGCCTGATGAAATTTGGATACATTTTAGAAAACCCTGCTATCTCAGAGATGCATGTAGCTCAGACATGGGGATCAAAGTAACTTGTTTAAAGCTAGCAATAAGGGGCTGTTCTTGTTCCTACTTTTAGTTGAAGCCGGACTCACATGCTATTTTCTGTTTCAAGGAAAAAATGAAATCAGTGCTGGGAAACTTAAATACCCCCAGAAAGCACATTTATCATGTGTTTCTCACAACCCTCATGCTTTTCCCCAGCATCCCCCTTTTGGGTGTCCAAGGATTAATGAATTAGTGCTGAGAAATTATTTATACATTCTTGTACCAACGTGCCATAAAGAACAATACATATAGTTATTATTTGGAGTCAGTAAACTAAGGTTTTTTTAGGAATATAAAGCATATTTAATATATTATTTTTCACTTCTTAAGGGAGTCTTCAGAGAGGAACTAATTTATTGAGCTAAATGTCTTTGGTTATATTTTCTATTCTTGTTTTATATCCCACAGTACCATGTCAAAATATAGCCTGCTTCACCTCAGACCTCTGTGGGAAGAGGTACATGTGAATATATAGCACAATTCACAGCCAGAAATGGGGAACAGTGTGTGTGTGGCCTCATTCCTGACCTCATCTTGAAGCCCATTATAGACATTTTTTTTGAGACTGTTCCTTCTGGAAATAAAAAAGGTGAGACTGAACCCTGATTCCAGAGGACAATAATATTCCTTAACTTGTTTTTGTTGTTTTTGCTTTTTCAAATTCAGAACTGCAGAAAACATTTTTTGTTGGTTTCATCATTTTTACAAACTAATATGCAACTTTTATCTATTAGTAATATTGTTGATCAGTAACAAGCAGTTGTATTCTGGGGTACTGAGACATCTATCTACCTTTTCCAAGAAATACAGAGCTACTGTCTGATATTTAGCATTCTGTAATGAGAACTTTAGTCATTTATATTATACTTACCTGGAAGTGTTGCTTTTCCTATTCTAACATATCCACTGCCTTTAGGGAGGTTAGCACACTAAACCTTACCTGACCTTTATACTTCAGGGTAAATGGTTTACCAGATCCTTCTCAAAGAATAAGTAATGGAGGTGTATCCTTGGAGACTGTTAGATAAGACTGTTCTAAAGGGAGAGAAAATAACAAGGGGGAGATAGGTTAAAGTAACACAAGAAACCAAAAAAACCTGAACAACAACAAAAAAAAGTAAAGCTAGGTCACAGAGATTAAAGGCAGGAATCAGTCACCCATTTCACAATCTTGCCTAAGTCTCCAAAATTAATAGGAATTTCTGTTCCTCCCATCTCTTTTTTAAAACTTGTTTCAAAATGATTCTAGGGAAAAGATTTAAGGCAGAGGTGGTTGACTCATGGACATCTACAAAGTGCAGAGAACCACTTAGTAAGTTAACATCAGAAATGGTATAAACAGGGGGCGCCTGGGTGGTACAGCGGTTAAGCATCTGCCTTCAGCTCAGGGCGTGATCCCGGCGTTCTGGGATCAAGTCCCACATCAGGCTCCTCCGCTATGAGCCTGCTTCTTCCTCTCCCACTCCCCCTGCTTGTGTTCCCTCTCTCGCTGGCTGCCTCTATCTCTGTCAAATAAATAAATCTTTAAAAAAAATGGTATAAACAGACTCTCTTACAACATTACTATGAATAGCCATCATTGTATGTTTCTCTTATTGTATCACAGATATAGATTGCTAGGTATAACTTCTGGAACTCATTCCTAAAGCAACTTCAATCTCTGACAGAAACGTGGGAACTAAGGTACCAAGAGGCCACCAATATGAACATTTTCCTGTCATCTGAAAGAATGATGCCTTACTAATGGTGCTGCAAGTTCATGTTGAGAGGAGATTCAGGAATCCAATTAAAAATTTTGCCTAATTTTAGGGAATATTGTTTGCCCTTAATGCCCATAACATGATTTATTTTAGATTTTTTTTCCTTTAAACTATAGGCTCATGCCCATTATCAGCTTTAGAGAAATGTGTTAGGCACAATCTCCCTGGAAATACTGAGAACATATGTGATCCAAGTCTATGGTAGTTTGGGGGATTTAGGTTATGATCAGATTTCTTGGATGATGGTTCTTTTCTTTATTCTTAAAGTTTCTGTTGACTTTGGCTTTTTTTGTGTGTAATAGGAAAATTAAACTGGGTATGGAACAGATAATAAAGAACTAGGTGTATAAATTCTTTCTCACATACTTGTAATGAATATTCCTTATAAAATTTCCTTAGAAATATAACCTCAAACATGTCTTTATTTTAAATAATTTACCTCAGATTTACTGTGTATAAAGTTGGGCTAAATAACATCCCAGGATCCTTTTAGTTCTAATGTCTGACTTGAAATATTAGACCTGAATATAGAGTACATATTGAGTACTCTATGATCATACAAAATTCCCTCAGTTGTTAACCTACAACTTAGTTTAAAAGTTGACAGAAAATATGTTAGAATATGTTTCTAATCTGAAAGAAGAAAACATCTATGTTTCATAGGAAAAAAGAAAAAAAGAGAAAAAAGGCATTGGCTAGGAAAACTCCAGACTTATTTTTTAGTTCTGACCTTGTCTTCTTCTTTTTTTTTTTTTTTTTAAAGATTTTATTTATTTATTTGACAGAGATAGAGACAGCCAGTGAGAGAGGGAACACAAGCAGGGGGAGCGGGAGAGGAAGAAGCAGGCTCATAGCAGAGGAGCCTGATGTGGGGCTCGATCCCATAACGCCAGGATCACACCCTGAGCCGAAGGCAGACGCTCAACCGCTGTGCCACCCAGGCGCCCCTGACCTTGTCTTCTTTTGCCCAGTGTAAGGATGGCAGATTGAAATTAGAAATACCCTTCTATGAAGCCATAATTTGTAATAGGCTTTGAGGTTTTCTAAGATACAGTCATCTTTCCAATGTTTCTGTATTAGATCTGATCATTTGGGTTGACCAAGTTGTAATTTACATTCTTATTAACTATCCTAGAATTCTTGGCCTTTAACATTCTTGGGGAAGGGATAATAAGAAAATATTATAGGCATCCTATTAATCAGTATTTTAAATTTTACTTCTTGGTCAATAAATTCCATGAGCACTATCTTCCTTATTGAGTGAAACAATGGCTGTGAACTATAGAATTGAAATAAAGACCAAAATAAATTTTTGGCTAAATGACTTGGGAAATAAATGAGAAGTCACACTCAATCATATACTACTTTCTAAGCAGAAACATAAAACAAGCTCAATATATTAGTAAGGCAAAGAATAAAAGAGACAAGATGGAGACCATGAATCATGAGAACATTGTAAAAGAAATCAAAGGCATAAAAGAGATATTACAAGAATCAGAAAACAAAACAACATTTTTAAATGGAAGATCTTCCGATAATACAAATAAAGTATTCCAAAAGTAGAAATAAGAATTAGAAACTGGAATTAAGAAATACCTTAAAATATATTTGTCCCAATTTAATCAGTAACACTGAATTAACTTACTAATTATTATGCAATGAGTACATTGCATAGATGTACCTCTTGTACTCAGGGAAATCTTACTTCCTGGTGGTTCAGAGCAATAGTCTCAGCTCTTCTACCATCATTTATAATGCAGTAAAATGGAGAAGTTACTGAACTATTTCACTGACAACCATGAATTTACAAGAGATTAAATTTCACTCTTTCCAATTAAGCTAACAGGGAAAGATAAAATGTGTTTTTAAAATTATGGCATTGCATATGTACAACTTTAATATATGGAAACCTCTCTATATTTATATTTTAAAAAAGCTGAATGGTAAATAGGGAAGGTGGTGTCAAATCTAACAGGAAAATGTAAGTAGATGTTTCATGGATGTTTCAAAAAGCAGAAAATTAATTAGAAGCAGATCAATACTAAAAGTCATTTATTTCCAGATTCAGGGTATGTTCTTCTATATTAAATCCAAAAAGGAAAAAGTAATCATCTTAGAAAAAAAAAATTTTTCAGACACAGAAAGATTTAAGAGTAATTAACTAAAATCCAGCTGTGTCTGCATATAAGGAAGACCAAGTAAGCAAGGAAGACTGAATATTAAAGGATAAGCAAAGCATTGCAAGAAAGTACAAAAAAGGAAGAAAAAAAAGCAGGGGGGGGGAGATTAAAGTGTTAATATTACATTGCATTAAATTTAGGGCAAAAAGCATTAAACAACATGAAGGGAATTTTATAAAGGGTGAATTCATAATGAAGAGCTATGTGCCAAATAACATAATATCAACATTAATAAAACACAAATGACAAGAATAACAATCAGAAATAATTTGTGCAATTGAAATAATGATAACACTAACAAAGGATATATAAAGTACTAAACAATAATAACATGTAATCTAGGGGTCTAAATCAAGTTATGGTACCCTAAAATCCGAGTAATTTTTAGAAGAAGGGTAGAGACATACAATAACAATAAACTTTGTTATCCCTAATAACATGGCAAAATATCAAGGATAACCAATAAAAGAATAGAAACAGTATATATAAATTCCAAATTACTAAAGAGGAAAAATGTCATAAGAAAAATGTAAAAAGCAAAAGAACACAAAGTAGAAGAAGTAAAAAGTTATGAAACATCAAAAAATACAATATTCGATAGTAGAAAAAAATCCAAGTACATAAATATATTGATTAAAATCACCAATTATATGTAGATTGTCAAATGGTATATAAAAACATCGAGTGCTCCTAAAAAACAAGATTACAGAAAAGTTGAAGGTAAGAGAAACTATATAAACCAAGAAAATATTAACCAAAAGAAAGTTGAGGTATCTAAACTACCATTAGAAAAAGTAGATTTACAGACCAAAACCATATGTAAGAATAACAGGATCACCACACAATAATATAAGGTTCAATTCACCAGAGGGATATGATAATTTTAAACTTACATGCACCTGATATAAGAGCCTCCAAACATATAAGGCAAAAACTTAAAAGTTCATTATCATAGCAGGGAATTTCAAAAGCATCTCTCCATAACCAATAGGTCAAAAAATTTGGTTAGGTTATAAAATATTTGAATAAGTAAATTAACAAGATGGATTTAATGAAACTGAAATTATAGCATATCTATTTTTCTCAAGTAAACATGGGATTTTTATAAAGAATAACCATTTCACTAGGCAATAGAGAAAATTTCAATGTATTTCAAAAAAACTGCTATCACATAAGTAAAATTCTCTGATCAAAATGCAATTAAGCTAAAAATCAGCAACAGAGATATCCATAAAAACTTTATACTTATGAAAACTAATAAACTACTCTTCAAACAAATTATCCAAATAAGAAATAAAACACAAAAATTAATAATACTTTGAGCTGAATATTAGTGAAAATAGTTTATTTTATAACTTGTTTGGTACATTTAAGTGTGTTTCAAGAAATACTTGTAGCCTTAAATGCCTATATTAGTTAATTAAAAGAACAGCTAAAACTTAATGAGCCAAGCTGCCAATGTTCAAAGTTAGAATATTAATGCCAGAATAAATCTAGAGAAAATAGAATGAGAGAAATTATAAAAGTAGGTTAAAAGAAAAGAAATGGAAAACAAAGGTACAATAGCATGAAACAACCAAACCAAAGTTGGTCATTAGAAGACTAATAAATAACATACACAAATCTCTAGCAAGATTGATCAAGATGAAAAAAGAGAGAGAGAAAGAGAAAACAAATATATATACGGAAAAATCAGGGATAAAAAGCTCCAACAGGGATAAAAAGATAATATTAGTATATTAAACATAATTTTCTTATTTTCAATAAATTTGAAAGCAAAGTAGGGGAAATTCCTGGGGAAAATATTATGTATTAAAAACTGACAGATGAAAAAGTAATTTTTAAATAACCCTAATATCATGAAATTTGAATTAGTATTTTAACCATGTTCCACAGAGGAAACATAGGCATCAATGGTTTTATAATTGAATTCTACCAGAGGTCCTGGTAAACACTTCATACTTTCAGTTAAGACTTCTGGAAGCTACCTAGAATTAAGAACCAAGTCACAAAGCATGAAACAGCTTTGAAATAGCTCGTTTTATGGTTGGATTGAGGTGATCTGCCCCAACTTTAACTACCAGCCAGAAGAAATTTACGTCTTCCCTAGAGAATGAGATGTTATTCAGAGATTCTCCAAAAGTGTATCCACAATGTACACAGCCTTCAGTGGAAACTGATCAGGCACGTCAGGATACAGAATCAAACAAATTAAAACTAAGATAAAGTACAGACAATAGGGACATAACCTGGAGGTGATCCAGATATCAGGGTTTATCAAAAACAGAATTTAATTTTTTTATTGGTTTCAGAGGCAGAATTTAGTTATTCATCAGTTGCATATAGCACCCAGTGCTTATTACATCAAGCACCCTCCTTAATGCCCATCACCCAATTATCCCTTCCCTCCACCCACCTCCTCTCTGGCAAACTTCAGTTTGTTTCCCAGAGTTCAACATCTCTTATGGTTTGTGTTCCTCTCAATTTTCATCTTATTTTATTTTTCCTTCCCTTCCCCTATGTTCATCTGTTTTGTTTCTTAAATTCCATACATAAGTGAAATCTTATGGTATTAGTCTCTCTCTGACTGACTTATATCACTTAGCATAATACCCTCTGGTTCCATCCGTGTCTTTGCAAATGGCAAGATTTCATTCTTTTTGATGGCTGAGTAATATTCCATTGTAGACCACCCCTTCTTTATCCATTCATCTGTCAATGGACATCTGGGCTCTTTCCATATTTTGGTTCTTGTGGACATTGCTGCTATAAACATTGGGGTGTATGTGCCCCTTCAAATCACTATGCTTGTATCCTTTGGATAAATACAAGTAGTGCAATTGCTGGGTTGTAAGGTAGCTCTATTTTTAACTTTATGGGGAACTACCATACTGTTTGCCAGAGTGGATACACCAGTTTGCATTTCCACTAACAGTGTAAGAGTGTTCCACTTTTTCTGCATCTTCACCAACATTTGTTGTTTCCTGAGTTAATTTTAGCTATTCTGACTGGTGTGAGGTGGTATCTCACTGTGGTTTTGAATTGTATTTCTCTGATGCCAAGGGATGTTGAGCATTTTTTCATGTGTTTGTTGGCCATTTGTATGTCTTCTTTGGAGAAATGTCTGTTCATGTCTTCTGCCTATTTCTTAACTGGATTCTTTGTTTTTTGGGTGTTGAGTTTAATAAGTTCTTTATAGATTTTGGATCTAACCCTTTATCTGATAAGATAGATGCAAATATATTCTCCTATTCAATAGGCTGCCTTTTAGTTTTGTTGACTGTTTCCTTTGCCGTGCAAAACCTTTTTATTTTGATGAGGTCCCAATAGTTCATTTTTGCTTTTGTTTCTCTTGCCTTTGGAGACATGTCTAGCAAGAAGTTGCAGCAGCTGAAGTCAAAGAGGTTTCTGCCTGTGTTCTCCTCTAGGATTTTGATGGATTCCTGTCTCATATTTAGGTCTTTCATCCATTTTGAGTTCATTTTTGCATGTGGGGTAAGAAAGTGGTCCAGTTTCATTCTTCTGCATGTGGCTGTCCAATTTTCCCAACACCATTTGTTGAAGAGACTCTTTTTTCCATTGGATATTCTTTCCTGATTTGTCGAAGGTTGGTTAAGCACAGAGCTGAGGGTCCATTTCTGGGTTCTCTGGGTTTCATTGATCTATGTGTCTGTTTTTATGCCAGTACCATACTGTCTTGATGATTACAGCTTTGTAATACAGCTTCAAGTCTGGAATTGTGAAGCTTTGGTTTTCTTTTTCAACATTCCTCTGTCTTTTCAGGGTCTTTTCTGGTTCCATACAAATTTTAGGATTGTTTGTTACAGCTCTGTGCAAAATTTTGATGGTATTTTTTTTTAAGATCTCATTTATTTATTTGAGAGAGAGAGAGAGGGAGAACACAAAGGAAGAAGCAGACTTCCTGCTGAGGAGAGAGGCTGATGTGGTGCTCAATCCCAGGACCCCGAGATCATGACCCGAGCCAGAGGAAGATGCTCAACTGATTGAGCCACCCAGATGCCCCATGTTGATGGTATTTTGATAGGTATTGCATTGAATGTGTAGATTGCTTTGGGTAGCACAGACATTTTAACAATATTTGTTCTTCCAATCCATGAGTAAGGAACATTTTTCCATTTTTTTGTGTCTTCCTCAATTTCTTTTATAAAGGCTCTATTGTTTCAGAGTACAGATCTTTTACCTCTTTGGTTAAGTTTATTCTTAGGTAGCTTGTTGTTTTTGGTGCAATTGTAAATGGGATCAATTCCTTGATTTCTCTTTCATCTGCCTTATTATTAGTGTATAGAAATGCAACTGACTTCTGTGCATTGATTTTTATATCCTATGACTTTGCTAAATTCCTGTATTGGTTCTAGCAATTTTTGGGTGAAGTCTTTTGCATTTTCTAGAGCATCATGTTGTATGTGAAGTTTGACTTCTTTGCCGATTTGGATGCCTTTTATTTCTTTTTGTTGTCTGGTTCCTGAGGCTAGGACTTTCAGTACTATGTTGAACAACAGTGCTGAGAGTGGACATCCCTGTCATGTTCCTGACCTTAGGGGAAAAGCTCTCAGTTTTTCCCCATTGAGGATGATATTTACTGTGGGTTTTTTGTATATGGCTTTCATGCTATTGAGATATGTTCCTTTTATCCCTATACTGCAGAGAGTTTTTATCAAGAAAAGATACTGTATTTTGTCAAATTCCTTTTCTGCATCTATTGAGAAGATCATATGGTTCTTATCATTTCTCTTATAAATGTTGATTAATTGATTGATCAATAGTTTGATTTGCAGATGTTGAATCATCCTTGCAGTCCAGGAAAAAAAATGTCACTTGGTTATGGTGAATAATTCTTTTAATGTACTATTGGATCCTATTAGCTAGTATCTTGGTGAGAATTTTTGCATCCATATTCATCAAGGGTATTGGTCTGTAATTCTGCTTTTTGAAGGGGTCTTTGTCTCGTGTTAGGATCAAGGTAATGCTGACCTCATTGAATTAGTTTGGAAGTTTTCCTTCCACTTCTGTTTTTTGAAGCAGCTTCAGAAGAATCACTATTAATTCTTTAAATGTTTGGTAGAATTCCACTGGGAGGCCATCTGGTCCTGGACTCTTGTTTGTTGTGAGATTTTTGGTTACTGCTCCAATTTCCTTGCTGGTTATGGGTCTGTTTGTGTTTTCTATTTCTTCCTGTTTCAGTTTTGGTAATTTCTATGTTTCTAGGGATATATCCATTTCTTCTAGATTGCCTAATTTGTTGGCCTAATATTCTCTTATAATTGTCTGTATTTCTTTGGTGTTGGTTGTGATTGATCCTTTTTCAGCCATGATTCTATTTATCTAGGGCCTTCCTCTTTTCTTTTTGATAAGTCTGGATAGGGGTTATTGATCTTATTAATTTTTTCAAAGAATAAACTCCTACTTTCTTTGATCTGTTCTACTTTTTTTTTTTTTACTTCTGTATCATTGATTTATGCTCTAGTTTTTATTATTTCTCTTCTGCTGAATTTAGGCTTTATTTGCTATTCTTTTTCCAGCTTCTTTAGGTATAAGATTAGATTGTGTATTTGAGACTTTTCTTGTTTATTGAGAAAGGACCATATTGTTATATACTTCCTTCTTAGAATCATCTTTGCTGTATCCCAAAAGTTCTGGACTGTTGTGTTTTCATTTTTATTTGTTTCCATGTATTTTTAAATTCTTCTTTAATTTCCTGGTTGACCCTTTCATTCTTCAGTAGAATGTTCTTTAACCTCCATGTATTTTTGTTTCTTTCAAATTTTCTCTTGTGATTGAGTTCAAGTTTTCAAGCATTGTGGTCTGAAAATATGCATGGAATAATCTCAGTCTTTTGGTACCAGTTAAGACCTGATTTGTGACCTGGTATGTGATCTATTCTGGAGAATGTTCCAGATGCACTTGAGAAGAATGTGTATTTTGTTGCTTTAGGATGAAATGCTCTAAAATGTTAAGTTCATCTTGTCCAGTGTTTCATTCAAAGCCCTTGTTTCCTTGTTGTTCTTCTGCCTAGATAATCTGTCCACTGCTGTAAGTGGGGTGTTAAAGTCCCCTACTATTAATGTATTCTTGTCAATTTGTTTCTTTAATTTTGTTATTAATTGGTTTATATATTTGGCTGTCCCCAAGTTAGGAGCATATATAGTTACAACTGTTAGATCTTCTTGTTGGATAGACTCTTTCATTATTATATAGAATCCTTCTTCATTTCGTATTACAGCCTTTGGTTTAAAATCTAGTTTGTCTGATATAAGGATTGCTACTCCAGCTTTCTTTTTATGTCCATTAGCATGATAAATTGTTCTCCACCCCCTCACTTTCAATCTGGAGGTGTCTTTGGTGTCCAAAATGAGTCTCTTGTAGACAGCATATCAATGGGTCTTTTTTTTTTTTTTTTAATCCAATCTGATACCATATGTCTCTTGTTTGGAACATTTAGTACATTTACATTCAGAGTAATTATTGAAAGATACAAATTAGTGCCACCGTATTTTCTTTATGTTGCTGTTTCTGTAGATTGTTTCTGTTCCTTTCTGGTCATTGTTACTTTTGGTCTCTCTCTTCACTCAAAAGATCCCCTTTAATTTTTCTTGTAGGGCTGGTTTAGTGTTCACAAATTCTTTTAGTTTTTGTTTGTCCTGGAAACTCTTTATCTCTCATTCTATTCTGAATGATAGCCTTGCTGGATAAAGTGTTCTTCGCTGCATATTTTTCCCTTTTAGCCCATTGAATATGTCATGCCAGCCTCTGTTCAGGCCTGTCCAGCTCTGTGGACAAGCCTGCTGCCAGCCTTATGTTTCTACCCTTGTAGATTAAGGACCTCTTGTCCTAAGCTGCTTTCAAGACTTTCTCTTTATCTCTGAAATTTGCAAGCTTCACTATTATATGTTGGGTGCATTGACATATTTTTATTGATTTTGAAGGGGGGGGGTTCTCTGTGCTTCATGGATTTGAATGACTGTTTCCTTCTCCAGGTTAGGGAAGTTCTCAGCTATAATTTGTTCAAAGAAACCTTCTGCCTCCCCCTCCTTATCTTTAGGGACCCCTCTTATCCAGATATTATTTTGCTTTAAGGAATTGCTGATTTCTCAAAGTCTCCCATTGTGATCTAATAATTGTTTTTCTCTCTTCTTTTCAGCTTCCTTATTTTCCATCATTTTGTCTTCTATATCACTGACTCTCTTCTGATTCATTTATCCTTGCTGTTAGAGCTTCTTTTTTGACTGCATCTCAGTAATAGTATTTTTAATTTTGGACTGATTAGCTTTTAGTTCTTTTATTTCTACAATAAGGGATTCTCTAGTGTCTTCTATGTTTTTTTCAAGCCCAGCCGGTATCTTTATAATTGTTGTTTTAAATTCTAGTTCAGACATCTTACTTATATCCATATTGATTAAATCCCTGGCAGAGAGTACTACCTCCTGTTCTTTCTTTTCTGGTGAATTTCTCCTTCTAGTCATTGTGTCCAGAAAAGAAAGGAGTAAAGAAAAAAAAAAAAAGGAAAAAATAGCAAAAACAGCAATAACAGCAACAACAAAAAAAACTTCAGTAATTATTTTTGGTGTATGCTGTGTACACACTGCTGTTATGTTTTGGCTGCTCTTTCCCACTGGCCCTTCCTCTACAGAGTTCCTACTTGCTTGTAGTGGGGAGTGTTTGGACCATTAGGCGTACTTTGGTTTGTCAAGTTAAGCCTGTAAAGGAAAAAAAGAAAAGAGAAGAAGGAAAAATAAAATCCATAAACAAATATTAAAAAAAAAAGCCTGATCCAAGACAAGAGAAAAAGAAATGGAGCAAAAATGCATATAAACAAACAATAAACTATAAGCCTGATCCAAAAAAATAAGAAACAAGGAAGGGAAAAATGGTAAGGAAAGAAGAAAAAAGAGAGAGAGAGGAAAAAAAAAAAAAGCCTGATCTGAAAAACAAAAGAAGGAAACAAAAGAACCAAGAAATAAAGGATTGTAAGCCTGATACAAAAAAAAAAAAAAAAAAGAGAAAGAGAAAAAATATATATAAAATAAAGGATAAGGAATAAGAAATAAGAAATAGAAAAATCTTAAAAAGTTAAAAAATTAAAAAAAAATAAAGAAAAGAGGGGGAAAAAATGAAAGAAGCAAGCCTGGTCCTATTTCCACTGGAAGCTGATGTCTAGGAGCTTTCTTTAATCAGTAGATTTGGTAGATGCCAAGGCCTGTGTTGGTTCTGAGGGAGAGGCCTGTAGGGCTGACTTGCTCTTGTAAATATGCCCCTGCCAGGTGCAGGGGGGGTGGGGTTTAGTGTAGGAGACTCCAACCTCCACTGGAGGTGCAGTGTTTCTCTCTGGAGTCCAAGTGTGCTGGTGGATGGGAGGAAGGAAGGGTGGTGGAGGAGGAAGAATATGGTTATCCTGCCTCTTGTTCCTGGGGAGTGGAACTCCTGGCCACTGCTGCTCAGGACCCCTCTTATAAAAAGTTTTCTGTGTCCCAGGCTTTTGTCAGCTCTCTGCCCTTAACCTGTCTGTGCCCCAGCCATTGGCATGCCCAGAGCCACAGATCTACTGTATTTTGTTTTTAGCTGGTGGCTGGGATTCAAAACTCCGTTTTAGAAGGCCTGGTAAGGTTCAGGTGCACTCCCGTCCCATGCGGAGAGGGCTCTGGGCATGTCCAGCACTGTCCCACCCCTGAAAAGTAATTGTACGGTGTGCTTAGAGGCTAGAGTTTATTGTAAAGCTCAGTGAAAAGCTGGAACCAGGTTATCGGGGGTCTGCACTTGACTCAGTCCCCTAGTCCCTTCTGTCTCAGAAAAGCTGATGAAGAGGCTTGAATCTATTGCAGCGCGAAAAGTGGTAGCCAGGTTAGTGGAAATCTGCTCCAGTCTGTGCTTTCTGCTTAGTTCTACTGCAGAAAAGCAGCCACTTTGTGCCCACAGAGGTTTAAGCCTATTGCGGCTCACAACCAAAAGTTATTAAGAGGTTTTCAGCCCTCTGTGTGCACCTCTGACCCTGCTGTTGAGCACCGCTCAAAGACTCCCTGGCTGGCCTTTTATCCTTGGAGAGGCAAAATATGCTCTTCTAAATGCCCTCTAAGAAAGGGAGCCATTTCTTCCTGTGCTGTGTGACCCAAGGGATCTCCTCATCATGGCTTATCATGTGATCCCTACCCACTGGGCTATTTCCTACTTTCTCCCTCTTTCTGACTTTGCTCCAGGAAAGGGGTTCCCTCCCCTTTGTGGCCACATGGCTTTCCTCTCCCCCAATTTATGGCTCTGAGCCTCTCATCTGCCACCTTTTCTCACTCCAACTGTGCAGGTTGTTTCCTTAATTCTCCGATTGTCTTCCTAGTTGTTCAAAATAGTTCAATGTTGATCTAGCTGTATTCGAAGGACCAGGGAAGTTCAGGGTCCCCCTACCACATCACCATCTTCACCTCCCCCCAGAATTTAAAATATTTTAAAAGGTAAATAATAAGGGGTGCCTGGGTGACTCAGTTGGTTAAGTATCCCACTTTGATTTCAACTCAGGTCTTGATCTCAGCGTTGTGAGTTCAAGCCCGGGGGAAAAAAAAAGGTAAATAATAAGACAATTTTAATATTTGTGACTAGTGACAGTTTTGTTTCTTTCTTTCTAATTCTTACATTTTTTATTTTTTTTCCTTGTGGTGTTGGCTTAGAGCTGCAGGACAGAAATGATAAAAATGAGAATTGTTTTATGATTTTAAAAGAAATAATATCTAGTAAGTATGATTTTTGCTGTAGGCTTTTGATGGACACTCATCAGATCATTCTTTTTTGATTCATATATTCATTCATTAATTTATTTATATTGAGATCTGTGATAGAAAATTCATTATAGATTCCCTTAAAACATTTATTTTCTTTTAAAATCTATTTTTATTTATTTTTTATTGAACAAAGTTGGCATATAATATTGTGTAAGTTTAAGGCATACACTGTTGCTTTGATACATTTATATATTGTAATATATTTGTCAATGTAGTGATAGTCATCACATTACAACATTATAGCACAATATTATTGTCTATATTCAATATACTGTGCATTAGATCTCTATTACTTATTTACTACTCATTACAAGTTTGTATCATTAAACACCATCACTCTTGTCACTCCCCTCCCTTACCCCTCTCTCGGTAACTACCATTTCATTCTCTGGTTTTTACGGGTTTAAGTTTTTTAGATTTCACATATAAGTGATATCATACAGTATTTGTCTTCCTCTGTCTGACGTATCTTACTTAGTATAATGTGCTCAAAGTCCATCCATGTTGTCACAAATAGAAAGATATTCTCTTTTCTCATGGCCGAATAATATTCCATAGTGTATATGTATCACATCTTTTTAATCCATTCAACTGTTGATGGGCATTTGAGTTGCTTCCATATCTTGGCTGTTGTGAATAATGCTAAGATGAATATCGAAGTGTATACATCTCATCAAAACCTTGTTTTCATTTTCGTTGGGCGTACAGCCAGTAGAACTGCTGGATCATACGGTAGATTTATTTTATTTTTTTGAGGATCCTCTATATTGTTTTCCATAGTAGTTGGATTAATTTACATTCCTAACAAAAATGTATCGATGTTTCCTTTTCAACACATCCTCACCAGTACCTGTTGTCTCTCATCTTCTTGATGAAAGCCATTCTAACAGGTGTGAAGTGTGATTTTGATGTGCATTTCCCTGATGATTAGTGATGTTGAGCACCATTTCATGTATCTGTTGACCATTTTGGTGTCATTTTTGGAAAGATGTCTATTTTCAATTCTGAATCTGCCCATCTCTCTTTCTTTCTTTCTTTCTTTCTTTCTTTCTTTCTTTCTTTCTTTCTTTCTGAATCTGCCCATTTTTCAATTGAAATTTTTTTATTAAGTTGACTGAGTTTTTAAATCTATTTTGGATATTAATCCCTTATTCATATATGTTTTGTAAATTTTCCCCCCATTTTTCATGTTGTCTTTTCATTTTGTTAGTTGTTTCTTTTGCTGGGTGAAGGTTTTGTGTTTTATGTAGTCCCATTGTTGATTTTTGCTTTTGTTGCTAATGCTTTTGGTATCAGTTCAAAAAATTAAGGCCAAGACTAATATCATTAAACTTCCTTTATGTTTTCTTTTATGAGTTTTAAAATATAAGGTCTTATGTTTAAGTCTTTGATCCTTTTCAAGTTAATTTTTATAAGTGGTATGAAATAAGGGTCTGATTTCATCATTCTGCATGTGTTTCTCCAGTTTTCTCAGCACCATTTTGAGGCTGTCCTTTCCCCATTGGGCATTCTTGGTTCCTTTGTCAAATATTAGTTGACTGTATATGTTGTGATTTAATTCTAGGTTCTCTATTCTGTTCCATTGGCCAGTATGTCTATGCCAGTACCATACTGTTTTTGTTACTATGGGTTTGTAATATAGTTTGAGATCTGGAAGTGTGATCCCTCTACCTTTGTTCTTTTTTGTCAGGATAGTTTTGGCTCTTCAGGATCTTTTTGGTTTCAAACAAACTGTGTTCCATTTCTTTGAAAAAATGCCTCTGGTAGTTTGATGGAGATTGTGTTTAATCTGTAGATGGCTTTGGGTAGTATGGTCATTTTAACAATATTAATTCTTCTGATTCATGAACATGGAATGTCTTCCCAGTTTTTTGTGTCTCCTTTGATTTTTTCCAGTAAGGTCTTGTAGTTTTCAATGTATAGATCTTTCATTTTGTTAGTTATATTTATTCTTAATAAATTTATTGTTTGATGCCATTATGAATGGAATCGTTTTACTTTTTCTCTTTTTTTCAGATGCCTTATCATTAGTGTAAAGGAATGCAATTGATTTCTGTATGTTTATTTTATATTTTGACACTTTATTGAAATCACTAATTAATTTCAATAGTTTTTTGACTGACTCTTTGGGATTTTCTCCATATAATATCATATCATTATGATATGACAGTTTTACATTTTCCTTTCTGATTTGGATGCATTTTATTTTTTTGTCTTGCCTAATTTCTCTAGCTAGGACTTCCAGTATTATATTGATTAGGAGTAATGAGAGTGAGTGTCCTTGTCCTCTTTCTGACCTTAGAGGAAACACTTTCAATTTTTCTCTATTGCGTAAATTGTTATCTGTGGATTTGTCATATATGGCCTTTATTATTTTGAAGTATGTTCCTTCTATACCCAATGTTGTATTTTGTCAAATGCTTTTTCTGCATCTATCAAGGTGATCATGTGATTTTTATCTTTATTTATATTTATTTATTTATTATTGTTGATTTATTGTGATGTATTACATTTATTGATTTGTGTATGTTGAACCATATTTTCATTCTGGGGTAAATCCCACTCGGTCATGGTATATAATCCTTTTAATGTGTTCTTGAATCCAGTTTGCTAATATTTTCTTGAGAATCTTTGCTTCTGTATTCATCAGGGTTAATTGTCTATAGTTTTCTTTCCTTGTTGTATCCTTATTCGGTTTTGGTATTAAAACAATGCTGATTTAGAGCAAGTTAGGAAGTATTTTCTCCTTCATATTTTGGAAGAGTTTCAGGAAAATTGGTGTTGATTCTTTTTCAATGTTTGGTAGGATTCTGTAGTGAAGCTGCCTGATCCTGGAGGTTTCTATGTTGGAATATTTTTTATTACTGATTGAAACACTTTATTTGTTATTGGTCTGTTTGGATTTTCTATTTCTTCCTGATTCAGTGTTTGTAGGTTGTATATTTGTAGAAATTCATCCTTTTCTTCTAGGTAATGTAATTTTCTGGCATATAATTGTTCGTAGTAATTTCTTGTGGTTCCATGTATTTCTGTAGTATCAGTGGTAATGTCTCCTCTTTCATTTCTAATTGTGTTTATTTAAGTTTTCTGTCCTTTTTTCCTTAGTCTACCTAAAGTTTTGTTAATTTTATGTTTTTGAAGAACAAACTCTGAGTTTCATTGGCCATTTCTGCTGTTTTTCCTGTCTCTCTTTCCTTTATTTCTACTCTGATTTTTATTATTTCCTTCCTTATGCTAATTTTGGGCTTAATTTGTACTTCTTTTGCTAGTTCCTTGAGGAGTAAAGTTAGCCTGTTTATTTGAAGACTTTCTAATTTCTTAACATATGCATTTATTGCTGTACTGTTATCTCTCAGGCCTGCTTTTTTTTTTTTTTTATGTCCCACAGTATATGACATGTTCTTTTCTGTTTTCATTTGTTTTGAGATAATTTTAAATTTCTTTTTTGATTTCTTTTTTGATTTGATTTCTTTAACTCAATGGTTGTTTAGAAGTGTGTTTAGTTTCCACATATTTGTAGATTTTCTCACTTTCCTGTTGTTGATTTTTAGTTTCTCACCGTGTGGTCAAAGAAGATAGTTGATATAATTTCAATCTTATTAAATTTGCTAAAATTTGTCTTGTGGCTCCTCATACAATCTATCCTGGGGAATGTTCCATGTGCACTTGAGAAGAATGTGTATTATGCTATTGTTGGATGAAACATTCTGTATATGTCTATTAAGTCCATTTATTCTAAAGTGTGGTTCAATTTCAACATTTCCTTGTTCTTTTTCTGTCTGATGATCTATTCTTTGCTAATAGTGGAGTATTAAAGTTCCTTATAATTACTGTAGTGTTGTCTATTTCTCCAATAAGATCTGTTATTATTTGCTTAATGCATTTTGGTGCTTGGGTGTTGAGATCATATATATATTTATGATTGTTATATCTTCTTGGTATACCGACCCCTTTATCATTAAATAATGATTGTCTTTGTCATTTGTTACCCTTTTGGGTTTGAAATCTATTTTGTCTGATATAAGCTACATCTGCTTCTGTTGGTTTCCATTTGCTTGGAATATATCATTTTGATCCTTTCAGTTGGACCTTATGTGTGTCTTTAAAACTGAGATGAGTCTCTTGTAGGTAGCATATAGTTGGATTTTTAAAAATAATCCAGCCACTCTATGACTTTTGATTGGTGAGTTCAATCCATTTATATTTAGTGATTACTGAGATGTAAGAATTTACTACTGCCATTTTATCTTTTCCAGTCTAGTTGTTTCATTTTTCTATTTTTTTCTTCTGTTTCTGTCTACCTTTGTACATTGGTGGTTTTCCATAGTGATTTATTTGCTTAGTCTCCTTTTTTTTTCTTTTTAAATATGTTTCACACCTCCACTCTAGATTTTGTTTTGTGGTTACCATTAAGTTTACATAAACATCTCATAGTGGTGGGGCACCCAGATGGCTCAGTTGGTTAATTGGCTGCCTTTGGCTTGGGTCATGATCCTGAAGTCCTGGGATTGAGCCCCATATTGGGCTCCCTGCTCAGTAAAGCCTACTTTTCCCACTGCCCCTCCCCTTGCTCA
This sequence comes from Ursus arctos, assembly GCF_023065955.2. NCBI lineage: Eukaryota > Metazoa > Chordata > Mammalia > Carnivora > Ursidae > Ursus > Ursus arctos. The sequence goes on along the minus strand of NW_026622797.1, from coordinate 65,816,632 downwards.
TGCTCTCTATCTCTTAAATAAATAAATAATCTTAAAAAAAAATCTTACAGTGGTGACTGGGTGGCTCAGTTGGTTGAGTGTCCAACTCTTGGTTTCACTCAGGTCATGATCTCAGGGTTGTGAGATCAAGCCCTGCATTGTGTCCCACACTTGGCAGGGAGTCTTCTTGGGATTCTCTCTCTCTTTCCCTCTACCCCTTCCCCTGCTCATGCTCTCTCTCTCTCTCAAAATAAATAAATAAAATCTTGAAAAAAATGTCATAGATAAAATAGACCTTTTTCTAATGATAGCAATTTATCTTTATCTGCCCCATAAAGGTCCTACTTCTTTACTCTTTCCCTTTTATTTATTTTTTGATATCACAAATTATCTCTTTTTATGCTGTGATTTTGTTATCAAGTTGTGGTAGCTATAGTTATTTTCAATGCTCTTTTCCTTTAACCTTTATGCTATAGTTAAGAGTTTAATATACTATTAATACTAATAAAGAATTACAGTATTCTAAATCTGACTGTTTAGCACCTTAATCAAAGTTTTGTGTACTTTGATCTCTTTGTTTCAGCTTGAAGAGCTTCTTTCAGTATTTCTTGTAAGGCAGGTCTAGTGGTGATGAACTCCCTCAGTTTTTGTTTGCCTGATATATTCTTCATTTCTCTTTTCTATCTGAAGGATAACTGTGCAGGATAGAGTATTCTTGGCTGACATTTTTTATCCTTTAATATTTTGAATATGTCCTTTCATTCTCTCATGTACTGTATTTTCTGTTGAGAAATCTGCTGATAGCCTCAAGGGTATACCTTTGTGGGTTACTGTCTCTTTCCCCCTGGCTATCTTTAAATTCTTCATCATTGACTATTGACGGTTTTAATATAATGTGTCTTGGAGAACATCTTTTTGCATTGAGATAATAAAGTGTTCTTCAACTTCATGGGCTTGTATATCTAGTTCCTTCCCTAGGCTTGGGAAGTTCTCAGCTATTATTTCTTTGAGTAAACTTTGTCCTGTTCCTCTTCTGGAATATCCATTATTCTTTTTAAAATTTTTTTTAAGATTTTATTTATTTATTTGTCAGAGAGAGAGAAAGAAAGAGAGAGAGAGAGCACAAGCAGGGAAAGTGGCAGGCAGAGGGAGTAGCAGACTCCCCACTGAGCAAGGAGCCTGATGTGAGACTCTATCCCAAGACCCTGGGATCATGACCTGAGCCAAAGGCAGACGCTTACCCCACTGAGCCACCCAGGCGTCCCTAGAATATCCATTATTCCTATGTTGTCTTTTCTAATGGAGTCTTATAGCTTTCACAGGGTTTCTTCAATTTTTAAAAATCTTTGTTCTCTCTACTCTTCCACCTGAATCATTTGTAGATTCCTATCTTCCAGCTCACTAATTCTTTCTTTTATCTGATCTGCTCTATTTGCAATGCATTCTAATGTTTTTTTCATCTCATTCATTGAGTTCTTCAACTTCCGAATTTCTGATTTGTTCTTTTTTATGATTTCAATCTCTTTGGTGAAGTATTCCTTCTGTTTACAATTTTATTCTTAAAATCATTGTTGGCTTTTCTGAGTTTTCTTTTATCTCATTGTATTTTTCATAATAGTTATTTTGAATTTTTTATCAGATGGCAATATTCCATGTCTTTGAGTTCAGTTGGTGGAAAATTATCATTTCTTTTTGTGATACCATATTACTGTGATTTTTCATGACATTTGATAAAAAGTGCATATTTGTTTTGTTTATTTTGATTCTAACAGTCAGCTGGATAATTAAGAGCCTTCCTTTTGTTTTTTAGAAGGTGGTGATGGTGGTCCAGAAGTTTTTGGTTTCTCTAATCACAGCTGACTACTGCTAAATTTGGGAGGGTACGTATTTATTTATTTATTTATTTATTTATTTATTTATTTATTTTTAAAGATTTTATTTATTTATGTGACAGAGAGACAGCCAGCGAGAGAGGGAACACAGCAGGGGAGTGGGAGAGGAAGAAGCAGGCTCCCAGTGGAGGAGCCCGATGTGGGCCTCGATCCCAGAACACCAGGATCACGCCCTGAGCTGAAGGCAAACGCTTAACGACTGCACTACCCAGGCGCCCCATTGGGAGGGTACGTATTTAAAACACACACACACACAAACAAACAAAAAACCAAAAAAAAAAAATCAGTGGAGTAAAAAAGATGGTGTCAGAGTTGTGGGAGGTATATACATAGCAACTAGGGCTTTGGCCATGCTCATGGCCTAGTAGGGGAATCTTTGAGTGAGGGTTTGGGGGGGTGTACAGGTTCCAGATGTCCATGAGCAATCCTCTTGCCAGAATCCTTGGAAGACAGCAGGAGATGCTTTCTTTCTGCCTAGTTCCCTTTCCTTTTCCTCCCCCTACTCCCTGCAGTCCCTCCTCAGAGCTATAGGTCCCTCCAGCATGTTTGTAGAACATATAGCCAGGCAGACTCCAACTCACACCTTCACTCTTCACCTCCTTTGCTACAATGGTCATGTTGTTCTGTTGCTGGACCTGCTCTTGCCTTCTTTGTGACCACCAGGTCTGCTCCATCTCTTCCATGGTACCATTTACCCAGGGGCACAGATGGCTTGATCTCTTAGGTGTCCTGGTATATCAGGTTGAGGTGGGGTGTCTTTTTTTTTTTTTTTTTTTTTGGATTAAGGCTCTGATTAGCTGTAAATCAAAGGGGAGAGAAAAAGGAATGACTCACCATGATGCATGATGCACCAACCATAACGCTGGCCTCATTCTCCCAGATTGTCCTTTTATTTTATTTTTTTCTTTTCTTTATTTTTCTTTATTTTTATTCTTTTTTTTTCACCCTAACCCTAACCCTAACCAGATTGTCCTTTTAATCCTCGTTTAGTATGATTTTCTGTTGTGAAGAAGTAACTAATGTGAATTAACTAATAATTAATTTCACCAGTTGAGACAATAATGTGTTATCTTTATATTAACAGATTGTCTAATGTTAAACAATTTTCAGTGACTATTAATGTTAAACATATTTTCATGTGTTTATTTATGTCTATGTAGTCTCTTAAGTGAAATGTCTATTTAAGTCTTATGTCCCTCCCTTTTTAAAAACGGAATTTATTTATTTTTACTACCAAGTTTTTAGAGTTCTTTCTGTATTCTGGTTATAAGTCCTTTTTCACACATGTAATTTGCAAATATTTATTCCCAGGTCTATAACTTGTATTTTCATCTTCTTAGGAGTATCTTCTGCAGAGCAAAAGTTCAATTTATCATTTTTTTTTTCTTTTAGGATCATGCTTTTGGTTTTATATATAAGATCTCTTTGCCTAGCTCCATGTCATGAAGGTTTTCTCCTATGTTTTTATCTTAATTTTTTATAGTCTTACACTTTCTATTTAGGCCTGTGATACATTTGGAGTTAATTTTTGTATGAAATGTGATGTTTAGGTTAAGTTTATTCATTTGCATATGAATATCCAAATGTTTTAACACTATTTGTCGAAAAACTGGCAGTACTCTTTATCACATCACAATATATTTTAATTATCTCTTTCCATGCCTGATTTCCCATTGAATGTGTATTTCTTCAGTACTGAGTCTGCAAGCCCCTTTGGTACCTGGAAATCTATCTTAGAATCTTGAATCGTCAATGCTCAATAAAAATTGGTTGGCTTAACACATAATAAAGCAATGAATTCAGATTTTCTTGTATGAGGCAGAAATGTTCAGAAATTTATGTAATGGAGATGACTTGCTTTTTTTTTTTTTTGCTTTCTTCTGTTCCCTTTTCAGAGAACATATGCCACCCATAGCCTTGATAGGGGTAGTGTATGTTTCCTTTGACTTTGGCCATAAATGATTGGACTAGAAGTAGAAACATAAATCAAAGTGGGCCAACTAGTTTTTCTATCCCCAAAATTGGATTAGGACATGAATAGAACAATTCAGACTTCTCTGAGTTCTGGATCTGAAATATTATATAGACTCAAGGGCTGAAGCTACAATGTTGAGGTGGCAGTGACATACTATGTAAAAGTGTAGTAGAAAATGGAATAGTTACTTGAGAAGCAAAAATGAAGACAGGAGCAGAAGGGTAGATGCCTGACTGCAGTTTTCCTAGAGTGGGCTATGATTTTTGAGAGTCCTGATTTTTAAAGCTAGCTTCATTGGGGGTTTGTCTCACTGTAATTAAACAGTCTAACCAAAGCAAGGTAGTAAGAACAATGAACAAATAATATTTATCTAATTAAAAAAAATAACCTACAAGGGTAAGTAGACTCTGTGGAATTTTTATAAGTCCCAAATGAGTTAGTGTATATAAGATTTTATTAAGAATAGTTACACCATTCTTATAGTCAATACATACATCTGTGTATGCTTAATTTAAATAACATCAGTGCCATTAAGAGTAAAGCAGTAGTACTCTTTTTGAAATGGGCTCTACTCTTCTCAAGATTCATTCATTCTGTAAGTTAGTCTCAAGCACTGAATGTTGGTTATAAAAAGATGGACCACAGAGTTTGTCCTTCATAAGCTCGAGTCTAGCAGGAGAAATGGAAATTTACACATAATTACAATTTAAGACTCTGATGTAAGTACACAAGAAACAATAGCAAACCATACCAGTTCATACATAAGCCCTCATAACATTGGAGGACTCCTGACAGGAGCTAGTCAGTGTAGTCAGGGAAGGCTTCAAAGGGATTTGGGATTTGAGGACTGAGTTATGTGTGGGTGGAGGAGAAAATGAAGATATTGAAGGTACAAGAGCTTCTTTACATGTGCCAATATTAATACAAATGTAAATATTGCTCAGCTATTTTTGAAGAGTTTGGGCATGCATTCAAAGTTCCATGTTATATTTGCTTGGAATAGCAAAGGGCAATAAATGTAGAGAGTAATAAATTTAGTCTAGAAAATGCTCTCAGAGTTCGGCTACAATTTTGGGGAAACAGAAGAGCAAAGGAAAGATGTTTCTGCCAGAGCTTGAGGAAGAAGTTGTGTGTTGACAGTAATTTAATAAAAAAGGTTAACTTCTGGACTAGCACTCAAATTTCCTTAGTCTCTCCTGATGATCAAGGGCATTCTTTGTTAAGTCTAATGTGTTGGCCCTTAAAGTTGCCTAGTGTGCAAGGAAGCTGTCAATCACATACTTAAAAAAAAAAGTATACAGCGGAAGGGTTCTAAAGGGAAATCAAATTATGGTCCATTTGGAAATGTCACAACGAAGTGGCACCAGCAAAAATGAAGAGGTTCATTGACTATTCAAATTGGTATATAAAGAGTCGCGTGTTTTTGCTGCTAATCAAAGATAAAGCTGGCCTTTGAGCTGTCTGTGTGGAGCCTGAGACCACCCAGGCTTTAACTAATGTTAGTGTTTACATGACATGTTGGAAACAAACTGGGCAATTACAAAGGCCCAGTCTAACTAGATCCTAACAGGCAAAGTGCCCTCTGATCCAAATGTTAATAGCTTTGACCTTCATTGGTTTTTAATCTCATTCTGTCTGGCAGAGTAAATGAACTCTAGGTTATACTGTACAGAAGAGTACTTTTTGTTTTTCATTCTTTTTTTTTTTCTGATATTGCCAGGGAAAATGAAAGTCTGTCTTTTTTCAGCTGGGTATATCACTGAGTGTATGCACATAATGCCTGCTGATTGACTGTGCTTCCACAAAGGCAGATTCAGTTTGCAGCTGATAAGGAGCAAAGTCATCCATGCCGTGTTTACAAAGTAGCCAAGGAGAGTGAAAAATTAGTGATAAAAGAGCTAATCTTATTGTTTGGCTGGATGAGAGAATGGCACTTTTGTGCTTGCTTTTAAGAGGAGCTGGCATGTTGCCTCTCCTTCCCCCTCTATGCTTTGGCAGCAAAACAATTTTCAGATTCCCCAAAGTGTTATAGATTATAAAGGACACAGTAATGTTGGAAGGGTTTCCTAACATTAAGTAGGGTACAAACTGCACTGGAGATTGGCTGTTTATTCTATGTGCCCATGACCCACACTGCATAAACTTCTATTTTCTCCTCTTGGTATTTCTAAAGCAAAAGATAAATATTTGGGCTGTCAGACAAATTCATTAGTGTTTAATTTTCTAACACATTTAAATGTTTAGTTGTGCTAAGAATAGTTTGAAATTCCTTCATAATCGGGTGTAGATTCTTGTAGAGGTTAACTGGGCCTCTGTGAGTAATAGGACATGTGGCTGAAGGAAAAGATCTGGGAAGAAGGATGTTTTTGTTCTTTTAGTTTATAAACTACTTAGTTGTAGGGTCCATTGATGTGGAAGAAATAGTTGTGTATAGTAGTTCTTGGTATGATTAAGAAATATCTCTGCATCTAAATTATTTGTGGTTATAACTTTATCATTTTCTCAGTTTTTCTAAGGGAGAGGTAACAGAAATGTTTTGGTGAGAGGCATATCCTAGGTTTACAGTTCCTCACTATGTTGATTTTTGCATTTAGTGGTGACCTGCTAAGACCTGTAATGATGGTGTCAATGTATCTGTTCCAGGTTATCTGGATCATTCACTCATTTGTTCATTCAACATAATGTTCATTAAAGCCTACCATGGGCCAGGTGCTGGTGCTACTCTGGGAGTAAAACATGAATCACCCCTTCCAGGAGTTTCCAGTCTTGTAGGGAGGACAGTTAAGCAGACAAATAACTATAATACAGTCTACTAAATTTCATAATAGAGGTGTTTATAGAGCGCAGAGATACCTTTCCTTGAGTAGTGGAGGAAAGCTTCCAAGTAGATGACAATTGGATCTTGAAAAGTGTCTTGGTGAGTCAGGAGATGGCAAGCAGTTCAGAATGACCAAAGCCCTACTCCTCAGCTGTCATACAGAGTTCTGTGGAGGGTATATAAGGTCACAGAATAGATACAACTTTATTCATCGAATAAGAGTGTATTATTTATTTATTTGACAAAGATTTATTGAATACCTAATCTGTGCTGGGCACTTTAACAGACTTTAGGGATAGAGAAACAAATGAGACAGTCTTAAAACTCACACTATGGATTGTCAGTTCTGGGGAAAGATATCTCAAAGCAACTATGTATATATTATTGAATAGAATATACAGATTTATGCAATCAAACATGAATATTTCATATACATTTTGTGCTTGCAAGAGCAGCTTTTGGCAATGCCCTTAAACCCCAGAAGGATGTGTTGATTTTATTCTAGCATCTGGTATACTGTGTTAAAAAATTTTGAGGAGTGCTAAGAAGGTGTACCTAAAGAGCTAGGGGGACATGGGATTGGAGAGGTAGGGAGACACTAAGCATCTAAAAGTTTGCATTTTATATTAAAGGAAATGGAGCACTGTAAGAGAACTTGAAGCAGAAATGGCATGATCAATTTAGGGCTTTAGAAGGATCATTCTGGTGACAAGTACCCATAAGTACATCTGAGATGCTTTGAAAATATGGTCCCTGTACCTGTTTTTCATTTTCCTTCTATGTATTGAATCATTTGATGGTTTCCATCAATGTCCAAACAGCTAAAGCTAAGGACTCAAAATGGACAACCTGCAAACAGTGTATATAGGCAAGAGAATTTGCCTTTGTGGAATTTGTCTTAAAGATGGGGTCACCAAAATCATGAGTTGAATGTAAAAGTTGGGAATGCCTTTATTCATATTTTAAATTAAATTAACTTTTATTTAAAGGATCTCAAAATAATTCACATGCACTAGATGGGTCATTTTTCAGACAGAGATTGTTTGGCTGCAGGTAGTTGAAACCCATTCAAACTAGCTCAGGTTGCAAGGGGAGAATATATTAAATGTAGCCAGACATTAGAAGGACTATAGCTAGCATATGAATGATAACAAGTCTGAGACCAAGGGAGTTTTTGTCTTTCTGTGTCTTTTGGTGCATATTGGATATTTAGCTTCATCCTTTACTATCACTGCAACACATTTTTTTCCTTGTTTTTTGTTTGTTTTTTAATAAGCAAGTGTAAAAATGTACATACTGAATTATTAGTCTAAGTGTTACCAGAGATTAGACAATTTCAGATATTTCAGGAAAGAGAATTGGATTGGTCAATTTGAATATGGTGCCTACTCCTGGTAAAATCAGCTGTGACTGGGAGGAGGCCCTAAAACTGCTCATTCATTAACTTATGGAAGCAGGCTCTGGAAAGTTCTATTAGAAGAGGGATAGAAGTGGGGTAGGGCACAGTGATTAGAAGAAGAAATGACTGGACTCTCTAACAATTTCACAAAGAAAGCCTGCCAAATCCTCAATGTTAGTGAGTATATCTTCCATAGGAGGAAGCCCGCTCATTCCTTTTCTAGATTTCCTTTCACACTTTGATGTTTTGTAAGGAATAGATTGCTGTATTAGTCCTAAGTGTTCGATTTGCAGGACTATATCTGAACTCATATTGCTAAAAGACACTGCTTTGCATGATTTTTCCGACATGTTTAGACAGTATGTTGGTTCCAAGCACAGCTAGATTTTGCTACTCTGATAATCTAACCAAGAATCTGTTTCTGTCCCTCTCTAGGCTCTGCTTTCCTTGCTGAAGGCTTTATTTTCAGATGCGGTTTCTATTATGTGGTGGAAAAGATGACCACTACAAGCTCCTGACCTAAATCCTGTTTACAGTGTTGGTGTATAGGGGGAGTATTGCTACTTCTGCTCCCAAAACAATTTAGGCTCCAAATTAAAAAATAAAAATTTATATTTTATTCCCATTTTCTATCTACTGAGTTGAGTTTCGAAGGAAAAAAGTCATTTTTGACCTGAACTTTCTAAGAAGTCACTGTATTATATGTGAACATAAGTAGGATAGCAAGGTGGTAAATATGAATATTGGAACCGAAGACTGCAGAATACAAGACACCATGCTATCTTAACATAGCTGAAAGGTATTAGCATAATGCAGTTTTATTTGTTGATTTATGTCTACTATGAATGATAGCAAAACTTCTTAATTGACTTTTAAAAATTTACTTGTTTTGATGTGTCTTTTTCTAAATCCTGAAGTATGAGAATTTTTATTCAGAAGCTTTCAGATGTTTTTAAACATAGTATTTTATATCTACATACCTGGAATAGAATTTGTATTCTCCACTTGTATTTTAGAAAGACTGCCTAATGTTATAAGAGGTGAATTGAAGGATATTGGTGTTATGAGTAAGAGGCCCTTAGGAGGCTAAGTTAGAGTTGGTAGTTGCCTAGTTTAGAGGTGACGAAAGCCTGAACCAGACCATAGCTATGGAAGTAGAGAAAGAGTATAGATATGGGAGAGACATATTCATGTGAAAGCAAGTTTTTTTTTTTACAAGTTTTATCCAATGCTTTAGCTGTATATTGCTACTTTCCATATTTTGTATTGTTTCCATTGTTTGTATTGTTAGTAAAATTGTGTCACTAAGTGGGCTGGCTAATAATTCTATACAATTGGTTTTAAGAATCAGTTGAATAAGAGAATTCATATTAGTATAATTTTGTTGAGGGAAGAGATAGTGGGAGTAAGAATTATTTATGCCTGCTAGAAAGCAGGGTAGTAGAGCACAATTTAAATAAGAGATACCCAAGGCTAGGGGTATGTGAAGCAATATGAAGCTTGGTTCTGAAAGGAAAAAGGAGTTGTGATGACAATTTACAGCTCATGCCCCGTTAGAGTTCTCTTTCATGGCTTTGGCCTTAGGAATGTAGACCTTTTTGTTTGCCTTTGCCTTTCCAGGTTAGTAAGTTGTCACAGCAGTGACATGCTCATGGGCTTGCAGAACCATCTTATTACAGGTGTAAAGCTAATCCAGGTGCAAACTACATAAGGAATAGGTAAATGCAGTTTTAGGTTACAAAACCTAGTCCTATTTCACTTTGGAGATTCTTCTCAGTGATCTATGACTATGCTTTTCTGTTCTAAATTCCTTAGTCTACTGCCTCATTTTATTGACTCAGAAATCAGGCTATTTTTCTATTTGTTTGCCATGTTTCTCTCAGCTAAAAAGCTTGATTCTCTTCTATTTTAAAATTTTCAAAGTTTTGAGTCTTCTAGGAAGTGGAAGATATTTTATTCATTCAATAAGTGTGTGTTAGATGACTAAGGTCACACTTAGCCAAGTTGTCATGTTATGGATAAGGTGCTGTATATAATCCATCACAATAGCGTGTGTTCAGACCCATGATGAGGAGTAGGTGGAGAGGGGTGTGTGGATGGAAATTGCTAAACAATGTTTGCATTGCTCTGGTACATCTTTTTTTCTCTTTTCCTTAGTTTTTTTTTTTTCTCTCTTTTCTTTCTTTTTGTTGTTCTAACAGAGAGAGAAGATGGGATACAAAATGTTGGGAAAAGGTCAGCAGATAGAATAGGGCAGAAGCAGAACAAGAACCTATGCTAAATAACTTGTCCTCTCATCCAAAGTTTATCCAGAAACTCTAAATTCTTTTGGATTAATAAGTTTCTTGTTTTAGATGCAAATAACTACTCACAGATTAATAGTAATGACCATTCATACCATGTCCTTGTTGATTACTTTAATCTTACTTACTTCTATTAGTTGAAGAGGCATAAAGTCGGTTTACTTTTGCCCCAGAAGGCAGAACTAAGATCTATACTAGAAGGAGAGGATTTTCCAAGATGGAAAGTTGTAGGATGGTGAGTTTCCAGTTTCTTTTGGTGTCTACTCAGGGAAGAATGTGCTACAAGAAATTCAAACATTGATTAATAAGAAGTGTGTACACAGGAGTTCATTTGTTAAAAGCCAAATTAAACATCTTAGGCAACTTATGCAAGAAGGAAATGTTTGTGAGAGCTAGGGATTGCTAAGAGAGTCTGATGGACCAGGTTTGAAACAGACAAAGTCTAGTTAAAAGATCGAGTTAGCATAGATCTAGTTAGCGTAAGCACTCCACAATGGAGGCCAGACAGCACCACAGAAATGAATTAATGCTTGCTTTATTTAAATATTTATTAAGTATAGGTAAGAGCCAGGCGCTGAGATACTATAGAGAATGAACAAGGCCCTGTCTTGTGGAGCTTATATGTTAGTGGAGGAAACAGATATTAAACTAATAAATAAATATACAAATCATGGAATAGTGAGAAGTACTAAGCAAAACAGGTTCTGAAAGGAATCACAGTAAGAGAAGAGAATAATGAGGAAGGTACTAGAAACCTGGATTCAATAAGCCATGTGATGCCTTGGGGCAACAGTAGAGCCGAGAGATGAAAAAGGAACTGACAAATGTGTAGGAAGGAGTGTGGTTAAAACAGAGTGAATGGAGGGGAAGGAAGTGGTAAAATGAAAGAATGTCAATTACTCCTCTGACCTTAGTCTCTTCCCTTAAGATATAAAGTCTCTGGAGAGAGAATCATATTAAGTGAACTTAAAATCTATGCTCATTTCTTGGCTGAATAAGGAAGAGAACAGGCACAAGCTGGTAGGAGGACTTTCTAGAGATTCCTTCAGCATCTTGAGAGGATCTTGAGGGCATTGGAATCACCATCCTTCTCAGAGAAGGAGAGGTAGAGTTTCCAAAGGGGAAAACTGAGGTATAGTTAGGAAGGAGGATTAATGGTAGGAATTGCACAGCAAATGTCACTCTGGATAATTAGCTTATGTGACCTTTAAGATCCTTTTCAACACAAAGATCAGTTGAGTGATGGAGGTGAAAGAATGGAGACTAAAAGAGAAAGAAAAAAGAGCTGAAAAAGAAATGAGGTGGTCTACCATATGTCAACCCGTCCCCCTCTGGCTTCTCCCACCTTTCACTCTCCATTACCACGTGAGTGATGCTCAGATTGGCCACAAGGCACAGAGACAAGCCCTGTGGAGGAGATTTTTTTTTTTACAAGGAATAAATATTATGGGAAATAAAGAAGCACTGACAAGGGGCTATTCACAGCTGAACACCTAGGAGACCCAACATGTTCTAGAGTAGCGATAGCACCTCCATGAGCCACTCTTGGAACGGGTTTGTCCACTGCTCCTTCATTGCCTAGAGTCAGCCTCTTTCTGCCTCTTCTACTGAAACAATCTGCTTCTATCCCATTCTCGACTTCTCCTTTTGTTTTGGCTTTTTCAGGGGTTTTGCATGCTACCTCTCTCCACACATTCATTTACATTTGCTCCACTCCACATCTGATCTCTGGGTGTCTTACATTCAAACTCCCTGCGAAGATCTGATAAGACGATTTGGTTATCACTATTTATTATTGTCTTGCTATTTCTCACTCTTGGTAATGGCACAGGCTGCTGGCCAACACTTGGACTGCTGACTGGATTCAGAAACCTTGATATAAGCATCTAGAAAGGATAGCAATAAACTTAGTTGGTGAGTGTAGTAAGAGCTAAGGGTTTCTTAGATTTTTTAATTGCAAAAACAATACCAAATTCAACATATAGAATGCCTGCTGTGTGGCAGACATTTAAAGCAAATTATTTCTGACTCTGAGAACACCCTTACTATGTAAATATTATTATTCCTATTTTTTACTTCCAATATCATACAACCAGCAAATGGATAAGCTAGAATTTAAATCCAAAGTCTGTATTTTCTTTGATGACATTAGTATATAGATCTGTCGGTATATAGATTTCTGAGGAAGTGAAAGGCTATTTGAAAAGAAATAGCGACAGCCTAGGAGGTTCATATTCTATAAAAAAAGTCAAAATAATTTTTGATGGATAATGGGCTTGCATGGATTCATCCATCCATTAATTGATCCATAAATGATTTTGAATGGATACTATATGCACAGGACTAAAGAAATAAAGTGATGAGTAGGAATAATATTACCAGATATAAATCCAAATGGCTTAATATGAAATAGTACTTACTATGCTGTTTTGTGATCAGAATATCTGAATGCTAACTATGAAAGTCTGGCAACTGCTTCCCTGCAATGTGCAAGATAGAGAATTGCTAAGTAATGAAGGTACAACTGAGAAAGGAATCTTATGGGAAAAAATGTTCAAGTAAAATATTCCATGTAAATCTTGAAATAATAAGAGAAAAAGATAACAGTCTTATCTCTTTCCTGGAGCTCATGAAAAACCATTGTCCCAGAACAGTTACTGAATGGTAGCAAGATCCTCTTCTGCAAAGAAACTGGATATATGCTAACAAATAAAGCTTTCTTTTAAAACAATGCCATTTGCTTTGTGCAAGAATTGTCAATGAGAACAAACATTTAAAATGCCAAAAATTATAGGTACTTTGGCTTTTTCTGGATTTTTTTTTTTGTCAAAAGCAAGAAAGATGATATCAACAGGACATGGTGTGTTGTATATATATATCATAATTAAATAGATGCAAATTCACTGGCACACAACCCAAATCTGCCACATTTGCTGATGGGTGAACTTCACTGTGCTTTCCTTGGTCAATGAAGAAAAACCAATACAAGTGGAAAAGAGGAGCTGGTGGCCCCAGCGTTGTAATGAGCTTCCAAAATAACTCTTAAAAATCCTTAGCAGGCCACACTTAGCTAAAATTCTAAAGGAAATTACTGCATCTGCATGAAGGGTACATGGCCAATTGTGAGTATAGATTCAAGCATCTGGAAGAAAGTGGTTGTTCATAAATCTGTTGGTGTTGTCAGATAGCTTACTGTTAAATTCTGACCTAACTTTAAGCACATAAAAGTGCTCACTCGGGCCTGCCTCATGTCTCTGGAATTCTTTCACCGCAACTGAAAGCCACTTTTTCTCTTAGCCCGTGGCTGGCTGGAAAGTTATGGAATATGAATTTAATTACAGATTACGTTTTCTTCTTTTACATTCTTAGGTCAGTTATATTGCTGCTGTCTTTACAGAAATCGTCAGCACCATAAATATATCTACCAGGTATCAATTTAAAGACACAATGAAAAGTGAATCTGCAATGAAGTCCCATCTGGGAATTTTCTGATGGGCTGAGGTAACAATTACTGAAAACAAAAATAGAAATCACAATTGAAAAAAAATATCCCATCAGAGATAGAAGTCCTGGTAGGAAAAGGATTGTACCTTGAGTGGACTTGGTATATTTGTTTTAACACATGAATTTAACATTAAAAAAATGTCTATTGTTTTTGTTTTTCAGACCAGAGGTTTTTCTTATTCTTTCTTTCTTAGGAGTGCTGTCACCTACTTATCTAATAGGGGCTGCCATTCAGTTAACAAGAGAATACTGTGAACTTGAGATGAAGAGGAAAGATACCATGAATCATAAGGGAAACAATCCATGGCACTCTGGTTTGTGCCATCTCGAGGTCATGGTAGATAAAGAAATGAAAGATCTGGTTGGTTTTGTCCAGGAAGTTGCCTAAAGATGATTGAAACCTTGATTAGCTTGAGCTGTGAACAGAAGAGCTTTGTTTTTCTTTCCCTATCTCCAGCTTAGGTAGAAAATACCCACTTTTGTGTTTGAAGATTATGAAGAAAATCTGGACCTGGTAATCTTTTGAATGGTGACATGAAGTTAGGATTGAGATGCTGGAGGCTTCCTTTTTAAGATATATGGGGGAGGTTCAGCAGGAGGGCATATCAGAAATGCAGCTGGTGCCTAATCACCAAATGTTTGAGGTCTCAGTTAATGCTTTGCTAAAGGAACTAGGGTTTTGTGATTAACTTTTAGAAGACGTGTCAGGAATGCTTTCAACACATAGGTTATGACATTAACTATAGCATAAAGAAATCTTGTATGTCTTCTGGGTCAAGAATTGGAGGGGCTTAACATTCTCTAAATTCCCAGTGATGATGTTCAAGGTGGATTTCAAAATTAAGACAAATAATCTCCTAAAACAAAGTGCCCCCATTCTGTCGCTTCAGAGAAAGTTCTTAGAACTGACAATGCATGCCGGTTTTTGAAACCAAATAATCAGGTGCGTGACGAAAACAAAACAAAACTTTTCTTCTGAGGATGTAATTTGTTCTTTTCCACATTTTACTTAAGTTAATAGGGAGATACCTGAAAAAAACCCCACACATTTTACCTTGTCTTTATCTCTCTTCATATTGTCTCTGCAGATATATTCTGGGGTCATTTTTGATGAATACACAGAAGTGTCCCAGAGACCTTCATTATTCTAATTGTGTCACTATATGTTATGACTTCGTTAAATTAACATTTATTAAGTGGAGCATAGGGTGCTGGGTGGTGAGCCATGGTTCAACAAAAGATCAAGAGAAATTGAAATATAGAAGTTTATTACTTACAGGACCTGGAGGAAGTACACGGTATGCCTTGAGGGGCCACATGGGGAAGTCAAGGCAGAGTGCAGGCAGAGACAGAGAGAGTCTGGGCCTGGGGCATATGTCTTTATTAGAGTCCATGGGTAGAGTGCTTTAGGGTTTCTGGGCTAAGACTTGACTGATCAATTTAAACCAAAAAGAACAGGGTTTTGGTAAACCCAATGGGGGGTCTTATCTGAGGGGCTCATAAGAGAAAGGCCCTGATGTGCCTTTTGCTGATCACAAGTGCTATTGAGGAAGTCATATCAGGAATTTTTACTTGTGTCTCTGTGGACTGTTATCTAGAGCTTGCATGAGGGGCGCTAGTGTCAGTTTAAGGCCACCACAGGTCACTTGGCCACACAAAATGGTTGCCGAGGCAGCAATACCATGGACTCTTGACACAGTATCATAGGGATTGCTTTGACCTGAGAACAACCTAGCCCAACTTGCAAAGTTCTGAATACAGGAGCCGCTCTACCAAGGCCAACAGCTCTACGGCAAAAAGATGCAGCGTAATTAGCTCCTCTGATATCCTCTTGAACAAAATGTCAGTTCAGAAACCTGAAGTGTTTGCTAATGACAAGGGCCCAACTGTCCCATAAAACTAGAAAAGTGGTGTTTGTTGTCTATTTCAAGAACTGGAAATGAAAATCTTAATGACACAGGAAATGCTCTTCAAAGGCCAAGAAGTCTTAGTGAAAGATAAGAGGATCAATCAGTCTTAAATACGAGTTTACTAAGAGTAAGAGACGGGATGCTGCCAGCATGGATATGTATTTCAAAAGGCATGAATAAAACCCAGAAATAGTGTTAATTTTACTTTGAAGTATATAATGAAACCCCTCAAGTACCTAGACTTCAACACCCCTTTCCCAAAATGACCAAAATTTCCATTTTTGAGCGTTTATCATTTCGCCTTTTTCCGTTCCCCAAGTCTTAACAGAATTTTAAAAGAGCAGCTAATAAATGAAGTATACTTCAGTTTCATGTAATGGATTGGATCAGAAGGGAACTGATAAGATGATATTGGAAAAGCAGGCGGGGGGTCGAAAAGCTGCAAAAGTGCTAAGCTGTATGGGTTCAATTGATTCCTGGCGCGCAGGCTTGCAAACCCCAGGTTATCCCAGCAAATGGAAAGAGCATTCCCTGCGCTATTACAATGAGGCTATTCCTGAGGGACTGGTTACCGGCAGGGCCAGAGGTGATGAGGGGGAGATAAGGCCAATTAAGAATTCAGACTGAGGAAGCAGGAAACAGAAGCCACAGGGAGAATTCCAGAGGGGAAGATGGGAAACGAGACTCCAGGTCACTGTAGGCATTCAAGGTAGAATACAAATATGAGCTTTAAACCTGTTCTAGAGAAACTCATTTTAGTGGGAGACAGGATCAAAGGAGGCCAAAGCTTTGCAGTGTGGTTTCTAAAGGCAAGGCACAGGGGCAGAATACCTGAGTAGAAACTTGTCATTAAAACCTTGCGTGGTGCTTAGCATCCATTCTGTGTTCTTGGCACACTGGGATATTAGACATTTTAGTAGTGTACTTGAAGGAATTGAAAAGCTCAAAACAAAACTAAGCAATTCAGCAATAATTCCAACACAATCACTGCTGTAACAAAACGATAATGGCAGCGTCCATAATAGCGCCCCGGGGATTGAGAGCTAGTGGGGGCATGTGGTGAGGAGCCAGAGGGAGGGCAGACAGGAAACTGGCTCCATGACCTTGGGCCCAATACTTAATGACTCTAATCATCAGGTTCTGCATCTGTAAAATGGGGAAGAAGAGTAGGACCTCTCTCCTAGGGGTGTTAGAAAGATTAACTGAAGCAACGCGTGGAGAAGTCACTGCCCCTGGCTCTTGTGAATGCACATTATCAGCCCGTCCCCTTGTGCTCCACAGCCCTTGGCACCATTCACTGTCCTGATAGCATTCTCTTGCACTCCAGAGGCCAACTTCTTACCTGGTTCCAGTCAACGCAAGATCTTTCTTAGGCAAAGGTATGCTTCTCTTACCTTATTCACAGTGAGTTGTAATTCTGCTCTTACCGGACCACACAACCAGCTCACCAAAATGTCCTGTCTGATAGTCACTGTAGTAAAAATGTATCTACAGGGGTAGCAAAGACCAGTTTCATACATTGAACAAAATTTGGGGGCACGGGTGAGAAGGGTTCACAGTATACTAGGGTGTCTTGAGCTAGCCATTCAAGAATGAGGTTTGGGAAAAGATAGATCCCCCCTTCTTTCCTTCTCCCCCAAATAGTGGGCTGATAAATTACTTAACTGTTTTGTCTCCAAGCTGAATATTGCCACACACTACAGAAAGTGATTTACATAGATCATCTCATTTTTTCCTTTTTCCCAAGCAACGCTTTGAGATAGATAATATTATTTGTAAAAAATCATTTTATGATTAAGAAACTAAGTAAGATTAAGTAAGATTAAGTAACATCAAATCGAGATTAAGTAACATCAAATTGAGTTACTTATGACTTCAAAGCTTATGCTTTAGAATTTGCATTTCTAAGTTTTTTGTGATGTTGAAGTTGCTAGTCCTGGGACAACACTTGAAGAAACTCTGCTATAGTATCTTCTCATATCCTTGTTGAGTTTTTCCAAAAACCCCATAAAAATGCATATGTATACTCCTAAAATGAAAACATAACACTTTGGAGGGAAATCAGAAATAATTCTCTACCAGGAAAGTTTTGATGATCCTAGGCTAACTTAGATACTGGCACGACAACCCCCATACTCGATGACTTCTCCGCGGCAGAAGGTATTTTAGGTGAACTTTGTATTTCCCACACTGCCCAGGGCACATAACTTTGGTACTACATTGCCTAACTCTGTGATTTATTGTCACTTCTAATAAAATAATTCTATAAATAGTAAAACAAAGCAAGAAATGAGGGCCTGGAAATGTTTCTGGTTTGTCAATGGTAGTTTGTTTGTTTCTGAGATTTTGAAAATTGCTTTAGAAAGCCTTAGGGCAGAAAGCTTCACTTAATTAAAATATTTTAAATCAAACCACAGGAACTTCAGTTCATAAAGCCTCAGGGTACAGCCAGCAATTGTAAGAAACTCAAACGGAATAGGGTGGATGAATATAATAATATGGGATATAGGTTATTGTTATTATTTCTGCTTGCTGGATTAAAAAAATTAGGCAACAGAAAATCTTCAATTAACTATTGGAATTCTGAGGATATTCATTAATTGCTACACAACTGTTTAGTGTTTCTCAGAGTGTTCATGGAGTACTGGGATAATGTTTCAGGTTGTTCAGTGAAGAAAGCATTCCCTTTGAAAGTAACTTTAGAAAGTATTGCACCATTCTTAGAGATAGACATTGCCCATTTGCTTAAGAAGGGCTCTTAGAACTCCTTCAGTGAGGCAACCTTCTTGACTCTGTTTAAATTATCATTTCCCAAAATGTTTTGGCCACAGGGCTTCTTTCCCTATACCTTCTCCTTAATTTCCACCCCTAAATAACACCTTTTCACAAGATATGGAACTAAAAACATTTGAGGAAACACTGATACACACATTTTTAAACCAATACTGATACTGAACCAGTTGTATATACACATTATTACAAAGCCAGTCTCCTCCCACCTTTAATTCTTACTTTTTCATAAGTATTGTCCATTTGTTCTTTCCTGAAATAAGGACCTGATGTATGTAGATACCGTTTGACTGCTGAAACACAGAAGCAGTAAACTATGCAAGGGTTGCCTTCTGAGTTTATCAGTAGGTGGGATTCATTAAAACCATAGAAATTTGGCCTAACTGGAGTGAGGGTCAGTCAGATTTGTGGAAAGTTGGAAAAGAAATTTAATTTCGTTACCTCCAATAGATAACTTTTATTCCTTGAGTGCTGCCTAGAAATGGTCCTTGGGTCCTTGGGGGAGTCTATTGTAACGACTAGAAAGAGGTGATTTATAATTACGGTAACACTTGTTTATCTGTTAAATGTACCTAAATTGTCTGAAAACTACTTGCTCAGTCAGTGCAATATTTTTCTCTTGGGAAATATTAATTTGCTTAGCAAATTCATTTTTCCTAGGTACAGGAAAGTAATCTTCAACCACTTTTCCCCCAGCTAGAGGAAAGGTAAACTTTAACCTAACCATTTTTCTAATTATCAAACGTTTTGAATTAATGGGGTCCAAATTAATTAAGGTTTTATTATAGTTTCATCCTTAGGAGACAAGGTTTCATTTCCCTCTTTTGAAGTATTTTCCATCTGAATCAAAAGAAGATTAACCTCACCACTCTTATTGCTTGAAGCCAATGGGTTTCAACTTCTTTTTTCCCTCCCCAACATACCTGAGGGTTATGAAACACTCCCTCTGTAAGGAAAAGATGAGGTGTGTGGGGGGTTATAATTAGGAATATCTCCCTAGGTGATTCTGATAAGCTCCCTACCCCTTCTTGAGAATCCTGGCTTTATGCCTTTGATTAAAACCTTGTAACCCTCAGGCAAACATGGAATTGGGGCAGGAAGGGCAAGAGAGGCCCTGACAGGACTCCAGCTAAGCTAGTGCTGTGATGGCAGGGGGTTTCGTCATAAGTGGTCAGCTAAGGCATGGATAATCAAAAGTAGAGCAGGCACCATAAGCATTACTAACATTGTTAGCTGTCTCCACCTTGTACTGAATACTGGGTGTGGAGAACCCCGGGGGGAGCCAGAAGGAAGGAGGTTGAAGGTCTTTGGTGCAAGCAGAGATGGAGATTTACAGTTAATCTACCCAACACTGGATCAATGAATGAGATGGGAAAAAGAACCCCAGTTACGTGCTTTCTCACCTTTTCTTCAACCTCATCCTCAATCTCCTGAAGTCACTGATAAGGAGATACGCTACTAAATATGGGTTCGTAGATAATCAGAGTAGGGTGTCTGCAAATTAGACAAATGGGGGGCTAAAATAAGACTTTTAAAGAAGGAAATTAACAATATAATGGAAGTTATTAATGGAAGAACCATAGCCATTGTTTTTGATTCTTATTATGAGCTATTTTTTGAAGTTTTGATGAAATAGAACAGCTGGTGAAGATAAACAAATATTCAAAAATTTTATTTTTACTTGTAAACAAAATATTTAATTGTGAGTGAGGTAACACATGTCCTTTGATACGGAACTTGTAGGCTATTAAACAAAAAGCCTTTTGGAAAATAACTTGGCCTTGCCTAATGCCGTTACTGTTTTACTCTGGTCCAGGACTAGTTGGTGTGCTTATTTAATTACATCTGTATTTATTTAAGTTCCTTTTAATTGGTTGTCCACTTTTGATAACATTCCATCTGTCACCTAAATATTCTAACTTGAGGGCAGATCTGTTGCTTAGAGGTGTAGACTAGTATGAAAGAGGATTTTCCCACTTTTGTTGCTGTTTCCTTTAACACATTACAGGATATTATTGAGAACATATGAATGCTAAATGACTGTTATGTTCACTTGTCACGGAATTGGGTTTGGATCACCACAATTGGGCTCGTTGTCAAGAGACCTGTTTTCTCATAGTTCTAAGAACAAGCAAACAAATCACTTAAGCTCTCAGAATTTCAGTTTCCTTGTCTATTGAATAATTTCTCTCCCTTAGGCACCTGTCTGATTTTATAGGTCAGTGACATTTGACTTAAGTTTCAGGTTTTGGACACTAGATGGTGATGTTGTGCTGCTTTAAGAAGTCTGACCCAGTGCAGTCAAGGTCTAGAATTAGGCTTCTCATTTTCTCAGATTTTAATAACTATGGCTTATAACTAATGAAACCCTATCCATGAAACAAACATAATCGAGCATGGAAATAACACAAGGAGCAAGAAAAACCAGAAATAACCTTTGCATGCTTTTTGACATGCTAGCTTCTAAATACACTTATTTTAATTAGCTTAATCACCCTCTGACATCCAAGTCCCTAACTCCTTTTTTCATCTCCTTTTATGTTAGGCAACTTATTGATCTGTTGAAGCCTCTTTGGCAAGCTGGCTTCTGATACCAACTCTCCATGTCTTTTATTCAACCCCTCACATTCCTGGAACTACTCTCCTGATAAGTACTTGTCAGACTTTTAGCCTACCTATTGAAATGTTAGAAATATACAAACAACATAGGTTTTGTTCAGAAGCAAACTTCTTAAGAATTCATTTCCTCATTGTAGGTCAACAAATCCGAGAACAATTCTCTCAGAAGGCCAGTTCTTGCCCATGGACAATTTACTGCTTGTTTACAAACTTACAGCCTGTTTACAGGAGGAGAATGGGTTTACTAAAATGGCGGCTGCCTCTCCCACTCTTCTTGGCAGTGAGTTTTCAAGCTTGAAGCACGGAGGGAAATAAGAGCTCCTTGAACTCCTTTTTTGAGGGTATCCTTCATTTCCTGGCACTGAGTCTGAAGATTTTCTGGTGGTCTTACGGGGGATGGTGGCAATCACCCAGCCCAAGCTCCTCTCCTGCAGAAAGCCAACATGTTAATGAAAGGACATGTCTGGTTAGACCCTTGCAGACCCTTGCCACTCTTGGGCCTTGGTCCTTGGAAGAGGAGTAGGCATTTTTGAGAAGAATATGTTCATTTTGAACTATTTTATATCTATTACACATAATTATATCCCACTTAAGAAAATGCATCTTTGCATTTCCTCCCATTGTGGCATAGTCCTTTATTGACATGAGTAATTAGAAATGGGGAAGTCTCTTCACTAGAGATCCTGCGTGCTGACTCAGGAAAAGAGCTGTACCAGACAGGCTGGGGAAGCCATCTTATGTAGATGGGTACCATTCCCCTCAGGCTTGGTTGTCTTGATTTAGAAAATCTGGCAGTTCTGGTTCTCATGATAAGTTGGGTCATCATATTACATGACCTAATCTTGGACCTCAACCTGAGCAGGTAGATTTCTGCTATCTTCTGGCTAGATGACACAATCAACTGTCACTTTTCTTTGACTTATTATATTCGAACACATTGAAATATAATTCATTTGGGACTTATGAAAAGAAAAATGGTTTTAAATTTGAACTGTTCCACTCCAAACAGATAAGGTTGAATGAAAATTAACCTGACTCTTATAATCCTCTAATTTAAGGCTAAGAAAAAAGAAGCGCTTTCACACAGTCTAAAAACGTCCACCTCATGGAGAATTTTTATTGCTTCGTCTAAGGAACCTGAGGCAGAGATAGGCTCCCTGAGGACCTGAGACTCAGAATTTACAAATTGAATTCTTGTGGTTTTCTCCCCATTCATTGAACAATAGAAGAAATACAACTAAAGAATACAAAGAAACAAAGCAAAACAAAACAAAACTTTGAGACAAAGGCAAGGGTAAGTCGGAGTTAATTTTATATGGCCAGAAGAATGGACGCATAAGGGTAGCACAAAGACCACTTTTGAATGAATTGAGCCTGTATTTGGGTGATAGCAAGGAGATAAGTATAATGTGGAACTTGGCACAAATGGATAGAAATCCTCACAACTACTCAAACCACATCTCTTTTAGTTTCATTGTATAGTTACAACAGAATGGTTTAAAAAAACAGAGTAAATGTGACCCAAACATTTGTCTAACTTAGGTTTTACAAGTACAACTTGAACTAAACTGTGCCAAATAAATAAAGAAAGCTGTGAAAATAAGTACATAAAATGGAATATAGAACACTAACCAAATAGACCCTATATTTAAAATGCATTTCAGGGGCGCCTGGGTGGCTTAGTCGTTAAGCATCTGCCTTCGGCTCAGGGCGTGATCCCGGGGCCCTGGGATCCAGCCCCGCATCGGGCTCCCTACTGGGAGCCTGCTTCTTCCTCTCCCACTCCCCCTGCTTGTGTTCCTCCTCTGGCTAGCTGTCTCTCTGTCAAATAAATAAATAAAATCTTTAAAATAAAATAAAATGCATTTCAAATATTATTTAGAGAATTTTAAAAATCATTTTATTTCAGGTATGGCAGATAATGGCAAATTTAGTAGGATGTGGTAAGAAAATTTCATCAGAAGCAATAAACAGGTAGAGTGAAAACTGACTACGTTCTGATTTATGTAGTTAATTCAAATTCTGGGCCATTTATTTTGGCAAATGTAGATTCCTTGATTCTAAAAAAATCTAAAAAGGTCATTTGGTTACCCCAAAAAATAGGCTTTATACTAGGGTACTGTACAGCTTTTCATCATATTCTTTATGCTCTGCTGTCTTTCATGTGAAGCTTTTTCACCCTTCAGTACTATTGTTTTCCAAAGGGAATTTTTATCAAGAAAATGATGTAAAGGATGGAAGAAAATGCTTAAATCTTAATAGCGTTTTTTGGTTTGTTTATTTGTTTTTGCTTTGCCCTTTTAAACAACAGAAATTTATTTTTCACCATTCTAGAGACTAGAAGTCTGAAATTGTGGTATCAGCAGGTTTGTTTTTTTTTCTGAGGTCTCTCCATGGTTTCCAGATGGCAACCTTCTTGCCGTGTTTTCCCGTGGCGGTCATCTTGCTGTGTGCTAAGTCTGTGTTCTAATCTCTTTTTCTTATAAGGACACCAGCTATGTTGGGCTGGGACCAGCTCATGTGATCTCATTCTACCTTAATTACCTCTTAAAGTTTCTATCTCCAAATGCAGTCACATTTTGAGGTAGTGAGGGTAGGACTTCAGTATAGGAATTGGGGGGTGGGGTGACACAATTTAGCCTGTAACACACAGTAATTCTATGTTTAGATTTTTAAGAAACTGTCAAACTATTTTCCAAAATAGCTGTACCATTTTATAATCCCACCAGCAATGTATAAAGCTTCCAATTTCTTCATATTCTCAACAACACTTGTTATTGTGTATCTTGTATTTGTAACCACTCTTGTGGTGTGAGAAGTGGTATCCCTTCGAGGTTTTGGATTGCATTTCCCTAATGAATAATGATGTTGGACATTTTTTCATGTGTTTCCTTGTTGGACATTTACATGTATGCTTTGGAGAAATATCTATTCAACTCCTTTGGCCATTGTGTTATTTGTCTTTTTATTGTTATGTTTTAAGTGCTCTATTATATATCTTGAATACTAGACCCTGATTAGATGTATGATTTACTAATTGTTATTGTTGCTTATCTAAGCTGGTTAGGTGAAAAAAAAAAAAAGCTTCCTAAAACAAATGTAGTATTTGATATTTACGGGTAAAATAGAGACAAGTCCCTCTCTTAACTCAAGAACACGTGGTAAGGAATGAGATTCCCTTTATTTATGTCATTGCAAGAAGGGAACTTTCTTCACATTGTCTCCATGGTGGTGGAAGAGAGGGATTTATTGCTGTTGGAGTGGGGAAGCTGGACTCAGATGTCATCTGAAGTCAGTCACTCCTTTGACAGATATGATTCTGAATCATCGGTGCTCTATGCTAGGGCTCAATACAATGGTGAATAAATAGACCTATTAGGGGAAGTCAAACATGGAACAATTGAAGAATGAATGTGATGGAGGTGTACAGGGCCCTATAGAAGAATCCAGAGGATAAGAGAAAGAATGGGAAAGAGTTAGCTAGGTGAGGGAGACAGGTGACAAAAAATGGGTGTTCCAGCTAAGGAAACAAAGCTTGTTGAGATGAAAAGTAAGTGGGAGAGGCTAGTGTGGTAAGCAGGGGTAAGGCCATGCTGGAACTTATAGGCTCTGTTCAAAATACTGGTCTCTCGCCTAAGAAACTTATAAATATTTTAAATAAAGGGTGTCATTATCAGTTTCACCTCTATAATAGCATTCTGATTATACTGTATCATAGCTAAAAGTTCTCATTTTTTTCCTACTATTTTTACATTGTTAGGGAAAGTCTCATTATGACTCATATAATAGCACAAACTCATTCAAGTTGGGAACTGACTTCATTACCTAATCTAGAGAAGACCATTAGACTTTTATATGAGGATAGAAGTTCATATTATAGTAACTAAAATTTTAAAAAGACAGCCAATTTATAAAGAACTGCTTGTTGTAAGACCCTTTTTAAAGGCAACCTTTGTAGTGTTTAATATTCATTCTGGAAAGTTTAAATATAGTTTTGAAAGGATAATAATATACTCATTTGACCAATTCTCCCAATTTCCGACATTGTAATTTTTCTCATATGCTTTGCTTACTCTTGAAAATCCAATAAGCAATTCAAAAATAAAGATATAAAGACTCATTACACTATATGGACCCACTGGAAAGTCAATGAGCAATCGACTTACTGAGCCTTCTGTGATATGATATTTTTAAAAACAGTAATGTGAAGGGGAAAAAGTTATTGGAAGTTAGATCAGTTTAATTCTGGTATGCATGGATACTGTGGAGAATAGATAAGCTGTTATCACTGTCATCTCTTCACTTCATTCAGTACCTAAGAATTGCATCATCTGCTAAATGTATCAAAGTGCAGAAACATTTTCTCTTTCTCTTTACATTTATACTTATACTTTATACTTATATATGTATTGGTGTTTATAACACACATGTGTGTACATACACATTCAACTGTGTAAAAAATGTCATATTAGTTTTCTAAAAACTGAAAAAGTGTTACCCTGAGTGTCCACCATACCAGGGTGCTGGGGAATTCAGTCCCATTCATTACTGGGGCTCCCTTCCTGAGTAGGTTGTTAAGAGAGCCCAGAATTCTCTATGTAACAACACATTCAAGGAGAGCCCGTCAGTTTTCAGCTCACATTGTTTAACCTGATATCTGCATCGTTCTCAATATGGTGGTTCAGCTTATTCTAGGCCAGGCTTGGTTCTGGGAATCCTTGCTGAGCCTGGAAACCCTGAACCAACTTTCCTTGGGATGCCATGAAACTATTGCTCTCAGATTCTGAGAACTTCCTGGGGCACCTGGGGGAGAAGGACACAGATTCTACTATTTTCAGTTTCCTGCTTGATCTTGGAAAATCTTTAAGAAAGTTCCCTCTGAGTTGAAGCTTTGGAACCAAAGCCAAGGAGCGGTCAAGGGATGTTTTTAGCTAACTTTTGCTCTCAGCCCTACAACACAAGACACACAAAGGATTCTGTGACCAGGAAAAGGAAAAATAGAGTGAAAATGAAACACAAGGTCTCAGTGATTACCCTACTATATATACTTTTTTTTTCAATCTAGTAAACTAACTGGGTGCTATGAGTGCATGTAGGTTGCAGTAGATATGTATATAATAATTAAAATAATAATGAAAACATTAGCAAGATGAGAACTCAGCATTTGCATGCTTACTATATGCCAGGCCACTATGAAGCTGAAAAATTCACAAGTATTTGCATCTCATTTTCTTTCCATTGCCTCATGAGGTGGGCACTTTGTCCCTACTCTAGAGTAAGAAAATTGTAACTGAAAATAAGGTTAAGTAACTTGCCTGAGGTCCTGTAGGTCCTACTTGAAATTGCTCTGTCTCCAGAGCCCAGCTTTTAACCCTATGCTTAGCTTTTGCCTCTTTCATAGAAATCACTCTTCATTCTTTAGGAGCTGTGAGGCTTTTCACTAAGATACGCTGCCCTCAGTCAGCTCCATATCCATGGGAAGAAAACTTGAGGGCATGCTGGTTCTTTTCCTTACCACCAAAACACTTCAGGTGCAAGTTTCCAGTGCATTGCTCATACACTAATGTGTTTACATTAAAGGTGGTTAGAATCTGACATTGAATTTAGAATAAAATATCAGATTTAAAAGATGTGATTATGTTGCTGATGTTTAATTAAACGCGGGCTCTAAAATGGATGCAGTTCCCAATATGAAACCAACTATATTACTCTTGTTTTATCTTCATGTTTCTACTTTTCCCCCAGTCTAGGGCAGGTTTTAGCTTTGAGCAGATTTATGTAAGGCATTTAAAGTCAGTTTTAGAATGAGATGATTCAGTTGCCAATTTGTTTTCTAGAGAAAAATTCTATGCATAATTTTGTTGAATGTTTCTGTTTAGGCTAATGATTGGAAGAATAAGTTGTAGCCTAAATCTACCTATGTCCATGAAAGCTCATTTACTATCTTAGTGCTTTGCCACCTCAAATACATTTCAAAGCTTTCAAATTATGCTGAATTTAATATACATATATGTGAAGGAACATTTGTGTATATCCATACACTACATGTATATAGGTATATAGGTGTGCGTTCTCCTCAGCCAAAACATCTGGCAAGATTTCAAAATATTTATGATGTTATAATGTTTCAATAATATATTATGTAGCAGTTATGTTTATTTGTAACCTGCATTGTTTTAATTTAATGAGTGCTAAGAACATTTTGATGAAATATATTTGACATCCTGAATGTGGTCCTTTGTCCTGTTGTGGGAGAGGCCACTTACGATGTTTAGGAATTGGCTTGGGATTTTGGCAGGCATTTCTGTCTATGGTCAGCAGAAATCCTGACTACCTACCAGAAGGGGCTTTCATGCCTCATTCTGATATGAGGAAACTATTAGGAGAACACCTACTGTCCTCGATGGTATTGAGATGTGGGGGCAGAAGGAATTCCAATCCCTAAGGATGGGGAAAATTCCAACCATTAGAAAGCAACTGCCAAAAACCCTTTTTCTGTGGAGCTGGCCTGTATTGGCTTAGGCTTTGAGGAAATTCCGTTTGCCTCATGAAACTGAGTATGCTTTAAGTTATTTCAGGTAGACCAAATCTCATGTTTGTACAGAGGAATCAGCCACAGTTTGGGAAGCAGCTGTGAGGGAAATGGGATAGATCAGAACATCCATGCAAATGTGGTTGTTCAGTATCAGCCCCCACAGATGCATGAATGTTATTTTAGGATTTCGAGGCCTGCATGCTCAGTCTGAAGGAAGACTGCCTTATCCTTGGTCAAATAGCCCCTTTTAATAAGGCATCCATGGTACCCAAAATCATGTGATGTTCATCTAGCCTAATTTTGAAAATGATCCCTTTCAGTGCTATTAAATCACAGCCCTTAAATGTGTTTGACATTTAAATATATACTTGCTGCCCTTAAATAGAATTTGTGTTTTTGAAAGTTTAAAGTATTTCTGCTGCCTCTGGTAACACTTTTCACAAGTATTCTCAGCAAAATGTCCATCTAGTTTGGCGATCCACAGGAGGAATTTGCTTGAAAATTATGTTCTCCCCTGTTTCTTTTCCTAATAATTTGTAATACAAGTTCTAACATGAAATTAAAATTCTTTTATAATTTCATTATCTAGGAAGTGATTTTGCAGTCTGCTGAGGATCCAGTGTTGAAGTACAGCACAGTGTACAAAATAATTCTTGTTTTAATACATTGCTATGGCTCTCAGAGGAACCTCTGCTCAGCTCAGTTTATCATTAGCTTCTATATTACTCAGGTTTCCAAGTCTTTAATTCAAAATGAAAATTAAACAATATTCATTTTGTCAGGGCAGTTTGTAGAGAAATTGGTTCTAAAAACCCTATATTTTTCAATTAGAAAAGCTCTTACTGTAACCATGTCCAGTTTTTCTAATTGTTTAGAACCCAAACGCTGGAAGCCAGAAAGCCTTCAGAGGATGGACTCAGAGCCCCTGAGCCCCCATTGCAACACACGCCATTACTGCTGATGGGCACTAGTTAAAACCTTCTGAAACCACTAAGCATATAGCAGGAAACCAAAATCAAACAATATCCACCCCTAGTGAATTTTCCAGGGAAATCCAACAAGCATTTTTTGTTCGTATATAAATTTAAAGATGAGTGTTTTAACTGGGAGTAATTGCTGTATTTTGGCTTATTTAGGTTAGGTCATTTTCATATTCAATTATCATAAAGCTGCGTGGCATGGTAGAAAGGCGTGAACTTTGCAGCTTCAAAAATGTTGGACCAAATTCAATTCCGTGCCTTACTGAAGCAAGTTGCTTTAGCTACTCGAAGCCTCAGTTTACTCATTTGTCAATGGGAAACAATTATACTACCTCATAGGGTCGTTACGAGTAGGAGATAAGCACAGATGAAAGCACCTAGCATACAACTTGGCAGGGAGCATAGAGTAGTCTCCTATTAAATTTTCCTTTCTTATACCTATCAATTATTTAAAAATGGAATTGGGTAGAAAAGCATAAAAGTAGAGCCTCCTGAATTTTGCTGCTGAAAGTCAGGCTCAGCTTCATGGATCAGGCTTTAAAAAAATCTCACCAAGCCCTCAGGATTGATATTTCTATAGCATTAACAAAAAAGAAAAATGAGATTTTTTCCTTCCTCGGGCCCATTATTTTTTTATTCTTTTTTTGTTCACTCACTTACAGTGTATTTAAGTGGAAATCACTTGAAGCCCTTGAACCACCCTCCGAAAGCTTTGCTAAATCCCACATTTTTGGTTTCACTCCAGATACAGTACTGTGTCCCCTACCTTTGAAGTCTTTGAAGTGTCCACATTGTAGGCTGAACCTGTGGTGAAGCCCAAACTGGTGGTTTTGACTGCACAAACCCATTTAAAGCTGGGACAGGTGGAATTGAAGCGGGATATGAGAAGGGGTGGTGTTCGCTTCCCTTTCTTGACCCCCACCTCTCTCCACTCTTAGTCTCTTCAAACACTCCTGCTATAGTCGCAGACATATCAAAGACTGCTCTACTATGGCTGCGGTGACACTGAGGCTGGAAGTGACTGCTTTACCCGACCACAGCTGTTCACTGCCTTAGGGAGTGAACTGAAGCGGGAAGTACATCATGAGGCCTTCAGTTGCAGCCAATGACCTCATGCTTTTTTGCGTGGGAGAGATTTGAATCAGGGGTAAAGGATAGAATAAAACATTTAGAACGTAGTATTTATGTTATAAGGTGTTATAAAATGTTATTATTGTAAATTAGACTGCAAATATAAATAGGATTGATGTTTTTATAATTCTGTGCTGCATCTGTGTATCTTTGAATGTTGCATGATTTTTTGCAGTTTTTAAAATAAATGTAAATGGTATTACATTATACAATTTAAAGAATAACCGGAAGTAATATAGTACCAAAGTTAAGAGCTAGACTAGATTGGAATACTCCTTCATGGCCAACAAGCTGTATGGCCGTGGGTAAGTCATTTTACCTTCCTATGCCTCAGTTTCCTCATCCATTAAATGGGACTGTAATAGTACCCATCTCTTAGGCTTGTGGTGAATCTCAAATATAAATGTAAAGAGAATTAACTATAAATTAAATGATTTTTGTAAGACACTTAGAACAACACAAGGCACTTTATAAGTACTGTGTATTTGCTCTTATTAACACATTTTTGAAGTTTATATATTTGAAAGATTATTTTAAATGCTATATCATTGCTCATTTTAACTGCTGTAACATATACTATTGTCTATATATGCCATAATATATTTATTCTATTCCCTTGTTGATGGATAATTGCTTCTTCCAATGACAAGTACAAACAATAATAAGATGAATATTTTGCACTCATTGCCCTGAATACAATATACAAAAATATCTCAAGATGAATACTTAGAAGAATTCCTGGCTTATAGGGTATGCACACCAACAGATTTACTTGATATTGCCAAATTGCTCTCCAAGCAGTTGGGCCAATTCATGCTCCTAATGTCAGTGTGTGAGAATTTCCATTGCTCCACATCCTTGCCAACTCTAACATTTTTACCAATCTGGTGGGTGTGAAATGGGAGTGAGTGGCATCTCATTGTTTATATTTTATTACCAATTGGGCTTAAAGCCTTTTTCATATGTTTATTGGCCATTTGTGATTCCTCTTCTGTTCCTATCCTTTGCCCATTTTTCTACTGATTTTTCTTTTCTTTGTTGATTTGAAAGAGTTCTTTAATTCTTGTTAGGTAGTTATTATCTATTGGTTTTATAGCTTGTGAATATCTGTTCCAAGTCTGTAACTTATCTTTTAACTTTGATTATGTTGTCTTTTGTGAAAAAGTTTTGAATTTTATAATTAGTTCAGTGTATCAGTTGTTTCCTCTATGGATCAGGCTTTTTGGCACCTTGGCTAGCAAATTCTGCTGTAAAGCAATTTGGTAAAGGCATATGCCTACATTTTCTTTGAAAAAATATCAAAGTGTTGATTTTTATATATAGATCTTCAGTTTAGCTGGAATTTGTTATTGTTTATGGTGTAAAGTGTGTTTCTCTCTTTTCCCATGTAGATAACCAATTATCTCAGCAAAATTTTTTGAGCAGGGTGTTTCACTCTTTCATAAATCTATAATGCCAATTCTGTCATATGAAAAATAGCCATATACACCAGGGGTTCTTTCTGTTTTATTAATCACTGTGAATATATTTGTACCAATACCGTATTGCAAAATAGCTTCAAAGTACATCTTGATACCTGTTAGAAATAGTTTTCCCACTTGTTTCTTTAAAAAATGATCTTAGCTGTTCTTGACATTTTGTTTTTTTAATGTGTCAAGTTCCATGAGGAATTCTGTAGGCATATTAAATTGACTACATTGACTGTATAGATTAATTTGGGAAGCTGGTATCTTTATAATATTGTCCTCTAACCCATTACCATGTGATGGTGCTCTATTTATTCACATTGTGTCTTATGTGTTTCACTCATATTTTCCTCATATTTTCATAATTTTTTCCGTAAAGTTCTTAAATCTCATTTCTTAGGTTTATTATGAAGTAGCTAAAAGTTTTGATTGCTATTATAAATGTAAAAGCTCTTTTTTTTTCCATTTAAAATTTTAATTGTTTATGTTGATTTTAGGAATGATCTGTTCCTTAAAAGCTCTGATAGTTTATTTGTAAGTCCTCTTGAATTTTCTATGTAGGCGATTATTTTTGTTTTTCTTCCCAATTTTTATGCTTTTTATTACTTGTCCTTGTATTATTGCATTATCAATATATTTACTACAATGTTGAATAGAAACTGGAATAGAAATCTCTCTTGATTTTTATCTGACCTCAATATTAATTTGGTCACAAATTGCTGATTGCTGCACATTTTTGGTTGATGCCATGACCAGGTTAAGGAAATTTCCTTCTATTAGATATCATTATATTTTTATAATAATTCCATCTTAAATAATAAATTTTGTGAAAATTTTTGTGTCTGTTGAGCCAATCATTTAGTTTTTTTCTACTTTAACTTCTCAACATAGCATATTTCACTAATTATTTTTTATATGAACTATCTTTGCATTCTTGAGATAAATAGAACAGGGTTGTGGATGAAGAGATGGAGAAAAAATATGTAAATGTCTTAGAGACAAGGATTTCAAGAATAGGGACCAACAAATGCAAAGTTCAGCAAGGTGTTGGGTCTACCTGGAAGATGACTGAATAGTATGGTCTGATGAGGACACTACTTCATCTAGTACATTTCTGGCAACAGATTATTCAGGCCTTGTGTTGATCTCAGCCTCTCAATAGAGATGCTGTTGGCTAGGAATGCCTGAGCACTCACCTGGACTTATATTACCTATGGAAAGCCCCACAGACATATCCCCCCACCAAAGCCAAGTTGTGGCTGGGTTGGCCATTGTGGTTCTTATGATTACAGGACACACCTCAGCAACAACCATCTGGACATTTTGAGGAACAAGATTTGTTACTTACAAACCCTGGATGGTACACTGCTTGCCCAAGTCACAACAAGGCCCAGGTTTAGAAAGATGGAGGGAGTAGGACCTGGGGCTCTGTCTTTATTAGTGTCTAAGTATAGGATGTCTGTTTCATGGGTTCACTCTACTGGTGAATTTAAAACATAAAATCAGGAATTATGGAGTGGGAAGGGAGAAGCAGGGTCTTTCAAGAAGGCAGTTATCTAGGCTACCCAGGGCTTTCTAAAAGGGACTCTTCATGGGTGGGGGCCACCTGGTTTCTTATAGTGGGTTTGATAGTAGCTGTGTCATGTACCTGGAAGTATGTTTATCCAAGATGGTATTTTGAAATACATGCCTTGGCAATCAAAAGCTTAATGACAGGCACTTATACTACACAAGACTAGGAGCTCAGTGCTTCTCAAGTGCACACCCCGTATCTTCTACCTAATTCTATCCATCCAGACCAGGTATTCGACCCTATGTCTTTGGAGGCAGAGATAAATTCAGTCCTCTTTCTAGTTCATAAAGATGCATCTTTGTGGGCCAACATTCTCCTATGGTAAGGGTGAATTTGCTTCTGGGACCTGTTGACCAGCATTCAACCCTGATTTCTATGTAGGAATGAGCAAGCAGAGTGTGCCTAAGCCACACTCTAATACTCCATGGGTCTGAACTGGTGAATGCTATCTTTTGTAAGTGACTGTGAAGAACATTGAAAGAAGGTCCAAAGTGTGCTGAATTGATCCTGAATATTGTCAGAAGCAAGGAGAAGATATCACTCTTTCAAATGAGTTGAATAAAAGGAGATATTATATGTATTTTTTATTTAGTCAAGAGTAGGATGTCCTGGCAGTCTAAGGACAGTCAACATACTCCTTGTACAGTGAGGATCTAAGTTTGCTCTTTCAGTGCTCAAACTAAAAGGCACAGAAATGGGACACATGCAATACATTTGAAGAAGGCCAGAAGGGGGAAAACACTAGAGCTCTGTCTCACCTATGTGTGGGGCCAAACGCAGAACAATCTCTATTCGCCTTTTGGGACAGATAAACCCATCCATCAGGCTCCATCTGGTGCACAGACTGAGGCCTTGACACCCATGTGCTGAAGGATTTATTAGCCTTGTTTAGGGACTCATAAAGTTCCTTCTTGGCTTCTTTTCTCTGGCTCCTTGTCCGTGCTGTACTTTGGCTCACTAATCCTATTGGTTACACTGGTCAGTGTTTCAGTCCTCTCCTTTGTGAAGGAAACAGTGTTACACTTCTTATGCCTTTGAGTATCTCCCAGGCTCAGACAGCTCCTTAGCAAAGAAATCCTCACACTTGCCAGCAGATGACACAATGACAGGACACAATGACAAAACCAGGGGATTATGTTTCCTCTCCTTACTTCTCTTCCTCTCCATTTTCACATTTTGCAGAAGCACATGGCTTTGTTGTACTAGCCAGATGGCAATTTTTTCTTTTCTTTTAGGCTCTTCCACAGACGAGGGGGCTGGCTGCTTGTTTAATGAGCATGATCATGAGACACAATCACTCTTCCATCGTGGCTCTGGGGCCTTAGGTAGCCAATAGCTCAGGATCTGTCTACTTTTGTCTTTTGACATCGTCTTAGTTTGCCTCTGCCTTACGACTACTAAACATATATTTACATGGGCAGGTGAGGTAAATTTTTCTTGTTTCAAAAGAACTATTTTCTGAGAAAGCGTTTATCTTGGGGTTTCTTTAAATGTTAAACTCTCCAAATGCATTTCAAATTAATTCTATTTGTGAAAATTCTATTTAGATACTCAGTCGATGTGTGTTGTATGGATTATTACATGTGCCTGCTGCAAGTTACAAGGGACAACTAGGCTTAAAACATATTTGAAATGAATGATCATTTTGAAACTGTTCAAATCGATGTAGTATTTTAAAATGATAAGCTGTCCTGAGCTGCATTGAAAATGCCTTGAAAGGTGTGTGGGGAATGTCCTATTAGAGGCAGAAAGATGTCTGGTTTTAAAACAATAACAGTGGGTACATATTTGAACTCTTATTTTTCCAAGCATTTTCCTTATAATGTCTGTTGTAATTCTCATAGCAACCCTTTGAGATATGCACTATTTTTACCCTCTAGAGAAGCAGGAAAATGTAGTGAATAAAAGCACCAGTCCGGGTTTAAATCTCGGATCACTACTTATACATGTGTGAACTTATACTCATTATTTAACCTCTCTGTCTCATATTTCTTATCTGTGAAATGGGTACTTACTTATTGTGATGACTAAATGAATCAAAATATCTAAAGCTGTCAGAACAGTTTCTCGCACATAACAAAATAATTAATGTTAGCTCTGATCTGCTCTTAAAGATAGGTCAACATTCTTACAGATGGGTCAACTGAGGTGCTGAGGCACAGGGGGGTTAAATAACTTGCTTGAAGTTACATAGTAAATATCAGAGCTAGATAATAAACTGAAAACTGACTCCACAGCAGAAGTCTTTCCACTGGTACTCATACAAAGAACCATAATATTTCTTGTCTCAGGAGATGCTACACAACATATTTTATTGAAATGTACTAATTCTATAAATATGTAGGTGGTGTCGCCCGTTATTATTTTCTAAATGTGCTAGAAATTGCAAAAATAAATTATGATTAAAATGCAGCTTTAGGCAGAGTTTTGCTTTAGTTGTAAATGCTGAATAATCTCAGGTAAGCTTTTTTTTTGGGGGGGGGGGAAGGTGGAGGAGTCATTGCTTTTTACAAGATCCACTTAACAATGCCTATGCGTTTAAGAGCCCATGACAAGGGTTCCAAAGACCAAAAGTGTAACTTGGAATCCCTCCTCTCTATCAGCATTTCAAAACCTCTATGTTCCTTTCTTTCTCTGACTGATCTTTCTTTTTTCAATATCTTTTGCCACTGAGATCTGTCCCTATGTTTTTCGCATCTCAATATTTAATATGCCACACTACACCACACCACACATCTATACTATACTATACTATACTATACTATACTATACTATACTATACTATACTATACATACTAAGAGGAAAACAAAGAGTGCTTATTTATGAAATTTACGATTACAAATAGGTGAATAGTGAATATATTGGACTATAGAATTAAGGATTAGAGTGAGATTGATAGTCAATGGAAAAAAGAAATGTAATAGGAGATAAATATCTTAAGTCAGTTTCATGAAGTATGTGGCTAGGTTTGACTTGATAATAGTTGTATAAAATATACAAATCCAAAACAAATCAACAGGGCCACTCTTGCTCTATGAATTTATAGAATTTGGAGTATATTGTATGTCAAGGAGAATCAGACACCAGCTATGTCTGGGCATGC
Organism: Ursus arctos; assembly: GCF_023065955.2. NCBI lineage: Eukaryota > Metazoa > Chordata > Mammalia > Carnivora > Ursidae > Ursus > Ursus arctos. Next base: position 65,780,654 of record NW_026622797.1, on the reverse strand, counting down.
TCAGTACATCCTGTGTTTCATTTTAGAAGGGCCTTTGCTAAACTAAAGATTTCAGATGCTGATAGTGAGGAGGTCATAAGAGCTGTGGTTGAAGCAGCTGACAGATGATCATTTTAGAGAAGAGCAAATGTAATGTGTGCTTCTGTGGGTTTGTTTTCATAATGTCCCAGTCCACAGGATTGGAAGGAGGCCCCAGAGTGTCTCAGCAAGCCATGAGCTTGTCTCCTAGCAGAGGCAGTTTGCTTTCTGCTGTTGTGTGCTGTCTGTTCAGTGGCTGTGGGCCCAAAGAATCAATCAAAATCAGGAGAAAAATGAGAGAATTACTGAAGAACTTTGACTTCAAACACAGTGGAAGAAATTTTGGGATTACTGAGAAATATTTTTGCTGAATCAGTATTTATTCAAGGATATTCTAAATTTCTTTCTTTCTAAATTTTTTAAAAAAGATTTTATTTATTTATTTGACAGAATGAGACAGCCAGCGAGAGAGGGAACAGAAGCACGGGGAGTGGGAGAGGAAGAAGCAGGCTCCTAGCGGAGAAGCCCAATGTGGGGCTTGATCCCAGATCCCTGGGATCACGCCCTGAGCCGAAGGCAGATGCTTAACGACTATGCCACCCAGGCGCCCCAGAATGTTCTAAATTTCTTAACACAATAACAATTTTAATTAATTTAATTATAAGTACATTTTTGTATCACGTCATTCTGGATGATTTTCAAATTGTCTTATTATTAAATAAAGTGACTAATTTCCTTCAAAGGTGCAGAGTCACTTCAGCAATGACTGAGAATGTGGTTTTGGACTAGACACAGTGTAGTTAAGCCAGAAACAATTCTAGAAGCAATTCAAGGTGAATGTGTGTGTATGTGTGTTTGTGTATTTGTATAAGATAGGATTAGTTACTGCCATTTTTTAAAAACAAAGCTTTTAAAAATAAGCACTTTAATAGCTGTATTAATTTTATGATATAGATGTATTTTTTAAAGATTTGTTTATTATATATAAATCTATTATAATATAATATAATATAATATAATATAATATAATACACACACACACACAGAAAGAGAGAGTGTGTGTGCCCGGGTGAGTGGGGGTAGAGGGAGAGGGAGAATGTCCAGCAGACTCCCTGCTGATTGCAGGCCTGATGCAGGGCTCAATCTCACGACCTTGAGATCATGATCTGAGCCAAAATCAAGAGTTGGATGCTTAGTTGAGTGAACCACCCAGGTGCCCCTATATAGATGCATTTTAACTTTTAAAAACAACTCTCTAAATTGAGAAATTCAGGTTCTTATCTTTTTCATATTATGAATAATGTTTTTTTTTTTTTTTTCTGGCACGCATCTTTATCCACATGTAGAATTAGTTCCTTCGGACAAGACCTCAGAAGAGGGATACTGGCTTAATGAGTAATTGTTTAAGGTGTATTTCTAGATTACCTGCTCATAAGTTTACCTCAACCCGTATTCCTACTAGCATTTAATAAGAATATCTCTTCCACCATTCAATAAGAATACCATCAGTCTTTTAAAATTTGCCAGTTGGGATCAGTGTAACATGGTATTTCCTTATTTTTTTTTAAATTGTAATTATTTGATTACTTGTGAGGATCAGTATATTTTGTTAGGCTCATTGATTATTTCCATTTGTTTTTGTGAATTGCTTGTTTTCTTAAAAGAATCCTGTCACTTTCATTTAGCTTAAAGAACACAATAGGAGAAAACTTTGGTGCCCCACCAGCATACGCTTAGATTTCTTCCCCATTTTTGTGGACACTGGCTTTGAGTATGCTTTTACTCCTGACAACCAAAGTATATATGTCTTTGCAGATGGACTGCATCCAGGATTCCAGAAATAGCTTTACTTGTGTGCTGGGAGGCTTGGGTATGTGTGAGGGAGTGGGAAGTGGTATCCTTAACCAATGGCTGACTAACAAATGCATGGATATAAAGAGTGCAGCTTCCTTGACCCCTGTGGGGGACAGCCCAGAAGTGTGACCTGCACTGTGGCCAGAGTCCCTTGCATGAATGAGACAATACCCTCTAGAGGTATTTGCTGGATATTTTCCTTTTGCCTGGCTTCCCTGTACCTTTGCCTGCCTCACAGTCTTCTGCCATTTTTTCTCCCGGGAACTCTTAGTAATAAATTACTTTCACACAAAGTTTTGGCTCAGGATCTAATACTACAGAACACAAGTGAAGACGAACACTTTATTCATTAAGGATATTTTCTCTCTGTTATAATAATCAGAATTATTTTCTGCAGTTTATTAATCTCATTTTTTGGGGGAATATTTTACCATGTAGACATTGGTGTATTGTTTTGTTATACATTGAAGCAAATCTGATTTTTTCCTTTCATACCCCTGCCTTTGCATATTTCTTAAAAATTTCTTAGTTCCTGTATTAAAGAATGTTCAGTTTTCTTTATTTGATTTTTCATTTAAATCCCTGGACTGACTCTGCTTGTGGTTTGTTAAGTTTCTTAGATCAATGGATTTAAAGATTTCATCAAATTCGAGAAATTTGCAGCTATTATTTCTTCAAATATTTTCTGCCTCCTGTGACTTCCTTTCCATACTTTAGATTGCTTGATATTTGTCCCAAAGGTCTCCGATGCTGTGTTCACTTTTTAAGTACTTTTTTCTTTTTATAGCTTCATCTGGGAAGAGTTTCCATTGCTATGTTTTCAAGTTCATTGATCTTTTTCATTGCAGTGCCTGCTCTGCCACCAACTCTAGCCAGTGTATTTTTTATGTCAGATACTGCACTTTACATCTTTAGAAATTTCACTCGTGTCCTTTAAAAATATCTTTTATTTCTCTCCTCATCATATTTATGTTTTCCTCTCTCTTCTCTAACATTTTGAGTGTATTTATAACAGTAGCTTTGACATTCATGTCTGCTAGTTTTACCATCTCTGTGATTTCTGTGCCTATTTTTATTGATTGATTTCTTTTCTGCTAATGGATCGTATTTTTCCTGCTTCTTTGCATGTGTGGTAATATGCAGTGAGTACTACTATTCTTTGGATGCCAGACAATGTGAATTCTGATTGGATGACATACATTGTGAATTTTACACTATTGGTTGTTGGATTTTATTAATTCCTCTAAATAGTGATGGTGTTTGCTCTGGTGTACAGATAAGTTACATGGACTCAGTTGGATCATTCTCAGGCTTCCTTTTAAGGTGTTACAGGGCAGATCCTGAGCAGTCTTTGGTCCTGTGCTGATTTAACTCCATTACTAAGGTAATACTTTCTAAGCATTCTACCCAGTGCCCCATGTCTTATCACTCTGATAAGTGAGAATAAAAACTATTCTTAACCTTGTGCAAGTTCTACATATTGTTTTAGTTACTCTTTTTTGGCATATCCTTCCCTGGCCTCTGGTAGGTTTTCTCATACATGTACAGAGCAGTGTTTGGCCAAAGTCTTGGAGTAAGTCTTCTGTAGATGCAGAGCCTTGTCTCTGTCCAGCCTCCTTCTCCCTGCTGCTTTGCCCTGTACGTGCTAGCTGCCTTGGACTTTCCAAACTGTAATCTCCATCTCCACAATTCAATGTGACAACTGAACTCTGAAGCCCTCCTCCCTGCACTGTGGCCTGGACACTTTTTAGTCAGTAAGCTGGGGACATGGCAGGATTCACCTTATTGTTTTCATCTCTCTCAGGGGTCACAGTCTTACACTCCCTGTAGACTGCTGTGTGAAACCATTGTTTCACATATTTTGTCCTGTTTTCTAGTTGTTTAACAGGGTAAATGTGGTCCCTGTTACTCTATATTTGCTGGAATCAGAAATCTGTGGTTGATGCCATTTGACATCTCTCTCTTCTTCAGTTCTTTATCATCTTGACTGCTAAAAGGACAGGTGAAAGAAAGGTCAGCATTTAGTGAGGGGTCAATACGTGTTAACAGAAAAGGTAGTTAAAAGTGTGATGAAAGGATGGTTTTAAACAGGGGCGGGAGAAGAATGTCCCTAAGCATATCTGTTCTTGTAATTATCTCTGTGCCTCTTTACACTTCTATGTCCCATTGCTCACCAGCTGTGCTTATTAAAGATCTCCAGGTAATAGTCATCAACCTTGCGAGAAGTAGGGACTGCCACATCCCTCGAGACTTCTTTAAGAGATATTTGAATCTCAGAAATAGCCACTTGTGTCATTCTCTCAGCATTTAGCTAACGAGAATTTTCTGTTCTACTCCAAACACTTCATTTTCTGCCTCTCTTCACAGGTAAGAGAAGTTACACATTGAAGAACTGACTAATGATTCAGTTCCACATCACTGAATTACCTCAGAGGAAACTTAAAATGCTGCAAAATCATGATTACTTATCCAAAGAGTATGTGAGGTTTTACAAATACATTTTTAGTGCCTGGATGAATCTGTTGATACAATCATTACTTTAATCTTCTTTTTTGTCTCTGTAAGAAATCCACTGGCATGTTATATATTACTTATATGCTATCCCATATGGAAATTTTAAAGAATAACAGGGTAACTTTAGGATTGGTACACTGGGGAAAAAAAACAAATAAGCACAGAAAAGCTTTTTTTCGTCTAAGTTTTAAAAACATTTTCTTGTGTAGTAAATACACAGAGAAATATGTAAACCATAAATTAATGGTTTAATAAATAATAAAAAGTGAACATGAATGTTTCTGTGGCCAAGGTCAAGAAATAGAACACGACCAAAAATGTCCCTGAGGCATTTCTTTGTTATTATTAAGAACTCTTTTTTCCCCCATAAATGTAATGACTCCTCATTTTGAATTGTATGCTATTTCTGTGTTTTTCTTCATATTTTCTGTCACATATGTATGTATAAAAGAAAGTAAGTGAAAGTATTTATGCATGCATTAAAGTAAGGATAGCTTAAGCTACATTTACTTTTATGTATTTTTGAACTTTATTAAATTAAGTAATTGAATCTGGATCATACTGTGTCTTCCTCTTTTAGTCAATTTTATATTTATGTGATCTATTCATGTTGTATGTAGCCCTACTTTATTCATTTTTACTGCTTTCAAGTAGTTCCTAATACTGCATTCCAGTGTGCCATAATTATTTATCCATTTTATGACTATGGCATATGCAGGTATTTAAAATTTGGGGTTCCTGAGACTAATGTTCCTATGAACATTCTTGGACATGAGCTAGAGTTTCTCTAGAATAAATACCTAGGAGTCTGTGAGCATAGAGTATTAGTTGTTTTAGCTTGTGTCTCCCAGGTTACCAGTGCGGTCAGGCTCCTTATTATATGTTTATTAGCTATTTGAATCTCTCTCTTTTTAAATGTTTTTTTAGTCTTTTGCCCATTTCAAAAGTGTGTGTCTGTGTGTGTATTTAAAATACGAGTCCTATTGTATGTGAGTGTTTTCTTCCATTCTGTATTACCTATTCACTCTCTTTATGATGTCTTCTGATGAATGGAAGTTCTTAGTTTAATGTAGCAAATTTGCCTGTCTTGTCCTTTCTGGTAGTGCATTTTGTGACTTGCTTAGGTAATTTTTCCCCACCCTGAAGTCATGCAGATATTCTCCTCTATTATCATATAAAATCTTAATAATCTTTTATTTAATGTTTAGAACCTTATTAATCTACCTGGAATTAATTTATGTGTATGGCCCGACTTCATGGTCTAATTTAATTTTTCTCCATATGGACATCAAATTGTTCCAATGCTATTTGTTTAAAAGTCTGTTCTACCCACACTCCTTACAACTAATATTCCTCTTATAAAGCAAGTGTCCATACATGTGCTTCTGGGCTTTTTATCTTGTTTCATTTACCTGTTTTTCTCTATTTGCGCCAATGTTACACTGTGTTTATAATGAATTTTGATATTTAGTTGGGTGAGTTTTCCAAATTTGTTTTTCTTATTCAATTGTTGCCTTGACTCTTCTTAACTCCTTTTGGGATATCAATTTTAATAGCCATTTCTCCTTTCTGGCAAAAAACCCTGAAATTTCAATGATATTGTAATAACGTTGTATGGTGATGGATGGTAGAAACACTTGTGGTGAGTATAGCATAATGCACAGAGAAGTGGAATCCCTATGTTTAACACTTGAAACTAATTTAACATTGTGTGCCAACTATATTCAAATATATTTTTTTAAATGGCTGAAATTTTAATTGGGATCACACTGAATCTAAAGATCAATTTGAGGACAATGGTCATTTTTATAATACTGATTTTTTTGCAACCTCTAAAGATGATTTATTTCCTGATACATTTAGATCTTCTTTAATATCTCTCAATAAAGTTGTATCTATTTTTTCTCAAAGATTGATTCCTAGTCACTTCATTTTTAAAAATCTAATTGCAAATATTTTTATTTTATCATTTTTTTCTGCATCTATTGATATGATCATATTATTATATTTTTCCATTTATCTTTTAATGTGGTGAATTACTTTGGTTTTCAAATGTTAAATCAAACTTAAACAGTTTGAATAAATCTGGCTCGGTCACAATGCATTATCTATTTTATCTATGTTAAATAGGTTGGATTTTGTTTGCTACCATTGTATTTAGGATGTTTGGATCTATGGTCATGAGTGAGTTTGGCTCATAAATTTTTTTCTTGTACTGTCCCTACAGGCTTTGTTATCAAGATTATGCTAACCTCATTAAAGAGGTGGGAAAGTGTTTCATTCCCCACCCCTATTTTCTGGATGAATCTGGGCAGTATTGGAATTACTGCTGTTTGAATATCTGGTAGAAATTGTCAGAGAAGTAATCATGGCTTAAAGTTCTTTGTGGAAAGATTTTTGAGTACTAATTCAATGTTTTTAATAATTATATAACTATTAATATTTTCTATTTTTTCTTATGTCTATTTTGCAAAAGTATTTTTTCTGTATAACTAACCCACTCACCTTGATTTTCAAATCTATTGACATAAAACTATTTATAATAGTTTCTTTTAAAAAGAACTTTGCAGGATATGAAGAGGTGTCTCCTATTTCGTTCCTGGTAATGGTTATTTGTGCTTTCTTTAATACTTTCAAAGAACCAACTTTTAGATTTTTTTATCTTATCTATTGTATGTCTGTCTGTTTTGTTAATTTTTATCTTATCTTTATTTCTTTATTTCCTTTATTCTACTTTTGTTGGATTTCTCTTAACTTTTTATATGGATATTTACTATATTATTTTTGAAACATTTTTAAAATTAATAAACACATGTAATTAACAAATTTTCTTCTAAGTACTGGTTTAACAGCATCACCACAGGTTTGATATGTAATATATTATCATTCAGTTTAAAATACTTCCTAAATTCTGTCATGATTTCTTCTTTGGCTTATGGGATAGTTAGAAGTTTATTTATTTTAATATATTTTCACACATATAGGTCTTTGTCTTTTATTCTAGAGTAATTCCACTTTGACCAGAGAACATACTAGTTATTATTACAATCCTTTGAAAGCTGTTGGGACTTAACCCTATGACCTAATTTATACTCAAGTTTTGTAAATGTTCCATGTATGCTTAAAAAGGATGTGCATTATGCAGTGATTAGATTAGTAATCATTAGTTTAAGTAAGGTTTTTTTTTCTCTCTTATCAGTAACTGAGAGGAATGTTAAATTCTGTCATCATGACTGTGGATTTGTCTATTTTTCATTGAAATTCTTTATTTTACTTTATGTATTTTGGTAAATATGTTATTAGGTGCACACAAAGTAGAAATTGTTATTATCTTCAAGATTAATAGAATTTTTTTTAAGCTGTGTACATTGGGCCTTTCTATCTGTAACAAAGTCTTTTACCTTGATGTCTATTGTAAAATATTTACATAGCTATACAAGTTTTCTTTTTGAGTGGTGTTTATGGTGTATAATTTTTTCCATCTTTTTATTTTCAAGTTTTCTGGATTTTATGTCTTAGATTTGTCTATTATAAAGAACATATATTTGGATTGCAGTATTTTCCCCCAGTCTGAACACCAGTCTTTTAACTAGAACAGTGAATGCATTTGTATTTCATATAAACTGCTTATAGATAGGGTTTAAATCCAACATTTTATTTTGTGCTCTCCATATATCATACTTGTTGAATGTTTTGTCTGCTTTCTTGCCTTCTTTTGAACTGATTCTTTATATTTCCTTTTCTACCCATAATATTTCAAAATTTATGCACAGTTTCTTTTTTTTTTTAGTGACTACTCTGGAAATTATGTTATCCCTTCTTAACTAACTTCCCAATGTCTAAATTCAATTGTGGATAAAACAAAGCAACTTAGACTACTTTAATTTCATTTACTCCCTCCCAACTTATATACAACTGTTGTGTATTTAATTCTCTTTTATCCACAGAAGACATTTATTTACAGTAATTTTTTAAAAGAGTTTCCTAAATACTATAACTTTTTTTTTTCCTTTTCATTCCTTCTTGTTTCTCAGAACCTACATCTAAGCCCAATTCCTTTGAACCTGAAGTATACCCACTGGAACTTCCTTTAGTTTAAATGTGCTGGTAGTTTGCTCTCTCAGTTATTTTGCTTGTCTGAAAATGTCTTTATTTTGCTTGCCTTCTTGAAAGATATATTCCATTGATGTAGAATTCTGGGTGGACAGAAGACAAATATCAATCCACTCTCTTACGGTTTCTGTTTTTGCTTCAGAACATGTCAGCAGTTAAATAATCACATTTTAGAAGATTTTTTTTACTCTCTGGATACTTTTGAGACTTTCTGTTTGGCTTCAGCCTTCTGTAGTCTTGCTGTGATATGTGTAGTTATAAATACCACTTTTACTTAGCCTGTTTGGAATTTCTTGGGCTTCTTGGATTTCTGGTATAGTCTCTTTTGTTAGTTTGGAATATTCTGAGCCATTACCTTTTAAAATATTGCCTTGACATACTCTCTCTTTGCTTTCAGGGACTTCTGAAATGGGGGGAAGGTACAGGGGAAAAAACATCCTGATTAGTAGATAAGTAGCACAGTCTTATTGACTAGTAGAAAGCCAACATTTATTGAGGTCTGACTATGTTACAGACTCTACAAAAATGTTTTGCATGTGTGTACTAGTTATCTAGTCTGCAAAACTAGATATTACCCTTAACCTTAGCAGTTAAAAACAGTAAGCGTGCATTGCTTCACGCAAGAGGGTTAGGAGTCCTAGAATGGCTTAGCTGGGTAATTCTGGCTCAGGATCTTTCATAAGATTACAGTTAACCTCTTGGGGGGGGGGTCAGTCATCTGATGGCTTGACCAGGGCTGACAGATCTGCTTACAAGCTCATGCAGTAGTTGCTGGCAGGATGCTTTAGTTCCTTACTGGCTGTTGTGGTATAAGATTCAGTTCACACCCAGTCTACACTTGTCTTCTATTCAGGACTCTTCAGACAAAAATAGAGCAGGTACCCAGCCCTGAAAATAAGGCCAAAATTAGAAGGCTTTAAAGTAATTAAAATTTATAAAATTGGCAAAGGTCATGTATCACTTTCTTTAGTTGTTGGTTTTTAATATTCAACTTTATTAATTTTATCCTGAATGTGCATATGAAATTCTAGGGATCAGAGACAGATTTCTTATGAATTACGTTACAGTGAATAATAAGTGCATCAGCCTCTCTTGTATCAGGCCTTATCCCTTGGACATAATGATGAAAACCAGTTCAAATGTCTTATGTGAGTAACCAGACCCTCGATAAGTGCGGATTGAGGGTTAAAGAGGCAGTTATCCGCTTTCCTTCTAGAAGGAAGTTCTTGGACATGTAATGGGCCTAGTCCTAACTCCAACATTTTAGTATCCTAATAAAAATCTCCCCAGGAGCCAGATAGCCCCACATATCTACAACCTAAAGTTGTCAAGTTCTGGCCTTCATCTCTTTTGACACATAAATACCTAAGAAGATAATGCTAGAGTTCACCTGTCATTTTTAGCTGTAACTTAGAGCATATCCTGGGATGTAACCATTTGGCTTTGGGGGAGACAAAAGAAGTTTTATTATTCTTTGAATCATTTGGATTAGGTAAACTCATGGCTACAGATCTAATCTTTATGTACGTGAAAATGTTTCTATGAGAAGTAATATAGAAAATTCTATATTGTTATAGCTTATGTATACATGGCTCTCCCTTAATAATAAAATAATGAAGTATTTTTTCTGGAGCTCTTAAAAAGAATGAAAGGCTCCTAGGCACATCAATGGAAAACACTTTTTCGTCAAATCTTTGCCTTCCTTTAAATCCAATCTGGTCACTTTGCCCACAGAGTTCTTCATAGAAGACTGATGGTTAGTTATTTATACTCATAGAATGATCAAATCTCATTGTATTAGTCAACTCTTGCTGGGGTAATACTGTGTAACAAACAAAGCCTCAAATCTTCATGGCTTACAAAACAAACACTATTTTTTTTTCCCTCCAGATTTTGTAGGGTTTGGCTGAAACTAGCTAGGCTTGGTTTTTAGATTGCAGGTTGGATTCTGGTCTGCTCTGCATAACTCCTTGATCTGGGAAGAGTGACGAGTTGTGGCATGTTCTCACATGGGATGGCAGAGAAACAAGAGGATGAACAGATAACCAATTTTCTTAAGGCCTTACTACAGAACTAGCACCCATCATTTCACCTACATTCACTGGCCAAAGCAAATCATTTCATCATGCCCAACATCAATGGGTGCGGATGTATTCTTTGCCCATAATGTAAAACAATTCATATAGACTCATGACAAAGGGCATGGGTATATGATTCTTTTAGGGTAGGGAGCAAAGCATTGGGAAAAATAATATAATCTATGATACTCAAGTTTTGAAGTTTAGGGACAGTCTTCTAATTTCAACTCATCAGTGGCTGTTTGAAACTTGAGTGTGTTATTTAGGAAGCATGTGGCAGAGATGGTGAACTTGTTCACCAAAAATGTATGATCACCCTTCCAGGGAGTGGTGATTTTGAGTCAAAGCAGATACCCAACAGGAAATACATTGCCCAGAAATTTTTGCATCCAGGTGAAGCCATGTTTCTAGTTTTCACCAGTGGAATGTGAACAAAAATAAATGTCGCTTCTATTTGAATGTGCTAGAATGTCTTGTTCATCTCATTTCCTCTTCCACTGGCGAGAAGCAGAGGATGCTGAGATCTCAGAGGAAGGTGAAACCATGAGATCCAAAGAGCCTTGTTTCTTCAGTCACCATATGGAGAAAAGCCACTTGCTATTCAGAAATGCCAGTGTGAGATTGACATGAATCACGGATATTGAGCCTATGCAATTTTAGAATTTATTTGTAACAACATCTTTGTAATATCTTTGCTATGCTAAGTAATTCGGGTAGAAAATTGTTTAGTCACATGGCAGCTATGTGAGGTTAATAGGAAAAGTATCACCGCCTAGATTTGAAATTAGGTGATAGCTTCTAATTCTGCTCTGCTGGTAAGAAATTGCTTGATGTTAAGGGCATTTTTTAAAACTATGAATTTTGGGCTAATCTTTAAGATATCTTTCACCTTTAGCGTTTTATGATTTTGAAGGAGGCCTTTCCATAGTCTTCAAAATATAAGGAGCAGAAGCAACATTCTCCCTTAAAGTGTCTTATGGAACTCTCTGAGAGACAGGAAATGGGCAGGCACTCTTCTGTGACAGAAAGAAGAGAGACTCTGTTTTCATCCTCAAGCAATGCAAAATAGTGACTCCAGCCGCACCACCAGAAATGAATCAGAAATCTCTGATGTGGCTACCTTACTTAAGTAGCCTTGGGTAAGTCATTTCAACATTATGAGCCTTGGTTCCTATCCATAAAATAGAGGTAGAAGAGTGAGTTGGCAGCATGATTTTGAGGACTAAATGAGCTATTATATATAAATTTCATGGTGCAAAGATAAGCACATAATAATTGTGCAATAAATGTCCAATTATTATTGCTGTTATTCTTGTCTAGTTTCAGTTAGATATATAGGCTCCCTCTGGGTATGAGCCACACATGGGACTAGAGAATTGAATGATTAAATTCTGGTAAAGAACTTGAAGAAGGTGTCTTTGTGGAGACCTAGATTCATGTTAATGAAACCCAAATAATATGGATTTATCACTGCAAATCCACTGGTCTTGGAAGTGAAAGGAGAGGGTACTTACACTGTCAACATCTTAATATGTCACAGAACTTTTAATTAATCTCCTGGCCTATCCTGTCCAAGCATACAAGGTAATGCTGAGATATTGCATAGGGATGCCACATATTTGCATAATCTTTAGAGACTTGTCTGCATTATTTTGCTTTTGATTGCCATCAGAGAAAGCAAGGAAGCCAATGGGACTTTATAATTAAAAAAAAATAATGGGATATATATTAGAAAAGTTTGAGAGTAGTAATTCTGATTCACTGTTTTTAATGACCATTGGATTCTGGCTGGCAGAAAGCATCCCCTGTCTGCTTCTTCAGGAGAGCCTCATCATGTGAAGACTCTGGACCAAATAGTGTAAGCTGCTTATTGAGGGCAGATGGGAGCCACAGGCCCCTTTGTGCCAGGGAGGGTCTTAAACATGAGAAGGACTGAGTTCTGCTTGGAGATCAATTAGGCAATGTTAAAAATTCTCTTGAGAGAACATATGGGATCCCTGAACCATATCCAAATAGCCAAATCCTTCCCTGCATTTCCCACATTAAGGATACTCAGTGCCATTTTCCCCATCTTCTGTGTCCCAATTTAGTCTTTTCTTTCCCTAATAGTGTCAGTTGTCACCTTAGATTATAATTTCTGATATAATTTTTTAATTTGTTTTGCGTGCATAAATTATTTCCCATATAGACTGCAAAGTCTTCGAGAAAAGGTCTATTTCATGTAATTCTAAGGATTTCCAAATGTGACTAGCAAAGAGCTAAAAATCAGGAGTTCATTAATAAAGACAAATTTGAAATGAGTTTCCAACCACCTGTGTAGAGGACATACTGTATTTTTCATTTAGTAAAATTGGGTCATTTTTGAGCTTTTAAGGCAATATTGAAGGTCTCTTAAGGATGCAAATTCTGAATTAGCATTTCTATTTTGTCCTAACTCAGCTGCACAAGATTCCCTGAGTTGCCCACCAGGTATAATGAGAACTTTTGTGGAACTGTGGGAGTTGAGAAAAAGAAAAGTTAACTTGGAAAGTTCTTGACTCTCTGAGTTCAACTCTGAATGACAAATACTGGAGTCAATATTTTCCAAACTGCCAGCGAAAGCATTTTCAAAAGCCTAATTTTTTAAAAAAAACTGTGCCAGTTTAAAAGATGTAATTTGAACATAAGGCACCATGCGTTAGTGAAGTCTGGTAGATAACGTTTTGTGTGTGAAATATTTTTGTAAAAGCAGGAGAAATTGTAGGAAGAGGAAAATGAGTTTCCAATCAGGCATGTTCAAAAGACTCTAATTCTACTGTCTTGGTGATTTATTTTCTCTAATGTACACATCCTTTGAAAAGGATACTTGGTTTAGAAGAAGGAAAATTCATTCTTAACAATGTGAGAGGTCTCAGAAAAACCTCTTTCCCTATTGACCCAGAATCCTTATTTCACTTCCCCTTTCAGTTATAAATTATCTTTAACTACTATGACATTAAAAAAGACATACTATATTAAGAGTCACCTTGATTAAAGAGGAATGATTGGGTCAAATTTTGCCTCTAGGTTCCTGGGCATATTTTTAGAAACCGATTTGCTACCAGATTTGTATCTTCTGTTGACTCCTTGGGTGATACAATTTATTATGTCCATAAATGGAAGACTGGAGGCACTTCCAACTAGCTAACCAGTCCGCAGTCATTTCATTGCATGACAGTCCTTGATCGAACAATGATGAAAGTAATTATGATCTACAAAGAAGACAGATAATTACCATACTGATGAGTAACAAGACACAGTCTCCTTATAGGATCATGGAGTACCTGGATGGCATGCTGGGGGTGTCTTTAGGATTTGCCTCCTCAGGTTAAAATGCACCCTTGGTTAGGTAACACCTATCAACTCTGTGTGTTTTATGATTCTGTCTGAAGTTTGAAGAAAGAGATACTAACAATGGATAGGAAATTGGATTTGTTGTTGAAAAGAGTCATTTGAAGGCAGTATCAGGGACACTAAGAAACAACTCGTATTGGTAAAATGAATACGTGGATAGAAATCTAACTTTGTGCTTCTAGAAATCTCTAGCTATTGATCAGTGCAATAGCTGTAAATTTCTTGGCTGTTTACAATCAGCAAGGTTTTTCCCAAAGGACAATAATGGTTTCAATTGAAAAGTCTATAAGTGAGCTACTTTGGACATTTAAACATGGCTCTTAGCTATGCAAATAATGAATTTATGTCTTGCAAAACACAAGCTGAGTGAGGCATTGTCTTTTCTTTTACTACTTATTTTTTTTCCCTCTCTGATGCCTAACCCCTACCACAGACATTTAGCTTGAAGTTTGGTTATCTAATTCTTTTGCTATCCATTTTACAAAACAAATTAATTTTATAGTTTCTTTCATTGCACTTCAGTCAAGCTTGTCTTAAAGTAAGGACAGTGTTATTTAAGATTTCCTTCTGTCATGTGTGACTAATTAGTCTAATTCATTATGTAAAAAACTATATGGGCTATGAGACAAATGAGGTAATGTATTTTGAACACTAGTGTAATTGCTAATGAGATCTAATGTGAGTAAACTGCCTGTAACTTAAGTGTTTCAGCATGATGGATACGTTACACTTTACTAAGGAAAGAGCTGAAATAAGTTACAGCATCAGTTAGCAATGCGCTTATAGATGAAAACACAGAGCAAAGGATAATATAATTTAAATTAAAATATTTTGCTTTAAGATTATTTTTTTTTGATGTGTGGTGTTTTTCTAAAATGTTGGATTTGAATAAAATGCTAGCTCATGACCAAATACTGCTTTTAATGGCCTTTAGACCAATGTAGCAGCACATTCATTCTGAGTATGGTATTTCTAGAATGATTGCCATTACAAAAACTAAGGTCCAGAAAAACTTATGGTATTTAAATCAGTCACAATTGAGAAGATTTACATTGTGTGGTGACAAACCTGGGATGACAATTTACAAAGAGTGCATAGTCTATGTCCTTGAAGGGATTGGGAGACAGGTGCAAGGATTTCTGTGGCTATAGTTTTGTCCACAATTTTCTTTTTGATAACACAGATATGTATGAATTAACAACAGACGCTAGCGTGGGCACAGAGATGTTTGCCCCAATACAGGAAATGAAGGAAGATGTTCAACCAAATAGGCAAGTCATAGAGTCCATGAAGACTTAACAATCTCTAAAGATGGTCAGGAAAATAGCATTCACAACTCCCATATGAGGTATCAGTGGGTCCCAACTGGTAGGGACCCATTAATGTGATATTCAAAGACTAGATGGGCCAAATATTGGTGGATACCAGTCCCAAACTTTGGACTATTTTAAGTTAATAAAATGTTTCTGGGTTTTAACTTGGAAACTGGCAAGTGTTAGGTGGGATTCAAGCTGTAGGAAAGAACAGGAAAATAGATTTATTAAAGTACAACTTTAGAGTGGAGATGAAAGTTAGGGGATTATCCTATGAAGTATGGGACTTGGCTTGGGAACTCAAACATATAGGTCCTGTTATCAAAATAAGTTTCTGTGCTGAAGTGGAAAAATATGAACTGACATTTGGGAATCAGTGTGGGAAGCTAAGGGTTAGCACTTCAGATTAAGGCTATAGTAAAGATAATTAGAAAGCAAATCCACTAAAATGGAAATTCGCTCAGAGGAGGCACCTTCCCTGCTTTTTTGTTGCTTCCTCTCCCTGCTTTTTTGTTGCTTCCTCTGCAGTGTCTAGAAAAGAGCTTGGTGGATGGTGGGTGCTCACTGTATATTTTTAAAGGAATAAATATGGAGTACAGAGTTTTAAATGCATATAAAATCGTTTAGATAGTAACTTAAGTATAGCTTACATTAGTCAAGACTGAATCAGGATACGAGAAAGTCCTACTTTATCTGGTAGGGAAACCAAAGGGTACACGGGGAAGTTGGTGAAGGAAAATACAGGATGGGGAAAAGAGAGACTAGCTGGCCCAGCCAGTGTAGAGCTTCCTCCTTCTGCATCTCCTTATCTCAATCACTAGGGTCATGGTCATACTTTAATAGCTAGTATAGAGAGCCATTTCAATTTTTTAATATTTTAATATTAAATTAGATTAGATTCCTACCTAAGCCCCATATAAGACCACTCTCAGATTATAACTTGAACAAAATTGGTTATAAGCTGGTCCCTATCCATTCCCTCACCTGCATTGCCTCTTCCTGGGACCAGTCCTTAGGGTGCTGAGGTGGGAAAGGCAGCAGTTGACTATATGTCATTTTGAATCTCTTCTAATCAAATGACTTAGGGGAAGATGCATTTTTCCAGGAATATGCCACAGGTTCACAAAATGTGTATAGGTACATAATATAAATTGGTTTCTTTATAAATTCTTGATAACAACTATAAAGAGAAAAAATATTGTATTGATCATCCTTAGGCAATTTGTAATTCATGTATCTAAGCACAAGAATTTTCAGAGAAACAAATACTTTCTTGACAGTTTAGAGCAATGGATTAATGGGAAATAGGTAATTTGACTTGGAACAATGGGAACTAACTAGAGAAGTTACTAGAAATGTACTAAAATGGAAAATATAATAAAAAATTATGCCAGTGAAGAAACTTATGTGGTAAAAAACTATCAAATATGAAAGCTGAACTTGTAATATGATATCTAATAATACAATCATTGATATCCCTTGTTATCCAATGTCTCCCTATGTAAAACTTAGTAACAAATAGATTTGGCTTATTTAGTATCCCTCTGCATCTGAAACCAGTACCCAAGCACTAGTAATCTATACTCAGGAACTGACTATATTCACATAAAGAGGCATATTTGTATACATGTACAGTTATGACAATTTTAATTGATATCAGTGATATTCTCCAGAACATTCTCCTCAGTCTGGAGGGCACAGCAATGAACAGAAATAATAATCAGAGTCCGTCTCTTTGGTTATTAACCACATGGTTATTAGCCATGTATTGGGTGCTTAGAAACACAGCTCTGCTGAGTTCTACTCTTGGGCTGCGGGATTCCTTCCAATATAGGAATAAGCCTTTGTTCCCACTTCACTGTGGCTAACTGACCATCCCAGCAAAGTCTCAGTGATCCACTTTAGCTGCATTTGGTGGTCATTACTTACACTAGTGTTCTTATTCTCATCATCCCTATCTCTTGGGTGGACAGGCTCTTGGTTAGGAGCTGGGATAGTGCTTTAGGGACCGCCCACCTGTATCTCTACCTCTAGTCATGGCTATAGCCTCTTTTACAAATTTTCTTTTCCTAATTTGTGTCAGAAACTGCTAATGCCCTCCAATATCCATCTGATCCTGGCAGAAATCCATCTACCAAGAAATTCTATTTCTTAGCCTCTTGTACCTTGATGTTGAGCGTATGACTACTTTTTGGTTAGGATGGGATTGAGAGAGATTTGTTCTATTTCTGTGTTATTCTGGTTACTCCCCCCCCCCTTTTTTTCACTTATTTTTCCTGGGAAGTAGTAATGACCATAATTGTAACCTCACACCAAAAGATGGAAGGCATGTGTTGAGGATGGTAGAATTCTCCCATCTATCCTGAAATGTTCACCACTGGGCTGTTACTGAGAAAAAGCCTAATTTAGTCCATAGAATTTGGGGATTCTTTGTTATGGAAGCTTGACCTGAATCACAGAAGCAGCTTCTTCCAGGGAGTTATGTGTCTTTTTCACCAAGTGCCAGACCACAGCAACACTTGCTAACTTGAAGTTTTGAGTCATTTCAATGTTTTTAGTGGTTTCGATTTCTTCTATCCTGGGTGAGCCTGCGGACCAGGGCATATCTTTCTTTCTCTTGGGAGTTCGTGTTGCCAACCCAGCTCTTCTATGAAACCAGTTTTATTTTCACTTCTGAATAGACTGATTTCTCTGAACTTGATGACAGACTTGCCTGCATGCCTTTAGTGTTCTCCATGGGGGATTAGCTATGCAAAGCTCATCAGCTGTCTACCCCCTTAGGACCCTGCACTTGTTGCTCTGTAATGCTTTTTCTCCAGATCCTTGCACACTACATTTTCTCTTCCATTACCCTGTCATATTTCCTTAGAGCGTTTTCCATTATCAAGATGATTTATTTATTTGTTTACATGTTTATTCTATTTTGATAGTAAATACTTTGAGCACAGAGGATTCGTTTATCTTGGTCACTGCTATATATCCCTACTTCCTGGAGCTGGTGTCTCATAGAAAGTAAGTGTTCAACAAATATTAGTTCAATGACTGCATCTTTTAAAGGATATTAAGGCTATAAATTATGGTATCCTCAAGTAAGTAGAAGTCTCAAGCTAAGTACACAAAATAATGTTCTAGAGTAACTGTAGTTTTAGTAAAATTCCACCAGGATCTGGGAACTTTCCTTTCTGTTTTCCTTTATGGATAGCAGCTTATACCTATTAAATTGTAGAACCTATTAATTTGAAGATACCATACAGAGTGATTTAGGTATGGGAAGTTTTAGAAATCAAAAAAACTAACAATACCTGGAAAAATAGTGTGTATATGTCTATTTAATAATGAAACATTATAATTTCAAAATCAATTAATTTGCTTATTTACAAAAAGAAATAGACCAAAACATACCATAAAAATTTGAAAAAAAATCCTCTTTTTCCTAATATGTGCACTCACTCAGTTTGAACTGGTTATGATATCTTTCCCTTCGAACTTTTGTTTCATCAGGATTTAAGCTATCTAAGCTCCAGTGGTCTATTTAATGTATGTTTTTCCTATTTCTATTACTCCTACCTCTACCTCTGCTTTGCCTCTGCCTCTACCTTTACCTCTATTTCTATTTCTAGTCCTACTCCTACTTCACTTATAGAAGGGGTTTGATGTGGAAGTCCTGGTGTTTACATATTTTGGTGATGATAATTTTGCTGACTCTAAATTGTTAATAGTGTCTTTATTGGTCCTTTAAGTTTCTTTTCTTGGCTTTGTCTTTTCTTTCTGGTAAGCATCAGTTGTGGGTTGAGTAGTGTCCCCCTAAAATGTGCATTCATCCAGAATCTCAGAAATAGTATCTTTGCAGATATAATTACGATAAGGATTGAGACGAGATCATATTGGATTAGAGTGGACCCTAAATTCAATGAGAGTGTCCTGTAAGACACAGAAAAGGAACACAGAGAAGACAGTATAAAAAGGGAGCAGAGATTGGAATGATGTATTTACAAGCCAAAGAACAACAGAGATTGTTGACAGCCACCAGAAGCTAGACGTGAGGCACAGAAAGGATATTCCCTCAGAGACTTCAAAAGGAAGCAACTCTCCTGACATCGTGATTTCAGATTTCTGGCCTCCAGAGCTGAAATGGAATACATTTTTATTGTTTTAAGCCACCCAATTTGTGGTAACTTGTTATGACAGCTTTAGGAAACTACTGCAGTGTAGTAGTCCTGGCTCGCCAGGCAACAGCCTGAGTAGCCCCTCTGAGCTCTGCCTTGAGTAGAGCAGGCTAGCATTGTTGACTCCCTCGATTCTAATTTCCTTCTCCTAAGGCTGTTCTCAATACAAACCAGAAACTAGCTACCTTTGAAAAGAGCCACATTCTTTTAAGGTGTGAGAGAATTAATTATAGTCCAAATTCAGACTACTCCTATCTAATTTCTTCATTCATAATTTTGTGAAAATCTATCAGACATACTTAACCCTTCCTTTTTCTGGTAATGGAGGGGAATAAAAGAATTACAACATGACTTCAAAACTTGATTTTTAACCTATGACTTTGTTAAAGCATTTTCTAAAATTACAAGGCCAGCTGCATCCATTGTAGCTCCAGGAACCCTAACGTAATACTTAAAAGAATGTGGGCTCCATAACTTGTCATTTTCTCTATTTAATTTCTGCTGAAGAATTTCAGTGTATCCTTTGGGTATCTCCATTTCATTCATTAATGAGTCCTGGGGATATGAAATGAATGATGGGACTAAACTGTCGGGCAGGAGAGAAATACTGTGGATTTTTTTTTCCCTGTGTGATATTGCTGTTTTCGTCTTAACTCTCTTGCTTCAGGTCCCTGTCATATTAGCCCTATATTTTCAAAAAAGGACTAAATAGAAGCTTATTGTTAATTTATTTTGGTTTCCCACTTAACGTTAACTCATTCCCATTTTCATTGTTAGGTTTTAGGCTCTTATTCTAAGTTTGTTGGCCCGTTACAATAAATTGCTTTAAATTATAATGATTTGGGTTTTTAGGCCTTTTGGGTGAATTATTAATATGAATGACAGAAGAAAAGAAAGCCTATTATTTAGTTTTATTTTTGATAACTCTCTATGAAGCATTTCTTAAGTAAATTTTAGGATGCAATAGAAAAGTAATTTGCATTTAATAGTCCATGTTCTAGCTTTTGGAAATATCTGCATAACATAATTTTTTGTTACTTTTTTTGTTGACATAGATTGCTGTTTCACTTTAGAGTAGCCCCATCATTCACTTAAATGAAGGGTTCGCATCCTGTTTTACTTGGAGAAGAGAGAGCAGCCAACTTCCACACTGGTATGTTGACTAGGTTTGTGCATCTCTGTGACACACTTGTCCATTCATGCAACATATGTTTATTGGTCAACTTAAGTGTCAGAGCTCCAACCATAACCACCCTCAACTATTTTACTTCTTTATCCCAGTGCATCCACCAGTTCTGTATCCCTTGTTAAGACTGGTAGTATTGTTACTCATAAGATTGTTCAAAATAGAAACCTCCAGCTAATACTCAGTATTTATTTTGCCCCACATTTCCACATCTGGTTGGTCACCAATTCCTGTCAGTTCATTCTAAGTAACACCCAGATTTTTCCTTTCTCCTCAACTCTGCTGTGCATGTCTTAGTTTGGGCCCAGCATCTTTGATGCTTTATTAACAACTCACATCTAATGCTACCACTCCCTTCCTTGCTAACTACTTATTAGTATTTTCCTGTAATTAGGGGAGTATTTATGAACTCTTAAATCACTGTGGGACCTTATCATCGTCAATGAGACTTTTTTTTTTTTTTTTAATTTGAAAGCTTTGCTTTGTTGAGAAATGAAAGGGTTTTCTAGATTCAGAAATATGCCTTTGTAGATTTGGCCTTTACACACTTTTTGGTCCAGCCAGACCAAATAACATCATAGACTTTTACCTGCCTATAGGCATAGATTGTTGTTTTACTGTTAGTTGGACCTCATAATTCACTTAAATGAATGAGTATCCCTTCTGTTTAACTGAGAAAAAGAAGATAAGCCAACTTCTGACACTGCCATATAGAACCTACATCTCCTATGACACTGCTGGGAGAGTCACCAGGAGAGAAGGAGAGAGGGGCAGGAACTGAGAAGTGAATGTCCGGGTTCCGACTGTATGGTTGCAACTATTGGGATGTGAAAATTCTGGAAAAACAATCATAGATTTCGAGGAATCACAGAAAGCTGGAATTAGTGCCCTGCGTTGCTGAGTATGCTTGAAGAGACTGCAAGTCTATGGAAGAAGATCCCTGTCCAACATTGGGCTGCTGCCAGCAGGGATGCTGGAGGAAAGTTTCTAGACCAGTGTACCAGGATATTCTTTCCAGTTACCCGTGGTCAGAATGTGGTTGCAAGAGACCAAGAAGTCCCCATCTGTCCCAGTGGGAGTATGTGAAAGCTTGGAGGGCACAGGTAAACTAGGTGCAGTGGGGGTTGGAACAAGGTAGTCAGTGGCATGGTACCCCAAAAGACCCCAAAATCTGCCATACTTCAATGCACATCAGTCCAATCACCTCAGTGAGGGTTGGCAAGTTCTCAGAAGAAAGCATGCTCACTGGAGACCTGTCTTCCTGTCTCCTTGAAAAGCTCCAATGTCCTGCTACCAGAGACAAACCCAGAACTGAAGAGGCAGAGAAGAGACTCTGCTCCAGGCAGAAGAATCAGCTCTGATACAGAGTTTAAACTTTGAATTGGTTCAAATGTGAGGCATTTTTAAGCCAGAAGAAACCAAATTATTCTTTTTTTAAAAAAGATTTTATTTATTTATTCGACAGAGATAGAGACAGCCAGCAAGAGAGGGAACACAAGCAGGGGAGTGGGAGAGGAAGAAGCAGGCTCATAGCAGAAGAGCCTGATGTGGGGCTCGATCCCAGATCGCCGGGATCACGCCCTGAGCCGAAGGCAGACGCTTAACCGCTGTGCCACCCAGGCACCCCGAAACCAAATTATTCTTAACTGGCACATTTTTATTCTTTTGTCATCAGCTAGGATGAAGATTCATAGGAAATGAAAAAGCTGTTTCCTTGTCCTTCTCCTCACCACAGATCTGAGCAAATCTGAATAAATTTAGACCCAACTACAATTTACCATATGCACACCTCCACAGGACCCTCTCACCTGTAGTATGAAAGTCACACTCCTTTGTGGGCCATAAGCGAGTTCTCTATTCTCATATCCTAACACAGCCATTCTCAATCCCTGCCTTCCACGTGCTCTGAAATTCTTCTTGAACCGGGAACCCAAAGTTGCTTCACTCCTTAGTGGCACTGTATATCCCTTTATGGACCTGGAGTGTCCTCTTCGTCTACTACACTTGGCAAATGCCAACTCATTTATCAAGAGGTAAAGAACACAGCACTGTCTTCTCCACACTTTTGCTTCCGCAATTATATTTTCTTGCAGCTCTGTTTGTACATACCTGCCTACTACTACGTGAGACCAGCCCAGTTCTGAGTGGTAAGTAGGCAGACAAAACACTACCAACAATGTTTGTCGAATGACTTAGCTAATGACACTTACAAAATTTTATAACAGAATTGTCTTTTGTTTACAGTATATTTCCTCTTAAACACCCCATTGAACTTTCGTCTATGCTTGTCAAATAATTGGTTTTAACCCCAATCTCTTAGTCACAAAAACAGTAAAGCTATGGTTAGTGAAATTTTAACTCAGATAAAAGCATTTAAATTCATGACACTAATGGCCATTAATATTCTTTCTCTAAAACACTTCCTGATTTAAAATAAGTATTTTCAAATTAATCATCATTTCATAAAATTTCTATTACTTTAAAGCTTTATGCTTTGACCCTGACTAAGGACAAAAGATTTAAACCTTGTTTTGGGGTGGATCTATGCATGACCTCTCAGAATATAACTTCTATCCTTAAATGAAATAAACCAGAAATTGTCATAAGAGTAAGAAAGCAGAGTGAATACTTTACCAAAATATAACCCTTCAATACATTCCACAGTTCAGCCTCAGAGTATAAAGGAGAAATTAGTCCCAGGAAGCTTGGTGTGGACTTATTTTAAAAATCACTGGTTTTAATTTTTAAAAAATGCTGGCTTTATATAAACCAAAACATAACAGTGTTTATGAATAATATCTTCAGAGACCACTTTCAATCACTGAGTTAATGTCATACATTTTGTATATACATGTGTTCATGTATTCTAGAAGAACTCAAAATGATATGAGGAAACTTAATCCTGTGGTATTCTAAAGGTGTTTATAGCCATAAAACCTGAATTTTAATCCCATATTTACTACTAGTCAGCTATATGACCTTAAGCAACTTAACTTCCCTAGGTACGGGGTGTAACAGAGGATCTCCAGGTTCACTTCATGAGTTGTAATTGTGGCATCTAAATCAAAATCTCAAAATAACGGATTAAAGGCAAGTGAAAACAGAGGCGGGAGAAGTGTAAAATGGAAACAATAAAATTAAAAGGGCAAATGACATAGATTTCAAAATCCAGGAAGTAGACAAGCAATCTGAGTTTGTGAAAAAAAAAAAAAAACTATACCTCATATTTTTAATAAAGCTAATGCCATCTCAGTTTCTTTTCTTGAAACTTAATAACATATTTTTAGACTAGGGCAATATTTTCAAATTTTAAAAAATCTAGGTCAATTCTAAAGTGTGTATGTGTGTGTGTGTGTGTGTGTGTGTGTAGGCACATGGGTGACTCAGTCGGTTAAGCAACTGACTCGGTTTTGTCTCAGGTCCTGATCTCAGGGTTGTGAGATTAAGCCCTGAGTCCGGCTCTGTGCTCAACACAGGATCTGCTTGAGATTTTCTTCCTCTCCCCCTACCGCTCTCCCTCCTCTCTCTCTCTCTCTTAAATAAAATAAGTAAATAAAATCTTTAAAGTCTATATATGCTATTTTATTTGTATACTTCATATACATGTTATATGTATATAGTCTCTCTATATATATAGTCTAGCTTAGGTTCCAATTATTATGAATTTTGTGTTGAAAATTCCAAGATCACAGTATCATATCCTTTCTTTTATAATCCTTCTTTCTTGTTTTTGTTTCTTTTTTTGACTTTACAGTCTATGCAGGAGAACTCAAAGTGGAATATGTGCCACCCTCTGGTGGGCAAGATAGTGAATGCATTGGGGTGAAGGAAGAAGGCATTTGAATTTCCACTAATACTTATTTTTGTGTCATTTTTTCTAATTTATGTGGGAAGTGAGTTTTATAATATTTATAGTGAGAGTAGTCCACATATAACAATTTAAATAAAGAATATACACAAATTGTGAGTACATGATCAAAAAATTTATACTGATAGTGCTGTGTAGAGAAGCTAAAAACTCTTCTGGGAGAGATGACAGCCATTAAAGATTTCTTTCCTTTTGAGATCTATCTATCAATGTATCTATCTAGATATACATCCAGTTTATATATTCATGTTTTATTGTACAATTTAAATATAGTCAATAAAGAACATTTGAAGAATACAAAATATGTAAGAGGACAGGTAAATGGCATAATCTTCATGTTTCACCATCCATTTACTCATACACAGTTCTTTCAAAATCATAATATCATAAAAAAATCTACCGTAATTGTACACGCCCAGGATAAGTTACATAAAGATGAAAAATTTCCAAAAGTATCTATGATTATTTTTTTTTGGAGAATTGGATGAGTTGTCATAACACTTCTTTAGTTTCTTTTAGAGGGTACTTTTAGAAAGTAAAGGCTCCTGCTATTTGACTAGGTTAGCGTCCTAGTTTACAAGACATCTCAGAAATATTACTTACGGGATGATGCATAAGCTTGCAATGAAAAGAGTTGATTTTCTTATTTAATCCTAGAAAAATAATCAGAACCAGGTTGACCAATAATCGAAGCAATTAGTCTTCTGTACTACATGTACATACCTCCAACAGCGTCAGCTAGAACTCTTGATCATTCTTTCTACATGCACTCTCTGAGCCTGGTTCCCAAATGAGCAGGTCTTTTGGCAATTTTTGTTGTTGTGATTTTGGTTGTTGTTGACATTAGGCATCCTGTTCTCCAGAAATTATAAGGATAGTTTGGTGAGGAAAAGTAGTTTCTAAGAGTGACTTTAACTTATATTTTTCTCTCTTAGAAAAGGGGACTCGGTTCTCATTCTCCTTTATTCATGCATGTATTTAATGCAATAAATATTTAAGTGATTCAAATGTACAAAGCACTATGCCAGATATAATCTGGATATCCTGGACAACCTTTTCTCTCTGCATTTACTTTCAAAATGTCTTGACTTGCTATTTTCCATGGACTTTGCTATATATCTTATTAGCATCCCATGAACATGAAATTTACTTATCTGAGCTCTCTTGAGAATAAATGTATTTTAAAATCTGACTTGTTATAATATATTGAAACTTTTTAGTCTGACACATATTCTAGAGGCTATTTCTTCTGAGGTACTTTGGCTTCAGTGAGGACAAGGTGAGCCATGAGGACTGGAGTGAATTCTCAGTTCGAATGACAAAGCCTGACTGATTGTGAGATAAAAAGCAATGGCTTTGGTGGTTAGTGTCTTTTTAAATGTAAAAGTTAAAGCTCTCTTTTCCAATAAAGTGCAAAACTTTCAAAATAAAAAAAATATTATTAAATATGACAACTACCCATTTGACAGCTTTTTGTGTAAACACCATCAATTATTGTTTATACCAGTAATCCTTAAATTATGCATTCTTATTCCAGAAACCGAACTATAGATGTTCTATTGCTTAACTAAATGACAGTCATCTTTCCTATTTTTCTGAAAACATTTCTTTAATGAATATAATTTTCAGAATTTATATTTTTTCCTTTGTTACCTCATCTATAAAATGAGGATAATACTAAGATCTATCTCCTGGACTTATTGAGAGGATTAAATGAGATACTAGGTGCCAAGTGCTGGGTATAGTGCCTGGTATGTGTGCTCAAAATATGTACATCTTTTCTTAAACTTTTGATAACTACTTTCACTCACCTGATCGTCTTAAGAAACATCACAATTTACAAGCTCTTATCAAATGAATAAAATAGGAATTATGAAATAGCCATGCATTTTAGTTCAACATTTTGTTTATTTCTATTGACAATTTTACCTATAATATTTATTCTATATTACTCACATATTGTAAATTTGGCAATAAAAGTGCCTTAATTTAACATAATTAGATTAAATGTATGGATGATTTTCTGCCATGAACAAGTACTCTAAAAACTGAACACATTCCAGAAACATTGTTTATATTTCTCCTTGAATTTCCTTCTATTTGCGAAATCTTTGTTCTTGAGTGCGCACATCCCAGGGTAACTACAAAAATCTAGGTTAAGTTTTTCTAGCAACTTGTCCTAAACCTTAAATTTGTATACCTTTTCCTTTTCTTACTCCCTAGCAGAGTGTAGAAGACTACTTTCCTTTCCCCTCTGCCTCTGTTTCCCTGTCTTTCTATCCATTGAAAGAGGGAGAAAAGAGAGCTCTCATTGACAAAGTGGAACAGTCCTTCCCTAGGAGTGAGACCAATATTTTCCCTGTCCTTAATTAGAAAAGTTATTTTCAGCTCCCCTTTTCATTTCACTTGGAGAATGTTTCATTTCAGATTCCTCATATTACAATGTTGCTTCTTCATCTACCTGCCTCAACACCTGGATTTGGCCCTTAAGACCTCCTAAGCTATATGCTGTTAAAGGCAACAAATCTCTCTCCACAGACTAATATTTGAGAGATTTAAAATAAATTAAATAAAAGAGGGGAGGGGGTGGGGGAATGCGGTAGGCTGGTGATGGGTA
This sequence comes from Ursus arctos, assembly GCF_023065955.2. Taxonomy (NCBI): domain Eukaryota; kingdom Metazoa; phylum Chordata; class Mammalia; order Carnivora; family Ursidae; genus Ursus; species Ursus arctos. The sequence goes on along the minus strand of NW_026622797.1, from coordinate 65,753,555 downwards.
GTAAGGAGGGCACGTATTGCATGGTGTACTGGGTGTTATACGCAACTAATGAATCATCAAACTTTACATAAAAAACCAGGTATGTACTGTATGGTGACTAACATAATATAATAAAAAATATTATTATAATAAAAAAATAAACACAAAGTACTATCTTTTGGGGAGGTTGTAAATCTGGAGAAAATAATGCAAAAATAATAAAGCAGCAGGTCTGGGTTTTATGCTTACATAGCTCATACTACAATTTAAACCTATAAACTCGAACCCTTAAAATCAATGTCTCTTGGAGAAACCAGAAACGTTGTATCCCACCACAGTCATGGAAGAAATTAAACTGTTCTTAACAGACACATACAGAAGGAAGAATGCCATCCAACAATGGAGCCAGATACTGGAGTGACACAACCACGGAACATCCAGGATCACTGGCAACCACCAGAAATTAGGAGAAAGGTGGGAAGAGATTCTCTCCCTCAGAGCCCTGAGAAGGAACCCACCCTGCCCACACCTTGACTTCGGACTTCTGGCCCCCAGAATTGTGAGAGAATAAATTTCTGTTGTTTTAAGCCACCAAATAAATAAATAAATAAATAAATAAATAAATAAATAAAATAATAATAATAATAATAATAATAATAATTCAACTGGTTTTAAAACTAAAATCTTCAGGGATTTTTCTTAGTTTATTTTTGTTTTTGTTTAATTGAACTGCTGATGATTGTATTGGGATTGCATACTTTGACAAGGGCCATCCCTCTCTATATAGGCAAGCCTGTTTTCTGGATCCCCACATTCAGAAATAATTTGATTATTATTAACTACTCAGATTCTCTAGCCTCCAAGCTTAGATTTCAATGAATATTACAGGATTTTTTTTTTTTAAGAAATGACAAAGAATAACTAAGAGAGTCTAAATAGTTTAAAATTAGGCCCTGGGCATACTGGTCAGTTTATTTTCATGGTTATGAGATCCTTGTCTTACTCAATGTAGTGAAGATTCAATACCTTAGGCAGTTGCCCCAAGTTTGATTTTTAGGCATTTTGATTTATAAATTGAATTCTATGTAACCTTTACAGGATTCCCAACTCCATTATCATGTTATTACTTTTGTAATGTGTTTTGAGCACTGCCAATGTGTTCAGAATTGAAAAGCATATTAAAGTGAGCCTATTCCCACAATGGTCTAAACATTTTTAGCTGAACTTTTTATTTTTCCACCTCTGCACATTTTGAAAAAGGTGCTGTATATAATTTTCCCCCAAATAGATAGAAGTTCCTCTCAAAGTACGTGTTATGTGAGAGTTCTCATTTGCTAGTGTTGCCAGACTCCGATGACGTTCTTTGGGGGTCCTTAATGGTAGGTGACAGCCATTGTCCCATCATCATCACTCACATCTTTTAGAATGTTTAAGCCCTGTTATAATCTTTGAAGTGTCCTTATTTTCCTCCAGTATCTCTGTATGGAAAGTGCCCATTTTTACTTTCAGATTTCTAAATGTTCTTGTTGATCTAAGTCCATATTCTAATGAATGTGTCCACCTGAATTACATTACAAATTTCTTAAGAGCCAGAAACTCGAATAAACGTCTTTGTCTTTCAAGTGTTCCTCTCTTTTAACTTTTCTAATCATTGTAGATGATGCTCCAGTTGTTCATTTCCCAGGGAAGCATCCAAGAGTCACTTTAAGGTGATTATCTTTTTATCTTCAGGCTCACTGAATCATTGAATCCTTGCTCTACTTCCAGGCCCACAAGACTATTATGCCTGAAATTTTGACTATATAATAATAGATTCAGGATATCCAGGGTTTAGTTATAATTTGCATGTCATTCACTTAACTAAGAGGCACAGAATTTTATACTGACTTTCAGTTTTCATTTTGTCATATTAGGCCTGTCAAATTTGGGGAAACTATTACTTAGGTTTCACCCAGAACCATTTAGGCTGATTTGAAAAACTGGTGTATTCAAACCGAATATGGCACATATTCATCCGTTATTTTGCACTCCCGCTCAGCCCTACATTCAGGTGCCAATACATTTGGAAGCAGTTTATTAGTTTATTCAATTGTATTAGTGAGGTTAAGATAAAACGGAATATTTCTAATCACTATTTGGTAACTGAAAAACTTGGTTGGTAGTGATACTTAGCTTACTTGGTCAAAGATCAAACAGCAGGGGCGTCTGGGTGGCTCAGTCGTTAAGCATCTGCCTTCGGCTCAGGTCAAGATCCCAGCATTCTGGGATCGAGCCCCGCATCAGGCTCCCTGCTTGGCGGGAAGCCTGCTTCTCTCTCTCTCACTCCCCCCATGGTGTTCCCTCTCTTGCTGCCTCTCTCTCTGTCTAAATAAATAAAATCTTAAAAGACAAAAAGAGATCAAACAGCAAGAATCGCTCTATCATTGTTTTTACATTGACAATAATCAACCACTGAGCCAAGCTTGACCTTCGTAAAGTGGTTAGTTGAAATAAGCAGAAAGTGCTTTCCAATTCTGAATTGGATGTCTAGGATGAAAGAGTAATGCCTGTGATTAACGAAGATGATCTTGACAATTATGGCTCACTATTTGTTCACATTCCAATATTAAAATAACACTTTAAAGCTTAATGCTGTCTTCACCAATAAACTTTAACCATTTCTTCATCCTTCTGGTATATTTTTAAATGAAAAAAGCTTTATGGTAGTTGCTGAAATGTAAAGGAGATGCAGAAGTGTGGCGAAACAGTTGAAGAAGTAATGATTGGCTAAAAAATAAATCTTAGTAGTAACATTGCTAAAAACTGATAAATTTGGGGAGAGGAAAATTAGCTTAGTATTCAAAAATGTTTATTTTTTTTTTAAAGATTCCATTTATTTATTTGACAGAGAGAGACAGCGAGAGAGGGAACACAAGCAAGGGGAGTGGGAGAGGGAGAAGCAGGCTTCCCGCCAAGCAGGGAGACCGATGTGGGGCTCGATCCCAGGACCCTGGGATCATGTCCTGAACCGATGGCAGATGTTCAACGGCTGAGCCACCCAGGTGCCCTTCAAAAACATTTATTTAGTGATTGGAAACACTCATTTGTGACCAATTTGTTTCTGAACATTTCATTTAATGACAGAAGCAAAATTTTAATATTACTGAAATGTCCCCAAATAATTTGAAAAGGCATAAATGACAAAAATTAGTCTAAAAATTTGAAAGTCTGAATAATTAACAAAATTTCAAAAAAATCTAAAAAAGCTATAAAACTATTCCAAGATTTTGCTGAAATTACCGTCTCCCCATCCCAATTGTACCGATAGTGTGTTTTGATAAATAGACAGAATGTTCAGAGGCATATACAGATCTGCCCTTCATCATTCCCATGATGTACCAACATTATCAACCCCTTACTCCTCCTGAAAGACACCCAAAAATCATACCTCCCTGTAAACACTGAACTTAGGCTATAAGGCATAAATGTCTCAGGAATTTCTAAGAATTCTGCAATACCAGACTTTGGAGTTGGGTGGAAATAGGTAAGGTTGGCAGGATCTTGTTCATAAGAGATTTAAACCAACTGGCTTTCCCGTGTATTGAATAATAAAGGAGGTGGGAGGACCTCGTAGCACCATAGAGTAGGGAAGTGCCACCTTGTAGGGTGGTGAAAGTACAGTGTGGCTAGGGTGGGGTTCTAGTCTCCTTATATGTTTCTCTGCTAGGGTTACTACAAAGTACCACAAACCGGGTGGTTTAAACAACATAAATTTATTCTATTGCATTTCTGGAAACTGTAAGTCTAAGATCAAGTTGTTGACAAGGTTGGTTCCTTCTGAGCGGTGAGGAAACATCTGTTCTATGCTTCAATCCTAGCTTCTGGTGGTTTGCTGGTAATCACTGATATTTCTTGGCTTGTAGAGGCATTACCCTGGAACTCGCATGAGTAATGCAGCTCACTGCTATGGGCATGATATGCTGCTGCCTTTTGGTTCTCTGTCAATATTGCTTCTGAAATTTGCATGTGTCTCCATGACAATCTACCATCCTTACAAGGATTGATTCTGAATGCCATTTTCTTCATTTCACTCTCCTCTGAATCAGTCTTTGCATGTGCAGCTCCTTACTAGGGACTAGGTCACACACCTGAATCTAGCTGAAAAGGATGCCGAGAAAAATTTCTGCCTTCTAACTTAGGGAGATGGGACTCGGATGGTGAGAATCCTTCAAATATAGGAAAGGCATATTAAATGAGCTGAGATATTAGAAACCTTATGAAAATGTTCATTTCATATTCCATCCTATGCAACTACCATACATTCCTGACTTTTTCCCCTTAATAGTGGTCATCTTGGTTGACTCTAGCTCCTCATTCCAATAAATAACTTGGTAATAGACAATCTCTTTCCCTGAGATATATTTGAGTTATAAGGTACATTACCCATTTTATGAGATACTGCTAAGCTTCGGAAAATGTTGGCAGCAGCAGTCGATCAGGATACCAGTTTCTCCAAACACTTTCTAAATATTTGTCATTTTTTCACGTGAAGTGTTTTATAATTGCTGTGCTAAGTCTATATCTGATTATTAGTGAGGTTGAGCATCTCTTTATATATATTTTAGATATTTCAGTTTCTCCTTCTAGATATTTTCATTTATATCTTTGTTCATCTTTCCATCTTTTCCATCTTTCTTTTGTTAATTTACAGAAGTTCTTTGTATATTTTAGATATCAATCTTTCGTTTTTCTAAGAATTTAAAAATATTTTCTCCCATTATATCACATTTTGTAACTTTTTGGTGTTTTGCTAAAGAAAAATCTTTAATTTTGATGTTGTCAAATAATTTGACTTTTCACCTTATGCTTTGCAATTTGAGAGTCTTGTTAAAGAAGGTCATGGAACAAGTGTCCCATCTTTTTCCTTTTAACTTTACCTTTATTCTTCTTTACGGTGTTACCCTTCACCTTCATTTATTTATTTAATCCATCAAGTGTTTCATTATATATGGAGTGAGAGAGGAGTCCAGCTTATTTTTCTCCATATTGAGTCAGGTTTCCTTTTTTTTGTTTTCTTTTTTCCCACTGCTATCTACTGAATCATCACCCCTGATTTGTGGTGCTTTTAGTTTCCATACTTAGATGGATCTGTTTCAAACTTTCTAGTGTGTTCAATTTCTTCTTTTTGTGTAAACTTGCCTTAGTATGACATTGTTATTATTTTAAAAACTACTCCTAGATTTCTACAGAAATTCTTGATCTCTTGTTAGATAAGCTCGCTATCTTTTCTCTTATTTTTTCAGAACTGACTCAGCTATTCATGAATCTTTACTTTTCCATATAGATTTTAATAATATATTGGTTTTCTTAAAAATTCCCTATGCAGTTTAATTAGTGTTGTATTTATAGGTTAATTCAGGTAGAATTTTCATTCCATTCATGAATGTAATATTTCTATTTTTCTTTGGGTCTTTTAAGTTTTAAAAGTTTCATTCTAAAGGTCATGGACATTTTCATTAGGATAATGCTTAGATATTTAATAGTTTTGTTTACATTGTGAATAATGTCTAATTTTTCTATTTGGTTATTGTTGGTATAGAGGAATGATAGTTGAATTTTACTGAATTTTATCTGGCAACTATTGCTTCTATAAAATTCTTCTAAGTAGATGATCAAATTACCAAAAAAATAGTAATTTTGTCTCCTTAACCACATTTGAGGATTGAAAAAAATTGATATTTAAAATATTTATCTTGTTTTAATGTAAAAGGGGACATTGAAATTTCTCATTTATAAAATGCTTTAGCAGGTAGTTTTTTTGTTTGTTTGTTTCAAGTTAAATAAATTCCTTTCTATTCCTAGTATATCATAAATACATTGTGATATAGTTTGGTACTTATTCTTAATTTAGACATAATCATGTGAATTTTTTTCATCTTTCAGTTCGTTCATGTGAGAAATTGTATTTTTATGTTTGTTGATATCAAACCATCCTTGAATTCTTAGAATAAGCCATACCTGATCATGATGTATAATTTTAATACATGTTTTTGACTATTAGCTAATATTCAATTCGAAGTGTTTCTTTCTATGCTCATAAGATAAATAAGACTATTATTTTCTTTTATTTTATTGTCTACATCATTTTGAAATTAAGCTTATATTAATCTTTTCAAAGCTTTCTGTCTTTTGGAACAACTTTTATAAGACAGTGAATATTGATAGTATGGAAGAATGGTCTTATAAGGCCATCTGAGCTTGGAGATTTTGAAGACCTTTGATTAGCATTTTAATTCCTTTGGAGGTATTATCCTTATCCTTATTGAAATAATAAGAAAAATTGCTGTGTTATCTACTCATCCTTACCTCCTACATCTCTTGTGCTGTTCTTGCATTTATTTTATTTTTTTGCCCAAGTACTTCTATCAAGGAAATTTTCAAAGACATTTTAAGGGCAAATGTTCTGTGGCGTTATATGGCTGAAAATATCTTTAATTTGCAATTCTAAATAAAATTTTAGGTTCAAAGTTCTATTCCTTTAATTATGAAAACATTATTTGATTGTTTTTTGTATTCAGTATTCCTGTTAGAAGCAAAAAAATATTCTGATTCTTTTTCTTTAAAGGTCTTCTGCTCTTTCAGGAAGTTTTTGTAATTTCCCCCCATCTTTGAAATTATTTAATTTTACTGTATTGTGGTCAGAATATTTCTTTACTTTTTCTATCTATTTTGATTGCTACCCCGAGTCATTTCATTTGAGATCTTTCATTTTCCTTTAATTATGGAAAATTGCCAATTGTTATTTCTTCAAATATTTCCTTTCCTCCACATATTTCTTTTCTTTAAAACATTGCTATTATATGTATGTTGATACTTTTCTCCTCTTTTATAGTTCTCAATTTTTTTTAATTTATTTTTTTTACTTCTTTTCTGATGGCTTCTGTGAGTGTTGTTTGACATGTTTTATTGCTAACTTTTCATGCTTTGTGTGGAATTTTCTGCTCTTCAACCTATTTAGTAAGTTCTATCAGTTGTTACAGTTTTCACTTCTAGTGTTTCCTATTGGCTTTTCTTTCAACTGCTTTTCATTCTTCATGTAATTACTATTATCCTTTATCTTTTTTAAAACATCTGTTAATTTGACATTCTTTTTTTATTTTAGATTATTAATTCAGTCTCATCTAATACAGTTTGTCAGTTAAGTTGTGTGTGTGTGTGTGTGATAGCGATTGGGCTATTTCAGTGGTTATTATTTTCTTCAAAAGTTCATTGTCTCTAGAGATGAGCAGTAACTTTGGCTGACTATACGTATTTTCCTTTGTGGATAGGGATGAGGAATGCTAACGACCAAACCTTTGCATGCTCTTCTACTTGTGAGTCTTACAATGGGGGGTAGGTGGGACCTGCCTTGGACAAAGAGCCTCTGCCTTTATTTATTTTTTTTTACTTTTTATTTTTTTAAAGATTTTATTTATTTATTTGACAGAGAGAGACAGCCAGCGAAGGAGGGAATGCAAGCAGGGGGAGTAGGAGAGGAAGAAGCGGGCTCCCAGCGGAGGAGCCTGATGTGGGGCTCGATTCCAGAATGCTGGGATCACACCCTGAGCCAAAGGCAGATGCTTAACGACTGAGCCACCCAGGCACCCCAAGAGCCTCTGCCTTTAAAGTAGGTGGAGATCACCTGCCATTTGCCACACCCCACTAGACCTCTCTGGGCTTCAGGGAATATCCTTAAACATTCCTATGGACACTGTTATTTATTTGCATGACCTAACAGGGGGTGAAGGCTGAATGTCCTCCTTCTTCTTGTAAATGTTATCTACCTCTTACCTTAGCCAGCTAGAGTTCCACTCTGATATTGCCATACCACCTAGCCTGGGCGAGGCTGCTGACATTGCTGTATGTCTACTTTGCATGGGAAATGGTGGGCACTGATCCACTCAAGTAATTTGAAAAGGAAAAAGAATTCAACTAAAAAAATTACCCTTCACAACCATTCCCCAAAGCCTTCTAATGCTCTTGTACTTCAAAATCTTCTCCCTTCCTAGAGTTTTCCTGCTGTTTTAAAATATTATATTCTCAGAACTACCAATACCCCCCTTGATGTTGTGCATCCTTAGGTTTGGGTACAAGGGAGGGTGCCAGCTGCCTATGTTTGTTCAGTATCTTGTTGACGACCCTTGATTTCATTTTCTTCATTTTAAATTTGGAGGGATGGTGCTGATGGCCACTGGTTATTGACTCTTCTATTTCTTTGGACCTGTTTGTCTATCCCTTAGTTTTTCTTTTGGCAACATTACTATTTATAACTATTTTCCTTGTTACATATTTGTATTCCTGTGTTGTTTGTTACATATTCCCCAAACTCCCCAAAGAAAATCCTTTCTCAGATTTTAGATTGATTTTGTATTTCATGACAATGATTTCAGGGTTCATAGACTGAATCATAGTTTCAGCTGTTTCAAACTCATAAATCAGTATTACTAAGGTGTATCTGAAGAACTAAAACACTTTTATTGCAAATCTGAGTGATAATATGGGCCTCAGGATTGCCCTGGAATATGGATGAGAACCGACCATTTAGAAACAAATATTCTGGCTGATAACAGACAGCCAGCCAAACACAGCCCCTGATAAAGATAAATAACCTGTACTCAGGGAAATTTTTTGCATCATTAAACATGGTGAGCATATTAGCTAGCAGGGGGTGGAGCCGAGTCCCCAAAGAGATAAATCTAAATTATGTGCGCTGCAGTGATCATAACAGTAATGCACCATCTTGGCTAACTAGCTGACATCAATGGGGAAGGGAATTTCAGATTTAAATGAACCAAACTAAAAAGCATTTCAGTGCACATACAGATTAATTGGAGCATATTCATGAACTTTTCAGCCCTATTATGCCTCTTTTTTTTTTTTTTTTGACTGGTGCCAGATACAAAGAGCTTAGAATTTTCCTGTCAAAGCTTGCATCTTTGTTTCTTCTTTTCACTTTCTTATGCAGCTTGATTAATTACTCTCCAATTTGCTCTGCATTAATCTCCCTCCTACACAGTTGTATCAGTACTTGCCAAAATCTCTTTGTGTGTGTATGTGCAACTATGATGGATAATATAAGTTCAGTGACATTTCTCTTACATGAGTCAATAGAATAGTCATTTGTTAATACTGTACTTTTGAAACACAGAATATCCCAAATTCGAAGTTAAGAAGCACTGCTAATTGCTTCAGAAGACACGTCTTATTAATAATATACCCAATTTGAAAATTTTGAGAAAGTTTTCTTATAATCAAATTTGATTTTGTTATTCATTGTTATTTGTGTTAGACAATCTCTTGATGGTAAGGTACCTGCCTATACTGAAAAATCACAATATTAGATTTTTTTTTCATTCAGTTCCCTTTGTACCTCTGGGAAGTTATGGTACTATACTAGTAAATGAGGAGGAAAAACATACTTGGTTTATGGAGATAAAGTGGCCAATACTTAAAGATATGTTTTTCCATATTTCAGATAAAAATAATTAAGTGAGCTCCTGCTAGACTGTAAGATATGGATGATCATGTCTGTTTGAATTCATAGTTGTTGTGCCAGTGCCCAGCACAATTATGTGGTAGGTGCTCAGTAAATATTTGTTGACTAAATGAATGAGTAATTTTCAAAAAGGATTATTTTCTGTCTATGATAAGAAACAATTTGTGTAAACTTGGGGATAGTAAAGGGAGTAGCAGTCAAAGTTGACTTACCATTTTAGCCGGAGAGAAAATTACTTGAAATCAATATCAACAAACCATTTCTTATTTATTGATTTTCCTGTGTGTGTGGCAATGTCACTCATTTTCATTATTAAGCTTATTTGTTAAAGGCAAATTGCCAAAATAGTCAATCATGGAAAGATATCTAGAGATAATCTGGGTTTGAATTACATTTCAACTGCTTACTGGAAAATAATCTCAGTCAATCCTTCAACCTCTTTTCTTTCAGCTTCTACAAAAGAGTGGCAGGACACTTGGCACCTGGGGCTGTCATGACGGTTATATGAATGAAGCATCACGTGTGCTGATACCTTGCGCAATACGCAGAGGGTAAGCACTGTATATCGTTTCCTTTCCTTCTGCTTCCCTTCTCTTCTGAGGGCAAGACAACATTTTTAAAATCATAATCATTTTATTTAGAATACTCAGAGTTTCCATAGATAATGAATATGCTTTTATAGTTAATTGTTCTTAATTTTTAAAGATGAGTGTAAGGATGCTAAAGCATAAACCAGGAGCCTGTCGCATTGAAAATAAATAAGATTTAAAACCTAAATTTTCTATCTAATCCTTTTCTTCTAGAAATGACAACTTAACCTAATCTTATTTTCCCCTCATTACTGAGTAGAATGCTTCTTTCCACTTTCCAGTTCTCCTCGAATCTGTTACATCTCCTTTGCTGATTCCAGTTTCTTGGCATCTCGCAGGTTCTCTTATTTTTGTATCTTCCAACAACAGAGAGTGCATTTACTTTTCTGGTCTATATTGGAAAGTGGAGTTATGCTCTCCTGCCCCCCTTGTGTGTGTCTACAAAATGGGGAATATTAACAACATCCACATCTTTTGTTCTTGACTTTCTTTTAATAAAGAAAACCCTATTTACTGCCCCTCTGCCCTTGACTCTCCTTTTCTGAGTGCAAACACACACTTGAATGAAGGAAATTCACTATTGCCTGCCTTCATAGCAAGACCTCGTTCTCTTTCAAACCTGACCTTCTTCTACCAGATTTCCCTCCAGGGTAATCAGCCTGAATATTTTTTGAATGCATTTATATCTATCTAGGTTGTTGGATAGAAAGATAAAGAGGTTTTATCTTTAAAAGATATGCAAGTGGAAGGGTTTAGCTTGAGGAAAAAGGTACAAAAAGTTAATCGTGGCCCAGTTACTTTGTGTTAGACAGATGTACTCTGAATAAAACATCTAGTTATGGCTCTTTATTTATTCAAAAAAGTTTGTAAAGAAGTTAGATTTATTAGAATCTTTTTTCCCCCTTTAACTTTGGTATCAAGAGATTTAGCCCAAGTATAATAAGACTTTTGGGATTCAGCACGGGAAATGATTATTAGGGAAGCAAACTTCATGGGGGATGGGAATGGTATTTAGGTCAGTCCAACTTAGACTCTCTTAGGGCAACCTACTAAATACCCAGCACAAAAGTCATATGAGAGAGATACTATCTTTCTTAGGTCAGAAAAAAATTCTTAAATTTGCTCATTGAATCTAATTATTACCACTTTGGAACATCCTTATTCCCTACAGCTGTTCTTATCCTAGTCCCACCTTGTATGAAAGACTTTCCTTCAATGTCCATTGATGGTAGGCCCGGTTCTTCTCTACTTCTCTGCCTACCCTCTAGTGTCCCTGGGCATAAAGACCTTTCCAGGGCTCAGTTTGGGATTTATTTTAATTCTCTTGATTTAAGAATGAGACCTAGACAGGTAATTCAGAAAGAGATTTGCGCTCTCTCTCTCTCTCTCTCTAGCAAAGCTGTAAGAAAGGCATGTAAAATTTCATCTTTGGGGCACCTGGGTGGCTCAGTCAGTTAAGCATCTGTCTTTGGCTCGGGTCATGATCCAGAGGTCCTGGGATCGAGCCCCACATTGGACTGTCTGCTCAGCGGGGAGCCTGCTTCTCCCTCTCCCTCTGCTTGCAGCTCTGCCTGCTTGTGTGCTGTCTTTCTCTGTCAAATAAATAAAATTTTTAAAAAAGCTTTAAAAAACTTCTTTACAGAACATCATTTATAAATTAGGAATTAATATGATGTACTGGTGAGTTAGGGAGACATTTGGTCTCTTTATGCATATTACTTAATATCCTAGTTTTAAGCGATAACTTGCGAAACACATTTCTTATAACTTTGCTACAAAAATCTGATAGAACCACAAAGTACATTACATTGTATAAGGTAACTCCTTGCATATTGGAAATGATCTACTATGTCTTCTATCATTAGTTTGATTGTTTTCTGATAATTTTTTATCATAATTTTGTTTTGTTTTGTTTACAGCATCCTTAATTGGACCCTTGTTATCATTATACTCTTTTCCTGTTTTTTCTGTTAGGAGCAACAAATAACTTTTACTGGTATTGAAGTATAGTTGACACACAATGTTACATTAGTTTCCAGGGTACAACACACTGATTTGACAACTCTATACCTTATGCTATGCTCACCACCATTGTAGCTACCATCTGTCACCATACAACAATATTGTAATACCACTCACTATATTCCCTACGCTGTACCTTGTATCCCTGTGACTTACTCATTCCATGACTGGAAGCCTGTATCTCCCAGTCGCCTTCACCCATCTTATTCATCCCCCATCTCCTTCCCTCTGGCAACCATCAGTTTGTTCTCTGTATTTATGGATCTATTTCTACTTTTTTTTCTTCATTTGTTTTTTAGACTCCACATACAAGTAAAATCATATGGTATTTGTCTTTCTCTGTCTGACTTATTTCATTTAATATAATACCCTCTAGGTCCATCCATGCTGTCACAAATGGCAAAAACCTCATTCTTTTTATGGCTGAGTAATATTCCATTGTGTGTGTGTGTGTGTGTGTGTGTGTGTGTGTATCCACTGATATAAATATAAATGTATATATTTGTATGGACACTTGGTTGCTTCCATACCTTTGCTATTGTAAATATTGCTGCAATAAATATAAACATAGGGGTACATATATCTTTTTGAATTGGTGCTTGTGAAGAACATTTTTTTTAAAGATTTTATTTATTTGTTTGACAGAGAGAGAGAAAGAGCACACAAGCAGGAGGAGCAGCAGGCAGAGGGAGAGGGAGAAGCAGGCTTCCTAATGAGCAGGGAGCCCCATGCAGGTCTTGATCCCAGGACTCCAGGATCATGACCTGGGCTGAAGGCAGATGCTTAACTGACTGAGCCACACAGGTAGCCTTATGAAGAACCTCCTTTAAAATCAAATTACTTTAAGAAAAGAAAGTACAGAACAATAACAAACTTTTAGACATTTATATCATTTAAATGTTGTTTAACTCTGGGGCAGAGTATGTATAGTTAGCTAGGTTTGGGTTTAAATCTTGCTACATAGGGGCGCCTGGGTGGCACAGTGGTTAAGCGTCTGCCTTCGGCTCAGGGCGTGATCCCGGCGTTCTGGAATCGAGCCCCACATCAGGCTTCTCCGCAGGGAGCCTGCTTCTTCCTCTCCCACTCCCCCTGCTTGTGTTCCCTCTCTCGCTGGCTGTCTCTATCTCTGTCGAATAAATAAATAAAATCTTTAAAAAAAATAAATCTTGCTACATAAAAAGATTAAATAATATGGTAATGATAGTTGGTTTGCTTGAATTAGGTACCAAACATTATCTGCACATCACATTTGATTTTGGTTTTCTCCTAAATTTTTTTCAATTTATAATCTTTAAGCTATAAGGCAGTTCCATCTGCCTTCCTCTTTTTAAAAAGTTATTTATTAAGGTAATCCATTAAGTATGATTAGTATAATATCTAGTATTGAGTTAAGCATTCAATATTGTAGCTATTGTTATTATTGTTATTGTTATTATTACATCTCAGAATATCTTGCGACTATACTTGCTTGAAATTTGTTACAGTTCATGGATCTGAGGATTGGTGTCTTTGTTCATTATGGAAACTTCTCAGCCATTATCTCTTCAAATATTACTTTGGTTTCATTCTTTCTATTGCTTCCCTCTAAAATTTTGATGGATGTATATTAGACATTCTCATTTTATCTTTTATGAACGTTAAGCTGTATTTCATGTTTTCCAACTCAATCTCTCTGTGCTGCATTGAGTATAATTTCATCTGCTGTAGCTTTCAGTGCACTATACCTGTTCATTTCAATGTCATCTCCTATCATTTTATCTAATAAGTTTCTAATTTCAATAAAATTTCTTATTTTTAGAAGTTTTATTTAGTTCTTCAATAAATCTTTCTGATAATTTTTGACAATTATTATATAATTATGTTTTCAATTCTGTCTTAGTTTTTAAAATATATTGACATACTTATTTTATGGTTTATATTTGATAATTGTTATATTTTATATCTTTTGTATTTGGTTTTATGGACTGTTGCTTATACTGTCTTGTATAATTATGTATTTGGTTGGTTATTTTCTGAGCGCTTCTGTTTAATGGAAATTTATCTGTGGAAATTATTTGAAAACTCCATTTTTGTTACTTTTTGAGGGTGTTTTTATTTGTTAGTTGCTAGTACCAAAATATATCTGCTTTTAATTACAATATTAACTTGAACTTCGTTTGTTTGGGATCTTGTAAACAGAATGAATACGGATAAAGATGGATGATTTTCCTTGATGTCTTTCTCTGCTGGTTAGACTTTATATGGCTTCCAGGTTTATTTTCTTACTTTTCTCTCCATGGCCCCCTCAGTACTCACACTCCAGATCAGTAGTTCTCAGCCGGGGATGATTTTGCCTCCACAGGGGACATTTGGCAAAGTCTGGAGACATTTTTGGATATTAGAACTGGGGGAAGGTGCCAGGGATGCTTCTAAATATCCTATAGGCTACAGGACACTTCCAACAAAGAATTATCTGCTCATAATGTCACTAGTCACTAGTCAGAAGCTGAGAAACCATGTTCTAGGTCAAACAGGATTGGTAGGACAGCCAATGGCTTCGACTTCCTTCCCTGGACTCTTCTGTATTGTTTTAGCTTTGGAGATGTCCTTACTTTCTGGAAAGTTCATCCATGTACTTAAAACGACGTTAAAACTAGTTTAATAACTTTAAAAATATTTAATATTTAGATTATCTTTTTTGTTATTTTGCTTGACCTGGTTCTCTCCTTCTTCAGAATGCAGAATGTTTTATTGGTTGCCTGGATGGTACTTTAGTTATGGACTTCTAGTTTTTAATCACTTGCTATTACAAACAATGCTTTAATGCATATTTGTCTATATAAGAATATATCTATCAAATACACACTTAAGACTATAAATGTGGGTATGTGCAATTTAAATTTTGATAAATAGTGCCATATTCTCCCTCTAGCATTTTATCAGAGCAACTTTTTTCTTACATAAGTTTAAATTCAAACTGATGTATTTAAAAATGGATCTCATGATACACAAATATAGAAAGAATGAACCTTCATATAATCATCAGTCAAATTCTACAATTATCAGGATTTTGTCACATTTGTTTCAGTGATCTTCCTGCTATTTTTTTTGTCTTTTCTTTTTTATTTCTGAGGCATTTAAAAAACAGCCAGACATCATTTTATTTCATCCTTATAGTTCAACAAGCATCTCTAAAGCATGTGACCATTTTATTGTATAACCTTAATGCCATAATCATATGACTATGTACTGCTCCATATCATCTAGTGAAAAATCATAAGGAAATTTCTCCAAATGCAAGAAAATGTTGTTCTTTTAGAATTGGTTTGTTTGAATCAAGATCTATACAAGGTCCACTCATTACATTTGGTTTTTATGCCCGCTAACCTTCCTTCAAATTAGAACAGTATCTTTCCTTTTGACCCACTACCATTGGTGGATAGAAACCACATCAATTGTCCTTTGCAGAGTCCTACATTTTGTATTTGTGTGTTTGCTTCATTGTGGTATAAGTTAACTTGCTCATCTAACTCCTACAGAAAAAAATGGACATCTGATACTTGATTAGATTTGGACTCAACATGTTGGGTATACCATATCCGTATCATAGTTTTCATATTTCATCTAAGCAGGAGGCATTCAATACCTGCTTTTGACACTTTCTTTGATGATCGGACTGATGATCGTTAGATTCAGGTGGTCACAAACTCATCCTTTCATTTTAAAGTTCCCCATTTTCGTTTTATCAGATGACTTCATCAATGTGATCATTGTTTGAATCATTAATTTTGTGATGGATTGCAGAAAGGTGATTTCAAAAAATTCTGCCTTTTTCCCACAAGTTTTAGTTGGAATTCTTCAATAAGAATAACTTTTCCCCACCAATTAGGGCTAATTAATTTCCCTCAAATTTACTTCATAGAAGAAAGGCAGAATGAATTATTTCATAAAAATTTTGGGTTCTAGTTATTGCCAGTGCCGTTCTATTAGTTTTGTTTAAATTTTAGGTTCTTGGGGCACCTGGGTGGCACAGTGGTTAAGCGTCTGCCTTCGGCTCAGGGCGTGATCCCGGCGTTATGGGATCGAGCCCCACATCAGGCTCCTCTGCTATGAGCCTGCTTCTTCCTCTCCCACTCCCCCTGCTTGTGTTCCCTCTCTCGTTGGCTGTCTCTATCTCTGTCGAATAAATAAAAAAAATTTTTTTAGGTTCTCTTTTTCCCTTTCTTTCACTGAAGGGGTTGTAAATAAGAACTCTTGAATTTAGAGTTCATATATTTCATGTGCTTTAATTATTTGCATTCATTACTCTCTTTCAAGGTCACATTGTTACGTATTAATAAGTCAAAGGTAGTCCCTTCGTATTGGCTCCTATGCCCTTCTGACATGGCCCATTTAGTCCTTGACAGTTATTTTGCTTTCTGGCACAACCAGATGTCCCAAGTACATCTTAAATATTTTTTGCCTCAGACTTGGAATCAGCTACTATTCATTGCAATTTTTATTTTATTTTTGTCATTGAGGAGGATAGCACATTTTCATAGATTTGAGTCATTTGTATTTTCTCTTTTTCTAAACTGAATATTTGCTTGTTTTCCCTAAAGGATTATTGGTCTTTTTATAATTGATGTACAGGAATTAATTTTTAATAGAAAGTTAGCCTCCGTCTATGGCACGAACTACAAGTATTACCCATATTTGTTGACTGTCATTTGTATAGTCATGGTGTTTTTATATCTTCGATTTTTTTTAATGCAGTGAATTTTACCTATTTTTCTTTTATGACATTTGGTTTTAGGTCTTACTTAAAAGATCCGTTCCCAATCTTGGATTATTAAAAGGAAGTTTTTTCTAACTATTTTTGAAGCTATTAATTTTTAAATAATCTTTGATCATCTGAACTTTATCATTGTTTAAACTGTGAAATATAATCCAAATTTGATTTATTTTCTCATATGGCTAAAAGTAATATCTACACCATGTATATTTAATTTATTTTTTTCTTCAGTGAATTGAAATATCAAATTTATTACTGAAATTTTTTATGGAATTTCTATTCTGACCCACTTATTTGTCCTATTCATGTAGCAGTGATAGATTATGTTTTATTATCTAATAAGACTAGATTCCTTTCTATATTATTTTGTAGAATTTTCATGGATAATTTTTTTGTATTAATTTTCTATTTCACTATTCATATTTCTAAAGGAAATGTGCTGACATTTTTATTGAGATTGTGATAAATCTGATGTCTTTATGGTGTTATCTTCTTATCTAATACATAGTGTGCCTTTCCACTCCCCAATTATTGAAGCTTTCTCTGTCACTTAATAGTACAGTTGACCCTTGAATAATGTGGGGGTTAGGTGCTCCAACCCCCATGCTGCCAAAAATACATGTAAAACTTTTGACTCCCCAAAACTTAATAGCTTACTGTTGACTAGAAGCTTTACTGATAGCATAAACAGTCAATGCATATTTTATATATGTTTTATATACTGTATTCTTAGAATAAAATAAGCTATAGAAAATAAAATTTTATTAAGAAAATCACAAGAGAAAATACATTTACAGTACTCTATTGTATTGAAAAAAATCTGTGTATAGTTTGACCCACACAATTCAAACTCATATTCAAGGATATTTTAAAAGTTTCTCCATATGGAGCATGTACAGCTAACACCCTTTGGGTGTTAATTCTGGTATGGACTCAGCTGCTCAAACAAACAAAATAACTAGTGGTCATAATAAGATAGGTTTATTTTTATGTAACATTTCAGAGGTAAGTTCTTCTGTCCTCAATCAATCATTCAGAGACCCAGATTTCTTCTCTCTTTTTTGCTTCACTATCCTATAGGGTGTTACTTTTGTTCTAAGGGCAAATGTCACTTTACTGCCATTACTCCACCTTCCAGACTACTGGAAGGGGAAAGAAAGTGCTAGTATATTTAAAGAGATGATCAGAAGTTGCCCATATTATTTTGTTCACTTTTTTGGCCCCCCCAAATAGGCATACGGCATACCTAGCTACAAAAAAGGATTGGGCATGGAAGTGCCCAAGTAGGCAAGCATGTATACAAATTCAGGAAGTCCGTTTAGTCAAAGTAGAGGGGGAGAAAATGAGGGGGAGTGTAGTTAGTAGCCTTTGTAAATTTCATCTCTTTAGTTGCTATTAAAACAGGTTCTTTTCTCCTATTATATATTCGAAATGATTATTGTTTTAAATATTGAGATAATATTCTGCCAATTATTATTTACTTTGCCAAGCCACCCCCTCATTGAATTATTTTATAGAGTTGATTTTCTTGAATTATTCAGATTTAAAATATCTTTAATTATAATAATTAAATATTGTAAATAATTATTAATATAAATAATTATAATTTTTAGAATTATAACTTAATATATCCTTTTATAATTCTTATCCTTCTTATATGTTTATATTACCTAATTGTTTTCCCTAGTAACTCCAGACCAATATTAAATAATAGTGGAAATAAAAGATGTTCTTACTGTGTCTCTGATTTTAATGGAAAAGCTTTCAATATTTCCCTATAAAACGTGATATTTGCTTTTGGGTCACATCGATATACACATTATCATAGTAAGATATGTAGTATAATATTAGGAAAAATACAGTTATTACTAATTTATTAAGACTATGGTCTTATCAAGTTTAAATGTTGAATTTTACTGGTTGACTTTGAGGTTTTTGTAAAGATAATAGTACAAGTTTTCATTTTATAACTGTTATTATAGAAAACAAATTTAACACTGAACTTCCTTGTATTTCTAAAAAGGGAACCCTCTTGCACTGTTGTTGGGAATGTAAACTGGTGCAGCCACTCTGGAGAACAGTATGGAAGTTCCTCATAAAGTTAAAAATAGAATAACCCTATAATCCAACAATTGCACTACTAGGTAATTACCGAAATGATACAAAAATACAGACCCAAAGGGGTATATGCACCCCAATGTTTATAGCAGCATTATCAACAATAGCCAAACTATGCAGAGAGCCCAAATATCCATCAACTGATGAATGGATAAAGAAGAGGTGGTATATATATACAATGGAATATTACTCAGCCACCAAAAAGAATGAAATCTTGCATTTGCAACAACCTGAATGGAGCTAGAGTGTATTATGCTAAGCAAAATAAGTCAATGAAAGATAAATACCATATAATTTCACTCATATGTGGAATTTAAAAACAAAACAGATGAACAGATGGGAAGGGGAAAAAGAAAAAAAAAAAGAGAGAGAGGGAAACACACCATAGGAGGCTCTTGACAATAGAGAACAAACAGGGTTGATGGAGGGAGGTGCATGGGGAATGGGCTAGATAGATGGGTGATGGGTATTAAGGAGGGCACTTGTGATGAACACTAGGTGTTGTATGTAAGTGATGAATCGCTGAGTTCTACTCCTGAAGCCAATATTGTACTGTATATTAACTAACTAGAATTTAAATAAAAATTAAAAAAATAAATAAATAAACCATATCTTGTCAAGGAAAATTATTTTTTATCTCATGTTGTTTTATTTGTTAACATTTTATTTAGCATTTTTGCAAGCACACTCAGAAGTGAGATTGATTTGAAATATTCTTTAATTATTTTTTCTAAAATGGTTTTAGAAGTTTCCATTGTTTTTCTATGCCCTGAATCATTTAAAATCATAGTACAGTTATCTGTTTCTCTGATTATTTTGTGAGTCTATCTGAACCCAGTACACTGAAGATGCTTTGAGCTTCAGTAATATGTTCTATTTCTAGCAGATACTTTTTCTTTTGTGGTGTTTTCCTAATTTATATTTTCCAGTAAATGATCTAGTTTACCTTGATTCTTAAATTTATTTACAACAACTGAGCACCTAGATATTGTAAGATTCTTTTAATTTCTTGGTTCTGAAGTTACTTTTTAATAATTTTTCCCATTTTTTGTTTGTGTTTCCTCACTTATTTTCTTGAGTAGATATGTAGTGATATATTAATCTATTCTTTGTGTGTGTGTGTGTGTGCACATGCGTGTGTGTTTGTGTGTGTGTGTTTACAGTCAGTTCTGGAAGTTATTAGTTTTACCATTTTTTGAGTCACTTTGTTTTGGGTATTTTCCTCACATGCAGCATGTAATTGGGATTTGCTTTCTAGTCTGACCTGAGAGTCTATTTTAATAAATAACTTTACCTCATTTGCATTTTGTAGTATATAAGTCCTACCTTAGGTTTGTTGCCATATTTTATGTTATGCTTTCTTTTTTTATTTTTATTTTTATTTTTATTTGACAGAGACAGAGACAGCCAGCGAGAGAGAGGGAACACAAGCAGGGGGAGTGGGAGAGGAAGAAGCAGGCTCATAGCGGAGGAGCCTGATGTGGGGCTCGATCCCACAACGCTGGGATCACGCCCTGAGCCGAAAGCAGACGCTTAACCGCTGTGCCACCCAGGCGCCCCTATGTTATGCTTTCTAAATAATGACAACACTTTTCTGCTCTTTTCTTCCTTTTTCTATGTTTACCTTCATAACTTCGAATAAACTTAAGCGCTATTATTTATCAACTAAAATATCTTGACTTCTCCTGGTTCTGTACGTTCTACTTCTACCTTCCCATTCCCATTTCTGTTCTGTCAGCACATATTATATTTTAATTCTCTTCTTGAACCGTAATCCTCACATTTCTTTGATCTAGTTTTACTCTTAAACGACTCGATGCTCACTGCCAGACATTTTGACATTATTTTTCCATTCATCACTTGGCTGAAATTTATTTTCTATTTAATTCTGTTTTCAAAAGTAAGTTTGTAAATGCTTGTGTCTTTTCATTTTACTTGGAAAAAGTATTTGTCTAGAAATATGATTATAATCTAAACATTTTTTGAGTATTTTGCAGGAATTTTTTTTAGTATATTGCAGGAATTACGCTCTGTCACTATTAATATGGAAAAATCTGTTACAAGTCAAATTTTTTGTTTTTGTGGTTTTATTTATTTATTTATTGTTTTTTTATTCATGACTTTTTTTTTCTGACAAAGGATTTTCTCATCTTTGAAATCCAGTAACTTTATTAAGATGGGCCTTCCAATTATCTATATCAGTTTTTCTTTTCCTGGGGTACAGTATGCCCTTACATTTTACACATTCTGATCCTTTTTATTTCTGAGAAGTTTCTTGAATTATATCTTTAAATAGTTATTCTGCTATTTTGGTTCTCTTATTTACCAACACCTATTACTTGTGTCTTTGTGCTCTTGGCCCATCTTCTATATCTATAATTTTTTTTCCAGATTCTCTTGGACTCTTTGTTTTCACTCCACTTTGTTTCCTATCTCAGTCATGTCCTCTCATTTTCCTTACAGCGTTTCCACCAATTCTGTGTTTCCGTTGTATTGCCTCCCATCAGATATCCATTGTTACAATTGTTCACACTGCCTGCTTCCACCTCCCAACAGGCTTCATCTTCTATAGTATTAACATTTTTTCTCTGATTACTTATTTTCTTCTTTGCGCTCTTTTATAAAACAGTCTGTTTCATTAAGCTTTGACAGTTCAGGGTAATATATGTTTCATTTGCTTGTTACTGTGTTTTTGTTTTGTTTTTGTGTTTGTGGGCATTTTTCATTTGTTATTTATATCCTAGTGCTCCCCTAATTTTTTCTTTGTGTCATTATTGCATAGGTCCTTTAATGGCTCCTTTTCAATTCCTTATTTAAGTTTTCATTTGACCATCTCTTGTAGGAACTTCATGTTGGGGAGGGGATGGAGATAGTAGGAATTCTGCTTATGATTCTGTGCATGCGTGGGAAGCAGAGAAAGAGTACATAATAGGGAGGGAGAAGGAAAGAAAGAGAGAGGGAGGGAGGGAGGGAGAAGAGCGATTTGATATTCACTCCAGGTCTGTTCCCATTGCCAGATCTTTCCTCTTCTACCACTATTACCCCCCAACCCCCAGACATATCCCCACAGGCTGAGTAACCCCACTCTTCACTTTCTCAAGACTTTGTGCCAAATGGGAGCAAGTGGAGCATTGTCTCTAGTCCCCAAAATCTGGTCCATTATTGCAAATAAGTTATTGGTTTTTGTTTGTTTGCTTGGTATTATTTTAAAATTTAGGGTGTGCCACTCACTTAGAAGATTTCTACATGGCTAGTTTTTTTCTGGTATCTGTAGCCGCAAACACTTTTCTCCTGATTTTCCCATACTTCTCTTTGAAATTTATTGCTTTGGTAAGAGCCTCCTATTTTGCGATCCAGAGTTGCAAGCATCTCAGTTTCATTGGAGACAGTGTTTTCTATTCTCCTTTCTTCTTCCCCTTGCTGTTTTAAGATGAATTCCCAGAGAAGAATGGAGGGAAACCAACTTGATGCTCTTATTTTTAAATTATAATCCTACTTAAATTTTTTGTCTATTTTCTTATTAATATTTCCCAGATATAGGGATATTTTCTTTAGTTTTTCCTTAAGCAGGCATGAGAAATCCTTGATATTGTTGTTCTCTTATCTTTTTCTTCTTTCTGATACATAATTTTAGTTCTCTTGGTCTCCTGTCATGGTGACAAATTAAAAATTCCATGGGTTATGATTTTACTATGGAAGCACTTATAAGTATATGGCACATATTTAGTTTCAATAAATGTTAGCGTAATCTAAATCTTATTACAGTTTCTTGTTGAACCTAAGAAGAAAAAACTGGAATATAAATTAAAATTTAAAATTACCTTCTAACATGCTATGTATTTTGAGATTTTGCACTGAATTCTGTTGATAGAAACATGATGGATTATTTCTTTGTATCTGAAATATTATGCATTGACTGAGAGAGAATGTGAACTGCTAAAATGTACTTGAAGTGAAAAATAATCTAGAGTTCCATACAGTAAATCATAAAAAGTATTAATTTGGGAGTCTTTCATTTATTTAAAAAAATACGTATTGGGCTCCTATACTAATGCTTGCTAAGTGTTGAAACCGAATCATATGACCCTGTTATTTTCCGTAAAGATCAAACACAGTTTAAATTGTATACTTTTTTTGGCTCATGTTTTAGTATGAAGCAGTGGAAAATAAAACATGTTGTAGTAATGAGACTGCGTTATATTGAATATATCAGATACCTATGATCATAACTTTATAGTCATATTTCATAATAGTGTTATAATTGAACTGACTTTTAAAAAACTATCTTTTCTGTTAGTAGTTACTTTTGTGTTTTCTCCACATGCCTTTCTCTTTACAAGTTTGCTCTTGAATAACTTTTTTGTTGTTGTTTTTACCTGGGTTTTCCCTCAAGTGACGTCTTGGATGTTAAATTCCCAGGAGGCAAGAACCATATCTATGTTGTACTTTGCCTGACACTGTGCTCAATATTTTGTGATGGTGTTAATCTGTTGCCTTCTGTGCTTTCTCTTCATTTTTTTTCCCTCTTTTTAGAACTACATGTAGTCTTTGCTAGACTTCTGTGCTGCTCACTTTTGCTGTTCTATCTAGGTCTGGTGGTGGCAATGGAATTTTTCTAAAGCAATGGTTCTGTTTTCAGGGGAAAAAAGGTTAGCGATTCAGTTGATGCGTTTTCAAACAGCATCTCTCCTTGGCTGCCTGGAGTAATCTGGAGAGCTATGAAAGTTCCAGCATCATTCAAATCTCTTATTTTGGAAAGTTACCATGATCATGTTATTTTGAGGGCAAATCAGCTGCTTTCCTCCTATCGTCCTTTGTAAAGGCAGGAGCCTTGGAGCTATCCGGGGCAGACAGCTACCTCATTTATAATTTAAGCCCTGGAAAATACTATCTACATCCATGGTACTATACAAATAAAAAATAAAAAGTGCCACTAGACAGCACAAATAATCAACTGTTATCAACCGTGAAACTCTGAAGGGGTGAGGAGGAGGACGGGAAGCAAAATCTAATAAAAAATTATGTGTAAACTGTTCCATGAAAGTCATTTTTTATTACAAAAGCAATAACACCCTTCCATCAACTTTGTACAACAATTTTAATAACCTTTAGTGAATGTTAGTAAATCGTATTGACCCTTAAGGTCCCTGGATGGCTAGAAATAAACACGCACAGATTAACCATGTTGCTGTTCTTCAGCTCTGTTATGCAAACAATTTTATACAAGGTCAGACCAGGGCACCATTGATATTGTTTGCCAACCAATTTATTCCTAAGACCCTTGACCCCATTTTAATGTGTGCATTCAGAAGAACACTCCATGTGGTGTTGCTAGTCGCAGCCACCAAAAACTGAGAAGTTGGCAGTTTGTTCCAACAACAGGGGCTGGAAATTCTGTTAGAAACTCACTTAATGCAGCTTAAAGTTCATGTATCATTTTAAAAATTCTGATTCAACCAGAATGCTTTTATTCGTCACGTAAATGTAGTATGTCAGATCTGGTATGAAACTGCATGGGAGAGCTAAAAGTGGACCTAGTAAATTAAGTTTTTCTTCCTTTCTTTCTTTCTTTCTTTCTTTCTTTTCTTTCTTTCTTTCTTTCTTTCTTTCTTTCTTTCTTTCTTTCTTTCCTTCTTCTTTCCTTCCTTCCTTCCTTCCTTCCTTCCTTCCTTCCTTCCTTCCTTCCTTCTTTTCTTTCTTTCTTTCTTTCTTTCTTTCTTTCTTTCTTTCTTTCTTTCTTTCTTTCTTTCAGTGACCCAACTAACTTTCCAATTGCTTTCTACTCTGGTTTTTTAACAATGGGACTTTTGTCAGATTTCAGATACTGTTGACGGCTTTTTCTAAGTATTACTTAAAATTTGAAAGTTTAATCTTTTCATTTTAAAACACAACATTTTAAATGGAAACGGGACATTTTAGAACTAGCTGGATTTAACGAAAATAAGCAAATTCATATCATAGTTCATTTGAATTATGGGTACCTTATTCAGAAAGCAGGAAATGACCTGAAAGGTGACTACAAAGAAGGGAGAATGAGTCTTAGGAAAAAAATTTAATCTAATGTGCTTTAAAACCAATTATATTTTTAATGCTGTCTATCCTCAGTGGGCCCTCAAGAGGCATACACATATTGCTAGAGCTGTCATTAGGATTTCAAGAATGACTTTAAATCTTTCTATAGCAAATATTTCCAATCATTTGTAAATTTAATTATCAAGTTAGCAAGCACCCAGATTAGATTAACATGTTTGCAAACGTGATTGCAAAATAGAAACGGCATCTATACTTCTCTCAGATATCCCTTTAATCTCTTCACAGTGCAAGGCTTGTCTGGGCTCAAATTAAGAACCTGAATTGGAAGCCACAGGTGCAATATCTGTATATTTCTGTACTAGAAAAGGCGAGGTTTGTTCTCAATTCCCCTTGCTGTTATTTTCTACCTTTGTAAATTACTGAAGGCAACACATTCTCTCAACTTATATTTTATGTGAGTCTCAAATGGTATCATAAATAGTGTATGCACAGACATATATTCCTATGTTAGCCAACAAAACGGTGCTGCTGCTGAAGTTCAGTTTAATGAATTTCCAAAGCTCCCTGTTAATTCTATTTCATGGTAGCTTTGCATTTTTATGGAATTTGAAAGCACAAGTTGTAATTGCTAATATCTGAAATTAATATAAGTAAACTAGAAATCTCAGCGGTGCTCTTTGCTTTATGATTCATTCATATAAAGACAGTATTGTCTACATTTTGTGTGTTTTCCTAGTATACACTTACTGGCACATTCCCGTTAATTAATTTGAGATACTAGGTTTCCATTCCACTAATTTATTATTTTACAGTAGTTGTTAATAATATAATCCTTAGTTCATTTTATTGCTTACACGGTTTTCTAAAGATCTATATACTCCAGAGTATTGTATTACATATCTTAACCAATTTCATTGTGTTCAATAATTTTTTAGTCCCATACAGGGCAGGCTACATTTATTTTTCTTTCCAGGTGACTCCCTGGAGACTCCATCTGGACCTAACCTGCTACCTAGGGTGGTTGATGGGCCTCTATGGACCTCTTAAAGGTGGAAGATATGAGATGCAGATACTTATCAGCGGTATGCTCTCTCTTCAGAGGGCAGCTTAGATCAGAAAGAAGTTCCAAGGGAACTATTAACAGGGCTGTTTTCTTCTGTCACTGGTCCCTAAGCATTTTGAAAGGAACTTACAGAAGAGATAGATACTTTAATTTTTCCCCCAAAAGCCTTGAGATCATGATGCTAAGAGTAGGGAGAAATGGCTGATAAGAGTGAATCTCCAAGTGTATGTGTCTATAGGGGAGGGATTTTGAGAAGCTTGCTGACAATCCTTTGATGTATTACCCAGGGTAAGGTATGATGCGGTGTGTTACTGAGGAAATAAAACCTCATGCATACACCTGTCTTTCCAAGAGACCTGCATAAAGTAGGCTAGGTCTCTCTTCTCTTACCCTGAAAATTAAGAAAATAGTTTGCTCCTTCACTGAATAATCTCACTCTTCAATTTTGGTGAATTAATTTTACTTTGACAAATATTTACTAGCAGGAAAGTTTAGAAAAAAGCAACAAAGCAAAGCAAAGCAAACCAAAACAAAGCTATGGTTTTTATGGAACACAGCCCTCAGGAAAGTCATAGTGAAAGACAGAACCTCGAAGATCTTGTAGAGAATTTCTACATAGGAAGTTGCCACTGGGTTTCACCTTCCCTAAGAGATCATTTCAGTATGTTGTTGAAGGATGATTTCTCCCACCCTCACCCCCAAAAAAACCTGATTCTGAGGAAAGACAAAAGCCAAAGTTTAGAATTTCCAGCAGAAGTTTACTTAGGGGCATAAAGGTGATTTTCCTCCGACATTTGTTTACCAAGTAAAATCTTTGCCCCTCCCCTTAAAAAAAATTGTCCATGGATACCACCTCCTGGATCATCTTCCTTGGTTTTATGTATCACACAGCTAGCAAGGAAGTCTTTTCCTGTCTTGTTACATTGCCACAGTCCAGCTTGAGTTTAGCAGCCTAGGTGCTTGTTTTTCTTGAAGGGCCATTGGGTATCATTCTTTGGAACTCTGGTTTTCTGGGACTTATCACAGGTGTTCCCAAAGTGCCAGGCAGATGCCTATTGCAAGCATCCAGAGTACCACAAGTTATATGAGAGAGTTGCACTCCTGAGAATCTCTCCAAAAGTTGTAACAGCCCAGAGGCAGCTAGCCCAAGGCAGAAGATAAACTTAAGAGGTTATTTGTCTCCTTATCTGTAAAATGGGGATAATAACTCAACCTACCCTAGAGAGCTATTGCAGTGTTAATACACTTGTTTAGAATGGGGCATGGAATACTGAGGCAATTGCAATTCTCACGTGGGGGAGGAAAATTTCCAGATTCTTAGGTTATGTATCCTTACCCTCAACCCATCAGCCCAGAGACTGATGACTGAACAGAACACATCAACCAGATAGCTGAGAAGCACTGCTGCTAACAGATCCATTCCTCTATCTTGCTACAAAATAATGTATATGTAAAAATTCACTGTAACTCTCCAGGTAGTATAGCATAGGTAGCAGTTTCTACTTCTCATACTTACTCTGCTATGTTGGTACTCTAACATCATCAATACTGGGGAAGTTGCAGGCCACTCAGATTGACTTTTAGGCTACCTTCTGGATCATCAGGAGTTATACAAGAATCATACTCATTTGCATAAGTTCTAAGGGAAGACACATGAGCACAAATACAAAGTATTCTGGGCTCTGCTTTTATCACCTTTTGCCCATACTAGAAATTTTTTTTTTAAGATTTTATTTATTTATTTGACAGAGATAGAGACAGCCAGTGAGAGAGGGAACACAAGCAGGGGGAGTGGGAGAGGAAGAAGCAGGCTTATAGCAGAGGAGCCTGACGCGGGGCTCGATCCCATAACGCTGGGATCACGCCCTGAGCCGAAGGCAGACGCTTAACCACTGTGCCACCCAGGCACCCCTGCCCGTACTAGAAATTTAAGGAGTATTTCTTGGAATTCTTTGAGGTTATAGATATGTGAACTCTATGGTTTTCTGAGTCTAGCTGGCCCCCTTTATGCTTTTTCATTGATGTTTCTACTGTGACAAATTCCATCCAGTTCATTTTATCTCCACTCTGCTAACCTAGATTACTCTGTTCAGGAAGCAGAAATGTTTCTCTCTATCAACTTTTATCAACACTGTGACCAACATCAATATTGAGACCTCTGGTAAAATAATATGCTTCAGAAACTACATTCTGCTTCCAAAATGAGTTACAATTACCCATCAACTGCACAAAGAAATCAAAGACTGTGAGGCCCAAATAATGGGAAGCAATGATGCCCTATGTATAAGTATCTTTCTCACCTTTTCAGATTTATTACCTAAGTGAATGGTGTATAAGTCAGAATATTCTAATTTATGCTGCAGTAATAAACCTCAGTGACTTGGCATCAGCAAATGTTTAGTTCCATTCAAATTGCATGTCCACTGTAGGTTATCTGCAGCTATCTGGAACTCTGCTGGTCTTGTGGCAGAGACTGAAAGATGGACAATGGTAAGCCATGCCCACAATCTTAAAATTTCTACCTAAAAATGACACATGTAATTTTTGATCATGTTTTATTTGCCAGAATTTGTCACAAAGCCAAGTCGGACATCAAATAGGTGAGACAGCATAATTCTTCTGCAGGAAGCAGCAGCTAATATTTTGAAAATTGATATAATCAACTTATCATTAGCTTGTTTTTTTGCTTTAGGATTTTCTTTTAGAAACTGACTGTAACTGGGCACCCCATTTCCATGTACTCTGCCATGAAAGACAGGTTTTAATGCATTGCAATTCTTGTTCTGGGAGAAATACCCTCTATTAATCTGTTTGAGTGGCCATAACAAAATACCATAAACTGAATGGTTTAAACAACAAAAATTTATTTTCCCACACTTCTGGAGGCTGATAGTCTGATATTCAGATTTTGGCAGGGTTGGTTTCTGGTGAGAGCTCTGCGCTTGGGTTGCAGATGGGGCCTTTGCACATGACTCACACAGCTTCTTTCTGTGAGCCTGAAGGGAGAGAGCAAAAGAGCATGAGGGCCCTATGCTCAAGACCTTCTCTAACCTTCATTCCCTCCCAGGGTTTCCATCTCAGAAAACCATCACTTTGGGGGTTAGGGCTTTCCATATGGATTTAGGGGGAAATCATTAAGTCCATAACATGCATCTCCCACCTCCTACAATCAACTTGGCCTCCGAGGCAGCAACATTCAATGTTTTATTTCTTTTCTGGACAGGCATGAACCATTGGGATATTCTGGTTCACTGCTCAGGCTCCCAGTGTTTCCAGAGCATTGCTAAACATATGGATAGCTGTCCCTTCCCAGGCCATGTTGGCTGTTTCTTCTTTGGGATGAACAGTAGTTTACTCTTTCCCCAGAGCTGAGCCTCTCACACCAGTATACTTCAATGATAGACCTGAATGAAAATATTTTCTTATTTGCCCCAGAAATTTCCTGTCTCTTGACCCATTTTCATGTGCCCTGCAGTTATCATTCAGTGTTTTCCCTGGTTCTTTCTTTGCCTCCATGTCACAGAGCCCCTGTTAATTTCACCAGGTGGGAAATAGCTCAATTACTTTCTGAGGTTGGCTGCCATATATCTCTACTGTTTATCCTGACTCTGTTACCTTCATTCATTCTTTTCCTTTTATGTCCAGACAAGAAAGTCATTTGTAGTTATTTATGTTCTCCAATTCTAATTCTCCTACTGGTCTTCTGTTATTCTTTTCCTAATACACATTCGGATTATTTCACTCCTCTGCTTGAAGCTCTTCAGAGCCATCCCAATGCTCTTGGGAAAATATGCAAACTCCTCCTCATATCCCACAAGGCTTTGCAGGCTCTGGCTTCTGCCTTCCTCTCTGACTCTATCTTGCACCATTCTTACCCAGCGTACTCCACTTGAGCTACGTGGGCCTTTGCTCTGTGCTTGGACAAGCCAAGCTATTTATGCTTCTGGCCCTTTGTTATTTCTGTTCAGTCTTCCCTTAACGCTCTACGTGGCTGGCTGGTTCTATCTTCTTCTTACTGAAAACTTCCATTGCCCTCCTAATGAAGAAAGGCCTCTTTCATTACAGATTCAAACAACTCCTTGATCACATTCTATTTTTTTTTTAAGATTTATTTATGTATTTTAGAGAGAGAGCATGAGCAGGAGGGGCAGAGGAAGAGGGAGACAGAAGCTCAGGCAGACTCCAAGCTGAGCATGGAGCCCAACACAGGGCTTGATCTCATGACACTGAGATCACAACCTGAGCCAAAATCAAGAGTTGGGTGCTTAACCAGCTGTGCCACCCAGGCGTCCCTTGATCACATTCTTTATAACAGTAACAACTACTTATATTTGTTTATAAATTTGTTTGTTTTTCCCATTAGAATGTTGGGGCAAGAATTTTGTCTTCAGTATTGTTGTGTTCCAGCAGTTCCTATAATGCCTGACAGTATGGTGCATCTTATTAGTGAATGATTAAATCACCACAACACTGTTACATTACACAAAGTCAAAATTTATTTTCTTATAAGCTTTATTTGGAAGATCTAGTTTGACCCTCTGTAAACTTAGAGAACACATCTATTCTGCCTTTCACTTGACAATTTACCATTTATTATAGGAATTTTTGGTCTCTGTGTAGCTTCGTTTCCATAGGCTTAACATATTTAGTTGCCTCAAATATCGTTCAGGAAAAATGTGCTTGTGGCCTTTCAGTGCTCTGTTCAGTGTGTCTTGGATTTGTGTCAATACTTTAAAATTGTTCTCTTTTGGCATTTGATCCATCACCATAGCCAGATTACCCATTTTGCCATCCACAGGAGGACAAAAGAGCAATGTAGGTGTTGAGTAAGTAGGGTCCATTGTCCCCAGACACAATCACGGGATCCTTCCTGGAAATGATTAGCTGTATATTTTTTAAATCATAGACGTATTTACCATGTTAAGGGGCCAAGAAAGAAAAGTAACAGATACTACAGAAAGAGGAGTGTGCTTTTCCCTCTTCGAGGGCCACCTATGATCACCCTCTTTAGGCCTTCTTTCATTGGAGGGGGTAATTTTTGTTCTGCTTGTTCGAAGGTAAGACATTGTTTAGTCTGTGGTTATTAGTAGATACAGTCTTTGTGCTTTAAGAAGCACAAACCCAGATTTTACCTTCTCTCTTGAACTGTTTTTTTTTTCCATCAATATATAGACTCTTCCTTTCCATCTTCCTCTACATCTTTTCTTTCCTCTGTCTGGATGCATGTGGCTATGCTGGTTGACTCAGATACTTCCTTGGGACCGAGTGAACTCTTACTTTATGTTGGATGGAGGGGCAGATGGTTCCGTGTAGATCACAATTTTCCGTATCCTTCTCTTGGCCTCTGCATTTGAGTAGAGGACACTTACATGGCCATCAGTAAGTCCCTCAGACAAAAATAGCCCATTAGCATAATATGCTAAAATATTTTTTCTTGTTAGTCCTGATTATTTTATCTAACATAGTAACTAATATTCTGATTATATATGATTTTCAAATTTTATAAGCAGATTATCAATATCCTTACCAAAACTCGTTCAACAGAATAGAATTGAGTAGGCCTTTTGTCAGGCCATTAGACTCACCAGTGTGCCAAAATTCCT
This sequence comes from Ursus arctos, assembly GCF_023065955.2. NCBI lineage: Eukaryota > Metazoa > Chordata > Mammalia > Carnivora > Ursidae > Ursus > Ursus arctos. The sequence goes on along the minus strand of NW_026622797.1, from coordinate 65,721,880 downwards.
AACACATATCTGTGTCAAATGTTTTGCCAATTCAGATTTGCAATATGAAGAGAATTTCTCATGTCTATTTATCTTTAGCCTACACTAAAGTCTCTGTGTTGAATGAACCATTCACCTGAACCTATCAATTCAGGTATCAATTCATCTTCTTACAAATCCATAATGTATAGATTGTATCAAATACATTATGCAACAATCCCTTAGCTATTTGGAATCAATTTGAGAGACTTTGAGTGTATCCTCGAAGCCCTTTCTCATAATGAGATCTATATCATCTCTTGAGTATTAGGTTAGGAAACTGAAGCAAATTTGATGTTAAGGCCCAATGTTCAGGGCACCTGGGTGGCTCAGTCATTAAGCGTCTGCCTTCAGCTCAGGGCGTGATCCCAGTGTTCTGGGATCGAGCCCCACATCAGGCTCTTCTGCTGGGAGCCTGCTTCTTCCTCTCCCACTCCCCCTGCCTGTGTTCCCTCTCTCACTGACTGTCTCTCTCTGTCAAATAAATAAAATCTTAAAAAAAAAAAGGCCCAATGTTTGTTCATTATTTGATGGGTAAATTATTTGGTTCTTCCTATTTTTGTTTCTATATTTTGTAACTGATGAAATGATGTTGTAAATGTCTCAAATCTGTTTTGGACAGAGAAAGGGATAAGGGGTGTGTGTGTGTGTGTGTGTGTGTGTGTGTGTGTGTATCCAAAGAAATAACAATTAGCTTCTATGCTTCTAATTCTGGGAACTTTGAAAATCAGAATGATTCTGTTAATTCCTAATCTAAAATTAATCTGAATGTACTATTTCTGTAGGGTATTTGTTTAAACCAAATATTAGAACACCCTCTGAAACTGCTTTATCACTTGCATTCTTTTAGGACAAATAATGGTTTCATGAATAAGTTTAGAAGAAAATAAATATAGGTGAATACATTGAACTGTGGTGTCAGTATATTGACTATCTAATCATATTCTTTATCTCCATATTCTTTATCTTTACTTTATCTTTACTAACAGATTGTTAGTAAATCACATTTCCCACTCATACTTATTGTTATTCTATCATACAGTCTCGTTCTTGAAAAAGTGATGTTTTGGGATATGAAGGAAAAGATTGAGTGGGAGTACCTCAAATGTTATTGTCAGTCTATTGAGACATAAGGAATGAACTATTTATGTTATCTTCTTTCTTAACTGTGTGCCAAACAACCAATAAACATTTATGAGCACCTATCATGTGCTAGGCGTGGTTTTAGGCCCTGAGGATATGTGTGAGTAAGACAGAATTGTAGATAGATGAAATTGAGCTTTAATTGCCCCTTATCTAAAGAAATGGATAAATCTTATGTCAGCTGATATCTCCCTGCTGTTTAAGAATGGTTGAGGCCCCCAATACCACATCCTACAGAAGTTAAATAACTTGTGCTTTCATGGTTACCACTACTCTGTGTTTCCATGTGTGTTTTTATGTTTCCTTTTATCCTGGATGTGAAATTCAGCCCCTTCCACAATTTCCATATTTCCATTGACCATCCTCCTCATCCCAAACACACACCTGCAGATAGTAGATATTTCTAAACATTTATTTGTGGGGAAACAGATGAGAGTTTCATTGTAACAATATAAACACCCTCAAAGTGAACACTAATCAGGGTGGTTTAGTAGGTTAAGCATCCGACTCTTGATTGCAGCTCAGGTCATGATCTCAGGGTCCTGGGATCAAGCCCTGTGTCTGGCTCCATGCTCAGTGGGAAGTCTGCTTAAGATTCTTTCCTTCTGCCCCTCCCCCTGCTCTCTCTCTCTCTCTTTTTCTCTTTCTAAAATAAATAAATTAGTATTTTTTTAAGCATCTCTTCCTATTGACCACCTCAAAACTTAGTGGCTGACAAGATTTATTATTATTTCTCAGTTCCGTGGGTTGATTGGGGTCAGCTAAGGTCTTCTTGGTCTACTTGCCTGTGGTTGCAAGTAGAGTCGGCTATGGTGCAGTTCTCTGAAGTCTCATATGGACTGGATCTCCAAAGTGGTTCACTTACATGGAAGACAGTTAATGAGTGCTGTTGGCTGGGAGTTTTGCTGGGGCTATCAACTGGAACATCCATAAGTGTCTGGCATGTGGCTTGGGCTTTTCACAGCATTGGTGACTAGGTTTTGAGAGGGAGTCTTCCAAGAGAGAAGACTCCAATAGAACCAGGTGGAAGCTGCCAATCCTTCCTAAAACAACTGTTTGTAGTGTCACTACAACTGTTGTAGTGTCTCTTTTGTCATGGCCTATCCATCAGAGAATTGCAGGCCAATCCAGATTCAAAGGTGTAGAAGAATGGATATCTATATCTATATCTATATCTATATCTATATCTATATCTATATATCTATTTCTCAGTGGTCGAATGTATGAGACACATTATTCTGCCTACCATACCCATTCTCTTAACTCATGGGGATTTTCTCTGATCCTCTCCGCCACAGTCTCCAGCCATTCCTGTCATTCCCTCTTTCTTTTCTCCTTTCTTTGGAGGTAAACAAATTTGCTCCTTTCTCAAGCAATAAGTTGTGTTCCTTCACATTGCTTTGGCTGCTGATGATATCTATATGCTTAGTATTCACCTTCTACTCCAGAAGTTTATCAAGGTCTTTTCTCAACACAGTTCTACCTTAAGAAAAATTGAATGCATTAAGGAAAGGCATGTGGGGACACAGCAAGAAGGAAACCCTCTCTAGGCCAGGAAGAGAGATCACACCAGAACCTGACAGCCTGGCACACTGATCTTGGACTTCAGCTTCCAAAACTGAGAAAATAAATTTCTGTTGTTTAAGCCACCCAATCTATGGTATTTGGTTATGATAGCCACCCAAGCTAACATAAGCACTGATCTCTTTCCCTTGCTAAGCCATCGACTCAAATTAATTTCTTCAAAATTCATATAAATTATAGTCAATCTCATTTATAAAACTAAGATACTTTATTTTCTCAGGTGGATAGACCAATCATTTTATTAAACATTGTTTAGGAATACATACTATCCATTTCCCTCAATAGCCTAAATTGTAGGGCTGAGTTTCTCAAAATAATCTTTTATATAAAAAATGATTTAGATTCAGACACAGTTATATTGATCACAAATGTTCCCTAAGCTATTTTATTGATGACATTATCAGAATAGCTTAAGGATGTTTCAGTGCTCATCAAATCATTAGCCATTGATAAGACACACAAAAGTCATCTGTGTGGTCAGGTTTTAGAACTTCAAAATTTTAGTGTTATGTTTGTATAATATATATATTTCTCTATACATATTTTATTATATATTAATTATATATATGGTATATGTGTATTTCTAAATATGTCCCCAAATACTGCTGCTAAATTCAAGACAGTCAGAAATGGTCTCATAAGATGTGATTCCAAATTATATCAAGCAGACATCATCTTACTGCTATGCTTTTAAGACCCATTTTTGAGATAACAGGGTAAACAATTCAGAGAACTGGCTCTACTTACTATATGCTCTTGGATAATGATTTTGAAATTTAAAAATGAATATAAACTCTCATAATGTTTCTGTAACAAGTTAGAGCTATGGTTTCAAAATTTCCACCATACCTGGACGGTACAGGAACAAAAAGAAATTGAATATATAAAGGATATTGGGCAGGTGAAACTGCAGAGTTATCTCAAGGAAACTCCCTAAGATTAGTATTCTCTGAGGGCATTATTTTATTTTTTAAAGTTAGGCCATATTAGTCAACAGATTAACTTATTTAGTTATTCAGGGATATATTTTGCAGGTAAAATATTTGGATGGCCTAGTGACATGCTGTGCTGAAAATGCAAAGTAATAGCAAAGACTCACTGATGTTCCTTTACTCCTTTGAAGGGAGGGGATAGTTGGATTAAATGAATCTAAAACACTTTCAGGCTCAGGTTATATTGTTCTATGCTGTATAGTGTGGAATTTTTAGGTCACAATGAATCACTAGTAAGGAAGTGTGAGAAAAAATATATATATTTGTATATATATATATATATATATTTTTTTTTTTTTCCCCCTGCATAAAAGCACGTGTCCTCTGGCCCGAAGTGGACAGTGGTCATGATATGTTTATAATTAGGGAGAAAAGCAGATGATAGACAATGCTCATGTTATATATATATATATAGTGTATATATGTATATATATATTTCAGTTAAAATGTATAATACATGTCATGAAGTAAATATACAGTAAATCATAATCTTGGGGGAGAGCTATAATTTCACTTTACATTTAGCTGATTCTCTGTGTGTGTGTGTATGTGCGTGTGTGTGAGTGTGTGTGTGTGTGTGTGTGTATGTGTGTTGCATTGATATGGAAATGTATTACCAAAGAAGTTCTCTTGGAGTGGCAGGATTTCAGGTGATTTGTATGTGTACATTATTTTACTTCCCAAATTTTGAACAACAAAGAGGTATTGCTTTTTCAATATGATAGAATTATTTTTAAAAAGTGTAAGCCATCTATGTGTTTAAATTTGTTTCTTAGACTTCTACAATAGAATGTTAATTTGCCTGTATTATTTTAATCAACAAAGATCATCTTTCTCTGCATTGTTAGACTATCAAAAGCAGAATGTCTGGACTCATTTTATCAGACATTTACAAAAATGCCTTTACTGAGTTGTGATAAAATGATATGCCTTCTGTTGATGTGAGACCTGTCCTCTTGCCCATTTTATTTATGCCTTTGGTTTAAAAAAATGTAATGTTTTGATATTATCCACTGTAAGACTCCATGTACTTTATACAAGGAGTGTTGCCATAAATTCCTACATGAGAACAGTTGCAAAAGCAGTTTTGACTTTGCAGATGAGTTTTATCCTTCTAGTTGTTAGGGGGAATAAAAACAATGTAATACACTGGTGTCCCACCTTAGTGAAAACCTTAATGCTGTCTATTGTCCAAAAATTGTGATAGCCTCAACTGTAATTACTGGAGGAATTAGCTTTGCTACTTTGGGTAGACTCAATTTATTTGAAATATAAATGAATTAGGTTGCACTATGCTTGAATATTTCAGTTATTTTACACACTTTCCAGAGGTGTATGGGGTAAAAATAATGTATTACAAAATTCCTAATTACTGAAAAGAACATGTAGAAACACTACCCACGTACTTCATTCACTCCTTTATTTATTCATGTTCCTGGACATAGGTACATGGGAAAGTATCAAGGTGTGAAACAGAAAAGGGTCTTTGCCCTCATAGGGCTTGCATTCTCGAGAGGGAGTTCTGGTAGTAAGGATGACAAACAAATGAATTATATATATTTTAGAATATGAAATGTGCTATAAAAAAGATCAATGTAAGCTAAGAAGTATTAGAAGTCATTGAAAATGGTTTAAACCTTAGTAGCGTAGGTAAAATACTCTTCAACAATCTTAATTAATACTGAATAAAATTCTTGTTTGATTAAATGAATGTTTTCATTGGGCTTTTCCTTAAAACGACAATTTGTTATTTTGGAACATGTTTTTATTGAGCAACTGCGTGTCAAGCAGTAGACTAGGTTCTGGAGACAGATAGGTATGATCTCTGTTCTCATGGAGTTTAAATGTACGGTGAAAGAGACAGGCAGACATAGTTGTAGGATATTATGTGAAAGAAGGTTTGATAAAGAAGTGCAGGATTCTCTTGGAGTGTGGAGGCAGGACCCTTGATCTTTTTGGCAGGAACAGGGAAGGCTTCCTTTGAGGAAACAGTTGTAAAATGAGAGGCAGTTTTTGTGTTGGCCGGGAAATAGTGGAGGTATAGTTCCCGGCAGATGGAACTTTGTATCACAACAAAGCCGTGGGGGGGAGAGAGAGCAGGACAAACGTTCGGAGAACTAAAAGGTGTTGTGTGTGGCTGGAGCAAGGAGCCTAGGGAAGAGTTGTGCCTTCCTAGGGGAGAGCCAGGAAGGCTCCAGGTTCACAAGGGGCTTAAATCCACGTTAAAGAGTTTGAGCATATGCCGACAGCAAAAGAAATGACCAAAGGATTTAAAGGGTAAAGCTTTTTTGAAAAAGCAGAACTTCATTGACATGCACGGAAAACAATTACATCTCTCTCACCACCACACTTTTCAGTTCAGCTGTGTGGACTATTTCTTTCTCTGTCTTTGCATGAAATCTCAGACGGTTTCTGTAGACTTTCCAGTCACTCTTAAATACTTAAAATGTAGGTTTTTAGTACTATCAAGCCTCTGTCCCAAGCCCATGCATCCCTCCCGCTACCTTCCTGGTCACACTTATGTCAGAAATGATTACACTCCTCCCTAATTCCTCACTTCCTTTTTACACTTAAACCTGATGAAATCTGGCATCTGCATCCACTTTCCCACGGAAACTTCCTTCTCCACAGTCATCAATGACATCTCTGCCTTTAAACCTGGAGGGTAAGTCCTTAGTATTTATTCGGTCAATCAGTAATGGACATTTTACTGACCCCTCCTTCTTGAAATAATCTCTTCACTTGGTGTAACTGGTACCATATTTTTTTTGGTTTCTGCCTCCATTTTTGGCTGTTCCTTGTTAGTTTCTTTTGAAAATCACCTTTCCCTTTTTTGGAACATCTGCTACAATACTAGTGTTAGTTACTCGGGATCCTTTTCTGGGCCCATTTCCTTCTCATTCCTCACATTCTCTCTGGCAGTTGCGTCCCCTCCCAGGGTTTCACTTACCATCTATATGCCAGTCACCCCAACATCTGTATCTCAGGCAGGTATTGTCTGGTCAGTTTCAGAATGTTTGAAATAGCTATGGTGGAGAATTGGAGAGATTGCTAACCAGAGAAATACAATATCTAGACCGTGCTGAGTTCCCAATTGAGGTTATGACAGTTACTCAGTATTGGCAACAATCTGCATAGTTTGGCAGATGCTGGATTTTCTGGTTTTGTCAGGTGGGTACACAGAAAGGCAATAGGAAAAGGAAATTGATGATACGGTCAACAACCTTTTGGGGGTGGCAAAGCAATCTGGATAGGAAAATGAAACCTTTAGGGGATTAATAAAGATAGAGGGAAGAATGGCCTGCAGTTTGGAGACAAATAAACTGTTTATTTGTACTGATGCTTCAGAATGCTGGAAAGGTGCAAAGTTGTGGCAAGAGAGTGGGATGTCTAAAATTATCATTCCAGAAGTGGAGGAGTCAGTTTCTATAATGTGGGCATAAAGTAGATGGCTGCATGCAAGTGAAAGAGAATGTCCGTGGAGATTGAGATGACAAGGAAGAAAACACCAAGTTACTGAAGGAGCCATCGCATGCCTATTGCATCTTGCTTGTAGCGTAATGCTAGACTTGGAGTTAGAGAATAAAACCCAGGGCTCGGGACAGAGACTTGAATGAATGAAGAGTGACCTAGATGTCCAGAGATGACACGGATGAATGTTTTGCATTACTGATATGTAACAGCAAATGTGTTGTGTTAGGCAATATACAACCAAGAGAGTTTTCAATTTACACATGTTCCATCTTTTTGCTCTATTTTATTGTAGCTGGTAAGAGGCTAAAGGCAGAGGACTGTGATATATTCTGACCATCTTAAAATAGTTGTCACGTAATTAAGCATTGCAATTTCAAGGGTCCTTGCACAATACACAGAAAGTGTAAGTAGCTTACTCTGGAACCTACTTAGAATTGGCATTTAAAAATATTGACCGCACTGTATCACTCACCTGTATTTATGCTTTCCCAGTAAAGTGACTATGAAATGATTTTTGTTTCATACTTGAACCACTGGGGTTAAAAAGCGACAATGTTGAGGAAGAGAAAAAGTTTCAGGGTATCTTATAACAAGCCACTGAGATTTGATTTTTTTGAGAAATTTATTTAACAATGCTGCCTCAAAAATTTTATGTGTAACTTTGTAGGGTTTTAGGGGGCAGAGAGTGAGGTAAGAACCTCCATTGAGAAGACTGCTGAAGGGAACATCCAAGCTCGGTGTGTTTTCCTATTGATTACATATTCCTGGGCATTCTGGCAAGGAGCCAAGCTCATTTCAAATTCCATCCACTTGTGTCTTATGCTTGTGAAGGAGGGAGCAGTGTGCCTGAGGAGGCAAGGCAGTATTTCCAGCAGGTGGTAATAGCAGGCATCACATTATAACTTTAGGAAAATCTGATACACTGAGGCAACCACATTCAGCACTGCAAGTACTGTGCTTTCAATAGGCTACAGTGAGGTGTTAGGATGTCTCATTCTAGTAAAGGTTTTATGTGAACGGAAATGTCTTCCTGTGTATCCGTTCACCTAACACTGCCAAGAGAGAGAAAAGGATTGAAACATAAATCTCATATTATTACCAAACCTAAATTGTTCCTTCTGATTTTGTCTCTATGCCTGGCTCTTGCCTTGTTCCCCTGGCATAATGAATTTCTTAACCTAGAGTCTCGATAAAATCCTCCATAATTTATTTTTATCTTAGAAGTTGTCATAAAAATTCACTGACAAGGCACAGCGCAAGGTGGTGTAGAATAAGCTACCTTGATCTGTTTGTATAGATAGAGATACACTATTGCTCTCAGGTGGAAACAGTGACTTTCCTCTTTGTTCCCATAAAAGAACATCTATCAATTCCAGTGAAGGTCCAGAGTAGGAAACTATGTGAACATCCTTTCACATATAGGAGTTAGCTGGATGAAAAACTACTTATCTCTTAGTATGGTTGTTTATTACGTTTTGTATAAGTCTGATTAACATTTAAACACCTAAGGAAATTTTGTAGAAATGTGATCTTCACGTATATATTTGCTAAGATGGTGTAGCTAGAATACTATTTTTAGAATAATAAGCTTAGTGGTTAAAGTGTCATGCACTGAAGATTAAGTACTGGAAGGAAATTAATCAGGAGACAAGCATGGGGTTATGAGGAAGAAATCTCAGGCTCTCATTAGTGGAGTCAATCAAGAATTTTCAAGGCACGGATTTTATCCCTGGTATAATCTTGGGGTCCCTCTCTTAAACTTCAGGGAATTCTTCTACATTTGTTATATTTATATCCTTTCTTAATTAAAGGTCTCAAAACTTGAAGGATACAAAATTAGAAAGCATCTTTGAGCTTCTCAGCACCCATGGGATGTTTCTATATTTCAAGTGGGTCTGTGTGCTTTCATTTCCGCACACCTCAACTCAAAGTGTCAAAAGATGTGTGAGTACTATTATTGACTTAGATAAGTACCTTGAAAAGACAAAAAAAAAAAAAAAGAAAAAAGAAAGAGAAAGAAAGAAAGAAAGAAAGAAAGAAAGAAAGAAAGAAAGAAGAAAGAAAGAAAGAGAGAAAGAAAGAAAGAAAGAAAGAAAGAAGAAAAGAACACCAAAGAACAAACAACAATCAAGCTAACTTTTTTTTTTTCCTTCATCTTGGGGCTGTCAAGACAAAAAACTTCAGGGAAGTACTAAGGCAGAAAAAGCTGATGGAATTGGGTGGAGAAAAGAGATTTCCATTTCTTTTCTTAGGAGTCTAAAACAGTGTGTTTCTCCCCGCCTCCCTCACTTTAAAAATGAAGTACCTAGCAGGTTCTTGGGAGTGTCATTTGGGTTTCAAAGCCCATTAAACGTTTTTGGCCCCGAGAATGAAATGGGTAATTGTGAGGAAATTGCCTAATAAAGCTGCTTAAGTTTCTTTGTCTTCAGTGTGGAAATATGTGTCTCTTTATGAACAAGTGATTGATTCCTTTCTGAAGTCACTGATGGAGCCCAGAGTGTGAAAACTAGGAAATGAAGAAAAGAAATAGTTGTAGGTGGCTTCAGGCCTGGGAGTGGAACAGGAGGGAGCAGTGACAGAGGAGCGGGTGCCAGCTCGCTGGCAGGGACAGTAGAGGCTGCACAGGGAGCTGAGGGAGGTCTGCCACTTCCTTCCCGTGGCTCCCAGGGGAGTTGGTGATGGTTCTCCTCGAGCTAAGCCACCCATGCTGCAGAAAACCATTTCCTCTGTCGTCAAAGGGAAACCGAGCACAAAGGGAGCTGGTCAGGGGAGCGTCCTCAGGAAACATCTTCCCCCAACCTGCTATCACAGTCTTGGATCACTTTTCTTACCTCCATTATCACCTCCTTATCTTATAACCACATTAATCTCCTAACTGGTCTCCCTGTCTCTGTTCCCTTCCTCTTTAAATCTATTCTTCATCCTACCTCCAGAGACTCAGGTAAGCCATTATATTTCTCAGCTTAAAATCCTACAATAGCCTCCTTTGCCTATAAAATGAAGGAATCTTCTTAGCAGAACAGAGAAACCCCTAACTTGCCTCCCTTCTCATGGCTCCCCAACTTCATTTCTCATGCTGACTTCACCTTCACTTCTTGCTCCCTAACACAGAACAGTCTGAAAGCCCAAGCACCTCTTCCCCATAGTACTCCCCTCCCTTCTCCTGGATAACTTTTGTGTTTCCTTCAAACCATGCTCGGGGGTTGGTCACTTTCTCCAGGAAGGCTTTTCTCATCCCTTCACCTCTTTTCCCACATGGAGACCCTCCCCTGTGCTTCCACAGGAGCTTGCCTCTTACAACCAGGTAATTGCTGAAGCACTGGCTTCCCCTCCCTACGGGAGCACCTGGGGGGCAGGCAAGAACTTTGTCCTTTTTTTTTTTTTTTTTTTAATCTGAGCACTCTCTTTGCTCAGCACAAAGCAGGAAACCTGTGAAATAGTAAGTGAAAATGGATTCATAAAGACAAACTTTTGGTTTATGGCTGTAGCTGTTACCTTCCAAGCCTAGCATTATTTGCAATTCTTCCTTTTAGGCAGACACTCTTGATTCCCTCCCTGAAAATTAATAGCTACTATTTCTAATGCCTTCAGGCCAAGTTTGCTCTGTACTATAATTTCTCAACATTTCATAGCCAATTTCCCATTATTTGAAAATTCACAGCAATATGTTTTTTAAGTTTTCTTCTGTATATAGTAAAGCAGCTATAATGTAATGTCAGAAAAGTTATCTGAAACCTGGAATAAGCAAAAGGAAATACACAGTGTTCTCTCTGAACAGAGCTGAGCTTGACCTTTTATTTTGGGGACTGTTTTAAAAGCATGTTTCGGCAATAGTTACCTTGTAGACGTTTGTCTGGTAGATGTAAATGTCTTTGGTGTGATGAAAAAGATAACCCCAAGAGTTTTGGCCATGTCAGACATTAACCAGTGTTGTACCTAACTTAGAAATCTGTTAAATTGCCTATATACACCTAAATAAATGATATAAATGCACCTTCATAAATGATCTTTGGACTGGTTTTATCATCTTACTGTTTACTTCATGAATTAATGAATTATAATAAACCTCGACATGTGTTTATCTTTTATTTGCCTGATTTTACCCCTTTTATTTTCTAAGATCTTATTTATCTATTTGAGAGAGAGAGAGTGAAAGAGAGAGAGAGAGAGAGAGAGAGACAGCATGAGCAGGGGGAAGGGGAAGAGGGAGACAAAGAAGCAGACTCCCTACTGAACAGGGACCCGGTGTGGGGCTCCATCCCAGGACCCTGGGATCATGACCTGAACCGAAGGCGGATGCTTAACCAACTGAGCCACCCAGGCACTCATGATTTAACCCTTTTTGAAAATTATTCTTTAAAATACACTTGTCTTTCTGGGAATCAAAAATCGAATCCTGAGTCTCCTGTAACTGGCTGATTTATGTCAGTCAAATTGAAGAGCCTTAGTTTCTTTATCCGCAAAATAGGGATGCTTGCTGCTAAGGATTGGTAAGGATTAAATATCATGTGAAAGAAATTTGTAAGCTATAAACTGAAATACAAATTGTGTGTTATTACTTGCTGCAAAGTTATTATTTATGTATCCCGACATTGAGTTTTTGTGTATTTTTAGCACAATGAGACTGTATCACAGTGACAATCCCAGGGAACCAAACAAAATTAGAAGAGTCAAAATTAGAAGAATAATAAACACATTAATTTTCAATCACTGCTTATTTTTCTCATTTTTACCTTTTACAGACACGAGGGAACTTATGTATATTTGCATCATTGTGGAAATATAGGAACTTTTTAAATAAACTATTAGAGTGAATAAACTTCTCCTGGTTGTTTGTTTTAGGTATAAATGTCTATGACACTATGTTTGATGTTTACTTACTGGAAAATTTTCTGAAAGTCTTATTTCTTATTAGGAATCATTTGGTCTTTAGGACAACAGCTCTCAATTCCACAACGAGCCCTGATAGCAGCACGAAGAAGTGGAGACATGTGGGCAATTTTTTGTTTTTATGGTAAGATTTGGTCTGAAGTAAAGGTTTTGAGGCTGTATCAAACATTTGAAAAACAGTGACCAAGAAGATTTACATTCAGGTAGAGAGGGACTGGAAGTGAACTAATTTGTGACCATGTAGAAGATGGGGCAGGACTATTGAATGTAATTTTGTGCATGAATATTTTGCTTCTCTCTTTAAAGAAAATCTAAAATGCAGATTGTAAAATGGATGCATAAGGAAATAGACCTGAAACATGTTTTGATATGCGATAGAAATAAATAACAACAAATAATGTGATAGTTTTTGTTTCTAAAAATATCTTATTAAGAATCTCCATTAAATTTCATATTTGTACAGTAAATCCTTTTATTTTTTTCCAGTCTATTTTCTCTCATATTTAATATTTACCTTGCACTGTTGATAAGTGGCTTAAATGAATGTCTTTCTTCCTTCCGTCTTCTCTCTCTTGTTCTTTTTTCTTAGTCCATAGTAAGTGATTGATAAGTGCAGTCACTCACATTGTTCTTACTCCCCCAAGAATGTGAAAAACCAGAATCACTGAGGCAAACTTGCCCTGTCAGAATTTAGTAAGAGAGAGAAATTTATGATATTTCAGTCTATCAGCAAATCAAATTTGAAATAACTTGCTTATCACAAATAAAGACTTTACAGTTGTTAGAAGTTAAACTTCTTCTCTTAGAATTTTCCTTCAAACATAAAATATATGAAAAATAAATTTATAATAAATAAATAAATAATCAATAAATTTATTGAGCATTGTTGATATGCCAGGAATTGTGCTAGGTGTCAAGGCTATGAAGCCTTGTGTGTGTTTTGTAGCGCCTCATAGGAAGAGAAAAGACAAACCCAAACCTCCATAATTTACTGTGCTAAGTATTGTGTATAATAGAGGAATGGACATTGCCTCCTGGGAGCATGGAGGAGCAAGTCATTCTACTTCGGGGTGGTGTGGAGGGGGATTTAAGCATCGCAGTGAAAATGACATAGCCTTTAAACTCTACTTTTATTTTTTGCAAAAGTGTTTATTGTATCCACTACTATGTACAGAACCCTGTGCCTTTCTATTTCACTAATTGTTTACTGGCATATAAGAGGGCCCTCAGTGGAGAAGAAGATTTGGCAAAAATATTGGACTTTGAAGTCATGCATGATGGGGTTTCAAGCAATTACTTGGGAATATGGAACACATTTGGGGAAAATGTAATCCTTAAAGACTAGAGAACGTGGGGACACATGGACTAAGCCCAAAAATTCCCCCAGAGCTCTGTAAATGAGGTTTTAAGATGTGCTAATAGCCCTTTTATTAAAAAAAAAAAAAAAAAAAAAGCACCTTTTGTTACTCCTGTTATTACTGTCTCAGGTCCTGAAAAATGGAGCATCTTCAGGGGAGAAAAGGGCAGATAGATTTGATTTTCCCCTCTGTTTTGGCACTCTGAGGCCCTAATATCAGATCATCTATTGGGATCCACTTAGTGAATATTTAGGACTCTGATCTTCCTACAGTAATCCCAAACACATGAATGTTCTAGATAGCAAGGATTTAACATGGATTTTGAAGCTGGCGAGGGTGACAGAAACATCAGCTTATCCATGACAACAACAGAAGCTTCCCTCTTTCCCAGCTGGGATCTGCCACAACTGAAACTACCTGCAGTCCATATTTGACTTTCTAGAAGCTATATATTAGGGCCTGCGGCCAGATGATTCCAAACCAATAAGCTAATACCCCAGTCTTGTTTCTTGAGGCTTTCTGGTTGATTTAACTCAAAGATGTGACTGGAAACCTCCCACCTAAGACAGTTTTTTACTTTAGCTGCTAAGTGTTTTTAGTCTCACAGGAGTGCCTGAGATATAACCGATGAACTTCTATTTCACTTGGTTACAAGAAAATAATTAAGGAAGTCATACCATTGAAACATTGCTTGCTTCATTTTAATTTGACAAGCAAGTCTCAAGTTTCTATAGAGTATTTACTCTCCACATGTGAATAGGAAATACAAGTAATTTAGAAACCCCTTTAAACCCAAAGTAGGATATTCTCAGCAGTTAAAAGGAAGTCTTCCTGTGAGTGATTCAAGTCATCAGGATGACTGGCAGGAGAAGCAGGAAAATTTTCCATCAATGGCAGAGATTATATTTTCTTTACCCAACTATGTACTTTAAAATGTGTTCGCTGATTTTCAAAGTCACACAACATTCTGATTTTAAAATGTTGTGGGACATTAGCAGATACTCCCTCCGATGTACAAATGGAGACCCTATGAACATGAGAGAGAAATTGTCAGGTGAAACATGTAAAAGCCAGCTTCTTTTACTATGTTAGAGATTTGTATCACAGGACAACAGTGTCCAGAGCGTCTGTGGAAAGAGACAAATGTATTCCACATTTCTGACACCCATCCGTCGAAGTGACACACCAACACACTTCATCTGGCCGCTTCTGTTTTTACCTTCTCTAAAAAATAGAATTCCCAACAGGATATGGTGATATGTGTCCTGAGGGACAAGGTCGAAGCCACCACATTTGATTTCTCGTTGTGAACTAGTATTTCTGATCAATTAACACTGCAATTATCTGATTCAGACATGCAAGCTGAGTAAAAAATTGAATAAGGTGAAAGTCTCCATGGAGTTAGATTTTTACTATCTCATAAAAAGTCTAAAGGGACAGAAAATTCATAACTCTGCTTTTAAGACAGGAAAAAAAATGCTGATAACAAGAGAAGGCTGAAAATAAATGAGAAACTGCTAATGTAATAAAAGGGGAAAGATACTAAGACTCCTCTAACAAAGGAATAGGAAAATATTCCAAAGGAGATAAATGAAGAAAGTGAATAAGAAAAGATTTTTGTCTCTCTCATGAGTAGTCTCCTTTGTTTCCGAAACAGATTGCTTAAGAGAGACTGGGAATGAAGTTCCCATCTTACCTTGGGGTTTAACAAATCTTTTAAAATATCAAGAACATTTTTTAGATTGTGTAGGGCGCGGAAAGGTGGTAAAAGGAGAAAGGCTGATTTCAATAAAAGGGGATACTGAGAGAAGAAAAAAACTCTTTCGGTATAACTTAAAATAATTAATGTATTAATTAGAGAAGATTTCTTGGCCTTCATTTCTGTGGCGCCCACTCTGAAGCCTGACTAAGACCATCCTTGGGAAGAGGTGAGGGTAGGGGGTAGAGGGGATCAAGTAGTGATGGAGACACAGAGAATTTGGGTGTCTGACAGATCGGATTTCCAGTCTCCACACTGCAAGTCACCAGCTGTGGGACCTCTCCTGGTTTGTTTAAACTCTTAGACCATATTGCCTGTGCCTTTTAGAGGGAGAAATAACACTTCTTACCTGAAAAGTTTGTTGAAGATTAATTAATTTAATGTTGAAGATGCCCTTAGCATAATGCCGAGTAACTCTCAACAAGAGGAAGATATTACTCTTAGCACTGTGTTCATTACGATTATGACTGCAGAAAAGAAGGGACTTGTCCAAATGAAAGCCAATGCTTGTTAATGCTTTACTGGCACATTTGAAGTAAAATGTTTGTAAATATCTGATCAATGAAATATCTCTGGAATCACAAGTTTAGATTTGGTCTCGGTGGTGGCTGTGGATACACGAGAAGGCAAAGAGAATTTTGTGACAGATTGAAAATTTGCCTTGTTTAACTAAATTTACAAATCCTTTGCTTATGCCCGCTCACTACTTTGAGCTACTCGCCAAAATAATTACCCCATCCGGCAAGAGGGCCTTTCTCTTCTTCCTAGCAGATACATCTTTTTCCTAGCTGTCCTCAGCTTTCTACACTGGGGAAGTTGCGTTGTTTTGCCGCTTCACTGGAAAGACAGGCCCGCGGAGCCAACAGACCTGACCTCTCCCCGGGTCAGGTTCTGCCCCCCCTAGACAGACAGATTATCTTTAGCGAGTCACATTGCGTTTGGAATATCAACTTCCCAAATGTAAAATGGTAACACTAACATCAGTTCACCCAGGTTGCTTGAGGATAAAATGTTGTCATGTTTGTGAAGTGTGTGTCACAGAGTAAGCACTCAGCAAGACCCAGCTCTCTTTCTGCTCTTCTTGATCCAGGAACGAAAGCGCAACAAAAGCTTTACAATCTCCAACCAAGCGAATTCCCAGGGAATGATAACATTGTATGCGCTGTCCACACAAGTGGCTTAAGAGGGAGGTCATTGCTGCTTTCGCTCAGAAATTCATTCGCTTATTGGGCTTATGAGTAAATATCTTTGCTGATAATAAGACCCTGGTTCTAAGGATGAAAGGTGCTTAAAACTCAATGAAGAAATAATAGCAAATTGGGTCGGGAAATCGGTTTTATTACGATTGAATTGGAGTAAGAACCAGATTATTTTATTAAATGCTACTTTTAGAAGGATAGGAAAATATAAATCCTAAAAGCAATTTATGGCTTTCATGGTGCTATTTTTTTGGTTCCTTTCAGGTCACTTCGTAGTGACAGGGAAAACACTGCTGCTTGATTTTCAGTTGACAGGTTGTATGCTTTCAGTGTATCTACTGCTTTGAAGGAAGGCTTCACCTAATTCAAAATTCATTTTTTTTTCAGTAAATTCAAACTTTCGTGATTATCTTTAGCCACAAATCTTTCTCCAGATGACTCCTGAAAGATAAAATATATCTTCACTAGGAGTCATTTACTTCACTCAGTTATCTATTTCTTTTCTTTTTAGAATTATATAAATTAAAGGAAACAAAAATGTAATGATTTTTTTAAAAACTGGCCAGCTTTTTTGTTCATGTTTTATTCTGTGTTTGTATTTTTAAGGAAGCAGATTACAGTATATTATCTCTCCATAGCACTGTTGTTTTCAGTCTTCAATTTTGACTTTTGTTCTAGACCACCAAACTATGACAAGTTGAAAAACATAATCAAATAAATGCTTTATTTACATGTCTATATATGTAAAAACAAAAATATGTCCATGATTGACAGAGACATGTTCCAATATTTAACATTCTTTTTAAGGGTTTTGTTCATTGCTTGGGCTCCTTTTGAAGGCTTTAACATGAAGACATTTGTACATAACAATCTACCAAAATGAGATTTGGGCTAAAAATTTGTAGACCTCAGATTTCTAGTACCTACTTTTACATGTTGTGAGCACCAAACAACCCTATCCAAGGATAACATTCAGAAGCACAGATTCTTTCGAAGGTTATTTTGGAGAGAACTGGGTAATTGGACAAATTTTCGATGGTAATACAGAACTTAATTGAAAACAGAAAAGGAAAAGGATTGACCATTACTGAGAATTTATTATGTGTCAGGTACCATAATCTGTGTTTTCTCAAATTGTAACTCAATTAAACTCTCTTGCAAGTTTAGATTATACCCAATTTTACATCCTAAAGGTCAGCAAGATCAGATCAATCTCCCAAAGTCACAAAGTTAATAAATGGTGAACCTGTGATATCAATCCAGATCTGGGTGATGTTATCGCTCATGGTTCTTTTTTTTTTTTTCATTCATTCATATCATTGGTGGAAGATGAAGACACTGCTTTTAAGCTGTTTTTTATGCTGTTGCAATCTATAAAGAAATTTTGGTGAACTTGTGCTACCATTAACACATTTTACATGTTTTTCTACATAACTATGCATTCACTGATTCATTCATTCATTCTGTTTTTTTAAGACTGTATTTATTTATTTGAGAGAAAGAGTGTGTGTGTGAGAAAGAGAGAGACAGAGAGAGAGAGAGAGATCATGAGCAGGGATAGCGGTAGAGCGAGAAGCAGACTCCCCACTGAGGAGGGAGTCCAATGTGGGATTCAATCCCAGGACCCCAGGATCATGACCTGAACCACCCAGGCGCCCTGATTCATTCTTTCAACAAACATTTACTGAGCGCTTACTACTATATTTTAAGAACTGTTTCATAATTTGGATTTAAGTGAACAACACAGACAAAAATTTCTGATTTCATGGCATTTAAGTTTTACTGTGGGTGTATGTGCCAACGTTACACCGAAGATTTAGTTTCTTACTCCCATATGCCTACTTTCCTTCTTGGGACCCCAACATTTAGGTCATACATAGCTTCCTAGAATAAGAAATACAAGGTCCTGCATGCCTTGCAGTTGAATATGGCCCAGAGAGTAAGTGGAAGTCTAGTCTAGTGCGGCTGCTTCCAAGAAATTTCTGTCAAAGATAGCTGTTGAGTCCCATTGCCACTGTTCTTCCTTCCAACTTCCTACTACTTGGAATTTGGGTACATAGGCTAGGAATCCATCCTGAAAAATGAGGACAAAGGCCACACTACAGGGATGGCAGAGCAGAAATCTAGAAGTCTCTTGGCTCCCAGATGATGGACTTGCTTCCAAGACAGATCAGGATTACCTACATCTGTATTGCTGAAAAAGAGAGGGGCACCTGCGTGGCTCAGTTGGTTAGGTGTCTGCGTTTGGCTCAGGTCATGATCCCAGGGTCCTGGGGTGGAGCCCCAGATTGAGCTCTCTGTTCAGCGGGGAACCTGCTTCTCCCTGTCCCTCTGCCTGCTTCTCCCTCTGCTTGTGCTCTCTCTCTTTCTCTCCCTTTGTATCAAATAAATAAATAAACAAATAAATAAATAATCTAAAAGAAAGAAAAAGAGAAATCAATTTTTTATCTTTTTTGGATCCTTGTTACTAACAACTGAACTTAATCCATATTAAAACATTCATGTTTAAATGGGCAGTCCACTTGGTTGTTTTTTCTCGGCCAGTATGTATTTATGTCTTCCCCCTTTGTCAGCACTACCCCACCCCAACCCTTATACCCATGCACAGAGTTTTCTTAAGGAAACATTTGAGCTCCTGGATCCAACTGTGCCTGAATTTACCCTCTAGATTTTTCAATTACAAGAGTTAATACATTCCCCTTTTCACTAAAACCAGTTCCAGTTTGCTAGGTAAAGAGTTTTAACTGAAAAGTATGCATATACTTAATTATTAATTTATTTATCACTTATATTATAACCATGTTATATGTTTATAAATATGTTATAAACATAGATCAGAGATTGATTAATGTGTAAACATCCTGTATGGAGATTTCCCCTAGCACTCCCATTTTTACAGTTGAAATGTCTGAGCCATAAGAAAGCTAAATAATTTGCCTCCAGTCTCAGTAAAAACTCATGATTCCTTAAGATCCAGTCAGTTGAAAGTTGTATCTATTTTTTTGATGTTGTCTTACCCACTGAACATCTAAAATTCCAATGCTATAATACAAGTTATATTTTCACTTTTATTAGTTGTACTAGTATAGTTATTCTTGGAGAAAGAAAAGTCCTGTATATGTGAAGATAAAAAGAATTATGAATAACACCCTTCCCCCATTCTTTAAAGTTTTATTGAACAGTAGAAAAGTATAAGGATGAAATATGTCATGGAGTTCAGTTTCTTCCCAGTGCAGAACTGATTTCTTGAAAATCCTTCCTAATATGTTCTTCGGTCTGAGTTTAAAAGTCCCAAATGCTGAGGCTTTTATCAATTCTCTTTGAAGATTGTATCTCACGTAGGTTGGAGCATACCAAACAGTTCTAAAGCCCAGGGTAAGCTCGTTTCTTGCTGTCACTAGTGAGATTTGACTGCCCAAACAGAGTTCCCCTCCTTTTTTCAGTAATGTCCTCAATGACTCTTGGGTCTTGACTCTTTATTTGAACATTCTGTCGGTTGCATATTTGTACAGAGTAAGTCCCTTCTTCCTTAATAAGCCTATTGTACTTATACTGAATTATGAACCCTTTCCAAACAATTGTGAAATATATCATAGTGAAAATTATTTCACATTTTAGGGGTAAAAGCATTTGGGTTTCTTTGTATAAGTAAAAATTTGACATAGAACATCTAATTCAACCAATTACCATTGTCCTTTACATAGCTAGGTTTAAATGTGTAGTTTTAAAATGTTGTGTTCAAACTTTAGTAGACTGAAATACTTTCTATTCCCAATGTTCTGGGTGAATAAAACTATTTTTATATTCTCCTTGGGAAGGCCAAAAATTAATTTTCTGGTTAACCATCATTTATTAAAAGTCTTGAATAGCTCCTCATTCCACTTCAAATAAGACTCAAGTTCCTTACTATGCACTCTGAGGTCCAACTTGACATAGCTTTACTGGTCTTTCCAACCTCACCTCTTTCTCTCAGTGACTCTGGCTACCCTAAGCTTAAATACATGACCAGTTTCTTCTTCTAGTCCCATCTTATCAACTATCTCCTGCTCCAAATCCATTTTATTCTTCTTCTTCTTCTTTTTTTTTACCTTCCTCATTTACTGCTTACCTCCATCTGTTATTGTTAATACACTTTCTACTTCCTTTACTAGATCGTAAGCCACTTAGTAAAGGAGCAGGGATCACCTACTGACTTTCACGTACCTTTTCTGTTTTTGTTCTTTTTTGTTTTTACATCACTATATTTCTTCCCTATCATATGCTGCTTACCTCACAATATGTGTTCTAATATTTGATAAATGAGTATATATATAAATAAATGTATGAGTTTGGAGTAGAAAAAAATAATTATTTTGAAAAAGATCCAGGAAGAACATATGTAATTTAATTCTATTATGACAGTTGATTATTCTAACATTTGATTACGGATTCAAAGAATCATAAAATATTATTGTTGAAAAGTAATGAAGTTATCTAGTTTAATGCCTTACTTTCTAGATGAGGAAGCTGAGATCCAGAAGAAGAGATTACATGTCAAAGGTCATAGAAATAATGACTAGCAGACCTAAGACTAAATCTCATAGCTCCTGGGTGCTCTTGAAAATGAGTATGTTTCACTATACTTGTTTTTGAGTCCTTAATATTTGTTATTGTGCTCTACTTGCACTAAAAGAATTATAGAAGTCACAAGAACCATTGATTCCCTACCTCCTCCCACAGCTTTTCCTTGTTATACTTTCTACTCAGGAAAATGTGACGACATACATATTATTTTTATTAAATACTATTTGTTGACAATATATTT
Organism: Ursus arctos; assembly: GCF_023065955.2. Taxonomy (NCBI): domain Eukaryota; kingdom Metazoa; phylum Chordata; class Mammalia; order Carnivora; family Ursidae; genus Ursus; species Ursus arctos. The sequence goes on along the minus strand of NW_026622797.1, from coordinate 65,700,659 downwards.
TTTCTCATAATAGGGATCTGGTTAGATTTTTAAAATTGTTTTTGGTGCTGAAAGAGCTCTGGATTGTTATAGGTTACCCCTAGACCTCTCTCTATGCCTTATACTCCTACCTCCATTCATCAAACTGAAGAAGGAATGAACCAAACAGAGGCCCGTGAAGCTTGTGCATCTCTGAACGAAATGAGGCATTGCAGGTATAGCAAGGGAAAGAGGTGGCAGTGCTGTGTCTGTATAATGTCTGGGAACTGCTTGCAAGGGATATGTAACATTTAGTGTTGTATACAACTTATGACACCATTTAGAGTTTAAAACCACTTTCAACCAGGGAGAGTAACTTGTGAAAATAAATAAAGTGATTGGATTTATTCTGTGAGGTGAAGGAAAGAGAGGGCTAAGGGAAAAGTGGAGCAAGAGTTGGGATTGTTCTCTTATGAACACAAAACTCTATCCCTTTTGTTGATTTAAAAGTTGTGTATAAAATGTATAAATATTAAAATGTCTGGAGATGTTTAATGGCTTTTAAGGTAATTTTAATAAGGTGCATTCTAGTTTTATTTGATCACCAGTTAGGGAAACCACTCTTGCTGAACCATTAGGACACAGACTAATAAAATAAAACACAAAGCTTCTTGGCAGATGTAGCAATATTGTAAAGCTTGATGAGAATGAAAAGAGTCTAAATTAAGCAATAACAATTGGGAAGCAGGACACTTCCTGGGGATTAATGACAGGCTGGGTGGAGTTGATGGACCATGGCTCGTCTGTGGGCCATTAACCTCAGTTGATCATTAATTCCCAAGAAATACCTGATGGTGAGGTCATTACTATAATTATCACCTTAAAGAGGGAGAAGGATGGTAGATTCCAGGGTGGTGAAATTAAAAGAATGATGAGGATTATTTCATATAAAGCACAGTGCCTTATAGGCCAAAGGACTATAAAGTTCTTTGAGTCATTTCTTGGTTGTCCTGTTTGTACATGGAAATGAAACAGAAATTGCTCCTTTTTTTAGAGAGGATTGCATGGAGGAGGCGGACAAAGATGCAAGATAGAAATACACATGGTAAAGGACGTGACTTTTTCTCAAACTAGCTTCTTGAAAAATGGCTGGTGGAACATGACGTTAAATTTCTGCTCATTTCTGGTGATGCGAGATTTCCAACAACAGTGGAGTTAGGTCATGTTTAGGATTTGGCATTTATACTGCCTCATTTGAATTGGTTTTATTTGACTCTGAAAATGATGGGTGTGTTGAAGGGAACTAGCTGAGAAGTGAAAGGCCTGGCTTCACAGTAAGCATGATTTTGGGTACTTACATCCTCTAGATTTCAGTTTCTTCATCTGTAAAAATGAAGGGGTAGGTTTAGGGATCTCCAAAGACCATCCTAGCTCTCAAAATTCTCTGATGTGTATTTAAGGAGTCAAAGATCTTCTCGGAACAAGGCCTATAAAACTTTGAAGTAGTGAAGTAAACCACTGGGAAAGGAATCCATGAACTCCTAGAAGAATAAGCAGCTTTATGTGGGTGGGAGTGAAGCTTCCTAATTCAGATTATTAATGGTATTTATTTGTTTTTGAGATTGACTCATTCCAGGTTTCAGGCTTCTAACAAAACAAAAATTATTTAAATGGAAATTTCCTACTGTTTTAATTGAAAATTGAATTTGAAAAAAAAAAAAATCCTACAGGCGGCTGTTTCCCTGTTCTCCTGTCGTGTGATCCAGTAGTGCCAGAGGGCAGCTTTACTGGTGGTAATATTTCAAAGCCAAAGACTTCCATACATAATGGAATTTGAATTGGGAGATTAAAGCTTAGACACAGGGGGTGGAGTAAACCTCTATAGGTTGCCATTGACTCACTGCCTTGACGTTAAAATTCTGCTCATTTCCATTCTCTCATCCAGAGAACTTTCTGACATGTCCATTAATCCAATCATCTGTTCTTTTAACATTTATTAAGCACTTTCTATGTGCCAGGCACTGTGCTATGCATTGAGGAGCTAAAGGTAAATAAGACATAGCTCCTGACCTCTTAAGGATCACAATTTCATAAAGACTGATATTGTTAAAAGAAAGGAAGAAAGACATTAAGTCATAAAAGAAATAAATGCACAAAAGAAGAAGCAGTCTATTCTTTCAGAGATGTCATGGAGCTCAGGTAAGGTATCACAGAAAATCTTCTATTTGAGTCTTAAAGGATAAATGGAGATTATATAGTGACTCCAGTGGGGATGGTTCTCTCCACGAAAACACACAAAATATGAGCATGTGCAGAATCGGCAAGTAATTCAAGATGACTGGAGCAGAGGGGAAGATGACTAGATATGAATCTGAAGGGTTTGTAAAGGGATTCAGATTATGAGAAGCTTCTTGCATATTATGATAATGGGCTAGACTTTATCCTTTAAGGGAAAGGTAGAATGGTTATATGTTATACACAAAATATATAACATATATATATACACACTTATATATTACATTATATATAATGTATATATGCTGAAAGAGCTCTGGGATGTATATAATGTAATATAATGTGTATATATATACACATATGTATATATACACGCATATATATAGTATACATAGTAAAAGGACACATTATTAATAATTATACCAAGACTACTGTAACATATAGTCAGCTAGCTATAAGGAATAAAAGAATTTTAATCAGGAACATGTTGAAATTAGACTTGCATTTGAAAAAGATCACCCTGGAATGTGAGTAGAGAATGGATGGAAGTCTTACTTATAGAAAGCACTAGAATACGGGGTTGGTCTAACCTGGGTAGCAGTGCACATAGGAGAAAGAAGGGAAGATGTGAACAATATTTAACAAATGGAAAACAAAAGATGAAACAATAGCTTGAATATGTAAGGGTGAGGGAGATGGAGGCATCTAGGATCAATCCTGGTTTGGGTAACTAGATAGTGCTATTAGACAGCATGCACAGATGGGAGAAGGGATTGAAAATTGGAGTGATGCTCTGGACAGAATGTTTGTGCTACCCCAGAGCCATATGTTGAAACATAATCCCTAATGTGATGGCATTTGGAGGTGGTGTCTTTGGAAGTGATTAGGTCATGAGGATGGATCTCTTATGAATGGGATTAGTGCCCTTACAAGAGACTCTCTCTCCTCATTTGTTCTTCTCAGAGTTCTCCCCAGAGAACTGCCTCTCCTCATTTGTCATGTGAAGACACAGCAAGGTGACTGGAAACTTAATCTGTCAGAGTCTTGATCTTGGGATTCCAAGCTTCCAGAATTATGAGAAATAAATGTTTACTGTTTAAGCCACACAACCATGGTATTTTTGTTATAGTTTTGAATGAACTAAGACAAGTGAGGAGGGGGCAAAGATAAAAGATAATGAATTTGGTTCTGTCTATATTGTTTCTCAGATTCAAGTGCCTGAGAGGTATGTATATGGTGATATTTAGTAGGAAGTTGGATATATGGGTCTGAGTTTAAGGGAGCTATCTAAGCTAAAGTTAAAGTATGTAAAGCAATATGGTGGTTGAGATTGGGGAAAATTTACAGAATCCTTAGGGATGCCAATGTTTGGAGGGTGGCCAGGAGAAGAACCCCCCCACCCCCCAAAATTAAAAAAGAGAGTCCAGGGAGGAAATGGTAACAGAGCAGCAGCAGAGAGCTTAGAGGAGCAAATGTACAAATGACAAGGGAGCAGTGCGAGCTATACAAAGTGTGAAAAGTGTTCACTGCTTTTGGCAGTTAGGGGGTTACTGGTGACATTAGTAAGGAGACGGTTATAAAATGGTAGTGGGTCAAGGAAATTGCTTACTCCACACTGTTGGTTAATAACAGTTATAATTCAAACCCAGTGTCTCTAACTCCAAATCCAGTGCTTTTCCTGCTGTTCCAGTTTTTCCTTTAGTTCATCCTTGTGTTTCACACCCAGAATATTCTGTATGCTGTGCATGAGTTCTCATGACCCAGTGAAACCACTGAGTTCTGGAATAAACTCTTAGCTCTGCTGCTCTTGGATTTTGGGGCTCTGTTTACTGTACCAAATATTGAAGTTTCTTTTTGCCTGTATTTATATCTGCTAGAGTAGACCTTCCTGCAGCTTTAGTGTCTAGATGAACTAAGCTTGAACATATCTCCCAGGAGGATAAACTGAATCTGTCTCACTTTGTGAGTTCATTCAATTAGTATTTTTGAGTACTTATTGTATGGTTGATAATGTTCTAAGTGTTAAGTAATACAAAACAGGCATGGTCCTTGACTTTAAGCAATATATAAACTCATTTCCCATTTGGGAATAAGTTTTTGCTCTTCTGTTCCTATAATCTCAGAATGTTTAGACCAAACCAACTCCTGATATAGCATTTGCCTTATAATTAGAAATTAGTTAGAAATTGGAAAAACCTAAGTAATAAGATAGCATTATTTAAAATAGTTATGAAATTTGAGTTGTAAATGTAAAAGAACAGTATTAGAGCTGGAATAAGTATGCTAAGATAAATAATGTCTAATATATTATCTCAAGTCGAAAATTTACTTAATTTAAGTTCCCTAGAGATAATAGGTGATATGGCTAGTGCTAGTGTAGTATTTTTTTTTTTTTAAGATTTTATTTGTTTATTTGACTGAGAGAGAGAGAGGGAGCACAAGTAAGAGAAGCGGCAGTCAGAGGGAGATGGAAAAGCAAGCTCCCTGCTGAGCAGGGAGCTCAATGCGGGGCTCGATCCCAGGACCTTGGGCCACCAGGCACCCCCAGTGCCAGTGTATTTTTAAACTCATGGTTAGAGCAGAATTTCCCTAACCAAAACTATTCCCCAAAACAATGCATGTGTTTTGATGTTTCCCGATATAATGTATAATATATTGCCTTAATGTTGATTAGCAAGTTTGAAAAAGAAGTTGGTGAGTAGCTAAAATACTTAATGGAAACCACAGGATTTTGTTCTATCTCCTATTACCTTTGAAAAAATCCCCAGACTTTTCTATGTCTGTTTCCTCATCAATAAAGTGATAGCGTTGAACTTTATAACCCTTAAAATCTCTTCTGGCTTTAAGATGCTGTGATTCAATGGCAGGCTAATGTCCACAGCAAAGAATAGGAATCAATAAATGTATTTATTCTCCTACTGATTATATACTCTTAACCTTCATTGACGATAATTGTTCTTGCATGCTTCACAACACAGGTCTACCAGATCCTAAGTAAATTTTTTTTTTCAATGAATGGATGGATGTGTCAGAACTGAGGAAACCATTCCAAATATACTTTAAGGAGCAACCACATCCTGTTCCCCCTTGACCTTTGGCTGCACTCACTGGCTAACCTCCAAATCTTGGTCAGACTAACTATTTGTTTTCTCTGAATAAGGAAAATCATATCTCTTTGCTTAATGACTGTATAGTAACTTGTGGTTTTTAAACTTGCTTGAGCCTTCAGTGTTACCTGCCAACATCTTGTCTCTAGGTGATTCTACAGTAACTATTCTAAATTTCTAGGCCTCCTGTAAAGCTCATAATACAACTTAGCTAATTATCCTCACCTTCCTTTTCATTAAGAAGATAAGAACTATCATTATATGGACATGGGTCTTTACAAATTCTTCTCCAACACACTTATCCAAGATTTCTACTTATCCAAGATTTCTATCCATCTTTCTTCTTTCTCTTCTCCATGGAAGACAGTGTTTCCTTTGTCTCGAAGTGTCCTGATCCACTTTTTATCTTAATTTCATACCAACTCATCAACGTAGAACTTTGCTTCATCTGCTCCTTCCTTCTTTTGTTAAGGAGTCCAGATTGCCTCTCCACAGGCTCCTTTCCTCAGAAGACACTTCCTGAGGCTCCATTCCCCCTTAACGTCCTGGACTCCCTGTCCTCAAATCTCATTCCTTTCATCCCTTATAAAGTGCTCTGATAGTATATTCTGGATGTAATATAGCATCCATTCTTTCAATATTTTGAAAACCCACGCCCTTCTTGAATATCTCTTTTCTTTTGGTGTCCTGGAGAAGGTCAGAAACTGATTTCTCTTTGTCTAACCTTGGAATTCTTTTCTGATTTATATTTTGCCCTAACTTTTGAATTTACAAAGCCCTTTTCTCTCTTTTTAAACAGTTTTATTGCGATATAATTTATATACAATAAACTACACATGCTTTAAGTGTACAATTTATGTTCGATCATTTATAGACTTGTGAAACTATGACCACAATTAGATAATGAACATATTAATCCCCAGAAATTTCCTTACCCCCTTCCACCTTTTTCCCTGATCCATCTTCATTCTTAGGCAATCAGTGATTTGCTTTATGTCACTATAGGTTACATTGCATTTTCTGGAATGCTATATAAATTCATACATATACATTTTGCTTTTTTTGGTCTGGCTTCTTTTACTCAGCTTAATTATTTTGAGATTGGTTCATATTGTTGAGTGTGTTAATAATTCATATATCTGAGTAGCATTCCATTTTATGGATATATCACAATTTTTAAAAATACATTTACCTATTAATAGACATTTGGATTGTTTGCAATTTTTGGCAATTACAAGTAAAGCAGCTATAAACAGTTGCATACAAGCCTTTCTGAAGACATTTGCTTTTATTCCTTTTGGTAAATACTTAGAAGTGAAATGGCTGAGTTGTGTGACAAGTGTATGTATAACTCTTTAAGAGACTACCAAATCATTTTCTGTAGTGGCTGTACAATTTTATATTTCCACTGGCAGTGTATGAGAGTTCCAGTTGCTTTACATTCTTTTTAACACTTTTCATGTGTTTGTCATCCATATATCTTCTTTGGTGAAGTGTTTTGAAAAATTTTTTTGCAGACCCTTTTTAATGGGCTGTTTGTTTTGTTGTTATTGAGTTTTGAGGGTTTGTGTATTCTGGATATAAGTCTTTTGTCAGATATATGATTTGTAAATATTATTTCCAGTTTGCTGTGGCTTCTTTTTCATTCCGTTATCATTTTTTTGAAAAGCAAAGGGTTTTTTTACTTTAAATAAATGTATTTAAATTTTTTTTATTTAAATTTTATTTTGTTTTTATTTTATCTCTCTTATTTCTTAGTAGAAGGTGCTTTTTGTATTTTATCTAAAAAAAAGTCTTCATCTAACTCAAGGTTGCAAAATTTTCTTCTATGCTTTCTTTAAGAAGTTGTGTTGTAAGTGTGTGTGTGTGTGTTTTAAATTTTAAACTAAGGTCTATAATGTAGAGTATGGATCAAAGTTCACCTTTCACATATGGATATCTGACTGTTCTGGCATCATTTGTTGAATAGTTTGTCCTTCTCCCACTGAATTGTCTTTGCCCCTTTAATGAAAATCAATTGACAGTGTATGTGTGGATCTATTTCTATACTCAGTATCTCTGTTACATTGACCTAGTTGTCTGTCTTAATGCCAGTACTGTGCTATCTTGATTGTCCTGGCTTTGTAATGTCTTAAAGCCAGCAAGTGCAGTCCTTTAGCTACATTCTTCTTTTCCACATTCGTTTGGCTATTCTGGGTTCTTCACATTTCCATATGAACTTTAGATCATTTTGTCTGTTATGGATATGATGTATCACTCCATTTATTGTCTTCTTTAATTTATCTCAGCAACACTTTATAGTTTTCAGTGTACACATGTTGTATATCCTTTGTCAGGTCTGTCTCTAAGTGTTTCCGTTTCTTTCTATTATAAATGGTGTTGTCTTTTTAATATTATCTCCCATTTGTTGTTAACAGTATATAGAAAGACAGTTGATTTTTGTATGTTGGTCTTGTATTCTGCAATCTGTTAAAGTCACTTTTTAATTCTGTAGCTTTTTTGTAGATTTCATAAGCTTTTCCTGGTAAATGTCATGTCATCTGTGAATAAAGGCAGTTTTATTGTTTCTTTCCAATGTGGAAGGCTTATATTTTATTTTTCTTGCCTATTGATTTGATCTTCCTTACAGTGTTGAATAGAAATGGTGATAAAAGACATTATTGTCTTATTCCTGATCTTAAAAGTAAAACATTCAGTCTTTCACAATTAGGAATGCAATTAGCTGTCGGTTTTTCACAAATACCTTTTATCAGTCTGAGGAAGTTTCTTTATATTCTCAATTTCATGGGAGATTTCATTTTTATTTAAAATCAGGAATAGATGCTGGATTTTGGATCTTGTCAAAACCTTTTCCTGATCTATAAAGATGATCATATTTTTTTCTTCTTTTTAGTTTGTCAACACAGTGAATGATATTTATCAATTTTCAAATGAGAAACCAAACTTTGCATTATTGGGATAAACCCACATGGCCATTTTATATTATTCTCTATATATTCTTGTATTGATTTGCTTAAGTTTTATAAAGAATGTTTTCATCTATGTATAGAAATAATGCAGTTTTCTTTTCTTATAATATATTTGTCTGGTTTTGGTATCAGATTAATGTCAGATAGAATGAGTTGGGCTATTTCCTCCTCTTCAGTTTTTTATAAGAGTTTGTGTAATTGGTATTTTTTTTTTCTTAAATGTTTGGCATAATTCACCAGTGATGCCATGTGTACCTGGAATTTTCTCTGTGGGAATATTTTTAATGAAAATTTCAATGTATTTAATAGATGTTGGTCTATTCACCTTATCTATTTCCTCTTGAGTGAGCTTTGGTAGTTGTGTTTTTTGAGGAGTACATTTACTTTATCTAATAGGTCAAATTTATTGTTATAAAGTTATTTATAATATTCTCTTATTATATTTTCAATAACTGTAGAATCAGTATTGATTTTACTTTTCTCATTTCTGATATTGGTAAATTGTGTCCTCTTCTTTTTTATCAGGATTCCTAGAAGTTTACAAATTTTATTGATCTCAAAAAAGCAAGCTTTTGTTTTATTCATTTTCTCTATTGTTTTTCTGTTTACCATTTCATTGATTTCTGCTCTTAACTTTATTATTTCTTTTACTCTCCTTATTTTGAATATAATTTCTCTTAGTTTTCTGATTTCTGAAGATAGACACTTAAGGTAGAATTAAGTTCTGCAAATTTCCTTCTAAGTACTATTTTAGCACAAATTTTGATACTGTAAATTTAAAACTGCTCTAAAAAATAAGGTCTTAATTTTCAAAAAGGTCCTTAATTTACCTTCACTTTTGAAAAATATCTTTGTAGGATAGAGAATTTTAGTTTGGTTTTTAATTTTTTTTTTATACTTTAAAGATGTTGCTCTATTGTCTTCTTGCTTTCATTGCTTCCAAAAAATCTGCTGTCGTTCATATAGTTGTGCTTCTGCATATAATTTTTTTCTCTAGCTGCTTCGAACATTTCCTTCTTATTGTTGGTTTTAAGCAATTGGCTTCTATGTGTCATGGTAGAGTTTTCTTTATATATGTTTTGTGCTTAGGCTTTGTTAAGCTTCTTTGATATGTGTGTTCACAGTTTTCATCAAATTTGGAAAATTTTCAGCTACTATTTTTAAAAAATATTTTCTGTCCCTTTTCTTTCAGGAACTCCAATTGCTCAGGTACTTGGTCATTTAAAATTGTCTTATATTTCATTGAGTTTCTGTTCATTTTTTGTTAGTCATTTTTTCTCTGTATGTTTCACTTTGTAGTTTTGATTACTATGTCTTCAAGTTTACTATCTTTTCTTCTGAATATGTCATCTCTCACATTTCCAGCCTGTGTATTTTACAAAGCAGACATTGTAATTTTCCCTTCTAGAAATTCAAATTAGTCTTTTTTATATCTTCTATTTAAATGTTCAGTCATTCCTCTAGCCTCTTGAATACACAGAATTCCGTTATAATAACTTTTTTAATGTCATCTGTGTCATATTTGGGTTAGTTTTGATTGGTTGACATTTTTTCTACTCAGTATGGATTGTATTTTTCTTCTTTTCTGCATAGTTGGCAATTTTTTATGGATGTCAGGTATTGTGATTGCTGGGAGTTGTATTTCTAAGAAATATTCTTGAGCCTTATACTTGAATGTGACTGGAGTACTTAGTAATAGTTTAGTCCTTTGAGTTGTCCTTTGAGCTTTGTTATGTGGGACAAGAACAGTATTTATTTGTTCTCACTCTTTAGTTATTTAACTTATGAGATTTTCCATTTTGGTTATTGGGAATAGGCATCAGTCCTGGCCCTATATGATCCCTGAGTACCATCACCTTTAATCCTTTAGGTAGTTCTGTCCCTGGCCTCAGGTAATTTCCCTGCATGAATGCACTGCTTGCTACTTAACTGAATACTCACTCAGTAGGGACCATCTGCAGATCTTTGGAGTTCTCTTTCTGTGAATCTCTCTTCCTCTCCAGTATTCTGGCTAGAAATGCCAGGTATCTTGGCTTCCCTGAACTAGCTCTGGCTTCTCAACTCAGGATGTTCACTGGGCTCAGCCTGGATTTCCCCTGTGTCACCACCTAGGGATTTTCTCCAGGAAGAAAGTTGGGGCAGTGATAGGGCTCCCCTCATTTGTTTCATGTTTCTTGGAGATCACTTCCTTTCACTTCCAATGAGCTGAAAACCATGGTTTTACATATTTTGTCTGGTATTTTACTTCTTTCAAAAAGGAAGGTAAATTTGGTCCCTGTTACTACATTTTGTTGAGAAATCTTGTTTTTCTCCTTACCTTTTTTGAAGCCAACAACTTTCTGTGTAGAGCAGTCCCCATATAAATTATAGTTACTGATATTTAAGTTTGCCTTCCTTCTTCAATCATTAACTTCTTAAGGGCACAACGTCTTTATTGTTTGCCAATATAGTGCCTAATACGTAGTAGGGGTTCTGTAAATGCTTGTTGAACAAATAAAACTAAAATAGAGGTAAGCGCATGTTTCTGTGGTGGTCTGTTACATATTTGTGTATGTATACAATATATGTATTTTATATTCTATATATGCAAGTGTGTATGTATGAATATATATCAGTGTGCATGTGTATATCTTTTGCATTGCACTTATAGTTCTGTAATTCTCCTTTTTTTTATACTGCCAAGAGGTGCTTAGTAAAAGCTTTCTTGCAGCAAAGAAAGGTTGATTAGGTTTTACTTCAGCAAAATGAACAACAAGATTGATGCTTAAAATGTAAAGGTGTTACCTGCCTAGCCTTTACGCACTCTGAATATTAATAAGCATGTAAGTATGATTGCTGAATATTTAAAATGAAATACTATTTCCAAGGCCCAGAAAGGAAAAATCTATAACAAATGTTAAAGTTAAATATCTCGCATATGTCTCTTTATAATTTCTTCATAAAAATATTTTGCAATTACTTTGCAAAATAAATATGTAGAAACATATACCTGTATCTGTTACCATCGCAGTTGGAAAGAAGTCTTTAGAATAGTTGCCTCTGCTCCCCCCAGCTTCATTCAGAGCTCCAAGGGAGTAAGGCGTGAGAGAGAGCAGAGCCTTCTCTAGTGAGCATGAAATTTGGTAACCTTAGCCCTGACCTTAAATCTGCTCAAGTGGTGAGACAGAGGCATTTCTCTGGGACACCTGAGAGGATATGAACCATTAAAGTTAACAGTGGATGAACTCGTTCCATTACTTTTAATAACATTATATCTGTTTGTCTGCTTGATGTAATGATAACTTAGTGAAGGAGAATTAATTCCACATATTATCTACATAAAGGATAATGAGGGAAATCAGTTTCCTCTAAGGAAGTTTCATTAAATTGGGTATAAGCCAATCTACTTTAGATTGGTCCCCAGCTTTTGGATGACTTTCAAGCCTTGAGGCTCTGAGAGAACATACAAGGCCATTTCTGAATCTCAGGGAAGCAGACGCAGAAGGTTTCAGAAGACCCTTGTCACTGAAATTCCCTTCCCTTCTGGAAAAGCAAACTGCTAGTTTGTTGACCATCAGGTGGAAAATATAATTTTTTCTTACATACCAACATTGTGTCTGCTGAGATAGTTTTAATTCATACGATTTGTGCCTAAATTATTTGATCTATGGGTCTGATGGCTCCTTGAGGCATTTCAAGTAATGAAAAGAACAAACAAGCCAATAAATAGTGAATTAATAAATATTCAGTGTCAATAAGGAGAAATATTTTGCATTTTTTTAACACAGGAAGGTTAAAGCAATGTCTTCCAAGTTAGTTATCAGTTTTGAAAGCCTGTCCTCACTGAATTCATACTAAGTATTGACGTTATATGTAATGCTAATGATTCTTGTGATGAAATACAGAATATTTACAATAGAATATATAGAATCGAATATTATTAATTTTGTATTGACAAAATTAACTGGGCAAACAAGTTGATGTCTCAAACACAACAAAGCAAATTCACTAAAATATGCTTAATTTAAACTGAAAACAAAATTTCATCAAAGGTAAATGCAACTGAATGTCTTATTCAAACATGTTAGTGATCCTTAAAATGTTTCGTGTGCACATACAGCATTCTTATGCACTAAAACATTACTCAGACTAGATGGTAAAGAGCCAGTCTAAAATATTAAGCATGTTGAATTACAGGATTTATTTTAATGGAAATTCAGTTAATTACTTCTTTTTGTTTGTTTGCTTTGTTTTTTGAGAGAGAGAGTTCATAGAGGGTGGAGGTGGAGGAAGAAGGGGGGTGAGAGGCAAAGGGAGAGAGAGAATCTTAAGCAGGCTCCACGCCCACCATAGAACCTGAGGCGGGGCCTGATTTTAAGACTCTGAGATCATGACCAGAGCCAAAATCAAAAGTCGGTCGCTTACTGACTGAGCCAGCCAGTTGCCCCCAGTTAGTTACTTCTAAACTACAGCGTAGCATAGGCTGCAGTGTCAGTGCCTAGTGGAAGTACTTATAGATTAAAATAATAAAATCAAAGAGTTGAGGTAACCATTGAATCAAAGGTGAAACGATCCTGCTCTTAGGTTAGATACTTTATTAAATGATACTAAAGTAACTTAATAGACATTTAAGTACTTTTTGCCTTAAAAACAAACAAAAAATCTTGTTCCTAATATTTCTGGACGTTCTGCAAAATTGTTGATTCTCAAGTATTTTTTTCTTTTTTATTTGGTTACAAAATTATTCAACCAGGTAAGAAGAGCATCATAATCTAAACTTCATCCTTTAACTTGTCTGCATTTCTGCAAATTCCAATTTGGTGGAACCCACATGAATGAAGTGTTGCTATATTTACACTTCCAGAATAAATAACACAGCAATGGAATGTAAGTTTCTTTGGGGACTTGAATTATTCACAAAATGAGTAATTGAGCTAATCCCATACATAGATTTTCAATTTACAATTATTATGCGCTTAATCATTATGGTTATTTGGGATCATGAAGAATTTACTAATAGGGCTTTATGAAAATGAAACAAATGTGAAGGATGACATAATACAGCTAGAAAAGGGTTGTGGTCCAATAAATCCTGAATAAAATATTTGTTGATTGATGGTAAAAGGTTTGCATTATCTCCCACATTGGGTTTGTATGGCAGGAGGCAGTCAAATGGGAGGCAAAACAGAGAGGATATTAACTATTTTTTATATGCACTAGAATTTTTGTTAAAGTTTGTATAAAAAAGAGGCCATCATATTAGGCAATTACATTAGGACCAAATGTTTAGTTTCACCACTTTTAGGCCAGAGTAACTACTATAGATTACTTAACGGAAGAAAAAACGTATCTTCCATGTGCTCTTCAGTGTGTAGTACTGTACTCTATTTGCCTTAAAAAATCATCATAATCATCCTCCTCCTCCATAACTGTTAAGTGGGTAGGAGGGCTTTTATTGCTAGCAAATTTACTCTGGATTGACTTCTGTATAAACCATGGGGTTATAAATCTATGAACACTTGGAAGGACACAGAAATTTATGTTTATCACCATGCATTCATGACATGTATGCCATCAACAATGAACCACCGTATACTTCTTCTGGGGGAGGTCCTGGGGTGTGGCTTTGAGGGACAAGGGTGATGTTGATGGCAACAATAAAAGTTATGGAGTAGTTGCTATTAATTAGTTCATTCATTCATTCATTCATTCATTCAATAAACATTTTAATGAAGAGAAACAGAAACCATAAGTGTGTTAAGTATATCCTATGCCAGATAATAATAAAGGCTTTGGGGAAAAAGGGAAAGGGTGATGCAGAATGCGGAGGGGTGTTTTTCATATGGGAGAATTAGCAAAGACCTCCCTGGTCATGAGGTAAAAAAAAAATGGCCACTGTTGATAAAGTGAAGAAAACCATGAAGAAATTTGGGAGAAGGTATTTTCAGGCAGAGAGAAAAGTGAGCACAAAGGTACCGAGGGAGGAATGTGCTGGGCTTGTCAGAATGGTAGGAGGGCCAGTGCTATTGGAGAGAGGTGAATAAGGAGACATGAGGTTGGAGAAACTGGGTGACGGGGTTGTGGGGTCAGATTATAGGGCCTCATGGATCACTGGTGGGATTTTGGTTTTCTGAACAGAGCTTTGACAAGGTCAGATTTAGCTTTTAATAGGATCACCCTGCTTCCTGTGTAGAGAAATGATTCTATGGAGGCCAGGGAGAAGCAGAGAAACCAGTCAGAAGGCTTTGCAACAACCTAAGATAGAGTTGATGATAGGATGAGAGAGATTAAGCTCAAGAGAAGCATGATTCTGAAGTAAAAGCCAACAGGACTTGCTAATGAATTGGATACGGGGTGTGGGAGAAAGAGAAATGTCAAGGATGACTCCAAGGTCTTTTGGCCTGTGCAGCTGGAGAAATGGAGTTGCTGTGTACTGACATAAGGATAGTAAAGATGATGAGAAGTTTGACTTTTATGCATGCTAAATTTGAGATACTTACTAGGCATCCAAGAGAAGACGTCAAGGCAGATGGAAGAAATGAGCCTGGATTCAAGGGAGTAGTTCTGGCTGGAGATGTAAATTAGGAAGGCTTAACAGCATATCGATGTCTATTTGAAGAGAGTTGATACGATGCTGATGAGATCACCTGAATAGTGAGTGAAGATAGGGGGGAGATATGAAGCCTGAACCCTGCTGCCCTAATGTGTGACACTCAGGAAAAAGAGGAAAAATCAGCCAATGATCTGGAGAAGGAGTGGCCAGTGGGGTAAAAAGGACAGTCTTAAATGTGTGGTGACCCTGAAGCCAAGTGGATAAAGCATCTCGAGAAAGGACAAGTGAAAGTTGAGCCCTTAGAAGGAGAGCATAAGATGGTGTTTACCAGGAATGGGGGCATGTGGGAAGTAGGGAAATGTTGGTTAAAGGGTACAAAGTTTCAGCTCTGTAGGATGAATAAGTTCCAGTTATCCTCTGTATAGCATGGTGACTATTCTTATTAATACTGAATTGTGTACTAGAAACATGTTGCGAGTAGATCTTAATTGTTCTCATCAAAAAAGGTAACTATGTGAAATGATAGACACATTGATTAGCTTGATTTTGATAATAGTTTCACAAAGTATATGCACATGAAAATGTCACATTGAATTCCTTCAATATATATACATTTTATTTGTCAATTATATCTCAGTGAAGCTAGGGGGAAAAAAAGAAATGGCAAGTGATCAATATATCAAATATTCTTGATAATTCTAACCTGAGAATTGGACTGCAAATTAACTATTTAGCATTGAGGACACCAGAGAAGACCTTGAAGAGAGCCATTTCTCAGAGTTCTAGGGTGAAGAGCCTGATCACATGACCTCAAGATGTAAAGGTAAAGCATTAGAGCAGGAGTATAGATAATTCTTTTGAGTATTTTTCTTGTATGTGAGAGCAGAAAAATGGAGCTGGATGTAGAATCCAATGAGGGTTTATTATTAATATTCACTGGAATTGAAGCTACAGCATGGAAAATTTGGGTATATTTAAATAATTGATGGGAATGATCCTGTGAGGCGGGAAGAAACTGATGATTAAGGAGGGAGGTGGTGATTGCAGTGATGTGCTTGTGTAGATGAGAGGTGATTGGGGTCTGGAGATCATGTGGAGGAGCTGGCATTAGATTGGAGCATGGACCCATCACCAAAGTAACAAGATGGTAGCCAGGCGCTAGGTGTTCAGATCCAACTGGGGCAGTAGATGTGGTGGTTTTGTGGGAGGAAGTTGGTGTGGGCTATTCCTACCTTGTTAGTGGACAGGGAAGCAAGTTCATCTGCTAAGAGTGAGGAGAGAGGGATGTTGGATATTGGGGGACGTCTGGGAACGTGTAACCTAGTCATCTAGTAGAAAAAGAGTGAACTCTACTGAATGAGTGGCTAACTGTTTAAACTTATTACCTCAGTTGTATCCACACAGTGTCTCTGAAAAGCAAATATTTGTATCATTGCTTAAAAATAAGAAAATGTGGCAAACTGACCTAAGCCTTTATGTGTATGCTGAATACTTAGGTTCTTTTGGTGGCTAATGGCACAAGATTAGTATATAAACCAGCAGAAGATTTGTCCTGGATAAAGATATCAATAAGAGAAGGACATGCCAGAGCTACTTCTAGAATGTAGCCCTTTGGGTTAGAATGGAAACGGACCACATTTGTACTATATATTTTTGAGAGCAAGTTAGCTGCCCTTGCTTTGAATTAAGACTTAAACTATTTGGCATTTATCATCCTGGTAACCTGAGGTCTTTAATGAAAATTATAGACATTATGATATTAAGCAGAGTCAGAGAAGTGCAAGGAAGTTTCCATGGCTGTGAAGGGGAGTCACTGGGATTTGAACCTAGATATGGTTGACTTCAGAGTCCATGATTTCCACATGAGGCTACATCGTTCCACCCATAGGATATAGCTCCCACACTTCAAGGCTTACACTCAAGACAGGCAGGCAAGCCCCATGGCTGACATGACTAACAATCACACAAGGCATGATATCGTGATCAGGTCTGGTCAATATTCCTGTCATCTAAGTTCAAGGGAAAGAATATTCACTTCTGACTGGTATGCAAAGAAGACCTATAGGAGGATGAGGGACTTACACTGGATTCTGAGTGATGATTAAGACTTGAGAGAGAGAGAGAGAGAGAGAGAGGAGTTGCATTTTAAGATTAGGGAATAAAACTCTTCACAGGGATATTACTCTGGGAAATGACACTGCATGAAAGCTTGAATTCTTTATTTACTATTCACCTCTGTACATTTTCCCGCAAAATTTGAATTTCTTCTGGTGGGATTAGGGAACGACTGTTAACATATCTCCTTCTTAATTAAGTATAACATTGACCTCCCTCTATGAAGGAAACAGTATCTCTTTTACTTGTTACCCTTGAGATGTTGGGCAGAGTTCTGGGAATTGAGTTTCTTCATCTGTAACACAAGGATGTTAATACATTTCTCACAGAGATACTCTGCGCATTAACTAAAATAGCATGTGACAGTGCTTTATAAAGTGTAAACACCACAAAGTTGCATCTTAGATGTTGTTATTCAATTTCATCAAGTACAATAATGTAGAGGAAAAGAGAAAAAACAATAAACAACAATTTTTTTTTTTTTTAATCTTTGGTTGTGGCCCTATAACAGTTTGGCTGAACGATCTTTTGGATGTTAATATAATAGTTTTGAAAAGATTTGAGCCCTATCATTCATGTTACACATTTCGATCCATTTACAGAAACACTGTGCTGTGTCCAGCTTGGTCGCCAGCTGGCCTAATAGAATGCAAAACAGTGATAGGACACTAGAGCTATTCTTGATTGACCCTAGGACTTCAACAATAAAATAAAAGTAAAATAAAATAAAATAAATAAAATAATAAAATAAAATAAATAATTCAGTTCTGTTATTTTTCACTTCCTGCAAAACATGAAAGCTGGTAAGTTTGGGGCTTTCTTGCTATTGTAAGGAAACTGTGAAGTTGAATAGTCCCTTAACCAATGACAGAACAATCCAGTAATTTCTGTTCCAGAAACCTGCCACTTAGAGATTAAAGATTTCCTCTTCAGCAAAACGTTCTCTCTTTTGGGGGGCTTTCCAGAAACAACCCCCTGCATGGTGCTGACCAGTTTGATCTCCAACGTTCTACACGTGACACTCCACTTGGTTTTTAGGGGAGGCTGATAGGCAGCATGCTATGTACAGTGGTTATTGATCTTCTAAAATGTCTAAAGAAGTCCCTTTGGCAGCTCAAAAACTTCATGTTCAATTCAATCAGTTAAGAGGCTCTCAAAGTCATAATTAATCTCTAAAGAGGACACACACATTAACTGATCTTGCATTCTCTATAACCAGAAACTTCCTAAGTGGGGGCGCCTGGGTGGCACAGCGGTTAAGCCTCTGCCTTCGGCTCAGGGCGTGATCCCGGCGTTACGGGATCGAGCCCCACATCAGGCTCCTCTGCTATGAGCCTGCTTCTTCCTCTCCCACTCCCCCTGCTTGTGTTCCCTCTCTCGCTGGCTGTCTCTATCTCTGTCAAATAAATAAATAAAATCTTTAAAAAAAAAAAAAAAGAAACTTCCTAAGTGCATCAGAAGTCAGAGTCTAAGTAATATTTTCTTTCTTTTTTTTTTTTTTTTGGTTTCTCTTTGCTTTAAATATATCATATTAACCTTTTGTATGTAAAAACTCATTCTTTTAGTTGGGATATTCTCTAAGAGACTAGAGAAGCCTTTTAGGAATGAATTGAATTACGGTAGATTAAAGTTGTGAGTATTAAAGGTGCACCTGAAAGGCCGAGGGACTTTGGACTATATAGAGTTCTGCTCTGCACGTGCCACCCTCACTAACCTGCTGTGGGCCGATGTAAAGATTTCTGGCATAATGTTCTTTTACCAGGTTCTCTGGAAGTGCCTTCTCTTCCTTTTTTGCATGACCCACTCGAACCATTTCAGTTCTGGGTCTTAGTCTACTAGCCAGTGTTAAACTATACATGGAAATGAGGCTAGAGGGAAGAGATGTAAAAGAACCTGGTTACTCGGTGACTACACCCCTTTCCGTCCTGGTGCTTACTGGCTTCAGTGGACGGCTGCCACTTGCTCTAAGATGGAATAGAGGAGTGCTTCTCAAGCTTTAGTATGTATAGGAACACCCAGGGATCTGGTTAACATTCAGATTCTGCTCCAGTAAATCTGGGTAGAACCCGAGATTCTGCATTTCTGACAAGTTCCCTGGTGATGCTGATGCTGGGCTCTGGGGGCCACACTCTGAGGAACAGAGAATTAGAGGATATATTAGTGAGGGAGGCTGTCAAACATTCCAGTCAGACTCAGGCTCCAGCAACAGTACAGGGTCTAATATGATGTATAACAAAGAAATATTGTTTTTTAACAGCATTTCCCCAGCCTGTCCCCTGGGGTGTAGCATAAAATGATTTCATTATATTTATCAAATACTCTCTGCAAAACATATTGCTATAAAAATCAGTTAAGCCTTTGTGACCAAATAAAATGACGAAAGTGCTATAATTGTCTAAAGAGTGATATACGAGAAATTCACCAGAGCTATCTGGGTGCACAGGATCTTATAGCCTCTTTCATCCATCAAAGGTTTTCCTCCACAGATGTCAGCCAGGAGGTTATCTGTATCGTAAACACTATGCAAAGCTTTTTGGATCCTTTCTCTGGGACAGGTTGCCTCCATTGACTATGTTATCAATCAGGGCATAAACCACAGCCGTAATGTTATCTGCAACTTGGAAGTTCACCCTAGCACACTAACTGCTGGGGAATTATGAGTCGTGGGATTGCTCGAGCATAGAGAGTATTGTGCTGTGAAGATTATGAAATCTTATTAGAAAAGGCTCTGCCCCAGATTTGTAGCAGTTAAAAATCAGAGTATTTCTTTCAGATACCTTAGGGAAGAAGAAAAATGTTGGAATGTGTTTGTATTTACTCAGATGTACTCCCAGGATGCCGAGCGGCGGCAGGAGCTGCTGCCGTCCTCACTTATTAGTACGAATCTCCCCTTTGGGGGGTTATTTAAAAATATTTGTACATATTTCAAATCCCTCAATCTGGTTTGTGGCAAATGGTTGCTTAAGCAGCTTCTTAATTATTTCATTTGGGTTTTTGCAGAAAGACTATTGCAGATATTTGGCACAAAGCTTAGGTTTTTGAGGCCTTTCACTAACTCCTGAATAGATTTCAGGAAAGAGAAAAAAATCAAGGGGTGTTAAATTATTACTCTCTTTGTGTAGCATGCACGAATAGAATTGATTGTGGACCTCAGGACAGGAAAGAAATACTTGCACAGCTGCATGGTAATAATTTTTATGTGTGTTAAAATTATGTTCTTGCTATTTTGTCATAATATTCGAGGGTGAAGCTTTGAAAGAATGACATGATTATAATAATAGTAAATGGACTCACTTTGTAGATAACAAGTAATAAATTATCTCATGAATTTGGGAATAAAATGTAAGCAAAATCATTTAAAATCTATGGTAGATAAATAGAAACAAAAGCAAATGTTATGTTGCAGTAATATCAGGAGGAATCATTCATTGGAGGGGACAAATGAGTCAGGTGCCAAACTTGGACTTGAGTAAATTTTCATTAGCAAATCTATATCCAGGCTTTGTTCCTGCCTTTATATTTGAACTACCACAAGCAGCTAGAGAGATGTGCATTGAGTGTGGAGGCAAGCAGGCTAGTAGAACTTATGGACTGAGGATATTTGAGACCCTGGGTTATTCTGGATTGTCATGTGGCCAATTTATTCCTTGCAGCCATGGGAAAGATCAGATGGTGTCATTCCCTAACTGGTCCTAAGGTGACCGATTTGAAACAGCTGGGCCTGGTACTCAGAGACATCCTCAATTCTGTTTCTCTGCCTTTCTAGTGATCTAATTATGTAGGCTGTCGCATTTCATTCTAAATATTTATGCATAACCATATGTTTTATAAGAGTAGGAAAGACCAGTAATATGTGGTGGGAACGACATTCAGCATTGCAGAGCTGCCCTCGTGTACCAGACTGTGCAGGGAACAGCCAGTTAGGAAACATAATGATACGAGCTTCACTCACACTGTCTGTCTTCTTTCACTTCATGTTGTGCATTTTGGGTAGATGCGGCTGGTCATGAAGACACTTCAATGTTAGGATTTAGGACGAAATCCAAAGTCTGAGTGATCGCGGTGTCAGAATTGGATCCTTCTGATTGTAATTATGTTGAGTGGCGCTCTCAACAGATTGATGGTGCTTTCTGGTAAATAAAGTTATCAGGGCAAAATAAGGTGAGATTACACATATATGTGTATGTGTGTACTTATGTGTGTGTGTTTGCGTATGTTTTCAGGTATAGGGGCATATCTATGCATATGTGCATTTGTGTGTGTGTGTGTGTGTGTGTGTAGACAGATAGATACAGATGTATATATACCACATGAACACTTTGGAAAGTATCCTATTAAGAATGATGACCTATGTTCCTGCTCCTGAGTTTGGGGAGAAAAGGAACATTAGGGAAGGCAAAGTAGATGCAGCAACTCCAAAATAACAATTTTTTTGCAAAAATAAATCCATTATCTCCACAGTATCTAGATTATATTGTGTTCACTGCTTTGAAAATTAAAATAACAGTTATGTGCCCAAACAGCTTCAAAGATCTCAGTCCATAGATATCAGCTTTATACAGAGCACTGAATGGTCACTGAAAGCATAGTGCTTACCTACACTCATTTTAAAGGACTGAAATAAACTCCACAACTCCAAACCATGGACAGGGGACTCTGTGCAGCCCAGCAGGAGATGTAAGTTTATTCTCAACAGACCATGTCTTCGAGTAGCCTACCATCTGGTTGAAAGTTCAGAAGAAAAATCAAAACAAAACAAAAAAAAGATCAAAAATAAATAGCAGAGCTTAGAGGTTACATGGTACAATTAGTTCATTTTTCCAAGAAGGAATCTGAAAAAGAGAGGTTGGGCAAATTTCCCCAAATCACACAGTTGCTAAATGGCAGAGCTGAGATGACAGTCCGGGCAGTCTGACTCCAGAGTTTATGTTCTCGAGCCTATGAAGTATCCTCTCTCTGTAGAAGTGTGACCTGAGGGAGGTTTATTTCAAATTTGTTTTAAGGCTCTGCTGTTTCCTCTTTCATTTCAGAATTTGACTGGCTTCATTTGCAATTCTTTCTGCTTGTGTGGTGGGGGAGACAGGCACAATAGGCTAATTATCCTATTAATTACTTTATTTTCCTTATGAAAAGCACTAGGAAGCAAAGGAGGCTATGAAAGTGTATGGCAAGGGGCAGGGTCCAATCGATGTCAGGGGTTGGAGAAGGAGTCATGAGGAGGTGATTTTTGAGCTTAGCACTGATGAGTGAGTACAACTTCATTGGGTGAAAGAGGGTTGTGGACAGTTGTGGAGGAGTAAGTGAATTCAAGGCAGAGGAAACAGCTGTGCAAAGACCCTGGGGCAGGAAGTAGCATGGTGCCTGGGAGGGTCTGAAAGAGGATATGACACAAGGCTTGGGAGGCCAATGAGAAATATACAGTCATGCAGGGTCCTGAAGACCATGTTAAAGAATCTGGTGTTTACTCCTAAGAATGAACTTTTGAAACTCATTGAGGGGTATTCTCTCTTTGTCCACATATTACATTCTATGGTAAGAGAGAGAAAAAAAAAATGAGGTTTAAGTATCTAATTTTCTTTTGGTATTTATACTGGAGCTCTTTCCCCTTGGTGATCTAAGGTAGGAGTCAGCATCCTTTCAAAGCAAGGTATGAAGCTGGCAATTGCTATTATCCTGACATACAGAGGAAGGGCCAAACATTATAAGGGGCAAGATTGTGTAGTTACTTAGGATGTCAGAGGTCAACCTCTGTGCCTCTGGTATGGGGCTCTCAGCCGCCTATGGCCTGGGAACTGCAGTTTGCCTCTCCTCCACCCATCTCACGTTTGAAGTCCTCTATAACAAGGTTTCCTTTCAGACTGTCCTTAATCTTTTATTTTCAATGGGTTTAGAGGATCATTCAATCAATGCCTCAATAAAAAAAGTCTCCAACTCATACACTTTCATTCCGAAAGTTTATACATCAGAAGGTAGGGTGACACTTGCACGTATCCCTTCAATCACTGAATAGGCGTACTTCCCCCCGGTGCCTGATTCTGTGCTCTAGGCATGGCCATTTCTCCCAGAAGTGAAGTTATAAATGGTAGTTCTGGGGGCACCAGGGTGGCTGAGCCGGTTCAGTGTCTGACTCTTGATTTCTACTCAGGTCATAATCTCACGGTCGTGGGATTGAGTCCCATGTCAGACTCTATACTCTGTGGGGAGTCTGTTTGAGATTCTCTCTCTCTCTCCCTCTCTCTCAAATAAATAAATAAATAAATCTTAAAAAAAATGGCAGTTCTGTTCCTGGGCAAGCCCACAATTACATTAACAACCTGGTCTTCTAAGCCCAGGGGAAATGCACCGTGCAACTCAGACGGGAGGAAAGGAAGAATAAAATTCCCTTTCCTCTCTCCTTCCCAGGTATGACTTTGAAAGAAGCACATTTTTGTCAAATTAAAGTGATACAAGAAAACCCTGTCTGGGTTGAGAGGAGAGCTGCAAGGATAAGCATAAACTCTGTTACTGAAAAGGGTCCAGGGTAGGACCCCCATGTCTGCTGGCTGCTGGCTACTGTGGGTGTGGAAGGGCTGTGAGGGCGCTGCCTCGGGCCGCGGTCAGGATGGTACTGCAGTTGCTCTCCCAGTCTGGGCAGAGTCCCCTCGTAGAACAGGAGGGCTGGGCGACACTTCCTTAGCTTCCTGGCTTTCCAGAACTGAAGAGAAAACCAATACTTGCAAGGGACTGGGACCTCTACTTCTCTGTCTCTCTCTCTCCCTCTGGTGCCTGTTTCTGCAAAATAGTAGAAACGTAGAAACAGGCTTTCCCATTATCAAGGAGAGAGCAGCCATGCCACGGGGGTGCAATGGCAAACACAAGCAAAAATCACCAGCGAAGCTCCAACAGTGGCCCCAGCCCAGCTCAGCAAAAAAAAGCAAGGGCAGAGGTGGCCGTTGTGGGCGTGCTGAGAGACCGTGGGAAAATCCAGGGCAGAGATGCTGTAGGGCCACTTGTGTGCTGCCGAGGGGGCAGAAGAACCCCACTAATGATCGGCAGTCCACAGAGTCAGATGACAAAGCCAGCAGCTGAGCAGATGAGAGCAATCCCAGAGAGAAGAATTTAGGCTTCTCAGGAGCAGAGACCCTGTCTTAGGTCTCCTTGAATTCCCAGAGCCTCTGTCTACCAGGCCACCAAATGTATCCTTAATTGGTGGAGGGAAGAATCAGACCTCAGAGACAGGAGGGGACCTCCAGACCTATAGAGGGGCCAGAGGGCAGTCCGCTCAGAAATGTGTGCCAAGGAAGAGATTGAAAAAATGGTTCTTTTTTGTCTATAAAGGCCTAAAACAGATCTCATTTCCCTGGACTGGTGGAGCTAGCCAATAAGAAGGAACTGCTTGTAATTATATTGGAAAATTACAATGGATATTTAGCTTTCCTCAGAGACGTGTTATTTGGGGTATCTTAAATACTGGTGCCGGAAGTTACCCCACTCACCCAAACAGCCTGCTTGGCTACATTATTTTAGGATGTGAATTAAGAGAGAAGAGTTTGTGAGAAGTCCACCACTCACACCAGGGTAGGCTTCCCTGTTGTGTGTCCCACCGAGTGTCAGTTCTACTAGGTACTCTGCCCAAACAGAAAGAAATGATCCTTTGCCAAATACCTAAGCGAATAGAGTGGACCAGACCCTTCCTTTGGAGATTCATCACCTAAACAGCTAGACGGCTCTGGGTTCAGTCGACAGGCTCTGTTTTTTGGTTTTTGTTTTTTTAAAATCTAGTGTCACTCCTCAGCTTGAGGCAACATAGAACCCCATTACCATTTAGCAAATATTTCTATACTTTGGAAAAGGCTGCTGCTGTGGGTGGCTTGGAAAAGCAGATTGGAATTTTATCTGTTTGGGGCAGATCATGGAATAACAGGAAGCTGCAGTTTTACCTGCAGAATCTGAACAACTTCTGGAACATACGCCAGAAGCCATGGCCCCCTTTCTTGGTGGATCTGGATCTGTAGTCGGATTAAAGCTGGTAAAATCTGTCCTTTTGCTCTTCCTGTCACTAAACAGACTAAGGCAGTTTGCTTCACTGTCCTGTATTCTAGGTCTGTATCTGTATTCTTATGCTTCTTTTCTTAAAAGAGCATGCAGAGAATGAAAGGTGTCTTATTCAATGAAGCCTAACTGGGGTTTGTTGTAGCAGAATTAGCATTTCCTATTTACACACATAATCCTTCTTTACCATCCCTACGACCCACAGAAGTCAGATGGCATTCTCTGCATTTACAGATCCGAACGCGGTGCACAGAGAGTTTGGGGGATAACAGGATTCCGAGCTGGGCGTGTCCTTTCTTGTGTTCCTCCAAAATGGGCCGTTGCACAGGCAGCTCACAGAACAAGGTCATGACCGAAGAGGAATACAGCTGAGCTCGCTTCTTGAACCAACTCTCCGCTCCTAGCTGGGTTTGCTAGCTTTGTAGTGATTTGTCAGGAGTGGCTTCTATTTTCATTACTGTGCTCTTTGCACAACTGAAAGGCCTTTCTAAATAAATGGGGACATTTATCCACTAGGTGGGGCTACATCCTTTGTTCTCTGATGGATGCTTTTCCCTAAATTAAAAGGAAAAAGTATTTGGTTTGCGTGGGAGCTCAGGAAGGAGGGTATACATCCTTCTCTCTCCCCTTATAGTGGAAGCTAGTCTTTTTGTTGAACAACGTATGGAGAAGGGGCACGTTTTCATACTGGGAATGAGAGCTGTGATGCGTTAAGATGTCTTGAGAACTACAGCCAAGTGGAATCAGCCTTACTTTGAATTAGTTCCATGACTTGTTCGATGCATGGAACATGGGAAGTTTTTAACTTATTAGTTATTTTGTTTCTTGCCAGTTGCTTTATCTGTTACATAGCTGCTCTCTAAGGTTGTCCTGCGGAGTAAATGAGCTTATATGAAGTACTTAGCCACTAACTGGGGACATAGTAAGTGCTCCTTAAGTGTTAGGTGTTGTTATGTGTATTTCTATTTTTCCCTGACTCAGTGCCCACTGGCTGAGAACCTCATGTCCTCATGGGGAATTTAAATGGGGACTTTAATAGGACGTGTATTTCTGACTGGAGCATTCTTTTGCTCCCCTTTGAATTCCTGTACTCACATAACCTCCTTAACCCCCGGCAGGATCTCTCATTTTCCCTAAAACAGTGCTCCTTAGCCTGTTGCGCCAGCAAAGCTCTTGCAGGGCTTGTAAAAGTCAGGTTGCTGGGCCACACCCCCCACAGTTTCTGATTCAGCAGGTCTGGGGTGGGGCCTAAGAATGTGCATTTTTAACAAACGCCCCGGTGACGCTAATGCTGCTGGTCCAAAGCCCACATCCCACTGCCCTAGAAAGGATGTTGCCGACTCCAGCTTCACTGTCTCACCCCATGGCAGGTCTGTTTCAGACCGGATAGGCTATGATGACAAGGCAGGACCGGATGGTCTTCTTTAAAGCTGTGCCTGCCCGACCTGGCCTCCCTCTCTCGGCTCCTCATGGCAGCTAGAATGCACATGTGTTTTCTTGAAAAAACTGACAAATCTCATTATAAGACCTGCACCTCCTCTTTGTCATTTCTTGTCCCCATTCGTCCCCCCTACAAGTTTGCTCTCACTCCCACCAGACAAACTCAAGTCTTCCAGGTGATTGTTCTTGGGGGCCAGCCGTTGAGTGACAAATAGCAAGTGATTCTTCCACATGAAAGAAGGACCTTCGGGGGCGCCTGGGTGACTCAGTTGTTAAGCGTCTGCCTTCTGCTCAGGTCAAGATCCCAGCGTTCTGGGATCGAGCCCTCCATCGGGCTCCCTCCTCCACTAGGAGCCTGCTTCTCCCTCTCCCACTCCCCCTGCTTGTGTTCCCTCTCTCACTGACTCTTTCTCTGTCAAATAAATAAATAAAATCTTTAAAAAACAAACAGACAAACAATGACCTTCAGCATCATGCATGGCACAGGCTAAATGTTCAAACATTGTATATTTGCTGAATGACTAAATGCTGTAGGGAAGGCACTTATGGTCTATTAAAAGGAGACTTTACCAGTCAGAAAACTTCCCATTTGCCAGTTGTGTGACCAGAGCAAAGTCACTTTATAACAAACACAACTTACAAATATTAGGTAACGTGATTTATAGCCATGTATTGATTAGTATGACATTCTTTTAGGTTGAACCATGTGAAATTGCCTTTATTTGACCATTTTTCTGGTTTACAAACATGGCAGTATTATATGGCCCAACCTAATAAAACTTCCGTATTTTAAGTTAGATGCTCAATGGAACCATTTTTACAATATGCTTTTAATTCTGAGGAACTGCCTTCCTGCTCCGCTTTCTCTTGCCGCACATACGAATGCTGAGGGAATGGTTTAAAAACAAGCCTGATAATATAATAAAAAAACATTAAAATAAAAAAATAAAAAAAAATAAAAACAAGCCTGATGTTGGCACTGTAAAAATTCAATTTTATTCCCAGTCCAAGATGATCCTTCATCAGATTTTCTCATTGGGAGAATGATTCTCCTTCATTTGGAAGCAGCCGGCGGATGTTCCCTGCTGAGCTGGCTCTCGGTTTTCGTGGAATGCTGTGGTGTTGGCAATTCCATTGTGAAGAAAGATAATTATCTTTCTTCACTCTTTCCACCCCCTGCCCCAGAACCTGCCTCTACTTCCCCACTCCCATTCGAACGGTACACTAGCCTTTGTTCTATTCTTCTGCAATACTATCCATGCCCTTTTCCCATCTCTCTGTCTCTCTCTACAACTAACTTGAACACAGGCAAGAGGTTAGCTTTGCAAACTATACTACATAACTGTGAAGTTATTTTTCAGTTATGCAAGGACCAATGTAAAGGGTTTATTGGTTTTGTTTGTTTTTTTTTAAGCTTGATTGATTGATTTGGGGTGGAGGGGCAGAGGGAGAGAGAAACCTAAGCAGACTCCACGCTGAGTGCAGAGCCCGACGCAGCGTTTGATTTCAAGACATGGAGATCATGACTTGAGCTGAAATCAAGAGTTGGACGCTTAACCCATTGAGCCACCCAGGCACCCCATTCCCTGTGAAGGTTTTAAGCCCATCTCTGCTGAATTCTAGAACTTTTGATGCTAGAAAGTCAATAAGATATTTCGGGAAGAGGAAACGCCTTACCATTATTGCCTACCATCATTAAACACCAACTATATACTAGAAGGCCATGGTCACTTTTCCTTCATGTCCTTGGAACATGTTTAGTAAGTCATTTTTATACCTGACAGCAGGTTTTGTTACGAAGAAAGGTTAAAAAAAAGTGAAGATTCTCGTTGCCAAGGGCTGTGGGAGGACCTTTCTAAGGAGGGACTGGTCTCAAAAGATGGACAGAGAAAGGTACAAAGTAGACGAATTTTGCATATTTCATAATTTTGCCTCATTTGGCCGTACATAAGGATAACAATTGCTGAAGGATGAATTCAGCTATGTAATTGCTTGATATTTTAAATCAAGATATTTATTCTGCTCATCTCCACACAAGAGTACTCATGCCATATTCCAGTTCGAATCTTTCCACTGCTCAGTTGCTGGTGTGACTTTGGTCAAGTTACTTAACTCCTTGGTGCCTCAGTTTCTCATCTGTAAAATGAACAAAATAATAGTAATCCCTTCATAGGGTTATTGTGAGGATAATGTAAGTTAATGTATCTCGAGTGCTTAGAGGAATGACTGGCAAATTGTAAGAACAGTGCAAACATTAGGGATTTTCAGTGTCAAAGAATATCCCAGAAAATGCTAAATCATAAAACAATGTGTATAATCAATAGCTGCATTCTCCTCTAGGAGCTCCTGGAGCCTTGGCCCTTTTTAAAGTAACTGTACTTTTTCATAAATAGTTCTAAATGGTTTTGAGATTATCCTGTCTTTTAAAATCATTCAGTACTCTAATCCAGTGGGTTTATTATCAGTAAGTTCTTTTTTTCCCCCTTGATATTTAGGCTAAAACTTCTCTCTTCCTAATTCCAGTCTATTTCTCCTCATTAGCATCCTTTTACTATGCTGGTGACTTTTTTTTTCTTTCTTTCTTTCTTCATGTTTACCTCTTCCTGGTATTTACAGAAGGACAAAAGAGAATTTGTGACCTTAGGCAAACTCTGGGAGAGTACTCCCCAGGGCTCTCTCACAGGCGTCACAGTTCTCTGGCTCCACAGTCTGCAGCCAGTGCCCATGCACTGCCGACTGTCTCTGCAATTTCTTCTGACTAAACACAGAGAAAAAGCAAAAGCCACCCATTTGTGAGTTAGGAAAAATGGGGTTCTAGCCTGCCTTTTGAATTTCTTCAAGGACTTCAGATTATGAGGTAAACTTAGGAAGCACCACGCAAGTCTTCAGCGTTTATATTGTTGTGTTCAGAATTGGGGTGAGGGGTTGATTACAGCCACTGTTTGCATAGAGAGATCGTGGGGATCTTAGAGATCCTACCTACATTTGGATTATTTAAGCATGCTGGAACTGTTTCATGCTTTGACATTTCATGATTGTTTCATTTAGTCATTGTATCACTCGTATTTGAAACAAAACAACAACACTTAAAAGGTTTATTTGTACTTGCCTTGCATTTTATACCTTGATTCAATTCTGGAGTCTTTTAAACCATGAAAAGATGTCCAGACCTCAGCATTGAGCTTTATGGAGCAAATTACTTTTATGCCTACTGAGTTTTTGTAAGTTTTTATGTATCGTATTGCTTTATTTATTTCAAGATGTCATGTTCAGAGTCTAGTTAGGTTAAGTTTTAGCATCTGTTAAGAAGTTATGTTTCAACTACTTAAAAGCAAAATTTTTTTTTTAATCTTTGATACCTTCAATGGGAAGAAAAAGCACCATTTTAATTCTATCACAAAATTGATCACTTTAAAAATAAGGATTTTGAAGAAATCCAGAATCTGAGAGATTATGCAAGGGTTGTGCAACTGGATACAAACACCACATGTTGATTTGTTCAAGCAAAAAGTCAGAGTAAGCGAAGGAATGGATTTCTCTGATGGTTCCAATAAGGTTTTTATCCTTAATATCCATCTGAAGTGGTAGCTAGGATATGACACCAAAATACTTCAATTCAAATATAGGTTCTCATTTTCTGCTCTCTGTTATGTTTAAGGCAAGGTGGGCATAGGTGTAAGTGAACGAAAATTAGTGGAGAGAGGACACAAAACAAGTATCATCTTGGGGCAGCCAACATCTTGACTTAGAGGTGTAATAGTGAATGGTAGTCTTTCTTTAAAGAGAGGACTAGAATGATACGGAATGGTGGGATTAATGGCTGGTGGTGATGGAAGTGGGATAATGGACATTGAGCCCGGGGATACAGTGCCTGCTGGGATTACTGATGAGATGGTAGTTTATGACAGTGTTCTCCTCTGTGAGAGTGTGGGTTACTCAGCTGTGTATGTCCACAGCTGGCATGGGTATTTGGAAAGCAAGTGGGTAGGTCACCTTTCTATTATTCTGTTCTCCATTGAAACCCTCCTGGCCAGGACCTAAGTTCAAAGATGGCTTAATGAGGTGCCAACTCAACTGACATATCCTGGCTGGTGAGATGTTTGGAGTATTCTAATAGATCTCAAAGCAAGGAAAGAGATATTTGATCTTACTTAACTACCTCCAGGATCTCTTGGCCTAAAAAATGGGATTAGGCCATCAGGCAAAGACATGCAGATGGTTGAAGAAGTTATTGTGGCCTTGGCCTAGTGATATGGTTTGTTCATTTATTTTGTTTTATTATTTTATTTTTAAAGATTTTATTTATTTATTTATTTATTTATTTATCTCAGAGAGAGAGAGAGAGAGAACGTCAGGCAGAGGGAGAAGCAGACTCGGGGAGTCTGACGTGGGACTCGATCCCAGGACCCTGGGATCATGACCTGAGCCAAAGGCAGACACTTAACCACTTAGCCACCCAGGTGTCCCTGGCTTGCTCATTTAATTGCTTTTTGTAAATATTAAACAACTTCTAATCAAGATCACTGAAAACAAAAGAGTCACATTCTAGTTCCTGTACAAAGAAGAACTGAAACCCAGAGAGCTTCACCATATTGCTCAATGTCACAAACAGTAGAACAGACAAGATAAAACTTAGAAATCTCTCTTGCCTTGCATACATCCCTTTTAGTATATGGCAAAAAGAATAAGCTGTTGTCAGAATTTACTATAAGATTGAAATAGACTTGATTGCCTAAATTTTTTTTTTCCTAGAAGATTTGCAGCATTAGGACAAACGCTGAATATTTCTGAATTCTAATTGTGAAGCACTAATGTTGTGCATTAGTGCTTAGCCTCCGGAAATTCTTACTTTGGGTGCCAAATTAAAACTAATTTACACTTACTAACTAAACATTTTCTTAGCATGGCACAATGCTCACGTTTCTACCATAATATTATACTTTTCCTACTATTTTATAAAATTACACTTTTCCAACTATTTTACAAAATTGTGTGTGGAGTGAAATATTTTAAGCTTTGAACCATGATTCTTCATGGCCTCCTGGAGGATTGTGATGCAGAGACCCTAAAGATACGAATGTTAACTGTCAGATGGTATTATAAGCTGTCCCAATGGATGGCATATCCTGCTATGCAGAATGTCATTACTACAAGGCACATCCTTAAACATGGCAATACAGAAACAATTTTTCCTGAACATTCTTCTATGTCTATTATTTCTAATCCTTCAACCCAAGTAGATGCCCTATGCAATGTTCTTTAAACAAAAATGTCACAGAAAAATTAAGAACCTTATGTATAATATGG
The DNA here is from genome assembly GCF_023065955.2 of Ursus arctos. NCBI lineage: Eukaryota > Metazoa > Chordata > Mammalia > Carnivora > Ursidae > Ursus > Ursus arctos. Next base: position 65,668,965 of record NW_026622797.1, on the reverse strand, counting down.
GAGAAGTTTTATATAAGCTGGTTTGGGAAGACAACCCAAAGTCTATATTTAATTGAATTTTCGTCTAGGTTCAGTATTCTACCCGATAATCTTATTTACTATCAGAGTAAAGCATAACCAGAGTGTTTCTACTTGAATTTGAGCTGCCAAGTTTCATCTATATGATTTAGTTGGCGACCCAGACGGACTACTAGATGATGTCATTGATTCTGAGCTGGTGCATGGCCATTCCCCTGGAAAGCCCAAATCGTGATCATGATTCAGGAAAGAGTAGTCTTGATCATGAGTCAGGAAAGTGTTTTAGGATGACAATTTACCTGGCTGAGCATTAGTCATTCCATGCTGGACTTGGAACACAGGATATTTCATTAGCTGCAGGAAGTATAGCATGTTTTCTGACAAATATCCCCTAGAAATCAGATTCCAAAGTTCCCTTTATCCTTGGGTGGTTTAACACTCCACACATTCTCTGCCTTGCTTTGTTAGAGCCTGGACCCCTGCCATTCCTATGATAAAGGCAGTGGGGAATGTCTCACCTATCTTGGTAATTTGAGCTTTTGTCCCATTTTCCAGGCAAGATTTCAAACTTTTAATTACCCACTTAGTAAAACCCAGATGTCCCATTTCAAAGGCCTATTCCCATTAGGGAATTTTCATTTCCAAGCAATAGTTGGAAGAAATCCTAGAGTTTTACTGCATCCCACTTCCAGTACTTTACTTCACTTTCTTTTTCCCTGAGTAAATAGGACCCTAAACTTTTAATTCTGAAAACCTATTTTAGATAGAATTGGGAGTATACCACAATCCACTACACTGAAGCTTTCCATCTAAGCCCTAACTGGTTCTTTTCAAAATATTTCTTAGCATGCATTTGGTTCATAAACCTTCTTGGGGTGCTAAGAGGATAAGTGACTTTCAATTTGAAAATACATTACAAAGTGTTCCATCTCTCAAAGTTTAAGGAATACCCTGGTCAAGGTCTTACAACATTTACCTGCCGGTGATTTTGATAAACGGATTCATCACTGAGTTGGAAAAGGGCCAGAGTGAGATGGCTCTTAGACCAATTTACTGTGGCCATGTGTATTGGCAGAAGAGTATGGGTCTTGTGTGACCTTGTTTACACAGGGTATTTCCACAGCTGTGCTAGATGAAAGTCTCAACTTCAATTGCTTATCTCCATCGACCAAATTGGCCGGTCTAATCACCTGTTGATGGTGTTCCACATGAAATAGCCATTTTCCAATTTCCAGAGAAGATACTTGGGAATTTAAACTGGTTGTATTGATGTGTGGGTAAAATGACAATGAAAGGATTTAACTTTGATAATCACATTAAGACTTAAATGAAAGCACAGATGATTAAAACTGCTACTTCAAGATGGCCTTTATATGACTTAGGGATGAGGCACTGTGCTTGATAAGGGCAATTTCAGGCTAGGATGTAAATTGTGACCCTTTCTGATTAAGAAGTCATATTTTATTTACATTTTGCCCTCTTCAACGTGCTTCTACAGTCATACAGAAGCACAATAACTTTATTTGCAACAACTGAAAAATGCACAAATGTGAAGTCCTCACAACCGCTGGCAGAACCACAGATTTCTTAAGTCCAGAGTCATAACGCATGTTGAATTGCATATGAGTGGTGTCCTGGGAAGCACAAATCTGCAGAAGGCTGGAGTGATGATGTCGAGATGTCTACAGAAGTCCTCGTAAGATTTGCTCCCTGCACACCACCACGCCACCATTCCTAACTTCTTTACCTGCTCCTGTCCTCAATCAGCTACAGCCAAGTGGAGCCTTCTTGATGGTATCTGAACACACCAACATGCTCTGATCCCAGGGACTATACACTTGCTGTTTCCCTAGCCATCCTATTTAACATTGTGACTCTTCCCACATTTTTTGCCCTTTTCCATTTAGTTTTCATTATTTCATTTTATTTATTTTGTTGTCCCCATTTCACATATTATCCATGCAGTTCATCTTGTGTATTGTCTGGTGTCTCCCCCAACTCTCCCAAAGTCTATGAGTACGGTGATTTTTCTTTTTTCCCCCCAATGCTGTAGCCTCAGTCCCTAGACTAGTGTCTGGCACATAGTAAGTGCTTCATGAATATTTCATGAATAAATAAATGAAATAAATAATTTTTAATATATTATTAAAGATAGCTTAGAGTTACTAGCACAGTAAGGGAGTCTTAACCTTTGTGTGTGTGTGTTTTAAGATTTTATTTATTTATTTGACAGAGAGAGTGAGAGAGAGAGAGAGCACAAGCAGGGGGAGCAGCAGGCAGAGGGAGAGGGAGAAGCAGACTCTCCGCTGAGCAGGGAGCCCAATGCGGGGTTTGATCCCAGGACCCTGGGCTCATGACCTGAGCTGAAGGCAGACGCCCCAGGACTCTTGACCTTTGTATACACTATGTTTTAAAGAGCCAGAAAATTTGATGATTTTGTCCATTTCAACGAGGAGATTTGGAATATATTCCATGTATGGCTAGGTAGCTCTCCGATTTGAAATGGAAGATTCTATCTCTGTAGATAGAAATTAAGAGACCCTTACAAAAACTTACAAGTTCTTCTGTTATTTCTCAAAGGACAGGAATCTTGATGTGCAGGCTTGAAACAAAAGTAACCTCAGTTGGTGTGGCAGCCTAAGAGTCAACTACCTAATGTCATGGCTTTTATGAAAAATAAGATTTAACATTAGATAGACAATATCAATTTCTCATTTATGTCCCAGATCTAGCCATCTTGATTCCTCTGATCCCAGGCTTTGCCTGCCTTCCTGTTGCTGCACATGGATTTATACCAACTCAATTTACAGAATTCGTTTGCTCTCTCCTAGAATATTGCTTTTGTGAAAACAATGTTAGTCTTCCCGTTCAGTCCATTTGATAATTTAGCATCATTTGGCCAGATTTTAAGGGAATTCATGATTTGTAAAAACAAATGTAGTTATTCAGAAAACATGTTTGTTTTCATGGCATTTTATTTGCAGTATGTTTTGTGTTAAGTGTATTTCAATAATTGATAACATATGTGGGAAGTTATACATAATGTTATATGAATCCTCTGTGTGTCTCATTGTGAATAGCCAAATGTTCCTTCTAAAGGAGCGACTTTTTTATTGATAATTAGTCATCAGAGACATATATGTGTTCTGAAATTGGTAAATGCATATGTAGATAGAAAAATGCAAATAATGTTAACAGTCACTTTTGTTAGGACACACCAGTTTCCGAGGTTGATCCTGGGCATCATTTCTTTTACCTTGCTAAAGAAATTGAGCACTACTTGTATGATTAGGTGTTATCATGATGGACGCTAATAAGGAACATGGCATTTAATTCTCAGTGGCAGATTCCCCCAAAACACAGGCAGAGGGGATGGACCATCTTTAGGTAACATGTTCTCTGGTCTTAATGCATATGAGTTTGTAACATTTCTTTAATTGTCCAATTTATTTTATATTACCAGGTGGTTTTGATTAATGAACCAAAACAAGGGAATTTGTGTACAGAAGACAGAAAGAATTATAACTCAGATGGTTGCTTTTAGGTCAGTACAAGTTATAATAGAAATACATAATCTTGTTACTGATGCAACATTGATTCCTTCCATATTGAGGGGGATGAAGTACCTAATTAAAATTCCAACATTTCCTTCCCCCATTTTAATCTTCCTACAGACTAGCAAAAATCTACAGAACCATGAATGAAATATTTCAGCTTTCCAGACGCTGTGGATATTTATCAAACACAGCTTCAAAGCTACTAAATAGGGAGAGGTGCAAAGAACAGTCTTTAACTCCACTCATTCTTCTCCTGCCTTTTGAAGAGTGGAAAGCAACTAGCTCTGCCCTATCCTGAAATTCAGGAACCTAAAATATGTGTTTTCCCATTTCTGTTGTTTTAAAAATGCTTTTACTTGGGGCTCTTGGATGGTTCAGGTGGTTAAACCCCAACTCTTGATTTTAGCTCAGGTCATGATCTCAGGGTCCTGGGATCAAGCCCCACATCAGACTCCAGTGGGGAGTCTGCTTGAGGATTCTCTCTCCCTCTTCCTCTGCTCTTTTCCCTGTTCTCTCTCTCTCTAAAATAAATAAAAGTAAATCTAAAAACAAAATAAAAATACTTTTACTCAGTTTTTCTTTCCTTTACTTATTTAATAAACATGAATATAGTACTTACTATGTGACCAGAGTATTCTAAGTGCTTTACAAATATTTACTCTTTTCTTTTCCTTCTCCTTTCTCTTATGTGTCTTTTTGTCTCTTTTTATCTCTCTGTTCAACTGCATTTATGTATTACCAAATTCTGAACCAAAATCTTTCTCTCATCATTAGGTAAATTCAAATAGCACATACATTTCTCCAGGGTGCATATAAGCTTCAAACAATGAAAGGGTATCTCTGTGTAAGGATGGTAAGAATTCTGTGGGGTATCTGGATGGCAAGATATTCACTATTATCTGCACATACTTCATATTTTGGTAAGATTTTTTTTTTTTCCTCTTTTTTTCAACTGCACTCCTTTATGCACCTTTACCTGTATGCTGCAAATAAAGCTGGCTAAGAGTGCTTCTAGTAAGCTTCCTTCTTAGAAAATCATAATATATTCTTGCTTATTAAAAGATCCTACGGTCACGGGTGCCTGGGTGGCTCAGCTGATAAGCGTCTGCCTTTGGCTCAGGTCATGATCCCAGGGTCCTGGGATCGAGCTCCACATCAGGCTCCCTGATCAGTGGGAAGCCTGCTTCTCCCTCTCACACTCCCCTTGCTTGTGTTCCCTCTCTCACTGTCTCTCTTTGTCAAATAAATGAATAAAATCTTTGAAAAAAAATCCTACAATCAAAAAACCTGTTTGTAGGGGTGCCTGGGTGGCACAGCGGTTAAGCATCTGCCTTCGGCTCAGGGCATGATCCCGGCGTTGTGGGATCGAGCCCCACATCGGGCTCCTCCGCTATGAGCCTGCTTCTTCCTCTCCCACTCCCCCTGCTTGTGCTCCCTCTCTTGCTGGCTGTCTCTATCTCTGTCGAATAAATAAATAAAATCTTTAAAAAAAAAAAACTGTAGTATGGTGGTATCTCAAAAAATTAAACTAAATTGTCATATTAGTCCAACAATTCCACTTCTGGGTACATACCAAAAAACCCCTGAAAATAAAGACTCAAGCAGATATTTATAAATCAATTTTTATAGCAGTCTTATTTACTGTAGCCAACCTGAGTGTTCATCAACAGATGGATGGATAAGTAAAATGTAGCATATACACACAATGGAATATTATTCAGCCTTATAAAGGAAGGAAATCCTGATATATGCCATAAAATGAATGAAACTTAAGAACCTTAAATAAGCCAGTGACAAAAGGACAAATACCATACAATTCTGTTTATGTGAGGTACCTGGAATCATCAGATTCATAGAGACAGAAAGTAAAATGGTGGCTACCAAAGACTGGGAAGAAGGAGAATTGGGAGTTACTGTTTAATGGTTACAGAGTTTCAGTTTGAGAAGGTAAAAAAGTTCTGGAGATGGTTAGTAAGGAGAGTTGACAACAGTGGGAACGTAGTTATTGCCACTGAACTATAACTTAAAGTGATCAAGATGGTAAATTTTATGCAGTGTATATTTTACCACAATAAGAAAAAGAAAAAAAAAAGAAAGAAATGTGGTTTTAACCTAGCATTTCTTAGTTTATTTGATTATGAAACCCTTTCATCAAGCAACAGTTATTAATATTTGGAACCGAGGAATAATTGGAACCAAGTTATGAAAAACCTGGTCTATGTACTCAGCATTGAATTCAGTAAATGTGAGCTGCAGTATTTTAATTCCATGCCTGAAACTCTTCTGCGCCTCCCTTGTCCACATGACAGTTCAAACTCCTTGCTTGTATACAAGCCTTCTTGATATTTGACCACACCTGTATAATTATATCTTCAACTTGAATGGTGGCCCTAATTAAAAGAAATGTGACCATTAAATCTATAAAACTTGATGATGGTGAAATAAGACAGGAAATGGGTAAAGATAATGCAGAAGTTTTAAGTGGGGTACCTGCTGGGTGAAGACTGCCACTATCAAAGGGACAATAAGGGGGCAACAGTTTAGGAAAGCAGGGGATAATAGCATTGGTTTCAGTAAAAGTGGTGAATTCTAACCTTTTTAGTGATGCTGAACTAAAGGAAAAGAGATATTATGGTCAGGGTCACAGAAGACAAAAAAATTTGTGATTAAGAGAAAAAAATTGGGGATTAAGAGAAAAACTGAAGGAGTGCATTTTGGAAGAAGATGGACAAGGGTCTTCTTGCATTCAAATTTAAGTTATCCAAGTCTACTTTTCTAAGGTGAATTTACAACTAATGAAATGAAGGATCTGGAAGAAGCAGAAAACATAATACTTTGAAATAATACGTCAGTAAGGGAGTCTGGACTGTGTCCTTTTATTCTGATTCACTTTCTGTGTTTTGGGGACTGTTTTTTTTTTTTTTTTTAATCACTTCTGAGAAATCGAGTTTAAAGAATACATTTTAAAGGCCTTAATGACATCTATTATAAAAGCAATCAGAGAAATCAGGACGATGATTTACAAAGAATTCCACTGACTTTCTGTTTTCTCATAATGAAAGCTATACTCAATAATTAGTCTTTATGTGTTTGGAGTAGAGAATGCAGCAGTTTATAGTTGGACAAGAGAACAAAAGGCATCTCTGACCTCTGGAATAAAATATTCAAAACGTCTTAGTCTCGCACCAAATAAGTGAAAATTTTCTGGTTTTCCTCGAGATATTCAATTTGAGGTATAATACTTGCTATATGAAGACATTATCAAGTTTTCAGTGAAGGAAAAAAATTATATTCGTGTTGAATCTATTACTACGAGTGATGTGGCAGACAACAATAGTGGATTTTGAATAGTGTAAATGAGGATAGATGACAGCCCTATGTCCCTTAGGTTCTATACTCAGCACAACGCTGAGTACACAGTAGGTGCTCAAAAAATATTTGTTGAACAAATGGATCAATGATCGAATTGGTTTCTGAAGGTTAAGAACAGTTATCACCAAAGAGCTGAGCTGCACTGAAATGTGTATCTTGAGTCCACTTTAATATTTTCACTGACATCTAAGAGTTAGGGGAGGGATCACGGGGTGTAAGGAGTGTTAGCACTCAGGAGAGAAAGGGATGGTTTATTGTACTTCCAACAAAGGTCAGTCCTGGGGAGTATTAATTGTGAGTGAGACTAAAGAACATTTGGGCTGAATGTCAGGGGAAATTTTTGAAGAGTAAAGTGTGTTAAACTACATAACAGAGCCAGAGGTAGAGACCCAAGGGAACCGATGGAAGTTTCAATGGCCGGACAATTTACAAAGGGCCTGGACCCAGTCATGAAGAAGTGGTAAGGAAATCCTGTACCTCGAAGTTACGTACTAACAGAGCTTTCAGGTTTCTACCTTGTTTCTCTGCTGTATACAAGCGCACTGGAGTCTCTTAAGACACATAGAAAAATATGCATGTGTGTGGTTTGGTTGAGGGGCCTTTGCAAATTGGGGAATATCACAGTGATACAACACTAAAAGGAGTTTGTGTATTTAGAAAATGATGCTATGATTAGGTAAGATTCTGGGAGAGCAAGCAAGAAGCAAATGATTCATTCTGCAGTGTTTTTGAAATAGTGTATTTATCAACTATTCATATGATTAAATATAAATGTTTACAACAAAGGAGTAGAGTCTAACTCTAATTAGAAAAAGTGATTTAATGAATTCCTTTTACGTTTATGGTTCTTGGTAAATTAAATTTGAGGACAGTGATACCACATAGCTTAAACGTACTCAAAATCTCTAATGTCCCCTGGAGCTAAAAATACTCTAAAATCAGCCTACATAATGAAGCCTTTGTTATAGTTCAAATTTGCTTATATTATATAGAGAGAGTGCTTTGTGCTGCATATTTTGTGTGTTAATTTTAAAAGTTGAACTATTCTCATCAAGGAAGTGAAATTACAGGTCATTCATGGAACCCAGTAAGAAATTTGGTTATACAATGAAAATTGTTTTAACTAAGAAAAGTTCAACCCCAATACAGATTTGCTGTCTTCAATTTCTTAGTGCTACTATCCAAATTGACTTGTCATTTTAAGAAGGTCCACTTTAAAAGAAACCATTATCTGTCTTCCCAACTTAGTACTTTAACAATTTAATAAATAAAACATAAGGCACATGATGGATTTCATAGAACAATAGTATTTGTGAAAATATATTTGGATGTCATCAGTTATCTATAGATAAATAAATATATGGATACACAGGTGAGAGTAAAAGGGAGCTAAAAGAGAGAGAGAGAGAGAGAGAAAGAGAGAGAACTGAGATCCTCTAACGTATGTATCTTAAAATTGTCATTTTGAATACAATAGAATCTTTCTGCTGGTGCTTCATGATTTAACTGTTGGTTTTTCCAGTGGTTGATAAATATATCATATGAAGAATCTTTTTAAAAGACCAGCTTTTCAGTGATATAGTGTTTAAGTTGAATTATATGAAAAAAAGCAAGATGGATTTTCAGCAATTATAGGCTATGTTTTAAGTGGTCTGACTTGAAGTATAGGATACATGGAATGCTCAAAATTAATGCTATAAAATTCGTATGTTTCTGGGATGGGTCATGGGTGAAGAGCTAGAGAGAGGGCCTCAGAAGGAGAAATTGTGGTGAAAGGAGGAGAATCAAGATGGTTAAATCTTTTGCAGTTCCGACTGCCTGCTGGACATCTCCCCATGGACGCCTCAATGGCAATCCAAAATCAATCACATCTCCTCTCTCAAATGTGCTCCTTCTCTTCTAGTCCCTGTTGTAGTTAAGGATAACCCGAGCTACCAGGTGCCCAACTGAAAGCTTAAAAGCCAAGGCAGATGTGCTCTGAGAGGCCTGTGTCCCAGACCACTAGGAGGAACCGCCACACTTCTCTGGGAGATGCCGGAAAGATGATTTCGAGTGTATCCCCAGTGCACAGTCACTTCCGTTTGTAGGTGTTGATGTGAACACAAACTGCTTTGAGCCAGATGCAGATGGTGTTTACAAAGTAGCTACAGAATGAAAATAGCCATCTTTCTACTGACCAACTATACTTTATGTTGGGCAATATAAGAATTGTGATTATGAAAAGACAACAGTAAATGGTATAGAGTTTTACTGATTTTCACTCTCCTTTTCCTTCTTTGCTGTATCACATCCCGTTGGCAATAAAATTTTGTGAGTGGAGGAATGGCAGTATCGCTGCCAATCCCTTATTTTTTGAATGGCTTTAACTTTATATACCAAGCAACCTTCTTGAGAATGCAAGTGACAGGAGATTCTCTGTTGAGATTCCCCTATAGGCCTGTCTGCAGCAGAGCCCCGGGAACCTGTGATTTAATCATGCTCATTCTTAATTGCACCAACAGTTCTACCAATGATTCTTTAAATCATCACACTAGAGATGATCAGCTATTTCCAAGACTGCTTCAACTTGCCCATTTCAAAGGATGGGCTGACCTGGTTTTCTTTTCTGAGTCATGACTCCATATTTTAGATACTTTCGTTTAAGTGCTTGGAGATTGCCAAGTTCTCCTTTGAGACTGTTTTGTATAGGATAAGATGGGGACACTTAGGTGTAAACAAATCTAAAAAGTTTGGTTCCATTAGGAAAATAAATTAAAATTGCCTAACTCCCATAATACCCCCATAATATGTTATAGTAATAATAATCACAACATTATATGTCAGTTTTCTTGTTGCATAAATGCAAAAAAGAAATAGGTCTCGTGGTACGATTTGCTTTTAAGCTTTCTCCACAGAATTAATCAAGGTGAGGCTACAGGGTATATCCAATATCCAGGGACACGAATGATCTTTTGTGAGCAAAGAGGGAAACACGCCTTTGATTTACATATTCATATAAAAATGTGGACTGTAAGAATAAACAAAGGTTGTAAAGATGGCTCTCAGAAGCCTCATCTTACCTAAAGTTGTGAAATGATAATGACATCCTTCCCGGCTTGCTTGGCAACCTGTCTCTTTATGGCAGAACCAACAGGCATGTCCTAAAATAAGCCACCAGTTCCCAACCCTAACCCCCACTAAAATTAATTTCATTACTGAAAACAAGATCAAGAAGATAGAAGGAATGTAAACGCAACGGAAGTGTGAAATACAGAGTGACTTTTTATTGCCTAGTTGTCAGACTGGATAATATGTTTAGGAAGTTTATGTGTAATCTGATTCTGGTCCAGAACATATGGATTCTCCACTTCTACAGACCAAGTTTCAGGAGCAGTTGTCCCCGGGGGCAGGCTTCCTACCCTATTGTGATAGGTGCCTGTGCAACCCGGGAGCAGCCATTTGATCTTCTCTTAAAGCCAACACAAATAATCAGAGGAAAATCAAACTGAAAAATCCCCTTCAGAGACATCTGACTGTCACAAAGGGTCTCTTCCTGCTTTCCTGCTCCTGGGAAGCCCTGGGTTTCATTTCTACTGTATGGGGTCCCATCTTATAGAGCTCACAAAAAGATGGTTTGATCTCAAGAACAACAAGGACAGGACTGCCCATTGGCTATAACTCCAGGCCTGTCTTTACTCAAGGCCTCTACCCCACGGCCCATCCAACAGTTAGCCTTCGGCGGCTCCATGGAATTTATCTCCCCAGATTTTCTAGGTGTAATTATAGTTTCTCATTTACAATGGAACATTACACTCTTTTTGGAGCTACTTTATATACTTGGCAGCTGAAGAAGGTGATCATATGTCCTGTTTTTCTTTCTTTTAAAACCAGGACAGGTCTTTGTTTTTGCTGAAGTTTGCCGTTTCTCCTTCTTACTGATGTGCAGCCTCCTTTGTGCTGACGGCCAAGAAAATTCTGGACTGCTGCCCTGTTTGCCTCCAGAGACTGATGCAAAGTCTTCAAAGTAAAGACAGTGGGCTTTTTTTTTTCCCCAAAAAATAGAGTTTACCAGAAACAAGACATCTTCATGCTTATGAGGACCTTGCTGTCTACTGTAAAACTTTCAAAGACTGACAGCCTGGACTTGGCCTCTCTGAGGTTTACAAATGCACTTGAAACCACTTGAAAAAAAATGGTTTCAGCAAGGACAACAATGAGGTTAAGCCTCAATTTTATTTTATTTTATATTTTTAAGTTTTCATTTGGCACCAATAGAAAATGTTTAAAAATATTTTCCGTTGGACATTCTTTGTCCTGAAGAGGACCTTCTGTCAGTTCTCAGTAAAAGTATGATCATGAAGCAATTTGTTTAACCCCAGTTCTCCTAAACCTATGTATTTTGCTGCTGTCTTGAAAAAGACAATCAAATCCTGTGGGATAGGCTTTAGTTAAATGAAGCATTACAGACTTTTCTCTTATACGCACTGCAGAGAAGGCGTGTTGTTTCCTCAAGCCCGCACACCTACTGCTCTCTTATTTACCTAAGACCTCATCTATCTAATTACTGAGATAGAAACAAACATATCATCCATTGCTCTCCTCCAGACCATTTGAATACATTATCCACTTATTTGGTATTTGGCTCAGGTGTAAATGAGTCATTTAATAACCCCTGTTCACAGCAAGTTAAGTTGCAACCAGCTGGCAGACACAACTCACAGGATTGTTAACCATTCCAACCAGGATTGGACTCTGCATTCCAGAACTTCCTGAAGGGCATTACGCAGCTTTGCTCCAGCTACCATGGCAGGAGTTTCAAGCAAACCTGTGCCTCAGGTAATGAAATGGTGTGAGAAATATAAGGGTTTCGGAAAATAGATGTCAGTGTCTAGTCTAATGACTGGAAGGTCTATGGATAAAGCTGTTTGAGACCGATTGTTATCATAGAATGAGAAACCCCGCTCAACTCATGATGCCTTCAGGGGCTCAGCAAAAAACACAACTGCCTGAATCCACAGGAAGGTCATTTTGTTTGAAAGGTCAGTGACACTCAGGAATGGAGAATAGAGGGCAGAGTGGTTGTGAAAGAGGACTGAACCCTTCCACATCAATCCAGCATGCTGTATTTTTAAGAACAACTTTTATTTAATGACATCACCTCTCTACTAATTTTTTAAAAATGGAATTTACCACTTTCTAACTTATATAATTATTTACTATGCTTGTTGTTTATGGTCCGTCTGCCGCTTCACCCTCTGCCTGGAATTTCCAACCCCAATCTCTATCCTCATTAGTCTACTTGGCACATAGGAGGCACTAAAAAAACATGGTTAAATGAATATATTTAGTGCACGCTCATTTTTGAAAACTGAAAAATGTAGAAATGTATAAAAATAATATAAAGGAATGTATAAGATAATAAAAGTCCTCCATTTATCCTAACCCACCAAACAATATTATTAAGATTCTTGGAAGGCTAATATGCTTGCCTATGGATCTATGCATAAATGTGTATACATCAAAATTAGTGTTTATAAAGCCCCCCCAAAGGAGTTCACACCCACCCCAGTGTTTCACTCTGATTCTGAATCAATCAATCATTCAATCTCCATCAATGGTTCTTAGCTGGGTTGGTTCTGTCCACCCCCACCCTCACTCACCTGGAGACACTTGACAATGTCTGGAGACATTTTTGGCTGTCACTGCTGGCGTGGAGAGTGGGTGTGCTACTGGCATATTATGTGTAGAGGCCAGGGATATTGTTAAATTTTTGACAGTGCACCAGACAGCTCCTGCTGCTCCCCTATCCCACCAGCAAAGAATTATCTAACCCAAAATGTCAGTGGTGCTGAGGTCAGAAACCCTGATCTATATCTTTCCTTTTGTGTTCTGTCTTCTTCTGGTCATGTTCTTCTGGTTATGAAGTGTCCTGCATTGCTGGAGCTACTCAATATAAAAAGAGCAGGTCTTGTCAAGGGTGCCATCTCCATTCCTCTCAGCATTTCCAGATGGCCAGTGCTGGGCAGGCCAAGACAAGGTGGGCAAAGACAAGGAGAAGTGCCTCCTCACCACCTCTGTGCTCTGCACATGGTCACCAGGATCCATAGGCAGCTGTGTCTGTGCCAGAGTCTCAAAGTGATTAACTTCTGACCATCATTTATTGCTCAGATGTTCATGAAATTGGTCATAAAAAATAGTTTTGGTTCTCATTTTTCTAAATGTAAGAGTTCAAATTGAGTTCAAGGGGCCAGCTGAGAAACCATTATCTTTATCAACATTTTTCTTTGCCTGGCCCTGCTCAAACCTGAAACTCCTGCCCCTCCCCAGCTCCAATTTGTAACGTGAGTGTCGGGAGAAACTGGGAAAGAAGGGCAGAAGAAGATGGATAGTTGTCAGCAAAACAGCATTTGGCCTTGGACTCTCAAAAATGCCCTTCGTGTTTGTTTTACTTTTGCTCTCATTTCCCATTAAATTTTTCAAATATTTTTTTCGGAAATATAGGAAAACTATTATTTTTTAATTAACTCCTATCCTTATACAATTTTCAGTAGCCTTATACAATTTAATTTACTTAAGTTCCTCATGTTCTTTATTAAATATATTCCTGGGAATTCTGTGCTTTGGGTTGCTATTGTGAATTATTTTTTAAAAATAATATATTTGAACATTTTGCTGACTGTAATATAGATCTCTATATAATGTAAATAGCTATATATCTTGTTTCCAATGACTTTTAGACTTATTTTACTAATGGAAATTATTTTTCAATTAATTCTCTTGGATTTTCTAGGTATTCTCTATCACCTGAAAGTAGTGACAATTTGTTTTCTCATTTCCAGGACTGCACAAGTCTATAAGTAATCTTTGTGCAAAAATAGAATAAAAAGAGCCTTATCTAGGCTGGCATCTCTACACAGGTCTGTGGTTTAGTGTGTGGATAGAGTTTCTATGAAAAGTAGTGCTTCTTCTTCAGGACATATGCACCCCCACCCCAGAGGATGCAGTGCATTGAGCAGAACAATGGCTATATTTCATCCACTCTTTACCTCCATCTTGGAGCCTTAGACAGGGAGCAACCTATTCACGTGTAGGAGGGGGTCCCACCAAGACCCCTTCATCTGAATTTTGATTTTTTTCACCCATTCCATGTTTTATTGCCTTGGTTCGGACTTGTAGAACAAAACTTAATAATAATGGTGATAGCAGTTAGCTAGTTGTTTCTTTAATATTATTAAGACTGCATCTGGTATTTTGCTGTTGAGTTTGCTGACTTGGGATAGAGAGATATTCGCTGATTTGAGGTAGATATGGGTTAGTATTCATCTGCATACATACATCAGTGGTCTTAAAAGTTTCCAATAATGACCAATTAGAAAATGGAAAATAGATCCCATTAATGACAGCAAAGAAATATATTAGCTAGAAATAAACTTAAAAGAAATGTGCATGATATTTATGAAGATGATGACAAAACTTTAGTGCAGGCCTTTTAAAAAAGCTTAAATTAATTGTAAGACATACTAATTCCTAGTTGAAAGAACTCAAAGTTGCAAACATAATCAATTCCTCAGAACTTAATATATAAATTCAATGCATTACAAATAAAAATCCCAGGAGGACTTTTACGTAAACTGATAAGATGATTCTGCATATGTCAGAGTAAGTGCTTCACTAAACTTCATAGTTGAGACACTTCAAAGGGGGTGCTCGCCCTATGAAGAGCCAGCGTATATAAAACTATAATAATTTTGAAAGTGTACACTCGTGCAAGAAAGGCAAATATGTTAGGGTTATTGAAAAAAGAAGTCTAGAAATATATGTGTGTTTATAAAAATTGACACACACACACACACACACACGTATATATGTTGGCTTTCCAAATCAGTGGGAAAATATAGACTACCAAACAAATGAATAAACAATATTGAAATAATTGACTACAAATTTATCATAAAATAGGCACTTCTATCTCATATTACACACATACAATACAAAATGGATTTAAGAACTAAATATAAACTAAAATATAGAATTAGAATAAACCTGAGTGATTTATATATACATATAATGTAGGATAGGCTAACGTTTTCTCAAGAAAGACATGAAATCCAGAAGCAATGTAGGAAAAAACGGAGGTTTATAAAAAATGTTAAAATTGCCACTAGGTAAATGACCTAAAATATAAAGATATATGGCAAATTACAGAGAGGGATTTAGAAAAGGAGCATAAGTAGTGGGCAAAGGGTTAACATCCTATATATGTGAAACTCCCACAAAGTAATTATATTTAAAGCACAATGACAAGGACTTTTATGACTTTATGAATGAACTTTTAATAATTATTAATCATAACAGATTAGGAACTGGGGCACAGACAGGTTAAGTGACTTGTTCAACTTCACACAGCTTAAAAGTAGTGGAGACTGGGTGCCAATCCAGGCAGTTTCTCTAAAGCTGTATTGAAATACCATATTTCCTGCTTCTAAGACTGGGGGTAACCATGAGTGGTGAATTTGGGGAACAAAAGAATTTTTCATATACCGCCCATGAGAATTTAAATTGACGCAAACTTTTCATAAGGAGATTTGGTAATAGTTAGAAACATTTAATATCTAAAGTATGTTTACCCTTCAAGTTACCAATTCTTCTTACTCTTATTAGTGCACAAGGACATTTCTAGACTGTGGCATTATTTATAATGTATTTTGTGTGTGAACTGATAATTTTCTGTCTCTCTGTAACTCTGTATATTAAGTCCTATCTACAAAAAGTAATCATATTATGGACATAAATATGTATATCTACACATTAACCCATTTATTTATTTCATTGAAGAGTTCTGGAAGGATACACACCAACCTGTTGCTAGTGCTTATCTCTTGGGAGGTGACAAATGGGAGATGCAAGAGTGGTTAGGGATGGGAACTTATTAATATGTAGATTTCTGCACTGCTAAAATTTGGTAGTGAGGCTGTGATAATTAGAAAATAACTAAAAGCTCTTTTTCTAGTCATAGATTTTAATTTTAAAGAGTCTTTTAAAAAAAATTTTGCATATCATCCATTGTTTTTTGCCTTATTATTAATATGATAAGACTTTTCTTATTTGGATGATTGATTTGAATGTAATATTAATAGATTTTCCTAATACTAAATAATCCTTACATTAATAAGATAGTCTTTTTTTTTCTTTTAGAGCTTGATGTTCCATCAATATATGCTTAAATTTTGTGACTAGTATTTATTTAGAATTTTCAAATCTATTTCCACATACAAGATGGGTCTATAATTATCTTTTTTTTTTTTGTAATATTCTTGTTAGGTTGTTACAGCATTATGCTGGCTTTATAAAATGAACTTGGTAGTTTTCCATTTTTTTCATACACTCTGCCAAATTTTGTATGGTGATAAAATTAGATGTTAGTTTAAACTTTGGGGAACTTACTAGTAAAATTAATTTTTATAATTAGTGTCTTTTAAGGAAAAAAAATTGACTTCCAGTTTCTCGTTCTGCATATAAGGAGCTTGGTAGTCATCACTCTGTCCTAAGAACAAGTAAAAAGCTGAATAGACTAAAAAAAATCACAACTCTTTGGCTTTATATAAAGAGAGGGACACAGGGTAAACTATTGCCCCCAAGCCTAGAGACTGATAGGAGAATATAGGGAGTTGTGGTTTACCAGAGCAAAGACACATGAGCAGAAACTGTGGCAGGAACCAGTGCCAAGGAAGAAAAACCTAAACTGTAGTTGGCAAATTTCTGAAAGCTCAGCACAGAAAATTCTGAGAGTTAAAAACTCCAGAGGGACTCCATCATAGGGACACCCCTACAATATAGTGAGCTTTATTTACCTCCAGGAGCTCAATCAAATACAGTAAACGTTGGAGAAACCCCCTCAAGTTTCTGGCAGGGGGAGGGGAAAATGAACCATTTGAAATATGCCAGAGTACTCTGTTCTTAACAAGGCCTGCTTTCATGGTAAACTAGTTAACCAGAGCTTAACACACTGGGGTACTGCCAGAGCCTAACTGACCTGGGAAGGGAAATGTTCAACTCTAGTCCGTTCTAACCTTCCACGTTGGAGAAGAAGGTAGCCAACTGCAGCCTACTCTAGCCATCCTGTCCCACCTGAGGAAGGAAAAAAAAACCAAACAAACCAAGAAACACTTGTGAAATTTACAGTCTAGAATCATACGCCCGCTAAAAGACTGAGACCTAGTCATCGGACAGTAGAACACTTCCCCCACCCCCCGCCATCCCATACTCTACCGCCACATTACTAAAGACTATTTGCCACAGTTTCTTGTACAGTTATTAAGAAAAAAAAATTGCAAGGAATACCAAAAGGCAAAAAACACAGTTGGAAGAGACAGTGCAAGCATCAGAACCAGAAGAACCAGAGATGTTGGAATATCAGACCTGAAATGTAAAACAGCTATGATTAATACGCTAAGGGCTCTAATGGACAAAGTAGAGGTGGTGAAGAACAGATGGGCAATGTAAGAAGAGAGACGGAAGCCTTTAGCAAGAACCAAAAAAGAAATATTGGAGGTCAAAAACACTGTAACAGAAATGAAGAATGTTTTCTATGGGTTTATTGGTAGACTGGACAGAGCTGAGGAAAGAATCTCTGAGCTAGAATATATATCAGCAAAATCTTCAAAAACAGAAAAACAGAACAAAGACTGAAAAAACATTCAAGGACAGTGTGACAACTATAAAAGGTGTAACATATATGTAATGGGAATACAAGAAAGAGAAAAAAAGAGAAAAAGGAGAAGATGATATATTTGGAACAATAATGACTGAGAATTTTCCCAAATTAATGTCAAACACCAAACTTCAGATTTGGGAAGCAAAGACAATGCCAAGCAGGATATATGCCCCCCAAAACTACACCTAGTCTATCATTTTCAAATATAAAGAAACAAGCCTGCTAGAAGCCAGAGGGAAAACCACCTTACCTATAGAAGAACAAAGGTAAGAATTATATCCAACTTCTCTCAGGAATCATGCAAGCAAAACAATAATGGAGTGAAATATTTAAAGTGTTGAGAGAAAATACCCCACCAACCTAGAATTCTGTACCTTGTGAAATGATGCTTCAAAAGTGAAGGAGAAGTAGAGATTTTCTCAGACACATACACAAAAAAATTTGAGGGAACTTGTTGCCAGTAAACATGACTTGCAAAAAATGTTAACAAATTCTTTAGATAGAAGAAAAAGGATATAGTTCAGAAATCCAGATCTACATAGAGAAAGAACATCAGAAAAGGAATAAATGAAGGTGAAATAAAAGCTTATATTTTTCTTAATCTTAATTGATGTAATAGATAACAATTTATTCTAAATTATTCTGAATAATAATAATAAGAGCAACAATGTATTCAGATATATATGCTTAAGTGTATTTAAGTGTATATGTATACATATATATATATACACACACACACCAGCAGAATATATATTTGCTTATTTATGCTTGTGTATAAGTGAAATAATTGACAGCAATGCTACAAGGGATGGGGGAAGGAATTAGGATTATTTTGTTATAAAGTACTCAAACTACATGTGAAGTGGTATAGTGTTATGTGAAATGAACTTTAATTAGTTGTAAATGTATATTGGAAATTCTAGGGCAATCACTAAAAATGTAAAAAGAAAAAAGTATAAGTGATATGCCAGAAAAGGAGAAAAAGTGGAAATTTGATAGCCTAGATAAAATGAACCAATTCCTTAAAAGACACAATCTGCCAAAACTCACACAAAAAGAAATAAACAATCTGAATAAGCCTGTATCTATTAAAGAAATTTGGTCAATAATTAATAACCTTCCCAAACAAAAAGCAACCAACCCAAATGGGTCACTGGTAAATTCTATCAGATACTTAAAGAAAGAAATTACACCAATGCTCTATAATTTCTTTCAGATGACAGAAGTAGAGGGATATTTCCTAATTTAGTCTATGAGGCCAACATTATCCTAATATCAAAACTAGACAAAAATATTACAAGAGAACTATAGGGCATACAAACCAATATCTATCGTGAACAATGATGTAAGAATCCTCAACAAAATATTAGCAAATCAAATTCCAAAAAGCATAGAAAGAATTATACAACACAACAAAGTAGGATTTATCTCAGGTATGGGAGGCTGGTGAAACATTTGAAAATCAATTAATGTAATCCATCAGGTCAACGGGCTAAAAAAGAAGAATCACATGATCATATCAATAGATACAGAAGAAGCATTTGAAAAATCCAGCATGCATTCATGATAAAAAAAAAAAAACAACTAGGAATAAAAACTCAGTAAACTAGCAATAGAGAGGAATTTTCTCAACTTGATAAAGAATATCTACAAAAAATCTGGAGCTAACATCATAGTTAGTGGGGAGTAACTCAAAGATCAGGTACAAAGCAAGAATTGTCCCTTAACACTTCTTTTCAATACTGTACTTGAAGTCCTTGCCAGTGCAACAAGTCAAGAAAAGGAAATAAAAGGCATATAGATTGGGAATGAGTACATAAAACTGTCTTTGTTCACAGATGACATTATCATTAATGTAGAAAATCCAGAGGAATCACCCAAAAAAAATCCTAGAACTAATAAACAATTACGGCAAACTTGAAGGATACAAAGTTAATATATAAAAGTCAATTGTTTTTCTATATACCAAAAAGGAACAAATGGAATTTGAACTTAAAAACACAATATCATTTACATTAGCACACCAAAAATGAAGTACTTATGTATAAATCTAATAAAGTATGTTCATGATCTATATGAGGAAAACTATAAAACTCTGATAAATGAAATTAAAGAACTAAATAAGAAAGAAATATTCCATGTTCATGAATAAGAATATGTAATATTGTCAAGATGTCAGTTCTTTCCAAGTTGGTCTATAGATTCAATGCAATCCCAATCAAAATCCCCAGCAAGTGATTTTATGGGCAACAACAAAGTAATTCTAAAATTTATATGGAGAAGCAGAAAACCTAGAATAACCAACACTGTATTGAGTGGAAGTACAAAATTGGAGGACTGATACTACCCAACTTCAAGACTTAATATAAATCTACTAATCAAGACAATGTGGTATTGGTGAAAAAAACAGACAAATAGATCAATTGAACAGAATAGAGAGACCAAAAGTAGATCCCAGTAAATATAGTCGACTGATCTTTGACGAAGGAGAAAGGGCAATAAAGTGGACAAGAGATAGTCTCTTAAACAAAAAGTGCTGAAATAACTGGACATCTACATGGAAAAAAAAATGAATGTAGATACAGATTTTATACCCTTCACAAAAATTAACTTAAAATAGATCATAGACCTAATTTTAAAAGGCAAAACTATAAAAGTCCTAGAAGATAACGGGAGAACACCTAGATGATCTTGGGTGTGATGATGCCCTTTTATTTACAATACCAAAGACATGATCTATGAAAGAAATACTTGATAGGCTGCACTTCATTCAAATTAGAAACATCTCCTCTGTGAAATACAACATCAAGAAATTAGAAGACAAGCCACAGACTGGGAGAAAATATTTGCAAAAGATATACCTGATAATGGGTTATTATCCAAAATATATAAATAATTCTTAAAAGTCAATTATAAAAAAACACAACACGGTTAAAAAAATGGACCAAAGATCTTAACAGACATCTGACCAAAGAAGATATACACATGGCAAGAATATATATACAATATTATATATTATGTACACATTATATCCTCTCAGAGAAATACAAATTAAAACAATGAGCTACTACTATGCACCTAAATGGCCCCAAATCCAGAACACTGACAACATCAAATGCTGGCAAGGATGTGGAACAACAGGAATTCTCATACATTGCTAGTGGGAATGCAAAGTGGTACATTTTGGAAGACAGTTTGAAGGGTTCTTAAAAAAACTAAACACGCTCTTACCATACAATGCAGTAATCATGGTCCTTGATATTTACCCTGATGAACTGAAAACATATGTCCACACAAAAACTTATACATGGATGTATGTGACAGCTTTATTCATAAGTGCCAAAACTTGGAAGCAACCAAGATGTCCTTCAGTAGGTGAGTGCATAAATAAACTGGTACATCAAGACGGTAAAAATTATTCAGTTCTAAAAAGAAATGAGCTATCAAGCCATGAAAAAAACACATGGAGGAACATTAAATTTATATTACTAAGTAAAGGAAGCCAGTCTAAAAAGATATGATTTCAACTATATGACATTCTGGAAGAATGGAAACTATGGAAACAATAAAAAAAGATTTAGTGGTTTTCAAGGGTAGTAAGGTAGAGATGTGATCAGGCAGAACACAGAGGATTTTTAGGTCAGTGAAAATACTCTGTATGATATTCTAATAAAAATGAATTCTGCTTTTGTTCAAGCCCGCAGAATGTACAAATAGCAAGACCGAACCCTAAACTAAGTTATGGACTTGGATGATTATGATGTGTCCATGTAGGTTCATCCTTGGTAATAGTGTGAGGGATAGTGACAACAAGGGAGGCTATGCATATGTGGAGGCATGAGAGTGTATGGGGAGTCTTTGTACCTTCCTCTCAATTTTATAAACCTAAAACAGCTCTAAAAACTGAAATATTAATTTTTTTTCCTGTCTCTTCAGAGTTTCTCCCTTTTCCTGAATCACTGGTTACATCTATTTTCCTAGCCATTTAAGTGTAATCCAATTTTTAAACTTTTGGACATAGTCTCTAATGATTTATAATTCTCTCTATACTCTGTAGCCCTTTAGTAATTTGTTATTTCTGTTCTTTTATTAATTAGATTTTTCTAGAAATTTGCCTATTTTCTTTTTTTCTCCTTAAGAATGAGCCGTTATTTTTTAAATATTCAAATTAGAATATTCGCTCTGATTTCCATTTTTTGAACATTTAGTTTTTGACGTTACTCATCAGTTTGTTTTCCTAGAGAAACTTTTTAAGGAAATGCGCCTATTTTATTTTTCTTCCTTAGATTTGCTATACAGACTCGATGTTAATAATCTCATTTTGTTTATGCAAAACCGGTCATCCACAAAGTTAAAATTATGCCATTAGCTACTGTCCCCATTTCATTTAGAGTGGCAATTCTAATGAATATGTAAATATGGTGATTACTTTTAGAACAAAATATATACATGTTTACAAATAAATAGCTCCCTTTTTTGTTGTTCTTACAGAATCATGGAGGCATTAAATGGAACTGATTTATGGAGTTGGTTTATGAAATAAAATAGACAGTTTACTTAGGGAAAAAAAAGCATGTTAGTATCTTAATAGAGACGGCTAGACTGAAGGAAGGAATTCTTATCCCCAACCAACACCTATAATAGCGAGGAAGGCAAAGGACATGCATTCTCACAGGGTAAACAGGCACTTTCTGAGCTAGAAATTGTGTATTTCCTCATTTCTAAGGCAACTCCCCACCTTGTTTCTCACATGGTGGCTGCTGAACCATTCCTGAGTATTCAGTTCTATTAAATAGTGGAAGTTCTCCATGGCAGTAACTCAGAACAACCATCCCAGCACTTTTAATACATTCATTTGTACAGTTAGGTGGAAAGACTTAAAGTATAGTTTGAAAAGTGCTGCCCTTTTGAAACAGTCTGAATTCCAGATAAGAGAAATGCCATGTGCTGCCCCGAGAAAACACTGAATTGGCACAGGGTTGTGGGAAGTTTCTTGGCTTGGGGGTCAGTCAGGGCTCTGCTTCATCTTGACTCCAGAACTCTAGGATTCTAATTATGGGCAATGTAGTTAATCTGAATTTTACCATTGTCAACTGATAACGAGAACGATACTACTTACCTTTTAGAGTCCTTGTGAGGATTAAATGTGAACTATGTGTAAAACATTTTTAGAACTCTGTATAAGACACTTTTAAAACACCGTTGAATAAGTGATAAATCTATTTTTGGTATGATGATGTGACTATTATTTCAAGAAAGAGATCCAGTATCTTTTGTGATTTTCAACTGAAGGCATCCCTGACATTCCTCAGTCATATCCTTGGCACGTTTCTGTCATTCAGCACTGTAATTACTTTTACGACACAGGCAATTCTGTTCCACAAACATTTACCAAGTGTCTGTTCTGCTCAAGACTAGAGATGAGGTGGTGGAGATAAAAGAATGAGAGAAATGAGGCTCCTTTCGTAACAAATGTAGAGTCTTATCCTTAGGTTCACAACCCCGTGACTTGACCCAAACCATTCTGATTAGCAAACCCTGTATGTCCAATCCTGTCCTCTGAGTTCAATTTGCCCAGGGCATTATTCCTTTGAGTACCATGGAATTTTACTGCTCTCATCCATTTAACTTGTCTTACTTTTATGTGAAATCAGTTGTGAGAACAGGAAGAACCTGGGAAGAACTTTTGGCCCTTCAATGGTCCAAAGTGGAAACAGTGACATTTTATTAAAAATGAAGGAGTTCAGCAAAGTGTTTAAAAATAGAGTGATATGGGAGCTCAGCAGGTCATGGAAATGCGTTCAGAGGAATTTACACAACTCTCTTAGGGGGTAAAGATCAAAGATCAGCCAGCCACAGTGTGAAGGGTGCAGTGTTTTTCATCCTAACCAGTTCAGTATCACAAATAAACAGGGGTAGTGTGTGCATAGATTATCATGGCTCTCAGGATTTAAGAGGTAAGGAAACATATACTTTCTATATGTGAAAGGAATGTGACAGGAATGTAATAAACTTTCAGATTTCAGAGGTGTTGGAAGTGGGCTTGCATTCAATATTTATGTGTAATCCTCCAGGATTCTGTGAATTAGCCTTTCCTTTCTGTTGTGACATGTTTGATTTAAAAGGAATTCAAATTCATCCACTTGAAACAAAAGTTAACTTCCCTGTTTCTCTTTTCTTTGTCAGAAAATGTGAGAACCAGCCTTTAAAATGAGTTTATAAAATCATGATTTCCCCCCATTCACTTACCAGCCCCACGCAACATAACATACAGTGGTAATACACAGTACATATGTAAAGGTCAGAATTTAGGTTAGGAAATTTCAGTTTTCTTCTGTGAATGAGTAAGGAAGGAAATACTAGATGGTATATAAAATCTCTGGTACTCTTTCTGAACTTTGTTGTAGAAGATATCTTCCTGACAAGTAAGGAAAATCTGGGTTAGACTATTTTCGGTGATCTGTGGACATGTGTCTGCTTGGGTGGTATGATCTTAACAGAAGCGACAAACAGGTGGGCACAAAGTTTGGAATATCTATTTACTTAGTCTATAGTATGCAGGTATTTAGTGCACCAGTGTTGTGCAGAGTTTTCTGTGAAACAGTATTTCTGAGATATTAATTGGTTTTAAATACCTCTAAAGGATCTACTAAACGAGTTTTATTTTATTCTTTTTGAAAGATTTATTTATTTCTTTGAGAGAGAGAGAGAGAGGGAGAGAATGAGCAAGGGGAGGGACAGAGGGATACGGAGAGAGAGAATCCTAAGCACACTCCCCAGTGAGCACAGAGCCCCATGTGCAGCTCTATCCCACAACCCCGAGATCATGACCTGAGCTGAAATCAAGAGTTGGCCACTTAACCAACTGAGCCACCTAGGGGTCCCCTTAAATGAGTTTTAATAAGTTAAACGGGTTTGCTCTAAGCACTTAATATGCAATAAACTTTGTAAATTTCCAAAACTTAAATATAATATCCATTATTTCCTAAATTTATTAATGGAATTATGTGTGTATTAGCATTCTAGATTGTTTCTTTCCCAAGAATATGCTATCACAATATATAATATTATAGATACAATCCTCAAATTATTGACTTATGAGAATTTCTTCCTTTTTTCTGAATGTTTGACTTCTCAATTTTGTCCTTGATAAAATTACAGAGTGGAGTCACAGAGGATCTGGTAGCATTACTTCATAAGACTAATTATGTAAAATGTTAGGGTGGACTCACCCAGCGATATTTGAAGCATAGTGTTTCTTAGAGGAAATATACTCCATGCTACTCAGACAACTACAGAGTTATTATGTCCTGAGGAATGGATTTTAAGAGATTTATGTCAAAAGAGTAAGTTCATAGAAAAAAACATGATAATGAAGGACATTCAAAGCCTTCTAGTATGAAAAATATGGAAGGAATTGGAAATATTTAACTGGAATACAAGGGTTACTTAAAAATGACTACTGTCTTTGAACATTTGAAAGAACGACATTTAGAGTGATTACATATGTGTCACAACAGGTACAACTTGATCTAATACATAGATATAGCTAGGTTCTACATTTTTTGACTCCACATAAAGAGACATTTTCTTGTAGTCAGAATTGTTCAAGAATGGCTGTGTGCCCTTAGGAGGCAGTGGTGTTCAGACTTGCATTGAATGAGTGCCCAGTAGGAACACTGTAAAGGGACACAACTAGCCTTTGTTAATAAGCTATAGGAATGAGATGACAAATCTAAGCTGGGGTGGTATATAGTCAATCTAATGGGGAGCTCTTTTCTTAGTGGGTGTAAATATGAGACACAAAGAGAAATAATCAGCAAACACTAGGGCAACAGTTGCTGAGAGACTCATAGAAGCAAAATAGTGAGACCCTGAAGTGGAAAAAAGGGGAATTGTGATAGTGTTGTTATTACAGAAAAGTAGTTGTCTTTCCTCATAACCTCATGCTATTTATATTTAAGCTCCGTGCCCATTTATCAAGTACATTAGTTTTCTATTGTTGCATTAAATTACCACAAACTTAGTGACTTAAAACAATAAAAATTTATTATCTTACAGTTCTAAAGGTCAGAAGTCTGAAATAGGTCTCCCTGGGCTAAAGTCAATGTGTCAGCAGGGCTGTTTCCATCTGGAGGCTTTGCAGGGACCCTCCACCACAAGCTTCTACAAGCTGTCTGCATTCTTTGGCTCTTGGTCCCCTTCCCTTCTCAAATCCAGCAATGGCTAGTCAAATCTTTCTCATGATGCCATCTCTCTGGCTCTGTTTCTTCTGCCCCCATTTAAGGGACCTTGGGCCAACTCAGATAATCCGAATAATCCTTATTTTAAAGTCAGCTGATTAACAGCCTTAATTTCCTTTGTCATATAAGATAACATATTCACAGGTCCTGGGGATTAGGATGTGGGCATTTTGGGGGGTCATTATTCTGTCTACTGTACCAAGTATAAAATAAGTGTAATTTCTTTGCAAATATTAAATTTAAAATGTTGTGCCCTTGCAACTTTCTACCACTTACACTTAGTAATGAGGTTTAAGGCTCTACGATGTGGGTGGGCTAATAGTTAACCTATTTAGCAAGCCAGATAGAGCACAGTATTTAAGTGAGGGGTCCTGAAGCAGGAAAAAACAGTGGAGCAATCCTATCATATATGGCTCCAGTATGTTCCAAATTTGAACATATTAGATGATGATTTGTCCAGTACTCAGAGCCAGGGAGTGTTATAATAATCTGAGCATCATTCAGATCTAAGTGACAGATAGGGTGTTACAGTTTTTTGGTAAATATTTTATATGCTGGTGTTTGCAAGAAAGCAAACACAAATCTGAGTATTCTAGTGCACACTCAGGAGCACGTAATTGTGTAACAATATCATAGTGAGAGCTTGAATTGACTATATGATTCTCTACTATAATTTCCCAAGTGAGGCAGCAAAGACATGGTTAATTGAACATATGCATTTATCTCTGTTCCATTCCTAAAATGACAGAGACTGAAACAAACAAACAGAAGATACAATCCACAAGGACAAAAAAATGAAGAAACGGTAGATAAGAGAGGAAACACAATTTTGGAAGGTAATGAATGGAGGAGTGGTAACTGACTTAGCAGAAGAAACTAAACCGTAAGTGGTGCTATTGAAGGTGGTGAGGATGAGAAATAAGGTGAAGAGTCCTGCAGAACTCCAGAAAAGCACAGGACTTGAGCTCTGGTATTGTGGCAGGTGCATGAGTCTACCTCATGACCGATGGATTGGCTGAAAGCAGTTAGACTTTCTGATCTTCATCCTGTGTTGGGTTTCTGGACTCAATGACACCAGGCATAATAGAGTGTCTTGCCAGTGACCCTACCCAAAACTCTAAAGTCAACACGTTCTGTTTGTTCAAACAGAGCTTTCAGTCTGGTTTTTAGTGTGTTACTTTTGATCGTGAACAGATAGCCAAAAATACATTTGATGAAAGGCTCCAACATAAAGCTTAGAGACCAGAACTAACAAAAGAATTGAGCACAGAAGAAAGAAAAGTAATAGAGATTGGAAAAAAACCCAAAACTTCAAAAATACCACTAATCTCAAAGAGAAGATAAGTATCCATGAAACAAGAAGGACAATTAAAGAATAGAAAAGGATTCATGGAAATTATCAAAGAAACAGAACATTAATATATTCTAGATGACAAGGACAGGACATGAGCCTTTGGATTGAAAGAGCTCACCAAATGCCCAGCATAGCAAATAACAAATTAAAAATAAATAAGTAAGTAAATAAATAAATAAATACCCCAAATCATAGCATTTCAGAATAGCAGGGTTAAGAAGATGATCCTAGGACCTTCCCAACGGGGGTGGGGGGTGGGGGTGGGTAGTCTTGAAAGAGTACATATACATGACAGTGGAAATCAGAATTGCAATAGCAACACTGTTAAAATAGTGGAGCAATGCCAAAAAAGTTTTAAGTAAAAATTATTTTTAGCCTAGAATTCTATACCTAGTATAGTCGACAGACAGTTAGTGTGACCACAATTATCCCCCTGACTCCCCATTCTTGTATGAGGAATGAGTAGGGCCTGGGACTTGCTTCTAACTGACGAAATACGGTAAAGGTGACAGGATATACATGATTGCCTGGTGATGTCATGCACAATTATAAAGACCATCTTATTGGAGTCTCTTTCTCTTTTGTTAGTTTTGAGAAACCAAGCAGCCAGGTGGGGAAATCCCACATGACAAAGAAGTACTTGGGGCTAAGCATGGTCTCTGGTTATAGACAGCAAGGCACTGATAGCAAGTTGTCAGTCTTATCATTGTAAGAAACCAAATTCTACCAATAATCTATGTGAGCTTGGAAGCCAGTTCTTCCCTAATTGAGCCTCAGATGAAATTGCAGCCCCAGCTGAGACTTGGATTGCAGCCTTGGGAGGACCCAGCTAGTTTGTGCCCCGACTCCCGACCTACAGAGGTTGTGTGTTGTTTTTAGTTGTTAAATTGGTGGTAATACTGTTTCATAGCAATAAATAACTAATACGCCCAGCAAAATTATTTAACTGTGAAGTAGAATGAAGATATTTTTAGACATATCGGTCCTAGACAATCTTAAACTTGACTGGACATTAACTCTTTGGAGCTCTACATTTGTCAAACATGGACAGCATTCAAGAGACTCTAAGGTGTAAATGAGTAGTGAGTAACAAAATAGACAAAAAAAAATTGGACTGGCAGGTAGTAATTATAGTGGGGGACACTTAATTGTGAGAAATATCAGCCATCTGAGGAGAGGTTGAGAACCACACGTCTATTTCTTTGTAGTATCATACTGTTCAGAGTATTGTGCTATGCAAACAGTGTACAAATAGATGAGTGAGAGAATTATTGAAATAGAATTATAAGAAACTTAAGTCAAGCAAGCACACACTGCATTTGCAGTCAGATTTGTAAAGGTGGCTAGTGCTAGCGTGAGCAGTGGTAACTTCAACTGCAAAGAAGGGTGTGTGGGTATTTGTATAAATTCCTTTTGCTCCACTCCCATCCTGATTCCCGAAGGATTAGTTGCTGCCAGCAGGTGGAGCGATGCTTCTTTGAGCACGTCGATCAGATCAAATCATTCCTCTGCTCTTAAACTTCCCCATGCCTTTCATATTCCCTCTCATCAGCTTGTGTCCTCCTTAGGGCCTTTGCTCTTACTGTACCCTTTGCCTCGTACAGATATTTACATGGCTTACTCCCTCACATCGTTCAGCTTTGCTTAAGAATCACCACCTCAAAAAGCTCCCCTTGTTGTCCTGTCTCAGGCACTAGCCCCTTACTCTGATTTATTTTTCTTTGGTGTTTTTATCATAATGTATTGATCACATCTTCCCTGACCCACGCTTAGATGTAAGATTCTTGAGGGAGAGATGTTTTTACTTATTGTGTTATCACCAGACCCATTCTTTTGGAGATCAATTAATATTTAACAAATGAATGAATTAATTAAATTTCAAAATAAAACACTCAGGTTTCTCCAAGTAAAGAATGAGATATAATAAGATGATAATCTAAACCAGATTTCATTCTGTACTATTTCCAGTTCTTCTAAATGTGCACATTTGCTTCAAAAAATTAAATGCAAGAAAGCTGTTCATCAGTTATAGATACAGTACTGAAAAAATTTAAGATAATTAGAATAGAATATGTGCTTTCCATTATCCCCATAATTATGAAGTTTTATTATTTTAGTCATCAATATACTATGCCAACTATGTGATCTTATAGTTACAAAACATAAAGGTAAAGGCAGGGGTAAGGATTGATATTACGTTATTTGTTTTTTGACATCCTGGGAATCAGTGATTCCGAAAGAGGTAATGTTCTCTTTCACATATTAGAGTGCTAGGCAGAATGTAAGAAAGCATTTAGCCCTATCTTGACCACCACCCTGAACTGAAATGAAGGTATTGCACTGTGTTATCAGCGGACGTAGATGGAGTCTCTGAAGGGATGCTATCCCCCTGCTAGCTAATTCTTTAAACTTTTTTTTACGTTAGATTTCTACTTCATTGCCTGGCATTAGTGACTTTTTGGTAATATAAAAACCACATGAGCAATGAAGAACCAGCTTCTAAGTGGGTTGAGAAGACAGCAGGCCACGAAGGAGAAGAGATGAGTTTGCATGCTCTTATCAATAGTTTTACTTAATAAGATGCAGCCAAGTGAGAGGAAGGCTGGCTTTTCAAAAGCCAATATTACTGCAGTGTAGATTCCAGATGGGCTCTGAGACAGGGCAGGCAGCGTTGCTGCCTCTACTGGTAAGACTAGGGTCCTAATTCAATTTTTCCACTCACCTGTGCAGTTCTATAATTTATTAAATGTGAGCACTTATATCTGACTCTCTTCAGTTTTCCAGTAGAGAAAATGTTGAAGAAAGCACAATGATGAGTACTACTATCACATTATTTCTCTATCTTACACACACACACACACACACACACACACGCGCGCGCGAGTTCCCTAGGCCACAGTCAAACCTTTGGATTCAGAATTTCTAAGCAGAAGGCTGTGAGTATGCATTGACATGGCTCTAGGATATTCACAATGATTCTGATATTCACTCCGTTCTAACAGCTACCTTTGTAGCCTGGGATTCAGTTCTCATTAAAACGTGAATACCTTTGGGGGGCGCCTGGGTGGCTCAGTCGGTTAAGCATCTGCCTTCGGCTCAGGTCATGATCTCAGGGTCCTGGGATGAGCCTCACATTGGGCTTCCTGCTCAGCGGGGAGTCTGCTTCTCCCTCTGCCCCTCCCCACCCCCAGCTCATGCTTGCATTCTCTGTCTCTCTCTTTCACTGAAATAAAAAACAAAACAAACAAACATAAAACAACCAAAAAACATAAATACCTTTGGAAAGGTAGGACTTTGAAACTATTATGAATATTCAGGGTCTTAGTTAAATTGACTTTGGCCTATTCTTGTAAGCAGATTTTGATGGAGAGCGAAAGAACAGGGAGATCCTAGGGCATGAAGGAGAATGGAGAGGGACTGAAAAAAACCAGCCACCAAATGTGGGTTTTGGAGGTCCCAGAGACTGACTAACTGCCAACCTCATTATTTTGCACAGGCTAGCCTCTGGCGCTGCAAGGGTGCTTTTACCAACTCCAAAAAATAATTAGGTGCTATTGGTGAGTAAAGTTTTAAAAGTTAAATTGCTCACGTTTTAACAATAGCTGAATAGTCAATGCAGCAGAAAGCAGCCATTTCATTAGCACTTTTTGCAAGACCAGTAAGTGGTTCATTATCAATTATGCAGCACTTATGCAGATTTGCTTTAGACTTACACCTCCAAGGCCACACTTTCCGCATTCCTTAATTTTCTCCTGGATTTAAAAGGCTGGTCTTCAAATCCGTGCCTCTGATGTGTTCTCAGTCCAATAAGGTGGGTTAGTTCAGAAGGGAGAGACAATTTCTGCCACAAAAACCTATTTTTTCTTAATGGAGTGCATTTTAACTTACCTGCTAGGTTCCAAAGCGGGCTGACTCTTTTGAAGAATGAGGTGAGAAATAGATAAGGTTTCTAATGCCTGAGGTGGAGGTCACAGGAGCTTTTCATCAGAGAATAATGGTTGCCTCAGAACTGGCTTGGTATCCCCTTGGAGACTCAAGAAATGCTGCAGAACGTCTGCAGAACGTCAGGGGACAGAATGGTTTGGGCAGCTGTAATTTGTGCTGGGACCATTCTGTATTCAGAAACTTAATCCACTTTCTCGTCTTCAGGTTACCAAAGAATGGGGAAGAACATTTTTCTTACAGAGTTGTTATAAAACTGAGTAACTTAACTGTAAAAAAAGACAGAGAAGGCTAATTATTCCATAGAATGTGTTCGTTCGTAAAAGGAATTGGAGTAATGAGAACAGGAAAAGGTCAGTTGGAAAGATAGTGCATGATTAAGTAAAGAATTATTCAGTTCTATTCAAACTCTCCCCTTTCACCTTCCTGGTGTAGAGTGCGAAGTGACTTGTGTTAATGGGGCTAGTTAACAAAGGCAAGATCAGTGGAGAAAGTCAGAAAATCATCACGTTGAGTGATATCTGAGTTATTTTAAGAAGATCCAACCCTCACCTGAATAGATTTTGGTTATGCACATTTGTACCTGACCCTGAACGAGGGGGCATGTCATCCAGATCACCACATTTGAGCTGGTCCCATTGCAGGAGGCCTTTACCTTCCGTCTTCTCTGGATATCTGGAGTGTTCGTGTCAGAGCGCTCCCTTTGTGGTCTCTCTTTTCTAGGCTGGATCTACACCTGCTCCACAAATACCACATAACCTGGATGTAGGCTCTAGATAAGCATGTGTTGAATGAAAGGGCAATTCTATTAAGCCTTTTCGGGCAATCCCTTCTGGGGGAGCCTAGCACAAATAAACCACTTATGAGAAACCTAACCTTTTGCTGATGACTGACACAGCGCTCTAGAATGTTAGAACTGGCAAGGAACTCCTGTGGCCCCTGTGTCACTGGGATCATTTTATAGATGAGAAATCCGAGGCCTGGCCTGAGAGGTAAGATTAATAATACTGACACAGAAATTTAATGCACAACTTAAAATAGGATAGACACCTGGCTAGACAGTTACCCGTGTTATCATTTACCCTTAACAATGTCCTGAGTGGGGTAAGAATATTATTATTTTTATAAATTAATAACGAGCTCAGAGAGGTTGAGTAACTTTTTAAAAGGAGCGAGGATGCTAGAACTTGAACCTCAGTGTGGAGTATTCTTTTCCTTATATCTAGGTGTTTCTCAAAGCTGGCCGATGTTCAAAAGCACCAGAGAGTGTAAAGCTGGTTTTGGCAACACTCTTCTCTACTGTACCTTCTCCCAGGATCCTGCCTGAGGCCCGGAGGCATTTAGGAAGCCAGATTGGGTTTGCATAAAGACATACCAGCTACTGGACCTACTCCATTTGACTCATATGCTGTGCATCCGAATTTATCTGACCTTAGACCCAAAGCCCATAGTTTGCCTTCCATCTCTAGTGCTATTTCCCATCAGTCTCACTGTGAACCCTAGCCCCAGACAAACACCGATCTGTTTCCTGTCAGTCAGGATTTGTCTTTTCTTGAAATGTCATAAAAATGAAATCATGGAATATTCTGGACTCTTTTACTGAGTGTAATTTTTTTAAAAGATTTTATTTATTTAATTGACAGAGAGAGAGAGAGAGAACAAGCAGGGGGAGAGTCAGAGGGAGAAGCAGGCTCCCCACTGAGCAGGGAGCCTGATTCAGGGCTTGATCCCAGAACCCTGGGATCATTACCTGAGCTGAAAGCAGATGCTTAACCAACTGAGCCACCCAGGTGCCCTCTGAATGTAATTTTTTTTGACATTCATTCATATTGTGGCATATTTCAGTGGTTGTCCCTGTTCATTGCTGGCTAGTAGTCTAGCATGTTGGTGCCCTTCAAGGAAGAAAGCCCAAACATTAGCTCAACATAAGAACCTTTAATAACCTGGCTGCTACCTACACATCTATCTCTTTCTATTGCTATCCTCCCACCTGCCCCTGCCTGACATTTTACTCTAGCAATACTGATCCACTTGCAGCTTCCAAGTGTACTTTCTCCTTTTCCGTGGCCTTTTGGCGTAAAATTTTGTAATAACAGTGATGTAAGTAATAATGCTCTATCTGCTTTGAACACTTATGCTGCATTTGCTCAACACTTATCATATCTTGTAGCACATTTCTTTACTTGACTTCTTTCTTTCTTTTTTTTTTTTTCAAAAAACTCAGAAGCCACCTGCTCTAAGAAACCTCCCTGACATATAGCCATCCCCGCACCCCCCCCCCATAAGGGCTTAAGAAACAATTGTCATGTCAGGTCCCCCAGTGGTCCACAGCTTCTTCTTCATATCATAACATATTACAAATGTCTGTTCACTGGTTTGCTTCCATAGGCATCAGATTATAAGGTCACTGAAGGAAGGAACCATGTCTTTCTATCTTTAGCATCTAGCATAGCACGTGATAGGAATATATTATGTTTGAATATACAAAATTTCTATCCATTGCTTGTATGTCTTGTGACATAACATTCTATCCTCCTGAACTAAATGGGGGAAGAATCTGAGCACGATCAACAAGAACAGGGCAATTATTTCCATGTGCAGTTGTTCCGTGTACTATTGGTAAGCAAGAGTTACCATAACCCAAGTCACAAGTTATTTGTAAGCACTTCGGGGATTAGATTTTTTTCATGGGCTGGCTCTTATTTTATTTTTAGGGATTGTTAAACTCAAAGGAATCTTAGGTATCACCTAATTCAGTTGTTTTGTTTCTGTAATGGGTATTTCTTTTTTTTTTTTTAAAGATTTTATTTATTTATTCGACAGAGATAGAGACAGCCAGAGAGAGAGGGCACACAAGCAGGGGGAGTGGGAGAGGAAGAAGCAGGCTCATAGCGGAAGAGCCTGATGTGGGGCTCGATCCCATAACGCCGGGATCACGCCCTGAGCCGAAGGCAGACGCTTAACCCTGTGCCACGCAGGCGCCCCTGTAATGGGTATTTCTGAGGTCCAGAGAGTGAAACAACTTACTGAAGTTCATACACTTTGTGGCTTAGCTGGTATTGGAAACGGGCTTTTGTGGACTGGTCTTTTCAGGACAATGTGCTGAACCCCCTTCCAAAAGATAGAAACAATGGCCATAGCTCCAGGGATGAGGGAATGAATTCTAGAGTCTACCACCTGCGTATCCTAGCTTTCCCACTTCCATGCTGTGAGGAACTTTGCAAGACATTTTACCACTCTGTTACCTCATCCATCAAGTATGGGTAGTTCACTACTCCTCTTATGCTGGTGATCAAGCTCTTCTCAGTTGACCACACACTTATCCTCCTATACTCTGCTTTGAAATGTTGGGGCTGGCACGTATCTCCTTTGCTATTTGCCCCCTTGTTAAGGTCAGTAAGCAGGGGCCACTAGAGAGAATCTGAGGGACTGGAAATAAAAGAAAGGACACTTCCCTGTTTGACTTTCTATTTTTATTAGTTTCACACCAGCAGTACTCTTCATCCTAAGCAGCAGTTCATCCCAGTAGTTTTATATATATATATATATATATATATATATATATATATATATATATATATATATTTTTTTTTTTTTTTTTTTTTTTTTTTTTTTTTCCTAGCCTAAGCCCCACTGAGCCTCATCAGAAATACTAGCACTGGCCAAGCAGTGTCCTCCTCCTCAGAAGTCTCAGTTTTAGCTCCACAAGTTCCCTCCTTCAAGCTTCTAAATTTAAATAATTGTAAACTCGTCCATCTGTTCCTCTAGTCCTTGTGGTAATAGCTGATCTGGGTACTTACTACTTCCCTGTTTCCTTTCTGTCTTTGCAGTTTCCAATCCCTAGATAGCAATTCTTCTTATTAAATTCTCTCTGTTAAGATATATGATATAGTTTCCGTCTCCTGATTAGACCCTGACTGGTACGACTTCCTCGTAGAATTATGGTGAACATTAAAACAGTTGTCTGTGACAAAGGCTCAACAGGGCCTGGTGTATTGAAAGGGGTCAAAAAATTTTACTATTATTTTACTGAGTAACCGTACCATTGCTTATGAAGAACTGTGTATCTGTTATAAATATTTCCTTTTATTTACTTTCTTCCTCAAAAACAATAAAGAGAAGGCTAATGACACAGGCCTCATGCTTTTG
The DNA here is from genome assembly GCF_023065955.2 of Ursus arctos. Lineage (NCBI taxonomy): Eukaryota > Metazoa > Chordata > Mammalia > Carnivora > Ursidae > Ursus > Ursus arctos. Next base: position 65,633,637 of record NW_026622797.1, on the reverse strand, counting down.
TTTTGGGTTTTTCCATATTCATGCATCCTTTTGGAATTGTTTCAAGGTCTGTGGGAGGCATAGGAATCTTGGTTCCCAGATCAGCTTTATGGGGGTTACTTAGCCCTCGCAATAGAAACTCTCATGCCACTATTTATTCACTGCAAAAAAAAAAAAAAAAAAATCTCTGGAGGAAGTGTTTTGCCTGTGAGTCATCCACACTAATTTCCAAAATAACCAACTGAACAGAAAGCTTTAAATATATGGAGAATTGACTTATTCTCTTTGAGGTTGGCTTTTTACTGAATTCATTCCCAACCAATATTATATTTTCCATATGCTCCCTTCTTGCATTCTTTTTTTTTTTAAAGATTTTATTTATTTATTCGACAGAGATAGAGACAGCCAGCGAGAGAGGGAACACAGCAGGGGAGTGGGAGAGGAAGAAACAGGCTCATAGCAGAACAGCCTGATGTGGGGCTTGATCCCATAACGCCGGGATCGCACCCTGAGCGGAAGGCAGACGCTTAACCGCTGTGCCACCCAGGTGCCCCCCTTCTTGCATTCTTTATAGTTTGTATACTCTCTCTTTTTAAAATTTTTATTTTACCCATTTTCTGCTAAACATCCCAAGATATTCCTCTGCTTATACATAGATGGTTTCTTCTCATTATCTCAGGTATTTCTCTGGCTGGATGAAAATTCCAGATTTTATTTCTTCATTCCGTGATCCCAGTGGATTGTCCCACAAATCTTTGCTGTGTAGCTGTTCAATGCTTTACTTAAACCAAACTGTAGGGAGAAAAGAAGGATAAATCTGTTGATTATTGGTCTTCTGAGAAGTACTAGAAATTTTCCTTTCTGTTATGGAACTGTGGGAAAATAGCTATTGGAGGGTTTGCTTCTATTTCTAGGTGTAGTTATTATTGACGAGACTGATTTGGGTTACTAAGATATGTAAGTTGGCTCTGCCCTTATTTATTAGTCAACATATTAACATGTTCGCTGGAAGTCCGGTCCAGGAGATAAAAATGCTACATGTGTGTGTGTGTGTAAAATAAAAAAAAAAGGACATGTATATACATGTTAGAAAGTAAAGGTGGGGCTTGGGGGAGCAGCCAATGAATGACAACAGCAATAAATGTCCTGTACTTAATTCAGTAGTCTGCTTTGGTCGTACTTAGTAGGTCAAAGAGGCTGCTTCAGTGGTATTAGTAAACATGCTGGTGAGGCCCTTTGAAATGTTACACTTGACTAGTTCCATCATACTTTGTTTAGCCTTAAGAGGTCCACCCATAGCTATGAATGGAAGCAATTTCATTATGGAAGGAAATAGACTTTTTGTTCTTGATTCTGCTTCAAATATGCCCCTATAACCAAACTAAATCTAAACTAAGAGAATATTAATAAAGTAGAACAACTTGAAACAACTCAAGCCAACAGAAAGAAAACATTCTCTCCATCATCAACGTTTCTATTCCACAAGGAATAGGAATATTTAAATAGAGACAGAGATAGAAAGGTGTAGTAAAATGTTATCCCTGTTCTTTTTTTGTTACAGAGTAAAATTTACCAACATCTGTTCTCACAGGGTCTTTCTTGTACTCTTTACATAGAGAAAATATTTCATAGTCAGGGAAATGGGAGACTGGCAAAAGATAATGCCCATTCCTCAACATGTCTTCTTTTCTCTTTTGGTTTCTTTCGGGAAAAGTTCTTCCCATGGGATTTTTCCCTTTTATCTTCTGTATGTTAAAGGTCTTCCTTCATTGTCTGGCCATGTGCTGTTTTAGCTCTTTTCGTAAGCTTGCCAATTCACTCCCACTGTCTGTTAGCATTTAATTATCCAACTACCTCATAATTAGAGCTCATTCTAACTGCTGAAGAATTGCTGTTTAGCCCTTACTTAGCTCTTTCCATATGTATATATTACATACGATTAACCTCTAGGACTTTCTTGATGTATATTTTTTAATTCCCTATTTTCCCAATACTAATTGGTAACAGAGGGGAAAAATGTAGCTAATCACTAGTGAATGAATCTTCAAATGCTGAAAAAAAATCAGATAAGAAGAAAGGTATCCAGGAGACTAACACTCAAATAATCTGGTTGCCATTCAGGGAGAACCCACTGTTAATTGTTATATTAGTAAAACTTCAAGTGTCTTATTATTACATAGTGGAAGAATGAACTCCGAGGGCCACAATTATTTAAAATATTAGGAACTTTAAGTTATCTTACTTTTTCTTGATAATCATGCCTGCACAACTGAATGCTGGTGACACTCTGCTCTTGAACTGGTTTACATTCTCCATATCGCTGAGGTATCATGGTGATAGCCACCATCCATCCAAAAGCTTGATAAATTTTCTCTGGAGCCCATCTGTGAACCATTGTGTCAGATGGGAGAGTCACAACTGAGCAACATGTTAAATTAGATTCGCATAAACAGTTCATTTTCTCCAGGTTGAGCTCACAGTTTTTACTTGTGTTCATCTTATCTGTCCAGGTTTCAGCATCACTTCTATGAATATAATTTGCTCACATCTGAGCTGATGGCACATCTTTAGATCTTCTGCTCCTGCTCCACCCAGAGAGTTGAGTGTTCCTGTCAAGGACTGTACTGTCCCCTCAGAGCAGAGAATTCTAAGGCAGAGAGTTCTCTGCCTCTCACATTCTCCTTGGGGAAAAAGAAAATGCCCAAATCCCTGGTATTCCAAATATTTGATATTGAAGAAGTCTAATCCTGGTTGACATTAAACAGACTAGGGAGATAAAATAGCCAGCAGACTGTGTTCTCTTCCTGGGGGCTAGTGGCGAAGTCTGTTCTCCAGTCTTCACTGAGTCCTTAGATTGAGACACTTCAGTGATTTTCTACAAATTAAGATTCTTTCCTTAGACTACTTCATGTTCCAAGAAAAGTATCTTCTCTTCTCTAAGCTGAAGACAAACTGTTAAGTGCTATAAATTGTGAGTCCAAAATAAGAGCTCCGGTCTTCTTATTTACATAAAATAATGAGATTTAAATATTTCTCTAAATGGTGTTTGGTGATAATCTACTTTAATGTATTTCTAGGATTGTAGTTTGTTCCGGTGTAGTGACATTTTCTAATGACGACCACATTTTCAGTATGCAAAAGTTGGGATAAATGTGCCTTTCTTTGGTCATTTACTGAGTGAAAATAATTTGTACTTTGTGGGAGATAAAATGGAGTGTCGTCATGCATGGACACTTCCACACCTTTTTTCTCATAAAAATTTTTTTGGTGGTGGAAAGTCAATGTTTTTAATAGCTAGAGGAGACATTCTAGAAATGAGGAAGAATGAAGGATAGTTAAGTGAAATGTTACTAAGTGAACTTGGGGTAGTAGCCTTTGAATTTTGAGAGGTCAGAGAGATAAGACACAAAGAAACATGTAAGGAATATATTTTTGTCTATTACTGTAATTTATAAACTCTAAGATACTTTATTAAAAACTCTTATTTATTATCCTTTGCTCTTGAGGATATCAGTTACTTTTCCCCCCTTGTTCCCATAGCCACAGAGCCAATGCTGATATGTATTAATTTGGTTTATTCAGTTTTATAAGACACATGTAAACATCATTTTTAAATAAAAATACTGGAATATCAGGTTTTCTGTCTTCTTCTTTAACCAATTAGCACTACCTTGTAGCTGTTCTACTGATGGTTTAGAAACCTCCTTCCCCAGGATGCATATTTCCAATTCATCGCCTCCATAATCATTCTTCATATTTTATGTTACAGCTTTTGTGAACTTGACATTCTTCTATTAAATATTTTTTCTTAATTTTGAAGTCATTGAATAGTAATTTATACATCCCAAGGCCACCGCAACTTTCCTTCAAGATCGTCTGTGCATAATACAAAATCTTATTCAGATGTCAGCAATTTTGGTTCATTAATGGCAGCCACCTTTTTTTTTAAATTTAAATTCAATTAACCAAGGTATACTGCATCATTGGTTTTTGATATAATGTTCAATGATTCATCAGTTCAGTAGAACACCCAGTGTTCATCACATCACGTTCTCTCCTTAATGCCCATCACCCAGTTACCCCATCCCCCCACCCACCTCCCTTTCTGCAACCTTCAGTTTGTTTCCCAGACTCAAGAGTCTCATATGGTTTGTCTCCCTCTCTGATTTCTTCCCGTTCATTTCCCTCTCCACCCCTATTGTCCTCTGCACTATTCCTTATGTTCCACATATGAGTGAAACCATATGATAATTGTGTTTCTCTGATTGACTTATTTCACTTAGCATAATACCCTCCAGTTTCATCGATGTCAATGTAAATGGTAGATATTCATCCTTTCTGATGGCTGAGTAATATTCCATTGTATGTATATGTATATATATATATATATATATATATATATATATATATATATATCTCACATCTTCTTTATCCAGTCATCTATTGAAGGACAACTTGGCTCCTTCCACAATTTGGCTATTGTGGACATTGCTGCTATGAACATTGGGGTGAATGTGCTCCTTCTTTTCACTACATCGGTATCTTTGGGGTAAATACCCAATAGTGCAATTTCTGGGTCATAGGGTAACTCTATTTTTAATGTCCTGAGGAACCTCCATACTGTTTTCTGGAGTGGCTTTACCAGTTTGCATTCCCATCAAAAGTGTAAGAGTGGTCCCCTTTCTCCACATCCTGGCCAATATTTGTTGTTCCTGTCTTGTTAATTTTAGTCATACTCACTTGTGTAAGGTGGTATCTCATTGTGTTTTGGTTTGTATTTCCCTGATGACAAGTGATGTGGAACATTTTTTCATGTGTCTGTTAGCAGCCACCCTTTAAATGATGATTCACCAAGTAGATAGACATTGATCCCTGGGATATAGTGTGGGGGAGAATGTGTGTGTGTGTGTGTGTGTGTGTGTGTGTGTGCATGAGCACATGTGTGTACATGTAAATGGGGTGGGTTGTGTATTTTGAAAAAACATATTCAATATACCTACTCTATTTTCTTCATAATATAAATTATAGAAACAATGTTAAATAAAATTTTATGAGGTAAAGATATTCAAAAGGTAAGGTAGAAAGCACTGGAGAAAATATAGCTAAAAAAGAAAAAGCAACTGGTTTGGGGGCAAGAAGTCAATTATTAGCTGAAATGGAGGTGATAGCTTATGTGAGCTACATATTGTGATTTTATGACAATAAATTGTTGACTTCATAGCTGCTATAAATAGGATGTATTTATAAATATGTATCTGTGGGCATGCCATTGGGGAAACTGAAATATGATCCAAATGAGTTGGGCTGTTGTATCTATTCTGTGACTATGGGGACAATTCTCAATATGCAGATTTTTGGTTTCTCTTGGCTGACATCATATTCCTGGGTCATCTCATACTAGCTATTGTGTATTCAGAGAATATAAATCAAAGTTTCCAAAAAGAACAGAGTAGGAAGATAAATCTTCTTTAAGACATTAGAAAAAAGAACATTTGATCACTTAAAAGTAAAAAAGAAAACATTATTTCAATTTATGTACTCACATCCTTTTCCAAAATATCAGAGAGAAGACTGCATTCAATGTTAGTAGCTCTCTCTTTACCCTCTCTTTTATCCAAGAATTGACTATTATAGCCCATTGAATCTTTTCTTTCCAAGAGCCCTCATTTAGGGTTTTTATACTTCTAAGCTTCATTAGCCAGCACTGATCTGAGGTCATAGGGAGAAGTGATGAGATCTGAAACTTAAATGGCTTTCAGTAAGAAGCTATGGTAAACAAAACAAAAAAAAAAAAACAAGAAAACAACACAACTCTTGAGGGAAACATTTGAAAGGAATTAAAAAGTTGCATTTTGTGAATTATCTTTGATTTCTGTTCACCACTCTACTGTATTACCATAATAAGCCAAAAATTTAGTTGATTTAAATGTAAATGAAAGATTATTTTATAGATACTATTGTACAGAAATATAATTGACCCTTGAACAACATGGGTTTGAGCTGCGTGGTTCACCTGCATGTGGATTTTTTCTGATAAACACAGTACTGTAAACGTATTTTTCTGTTCCTTATTATTTTCTTATTAACATTTTCTTTCTTTAGCTTACTGTAGTGTAAGAATGTAGTATATAATACATATAGCATATAAAATATGTTGACTGTTTATGTCATTGGTTAGATTTCCAATCAACAGAAGTTATTAGAAGTTAATTTTGGAGGAGTCAAAAATTATATGTGGAATTTTGCCTGCACTGTGTGTTGGTGTCTCTCACACCCTCATTGTTCAAGGGTCAGCGTGTAATTTATATAGAAATATATACAACACAGCACATGTAAATATAGTAAACATACATATTTAGATACATTTTATACAAAATATATGTAAATATATTCCTGATATTTTGGCTTGATTTGGCATTTTTCCAGAAATATGTGTTTCTAAATTATCTGATTTTATGTTCACATGATTGTCCCACTGGAAATTTATGTAGATGTAATTTTAAGATACATTTCTTTAAAATCGCAGTAAAAGAGTTTAGCAGGAATACATCTTTTGCATTAAGTTATTTGCTATCCCATCCTTTAGGGAGCTGTCTTATAAAGAATATAATGACTAATAAATGAGCAAATGGTGATATTTGGTCATACTAACTTTGTTACTCAAATGGAAATAATAGAAGGAATAATTGTTTTAGAAGATTAGATATACAGACCTCTGTAATCAACACATTCTAATTTCTCAAAACAGAGATTGACCAATTATATGATGTTAAATATTTCCACAAAAGGAAATTTTTAGTATAAACTTGAATGAAAAAGGAGAAGCAGGAAAGAAACTGACAGCCTGGCTTATAGGTTTAGATGAATGTCTCCTCTATGACCTTTCAAGGACATTTTTCTTCTGCTCTGAATGTTTTGATAAATTAAAAATAAAAGCAGTAATTCCATACTCATGAAATAAATCAACTCTCTCCTTTGAGAAGTGAATCACTGAGCCCACATGTGGTTTAACTCCCCTGAAGGGGCTGTGTTTTAGGTACTCCCAGTATTCAATGCTCCCTCCCTCAGGGAATTGAGGCTGGAAGAGGGACTTCCAACCAAATTAGCTGTAAAAAAATCTCTTGTGAATTTAAACCAAGGAATACCCAGGCAAAAAGCCCACTAGCAATGAAGGCTGGGGCTAAACTATCTTTAATAAAGGTAGGCAGGTGAAGCTACGCCAAGAGTCTTAGTTCCCTATTGCTAATAATAAATCGCAGCGCATTTTGTGGCTTAAAACAACACAAATCTATTCTCAATAGGTTTGGAGGTCAGAAGATCAGAATGGGTTTCACTGGAGCTAAAATAGGGATGTCCACAGAACTGTGTGGCTTTTGGAAGGTCTGGGGAAGGATCTGTTCCCTTGTCTTTTCCGTATTCCCAGAGTTGCATACCTGGCATTCTTTGGTTCATTGGCATCTTTGAAGCCAGTACTGTAAGCATCTTCAACTCTCTGCTTCCATTGTCTGTCTCTCTGATCTTCTCCTTCCTCTTATAAAGATCCCAATGATTATGTGGGACCCACTTGAGCAATCGAGGATAATCTCTCCATTGCCAAGTCCTCAATCTAATCACATCTGTGAAGTCTCTTTTGCCATATAAAGTAACCTTTGTAGGTTCCTGGGATTAGGATATAAGCATCCTGGGGGACCATTATGCAGCCTATTACCTTTGGTAATATGCACACACAAGTAAAGAGAGCCAAAATGATGAGTTAGCAAAACATATGAGATATAAGACCCACAGGGACTACAGAGGAAGAGCACAGCTGTGTCAAGGGGAAGGCAGGATTGGCTTTCAGTGAAGGTTCATGGCCTCCTGGGGCTACAGTCTCTATAGCTGTAGAAAAACACTTTTTCTTACTTTTTTGGAGACCTGAGGTTCAGTTTATCTATGTGTGAATATTCTTAAAATAAACTACTGCCACTGGAGGTGACTTGGAATTGTCTCTGATACTTGTAAGCAAAAGGGCCTTCCTAGAGGAAGAGGCATGTTTGTGATACTTTTCCCTAAAAGTGGGTGGCAGGGGAATAAATATTTGTTAATTGTCTAAGCATATTGTTGAATAGTTATTTTGCCAATTTTCCAAGAAAATTAATGATTTTGTTTTTTCTTTTGAATTTTAAATGGTTACAGCTATAATTTAATAAGAAGAGCCCTGGCTCTGGTAAAGAAAACTGGCTCTCACCTGGATTTTGGCTCCTAGTGGCTGTGATACTCGGGAAAAGTCAACTACTGGCTCAAATCTATTTCCTGCTTTCCTTGTAGGTATAATGGGGTAATGCTATCTATCTTACTATGTTGTTGTAAGATTATATGTTGATAAATACGAAAGTCCTTTGAAACCATAAAGAACTGTTGCTCTTTACTGTGACTGACAGAAGCCCGCCTGATGGTTTTCTCATAATCTCAGAGTACGGTAAGATCCCCCAGAACGTTCCATACATTTTTGATAAATAACGAGGCCCTATTGGGAAACTGTAATTTTACAAAAGAAGTAAAACCAACTTAAAATCAGAATAGGAGAGAAGATGAGAAACAAAGGTCAAATTTGATTTGTGATATGTGATCATTTGTCAGAAAATTGTATATGGGGCGGGTATATGGTAAAGGTCTGTGTTCAGGTGACAGGCTTAAGGTTTTTTACTAGAGATTCACATAATGATTATTTCCAGTTGTCTCCTGTGAAAAAGTTGGAGGTTACTTAAACTGTTATTTTACATCAAATAAAATGCCTAAATTTCCCATGGCTCTTATATGCCTATATTTTGAACTTGAAAAGAAAATAAGAAACATCAAGGAAATAAGGTAAGTGTGCCTTATCCAAACTGAGAAGGGGAGAAGCACTTGGAAATGAATGGAACAATCCTGTTCTATTCTGAAAGAAATGAAAAGCATTTTGTCTTTCTCTGTTTGAGAGAATAGGCATCCAAGATTTTCCGTATGAACATGGAGAACTATAGGCATTAGCCAAAATGAGGCTTAGCACATAAAATTTGTGATGAAAATTCCAGAATTTACATTAAAACTCCTGACATAAGCTTGGCATTGAACAAAATGTCCAGCTGAGTGAGGGCAGCAGGCTTAGGAGTTTTCAGGAAAGGTCTGACGAAAGCACAGCCTGCAATTCGCTTATTTTTAGAGCAGTCATACCAATCCAAGGTTACCTCTGAGAGAAGAATCTTCACTGTATTGATGCTAAGGTGATTTCAGGGTGGAAATCTATTTTGAAAGCAGTGGAACTCTGGTTTATATAAATTGCTTATCTTTTGAAATACTAATAATGGAGCACTCACTGAAAAATCACTCCAATATCCTATCTTTTAGGGAAAATAATGCTGTTTTCGCAAAAAGATGTATGATATAAAGAATCTTAGAGAAATATATTATCTTCCCATTTTCACAGTGGGTACAATAGACCACATATGTGTGTCCCCCCAAATTTGTATGTGGAAGCCCTAACTTCCATGTCATTTGTGTTTGGAGATGGGACCTCTAAGGAGGTGTTTCAGGGTAAATGAGGTCATAAGCATGGGGCCCTGAATCCCATTGGATGAGTGTCCTTAGAAGAAGAGACACTAGAGTTCTCTCTCTCTTTCTCTCTGCACATGCACAGAGAAAAGATCTCATGAGCACACAGTGAGAAGGTAGCCATCTGCAACCCCAGGAGAGAGCTCTCACCAGACACCAACTCTGCTGACGCCTTCATCTTGAATTTTCAGTATTCAGAATTTGAGAAAATAAATGTCTCTTGTTTAAGCCACCCAGTCTGTGGTATTTATTACGGCAGGGAGTGACCCAATTTGCTTTTTAGATGGTGGGACATAAAAATATAAAGTGATCTGGAACCTAACTTTAAGTTGAAAATCTTAATCTATCCCATTTCATTTTGATGACTTGTATTTATTAATAGTAGAATCTGCAAAGGACTTCTTGACTTAAAATAGATGAAAATACTCTGGTAAACATCAGAGACACTGAGAAATATAATCAGTGTGGACTTGGATGTTTTTGTTTGCTTATGATTTATTTATGCTTAAAAATTTACGTATTTTCTGACCCATTTTTCTCATCAAGGAAACGGAGAGGAGGTACCTATGAAACATGTCAGACCTCCTTCAGAAAATTCATGTGAAATGTCTAAGAAATGACTGAGGGGATGCTAGGAAATTCTATCTCAGTTGAGATCTTTCAGGGAACAGAGATATCATCATATGACTTCCAGTCACCCAGGCAATATTTATCTATTGTAAGGAAGATAAGGACACGTGCAAAGCCTTGTGACGAAAAAGCCTCCTGGAAAACTGGAAGGTTTTCCTGAATCCCTTAGCAGCTCTCAGATCTTCCTCTGCCTCTCCCTTCTCACTCTCTTCTGGCTCATGCATACCTCCTTCTCTTTAAGAGTCTTTCTGCTTTTGTCTTCCTCTTTCATGTGAATGTCTCTGTTTGCCTTGTATCTTAACTTCCGAAGAAAAGATGTCATCAGAGGGTTTGTCCATTGCACACTTCTCCTGCTAATAAGAGTACTTGTACTGGGTCATGTGACAGACACTGGCTTCCCTCATGTCAAGCTTTGGGACAGGCTCATTCATTGTGGCCAGACTTCCATGGCTACGTGATCCAAATGTTGGCCATCTGATTGACATGGGTGAATATTTAAGATTTGCTGCTACATGGATCTGTATATGTAGATAAGAAGAAAATAACAGAAATATATACATATCAAGATTTGTCTTTCATATCTCAATAAAAATCATGCCTATATCACTCTCTGTTGGGGGCTCTGCACCATTGACTATTGACTTTGGCCCTTACTATCATAAAGAAATATTTCTTGTTATGTTTTCCATTTAATCTACTTCCCCCTTGTCTCTGACACCATGACGAGGCATGGCCTATTTCACTTTAGTTGGTCAGTCAGATTGGAGAGGACTTGAGGCAGGAGCCAGTTGGATCAGGGGCGGGCATGGTGAAGGCAGAAAGAGATGTAGGTGTGGATGCCAGCAACAATCAATTTCTGGCAAGCTGAACAAAGCCTCTTGGTCCCATACCAGATAACAGTTGGTTGCTTAATATCTAAATAGGGCTCCATCTCAAATTCACTATGTGACCTCAGGCATACCCAACCTCATTGAACTGGGATGAGAAGTTTGGGTTTTATTCTAAGCATATTTGGGAAGTCAAGGGGAGATTTAAACAGAAGGGAAACATGACATGGATTATGTTTAGAAAAATCACCCAGGCTTCAGGGTGGGCAGTGGACTGAAAGTAGAAAGGGTGGAAGCAGAGAGAGCAGATAGGAGCCTAGTGTATCTAAAAGGAGGTCTCAGGGCAATACAACTCTTCAAACCCACCTACGTGGAGAGAAGAGAATAGACCGGATATACACTTTGGTGGTAGAGGCAAAGGGACCTTCTCATGAATTAGAACAGCAATAGCCATAAAGCAGTAACAAGGGATCTAACAACTACTGAAAATCCCAGAATGGCCCTGGGCAATCTGTGCTGTTGGAGAATTCTGTCTTTCCATTCGATTCCCTTTCTCTACTTCCTTTCCCACCAGAACCCCTATGCAGTTCCTAGGTGCTAAGGAGCCCTCCAGCAGTACCTCATGCTCAATTTCTTTCTGAATCCACTTCCTATAATCACTTGTTGTATCTTAAAGGTTTCCCTTGGCCCTATGGAGTGACTAAAGTTTATTTTTTGAAAAGCTATTTTTCATTAAATATGAATGATTTCACATATAATGTCCCCAAGAAATAAAACATCTGCATTTCAACATGGAATAATTCTTGTTGGAAGGTCAGCCCCTGTGGTGAGGTCAGTAGGACTTTACATGAGTGTAGAAGGACTCTTTAATGTCCCCAGAATGATACTACTTTATTTAAACGTCCAACTTTTACTCAAAGTAGTTCTAGGCTGGCATTGGGTATTTCTCTTCTAAAAATACATTTACCTGAAAAAACTGCATGGACACACAAACACAGACACTAGCAGTCATGCCTGCACCCCACTCCTGAATCAGAAACTCAGAGTGGGCTTGGGCAGTGGTATTTTCATAAGCTCCATAGGTGAGGAGTCAGAAAATCTCATTAAAGAGACACATAGTAAATATTTTAGGCTCTGTAGGCCAGCTACTCAACTCCGTGGTGATTCCTCAAAATAGGTAAACAAGTGAGTGGGCTGTGTATCCATAAAAATTATTTACAAACCAAGCAGTGGGCCAGATGTGACCATAGTGTGCTGAACCCTGTCATAGGTGATGGCTCCACATGGTTCTCCGGCCTCACAGGTAGCCCTGCTGGTGTGTGATCCCGGTTTTGAGTATTTGCATCAATCCTTGATCATTTGTTGAGGTAACAATTTATTTCTTGAGTGTTTACTATGTGCTAGACACTTACAAAACAAATACTAGCTCCTCCCTTCAAGGAGTCACAGTTGCTCGAGAAGTAAGACAAAGATAGAGACAATTAACGATGACAAGATAAGGGTAAGCACCGATTTCTGTGAGTGGAAGCAGGAGAATCAGAGTGAATGCGGGTGGTAAAAGGAGGCTTTTTCAGAGGCGCTGACTTGAATTCTCACTTATAGGCTCAGCTCTGGCCCAAGGTCCCAGGACCAACTGTAGCTGGAAGTTACAGTTTCCTCAGAAGTCCTGGCCTGTGACTATTGGGCTCCTTCCTCAATCCCAGGCTGTAGCCCTACTGTGTGACCAGTTCGTGGACCTGTACTTGCAGACTCCCTCCTACCTTCTACCAACAATGGTTTTATGTAATCCCGGTTTCCTTACCACTCTGCTTGCTCTCCTAATGCAATCTGCTGGGTCTGGCTCCCTATGGTTCCAGGGATTACTCTGGTCCTTAGTTTCTAAAGACTGATGCCAGCCTTCCTCATGCCAGGCAGCCAGGGTCTGAGTTATTGCTTTCCCCTGACAGACCGCCTTCCAGATGCAGATTGTTTAGACATCACTCGTTTGATAATAATGCGCTCTCTGTTCTTCCCAGGCCATATCTGCACTGGCTTTTATTAACGTTTCACTCATCATACTTCCTTAATTTATCTATTTTTCCTTTTTTTTTCCCCATCCAGCCAGTCCATTTTTAAAAACTGTTCTATACCCCTGCTTCAAGCATGGTTTCATAGCAGTTGCTTCTTTCTAGAACTCCTCAGCAGAAAGCAGTTTACCTTCCAGGAGAAGTGGTGCCAGTATAGACCTAACTCCCCGTTTACAAGCTTGAGAAATATATCCTTCAGTGATTATTTCTGTACGTTCTACTCGGTTTTAAATGCTTTACTACTCTTATAACTCTGTGGTGGGCAGTTGCTCTGTCCCCTGTGATGTCCCTCGGTGTCTTTATGAAACTTAGTAACACCACACACAGCACGGCCTCATTAGCTCTGGGTTGACGTGCATCCAGGAAACAGGCCTCTTCCTCACTCTTTTGGCCTGGAAGCCGTCATGGTGCACTGGCGTGGTGAGCCCGGGGGTATTTCCTCTAATGATATTCAGAAGTTGTCCGAGCCCAGTGAAACATGGCTTTGGTGCTGGCGAAAGCATCCTTCCTGACCAAAGTGTCAGTTAATTTCCAGAAAGATTAAACAACCCCTGCATACACAAATGTTCAAAATTCACAGGCCATCTGGGGTTCCTGTATCCTCACATGAGAGACCCCAGATGGGTTGTAAATTCATCCCTGTGGGTAATACAGTGCAGTTGCTCCTCAGTCCTCCTGCTTTTCCCGGTGGCATCTGATACTATGGCCATGATGAGGTTAATTTATGTGGCTTGATACACTTTATCATCTGTCACTTGTACAGCTCTTGCTGTGCCATCTGGTGTCTCAGAGGCAGTTTTGAGAAGCAGCATGCATAACAAGGTATCCGCATTTGTGAATTCTTTCAAGCATTTATAGGTAATAGCTAAAAGATATTTTGAGAAGCCGGTGTCCGTCTCTGCCTCAGATCAGCACTAATGTGGCTAATCTGACATGAGGTTCAAACAAAGCCCACTCTATTTTAGAGGAAAACACATCTGAATTAGTCCACAATCACCAATATTGATGGAACCTATTTATTTCAAGACCCTGAATATCTCTATCGGGCTGAGAATATCTTACTAGCCTCTTGTGCAAATCAGTAAAAGGCAGAGGCAATGGCTTACTATCAAACATGATGGATGATGAGACAAAAAAGCACATACCAGCACAAAAAAATTGTTTAAATCAAAAATCCTGCAGCAAAATGCCTAAGTGCCCCTATTGTAATGATTTCATATCCATGTTTCATTTTCAGCAATGTGTTAGGACCTCAAGAGAGCATAACAAAACATTAAATAGATAAAACCATGAGAAACAGATAGAAAATATACTAAGGGGAAGTGGGAAGGTAAATGATACGATGTGGCCCATGCTGTCCGTCTGTCAGTCAGGCTGCGATTTGTGTGCCACTGTCCAGGGTGGGGGGTTATGGATGTTAGGGCTCTTGCACTTTAGACATTCTAATTTATTTTGGGAGAGAAAGAGAATGAGGGGTGTATATATAAATATATGTATACACTTTGAGAGGGACAATTGCAGAGTATGGGGAAGTTCTTGATGAAGTGAGCGTTAAGTTTAGAAAGAGTGCAGAATGGTCCTTGGAATAGAGGCTGGGAAGTTGTAGGACAACGCAAAGGTCAAGAGGTAGAGCTGAGTGTCTTTATCCAGGGTATGGCTGGCTGTGGGCTTGAGCAAAGCACGTCCATGTGTGAGGTGAGATCAGTGGCACAGTAGGGGACCAATTAAGGCAGGTTAAATATGTTAGGCTGAGATTTTGAAATTTAATTTAATAGGCATCACAGATCCATCATATACTTTCAGGGAGGTAGTGAATGAAAGATAGTAGATGAATTTGAGGGGGAAATTATTCGAGTAGCAGTATGAGTTGGTACTTCCCACACGGGTGAGGAAATAGCAAAGATCCATTGAAGAACCTCTCTATTTGTTTTTGCTGAATTGCAGTTAAAATACAACAATAAGACAGTTCTAGTGCATGGAATATCAAGGGTGACTTACTGTTTAAAAAGCAATTTTCATCCTAACAATGGGTTTACAAATATCACAAAGGCTTATCCTTCTCTCTCCATCCTATGTCTTCCAACCTTTCATTTTTTCTTTCTGTATTAGAGAGCTAAGAAAACACAAGGCAACAGATACTTCTTATAGAGCTAAAGATTGTCTGGAAAGCTGTAATATAAGGACAGGAATAAAATTAGTGAGTTCAATTGAAAAGTCAATTGATTAAAAAAGCATCCGTTTAAAACCTATTCTGTGTAGGGGGCTCAACAAATGTTTTTGAAATGAACTATGTGTTTGTACTATATGACTTCCTGGGGGAAAACCTTCTCTTTCCCACCCTGAACTGTCTTTACTCCAACTTCTGAGAGTGAAGCCTGGTAATCTCAGAGTGATTATTAGGGGGAATCTCCTTCACCATCTGATGGGTCCACATTGTGTATTCTGCTGATGAGACGCGGTGTTTTTCTTTTTGTTTTGTGGTTCTAGATAGGGTCACTTCTAACTTTCTTTGGTAACCTCAGCTGTGTATCCCTCTTCTGTTTAGTCCAGCGGTCAGCACCTTTTTCTATGAGCTTAAGTAGAAAACGTTTTAGCCTTTGCACTCCATCAGGGGTCTCACAGCCATCCGGCTCCGCTGTTGTAGCATGAATGCAGCCGAGGACAACACAGAAGCAAAGGGGCATGGCTGAATTCCATCTCAACTTAATGTGCAAAACAGCCTTTGGGCTGTGGTTTGTTTGCCCAATTTGGTCTATATGGTATGTGGTCCTTAATTTATTGTTTTGAGTATTCTCATAGTTCTACCCTCCAACATTTGGTCACGGTCAGCTTTTCTTTCTCTCTTTTTTTTTTTTTTTGGTACCAGCCATCACTTTTGAGCTCACTGTTTTGACACCCAGCATCTTTGTACTCATGATCAAATAGTTGGAGTGGACTTTGCCAAACTTTGTTGTCTATTCTAGGCACTCAGTTCTTTCAGCACACCGCCTCCTCTGTCCCGTGAAAGTCAATTTTTCTACAATGGCAGGTGATTCTGGCATGTAACGATACAGAAAAATACAATGACGTTTGGCCACTTCTTTCACTGAAGCTGTCACTGATCTTTGGAATTGTTTTAGCAGAATATTCTCTTGCATTTCTATGACAGTCAGTAATTAAGCTTTGCTGGGATCCCCTGATGCCGTGGATCCTCGAAATATTCATTCCTTCATATTTTTGACCTTCTCTGAAGAACTAAGAGCCATAACTGGCAATTTACCTTCTCTCAGTTGCCTTTGTCTGAGCCGGGCCCTACGTTTTGTGCTTTCTGAGAGAAGAGAAAATTATGTAGAGTTAGTGGTCATTAAGCTATCTTCCATGAAGTACCGAGTTTCTTTGAATCCTCTGCAGAAGGTGCTTTGAATGCAATTTTACTTATGGTAAAGCTATTCCTTTTCTTACCACCAAGGAATGTGAGGATGGGGACGATAGGTATACACTGTATAATGGAAACTTCACAGCTTAGAAGACAATGAGGGTAAAAGATTCCTTCAGATTATATCAGTCTTCAGACAGAGAATCATCACAGATGTCATCCCAGGAGTCTTGTGCTTGCCAGCTTGCCTTTGGTCCTGTTGAACGACTCTCACTTGTAAGTGATGTCGAGTTGTTGCAGAAACCGACGTACGCTTCGCCACAGGCTCCTTTTTACATGCTACCTGTACTATTACTTTCTGCTTTTCTCAGGCAATCATGGTCAGTCGACCTCCCCCAGGAATAAGAGGTCTGTTTATAATGCTGCCTAACTAATATGTTAAAACAAAGCTTATTAAAATACAAAATGCTGTTCCCAAAGTCATGGTAGCTTTATTGCTTTAGATATATGAAACAGGTTGATTAAAGAATAAAGAAGTGAAATGTGAGGAGAAATTATAATCTGTCCTTCACAATAGAAAAAATAAAAACTTTTGCTTTTAATTGCTGAGATTCTCAGTGAATGGTTGTTTTGGCTAAAACAAATTCACAAATTAATTTTAAAAAATCCTCAGTGAATACAGTACCGTAAACGTATCAGAGCCCTGTGGTCATTGAGTTAAACTCTGGACAAGGGCTTTAGCTTTGTGTATTTTGATCCCCAACTTAGTCACATGCATTTCATGGCTTCCACCTTTTAGAACGCCTTGACCTTCTCATTTGAAGCTTATATATCAGCGATGGGAACTGCATACATTCACTGTTGAGGGAATCAATAATGAGAGGTCCTAGGACTTTCCAAATTTGACCATGTCGTCTTGCAAAGCTGGCAAATTCTGCCAATTCTGAGAAGCTAGTCTGAAATACTAGATTTAGAGATGGCTGAGGGCACTTCCCATTTCATTAACATTTAAAACACATTAAGGACTAGTAATAAATACAGCACAGTCAATGGATTTCTGTTCTAAGTTGAGAAGGGAGGGCAGCTTGTGGGGGCACTTCCTGCTCTTGAAGGGTGATAAGGTAAGAGAAGGATCCTACAAATCCTAGATCTCAAAATAGGAGCATTACACCAGCAAGAAAGAAGAAGAAAAAAATCTTAAAAAAAAATTGTCTTACGGCTGATGTAGATGTTATTGTGAAAATTTTAGTGCTGACTTTTGGACGTGGGAGAGTGGGGAGGGAGAAATGTAGTAATCACCCTGCTGTTTCTCTTGGCCCTTGAGAGAACGGCAAAATAAACATACCAGGGTCTGTACACAGAGGCTGTCAGCAGTCTGGGCACTGTGCAGACCACGTGTGAAGAGAGTCGTAGTACATAGAAGTGAAGGAGTCTTTGTTTCCATAATTCTTTCAGAGATGGAAAGAAAGGAGAAAAATTGTATTCTTGCATCAGAGAACAAATGTAAAAAGCTAACAGCCGATACCGACGTAGACTAGATGGAGACCATGATTAGGGTTTACATTTGGTCTGATCTCCTTTTCTGAGCTATTCTCGCCTATTTTTTAAACATTATGAGGCCAAAGGACAGAACACATAAATTTAGTTGACGGAGGAAAAAAGGTTCCTGTATTTTGTATTAACATTAAATCCAGGGCAGCAGCTCTACAAGTATCAAGTAATCTATCTCTAAGGCAGAGTCAGGCTATGTGAGCAAGGTTGCAGGGCTTGGCGGCTCAGTATTCTGAGTCGTATGCTGCCCAAGGAGGAGGAGGCTGTCCTCACAGCAGCTACCATGAAGCGTGATTGGAAATGACAGGCAGTGAAATTCAGATGACCCGAATTACATGGTCTGATCTGATTTGACTAAGCCCATGTTCCATATACTCAGCAAGGATATACATATTTCAGGGAAGAAAATGCCTAGCTAATTAATGATAACTCACTCAACATGCATTTCCAATGAAAATGCTTTTATTGAACCTTCACTATAGCACTGTGCTTCTTCCTGATCTCCTTTGACTGATAATAGCTATCAGAAATAAGACTAAAACTTTTATATTCATTTAATGAAATCCTTTAATGAGTTTGATTCCATTTTTTAATTTTATAGATTAAGTTAGGTAACATACTCAAGAGCACACAGAGACATTAAACGCAGGAGGTGGAACTTGAAAACCAAATCTGCCTAACTTCAAAAGTCCTCCTTCCAACCACTCTGCATTAGTGCCTCTCTTCTGAAATGCCACTTGCTCTTTTCTCCACCATATTTAAAGTTATGATGACGTTTCTACAGAGTAGGTGAACAAATGACCGCCTCTATATGTGTTCCTTGAGAAGGACCCCTCCACCCTCAGTGTGCTAATAAAAGAGGGCTTCTACCAGATGAGAGTAAAAATGAATCCTGAGCTCTAAATTCCACTTCCTCCCACAATAAGAGATTTTTGTTTTCTTTTTCTACTTCTGAAAACTAGAAAAGTGAATTTGGTGAAATAGTGATTGAGTTCTTTGGGGAGGCTGGTGAACAAGGATGAAAGACAGACGCTTCAGGGCCCTAGGCAATGTCGTTACTGTAGTGATGCTGTCATTGTGGTTTCCATCAAAATCCTGAGGCTTTTGACTCCTCGTGCTCAAGAGCTTGATGTCACAGGCAGGATATGTATATATACTGACATTGAGAAGAGCCATCTTTCCTTTCCCTTGCCTACTTCTTACTTTCTCCCTCTCTTTTTGACAGTAGGTATGGGCAGGCTTGTGGTATACTGAGGAGGAAGTCGCTGCAGAACTCCTGTTGCTCACAGAGAACCTTTGGCTTGTGGGCTCTCACTGCAGACTGTCCTGAGCACAGCCTTTAGAGACCTGGGCCAACTGTAAAAGGTGGTCTGAATGAGTTCCACCAATGCTTCCAACCACTTCCCAGGCCGATTGTGGAATGACTTAGACTTGGGATAGTATAAGGGAATTCAATAGTCCATGAGTGGTTGTATAGAGTTTACAACTTTCAGAGGATAACCTGAGAAAAGAAGACGAAGCAATAGAAAGTGATCTTTATTCCTATAGGTAGATGGTGAATGGGTCACTGGTTCAGGCAAGGCAGTAATTCCGGACAGAACTTACCCAACGTGTGATTTATCACTGTCAGAAATAAAAAATTGCCTTTGCATTTATCATTCTACCTCCTTATTCTATTACATCGCCTAAATTCACATGCTCTGTTTTACACTTCCCACTTCTTACTTTATAAAAACTAGAGTGGCTAAGCATTTTCCTCTAGGCTGACATCCAGTAAGTTGAGAATGTACATGGCAGTTGGGATAGGAAAACACACAATTTCATAACACTAGCAATATCTGTGTATCTCAGCATCTTTGAGGTGACATTGAACTACCGAAGGGCCTGTCTTTGTTCACCCAGCTGTTGATTCCTTGCCAGAAGGACATTCCACCGCATTAATCCCACTGATGACCTGTCTGTGTAGATGAATTTTTAATCCACTGATTTTTTTTAAACTACCCAGCAGTTCTATTGATAACCATCACATAATTCCGTATTCCTAGCCCTTAGCAACATACATAGTTCAAGTTCTTTAAGATGTACTAAAACTAGAAAAAATATTCTAATATTCTTTAGTATATTTCCAATATATCTAGTTTCCTAAAAATAATTTTATAAATTAAGAAAACTCATATAAACACATTAATCAAACAATAAAAGTAATCGCATTTAATAAACTGTTCATGCTAAGTATTTAGATCCATGAAAAGCTCAGATTAAGTGCTGAAACAAATTTATGCTTTATCAAATAAGACTGTACTTTAGCAGTACACTATAAGTGCCAGACATTGTGAAACATTTACTCCTAACTATGTCTGTTTGATGGGTGTTGCTTATGTCCTACGGATGATTCTACATTACTAGACAGAGGAAATGCATGTACCAAAAGCCAAAGTTTATATACAGGACTCTGACTTCTCTCAGTAAAAAGCTTTGGAGAATAAATAATAGTAATAGAAAATACATTCTGAGGCTATGTTGTAACTGTGAACAACAAAGAGACTATTTTGAATGCAAACACATTTTCTTTCAGTTGTGGTAAAGAATGTCACAGTTGGACAGAAGTCTTGTTAGCTATTATGTCATACTGGAAAAATGTTCCTATCAGAACATGTCTCATTTTTTAAAATATGCATTTTAACTGTAAATGTTGGCAGACCCATATCTCAAATTGAGCAACAAACTAGTTTTCACAACTAAAGAATTACAGGATTCTTCGGAAACAAAATTTATTTATTTAAGTTTCTAGATCAAGTAAAAAAAGTGAGAACTGTGAGTTCTTTTAATGGTTTGGGTTGTTTGTTTAGTTAATATTCCTATTTTTCAATTAACCAGGAAAAATAAATACTTTGACACGTATCTGGCTCAAACTGATGATGGAAGATCTAATAGGTGAAATGGAAAGTATGTGAGAAGAGGTGGGAAATAATAATTATTTATTCTGGGGGTGGCTGGGTGACTCAGTCAGGTAAGCGTCTGACTCTTGATATCAGCTCAGGTCATGATCTCAGGGTCCTGGGATCCAACCCGGTGTCAGGGCTCCGTGCTCATCAGGGAGTCTGCTTGGGGATTCTCAATCCCTTACCCCCCGCCCCTACCCCCGCTCATGTTCTCTCTCTCTCTCTCTCTCTCTCAAATAAATAAGTAAATCTTTAAAAAAAAATTATTTATTCTGCCACCAGCTCCATACATGGTGATTAGAAATTTATTAAACTTTGATCTAAAAACCAAAAATTGGAGTTATGAGCTGATTTCTACTTTAAATTTTGGAAGAAGGTAGATTAAAAAGAAGAAAACCTAGACTTATTGTTTACTCAGTACCATGTGATGTCTTTAAGTCATGAGTATGTTTTCTCCCAAAAAAGTAAGTAAAGTATCAGGAGATTGATCTATATGTTGTCATCAAACACATACGTACAGGCTGGTGATAAACCAAACGCAAGCATATCTCAATGATCACCTATAGCCCTCTTGCTAAACCATTTGTTGTTGTTGTTGTTGTTATATTAATTCTGTGTGAAATTTAATATTAATTTAAGTTTGGTTTTCCTTCTAGTTCTGGGTCTGTTTTTTTTTTTTTTTTTTCTAATTGTGAGTAGCCGCATGCCAATTTGAGTCTTTATAAAGGATATTCCTTTATACCCAAAGAAATAAACATTTTCAAAATACTTTTGAACCTAAACTGAATTTTTCAAGCTCCGTATTCAGTGCTGTGTGGGCTAGTAATCAGGAATTCCTGGAGGACACAGGTATAGTTTTTTTCTACTGCTCCTGAGTTATCAGCAGAGAACAGCTGGGGCCTTATTTTCCTCAGCCCTTTTTCTAAGCTGAAAAAGATTCTGTAGAGTGTTTAACTAGACCATGATCAGTTGATCCTGAATATAGTAGCTGTAGTGCCTTTCATTGCTTCTTCAAAATTCCTTTGCTTGGCTCCGTTGACCACAGCCCTCCTCTCCATTCGAGTGATGAGCAGGTGATGATGGCACACTGTGTGTTACCCCAGCAATTATTCACCATCCAGTTCTGAAGGCCGTTTCTCCCTTCTTCCCTTCCTTCCTTCTCCCCTCCCACCCTCCCTCCCTCCCTCCCTTCCTTCCTCTTTCTTTCTCTCTTTCTTTCTCTTCCTTCCTTCCTTCCTTTCTGAAAACAGCAAATTGTGAAAAATATATATTTGGGTGCTAAAAGATCTAATTTCAATAGAAAGTCCAAAGATTTATTATAATTGCTCTTAATATTATTTCTGATGTTTTGAGCTGTTAACTCTGTGTCTTCTTTACCATATAAAATATATGGTTGCTTTATTTAGAAACATAAACTGTGAGTTGATATTATGGAACTCTCTCTTTTTTTTCTCAACTAAAGATGTTTGATAGATTGCTCTGAAATAAAAATGTTATCTGAGTGTGTAGGCTGAAGTTTCTGAGTTTTCATCTGACAGTGAAGGTACTTAAAGAAGGTATTTAACTTTACATTTGCCTATCTGTACAAGTAGGGATAATACAGATGCCTAATGATTATAAAAAAGCTTTGATGCCTCATATAAAAGAAGATAGCTACCTAGTTTAGAATTAAGTACTTAAAATGGATATAATTCCATTACTCTTCATTATTTCTTTGTGAAGTAAATGTGTTTCAGGAAGTATGAGGTTGTCTTGCAGACAAATATAATAAAGCAGTATTGTTAATGGACTTAGAAATTAATAAAAAGCCCAAACTTAAACGCAGGTTTGCTGACTTTTAATTCCTTTCACCAATTTTTCCATGATTTCTGATATTCCTTATTTTGTGCTTCACAAAGGAGAATAATGAGAGGCATTATTACTTGCAAAAGTAAGGTGTGTTTATTGCACTGTTAGGTCAAAATCCTCTCATCAAATCTGCCTGCTTCTGCATTAGAAATGCTCATGTAACTTAAGAAAAGTTCAAATCTCTTGGATCCTTAGTTTCCCCATTTGTAGCATTTGATGACTTATGAATAACATAGGGCTTTCATGTTATAATAATATCTACATCATAAGGCATTTTATGAGTGTTAGATTAAATAAGATAATAGGTGTAAAAGTGCTTTTCAAACTCCAAAGAATTTTACAGATGGGAGACCTTATTTTTGAAGGTAGTATGTGGCCAGAGTATAGAGGGCTTTAGATATTAGGCTTACAAGTGTTGACTTACTTTGTTGGGCAATGGAGAACCCTTAAAGTTTTTAGAAAAGGCAATACAAAGCCCAAGTAGGGCTTGAGGAACATGGATCTAGCAATAGCCTGTGTGATGAAATAAGAGATAAAAATACTGAGGGGTGTGGAGTGGGGTTATATAGAAGACTAGTATACTAGTTCAAGTGAGAGGTAAAGAGGAGTCTGAACTAGGATAATGGCAATACTACTACTACTACTACTAACAACAACAATAATAATACAAAATATTATGTAGAGATAGAATCCATGAAATCAGCTAAAGAATGAGGAGGGTGGGTTGAATAAAGAAAGAATAACATATGGCTTTGAGGGTTCAATCTCAGGTATATGAGATAAAAGGTAAGAAATTCAGGAGATGGGGCTGGATGTTTGTAAAAGATGGAAACTAATTTCTGCATATGTTGACTTTGAGGGCTTGTCAGGGTACCTTGCTGATGACGACACATAGACACTAAGAAGCACTGAGGGAAATCAGGAAAGCAGTCAGAGGATAAAGTGGTCAGAAAGTAAAGAGTCATTTGTAAAGAAGTAGTAACAGGAGCCCTGAGAATGGGGAACTTCGATGAGAAAGATACTGTAGGGACAGAGGGCTGTATATTCTCATAATAAAAGACTGTGAGAAATTGAGGCTCCAGAAAGAGGTTAGATGGCAGGATCAGAAAAATAGAAGAACCAAAAAAATACAATGACATGGATGCCAATGAATGGGAAAAGTTGGTATCTTCATAAAAGTAGGCTGTCCAATATTTTAAAATATTTTATTAGAGCCCAGGAAGGAAGGGACTGTGAATAAACATTAAGAATGACAATTTTGGGAAGATACTTGGCAAGGAGTGGGAGAGTAGAAATTGTGTTTATCTTCTTTACTGTATCACCATCACCTGGTAGAGGCCTCGTATTTATGAGGGATTTAGTGAATATTTCTGTGGACGAATGAAAGATGAAAACAGGATTTTGAGAGTTTAATATGTGAACTGGTAACAAAATTTTAAAAATTAGAGAATATAGACAGCTTTTCTTAGATAGTTGTAATGGTACAAAAGATTGTATCGTGGATACAGATTACTACTAATAGCTAATATTTATTTGTAGCTTACTATTATCTCAGTATTTTTAGCAATCCTTCTTAGGGAGGTACTATTTTTACCTCCATTTTAAAGTTGAGGAAACTGAGGTATCAAGAGATTAATGTTAGGCTTAAGGTCACATAGCTGGTCATGGAGGATGTTAGTATATATCTGATCAAATCACTTCTCTACTTAAAATTCTTTGATTGCTTCCATGTTGAATCATTAGTGTCTACCACGATGTCTGGCACACTGAAGTATTTATTACCTTTCTACCGATGGACAGACCAAGACACAGAAATCAAGTCATTTGCCCAAGATCACACCCAGTGAATTTAGTGGCAGAGACAGTTTAGACTCAGACAGTTTCGACTCCCTGTTCCTAATCATTTGTGCAAAACCATCTCAAATGACTATATGTTTGACATGAGTCCTATGGGGTTGAGCCTAAATAGGGCATTAACAAAAATCAGAATAACAGCTGATAATTTGGGAGAAAAGGAAGCAAGGAACAAAAGTGTTTCATGATGAATAGTAAGTCTGATGGGATTGACAGATTGGGAGCAGAGGTAGATAATCGAAGTTCTAGGAGGGAAGATGGTTCTGAGTGACGCTGAGATCCAGAGTATGTTGTACGAGTGGATGAGTGCAAATGAATGGAAATGTCACTAACATTGATTATTTTAAGACTTATGAGAACAGGGTGTGCAAATGGTAAGTGAGAAGAGCTTTAGGAAACAATCTTGGAAAATGAGATCCCTTTTCCAGGCATGGTGTCTTAGAATATTGGTGATGTCCCTGTTACATATCAATGATCGGGTCTGCTCCTCTTGGAGTTTAACTATGGAATATGTTAAATCCCATGTTCTGGTTCTTCCAATTCTACAGCTGTGAGTCAAAAGAAGTTCTAGATGGGAATTCAGGGGGTTTTCTTTTTAAAAATTCTACAAAACTTGGTCCCAAACCTTGCATGTGGTCAACACTCAGTATATGGAGGCATAATGGAGATTGTGGCTAGAGCAAAGGCTCCTCTCTCTTCTCAGGAAAATATCACATAAGGCACCCTCCATTCATTCATACTTTCTTAAGGGATGTTGATGAATAATTTTTCTAAGGGAAGTCATTTGAGGGACATATTTTGTAATGGATTTGGTTTGGAATGTTAACCGTCAAAGTTGAAGATCTCATGGGTAACAGTAGACGCCATATGTTCCAGTATTCTATTCAAATGGAACTCCCTTAGAACTTATTGTCATGCTGCAGCACTACTTCAGGGCCTGAGTTAGAAAAACCAGAAGTCCTTTCTATTGCTCTGAAGTTTCTTCCAATGTTTCCTTGATGAAACAACCACGTTTAACCTGGAAGTATTGCCACTGGATTTTGCACAGTGGTAGGAAATGTAGTAACGGTTAGTAGTAGCCATCGCTGAAGAGAGACAGCCTCACTCTAAGGGGACAACTGCATTTGAGATTCATTAATCTTACAGGCTGGAGGTCCCCCCCTTCAGATACACACAGGCACCCACATACCTTCTCCTCGATGAAATTTCTCCTTAAAAACTGACATTTTTCGAAGGCAGACTGCACATCAGGATACGTAGAGGACCCACTGACATATAAAACATAATTCCTCTCTAAAAGGAGACCCTCTTTTAGGTTCTGATTCATTACTGGTTCAGTAAGTTAGGGAAAGAGGCAATAAAAGGCCAAAAAACGAGCCATATTTTCACATAGCAGATAGTCAACTTCCATAGACTTTTGTGTCCTTCTTCAGAGATTTTTTTTTCCTCTTTGAAACTTTTGCAGATCCAGTTTTTAACTGTGCTGTATTAGCCTCGGCGATAACCCAGCGAGGGTCAGTATGCAACTGCCTCTTGGATTACAAGAGAACAGAAGTTAGAGTTGTACTAATAGCATGCAGGGAGTTCAGTGCTTTTGGCTTTGAAGCCTATCTGTCAATTTTTCTTAAAATACACACGTACATATACTGCCTTCGGTCCTTTCGCTGCCTGATTAATGTGGCTCTGTTCCTCTAAGGCTAACACATGCTGCACTCGCCTTGTTTCTAGCAGCAAAGCCCCTCTGGTGTCGCCCGAATTATACCTGGTTCTTTCCGACAAATTATTGTGATGATTAAGAAAGTTTGATGATATATCATTTTTCAGATTCCAGACCTCCTGTCAGATAATAGAGTCAGAAGTGTGGGGCTGCTGCAGTTATTCCATATCAATGCTCTGAGTTCAAATAAAGTGTCAGGATGACTAAGTACAAGGGATTTGTGGGAATGCTTTAATGTTGCTCATTTCAAATCACTTCATAAGCAGCCTAGTAATGAGCTCAATAAATTCTGTGGAGGAGAAAAAAAAAAAAAAAACTGTATTCACTACAGAAAAAGTAGGTTGCTATTTTATAATTAGGCCTCTGGGCTGGTGGGAAGGAGTCTTATTTCCTGTTTGAAATCCACTTTGTTAGCTCTGTGATGTGGAGATGGCTAAATGAGTATGAAATATTATAATTAAGGACATCACAAGCTGTTTATCTTATCAGCAGTGTTTTTCCTTAAAGGCTGCCTCATTGACCACTTGTGTATTATAACCACTTTTTTTCTGTGCTTTGCCAATTGTAACCAATAGAGGTTTATCTGGCACTAAGGGGAAAAGAGGAGATATGAGCAGCAGCCCAGCAACCAGAACTTATGTGAGAGACTGAAATTGCTTTCGTTTTGCCTGGCTCAGGCATTCTTTTCATTCACTGCAATAAACTGTTTGTTTTATGAAATAAACAAGTTTATGAAAACTTGACCAAAGCCGGCGACAGCATGTTGTCCGGGGCCAGGCTGTGAGGTGCTGTCTTGGACATCCTGCCAAGCAGCGTGTTTTTGTTTTGAGGCTAACACAGAAAACCAATCCCATTGTGGAAAATGAGAACTGGTTTATTATTGATTGGGTAGAAAGCAAGTGGCCAGATCTGTAATCTCCACTGTGATTTGAAAAGCTGTATATTATGATAATCTTTTGACCTGCCAACTTTCTTGTTTTCATTCAATAGTGGGAAGGTGAGTGCTGCCCTCCTGTAATAGACTGAAATGACAATTCTCACCAGGTTCTGCTGCAAAGGTCTGGATAGCAGTTATTTGCCTGATAAGCCATTTGGCTGAGCTGAAAGATCAATTCATATATTCACAACACCTTGCCCTAGTGTTGATTTCTGAAAGATCTTAGTTCTCAAAAAAATACAGTAAAAGTCTAAGGTGTTCCTAAGGATGGACTCAGTATATCTGGACATTCAACATTAGTTGGCCCTTAACAAAATGATGGACAAGTTTTTGGGTGACAAGGTTTCCTCCTGAATTTCATCCACAAACCTGCCTTGATCTTGGAATCTGAAAGTCCCTTCCATACTCATGCTGTCCCTACAAATTCTCCATCAAAATCCTTTAAAGAAACTACATAACAAACAAGTTTACAATGGAGTGGTAACTTAGTCACATTAGAAGCGTTAAGACCGTCTGATACGGTTTTATGTGATACTCAAGACTACCGATTTTCGTTGTATTCTTGGCGTATTGCCCCCAGACATCATCAATCCAAGGGTTGAATGGAGAATGAAATCTTGACATTGCTCGCTTTACCCAGCCCTGCATCTTGAACAGGTTTGGATTTTCCTGGAGGCATGGGTTGCTTTCTGTAATTCATTGCCCACAGAGGGTGCCTGTGGCTAATTTGCACAAAAATGTCCCATAAGTTAGAGCTGGGGCATTTATTATTTCTCCCAAAGAAAAAAGAAATGAATGTGTCATTACAGCCTTTCCGTTATCATAGATGTTATTTGAATACGAAGGCTCCTGAAATAACCTCACGTAGACAGAAGCTGACTTGGCCTGTACACGTAATTATTAAACATTTGCATTGATTGTAAGAAACGCCAACATTGTCCAAAATGCCAACATTGAACTATAGCCATGGTTCTAGAACGGGGATTGACAAAATTTTTTTATCAAGTGGCAGAAATTAAACATTTTAGGACTTGCAGTCCACAAGGTTCCTATCACAACTGCAACTCTGCTGTCATAGCAACAACCATAACCAATGCAGAAATGAATGGGTATGGCTTTGTTCCAATAAAACTTTATTTATGCTGAAGTTTAAATTTCATGTAATTGTCATATGTCACCATTTACAAACGTAAAAACGATTCTTAGGTCGAGAGCCATACAAAAATAAACTGTGTGGCCTGGATTTGGGCTGTGGCCAGTAGTTAGCCAATGTCTATATCCCTATTCTAGAGGAGATTTTAAGTCAGGCCTCTTCCTTTCCCAGGGGTTGGGTGGGGCTGGGGGCAGTTTTAAATATATTGAGCTGTTTTTAGGTATTAAAGCACATTAAATATTACCATTGAAATGCAAGACGGGATAACTACGAGTTGAAATCTACCCACTAAGAAAGTGCAATACAACGGCTGAGCTTTCTCTGGTATCAGCAGAACCCTTTCACTCATTTATTCACTAATTGGTTGAGCAAATAGATATTGAGCGCCTACTGTGTGGACGGTCCATGAGGATTCTTAAAATGGAGAAAAGTGCAACTCATGGGGGGCATGGATGAAATAAATCTTGAGAATTTGCAGAAGAAAGCATTCCAGAGGCGGAGTGGACTAGCTACAGAAGGCTGGGAAACAGCTGCCAATGGATGACCTGGCTTCTGAGTTTGCCCCGTGAGCAAATGTGGAGAGCACCTTAGGAGGGGAAGAGGCGGAGCCCCAAGTGACAGCAGACTGTGAAGAGCAATTCATAGCCACCCACCAAAGCATAGCTTTCAAGTGTGCACATGGGGCTTTTAGCCAGAGACGCGAGATCTTAGCAGATCGATCTTCTAGGATGAAGGACAGTTAATACTTCATATGCATATTTGGCGATGAACATAGACACGAATCTTTTTCTTTGTCCTCCTGAGATTCCTATATTTTTAACAAATACCTCTTTCTATCTGTAGTTGATTCATTGCTTTTCTGCTATGCTTGACGTATGCCTTCATTATTTCCAGGACAGCTACTCTGAAGTAACACCCTATCAACACCCCCACGCCATCATTACTACCACCTCACACACAGACAGAATTCCCCGAAAGAGAAATTATAATTGCATCTTGATTTTTCAATGGCAACATGAATTGAACTGAAAAAGATAAGAATTAATGTGACTTATTATAGTCATCCGGAATCCTGGCAGTCCTCGCAGAAATGAAATGCATCGGGAAGAAAAAAATTAGGCTGGCTCCAAAGTGCCAAAACATCTGGATGAAACCTGAGACATGAAAAATGAAGTCACCTGCCAGATATTTTGTCTTCTAAATGACAAGCATGTTATATTTACTGATTTAGCTGCCTTAAGACCTACGTGAAATCGATCTAGAATAAGGTAGTGACATAGATGCTTTAACTCCGACATTTGTGGACATCTTCCTATTTCCAAGTTTTTGTTCACAGGCTGTATTTTACTAAAACTTCCTAACTACCCAGCGTAGTATTCACATCCATTCCATTTTATAGGTGTAGTGACGGAGAGTTCGGTGTGACGAGACCTGCTCCGATTCAACTGGCAGGATGTCTAGGCTGGGACGGGGATTTCAGGTCATCTAAATCAGAAATTCTTCCGGTCGTACTGTATTATCTTTATAGCTGATGAAATTGCAGCTCCCTACGTGTGTGTGGGTTAAAGAAACTAAGCAGTATAAGCCACAGTCTTTGATGGATTTGCTGTTATTTGCAGAATCTTTTGTTGAGAAACTCACCTCAGTACCCCACAATACTCTCTGTTACTCTTGCCCCCAAGATATGAAAAACTGGGCCAAGATTTTCTACTTGCTGCCTCACGCTCCTCTCTGCCAAGAACTTAAATGGTGTTTAAGGTTTCTGAGTAGCAAAATGGTTAGCAAAGCCAATGTCTCCTGTAGTATTAGGCAGGCCTGTCCTTTGCATTTGAGGTAATAATTTTATCATTATGGACTTTGTATAATTATTACCATTCCTAATGAGACAGAGACACAAATTTCATGTCTGTTATAATTCTGCCAAATAATTGAACGTGGTGCAGTTTTAAAAATGGCATGGGTCATATATTTGGTTAGCGGTCTGTGAGGGAAACTGAAGTCAGTCTGATTGCAGCCCCGGCAGGATGGGGTATCCTACAGCCTCATGTGAGAATGTTTATTTTTAAAAAAGGGAAAGCATGTTCACAAGGATGTGGTGATGCTTAACTGCTTTCCAATCTAGAATAAATATTTACCTAGAGAAAATTCTCCAAACATTAAGGCAACTGTCTCTCTCATGAGCCAAAAACCACATCACACCATGGGCTGTGGGCCGTTGAGGAGGCTCAGCTCATCAGAGTTGGCCCTTTTATGCACCTTCTTGGATCTCTGCTGATACCTCCATATTGACATCCTGCAGGCTCTCTTCCTTCCCCTTTACAGGCTTAGACAAAGAAGATAAAAATCTTAATTAAAACAAAAGGGGCAAATCAGGTCCAGGGAAGATGCAATGTAGGTTTTTCCCCCAATCTTCTTCTCTATTCCCACATCCTGAATTCCACTCTCTCCACCAAGAAGCCCAAAAACTCGTGGCCTGTGAAGATATGAAATTAGATGACCTACATTCCTGTGTAAGTGGAGATATGTTCTGAAGCAAGTTGAGGTTTTTTTTTTTTTTAAGATTTTATTTATTTATTTGACAGTGATAGAGACAGCCAGCAAGAGAGGGAACACAAGCAGGGGGAGTGGGAGAGGAAGAAGCAGGCTCCCAGCGGAGGAGCCTGATGTGGGGCTCGATCGGAGGACTCTGGGATCACGCCCTGAGCCGAAGGCAGACGCTTAACGACTGAGCCGCCCAGGCACCCCATGAGGTTTTGTTTGTTAAGTCATCGATTCACTCAACAAACATCTGTCTACTCTACAGTAGCAGCTGTGCTAACGAAGCACAGGTGTGTCTACCCCTCCGCGGATCACCCCTAAATTGAACAAGCGAAGGCCACGTGAAACACTGGAGATATGTTAAACAATTAAGATAGAGTATGACGAGAGATGTGCTCGGCATTATTAAACAATATGCGAGGCAGCTCTAACCCAGACGGAGGGTAGGCAAGGCTCCTTGGAGGAGGGAAAGGCGTACACTATGAATGAGGGGCTTCTAACTGCTTGTCTCTCGTCACTCGGGGGCTTCCCAGTGGGTGTCTCAGATGTGCTGTTTCTCTCCTTTCCTGCTCTGCCCTCTGCCCTCTGTGGCGCTGTGCGGACTCTCACTCCTGCTCCTAGAGGAGGAGCCAAGCCCCTGAACTGTCACGACTGTAGAGGGAGCCGTCACTGTGGCTCTGCCCCGTGCCCCTGCTTTTACTTCTGGGACTGACCTAAGCCAGCATCTCTGCTCTAAAAGCTCACGGAGAGTGAGGGAGCCTTGGCCCTGAATAAACGCTGCTCCATTGAACTGGATTGCTGTCCCTACCGTTCCCACCCCTGACTCTGTGCTTGACCTGCTGCACCGCGGATTCTGAACGACGACTTCGCGCTCCCGCTCTCGCTGAGATCCGTCGCCGGTGCCACCGGCAGAGAAGCTGCGCGCTGGTGTTTCTCCCTAAGGAAGATCACTCTCCGATTTTCCAGTGGCTGTTTTCTCTTTGGAGTCTAGTGTTGTCTGGCCAGCGGAATCTCCTCCTGCTTGAAATCCGGAGAAAAAACAAGGGAAAAAAAAAAAAAAAAAGCTTCACTTCTGATTCTGAAGCATTGTCTTTGGACATAATTTGTGTGGTTTGATGCTCCCTTTCCAAGGATAAATCCATTCTCAACAGTGTGTCTTCGTCTTTCATACGAATAAAAGTCTAACAGCTTTGTGAGCCAGTCCTCCAGATCTGCACAGACACAGGGGAATCTTCCAGAGAACACACTTGAGAATGAAGGTGTCAGAAGGGAAAGGAGAAAAAGTGCAGGATCACAGGGCACAAAATGTTGGCTTGGGAAACAGGACCATCCCCACCTAACTTCCCCCTCACAGGCCCTAACATTCCGGTTTCCCTGACTCAGCTTCCAGACAACTCTTTGCTCAAAGGGAATGGATACTCAGTGGAATGTCTGGAGGAAACCCATTTCGCCCCGTGGGTCACTGTGAAAACTGACTGACCTGAGGCAGTGTTTGACCACACAAACAGAATGAAGGGCGCATGAGATTTGCAAACTGTGCACCCTTCAGGGTGAAAAGAAAGAACAAGCGTGGCTAGCTAAGGAGATTTTTTTCTCAGGAGGTTTAATTTTTTGTTAGGAGGTTCTGGTCCCCAGTGAAACCTTGAAATAGTGTGGCATCTAGAAAATTCCAATATTTATTAGTAATTTTTAATTTGATGCTAAAAGATGGCTTGTAATTAAATATCAATGATTGCTTTTTAATAATATATTTATTTATATGTTTTTGTTCTTCATGGTTTCTATTTCCAAATATCTAGAACCCCTGGCTTGGGTGACTCCTCTCATTTTAGAACTGATCTCTTTTAGATTCCTCTGAATATAACTGGGCACATTTTAGATACACGATAGGTATTTGTCAAATTATACTGAATAAAATTTGGAATTGTATCTGTTAACAGCTTAAACCCTTGGACATTCAAGAAACAGATCATAGTATCTCAGTGATGTTTTAGCGGCTAAATAGGAGCATCCAGCCTGGACACAGTTGCTGTCTTTTTATTATTTCTCATTTTGATGCTTTTTGTATGCTCTTGGCTACCTTATTAGTACCTCCTGTTGGGAAATATTTTTCTTTAGCATAGTGTCTTAATAACCATCGATATGGCTTACTCAGGGTTTCCTAATGCTCAGCATGACCAGGAATTGTAATGTGGTAAATATCGTGTGGATGAAGAGGCTGCATTTTAAAAAAATCCATCACTGACTGAATTTTTTTACCTGTTATTTAGACACGTTGATTATGTATAGTCAGACTCCCTGGAGAAATATGATTTCTGATAGATGGTAGCATCTTTCCTTATGGATTATAATTTGGAATAAAAAAAATAAGACCCTTTAAAGAAATCATATCTAAATGTGGAAGGCAGAGTTTTGTGATTTTAAGGCCATTCGTCCATTTTCAGCAGTGCCTTGTTTAAGCTCATCAGCCCGGGTATATGGGTAAAAGTCATTGTAACTGAATTAATATTGTATAAAACAATTATTGTTTCTTATCAGCTCCTCTTTCAATTTGTTCACCTAAGTGAATATTTCACTTTTAAGGAAACAAATCCAAACCCAGTTTTCAGCTTGCGCAGTGTACAGCATGAGACACTGTATTTTTGATGTATTTCAAGTTATTGTTTATTCTTTCTTTATTTACAGTATGTTTATTTATACAGCCATTATTTGAACAACATATAGTTATATTTATTTTATCACCTTCCTCTCACCTTTAAAGCCTTAAAAGCTCCAAAGCGTCTCACAATGATGCATGCAATGTTATGTGACGCATACTTCATCACTTGGCAAAGTCATTAAGAATCTGCCAAATTAATTCAATGCTGATAAATTTTGGAAAGATAGTGAATGCCTTTTATATTTGGGAATTTCTGCCATTCCTAATTTTGAGCTTTTGGGTCACTATGCCATTTTTTTCCCAGTAAGATAAGAAATCATAGTGGCAGGTAAGAGTTTGCAAATGGCTGATTATAGTCAATTCCTGATTATACTTGGGGGAGTCATTGCTGATTATCTTCTGCAAATCTTGCTTTCAAATTCTATTGACATTCAAACAGAATGGGCTATAAAGTCATTTGTGGTTATTACTCAATACCTTTTGTCTAATTTCCCTTCCCCATGCAGCCTATCACCCAGCAGGAGATCTTTTATGCCAAAACACTTAATTACTTCCCCCAAATCAGTGAAGGTTAAAAACAAAACAAACAAAAACAAAACCAACAGAAAAAAGCAAATATAGCATATTTATAGTCTTTCACCCTGATTCATGATTTGTTTTTATCTGTTTGACTTTAGGCTACTTGCAGAACAGAAAGGAAGCTGCAGCTGTTTTGAAGGTACAGCAAAAATTTAAGATATTACCTTCTGTCCTGTTCTTAGGGCCCCACCACGTTGGGGGTGGGGGTGGGTGGTTCATAAGACCCTGGTTTGGGGAAGAGAGCTACTATGGCTGCCACATGTGCTACAAAACCTTGATGTGTGTGAGGGTGCTTTCGTGTATGTGTGTGTACGTAAGGCTGTATATTAAAAGAAAGCAAGCATTTTTGTCTGTCTATGTGCATTATATGTAAATGTATATGCATACGTGAAAATAAATAAAAGACAAATAAACAAAATAATTCAATTAAATGCAATCCATGCCCTCTGTGTGCAAATGATGAGGACCCACACCTTCTATATTCTTACCCGCTATCGGACGCTTGTGTTTCTGTAGACCTAGAGCAGATAAAGCCCACTGGATAGATGTAAATCTTTATTCTCCAATACCAGAATATTTTTCCTCCAATGGATTCTATTTTTTTCATTGCAGCTGTGAAGCTTTTCTGGATAAAGTTCAGGGACATCCTCGTGACTAAAAGGTAAGCCTTTTATTTTTAAATGAAAATTTGCACCACCAGCCCCACCCATTACAAAACCAAACTGTTTTGTGTTTCTCTTCTTTGCAATATTACACCCGAGGAATTTCCTATGAATATTCCTAGGAAAGGAGGAAGTTCCCCTCTTCTTTGTCAAGGCTTTTGCTCGTAGAATACATTGTTGATTTGGATACGGTTATTGCTGCTGACCTCCCCCTCCTGTTTTCAGAAGCACCATGCCATCCTCAGAAGGCAATGCTTTAAGTGTGTTTCTACTTCACCTGTGAGAAGATCTAATATATTTCATCATTAGACTCCTGTGGAAATATACAATGAAAGTAGGGGATCTGGTTAGTGCTGGAGGCAAAGTACTACTAACTCATCCCAAAAGATTGCTTTTTGATTAAGGGGCTCTTGCTGTAAGGTGCTCAGTCTTTCTTGCAGCTGATATGAACTGCTATTCTTGGCTATATAACCTAAGTTGAACATCTGATTTTTTTTTTTTTTAAAGAAACAGCAATTATATTAAGGAGTCCTCATGTGAGATATAATTCCTTGAAAATATCAAATAGAATTCAATAAGCAGACTCAACCTTGTGCTAAAGAGTAAGGCAGGAGTTCGTAAGAGAGAGAGGGTGGTGGGGAAAGATAGGGGTAATTCTGTCCAAAATATTTTGTGGGTGAATGGGACCGTGTCAAATTCAATTCAGGCTAGAAATCTTCCTTGCTGTAAGAAAATGAAAGGTAGTCAAATGAATAGCTGAGCTTAGAAAACAGGTAACTTTTTTCTTCCCTTTCACATAACCTGAACAGTTAAAATAGCTTGCCCTTAGTTTACCGTGTTTGTTTTTTTTTTTTTTTTTTTTTTTTTTGAGAAGGAGAAAGAAGTGAAAGGGAGTACGGGTAAGGTTAGCACAACTATATAATTTATTGTCCAAACTAGGACACTTTTGGCGTCAAAGGTACTCTATTAATAATTACACTGGATAAAAGGTATAAATCGGGGCTCTTGCAGGCAAACAGAGATGTTTGGTGACCCCTGGGAAGTACAATTAATAGGGCTTTATGTCCCTGGTCTTGTAGCCTTGCTGTGACCATGAGCTCACAGTAGAAACATTATTTCTATTGATGGCTTTTTTTCCCTCAAGGTTTCTGATCATAAACTGTCTGTGGTGTAGGCAATCTCAATTACACTTTGTGTAGGGGAGGTTTTCTGTTCCTGACATTCTGTTATTAGATTAACAAGCATTTTATTGTTTCTTTTGTATATGGGCTTTTCGTATTTGGTACAATTGGAATGTGCAAAAAGAAAAAGTATTTACTAGGATAGCTAAAAAAGAACATCAAAGCCCACTGTTCGAATTCTCTCTAACTGTTAGCTGTCTTTTGTTCTTCAGAGCCTGTCTGTCTACGAATCCTGCCTCTTGTCTTCCTCTAATGATACTGTTTCTCATTTTTACCAAGAGAGGAAGGCGGCAGAAGGAAATTTGTTGTGATTGTTTTATTAAGATCCTGCAGCTTCTTGTCTCATAGTAGGGCTTTTTAAAGAATGGGATGCATGAATAGTACATAATCTTGGCCTAAATTGATAGCCTTTGATGCTTCTCGGGCAAAGTTTGAAACTGAAGGGATCAATTTTAAGCAAGAGCAATTATGCACTAACATCAGGAAAACATACTCTTTTTTGTTCCATTCATCAGCTCTAAGAGCTTAGGTGGCAGCTTCCTCTTTGCATTTATTAAAAATAGGATTGCCATGTAACTGACAAGAAAGTTTCCTTGAGGAAACCAGAAATCAAACTAAGTTTACTGATCTAAAATATTGTATAGTGAGATTTCTTGCAGGCATTTTAGACATGTAATGTTTGCCATAGAGCAAGCAGACCAGCCAATAAAGCAAAACAGTTAGTCATGTCCACCAATTACTAAGAGCTCATAAAATGCCAGACCTTGTGCTAAGGGTTTTACATACTTTGCCTTATTTAATCCTTACAGAAATCCTATTATACGTATGATCTCTATGTAAGAGATGGAAAAAAAATCAAAATTCAGAGAGGGTAAATCACTGGACCAAATTCACAGAGCTAGAAAGTAAGAAAATGACTTTCAGACTGAGGTTGCATGAAACTGGTAAAACTATTTACTAGTTATAAGTGAGAGGATTTAGGAAAAACTGTAAAAAGGCCAAAGTATGCCTTTCGTCATTCATTTTCTATTTGTATTATTGAATACTGAACGTATATTTGAAACACCAGATTTTCATACTTAAAAAAAATCATTACAGAAGCAAAAGGTAAGAGGAGTGTTAGTGTGCTCCTCCTACATATTTAATTCTCCGCTCCTCCTTCAAACCTTGCTCAGACATCCTCCTCATGTCTCCCCGAGAGAAAAAGAATGATATCCCAAGACGAGGTGTAGCAGCTCTTAACAGCTCTCAGTTCATTCTCTGCTCTGGCATGACAATTCTCTATTCATCTTTCCAGTCATCTTTTTCCATAAAGATCCTGAGAACTCCTCCTCCTTCAAAGACCCATCAACAGCTGGGTAACTCCCATCAGTGAGTGAGTGTTGAATTAAATTGACTAAACTGAATCACCTCTCTCCAGACCCTAGTCTAGCAATGGACCTCACCATGTCCTATATTTTATGTCTGTTCTGCCTGGAAGAAAACTGAATTTATCAGAAAGAAAAGAAAATGTTTGATAAATTCCTACATTCCCTTCTAGAAAATAATAAAAATGGGTTGATGGCACTTGGGGCAATGGTTTTTACAAATGGTGACTTAGTGTGTATTGCAAAAAGTTGCCCCCTCTGTTCAGGCTAATTGCAAAATGGTGCTTCCTCAGGGAAGATGGGGCCCAGATGTGTTTTGACCCCTCCCTTCACCCCACAGAGGGCGCAATACTGAGTTAAATGTGCCTTAGTGAGCGCTCTCAAGCCCATGGTGTCTTTGAGTACATTTTTGGCTTTTGTATATTAAGTAGGGAGAAAACAGAAGAAATCACTTTCATTGGAGACCAAAGAATGTTAGTTCGTAAAGCCACCTTTCACCTTACTTATATTTTGGAGAAAGATAATGAACAGAATTCGTTATAGCATTGCTAACAGGCCTTAATGATATAATTTGGCATCAGTCGGATCTGTGGCCAAATCCTGCCTGTGACACTATTTGCTATGTGACTTGAATACATTACTTAACTTCTCTGGTCTCATTTTATTGTCTGGAAATGGGATGATAGAATTCCACCCCCAGTTGTTGGAGGGGAGGATCGAATACCTGAAGGTAAGCTTCTGGTGTGAAGAATGCATTCAGTTTTTGTTTGTTGGTGTAGAATCTAAACATGCCCTGCTTCTGATTTTGAAAGATGTGCTTATGTCCTTAGCATGTCAGTTAGCACCACTGACACAGGTGAATATATGAAAAACGTAGTGTCGTATAACAAGATGGCCAAAAAACTGTGCTAAATTATAGCTTAAGAGCGGTAGCCTGCATCACTTCCTGATTTGTACTGGGTTTTTTTTCATCTCATATAAACCGAAGAATGTGAGTATTAATATTTCTTGATGACACATGTGGCTCGTTATCCTTCGTCATGTCGAAGTAGAGATATCTGGGTAAGACTGTATTTCATGTATCAGAGTTGAACCTAGTATGTCAGTTATACTTAATAAAAGGAACATTTTTAATAAATAACTTTAATGGACATTGCATTTTATTTTTTTAACGATTTTATTTATTTATTTATGTGACAGACAGAGAGCCAGCAAGAGAGGGAACAACAGCAGGGGAGTGGAAGAGGAAGAAACAGGCTCCCAGCGGAGGAGCCCGATGTGGGGCTCGATCCCGGAACGCCGGGATGACACCTTAAGCCGAAGGCAGACGCTTAATGACTGCGCTACCCAGGCGCCCCTGGACGTTGCATTTTAAAACGTGAAGTTATTAGAACATTTGCTGGGCAATCTGTTTTTTATTTGTACAAGTTAAATTCTATCCATTTGTGACGAGCACTTTATTTGGTTTCTGTCACATCTTTCTTACAGAAAAGCCTTACTTGTGGGATAATGACACGACTGAGTTACACATGGAGTTAAGTGATAGGAATATTTCTAAAATATTGCCCGATGGAACTGCTAATAAGTCGATGCCTGTTTTCCATTAATGACCTGAAAAACAAGTGTGGCCTGTGGCATTTCAAACAAAACTGTGTTGATTACAGTATTTCTTCTATTTTATGCAGAAGAAAATTTCTTTCAGTTATCACACATCGGTGATTAAAAAATGCGCAGATCTATTTTGAGGTGTACAAAATGTTGTTAGAAATATCTGCTGGGCATTCTTTTGAAACTAAGAAATGGGGTAATATAGTGAAATTATTTAAGGCAGATTCTGAAGAACGTGTTCTAGAAATGGAGACATTCCTAGCTCTGTGCCTCCCTTACACAAGCAGTATCATTCTTTTTATTAAAACAACGGGGGTAAGTTTTATGGTATTGTCCTGTAAGCTTATTAACATCACTGTTTGCTTCTTGCGCCGTGATTCTAGTATGATTTTATAAGCACCGTATTACTGTTTCACATTTGACATTAGAGAAAACGTGGGTTGGATTTGTAATCTCAAAGACGCTTCTCACCTTTTACACATACGTTCTCCTGCCTTCGCGGTTGCGCTGTAACTGGTGTGTGAACGAAAGAAGAAAAGACAACGTCGGGTTTGCAGGAGATGGAATTAGGCTTGCCGGGCCCACCGGCCTGGGGACACCGCGGCGGCGGCTCTGTGGCTCGGCTTGCCACTCAGGAAAGCTCCATCATGGGATTAGAGCGCTTTTTCGAGCTGTCTGCTGAGGGACTTTGAACTCACAACATCGAAGTATCGCAATGCCTTCTTTTCGTCACGGTTGCTAGAAACACACAGCCTTTTGTCAGGCTACAGAATGTTTTAATTCCCAATGCAAATCTGGGTGACATGTTTGTTACACTAGCGGATATACCTGACACATCCTATTCTGAGTTTTCCAGGAAAAAACACACGGCAGCACGTTTGTGGGATATCAATCCTTTTATGTGAGCGTAGCATGCCTTTTAGTAATTGAGGAAACCGTGTCAAACTGGAGTCGATTTGATATAAAAATAACTTGCAAGTTGTATTTGTATAATTCTTAGGGTAAGATCATTTTAACAGATCTAGTTGTTAGTTACAAGAATGGTTTTATGGTTTGGGCGAAGCAATAAATAATAGTAAAGGCAAATAAAAATAAAGCTTTCGTCACACCTTTGTTAACCTTTAGAAACACGTTCAGTGAGCTTTTGAGTTACTTACACATATGTAAACAGAATGTGTAAAGAATTATGGCGCATACATTCAAATAACCTATAAAACAGGACAATTACATACACATGTTTCTGAAACCGTAAGCCATAGGTGTTCACAAAAGTATGCTGAAGTGTATTTAATATTCAGTGCAAAAATAGATATTAAGAAAGCTTTTCTTGAGATTTAAACCCCATTCTTTATTTATAATGAGATTGCCTTTAGCCACCAAAACACAGGTTCAAATTCTGGTCACTTGGTTGTGAGGAAACTCCCTGAAATGAATTGTTAGTCACAGTGTTTAATAATGTTATGGGGTTGACTCTGGACACAAAATCTGCAGGTAATAAAGTTCCTTGGGTCCAAAAGCACACCACATTTTAAAGCACATTACACTGTGTCCCAAGATTATCCATTTCTGTTTTTAGAATTAAGGGAAGGGAAAATACGAGTTAAGCTGGTTTTGAAACGTATTATTTTTGCTTAGTATCACTACAAAGATTTTAAAAATGTGTTTCCTCAACTACAAAGTGTTAGTATTTGCAAGGTTTCAGCAGTATCCCTCCTTTCCTTTTTCATCCATTACATCTTCGGCTTACTTTTGCTTCATTCTTATGTAAAAGTCTCTATGTGTGTCTGTCTGTATGTATGTATGTATCTGAGAAAGCATGCGCGCAGTGGGAGAGGGGCAGAAGGAGAGAGAGAGAGAATCCTAAGCAGGCTCCATGTCCAGCGTGAGCCTAACGTGGGGCTCGATCTCAGGACCCTGAGATTGTGAACTGAGCCAAAATCAAGAGTTGGACCCTTGACTGACTGAGCCACCTAGGCACACCAAGGGTATTTATTTTGAGTTTATCATCCTCAATTTGGTGCTTATTGTCCTAGACTATTCATGTATGTAAATGTAGGAAGAGCTAATAGTATAAAAGTAGGTGGGAATGGATTAGAACGGAGCTTGTATCCTTTTTATTTTTTCATCAAAATTGCAAGAAGTGTATGTGGAGCCTTTTCATCTTATTTAAATAAATTGTTGTGTTGGTTCAATTAATATGTTCAAATTTCTTTACTCAGCAAAAGCGTGATACGGCACTTAAATTTTTAGTTGCATCCCTGACTGTGTGGCATGTAAAAAGGAGCTGATCTTGTTTCAGTTTGAAGGCCACCGAATTTATTTTGCTCTTTATACAGGGTTAAGAAAGACTAAGCACCTTGCCTTACTGTTATAAGAGAGAATATTCTTAGAGTCTACAAACTCATTGAAAGAGGTTGGTGAGTTGGCTGGGGATGTCCTGCTTTATTTTGAATATTTTCACTACCTTGTAAGAGATTAAGATCTAATGTATTATTCTATTGAATTATTTGCTATTGTGAAGATTTGGTGAATCATTGAAGAAATGCCTTTTGAGTTTTTATTTTTTTTTTTCTTTCGTATTATAAAGTGCCTGCTGGAGGGCTCAGGTATATCTAGGTTAATGTGTTTCTATTTCAGTACCCAAAAAACAAATGTGAGATCTTGGAAGGGTCATATTCACATCCCGGTTGACAATAATTGCTTAGGAGTGAGCACCTGCTGAAGGGGTGTAGGCTCTGCGGTAGAGCCCGGAGAATGGGGGTGGGGGGAGGCTTTAAACAAAAACTTCAACTGTAAAAGAAACAAGTTTTCCTCTGGGAAATTACTCAGAGTGCAATACAAGCATATTTTTCTAATTAAATAGATTAGTTTATGCCTTTGGCATTTAAAAGAAAGTCCTTAGATTCATAGCCTCCTGAGTTATACGTATTTCCCAGGTTAATTCTCTGGAAATTAAATCTGGCCCTATTTCTTGCCATTTTGTTCCTTTTTTTCCCCCCTTTTCGTTTCTATTCCCATTTCTCTTTTTACCTCCAAATCATTTCCTTCTCTCTCTTCACGAAGTGTCCACCAGAATTCTCCTTCCCTTCCTGAACTCTTGCACCTATGG
The DNA here is from genome assembly GCF_023065955.2 of Ursus arctos. Classification (NCBI taxonomy): domain Eukaryota; kingdom Metazoa; phylum Chordata; class Mammalia; order Carnivora; family Ursidae; genus Ursus; species Ursus arctos. The sequence continues at coordinate 65,591,505 of NW_026622797.1, read as the reverse complement.
ATATCGGACAAACACTGACATTCTCCCTCCATCTCTGTCCTCTAATCAGAATGAATTACCACCAAGCTGTGATCCCATTGGGCTCATTTTAGCCCACTTTTATGTATAGCCCATAACTGTCTGCCTCGAAGAACAGCTGGTCGCTCACACATCCATCCCTGTGACTGCGCTCTGAGCATCTTGAAGGCAAGGGTGCCATTTGCTTTCTTCTATCCTCCAATGTCGTATGTTCTTGCACAGAGCAGGCACTCAGAATGTTTGTGGTTAATCCTTGTCAGTAAATACGCCCTTAAAAAATCGGTGAAGAATCATCTTCCTTTTCTTTTTCAATTCACAGTCTTCCTCGTTCACTTTTATCTTTTTATACCCTCCTCATCTCCTGTTCACTCACCGAGATACCCCTAAGTGCCTCTGCTGAGAGGAGAAGAGAGACCCACACATTTGGAGTGTGTCTGCTGTGTGTGCGCTGCAGACGCAGGGGGAGTCACTGGGCCCCAGAAGAGAGCTGAAGAGGGACCAGGACTGAGAAAGAAATTGTATTGTACTAACAAGCAATCATTGGGAAATCATTTTAAGACTTTGACAATAATTTCCCAGCGGTTGGTTGTCGAGAAAAGAGGAGGAAAAAAGAGAGAAAGAAATAGTGTTTTATACTGAATACCAAATAATTCCGTATGACAATGCAAATCAAGTTTGAATGCCAGAAGCGTAGAAATTAAAGCCCACTCAGCCATTAGGTTGTCTGTCTTGATCAAGAAGGCGTGGAGAGTCATTCCCTTGGAAAAGCAAAGCAAAGGAAATGTAGAAAAGGAATTTGGAGGTGAGAGGCTTAAAATAAGAACATTTTGCAGTTTGTTCCAAATGAAAGCCCCTGCAAGTCGACAACATCCTGCTAATGTATCACTAAAATGGGATAAAGTACACAAAATGTTAGATCAAGTCCTGCCATTCAATATAGAGGAAATTATAAAAAGATTAAAAGAAAAAGGCATTAGGATCCTGAATAGCATGGCTTTATGGAATGGATCACTTAGACGCATGGTTTGAGGCTTCACCCTGTATGACACGTTGGCACACATACATAAAACAATTGCTCTGAGTATTGTAACGTGCAATTCCAAGGTCTCCTGCTTTGGGTTTGTGTTTTACATAAGTGGTTTCTATGTTTGTGCCTGTACTGATGGAAATTCATTTATAACCTGCTACAGTGGACTTTTGGACTGTCCTTTTTGATGAACGGCTTTTCGGTTTGTAACTTTTTTTTTTTTTTTGAGGTTTCTGTGTCATGAAATGCTTCTTCAAACGCTGCATATTATAACAGAAAACTGCATCAAGTAAGACAACTGAAGTTGAGGTTAGATTAAAAAAAAAAAAAACCAAAAATCTTTGGATTCTTCCTCCTGTATTTCTTAAACCTTTGGGGCACTGCCTTAATGGGCACTGGCTTATTTTTCAACATTGCAAACTCTGGGGCCAAAGGAAAATTTACTGAGAAAAGTAAATGGAAATTTTCAACTTTGGAAAAAAATAAGGCAGTTTTTACATTGACTGGAGGTGAGAGATTGGCAAGATGTCAAGACCAGGGTCAGAGAACCACATTCAACATTAACTGTCAGACACTTTGTAGGAGTAGGGGGCCAAAAGGAGTCCTGTCCCAATGTCCCAGGCTTACCACAAGAGGCATGAGAGCTACATCAGAAAAAAAATCAGAACCCTTTCCTTCCCCGCATTGGGCGTCAAGGGCGGAAATTCTGGCCTTTGCAAATGACCCTGACCTAGTTTTTCTTCCATAGCTGATTTTATTTATTCTTCTGCTTCAGATTATCTCTGAGTGAACCTTGTAGCCTTCGTCCTGCCTCTCAGTAACTCTGAAAGACTCCGCTGAAGTCAAAAAGCTTTCCGGTCATGGTAGACACTTTGGTTTTAATAGACCAACAGGCAATATAACGTCTTTACAGAGATACATAGCTACTTACTTTACATAAGCTTCACAAACAAGCCATTTGTTGCCAGTGCCACACCAGACACCTGTGCCTCGCCTAAAGTGGGGCAGGGGCAATTCGTTTCACTTCTTTCCTGAAGCCTTCCCTGGTGGCCGCTCTGTTGCATGAGATTTTCCTGGGCTAAGAGTCTGCTGTGGTGTATTTTCTGTAGCACACAATTAGCTAGAAATAACCACGTATGCTTCATCCACAGGTTGGCCTTGAAGCACCAAGGCAAATCTCCCAGCACTCAATTGTTGGATTCCAGAGGAGAGGTATATATTTTGTAAAAATCAAGATAGCATTCATTAGATGTGCACTCATTGAGCCCCTACTGTACGCGCACCGTAGTTAAACGCTAGGCATGCCAAAGTGGCCAAGAGCTTCAAAGATCCTACAGTTTAGTGGAGAGAACAGATTTAGATATAAAGAAATTACCTGCTACTCAATGTAGTACAGCTAAAAAATACACCCAGTGCTGGAGTTGCCCAGAAATTAAGTCAGATGATTTATTACCCTGGACTCAGGAGATGATACCAAGAAGTGCCCCTGCAGATTCTTATTTCTAGGTTTGGGCTCAAAGAATAATACGGATATTTGTTGTTGCTGTTGTTTATTTTTTTTTAAAGTGGACGAGTAAAGGAAAAGGCATTTAAGGCATAACCAGAGAAATGTGAAACACCATAAATTTATGTTGAGAAACTGAATGGACTTCTGAATTGCTAAAATGTAATTATAGAGAATGGCATTAATAAGAGGAAAGAAACCATAGGAGATAAGGCTGAAGAAACACGGCAGAGATGCAACCATAAAAGGCCTTGCATGTCATGCCCGGGACCGGCAGATTAGAATTAAGAATGTCACAGTGAAAGTAGCAAGGAATGACATCTGACTGGGAGGATGGGTGTGCGGATAGAAAAACCTTAGAGGTCCTAAAGCCTGGGGCCACTCGGTGTCCAGGCAGACGGATTTCTAGGACTCAGTAACTCCTGGAGACACTGTGCTCCCACACCACAGTACTGTGATTGCAATGCAGAGTTACGATCCCAAGTCGTCAAGGAAAGGAAGAATTATGTGCAATAAGCTCTGTTTATAAAGTCAGGGAAGTGTGTAATAGAGTTTAGAATGCCATCGAACACTGAATATTAGAAACAGTGGTTTTTGGTGTTTAAAGATGTGTTAGTTTATAAATGTATGAATCTTCTTATTCTCTGATGAGACCAACTATATTAGTTATTGTAGACTATGCTATTTTTTCATATCCACGTTAGACTAGTTTTACCTTCCACAATTTAAGGTCCTTGCTGACAGATAACTCATCTCATACTCCCCTACATCTCTGCAGCCAGTGCTGTAGGTCTTCAATAAATCCTTTATGGTTATTTCTAGACCATGGTCCGGCATGCCTGTCCTACCTTCTGGTTCTTTGCTGACTCATTTATGGGACATCTTAGGACAGTCACTGAAACCTTCTGTGTTTTGTCCTCTAAGAAATAAATCCATTAGCTATATCTTAGTTTGCAGAATAATTAGTTTCCCTAAGATGCTAACTGGTGATGGGGAGGATCACATGATATAGGGGAAAGAATGTCAATTAGGACTCGGAGAAGCTTGGGTTTGGATGCCAGCCACCATTCACTAGCGGGGTGGCCTTAGCCAAGATATGATCTCCTTGAGCCTCAGTTTTTCCTTTGTGTAAGCAGACAACAGAAACAAAGACTGCAGAGCACTTACAAATAAGAAAAATTATTTCTGTAAAGCGCACACGCAGCATACTGTTTAGCACAAAGCAGACATTCAATAAATAGTAACTATTGGTACTTTAAAGTCATACTTAAAAACACTATGTTTTTAATAACACATCTAAAGGTATATAAAATAATTTTAAGAAAGATGAGTGATAAGGAAAGCAGTTCACCAAATATAAACCAGAGTAACCTGTATTTTTTTTTCCTTTTTGCCACTGGAATTTAATATCTGTGGCTCTTCACCTCGCCCTAGGTCAACAGCTCCTGCAATATCCTAAAATAAGATAATATAGAATACATTTTACCTTTGTTTTTGCAACATTTAGATGTTTGAATATGACAAGCCTGATGTAAAGTGAAGGAAGAAAGAGACAGCACGAACAGACCAGCAATTTGAAATATAACACTGGAAGCCAATGGCAAAATAGATTTCTTACTGAGGGGCCTGCAAGGGAAGGCATTGACTGTAGAATCAGTTCTTAGGATATAGATGCTGTAACAGCAAACTTATTCTAAACATGTTTCTTATTTTTCTTTTTCGATTACACCTGTCACAAATTCATAATTCCATGATCACAAACCCTCTCTTTTGTCCCCATTTTCCTGGAGGATCACAGGATACTGTGAGCAACATTTGTCTCTCTTCTTCTGATCTCTTCAGTATAAATGCATTTTTATGCCTGCAGTTCCAGACGGTGGTTGTTTTTTTGTTTTGTTTTGTTTCGACATTGATGATTAAGAAATGGCAATGACCCCTAGGCTTCTCTTTCCTGATCAGAAAGAGCAAAGTACATATTAGTAGTGACTGCCTATTTTAAATCCCCTTTTTCTTTGTCTGTCGACCTGTCTGTAATCATCAGAGTGGAAAATAACTTTGAAAGCTCAAGCTCAAGGGGAAGAAAGGAGCTTCAGTGCCTCAGGATGGCAAAAGGACTGGTAGTCAGGAGAGTTGCCTTTTGAAAGATAAGTTTTACCCAGTGTCTGCAGAGTTCTACAAAAGGCACAACCACTTGGGTAAATCCCAGATTGGTCTGCTTGACCTGTAGCTTTTCCTGCAAATTTTGTCACATGGATAGCTAGGGAGAGAAGAGGTGGTTGTCTGGTCACTAGGAGAGAGAAGGAGAGGAGAGGAGGGGAGGGCAGGGCAGGGAAGGAGAGGGGAGGGAAGGGGAGGAGAGATTTGCTCCAAACCAAAACGTCTAAAGCTCACTTCTGGCCATGTTGGACTCAAATTTCATTAATGACCCCGATCTGTTTGCCTCCGTCAGCAAAGCCACCCAGTACATTTTGTGCCTGAGAAATGGCACTTCATGTTTGCCCTGGTTTGTTTCTCTTCGGTTTCCCTTCCATGGTGTTCTTTCTGCTGTTGTGCCAGACCCTGTGAAAATACCTTAACATTCTTTTCAGGCTTTGAAGACTTTTTTTTATGTGTTGAACTTAATCTTTTCCAGCTTCATTTCTATTAAGGAAGTTTCAGTTATTTTTCTTCCTATTTCTTTTCTCCTGCTGCTGCATTTGTAGACGTGCTGTCTCGTTGGTCTCCACGATGTGATGTATTATGCATGCCCTCTCTAGTGGGATTGGGGTGGGAAGAGCAACAAAGAGATGGTGAGCTCTGAGAGGTCACTTACCCTGAGGAACGCCCACTGATGACAATGCCGATTGACCGCAATGGATGGTCTGGAGGAGCTGGCGGGGGTGGGATTCAGAAAAGAACATTTGTTTTCTTTCATCCAGGAGCCTGAATGAAGAGCAATCTCTCTGTTTGTTACAGCGATGGGTAATTTGGAGCACTTCCCTTTGCATGAAGAAATTTGCTATTCTAATCAAAATCTCGTCCCTTTCTACAAACCATTATAAGATACTTATGAAAATAGGCAGATTCAGATTTCCTGTTTGAATCTTTGTCAGCTTTCACTTTTATGCTCATTTGCAGAATCACATAACTATGAAAGGCCAATTAGTTCTAAGTCCCCAGAAAGTGACAGAATAAATTGCTTTCTTCCTAGCAAATCAAGAATAATATTGCGGGTGCAGTGCAAAGTGTCCACCCAGAGATTTCAGTTCATTTTATCAATCTAATAGGGTGCTTTCGGCCCATCTTTCTATGACTGGTGCTTCCGGTGTACACTGTTCTGTCAGAGCTCTTACATAACACTTCTCTGCTTCCGTGCGGAGAGAGATGCATTTGAGCATGCATTTGAGCCGTGCATCAGTCAAGATGCTTAGTGTGGAATAGATCGCTCACTCCAGTCAACATTTGTTTAAGTTAAATCAAAGATTTCATAGAATTCTCTTTAGCAGTGTTGACTCTCACCAGCTTAATACCCCTTAATGCGGTGTAGTGGGCATTTAATTCCTTTTTTTCCACAGAGGGTGGCTGGCATAATGTTACTGTTAATTGCAATCGTTATGCAAATATGACTGGAGACCATAACATAATTGTAATTTTCAAAATCAAGCTGTCTCAAAAGAGATTCTGCCGATTGTGGCTTTTCTGAGACATTGCTCCTCCTGGACACACATATGGGAGAATTGCTTCCTTTCCCCATGTTTCTCTCTGTGGCTTTTTTTCATCTCTTGAGTATTTTCCCCCCAAGTTGTCCTGAGCCAACTCCACCGTGCTGGGGAAGCTCGGGGTCCCCAGGTGGGAGAACACAATTTTGCAAGCTGTAAGGGCCCTACTGTTAGAGCAGCCACGGAAGGTCACGGCCAGTCAGTAACACATGTGGGAGTCAAGGTGTGTTTGATCCCTGAAGAAGCAAGGCATCTCTCATGTTTTACACCCTCAGGATTTTCACCGAAAGAACCTTTACTGCTTCTTCATCACCGCCAGAAGCGTGATTCTTGGTGCCTGAGAAATGGGGGCACAGTAACAAGGGACATGACTTAGAATTGGTGTTGAATTATTTTGTTTTCTTAAGCCCATTAGCTCTTACTGAAAACCAGTGAATTACTAATCGTTTCTTGTTCATATGTGTCACATACTTTGATATAAATGAATTGTATTCAGTCGGTGATGTTATAATGAGCAACCTATTTATTCACAATAACCGGATACCTAGGCCACAGTCCATTTGTTGTTGCTGTTGTTGTTGTTGTTCAGGGGAATGGATGCCGGACGTTTGAGGAGTTTTGTTCTGGATTCCCACGAAGTTACATACAACATTTATATTAGTACCCAATGAGTTTGACACGATTAGTGTCATTACAGTGAATTCCAGAGGGATTAATGAGGATTTGCTACTTGTCCGGAACTGTTGCCATGTGGAGACTGTCATTAGTACAATACCAGGGTGGCCTCATTTTGTCAGAACTTTTGGATTAGAGATATTCCATAAAAAACATCTGTAAACTGTTATAAGATTTACATTCTTCCCCCTGTTAGAGATGACATTGCTAACTCTACTGCACTACTGGGGCTCATTTAATCTAGCAGTCATTTCAGCAAGCACTTCATAAAAAACAATTATTGAATTAATTGTGATGTTTCCAGCCCAGTGTTCATTTATGATAGCCTCTCCACCTGTAAACTTCTCTCCCAGTTGCCTTGTAGAGGTAAAACTGGATAATTTCACAGCCTATAAAATATGTGTTCTTTTTGTTAATATAAAATCTATGACAAGAACTCTACTGGTAGAGAACGTACCGTTCTAGTGTCATTTTGTCCTGCTCTAGGGAAATACAACCTTGTCAATTTACCAAGAGATAAGTTCATTCAAACTCTGTGCCTACCTTTCAGCTGTCCTTCCTTGAAAGGGCTCCTTCACATACCCTCCCACAAAAATTCAAAAATTCACTGAATGTTTTCTTCCTTGAGTTATTTTTAACTACATCAGAAATGAAAAAAAGAATACTCTGAAGCTTGAACGTATTTATAAAAAGGAAAAAAATGTTTAATCTTCCCCAAATCTCACACATTTTATTTTTTGACTAGAGGTTCTAAGTTATATTTTTGTTTGGTTCATTTGTGTTGTTTCTCAAAACTTCACAAGGTTGAGCTGGGCACCTTCATTTCTGAAGTTTGTATTTAAGCAACTTTCTAAGATGTGTGCCATATCAGGTGATGAAAAGGGCCATGGAGATGGGCCACTCTGGTAAAGAGCAATTTGGAACTGAAATATCTGAGACTGGAGTGCAGTGAGTTGGGAAAGCACAAATAAAGGTCTTTGTTTGATTTCTATGCAATATGGAACCTTGAGCCATTAAAGCAGAGCTTCGAGCAGCTCAGTATTTTCATATCTGAGGTTTTTTTCTCTTGTACCCACAGACCACAGAGCAATCACACATAATTGTTGTAGCCACAGTTACAGATGCCACTTACCCAACTTACCTGACAACTTAATGTGTAGATTCAGCATCCATACATCCTAAAGGAAAGTGGTACTTTTTTTTTTAATAGCATGGGTTGAGTCTAAATAAATTGCTCCAATGCAGAGACTGTTTCTGAAGCCAAATGATACATGCTTAGGGAGGTCCGATGGGGGAAGGTGTTTGTAAACAAACCTGGGAGCTAGAAGAATCACCCAAGAAGTTGCACTTGAATAGAATTACATTTGTATTCACAAAAGTCAGTGGGGATCAATACTTCGAGTAACTTTTTGAAAAATTTCAGTTCACATTAACCTTTGAAAAACTAATGGACTGGTGGACAGCAACCCTCAAGAAATGGGACCCCCTACAACAAAGGAGTAGAGATCACATGCATCTTGGCCAACAGCAGTCATTGATTCTAGTTGGAATCCACAGCCAGTATTCCTATGCTGCAGAGGGACAGAAGGAGGCAATGAGGTGGTGATTCCTGGTGATGTTTGGCTAAAAATAATCACCGCAGGGGGGAGACTTGGGGAGTGATAATCTGTACCTTCGTTGTGGTCATGGTTGTACCAATTTCTACATGTGCTAAAACACATAGACTTGTAAACCAAAAGCAATCAGTTTTACTATATTCAAATTTTGAAATAGTAATAGAAAGAGTTATAGCTATGTGACAGTTTAGACTAGTTCTGTTACATGTCATAGAAAAATAAGAAGAGAATCTTGATTGATGGATTAGCACATTAATATAAAAGCTAAGAAGGGAAAAATCACGTAATAAGATATAGTAGAAACAACAATTATATTTTCAAAAAAGACATTAAAATGCCTAAAAATTGAATGTGTGAAGTTATTTGTAAGGATGCCCCATCAGCTTCTCATGAAAGCTGACTCCCCAGCTAGGCATTCAGCCTTCTTACAATATGCTCCCAACCAACTTCTCAGACTGCGTCTCCCTCTACAGACCCTAGTTCACAATTTATCCACAATCCAGAAATTTCAAAATTTCGAAACATTGAATGTTACTCATTGGGTGGCAAAACCTGATCTGAACTGACATGAGGCTATTTATACCTTATATATGTCACTTTGCATATTTGGTGTAGAAATACTACTGTTTGATTACTAGGTGATGCCCAGAGTCTACAGGGCATGTTTTAATATATAGTGCATGAACTGCAGTCCTCTTTTATAATCTGAAAAAATCTGAATTCCAAAACATATCTGACCCCAAGGGTTTCTGATAAAGGATTACGAGCTGTGTTTAAAAAAAAAAAAAATAGTGCATGGCGCACTGGGTTTTATACGCAACTAATGAATCATCAAACTTTACATCAAAAACCAGGGATGTACTGTATGGTGACTCACATAATATAATTAAAAAACATTAAAAAAAATAGTGGAAAGACTATTTCTGAACAAAACAGATGGTACCACCTACTACGTCGGAATGTTTCATATGTTTATGCTTTAGTGGCTTTGCTAATATTATTACCTGCATTCTGGATGCCTAGTTCTCTTAACTCAGCATGTGAAAGTCAAGTTTAAATGCCACTGCCTCCAAGCAGACCACCCCAGCTGAGCTTGCCAACTATTTCTTTTCTGATCATAACTATCTTTCATTTCCTTCTAGATTGTAATTTTCATGAGGGCACAGACTACTCTGATTAGACATGACAGCCTAGGATGGTTATTATTGCAGCAGGGTTTGCACAAAAGATGTGGATTTATAACAAGGATTGGGATCAGAAAATCTCTGGAGGAATGGTTAAGATCATGGCCACCTGGGCAAGGATAGAGGGCAAAGCTCCTGTTCAAGGCTGCAAATAAAATGTTGATTGAAGTTGAGGACTTACTGTGGGGCTTGGCGGGAATAGGTTGGCATAAACATACTAGAGAAAACTCTACTAAGAAGACTAACTACCATGCATTAACCACTGATTAAGTACCGGAGACTGGGAATACACTTTTGAGTTATTATTATTATTATTATTATTATTATTATTACTATAGAGGGAAAAGGTGGGGGGTTAGGGGCAGAGGAAGAGGGAAAGAGAGAATCCCAAGCAGGCTACACACCCAGCACGGGGCCCAATGCGGGGCTCAATCCAACGACTCTGAGATCATGACCTAAACTGAAATTAAGAGTCAGAAGCTCAACCATGTGAGAGACATACGGGTGCCCGAGAGTCATTATTTTTTTAATCCTCAAAATTTTGAGTAGTTGTTATTATCTCTTATTATTTCCCAGGTGAGGGACTAAAGCTTAGTAAGGGTAAGCTCTTGACCAGTATCACTCAACTAATAAGAAACAAAGCTGTAATTTGAACTCTGTATCTCTAACACCCTAGTCCTTTTTTATAACCCAGTCTGTGACACTGCCTCTTCAACTGGGGCAAACAGAGGTGGTAAGAAATGAGATTTAGGTGAGATAGATGGAGTTGAGAACTTGAGACAGGATTTGGCATGATTTTCAATGCCCGCCATTTTACCAGTGAGGTACAGTGGCTAATTTTGATTTTACATTAAGGAGCACTCAGGTTTTTCCTAATAAGCTCTGAAGCATCACCTCTTTCTACACCTTACAGTTCTGTTGTCTCTTAAGATCAGTTCGATACCCCTAACTGAGGCAGCAAATACACCTACAGCCACTGTCTATATGAAACCGTAAAAGATTAAGCGAAAAAAGAGATTAAACCACATAGGGAAGATCAAGTGGAGACAATATACTTCCAAGTCTTGGGATTTTCTATAGGTGATCTTCAGAATATTACCTCTTTTTGAATTCTTGAACTTGACAGGAACCATATAATATCTGTTCTTCTTCCCAGTATTAAATAATACTGTGTCTTGGATATAAAAGGAAATACAGAATTGTTTATGGAATGAATTCCTGCTAATAGAGATGGGACATCTTGATAAGAACATAGTGTTGTTGACACATATTTTATGATATCAGGCAGTTTCCTTATGTTGAAGTTTTGGAGATTTCAGAATAAAGTTTAGCTCATTATAAGTGTTCAAAGAAGAACTTATACGTTTTCTATTTCTTTAGTTGGACCAAATGTTGGAAACCACATTAATTTCCCCCAGCATTCTTTTATGGCTTCTGTAGCCTGCAGGATTTTTGATGCATTGAATCCAATGGGAGAGCATCCCAATAGTGTCAACAAAAAGCTGCCACTCCATATTTTGCTCAGTTCAGCCTTTCATTCTGAATCCTATCTGTGCAATCAGCAACTTCCACTCCAGGAAAGGAGACTGTAGATGAATTAATGAGAACGGACTTAGCATAGGTCCCCCTCAACAATTTATAGCAAGTAAATTAAAATCACCTGTTGGTCCAGTGTATTAGCGTTACTGGCTCTTTGCTCAAACCCTTCAGGATTAGTTTAAGCTCAGAGGGATAAATAGGCATAAATAAAAATGTATTTTTCCATCTCTCATTCCATGAAGTTGTAAAAATAGTGGAGAATATTTTTTCCTATTATATTTGGCTTTTACTGTTCTTGAGAAGCAGAGAAAAGTAAAATATAAGAGGGTGTGAAACTCCTTCTACTTTTGCTCTGTAATATATAGACATATACAAAAATGAGCTGTTCCACTATTGATCAGTAAACACTGACAATGGAAATATTATATTAAGTAAACATATATTTTTTACTCAGCGTTTAGGAGGTTGACTTTGGTTGTTATCAGACTTCTACTCCAGGAGCCAGCTAGAGAAAAATCTTGGGTTCTCCTCGTTGGTACACTAACAACTGAGTGAAGATACTTTAGTGATCTCTGAGAACGGACTCGGGCAGTTGATTCTCCCAGTCTGTCTCTGGAGACCTGGAGGTTACACTAAGGACTCTCAGTGCTTCCTGCAGTGATCTAATTTATGGTCAGAGACATAGATTTCAGGAGTGGAAGATTCTTGAATTATACCTGTTCCCAAGTGGAACCACTGAATCAGAAATACTTTGGAATTCTTGTTAAAAGTACAAATGTTGGCACTTCAGTCCACACCTAAATTGTCAGAGTCTCCATGGTTGAGGCCTTTGAATCCATTTTTCATAAGTTTTATAGGTAATTCTGATGAGCAGCCAAGTTTAGGAGTCAATTGCTAGTCCAGACCATGATCCATTTATTCTGCAAATAGTTATTAGGTTTCTACGGCTAATAGTCAACCAGAGTATGGTTAGTCAACCAGTTTGCATATATCCAAGGGATCATTTGCCTGAGTCTCCAATCTGCTCAAGGAACCTGGGTATTTAATATTTAAATAGAATACATTCAAACCCGCAGCTTGCCCATCTTGAGAAAAATATCCTTCACAGTGTCTTTGAGGATTATGGAGGGAAACATAGCTAGTTTGATTTCTGGTGTGCTGTATGCAAAATACACATGAGATTTGGTGATTTTTTGGGAACAAAAATGTAAAGTATCTCATTAATAATATTTTGCATTAATTATAGGTTGAAATGTGTATTTTAGATTTATTGGGTTAAATAAGTAAATTAATTTCCCCTATTTCTTTTTTAATGTGGCCACTAGAAAATGTTAAATTACATGTGTGCCTTGCATTGTATTTCTGCTGGGTAGCACTGCTCTGTATTTTAGGGGACTGAAGCCACAGGAAATCAGATAGAGCATTCAATTTCTTTTAATCACTATTTAGAATCTTCCTTCCTGAATCTCCAAAGTACGATTTTTCTTTTACCGTTTTTTTGAGCATCAGCTATTTGCCAGGGTACTTTATAAATGTTATTTCTAATTGTCATAACAAACTTCACACAGATGTTAGTATACTGATTTTTCAGAGGAAAAAACTGCTGCTTACAAAGAGTAACTATACATCATAAAAGATACTATTTCTGGCATATTTACTATATGCCAGGCATAAATGTGTTATATATGAGAATATGTACTATGCCAGTTTTGCACATGAGCAGAATGTGGTTTAAAAGAGGCCAGGCTATTTGTCCAAGCCCTGTGCTAGGTTCCAACTGGGGCTGACTCCAGAGTCCCTGCTCGTTCCACCACCTACACTAATAAGCAAGTCTATATTGTTTTCTGAGCATTATTATTTAATAAACTGAAATACAAGGAGATAACGTGACTGACTTTTATTTTATCAAATATGTGGTGATCCTTGGTTTGTCAGTGCTTGAGGTGGGACCGTATCGCCCCTCTTTCACTACTTATCGCATAGCATGTGCCATTTGAGACCCCAAACAAGTGTTTTTGCCTTAGCATTCCCCTTGGCTGGAGTAAATGCAGATGAAAGGCTCGTTCTGGCCTCACCCTCATCCTTCACCCCAGGGCAGCTGTTGCAGGTGTTCAGTCGTTCTGGAACACGGTACCGCTATGTGCTGGCAATAGCAGCCGTCGGGGAAAACGCACCTATTTGTAAACTAGCATGACTAACTAGCATCCTCTGGATGATGAGTAATCGAGGGCCAAGTACTTGGATGACTTATCTACCTTCGGGGCCTCTGGTTACGGTGGTGGTATGAGCACCTGCGTTTGTGCTTGCAGGGGGTGAAGACATCAGGAAAGTAGCCTTCCCCCTAATCTGGATAGGCTGGTCGAGGAATCAGAAAATTGATCAATTAAAAAAAAAATGCCTCTTCATTGTGGACCCAAGTGGGTGCAGCAAAACCTATCATTCCATAATACTATACAGAATACAAGGAGAATGAGTAATAGCATATGTTACGTGAATAGCTGCCATGAGCTAGCCTTCGTGCCAGATGCTTTCCAGGTATTATCTCTCATCCTCACTGGAACCTGGAAACTTAAGTGCTGCTATCTGTAGGTGAGGAAAGTAGGATTTCTAGGCCGAAGACACCAGATAGCCTCAGAATGGAGTTTCCAGCCTATTTTGGCTCGTGGAACTGTTTTTGTTTTTATAGTGCAATTGATTTTACCAAAAAGGGAAACTTTGGAAAAGTAGTAATTTTAATGGATGTTTATTGTTTTTACCTTTGCTTCTGGAAGCATAATGCCATTGTTATAACTATCTGAAAATCAGAGAACAAACTACCTGCATTGCTTTGTGGATATGAAAGAAACTTCAAAGAAAATCTAGTTTATTTTCCCCTCTGTATTAAATTGTGATATTTGTATTTCACTCACCTTAACTGTGTAACAAGTGAACAAATTAAATCTCAGTCCCCCATTCCCACCCGCTTTAGTTTTTATTTTGCAAAAATATACCCTGCTAAAAGGATATTGACTTTCACTATATTTTGAATTTTTTTTTCTTACATAGGAGGAAATTGGCAAATCGAAGCAAAACTTGGTGGGGGGGGGTAGACGCTGTTTAGAATAAAATGCATAGAAGGAGTTAAATAATAACATTCTTAAAATAGCATTGATAAGTAGCCACATGATAAATTGAAGACAGATTGTTATGTTTTAAAATGGGAGGCTATTCCACAGATAGCATCAAACTAAGCAACTTTAAAAGATATGAAACTCACAAATGTTGAAATACTGCAGTAAAATTACATTTGGGAATTCAAAATAAATCCTTTGGCAGATATCTAAACCCCAAAAGTGGCAATTACAACATATGAAGAACAAATGTGGGCCTTACTATGTTTTTAATACAGCATAAATTAAATTATTTCTAATGTGAGTTGTTTAATACTATAAAATTTGCTTTTCCTAAGGGTTGGAAAATGCAGTTAGCATTGTACACATGTAAATATTATTTACTATAAAAGAGGAGACTTTGGAGCCAAGTTGCTGAGGTTTCTAGAGAGGTTATGTTGTATCAGCAGAAATAAAATCTCCATTTATCTGCCACTGCAGAGACCACTGTAACATCAAGGGAAGGGCTTGGGAGTTGGGCCTGGTTTTGAACACTTACCTTTATACTTTCCAGCTGTATCATCAGTGACACATCACTTACCCTCTCTGAACCTTAATTGAAGGGAAAAATGGGTACAGTACAACAACCTTGTTGTCAGGAGGATTAAGTTAAATAATGTAAATGAAACTCCTAATAGTAGAAATATGAAAATAAAAAATATTAGTTTTTCTTTGTTTTTGATCAATTTACCCAAGAAAGTAAATTAATATGGAGGTTAAATTTTCTAAAGTGATCTTCTTATATTTCTCATTTTGAATAAATTCCTGGAATAATTTAAGATATACAGATGGTTGGAATTATTCACTATTTAAAGGATTTCCAGAATGTTTCTCTGAAAAGTAATATTTAGGGATATATAATGTTCTTGCCAACTGATTGTCAAATCAGTTATATAGTGGTCTGTATTTGTATAAAAATGCTTTGTATTTTTTTAAAGATTTTATTTATTTATTTGACAGAGAGAGAGGCAGCGAGAGAGGGAACACAAGCAGGGGAAGTGGGAGAGGGAGAAACAGGCTTCCCGCTGAGCAGGGAGCCTGATGTGGGGATCAATCCCAGAACGCTGGGATCATGACCTGAGCCCAAGGCAGACGCTTAACAGCTGAGCCACCCAGGTGCCCCCAAAAAAGCTTTGTATTTTTAACTCGTGTTCTTTAATCAATCATGTATTTATAGCTTGTTCCATAACTAAATTATAAGCTACTCGAGGTCAGGGATTTCTATTATTCTTTTCTAATAAGTGCTTGGTTTACAAGCAAACTCATTAATTATTTCTACTGGGAAAATAAAGTAAAAATATGTCTTGGACACATGCTTTAAACTCTGTCTTCTAAAGAAAATCTTTAAATGTTTACTTCTCTTTAATAAATCTCCACTGCTCGAGAAATTGAATGCCAACCTGATTGAAGACCATCTGGAATATGGATCCATAATGGCCTTTCACACATTCTGTGTCACAATTCCTATAAACATACTCTGTTTGCTTGCAGAGAAGACGGCATACTGCTCAAACGCTGTGCTCCATTGCTCCATGCTGTTGACTCTTTACTCCGATTCCTCCTCTTCAAGAAGTATCCTATCCTGTTGCTACCTTTGAAACTCTACCTCCTTCTTCCAAGCACATCCCAAACTTGGATATTGTCTTCTCTACTTCTCTCTATTCTCTGAAACCTTTACCCACTTTGGCTTTATCTCTCCTACAGAACTTATAGATCACAGGGACCTAGAACAGACCTTAGAAATAACTATTATACACTTTGCATCCCTAGCTGTCTGCAAATACCTCTGTCATAATGCTTATCAGATGACATTGGACCTCCTTGCTGGTTCTCCAGTGCATCCACTATTCAAGGGGTTCCTGGATGTCCTCCATTGCCGTACACACAGAGCCTCACAAAGTGCCTGACAAACAGAAGACACTCAATAAATGATTGTGGAGTGAGTGAGCGTATCATCTGATTGTTGAATAACTCTCAAAATCAATTTCTTGTGAACATGCCTCTTTTAAATAGAGCTAAATGTAAAATGTCTCATGCTAGATCTGCGTGCTTCCTAAAAATGCAAAAAATTCTTTTGTTGTTATCTTTTTTGTTCCTCTTAAAAATGCAAAGACAATTTAGCTAATTACCCCATAAGCCTACCTTCTTCCCTTAACAATTTTTGCCCTTGCATCTATCAATGGGTGCAAAAAAAAAAAAAAAAAAGTGTATGGGGGTGAATGGGCTGGGTGAAGCTTACATTTAGGAGAGCATCATCAAAAGCAATACGACCAGTCAAAAATCCCTGCTTATATATGCCTAGAAAAGTAAAATAAAAAGAAAATTCTCTTTGGATGGTTGGACTTTTCTTGCTTTTGTTGTTGTTATTGTTGGTCTACAGAAACACAAAAAGTGTCAGTCTATATACTCTCAATTTTCTAACAATGAAGAGATTCTATTTTGTCATAAGAAAATTGCAAGGCTTTTATTTTGCTTTAAGAGGTGATTAACAAGTAAAATCTAGAAGACTTGATAGTTGACTGAATATTAGGAGATAATACCATACACAGAAGAATCTAGAGTGAATCTCAGCCATCATCAATTAACAGATTCCTATTTAATTATGTTTTCAGTTTTAGGTCAGATCTGATATTCAAATTTAGGGTATTTTATCTGTTTGTTTTATAGGATTTAATTTTGAATTTCTGTGTAATATCTTATTTACATGAATTATAGCCTTTGGTGATAATCATTACAGCAAATTTCATGTTATACAATAGGTATATTTCTGTGTTAAAATATTTTTGCAAATAAAATCATTTTAATGTGAATGAGAGCACTCTTTAATTCTGGGAGAGAAAACTTATGAAGTATTTTGTAATATTAATAGTTAACACTTTTACTTATCTGTAAAGCAAATGTAGGTTTTCATTGATTGTAATTTATTCCAGAAGGAGGCTCTAAGTGTGGTAAAATTAGATTCTATTTGAAATTATTTTATTGCTGATATAATTCATTATGAACAAAGAGAGAACATTTCTTATATAATCAACATAAATTCTGAAAGCTAATTTTCAATATTGTGGTGAATTTTTGATCTGTTAATTCTGTCTTCTGGTAAGTTCTCTGCCTACTACTACCTACTATTGCAATTTCTTCATTCCTCTTCCCAATATCCTCTTTTCAGAACTGTGGTCTAAAATGAAAAGGTATAAATTGTGAATTCATCACAGAGCTTCCATCAACGCTTTTTGAAGAATATAGCTATTGTCATTGTGTCGCACAGTTGACACAGAAACTAGAAATTAAGAAAAAAAGACACAGTCCTTGCTTCTTGAGGGAATAAATAAAGGGAGACATGGCATGTCAGGTGGTAAAAATAAGTGCTGCAGTGAAATCAAAAGCAGGATAAAAGGTATGGGGCTTGCTGGTGTGGTTGAGGATTGGTATTTGTATAGGGAGGTCAAAAAAAGCCTCACTGATAAGGTGACATTTGAGCAGAAACCTGAAAGAAATTAAGGAGCAAGCCTTGTAGGCATCTGGAGAAAAGAGTTCCACACTGAGGGATTAACAAGAGCAAATGCCCTGATGCGGGCGCATATTTGCAGTGTTCTTGCTCACAGATTTGGAATCGGGGTGTACAGCTGGAGTGGACTGAATGGAAGAGTGGGAGATGAGGTTAGAAAAGGTGATCCATGTGGCCAGAACATGCAGGGTCTGGTTGGCTTATGTAATGACTGACTTTTTGTCATTGTCCCTGAGTGTCAGCAGAGAAGTACCATGTGATCTGACTCACGTTTTAAATGAGTTGCTCTGCTGCTTTTTCAGAATGGATTGCTGGGGAGCAACGATGGAAATAGGGATAGTAATTAAGAAGCTATTTCAATAATCCTGCTGAGTGAGAGATGATGATGGCTCAGATCAAAGTGGTGGAAGTAGCAGTGGTAAGAAATACTCTGCATACATTTTGAAAATAGGATCAGTAAGATTTGATAAACAAAAGACGAGGAAAGTCAGTCTCCTCCTTGGCCTGAGAAATTGGAGGAAGGGGCTTGCCATTTACTGAGAAGATTAGGGAAGAGGAAAGACTTGTTTGGGGGGATGATAAGAATCAAGCATTCATTTTTGGATATGTTTAGCTTGAGATTCCAATTAGATTTCCAGCTAAAAATGTCAAGTAAGCAATTAAATATATGGATTTGGAGTCTAGAGGAGAGGTCAGAGCTGGACACACACATTTGAGAGATACCAGCATGCAGATGGACTTAAAGTTGTGAAACTAGAACAGACTATTAAGTGACCAGTTGATCAAAGAGAGATAAAAGAATGAAAATTTCAACATGGCTTTCCAATGTTTAGAGGGCAGACAAGGAGGAGCAGCCAGGGAGGATGGCATTCTGGCAGCCAGGTGAAGAAAGTGTTTCAAAAAGGCAATGGTAATCAAGTGTATCAAGTGCTGTTGAGTAAGATAAGAATGGAGTGTTAATTATTGGTTACAGCAGTGGGGATTCATTTTTAACCTGACAAGAGTTACTTTTGTAGAGCGGTAAGAATGATTGGAGTGAATTGCGAAGTTAATGGAAGGATTGGTATTAGAGATGGGAGAGAAGGAGCAACTCTTCTGAGTAAACTCCTATAAAGTGAAGCAGAAAAATGAGACAGTAAATAGATATTTTTAGAGGAGGGATTATTATATGTTTGGTTGATGATGAGGATGATCCCACAGAGAGAGGAACATTGATGAACCTGGAGTGAAAAGAGAATTGTTGGAGTAATATACTTGAGTAGGCAAGAAGTGATGGTTGTACCTTGAAGGAGGAATCAGAGGGCTCGCCTTCAACAGGGTTGTGAGGAGATCGTCCACAATAACAAGAGAGAAACTGAGTGTGTGGGTACAAAGGCTCGTTGGTTGGCAGATATGCCAGAGGGAGGTTATGAGATTGGAAACAAGGTTATCAGCACAAGGTAAGACCTGAGAGGGAAGTGTTGGAGTTTGAGGAGGGAGGTGAAACTCTACATCTAGGTGGAAGTGAGGTGGAATGGACTAAGGAAATGATTTAGTATTTCTAGGCAGCATTGAGGACCTGCTAATTTGCATCAGTAATAGCTACCTATTTACCAAAATCCATGTTCTCTTCTAGGTCACACAACTGACATTTCCCAAACTCCTTTAAAATTAAGTGTGGCCTGGAATGTGAGCGGAAGTGATGTGTTCCACTTCCAGGCCCAGCTTCAACAGGCCTGCCATGAGCACTCCATTCTATTTTCCCCTCTGGCTAGCAGAATGGAGATAAATCCCAGAATGACCTTAGAGGTCACAGATTGAAGAGAGCAAAACCTTTGTCAGCCTGGAACACCAAATGGAGGGTAGGCTTGCACCACTGACCTGTCCCTTAACCAATATTGTTACCTGAGCAAAAAAAAAAAAAAAAAAATCAACTTCTGCTATGCTTGTGACATTATACATTTTGGGAGAGGGGGTAGGGAGGTTCATGTCCTAGATAGGGAAGAGCTAACTAATTGATGTGTTTCCATGTTTTATTCGCTGATCTTTTTAAAATTCTTTTCTTTAGATTCCTTTCAAATTAATTTCTAAAACTATCTCAAAAATAATTGAAAATGTTGTAGAAGTGTTTATAAATAAAAACACCTAATACAAAGAACATATTACATTACAAAATACATTTATAATTTATATGTATTTATATTTCACATACTTATTTGCTTGTTTGTTTATACTTAGGTATTGGTTTCCTAGGGCTGCCATAATAATGTAATACAAACTGGATGGTTTAAATAGCAGTTTTATTATCTTACCGTTTTGGAGGCTAGAGATCTGAGATTAAAATGTCCGCAGCATTTGTTCCTTCTGAAGGCCATGGAGAGAATCTGTTCCATTTCTCCCTGCTTCCAGGGGTTTCCTGGCAATCTTCTGCATTCTTTGGCTTACAGACACATCACTTCAGTCTCTGCTTTCATCTTCATATGGTGTTCTCCTTGTGTGCATGTCTCTATATTCAAATTTCTCCATTTTATGAGGACACCAATCATACTGGATTAGGGCCTATGTTAATGATTTCATCCTAACTTGATTGCCTCTGTAAAGACCCCATCTTCAGATGAGATTGCATTTGAATGCGCTAAGAGTTAGTATTCCAATGCATGTTTTTTGGGGAGACACAATTCAACCCATAACAGTAGTATACTAGGAGATCCAATAGCAGAAGTGAGGGAACGTGGGTTCTTGAATCTCCTGGAATTAGGTTGGAATCCCAGCCCCACCACTCACTCTCTTTATTACGGAATCCCAGGTATTTCAACTCTCTGAGCCACAGTTTCTTCTTTTGTAAAATCAGTGTAGGGACAACAACTTTATTAGGTTTTTATAAGGGTTAAATAAAATATTAGGCACGTATTAAGCACTCGGTAGCTATTACTCAGATAATTATTACTCAAATAATTATGATACAGCTCACAGCAAATAATTGTTATGATCCAAGTGTACAATACTCTACTGCTGCTATGGAAATATTATAGAGTTAAGGAATGATCTTAATATCTCCTCAAAAAAAAAAATCCAGGTAACCTAAGGTGTCTTAATTAAATTACCATTAATGTCATTGTTTCAATGTAATTTTGACTATGCGACTCACAATCTCAATGCATCCTTTATTAATTGACACCTGTACTTGAATGCTTGTCCTTAACTGAGTTTTATTTGATACGAAATGATAGATATATCATGGGATTAGCTACTTACTTCAAAGTCATGTTCTTTCATGATGTGGGTGTTGAAATGAATCAGTTGTTTGCAGTTTAAAAGCTAATGAACTACTCACGGGATTGAAAAGCTCCCCAAAAGTTTTGATTTCTGAAAGTGCCCATGCATCTGAGGGGCACACAACCAGCTCCTCTCCAGGTGTCACATTGTCCTTGAAATGGAGTGCTACCAGATTTCGTAGTATAAACACATGATTCTTTGATACTCAACCATTCTCTATTCAATCTCTTCCCAGAACAGTAGCTCTAAAAGCACGTTCATTTTCCTTTTTTTAATCTTTCTTTCTTTCTTTCTTTCTTTCTTTCTTTCTTTCTTTCTTTCTTTCTTTCTTTCTTTCTTTCTTTCTTTTTCTTTCTTATAACTTGTAAGGTTTATTAGTTTTCCCACCAGGATGAACTGAGCAGGAGACAGCTGCTGGGCTAATGGCAGGAACAGCTGGTTGTATTATTTCTTCAGTTACTGCATATACCTGTGTCTGTTCACCTACAACCCAACGAGTTTGATCTTTAGCCACAAATGCTAAATCAGAAACAGAATCAATGGAAAAGCAAAAGAAACGAAAGGAAAAAATGAAGTCTCTCCACTTGGAAATGGATGTGGGTAAGAGGAAATGGTGAAGTTTAGAAAGCAATTGTAATATCAAATGAATCAGGATATGATTATCAAGAGAAGCAAACAGAAAAGTGCTAGACAGTTAAAGGCAAATGAGTGTGTGGTCAGACATCTTACACTGTCTTTTGTCCAAGTGGATTAACGCACTGGCATACTGTAGCCCCTGGCAGCGTTTTTTTCCCCTTACATTTTTCACCTGTCACTATACAATTTGCTTCAGAGCTAGCTTTTGGAATTAACTTAAAATGGATTCTGGGGCTTCCAGTAAGGGACAAAAGAGAAAAAAAAAAAAACCCAGCTGACATGAAAGTCATCACAAATCATTCACGGCTGTAACTGTATTGCCTATGTCCCATTTTCTATTTACCAAGCTGAGTGCTAAGTACGTCCACGTCCATTCTACACATTTTCTTTATAAGGACCATAAAATGGTTGTTGAGCTATTAGCACTTGCTACAACTAGGGTTTCATTAAGGAAAATAGATACAGTACCTGGAGATGTCAGTCATAAAACTCCATTCAGAGTACAAACAGTGCTTAAAAGAGGCAGAAAGACAGCAAAAAGAGAAGATGGGGTATGGCCATTAGGCTGGAGTTAGAGGGGGAGAAGCAGAAAAGAACTGAAGCAGAAAATTAAATGGTCTGATACTGACTTTGAATAATAGCTCTTGGGTGACCCTGAATCTTACAACTGGAAGTGTGCACATATTAAAATTCTCCAGTTGTGATCAGTTTTCAGTGTGCAAAATATTTCCCCCTCTAAATGTGCTGTTAGGTGAGTGGGAAGAAGCCAGTCGTTTAAAAAACTCTTGGAGGCTCTGCATCCATTTTACATCCTTGTGAAGTCTGGTGATTTCCTCTCCTTTCATTAACTCCTCCAGAAACATTGGCCCTCATGTGGGTCCTTCACTCATCAGAATCTAATTATTGCCATCCATTTCGGGTCTGCTGCCCAGCCCTAGCGCTCAGAGATCACCACAGGGGAAATCAGGCCTGTGGAGGTATTTGTTAGCCCTGCCAGATACATCTCCACAGAAATGTTATTTCCCCCCACCCACCCCCATTTTTATTAACACTTCTTTTGTTTCAAAACTGCCCACCCTTTTCCATCTTCAATTATTTTCACCAATGATTTCCCACAAAGCAAACCCCATCTTAATTGTTGAACCTTAGTATTTGGGGTTTGATGCCTTACAATTACTTAATTCCTCTAATGGTAGTATTAAGATAAAAGCCCACAGTGTCTCTGACTTTTCTAATATTTTTGATGTAGGCATTGCCCAGTTATTATTTTTCTATTTAGAGGAAGAAATATTTTCCTGAAACAATTTCTCCTTAAGATGATTTTTGGAAAATAATTCAAGATACTAGAAGAGGGGAAATATACCTTTATAGAGAAGTACAGGAAGAAAGACCCTGAGGTGGATTTTTGCTTTTACATTTCTTGGGTCAGTACAGTCCGGCATGGTACTATTAACATCTAGTCCAAGTTATTTCTTTATTTTGATTTATTTTTAATCCAAGTTATTTCTGATGAACTAGAGATGCTATGTGCAAAACAACCAACTTGAAAAATTGTTTTATTTTAGTAATTTTCAAATATTTATCTCTTCCTATTTGATTATGCAGAATGCAAAGACAGTGATATTTTCTTTATATTGAGATTATGACATAAATAAGAAAAGGCTAAGCAAATGATTAAATTATAATATCCAAAAGAAAAATTTGTACTTTTTAAATCCTAAGAAGCCCAATTAATGTCTTTCTACTTCTCCTGCCTTCTTTCCTATGTTAGGTCTAGAACCACCACCTGTATGTCCTTCTCTCTTTCACAGATGAACTTCTAGGTCATGGAAATAGTGACTCAATCTCATAGCCCCTTTACAGTGCCTGGTTCTTTTGTCCCCGAGTGGTTTTAATTAATACCCACTGTACTGGTTTTCTGTTGCTGCTGTAACAAATTACCACAACCCTTTAAAGGCTTAAAACAACACAAATTTATTATCTTACAGATCTGGAGGTTAAAAGTCCAGCATGGGTCTCCCTGGGCTGGAATCCAAGTGTCAACAGGGCTGCATTCATTTTTGGAAGCTCTAGGGGAGAATCTGTTTCGTTGCTTTTTTTTTTTTTTTTTTTTTTTGACTTCTAGAGACTGTTCACATGCCTTGGTTCATGAACCCCTTTCATTTTCAAAGCCAGCAATGGTCAGTCAAGTCTTTGTCTGGTGCTGACATTTCTGCCTCAGTCTTCCCAGTTAAGGCCACTTGTGATAACATTGTGCACACTCAGGTAGTTCAGTATAATGACTACCCGGCCCGCTGGTTAGCAAACATAATTCCATCTGCAACCTTGATTTTTCCTTGCCATGTAGCATAACATATTTACAGATTCCAGGGGATAGGATGTGGATATTTGGGAAAGCCATTGTTCAGCCTACCATGCCCATCGTCTTAGAGGCCTGAAGTAAAAGAGAGATGATTTTAACTCTTGAGATTACTTTGGAAATTTCCAATTACATGAACCTGAGAACTATTTGAAGTTAGCTGCATTTTTTTTTTTTGAGATTTATTTATTTATTTTAGAGAGAGAGCATGAGCAGGAGGAGGGGCAGAGGGAGAGGGAGAGAGAGAAGACGACTCCCTGCTGAGTGTGGAGCCCTAGGCTGGGCTCCATCTCATGATTCTGAGATCAAGACCTGAGCTGAAATCAAAAGTCAGATGCTTAACTGACTGAGCTCCCCAGGTGTCCCATAAGGTTAACTTACGGTTATTCAAAATTTATCTTCAGTACAATATAAATTTATAAGTAGTTTCTGCTTTAGTTTCTTGTTTTTAATGATGTGTCATAATTTTGGATTGGAGACACATTGTGTTATAAGAGAAGGAATATGACCTTTGGGATCAAAAAGGCCAGTATTCAAATCCTAACTTCATAACTCAGTGAGTCTCTGTTTCCTCATTTTTACAATGGAGACAAAGATGTCTATCTTGAGTGCTGTGAAGAGGACACAATTGATGCAAGCAAAAATATGCCAACAAAGTATAATATTTGTATAAATAGTGATAGACTATGTAACTCCTATAAGAAGTACCTGACACATGATAGCCGTTCGGCAAAGGTTATCGCTTTCCTTAGTGCTCAGTGTAAATAGGGACACTGAAGCATCACCACATTCTGGAGGCCAAATCTGATCTGGGATTCTCAGGACTCATGAAACACAAACTTTGGGTCTAGGTTCCTGCAAAATCCCAGGGCCAATTCCAGTCTTTGGTCTCAGTTGGTCTTGGTGAGACTGTCATGGAGCTGAGATTTGGCTGGTATAGTAAAGTTGTGATTTGTCCCAAACTGCATGACAGCTCGTTCCATCCCTGGCAGTGATTTTAGTCAGGGAGCATTTGGCCTTTTAAAATTGATTTTGCTGCTCCTACTTATTTCTTTTTCTCTTATCCATGTTTATATTCCACTGTTAAATGTAGCATGGGGAGAAATTATTTTGGCTGTGATACTTAGAAGAAATGCACATGTAATGTTATATTATTCAAATTAATACAGATTATATCATAAAGCATGGAATACATAATCCTATATGTTATATGCTATTTAACCGATATTTTAGATACATAAACAGCATAATAGACCAAGGATAATAATAATAAGCTATCATATTCTGCTAAAAATAATTGTATACCATGGTCAGCAGAATAATGATCCCCAAAAGATGGCCACATCCTAATCTCTGGAACCTGTGAATGTCACTTTATATGGCAAAAGAGAACTAGGTTGCTGATTCAGTTGAGGTGCTAGTCAGCTGACCTTCATGTGGGGAGATTATCTTGGGTAGCTGGGTGGGCCCAATCTGATCCCATGACCCCTTAAAAGTGGAAAAGAGAGGAAAAATAAAATACAAGTGGAAAAGAGAGAACCAGAGAGACGGTCATGTGAGAGGGACTGAGCCTGCTTTGCTGACTTTCAAAATGACCTTTCATGAGCCCAAGAATACAGAGGGATTCTAGAAGCTGGAAAAGACGATAAATAGATTCTCTTCTAGAGCCTCCAGAAAGGAACACAATTCTGCTAGCGCCTTGATCCTAGCCCAGTGAAATCCATCTTAGACTTCTAGCCTACAGAACTATAAAATAAAACATTTGCATTGTGTTAAGCTACTAAATTTGTGACCGTTTATTATAGGAACTATGGAAAACCAATTTATATACTATGTACTACATTGCTATAGTAATTTATCACTAAGTAATCTAAACAACTTATTACATGGTAATAACTTTAAAAATATGTTCTATGTTAATGTCTTATTAAATGCTATGCCCGTTATTTTATTTTAAAATTTCTTCCAAAATTATATGCTTCATAGATCAGGTTTTCATGAAATCAAACATAACAGATTGAGA
This sequence comes from Ursus arctos, assembly GCF_023065955.2. NCBI lineage: Eukaryota > Metazoa > Chordata > Mammalia > Carnivora > Ursidae > Ursus > Ursus arctos. Next base: position 65,565,317 of record NW_026622797.1, on the reverse strand, counting down.
TACGATAGAAACTTTAAAAGGAGATTCCAAAGCAAATGTATGAAAGTGCAGGGGACTGCCATTATATAATTGTTTGTGAAGAATTTTGTTTCAGATGCTATGACAACTGAGGAATGACAACCACATATGACCAAGACAAATGATGTTCATGTTTTTTGGGTGTGGAGAAAAAAATATATCAATTTACTTTTAAAAGTCATTTACGATTTGAGTCTACCACACCTGTAGTCTAAGTTATTAACGTTTTAAAGTTTTAAAACTCTACAAGCTTTCATGGAAGCCCAGAATACTGACTCACATGTCCTCCTGTCATTCTGAGGTGGGAAGAGAGTGCTATCTGATGGTCACATCATTTCACTAACCATTCTGACAGCCCTGCAAAGCAGATGGCAGGTACTTGGGGCAAGTCCCATATCCTTCTCCCACCGAAAGGGCAAGAGAGGCAGGATCAGGATGCATATATTCTTCTAGATCATTGTGGAGGGCTGGATAGGATGGAAGGGGAACAGGGTGTCTGCAGGCTCCAAGGCTCACATTCTCCACTTTGCCTAACTGCAGTGTTTCTTCTGTGAAATGCATTTGTTCTCCAAGCTCTCATGTAACAGTCAGACTGTTGTCCCTTCCCTTTTACTTTCCACTTCAAAAAAGACAAATAAGAACATGGAGGAAATGTAAGTGAGAAATACTTCAAAGTCAGTTTTCTCCTTGTCATGGCCTAAACTCGTCTCTCCACTCCTGAGACAGACTTTCTGAGAGACTGAGGTTTGACTTAACACTTAAGAATGTTCCAGAAGTGTGCTTTGTAGCAGTGCCCCTGAAGAAAATGAATGCTTACTCCGGAGCTGCTGTGAAGCAAGGCAATGCACACAGAGAGGCATCGTTCATCTTCTTCTGGCTCCAGGGGCCTCTCCCACCAGCCTGTTTGACATAAAATTTCCACCTCGCTTGGTGGTAAAGTTGCCTGCTGCTGTCTCTGTATAGGGAAAAGCGCTAGAGTTCTGTAAAGGTGAAGAAGTTGTTTTTCCTGTAAAAGAAAAGTACAGAGAATGGAGTAGGAATAGAAGTAGAAAGAGGAGAGAAAAAGTAAATTTGGAATGAGCGCAAGATGAGAAAAGAACTGAAATTTTAACCACAAGAGGAGTCATCGTGTAATCTTGTAGATTTTAGGGACAACACTTTAAAATGTTTAATAATTGAGTTAACCCATAACAACCCACTTTGTGCAAAAAGGCTGTGCTACAATTTCTATTTGTACACAGGCAGAAAAGACGGCTTCCTGTCTGCCCGAGGTGCTCTTCCTCCGATATATACATGTATAAACATTTTTATTTGGTACAATTATTTTTTATCATTATGATTGTTGGACACAGGTTCACGTGGAAGGCACTTACTGCCCCTGAAATACTGACTGTATAATTTAAAATCCCTCTCCCACAGGATCTTGAAATCTTCAAAGCCCTGTCACCTCTCCGACCGTCTATGAACTGGGGCTACTCGTATGGCTGTGGAATAATGCTAGTTTACATCATTAAGACTTGTGTTCATTTCCTAGATCCGTCACCTAAAGGATATCCCTTTCTCTTCTCTAAATCTTGATTTTTCTCATCTCTAAAAATGGTGGTTATAATTGGCAGGTTTCTTGTGAGAATTAAATGAGGTGACACATAGAAAAATGCCTGCCATAATCCCAGGATTTAGATGCTCTCTGTATGTGAGTTTTATACCCTTCTGCTTTGCTGATATTCTCCTTCCTCATTATAATTATCTTATTCTTCCCTTTGTCATCTCTTCTTCATTCTTACTGCCCATACCCCCCCCCCCCAGCCAACTGCATTTTAACTAGTAGCTTGATTTCTGAAGGTCCTGACAAGCTTAAACTGGCAGGTTTATGTGTGACACCGTGAAGATCTGTTCCATCTATTGATCGTTCACTTGGGAATAGTTCACATGACGGACACAGTCATGGTTCTAAATGTGGGTTACCACAGAGTCACTCTAGTCTTTGCTTGCCTGTCTTTATTTGTGTATAATTGCCTAAAATAGAGAAGCAGCAATAAATAACCAGAAATTTCTACCACTGTGTTTCTGAAAGGACTTGACGGTAGTACCAATGATAGCACATAATATAAGTCTCAGGAGGGTCATACAGAGACCCGTTCAGTTATCAAATTAAATCATGAGTATTTATTGACTGCCTAATGTGTGCTAAAACTCAGAGATAAGGTGATGAATAAAATGGACACAATCTTAAGGTTTAGAGAAGCCTAAAGAGTTTATACCAAAAAATAATGTTGATATATATCTTTCTGTGCTTCTAAAAATTTTAATTAAAAGATTATTTTTAGTTGTAAAATACACATAACATCTACCATTGTAACCATTTTTAAGTGTACAGTTCAGTGGCACTAAATACATTTATATTGTACAACCATCACCACCATCCATCCCAAAAATTCTTTTCCATCTTGCAAAATTCAAACTCTGTACCCATTAAACAAAAAATCCCTATCCCCCTCTCCCTGCCAGCCACTGGCAACCACTGTTCTACTTCTCATCTGTGTGAATTGACTACTCTAGGTACCTCGCATAAGTGGAATCACACAATATTTGTCCTTTGGTGACTTGCTTATTTTGCTTCGCATGAAGTCTTCCAAAGTTCATCTCTGTTGTAGCATGTGTCACAAATTCTTTACTTCTTAAAGTTGAATAGTATTCCACTGCATGTACACACACACACACACACACACACACACAGATACACAAACACACACAGATACACACACACACACAGATACACACACACACAGATACACACACACACACACAGATACACACACACACACACACACACACACACACTATATTTTGTTTACTCATCCGTCCATTGATGAACAGGTGGGTTGCTGCTACCTTTTAGCTGTTGTCAATGATTCTTCTATGAACATGAGTGTACAAGAATCTCCTACACACCCTGCTTTCAATACTTTGGGGCATATGCCTAGAAGTAAGAATGCTGGATCATATACTTATTCTACTTTTAATTTTTAAAAAACTGACAAACTCTTTTACACAGCTGCAGCCCTATTTGACATTCCAACCAACCTTGCACAAGGATTCCAATTTCTCCATATTCTTGCCAATATTAATAAATCAATTTAGTTAGTTTCATTTTGTTTGTTTTATTTTATTTTATTTATTTTATTTTGTTTCATTTTGTTTTCTTATTTTTTTAATAGTAGTCATCCTTGTAAGTGTGAGAAGATATCTGATTGCAGATACCTGATTGCGGTTTCGGTTTGCATTTGCCTAATAATTAGTGATGTTGAACACCTGTTCATGTGCTTATTGACCATTTGTACATCTTCTTTAGGGAGATATGTATTCAAGTCCTCTGCCTATTTTTTTAGATAGGGCTGGGATTTTGTTGTTGTTGAGCTGTACTGTTGATATAGTTCTAAGGCTAGAAGGACAGTATATGATTATTAGTTCGATATGAACATGCCTTTCATATGCTGTTGTCTCAAAAGTTCTAATGATTGCAAAAATATATTCCAGGTAAATACCACCTAATTTTTAAAAATATTTTATTTTATTTTATTTTTAGTAATATGATTTCAACAGCTAAGTCAAAACTAGGTCATCAGTGGGATTTGGCTCATATTACATTATCTGGTCCCACAAGTTAGGACTTTTCAGAAAGAGGCCTTCTGAATCATTTCATTTTCACTCTCTCAGCCTTTTGTAAGGAAATAAATCCTATGGAGATTTAAAATTTCACATGCTTACTCATTGCATTAATGAAAAATAAAGTTCTGAAATGTTTTGAGGATTTAAAGGGTTTTTGTTTTGTTTTGTTTTGCTTCACTTTGCTATTTATTAGAAGACTTTGAAATGATGCCAAGGAATAAATTGCAGACACAAGATCCTTCAGGCCATTGGGTTACTTTTAATGAACAACCTTGTTTAGATGTGTTAGTAAACATTATTTTAATCTTCTATTTTATGATATGTCAACAGAAACTAAACCAAGTTTTCAATATATCCCAAAGCATATGACATGCGGATGACTTATATATTCTAAAACACCATTCTACCTTATATAAATATACTTGATGCTATTTTCTTGCTCACAGTAGAATAAAATGTTAATAATTTGGTAAGTCCCTGCAATTTTACTATCCATTTCTTCCTGGTTCTATATAACATTTAGTGAGCACTAAACCCTAAAAGACTCAGGCAATTCAGTTTGAATAACCACTTAAAAGTACATATGCTTACTCAAAATAACTGAGCTACTTGATTCTGCAAAATGAAGTTGCAAAATCCCTGAAGAACAGACTCTTATGAAATAGGAGGTTGCAAACTGACTTTCAGTTATATCCCTGGATATTTTTTCCAAGAAAATTACATTCACCTGCATATTTCTTTACATAAATATTTTCTATTTTTAAGAAATGGTTAGACACTCACTCGGGGTAATTTGAATGCCAATCCACCTAGATTCTAAGAGATTAACTTTTAGATTCTATTCCGTCATTTGGTTGAATACCATCATTTGTCTAGAATTTCTCTCTCCACGCATATATATATGTTGTTAAGTTAGTCTAATTGTCTTATAGTGAGTATTTAATATAAAATTAAAAAATAATGTATTTGTATGCACTAAGCATGCAATAAAACTTAATCTATAATGATATATAGTGATCAGGTGTCCTATTTTCTAAATGCACTTAAAAATATTTATTGAATGAATGATACGCTGAGCATTGTCCTAAGTGCAGCATAGGCCCTGGTCAACAAAACATAAATGGTCCGTGTCCTCATGAAGACTGCTGTGGAAGGGAAAGACCATAAATGAATGAAAAGGCAAACGAGCAAATTACCGCACAAATACATTTTGGTGTCACAAACAACACGCAGAGATGGAGAATAATGTTGGTGGAGAGAAAATTAGAAAAGGCGTCCCTGGTTTTCAGCTGAGATGTGAAGAACAAGATAAAAAGGAACCAGACATATGAAACCGATGTGGGTGTGTATATATGTGTGTGTGTATTGAGGGTAAATGTTTAGGTAGTTGGTTGTAGTTTTTCAGAGAAAAAGCAAAGCATCAATGGAGAAGTCTAAGATAGGAAAGGAACCAAGGTAACTCAAACACAGAATGAAAGGGTAGAAGAAAAGTAACAAAAGGGAAGTTTGAGTTGTGGGTCAGGAAAAGATGAGCCAAGTTTATACAGACCATCATAAGTATTTCACATTTTATCTAATTTCAATAGGAAACCACTGAGGAATTAATTTTTATTTTTATTTACTTATTTTAAAGATTTATTTATTTGAGAGAGAGAAAGAGCACAAAAAAGCAAGGAGGGGCAGTGGAAGAGGGACAAGCAGACTCCCCACCGAGCAGGGAGCTGGACATTGGGCTCCATCCCAGGACCCTGGGATCATGACTTAAATCAAAGGCAGATGCTTAACTGACTGAGCCACCCAGGCGCCCCCACTGAGGAATTTAAACAGTGCAAGGGCATGATCTTATGTATGTTTTTAAAAAGATTATTTTGACTATTGTTTGCAGACAAGATTAAGGAGTAGGAGGGGGAATTGCAGACCAATATGGCGGCCATTTTCATAGCTTGACTTGAGGATTGCAGTGGAACCACAGAGTAGAAAAAAGTCTACTGTTCTACCTTCACCTCATCTGGGTGAGTTACATTCTGCTAGTGTTCCTCCAAAACCTGAGTGCAAGTTAGACTTCTATTTAGGATGTAGAAGGCCTCAGAGAATCTCACTTTCTTTCCAACAATGAGAAAAAGCTATATAAATAATGTGCAAAATCATCATTTTGAACTCATCATAGAGTTGAGGTTGCAAGACCACCACGTAACTGGAATTTCATAAAGCCCCCAGAGGAGCAAATCAATCAACGTGATACATCACATTAGTTATGTGTATGGTCATTCCAATAGATGCCGAAAAAGCATTTGACAAAGTACAACATCGATTCATGATAAAAATCCTCAACAAAGTAGGTTTAGAGGGAACATACCTCAACATAATAAAGGCCATATATTAAAAACCCACAGCAAACTCATCCTTAATGGGGAAAAACTGAGAGCTTCTCCCCTCAGGTCAGGAACAAGACAAGAATGTCTACTCTCAATGTTTTTATTCAACATAGTGCTGGAAGTCCTAGCCTCAGCAATCAGACAACAAAAAGAAACAAAAGGCATCCAAATCAGGAAGGAAGAAGTACAGCTTTCACTATTTGCAGATGCCATGATACTATATAAAGACAATGCAAAAGATTCCACCCAAAAACTGATAGAACTTATCAACGGATTCAGTAAATTCACAGGATACAAAGTCTATGGACAGAAATGTGTTGCATTTCTCTGCACCAATAATGAAGCAGCAGAAAGAGAAAATAAGAAAATAATCCCATTTACAATTGCACCAAAAATAATAAGATACCTGGGAATAAACCTGACCAAAGAGGTGAAAGACCTGTACTCCGAGAACCACAAAACACTGATGAAAGAAATTGAAGATGATACAAAGAAATGGAAAAAACATTCCATGCTCATGGATCAGAAGAACAACCATTGTTAAAATGTCTATACTACCCAGAGCAATCTACACATTTAATGTAATCCCTAAAATACCAATAGCATTTTTCACAGAAATAGAACAAACAATTCTACAATTTGCATAGAACCACAAAAACCCTCGGAAGAGAGTAGGACACTCCAACTTTAGCCTTTGGCAGACCACAGGTGCAAGAGGCAGCAGAGGAAACAACTGAAATTTAAATAAATTTTTAAAGTTTGGGTGTGTGGCAGCATAATAGTTTGAATCTGTGGAAGCCCCAGACATAGAAGAATTGTACTTCTTTACCATTCTTTTCCATGGGCCTTCACTGGATACCCGTGAGAAAAGCTGGGAGCAGAGCAGAGGACATCAGAGAGGTCCTTTGTGGTAATACTACCTACTGGTGGCACAGGTGTGAAACCCACCTATTTTCCAGACCTTTTGCCTTTTATGAGGCAAAAGCTATCCGCTGCTGGGTGCAGGGTAGGAAACTCTTCTGCTTCCCCTAGTAACATACAAAAAAGGCTGAGTGCTGCCACAGGAAAGATAGAAGTAAAAGCATCTGCCACTGAAGGTGGGGAGGGAGACTCTCTCATGCCCAGGGTCTTAGACAGACAGAAATTATAGTTCCACTACCTGTGGGAGAGGAGAAGGAAAGTTACTTGTGCCGAAGATCCTCATCTACTAAAAGCATTTTGGCATAAAGGAGAAAGGCCAAGAATGCTGAGAAACGTCTATCCCAGTAGCTCAGGCGTACCTGACATGCTTGTGACTGAAGCTGAAGCAGTAGATCTGAAAGACATCCTCTGCCCACATCATGGCATCTGAACTGAGAAAAGAGGAAAAGCAGTCTATGGCTAGAGGAGAGGAGAGAACATGAAGAGACACCTTCTTTGTTGTGGAAGGGTCAGAGATGGCAGCAAGTAGAGCAACACTGAGGGATTCTCTGTATTAGTCTAACTCTAAAGCCACAACAGTCCATGTGCAGAGGAATTTGACATCTGAGTTTCACTAAATGTAACTATGGCAACAACAAAATCTAAGCTTAATGCTACTATTTACTGGTTTGAGTCAACAGCTTGCCCCTTCCCATACCCTACCTGCCCCCGCCCCAAATTTACAACCTGACAGAAGAAAGGCACGCACATTTCTGGGTACAAACATGACTTACTCCGGTCGATAGTGTTCTTTTATACAACATCCAATCAAACATTTTGAGGCATATAAAAAAGCAAAAGCCAAAAAAAAAAGAACCAAACCATTGTCAAGAAATAAAGCAATCAATAGAAACAGACTCGAAGATGGCTCAGATATTATAATATTCAGAGACTTTAAAATAGTTATAATTAATATTTTAAAGTATCTAGTGGAAAATATGTGCATGAAGAGATGGGAAAATTTTGCAGATAGATGCAAACTATAATTAAGTGTCAAGTAGAAATGCTAGAAATGAAAAATGCAATCTCAGATGAAGAATTCTTTCCAAGAGTTTAGCTGACTGAACATAAGAGAGGGAATATCCATAAATTTTAGGATAAAAGAAGAGTAAGAAAAGAGCATCTGAAATCTATGGGAAAACACAAAATCATATAGTAAAAAGGAAATTGGAGTCACAGAATGAGAAAAGAGAGAAATCAGGACCAAAGAAATATAAGAAAGAAACAATAGCCAATAATTCATCCAAATTAATGAAAGCCGAAGAATCACAGATCCAAAAAGCTTAGAGAAAAAAACATTCCTAGCCAAATCCTAGTCAAAATACTTATGAGTCAAATTAAGTACCCCCACAAAAAAATTTATATGTTAAAGTCCTAACCTTCAGTAGGGTGGAATGTGACCCTATTTGGAGGTAGGGTCTTTACAGAGGTAATTAGGTTAAAATGAGATATTAGAGTGGACACTAACCCAATATGACTCATGTCCTTTTAAAAAGAGGAAATTTGGACACAAGAATGTACAGAAAGAAGTCAATGTGAAGACATGGGGAAGACAGCCATCTACAAGCCAAGAAGAAAGGACTGAAAAACGTCCTTCTCTTAAGGCCCTCAGAAGGAACCAACGCTGCTGACACCTTGATCTTGTATTCCAAGCCTCCAGGACTGTGAGACAATAAATTTCTGCTGTTTAAGCCACCCTGTCTGTGTTTCTTTGTTGTGGTAGCCCTAACAAACTCATACAGTGCTGACACTAAAGATAGAGATAATCTTGAAGGCAGCTGGTGGGAACAAGATACATCACACAAAAGAAATGAAGAAAAGAATGAAGTGGATTTCTCAACAGATCTTTACATGACAGAAAACGATGGTGCGACACCTGTAAAGTACTAAACAAATAAACAAAACCCTATCTTTCCAGAATTCTATATTCAGCAAAAATGTTTCAAATGTGAAAGCAAACATTAAAAAAAAACCATAATTTGAGAGAATTCATTATCAGCAGACATGTAATACAAGATATGTTAAAGGAACTTCTTCAGGTAGAAGAAAAATGATATAGAAAAAAATGTAGATCTATAAAAAAAATAAAAAGCACCTGGAATGGTAAAAGTACATGGAAAAATGAAAGTTTATAAATTCTTTTAAATCAATTTAAAAGACTACAAAGGCTGACTAAAACAAAAATAGTGAAATTTAAATGAAATGAAATGTAGGAGCACAAAGGATGAAAGGATCAAAATGGAAAGATACTGTTGTACAGTTCTTATTTACAATAATATAATGTTACCTGAAGGGAGACTAGGATAAGCTAAAGAAGACACAAATCACTAAGATTAAGAATGATAAGAGGGGCACCTGGCTGGCTCAGTCGGTTAAGCATCTTACTCTTAATTTTGGCTCAGGTCATGATCTCAGGGTCCTGAGATCAAACCCCTTCTCAGGCTCTGTGCTCAGTTTGGGGTTGGCTTATCCCTCTCCCTCCTCCTACCTTTGTTTTCTCTCTCTCTCTCCCCCAAATAAATAAATAAATTCTTTAAAAAATTATGAGAGACCATCACTATAGATCCTACAGATATTAAAAACTGATAAGAAGTTAATATTATGACAAAACTTATGCCCAGAAGCTTGACACCTTCTATATAATGGACAAAATTATTGAATGATACAAGCTATTAAAGCTCACTCTGTAGTGCAAAGCACAAATACACAATTTATTTGTGTATAAATTTTATGTCCTTAAGTGGATTGTGATAACATGAAGGATACAGGATATTATTTTATGTTTTTTATATTTACACACAATGTCATGCTTTACCATTAAAAATTCTGTCCCATAAAGTTCAAGCTCTTTTCCAGTATTCTAATATTTGCTTAGCCTATTTTATCTTTATCTTTTTATCTTGTTAACACCATAGCATCTGAAAAATAATAGGTGATCAATAAAGATTTATAAAATTAATAAATGAATAATAAAAATCGAGTCTAATTTTTTGGCATAGATTATTTCTACTTTCTTATGTAAAAGGCACTGTGAACTAGCCATATTCTTTAAAAAACTATATAAACTGGGGCACCTGGGTGGCTCAGTCATTAAGCGTCTGCCTTCGGCTGAGGTCATACGCAAGGTCCTGGATCCAGCCCTGCATCGAGCCCTGCATCAAGCCCCTCATCGAGCCCCACATCAGACTCCCTGCTCAGCGGGAAGCCTGCTTCTCCCTCTCCCACTCCCCCTGCTTGTATTCCCTGTCTCACTGTCTCTCTCTCTGTCAAATAAATAAATAAAATCTTTAAAAAACCCCTATATAAACTAATAGCAATCTTATCTAACAATAATTTATTGAGTAGCTATGTTCTGAACAGTTGGAGCAAAAAGCATTGCAATACTTCTCATCATACAATGATGAAACAATCCATTCATTAATTTTATATTAAAAATTTTGTTTCCTTAGTGCTTAAAAATTATGTCATTTGTGTAATAGATACATGCCCATGATTATATTACTCATCATGGGGATTCCATTTGCGGTCAAGCAGAACAAACATCCATGAAATCAACAAACTAATAAGTGTATGTATAGGTATCCATATACGCATGCATGTATAATCTAGAAGAGAAAAAAATTAAAAAGTTTATTTCTACCTAAACATTTTACAAACTAAAGCTACTGTAGACCTGCGATTAAAATGTAAATAAGATCTGCCAAAGCTATATCAATACCAATATAATACTGCTTTTAAAATGTAACTTTATTGTTAAAGTTAAAGAGAATTTGGGAAAGACCTATGTTATCATATTTTTCAAATCATTCTTAAAACCCATATATTTCTAAATTATCAGACATGGTTTACATTTGTAAAAGTGACTTGAAAAATTTAAAGTAAAACAAAGAAAGCATTTGTAAGCATTTATTCATCTTCCATTTCCTGTTAATTTTATTCAAATAATGCATTTTGAAATAACCAGAATTATATTAACATGTTTTACAAGAAAAGACAGAGATTGAAATTAAATGTGTTTGAAAACCAGTTTAAAAATATGTGACTATGACTCCAGATTATGCACATGAAAAAAAAGGATACTGTTTTATAAATTGGGAAAATACATTATTCATCAATTTATCACAGAATGGATCTATAATTAATTTACTTATTGGAAACCTTTGGAATTTTTGATTCAATTCAACAAATATTTACGGGCATCTATCTTGTACCTGGAATTGTTCCAGGGATTTGAGATATATCAGTGAAGGAAACAAAGATTCCAGTCTGTTGGAAGCTTATATTCTAGCAGGAAAGAGAAATTCAACAATAATTAAAGTGTGTGTGTGTGTGTGTGTGTGTGTGTATAACTAAGTGTATATATGTAGGTGTATATATATATACACACACAAACATACATGTATTAGAAGATAATAAATGCTATGAAAAAAATTGGAGCAGGGTAAGGAAATGTGTGTAGAGGAATGCTGGGATTGCAGATCGTGGGACATCGTATTGAAAAGGTGCAGAAGTGGCCATGCCTATGTCTGGTGGAAACGTGATCAGTCCAGGCAAAGTGAAATGGTCCAGGTGAGGCAAAGAGCTGTACAAATGTCTAAGGCAGTATATGCCTGAGTTTCTGGAGTGTTTGTGGAAGAGGCCAGTCTGGCTGGAGCAGTATGAACAAAGGGGAAAGTAGTAAAACAATGAAGTGGGGGTAGGGGTGAAGAAAGGAGGAGTAGGGAGAGAAAGGTGGAGGGCAGGAGTTGATCATGTAGGACTTTTTAGGCTGTCGAAGATCTGTAGCTTTTTCTTTGATGAAATGGGAGGCAATGATTCTTCCCTCTTGTATTCAAGGAGAGGAATAAGTAAGGATCACCTAGGGAATGGCCTCTCCCTAACTGAATGCCAAGCAAGGTCTTCTGCCCCAACTTCTTTAGGAAGCCTATCTGACCACCCTGACCCTCTGGACTCACTATTTCCTCTGGGTATCAGGTACCACTGGGTTTGCCAGGTACTCACATGGTTCCCACTATATCCTCGCTTTGTATATTTATCCAATATTCCCTTCAATCTCTACATACATTATATATTTCTTGATAGTAGTGAGTTTGTTACCCTTCTTGGTGTAGCTGCCTTGCAGGAAGAATTCAATGAATGAATTTTAAATGAATAGTTTTCTCTTGACTTTATGGAAATGTGAATTTCCACACTACAAGAGGCATCTTACCTAGAACAAACAACAAATGTTCCATCATCTTGAAATACGTGCCCACCAAAAAGTGTTTCTGCATTTTCAATTTTTCTTTTGTTTTAAGCAAATGTTTTTCATGTTGTTTCTAATTATTGAAATTTGGGGAGGAGATGAAAATATTTTGCCAACCAGGTTTATTTTTATTTTTTTTTATTTAATTTTTTTTTAACCAGGTTTATTTTAATCGCATTGCTTAATGGGCTGCTAAGTCTCACATTCCATATTGACCTTAGTTCTTCCTTGAAATAAAATACTATCTTTCCAATAGTTATGCTTTTAGTTAAGATATAATGTACTATTCTGATCCTATGTCTACTGTATCTTTTATGTGCATTTTTGTATGTTTGACTACTTCATTTTTCTTAATCATATATCTTTGCACAGAGTTTAATATTTTTGTTCTAATGAAAAACTGGTGAAAATCAAATTACCAACATGATTTGTTGTTCTACTATGAGTACATTGCATTAGGGAATTCAATTATATGTCAATTCTATGTCTTCATCATAGTTTTTCTTACACAACATCCTATATTTGGAGAGTCATTCATGGCCCATTGGGAAAGGTTAGAACTATAATTAGACCTTTTCTCTAGACACTTGAGCAATGGAATGCATGAAGGTTAGTAACAGCTTCCCATTAATTGCTCCCTTGTGGTTTTACAGTAAAGCCGTTAACTTATGTACTGGGGCTGCTACCCACAGCATCCTTGCACTGACATTTGAAGCAGTGATTAGAATGTCATTGCTTTCCAATACTTCATTGCTATTCAGGGAACACATTCGATGTCTTTCCCCTCATACTGCAGGGATCACAAATTCAGACACACAAAAAAAATATCATCTGTTTCTTTATCATTGGAAAAGGGCTTTTGAAAAGTGGGTTTGTTCTGAATACAGTGTTCATACTGGACTCTGTTCTGCACCGTGTCACTGTCTTGTCTTTCAAACTAATGGGAACAAAGCAGAATCATTCTTTATGTGCAAAGCAGTGCACCCCAAGGGCAAAACATCTATCAGTATGAAAAATAGTCAAGTAACAACCAAGAAATTGTGTTTTGTGGAAGCTCATGGGTTTGATTGTATGTTTGAGCCAGCACACTGCCATGTTAGTTTTCTCACATCTTTGAACTTAAGAGTTTCTTATTCAAATGTCTTTCTTATCATTTATACTGCCCGAATACAACTGTTCAGTTTGTCCTGTCAGTACTTTTCTGTAACTCAACTAAGACTGAGATTTACTGAGCTAGAGAGTACAATTATCCTTCTGTCTCAGAAATAAATTACCACTCCAAAGCCCTGCTCTTTCTTCATCCCAATCATTCATTAAAAAAAATAAAAATAAAAATCTTCAGCATAGATAGCATGAGGATATTATGTTTGAGTGAAGAACGCAAGCTAGCTCCCCTTCTTTTTGCTTTTCTTATTGCCTCTTAATGTACGTGCATGTGTGTATGTGTTTGTGTGCGTACGCAGTATATATATATAATATGAATATGATTTGATTCATTTGACTTAATGCTCTTCATATTTAAAATTCTACAAAGTGAGATACCCTTATATCATTTTTGTTCTTATCAAGGCCATCCTAGACATTTTCTTTATAAAAAAAGAAAAAGACAAAAAAAAAAAAGATTTTTTATATGTGCTGCACCTTAATGTAGATATCTGATATATTGCATTCTTGTAAAAAAAATTACTTTTCTGACAGCAGAAGTGGCTGAAGAGTAGCTGCAAAATTGAAATGATCATGATGAAACTCTGTAGAGCAGGGTCAAGGGAAGTTAGAAGGATTATTAAACAGCTGAAAAACCAGACCGAAGGGGAAAGGTCCCAGAAGTGAGATTATTGAGGGCATAGAAGAGAAGTTGGAATGGAGACGATATTTGAGTGTCTGAAAAGTTAGAATTCAGAGTTTTTTAAAAGTTCACAGTCTTCACTGGCTGTAGACAAGGAAAATGGGCATGGAGTTCTTAGACTGATGTTAAATTTTCCCTCTAGGTCAAGATTTAAACCATTGAAATTTTAAATGTAATTAATGACATTTTGAAGAAAATTTCCTTGTTTAAATTATTTTAGAAACTTGCCTCATGGTTGTAAGATGAACAAATTAATTCCTTTAGTCATGAAAGCATCTTTTTTTTTTTTTTTTTTTTTTTTTTTTTGCCATCGGTGGTAGGGATCATGAAAGATGATTGATTTTAGAGTTCCTGAGGACAAAGAGGGGTTGTGGATGACCCTTATTGGCCTGGAAATAAGGAGATATATGTTGCAAACTACTCGCTTATAAAATAAAGGATGAAGGGGCCTCTCAGAGGAGTGTAAATGGTTGGGTGAAGGGGACAAGCCTGTCGTGTAGGTGTAGATCAAAGGGGATTGATTACTGGGAAAAGCTGGACTATCAGGAGACCAAGGTAGAAGTGAGGGTCATAAGAGTTTTAAAAGAGGGGCGCCTGGGTGGCACAGCGGTTAAGTGTCTGCCTTCGGCTCAGGGAGTGATCCCGGTGTTATGCGATCGAGCCCCACATCGGGCTCCTCCGCTATGAGCCTGCTTCTTCCTCTCCCACTCCCCCTGCTTGTGTTCCCTCTCTCGCTGGCTGTCTCTAATAAATAAATAAAATCTTAAAAAAAAAAAGAAATTAAAAAAAAAGAGTTTTAAAAGAAGTGAAATGAAAATAGGCAGAGAATATGAGTCTTAGGAATCTTGGGGCATTACGTTAATTTCTGATCAGTCCTCAGAGTCTCTGCAACTGATACATTAGAAGGATGGGATGGGGTGGGGCCTTATGCACAAAAGCACTTTTTTTTTTAAGATTTTTTTATTTATTCAAGAGGGGGAGGGACAGAGGGAAAGGGAGAGAGAAACTCAAGCAGATTCTGTGCTGAGAGTGAGCCCATAGCAGGGCTCAATCCCACGACCCTGGGATCACAACCTGAGCCGAAACCAAGAATCCAACACTTAACCGACTGCACCACCGACGTACCCCACAAAAGCACTCTCTTAAGGAAAAATTCAAGGTTGATTAGATTGAAAGTACAAACAGTTAGAACGAATGTTCCAAAATAAGGGCTCAGGCATGTTTAAAAGAAACAGTCTAGGGATTAGGATAGTCACTGAACCCTTCAGGCCCCTTTGATCTTCAGAACTTGAGAGAAGAGCTCTTGTTTCTTACGTGAAGATACAATGATATGTAAGAAGTTTTTGAGGTTGAATGTAAAATGTTAACATTCTTTCATTCATTGTGTATTTATTGAGCACCTTCTCTGAGTGCTGTTCTAGGCGCTTGGGATTTATCAATGAATAAAGACGACAAAGACTTCTGCCCACCTGGAGTTCATGTTTGAGTGTGGGGAGCATAAAGTGATGGATCGGTAAACTGCATAGTATTTAGAAGGTAATGGGTGGTATTGAAAACAGAAAAGTAGAGCATGGTGAGAGGAATCAGCAGTAGGAGGTGGTGGGTCTGTTTGCTGTGTTCAAAGCGGGTAAGAGTAAGCTTCATGGACAAGGTAATCTGAGGTGCAGAAGGCTAGTTACATCGATATTTTGGGGAAGAGCATTCTAGGCTAAAGGAACAGCTAGCACAGAGGCTTTAAGGCAGAAGTCTCCTTAAGAACCTCAAGATAAGTGTGGCTGTTGCCAAATGAGCTGAAGAAAAAGAATGGGGAGACAGTCCTAGTGATACAGAACTAGTGATACAAAAGTTTCTCGAAAGTTTCGACTCACATCAATCTTATAGCTATTGAATTCGGAGAATTAAAGGGTTTTTGGTGTTTTTTTTTTTAATTAAAAGTTTTTAAATTAAAAATTTTGCTGTTAAACTAGAGCACCATTTTTTTAAGAAGCAGAATTACCAGCTACTGTTATGATACAGCTTATTCTGGAACGGTATGAGAATATATAACCTTTTTAAGATTCTAACAAAAAGTTGAATTAAGAGATGACCCCCCCCCCCCCGCCTTGGGGCGCCTGGGTGGCACAGTCCTTAAGTATCTGTCTTCCGCTCAGGGCGTGATCCCAGCGTTCTTGGATCGAGCCCCACATCAGGCTCCTCAGCTGGGAGCCTGATTCTTCCTCTCCCACTCCCCCGGCTTGTGTTCCCTCTCTCACTGGCTGTCTCTCTCACTCTGTCAAATAAATAAATAAAATCTTAAAAAAAAAAAGAGAGATGAAACCCCAGACTTATTATCCTGCCTGTCATTGGTTTATACACATAGATACTTTTGACTTCTTCATATTAAGTTCAATATCCTACCATATCAAAACAAAAATGTAATATTGATTATTCTCTCTAGATAGTCTTTTAACTATTTGCCACACCCCATTTTACTGTACTTCCATTTATAAAGCAGGGAGGTTGTAATTTTCACTTAGGTGTGTAGAAATGCAACTTCATTTTCTATAACTCAATATAACTCTATATTTATTATTATTATTATTATTATTATTATTATTATTCCTGATGGCTGCAAAAAGATAAAATTTTTAAAAATATTCTAATCTTGAGCCTTCAATCTTTTTGTATAAATATTTGAATCCAGGCTTTTTCCCTCTCTTCTTCTTCCCGAGGGCTAGATGAGGCTAACCTGCTGTCTCTGCCCTCCCCATATCCAGTGCTGTTGTCACCACTACTGGTTTAACTTGTGGCCATTTATCTCCTCTAAGGAGCTCTGTTTATCTCCCCAGGCTGACTAGGCCTCCATGTTGGCTCTCGTTGAAGGTGCTCCCCATCAGGGAGCAGTTGGAAAAAGGCCACCTCTCCTGGGATTTAGGTTTCATTCTCCATCCCACCACCATCCTGGGGTTTCAAATCCCAGAAGGAGGAGTAGGGTGAAGCCGTACATTCACATCATGAATCACAAGCCTCTTGTTTCCTTCTTTCTTCCACCACCTCCTTTTTCTTCCCCTCTACCCCCGCCACCACCTTCTTTGGCTAGTTTTACCCCCAATCCATCCCAGAAAGGATATTTTACCTCCTTAAGGGACAGATAAAGCTGTAAGTGCTTTGTATCTGGTACCTTCTTTAATTTATAGTATAAGAAAATCCTTGTTCTGTTGGGGTGCCAGCCTCTGGTTCCTAATATTTAAAGGGAAGTTTCTGGAATTTCTCTCTCTTAAATTTAGCTAATGTAAATAAAAGCTTTGGCTCTCACAACCATTGAAACTGAAATAATTTTTAATGCTCATTTTGCAATTCAACTTTGAAATTGTAATCACTCAACCACTAAATGCTTCAGCCTCAATGGGTGGGGGCCTATGTAGCAGCAGGGCAAAACTTAGCCAATTTTCCATAAAACACATTTTTAGCTGAATGCTTTGTTTACTCTCAGTGCCTAACAATTAATATTTGTTTCATTTAAATATATTTTAAATGCTGCAAGGCAAATTACTTTACATTTAATCTAAGAAAATTGAATATTCCTGCAAAAATAGGAAGTTAGATTGTCATTTTGCTTCCCCATATCATTCTGAAATGGAAAATTTGCAAGGATATAAGTCTCTACTAGAATATAAATGTTTAATGAGTATAGACAATATGGTCTTTTTTTTTTTTTTAAAGATTTTATTTATTTATTCGACAGAGATAGAGACAGACAGCGAGAGAGGGAACACAAGCAGGGGGAGTGGGAGAGGAAGAAGCAGGCTCATAGCAGAGGAGCCTGATGTGGGGCTCGATCCCATAACGCTGGGATCACGTCCTGAGCCGAAGGCAGACGCTTAACCGCTGTGCCACCCAGGCGCCCCTAGACAATATGGTCTTAAACTTCTTCTGGCTAAACTACCCAATGGTCTATACATAAGAGCATGAGAGTTGCAAAACAAGTTATTTCTTTCAACCCAGTGAGGTGAGAAAAGAAATATGAGCTAGGGGAAAGGGGGAAAAGAACTGGTTTAAAATCCTGTTTCTCATTAAAATCTGTAGATTTCTAGAAAATTGTTACACTAAATCTGAATTTCGTTTTTAAAATGAAGATATAGTATCAATTCTATGTACTATTTGTGGGATTACCTAAGATAATATATTTCAAAGTTCTTTGTGAACATTTTATAATACTATTAATAATAAAAGTAATGACCAGGAAGGGTAAAATACGTTAAGAAGAATCAGGCTAGGAATTATGTCATTTCGACGTGAACTATATAACCTTAGGAATTGTCATTTTGAAAGGACTTCAATCCATATTAATTGAGGATCTATTTACTATGTCCTTAGACTCTGAGGTACTTGCCAACTCAGTCACACACACACAAAAAAAGTTACTTTTTCTCTACAGACAAATAATATTTTTAGACCATAGTGACTGAAAGAGGAAGAATGAGCAATGGACAATACTCTCGTCTAGAAAAAGAATGTTAATTTATTTGTACTTGAGTCATAGAAATTGTGTATTAATGAATAGGCAATAGTAATACTACTTTCTTTAAAAATCCTTTATGAAAATCTGATGGCTTTAGTAAAATGTGTTTCTGTCTTATTTATTGAATATATAAAGTTTTTAAAAAGCTTATCTCGAATTAGTTGGAACAAGTACTATAAAATAATTGTAGTATATATTTCTTTGTTCAAGTTGAGTAACAGTATCATATTGGTGAGTTCACAAAGAGAAGGGTGTGATGGTTAAACTCCGACCTTTGCTTTCAAAAGGAAAGATTGATATAATATTGTGCCTGACTTTACATCCTTTCCCCTACTTTATGTTACAGAAGTTCCTTGTGACCTTTAATTGTAAAGTTAGATAGCACTTTGAGAAATACTGTTTTAATAAAATAATTTCAAATGCAGCACATGATCCTAGTTTAAAAATAATTGCACCTTACCAAATGTGCAAAATTAAAAGCAAAAATTTACCTCCAACCCATCCCTTCTCAGGATCATTTTCCAGGCGTGGCCATGTTTTTATTATGTATTTGGCTCTTCTGTTGAATGCAAACATAATTCCAAAGTGTTCATGCCTCTATTTCTTTTTTTAATTGACATATAATTGATGTATATCATTGTATTAGTTTTGTACAGTGCAATGTAATGATTCGATATATGAATATATTGGGAAATATTTACCACAATAAGTTTAGTTCACATCTATCCTCACAGAAATACACATTTTTTGTCTTGTGATGAGAACTTTTAAGATACACTCACTTAGCAACTTTCAATATACAGCACATTACTGTTAGTTATAGTCACCATGCTGTATATTATATCCCCAGAACATGGTTATCTTGTAACTGGAAGTTTGCTCCTTTTGACCACATTCACGCATTTCACCCATCCCCCATCCACCAATTTACTCTCTGTATCTATGAGATCATTGTTTTTGTTTGTTAAGTTTCCATATATAAGTGAAATCATGGAGCATTTGTCTTTCTCGATGTGACTTATTTCACTTAGCATAATGCCTTAAGTTCCTTTCATGTTGTCAAAAATGGCATATTTCCTTCTTTCTCACGGCCGAATAATACTACATTGTGGTGTGGGTGTGTGCGTGTGTGTGCGCGTGCACACACACGTGCACGCATGTGCGTATCACATTTTCCTTGTCTGTTCATCCATTAAAGGATTCTTAACTTATTTCCATGTCTTGGCTACTTTAAATAATGCTGCAGTGAACATGAGGTACAGATATCTTGCTTCTTGTTTCTTGATTAATCAATTTTAGATTCTTTGTCATCTTCCACCTCCTTTACTAACCTATCACTTAGAGATTTCTTTAATTCGCCCATTGCTGTTTTTTAAATGCTCTGGTGGTTATCTTCATAACTGTAAATAATATACATCAACTACTATTTCTTTATCTACATTAAATAGACATCACTGGCTCTTGCCACGTTGAGTACACTGCTCAACTTACCCTCTGTCCATCATTTTCCTTTGTCCTGCTCCCGCACCTCTGTCAGCTACTCCATTCTTTTCTTTTACCTCATCAAGGTTTGTAACCTTTACATTTCATTCTGTATAATTAAGTGTCCCCTGCTATTATTGAAATGGTTCTTAACCCTGGCTCCATGTTAATCATCTATGGGTGTAAAAAAAAAATTGTTGAGGGCCAAGCCTCACCCCGGACCAATTAAATCGGGATCTCTGGTGTTGAGCCTACGAATTACTATTTTTCATAAGATACTTAATCAATTTAAATGTGCCACCAACATTAAGTACTGTATATATCTTGATTAGTCTAGAGATTGAAAACCAATAAACAGCATTTATCATATTATGATTATACAAATATTATTAAAGAGAATACCAAATGTGTGTGTGTGTGATTATACCCTACAACAGAAAACATATTCCTATTTTATTAATCTCACATGGCACAAATCCTATGTGGCATGCTTGATAACAGTGTCAAGTTCAAGTACAAGTGGATTCTGTTCTGTTAAACTTCATCAGTTATGTAAAGTCTGGCCATAGTATATTATATTTTCTTCATGGTTTATTGTATCTTTTCACTTACAGAGTTTCTAATCTTCCTTTTTCTTTTTTTTTTAAAGATTTTATTTATTTATTTAATTTTTGAGAGAGAGCAGGAGGAGGGGCAGAGGGAGAGGGAGAGAGAGAATCTCAAGCAGACTCCATGCTGAGCGCGGAGCCCAGTGCAGTCCTCAATCTCATGACCCTGAGATCATGACCTGAGCTGAAACCAGGAGTTGGACCCTCAACCAACTGAGCCACCAGGCACCCCTCTAATTCTTTCTTTTTCTACTGATAGAAGAGATATATATCTTTGTTACATTTTGAAAAATTTCCAAGTTCTAGTCATACAAACTGTAGAATATATTTCACCTACTTCTTGGATTAATTATTTGTACAATTTTTGTTTTTAGAAAGGATAAATGTGATGTGAACTTTTAACTTCTTTTTTCTTTCACAATTACTTAGAGATTTCCATAATTTTCTTTATTCAAATGATTTTTCTTTAGAACTTTCTAGAAATTTAATCTTATTAAAATATTCCCACTTAATCTGTTTTATCTTAATCCCAACTGGTCTAATGCCAACTACATATACTGCTGTTCAATTCTAACATTAACTACCTAGCACAGACTCCATAGGTTAAGGACAAAGTCCTCCACCCTTTTTTTAACTTCAGACACCAGCCACAACTCTCAGGGTATCCCTATGTGATCCACATGTCTGAACGACTGGCTGCAAATTTGGGGATTCTCATGTGCCAGAGTGGCTCACAGAACTCAGCAAATTGTTATATTTATGATTGCAGTTTAGTTATAAAGGATGCACATAGTGCGAGTATTGGAAAGGATCACAGAGTTTCTGTGCCCTCTTCTTGTGGAATCAGGGCACATCTCCCCACTCTCCACCCTCACTGCACATTGATGTGTTCACCAACTGGGATGCTACACTGAGTCTCCTCAACCAGGGTTTTTGGGATTTTATTATGTAACCATGATTGACTCAAACTCCAGCCCCTCTCATCTTCCCACAGATCAGGCAGCTGAATGTCTGGACTCTGTAAGCAGATTGTTGGTGTTTATAGTGACCAGCCCCCAGCCTGCAGCTAACTAGGCTTACACTGAGACACTTCATTAGCATAACATGGACACTCATCATTCAAGAAAGTTCAAAGGCTTTTGATGCTCCCTACGAGGACTCAGGACAAAGACCAGACAAATTATTTATTAAACCACCTCATTTGTCATAAGGGGTGGGGGTGGTGAACAGGAGGTAGTGTGTGCCTGGAAACAGGAGTGCTGCCTGATTTTGTACTGTAAGGAGTTCTGGTGCATTGTACACATAGAATTGTGTATTCCACTGTAGTAAAATTTATCAGTAGTAAGGAACATAGAGTAAGAGGCCTGTTGTCTAATATTTTTACCTTCTTATTATTCTTTTAAAAATTTTCTAGTGGCTTCTGTAGGCCTAATCCCCAGAGCTACTTCAAAGAGTGGCTCTCTCTTTCCCTAAGACTAGGTTTTGAAAATTAACTGCACAGTTCTGATTTTAGTAGGGAAAAATTTCCGGTATTTTAACATACGTAATTTGTAACAAAAGGGATATAGTTTATATATGCCTCAACCAGTTAATAATATTCTTATAATATATTTTATGATGTGTTAGCTGCTCTTTTCTTTGGTATTTATGCAAAGTGAGGATAATAATAATAATGCATTCTGAAGACATTTAGAAGAATATGTAATCACATTTTTTTCAGAATATTTCAATGGATGGCACCTTTCTATCACGGTCTTGAAACAACCTCAGCATATAATTATTGTTAGTTATTTGGTCTCTTAATTAATTTATTAATTTATTTATTTATTTTAAAGATTTATTTATTTACTTTAGAGAGAGAGAGAGAGCGTGCACGAGTGGGTGGTGGGGGCAGAGTGAGAGGGAGAGAAATCCCCAGGCAGACTCTGTGCTAAGCATGGAGACCCACTCAGGTCTCAATCCCAGGACCCTGAGATCATGACCTGAGCTGAAACCAAGAGTCAGATGCTTAACTGACTGGGCCACCCAGGCATCCCTCTCTCTCATTTTAAAGAAAGAATAAATATGTCCATCATTTTTATGCCTGTGCTGTAGACTTTCTTTGATGACACCTTCAATGGTGACTTTGGGGACATTTAGTAGTTGTTATGTTTATTAACCAGGATCCTACATTTTTAAAAAGTCAGTTAAGAGGATACAGCAAGAGTGCAGCTAGTAAGAACAATTATTCGGTGCTGCAGGCAATTTGTATATATCTAACTGGAGAGCTGTTATCATAAAATACCTTACTGAATTTGAAAAGGTTAGGGAGTTTTGGGGGGTTATCACACACAGCTTCTTCATCTTGCCTGAGGTTACGTAATTTGTGTCCATATAGAGCAAGGGATGGAATGCAGGGAAAATGATTCCATGCACTTGCTGGTTCACAATGGTGGGCATTTGATTTATTCAACCTTTGTACTTTATTCAGTGGGGGGACATCTTATCAGAGTGTTGCCAACCACCTGTGTTTTAGAGGTGTTACAGTATCAATCTGGGTTGCACTTTCTATATCTCTTTTATAATCTGCCCAGCTTCTGAGAAATTATTGCCATTTTCTTCTTCCTACAATCAAAATGTCAGTGCCTCCCACCAAATAGGTTTTGCTACTTGACTATGAATACGTAGACCTATAAAAAAAGCTCATGTGAATCAAGTTTATGATGACAGAGCATGGCCTTATTTTACATAGAAATACAAGAACCATTGTTTTAATATATAAGAACAATCTTCACAAAGAAGAGCAGAGTGCTTTACTCCATCAACAGATCACTTGCTACAACTTCGAGGTAGCTGCAGAAGAATTACTCTGTACAATGTAGGAAAATCTCATAAGGAATTTCAAGCTCTAAATAGTTGTGTGCAGCTTCCTCAGCACTTGTGAATTTCATCATCCAGCATAAATACTATTTTACTAATTCTTTTTAGACACATCTCTGCTGCCCTTGTTTTCAATACTGTTTCCCTTTCTTGTGAATCAAGAAGCTTCAGCTAGTTCAGAGAAACTGGGCGCAACCTCTTCCTGGTTCTCTTGTCTGGGCATCTGCTCCGCCAGGATAGAGCCCTCACATGGTGGTGAGGCTTGGAAATGCCTCCGCCATCTTGAAAGAAGAGGATTGTGGGAAACTGACAGTGGCTATTCAAATATATTTTGGGCACTTGGAACCCAGTTAAGAGTAATTGAAGCTAGGCAATTTAATGAAAGGATTGGATTCAGTCTGCTTGCTTTTCCAGTCATTAAATTTTAGTGAGCCTGCTCCTAAGACTTTTTTTTTTTTTTTTTGAGGGAGCGAATGACTGCTTCTTTTCCTGTCACTGCCCACAAGCTGTTTAAAATGCCAGAAATAAAATCACTCTTGCACTTGTTAAGAGGGCAAGAATGTGCCTGGCCAGTAGGAAGACCTGATATTCTTATCAAGGTTCTTGATATCACTGTGTCCTTGTAAGGCAGGTAAAATGCTTTTATATTTTCAAGTTGGAAACTCACATGCAGAAAAAGTTTAAAAGTAGTCATAATCAAGGCATATTTCTTTCATTTACTGTGAGGTTTTCACTTGAAAACAATTAGTATTTTAAAGTTCTGAGCAGAATGTTATTCTCACATCTTAATCTTATCTATTAATCTCCAGGTACCTTATGGTGTAAATGTTAAGTTTTATGCATAATGTGAATTTAATACCCTGATGTGTGAATGTTTAATGATGTAACTTAAAGAGTGGCATAATCAGGAGCTGGCAAATGCATACAACTTGTGCTGGACAATCATGGTACTTCTGAGAGTGGGAATCTGATTATGAAAATTAACAAAGAATTCAGAAATAAAAAAAGCAAATTCCCAGGGGCTCACCTCCCATGTGATAAATGTTTGTCATTGGGTGGTGGTTAATCTTGTCATCCTTCTCTTGATCCTGAGTTAGGCAGCTACTTTACCCCTGACTCCTAGAGCTGGTTGAGTGTGAAGGGGATCTCCAATCTCAAACCTGAAATCACCCAGGTCCCCAACACTCCCTTATCCCCACTTAGTATATAAACACCATCAAAGACAATGTAGACTGGTCAAAACTAACTAAACAATTTACAAATTAATGAATTAATCCATGTTTAAACTTCTAACTAAGAAGGTAATTCAAAGAAGTAGGGATGGATGAAACAAGGTTATGCCACTGAGCTGGTCACCATTATGGCCAACGGAGGCTCCATCCCACTGGGATACTCTGAGGAGTCATGCAGAGAACACTCTTGAGCGTTGGCAGAGGAGAGAATTTAATACATTGGCTTTTGTTCCCATCAGTTAAGGCTTGTCCCAAGGAATGTCAATGCCCTCACACTTCCAGTTTGGTCATGCATCAGAATAACTGAATGGGTCCACAGGTTCCAATGGTAGAGTAAAAAAGTGGGCCTTAGAACCTTGCTACTCTATGGGTGGTCCACAGTTCTGCAGCATTCTTGTCACTCAGGAACTTGTTAGAATGCAGAATCTCAGCCCCACACCAGAAACAGTGAACCAGAATTTACCTTTTAACAAGATCTCCAGGTGATTTAATATGCATATAAAAATTTGAGGAACACTGGCCCTAGGGATGTGAGCTGGGACTCTAGATGTGTCTGATATTTGCAGCCTACAAGGCCACCTATGATCTGTCTCCTCCCTTCTCCAGGCTCCTTTCTTGTGGCTTCTCATGGCAGTAACTGTGCCCCAGCTTAACTGGTCTTTCTCTGGCCCTATGACCTGTCAAGTTCTTTGAAGTTCTTCTCTTGCTCAAGGATGATATATACACGTATATACATACATACATATATACGTGCATATATATGTATGTATTTACATATATATGTAAATATATATGAGTAATTATATATATAGTGTTTACCCTGCCTACCATGTCCTCCCTCTGCCCTTCACATGCCCAGCTCTTTTTATCCTTTGAGTCTCAATTTAAATAACACCTTATAGAGGCTTTACCTGTATAGTCCATGTAAATTAGTCCATATAAATATAGTCCATGTAAATCTGCACTGTTATTTCCTACCTTAACATTTGGTTTTAAGTTTTCCCTTCACAGCACAATTTGTAATTTACATCTTTTACCCATTTATTATGTAGACCTCACACTGGATTATAAACTTTCCATAAGGGTAGGAACTATAAATACGGGTTCCCCCTTGCAACCTCAGAGTCTACCCATGTTTCACACATGGCAGAACAACCAAAAATTGGAAAAGAAGAAGGCTTTGAACTAAACAGACATGTATTGAAATTTTGGTTTTTTTACTAACTCAGTGAATTGAGTAATCTGTAGTAATCCCTTATTATCTCAGGTTTTTCCAACTGTAAAATGGAAATAATATTATACAGACTAAGTGGAATGATTGTGAAGTTAAGTACCCATTAGAACTCTGTCCCCTGGAGTTGTCTTTGGTGTAGATAATCTTAGAATGTTTTAGAGTCTGTGGGATGTTTGCCAACAACATAAGGCTAAGCAATAGGATGTCTTAGGCAAAGACCAAATGAGTAATTGTGACAAAGAATTTTATGGGTTAAAATACTTCTTCTCCAATGACCCATTTTCCAAAATCCATTTCCATATCAATCTCCTACTGCCATGGCAACCTACACTCCATTATAAAAACTTGAATGTTATGGTTGGAAATAGAAGTGGGCCTATAAGTAGAAAAAAATGCATCCAGTTCGAAGACCTAATCTGGTGATTTTGCTTTGTATGGACTTTTGATGTATTTTGGTATATCACAGAGAATTTATCCAGTGGGAACTGGGAGAGTCTTCAATCGCATCTCCTGGTATCTTGGCATCAGGGACATTTGCTGGAGCCATGGATCCTCTCTAATGTTTAACATCAATAAATTAGACTCCTATGTAGGAAAGGTGAGATTGCCTGCTATAATAGTTTAACACAATTTAAATCACAGAAGAAGGGGTTTCAGTTTCTAGAAGGCACTGTTCAGGCCCTGCACTGTCCAAGTAGACCCAAAAATGTGTATGTATAAATATACCTATATTTATACACGGATAGAGAGATAGAGACGAGATAGAGAGAGAAAGAAATGTATAGCTGAAGGTGGATTTTGTTTTCACTCTGATTTCAGGACTCTGCTGTATAAAGTTTCCTTTATAGCCCACTTATACTCTGATTGGCTGTTTCTTTTTCATATTCACCAATTGTGCATAGAATAGTGACTGGCTCATGAGAAGTGCTGAAATAATTTACAATTATTTACACACATAAAGAGAAATAGTAATGGGGAAAAGTAGAAAGTACAGTGTGTGCACAGAGAAGTGAGTAGGGATCGGGTCTGCAACAAGCGTGCACGAGTTTTGAGAAAATGTCATGGAAGAGGAGGTATAGAAGTTGGCCTTAAGAGACATCAAAGAGTTTGCCAGTTGGGAAAGAAACTGCAACGATTTCAGGCTGAGGGAACAGCAAGGGCCATGTGAGCACATGGCACATTTAGGGACGACTTCAATTCAACCTTCGGTCAGCATTAGAATAAGACAAAAAATGGCTTAAAAACCTTTGCTTTTGCCTTGGCGGAGCTCACAGCCTGAGTGGTGGCTGCAGATGTTTTCCTGTAGTCAGTGTACGTATAAGAGGTGGGGATACGGGGGGATGGATACTCACATGGAGATGGGAGGTAAACACATCACTTGAGAGGTTGTTATGGGCCAGCTAAGAGAATTTGGGCTTGGATCAGAGGATTTCTTTTTAAGATACTATTTGTCACTCTCCACTATTGATCTTTTTTTTTTTCCAAAATAAAAAATAAATTGACCTATATCTTCCTACTTGTTTTTTCATGGAAAAGTAGTGGGGGTAAAATATGTGTATACTTACACAAACACACACACACACAGCCACAAGATACAATCTGTGCCAAGATTTTCACACTTTGCCCATGAAATTAATAATTTTATACCAATTGTCATAGCGACAACATTTGAATACAAATTAAAATGTTTACAAATTAACTTAAGACTAGTACTGACCAGAGTTCCTGCTGATGAAAAGTGATTCAAAACATAAAAGCTACTGGACCACAGTTTTCATGCTTCATTTCCCCCTGGTTACTAGAGAGTTATAGCTGTCTAAACTAGATTCTTAGCCGGATGACAGTTTAACATAAATGTGAAGCGCTCTCTGAAACGATAGT
Organism: Ursus arctos; assembly: GCF_023065955.2. Taxonomy (NCBI): domain Eukaryota; kingdom Metazoa; phylum Chordata; class Mammalia; order Carnivora; family Ursidae; genus Ursus; species Ursus arctos. Next base: position 65,537,407 of record NW_026622797.1, on the reverse strand, counting down.
TAACATGGAGCTGCATTTTGATTTGTATTTACTATATTTATCATAAGCTTTTTAAATTAAACATTTATCACAGATTCAATAGAGAAGGGGGAATGGAGCAAGAGAGATGTTTTCCAAGTTGCCCACATATTATTAACACGTTACTCCTTAGGACAGAAAATTCAAACCCCTGGCTGCATTCACTGACAATGGCTAATACCTTAACTATGTTGACTTGTCTTCAAATGAAACGACTCTCTCTGATGCAGTCAAGGGCTTTTTGAGTACTTGGACTAGTTCCTTCATAGCAACTCTATGAACTAGCTATTGTCACTCCTATTTTGCAGAGAAGACGACTAATTGTAACAGATTTAAAACTTGCTTATAATAATACAAATGATGTCAGAGTGTGAGTATGAAATGTGGGCTCCAAGTCCAGCCCTCCTCCTCTGTATTGCTCTGACCTTTCAAATCAAGGTCATTAATCACTACCATTTTCTCTGTAAACTCAGCATGCCCAGAAATATTATTAGGTTGGAGGAAAAAAATGGATAAGTAATCAATGGAAAGTTAAAACATTTTGAAATAGTTTTCTGCAAGAACTTAGGCCTTATGTTAAAAGTGAATAATAAATCCATAAATAAAACTACCAGTTTTTACTAATTTGACTGTAGCTGTGAGTTTATACAGGACAATTAAATTACTGTAGATTTAACCTGTGAATGTTATTTAGAGAACATTTCATCTGTTTAACTTTAGATCATCTTCTGGGATAAGGTTGAAAGTATTATTTTGAATCTTATGGTGAGGAAACAGATATTAGTGAAGTATACGTGGTATGAAGAAGCAGGATTTTTTTTTAAGATTTTTTTTTTTTTTAATGTGACAGAGAGACAGCCAGTGAGAGAGGGAACACAGCAGGGGAGTGGGAGAGGAAGAAGCAGGCTCATAGCGGAAGAGCCTGATGTGGGACTTGATCCCGGAACGCCGGGATCACGCCCTGAGCTGAAGGCAGACGCTTAATGACTGCGCCACCCAGGCGCCCCGAAGAAGCAGGATTTTAACCTGAGTCCCAGCCATGGGAAAGTGCTACCTCATGAACTGTACCTTGTTTCTGTGTAAATTACTTCAGTCTTCACTTCTGTCCATCTGGAGTCTTTCATGAATAATATATCTAATTAGGTGACATGAAATACAAATACAATTCTCTTGTGTCATGACAGTTATTTTTGTTATTTGTAATTTTTCATTTAAGTAGTTTATCAGTGACTATAAAACTAATTCTAACACATATTTCTTTTTCTATGGTGGTCCCATTGATAGTTTTACTCATTCAAAAACTGGTACAGCATAGAATTACATTTATCCATTAAAACTGTTGTAGTCTCTCTGTGTATACACACACACACACACACACACCCATACATATACATAAGCATATGTATGTGCATATATTTTTCCTGATGCGTGTCCTATCACTTCATCACTTTTTTAAAAAGATTTTATCTATTTATTTGGGAGAGAGAGGAAGAGAGCACACACACACACACACACACACGAGGGGAGGAAGGGCAGAGGGAGAAGAAGAGGAAGAAAACCTCAAGCAGACTCCCCACTGAGCAGGGAGCCTGATGCAGGGCTGGATCCCAGGATCCCAGGATCATGACCTGAGCCAAAGGCAGATGCTTAACTGACTGAGCCGCCCAGGTGTCCCTCACTTAATCACTTTTAATGAAAAATGTTTGGTTCCTTTACATGCCATCCACTATGGCTGCCTGAATGCTTCTAAGTATAACTGTTTCCTCTTTTATTTACTTCCTTTCACTACCTCATTATTGGTATAAACATAGTTTCCACATTCTCATTTACTAGCATTATAATACCTAAGAGCAAAGGCCCAGTAAAGCTTTGTAGATGGGTGCTTTTTGTCTTCATATTTATTGAATGTTGCTAGCCCAGGCCCTGAGTCAGCAGGCTAGACAGTAGGATTGTAAAGATGTTAGGCTGTATTTTTTTTATTTCAATAAATATCTAGTGAATTTTTACCCTTATGATTAATATACACTATTTTTCGAAGTTTCAGGAAAGTTAAAGTCAGCCTCTCAGAGCCTGTTATTTATTGTTCTAGAAATCACTCACATGCTCAACTGTGCAATAGAGCAGAATTAATTCAGCTAGAAACAGAAAGAAACTGAGCAGTGTTGCAGATAATCTTGTGATTTCCATAGGCATAGACTGTTAAACATGACCCTGAAGAGATTTACACTGAGTCTCATTATGGTTCAGGAAGATGTTTGCATTCATACAGATGAGACCTTTAGGGATGCAGTAATAACACCCTGCAGATAGATTCATGATCCATAATTTTTCAGCTTATGTCTTGGTTAGTTTTCTGTTCATAACCAGAAACTCCTGTGTAGATGTATGTTATTTGGACTCACTATTTTCCTTTTAGATTAGGAGACTAAAGTTATCAAATAGTTTATAAACTAATTAAGTTAGGCACCTGGTTAAAAAAAAATGTCATTAGTAAATGAATGTGATTATTTTGATATCAGAGGTGACGCTAAATTTGAAATAAATTTGAAAAAATGATTGTTTCTTGTGATAATACATTACTTAAAATGCAAAATTATTTTAAGAGGAAAGGTGTTTTAAACTTTTCTGAAAAATATCTGAACTATCAGTGCTATAAAATACCCTTTAAATAATTTATTAGTTCATGATAAAAATGGATAGCCCTTCCATTTTTAAAAATTAATTCACAGTGCACTAAGTCATGAGTTAAGCTCCAATAGCATATTTCATACTACTTATAAGGTAGCCTTCTTGAGCTTTAAATTCAGGTAGACTGGATTAGTGTGGTAATATAATTTTATTTACATTAATAGTACTGAACAAAAATACAAGCACAAGAATCTACTTGGGGAGAGCATTTGGAGTGTGAATGTGAAGAGACATTAGACAATGAGTGTATTGCAAAATTAAGAGATCCTGGAAATCCTTTTTTTCAAAGCCAAGTCACATAAGAATATGCTCAATAAATATTCTTTGAATAAGTGAACAAGATAACCAGGAAAAAAAAATCACTGAATATTAATTCAAATGTATTGACCATATTGGGTAAAGAGTTCCCCTTGTTTACATTACCCGTAGTTGTCCCAAAGCCAAGATATCGACATGGAAATATTATACCCATAATTTCACCAAAACCGTATATTTTTATATCATAATTATAAAATGCTTTAAAGGGACACCTGGGTGGCTCAGTCAGTTAAATGTCTGCCTTTGGTTCAGGTCATGATCCCAGGGTCCTGGGATCAAGCCCTGCATGGGCTTCCTGCTTCTCCGTTTCCCTCTGCCTCTCCCTCTGTTTGTGTTTTCTCTCAAATAAATAAAATACTAAAAAAATAAAATAAAATGCTTTAAAATACATGTTTGGTGACATTACTTTACTCTCAATTCTATTAAGCAGCTTAAAACGCAACTGAATTATACTTCATTGAGGACACAGTCATTTACTTTATTTTAATACAAAGTGATTTCCCCATGAATTTTCATAAATACCTATTTTTATTAAAAATTATAATTATATGTGCAACTTGAGACATGATCATAGGTTTTGGTTACTTATTAGTTTTGGTCCCTAAGGATTCAAACTCATAATTGAATCATCTTTTCCACTATTGACTTTCTTTACTGTTTGACAAGTTCACCATAACCAAAATGACCCATTACACTGGCTTATGCATCTACTTTGGTATGAATGGCAGCCCTCATCTACATAGTGCCCCTCCCCCTTGCTCCATTTCATTTTTCCTTTCCTAGCCATGGTGGCAGAATGTTTTTTTTTTTTTTAAAGATTTTATTTATTTACTCGACAGAGATAGAGACAGCCAGCGAGAGAGGGAACACAAGCAGGGGGAGTGAGAGAGGGAGAAGCAGGCTCATAGTGGAGGAGCCTGACCTGGGGCTCGATCCCGGAACACCGGGATCACGCCCTGAGCCGAAGGCAGATGCTTAACCGCTGTGCCACCCAGGCGCCCCCAGAATGTTTTTTGATGTCAATTATAGCAGCTCCATGGGAAGTGCATTCTCTTTTCCCACTCCCCTTTCACCCCTCTCGCACTTCTTACATGGACAGCTTTAGTTTTCATCTGACTACACTGCCATTAGGCACACTCTCTCTCAGCGCCTTCACTGTTACCGCCCTCTCTACGGTTTCCTTAATGGAACGGCAGAACTCTGCCTTTCTTGCTCAGTCACGTGCAGAAGCAGCTGAGGTGTCACGCCATGAAGATGACATGCAACTGCTTATGTGGAAATCTGACAAAGTACCCAGGCATAAAGAAAATGTGTGAGCAGTTATTAAACACACAGGATAGCACCAACTTGTGGCAATCTCCTAATATTAAGGGGGAGTCAGGTGAACCAGGGTCATACCCTAGCTTGGACTTCTTTCCTGGTATGACTCTAGACAAATCACTTAAGCTTTCTGAGATTCAATTCCTTACCTATAAGTAGGACTAATATTTCCTTCCTCTAAAAGCTGTTGTTAAAAGAGATATCTCAGTACCTGACATAGTTACATGAAGGGGAGTAGACTTTCTGAATAAAATTATATTCTTCATCCAGACAAAACTACTCCCAAATGAGCACAATTAATTATTGTGTTTGAAATGGAAAAAATAATGAGTCGTAGCATGACCCATTCAAGGGTCCTTGTAAAAACAGCTATGATTGAAGTCATCGGATAGCTGCTTATTTGTCATGTCAAGACTTTTCCAAATAGGAGTAATATTTTCATCTGAAGAGTGACTGCACATTTAAAACACACAATCAGAAAACCAGTGCCTGCCTGCAAATTATCTAGCATTAATTTGTCCTTTTTGCGGTGAAAAAGATATTCCAACCTCCCTGCCCTCCCCCCTGTGGTGGATGCAGCAGCCTGACTCCCCAGCTTCATCCCCACTCCTTGCAGCATAACTTTGTGCAGGCCAAAGGCTACAGCAAGACTCCTTTACAGCTTAGCTTCTGAACACAATCGAGCTTTCACTCAAGAGAGGAGCTGTGGTGACACGTGAAAGGGAGATATCAGTGTCATGAGGCAGAGGCCACACTTCAGCTGCTTCTGCTATTTCTGCTGACAAGTGTCTTTGTGGAGGTTTTTGGTACCAGCCACAGCAGAGGTCTGAAATGCCCATGCTCTAAATCCATGGGTGTCAAATGGCGGGGACTATGGCGATCACTTGCCTGGCTCGGAGCGCACAGAGGAGTGTTGTCTTGGAAGCAGCAGCTGTGGTGGCCTTTCATGAACTCTGTGTCAAAATCATGGCAGAGGCACCAGTTCTTCGGCAGACCCTTTATGGGTATTCTGGGAGTCGTTTCTTGAAGCTCAGTGTAAAGTCTGCTCCCCTAACACTTCCAATTAGTTTGTAATTGAACCCTGACTAATATTCCACTGAAAGTCAAAAATCATACTACAATACTTTATCCCTAAAGATTTTGTAAATGCTTGAATATATTAGAAATTGTATAGCCAATCTTTTTTATTTTCATACAGACGCAGTTGGCTTTATTTTGATTGGCAAATATTATGTTCAGAATAATGCTTTCCATTTTGCATGTTTCTCTTTCAATAATAAATATTAAGAGATATTCCATGGATAGTAAATAATTGGAAGAAAGAATTTCCCTATAAAAAAAAATCTTATTTACTTTTCACAGTGATTGTTTCTATATTCCTTCAAGTGTAACCAGTATATATATATATATATATATGTATGTATATATGTATATGTATATACACACACATTGGAAATAAATACTGCATGTATCTATGCATACACATTTCTTTCATTTATATCATTGATGTCAAAATTTAAAAGGAAAGTTAAAAGAGGCTGAAAGAGGGTGCCTGGGTGGCTCAGTTGGTTAAGTGTGTGCCTTTGGCTCAAGTCATGATCCCAGGATCCTGGGATCGAACCCCACATTGGGCTCCCTGCTCAGCGGGGAGCCTACTTCTCCCTCTGCCTCTGCCCCACCCCCTGCTTGTGCACACGTTCTCTCTCAATCTCTCTGTCAAATAAATAAATAAATATCTTTAAAAAAGGGGGGCAAAAAGAGAGAAAAGTAAATATTATAAAATGCCTATATTAAAAGGGGGTAGCCAAGAGGCAGTTTATCATGAGTCTGAAAAATTGAGTTTCAATTTCAGCTCCTCTTTGTACTCTCTGTTTTAATTAGTTAAAATAAGTCAAATAACCTCTCTGCGCTTATACATATCTCAAAGGATTGTTGTAAGAATAAATGAGATGAGAAATGTAAAGTGCGCAGCATAGAATGGGAACTTATTAAATGATTGAGTAATAGATAGTTATAAAGATATACTTTGTCTCAGTTTCGGCTGGGACTCAAAATGCTGAGAAAAACAACAATATGGGTACAAGTATCTCTACATCCCACCCAGAGGGACACAGCCTGTCAGGCACTATGAAATGATTTCTCCCAACCTTAATCGCTGTTTTTCTCCCAGGATATATAAGGAAGAGGCAAAAGATTCATGGGGAGCTTAGTGTTCCTGGAGATTGTGGTAAATATCATCAACCGTAAAGCAGTCTATTCTTTCCTTCCATAGAGACAGAGCTGTAGCTGGGCATGTGGCCGGAGCGTGTTTCTCAGGCTCTCACGTAAGTTGGTATGGCCAATGGAATGGTAGCAGAAGAGATGTGCGCCGCCTCTAGGCCAGGACCTTCAAGAGAGCGGATGTGTCTCGCTATGTGCCCCTCCTTTCTCAGTCTGAACACAGATGATGATGAGACTGCAGGAACTCATGCAGCTGAAGATGGAAAAAGTCCCTGAATGACTACCTGAAGAGAGCCAGCCACTTACTTAAACCCCACCCAGGACTATTATGGGAGAGCTAGGTAAACTTTTTTAAGCTACTGAAAGTTGGTGTTGCAGTTGTTATGATTTTCTAGACTACCTAACTCACACAGAGAGTCTAAATTATCTTGGAAAGAGTCGCTATAGTAGTAAGGCATTTCCCCCTTCCAGTTACTCATGAACGAGGTGAGGGGAACGTACACCATCTCGAGCCAAAATAGGGGCTGTGTGAAACAAATCATTTGGAATGCTTGCTTTATGTTCCCTGGAATCTGGGCACATGGAGACACTGGTAACTCTCTAAAACCTAGGGCAGACTAGATGGTAACAGAGGAAAGGCGCCAGGAGAAAGGAGAGAGAAATATGTTAAATTTCCCAGAAACGAAGGTGCACTCCGCCAAAGGGGAGCAGCCTGCAGCCATCTTGATCGGGAATCATACCAAAAAGGGATGAAGAGGCGGACAGACCCAGCACTGGGCAGCCCGCTGGCAGCACACAGGCTTCAGAGGCAGTGGTCAGCTAGATGCCGTGTCTCCTGCCTCACCAGAACTGCGGTTAGAGGACTGTATCAGGAGGATCAGAGGCATTCACAAAGGCTCAGAGAGGAAAAGCAGTTGCCTATCTGTTGCCCACAGGGCCCTGAGGCCATGCGCTAACTGTACAAGTCAGGTGGTATCTGAGAGTTTCTCTCCCTGGCACTTCCCCCTTCTCCACTGTGTTGGAAGGGACAACAGCATCCATGGGGCGGGGAGGGTTGAAGAGTTTAGACACCAAGTGTGCTTTCCTTGCTCTTTGCAGAATGCACAGCTGAGGCAGGCCCCAGCTGGGGAGAGATAATTTAGATTGTATAATAGATTAAACTGTAATGTTAGATTTGATGAGATTTTTATTTTTTTTTATTTTTTTATTTTTTTTTTTTTTAAAGATTTTATTTATTTATTCGACAGAGATAGAGACAGCCAGTGAGAGAGGGAACACAAGCAGGGGGAGTGGGAGAGGAAGAAGCAGGCTCATAGCGGAAGAGCCTGATGTGGGGCTCGATCCCAGAACGCCGGGATCACGCCCTGAGCCGAAGGCAGACGCTTAACCGCTGTGCCACCCAGGCGCCCCAATGATGAGATTTTTAAATTTTTGAAATGAGATTGTTATTCTTTCTGAAAGAGACCAGAAAACCTTTGGGAACCGCTTGAGATTTCATCAGGGGTGGGAAAGATCAATTCCAAAGAACACTATTGGAAGGACGTAGTGTGGAGGACGATGGCTGCTCTCAACAATCATACAGTTGTGTCCAACAAGTTCAATAAACTGATTAAGCAGCTTTTGTCATTGATTACAGAAAAAATAATTGTCATTTCAAACTCCAACTGCCTGTGCTCACTTTTGGCTCTAAAGGAGTGGCACAAAAATTTTCCTGAGGTGGGTTACCTACCCATGTCAGAAATGTTTGGCAAACATTGTTAACAAAACGTCTTTCTTATGATACAAAGACAAGGTCCTTAGCCTTCAACTAGAGAATCCACAAGTAAGGTATATATGTAAAATTTGTAGTAGCCACATTAATTGGGTCAAATTGTCTTAAGAATATATTTTATTTTACAGAATAATATCAAAAATACTATTATTTCAACATGTAGCCAATGTAGAAATTGTTTATGAGCCCTTTCACATTTTTTAATACTAAGTCTTCAAGATTTGGTATGTATTTTGCATTTACAGCAATCTCAATTTGAACTAGCCACATTTCAAGTGCTCGGTAGCTATTATATTAGAACAGCACAGACTGGAGTTAATTTTGTTTCTTTTTTTTTTTAGAGAGTGTGGGGCAGAGGGAAAGGGGGAGAGGAAATCTTAAGCAGGCTCCTGCCCAGCACAGAGTCCAGTGTGGGGCCCCTCTCACAACGCTGAGATCATGACCTGAGCTGAAATTAAGAGTCAGATGCTCAACTGACTGAACCACCCAGTTGACCTGGAGTTAATTATCTTTAAATCTGCCTAAGAAATGAGCAGAAATACTGTATGACAAAGAAAGTAGAAAAGAGAGAGGGGAAGGAGAAAGAGCAGAAAAATGTTGGCCAAGGAGGAATTCTGAGAATGTGGAGAGAACAAATAATGTGTCAAAGCAGAAGGGTTCAGACCAGTGTCTGGTCCATAAAAAGTGCCCCATAAATGCCTGCCCATGTTACCTGAAACCTCCTTTCACCCTGACATTGATTGATCGATTGATCAATTAAAAGATAGATAGATAGATAGATAGATAGATAGATAGATGATAGAGAGATAGAGAGATAGATGATAGAGAGATAGAGAGATAGATGATAGAGAGATAGAGAGATAGATTTACCATGTTACCATTTTACATCCAGCCCATCTTTTTCTACCTTTGCTCAAAGGTCTTTATCTAGGCATACCAGACCCATCATATGTCTGAGAACTTATTGTCTGCTAATGCTGGTAAAGAAAATAAATACATTTGGTTTGATGTAACTTTTGATTAAGGAACCCATGCTGTTTTTCCGTGATACTTATTTTTCGTCTAAAGGCTTACACCTTTATAGTGACCAAATACACTAACGTCATTCAAAATACTTTATACTAGTATCCTAGGAGAGAATATACTTAAAATTGTAAGCCTCATTGCTACTGTAATTTGATTCCTATATTAGATAAAGTGTCTTAAATGTGTAAGTATAAACTTGATGTGTAGATGAAACATTGACCATGCACTATTGCAGCACTCTGGAAAACCCTTTGCCACAGCTATAGTCAAATTTCTGTTCTTGAAAATATAATAGGGATTCATAGGTATTGTGTTAAATGAATATATAACGTGTTGTGTGCCCATAACTACTGTAACGAATTGCCACAAACTTGGTGGCTTAAGACAAAAGAAATTTATTGTCTCACAGTTCTGGAGTCTGGAAGTCTAAGATGAGTATCAATGGGTAAAACTCAAGGTGTTGGCAGAGCTGCGCTTCTTCCAGAGGCTCTGGGAAGAATCGCTTTCTTGTCTTTTCCAGCTTTGGGTTGCTGCCAGCATTCCTTGACTTGTGACCACATCACTCTAGTCTCTGCCTCTGTGGTTACATTACCTCCCCCTCTTCTGGCTGTGCTTTGTCTTGTTCTTATGTCTATGCGAAATCTCCCTATGCCTCTCTCTTATAAAGACACGTATGATTGCATTAAGAGTCCACACGGATAATCCAGGAAAATCTCTCCGTATTAGTTTCCTAGGGCCGCAGTAGCAAAATACCACAATCTGAGTTATTTAAACAACAGAAATTTATTGTCTCTCAGTTCAAGAGGCTACAAGTCTGAGATCAAGGTTCAGAAGGTTTTATTCATTCTGAGGGCTGTGTGGGAGAATCCATCCCATGCCTGTATCCCCAGCTTCTGGGGGTTTACTAGCAATCTTTGGCATTCATTGGCTTGTGGTTACATCACCTTGATCTCTGCCTTCATCTTCTCATGATGTTCCCCTTTAATGTGTGTCTGTCTCGAACTTTCCCCTTTTATAAGGACACTGGTCATATCATATTAGGGGCTTACCCTACTCCAGTATGACCTCATTTTAACTAATAACATCTGCAACAATCCTATTTCCAAATAAGGTCACATTCTAAGATACTGGGATTAACACTTCAACATCCGAATTTTGATGTGACACAATCCCATGTAACACTGATATTCTTAAGATCTGTAATCTCATCTGTAAATATCCTTTTTTCAAATAGGTAACACTCACAGGTTTCAGGATTAGGATCTGATATCTTTGTGTGCCCATTATTCTGCCTACTCCAAATAAGCATGGACATTTCTTGAGCAAATTTTAAAAAGAAGGAGGAGAAAAAGGAAGACAGAGGAGAAAGAGAGTCTGAGTTTTAACAAATTCTTTACCAAGCACTGATTCTCTCCTAAGCACCTAATTCACCAAACTATCTCAAGTATTTGCCTCCACTACTTGCCTTAATGAAGCACAATATTAGATGCCTCACACTATACGTGGAGCCATGACCACTGTAACGGGGTCAGTTTTCAAGCAAGAGAATCCCACTCAAACCTGATGCTGATCCTGACTCAATTCTGATTATTTCTGAGAGCTTAGATCTGGGCCAGGCTCTAAAAAGTTTGACAAGGGTTTCATTTCTTTACATCTACCACTTTTTTGTCAGAGGGAATCGGGGGGAAGAGAGTGCCCCTTCATTTTTCCTTCTGATTCCAGGTGTCCTGGGATGACCCCTGCTTTGTGGCTAGCACCCTTATTTCACAAACCAGCTTCTGGGAGAAACCTCTAAGTTCTTGGAATATCCTGCCTGAGAAGAGTGTATTTGTTTACCTAGGGCCTTCAGCCTTGTGAGATAGTTTGTGCTCACAATGTGACTTACTGTGAATACCTCTTTCTGTTTACCTGGGATCTTGGGCCATGCTGTATCATTTTGACCTCTGGAGGGGCTACAGCCTGAGTAGCCGAGATCAGTCATGTGGCTGCTCTGTGCCTGCATAACTAATCTGCAATAAAAACTCTGGACACAAGGTTTAGGTGAGCTTTCCTCATTGAAAATAATTAGCACACATCACACATTGTTGTTGGGAGGTTTAAGAGCTGTCCATGTGACCCCACTGGGAGGGAGCAACTGGAAGCTCATTCCTGGTTTCTCCTGGACTCCAAACTATGCACCTTTTTTCTCTGTTGATTTTTTAACTGTATCCTTTCTCTGTAATAAACCATAACCATGAGTCTAACAGTTTTTCTGAGTTCTGTGGGTATTTCTAGCAACTCACCAAGCCTGAAGATGGCCTTGGAGACCCTTGACATGTTATTACAAACTGTTTACCATAGTCATACCTTATACCTTAATATTGCAGGGAATACCTTATTTATTTTTTTGCATCAGCCTCTAAGAATGGAAGATGCTCACCAAAGTTAGTTAACTTGCACAGACTCACACAGCAAATGGTAGAGCTACAAAGCAAGCTGAGGCTAGACTGACTCCAAAGAAATGCTCTCAATCACTGTGTTTTATACTCGCATGGACTGAGTGATGTGATGACCTAACTTTAATAAAATATACATTCACTTAGATGATCTAAGAATGTTTTCCAATATAAAATAACAATTTCAAGGTAAGTTCAGGGGTTTAAGAAGTAGCATGTTAGCCATTCAAGTTTATATAATAAGAGATAAATAAGTGCCCTTTTGATAAGATCCAAATGAGAACTGCATCCTTCTTCGTCTTTTCCCTCTGCCTACGAGACTCTAAGAGATCCTCAAGGAAGGCTCTGGGAGGATTTTTATTTCTACAGTCATAATTGGGTCTGCTGTTCCATATGTATCTTTCTGCCTTATGTTATCTCCTGTTTTCATGGGCTTGCATGAATTTACTGGATGGTTATATATGGTTTATAGAAAGCTGAAGGTATTCATGGATTTAACATTGGTGCAAAGAATCACAAAGTTTGGCCTCTAATTTCTTATAACCATTTCATTGTCTCCATTTTGTTTCATTTCCATGGGTAGGGTTTTAGTAACTCCATTTTTTCTCACTACATAATTCAGTAACTTTAATAAACTCATCTACTGACTGAGCACCATGTTAAAAATCCATGCACAATTTCTTCAGAGCAGCACTTTATTACCAGTTTTACTGTAATGCAATATTAATATAAAATGATGACACTTGGACTGTGGAGGCAGTATTGTGCATTTACAATAATATTTATACAAATAATTAAAGTTTCATTTTATTGGATAGGGCATGTCTATACAAAGGGATCTTTTTCACAAATTAACTGAAAAAAAATTAAAAGACCATATTGGCCATCATGGACTCTATCTGGATTTTCTCTGATTGGACTGCAGGAAAATCTAGTTTCAAATATTGCATCTGTCATCTGTACTTCATATCAAGGAATTAATCAAACTGACGGTGGAGAGAGTTTTTTGAATGTTCATTATTTCAGCTATTAATTTTTAAAAGCAGCAAATGTTGCAAGTCAATAGCATCCATAAAAATTGATTTATTGTGCAATTTCCTTCATACTCCTGGAAGCCAAGAGCAGATTCTGTGTATCTAATGCTTTCTATTTCTAAGCCACTCTCTTCACATCCATTTTTTTAAGATAAATTATTTAGATGAAAGAAATGTAATCCTGTTTGAATTCCACTGATTTGAATTCATAGGAACTGACCACATCAAGGAAATGTGAAATTTAGCATGAAAAAGAACTACACACAGAAGCAATTACATTGTGAAAAATCACAGAAATGTAATTTATATTAAAAAGTGCAAAAGATTCTTGATCAATCACATTACTTCTGTGATATAGGTAGCCTCACACTATGTTCTGATAGAGTCTGGGACAGCAGGGACCCCTGATGTCATTTATACCGCCAATGTCTCAATTAAGACAGATCATTTCCTTTAGACACAGAACTCACATGCCATCCTGGAATTGTTTACCATTAAATATATTTGCACTTCAATTTCAGAACTGAATCTAGAGTTGGTCAATCTGTGTTTAAATTCTGATCCAGGTTCTGCTCAATAATTATAGCTATGTTTTCTTGGACAACACTTAATCCTCAGAGTTGCAGTTATCTTCTCTGTGATACATAGATTACAAAGTATATGCAATAGGTTTTTCTAAAGAATTAAGCAAGAACGATAAGATAATATTTGTAAAAGCATTTATCACAGTACTGTTCATTAAATGTGATTATTCTTCTATCCAGCAATGTCCAGGTCTCAAATAATATAAATGAATTATGAAAAATAAGTATTCCGTAAAATGCCATTTCTACTAACTGGTATTATTTCCTCTTTAACCAACAATGAATATTATGCTAGTAGCTCTGAAATCCAAAGGAAAATTCATGGCTCTAAATAGTCCTTTGTGGTACAAACTGGTGATATAAAACCTTGATACCAATCAAACGTAGGGTCCCTTCTGCTCCTCCCATATGTTTCCTGCCCCTTACTACAAAGAATGTTATTCTCCATACTTACAATCCCTTCTCCCCAGGGCCTGCAAATCGAAATGATAGCAATTCCACCCAATACCACTTATGATTTTCAAAACTAAAGAGACAAGAGTGGGCTATGTGTGGGAATTGAGCGTCAGGGACAGACCTGGTGAGATCCTGTCATATTGTGTCTGGAGAGAGCTTCCATGTCCAGCTGGCTCTACTCTGCTAAGAGAGACAAAAGAATAAACTGGTTTTAAACAAAGGCAGAACTCCAAACCTCTCCAGACACCTCCTGCTGCTTACAACTCCATCTTTATCATGTAGGAAATGTCAGTTACTATCCAGGCAAGGAAAAGCCAATATATCTTAAGTATTTTTTTCATGTATTGTAGTTACCAAAAACATTATATCTACTTCTATAAGGATGATCAAGCAGAGAAAAAGAACTGGCATATTTTTTTAAAAATAGGCTGTTCAAAAGAGGGAAATCATTTGAGCATTCAGAACATATGTTCACCAGTGTATCACAATTATTACAGAAAATTAGAGATAATTTTTTAAAACTAATAGAGATTCTAAATGAGGCTCAAGAAAATTTTACAGTCACAAAAGATGTTGATATAGTGTTACAGTTTTGGAAATTTAAAACAATATTTGCTGAACTAAAAAAAAAAATTAATTGTTCCTAAGGAGAGCATTTTCAATATCCATAAAACAAAATTAGTACATTAGAAGACTAGAACTCAAAGACAAATAATGATAGAATGGGATTAGAGAACTATGATCAATGAAGGATACATTTATATGATCCAATATATGTATAATTTGAATTTTAGAAGGAAGCAATAGAATTTATAGGAGAAAAGCAATAATAAAATAAATAATATAATAAATTTTCTGAGCTGACCAAAGACCTATGTATTAGTTTTCTATTACTTCTAAAATAAAATACCACAAACTTAGTGGCTTAAAACAACACAAATTCATTATCTTACAACTCAGTATGTTAGAAGTCTGACACGGGTCTTACTGGGATAAATCAAAGTGTCAGCAGGTTTGCATTTCTTTCTAGAGACTCTAGAAGAGATTCTGTTTCCTTGACTTCTCCCACTTCTAGAGGCCACCCACATTCCTTGGCTCATGTTCCCTTCCTTCACCTTCAAAGCTAGCAACTATACATCTCTTGGGCCCAGCTTCACTTGTGATATTTTTCTGACCATGGCTTGGAAAATTTCTCCACTATTAAGGCTCCTTGTGATTAGATTGGACATCCTCGGAAAATCCAAGATAATCTCCCCATCTCAAGGTTCTTAATTTAATCTCAGATCAAAGTCTCTTTTGCCATGAGAGGTATCATATTCACAGGCTTCAGGAGTTAAGATGTGAACATTTTTGGAGGGCCATTATTCTGCCAACCACAACCTATGTATCCATAAGGAAAGAGTTCACTGAGTGCAGGGCAGAACTAATGAAAAGACACTCACGCTTACAGTTAATGTAATTACAAGGACAAAGAGAACATTTAACAAGCATCCGATTTTAGAGCCTGGTTATCAGAAAAGGGAAGAATAACGTTAGCATAAAACCCGTGAAACACTATGATCCAGAAAACTGTCTTAGATTGGTTATGGTGAATAATATAAGATGCTGTTTCAATGCTCCATATCTCAGTGGCTTAATACAGTGAAATTACTTTTTGCTTATGTAAAACCCAGCAGGCGTTTCTGAGCAAGTGGTTTTCCTGTACTCATTCAGAGACTTGGATTCCTCTTTGGGGTTCCACCTTCTTCCAGGTCTTCAGAGACTTCTCCTTTCAGTCAGTAGATAGGAGAGAGAATGGAGAAGCTTGTAAGGGTTTTATGGGACAAACATAAAATGTGACATCTGTTGCTTCCACCTAATGTCCCATTACTCACATAGCCATGGTTAACTTCCCAGAAAGCTTGTAAAACAATGCCCAGGAGGAACCAAAGTGGGTTTTGATAAAACACAGCTCTGTCGGTGACAGGTGGTACAACTCGCTTTTTTAGGATAAAAGACTGATTCCCCATAATTCTATTTACTGCCCAATTAACATTCATTTGACTCAAACACACACACACACACACACACACTCACACACACACGTTTTTAGATATGCAAAAAATTATTCGTCATACCTCATGAAATTTTCCTAAAAAATTACCTAAGGAATCAAATAGATGAAAATCAGAATACACAACTTATAATCAGAAATCACATATATGAATTTTTTTTAAACACTCAAAAATTTCTCCAGAGTAGGAATTGATAACAAAACATGAACTACTTGGTAATTACCAAGTGACCTGTCGTAGACTGTGAACATCTTCAGGGAGTCATTATTCTGTGAGGGGTCTGCGTGAAAATCTGATTCTATTTCTTAATAGCTGTGTGAACCTAGGCATGTCATTTAGCCTCCAAGTACCTTTCTCCTTCAAGTAAAAAGGAAATACTGTTAATTCCTATTTATAAGATTGCTGTAAGGAGTAAATTAGGTAAATCATGTAAATAATGATAGCAAACATTAATAAAGCACAGTCTAAGTATTAGGCACTTTCCATATATTTTCTAAGTACTTGGTACATTGTCTTATTTTTATTAACTAACATATCAAAGATAAAGTAAATGTGAAAATTACAGAGTATGTAAAAATCAAGTATAATAAGAAAATACAGTCATAAGGGAATAACTAAATAATATATTCATAAATTATATCTTAAAATATGTTAATTAATACACTAATTTTTCTCTTCAGAAATACCTATTCTAGTATTTAACCAATGAGCTGAACTTCTAGAGTCAATAACTGTTCTTTCCATTTGTAGAAATTATGTATGGCTATTTTATAAATTCACCTTTATTTATTTATTTATTTATTTATTTATTTATTTGACAGAGATAGAGACAGCCAATGAGAGAGGGAACACAGGCAGGGGGAGTGGGAGAGGAAGAAGCAGGCTCCCAGTGGAGGAGCTGATGTGGGGCTGGATCCCAGGACTCTGGGATCACGCCCTGAGCTGAAGGCAGACGCTTAACTACTGAGCCACCCAGGCACCCCTCACCTTAAATTTTTTAATAGTGTCCTGGTTTTCATAATAGTTTCAATTCTTCTTTTATTTTTCTAATCTTATCATAATTGTTTTCTAGTCTCTTCTGCATTTTCTGTAATCTGAAGTTTGCCCTGTGCTAATTATACTGTTGGTGGCATCTGCTGATTCCACCTCATAATTTGTTTCTAATATAATTTGCATTTCTCTGTGAGCTCATGATCTTTAGATCTTTACTTTGATGTTTTTTATTTGCTTTTCTTGTGGGCCCTGAGGTGTGAAAGAACGCTTCAGAGCAGTGCTGAGCTCGTGCCGACTCTCTGAGTGTCTGGTGGTTCTGTACTGGCATAAAATTTTAATTTCTTTACTTGCAGCCAAATTACAAAAGTGTCCTACCTTTAGGTCTTGAAGCTGAGCTTGGTGAGGCTGAGGTTTTGACTTTTTTTCATTTTGCCCAAGGCTGTAGATACAGGCAAACTTCCTCATCCCTTCTTTGGCTTCTGAACAGAAGGGAACCTCTTAAACGCTCCTGACTTATACAGGTGTATTGGTTTTGGATTCCTGTCTCTCTTCCTATCGGACTGAGGCCACTTATTCTAATTCTGTGGGTCAATAGGACCCAGCCCCCAGCTTCTTGGGCATCTATTATAGTTAAAAGTGCTGGAGTGGCCAGGTAATCTGTTCTCAGACTTACTACATCGACTTTGCCTTTTCTTATTCATGGAACCAGAGATGTTCCTTCCCTCTTTCTTTGTTTTCTTAACGAAATGGTGTTTTTTTAAAAGACCTGGTATTTTTTTAAAGTTACGTTTTATTTACCATTTAAAAAGTATTTATAGCAGAGGGAACAGGAGAGGGATCATTTTAACTTGTCATGTTTAGGTTTATAACCCCTACATTAGAATGAGGTAGTTTGACAATGAGAGCAAATTAAGAAAAAGGGCACTCTTATTTAATAATTTAAATTATTAGTAATAATTTATTTAATGTTTAATTAAATTAAATTTAATAATTTAATGTTTAAAAGGTACAGTAAATTGTGGAAGAGATACAGTGGAGGATCTTAGTCCTTATGGAGCTAATATGCTAACAAAATGAAAAAAAAATGCCAAATAAAATATAGCAACTGAAGCCAGTAGGGTATTAAATAAATAAAGCACTATAGACACTTGGATTTAGTCCTGAAATTTAAAGACATTAAGATATATCTTAATGACATTAAAATAATCAACTTATTGGTTGATAATATGATCATATTATAATCTTCTCAAATGATGAGACTTTTAATACATGTCTGATGAAAATTCAAAGTATGCTAAGGCTTGATAGTTATTTAACATAAAACAAGTTTCACTAAGAACCAATAGTTTCTGTCATTTTAAAAACTGAGGTATTACCTGTGAAATAACACAACAAGTATATCTGTGATGTGGTTTTCAACATTATTCAGGAAAATTCCAGTCATGCAGTTAGAGCAGAAAAATAATATATCAGTTTTAGGAATTAATGTAAAATATCCTTATTTATAAATAATTGCCTAATTGAAAAATGATTTAGTTGAAAAAAGTTTTGAAACACAGAAAATCTTAGTAAGCTGGCTATTAAAATATAATTTTAGAATATAAACTGGACAAATATCCCGATTACGTTAACATTTTATAACTTTCCATGGGCTTGAGAGAAGACAACTCTACCAAGGAAGAAAAGAGAGATGACTTGAGTTAGTAAAGTGACATCCATCTGCCTTGACAAGAAGTCTCAATATTTAAAGATGTCAATTCTCTCAATTAACTTATAAATTGTGTGGGAAGTCATCCTTCTGATGAATTTTGGAGAGAACTTGACAAAAATAATTATTAAGCTAATTTGTAAGACTGAATGGATAAGAATGGCCAATAATGAAAAACCAGCATAATGATAGTCATGGTGAGAAGATCTGGCTTTACAAAATATAAAAATGTATATAAACTTACAGTCATTAAAATGTTGTGTATCTGGAAGACAGAGAAATGGAATAGAACACTAATCTAGAAATGGACTCAAATCAAGATGTAGCATATGATAATGATAGCCTTTTAAACCAGCGGGGGGAGAAAAAATTAATAAATAGTATTTGATAGCTGAATAAGTTAGCATTCTATTATTTCACCAGACTATTTCCTAGAAGTGTTGAAGACAAATATATTTTTTAAATGACTACAGAATTTGGGGTGCCTGTTTGGTGCAGCCAGTTAAGCGTTCAACTCTGGGTTTTGTCTCAGGTCATGATTTCAGGGTGGTGAGATCAAGCCCTGTGTTGGGCTTTCCTCTCAGCACAGAGTCTGCTTGGGATTCTCTCTCCTTCTCCCTCTGCCCCTCCTGCTTTACTCTCTCTTCTAATAAATAAGTACATATTTTTAAATATTTACTACGAAATTTTAAGGGTAATGTGTAACTTTTTTTTGACATGCGTGACTTTTATATAAACGTTGACAGTGAGATAAAATTTACCTATTCTACCTTGCTCTCTCTCTCTCTCATGCATGCACACATACATGGGATGGAAAAATGGAGAGACTGAGTGACATAAAAATAAAACACTGTTCTAGGCTACAATATCTTTAAAAAATTTGACAACAAAATAGAACCAATATTTGTCATGAAAACATGTGTATATATATATGTATATATATGTTCATATACAAATACATATACATGTCAGCTAACAAAAACATATAATAAATTAAGCAAAGATAAAACGTGTGTATTAATCAGGATAGGTAGGCTAAGTCACATAGAGATAACAAATACCACACAAGCTGGTTGGCTTACAACCATAAAGGTTTACTTCATGTCCTTCACGAGGTAGCTACAGCCCTTCTCCACCTTGTCTTCCTGATGGGATCCGGCTAATGGAGCAAACTTCTTCTGGAATCTTTCTGCTGTTGTAGCAAGGAAAAGAGATTCTGAGCCATGATCTCACTGTTAAAGCTTCCATTTGGAAGTGACACGTATTATTTCCACTCATTTCATTAATCAAAGCAAGTCATATATACGGCCATCCCTACATTTCAGAGGATGAGAGTTTATAATCTGCCTATGCGGAGTTGTACCATACAGAAGGGTACCAAATATGGATGAACAGTAATTTAATCTGCCACTCCCACTGAGGGAGAAAACCCAATTCTCATCCAAGCACAACAATGAGCTTAAACTTCAAATCTCTGAGAGCTGCCACATTGTCCCTATACCACGTTTGAATAGGTTCCTCTTAAACTGGAAACTTGTAAACTAAATACAAATTGTATGTCCCGTGTCCTAGCATCCCCACATACACACACTGTTGGAGCAGGAATCGATCACCCCACAGTACAATTCTCATTGAGAAATGAGACAAAATGGAGAGACACAGCAGCCTGTGGTCTGCAGCAAAGCTGAAACCCCACGGGACAGATGTTGTAATTTCCCCTCGTTTGTGGATGAAGAATATTCCTTGTATAAACTTTCATCATCTTCCCTGGGAGTAGCTATGCATACAATTTTTCTCTGTACTCTTGTCTCTTTTCTCTGGGAATTTCTTCCTTTTCCCTTTTCCTCCTCGATTATTTCTGAAATGACAACAAATTACAGAGAACATTTTTTCTTTGTATTGTGATTATTGTTTAATTGTGGTAAGAACTCTTAACATGAGATCCTTCACTTTAGCAAAATTCAAGTGTACAGTCCATTATTGTTACTTATGGCTACAATGCTGCATAGCAGATCTCTAGTGCTTGCTCGTCTTACTTAACTGAAACTTTTTACCTGTTTTACTTGATTACAAATTCCTGATGTCTCTCTCCCCTGCACCAGGCCGTGGTAACCACTATTCCAGTCTTTGATTTTATTTATTTGACTATTTTAAATATCTCATATAAGTGAACTGGTTCAGTACGTGTCTTTCTGTCTCTGGCTTATAGTACTTAGTTGACATAATGTCCCTAAGGTCAATCCATGTTGTCAGATATCATAAAATAGCCCCCCTTTTAACGACTGAAGAGTATTCCCTTGTATGGATATATCACATTTTCCTTATCCATTCCTCTGTTGATGGACATTTTTTTTCCACTTCTTAGCCATTGTAAATAGTGCTGAAAAGAACATGGGAGTGCAGATATCTCTTTGAGATTCTGATTTCAATTCCTTTATACCCAGAAGTGGGATTGCTGGATCACATGGTAGCTCTATTTTTTTTTTTAAGATTTTATTTATTTATTCGACAGAGATAGCCAGCGAGAGAGGGAACACAAGCAGGGGGAGTGGGAGAGGAAGAAGCAGGCTCACAGCAGAGGAGCCTGATGTGGGGCTCGATCCCATAATGCCGGGATCACGCCCTGAGCCAAAGGCAGATGCTTAACCGCTGTGCCACCCAGGCAGCCCGGTAGCTCTATTTTTAATTTGTTAAGGAACCGCTACTGTTTTCCATAGTAGTTACACTATCTTGCATTCCCACCAACACTGTGAGGGGGTTCCAGTTTCTCCACATCTCACCAATACTTGTTTTTAGGTTTTGTTTGTTTGTTTTTCTATAGGGTGGTTTTTTTGCTTTTTGGGTTTTTTGGGGGGGTTTGTTTTTGTTTTTGTTTCTGTTTTTTGATAATAGCTATCCTGGTAAGTGTGAGGCAATATCTTACTGTGGTTCTGATTTGAAGTTTCCTGATGTTTAGTGACAATGAGCATTTTTTCATATGCCAGTTGGCCATTGGTATGTCAAAGTTGATATACAAAGAAAACAATAATCACAATACAATTCAAATCCTAATAAACCTAACTGGGTTAGTAGTCCTTTTGTTATTGAACCGTATGAGTTACTTATATATTTCAGATATTAGCCCCTTAACAAATATACGGTTTATAAATATTTTCTCCCATTCTGTGGGTTCTTTTCATTCTGTTGATTGATTCCTTTGTTGTGCAGTACATATTTTCCTTAAGCTTTCTCAATTATTAGGTGCCCTAGGATTATCTTAATTCTCAGTCATAGTCTCATTGAGGGCAGGTTGTTGGCAGTTTTGACCATTCAGTTCAAAAACATATTCGGCTTCTCGTTTATTTGCTTTCAATTAGCCTCATGTGCCAGAACTCACATTCACAGTGTTTTCAGGACTTGACTTTACACTTAATCATGGTGAGCGTGAATTTATCAGGCTGAGATTTGGGAAAGTTATCCCTCTAGTCTCTTCTACCTGAATATACTGGGTGGTAACAACAAATTTTGTTTTAATAATCTTGATTTGCACCTTGATATGAGGCTGAATTTAATTATCCTTCATCACTCAAAGGTTTTTCAGTTCTGTTTTTCCCTAGTTGATGATGAAAAGCAGTTGCATCTTCCAACACTGTGATATCAGTATTTCTAGACTCTTTTCTCTGTGGCAAGCAGGTAAATTCTTTGAAAAATTCATTTCCTTTTTAAAGTTTCTTGCTAAATGAACCAAATAGTAACTAAGACATGCTGGTACCATTCTGTTTCCAGGTTCTTCACCAAGTAACACACTCTTTTGCTTCAAAATCTGACTTCCAAGTTAGGAATGCTTCACCATTGCATGACACAGATCACCATCCATTGGCCTCTGATAATAATTTATTTGCTGACCATTTGCCAGTCCTGAATTGAATGCTACTTATCTTGTTGTTGTTGTTATTGCTCATTTGTGGTTCAGGTTTTTAAATTATTCATAAAAATCTAGGTTATGCTAAGAAAACAAGTCACCCCAAACTATCACTGACTCACAGCAATAAAAATTTAGTTCTCACTCACATTATGTGATCATTACGTGACAATGGTTGCTGCTCTCAGGAATAGCTTCTCCACCAGAACACTTCTCTCCAGGCACAGCTTTTCTTCAAGATATCAGTCTCATGGCAGAAGAAAAGAGAAAATGTAAAGGAAGAACTAATTCTTAAAATTTCTGCAGCCACACCTGAGTTCACTGGTGCTGCGATGCATCCTCCTCCAGGGGAGAAGCACCTTAGGAAGAAGCACGGAATATGGAGAAAATATAAACCAGCCTCCCAATATGGGCGAATCGCATGCAAATGCAAATGACCAAAACATGCAAATGAAAATGACCCAAAAAGACCCAAAAAATGATCCAAATATAACTCTGAAAATAATAAAGCCTTATTGCCACTTTCCCCCCAAAAGTTGGGAAATAGTTTTGAGAAATGGTAATACCCAGTATATAAAAGGTTGGGGGGGAAAAGGCACTATAACATCTTTCTGGGGAATTTATAATGAATAAATTCATATAATTCTCAGGGAGGCATTTGGACAACACTGAAGAATAGCCTTTAAAGTGGGCATACCCCTCGTGCCAAAGTTTCCCCTTTTCAGCGATTATCTAAAACAACTATGAGAAGATGCAAAAATATATGTTTGTATATAGAAAGTATTTCATGATAGGATAGTAACAGAAGCATTATTAATATTAATGAAAAATTGGAACATTTGCAATGTTTAATAATAAGATAATTAAATTAAAGTATGATTTATTATTAGAATGAACTATAATGTGGCCATTAAAATAATGTTAAATTAATCCCTGGTAGGAATAGATGTGTTTGTTATATTGTTAAGTAAAACACCATATTATTCAACAGTATGCATTATGGAAATAGAAAATTATAAAGGCCCAAATACTTTGATTCAGTCTTGATTAAAATTATAGTTGAAACCATATGCCATAATTTTCAAATGGTGCTTAGTGGAAAATTTTGGCTTTAATAATCTGTTTACATTGTGAGTCTCTGAGAATGCAAAGCAGGGACTTGGCTATTACCCTTTGTTTAGAAAGATAAGGAAGAAGGCTAAAGAATATTTGCATTCCATTACCATAAATATTAAGTTAAATCTATACTTTTCTTGTATCTTGTCATCATAAAGTTGAGTTTCTTTCTGTTTACTAAAAAGGACGAAGGGCTTTGTGTAAAATTCATAGTTCCGCTTTAATAGTTTTTTTTTCCCCTCAAGAATTGTTGGCTCATAACCTTGAGACAACACACGTTTGTTCAATGAACCACAGTTGTAAGAATGTTTACTGTAGATGACTCCTGTTAACTTGAAGTTGTAAACCAGGTTTGTCCTAAGTGGTTGAATTTGCTCACCAACTTTATGGTAATTAAGTAGATATTATCTTATTGATTTTTATTTAACTAACCAGGGCATAAAACCTGTTAAGTATTTTATTAAGTCAGAAATGCATTTTAAAGCCCTCCTCCAAAAAGAAAAAAAAAAAAAGTTGGGGGGAGAAACATAGTTAATTTTAAAATACAATGCAAACCTGAGGTGCCTGGGTGGTACAGTGGGTTAAGTGCTAGACTCTTGGTTTCAGCTCTGGTCATGATCTCATGGTTGTGAGATGGAGCCCCGCGTCTGGCTCCACGCTCAGGGGGAAGTCTGCTGGAGATTCTGTCTCCTTTTGCCCCTCCTGCTCGTGTTCTCTCTCCCTCTCTTAAATAAATAAAACTTTAAAAAAATAAAATAAAATACAACACAAATCTTATTCTACCACAGCATGAATGATTTAATTTATATGTTTACATGCATATTTGCATAAATAACCAATCTTCACTTAACAATAGATCACGAACATATTTCCATGTCAATCATATCCATTCTATCAGTTCTAATGGTAGAATGTTTTAAATTACATGCGGTAATTTAATTTTAACGTGTAACTGAGTTATTCTGAGCATATATGCCAACATATCAACACTGGCTATAGCTGAGTGTTAGAGTTTTTGTTTTCTTCTTTTTGCCTATTTATATTCTCTAAAGTTCCTGCCATGAATATGTGTTTTGTTGTTGTTGTTGATATGAGAAACTAAAACACACACACACACAAACAAAACCTTCTTACACTCGTGCTTTCACATCCAGATCAAATACCATTTCCTCCGTTCATTAGGCTTTTCTCGGTGTCTCCAGTCATAGGAGAGGACTCTTCTTCAAACTCTTGTTTCTTTTGTTTTGTATCCTAGTTATACCTAACTTTTCCTTTTTTCAAGAAATTTGAGTTCATTAGTTCCTTGGCGACAGGCACTACATTTTGTTTTTCTTTATGACATGCATGACGTTTAGCACGGTCCAGCCCCATCGTGGCCCTTTTGAATCACGTCTCACAGGACTGAACGTGTACGGTCAGATCCTTGCCCAGGTCACCTCTAATTTGTATCAAGTGCTTTGCCCAGGACTCCCTGTACCTCCCTCTGGATAAGCAGGGCAGTGGCTTAGCTATTATTATAAAGCAAGCCATATCTCAAATAGCATAAATATTTTACTTGGAAATTAAAAAGCTTTGTCTTGTAAAAAGGTGATTTTTGAAACCTCCGTCCTGTAGTCATCTGAAAATGGAATTTAAATGGGAAGAGAATTTGTTTTTCAACTCTCAGTTGATTAAATTTTTCACTTTGCGATTGCTATCTTAAACCTTCCTTGGCATCAGTGAGGAAGAACTGGGGGCCTTGCAGCATCTGTGTTAGACTCTCCCACCTCTTTGTTTTGATCTCAAAACCTATCTACCTCTCCAATATATATTTTTCTTTAACAAAAGCAGATCTGGCAAGTCTGCATGATATTATAAGAAACGGATTTTACGTGACTTTGCAGCTTAGAGACGCCAAGTGCCGCCAAGAATATAAATGCCCCGCTCTCCTAGACATGTGTGTTCTCACCATCGTTTTGCTTAGCGTGATGTTCGAGCCCTTTGGCCCTTTGTGCCTGGCATGCAGTCCTCGTTATGGCTTGAACAGGGCTCAGCTTGACTTGCAGAATTTATGATGTCTGGAGACGGTTCTTCTTTTAAAAACTCTTTCATTGTCCTTATCTAAACATTCCGTTAAATGGCAATTTGAAGTATTTTCCTTGGTTCTCAGTCGAAATAAGAAAAATATTTTAGGAAGAGTTTTCAAAATACTTAGAAGGGGCACTTAGTGGTGCGCACGTTTTGTATTTGTTTTTGTTTTTTTTCAAATACTTGAGTTACTTTGGGCGTCTTGTTAGTAAGATAACAATATCTCTAAAGCAAAAGGTAATGTTGTATAATAAGACCTTTTAAAAAGTATTTATGTATTTTAGATTTAGGCTTTTTGTACAGCCCTTGGGTGGGCATTTGAAGACACCAAAATACACCCACAGGGGGTTTGTAGATTAAGTCATAAGTGGTAAGCCTCCAACTGAGGCTTCGTGTTTATCATTATCATCTTGGTACAGAAAATATTCAGACTGGTAATGATTCCGGGCTACCTGCTGTGGGGAATTTCAGCCTCGATGTAACATTTAATAAAACATTATCACTAGACTTCAGTGAGACTATGTTGATAAGAACTGCCGTTAGAAGATCCCAGAAGAGTAGGCTATTGAGGTAGAGGATGCAAACCCTAGAAATAATAAAATAAAAACAGGAGTCATAAAAGTAGAGATAAAATTTTACCCAAACTAATAAAAAACATAGTAAATGAAAAAAAAAGAAAAGAAAAAAAAAAACACATAACAGCCTATCTAAAACCCAGGACTTAAATAGATAAAGGGAGTACATAAATTAAAGTCACACACTGCAAGCAAAGCAAGAAATGAATGGGAACACGTATTAATAGCACAGAGCAAACCAAAGTTCAATAGCCAGGGGACTGAAATATTGGCTCAGCTGCATAATGGACTAGGTCCTTGGTCTTGGGAAGTTTAGCATGCTGTAACTTTTCATGGTGTCAAGTTTCCCACATTGGGGCCTCACTGACCCTGTATTCCATGGTTTTTGCCAGCATCAGTCACCTTTACATGATGTACATTTTTGGGCTTTTTATTTGGATTTTGTACAAGTTCGGAGTAATTATTACACTGAGATCTTTGCCCTTAGATTATCCTGAAGTCTGCTGCAGTTGTTGGTTAGTGTAATTCAGAGTGCCAGCCCTAGCTCGTAAATCCTGTTGTGAAGAATCCTAACTGCCTGAGAAATGCTCCTCCAGGGGGGGTATTTCAGTGGGAAATTGTTTTGTGGTCTCAATTATGTGTTGGCATTGTTTAGGAATCTTATGCTAACAATTCAGTGCTTAATACTGTTTTTTAAAGGAAAGCTTCCTTCTCCTTGTTCAAATACATCCTCACTTAATTAACCTTGAGTGCTTCAAGTAAGACACGTATCTTTACAATTTTTATGTTCTGCTAACTATACAGTATTAGGTTGTTTCTAACACTAACAGTGATCCAAAGAGCTTGCTTAGGAAATGCATTAAGTCCTATGGGTCATCAAGATATCATTTAGAATATCATTTTTTCTAGTGGACTAAAAGCTGTGCTCTTGACCTTCAAGTCTAAATGTCTGCTAGAGACCTAACTGGCTAATGATGTCTCAAACAACAAACAATTATTGAATTAATGTATTATTTCTTTTAATTCCAAAGTTGACCATTAACTAAAAAGCCCATAAGTCAGCTAATATCTGTCTGCATTTTGTAAGCAGCTTGAATTTCTAAGTCATATTTTGTAGAATAAAAGCAAATACCTCTCCTTATACATTTAAGCGCTAATTACAACTTATAGTTTTAATAAAACAAAAAATAAACCTGCATAGTACCAGTGTAAACAGAAATAAGAATAATCAATTGTTCTTCCTGTATAATAGCTCTTCAGTAACTCTAGGCTACTGTTGACCTTTAGGCATAATTCTATCTGATGTGTTTCTCAAAGGGAGAATGTATACATGTAGAGGGAGAAGACGCTGGTAAAAGAAACATTGAATGATCTATAGCTTGTTTCCAAACTTAAAAGCTTAGGAGGGAAAATTAAAACCACAAAAAAACCTTTAGCTTCCCTTAGAGTTCTTTTGCATATTTTCGCTAATCTGATGCTTAACCCTTTCTGGTTTAGTTTAATGTCTCTTTATTGTGTGATCCTCTTCTTGTCCTAATGCAATATATGTTTTATAAAAATAATTTCATCACAGTTCTTTGTGAGCCTACTTTGTTTCTGTCTTCTTTTGATATATTTTATTCTTCATTGGGATTGTGACTGTTTTGGGCTTTCAGAAAAAAAGAATATATCTGTCTTTTTTACGTACCAAAAAGTGCTATTTAAAATATCTGGTGGGAGATTATATTTTTCCTTGTTTTCATACCTTCGACTTCAGCAAACAGTTATCTTTTTAAAAATTTATTCAGAAATAAGCTAAATGTAGCAGTTTCCTCATATTGTTTTATTCATCTCCTGAGAAATAAAATTTTCAACCAAGAAGATAAAAAATATATACATGCTCTACTTTTTTCAGAATTAACCTTTGTCTTAGACTGGTTTTCCTGGAAATACGTTCTGAGAGGGAGAATTGCATACCAAAGGCTTATTGGGAAGTACTCTCTGGAGATACTCTTTTAAGCAAGAGAGGAAGGTAGAACTGCCTCTCTACAGTTTGACTGCAACTGAGACTCAGACAGTGTTCCGGAGGGAACTTGGCAACTTGGATAACCTTAAAAACTGTCCTGACTTTAGACAGAGCGCTAGGCCTTTGTATCCCAGCACCTAATAGTCACAGGCCCCCGGCTGCCCAGGACAGGGCTCGTAACCCTTGATGAAGAAGTTCCTGCCTGCAGAGGGCAAGTGTAAGTGAGGGTCCAGCAGCGGACCAGCAGCAGTGGATCTTCCCAGCAGCTGGGAGATGGGGACAAAGGACTTGAAGGGCCTTGGCGGAGGACTACTGTATGCACTGCCACCTTCAAGTCTCCTAAGAGTTTGACTCACACACACACACACACACACACACACACACACATAATATCTGCATTAAGACAAAGACTAAATTTTAGTTTTCCAATTTATTTTACATTCATTAGCTTATTAGCCAAGTCCTTCCTAAATGGAAAAAAAAAAAAAAAATCCATGGACTCTAACTTACTATGATTTATCTCTCCAAATCTGAATGTTTCAGAAATACTTTTAAAAACCTTTTTCATTACTCATAGTGTCTCTTAACCATTGTGGACTAAATGGCTACTGGGTAGACAACCCAGACTGTCTGCCAAATGGGCTAAGAACATGTGTCCAGAAACACAGAATAGTCAATTAGTACCAAAGAAGGAAGGAAGTTCTCTAAAAAAAAGTAGTGACCGCTAGCTTGGAAAGGGCAGGGTAGAAATGTGAGGGCAGTCTCCAGTGGAGGCCTAGAGCTGAGCAAACGTGAGCAGGGCAAGGATGGAAAGATATCCAATATAGCCAGTGCATAGACTGGGGTATGGGCTCAGCCAACCCCTCCAGGAGCCTTGTAAAGCCTGTGAAAGAGGGTTGACATAAGTCTAAGAGAAATGGAAGGCCATCAAAGGAACACCGACAGTGTGTGTGTGTGTATGCTCCGTGATCAGATTATTTTCTCTCGCTAAGAAGCAGTATTTGTTGTTGTTATTGTCATATTGTTGTTTTTTACAATGAAGAAAAGGTTGGAAAGGGGAAGAAGAGTGACAAGTGGTTATACCATAAATTGGGATTAACAAACTACATCCCACAAACCAAATCCAGGTCTCTGCCTGTTTTTGGATGGCCCCCAAACTAACAACAGTTTTTACATATTTAAATTTCAAAAAGAATCCCAAGAGGAATAATATTTCACGATGTGAAAATAATGTGAAATTCAAATTTCACTGTTCTTAAATACTGTTTTGTTGGAACACAGCTATGCTTGTTTGCTTACATATTAGCTATGACTGCTCTCGCCCTATAGGCAGAGCTGAGTGGTTGCAACAGAGACTCCACAGCCTGCAAAGCTTCAAATATTTACTAGCTGGCCCTTTACAAAAAACATTTGACATAGATGATGAATTTTCCAGGTATTGATAAGCTTCACGACATAAAAATCCCTGGACAAAAGTTAGAAGAACCTACCTCTGTACTCATAAGATCTGCTCCTAGGCTGAATAGTGAGTTTATTTTTTTGGGTACTGAAGTAAAAAGTACAGCATCTGCTCTTATGCTCTAGACGGAGAGGCAGACATTCAACAACTATCTACACACCAGAATATATATTCTAAAGCAGTCGTAATAGAAGTAGAGGGTGCTGTGATGTAGCATAATTTATTTTCAAGTCAAAAGGAAGACCTCTTTGAGGATGTAACATTTAAGTTAAAGAATGGCATATGAAAGTCTAGGCAAAGCTTTTGGGCCAAGGGAGGAACAA
The DNA here is from genome assembly GCF_023065955.2 of Ursus arctos. NCBI lineage: Eukaryota > Metazoa > Chordata > Mammalia > Carnivora > Ursidae > Ursus > Ursus arctos. Next base: position 65,507,336 of record NW_026622797.1, on the reverse strand, counting down.
GTACCGGCAAACTGAACTGGGCACTGGGTGTGTTCTAGGAACGTAAAGAAGGTCCATGTGGTGAAAACACAGTGGATGACTGAGAGTAGGAAGGGGCTGGATCAGGAAACACTTTGTAGATCAAATGTTAAAGATGTTGAGAATACACGGGGAGCCTTGGAAGAGTTTTGAAAGAGAAACATGATGGGATGCACTTTTTAAAGAACTCTTTGATCGCCTCTTCCTGAAGAGTAGACAGACATGGCAAAAGCTAGAGGGGACGTGGGGACATGGATGATGGAAAATGATACAGTGGGGTCTGGCTGTTGAACGGAAGGATCTGGTAGATGGGGGAAGGTTGAAGGTTCAGGAAATGGGCAACAGACTGAGAGCTCTGAGAAGGAATGGCAAGACCTTCCTAGAGGTTGGATGTGGGTGATTCCTCTTTGGCACTAGGAGCAAGACGGGAGAGGGATGTCAGGAGTACAGTTTTTAACTCCAAAGTGCATCCCTTCTCCTCTGTTCAGTGCTGCTTTAAAAACTTTCTCCGGCTTTTTTCTTAAGTAAGCTGTATGTCCAACATGGGACTTGAACTCATAACTCTGAGATCAAGAGCCACATACTCTACTGACTGAGCCAGCCAGGCACCCCTCTGGCTTTTTTCTAATTAGATCAAAGATCTAAGGAGGTCAGTGAACAGCCCATTCTTTTTTCATTAAGACTTATCATAGGGTATTTTAACCTTCATCATACATTTTATTTCTCTCCCCCCTTATTCCTCTTTTTCTTCTGTATTAGACTTAGGTTTTTGCTTCAGGTATATAGAACGATGCACTCATAAAGTGGAGCTCTCTGGAAATGTTTTCAGCTGTGTTCTGTCTCTCCTGTCCTCATTTTCCTCTCCCATCTTTTTATTTCCCTCTTTTTCTTCCTTCCTCTACAGGACTCCTCCTTAAGTTTTGCCTTCTCATTCCCTTGCTTTGTTCCAGTCTTCTCCTTGTTCACTCACTGCTCCTCTATTTCTCCTTTTTCCCATCTCATCCCCCTTATTCTCCTTCTTTTGGTGACACCTGTCACAGCCTCATCTCCCATTCTACTGACAGTTCTAGGTCCGAGAGTCCAGAAGAAAACCAAATCCATGTTACAAATATATATTCTGTATTTAGATATGAAGACATGAAATAGATATATTCACTACCAATGTCACATATATAAATTTCTTGAATTCTAGGTGGAATTTTGATAACCTCCATTTTAATAAAAACTTTTTTTTGTATATTTTCATATTTTTTGTTTTCCATCTCTCCTGTCTATTCCCCTCCCAAGAAAGTCAAGGGTTTCTGGATTTCATAATGTAGTAATAAATTTTTCCTCAATGTATGTTTGTTTATATTGTTTGCATTTTATGTTTGTGACCTCCATGATATGACTTTCCACATGGGGAGGGTGGAAGGCAACATTATGCTGATTTTTAAGTTTTTTAATCTCCTTAAATTAGCCAAATGGTGGTTTTGTTTTTTTTTTTTCCAAATGATGACAAGTGAGACTTAATTCCTTCCCTATTTGGATTATTATTGCTTGTCTCTGAGATTTCCAGTAAGAACTCTTACTTCCCTCTTACCTAAGGAACACCTAGGCATAATGGTGAGTTGTGGTTAGACTTCTACAAGGGAATCAGGTGGACCCCAAAGCCAGGGTTTACTCTGTAGCCAAACTCAGATAGAAAAGTGGAGATGTTTCTAGATGTAACAAGATTCCTGTGACCTTCAGGAACTAGCTTTTTGGCTGTTGAGTTTTCTCTATTCGTGACTATTTACCTCTGAGTTTGGTTTTATAATTTTACCATGTTGTTGTCATGCATCAGTTTCCTTTGTCTACCTTTCCTGAGATTCTGATTCTATTTTCAACCCCACCCTGACAACTTGATTCTGACTGCTTGTCCATTGGCTCTGGTCTTCTAGACCTTAGTCTGAGTCCTGGCTTAGCATCACTCTACTAGTGACTCAGTGCCCAAGAACTTTCCATGGACACTTGCTATGTAAATGTGAAGATGTGGTGCCACATCAATCAGGACCTGAGATGTCAGTAGCTGGAGGAGACAACTATAGTGCCATTTATACCACTTCTCAAATTTGAATGGCTCTAATTCCCTACATAACTGACTCCAGAATGTCCAGACTTTTAGAGTTCCCACTCTATCCAGTGTCTTCTTGCTATCCCAGATACGTTAGCATATGCTCATGAATCCATCATTATCCTTGCCATTGAGGCTGAGTTCTTCAGTCTTATCGGTTGTGCAGAGGAGCAAATCCAAAGCAAATCATTGCTTTTTGCTGCTGGTGCCACCATCATTTGTGTCCGAGCTGGAGTCTAGTAAATGGCAGCAGAGCTGGAGCCATGTGGCTCTATCTCGGCATTAATCTTGTGATGTTAAAGGAAACATCCCTCTTACAGAATGCTCAATGAAGTAAGTGCAGGAGAATTCGACTACAAAACTGTTTGAGATCTAGAGTGCTATAGCATTTGATTATGCAACTCTTCCATTCATATAATTACTAAATTCTCCCCAGAAGAAGACACACATTTAGAGGGTTGATGGATCTAGATAAGTTTTGATATTAGCTCTGTGATGACTTTTAGATGTGGCAACTTGGCTAAGCCGAGCTGGTCTCCAGAACTCCATTTCTAGTATGTTTCTGGGTAGGATGGACTGCAAGTTGGAGGGAGGTGGTGGCCATGCTTTGGCAGAACACATCCCTTTGCTATTCAGTCAAGCTCTATTCTAGGTGGTCCTGTGAAGGGATTCTGTAGATGGGGTTGTAGTCATGCATCAGCTCTTTTCAGTGAATCAAAAGGGAGACTTTCCTTGGTGGGTCTGATTTGATTAGTTGGAAGCCCTTCCCTGAGCCCAGTGACTCCAAAGAGCATCTGAGTCTGTAATGAGTCTTCCTTCCCCTTGGATCTTTCTTCCTTAAGGACACCTGTGGTTGACAAGCTTCAGCTTGTGTTCCCCAGGTTTCGGCCTGCGTGAGATTGTTCTTTCCTAATTGTTACCCTGTGGACTTTAGGCTTTGATCAGCCAGTCCCAAATTGCTCATCCCTTGTATAAATCGATATGTATCCTACTGGTTCTCCTTTGCTGAATGAACAGTGACTGATACATTTCCTACAAACTTTGATCTTTGGTCCTGGGGCTGAGTATGGCTTCCAACGAATGCCAAAATGCTTTTGTTATGGGTAGTACTTTCTCAGGAGTTACCATCTCCCTTCCTGTATAATTTCCCTAGATTGGATCTTCACTTGGGCTACCCCAGCTAATCAATCATCTAAATCCTGGTGCTGAACAGTGGCCCAATGACTTCTCAATATGCCTCAGTCCAACATAAATAGACATACGGCGGGGAGATGTTGCCTAACACTACCAGTAACAAACATGTTTTGGTGGGAATTTCACAGAGCTTTGAACATTCAGACATCACAGGGTAATTTCTTTTTTCTGATTTGATGATGAAGCAAAGTGAGAAAACGATTTCTGCTTTCCATAGATTTGGTATCCAAATGGATAGTAAATGTTAACACTGAGGTTCCACAAATAGCCGCTTTGGAAGAAACCAAGAAATCGGGTTGAATGGTTAGAAGGTTAAATGTATTTTTCATGTGGCCAAATGGCATTTAAGGAAAATGAATGTAAATAGAGTTTGTCATTTGAAAGTAGCTAACCTTTGTTATTTTCCCAATTCCATCGAATCCCAACCAGACTGATTTGTGGGTCATTACTGTTAACCCAAACTGTGCCAAAGGCAATGCCATTGAGGTGGATTAAAATTATTCACTTGTTTTTGTGTAACCCTGACTTCATCGAAATGAATCCCATGCCCTATTCAATTAATATCCTCGTTACCATCCTCAGAAGTGAAGAGTTAAACTCGCTGGGGAGCAGTAATGGTAATACGTCCAGAGAGAGATTCATTTGGCCCCAGCTGTCCATTTTATTCTAAGTGCTAAATGCGTTAATATACATAGACTATCATTTACATAGCAAGTGACTATGCCAGATGAATTATTTATTGTGTGACAGCTACCTAATACCCAGTGTACTATCAAATGCAAAGCCATTTCTTATTTGACCTGTATATAAATTTGCATTATAGAATTCATTACCTTCCTATATAAGTCACATTGAAGTTTTGTGCAGCTACCTCTCTGAGAAGCTGTAGGTTACCTCTGCTTTGATTTAATTGCCGCTCTCCTTGTATGGCAAAGCAGCCTGCTTTTGGAATGGAAGGCTTGCAGGGACCCCAGCCAGGCAGCATGCGAAAAACCTCTCCTTTGATGCAGAATAAGGTGAGAGAGAAAGACAAGCCCAAATTTAATTAAAATGTTATGAGAGCTGGAAACCAGCACATGAGACAAAGTAAAGGGGAACAGGGTTTGTGGCTCCTGAAGTGTGTATGCTGCCAGGGATCACCAAGGTAATAAAATTCAAGCTGCTTTCCCCAGGCAGTGGGTGACCCCATCCTCTGCAGAGAGCCGCATGTTTACATTTGGAAAGAACTGGGAGGAAGTCTTCTTGAATAAAAAATTGCCTTATTTCCAATTTATTCTTTAGTCTCTGGAATGTAATTTAATTCATCTTTGCAGTTTTCATGTGGCTTTGCACACTATTTGTCTCTGGATTATCTTTGCAACCTTTAATAATATGGTTCATCAGGGAGGTTTATACCTCTGAACATAATAGTGTTAAGACTAGTTCCCGGACCAGGCAGATAGTAAGCTAATTACCCAACTTGTTGGAGAACCGGAACTGTATGGACTGGAAATTTCTGGTTTTGAAATGAATGATGGGAAGCCTTTAGAGGCCTGAACCCTTAGGTGTCCTCCCCATTAGATTCTTAGTCAGTCACTCAGGGCTCTGCCAAATTGGATGGCCTCAAGATTTGCTTTGCTTGTGAGATTTTTTGTTACTTTCCAATTCCAGCTGGACTATGAATACTGCAAGAAAATCCTTTCTTATTATTGGCATTTTGGTGCTTCTATTTCCGATCTCACCTGGAAACAGGCAGGGCAGAGGAGTGAGAAAATGAAAAGAACAATGGGAAAGGTAATAGAATTGCACCGAACCCTCCAAGAGATTTGCTTTGAATTCCACATGAAGGTTGAGGCACCTACAAACTTCAACTAAGTCAATTTGGGTGTACTTGTCCCTCCAAATGTAATTTCAGAGCTGCTTTTTATGGAGGAAAGCTTTTTGGATATGAGATCCGTTGGAATATCCCTAAGAGTACAAAGCTTAATTTGACTCTGTCATGTGATACCCATGCACCCGCACTAGAAATATTTTTCTTCAGTAAATGAAAAATGGGGACTTAAAGATTTGTATTGTAATCTAGTCCCTTACTGTACAGAGCATGCTCTGGGGACAGGCAGTATCAGCAATCATCTAGCAGCTTCTTAGAAATGCCCCATGCCAGACCTATTGCATCAGTTCAACAAGATCCTCAGGTGCTTTGTAAGCACGTTAAAGCTCCAACTCATCTAGCCCGCTGACATTCCAACCATTGACATTTTTTTCCTCCACTGGATCCTTTCTTCAAATGACTCAGGTGAGGCTCAGACAAGGGAGGGGAGCTAGGCTGGTATAGATATTAAGGGCTCTCAAGCTGTCCGTGTCTCCTACTCCTGCTGCTGGTCTATGTTACCCCAGGGCACCATGGCATACAGCACAAAAGCGCTAAGCCAATTTCGGCATTTACTGTGAGTTAAGAGACCGAAGCTATGAAAGGTTAGCTAGCTTCCTTTAGGTCACAAAGCTTGTTAGTGCTAATGCTGGGTCTATAAGCCAGGTGGTCGGACTCCAGTTCCGCCTGGTTCTGACACCCAGGATTTGCAATAAGCCTTTGAACAAAAAAATAAGCTGTGTCTGAGACTGAAGTTATGACCCGGGTTTTGCCACTCCCTGGACAGTGAAAAGCATTTAAACACCTGTCCTTGTTGAAGAGTGAATTAGTGCATTATGTGTTTATAGCTCTGGTAATTGCACCCCATGCATTTGATTGTCTTTATAGAACAAATCCTAGGTTGAATGCAAACTTTTAGTTTTGATTATAAATGTTTACTTAAAAGATGGCTCCAAGTCAATGCTATGGAATTGATTCCAAGCCACTAAAGACCTCACATCCAGACTTTTTATCCTCTGGGACTGAAAGATGAAAACTTTGGATGATGTTAAAGACTGAATGTTTGTGCACAACCCCCCACCCCCACCCCAATCCATATGTTGAAGTCCTAGCCTACATTGTGATGGGATTTGGAGATGAGGCCTTTGGTAGGTAATGAGGGTTAGATGAATTTGTGAGGGTGGGGCCCTCAGGATGGGATTAGCGTCCTTATAAGAGAAAGCAGGGAGCCTGCTTCTTTCTTTCTATACCATACCCAAAGAAGAGATCATGTGATCACACAGTAAGATGGTAGCTTCCTACAAGCCAAGAAAGGAGACCTCAAAATGAAACCAGCCTTGCTGACACCTTGATCTTGGACTTCTCAGCCTCCAGACCTGTGACAAATAAACTTCTATTGTTTAAGCCACCCAGTCTACGGTACAGATGACATACACTAATACAGATGACAACCATACCCATTTATTAATGAAATTTGGTCATTCTTGTGAAAACTAAATAATAATGATCGCTCTTAATTATCGAGTGCTTACTACATGCCAGGTCCTGCTAGTCACTTTGCTAGACATTTCATAAATATTATCTATTTCATCCTCACATCAGTCCTTTAAGATAAATATTACACTGGTTTTACAAACGACTTTTTTCAAGGGAGCAGGTCTCAGTCTCTCTGTATCGCTAGACAATAGCCCAGTGTTAGGCATATAATAGACCTTTAAATGCTATTATGTACTGAAGGTTATGAGATTTGCCCAAGGTCAGGCATGCATGTACAATTTTTCGATCCAGGGCTATCTTCCATTGTAGTAGATTACAAGAAATGGCCACAAATTCCTCCCATCTTTATGCATACTCCTTTTAAAATCAACTTTTCTGTTCCTCAAATCCAGAAGTGGCATCTATCTTGCCACTCTTTTGAATTTAGGCTGTCCCGGGACTTGCTTTGACAAACAGAAGCAACAATTGGGAGTTTTGAGCCGAGGTCTCAACGTGCAGGCCTCCTCCTGAGACTTCCATGTGAGGGAACCTGGGCTAGTTTCCCTGAGGGTGCAACAGCCTGTGATTATCAGCATCAACCACCACCCATGGGAATGAGCCTATCTTGGACCATGCAACCTACTGGGCTGTGCTGCCACATGAGTGAGCTGAAGTGAGACCAGCAGAAGAATTGCCCAAATGAGCTCAGCCAAAACTCATGACCCATATGATTATAAAATAGTAAATGATTGTTTAAAGCCATCATTTCTATTACTATGTAATAGAAAACTGATATACCCATGTTCCTTCTACAGCCTAGATGTTGATGAGGGTGACGGTGATGACAAGGATAATAATAATATTATATGATGTTGTTGAAAGATTATATGGGCCAAACAACATTTTAAGAACTTCACATGCATTATATCATTTGATCAGTCAACCATCCTGTGAGGTGGTACTACGTTATCTCTACCTTATTGGTGAGAAAACTAAATTCAGCCATTTTTCTGGATCACACAACTAGTAAGTGTTGAAGAGGTTACACTCTAGAACCAACACTCTGAACCACTAAGCAATAGAATTTAAAACGAAGAGCCATGGTGCAATGTGTTACGTGAAAGTGGGTGGAATATATTTATTTTGATGAAGCTGATGGGTTAAAGGAGTGTGGTAAGCAGAATAATGGCCCCCAAAGTTGTCCATGTTCTAATCTTCAAAACCTGGGGCCGTGTTATATCACATGACAAAGGAGAATTGAGGTTGCAGGGGGAATTATGGTTGTGGTATGAGTTTCCTGTCGCTGCTATAGTAAGTTACCATAACCTGGTGGCTCCAAACAACAGAAATTGATTGTCTCACAAATCTGAAGGCCAGAAATCTAAAATCAGTTTCACTGGGTTGAAACCAAGGTGAGGACAGTCCTGAACTTCTCTCGAAGCTTTAGGGGAGAATCTGTTCATTGCCTCTTCCAGCTTCTGGTGGTTGTTAGTATTCCTTGGCTTATGGCTGCACCACTCGAATCTCTGCCTCTCTGGTCACTTTGCCTTCTCCTTTATGCATGTCATCTTCTGCCTCCTTTTTGTTTGGATGCTTGTGATGGCTTTTACAGGCTACTCTGATAATCCAGGAAAATGTCTCCATTTCATGACACTTAATTGAATCATATCTGTAAAGTCCTTTTTGCCATAAAAGGTTAACATTTATGGGTTCCAAGGATTAGGATGTGGATATCTTTCAGGGGGCATTATTTAGCATACCACAGGTGCCAACTGTGAAGTGGGATGAGTTGAGATGGAGAGAGGATGCTGAATTATCCAGGAGGGCCCAATGTTATCACAGAGGTCCTTAAAAATGAAAGAGAAAGGCAGAAGAGAGTCAGAAGGAGATGTGACTACAGTAGAAAGACACAGAGAGATGGAACATTACTGGCTTTGAAGATGGAGGCAAAGAAATGGATTCCCCAGAGCCTTCAGAAAAGAATGCCACCCTCCTGACGCCTTGATCTTACCCCAGTGAGATCTGTTGAACTGTAAGGTAGTAAATTTGGGTTGTTTTAGGTCCCTCAGTTTGTGTAATTTGCTAGAAGGAGGAAGCCAAAATGTTCTATTTTAAAGCTAACCTTTGTTGAATTTTGCTTTCCATCAGTTACTATGCTAATTTATTTACGTATATTATTTCGTATGATTTTCAGGGAAACAATGAAACAACAAACTATTTGAAGCAATGTCTCCGTTTAATAGCTATGAATACAGTAGTCCCCCCTTATCCATGTTTTCAGTTACCTAGCTGTCAACCACAACACAGAAGCAATGATCCTCTTTCTGACAAATCGTCAGAAGGTCAATAGTAGCCTAACGCTACCACAATGCTGATATCGTTCACCTCATTTCATCTCATCATGTAGCCATTGTATCATCTCACATTATCACACAAAGAAGGAGGAGGAGTACAGTACAATAAGATATTTTGAGAGAGATACCACAGACCCATAACTTGTATTACAGTATATTATTATCGTGGTCCTGTTTTATTATTGGTTACTGTTGTTAATCTCTTACTGTGCCTAATTTATAAATTAAACTTTGTCATATATATGTGTATGTATGGGAAAAAGCATAGTATACATTGGCTTCAATACCGTCCGTGGTTTCAGTTGTCCACAGGGGGTCTTGGAATGCATTCCCCGCAGATATGGGGGGGGGGACTGTACTGTATTAAGACTTACTTTCTTAAAGATACACAGCTCCACAGTACTGGAGCAAGGATTGAAGACATGGATTCTGACCTCTGAGTCTCATTCTCTATACCCCCATCAGTCACCAGTAATCCGTATCTCCCTGCAGGTGTGATTGAGGAGTACTCACCAAAGCATGTGCTTCTCAACTAAGCATCAGGAAAAGCCTGAACGAAGATATCTCTATTTATGGATGAGGTTTAATCACAGCTAGAAGTAGGAGTTCCTTGTAGTCTTTGAGTTAGAGATGATCAAACTTGATTTTTTTCTCCTATAATTCCTTCTTTTGTCCAATAGCACCAAAGAGAAAAAGAGTTGAATGGAAGAAAGAGAGAAAAAGGCTAGATATAGAGGAAGGGAGGTTTATATTTAAGCTTTTTTAAAATTCAAGTTAACTTCAAGCTCCTTTTGAAATACTGCAACTATTCTTTAGAGAAGAATTCAAGCATCCGGTTTTCTTGATTCAAATCTCAGCTTTCTTATCAATGCATAGCTGATGTCCATCAACTGGCGATATGCCTACATAAAGAAGCTCTAGGAAATTAATTTAATTTTCAGCAGAGAGCCACTTATTTGTCATTTCAGTTATGGATCTCCCTGCCTTATTCTGCACCGTGACTGCGTTTTGTCCAATCACTTTTAGTTACTAGACCTTGCTTGGGTACTTCTTTCCTTTGATATAAGCTTTCCAAACCCAGGCTCTGGGCCTCATTTTTCTGTGCTCTGGCTTCAACACCAGGAACCCCTGAGGCTTGATGTTGCTTGGACACTGACTCCAATTATTTTCTGTGCAAATTGCTTGACCCTTCAGCTTTGATTCTCCCTTTCACAAACTGGGGATATAATCACTTCCTCTCTTATCTCACAAGATTCCTGAGGGAAGCATTAAAGAGCTTTGAATATGAAAAGCACTATATACCTGTGAAGGAGTGTTATGTGCTCGTCATTTTCCATCCAGTTCCCAGATAATATCAGGCGCCATGTTCCCCAGGGAAGCTAGTTAAGACGCAACAATCCTTGGCCAGGTCTGTGGTTTCCTTTGCTGCTTCTGAGATGCCCTGCAGCAGACAGCAAGCATCAACCCATTCCCTCCTGCGTAATTTTTTTTCATGGCTGTTTGCAAGTGAGATCCTAGCAGAATTGCTGAGCCTCTGTGTTAAACTTTTCCCTTCACTTAATCTACTTGAAAAAACCTTGCTGCATACATTTGTCCACATGACTACCCCAGAGGAGCGCTGCGAAAATGCACTTCTGTTCATCTGGCCTGCTCAGGGAAAAGAAAAGCAAGTCGTTTTCAGTGCAGTCTGAGTTCAGATGGAGAAGTGATATTTTCAAGATTAAAGTAAACTAGTGTTGTAATTACAGTACTTAAGACACCCTTAAACTGAACATCATTTTTACTCTTCCTGCTGTAGATAAGGACATCATCAGACTTGACAGTTCCTCTCCTAATGCAATTGGTCTAAGCCAATTCATGGCAGTGACAACGAAGCATTTAATCGACCTGGGCCTCGTCCTGTCTATCTGCATCCCAGGATGAGAGAGGCTGAGTATAAATGAGTGAGCACTTATTTCTTTTCCTGGATTCTGCATCCCATTCTGTACCAGTTGACTTGGATTATCTGTAGGTAGCTCCTGTTCCTTTGTTCTTGTCCTTATTCACGCCTACTCTGACATGCTTGTTATTTTCAGGAGAGAAGAATACTTCAGGGGCATTTATTTTATATTTCGAAAGGGCTGAGATCATGCCATGGACTTAGTAGGCCCTTCGAGTAAGAAAAAAAACTTCAGTTTACAAAAGAGAGAGTTGAGGCCCAGGGCTATTCCATAATGTACTCTAAGTCACACATCCAAATAGAGACAGATCTCTGCCCAGAGCCTGCGTGTCCTGACTTCCATTCTAGGGTTCTGTCCATTGCATACCCAGTAATAATTCCTACAACTCAGTCCATAGGGAGCGCAATGCCTAGATTTTTGTCTTTGGGCTTGTGAAGGCCAAGGCTTCTCTTCACTGTTTTCCTCTGTGCAAGTACAAATCAGAAGCATTCTACATTTTCCCTTTGGTTATGGGTAGTCTCGGTGTCTCTCCAGAAAGTCAGAGGGCTAGCCTGAGGTTTTTTAAGCAAAATGTAATGTTTAGTCTGAATTGTTCACTTTCCATTGTAACACAAATTTCCCTTTCTGGAGCAGCCCATATGTAGAATAGGGCCATATTACCAATTATAAAACCGCTCTGTCTGACTCTGGCATGACCCATAATTGGGAATTCCAGCTCTCAGATTCTCTCCAAGTAGTTTGAGGGGGTCTCAGAGGTGGTTTCCCAGGAACTCTGAGAGCTAGTGTTTAGGTTTCATGGTTCTTAAGTCTCAGTGACTATCATAATCTCCTGGAAACTTTCTAAATATCAGATTTTAAGACACCACTCCCAGAAAATTTGAATTACCAGGGCCCAGGAATATGTATGCCATTAGCACCCTGCATCAATTGACGATCAAACAGACCTGTGAAACCCCACTCTCTTTCCACAGATCATTCTTTCAGCATATATTTCTAGCCCACTATATTCTAAGCACTGTTCCAGGCCCTGGAGATAAACAATGAAGAAACAAACTTCTGAGCTCCTGGAGCTTTCATTCCATTGGGGAAACAGATAATACACAGATAAACAAGTAAGTGTGTATATAGTAAGTCAACTGGTGACAGATATGCAGAGAAAGGCAAGGTAAATTAAGTTTGGAAGAGGGGCTGCTTTTTTATACAGGGTGCTCAAGAAAGGCCACTTCCATTATGTGACATTTGAGTAGAGATTAAGGAAAATGTGGGAAGAAAGCCATGTGGATACTTTTCAGGAGGGTGTTCCAAACATGGAGAGCAGCTAGGTCAAGGGCTATTGAGTTGGGAGTTAGTATGCCATCGTACCTGAAGAGGACAGTGTGAACAAGAAAGAGGAGGTGGTGGGGCTTGAGGGGTGCTGGGTCCCCAGCATGCAGGACACCGTGAGTGTTTAGACTTGGCCATCCTGATTATATGGGGAGCCACTGGAAGATTTTCATCCATGGAACAAGAGCCTGATACATGATTTTTTAGATGAATTATTCTGGCTGTTATATGGAGAGTCATATCTAAGATGGCAAAGTTAGAAGCCAAAAGACCATCAAGGAAGCTACTATGTATAGTCCAGGTCAGACATGATGGAGCTTTGGGACAAGTGGTAGTAGACATGGAGTGGATATGGGATGTGTTTTGAGGATAAAAACTCGGGATTTGCTGATGGACTGAATATGGGGTGTGACAAGAAGAGGAATCAAAGATGACTAAAATTTTTGGTGTGGACAACTTGAAGAGCAAAGTTGCCATTCAGAGAAGGAAAAAAGTGTAGAAGGAGGGGATTTAGCGGAGAAAGTCAAAACCTGATTTTGGATATGTAAGTTTGAAATACCTGTTAGATATCCAGATGGGAAGAGCAAACAGCTGTTTGGATATACAAATCAAGAGATCTAGGGAGAAATTTAGGTTGGATGTATAAATGTGATAGTCATCGGAGTATGACATGACTCTGGCCATGAACCAAATATTGACATCTATGGAATTAGTATGGATAAATAAGAGAAGAGCTCTTGGAGATCAAATGCCCTCTTATGTGTTAATGTTTAAAGGTCAGAGAGTGGAGAGGATCTGTGAAGACTGAGAAGGGGTGGCCAGAGGGGTTCCACCATTTTCTTTCTTTTTGGCTCTGTCTCACTGAATAATGTGTCCTATCACTGCTGATGCCAAAACTGTAACTCATTGCCAAAATTTCAAAGACATCACTGTTCCTGCAGGAAGGACTGGGGCACTTCCAAGGCTGATGTAGCTGCCACTGTTCTTGCCAGTTCTGTGCTGGCACCAAGCTATGGAAGCTTCAGCTCTTTGATGCCCAGTGGGCATTAGAAAAACCTCTCTTTGGTTTTAATGTTGCTTGTTGGAGATTCCTTAAGAAAGGATTTGAGCAGGAATCTGGAAGCCAGTCAGTGTAAATGGATAGCCTACCTCATTGTCCTTGAACTGAACGCATATATTTCAAATACATCTCAGTTCTAAATCTTATAGTGAACACAGCTTAGATTCAAGCAGAAATACCAGCCAAATTCTAAAGCAATTTTTTTTTAACACTGGGAGGCAGCTCTTGCAATCATAGAAAAATTTGAGCTATACCACCATAGAAGTTTGATTTCAGATTCCATCCTAGAAGAAATAAAAAGCTCACAGAGAAAGACAGTACAGTGTTCATACCCTTTCCAGTTACTCTCTACAGGTGTAGAGAAAGCATCTGTTATGTACCTTTTGAGGTGTCGGAGAAAAGGAAACAATTTAGTTAAAGAAAAAGCCTATTGCATTGTGTAACTGATTATGGAAAGAATGCTATGGTAATGTGCAGTGCACATGCGTACAACTCGTTAAAGAAGGACTTCTTCTCTAATTTTCCTCATTCTTGATGTCAGAACTTTGACTTTAATAGTCCAGTAGGATACAAGTGTGGAATCCCAAACTAATAAAACCTGGAAGGTTCTTTCATTGAGAACTTTCTAAAGACTTTCTTGACTACAGCGTGACTAAGGCCTCATTCCATGATATCAAGGGCTCTGATAGACCCTGCAAGTTCTGTTTCTGCCTTTGGTGCCTTTAGTATTAATCTCTGATAAGTCTAAATCTTTTCTTAGGAACCCCAGGAGGGATATAATGTTGTACTTAACTTGAACATTCTTAAGTTGAATATTCTTTGAACTCTCTCCAGTAGCCATGCTCTTTCCAAGGAATCAGATATCTTTTGGGTTCTCTAGAAACTTTGAGGAAAGGAAGACTTATGCAGTCATTCTGATTAGAAAAATCTTTTCTGACTTGTAACAAGAATTAAACACGGATTTTCAGGCTATTTCAGGGGTCAGAGCATTAAACATCTCTGAGGCAATAGTAGCTCTTGCTATTTCGGTTTAATCCCTCCATTTCTAATATTACAATGGCTCACATTATGACCAACGCTAGCCAGAAATGGCAGATGGGTTGAGAGAAACTGACAATATAGCCTATTCAAATAGCATACTCATGTTCTGCATTGGAATGGACAAACATTCATTTTCCACTTCCCCTTCGTATTTCTTATTTTGATGAATAATAGCACAATGGTCCAGCTAGTAATTGCAGCCAGACTCCATGTCTCTCTCCTGATTTCATTTTCTACATCACACTAGGTTCAGATAGCCCTCATATCTCTTGAATTCACCCTCTCCTATCTCCAATCCAAAGTACCCAATTTCAGACTCTTATTATTTCCTATCTGAACAATTGCAACAGCTTTGTATTGGTTCTAAACTACTCCCAGTCACCCTGTGAAATCCATGCTAAGAGTTTCTGTAAGAGAGCTATTAAAAAACAAAAACAAAAACGAAACCTGGAATATCCTTCACCTGTTCAAAACGTTCTTAGGTCTCCTCAAAATAACAGCACTATGTCTCTAAATGTGGGCTTTGGGCCTCCTACAGCAGAATCGTGGTTAAAGACGTACACCCGACAATTTGGAATTTGCACGTATAACAAGCTTCTTAGGTGATTCATATGCACTCAAACCATTTAAGAATTACTGATCTAACTGATCAAGTCCTCAGTGTTTATAAAATCCTGTAAAACCTTGCTTGTGTCCACAACATTACCTTGTACCATGCAATGACACCAGGGTTACCCTCTCCTCATACTGAACCACTCGTAGGTCTGAAAACATGGTCATTGGTTAGTTAAAGTCTTCATTTAGGCCCAGTGAGAGATTGCCACTTCTGGGCCATACAAAGTTCTTAGTAGTTTACCAGTTTCATCTGGTTAGAACAGGTTACTTTTTTAATGTAACTACTGAAAATTTTAAATTATGTTCATGGTTTGCATCATATTTCTTGTCAATAGCACTCTCCCAGTATATACTAAAGTTGTACATAGGCATATCTTATGCCCAGCAATTCCACTCCTTGATATATATGCAACAGGGCCTACATATGCTCAACCAAAAGCATATCCTAAAATGTTCGTAGAAGAACTGTCATAAAGAGTAAAGAATCAAGACTGTGATTTCTTGATGGGGTGCCTGGGTGGCACAGCGGTTAATCGTCTGTCTTCGGCTCAGGGTGTGATCCCGGCGTTCTGGGATCGAGCCCCACGTCAGGCTCCTCCGCTAGGAGCCTGCTTCTTCCTCTCCCACTCCCCCTGCTTGTGTTCCCTCTCTCACTGGCTGTCTCTATCTCTGTCAAATAAATAAATAAAATCTTAAAAAAAAAAAAAATCTAAAAAAAAAAAAAAAAGACTGTGATTTCTTGGAATCTCTATCACCTACATCAAATACACATTATAAATCTTTGTTGAATGAATGACTGAACAGCTGCCGCCAGTCTATCTGTGGATTGGAAGGGTGGGGGTGGGAGATGAACCTTAAAGTAGGAGCATTTTTGTGCTATGGGGAGACAGTCCAGTAGCTACATCCTCCAGAGGTAGGAAATAAATTCTTACTGAAAGCATGAATTGATTACCTCCCCTCCATGGCAGACAATGCATTAAACAGACACCCTACCCAAAATGGCCCTTTCTTTTTTTTTCCAAATTATTTTTTATTATTAACAACATCATTGTATATCTATTTTGACTTACTTGTCCAGCATCTCCTCATAGTAAATTCCTAGGGCTGGAATAAAAGAGAATGCACGTTCTGTATTTTGGTATCTGTTTGCAATCAGGGACATGCCTTTAAGCTTACAGCAGCTTCTGTAAAGCACACGAGGCACTAGCACTGCCTCTCCAGGGAACCCCCAGTCTCTAGGCAGAGTGCTGAGTTGCAACTCGGTGCTTCACCAACCCCAACCACCTTCCCAACACTCAAATCCCATGTCTTAGGGGTGAGAAGACCAGCCAGAAATGTCTGGGAAAGCCTCAAGTTTCTGAACTGCTAATAAAATAATAACATCTATTCCTGAAGAGACTTTGCAAAATCTGGAAGTGATGATAAAGATGACTTATGATGCCTTATCACAAAGTTGTATTAAACCTGCTCAGACTGAAATGACAGAATGAGGCTAGCCAGAGCAGTGTTTTCCCAGAGCTAGACAGTCCCATTGTTCCCACTATCCCCCACTGAGCTCCCTTTTGCAGCCCAAGGGACAAACCCAGCCCATATTCCTAGACACTTGCTTCCATGTAGGAACTTCCTTTAGGACTATAGAGACTTATTGCTTTATTCTGACACCTTCTTTCTTCTGGGAAACTCCTTCAAACCTTGTGATACTAATTGGAGCTGTCACTTCCCTGGATTCAGGGATAGATGCATGACTCATAATGGTGATGGTGTCCATAATGGACTTGAGACCCAAGCTGGGCCAAGTAGAATTCTCCTTGAAATGTCCCTCTCAGTGCACAACAGACTGGAGAGACAGGATGAAGGTAGGATGAAGAATAATGCTGAAACAAGTTATGGGGACACACAGAGAGAAAGAGAGAAAGAGATTGCTGATGGCTTTGAGCCCTGGGTTCCAAGCATTCTTGAGTTGAGCTCTTCATGCTCTTTAAACAAAATGGCATGCAGCACTGACATCAGCAAGTTGCTTAACCTCTCAAAGTCTCAGTGGCTTATGAGGTCCAATATGAACTGGTCTTCCCTATATCCTCAATCGACCTCATTTTGTGCAAAATGAGTAGTATTAGCCTTCTTTCAGCTCCCTAAAATCACCAACTCAAGTCCGCCATAGGGTCTTTGCACTAACCATTCCCACTGCTTCTCTCTCCATTGCCACCTGAGCCTTGCATGAATGGTCTTCCCTCCTTCCCTTCCTCCCTCCCATCCTTCCTTCCTTCCTTCCTTCCTTCCTTCCTTCCTTCCTTCCTTCCTTCCCTCCCTCCCTCCCTCCCTCCCTCCCTCCCTCCCTCCTTCCTTCCTT
The DNA here is from genome assembly GCF_023065955.2 of Ursus arctos. Lineage (NCBI taxonomy): Eukaryota > Metazoa > Chordata > Mammalia > Carnivora > Ursidae > Ursus > Ursus arctos. The sequence goes on along the minus strand of NW_026622797.1, from coordinate 65,490,021 downwards.
CCTTCTTTCCTTCCTTCCTTCCTTCTTGCCATAATTAGAGTGACTTCCATAAGGACCACCCAATTTAAAATAGTCACCACATCATTATGTACTATATCACCTTTTAAAATTGATTGCATAATGCTTAAAGAAATCTGATAATATTTATCTATTTATTGGTTAGTTTGTATATGGTCTCATTTTTCCTGCTTGACCATGAGCTCCATGAATATAGTTCCTGGCACAGAATGAGCACCCAGTGGATACTTATTGAATGAAAGAGCAGAAATAATAATAGAACCACTCAATATTTACTTTGGCTTATTATTTGCCAAACACTGTTCTAGACATTTTATGAGTTAATGAATTAAATCTTTGCAATAGTCCTATATGAGACCAATACTTTTACTATACCCATTTTACAGATGATGAAACTATAACACAGAGGATTTGAAACCCTCACAGAACAATGCTTTGAACAAAATACACACTTTTGAATATTTTTAACATTTCATGTGTTGATCAATAGAGAGGAAGATAGGTGACTAAACCGGAGGAGGAAAAGTGAAGGAGACCAAGAGCATGCCTGCTGCTCTGAATATTCGAAAAATAAGGATGAGCTCTAAAAAGAATATGAAGGAGAGGAAAGACGGAAACAGAAAATTAGTTTTCTAGAGCTCTCATCACAAAATATCACAGACTGGTAGCTTAAACAGCAGCATTTATTTTCTTAAAGTTCTAGAGGCTGACGTCTGAGCTCAGGACATAGGTGTCTTCGGACACATGGTGTCTTCTGAGGGCCACTTGTGGCTTTGTCTTCACATGGGCATCCTTTGGTCTGTATGGTCTGTGTGCTAATCTCCTGCTTCTATAGGACACCCGTCATATTAGATTAGTGCTACTCAATATAACCCCATTTTACTTTAATTCTTTAAAGGTCCTATCTCCAAATATAGTCACATTCTGAGTTACTGGGGTTTAGGACTTTAACATGGGAATTTTGAGGGAACACAATTCAGTCTGGAATAGAGAAAAAATGAGGAAAGAAGTAAAGTGTAAAAATAAGTAAAGGTCAATGGAATCAGGGAGAGAAAGAAGGCTGGGGCGCAGAGCTGAGGGTATACAAGAAGTTCCTGCATAGTTAGAATATATTATATAGGAAATGAAGGTGAAGAAAAGATTTAATTAAGAAATAATAAAATATACCAATGCATTCAGTAAGTGAAATAAGAGAAGTTGAATAGTTTTACAAAGATGAAACAGAACACATAAAAGAGTAACACAGAAAAAATAAGGCAGATGAAGGACGATGATGTAAAAAATGGAATAAGAGAAGGAGAAGAAGGAAGAAAAGAAAAGGAATCCAGTTCTACAATGAGTTTATGGTGAATTTCGTTTCTGTTTTGTTCTGTCAGATGTCCTGTCATTTGGTGAGCTTGAATAATGCAGCACATGATTTCTATGACTAAAGACTTTACTGACTTGAAATATTATAAGAAGGCAATGCTGATATTGGAAATATCATGGAGATAGAGTAAGGAATACTTTCCCGTATGACAGTACTGATCTGTGTCATAAGAGAAGGTATATCAGCGGCATTTTAGAAAGCTTCGGGGGGCTTTAAAAAGCAAAGAAATTGAGATTGAGTTAGCCAGAATCCGACAGCAGGTTTAACAGGAGATACTGTTCTGCTACTACTCTCACCAAGGGAGTTCAATTTCAACAGTGCTAATCTTTCCACAGTGGTGTAAGTTTAAATTTTGTGCCCCTAAGGAAAAATTTCCAAAGTAATTCCCATTGAACTTGCCTCCCAGAAATCCTGACTTCGTGTACAATCCGGGTACCACACCTGCCTCTTCAGCAGCCACCCAACCTGTCTCTCCACTCACTGACACCGCTGCCATTTCAGATGCTGCTTTCTCTGTTCCAGCAGGGTTAAACGAAGGTTCTATTGTTTTCTAAAACTTACGGCATGGGATTTTAAAGCCAAATTATTATTTTTTTCATTCTTTTTTCAATGTAATTTTGCCTTCCTTATAGTCTCGCTTCCAGTATTGCAAATTAATATAATGCTTTCAAATATAACTCTAGGTTTTCTTTATTTTAGCTATATTGAAACACATCAATATAACCATTTTTATTTTATGTTTTCATCCATAATTAACTTTCTTTTCTGGCTAGGCATATAAAAATAGTGTAACAAATTCACAGTCCTTGGATAAAAGAATAATAATTTACAATATAATTTTTTCATTTTTTTTTAAAGTGAGACTCGCGTTGTTCTAGCTCCAATTAGGCTGGGAATTTGGGATGTCATGTATTTATTGTGTGTACTAGTGTTTCTTTAATTTAGAGTTTCTGGATCATGTGCATCAGGATCACGTGGGGTGCTCTGAAATATGGAGATTTCGGGTGCCTACTCCATATCTACTGAACCAAGATGTGGGCCCTGTGAAACTGCAATATAATAGTCTTCCCAGATGACCTTAATGCTTATTACATTTTGAGAACTACTGGCATATATTTTAAGTACAAGAACTAAAATTCAGTCCCAATAAATCACCCTACTCAGATATCAAACGTTTTATTATAATTTGTTATGTTGCAGAAAAATAAAAATCATACCGGTGAGAAACCAAGCGACACTCGGAGAAGTAGGAGAACTCGGGTTTATTTTTTGCCGGTGGACCCAGACGAGTTCTCACTTGAAATTCTGGGCCCTGGGCTGCGGGGTTATAAAGCTTTTAGAGGGCAGTGCAGCATGTCGGAGTCCAAGGGCTATGCTGACTGCTGGTAGGTGGGTTTAAATTGTGTTGGGGGAGATTGCTTTAGGAGGGAACAGCGATTAGGGCAGTGCAGGAAGTCTGTGGTGTGTGGTGGGAAGCCTGTTTACAGAAGCAGAAATGACTAGTTATCTCTTGCTTTCAGCAGGGCTTCTGGTTATCTCTAGCTATTGTTAGTAACTTCTCGTCTTTTGGGGCCTGCTGGCCTGGTCCTATTTTGGGTAATTTTCCTCATCAATTATACATGTGAATTTCATATATATATAAAATATTTTTGTCTCCTTAAAATTTCCTTGAAGTGATTTTCAACTGTACATTTATCTGCTTTTCTCATGAACATTTGGAAAACTTTTTTTTTCTTTTTTCTTTACAGACTTTACTAGAACAAGGTAGTATCAATTTAATGAGCCCAAAGTAGATCTCACATACAAGCAAAGTCAAAAAACACCTGGCGTCTGACTGTGGTCTTGGGAAACAGAGGTTGGTTTACCCAGGGAACCATTATGGATTAGATGGGAGGACTCAGGTCATCTGAATCAAGAAAAACTTGCTCCATTACATATACCCTCCAAAGTCCATATAAATCCTTTCTTTCTTCAAAACTTGGCAATGTTGGGGAAATATAGTTGAAAACAATATCTTCCCTTGGGGTTCTGGATGGGACCCCAAAGGAAGTTAAGCATCAGACTCTTGATTTCAGCTCAAGTCATGATCTCAGGGTTCTGAGAGGGAGCCCCGCATCGGCCTCCACGCTCAGCGGGGAGTCTGCTTGAGATTCTCTCCCTATCCTTCTCCCTCTGACCCTCCCTCCGCTCTCTCGCTCTCTCTCAAATAAATAAATTAATCTCTTAAAAAACCCAACAAAATCTTCCTTCAACTTTGAAATTGTCTTTACAAAAGTAGTAGACAAAAATTACAAAATAACACAAATTTTTCATTTTTAAAAATTATTTGTAATTATTATTTTAATTATTATATTTTAAATTCACTTTCATTATTGAATAAGCATTAAATCAGAATGTGATGCAAATCACAGGCAATCACTAAGAGTTTGCAAAGACAGAAAGAAATCTCATCCTCTTATATAGCCGGGCAGATACAACCTATACTACATATTTTTTCAAGATAAACAGTTAACTAGTTCTCAAGTAAGAGGACTAGACAGCACCTTTCCTTCGTCACACATAGTTCATCCTAATTTTGCTGGGTAATTGGAATGCCAATCTGTATTAGCTAATTTGCTTTTTTCAAAGAAAAACAAACTTCTCATATTTTTATGTCTGGAAATAGTTCTCACAACTTGAGCAAGGTGCCCACTGAGCAAGGTGCCCACACAGATTCAAATAAGGGTGCTTTATCCCTTGATGTTTATATATCAAAGAGATGGTTCCAGAGTCCTCTGGAAAAAAGCATTCTTGGGTCTTAAAGATGACAAAGGCCTATCTAGTTTTCAAAAGGAATTTTAAAGAGAGGAGAAAATACAATTTTAAGTTTCCTAAAGTAAATGCTTTATGCAAAAGGGAGGAAAGAGCGATCTCTTTGCCCATTTTTTAACAGGGAGAATTTTTATCTTTAATTTGTATTTGTCCTTGCAGTAACTATTGCTCCTAAGTGTGAACTCTTACTAGAGAATGATGAAACTGACACACCATCAGACAAAGGCTTTTGGGGCTGCCTTTGCACATGTATCATTAAATCTACTGATGAGGGTGCAGAAGGCTAGCTGAGGACAGGCAGAAGCTGACACTCCACAACCCTCCATGGGATATATGTGACATCCCTCCAGCACTCCTGGCTGCCCTAAAGGAAGAAGAAACAGTTAATTTATAGAGATTACAATCCTGCAAGACATGAGTATCCCTCAGTTTACAAAAGTTTTAGCAATTTACAAGAACAAAGCATTTCTATTAATGGCCTAGCTTCCAGAAGAGAATGTAGATACAATTAAATGTCCTTATAATCTGCAGCCTGTTGCAGATAATTGAAGCCGGCAAAGTGTTATGTTCCTCCAGGATGCTCCCAGCTATCTTAAGGTTAATGCCTTACTAGAAGGAAAAACAACCTTAACTTGACAATGGCAAGGCCTTTGGTATCTGGTGAGTCTTCTTTAACATATGAAAATCCTTTGGAAAACTTCCTTTTCCCTACCTCCCCCAACCCCACAGTATATTATCAGCCACCCCTCACAACCCTGGTGTAGCAGCTCTTTCTGCCCACGGGTCCTGTCTGTGTGCTTTAATAAATCTCCATTTTGCACCAAAGCTCTCTAGAATTCTTTCTTGGTTGTTGGCTCTGGACCTCACCTCACCAAACCTCACCTATATTCTAAAACCCCATCATTTACCATTTCCAAATTTTTTCTCCTTATTCCCCCCTAGGAACAAGGGTCTATGTTCACAGGACAAGTGGCTGGGATTATCAACAGTCATCACTTGCTGGTGATAAAGCTGGCACTCAAGGGAACAATTAAATTTATAAACTTGCTTCCTAATTCTATCATGTCATCATAGAAATAGAAATACATGTTATCGATGTTCAGTTACACATAGAAATGTACATTACGGATGTTCCATTGGCTTGTGACTACTAGTCACTGGTTTTGAACTCTAAACTGGACCAAGAAACTTTCATTTTAAGAATGTGTGTTCAGTACTGAGATAACCATAAATATTTGCTAGGAGATTCTGTTCAGAAAAGGGCACCCACAAACTTGGCATTTTACTTGAAGGGTACTCCTGTGGACATACCTGGGGCCATCTGGACCATGTTTCATGGGGATGCTTGAATCCTTTGCCTTCTAAGGAAGCAGGGTTCCTTGATAAGTGTTATTCCCACTGCATTCCTTTGGCTTTCTGCATAAATATGCGTCACATCATTTTCTCACTCCACTCCAATTTCTATCTCTTTGAAAAATGAGCAATATGAACTGGTAGGGGCCAGAGGGAAATGCTCCCAATTTAGCAAGTGGCAGTGGGATAAGATGGGGCCCCGTTTGACTCAAGATGTTTACTCTTAAAGGGTTGGTTCGCAAGGAGTTGGAGAGATAGTTCTTGGGCTTCAGTCAAAGAAAAGAATAACACAGCTGCCCTCAGCAAGGGGGAATTCCAGCATAATGGATTGGCAATGGAAACTGTTTAAACCCATATAAATATAATAGCCACCCACAGAGAGGCAATTTACGCGCACCAGGCCAGCCCTGCAGTGTGTGCTGGGCCGGTGTAATCCACCCGGGAGTATTTTATGAGGCTCCCTCCATGAAAAATGGGTGGGGAGAAAATAGAGGATAGAGGGGCGAGGCCTTCCAAAGGGCGCACTAAAACCTTTACAGAGTCCTGCTTCAGGAGCTCTTCCACTTTCTGTGCCACGAAAGGAATAGCATCTGTCCTGGCTCCTTCTTCAAGAAGTAATTTTTTTTTAAGCGCCAGGCTGGCCTTGATTTTAGTTCGGGTCGTGCCCCTAAATGGCTACATGGCTCTGGGTAGGTTACTTCCCCACTCTGCTGCAATGAAAATAAAGGGTTAAATTAGAGAGTCCATGGAGAAGAGTGACAAGACCAGGACACTGAAGCTAGGTTCTCTGGGTGCCATTCCAAGCACTTCTCATGGGGGCTGTGTGACCCTGAGTGAGTTTCTTAACCTCTCAGCCTTACTTTGATCATCCATAAGAAAGGAATAATAATACTTTCCTCACATGCTTCTCACAAGTATTAAAGGAGACATCTATGTAAAAGCACTTTCATCATGCCAAGCCTATGATGAGTGCCCATTAACTGTTAACCCTCATCATCAGAGACGTCTAAGATCTCTTCCTGCTCCTAATACCTAGGATTTTTATAATGTTTTGTCATTTCTATTTATAGTCAAGTTTTAATGCCTAAGGGAAATTCTCTTCAAGAAGTCTATTGATAATTATATTTTCTGGTTTTATATTTTTGTAAAAAAAATTATTTTATGCCTTTGATTCTAAATCATTAAACATTGATTCAGAAAATCCCCTCTTTCCCATTATGACTTTCATCCAATTTGCCCGGGATTTGTTTACTTCTCTCCTTACCTTTCAGAGACTGCCTGAGCAGGGGTCCTGATCTGCTCAAGAGCGATGCTGAGAGTTTCTAAACCTTAAATGTATTCTCCAGGGCAGTTCTGTGAGTGGGCAGAGCTACATGAATTAGGCACTTGAAAAGAAATATATCTCATTAAACTTAAGAATTACTCCCACTAAACTACTACTTACTCAGTTAATAAGTAAAGAGAAACAAGTATAAAGTATTTTTACAATTGTCACCTGCATCACAGTGTATGGGGGAAAATGAGAAGGCAGACGCAGGAAACTGGATCTCATACCTGTAAGAGTAACATGTACGTGATTTGTTTCGCTTCCCAGAATAAAATGAGACAGAGGTGCATTACTGTCTGTAGCGTAGGACATGCTGTAAAACTGAAAAGGGTATACGTTTTTGTAAATGATAAAAGCTGGCCGTATGTTCCAGTAGTTCATTTTTAAGTTTTCAACAGTGGGAAAAAAAGTTTATTTCATTTCATTTTCATTATAAAATAGGAAAAAAAATTAAAAACCTAAAAAATAAGCTTTGTATAACTGTTTTACATAACTATGTTCATAATGAAATATTACTAGCATGAAATCCCTGCAGCACATGTCCCTTATTACACATTTTCATTTTTGTAAACAAAGTGATGCTAGGTTAGACTTAGTGCAGCCTAATTTCTTTCAAAAAAAAAAGCAGTTTTGGGTATGGTGTTAGCCTTTTAGTAACCAGAGCATAAATAATGCTATTTATTTGCCTGTGTTAGTCAAACATGTTTGCGGAGCCTAAAGAGTACCTCAGAACTCTGATCATCTTTTTGGAGAGTGATGGGTTAATTTTATATAAACTTCCACCATGGCATTAATTCTTTATGTTTGCATGAAAGTGGCATGCAACTAGGAGAGAAATTATAATGTATGTTAAACAACACTTTCACTGATGTGAATTTTCAGTTAATGAGAATTTCGATTAAATAGCATTCTTGATTCTGTGATTGGTAATAACTGTTATTCAGGGGCAGCCCCTCATCCCTCTGTAAGTAATGCAGCTGATATTTCCAGAGATGAGAAGAAAACACTGAAGGTGCTCCAAGACCGCACACTGCTCATGGATGGATTTTATTTAAAAAGTATAAAACCTAACGCACCGCTGTGTGTGTGTGTGTCTGTGTTGTGTGTATTTATTTCAGGGCTGTTTATGAAAAGTCTTTCTCGGTTAAGCAATTGGAAACATCAGGCAAAACACCTTTCCCTCACCAGGAATCTCAGAAGGCCAGGGAAGGTCTTTGTTTATAAGCCATAATCTGATTCCCCACAGTGTTCACATCCATATTTGTGGGAAACACTGGACCAAATTTTCATTTCAGCCCCGTGACCAGAGGAAAGACTCCTCTTTGCTTTATGTATGTTTGTGTGCAAGAGATGGGGGTGGGGGGTCACATACACTGAAAACTAGAGCTTTTTGTCCTGTAAAGTCAATGAATTCCTGAAACTAAAAAAACCCTTCCATAGGGAGCGCCTAGGTGGCACAGTGGGTTAAGCATCTGCCTTTGGCTCAGGGCATGATCCCGGAGTTCTGGGATCATCGAGCCCCACATCAGGCTCCTCCGCTAGGAGCCTGCTTCTTCCTCTCCCACTCCCCCTGCTTGTGTTCCCTCTCTCGCTGGCTGTCTCTCTCTGTCAAATAAATAAATAAAATCTTAAAAAAGAAAAAAAAAAAAAAACCTCTTCCATAAAGAATTCACTTTCTTTTGACTTTACAATCTAAAAACAAGAAAAGCAATACTTTATTGTGTTTAATTCAGGCAGATTATGTAAAAATGATTATAAGATATATTTGGACTGTAAAATACTTTCAAATGACCCAATTGAGACAATCGTAAACTTTCTAAACATTTGTAATATCTTAGGGACCTGACCAATTAAAATGATTGGTTAGAAAAGACATTTCTGACCAAGCAGCCAAATTATTAATTAGAAGAACACTGTCACAAATTTGGAGAGAATCTGAGCAGATTCATTTATAGTTATAACTTATACAAGATAAATTTCAGTGTAATTTTTCACATTTTCTGGTTTCCACTTTATCCACTAAATTCCAAGCTCTTCTACTCACTAAAATTTTTACTCGTTTAGGTGAACAATCTGTAAAGCAGTATTCGTCCTGTATCAATACATTATGGAGATCTAGATTTGGACACTATTACTCAGTGGACACTGTTACAGATAATCCTCTTGTAGACTCTTGGAGAGAAGTATAGTCCTCACTTTAAAGCCAGAGTAATCTGGGTAACAGAACCAAAGAGGTTAAACGTGGTCTAGATGTGACGTGACTACACTATTTACCATCATCTTGGTAACTGACAAATGATTGACAGCAACACTTGACAATGACGTGATTTCCCTAATGTGTTGATAAGAGATGAAAGGGGTAATTTTGAATAAAAAAGACTTTCTAGGTTTCCAAAACCTGCATTCTAGCACTCGTCAGAAAATCCTGTTATTGCAACTTTCATTGAAAGAAAATTTACAAAATACTGAGGTGAGAAATTATTAAGGATTGGGATGTGTTTTAAATAATTTTATCTTCATTTCTTTTACTTTGCATTTTTTATAATTTACTCTTTAAATTAAAAATAATTTTAATTATAAAAAACATAATACAAATACAAATGTAAGATGATCAGAAATTTCCCAAAAGGACCAAGAAAACCATCTAGATGTCAAGAGGCCCTTGGTATTAGTAAATTACTATAGTTGGGCCCCAAAATGGCTATAAGTTTTCTAGCAGGAAAGGCAAGAAGATAAACACATTGGTTTACACATTTTCTTTTTTTTCTTGTCTGACAGAAGAAAATAAACATTTGTCTGTAGAAACGAACTTTTTCCTGGGACTAAATTTTAGGAGAAATTTATCATGTGGTTCCTTGTATAAGAGGGGCTGAATAACATAATAGACAATGTCTGCAAGAAACAAAAATCCTGTTCAAATGGACAGTTCTGGTATTGATTCACTTTACAGGCTGAAAATATAACATTAAATTGTACTCAGTGAAAGCCTTTCTGCAGGGGATAAGAAGAAATGGCCAAGATATTCCACTTTCTGATGATTAAACTTGATAGTGAGGCTAGCACCTGGAGACTCGGAGAAGGGGTGGTTAACATGCCCATTATACTGCCCCCAACATCATGTGTCTTACTCAAGAGGCTTTGGTCTGTGTTGGGTGACAGTTAACTCATGACTGAATTCTCAGAGGTTCCCGAAGTGCAGATAGTCTATGTTGTGTGCTGAAGTTAAAAACTTAAACTAAAGAAGGAAAAGTGGTTACTGAATTGAGAAAGTTTAAGAGAGAAACTTATATTCTTGCCCAGAAATAAGGTCACCTCGATTCATCTTCAGTTGTAGGAATAGGGTTACCTAAAAGTGGTGCCAATCTTTCAGAAAGAAGAGTGTTTTATCTTGTAAAGCATTTCAAAGTATATTTGGCTGAACCTCTGCATTCAGTCCTGCATTGCAGAGACAAGATGACTTCAGGATGAAACGTATTTATGGCAAATGTTATCAAAAACTCTAGTCCATTGGGAGTGAAAAGTCTTCCCATGGTCCTTGTAGGATGTGTGATCTCAAGTAAATTAGCACATAAGTGATGGAAGATATTAATCCAACTTTAGACTTTAATGCTGCTGATACTGAGCATCAAAGTAGAGTGGATGAAGACACGATGTCTTTGGAGTCAGAGAAACTTTGAATCCTGGATCTACCTCTCCTTTGTTTTCTGATTGTATGCAATTTCATCTCTCTAAATGTCAGCTTTTTTAAAATGAAAAATGCACACAGACTAGGTTTGAAGCATGAAGTGAAGAAAGATGTACAGAGTTTGCCCATACTCAACAATGACTATTTTCCGTGTCTCACGTCTCATTTGGCAAGTACCAACACAGCTAGTTATGTTGCTTGCCATTCAACATAGCCTTTTCACCTCCCCACTCCATCCCTTCAGTACACTAGTTGTGTATTAGAAAGACTCCTACAAAAGTCTTATTTATATCATATGTTATGTGCTGAAATCATAAAATAAGCCAATGTTTCTCAAAGTGTGGATCCTAAATCAACTACGTAAGAATCACTGAAGGTGTTTGTCACGTACCTTGACACTAAGTCAGCCCCAATGATGTTAAATCTCTGGTGACAAGGAATCTGCACCTTTAAGTAAGTGCCCTGGAGTTGGGGAATATCTGTAGTTAGTTGTGGAATGTCTGAATTCCAACTCCAGGGAGGAAACTCTACAGAGCAACATCTTAAAAATCCTAACCTCCTCCCTACCATTATAACAATCCCCTTCCTGTAATATGCATTGGGGAACATTATCAAGAAATAGGAAGATTATGCCTGCAGATGTCCTCTTCAAGCTCGATATAGAAGATTGTGTTTTCCAGACATTGCTCCCCAATATACCTCATCCACATATTCTTACAATCCAATGTTATTAGAGATGGGGCCCTATGTGCCTCTGCCTTGAATCTGAGTGGGCCTGTTACTGCAGCGGAAAGGATTCTGTGTGACTTCTGAGGCAATCAAAAAAGCATTGTTGTTTCCACCACTTCCTCTTGGGATGGCTCTCCTTGGAACCCAGCCACTACATTACGAGGAAGCACTTGGAAAAACCATCCGTAGGTGCTCTGACCACAGCCCCTGGTAAAGTTCCAGTTGACCAGCCATGAAAATGAAAGGACCTTCATTTGCTTCCAGCCCCTAGTTTTCAAGCCACCCCAGATGACACTAAGTAAAGTGTGTGAAGAAAATACATTCCAGATTTGTGAGCAAAAGAAATGCTGTCATTGTTCGAAGCCACTGCTAAGATTTGGGATGGTTTGTTATGTATCGATCGATAAAAGGGATAGCAAAATTGTAGGTAGCTGTTTTTATGAGTTCCCACTGGTGATGTTATTTTCCTTCTGTGGACATCTGGTATATTTTGATCTACAGTCAATTTATCCAATTGGTATGTGAAATTTCAACTGTAAGTTTTAGATTTCATAAGGGCTGGATTGGGCAATGACATTACATGGCTCCACTGGAGTCAATATATAAAGATGGCCAACTGTATACTTCACTCATGAAAGGAAACTGTTAAATTATGTAAAATAGAAGGGAGTATGGGATTGAATCTCAAGGTCAGGGAACTAAGTTAAAGAGTTGAAAAAGGTAATATCTGAATAAATGTAAGAGAAATGCAAGATAAATTGGTGAGAACACATTAAGCAAGTAAAGCTGAATCCAGTTCTATCTGAAAAGCTCTGTTTAAAAGCCCCCCCCCCCAAAAAAAGCAAAGCATCATTCTAAGGCCTGGGGAAATCCATAATCCATAACTGGGTCCAATATTCCTGGCTGCTTTTCAGGGTCTCCCATTCCAGTGGGAGAGATACAGAGATATATAAGCATATGCGTACATATTCTAAGAGAGTTCTTATTTATGGAGGTCCTAATATAGGCATGAGAACAGGGAGGAAAGATTCATGACAACAATACAGATCAGTGTCGCAACGTTTAGGTAAAATGTGACAAGAAGATATTTTATGAAGAGGGAAAGAAATACCAGTTGAAGGTAGTTCCAACTTGAAAAATAGAGGAAAGGCAAAAGGATGCAGGTCATGCTCAAGGAATATTTATATATATCAATTATGACCTGAAATGGGTTGGCCAATTAGTCAAAGAATTGTAGGAAAAGTTCAAGGTGTTTACTGACAAATGTTTTTTGTTTTTGTTTTGTTTTCATGGGGAAGTCAAAAGTTTAGAACATAGATGAGGGAATACAATTTGTTTTAATGATAATAACCAAGCTAGTAGTGCAAAGTATGGATTAGAAAGTATTGAAGCAGAAAAACCTGTTAAGAAACTCTTGAAATAGTTAAGTCAATAAGAGCCTGAATTAGAGCGGTGGCCAGCAGAGGAAATGCAAGGAATAAAATGGATGCAAATATATTAAGGGGAGATTTATAATGGGGTCTGATGACTGATGGCTAGTCAGGGTTCAGTTTGTGGGAAAGAGGGAATAGGCAGATAAGGGCACCATTAACAGAAAAGATCTGTTGGTCGAGCGTCCTTTGTTTGTGTATGTAGGTGATGGCCTGCGTGGTGTCTTCCTCTCTAGCTTTTGAGCTGCTTGAGGGTAACATCCCTCAGTGCCTACCATGTTATTGTAGGAGTTGCTCAGTAAATAATAGTTGAATTTGATTGAAGTGGTGAAGGGGGGGGCTCCTGGGTGGCTCAGTCGGTTAAGCAAAAGACTCGGACTCTTGATTTCGGCTCAGGTCATGATTTAGGGTCCTGAGATGGAGCCCCACCTTGGGGCTCTGCACTCAGTGGGGAGCCTGCTTGAGATTTTCTCTCTCTGCCCTGCCCATTCCTTCCCCCCCCCCCCCCCCGCCCCGTGGCCCCTGTCTCTTTCTCTTAAAAAAAAATGTTTAAATGGTGAAGAAGGGGAAGGAAGAATGACAGTAGCATTGATGGAAAAACAGTGAGTGATATACCGGAAGTTTATGTGCTAGGAGCCTTACACATACATGAAATGTAATCTTTCCAACAATGCTATGAAGTAGGAATGATTATCCCTACTTTATAGGTTGTGAAACTAAAATATAAGCTGACTATGTACGGTAATATGTCTATTAGGTAGTTAGTAATTGGCAGAGCTCCAATGGCATCCCTATTTATCTGACTGCATACATGATGCTTTTTTCCTTCCCTAGCACTAAGACCTTTCTGCAAAATGATCTATCGCTGGTCATTTTCCAACATCTGTTCCCTACAGGCCCACACACATACAAATTGAATGTTAAAGATTAAGAGTAACTTGGATTTAACATCATCACTATCTCTAATCATTAGGATACCTATTGTGTTCCCTCTTGGTGGGTGGCACTAGGGCAGAGAGAGTATTTCACAGATTTCAGATCACTTCCATGTGCATGTGATTTTCAACCAAGCCTATAAGTTTTCACTATCACTCTGAGAACTGATATACAGTGGAAGACGTACTAAATCTTACAAAACATGTGAAGCTAATATTTGAGAAAGAGACTCTCCAAAAGAATATGCATCCAAAACAAGATGCTTAAAAATTAAATGAACTTTTCCACAACAAAGGGCCACCATGGCCTTTGCTCGAATTTGTGTAAATAACAGAAAAATGTATTTTATTTTATAAATATCAAAAGGAAAAATATAACACTGAAAACACATGACTTGGGTTTAGAATTATAAATATATATTTCTATCATAAAATGTCATGCCTCAAAATATGCTAGGTTTCTGTGGACAGAATATTGGAAGACAGGTTTAGAAGGAAGTAGAGAGAACAAAATAAAATTCAAACAAACTACCGAAGGATAGTGCTACTCATCGTAGAAGATCATCCCACAGTTGATCTCTTTTAGAAGACATGTAAGGGATTTTTTACATGTAGATTTTGAACAAACCAGTGCATGTTTCATGTTTCTGGAATACCTCTGTGTCCTGAACTAGTAGAAGGTATTATCTTTATGGTTTTCTCAGATCAGAAAAATTATAGAGAGCATTACAGACTGTTTACTTATTTAGTTAAAGCCATAGTGTGCCTGGAAGCTGTACCTTCAGCATATTCTAAATAGACTTAGAATCCCAGATACGTAATACCCTCTGGGTAAAATCAGACAACCTATGTGCTGGGAGATGGAGCATAACAATTCAATATTGCTTTCTGGTATCAGTCTTTACATTTCTTATTGAAACTTTGACACTATTTTTTATAATCCAGTCAGTGATGACAATACATCAAAAATGTTTCCCCCGAGGTGTGTGTTTTATATGTATTTAACCTTATTTTTGTCCTGAAAGTCCCAAATCTTCCACATTAGCCCATAAAAGATGCCTTATTTATGGATAGATTTATACAGGTCTATGAAAAACACAACCATTGTTTCTACAGTAATGACCAGCTTAGCACATTTTAGGACATACCATAACAAATATTACTCGGAAAATATTTATAAAGCACATGAACATTTAGAGATGCTTCAGTGTAATGCAGTAGTAGATTGTTATGTTTTTAGTGTTTCATATCTATTGTACTTTCCAAGTTTGATTCTTCAGATTTAGGGAATAATACTGTCATTTTAATTTTAATTTTTATTTATTTACTTATTTATTTTTATTTATTTATTTTGAGAAAGAGAGCATATGCATGCGAGCAGTGGGGTGACAGGGAGAGCAGGAGAGAGAATCCCAAGCAAGCTTCTTGCCCAGCATGGAGTCCGAGGAGGGGCTCGATCTCACAACCCTGAGATCATGACCTGAGCCAAAATCAAAGGCCAGATGCTCAACCGACCTAGCCACCCAGGCACCCCATAATTTTTTTTTATTTTTAAAGAGTAACTTTGTCATAACACAACAAATAGGAAGATCTATGTAAAAGTTTGAGATAAAGTGAAGACTATGAACGTGTTAATACTTCTTTACAAGAAAGGTGGTTTTTGGTTTGAACCAAGCTACTATTGGTCTTTATCATCTAGGGAGAAATATAAGATATTATTAGCATTTGTTTGGAAATATAAGAATACAAGATTGCATTTTCATTAATACAATAACTGATTTATTGGACTCTTTGCATGTTGCAGAAAGTTAGCATGAGTTACTTCACAATGACCTGCTGGAGTAGGCAGGTTTCCAGAGACGAAACTGACACCAAGACGGGTCTCCTCTCTGGCCTGGAGCTGAGATGGGAAACTCCAGTATGTCAGCCCTCACTCTTCTAGTTTGCTGTACACAGTGTTGAAATGTTTTGTTTATTGGTTTGTTTTAAAATGTTGGGTCTTTCTAGAGGATAATGCAAATCTGTAGGCTTTAGGTCTATAATTATTTTGGGAAGGCTGGTGCATCACAGCACTTTTATGGTGTGTTTTCATGTTTCAGGCATTTTATCATATTACCTTTGTATCCAAAGTGGATTTACATGAAAGGAAATACAAACTAAGTTACTCTATCTTCTTTAGAGAACATAAAGCTTGCCATTATTTAAGCACTGTATTTTACTGCTTCAGGAAATATTAAAATTCTTAAGGAGACATTTTCACTGAATTTGGAATACATAAGAAAATTAGTGTCATATGCAAACCTAAAAATTATATGAGTGATCTCTAATTATTATTTACTAAAAATTGGAAGTTGATAGCCTCTCCAATTTTCCTATAGATTTAGTTATTTGGGGATTCCAGGTCTTCTTTAAAAAAAATCAAAAAACAAAAGTATATATATATTAAGACATTTAATACTCCAGGAAGATAAATTGATATAATAAGAAAGTATTAGTAATTTTCTATCAGTTTTTTTTTCTGTGATCTAAGTGTAAATTGTGATTTCTTTAACATACCCATAGTAAACTATGAGGTACAGTTATTTTCTAGTGTTTTAATGATCTTATGAGTTAGTCATGATACATACTTTAAAATTTTAAATGTTGGCTAAAAAATGTTGAAGATTGGGGCGCCTAGGGGGTTCAGATGGTTAAGCGAGCAGCTGCCTTTGGCTCAGATCCTGATCCCAGGGTCCGGGGATCAAGCTCCACATCAGGCTCCCTGCTCAGCCAGGAGCCTGCTTCTCCCTCACCGCCCCCCCCCCCCGCCCCGCTCTTGTGCTCTTGCTTGCTCTCTCTCTCATTCTCTCCCTCTCAAATAAATAAATAAAATCTTTAAAAAAATGTTGAAGATCAGGAAAGTAAAAAGAAAAAAAATAGTGTATGTATATGCGTATATATCCACAAATAACATACAGTATATAATATATAGGACACGTTATATATCCTAAAGTACAGAGGAGAGGAGAGGGTCTGCTTCTCAAGGATGTGCTGCCAAAAAGAAGGGGGGGAGGAAGAAAACCCTGAAAGGCCAAAATGAACAAGCTCATTTTCTTCACCCAGATTTACCAGTCATATAAACGAGTGCAAAGTGATGACAGAGTGTTAAGAGTTCCTGCTCATGGAAACAGTAGGAAAGGAGAAAGGGAAGACCTCTATGATATACCAAAAATAAAATCCAGGAAGGAATTGAATTTTTATGCTATTTTTGTACATAATAATGATCTATAGGGACTATTTTTATAATATCTTTAAGATTTCTTACAATTTCTCCTTCCATTCCATTTTATATCAAACAGCTATTTATGCCCATAATTCAAATTCTGCAAATAATAAAACTATTTACTTTTTTTTCTAAACTTCATTGCATTGGAGAAGATCTGGCTCGCTCCAATCTTTTGCTCCTCATTGACAAACTGTCATTCCTTTTGCTTTGTCCGCAAAGCAAAACCTGCTCTTAGTGCCTTTTCTACAACTTCTCTTATGAGGTTAATCAAAACTTTCTCTATATGTAACTTGGTGCCTGAAGAACTCAGTAAAGTCCCCAGGGCAGCATTTGTGGCAGAAAAACTGTGTGTTCTACCTTGGTATTTTCATTAAGATTATATTTAAAGTAAATTTTACATAGTGACATGAAAAGCAAAATAAATTAGTTTAGAATGAATGTACTTAATGATAAAAAATGAAATATAATGTTATGGAAACTTGCTAATTTTTTTTTAAGATTTTATTTATTTATTTGTCAGAGATAGAGACAGCCGGCGAGAGAGGGAACACAAGCAGGAGGAGTGGGAGAGGAAGAAGCAGCCTCATAGCAGAGGAGCCTGATGTGGGGCTCGATCCCACAACGCCGGGATCACGCCCTGAGCTGATGGCAGACGCCCAGCTGCTGTGCCACCCAGGCGCCCCGAAGCTTGCTAATTTTTAATCATGAGGAGATATACGCAGGTTATTGTATTTTGCGGATTAGTAAGAGTATGAAAAGCACAGGATGTGAAATTAAAGATGTCGAATGTTCTGCATTTATTTTTGAACGGCTGTTTCACCTATTTCTAATACTTCATAAAGCATTGGCAAATGTATATAATACTCTTGGTTAAACTTGGGGAGTTTTCTCAATAACATTTTCTATTGGGTATTCCATTTTTGTTGACAGCTGGGTAAGCTGCCAAGATCTTTCTGTGAAAATCATGAAGATTACCAGATTACAAGAGTTATTGAAGCTCTGTGGCAGGTGTTATTGCTTCTTGATAAATTTCACATTGGGGGCTACTATTTCTCATGTAATATTTAGAGATTACAAGCAACTCAGGACTCTTCCCTGACTGTCCTATTTATATTCACCACCCCATAATAAAAGCAATGACTGTATTAATTCAAAATGAAAAAAATACCCTCTTTTTTCCACTTATGGGACCCCAACTTGAGTGAATATTTTTCACTTTAACTGAGCGTGTCTGGAAGGAATTGCTCTATTTGAGTTAAATAATCAATCTATGCAAACTTTGCATTTTAAAAAACTATTGACCCTCACTCCCGAACATTGCTACTCACTATCACATGGCTCTGTTTATTTTCTCCATTGCACATATGTTTACCTCTATCTCCCTGTCTCTGATTCAAGGCCACATGGGCATGAGACTTCCAGGTTTGATCTCTTGCCCTAGACCCTGCTCAGTCAGTGTCTGACTGAGATGTACAAACACTTAATGACCATCTGTCAAATGAAAGGACAGAGTCAGGCCGGCAAACTCAGCACGCACACAGTTCACTATAAAACTGGACCTTTCGGGGCGCCTGGGTGGCACAGCGGTTGAGCGTCTGCCTTCGGCTCAGGGCGTGATCCCGGCGTTGTGGGATCGAGCCCCACATCAGGCTCCTCCGTTATGAGCCTGCTTCTTCCTCTCCCACTCCCCCTGCTTGTGTTCCCTCTCTCGCTGGCTGTCTCTCTGTCAAATAAATAAATAAAATCTTTAAAAAAAAAAAAAAAAAAAAAAAAACTGGACCTTTCATTTGCATGTGTTATTAGAACTGGGTCTCCACATGACTGAGAGGTTGCTCTCTATGAGACTGTGTTGGGAAAGTCCTAAACCCCTTTGCTGGCGCACAGCAGGCCCTGAAATTGTCTATCCTTGTGAATGTACAAGTCTTTGTGCATGCAACTGTAAGGTAAAAAAAAAAGAAAAAAGAAAAAAAAAAAGAAAAAGGAATTGAATAGGAAAAGTTTTATTTTTTATCACCTCTTAGCAAACATTTCCTCCTCCACACGACCAAGCTAAAAGTATCAGCAAGGGGCACCTGGGTGGCACAGTCAGTGAAGTGTGGGACTCTTCATTTCTGATCAGGTGATGATCTCAGGGTTGTGAAATCGAGCCCTGCGCTGGGCTCCATGCTGAGCGTGGAGTCTGCTTGAGATGCTCTTTCTGCCCCTCCCTGCCCACGATTCTCTCTCTCTCTCTCTCTAAATAAAAAAACAAACAAACAACAACAACAACAACAACAACAAAAACAAAGGTTTTAGAGCTTTGCCTGTGTGGACCAACCTAGAAGAGGAGAGTAGCCTTTGGCACACTATAGGCCACTGGTCAGATCCAGACCACAAACCAAGGATGTTTTTAAAATATTCTTTAAAAAAAAGGAGAAGAAGAATATACCACAAAGACCATATGTGACCCACAAAGCTTAAGATACATACTATATTGTCCTTTATAGGAAAAGATTCTGGCCTCTGGCCTAGCAGATAGCTACTTTTATGATACACATCATCTGAATAAATGATGCCATTTGATATCCAAAGTAAAACGATTGTCAGTAATAATGCATTTTAGTATTTTATATATAGTTTTGTACTGTGAAAGTAATTATAATCCTGTTTGTTTTATATGTATTGTTCATTGAGTTTTACTTTTTAGTTTGGATTGGTCTTGGATTCTTTTTTTTTTTTTAAGATTTTATTTTTTTATTTGACAGAGATAGAGACAGCCAGTGAGAGAGGGAACACAAGCAGGGGGAGTGGGAGAGGAAGAAGCAGGCTCATAGTGGAGGAGCCTGACGTGGGGCTCGATCCCGTACCGCCGGGATCACGCCCTGAGCCGAAGGCAGACGCTTAACCGCTGTGCCACCCAGGCGCCCCTGGTCTTGGATTCTTAATTCTGGCAGTAAGAATAAGAGTCATGAACCAGTATGAAAACCATAACATATTTCATTGCCATTTAAATCAATATTAGAAACAATGTATCTCTCCAGCTTAACATTGTAAACAAGAAAAATGTTATTGCATGTATCATTTATTTAACTTGATTTTTCTTTCTTTGAAAATCAATGTTTATCACAGAAAGATGTATTATACAAATATTCTAAATGCCATTAAAAACAAGAGGATATTAATAAAACAAATAAATGAGAGAAGAAGAGAAAGGAAGATGACAACATGTGATTGGTATTTTGGGTTTAATTTATAACTCATCTTAAAATATAAGACTTTCATAGAGCATAAATTTAACTAGTTTCCTATAGATTTCCAGAAATGCTGACCAAATGTCTCTGAACCCTGGAAAACTTCCATTTCAAGAAAATACACTTTTCATCTTGTGAACTTGAAGGGCTGATTCTACCATACCAATATATCTTGCTCTATGTATTTAAATGAAAAGAAATGGTAAGTCTGTATCTTCCAGGCCTAGCTCAGACCAGATTTAAAAGGTCGTTTAGTTGCTCAAATATCACTTAATATGTAGTGATCAGAGTATACAAAAAGTGGGAGAGTTTGAATACACGGTACATAGTGTTTCATAATTGCAGAACCTTTGTCAGAAGTTATAGCTGTTTAGCTCTACGGAGGTTGGCAGGCCTGGCCGTTTACATAAAAAATGGAGAACAGCCAAGCCAGGAAAGAATTCTGGAAGCAGGGTAGCCTCAAGAGACTTGTTGTTTAGTTAAGCAGGCTTTTCTCAATCCTGAGGACCTCATATTTGCATTACTAATGGCCGTGTTTTTAAGGGCATTGGCATTTTAGGTGGATTAAATGACAATTAATGTTTTTCCCTGTTTCAGCTGTACAAATTGACCCAGACTAAGTAAAGCCACACCTGTTTTTTCCACATATCAGTTTCAAAGTGTTTATATGTGACTGATATTTAAAAGGCAGGCAAATGTGTGTCTGGGATAGGAATCTCACACAAGTGTCCTTAGCCTTGGATTCCTATCTCTGGCACTTACTAGCTACATACTCTTAGCAAGGTACTTAACCAGTTTTTAGCATCAGTTTCCTAAGCTTTGAAATCATCATCATAATACTTACTTCATGGTGTATTTATCAAGTAGGATAAACATTTACTGCAAGCACATACTGTAAGTCAGGAACTGTTCCAGGCAGCAGGATATGGTGGGAAACAGGACAAATCCCCGACTACATGCGGCTGAGGTTATGGTGCTCAACCATTAACAAACAGATACAAATCTGAGCAACCGAGTAAGCCCTCCTGCACTCTTGGACTGGTATGCTCTCTTTCTCCTACCTGTCTGTCTGCTATCCTAGTTAGATTATCTCTATCATGGCAGGGTCTCCTACTTCATTTGTCTCACCCTTGTCTGCAAAAAGTAACTAGTAAATTAAATAGGTAGGTTTTGTCTTTCAGTCTATGTGGGGACTTGATCGTGATGAATCATCATTCTTGATTGCAGTCACTTTTTCTACTGCACGTGCGTGCACACGTGCATACACACACACACACACACACTCTCTCTCTCTCTCTCACACATTCCCAATCTTTGGGAAGGGTCTAGAATAATTATACCAGTTCCTGAGTCCAAAAGTGCAGAGGACAATAGCCTGTTGACCTCAAGTCAATTTTCAGTGGCATGAATAGTTACTGCTGTTTTCCCGTCTCTTGAAATTATTGTTGATTGCTCTAACAATCCCCAAAGGAAGTACTTCCCCGTTTCAAGAAGTGATGAAAGCCCAGGTTCTCCTGCCTCTTCCTCTCAGACAGCCCTCCCACACCCCAAGCTTGCTCTACAGAGACTTGGCATCTTACTTTTAAGAGTTTTTCCAGATCTCATGATCAGCACAAAAACTGAATCAAACTAAATTCAACTTCATCCTCAAATCTAATCTCCTTCCTGCTGTCTATCTGAGTTCATTTCAAACTGTCTCTATCGTGTAACCTAGGCTGGAAAGAAAACTAGAAAACATCTAATGCCTCCTTCTCCTTTACGACCACGTCTGGTCAGTCCCCCCCTAACGGGAATGCTGAAAAAAGCTTTAGAATGATTCAGCAACAGCACCCCCTAAAATGCTATACATTGTCTCTTCACTAGTTAAAATATTCTGTGCATTCCTGCTGCTTACAAGGTAAAACAAACAAAACATCAAACCCCTCACAGTGGACTGCACAGACTTCGCATCAAGACTTGAGTTGACTCTTAGAGTCTTACTTAGATCATTTTCTCGCAGTGATCTGACCACATTTAATCCTCAAGCTCAGCATAAGTGGTTACTTACTCGGTCCGGATCTGTTCCTGCCATAGCTCTTTCAAGTTGGTCTTCTTTCACTCTTCCCTTAAAACCCACCTCAGTATTTTCTTCAACTCTCATATTTGCCTACGATACTCCTGCTCTGAACTTTTTTATTTTTATTTTTTTACTTCTTTTTTTAAAAAAATATTTTATTTATTTATTTGACAGAGATAGAGACAGCCAGCGAGAGAGGGAACACAAGCAGGGGGAGTGGGAGAGGAAGAAGCAGGCTCATAGCGGAGGAGCCTGATGTGGGGCTCGATCCCAGAACACCGGGATCACACCCTGAGCAGAAGGAAGACGCTTAACAACTGAGCCACCCAGGCGCCCCATGAACTTTTTTACTTTTTCTCCACATCCGTAGCACTTCATCCATCAGTTTCATACCACATTCGTATTTATTTTGCTCATGCTTCCTTACTAGCCAGATTCAGTTGAAGATCTGATAACGAGTCTCCATCACTGTATGTGCTGACTACTCAATAGCCTGATACATTTTCATTCATTTTTTCGGGTGTTCTACCGTGCTATTAGGACAATCTATGTGGGGTAAGGTATTATACTTGAAATATATATTCAGCATATCATGTGTTCACTTTAAATTCTCATATTCAGTTTCAAATTGTAGTCAGGCATTCTACTTTAATAACCCCAAATCCTGAATGCTTACAGTTTGTACTATACTGGAAAAGAGAGATGTTTTCCAAGATTAGCCCAAAAGATGCTGGAAAACATGAAGGTGTACTACGCAGTTACATTTTAATTAATTTTTCAAAAAGTATTTGAAGTGTAACTTTAATTCACCTATTACTTTTTCATTCAACACTTAAGAGTTTATTTCCAGCTCAGTTTCTGGATATGTTTTCATATAAAATACAATAGAGATAGAGCTTCTCAACTCTTCCCAACAGGTGGCATAGAGAAAAAAGTTAAAATTATATTGATTTTAAAAAAATTATATTGATTTAGTGCCCTATTTATTATATATATTTTCAGCTTATCTAAATTAAGGAGAATGGTCTTCATTACCAACGGCAAAACAAATATGGCAGAGATATTAAGGCCCAATAAATAGGAAAAAAATAGTAAAGGAGTACTTAACAGACTTCTTGTGAATTATCTCCAAATTCAGATAAATTATATTCTACTTAGTTCAACAAATATTTAATAATCACTTACTTTATACTAGACACTGAACTTTAGATTTAGAAATCTAAAATAAATAATGCATGGCACTTACTTTTAAAATATTAACCTAGGCCAGAATCCAGGCCTCCTGGATTCTAACCAAGAACTTTCCAATTCTTCTGAATTCTATTATGACTAACCCATATCTTATGAGTTATTTATTCCTTTGCATTGAAGTTCTGAACAATCCCTTGAATTGTAAATCTCTGAGGTTTCTGAAACAATTTGTAGATATCATACAGTTTGTAGCTACCACCTATGGTTTTGGAGAAATCATGGGAAAAGGAGCATTCCCCAAAGATGAAAAGTGATTAAGAATTATCTCATTAAACAAAAATGGATCCAGATACAAATTCCAGAGAATGCAGTCTATAAAAATTAATATTGATTTTTGTTGACATTTTAGAGCAGAGGATGAATTTATAGGTCTGTGAGGCCTTAGAACAACACATGTGATTGGTAAAAATAAGCACGGTTTTATTAAGAACAAGTGATGCCCTCCTACGCCCATTCTCTTTTTTGGTTGTATATTATAGACGTTCATATTCAGAAAGAGGTGACTTATAGAGTGGTGCTGATTTGGAGAAAACTTACTGATGAATCAGATAGACTTGGTTATTCTATTCAATAACTGAAAAAAAATATGTATAAGAGGGGTGTTTTTTAGAGTCCTGAATGTCCAAGAGTTATTTAGTGGGAATAAATAAAATTTAGGGTTTTAAAAATACTGACTGAATCAATAGCATGTTTTTCACATTTTAGATGACATAAAAGAGGGAAATGTGTCAAATACAATTGATGATAAAATAAAGATTAAATTGACCCCCCCCCCCCCCCAGTAAACTAAATTAAGACCTTACAGATCATTGTAAAGGTATGCATTTGGGTTAAAAAAACAATCCCATGAGTCTCTAGAATAAAAGAAATTTTACAAAACATCTTTAACAGGTGAAAATGACTTGTGTTTCTCATTGATCTTGATAAAATGATGCAGCTGCTAAGAACTTTAATATGATAATATGATGCTATGAGGTGGGGAGGAACTTTTCCTTTCTTCCCTTCTAGGTTCTTTGGCTGGTCTGATAATTAAATTGACATAAGGCAGATTAACAGGAGAAAAACAAATTTAATTTTGTATATATAGGAACACATGTAAATACGAGACTCAAAGACCAAAGCAGGCATCTTTTATACCTTTTAGACAAAGAAAACATAAATTTATGAAGAATTGACAAGACAAAGGGGTTTGAGCTTGGGGTAGTAAATTAGTCAAGAAGTAACAAGCTTTGTTTATACAGGTTTCTTGGCCCTAGATTCCCTATTTTTGGTGATAAGGATGTCTCTTTTTCTCCTGGTACAGTGAGGATACATTTCACATGGGAGATTTATTTCCTGCTTTTATGGAGACAAAGGAGGTCAGCGTGTCCTTCTTGTATTGGCTGCTTCTTAAGTAACCAATTCAAAATAATTAATATGCCAAAATAGTATATTTTGGGCAGCCCGCCCTGAACCCCATCAGCGCACAATGCTATCAAGGTCAATGGGATTAAGATCACTCTTGTAGACCCAGTGAAAATTCCAAAATACTGAGTGCAGTTGTGATAACAATATTTCAGAAGGGGCATTATCAACTTGGAGTTGTGGAGGAACTAGAAAGTTCTAGAAAGAGATCAATTAGTTTTCTTGTATAGAATCAGTTTTCAAAAAAATAATTGCATTTTTAAACCATATAATTATGTGGTTATTTAAAACATTATAGTGTTATAAAAGGGAAAAATGCTCCAAATATTAATTTTAAAGTAATGTTTAAGATAAACATTTAACCCTGAGATCTGAAATATGGAATTACAAGATGAATGATTCAGTTATACTGTAATACTTTTGTTTTAAGAGGAGTTTTTAAAAATCTGTAAATTCCATCGTTAAGGCTTTTGCTTGGATAAAGGAAGTCCCCAAATTATGTACTTTTTTCCTATTTATTTATTTGTTTGCTTGCTTTTCTTTGTTTATTTTCTGGTTTTGTTTTTGCTTTTATTTATTTATTTTTTAAAAGATTTTATTTATTTATTTGAGACAGAGAGAGAGAAAGCAGAAGCAGGAGAGGTAGGGGCAGAGGGAGAGGGAGAGGCAGCCCCCAGGCTGTGTAGTGAGCCCAATAGAGGGCTTGATCCCAGGACCCTGAGATCATGACCTGAGCTGAAGACACACACACTTAACTGACTAGGCAGCCTAGGCGCCCCTGTTTTTGCTTTTAATCAGGACAGTTTTTCCCTCATGCATTTTCAACTTAACAACAACAGAAAATAGGTGTTTGCAACATGATTACTATTCTTAGAAAACAGAAATTTGCTTTCACAATTGCTACAAATTAATCAAGCAATAGGTAGTTAAATAAACCTTTTATTGTCCTTGTTATTTTGTCACCAGAGGCACTAAATGCTATCATGTAACAGTCACAGTTTAAGCACATAATAAAAAAAAAATGTTTCCCTTCGAATGTAATGTATATAAAACTTTCAAAGTTAATTTTGCTTACCTTTATACACATGTATAAAAAATTTATGTGTGTATATATATATATTTCAAATCATATAATAATATTATTGAGTTGATATTAAAAATGTTAAAGTTTCAGGAAAAAACAAAATTTTCGAACAATAATTAAAGTATAAGATACCTAAGAACTGCCCAGTGAGGGGGAAGACAGAGATGCAGCGGAGAGGCTGAATTTTAATGAGTGCAGTTTTTAAGATTTAAGAGAATAGATTTCAGAAATCTTAAGCTTGTATGGTTCTGAAAGACTTTTGAGGATAGTTCCAAACCATACAAATGTAAGTAAATTTAATACTAACAAAATTTCTTTCTGTTTTCTATTGAAATTGAAATATCAACATTTTTAAGAAAAAAAGGGAAAACAAAACTGCTCAGGATTAAGAGAAACAATCTGCAGGGTTTTGGAGAGGTAATTTTGTCTTCCTGACTCCAAGCAATTCTGAGGCTGACTGGGTGTTATGCAATTCAATTCCGTTCTGACCCTAACTAGTCTCACTCCATAGGTGTAAAGGCATCCAATGAGCTTACCCTCATATCAGATGCCAGTTGCAAGTATCAAGTCCCCAGTTTACCCACACTTCTGTCTGACTTGGCTACAAAGTTGGGCTTTCTACAACCTTCCCCCCTCAAGTTCAATAATTTGCTAAATGGCTCAAAGAGTCCAGGAAAATATTTAACTTACGCTTATCCATCTATTATAAAGGATACGGATAAACAGGCAGATGAAGAGTTATAAAAGTGGTGTCTGGCAGGATCTCAAGTGCAGCAGTGTCTGTCTTTCTGAGTTGGGGTTTATCACCCTTCTGCCATGTGGATGCATTCAGCTATCCAGAAATTCCCTGAAGCCAATTGTTTAGGGGATTTTATGGAAGTTTCATTGTGTAGGCAGGATTAATAAAATCATTGGCCATTGAGGATTATTTTAGTCAATCTGTGCTGCCGTAACAAATAACTGTAGACTGGGTGGCTAAATGACAAACATTTACTGCTCACACTTCTGGGGGCTCGGAGGTCGAGGATCAAGGTGTTAGCGGATCTGGTGTCCAGTGAAACACAGCTTCCTGGTTTGTAGAGGGCCATCTTCTTGGTGTGTCCTCACATGGTAGAGAGCGAGAGGAAAAGCAATTTCCTTAGTGTCTCTTTTTATAAGAATACTAATCCCAGTGCTGAGGGCTCCACCCTCATGACCTAATTACCTCCCAAAGGCCTACCTCCTACATCACACTGAGGATTTCAGTATATGAATTTGAGGGGGACATGACCATTCAGTCTGTAACACTGATTACCTCAATCTCTAGCCCCTCTCCCCTCCCTAGAGGTTGGGGTTTAGGGCTGAAAGTTCCAAGCTTCTAATCAAGGCTTTGTTTTTTCTGGTGACTAGTCTGTATCTTAAAGTTATCTAGGGACTGCCAAGAATCTCTCCATTAGAACAAAAAAGGATCCTATCACCCTTATCACTCAGGAAATTCCAAGGGTTCTGGGAGCTCTGTGCCAGGAACCAGAAACAAAGATCAAATATCTTTCTATGATACCACAGTTTAGTTTCTTAAAAAAAAAAAAATGTTATTTTTGAAAATTAAATATCAGTGCCTTATTTAAGCATGGATAAACAAATTTGTTTATGGAAATACAATATAGTTTATGCCTCAACTTCTAAAAGATTTTAAAACAATTAATGGAAAGTGAAAGATATAGTCAAGAGTTTATTTTGAATCATCATTTATGTCAAAAATGAAATTTAAAATTTTCGATGAAGCCAACACCATCAGAAATGTAATGGCAGGATCTTAAATTTATTTATCCGGTAACCTAATAATAGTAGTTCCTTTAATAGCAGTTTCCCTGAAGTCTGCAAGATGGCAGTGTTCTTTTTTAGAAAATCATTATTTTGGAGATGAATTCTAATAATAACTACAATATGAAATCTTAGTATATGTTAGTTACTGTGTTAACTGCTTCACGTGGATTGTCTCACTTAATTGTTGTGACACTTCTATGAGAATCTTACTGGGCAAGCTGATAATTAGAATCCAATTAATTTGCCCGTGGTCGTAGATAGTAAAGTATTGAAACCAGAAATAAGAATCCAGATGAGTAATTTTAATGCATTATTTTAAAAAATGTACTGTCACTGCCCACTATGACACTGTTCCCTCATAAGGTTTTAGTACAAGGTGCCAATAACGACATAACTAGTAACAAAATAATATAGAATAGATTGAATTCTTGGGAAGTTGGAACATTTTGTTAAAGACCTTACGCTGATAGAAGACAAGAACGTTTTGCCTTACTTCAACTGTTTACTTAAGAACGTATTTTACAGAGCTATAGTATATTCTAGGAAGGACAGATGCATTCTCATTGAATCTGAATAACAACACCATCTATACTGCATTCTAGTCAACGTAACCAAGAAAATAATTTTTAGAAAATGTTATGGGCCCAATATTGATTCAACCAAATGTCTGATGGTATGTACTTGAGAATAAATTGTTCTTTCCTTCTTTAACAGAAATGTATAGCACATAGTCCACAGAGTTTATATATTTGTAGAGAATTACTAGAGATTTTCTGGTTGGGCGATCCATAGTGAATAGAGGCGGTTGTGGCTAATATGACTACTTTTTATGGAGGTGAGGCTCTGAAGAAATCCAGCTGTGTGGAGACCTATACAAACAAGCTGGCACGTAAATCTTGACTGTCATTGTCTCACCCTTTTACCTTATTTCTGTTGCTAATGATGATTCTCTTCTAGAAATATTATGGGAAGAGTAGGAATTCATTTTCTCTTTGATATCTTTAGGAAGCATGACGAACATTCATTTGTTTTGGGGTGGAGTGAGAATTTTGCATTATCAATGCTTTCCACACTATATGTGGCACCCTGTATCCAAAGATATATAGCTTTAAATGTTTTATCATCTTTAGTTGGGAGCAGCCTCCCTGAAATTTCACTTTGAAGTAAAACCACTTCTAGCTGATACATTCAGAAGATACTAAGTATTGCTTTACACATTTTTTTAATGAAAGCTATAGATGTAAAATACATAATTTTTGTATTTTAATCATATAAATTCTACATATTGAGTAAGATTTTGCCAGTGATGAGAAGAAATGTGGAATTTGGGGGAACAATCTTTAATGTTTCAGGAAGCAACAGCATGCTATATTCTGCCAAAAAATGTTAATAGTTTTTTCCTTTTTCTAATCATAAAAGTAGTACGGACATTGTAAAAACTCAAATAAGAAAGATAGCTTATTTAAAATCACCCATAATCTTATCACACAGAGAAAGCTGGTACAGTCAGTTCTGCTACAACATGACATGCACTCTTAAAACTCACAGTGCCCTACTAAGTAAGTTAATTAAGAGTAAGTATATACATTTATAGAAAAGGGTCTCAAATACCAACTTCCAGTTACCGTTGCCCCTCCCCAATCTCATACAAGCCTGGTCTTCAAAAATGCCTTTCTATTAAATTGGGAATGATTCAAAATTATTTGCTTGGTCACTGCCCGCTGTTCATTCTCTTCAGACTGTTCTGTTTTTGTTTTTTTCCAACAATTTTGACTAATATATTTGTGTCCTTGCTTGTGGTATACTGAAGGCTACAGGTGGAGGTAAGATCAACATGACTTACCTTCTTAGTGTGTCAATTGTATCTCAAAGATTTGGGGAAAGTTTATTTATGTCTAAAACAAAGCATGTATTGTAGAGTAAAATACAGTATTTACATTAATTTGAACATTAAAACCTTACTCTTCAGAAATAGTTTGCCTTTCATGAAGGGTGCTATTCATCCTTCTAGGTTTTTTGGTGAAATAAATCTGAGAATGAGAGAATACAGCCTTAGAAATGCTAAATTTCTAGAAGGGATATTTTGTAAGCATTTTAAAGATATGCAATTGCTGATCTAAGGCTTCGTACTAATTTGCCCTCCCCTCAGCAGGATTTAGGTATATTCATTTTCCCAGTCAAGCTGTAATCACGTGAAGAACTTCGGTTGTGGAATTATGTGACAGAAGAGGTCCCATTCTGTTGGTTTTACAAGGGAAGCTCACTGGAGTTGCTAATTTGATTGGACATTTAAATCACATATTCGTAGACCTCTTCTTTGTGCAAGTGTGGGCTTGCATGCTTTGTGTGTTTTTATTTAAAGCGGGCAGTATTGAGTCCTATGCATCTACAAATATCAAATAATTTAAATAAGCTTGGTTAGTAAAATCTAATTCTCTCTCAGCATCATGGTTTTTCTTTAGTAAAGACAATAGTGAATTTCTGTCTTCTTATTTTTTTAATATGTGTTACTTTTAAATGCGTGCATTTTTATCTGATTCAAAAAACATTGTTGGGTGACATAAGCATTGCTCGGAATGTTCTTTTCAGTAGCATCTATGGACGTCATATAGTTCATTTTCGTGAGCCTACAAAAATATCCCATGGCACTGAACCGTATTGGCGTTTTCCTTTGCTTTATTCAGCTAGGCTCCGTAGCATTCACTTTGTCAATTATAGTCATCTCAGTATTCACAGTCAAGTCTATCACTGTGTGACTTTAATTGTATTTCGCTAAATTAAAGAGGCATTATAAAGTTGTTACCCTTTGATTTTTCGGTTTAATTTCATTTTTCTTTAATCTTCGGAGCACACTAGATTATCAATTAGCATAATAAAACAGTCAGTGTGGAATTTAGTAACTATATTGAATATTCTATAAAGTAGACTAGTTTGTACAACACGAATGTAGGCAAGGAGCAGTAAAATGCTTATTATTCTATTACTACACCTTAACAGTATCCCCATATGTGTCTTAAACTGGTAGTATATTGGACGATTACACAGGAAAACATTGTTAATGGGTGAATAATATTAATGCTGTGCACTTTAGTCATTCATTTTATCCAAAGACCTTAAAGTGCTCCACACATGACAATTAATCAAGTCTTACCACACTACTCCAAGCAAGGTATTATTATCTGCTATTATAATTTAGATAAACTATAGTTATAGTTAAGAAAGATGAAAGATTAAGTGACTTGTCAAAGATCACATATTAGTTCAGTACTGGAGCAATATAACTCCGATTCCTGACTGCCGCTACGAACATTAAGCACAGCCAGCCTACATATTACCCAACGAGCATACCACCGTTCTTTTGAGATCATTTACTCTATGCTAACCTATTAAGAAGTTTGAGGGAACATGAATATAATGGCATCAGACCACGTATTCACACCCAATGCCAAATTTGGAGACGAGTTATCTGTGTGATTTTCTGAAAGACGGGGACATGTTAAACATATAAACTGGCATCGATTTTTTTTTTCATTAGAAAATGTTGCATTGCCTTTAAAATGGGGTTGCACTCTCTCATTGTTCCTCGTGACTGTAACTGTGAGAAAATGGGAAATCGAAAGAGGTTTCCACTGATAGTGGAGGCAGGACTGTTACCAAAGAAGAGGTTCTAGGATGAGGTCTTTTCACAAGGCGATGGCTCAGATTTCGTGATTGCACTGAGGCGTTTGCAACAAAGGACACTGTTGATTTCTTTTATGATCTTCCTTTATGATCTTTCTTTATAATTGAACAGAATGACAGGACTTGGAAGTCTTTTGCTTGCCTTTTCTTTCTTTTTATTCCTCTATATCTACGTTAAATGATTTTTTTTTTCTGGCAAAAGTAGTTTTATTTAGTTGAGGTCTTCTGATACTAACTCTTGTTTCCGTGCCGAAGATCCGTTCCAATGTTCATTTAGCGAGAATCACTGAGAATGATTTGTGCAATTGATTGGTGACATTGAGCGCGGAATTGATGCTTCATTGTTTCGGGAGCCCTTCCTAGAGGAGACAGAATTGTCAAACAAAATGCAGGATAGTATTTCATCTGGGTGACACTGGATATCACAGTTGCTAGAACTCGGCTTCTGAAAATCCTGCTTATTTTCTGTTTTTTGACACCAAGCAGTGCCTAACTCCCCTGAATACCAGAGTGTTTTATATTTGTATTCATGGTAGCTGTGCACTAAAACTACCGCAGATAATTTAGGTAATTGGCAAACCACAGGGGCACTTAGTCTGCTCACCTGCCTATTTTAGGTTGGCTCATCATCACTCTAATTGGCAGTGGGTAGTTACTGGTCCATTTGCCATGTATTATGACAAAAGATGCTAATGGGCCCCGGCAGTGGGTGTGTTGTACCTTTGCCCCGCTTCTGGCATGCAGAAAGCAATCCCACTGTTTGTGCATAACAAATAGCATGGCTGGACGTTTTCCCCACATCAGAAAGAGGTTTTTTTTTTTTTTTTTCTTTTTTAAAATGATAACTTCCCTGGCAAAGGCCTAATCTCAGAATTGACATGTATCCTTTCTCACAGCCACCATATAGTACATTGTCCCTAAAAACAAGAGTACATCAGTCAAGGTAGGTTTTCATCATTTTCACCACATTTTTATTATCAGAACTCCTCTGAAGCTTGAAATTGAAATCTGTTTCTTTCTTGACATTTTTCTCTATATTGGGCATGTAATTATGGGCCCAAACGAAGTTCAAGAGGAATGGATCAACAAAGCCCACAGCTAAGTACACTAAACTTTGATCTTGAAGGAAAATATGAATTCCAAGGTAGATTTGGACAGCTGTGCTATGAATGCCACAGTGAGCAAATGTGGAATCAGAAGAAATATCCCATGGTTACCTGACATTTTTTTTTTACATAAATGCAAGGAACATAAAAACAGAAATTCAGCTCTCCTAGTAGTTCTTAGCATTTTGAAGAGAAGAACTCATTTTTAAAATAATGAAAAAGTGCTCAGTTGATAATAATTGTAATTCTACACCTTATTGATTAAGAATACATTATTATCAATTAAATATTTGGAAGAAAATGTTTATTTCATTGATCTCACCAGCAACCATGTATGGAGAAAAATATAGCGTATAGGGAGATGCATTATTCCAACAACTGTACTTTGTATAAATATACAGATTGGCAGACCCATTACAATAGCCGTGTGGCTTATGGTTTGAAAATCACTGATGTCAGGCTTACAGAGAAAGACCTAGCTTATTTGGTTTAGGGTTGTAGTCAAATCATGGTGATAAACATTCATCAAGCTAAGAAAATGGGTTAATGATATTATGACATTGTGTGGGATGTATTCGTAGTTGTGTTTACATTAATTTACTAAAAATTAACCTAGAACTAAGGAAAAATAACTAATGTTTATTGATTGGGATGCTGTTAAATTATCTTTTATTTCCAGCTGTTTATCAGTTTGAATTAAAGTTACCTGTAATTATTAAGATGGGTTGGTATGGTAAATTTTTAAATAATATGTTCAAATTTTAGACAACATTACGGAATGGATTCAGAGCAAAGACTGCAGGCTCTGGCAACATTATCATGCAGTGACATTAGTAATTAGATAGAGGGTTTTTTAAAAGCTTACACGTTAGGAATGCATGAATTATGCTCTCGTCTACAATTCTATTTTAATCAATTTCCCCTTCCCCGGACATTGTTTTCTGCTTGATTATTCTCTGGGATATACCCAAGCACACTTGCATTTATCTTTTGTGTTTCAAGATGTTGCTGCTGATGGGGATCATAGTGCATTAGTGTTTGAGAGATACATAGGGATATGGCCCACAGCTTTGTCTTCTCTGGTGGTGGTTACTTTTATTCATGTCTAGAGCCAGAGCTTCGGGAAGCTTTAATACTTCAGTTGGAAGTGGTCCATGAATCTCCATCAAAGATCACTGGTCACAGCCATGTCTTGAGGCTTGTCTGCCATGTGGATTTCCTGTCGTCTATATGAATACCACGTTATAAGCTATGTTGTTCCCTGGGGTCTTAAGTATTTCATCAAAGCACTTTGCTAATGGTGATCTCACATCAGACTGTCTGTGGGCTTCTTACCAGCTGTCTCTTCTCTGTTCATGTCACAATTGGTATATCTGTGCTAGTTGAACTCTATTCCGGGACTTCAGGATGAGTGGTCCTGGACCACGGTTTCTCAACCTTACCATTCTTGCACTTTGGGATAGAAAATACTTTGTCGTGGAGGACAGCCCTGAGCATGGTAGGAATGTGGCCTCTGCCTACTAGATGTCAGCAACACCTTCCTCCCTGGGTTTTGACAACCAAAAATGTCTCATGATGTTGCCAATGTCCCCTTGGGATAAAATCATCTCTAGCTGAGAACCACTGCCCTAGACTGTCATGTGATGCTCAATATGGCCTATGGATGATAATGAAGAAGATATAAGGAAGGTGCATATGATATTGATAATAGGCCTAAATCATTTAATCCGAGATCAAATAGGTCAATACTGTGTCATCAGTGAAATAACTTTGCAGGTACAGGGTGGAGCCACTCCTGCCCAGAGTGCCATGTCAGAAAACCAAAACTTTGATGACTTTTATGTCCCTCTAATTGCTCTACTTGACCAGAAATGCAAATATTCAGTCAGGCAATCCCCAAACACCAAGATAACTCTGGGCCTTTTCACCCCAAACAAGGTTGACTATGTGATCCCAGCCAATCAGGTATTTTCTATTTTTCTGCCCATTGTTCTTTATTCTTTACACTATAAAAGCTTCCTGCTTTCCACCCCATATTGTAATTCTTCAAAAAGAGATAATTTGCTTCATGAAGTGTTAAATAAATTTTGTTTGTATTATCTAAATTGTCTTTAATCATTTAAGACCATTTTATAGACCCGAAGTTTGGGGAGGACCAACCACAGTGTCATCTTGTCTCTACACATTATCATTCTTTGAAAGGAAAAACAAATGCATACATAAATAATAATGATATGTTTGAGAGAGAGAGCGAGAGAGAGAGAGAGAGACTTTCTCAGTATGGTCCCTCTGTAGGTAAATGTGCTTAAGCCAGGTTTGGGAATGTTTGGTAGTAATCTGTAAAGTCATATAGAAGCAAATTGCCTGTTCTATGGACTTGAAATTGAAAGGGATTTGTAAATGTTATCACATTGATTTTTTTTTTTTTTTTTTTAGCAGAATTTGACCTTAGTAGGTGTATAGAAATAAACTATATTTCTTTTTTTGGTCTTTCTGGCTAAAAGAAAAAAAAAAAAACAGCTTGACCTAGTTGAAATAGAAAACTTATTATTACAGGAGTATAATGGGTTTCTCGTAGACCTTAGGAAGAAATTGGAATTGGGAGCTGAAAAGCTGTTTGGAGTCCTTCCATATTTGTTCATATACTGATTTAACAGATATTTACTGAGGACTTCCTCTGTGCCAAATATACCACCCTCTGAGTACATAGCAATAGGTAAGACACACATGTCTTTTCCCCTCTCCCAATATTCCTGTTTCAGTCTTCTCTCTGTATCTATGAAAACCAGTTTTATGTGCTTCTCAGTGCATATGCAGAAAATACATTCTCCCCATAGCCCACACATTTTACCTGTCTTCTATATTAGAAACCACTCCCAGCTGAGAATATATTCTCCTCTTGCCAACCACAGATTTAAGATGAAGGGACTAGCCAAGTTGTGTTGACTGCCTACACCAGACCTATCCGGTAGGCCCAGGGGATAATGTCCCTGGGGACAGATTTGTCTACTGAGAGCTTTCCTCCATGACCACATGAATAGGGAAGCCAGCTTACCAGAGAAGGGGTTGTGAAGATCATCTTCAAAGTACCAGGTACCCCAACTTGGAGTGAACTGCTGAGTAGTAAATTGCAAAATATGCCTGACGTAAGAAAATAAGAGGAAATTGGTCCCAGGCCATGGGTGGACTAGTGTGTGTCACTGCCCAGTGACAACTCATCTTCAGTGACCTAGAAAGTTAAAGAGAGCAGACAGAAGTGGGATCAATATGAATAGATACATGAGGCACGAAAGTCATTTAGTTACTTCCTTACTAGTCCTTTAGAGATTCGGGGACATCACTTGGGAAGAAACCCAGAAGTATAGTCACAGCTGTGAAAGGAAGCAAATGACCCTGGAAAAAGCATGGAAGCCTTTATTATAATGTTCACACAGACCAATCAGCTCTACAGCACGGATTATCAAGCTATAGATATCTGAGGTTGTTCTGGAAGCCCATGTGCTGGAGGATAATGAGAGAGGAAGAGCCTGGGGACATCTCCTTTATGGCTACACAGGCTGCACTTCAGCCCTTTAGTGCCTTTGATCACCCCTGGGAACAACTAGTGCAGCCCTGGGACCCCCTGCCTTTTGTGGCTTTACAATGAATCTTGGGGTCAGTCGACTCTTTCTAGACCTCTCATCTCTGTAACTCTTGTACATGACCAAAATTTAGAGAGGAGGGTTATTAGAATCTTTAAAAGGATAACACATAGTTGAAAAAAGCTGATTTTATAGTTTTGTATTTGATCTTATAGTTTTATATTTGATAGGACCTGAGTCTCCTACTTCCACCATGATTCACAAGCTCTTGCATTTGGGATGAATTGTGCCTTGGCCTGAGCTACTTCATAATTATGAAGTAATGAATAATAATGATAGTAATCATCATTATTTTAATGATAATAATAATGAATCAGCTCACTTCCCCACTTTTTCTTATGTATAGATCTTCTTCAGGAACCCAGAGAGAAGTAGAGTGCTTTGCAGAGCATGGCTTGGATAACCTAAAATCCTATAGTGAAACAATACCAAATGCTATCGAACCTTCATCCAATTCCCAACCCCACCTTATTATGTATGTATGTGTATATGTATGTATTTACGCATGTGATACAAACTTGAAAAGATGACCATGATCTTCGTTTCCCAGGGAAGGCGTAAGAATGGTTTCAGACAAAGACCAACGACACACCTGCTATAAATGGCTAGCAGAGATGTGTAATATGTATTCTGTGTTTACAGTATAATGATACTCTTGGGTTTATTGCACATCCAAACATGATTAGTGTTTTCAACTTTACTTTTATTTGTTTAGTGTTTCAACTTTAAAGTTTCAACTTTAAAATGACTGTGTGGAATACAGTGTCCATTAAAGTGATCCAAATAAACTGGTTTAAATCTCAGCTGTAATTGTAGCAATTGTTTAGGGCTTAGATATTTTTTAGAACAATTTTTTTTCTGGGAAGAATATTTTATGGCCATAGTGCATGTTCATGATATAAAGTAAACTAGCTTTTGGTAGTTTTTATTATTATTCTCAAATTCTCTATGTGCAATGCAGCCCTTCATTATTTCTGTCTCTGCCTCTCTCTGTGTGTCTATCTCTATACACAATGCAACCTCCAATATGTGTGTTTGTGTGTTTGTGTTTACCAATACATACAAAGCAGTACATTGTATTTATTGTACATTGTACTGGGATAGACAGCTCCCCCACATTCCTCATGTCCCCCACTGGTATGCCACTACCTCTATTGTGAATTATTTCCTCTTCTTGTGTACTCCTCA
Organism: Ursus arctos; assembly: GCF_023065955.2. Classification (NCBI taxonomy): domain Eukaryota; kingdom Metazoa; phylum Chordata; class Mammalia; order Carnivora; family Ursidae; genus Ursus; species Ursus arctos. The sequence continues at coordinate 65,452,652 of NW_026622797.1, read as the reverse complement.
GTATTTCCTACATGAATATAATAGAACTTACTTCTCATATAATTGTTTTATTTTATGTGTTGTGAGGGTTAAAAAATATGTGTTTACCACATACTAAGAACACAAGTTGTTCCTTATTTAAAAAGAAAATGGGGATATTTTTAGTATCTCACCCTTTTTCATCACTAGACAAGCTATACATCTTAATTAGATTGATTAAAAACTTGCTAAAAAATGCTGAGAATTCCAACATTTAAAAAAAAAGCGCCATGTAGTAAATCAGACTATAATTCTAATTTTCCTGGCAGAAATGTAGGAAAACCCTTATTACAAAAATGTTTGGCACTATCGATAGAGTTTGGACCTAGTTATAACTAAACACTTTTGTTGATCTGTAAAGTTTGCCTGGGCACTAAGTTTCTTCATTACGGTAGAAATAATCATGTGGACATGGTTGCGTTCCTTGTTGTCTTGTTACACTAGGGGGTAGATAGCATTTTTAAGTGACTCTAGTTTTCTTTCAGTTTATATAACTATATCAGGAAAATCTACAGTGCAAATTGGAAGCTGACATCTGAATATATTTCTAATCCTCTCATAAATTTACTGCTTTCTACCCCACAGACACACACACACACACACACACACACACACACACACACACACGCTTATACTAGATAAGACTGAAAAAAAGGTAAGTTTTCTGAAGGAGGATAATTCTGAACTATTTAGGATTGAGGTGCTTGTGTTGAAATTCCTTGTTAAGGGCTATTGAGATATGGTTGGCTTAATATAGAAAAGTTAATTACGCAGGCCTAGTAAATGTGAGTTGTACTTATAAAAAGAATATAGGCATGAAGATACTGATATCCTGTATATGTGTGGGCGTGTACAATATAGTATAGTACAGTATTAAGTGAATTTGCTGTTGATTGATAAAAAGAAGGATTTCATAAACTTTCAGACCATCACAATTAATTACGGCTGTAGAGGGCCCGGTGGTTAAAACAATGGATGGGTGAAACCATAGTCAACATACATCCTGGGGCATTCTAAGTGAGTATTATAAAATATTTGTTAAAAGTGAGGTGAGTTCAATTATACTGAGTAAGACAAATCTGTACTTAGTTCTGAGGAAACCAGTTGAAGATGCATTTGTATCAACACTGTTTTGAAGGTATTGCTTAGAGAGTGTATATGCAAAGCTGATTGGGAAACAAGGAGAGGGTAGGAAAAGGACACACGTAACTATCATTATTTGTCAATTGTTCACATAATATTACAGTGTACGGATTTTGCTGAGGATGCAGCTATGTTTTAGACCTGCTGCATCAGCATTTCTCACACACACTTTACCAAGGAGCACTTGAAAATGCAACCTCATGGCGCTGACAGAATACCAGGAGACAGGCACATTGCATGAGAGCAGATCGCAAAAACTATACAGCAGATAAATTAATTGCTGCAGAAATGGTGAAAACTTGATTGGTGTATATATATTTAAACATTGCAGCAGAATAGAGGAAAACACATCAGAAAAGATAAATTCTTATTAAAATGGAAATGATGACAAGGGCACAGTGAAACCAGTTGACCCTAGGTAACCTGCACATATTCCTTAAAAGAGCACAGCATCAGGGGGCTTGGGTGCTCAGCTGGTTAAGCGCTGGATTCTTGGTTTCTGCTCCGGGCATGATCCCAGTCAGGGTCGTGGAATGGAGCCGGGCAGCTTCGGGCTCCATGCCGGCTGCTTGAGATTCTGTCTCTCCCTCTCTCTCTGCACCTCCACCCCCTTCCTTCTAAAAGAGAAGAAGAAGAAGAAAGAAGAAGAAGAAGAAGAAGAAGAAGAAGAAGAAGAAGAAGAAGAAGAAGAAGGCAGCATTTCTTTTTTTTTTTTTAAAGATTTTATTATTTATTTGAGAGAGAGAGAGAGAGAGAGCACAAGCAGGTGAGAGGGGCAGAAGGAGAGGGAGAAGCAGGCTTCTGCTGAGCAGAAAGCCTGACTTGGGATGCTGGGATCATGACCTGAGCCAGAGGCAACTGCATAACCAACTGAGCTACCCAGGTGCCCAAATATAGCAATTCTTAAATTATCATGTAATAACACAAATATTTGAAACTGCCTGTGTTAGTTTGTTAGGATGCCCACGACAAAGTCCTACAGGCCAGGTGGCTTACACAGGGTTTATTTTCTCACAGTCACGGGTGGGCAGGTCTGATTTGTCAGGAGGCTTCTATCTTTGACTTGCACATGTTTTCCTTGTGCCCCTTACATGGCGTTCACTTGCATCTACATTCCTGGTGCCTCTTCCTCTTTTTAAAAGGACATCAGATGTAGTGGATTAGGGTCCCAACCTATGACCTCATTTCACTTTAACTATCTTCTTAAAGACCTGATTTCCCAATTCAGTAACATTCTAAGGTGTTGGGAATTAGGGCTTCAACATATGAATAGGAGTTGCCCAATTCAGTCCACAGCACTGCAAATTTGTTTCACGTATACAATTTTAAAGTAAGAATTTAAAAACCTGCCATTTTCACCTCTTTATCTCTCTCACAATTTGAGGAATTTTGGTGTGAATTTTTTCAATTAAATGACATTGATATACCGTACAGTCTCCTACATGGGAAAAAAATGCTAGCTTTTTTTTTTTTTTAATAGTGGATCAAGTCACAAATAGTTCTTTTCTTTCCTTCTTTTTTTTTTTTTTGCTTTTCAAATATAATTCCTGATGCTGTCAATATCTTATCTCTAGCCAGCAGATTTAATAAAATAATGTTATCATGCGTTTAGACAAATATTTTCTCATAGAATTTAAAAAATATTTTAGATACCTGAATGTATCCCCATTTATTAATGCAAATATATCATAAATAAATAAATCCTCAAAGCAAAAATAAAATATTTTGCATATTCCGAGCTTTGATTTTGATAGTAAGAGCAATATCAAAATTAAAATAACAAGTTTTGGGGTAGTTTAAAAATATATTTTTATACCTATCACATGATGTGCTTAGTTTAATCTCCTTCCTATATGCTCTATATTTATAGTCCTACATTTTTTTCTTTGATAAGAATAATGACCCTGAATAACTATAAGATTATTATGAGGAATAAAAATAACTTGGAAAATTATCATTCTTTAACTGTCTTTTCTAAATCTTGGAAAAATGTCACTGCATATGTCATATTTGTTAATTGTTGATTAAAGACATAGTATTTATTTAACCACTGGAACCTGCTCTCTAATCATCCTGGATAAATAGAATTGTTACTGTTAAGGAAGTAATCCTTTTTTCTTAAAATGCTCTACTGTTTTCTCTAAACTACATTTTTTGAAGGTAAGGAGTTTTCTTATGGTAATTTTAGACATCATATCTAATAAAAGGTACAACTAAAACTGAATTGCAGAGATAATATAAGTGATATTAACCTTCATGAGCATTATTTCATAAGATAAAGTATTTGATCAAAGACCAAATACATTAGACTATTAGGAGGCTGAAATTCAGTTGAAAGAATATGGGACATGAACATAGGTTGTCATTTTCTGGAATTGCTAAATATAGACATCTAATTTTGAATTTCAAATAATATAAATATTATACAATCCTTTCCTTTCTAGTTTTGTTCATGTATTTTCTGGGCCTAATATGGAAGTTCATGCCGGAATTGAATTCTGGGTGAATTGATTACAAAGAATTCGAATCTCTTTACCCTTTACCTTCCTCTCAGAAACTGGTATTACCAAGTAAGAGAAATTAAAGAGATTCTATGAAGTTGTAACTGAATTAGTCCTAAAAGAAGAAAAAAAGAAAAAAAAGAAAACAAAAAGAATAGAGGTGTTTACATTTAGGATAATTCTGTTCTTATTTTAAGAATATTCCTCTAGGGCTAATTTTCTGAAAGGGGAATAACAGAATCTAGGAGAATGCACAAAACTAGGAGTTCTAAGGCACAGAATTTTACTTTTTTTTTTTTTTGAGTTATCATTGACATATCAGAAAACTATGTACATTAGTTTAAATCACTGTGGCCTCTAGTTTCTCTAACTGTTGGAACAAGAGACATCTGCCAACAAGTTCATCCAAGATGGAACTTAGAGCTTGATACATCTATATGTAATTAAACTGCTAGGGCATTCTTATTCTAAAATAATGACGGTACAGCTTTAAGTAGAGCACCAGCTTCTTCATCAGAATGAAGAGAAATATCTTAAAGTTTCCCTTTCTTCCCTTTCAAAGAAGGATTTTAAAATCACATAAATGATTTCAATTCCTAGGGGAAAAGCTGACTTTCATAGATTAAAAAAAAAATTTCTTTGGCCAGTTTTAGTGATTTTTTTTGAAAATTATGCCTTTTCAATTTGACATTTAATTGTATCAAATGCTTCCTGAATAAAAACTTTTTAGATTAATAATATAGTATATGTGGGGAATTGTTGATAGAGTAGCTTATACGGCATTAACTGCTTTCTAATAGTAACAGTAAGGACAAGAATAGTCAATATTCCTTGGTACTTGCTAGGTATGGTGTTGGGAGGCACAACTCCATGGATCTCTCAGGTTTCTGTACATCTTTTGAGCGAGGCACCAATTGCCCTCGGTTGTGAGCCCTCTTCTCGGGATCACTAATAGTGAACAGCCCTGGTAGGTAGATGGCATTTTCCTTCAGAGCAAAGGGCAGCTATATTTACTGCTCGTTATATAATATTTATGTTTTCTAAATTCAGGGCTGCTGTCTTATAAAGCATCCCACTGCTGGTGTCCTTCCACCCTATTATCTTTGCCCTGTGGGAACTGGGGCTCGGGGAACTGGCACCAAAAATGCTGGTATTCTGGCTACTGTTATTGCTGTGAGTAATGAATGGTCCTTCATCACTGACATAAAAGTCTTGTCTTTTCTACCAGCATCTATGCAATTGGAAGAAGGGTACAATTTTGAACCCTTGGTACTTTTTTGGCAGGAGACACTACATTAAGAACTTAGAAATATCCTTTTCATTTAACTCTTTAAATATCCACAAATTTTAGAGGTGCAGAAAAGTTCCATTTCTATAACTCACCTTAGCTTCTATTTTTATTTATTTTTTTTAATGATTTTTTATTATATTATGTTAGTCACCATACAGTACATCCCTGGTTTCCGATGTAAAGTTCGATGATTCATTAGTTGCGTATAACACCCAGTGCACCATGCAATACGTGCCCTCCTTACTACCCATCACCGGTCTATCCCAATCCCCCACCCCCCTCCCCTCTGAAGCCCTCAGTTTGTTTCTCATAGTCCATAGTCTCTCATGTTTCATTCCCCCTTCTGATTGCCCCCCTTTCTTTATCCCTTTCTTCCCCTACCGATCATCCTAGTTCTTATGTTCCATAGATGAGAGAAATCATATGATAATTGTCTTTCTCTGCTTGACTTATTTCACTTAGCATTATCTCCTCCAGTGCTGTCCATGTTGCAGCAAATGTTGAGAATTCATTCTTTCTGATAGCTGAGTAATATTCCATTGTATATATGGACCACAACTTCTTAATCCAGTCATCTGTTGAAGGGCATCTCGGCTCCTTCCACGATTTAGCTGTTGTGGACAATGCTGCTATGAACGTTGGGGTGCATATGGCCCTTCTCTTCACTACGTCTGTATCTTTGGGGTAAACACCCAGTAGTGCAATGGCTAGGTCATGGGGTAGCTCATTTTTTAACTTTTTAAGGGACCTCCACACTGTTTTCCAGAGTGGCTGTACCAACTTGCATTCCCACCAACAGTGTATAAGGGTTCCCCTTTCTCTACATCCTCTCCAGCAATTGTTGTTTCTTGCCTTGTCAATTTTTGCCATTCTAATTGGTGTAAGGTGGTATCTTCGTGTGGTTTTGATTTGAATTTCCCTGATGGCTAATGATTTTGAACATTTTTTCATGTGTCTGTTAGCCATTTGTATGTCCTCATTGGAAAAGTGTCTGTTCATATCTTCTGCCCATTTTATGATTTGTTTATTTGTTTCTCGTGTATTGAGTTTGAGAAGTTCTTTGTAGATCTTGGATACCAGTCTTTTATCTGTAGTGCAAATATCTTCTCCCATTCCGTGGGCTACCTCTTAGTTTTTTTGACTGTTTCTTTGGCTGTGCAGAAGCTTTTTATCTTGATGTAGTCCCATAAGTTCATTTTATCTTTTGTTTCTCTTGCCTTTGGAGATGTGTCATGAAAAAGGTTGCTTTGGCCGATGTCGTAGAGGTTGCTGCCTATGTTCTCCTCTAGGATTTTGATGGATTCCTGTCTCACATCGAGGTCTTTCATCCATTTGGAATTTTTGTGTATGGTGTGAGAGAGTGGTCAAGTTTCATTCTTTTGCATGTAGCTGTCCAATTTTCCCAGCACCATTTATTGAAGAGACTGTCTTTTTCCCACCGGATGTTTTTTTCTGCTTTATCAAATATTAGTTGCCCAAAGAGCCAAGGGTCCATTTCTGGGTTCTCTATTCTGTTCCATTGGTCTATGTGTCTGTTTTTGTGCCAGTACCATGCTGTCTTTGTGATCACAGCTTTGTAGTACAGCTCGAAATCCGGCATTGTGATGCCCCCAGCTTTGTTTTTCCTTTTCAACAGTTCCTTGGAGATTCGGGGTCTTTTCTGTTTCCATACAAATTTAAGGACTATTTGTTCCAGTTCTTTGAAAAATGTCCTCAGTATTTTGATCGGGATAGCATTGAAAGTGTAGATTGCTCTGGGTAGCATGGACATTTTAACTATGGTAATTCTTCTGATCCATGAGCATGGAATATCTTTCCATCTTTTTATGTCTTCCTCAATGTCTTTTAAGAGTGCTTTATAGTTTCTAGAATATAGGTCCTTTACATCTCTGGTTAAGTTAATTCCAAGGTAACGTATGGTTTTTGGTGCTATTGTAAATGGGATGGATTCCCTAATTTCTCTTTCTTCAGTCTCATTATTCGTGTATAGAAATGCAACTGATTTCTGAGCATTGATTTTGTATCCCGCCACATTACTGAATTGCTCTATAACTTCTATAACTTGGGAGTGGCTTCTTTTGGGTTTTCCATATAGAGTATCATGTCATCTGCGAAGAGAGACATTTTGACTTCTTCTTTGCTGATTTGGATACCTCTTTTCCCTTTCTGTTGTCAGATTGCTGTTGCAAGGACTTCTAGTACTATGTTGAATAATAGTGGCGAGAGTGGGCATCCTTGTCGTGTTCCTGATCTTAAGGGAAAGGCTTCCAGCTTTTCCCCATTGAGAATAATATTTGTTGTAGGCTTTTCATAGATGACTTTTATGAGATTGAGAAATGTACCCTCTATTCCTACACTCTGAAGGGTTTTAATCAGGAAAGGATGCTGTATTTTGTCAAATGCTTTTTCGGCATCGATTGAGAGGATCATATGGTTCCTGAGACTTTTCTTGTTGATATGATGTATCCCGCTGATCGATTTGCGAATGTTGAACCATGCTTACATCCCAGGTATGAATCCCACTTGGTCATGGTGGATAATCCTTTTAATGTACTGTTGGATTCTATTAGCCAGGATCTTGTTGAGGATTTTGGCGTCCATATTCATCAGGGAAATCGGTCTGTAATTCTTCTTTTTGATGGGGTCTTTGCCTGGTTTGGGGATCAAGGTAATATTGGCCTCATAGAATGAGTTTGGTAGCTTTCCTTCTGTTTCTATTTTTTGAAATACCTTTAGGAGAATAGTTATTATTTCTTCTTTGAATGTTTGGTAGAATTCCCCAGGAAAACAGTCCAGGCCTGGAGTTTTGTTATTTGGAAGGTTGTTTATCACTGACTCAATCTCTTCATAATTAATTGGCCTTTTTAAGAAATCATGTCTTCCTGTTTCAGTCTTGGTAGTTTATAGTTTCCAGGAAGGCCTCCATCTCTTCCAGATTGCTTAATTTATTGGCATATAGCTGTTGATAAAAGTTTCTAATAATCCTTCCAATTTCATTGGTGTTGGTCGTGACCTCTCCTTTTTCATTCATAATTTTATTAATTTGGGTTATTTCTCTTTTCTTTTGGATAAGTCTTGCCAGTGGTCTGTCAATTTTATTGATTCTCTCAAAGAATCAGCTTCTAGTCCTGTTGATCTGCTCTACGGTACTTCTGGTTTCTAATTCATTGATTTCTGCTCTAATCTTGGTCAACTGCTTCCTCGTGAGTGGATTAGGCCTGTCCCTCTGTTGCTGTTCCAGCTTCTTGAGGTGAGAATATAAAAACTGCATTTTAGATTTTTCTATTCTTTTGAGTGAGGCTTGGATGGCTATGTATTTCCCCCTTAGGACTGCCTTTGCAGTATCCCGTAGGTTTTAGACCGTTGTGTTTTCATTCTTGTTGTTCTCCATAAATTGTTTAAATTAATTTTTGATTTCCTGGTTTATCGAGTCATTCCTGAGCAGGATGGTTCTTAGTCTCCAAGTGTTTGAGTTTCTTCCAAATTTTTCCTTGTGGTTGAGTTCCAATTTCAGTGCATTGTGGTCTGAGAATATGCAGGGGATAATTTCAATCTTTTGGTATCAGTTGAGACCTGTTTTGTGTCCCAGAACATGGTCTATTCTTGAGAATGTTCCATGGGCATTAGAATAGAATGAGTATTCTTTGGTTCTGGGGTGTATCTATTTTTATTTTATTTATTTATTTATTTATTTATTTATTTATTTATTTATTTATTTATAAGTAGCCTCCATACCCAGCATGGAGCCCAACATGGGGCTTGACTCAAGACCATGAGATCAAGATCTGAGCTGAGATCAAGAGTTTGAGGCTTAACTATCTGAGCCACCCAGGTGCCCCAACCTTAGCTTCTATTTTAAATCACCTACCCTAAACATACCTCAAGAAAGAAAGATTAATATATTCCAGGCTTTCTTGGTTATTTCAGGTTTAAATTCATGCATTTGGTGACTTTTCCTTTTTTTTTCTCCCTCTAATGTGATATTTAAGTGTGTGGAAATTTAATGTAGCATTATGGTATGGGGAGTGTTGGGCCGGGAAGGGCTGAGGAGTGGGGGCTACCAACCCTGGCCTTCAGTTGTTTACCTTTGTCCTTATTGATATCCCATAATTGTCTACATTTCCATTTAATTCCAGTCTCTGGTGCATGCCATATTCCTCTGTGGCATCCCCTTGTCAATCCCCCAGGATACTGTCAGGACTTTTGACACATAGTTTCACTCTTAACTTTTGTTCCCTCCTTGAGAACACAGAAAATGTTGGCTACTTTCCAAAGTTGTTTTGTGCAGGAGACACTGAGAACACTGTCTCAGGCTCTCTCTACACCTGGCATGTCATGCAGTATCTTTGTTGTTACTCTAATTTTCTGACTATGGTAACCTAGAGAATTTCTGAGAAAGCGTTATCTTTACCTTCCAGTGTTCCAGATGGGAAGCAGGGTCCAAATCAACTCTTTTGTCCTAACATTCTCCAAACTTAGATGATGGTTGTATCAGCTCTTACAACCTCCACTGTTAAGAAAAATTAATCCTTTGCTGGGATATTGGAGGGTGTTCATAACTCCTTCTCAGACATCCCAGTTGGTTACAACTGTCTTATTTTCTTTAGAATATTCATTTCACATTTTAGGTCATGGAAGTTTTATCAAATCTAGGATGAAAAACAAAACAAAACAAAACTAACAGGCTAAACAAAACAAAACCTGACTCATATCATCATTAATTGCTACTAAGTTCATTATTTATCCCATGAACTTGGCTTTGGGCTATCCTTGACCAAAATGTTTTCGACTTTAAACTCTTCCCCTGTCACCTCCATTCTCTGGTGATGTGAGAAAGGAAAGCCATAGTGACCCCCATGTGGTGATATAAGGTAGAGAAAGGGTTACCGGTGGAAGGGAATTACTAGATTTGAAAAGAAGGTTTGGTTGTTGGTTGTTATCAATGAATCACTCTGCTACACTTATGAATGTATTCATACCATTCAGCATCCTGTTTTACACCTCTGCTAGAGTGTGAGCTTTCTGTGGATAGGGAAGCCTCCTATAGCTATTTATTACCTGGCTTATGGTAAGTTGCTTGATAAGTGAGGAGTAATTATTGCTAAATTTGATTTTTCATTGACAAATTGATCTTGTCTATTAAATTGAGTTTACATGTTTATGGTTTGTAGGTCTTTGATATTCTAATAAGAATGTATTCATGGAAAGCAATAGTAATTCAGTTCCAAGAGATGATAAAAATCTCAGGTATTGAATATGTTATTGAAGGTCCACTTAATCAACAAGATAGATCTTTTTTTAAGACGATAATATTTGCTATATGTGATTTGATCATGTTCCAAGTTTGTACAGTTATTTGAGGTATTCTGTATGGGAGAAGTGAAGACAGAGACTCTAAAGGCATAAAAATGAGATGTTTGAGTACAATAGATTTTAAACTAACTCTCTTCTACTTAGTTAACTCATAGTCTGATTAAGACACGAACGTTTATTTCTTCAAGTCTCCAAATACACATGTCATGAAATACTGAAGTGGAAAAAAATTGTATACTTTCTCCTGTGTCTTTATGTAACAAAACACAAAAAGAAATAAACCTCAGAAACATTTTTCTACTAAAACTTTGTGAGGTAAAGAGTAGTCTTCCTAGATTGGACCAAATTCTTTTTTCTTTCATTTGATCCTAAACTGCATCAGGAGAAATAGTTTTTGTATGCTTTGATTTTTCTGAGTATTGGAGAGAGAAGCTACTATATTACAAATTGCCACTATTGTTCAAAGCCATCAGACCAAGCATATAGAAACCTTGATAAGAGCACTTGAAAGATTCTTTTATAGTGATAACTACAGTGGAGAAGGATGTAGTCCTTGGAAATGAATATAAGGTGTTACAATGGAGTGTTGTGGACTATTTGAAACTCTCTACGATAGTTATGATATTGGACTTAAATCTTACATTACTTTCAGAATCCATCTCTCTTTGTCATGGTTCACATATATATTGATTATCTTGGGAGATGACACCTCCTTAATCTTATATTGATTAACATAATGATATTGATCATAGTCTAAAAAAAAAAATACACAGAACATTTTTTTAAAGAGCTATTAAAAGCTACGTATTATGGCCCTTAAAACTGTGGGAAGATATTCTTTCCTCAATTCATTTCCCATCTTAAAATGGATATTTATCAGGTTTTTCTATTCTGGAAAGAAACAATAGTTTAAGGAAATAAAATGATCATGAATCTAAATGTACCTAACAATATTTCCTTTGATACAGAATATATCAAATACCTAAATAATAGATAAAAAACAGATAAAGGAACAAGGACAGTAATGTAGGAAGAGGTAGCTAAATTTTAAAAAATTTTATTTGAAAGTTTTTAACATAACTTTCAATATTTGAAAGATCAAGCAGACAAAAAAAGAGATTTGATTAATATAGTTAAATTTATACCTGTATCTCTACCAGTATCCTTATTAATAGAAATAACTTTAAACCTAACAGGAAATATATTTTGTTTTTGAAGTAATGTTGAATCAAGCATTTCTTAGGCCACAAAGAAAGTTGTGATTAGAAAGAATCACCATCTTACAGTCCATGCTTTTGGGCCATAATTTAATAATATTAGAAAATAAGTAACAACATGGAAGTGACAAAATAAAAAAAATCTTTACGTCAAGAAAATAAATCTCTGAGCGCTTTGGTAAGAGAAACTCATAAAGGAAACAATGGAATACCGATACTTGAACACAGATGAGAGCATTCTTTTTCAGAATCCGTGAGGCACAACTAAAGCAGTACTTAGAGACAAACTGATAGCTTTAAAGACACAGTGGAGAAGAACTAAAACTAATGAGCTTAAATTCAACACAAGACACCAGAAAAAGAGCCACAGAACAAACACAAAGGAACAGGAAGAAGAGTAAGACCAGAACGCAACGGAATAGAGAATAAAACAAGCAACACCTAAATTACACACACTGAAAAAAGAGAAAAAAGAGAACGAGGGTATAAGAGATGTGAAAACATATTATGCTCAGCTTTACGAATTTTCAGCTTAGACAGAGTAGATAAAGTTTTGCAGGGAGAAAAATAAAAATTGAATTTAGTAATAACCCTTAAAGAATATTGAAATGGCAAACAGCTCCTAAGCAACAAAATCTAAAAACAAATAGAAACAAACAAAATCCCCACAACCCAAGGCTTGTGCCTCCTGTACTCAAAACCCATGCCGTGTACAGCTGTGCTCCACCAAACCGAAGGAGACAAATAGGTTGCCCACAAAAAAAAAAAAAAAAAAAAAGAAAGAAAGGAAGAAAGCATTCCTGCTCATTTTCAAGGCTAGTATGACTTCAGTTTCTAAAGCAAGTGACAGTCCGTGAAAAGAAAATTATAGGCCCACTTCACTGAAAACATAGATACAAAAATCTAAATTAAATATTAGCTAGGTGAATCCAGGAGGCTACATAAAAATATACTGTTGTGAAGCACTATTTATTCTACAAATATGAGAACACTCACGATATAATTTATCACATTAATGGCTTACAAAAGAAAATCACATGGTTATCTCAATACATAAGGAAAAAGCACTTAACGAGCTGAGCCACCCAGGAGCCCCAATGCGGCAAAAGCACTTAAAAATATTCAGTATCTCACAGGATGCCTGCTGGTTCAGTCGGGAGAGACTGCACCTCTCGGTCTAAAGAGGTAAGTTTGAGGCCCACGTTGGGCATAGAGAGTACTTAAAATAATTCAGTATCTCCTTATGATAAATTTACTGGGAACAAAGAAGGGAAAATATCCTGAAAAAAACTTACTCTAACAAAAAACTAAATTAACATCATACTTAGCAGAAAATTTCACTTTATATCGTTCCATCGGGGACAATAAAACAGTATCGGGGAAAAAAAATCTGTCATAGGCTCTCTTATATATCATGCTGAGTGTGCCAAAATTGCAAGGCCTTGACTGTGTTTTTCACTTGGGCTGTTTCTCAGGACTGTTGCAGGATGAAATTCTAAAAAGTGAGATAATGCCTTGCGGGAATATATCACATAGTCCTGCAATGCATCTGGTCTCCCTTCAGACAAAGTGCAGCGCCCCTGTTTGTCATAAAAGTGGCAGATTACTAAAACCGGAGTTCCTCTCCTGTGGAGCACCCTATTGTCTGTGGAAGCTGCACCTGGCACTTATGACACCCAATGGGATCCAGGGCTTGGGAAACTACGCGATTATGCTAATACTCTGACTACTGCTATTGTTTTGAATAATAAATTCCTTTGTCTTTGACCCAGCAGCTTTGTACCTTCTGTCAGCGTCCATGAAACCGTGGCAAGCTAGTTTGTTATCTTGCGTAGCTATTTTGCTGGCAGTTCTCTCACTTCTAGCTCTCTACACTGCAAAATTGAGTAGGGTACAATTTAGATGCACAAGAATGCTATTGACTAGAACCGCTGTTATTGAACCTAATAATGGAGATTCTGGCTGAAGATGACAAATGGAAAAGAAATAGTAGCTATCAAAGTTAAAAGATGTAAGACAAAATGGTTATTATTACAGATGCAAGCTATCTACATAGAAAATTCATCAGAATTAATAGGCAACAATTAGAACTAATAAAATGCAACAAAACTGCTAGTTTCAAGGTAAATGTACAAAACTTAAGAATGCTCTTTTAAACCAAGAATATAAAGCAAGAAAATATGATGATTGATAAATACATTTATGAAAAAAATCAAAATTATAAAGTGCTTAAGAAATAACCTAATAAAATAATGCATGCAAACTTTACAGAAAAGCTGAAATGCTTTAAAGGAAATACAAAACTAAATACTAATGGAAATAAACAGGTAATAATTAAATATTAAAGAAAATAAATAAAGTAAAGGAAGAAGTAAAGTAAATAAAAAACTAATCAAATGAAGAATTAAATTCTATTTATAGATGATATAAATTAAAAATTGAAAGATAACTTTTTGTTTGTTTTAAGAGAGAGAGAGGGGGAGAGAGATAGAAGCAGAGGGAGAATCCCAAGCAGGCTCCACACCCAGCGCAGACCCCGACAGGGAGCTCAATCTCACAATCCTGAGATCATGACCCGAGCCGAAATCAAGGATCAGACGCCCAACCTACTGAGCCATCCAGCTGCCACATAAAGATGATTTTTTAAAATTCATCTACAAAGTGATGCCATTTTAATCAACATTGCAGTAGGGTTTTTTGAGAAAACTGAAAAATTGATTCTAAAATTAGTAAAGAAAAATGCATGTTCATGATTAGTTAAGATTGAAGGGGTAGGCACACACTACCAAATACTAAGGCACACTATCTGGGCCATTGGGACAGAAAAAACTCATGTTTAAATGGTAAGAGTGTTTCAGATCATGGTGACACCATTAATCACAGAGGAAAAGGTGAACTGTGTTAGATGGTGCTGGAGAAACTGACAAATTGTATGGAGAAAAATAAAGTATAATCCCTGCCTGAGATAATAATCAAAAGTTACCATTTTTAATCTCTAAATTAAATACTTCAATGTGAAAGGTGACATTATAAATAAAATAGGAGGAAATAGACAAGAATATCTTTGTGATCAAGGGATGGGAAAAAACATTTTAAGCATGACTCTAAAAACATACATATAGGAAATACTAAATAAATCTATTAAAATTAATTGTTTTATTCCTTTAGCAAAGAACATGTACAAAGAATAGATGGATGACAAAAATAATATCTCAAATATGTAAGTAATTCTTCAAAAGAAAAATAGACAACGGTTATAAATTCACAGGAGATGAAACTTGAATGATTAACAATAGTATGATAAAGATGTTTAACCTCACTAATTATCAGAGAAATTCAAATTCATACAAACATGAGATACCACTTTAAATTCATTGAAATGGCTAATTGGCAAATTGTGTAACTGTAAGCATATCTGATAATATTTTGTTACTTTATAAGTAATAGCCTATCTATCTAACATTGGCCTAAGCAATCAAAACACCTAAATATCTCACAGAAGGATTTGTCTAGAGCTAAGTGGCTCTAAATTGGTGCAGAAATTCAGCAATGCCACCAAGGCCTCCTGTTTTCCTTCAGCTTTCTCATTTGTTCAGCTTTTCATCTTTGAATGGTCACCTTGAGGAGCTAAGGTGGTTGCTGATATTCTAGACATCACATCAGATGGCAGCAGTCAGAGAAAAAAATGAGATGGAGTTGTTCAAACAGGGTTTCCTTGCAGGCCGATCTCCCTACGGGATCATGAAGTGTTTCCCAGAAGAGCTTCTTTTGCATCTCATTGATCCAAAGTGTATCACATGTCCAGCTCTTTGCTTCAAAGATGCCAGGAAAGTATGTATCTAGTAAAGACAAATGGGCTTAGGACACTTTGCCCCCAGAATTGAGCTCATTGTCAATTCAAACAAAATTATTAAAGAAAAAAAAAAGATGGATGGAGGACTTTGGAGAAGGTAATTATAACTTCTGCCGTGTTGACTGTTGTGAGGATGTGTGGAAATGAAGACACTTATGTGCTAATAGTGAGGGGTGTGCAACTTGGCACAGATATATTAGTACTTACTGAAATTAAGTCAGTGTATAACCTGCGAGCCAGCAATGGGCATAAAACTGTGAAAAACCCTTAGAAACTTCCATATGGTATCAGTGCTGACATAGGAAAAGTAAACAAGGTGGACTGGCAGGTGGAGATCTTGTTTCTAGATAGCTTTTCTGACAACAGGCTGTCATTGAGTGAACTGTTCACCTCTCTGGGCTTTGTTCACTTCATTTGTAAAACGCAACACACAAATTATATACACAATTCTCAAACTACACCCTGAAGGAACATCAAAGGTTTATGAATTGGTCCAGCTTTTCTTCTGATAAAATCTAATATTGGTGGTTTTTACCTGACAGTTAAATATCTGAACTTTAACTTTCCCTCTAATAATTTTTTAATTTAATTTTAGTGAATGCTACTGTGCAGATGACAAAACAAATAAATTATACAAATAATGAAAAAATTTTGATATGGCCTAAAGCCGCTTATTATTTTAATGGAAACATGTGGCCTTGGTTTGTGATATCATATTTTGACATGCAATATGGATGTAATTTTTTGCTAGTAAAATTTCTCCACATTTGTGTGAGGCCATTTAACATTTAAGTGTTCGATGGCATTTCATAAAAAACACCCCAAGCATCAGGTTGTCTCCCTCTGAACAAGTTGGAGAATGCACTATGGGACTCTCAGGTTTTTTTACATTCATTCATCTATCCTTTGAATACTCTCCTATGAGAATGATGATAACATATTTATAGAGCTTCTGACAAGGTTGACTAAATAATGAGCACTTATGTTTTGGGTGGAGACATCCTAAAACTAAATTATTCATATAGGACCTAGTTATACTTCTCAATAAAATTCTAATTGTTGGAAATTCCTTTTCGTAAATTATAACAAGACTTTCTTACATTTTCACAAAGCAAACTTTTGAGACTGTGAGTGCATGGAACTTTTATAGCTTACCTTAAACAATGCAGGATATCCAACTTGTAAGTGGAGACAACTACCACTTTTCTGGCAACCAACATAAAAAAAATGGAATGGCCCACTTTACACTCTAACACAATAGTGTTAAGGTTTCAAAATTGGGATCTCTTTTTCTCACCAGGAACAATCATACATTATATAGGCAGTTTTGGCAACAATTCAATTCTGAAATTCCATGTTGAAGAACTAACATGTTTGTTTTATTAACTGGAGAACACTTTCTTCAAATGAAAAAGTTTATAAGATACATGCAAACAAATGCCTGTGGAGCTGCTGCTGGGGTCCTATGGAGTGAATGCAGAGAAAGAAACCCCACCCCTTTCCCCTTCCAGTGCTTTTTCCCTGGACCCTCCCTCTGCAAAGAAAGAAATCAAATATAAACAACACAAGAATTGAGACAATCACATCTTTTCCCAAAGAAGGGTTCTCTAAAATGTCTTTTGGGTAGAGGCTATGAGGATGCCTCCCTCGTCTCAGGGCAAGGGCTGACATTGGGATGGCTGCTGAGTACAAATGTGGGGACATATTGCTCTCTACAGAAGTCCAGAGCTTGGATTCAGAAAGGCTCCTGAGATGGTTTCCCCACCACACACATAAAGACAACCACAGATTGGTTCTGCTTAAGCCAACTAGTTGGAAAGCTACGAGCTCCAGTTTCTACCATTTTGAGGAAAAAGGAGAAACAAGGAAAGTTAGGGAAATATTGAAGGGACCCTCTTTTTCACACATTAAAAAAGAAAAGTACATCTTTTCTATAAGAGCTAAACAACTTTAAGAGAATGTATTTTATTACCTCCAAGAAGGAATATTGTAGGGGAGCCTATGGAGTCCTTTTATTGGGTTGGAGTTTATGTTCAAACTTACTCATGAGATGTGATAATAGTCTTTAAAATTCCGCTGGATCGTTTGGACTTGAATGTTACAACTATAAAACATTGTTTACTTTTTAATATAGAAAAGAATCATAAAAGAATTCCAATAAATTGCCTCGTGTAGTTATAGTAGGGAGAGAGGGAAAACTTCATAATGAGAAACATATTAGTCCCTCCTAATTGTAGATAAATAATTCTGTTCATCTACCACTTTAATGAATTGGTACATTGATAATAACTGACATTAGAGACAATTTCATTGAGGAAGTTTCAATGGATGACACTATTATGCCTTCACCCTCCTAAATTTGAAATTTGAAGATACTGATATGATCCTAAATCCATCATAATTGACTCTGGTTCCCCTTTAAACCATAAATAAATTCTCCACTATTCAAAAATGAGGTTTATATCTCATGCAAGTAACTCCTCAAATGAGGGAAGATCTTCCTCAATATCTCTTTAAAATTACAACTACTTCATGATAATCAAGAAAAGACGAATGCTTGTCAATGGGAAGTATCTTGTTTGCCCACATAATTATGAGTGGTAATGAGTAGTAACCTTCCTCCTCCTTTTGCAGAACTGCATGATCAGGACCAGAAGTCTCAGTGTGTTCATGACCAGGACAGAAACTCATAGCAGGTATGGAGGCCTGGGCCAGATGGAGGTTTCTCTTCTGCTTGCCTGGCAGGCGGAGAGCCCGTTCTCTGGCTTCCAGAGCACACAGTCCTGTGGAATTGCAGACGGAGGTGTGCTCTGCAAACAATCACAGAATGGAAATGAATTTCTACTAGAGTCTGAGCTTTGTTTTCTGATTCATTTTCCATCTCACAAAGGTAGCTATCTTAATTTGACAAGTGATAAAATCTCTCCTGCAAAACTCAATATTAAGTTCTTCCCTCTTCACCATCTCGGGAGGATCGAGTTAGAAATAAATTGTTTACCTAATCTGAAGATACTGTACCAGAGACAAAATCCCTCTTCTCTCCGATAATACCCTGACAATGTGTTGTTATATGGCAAATCATGCACCCACCTAGGTGTTTTAGCTAGTGAGTAGAATAAAAAAAAAAAAAAGTTCCATTTGCTGCTGTTGGCAAATTAGTAGAATGCATTTCTTCTGCTTGTGTTTTTGATGAAGTTTAGTACTTCTACCAAAGGCCAAAAAAGATGATTGTTTGCTTTAAAATATTTTTGACAAACTTCATATTAAACAATTACCTGTAATATACAAATGTAACTCATATATTGAGTAGAGATCACTTCATATATGGTTGAACTTTAATTCCTTTAATTATGAAAATGTGCTTCTTGGAGAGGTGGGAATGACCTTTTCTTAACACTTCTAATTTATCCTCTGCCTAGAGGAGAGAAAAATACTTTAGATAAACCATCTGGAAAACTTCTAATTTGTTCTATGAAAAAATAAACATTCTGCTCAGCAGAAATAACCCAACTGGCAAGAGTCTTCTTTCCATTTGGATTATTTCTTATCTAGCCTTTATTATTGCTGTAAATGGAATGCTTACATCTGAACTCAGCACCACATAAAATAAAGAGGACAGCTTCTACTCTGCCCTTTTGTAATTTTTAGAGGTAATATAAAGCAAAATAGATATCTATATGTATACCACCAAAACAAAGTGAAACTAATGAGAAACGTGTGAATTATGTGGCTGTTTACTCTTTTGCACTCACAGATTTTAATATGAAGGTCACCTTGTTTAAGTATATATTAACATAAGACAGATTTTGCTGAGGAATGCAACTTGGTGCTAAATGCAACTTAAATTTTAAAGACATTTAAGGAATGTCAAATCTGGCACACAATCAATTGTTGGCATTTATTGTTATATTTTCTTTGTTCCTGGTCCTGTGTGGGTGCCTTAAATGGACCAATAGAGAGTGTAGTAGTATCATGCCCATTTTACAGGTAATAATACACAGGTATGGAGAGAGAAACCAATTTGCTAAAGATCATGGGGCTAAAAAATTTTGGACCTGTTAAATAGCGAAATTCAACTAAGTTAATTTGAAGATCTAATTGACTGTATTCAACAATGATTCATGAATTGGGCAGCATCCCATCTAGCAAGTTGAGAGGTACTCCAAGAAGCTGTACAAAATGGAAGGTTTGTATAGAAGGAGGGTGGGGCAAAAAAGTTCTTAGCAAAACAAAAGGATTGTTCCAGTGATAACAGTTTTCTAGGGGGGGAAAGCAAGGTTCCTATCATGCAGATTACTTCACCTTTCTTTGGGGAGTGGAGAAGACCCAGGTGGCAGACTCATTGGCTCAGATTAAAAGGAGGTTGAAATGGCAATTAGATCATGAATTAAGCACTGGTTTGGAAATTCAATCTAAATGACACCACTTGGAGTTTTTTGTTGTTGTTGTTCATTTTTTAAACAGAGCTAGACTTGTACCATGGAACTCTGTTCAAAGACTATTTAACTCACATGGTATTCTGCCAGAAGCTTCTGTGGAAACAACAGGTTAGCTTTAACCACAGAAGGGCACGCTTCAGTCAACCAACTCTGTTTGAAATTATACAATTTTAATTTGCAAATACTTTATTTCAGACTTTAGCTATGATATATGGTCAATGGGTATAATGTAAGTATCTGTAAAATGGCATGTGTAGGGGTGGGTGGTAACTTAGCACCTTTTAAGAAGTAGAAGTAAAATAAATTAAAACAAAATGTGATAGCAAATGAGCATGAATCCAGGGGCTGCTGGGACCGGTACAGGAGCATAAACTGGTTTAAATGGGGGAGGTTTACTGGTGGCATTGTAGTCAAAATCTTGCCTGAATGACTGAACTGCCAGGGTTGAAAGGACAGAGCTAGGGGGAAGACATCTGTCATTTAAAGCTTTGCAGATGAATCCTCTCCTTTCCATCCACTGTCACAGCTTCTTCTTGTGCTCTGTTATTTCTTTCTGTTTTTAGGTCAAAAGTTTCTTGCTGGGCTCCCTTCCTCTGCTTTTTCCATCTCCACCCCTTAATTCACCAATCCGTCTCCACGCTGCTGCTACAATGAGTTCTATAAAATTCAGAACTGCTTCTCTCGTTTTTCTATTTAAAATTCTTCAATTGTTTCCCATTGCCTTCAGGGCAAAACCCAGACTCCTTAGTCTGACATATAAGGCCTTTCATGTGTGATAGCCATAAATATCTAAGTTACAAACTCTGATGAGCAAAAATGTAACTTTCTTTATTTCAATAACTCGGTTTGATTTTCTGACTTTTGGAACTCAGTCTGCATAATGATGACAGCTTAATCTAGACATTTTCCAGGTTGCTTTGTCCAAATAATCCATTTTTCAGTCTATTCAGGTTTGAAATACAATCATAATCAGGTTGTCTCCTATATGTCCTCTTCCCTGACCCCTTCTCTCAATGGGATATTTGACAGGTACCAAGGTGAGCATGGTAGAGGGCAGCTCATGTATCAGTTCTCCACCGAATGGGCTCCAGGCTGGCTTCCTTAGGGCTACCGATGTCATTTCCATCTTGGGTCCTTGGGACTGGCGGCCAAACCTCCTTACTTCCCTGCTGCGCCATGCCTTTATTTCAGCTGCAGTGACCTTTGGCAAGTCGCGCAGAATCTTTTTTTTCCATAAACTTGGTCATACTTGGGGATTTTAGGAGGTTCGATATCCCTGCCCATGTGATCTGGGAGGAATAGAGACTTTGGCAGGAATCCCTCTTGCCCTCTTTTTCCTGGACCCATCACCCCACTCTCTAGCCTCCCTCATCATGCCCTCCTGCCCTCTATCCAGCGTGATAGAGTTTGAGAAGTAAAGAAATATCAGTCCCCACGCTCATCTCCTGCCAAATTAACATATACAAGACTAGTAAATAACTCTATCATGTTCCTGCATGGCCCTGGGTTACCTTGGAGTGGGGCAAAGAGGATCCTATAATACACCTAATTCCTCTCCTACTCTCAAAACATGCTCTTGTCCCAGGTGGTAAGACGGTCCTGCTCTTGGTGTGTGGGCCGAAAATAATTCTTCCGATCTGATGGCAACTTCCTTCAAACCTATTCTCATTTTACACTTTTATCATGATTATTTGAGGTGGGAGGCTGAGAATTTGCTGTTTGTTCTCTGGGTTGAGCCAAACAATTCCAGTCTGGGTGACCCAGTATTCTATTCTGAGTGGGAAATGTTGCTTGGACAGGGCTCAGAGAAGAGTCGATGATAATCCATGAGTGAATATCCTAAATTATTATTCTGTCCCACACGTTCACCTCCTGCTTACTTTTTCCAGCTGGATCCATTTCTATTATTCACCTTGCAACCCACATACACATACCTACGCTTCACCTGCATAACTTCTAGTAAACTGTTAATGTTTAGCAAAGGGACCATCATACAACCTGTGAAATCTGGATACCTTCTCTGACAACCCTGAGTTTGGTGTCCTTCCTACTGTTTCCTAGCAGCTCGTGCTTATCTTCACCATGACTCTGAAGTGTTAACATCATTTCTTATTATTTCTTCACCAGATTGTGAACATTTTGATTTTAAGAACTCTTCTTTCATTTCTAAGTAACCCAGCTCCCAAGTCCTAACATTTAATATTTAACTCAATTACTGGCGTTTACTAGTTCTTTGTATATGTTGATTGAATGAACGAACAAATGTCCTGCAAATTAGAATCTAAATAATTCAGATTACCGTAGGGAAGAGGTCCTCAAATAATTTTTTGTTTGTGTACTTATTCCCTAAAAGAATGTTGAAAGTTCTTTAACTCCTTGCATATTTTTAAAGTTGATATTTAAAAATTTTTAAGCTTAGATAATTTCAAAGCATGTAGTTGTCAGATTGTACTAAATATTGAGGTTTTAAAATAAAACTGTTGCATTATTTTAAGTACATCATATGGGTACAGATATCATAGTGATTTGATATCTTCTACTATTCATTTAACAACACATGAAAAAGTGCTTCTTAAATAATTAGAATTTTTATAATTTCTCTTCTTTCCTTGAACTTGTATTTTAATTCCAAATTCGTTCACAGACTTTTATCCTAAAGTAATACCCTTTTTATGGTTGCAAATTTTTATGGATCACCTATCATTTGTCTATGCATCAAAAAAACATGGTTTAAAAATTGTTTTTATTAGCTTCCTGTGACCGTTAACTCTAAGTGTTTTTTTAAAGCTCTTATTTGTTATTATTATAACCATTATTAGTGATATATACTTGATCAAGCCATAATAAATAAGAAATTTTGATAATAAAAGTAAAAAGTAAATTTGAGAATGCATCTCGTAATGGAGCTATTGGGGCATGCTTTTATAGCACTTCTATTAAAGGAGCTGCAAAATTATTCCTTCGTTTGGCACTCTAGATGGTTTTGCATGATAGTAAAATGCCAGCTGAGTGAGGGGGGCACCTTTTATTGAAAAGGGAGAAATGTGATGTTAAATAAGAAGTGAGGAAGGAGAACTTGAGCACAGGCCCTTTCTCAGGCAGATCAGTTTTTGGTAAGAGAGCATATGAAATTTGAGGACCTGGAAAAGGGTTTTCTTAAATCAGTTTTGAGGCACTCAACAGAAAATCTTTGTAGGTATATGTGTACCTGACTTAAAGTCAAAACCCTGATCTAGAAGGTCGTAGTATTGTTCAGTAAATAGAAATATGTAGGAGAAGTTTTAATTGATGAAATGTGTTTACTTTTAAATAATGCTAAATAAATAATTAGTGAACACTTCCCTGTAGATGTTTGGAACAATGGAGTTAATGAATCGAAAGGGAATATTTCATATCAGTACATTGATAGATTCCATGCAAATATGTAACCATATACTACACAATAATACTTTATTCTCTTGGGTAAGGACATTTTTAAATAACCTTTAGTTATTTTTGCTTGGCAATTTCCTTTGAAAAGATCATACTGACATACACTTAAAATCTAATTAAATAATCAAAACCTCAGAGCTAGTGGAATTTAGTAAATAAGGTGCCTAAATTGTGGTTCCAGTCACATATATACATAAATATTGCATGTTAAATAATCTTTTCATTAAAATCTCTTAAATAAGTTGAAAATAGTTTCTTCTATCTTCAACATTTTTCATACTCTGAGCAACATGATTTTATATGTATATTTGTTATTTATTTCCACTAGCTACCACAAATAGGTGAACACGACATCAGTGCAATACTGGATTGATTCTTAAGTATGTGATTGTAAAAATTTAACAAAATATGCTCATGTGATGTTATGCATATACTTTATTTATAAAACTTTCACATATTCCTATAACTGTGATTTAAAAATTTTTCCAGTCACAGTTGAATGCTTTCTTGCATATTACCATGGACTCTTCATTCTCATTCCCTTCCCTACCTTGTCCAATTTAAGTCATCTCAGGTTTTTTGTTGTTGTTGTTGTTGTTATTAATTTTTTAATGCCAAGTCTTGTGGTGAAATGTCTAGGATAATTATGGAGCAATTATTTTTACAATGCATGTAGACTTCTCTCAATCTATTATATATCCCCAGACCCCACCAGAACAACCCTGGACCCGGGCTTTAGCCTTCAAGAGTAAATGTGAAAGGGAAGGGCATGAGGCATAAGAAAATTTCACCCCTTGTTGTTTCTGTAGTTTTGTCCTCTAGAGGGCAGTCTTATAAGTATTGTGACCCTTGAATGCGTTCATCTGTAGGTTAGAGCAGACCAACATTCTTGCTGCAAGCAATATGTGGGTCAAATTTAAAGGAGATACCAATGGGCCAAACCCTGGGCATCGCAGGAGAGATGAGGTATGAATGAGAAGCCACTGAAAATTTTCCCCAAAATATTATCTTACCAGGAAATCCTGACCCACAAGGTTGAATCTGCAATCCCTACCCTTAACCCCTCTACAGTCCAGGTGTGTCTCTAGTCAAAGCCAAGGACACCCCAGCAACTTAGAGTTGGTCCCTGTTTTCACCGTCAACAGGTAAGAGCTTAGTAAGAGTAGTGAGCATTCCCAAATTCACATTTTAGGGAGGGGGGGAGGGCGGAAGGAAGGAAGGAAGGAAGGAAGGAAGGAAGGAAGGAAGGAAGGAAAGGCGGGCACGTTTTTTAAATCACCAGTGGAAGTTCATAAAAAATATACTTAGTTATAGTATTTCATGTGATTGTCTTCACAAATACTAATGCTATAGCCCTGTATTAGTTTATTAGACATTCGACATTAAGAATGCTTTTGTAGTAATTTTTCCTCCATTTTAAATAATTTTGTTCCTAAGGAGAAATATTGTACACATTTTAAAGTATGGATTTTAAGATTCATTCTAGTGAAAAAAAAAAACAATTTATATATTGGTTACTATCTATACATGTATGTATGTATGTGTGTGTATGTGTAAGTATACACATACACATGTATACCTGTGTATACACACACACATTTATAAATTTAAGTTGAAGATGATTTGTGAACAGAATGAAGGACTTTTGTATTCTCTTAGCATTGGTACTCTGGCTTCTAATTTGACACTTATTTTCTTTTATACTTTGTAGACAGACCTTTTGCATCTCAGTATTATTGAGGGCTCTGCTCCTGCCATTAATCACATGATGACTTGAAATACAGAAAGGAGATTCATAAATAATTAAGTTACAGAAAATTGCTGATTAAGATACGGTCATGCCACAATCCGTCTGAGAAGAGAGGAGAGTATACAATGTGAATGGGTGGGGGGGAGACTTCTAGAAAGAACATCAGTGGGAAGGGGTGGTATTGATTGCTGATTGTCTAGTCAAGTCTCTCTCTCATTTTTTCCTGGGCACTTAGTTGGTCAGCCTCCCCTAAGGCAAAGTGTAGCCACTGAAGATGAGGTGAAGTGAATTGCAACTTTTGGGTCACTTGCCTAAATAGAAATCTCTTTCCTTGGACTTCTCCTATTTTCTTTTCTCTTGATTTAAAACAGGGAGGTGCCCACATCCAGCTTCAACTATCCAAGATGAGGACAGGCCCATGGGGATAGTGGGGCCACAGGATTGAAGGAACATGAGTTCCTGAATGACTTTATGGCCTGGGATACCTACAGACTTTTAAGTAAGAGGGAAAAAAAAATAATAATAATAATAACAATAATTATTATTATTTGAGGTAAGACAGCTGTATTTTTGTTCTCTTTGGTGTCACTATATTATTACTATAAAGGGGTTCTAGATGAGTCTTTAGTGGAGAATAAAATCTCAGGTATTGTGATTCCATGTGGTAGATACACCAAAATCTCAGATCTTTCAGAAAGAATACAGACATAGGAAAAGATAGATAAGCATAGCCCATAAAAAGGGTGAAATTTTTTAGAGAAATGTTGAGAGTTAGAAGAGCTTGTGGGGAGCTTGTAAGCAACTTTGTGCCCAAAGATGAGAGAAATTAATTTGAGGCCTTAGAGGACTGCTTCTCAAACTTGAGTGTGTATCGGAATCACTGGGAGGCTCCGCAAAGAGCCTCTGGTTCTGTAGGTCTAAGGTAGAACTTGAGAATTTCATTATTAACAAGATCTCTGGTGATACTGATGCTGTTGTTTCATTGGGGCCATAGTTTGAGAATCACTGTTAGAAAATCTAAGGAAACTTGGGACATTTTCCGACTTGACATGTAGGTAGTTTTTCAGAGAAGAATTGACCAACCACTCATCAAAGGAGTTGGCAATCAGGCTGGGAAGACCACTCTGAGCATGCGTGAGATGCTGTACCTGGGGATGAAAGGAGGCTCGTGAACCTGTGAAAGCCAAGTCTTCATGAACCTCTGCCAAAATGAATTGAAATATATGAGACACTATGCATCTGTTATCTGTTAATTCTGTTTAGAATTTGACCTTAAGTATCCTTTGTATTTATAATAAAAGAATCTTCTTTTCACATAATTACTAAGCAAATGGGTGAGCATTCTGTCTTAGAGTAAAATCTGTAAAAGACAAGGGAAATGGCTGTGGATATTGGTCTTGAAGGAGAAATGACTCTACAAAATTAATTTAAGAACAAAGGTCTGGAGAGATTAAAGCAGGATGCCTTTTTATGTTTTTAGTTCATGACTTTTATGAACTTTATTATCTATCAAATATAGATTATTTAAGACCTGCCCACAACTAAAAACTGAAAATCATTGCTCATGCATATTCGGAGCTGCTGACTTGTTTCATGGGCTCTTTCAGCCAACAAGTCTGAAATTCGTATTTCAGCATTCGGAAGATGACTTTCACTCTGCATTCTTGGTCTAACAATCACATTGTGCATCTTGGCCTCTAGAACGTGACACTGCAGCTCTCTGCTCCTGTAATATTAACATTCTTTTAAAATATTACAATAATAATAATCTTTTTAATGATTCCTTGAACATACGTGCAGGTGAAATACTGGAAGTACTTATTTATAAAATGCTTTCCAAATTCTATTAATTAATTAGAATTCATTTGTACTACAATTCAATATAATGAGTAAAAGTTATAACAGTGACAGGGAAATTTTGATGCCACCAAATAATCACTGTTTTCCTTCATTAGTTTGTGTAGAAAAACGTTGGACTCAGGCTCAGGAATGACTAAACTTGCATTATATAACTGACCTGGGGATTGCTTCCATAAATGCCTTGCTTTTTTTTTTTTGCAACCATGAAAACTCCTTTTTTTTTTTGGAACTTATCTTCTATTTTAATTACCTGAAAACTTATTGTATCTTTATGATTATGTAAATATTATCCACCACCCCTAATAGACTTCTAGGGACTGAAAGTTCAGCATCCTGTATGCTGCATTCATCACAGTACCCTCAGTGCCTTACACAGTACCTGGCTCACAGGAGGCCAAACATTTGCTGAATGGAAGAAGAAGAACTGAATAAAGGAGCTATGAATTGACTACTCTTATGCTATTTAATTAGGCAAATATATGTTTGTGAGTGTGATTTCTGTATATGTATATGCACATATTACCTTGGATAGTACTCTTTCTTCCTATAAATTTTGCAGTGTTTTAATTGAAATTAGATATTTCCTTTCCTACTAACATATGTAGAAGAATCAAGATAGTCTTTTAACAGTTCATGCCTCCTCTGTCCAATTGCCTTTGCTAAGTGGTCCTATTTCTTTATAGTCAATGATATATTAAAAAATTTATGTAACCATTAGCTCTTTTAGACACACACACTTGGGACACTTCTTTTATTTTCAGTGTTTTGCCCCTGCTGAAAGGTTTTTCTGTTTTTCTGTTGGTTTTTGTCCTTGGATGGAACTATTTGGAATATGTCCTTTTGCCTTTTAGTTTTGGTTAAGCAAGAATCTATTCTCTTGTAGTTATCCCCCCCCACACACACTTTTT
This sequence comes from Ursus arctos, assembly GCF_023065955.2. Classification (NCBI taxonomy): domain Eukaryota; kingdom Metazoa; phylum Chordata; class Mammalia; order Carnivora; family Ursidae; genus Ursus; species Ursus arctos. Next base: position 65,424,927 of record NW_026622797.1, on the reverse strand, counting down.
TTGGTTATAACAATGTTTCAGAAGCTTCTGTTCTTTTTTCAAAAACCATTTGATCATGAGGGAATCGGAATGTTACATTTCAAAAATTGAACACCTCATCCTGAGAAATGAAAAGCTTTGAAATGGAGGTATCCGATGTCCTTGCATTTAGACCAGAGCTCAGTCTGGACTGACTTGAAAGCGGAGACATCAAAAGTATACAATTTAGCTGAGTTTTCTCAACCTCATCTTTAAGACACCTAAAACGCAAGCTTTGCTCATCTGCTTCTTTTCAGTTCCAGTATCTTGTTCAGTTTCTGAAGCATAAGAATCAAGGTTCTGTGCAAAATCATCAGTTAACTGAATCATGGTTATTGTTAAAACGAAGGGCCAGACAAATAATAACAAAAATCAGGATAATCTGAACATTTTCAGCTTAATTTCCATCATTTGTTAATTTTAAATAATTTATATCCAAAATACTTTTTTCTCTGAATTATCTCATCATCAGTGTTTACTATTTTTTTACCCAACACATACCAGTCTGAAGGCCTTCTCCTATAGTATCGAAGGAGCTATTTACACACCCAACCATTGTTATTACTTTAATTGACAGCAGAAAGTTTATAAAGTTTTATTCAAAAAGTCTAATATGTTATGTTTTTACATCTTTGCTATTTTTCTTTTGTTTTTGTTATAAAGGTTTTCGAGTATCAACACATGACCACCTGCTCTTCTTTAAAAAAAAGAAAACTTCATTATGTAAGTGATACGCATTCATTATAAAAATGTGCCTGGGAAACAATATTAATATATTTCAGCAAAATGTGTTCTTATCAATATCATGTTTTGTCTCTTTTCCAGTCAGAATGGCCACCTTCATGTTCTTTTTTTTAAATCAACTTTTCAGATTTTACCTATGAACCTTTCTTTATCCTTTTCTGAATATCGGAAATACTTATTTTCTTTCCCATTACACTAAAGTTAAATCATGCCTGGAAATGACACTTGAGCCCCTGCTTTTGTGAGAAGCATCTTTAACCAACCACTTCTTTTGATTTGAAATTGAACATATTGTTTATACCACACCTTCTCCACATTTTAAACAGCAGATATTTTAAAGCAATTACTATCTTCTTCCAAAATGATAAACACTCTCCGGTGATTCTTGTGATTTGCCGCAAAATAGATACACATAAAATTGCAAAAGCCCGAGGTTTATAAAAAATAAGACATTTTTACCACATCAAAAATAAAGCATTAGAATCACACAAATGAATTAATTTTGGTGACATAGAGGTAGAGAATAATGCAGACCGATATATTTCACTAATATTCAGAGTATTTGGTGAGTAATATTGTGCAATGAGATGGACTCCAAACAGAGCGACAATTTTACTGAGATGTAAGTGACAGCTTTGTAATTTAGGGTTGCAAGAATGTACAAAGGGAGTGAGAGCTTTGGGGGAGGGGCGTAAATATCTACATGGATGTTCCTTGGTTCACTATAGCTTTCCACCCAAGCACCGGGCTACACATGACCAGGAGAAGCTTCCCAGGCCTTAGCAGGGAGAGGCTCCTCCAGGGATGGGGGCTGAACAGAGCTATGCAGGCTGTTCAGGGCTGGGAGGTGCTGTTGTTCTGGCAAGGCTGGAGAGAAAAAGCTTCACTGGAGACTCAGGTGTCTGGTTGAGACTTCAAGAAGGCCAAACCTCAGAGGCAAGGACATTCCTAGAGTAAGAAATGCCAGATTGTAAGAGGAAGAACCACACTGAGCTAGAACTGCCCTAACAAAAAATAAGACCAAATTATTTGGGGACCCAGGCTTCTTCTATCCTGTGTCCCTTTTGTCTTCAGCCCTTGGCTCTCCAGGCCCTCACGTGTGTTTGGATTAAGCAGCTGGAAGAAGAAAAATACGAGGATTGCACAAGGGAGATCTTTAAGGAATCATGAAAGAAGCCCACGTTATTTATGTTCATATTCCATTACCTAGAACTCAGGCTCATGTTCATAGGAAACACGGTGAGAAACTGGGAAGTGCGGTCTGACTATGAGCCAGTAAGAAACAGATTTAAGTTGGGTGTGGAATTAGACAATCTCTGAAACAGCTGCTATGCACATTGAAGAGTAGAGGAGCTGCTGGCAGCTGGGGAAGAGAGAGAGAGGCTGGAAGGTGTCCATGGCTGTGAAAACGAAATCTACTCTGGATTATCCATCTGCTCTCCTACCTAGAAGCAAGCACATCCCACTCAAGCATAGCTGCTCGCCTCTTTCCCCGTCACCCTCAGAGAACGGATTTCCAAAATGGTACGAAATTCTATTAAGTGACCTCATCTGGGCACCACTGTGCTGGCTCCAGAAAGTTCATTTTCTCTGAGCCAGTATATCAGCTGCTTTGGCTTAAGTTTGCTGTATGTCCAGACAGATGGAACCAGAAGTACCTTTTGTAGGACTTCAGTCCCTGCTCTAAACAAGAAGAGGCCCCCTCCTCTAACACGTGACCTTTTCTGCGACTACAAGTACGCGCCTAAAGCCCTCGCTCATCCAAACACACGATAATTCATATACAGTTATTCAGATACTTAGTGGTCAGATACTAAGGGTCAGTTGAGAGTTTAGCCTGTGAACTTACGTGAATGATTCAAAAGAAATAATGTGCATATCTGTGGCAGATGAATGCAAAGACAAATATTCCAGAAGGCAAGAAGGCATCTGCACACAGTGGACTCTTTTGACATTATCATTAGGTTTATTGCTAAAGAATCTGACATACCTTCTCTCTCTGCTTTGCTCTTACTGGCAACGGAGCAAGATGGGAGGATGGTAAGGAAGGGGAAGAAAGAATCAAAAAAGATCAAGCAGATGGAAATTAAAACATCAGAGCAGGCAGTGTACAGGGCATAAATGGCCATTCCAGGTAAACTCAGGAAAATCCTCCTTTGTCTTTTGTGGATGGCAATGATCCCATTTGTGTGGAAAACTAGAGTTCATTTAGATTGTGTCCTCCAGCTTGGTTCCTAAGCTCTCGAAGATCCTAAGAGAGAGAACTGAATGATGCCAGGGAGCTTATCCTGAGCGTTGAAGAGATTATCCCTCAAGTTCGCTGGCAGGCCTGCAGAAGGTGACCTGCCTGCTATCTCCGAACGCTCCACACAGCGGAGATCATCAGCACCATTGTGGCCCTTACCGCCCATAAATGCCTTTAAGCAGCTTTAGATAGAAGATATATGGCGTGGGCCTGGAGCAGAAAATTTCATCACCACAATTTCTCTGCTGGGCCCTTGTTTAGAAACATTGCTCACATCTTTTGGTTTGACAGGAAAACAGCAGCTGTTTTCTGCTCATGCGGCCATCTGTTCTTTATCGCTTATATTATTAACATTTACAAGGGCTAATTGGTATTTTGAAGTGACTAAGATGATTGATCAAGAAATACCCAACTATGTTTATCATAATGCCTACTCTAAACCTGCCAAAGGTAGCAGCAGTTACTAATATTATCTCAACTTAAACTATGACATGGTCCACCTGACCAAATTCTCTGTTTTAATAATCAGGGAGCAACATGAAAATATTCACTTTTTTGGTCTTTTTTTAAAGTTAAATCTACTTAGCCAAATCATATCAACACCCATCTCTCTGCACTATGTTGCTGGCTTACTAGTTTGCTCCCCTGTTATGATTTAAGCTCTGGAGCTTAAGACCCATGCTTAGTTCTCTCTCTTCTAGAGTAACCACCAGTTCTGGCATTTAGTAGTTTTTCAGTAAATGTTTGGAAAAGACTTATAAATAAAACATTAAAGAAACCACATTATTAATTGTCAATCCTTTTCTGGCACTTAAAACGTAACTCTGAAGTGCGTATCCTATACAGTGTATCATTCAATCTTTACAACAACCCTTATAGGTAGGAGCAGCTTTTTTGTTCCTGTATATCCCAGTTTATGCTTGGACCAAAGAAGTAGCTCAATAAATATTTGTTGACTAAACTTTCATAAGAGTCCTCTAATTGTAAGGCACTGTGAACACACCCATTCCACTAGGATCACATTAGGCATAAGAAAAATAATTTGTTCAAGATCTGATGCTGCTAAATAGTAGATAAGAGATTTGGACCCAGGTTTATCTGATTGCAGAGCCCGTGCACTTTACTACTTTGATGTACTGCAGCTTGTAGATGAGGAAAAATACTAGATTCAGAAAGAAAGAAGGACACAAATGTTAGGACAAACTAAAAATTATTCTAAAGCATTTATAATCTATATTATAATACAAAAGAATGGAATTCATAATCAAGTAAAAGGTAAACAAGTGGTGACCAGTCGGCAGTGAAATGCATCGTAATTATAATCGGATAAAGGGAGAACTAATGGAAAAGCAGGTATTAAATTGAAACTTAAATAGGATCAAAGACGTATAGATATAAGGAAAGCCATGCTTGGCTTTGGGATCACATAGGAAATGTCACAGATGCATAGATTTTCCAGGTATGATCAGAAAAGAGAGTGTGACAAGAGTAGACCTGGTGGGAGAATAAAGAAGTTAGTATCAGGTGGAGTCACAGAAGTGAGGAAATGCCTCAAATTCTAAGCTAAAAACTTGTTCATTCTATAAATGATTAATAAGAGATTTTGAAAAAAAAAAAAAGGAGTAAAAGACATCTGATCTCTGATTTACTAACTCTGTGAGGGCTACCTTGGAGGAAAACAGATGAGAAGCAGAGTCCACTAAGGGACCACCACAAAGTGTAGGTAAGAAATGACAACGATTCAACTAAATAAATAGCAGTAAGGATGGAAATAATGGAGTAGTATAAGCTACATTGCAGGTTAAGAATCCATAGGATTTTAGCAACAAATGAGTATGGTGCCCAGGGTGAGGAAGTGAGAGGAAAGGAAGAAGTCATAATGAATTCTGCAGTTCGTTGTGTCCTGTAAAGCCTTGAGCTACGTCATTGGAATTGATTTAAGACAAAGTCTTTCATCAGAGAACCATATTGCAACCACAGTAGCAATACTTATTTATTATTGAAGTGCATTTATATTATACCTGATTCCAAGGTTATATGATAACCCATACTAACCAGAATAGGCTTTGTATTTTCAAAAAGTAAGACAATTATTCTTTTCTTGTCAGTAAGGGCAGGCTCAATTTATGTATCCCTTTCTTCTTAAGGAAATAGCATTTTCTTTTTGCTTCTTTACTAATACCAGTTGCCTGATAGCTACCAAATAAAACCCTGCCATTCAGTAATCTGGAAACTACCAATAACCAATGGATAGACTGGGGAAACAAAGCAGTTAGAAAAGAGGCTAAAGTCAGGTGTTTCTGGTCAGTTAATAGAGAAAAGAATCAAAGAAGAGATACAAGTGTGCTCTGGCATAATGTTTATGAAACTCAGGGTTATGTAATTTTCATAAGTTTCAATTGTCCATAGGATCTCTCTAGGTAGCCCACAAAGAGAAGAAGGCAAAGCCTAAAAATAGCTCTTCAAAGGAAAAATAGGATGTGGCTCTGAATTCCTTGATTCATCCATTTTAATTTTAATCTAAATTTATTTGTAATCGTTGCTAATTATTTAATCATTTGAGTAGGATTTATGGTATAAGACAAGTGATTTCTTTTTCCTAAAATAGTTTGTTCTGATTTCAACAGGTCAGCGTATTTTAGGTATCTTATGCTGAATAAAACTCCTTACTGTCTGCATAATGCACACATATATGTATATGTGTACATATACTATACAACACATATTATATAGTATGTAATAACATAAGACTTATACATATACACACATATATGTAATATAGTGTGTGTATAGCATATATACAAACTCAGTGAAATTCATGATTAGAATACTCCATCCCAGAAATTTGGCCTATTAGGAAAGGCTCAACCACAATTTCTTCTCAGATCACTTAAGGCACTTAAGGGAATTTGGTGAAGAATGGTGCAAAATTTATGCCTTTATTAATTTTATCTGGGTGTGGCTCATACTCAGGTTCCTGTTTTTGAATGTGTATATCTTTAAAATAATATATTTATAAAAAGAGTGGAAAACAATTTTTCCCCAAATGGAAAATGTACCAAATAAATCTCTACTTCAATCTTAACATGGTTCATTCTGTGCATTTGTTACAATTTTGTCAACCTAGTATATTAACTGCTTTTTTGTTGGCGTCAAAGAGTTATTATACTTACTGCAGTACCTATAAACCTCCAACCCCAAAACTTAGACTAGTGTGAAAATTACACTAGAATTAAGGTACAAGGTCAACATAGGAGCTGTTGAAAGTCATGCGTGGAATACTATCTCGCAACAAAGGTATGAGGTTCGTTCTTGTTTCTGTGAAATATCTGTGACCAGCCTATGAGCCAGTGCACACGCAGTTCTTCATCTTCCCCATATAAGAAAGAATAATTAAGTGGGAATAGTTGACTATCCATTAGAGAAGAGTATTTGTTGAAAGTTTTGAGGGTTTTATCCAGAGAAGAATTTATGTAAAGACACACTCATTGCTCTAGAGCTTTTTCTGAGTATTGTGCTTACTTTGCAAAAAAAAAAAAAAAAAATTACAAAAGATATAAAAATAGCTTAAAGTTAGGGATAATAATTTGTGTGCGTTTTTTGCATACATATTATAACAGCAACCATCATGTTACCTTCGATCATCCCACATAGGATTGGGGGAGCGAAATAAGGGGAATACAAGGGTAATATTTTAGTCCTTGGACCTATTAGAAAAGCATTCTTCAGATCCCATATTTTTATTCTAATCATTTACACAGGGTTATGAATTTTTTATTTGCTGAAAATATATGTTCCAAGCGTAGCATTTAAATGGAGGCAGTATGAAAACAGAAAATATATCAGTAACTCCAAATTGAGGATGCTTTATGATGTAAATTGTAGAGATGAGATTGCTCATGTTCAGTTAAGCAAAGACAATGAGTGTAATCAGCACCATGTGCTGTGCTGAGCTACCTCTCAAAATAAACTAGAAGAATTTTTTCCATGTGTAATTACTGCTGATAATTAAGTTACATTCAAAGATTCTTCCTGAATTTTATATGGTTTTCGGTAAATAGTAGCCATTCTAAAATTTAAATAAAATTATACATAATTGAGTTTTTCTTAGATATTAGAGCAAACATACGTTGAACTTTAATTTTCATAAAAGCTGAGGATCAGGTGTAGGTTAGATCTGGACAATTTAATCACTGCATATTTAAGACCAATTGTAATAGTTGAAATGAAAGACAAAATGAAGCAGGAAGTCATCCTTAATATAAACAAATATATTATAAGAAACAGAAAAGAAACAAAAATCCCATGTAATGTGGGTGGAAAAGTAACTAAGTGGCTGCCCGGCAAGAATTGTTTTGCTCTATTGCCCTTCCTTATTTTTATAGGAAAAGTCTTTCTTAAGAACACATCCAATAGAGATAGATACTCAACCTATTTTTACATTTCTCATCTGCAGTGTATTTTGACTTTTTTTTTTCTTGTCATCGTGAGAACCTCCAGTGGAGTAGAAAGAGCAGCAAATCTGAAAATAGAATTTCTGAGTTTGAATTGTGGCTTTGCTCCTTAAAAGTTGCATGTTCCTGGAAAAGACATTAATTATTGGATCTCTTTCCTCAGACGCATGTAGATTAGATAATTTCTAATACTCCTACTAATTGTAAAATTCATTGACATTATAGAGTAATTTTTCTGGCGAATTTAAAGCAAAGAGAAAATACGTGACTTGTGGTAGATTTTTAAGGCAGGACTGTTTGAGGAAAAAGCAAATCAAAATTGGCTACCTGACCCAGGCATGAACCAGAATGTACCCAACCTTCCCGTATTCCCAAGCACCCCTTACCACCATGGGAGAAAGCCTAAATGGCACGAAAAAGACCTCTTATCTATAGCCAATTATTTGCAACTAGATTCTTATTTTTTTATCAATAAAAATGACTTTACTTCTCTTTTTCTCCTGATCATATAAATCAGCATTTCAACCCAGTCAGAGGTAATATCTAATTTCTATAAAAATATTTTAATAATCCATTTATTATTCTTAATGAAAGATAACATAGCCTACCTACATCCATATCTTTAAAAAAATAGATATAAGTATTCTAAAAGTAATAGAGAAGGAGAAATAAAAGGAAAATCTTTTAAAATGTTCATGAATAACAGTTTCTATTTTTTGTCTTTTTTGTAACCCCAGTTTATAGTAGGGGAAGCTTCAGAAATGCACTGTTGTGTGATTGGAAATAGTTTTAATGACATTATATTTTATTTAAAGATTACCTAAAAGTTTGTATTTAACATAGGTCTTAAAAGTTAGAACTCAACTCTGAAACGTTTGGATCCAATCGTCTTTTTCAATGGTAGATTTTAATTACTTTGCCAACTTCTGGAGTAATTGACCTATTTAAGCGGTCTACTTCTTCTTTGATTAACTTTGGTCTTTCGGGCTACTGAGTAACTTTCTCTATTCTTCAAATTGTTGAGGATAAAGTTTCATGTTTTATAATTTTTTGTCTCTGTATCTCTAGTCCTGTGTCTTTTCATTCTCAGTCATGTCCTATATATTTTTGCCTTTTTTTTCTTTAATCAGGCCAATGTGTTTTGCATATTTAATTATTCATTTTAAAGAACGAGTTTTTGTATTATCAATTAGTAGTAGTAGTAGTAGCGTTTTAAAAGTGAGTTTAGTTATACAGACTCTACAGCTGGACCACCAGGTTTTGAATCCCGACTGTTCCACGTATTGTGCCACTGTAGGCAAGATATTCAATCTCTCTGTATCCGAGGCTTTCTGCCCTCTTCCCAGAAACCCTCACTTCAAAGCTTTCTTGTTAAAAATTCCATGTGTCACAAGTTACATGGAGTGATTTTTAACCTATACCAATGCAATTTGCGATGGTGGTTTTGTGTTTGTTCTTTTTCCACTTGTTTCAAGATCCTGATAAATCTTGGAATTGTTCCATGAATGATTCACCTGTAAAAATAATTGTACCCTCAGGTCTCTTTCATCTACAAAGTCAATAAAAGTAAAATAAAAATGCTAGGAAATGTGACCTGATCCAAGAGATACTTTTTATCTCCTGAAAGTTGCCGTGGATGTGCTTTTCCAAGTTGTGCGTGCCTTGATAAAAAGGCAGTCCTCTATGACTCCCTGCATTGCACTGCGGCATCTGGTGATGATGTTCTCGTGTAGTGCAAGTCTAAAGGGACTTTGGGGAAAAATGAGGTGTATTATTCAGAATAGAACATTTTTATTATTCCTATCATTGCAGAAAGTTCTATTGGATATTTCTGGTTTTAATATTATCAAATTTAGTAATAAGTTGGTCATAAATATTTTATATGCTATATAATATTATGTTGCATATATCATGTTATTTAAAATTGTTTGTATATATACACCCTTAGGATTACTTTATTGTCTCGTAAGCAAACATGATGACATGATGACATGATGACATAATTTAAACTTTCTAAGAATCAGTCCCCTCATTCAGCTTTTTCATTAACTATTTTGTTATACAGGTACACCTTATAATCTAAATAAATAAATGGTTAGTAAATTAGAATTCAGGTAATGTTTTAAAAATCATTGCAGAAGTTGTAAAAATCTTGGCAGAAGTTGTACAGCAGCTTAGCAGATCCTATGGAGTGGATCTTGTCTGAAGTGTAGTGCTCGTGTTTTTAGGTAACAGGTGCACACATGTGTTATGAAGGAGAGAGAACTGGACTTGTATTCTCCAGAGAGGGCTATAGAATATCTGCCTGAATGGAAGATGTAAAACAGCCCAAAGACAAAACCAGGAATATTTATATAACATACTATTAATTCTGTGCTTTGTTTTGAAAAATATCTAATAGAAGGGCCAACAGTTCTGGAAAAGTTTGAGGAAGACAGCAAAGGTTCATCACTGCCACAAAAAGTAACTGGACTTGAAAAATTTAATACCTTTGAGGGGTGTTGCATTCTCATTGGTTTCTAGGTTAAATACTCTTCAAAATGTACTTCCAGATAAACAAATGAGTTCCTGATCTGAGATTTTGTATTGAAAGTCAGTGATTTTGATGGCTTTGACAAAGTTGATGGAGAGCCATTAGTTATGACAACATCTGGTCAATGGAACAGGGGAAGATATTAATCTTCCTGTTTGTTAAGGAAATGTTTGGAGAAACTAAATAAGAATATAGAGTGATTTGAGTATGGCATAATTTTATGTCTCTTTAAGTGAAAATATGATTTGTCACAATCCACTATCTATTCAGTGACTTTTAGTGGTAATGATTAAAGGGTCTAAACGTGTTAAAGCTCTGGGATCTATGGAAAGGCCATACATCTTCTGTCAAGATCAGAGATGTTCAGCATTGGTTTCATATTAGAAATACCCGTGGAGCTTTTAAAACTGCTGTTGCGCAGGGCTTACCCACACATATTAAATCAGAAGCTCTAGGGATGAAGCCCATAAAGTGGTAGTTTTACAAAGCTCCCCAGGTGATTCTAATGGGCAGTTAGATTTGAGAACTTCTGACTTAGATTAAAGGATTTAAAATTTTCTTTTTAGTTTTCAGTTTTTTGCTAGATATCACACCTCATTCTCCAAAAGAGAGATTTCTAATTTTTTAAAATAATTTTAATGCTACAATTAGTTAGTGGTAAACGGACTTTAAAACAATATAATATTAATGTACGTTATTTAAAAAATAGAAAATATAATCTAATATTTACAATCAATGAGAACCATTTCCTTCTAGACTCAATTAATCTGGTTTTTGTTAGCAATTAATAACAGCTTATGAGCTTCAACACATCAGACATTTCGGAAAATCACTGTATTCTGGATTTCATGTCGCTACTTTTAGAAAAAGCTTCACCTTGCCCCTAAGCAAGGAATCACAGCTTAAATTTGTCATTTAACTAATTGCTGCTTAAGCCATTTGAATTGAGTTGTCCTTATCCAATTATAATTCAGGTAATGAGATTGTCGGCTCCACAATCTCTTTTTCTTCACACTCCTCTTTTCTTTAGCATCCCATCTAACTTGGAAGACTATAAGAAATAACTGTCTTTAGCTTCCTGTTACTTCAAGGACTACTGAATCACAAATTTGGGGTTAAAATAAAGCTAGATCTAGCTACAGACCCAATCCTCCATGGTTCTCAAATCATAGCTGGGTCTTAATTTCAGTGAGGATTTTCTATTTATTTACTTAACACTTGTTTCAAATGGCCATCTTTAACTGAAATTTACATAGTATAATGTTCTATGGTTTATACATTGCTTTTTAGGTGGATATTCATTTCATTATGCATGATAACTTTATAAATTAGGTGCTCTCTTCCATTTTTCAGATAGAGTGGAGTTTAGAGAGATTAAATTTTTTGCGTAAATTCTCACAGTTAATAAATGGCAGTGTTGGGACTTGGATATGATATTCTGAACCTAAGTCTAGTGATTTTTCTATAATGTTACGCAGTGACTTCTTTTTTTTTCCTTGACATCCACAGATATATTCTACAATTTTCTGATTTCTCATGATCAGAAAAGAGAAGCCATTCACTGTATGTTTAACTGCATAATGGCACCATTTTCCCCCATAGTAAAGGAATCTACTTTTTCTTCCTTATGTCTCAATAGGTATTGTATTATATCTCCAGTGTTTATGACACAGGGAAGTAACTACTACCTGTGGCATACTCAAATATGTAAGGCACAATACAGAGAGCAAATTAGGATTTGAATTAGGAATCTAAGTACCCATGAAATTCACTTGGTAGATTAACAGAATTAAAGCAGGTTGAGAATTTCTAAGTTTAAAGCTTTTTTGCTAGATCCATTATTACTAACTTCAAAAGATTATCAATTGTTTGGGAGGATTTTCTATCTCATGGAGAGAGTTTCCCTAGCAGCTTTAGCAGGGGGTGATTTCTTCAGAGAATTCTCATCTTAGAATGACAAAACTCTGTATGACAGTGCTTTCTGATTTATGTTTGGAAGATTTCGAGACTGGTGAATAGGTGTTGAATTTATTCATATAAATCCTAACAATCCCAAATATTTTTTTGTATGACTTTCTCTCCTCGTTATTCCTGAGTTTGAAATCTTCTACTTTCTCTATTGAGCTTTAGATTTTTACTTCTAATTATACAATGACACTGGGTATCTCGCAAGCACCACAAAATCGACATGCCTCAAACTAAAGTACTCTACTGTCCCTCACTTACTCACCTTTCACTGAAAACAAATACCACTCCTGTATTTGAATTCCTTATCTTGGTGAATTACATCATCATTCACAGGGAATACCCCAACTATGAACCTGTGATCCTAATTCCTTCAACATTTTTACTTTTGAAAATTCCAATTTTCACTTGTTAAGTCCTAATATACCTACCCTTTAAATCTCTCTTGAGAAATATGTTCTTATTAGTATAACTCCTGCCATTGTCTGTGCCCAGGTGTTCATCTGTATTCAACTGGATGGATGATTGCATCACCTACCCCATTGTCATTCTTCCTCTAGGTCCTCCTCACCTAATTGCAGACTCTACAACTACTGAAACTCTTTTGATTCCCTTCCCTTGTTATGTCCATAAAAATGTTCACCATTCTTTTGGGATTAAATTCAACATAAAAGTCCCTAACTCTCCATCTAATCTATCTGCTCTAATTTCTCCCATCACACAAATTCCATGGACTAGCTATGAAAGTTTCCCCCTCATTCCTTTCCCTAATGACTTGACGCAACTTGTCATAAATGTTACTTCCTCAGTGGGGCCGTCCTTGACCACCCACACTAAAGTAGTCCCCTGGTCACTTTCTATCATGTCTTCTTGTTGTAATTTTAGGCACAACACCCATAAGTTTTCCTTTGTTTGTTTGTTCAGTATCTGCCCCTTACTGGGATGAAAAGTCTAGACTTTGTATGGCTTGTTTATCACTTTATTTCTAGAGTATAAATCACTGGTTGAAACATAAATGTCAGTAAGTATTTGTTGTGTGCATTTCATTTTTCTGCTGGGGATGCTCTTTCTTCTTTTCCTTGTGGGGACATCTTCCTAATCCTTTAAGACATATTCCAAATGTTACTTTTTTCTTGATAACCTTGCCAGGCAGTGTTAATTGGCCCTTTTCTTTTGCTCTCTTAGCCTTTGGCACATTCCTCTATTATAATTCTTATCAATTTCTATTATATTATGTGTCTGTCTTCCCTAGTACACTCTGAACTTTTCAAGAATCCAAGCTATGAGTTGTCCATTGACAGTCTCTATTGGTGCCTATTTTTGTGAGTTTTCATGAGTGATGCAATATGTTGAGGAAATATTTTTTATATAGTTCAGTGAGAAAGTATGGATCTTCTCATAATGATAATTTTAGTAATACATTTCTTAATTTTGTTAGTCATGATGAGATCATTATGTAGCAAATGTAAAAGACAGCCATTGAGCATCAAAATAAAGTTTGCTACTCTTTTAGAGAAGAGGTTAAAAAGAACACAGAAAAACCACAGACAAGTACAAAATGATACTCATCCGAGTAAAGAGACTTTTTAAAATAAGTTAATAAAGTGCTTCAAGATAAATAATTGTCATGTACATTGTTTTTAGAATGTTAAGTATTCATAAATAAACATATTTGAATCACAAAAGTTTTGGAATTTTTTAGGACTTACATTTATTAGGTATTTGTAAGGTTGGGTTCCCTTTAACAAACAAATAAATCTGAAGCAAGGCTTAAGTGCTTATACTTTATTGGATGGTGCAAGACCAGAGCAGGTAAAGTGGAGAAAAAGACAAACGAAGCAGGGAATGATGAGAAATAAATACAATATAATAACAATATATTACATACTCACTATTGTTTTATGATGAGCTGTGAAGAAAGAACAACCAGCTGCTTGGCATGTAAATCCACTAGGCTACCTGGGGAATCTCCAGCAAGTTGGTTTTGGAAACATTGCTTCAGAATAGTCCATCAGCACAAGAAAGGGAGGTGGGATATGTCATACAGAGAGGGGATGTAGCATATATCTGCTGGTGTGTCCTATCTCTTATCTCGCTTTGGTATAATTTCCCATTTGGGGAGAGTTAACTCCCCCATTTCTCCAGTTGATATCAGCCTTGAAGCTTTGGCAGCTTCTAGGGAAGCTAGACTCCATGCCTTAAAGTATGGCGCTTCATTCGTTCTTTGAAGTAGGAGGAGTCATCCAATCCCAAAGTGTAGGCTGAATGCCATCAGCAGAAATTTATGGCTCAGATGAAATTATTAGGACCCCAGGGGTGACTGAAATGTAACAAATATCCCAGGGGACAGAAGAGAGCAAAGACTCTGAGGAGATACATGTGACCCTTGACTCATTTGGGTCCATTCATATCACCCCATTAACTGTCTTCCACAATAGAATATGGAGCCTTCATTTTTTATGAGAACAAGATGTCTTCATTTCTTCCTCCAAAGGAGAGTTACAAATCCAATCAGCCCCAGAACCTCCTTGAGCTAGTGGACAGTCATGTTCTCATAGACTAAAGACAGAAACATAAATAAAACAAGTTACAGTTTTTGCTGCTGCTGCTGCCAGTCTTTAGGCTATGACTACTTCATCTCATTTCTGGGACACCCAATTTATATTTCCTTCATCATAGTCCAGCACATTTCTGTCCTGGATTACTTCCTGGTGAGTGACCCAGAATTTAATCATTGACAGTATGAACTTTCGTTTGTTCGTTTAGGGTATGGTTGCTACAATTACCTATTGACAGTTATCGCTGGGCAAGGAAAGATGCAGAGAAGCCCCTGGGTTCCAGACATATGTATCCTGCTTCTTTTGTGTAGTAGTAACCCTAGGCCTTCATTAGATCAGGATTAAATTACTTTAATTAGAATCAGGATTAAATTACTCCAACCAGTATAGCAAGTAGCTCTTTTCTTGATTGTTGATCCACTAGTGTGAGAAGCCAGTGAGAAGAATATAGTTATAGTCTCAATATCTGTGAAACACTTACTGTGCTCCGCATGAAATGTTCCATATCCATTGGAATATGAATTCTAATCTTATTGAGTCTAATGTCATGGAGATTGACATGAAGCACAAATTTTTCAAGTGGATCTCTAGCTATGATAGCAAGAGGCCACCATTTATATAATCAATGTTCCTTCTCAGAAAACTAATGCTTGGTTCTGGAAGTGAAAAAATTAACAATGGTAAATCCATTCATTCATTCACTCATTTAACCTAATGCTTATTTAGTACATACCATGTGGCAAGCAGTGATCTGGGGAGTAGGAGAAGCAGTCATCAGTAACATAGACTTAGTTCGTGTCCTTATGGAGCTCACAGGTGAGAAGGAGACACAGCCCAAAACTAAGAAATATAACAACAAATAAATATATTCAGATATGATATATGCTACGAAGGAAGCAGAGTGCAGAGGTGGCTGAAAGGGCTGAGGTAAACCTGCATTTTTTGGTCAGGAAAGGCCACTCTGAGTATAGGGCATTGACAGTGAATTAGTCCCCAAAAGCCAAGAGGGCCAAAGTCCCTGAGTTAAGAAAGAGCTGGTCTTTTAGAGGTGCTGAAAAAAGTAGGGCGATGCTGAAACATTGTGAAATAGAATTGGAGGGAAAAGGCAGGGACCCATTAAAGGCCCGATGTCAAAACTCAGGTTCTTGAGAAAAGAAGCAGTGATGAGATACAGGGCTTAAGAGAAAGGAAAGTTTAGTATTTGGCAAATAGTAAACACTCAGTATTCTTGTTTAAAGACTATAGAAAGAGATGTAGGAGATAGGTTTTCATGAGGATGGTTTTGTGTTGATCATGTGATGAAGAAGATTAGACACTTTCTCTGTGGTCACTTAGTATTTCAGTGCAGTATGTCACCAAGAAAAAGTAGGAATGAGATTATGAAAGATTTTGGAAAGAGGTTATAGAAGAATCATATTGGAGGTAGGAAGGCAGGTATAGTTCACAAATATATTAGGATTGCTGAGGCCATGTTGAATATCTACTTGGAATTTCTGACCAAAAATTTCAAGCAAAACAATCAACTCCACTAGATTGTTTGTGCTAAACTGTTCAGGTCCATGGATGCAGGTATAAGTAAATGGTTGAGTTTGTCTGGGGTGAGCAAAATCAAAGAGAAAAATGTCAAGAGAGGTAGGGCTTTATGTAAAGTGATGAATTTAAGTGATGAGTTGTGGAATCTAAACTGGACAGAGAAGAGTAAAGCCAAGAGCTGATGTCAGTGAGAAATGAATCATATTCATGTCTTGGGGATTTTGAAAAGATGAAGATTTTTATGAGTGAGTAAAAATACTACAGATACTTAACAGAGAGAGAGAGTAGCTGTTTGTCAAGGTTTCAGTGGAGGTCTCAATTTCAAGGGGTGACAAAATTGATTGTTTACAAAGGCAATGCGTACCTGTGGTGACATGAAAGAGAATCTCAGTGGAGATGATGTCAAGCAACTGAGAGATTTGGATATTAAATGGTTAATCTATGTAAATATTGAAGTCATTGACAAAGATGGCAAGAATTGGCTAGAGAACAGGGGAGAAACAAGGAGGAAAAACTAAATCAACAGATGATAGTGATGAGGGGCCTATGTGAAGGAGGAGGAAAACAGTGGCATAATCAGATGGCCTGAGTGTCAAACAATAGAATTCTCTTTATTCTGGAAGTTTCCTGTAAAGTCTCACCCTATCTTTGGGTACTAAGTTATCTGGAATCTGAGAGAAAATTCGAGGTACTTTAGAAAACTGCAGATGAAATGTTTCCTCAGGGGAAAGTGCTTTCATTGCAATATTCTTCCTTATAAAAAATACCTGACATTTCTAAGGTGATTTTGAAACAGTGAAGTCATTACCTTCTATCTGTTACTAAATCTATTAACTTAATTTTCTCATTTTATTAATATAATTTTCCCAAATGTCATTTTAATGGAAAATTAATGTCAGTTTGTACCAATTTTACTAACAAATTGTCTATGAATCATGTTTTGGTGTCCCAAATAAAACACTCAAATATATAGAATACTTTATTGGTTTAATTGTTATACTACAAACATAAATGTTTTTTTCTACCCCTGTGACATTTTATAAATCAAAGGAATACTTCATTGAAGTCAAAGGATTTAGATCAAATCTTACTTATATTGATTACTATTTAACCTTGGGCAGCTTATTTCCATGCCAGGATTTCCACTCCTGCAAAATAGAATAATACTTGTTCTATCTAACCTTATGGGCTTGTGATGTTGAGTTGGGAGTATAGTGATCTGGGTGAAGTCTCCTTTCAGTAAGTTGACCATGAAATATGTTATTATGCAAATGAGTTACTCTGTTTTCTCATGGTATGCAAAATACAAACAAACACATAGCACATATGCTTCAATAGACTCACATGCTGTGGTTGAGGAACACATATTGAGGATAATGCCTGGGAATTCTATATTCCGTGGAATGGTGCTTTATCTGCATTCTTATGTGAAATGGCCAATGGCTACATCATTAGCTTCGTAATGAAGCCATGTTGCTGCCCTTAGTAGAATTTCTTTATGGGATTTTAACATCTTCTATTCAGGAGACACAGCTTCCTCGGGGAATGATGCTGACATCACAATGGGGTTTATTTCAGTGATGCTGATGTGTTTTGGATTGTTGCCATGTTTGGATCTTATCTTGTCATTTCACATGTTTATATTGCGCTAGCTGTGCATAGGAAAATGACCATGTGTCCTAATAGGATAGCCATATGTGACTATTACTTCAAAGTAATGAAATGAAATGTTGAATACCAAGGCACAGCTATTACGTAACTGCTTTGGCACTGACCTGGCCTTGACATCCTGTGAATGCTTCGTCAACCACTGAAGGGCGGCATGCTAACTTTCACTACTTTGTACTTTCTTCTCTTAATGTTATGAGAGTTAACAAAGATACCTATGACTTTCCCTGGCAACTGCCACTGTCGTTCCAATAGACAATTGTTTTTTGGCACTAAAAATTTGACCAAAGTGAATTAAAGTATTAGTGAAACGGCCCATGCCCATGTGCACTTGGGGACTATAACTACACAGGTAATTTATATCTTTAACTATTCTCCCCTTTTACTCCTTTCTTTCTTGCATCATCGAGATGAAACAGTGGCTTACGTTCATCCTAAATGAGACCTTTTATATCTCATCCATTAAACACCCTGGTTGAAATACCCCCGTTGTCAACAGCAGTTCTAGCTCTAGGCTGTTGCTCCAGACTTTTGGTTTACCTCCTGCAGCAAACTTCTTGATCTGTAGAACAACAACAACAACAACAACAACAACAACAACAACAAAAACATTTCTGTTCCCTGTAATTTAGAAACATCGTGGTCCAGACTCTCCTCTTTAACCTTTTAGTCTTCTTGGATTTGCTTTTCTTTTCCCTCCATTCTGACCTCTACCCTGGTGTGTCCTGGGGTTCTCAGATCTCCTCACTTCAACCCTGGTCTTATGGAAACTGCCTTTACCTGCAAGTGAGTAGAAGCCCAGTTTGGGTGTTTGCCCAGAATCTTACATTAACCTGGTGTTCCTACCACCCTCGTTAGGTAGTGGATGGAGTTTTATATTCATGCTCAGGCTGTATCCTGATTCAACTAGGGGACATAGAGTTGCTAACTCTGCATTTGTTTGTTAGGAAAATGTATTGAATGTATTTAATTTTTTATTGAGGTATGATTGACATGTAACATTATATTAGTTTCAGGTGTACTACATGATTATTCGATATTTGTATACGCTGAAAAATGATCACCACAATTAGTCCAGTTACCATACATAGTTACGGAATTTTCTCTCTCTCTCTCTCTCTCTCTCTTTTTTTTTTTTTTTTTGTGGTGATGAGAACTTTGAAGATTTGCTCTCTTAACAACTTTCAAATATGTAAGACAATGTTATTGACTCTAGTGACCATGTTATACATTATGTCTCCATGACTTATTTAACCAGATGTTTGTACCTTTTGACCCACTTCACGCATTTTGCCTACGTTCCACCCCTCTTTCTGGCAATCACTAATCTGTTCTCTGTATCTATGAACTTGGTTTCTTTTTTCTTTTATTTTTTTAGATTCCATATATAAGTGAGATCATACACTATTTGGCTCTCTGTCTGACATATTTCGTTTAGCACAATGCCCTCAAGGTCTATCTTCATTGTTGCAAATGGCAAAATTATTTTCTATGGATGGATAGCATTCCATTGTATATGTATACCATACCTAGGTATCTTTATCCATTCATCGCTCGATGGATACTTAGGTTGTTTCCGTATCTTGGCTATTATAAATAACACTGCAATAAACACGGGACGGCTGCACATATCTTTTCAAATTAGTGCTTTTGTTTTCTTCAGATAAATAGCCAGAAGTGGAATTCCTGGATCATATGGTAGTTCTATTTTTTTTTTTTTTTTTGAGGAAAAATACTTCCATACTGTTTTCTAAAGTGACTGCACTTATTTACATTCGCAACAGTGCATGAGGGTTCCCTTTTCACCACATTCTCACCAACACCTCTTACTTCTTGTCTTTTTGATAACAGCCATCCTAACAGGTGTGAGGTGATACTGTGGTTTTGATTTGCCCTTGCCTGATGATGAGGGATATTGAGCATCCTTTCATGTGACTGTTGGCTATCTGTATGTCTTCTTTGGAACAAAAGTGTCTATTCAGATTTTCTGCCCATTTTTTACTTGGGTTGTTTGTTGTTTTGCTTTTGAGCTGTATGAGTTCTTTGTATATTTTGGATAGTAGCCTGTTATCAAATATTCACAAATATTTTCTCCCATTTAGTAGGCTACCTTTCCATTTTGTTGATGATTTCCTTTGCTTTGCAGAAGCTTTTTAGTTTGGTGTAATTCCATTTGTTTATTTTTGCTTTTTGATACCTCTGCTTTTAAAGTCAGATGCAAAAAAATCATTGCCCAGACCAATGTCAAGGAGCTTAATGCCTACATTTTCTTCTAGAACTTTATGATTTTACATTCAAGTCTTTAATCCACTTTGATTTAATTATTGTATATGGGATTAGATGATAGTCTGATTTACACTTTGCCTGGGCTGGTTTTCAGTTTTCTCAACACCATTTATTAAAAAAAACTGTTTTTCCTCATTATATATTCTTACCTCCTTTGTCATAAATCAATTGACCACATATGTGTGGGTTTATTTCTGGGTGCCCTATTCTGTTCTATTGATCTTTGTGTCTTTTTTTTTTTTTAATGTCAATAGCATACTGTTTTGATTACTATAGTTTTATAATATAGTTTTAAATCAGGGCTCATGATACCTGCAGCTTTGTTCTTCTTTTTTAAGATTGCTGTGGGTATTCAGCATCTTTTGTGGTTCCATACAAATTTTAGGATTGTTTGTTTTACTTTTGTGAAAAACACCACTGGAATTTTGATAGGGATTGCATTAAATCTGTAGATTGCTTTGGGTAGTATGGACATTTTAATGATATTCATTCTTCCAATCCATGAACACAAAGTATTTTTCCATTTATTTGCATCATCTTCAATTTCTTTCAACAATGTTTATAGTTTTCTGTGTATAGGTCTTTCACCTCCTTAGTTCAATTTATTTCTTGGTATTTTATTCTTCTTGATGCAATTGAACCTGGGATTGTTTTCTTAATTTCTCTTTCTGATAGTTTGTTGTTAGTGTATAGAAGGCAACATATTTTTGTATATTAATTTTATACCTTGTAACTTTACTGAATTTATTTATTGGTTCTAATAGGGTTTTTTTGGTGGACTCTTTAGGGTTTTCTATATATAAAATCATATCTGCATGATGATCTACAAATAGTGACAGTTTTACTTCTTCCTTTCCAATTTGGATGACTTCTATATATTTTTTCTTGCCTAATTGATCTGGCTACGACTTCCAATGCTATGTTGAATAAAAGTGGTGAGAGTGGGCATCCTTGTCTTATTCATGCTCTTAGAGGGAAAGATTTCAGCTTTCAGTTGAGTATTATGTTAGTTTGACATATATGGCCTTTATTATGTTGAGATATGTTCCCTCTACACCTACTTTATTGAGAATTTTTATCATAAATGGGTGTTGAATTCTGTTAAATGCTTTTTATGCATCTATTGAGATGATCATATGATTTTTACCCTTTATTTTGTTAATGTGGTCTATCACATTGATTGATTTGCAGATGTTGAAATTTCTTTGCATCCCTGGAATAAATCCCACTTGATCATGGTGTATGATCCGTTTAATGTATCATCGAATTTGGCTTGCTGGTATTTTGTTGATTTATACATTTTTGCATTTATGTTCATCAGAGATATGGGCCTGTAATTTTCTTTTCTTGTGGTATCCTTGTCTGGTTTCAGTATCAAGATAATGCTGGCCTTGTAATATGAGTTTGGAAGTATTTCCTCCTCTTCAATTTTTGGGGAGAATTTGGCAAGGATTGGTATTAGTTCTTTGGAAAGGGAATTTAATTGAAAGTAGAGTATCATTTTAGGGTGTTCTTGTATTTTCTTTTTACTTTGTGTTTTGGGGGGGCGGTTGGGTAAGGAGGAAAGTATAGTTTCATTATCCAAAATGTTTTAATTCCAGCTTTCTGTTTTCTTCTGGTTTTAGCTTTGTAGAAATATTGCTTATGGTTTATTTGTTTTGTTTTGTATTTTTTAAAAAAAAGTTTCCTAAGAAGCAGTAAGAGGGGATTCTATGGTGGCAAGGGATTGAGTTTTGATTGTGTTACTGAGTTCTTACTTTAAGAAATTCTCTTCACTTGGTTCATTGGATTTCAGTGTCTTTTATAAATGGTGGTTTTGTTTGTTTGTTTGTTGTTTATTTTGTTTTGTTTTAAGGAAAGCGTTGATTTGTCTTTGGTTTGCTAATCTTTTGTTGCTTTAGAAAACTTTATTTTAACCATTTGTTATCCTTCTTTTTGTTCACCAAACCTCCAAAATATCTCCCTTTTCTACCACCTCCTTGTCCCTCAGAAATTGTGTCTCACCCAAAATGTTAACCCTGTAGTCTCCTAACTTTTCAGCCCCTGCCTTTTGATTTCCCTGTAGTCAGTGTTCTGTCTACCAGGTTCTCAAGCTTCTGTTTTTCTCTTATGTTGAGATTCTCTCTTTCAAGAATTACTTAATCTTCAGGGATTCCATTATTCTCATCTATTTTCTGCATAATTAGTCTGATTCTCTGACTTGGGTGTCAAATTCAACTCCTCTTATCTTAGGTGTTTATTTCCTTAAATCCATAGAATTCAAAAATTGTAATATTCTTTGTCAATCAGTTATTCAGTGGAGTGGTTTATAAGTGGTTTCATTTGTTCTCTTTAGTGATCTGTATCATTTTGGAAGATACATGGAGAAATTGGATTTAGATGACTCCTAGTATTTTATAAGAACTTCATGTCTGATGAATATGCTTTCTAGGTACTCTTGAGTTTTTAGTTTTCAGTAAAATTTTATCTTCTTGAATATCTATTTCTAATTTTATCAGAAAAAAACAGTACATATAAATGGAGACTCTGAAAGATATATTTTCCCACAAAGAGTTACATTTGCCTTTGGCTAATAGTTAGGATAAGGATAATGGTAGTTCTTGGCCACCTTAATATGGTATTCAAAGCACTGGAAATGGGCTTCAGACCCTGTGAGAAACCATTTTATGTTCTTATTCATATAGTACAGTGCTTTGGGGTCCCCACCACCAAAAGTCTTGGTGTTTACCAGAGTTCGCCTTCCTTATCTATACCTGAATTTCCTTTTTTTTTCTCCCTACTACATGGATCTGCAAAAAAACCTATGTTCAGTTTCTTAGCTTACAGTTCATCACTTTTGCAATCTTACTTTGAGTAGAAAATGCCTCCAAAAGCCATTCTTAATCCTACTTACCTCTCTAGATTTCTCTTTGTCTTAGATTATGTACCTGCAAATCATTTTTTCCTTGAAAACTATGCAATGAATTTAAATAGATTTTTAAGTGCAAATTTTTCTATTTTATTAGATTATTATATGTATGTATGTATTGGAGGGTTGGTCTGAAAACCATAGTCCACCTGTATCAGAAAATCTTAAATGCTTTATATCATTTCTGTTTGTTGTCAAAGGTATTGATTAGTATTTCAGCTTTATTTTGATTTGTTTAATATCATAAATTAGATATTATTATTACTGACTTATATAACCAGTGCTTATATAGATTACCTTAAATATTTTCCATTTTCTTTACTTGGCTTTCCTACGTCTCAGAATTATTTCTAGGATCACTTTTCATCTCCCAGAATACTAAGCTTTCTATTTTCTTTTACTGAGTTTCTGTTGTTTCTAAAAACTTTAAGTTTCTTTTTGTCTGAACATGTCTTTATTTTTCCCTCACTCTTGAATGATAATTTTCTTTGGTGCTCTGCATTTTTACTGCTGTGTGGATTTGTTTTATTAGCCCCATTTTCTGTGTTTTTTATTTGTCCCGTTTGGAACTGATCGTGACTCCTGAATGAATGGACTCAAGTCTTTAATCCATTTGAGGAAATTCTCAAAAATTGTCTATCTGAATATGACTTTTCCTGCATTTTCTCTAGTCTCTCATTATGGAAATCTAATTAGATATATGTTAAGCCATCTTACTCTATTCTGTTTCTCATCTCTCTTTCATATTTTTCTTCCCTTTGTTTCTAAATTCTGGTTAATTTATTCTGGATTGTCTCCCAGTTCTGGAGCTCTATCTTCAGCTGTGCCTAATCAAGTTGGCAGAATATTTTACTGGAGAGTGGCCTTTTTAGACAGACTGCTGAGGTTTTAAAGTTAGTTGTGCTAGTAGTTACACGATTTAAGCAAATGTCTTACTCTCTTGTCCTTATTTTCTTCATCTGTAAAATGACAATAATCATTATGCACGCTTCATGGGTTGTTATAAGGATTGAATTAGTCAATCACTGTAAAGTGATCAGAAGAGTGTCTGGCACATAAATCCTCACTAAGTGTTAGCTATTGTTATTGTCCATTAATCTGCTATTTATCCATTTACTTGTAAATTTCAAAGATTATATTTTTATTTCTAGAATTTCTGACTTTTTTTCTAATTCTCTATCCTTTATATAGTTTCTTTTTTCTCATGACTTTGTTTCCCACTTTTATTTCTTTAGCCACATTTATTTTACTATGGTCTAGAAATTCTAATTGAACGGAGCCTCATGAGCAATGCTAACTATGAGCAATGCTAAAAATCCTGTCATGGAAAGTGTGGGTTTGTGTTATTATAAAATTAATAAAATTATTGGGTTGGGCCACGGTGACTAGCCCACTGTTTTTTGGGATTCTGGGATCCAATCATCAATATTTTCAAGTCTGCGTTATGGAAATATTTTTGAGGAATTTGACTGTATTGAAGTTTTTGTGGGTCTAATTAAATGCTTGCTTTTTCCACGTATTTTTGTTTATAAATTTGTTTCCTTGAGCATTTTCTTTTTCTTTCTTGAAAAGTTGTTTTCTTTCAGATCTTTTTTTTTTTCCTCTGTAGGTCCAGGCCTAGGGGTGTATTCCCTGAGAGAGATTTAGCATTTACTTATACCAAGTACCTAAAAGTGCTACCTTATGATAATTCTAAATTAAGTCTTGTCTTGGGTATTTTAAAGATCCCTAAATCAGATGAAGATCAGCTCATTAACTATGAATTTTTGGAGATACCTTTTATTTCTCTGTGGTAGGCTGACTGATGGCCCCCAAAAGATATTCGCATTTTAATTCCTGGAACTTGTGAGTGTTACTGTATTAGAGAAAAGGGTCATTATCGATGTAATTAAGTTAAGGCCTTTGAGATGCAGAGATGATCATGGATTATGTGGGCTGGTCGTAAATGCAATTACATGTATCCTTATAAGACGAGGGAGAGGGGGACCTATAGACAGTAGAGGAGAAGGCACTGTGACCACAGAGGCAGAGGCTGGAGTGACGTAGCCACAAGCTGAGGAACACAGGCAGCCAAAGAAAGCTGAAGGAAGCACAGAATAGATTCTTCCCTAGAGCCTCTGGAGGAAGCACAATCCTGCTGACACCTTGATTTTGGCCTCCAGAAATAAGTGACAACTTATTTCAGACCTAAGGCCTCCAGAACTGTGAAAGAGTAAGTTTCTGTGGTTTTTAGGTACCTAGCTTGTGGTAATTTTTATAGCCACCAAAGGAGACTCCGATACCCTTCCTTCAAAACCAAGCTAAAGCAAATTTCTCTGCCATTTCTTTTTGTGAAATAGTAACAATCAACGTTTGTTGACTTAATTCATGTTGATCACTCCAACTGAAACCTAGTCTATGGAATTAAGGGAGGGTCACATAGCTCCTAAACCTTCATTTAGAGTTTCCTTATTTATTTTATTCCAGTAACTTGGCTGATTTAACGTCATAGGTGGTCCTTAGTTGCCCAGAGGAATTACAGATTTTCCAAAAGTATGTCTCCAAGATGTCATATGTGATGGGATCATCCTAATGTGGGTCCTTAACCAGACCGCAGTACCCTACCGCAAAACATCACCAGGTTTTGAAAGCTAGCGGAAAAGTTGTGTTATTTATATTCCTAGACTTTGCTTTTATTCAATGCAAGGTTAGCTCCAAACAACATCCGATTATCTGACTAGAGAAAAGTTCTACCGTCTATGCCAGTGGGCTCTGCTGCCTTTGATCTGAAAAGGATCTTCTCGGAACTATTGAAAAAGAAAGGTTTATTTCGACTTCATACATTAGTCTTCTAAAGGCCTTTGATCTCTTTAAAGGTATTCATGGTCTAAATAACCACCACATTCTTATAGAAATAAATGAAATCTGGATTTAAAATAATTGACACCTAAGGGAAAACTTATTAAATGTAGTAATCTTGGTCCACCATGTAAAAGCTTTTTAGACCAAACATGAAGGGTGAAGAAATTCTTTCCCCCACCTTTTAAAAAAATAACTATTTAAATATGAGCAAGGGTATCTATTTATTAAATAGAAAAGCACCCTAAAAAACAAAGATGAGTAGAGCCGTTCTGTCAAAGTTAGCCACATCCAAAATATATTCCCCCCAACTTAATTCAAAAGAGAAAAAAAAAAAAAAACAAAAAAACAGATGGTGCATACAAAGCAGTGACATATGATGACAAATTTAACTAACAAGCATTTGCATCTTTTAACATAACACGATTTTTCACTTAGGTGTAGATAGATGGTAAATTCTTTGAAAGTCAGTAATTCCCACTTTGAGTTTAGGGATTTCTATGAGACTTTATTTTATAGGGAATTTCTCACTACTTAAAAAAAATTATTTTCTCACAATTGCATTTACTTTCATCAGTTGAAGTTCAAATCTTATTATACCTTAGGTTTGAGAAGGAATCTGATCTTGAATATAAGGAATTTCACTCCTGGGATCTCATTTCAGTTACTAAAAGCCATATGGCTAAAGAATTACTATGTTCCATAGTTTAGAAGTACAATAGATTGTGCTTTGGAGTGACATGTAAGGGAAGCTTAAGGGTTTTTTTGAGGAGTTGGAAATAAAAGAGCAAATATATAACAATAAAATTGAGAGAAGAGACCTATGAAAAAACGGGGGGAATCACTTCTGGGGTTTTTGAAAGGAATAGCGGTACACATTTACATTGAACATTGTGATTTCTGTGTATGGGCAGTTTTGCTCCACTCTGAACTGAAATAACTTTGCATCTCTCTTGTTGGTCTTAAACAAAATTGTTTCCCTTTCTGATTTATACTGCATGTGTTCTATCATTGTGAATGGTCAACGCAAAGATGGGTAAGATATTATTTCATGGGCTTGGCATTCTTCCAAATTGTGACCATGAATTTCATATTTTATATGTATAAATGCTTTGCCCGACAGATCGCATTGATTCCATGTGTATTCCTTTATTGAGGTAAGCATGGCATCACTATACGTCAGTTCAAACCACTGGCACGTGCATTTTTTTCCCCTCAGAAACCTGATTCCTGAGAGTCTGTGTTTTAATGATTGCAGCTTTCTGAGTGACCCCAAACAAAGGGGCAATTGAATTGACGAAGAGCGTTACTTTAGCTAACAGGACTTAAAATGGAAGAATACAATTTAGGCCTTTTAGGCTAACCTTCTTTGGTTGTAGACCATTTCTCAAATAAAAGAAAATATATTTTTTTAGTTTCCAAGAGTGAGACCACAGGTTTTCATATTTACAGTGATCACAGGAAAGAGAAAAGGATCCTTAAGGCTTAAAAAGTTGGGGGAAATGTTGTGTGTGTGTGTGAGGGGGAGATTTTTTGAGAGAAAATAACTCCGTGGTCCTCTTCAAGCATATGAGGCATCATCATGAGTAACCGACTGGCTGCTTTTTATCTCAAAAGAAGAATGACGTGGAATAAAGAAGAAGAAAGTTATATAAGACATATAAATAAACTTCTGAAAGTCAGGTTGGAGAAGGCATAGACTAGCTTTTCAAAAGCTGATTTGAAGAAGTTGGAGGACAGCACGAGGGAGACCTGACTTTCTGACATCCATATGTGTTTTGTTGCCTTAGGCCTTCTTTACTATTGTCTGCAAAATGAAATGGTACGGTTTTATTGCAAACGGCTGCCCGCCTTTGTCTGAAAACTTAAGTATCTTTGGAAATTAGACATTTAAAATAAAGATTATTTGCTGTAACATAAACCATATTTTGATCATTGGAATTTATAGCAGTTGTTTCAGGATATCATGGGATTTTTCTTTGTTTCCATATTTTCCCCTTAAATTATACACATTTCCTGACCCTTTGCCAAGCCCGTGGTAGTGAAACATTATTTAGGAGATCAAACACAGATCATATGAAAGAAACATCTGTTGTAGCTATTGTTTTTCAGAAGTTCAGGTTGCCCAAGAGGTCCACGAGGCAATATTTTCCAATCATTTTTATACAACTGGGGGATCTTGGTGGCAGCAAAGGATAAACGGCTGTTAATTTAATGTTTGAGATGTGTATGTGTCCTGAAGTTATTTGTACTGAAAATGTTTTGGGAGAAAAAGCAAATTCCATGGTGACTGTTTTAGTTTCTTCTGCTCTGTGGCCTTCTAGGGCAGAAACGCATTGAGAGTGGATAAGGAGAAGCCAAAGAGCGGAAGGGATGGGAAGCAGCTGTTGCTCTAATTGTTCCTTGATTTTCTAGTCCCATCCCCACCTATCACTTTAATCCCCAACATTTTCCGAACCCAATCCTCAAAGCCAAGCTCCTTTTCAGGGAAGGAAAACCTTCTTTCCAGGCCAACACTCTTCTCTGTTCCCATTTCTTCTACGGCTTCCTCCGAGTCAGCTGTGGAGCCTGCAATTCTCTTTTAAAACAGATCAAAAAGGGAAAGGTAATTTATATTTTAATGACAAGGCTTGGTTATGTGTTGGACGCAGAGAGTTTATAGCCCTGGGAGGTAATTACTTGGGTTGAAAGGTGCTTCATCTGTTCAGTTTGCAGCTTCCAACAGGGTGATGTTCTCAGTGAAACTGGTGATGGCAAAACCATCTGAGAAATCATGCAAGGAAATTTCATTAAAGGAACATTTCCCTTGTTCTTCAATTACTAAATTTAAAATTAATTACAAATTTTATTACTTTTATTAAAACAATCCAACTGAAACCCATAATATGCTGTATAAAATTTATTACGTGGGATGCAACAAAGGATGATCGGAAAAGCCCTGGACAGGGGCTGCTCAGTCAACCACAGCCCTGCAGCTCACTCGTTCTGCGACCCTGGGCCTGACCTTTCAATTCCATTCCAGGTTGTGTCACATATGATCCTACAGGATATAGGAAAAAACAGATATTCCCTCTGCAATTGGCATGGCCTGTTACATAGAATCCATCCTATGAGAAACATGGGAGAATCAAAAACAAGTAGGAAAAGTATGTTCTTGCCTACTTTAGAAGATGGTTATTTCAATCTCATTTTAAGCTTAAAGGAGAATTGAGCGAATTAATTCTCTCACATAGAATCGTCATCGTCATCATACTACCCATGAACCACTTTCAAAATACTGTACTATCCCAAGGGATAGAAAAATATTGTTCTTTCCAAAGGATCGAGAATGGAATCTGATAACTAGTGTTATATAGAATGACAGTATGGTGCTAATATTATAAGAGGCATTTAACATGTACCTTTAAAAAACTTTTAAAATAATTTTAGGCTGACATAAGAATTGCAAAATTAACTCAGAAAGTTCCCATGTATACTTCATCCAGCTTCCCAACATCCCGCATAACCTTAGTATAATTCTCAACATTGAGAAAGTAAGTTTGGTACAATACTCTTAATTAAGCTGTCAGTTTTATTTGGATTTCACCAGTTTACCACTAATACACTTCCTCCATTCTGGGGATCCAATCCAAGATGCCACGATGCGTTTAGTTTCATGTCTTCTCTGTCTTTTCCAATCTGTGAAAGTTCCTCAGTCTTTCCTGTCTTTCATGCTTGTGATGCTTTTGGCTATTGCTGGATAGTTATTTTGTAGAAGGCCCTATAGTTTGCATTTGTCTCACCCTATTTTGTTAATTAGTGAAGGGTATGCGTTTTTGGCAAGAACGCCACAGACATGATGTATTCTTGTAAATGTATTATATCAAAGGGTACATGATATTCATAGTCTTGTTTAAACTTGATCACCTAATTAAAGTGGTGTCTGCTATTCTCCACTGTAATGCTACCGTTTTGTCCTTTTGAATTAATAAATATCTTGGGGGAGATCATTTAAAACTGAAAAAAATACCCCTTATCTTCCAACTTTTGCCTACTGCTTTCAGCATCCATCTTTAGATCTTGTTTGTGGCAATTATTACTACAATTTTCTAATGGTTATTTTCCATTTCCTTTAGCTTTCTACATTTGTTAATTGACAATATTATGTAAGGAAGAGCTGCTACTTCTTCCTCATTTATTCATGTGTGCCAATATTTATTTTTTTTAAGATTTTATTTATTTATTTGTCAGAGAGAGGGAGAAAAAACACAAGCAAGAGGAGCTGCAGGCAGAGGGAGAAGCAGGCTCCCTGCTGAGCAAGGAGCCCCATGCAGGGTCCTGGGATCATGATCTGAGCCAAAGGCAGACGCTCAACCGACTGAGCCACCCAGGAGTCCCATGTGTGCCAATATTTATTTATGTTGGTTTGGGATGCTTGGGATTTATTTTATTCTATAGGTTATAACCTCAGGCTATATTTGTTAATTTTCTTTCTCAAAATTTTCCAGCTTTGGCCAACAGGAGTTCTTTCAGGTTGGCTTTTATGATCTTTCAATTTGAGTACTTCCTTATTTTATGCCACCACATGATATTCCAGGCTTAGTTCACATTTTCTGGCCCCAGTCCTGGAATCAATTATTTTGCCAAAGATCCCTGATTCCTTTAGTTACAGAATGCTATTTAAAAATCAAGGTTTGGGTGCTCATTGTGCTCACTGTTACTAAAATGTTATTGCATCTAAGCCCTTGCAGCGGATAAAACTTGGAAATACATGCATGTATAATACCTAGCCAAACACACACACACACACACACACACACACACACACACACACACATCTTAAGTTACTTCTGTATCTATCATCATGTGTGGCATAAAACCATGAATTCATACCAAGACCTCTCATTGTAATCCATCACCACAGGTTCCCTCTGGTCTTCCCATATTTTTTAATCGTACCATCTTTTTCTGATAGTAAGAAACTTGACTCTCATTATCCACAATATACTTATTCCTTCAAACCTAATATACACAAAAATTGGTTTCAGAGTTGCTGACCCATACTCCTGCAAAGAACAAGTCTGCTAAATATAGGAAAAGTATTTCCATGTAGTTCTTTTTGCCTCTGACTTACAGTATTCAAAGTATTGATTCCCAAAGTAACTTAGATTAGTTATTTTCTTCCCTACCCACCTCAGTCTGTGTATTTTGTTCATTTGTAATATTAGTTGAGTTTATTTGTGGCAGTTTGTATTCCATTTTATCATCTCCTCTCATTCTGGTTGAATATCTTCTATCTAAAGACTTTATAAACTATAGAAAACCTCTTTGCCTAGCCTGAGATCACAAAGATTTTCTCCTATATTTTCTGCCAGAAGTTTCATGGTTTTGTATTTTACATTTTGGTCTATGACCATTATGAGTTAATAAAATGTGGGTCAAAGCTCATTATTTACACTGGACACATGGATGTACATTTTTCCTGGCACTGTTTTTGAAAAAAAAACCTATGCTTCCTTTACTGTAATGTTTTTATACTTAAAAAAAAATCAGTTGATTATGATACTGTGCGTATTTTTCTGGTCTTTTCCCCATTTATTTATTCATCCTTTTACCACTATCACAATATCTTGATTACTGGAGCTTCATATTAAATCCTGAATTCAATAGTGTTTAGTCTTTCTATTTTGTTCTTAATTTTCAAAATTATTTGGATTCTTCTGGTTTCTTTGCTATCCCATATGCATTTTAGGCTCAGGTTATCAATTATCTACCAGAAGAAAAAAAAGCCCCTTGGGAATTTGATTTGGACTGTGTTGAATATATACATCAATTTGGAAACAATTTGTATCTTAATAGTATTCAAGCTTCTAATCCCCTATGAACACTGTATACCTCCCCTTTTATTAAATGTTCTTTGACTTATTTCATTGGTGTTTTATAGTTTTCAGCACACTTTTCCTACATATATTTTGTTAGATTGACACCTAAGTACATCATTTATCTCTGCTGTTTTAAATTTTTTTGTATTTTTACATTTCAGTTCCCAGTTATTCATTGATAACATGTAAAAATAAGAGTGATTTTTTTATATTGACTTCATATCTTATGGACTTTTCAAACAGACTTATGAGACTTAAAAGCTTTTTAAAGGTGCTTTAGGATTTTCCACATAAACATGTTATTTGTGAATACAGATATTTCTCTCCTTCCAATCTGTGTGCCTCCTATTCTTTACCATGTCTCATTCAAATATCTAGAACTTACAGTATAATATTGAATAGAAATTGTGAGAAAGAACATTCTTGCCTTGTTTTCAATCTTACAGGAAAGCATTCAGTCTTCCATCATTAAGTGTAAGGACAATGCTCAGTTTTAAATAAAATCCCTTTATTAAGTCAAGGAAGCTTTACACTTATTTTCCTGAGAGTTTTTGATCATGAATAAATGTTGAATTTTGTCAAAAGCTTTTTTTTTTTCACATCTATTGATATGATTAGAAAACTTTATTCATTAGCCTGCTGATATAGTGAATTATTTTAATCGTTTTTTCTAATGCCAAACCAGGCTTGCATTCCTCAAATGAACCCTACTTGGATGCAGTCCATTATTGTTTTTACATATTCCTGGATTTTGTCAGCTAGTAGTTCATTGGGAATTTTTCCATCTATGTTCATAGAGAATATTGGTCTTTAGTTTTCTTTTCTAATTTCTTTCTTTAGCTTATTAGATTAATGCTGACCTTCCAAAGGGAGTTAGGAAGTATTTCCTCTTCTTCAATTTTCTAGAAGAGTTTGTATAGATTTAGTAGTATTTCTTCCCCAAATATTTGTTAGAAATCACCTGTGATAGCATTTGGACCTGGAGTTTTCTTAGGTGAAATGTACTAAATTATTAATTTAAATTATTTTAAAGATACAGGGATATTCTGTTTCTTCTTTAAAAAAAAAAAGATTTATTTTTTGGAGATTTATTT
Organism: Ursus arctos; assembly: GCF_023065955.2. Lineage (NCBI taxonomy): Eukaryota > Metazoa > Chordata > Mammalia > Carnivora > Ursidae > Ursus > Ursus arctos. The sequence continues at coordinate 65,392,222 of NW_026622797.1, read as the reverse complement.
ATTTATTATTTATTTGAACAAATTCTTTGTACATAAGTTGTGCATGCATGCAAGTGATGGGGGGAAGGGAGAGGGAGGGGATCTCAAGCAGACCCCAGTGTTCCATCCCAGGACCCTGAGCTGAAACCGAGAGTCCAACGCTTAGCCAACTGAGCCACCCAGGCACCCCTGTTTCTTTCCTCTTGAGTAAGTTGTATTGGTTCATTTAAGTTGTTGACTCTATGGACATAGATATCAATGCAATCTACATTTTTATAGAATCAGTTTTGTTTTCATTGTTTTTCTCTATTTTCATTTTTTAAAATTTTATTCATGTTCGCCCTTAACTTTTATTATTTCAGTTCTTCTGCTGTCTTCAGGTTTAATTTTTCCTTCTCTGTCTAGTTTCTGATACCCACCTTTACCTATTTTTCAAAATAAGTCTTTAAGTCTATAAATTTTCCTCTAAGCATGGTTTTAGCTGTATCCTACAAATTCTGGTGGGCCATATTTTCATTATAACTCAATTCAAAATACTTTTTAACTCCCCTTGAGGCTTTCTCTTTGACCTATGAGTTATTTCAATGTATATTATTTAAAATCTAAATCTTTGGATATTTTCCAGACCCTAGTTTAATGCCTTTATTAACTTCTATTTGGTTATTGTTAGTCTTTAGAATTTGTTAAGATTTTGTTTGTGGCACAGAATATAGCCTATGTTGATGAGTGTTCCATGTGTCCTTGAAAAAAAATGTGCATTCTGCTATAGTCTGTCAATAAGATCAAGTATATTAAAAGTGTTTGTTAGGTCTTTCTATCCTTACTGATTTATTTGTTCTATAAATTCCAGAGAGAGAGAGAGAGAGAGAGAGAGAGAGAGGTGTGTTGAAATCTCCAACTATTATTACAATTTGCCTATCTCTCACTTCAGTTCTACTGGGTTTTGATTAATATATTTTGAAGTTCTGCTCTTAGATATGTAATATATGATAAGATATTAATTAAATATAGACTGACACACATGGATTTACCTCAAGATGATTAGACACAAGAAATAAAAAAAAATCCATCTATAATTCTTTGAACATATGCTGAAATTTAAAGGCCTATATATTGTACTTCCCATTAAATCAGAAATCAGAAGACATTTCACGGACAAAACAGAAACTAAATAGTTCTTGAAGGAAAGCTAATTATTTTCTGGTGTTTCTTTAATACTGTCTGGTATTGTCAAATGCTGAAGGCTTTTACTATTTAACAAGGTGTTATTTATTTATTTATTTATTTATTTAGTAAAACTCAAGATGCTTTTATTTCATGCTTGGTTCTTAAAATGACATATTTCACTTATTTTTAAATGTCTTTCTCTATATACAGTTACCTTTCCAGATGGTACTTGAAGACTGTGGGAGGTAGGAGCTTAGGAGAGCCCTCAAGATTCACACAAACCCTCTAGTACACATGCCCTTTACAATCCCTTCCTTTAGTGTGGGCAAGAGATGTGAATATGATAGCATATCATTTTACATTAAGTCAAAGGGACTTTTCAGATATAAAGATGTAACTGTTTTCTAATCAGTAGACATTAAGTTAATCAAAGGAAGATTACCCAGGTGAGCTTGACATAACCAGGTGAACTTTTTAAAGGAAGATCTAGAGGTCAGAGAAAGAAAAATTCAGAGAGAAATAAAACGCAGACATGTTCTTCTGTTGGCCTTGAACAAGTACTTCAAATATTTGAATTACCATAAATTCCTTGAAATAGCACAGAGAAGGAGTCTAAACCTTAGAGAGGGGAAAAAAAAATACTGGATTGGATTCATCATGAAAAACCTCCTAATGATATTTCCTGAAAGGGCTTGGAATATATTTACTTCACGAAGACACTGAGGGAATTTTATAGGTTAAGGAGCATTAGCATCTTATAAAGTATTATAGTGACCGAAATTGTGCTTGCCAGTAAGTGCTGCTGCCATTGCAAAGATTTCTCATATTTCATTGGTTATATCAAGCCCCTAAATGACAGGACAAAGTAGTAGCACTTGCCCCAAAGTGATAAAGTGAACATGCTTTCCATAATATTGAGAGCTAGTGTGGTAATCAGAATGGTCTAACTTACAGGGATATTTAGTGGTGATAATTAACCATGGGAATCCTAGAAGTTCCTCTTTATAACCCGAAAATTCTAGGCCTACAGATGTACCACATGATGATCATTGCCACTTCCCCAACCCAGGCCCAAGTCAGTTCATAGTTCTCAAGGTAGGCCAGACCACAAAGTTTGGTTTGAGTTTAAGAGCTGGCAAGAATGGCTACAAATTTGGATAAGGTTACTTGCCTTTCCAATGTTTTCAAATACTTCAATGGATTTCATTTAACCCAATATACACAGAATATCATCATTTTAACCTTTCAGTGAGGCCCAGCGGGAGCTGATTTTACTCTTCCATTCAGAGGTAAAGGGACATTATGAGTCAGGGCCCTACTTTTGTTAGTGTGGTATGGGCGGGTGAGAAGCTGAACATAAATACCTGGCCAGCCCTCTTGCTATACCTCAAAAGTGGAATACCTGCTAAAACGAAAGACAAAGGACTAAATAGAATCCACAATATTAGAATATCCAAAATGCCCAGGATACAATGAATGAAAAAATCACTCATTATACCAAGAACAAGGAAATCATAAGGTGAATGAAAAAAGACAATGAATGAACAGATGTCATACCAAAATAACAAAGATATTAGAATTATTTGAAAAAGATTTTAAAATGCTATAGTAAAAATGTTTCCACATGGGGCTCCTGGGTGGCTGAGTTGGGTAAGTGTCAGACTCTTGATTTTTGCTCAGGTCATGATCTCAGGGTCATGATCTCAAGGTTGTGAGATCCAACCTTGGGTATGGGCTCACAGGATGGGTGGGTGTGGAACCTGCTTAAGATTCTCTCTCTTTCCCCCCCATCCTCTGCCACTCTCTCTCTCTCTCAAAACAAAGCAAAACAAAACAACAAGGAAATGCTTCCACGAGGAAGTAACTATTCTCTTGAAATAAATTTTAAAAGTAGAAAATCTCATTAAAGAAATGAAGTTAGAAAAAAGGAACCAAATGGAAACTGCAGAACTGAAAATATAGTAGCCAAAATTAAAAACATGCTAAATGGGCTTACTAGAAGACAGAATTAGTGAACTTGAAATTAATCAATAGAATTGACACAACTTGAATAGAGACAAAATGGGCTAAAAAAAAATGAATAATGTCTCAGGGACTGGTAGGGAAATAATGAACAGTAACTATTCCCCCTCCGCCCCCTCCCCCAGCAGGACTCACCACAGGCGGCGTCCATTTGCTTGGTGGGAATTTCCAAGGTCCCCACGGGTGTGGCAGCCACCAGAACACAACACCCTCTAGTCCCTCTTCTCCTCGCAAAGCCCTGCTGTCTCGCTCCCCACCACCCCTTGCCGTGAGCGAGTGTTTCTGCCTCAGAAAAAGGAGAAGGAATGGTAATGAAGACCACTATCTTCCCATCCCCCTCCGCCCCCAAACCAAAAGGAGTAGTAGAACCCTGCCTTTCATGATTCCTGGGACACAGAGGCTTCAAGCAGCGATGGTGGTGGGGGCAGCAGCAGCAGTCAGCACTGTGCCAGGGCCCTTACTTCCACATCAACCAGACCCTGAAGGAGGCCCTCTTTCATTGCCTATTGCACCAAGGACAGCCTCGGACATGATGTGCCGACAGTTTCTTACCTTCTGGGAAGGGACAGCACTACGCAGATTTGATATTTCAATTCATGATGTTTTTAAAATTTGTACAAAAATATGGCTGTTGGCTCTTCAGTCTATATTTGAAATAACAGGTTAACAGGCAGTTGTTTACTTGCAGTTTTGCTACATGATTGCAGTTTCAAAGGGGCTTTGAAACAATTTTTTATAGGATTCTTTTGAGACGGGGTATCAAATCCGTGTGGAGGTCATGGTATGAGGAAATCTCATCTGTGTGTTGAATCCATAATGTGTCCAGTTCGGATTGATTTCCAAATCCATCAATTAGAAATTCTACTTTATGTAAAAAGGCCGTTTAAAATTCAGGATCTTCTATTTTTTTTAATTCAGTGAACTGGTAAACAGTATTTGGTTTTCATAAGAAAAAAAGTTACCGGGGCACCTGGGTGGCACAGTCCTTAAGCGTCTGCCTTTGGCTCAGGGCGTGATCCCAGCGTTATGGGATCGAGCCCCACATCAGGCTCCTCCGCTGGGAGCCTGCTTCTTCCTCTCCCACTCCCCCTGCTTGTGTTCCCTCTCTCGCTGGCTGTTTCTCTCTGTCAAATAAATAAAATCTTAAAAAAAAAAAAAAAAAGAAAAGATAAAAAGTTACCATTCTTATCATTAGAGTCCCAGAAGAAGAGGGGAAAGGCAATCATATTGAAAAAACTGTACTGAAAAAACATTTGATGAAATAAAGATTGAAAGCTTCCAAATTTTGTGAAATATATAAGTTTACAGTTAGGAAGCGTCGTGAACCTCAAATAGGATAACTCAACAAGTCAAACACAGATGCATCGCAATTAAACTTCTGAAAACTAATACAAAAAAGTCTGGGAAACAGTCTTGGAGAAATGATGCATTAACTTTAGGGGAACACCAATTCAAATAACAGCAGATATCTCTTCTGAAACCATGGAGGCCAAAGGCATGTGACATGATATTTTTTCAAATAGTGAAAGAGAAGTGTCAACTGCAAATTCTGTATCCACTGAGGCATCTTTCAGAGATGAAAAAGAGATCAATACATTTTCAAATGAAGGAAAGCAAAGAGAACTTCTTGCTAGCAAACTTACCTTTAAACAATGGCTAGTGAAAGTTCTCCAAGAAAAGAGAAAATTGTAAGAGAAGAAGGCTTTCACTTGAGAAAGGAAAAATGAAAAACATTGCAATGTGTAAAAATTGGGGTAAAATAGTAGCTACCTTATTTCTCATGAGTTTCCTAAATCATATTTGGTGGTTTAAACAGAATATTTTACCAGTAATGACTGTGCTGCTCAACGTATATAAAGGAAATACATAAGATAATTATATTTTTTAAAGGAAGGTTAATTAAACTTAAATAAAAGTAAGTACACTCCACTGAATTTGGTAAAATATCAGTTGTAGTACACTATGGTGCTATGTATGTATGTTGTAATACCAAAAGCAACCACTAAGAAAATTCAAAACTCTATGATACTATAAAGAAACTGAGATGAATCATAAAGGAATGTTAAAATAACCCATGAAAAAGTAAGAAAAGAGAACAGAGGACTGAGAAACAGAGGCAATATACACAAAACAAATAACCAAATGCCAGACTTCAGCTGTAACATATCAATAATTACCTTAGCTATAAATGGTCTAAATATAGAAATTAAAAGAGGTTGGCAGTATGAGGGAAAATATTCAGCTATATGTTCTCTACCAAACACTCCAAATACAATGGTATGGGTAAGTTGAAAGTAAAACGATGGAAAAGCTTTGGAATTTGGGACTAGATAAGGAATTCTTAGAGTTGATCCCCAAAGCATTATGCAATATATGGAAAATTAACAAACTGGGTGTCGTTAAATTTAAAAACTTTTGCTCAATAAAATAACCTATTAAAAGATGTCAAGATAAGCTGGGAGAAAATAAACTATATACTAGACAAAGGACCAGTATCTGGAATATAAAGAATTCTGAAAACTCAATAGTTAAGAAACTATCTAATTAGAAAATGGGCAAAAAGCATGAATAGACATTTCACCAAAGAGGATATGTAGATGACAAATAAGACATGAAAAGAGGTCCAAGAACATTAATTATTAGAGAAAGCAAGTTAAAACCATAACAAAATATTAGTATACACTTATCAGAATGGCTAAAATAAAAAATACTGATGGAGATACAGAAAAACTGGATCACTCACATATTGCTGGTAGGAATATGAAATGGTACAGCCAGTCTGGAAAATAGTTTGGCAGCTTCTTATTAAACCTAATATGCAATTGTCATATTACTTAGCATTTTAACTCTTGGATATTTATTCCACAGAAAGAAAAATGTATTTTCACACCAAAACCTATACACAGATGTTCATAGAAGCAGTATTAGTGATAGCCAAAAATTGAAAGAATCCAGATGTCTTTCCACGGTTGAATGGTTAAACGATTAAACCAACCGAAGTACTTCCATACCATGGAATACTACTCAGAAATAAAAATGAACAAATATTGATGCATGTAACAACCTGGACGAATTCCCAGAGAATTATGCTGAATGAAAAAAAAAGCCAATCTTCAGAGGTTCCATGCCATATAATTCCATCCATATAATATTCTTGAAAGGGCGAAATTATAGAAATGGAGAACAGGGGCTAGGGACAAGAAACGGGGAAGTGTGGTGGATGTGGTTATGAAGGGATGGGGATCCTTTTGGTAATGGAAATGTTCTGTATTTTGACTCTATCAATGTCAATATCTTGGTTTGATACTTTGATATAGTTTTGCAAGATGTTACCATTGAGGGAAAGTGGGTCTATAGTGCACACATCTCTCTGCATCATTTCTTCCAGCTGCGTGTGACTCAACAATTATCTCAAAATCAAAGTTTAATATTAAAAATGATAAAGAATTTAAAACAATATGAACACAAAAAAGGGCTATTAATTACCGTGCAACTCCACACCAGTATTCTTTTAAAAACTAAAAAGAAATCCAGATTTACTGAAAAAAAAAATCGCAGGATAAAACCGTCTTGGTGCATTCTGTGCTTTGAGAGCCTCCATGTTTTGTTTCCAGACCGGCGTGGTTTATCTTCCAGCTCTTGAGGCTGGTGAAGTGTGTGTGCTAATGTATTTTACAGTCCTCAGTGTACAATATAGTAGTTATTTACCCACTTCCCATCAGAGCAGTTGCTCAAGTGCTTGTGCTCAGCCTTCTTAAGCGGACACATTCTAAGAGGTGGCCAGCAGGCTGTGGGGTCATCATAGCTCTCCTGTTGATGACTACAATCAAGGTCACTGTCCAGGGGTCACTGCTAATAGGATCAAGATGACCAGCACAAAGTTCCCTCTCGTCACAATTGTGTCTGGTCTCCTGGGGTAAAGGTTGCTAAAGGATTATCCCCCTTTTGTAGCAAGTTTCTGAGTACATGGCTCATATCTCTTTGCTCTGTCTTTGCCACTCATTCTGCATTTGCCAAATCCTCTGTAATTATCCCCACCTACTCTGCCAACCTAATCTCCGACCCGTTCTTTTATAATAGACTAGGCTACATAAACACATTTTTTTCCTCTGGGTTGGAACCTCTGGATCTTCCCACCATTTCAAATTTATTTAGGGAGTAGAGTGCAGAAGGAGTACTCTATTCGCCTTCTCTTATTTAAGAAGAACATCTTCATGTGCATGTAAACATATAGTGAACTCCCGGTGATAATCTACGTGGATCACCCTGCTCCTATTACACTGATGTCACCTTTTGCTTAATAAGGTCGATTATGAAAGGATTTGCCTAATCCATCTTGGAGGAAATGTGACTATCGAATTAACTTCTCCTAGAAATTAATTTTCTTTTTCATGTTCTGATATGAGGACTCTCATAGAACTTCCAGATATGTACGTTCTTATATCCAGATATCCTAATAATTTTTGTGCCTCCTTTTTGCAGGTGGAATGCCTCATCCAAGACCAGCTGCTTTTTTTTTCTTCTTCTTTACCTTATGTGAATATATTCATCCTGTTTAGTGAATCACTAGATTTCAACAGTTGGCGGTGGTACTTTGGTTTTGTTGCAAATGGTTCGCAACCATATATAGGCCTATCACCTCCCTGTTATTCCAGTAATTAGAAGGACAGTGTTACAGTGATGGACCTGTGAGGCATTAAGTTTTCTTCACTAAATCTTGGTGAATGACTTATGAATATAGGCAGATCATACTTTTTTGGCAATATCCAAAGGTGTTATGAAGGTGTGCTTTGCCACACTCCCAGTGAACACAAACCAGTTACTGTCCATAACTGGGGGAGAAGAAATAATATTTATGGAATTGTTTATCATAAAAATTCATCTAGAATCTGGACAGTGTGCTGATTCTATGATCATATAACCACTGCTGTAGATGGCACCATTATTTTAATTTTCAATAAACCACTCTAATGCCCTACCCTATCTTGTTACATAAAAAATAAGAAATATTAAATGGAAAACTGGGATTTATCAAATACCTTCTTTTTCATGATATCGGCGAGCCTGTGATTTCTTCCACTTGGTAATAAAAAATATTGATGAGGTTTAATCAACCAAGAACAGTAGGGGCGAATCTGGCGTCTCCAGGGACCTGCATTACCGACATGGTATGGATCTGTGTACACAGATTGTGAACTGACGTTACCCTTTAGTTTCCTAGATATAACTGCCCATAATACAGATGGCTGAGCTACTAGTAATACTGACAACTGGCACGCCTTATACCTTGATTTTTGTTGACTCAAGATGAGTTACGGTATGAGACCTTTTTTTTTTTTTTTTAAGCAAAGAAATAATTTCAGAGAGATCAGAATCAACTAGAACAACATCCACCTGACTTCCTTCCCCCAAATGCCACAGAACCTCTCTTTTAAATCCCGACCCACTTTCATCATATTCTGGCTTGCTCTCCCTTGGTGGCACTGGGACACTGCCCCAGTCTTAGTGGCATTTATTCCAGTTATTCCACGACATAGCCCCTTTACTTCCTGTGTTTTGCTAGGGCATTATAAGTTGATTTATGTATGTATTTGTGGCTTTATTTCTGTTCTCTCTCTTTTTAAAATTCCTTCAGTATTTTTCCACTCTCTCTCATTAGATTATAAGTGCTTTTGTAATCCCCCACAGTTCTATGTATAGTCAACTCTTGATTATCTGAGCTAATGGAGGGGAGCATTAGCACGGATGATATCAGAGGACAAATAAATTTCCCAGGGGTTTGCATCAATTCTATGAAAGCATCTGAGTCCCGGAGGCAGGCAAAGTAAAATCTAAGAGAAGCAGAGAGCAGAGAAGCATTCTGAATGAAAGAGTGAGATGTCACATTCTCACAGGGCCGTGACCTACTGCTGCAGCTGCTAGTGAAATTTTGTTCTACCCCAGCCAGACTGTTAGGAGATTCTCAAGAGAGGGGCTCCAAAGATCTTTGGGCACAAATCCCACTCCACTGGCCCTCTCCCTTTTGGCATCAGTGTTTGGCTTAACACAGTATCGGGCCAGGGCAATAGAAGTGCAATAAATGGATGAAAGAAAAGTAACAGGGAATTCTTGGCAGAGAAGTCAACAAAATAGAGGCTTTATGAAGCAGGGAAGTGAAAGGCTGTTAGTGAAGGGTCTTACCTTACGGGGAGCGCACGCTAATTGGATAAAGGTTTTTCCCTTCCCTTCAACTCCAGCTTCCCGCTCACGCCTTAAACATAGCAGATGCTTTCTCAGTGTTGGAGGAAGGTGAACAAACAAGCAGGCAGAAAAAGAAAAGAATGAAAAAAGTGATAGAAAATTTCAGAGTGATCTGGAAGCTACTATTCACAAAATCTACTCTCTGTGTAATTGAACATTCTGTTTGCATACTATGGGTAGTCTAAGAATAGCTATAGGAAGACTCCGTGGGTATCTGCTTAGAAATGCTTTTCATTTTTTATTGTTGAAGAGCAAACCTATACAAAAGTAGATCTGTTTGGCTGCATGGCAGGGGACCAAGGGAATTAACATTCTTTGAGCAGCTACTATATTCCAGGGAAGCACTTCTATTATTTCATCTTATTACTTACAACAGTCCTATTAAATATTATTATTATGCCCATTTGACATGTAAAGCAACAGAAGGTCATAGGTGTTACGTATTTTCCCCAGAGTTACCCAGCTAATCAATACCGAACTGGACTTCGAATCAGTTCCTTTCTTTTGAAACCAGCTACTCTTTATTCTACATTGTGCTGCTTCTCAGTAATAATAGTAGTTATAATTTATTGAACGCCTACCGGGTGAAGGCCTTATATTTATATAATTTTTAATCTTCCCATTAGCCTAGGCAGGTGCGTATTGATATCTACATTTCTGAGATAAAGATAGAGCTGCAGAAGCTAAGAATGATAACCAAGGTCACCGATAGAGTTAAGATTTGAGCTAAGTCTCTTTCTGAGTTATGCTCAGCACTTTCTCACTATATTCTGGCTTTCTTTTTCTAAGTATCATGTTCTTTCACTCGGGCCACATATTACTTGCTGTAATCAACCCTAAAATTTTGTTGTAGATGGTTCACTGCAATATCATCATTTCATTATTCTTGAGTAACTGTATGTTTCAATTGCAGAATGACAAGCTCTGTGTCTGTATTCAACCCCAAGTACACACCTACACATGTACACACACACACACACACGGATATACATTTATTATTTCACAAGTCTTCCATATTCTATCACAAAAAGAAATCCAGTTTCAGATAATGCTCATAGAACCAGAGCACATTTATAAGGAAAGTATAAAATATCACTAGCACTAACAAATCATTATTTTGTATCAGATTGTGCTAAATAGAAACCTGATTTAGAAATTCGCTTGTGGTTCTCCCTCAGTGTGAAAATCAGTCTCAGCTTTAAGGTGAAACGGCATACTATTAATTCTACAAATGTGACATAGCATGTTTGATCCATTGATCTTTTAATTTGCAGAAGAATGGGAGAAGCTGATGTTATAAGGGTTCCAAAAGTCTACTTTATATTTACTTGTAGACACTATTGCATTTGTTTCTCACAGGTGTCTTTGCCAACAGGGAAAGGGCATATGGCTTGTCTCCTGGGAAAGCTGTCCCACCTGTCAAAAAAGTCTCCTTGGGCACCAGAAGGAAGGTGGCCAGCTCCTCTAGGAACGAGACAGCCCAAGACCTGGGCCACAGAGAGACACATAAGACAGGGCACCTCTCCTTGCCCATGGTAAGCAGTGCTTGGAGTTCTCACCCAGCACCTTCCAACCCGTTCCTCTCCAGTTGTCCTTAGGACAACAGCAACCCAAGCACAACCTAACAGTACCTCTCGTGGTTGGAGAGTGAGTTGGATGGACATTTTCTAACAGCAGGAGGAGAGAGAACCTCCAATGGAACTCCTATTTCTAGATTCTCTTAGCATAGCCAATACTCCATCCTCCAGCAAGGTCTAGGTTGTGACCCACAGAGCTGGCCAGGGTGGCATCTTTCCATTACTCTATAGAGAATGAGAAATATGGCCGATGAGGCATATCCTGTGGGGCTCAGCGTAGGGTTAACTAAGGGACACCTGGGAAAAACTCCAGCAGAAGCCTGGATGTTTGCATGATGATTTGCTCCATAGTGATCCTTTCAGAGACTCATCTTTCCAGAAAAGAAAAGGAAAGGAAAGGAAAGGAAAGGAAAGGAAAGAAAAGAAAAGAAAAGAAAAGAAAAGAAAAGAAAAGAAAAGAAAAGAAAAGAAAAGAAAGAAAAAAGAAAAGGAAGAAAGGAAGAAAGAGGAAAGGAAAGGAGAGGAGAGGAGAGGAGAGGAGAGGAGAGGAGAGGAGAGGAGAGGAAAGGAAAGGAAAGGAAAGGAAAGGAAAGGAAACTAGACTTAGGGTGACTGTTGCTGAAATGGACTTGCTTATTCCATGATCTGACCACTGCTTAACCCTTGCCAACTGTGCAGTGTTAGCGCTACACTGTTTTGGAAACGTATGGATCTCATATTTTAGTACCGTTCATACCTGCCAGGAGCCCCCAGCGTTTCCAGGTTTGAATCCTCTTGACTGTCTCTGAATATAGAGGCTGGTTCTCTGACCTTCTTTCAAGGTCATCGGGTTTTCTTTGTACTTTTATGTCCTTTCAAAATTTTCTGCTTTCTTTTTGATTTTACTCCTTTTCAATTTATTTATGTGTGACAGCCTCAATCATCCAGTTATCAATTCAGTAAAATCTGTCTTGCAGAATGTCCATTTTATCATTCAAGCCTGAAATCTGTTCTGCAATCCTTTTATTTCCCTCCTGAATTGCTTTCAAAGCCCTCTAGGGAGCTGGCCTGCAAAAAGAGAGAATTCTCACATTGTTTCGATGAAAGGTGCTGTCTAACCACACAGCGGGATTATTGTTCCCTTTTCTCTTTCATTTTGGTCGCCCTGACTGATCTGCTCTGCATTGCAAGCGCAGTGGCCTTTTTTCATCTTAATTTTATTCACTGCTGTGGTTACTTTCTTTCGGGGAACATCAGATAGGTGTTAAGTAAAAGACGGGCATGGGTGTCACAAGGAAAGTCTAGGCACCTCCTTTCCTCTGTCACTGATTTCTGACACTTTGTCTGACCATTCAGCTGAGCACACCTGCCACTGCCCTGATCCCTTCCCTGACTGGGCTCAATTTCCCCGGGAGTTTTTGCTTTGTGCATAGAACTAGCGTAACCCAATCAAGGCAAACTGCAAAATTAAATTAATTTAACTCGTTCATCTAGGTGTTTAATGTAATATTTTGACAGATCTGCATAAACTGAACTTCCTAAATTTGGCATAAGGGAATAAAATTGATGGATTCAAATTCATTTCTGTTGGTGAAATGCAGAGATTTGTAATCCATCAGCTGTTCTCCCTAATGCACAATCTAGACAGCTCACGCAGCCTGCAGTTGGCATGAAGCGCAAGCACCTCTGCTTAAGTAATAGTAGCTGCATCACAAAAATTAGCAAAGCCAGTTGTAAGTGAAGATTTGACATTAAATCAATATGTTTAAAAACAAACTGAAGCCAGGAGGAGAGAGGGAGATTAAACATTGTGCTATTTTTAACTCAAGAAGAGGAATTCGATATGGCTTAGAGAAAAACATTAACTATTAAAGACAAAGCAATAAAAAACTCAACAAAGAAAGTCTTTGTGGTTGTGGGAGGTGGCATATATAGACGAGTCTAGAAGATCGGGGGCCTGGGTGAATGTATATTTCCACTTTTTTTCCTTCTAGAGGGTTCCCTAGGCTAATTAACTGAAATGGCTATGTGCAGAATGTCGAAACACAAAATAATTTAAAAAGAAATGATACAGCTGTGGAAGGTCTCCCAAATGCTTCCGAGGGGGAGGAGGGGCCCGATATATATAGTGTTTATTTATGAAGATATATCATAGTGGTTTGAATAAATACACCACACTAGGTTCATAAAAAATAAAAATCTACCATGGTGTGAGAAGATATGAAAAGTGGCAAACCATTTATTTCTAGGTTTTCACAGTGTGTGTTCTGTTCATGCTGAGTAGGGAAATGAAGCTTCTTATTTGGAGAATTCTAGGGTGAGAACCAGTTCCTCAACCAGGAAAGAATGTCTTCAGGTGAATGTGTATGTTTGAGTGGCATTTCAGTTAGCCACGTATGAAAACGTACCGTAAAGATTTCTGTCAGTTTCGAGCCCAAACACCCTGACCTTCAAAAGGATATCCAGGGATCGTGTCAGGGACCCACACGAGAAACACTATTTTATAAATATTTATATTTTTAATTAAAAATGTTGGGAAATGGGTAGTAAAATAACTTAGAATCACAGAATTGTATGGCTCAAAGTCCCTCTATTTCAGTGAATCTAAAGTTCTTTGATATCAGTGCTTTCTTGATCCTCCCAGAAGTAGGAAGAGAAGATTTTAAGATTTGTTTATGTCACTCACAACCACACTTGACAGGGACGTAAAATGTCATTGATTTTAAGATGCATTTTGATTTTGGAGAAGTTAAAATATGGGGAAAAAGTACTTTTTTTTAAATTGGCAAAATAGGGTCTTATAGAGATCAAACCCAGTTAAGTCATTTTACAAAGAATGAACTTAAGGTCTAGGGTGCCTGAAGGTTACACAATTGCTTAATAATGAGGCATGGCCAGATCCCCTGGCCATCTGCTCAGCTTTTCCCATGACGCCCTGCACCCTGCCCTATGGCATTTCCCCCACTTATACTATTCTTACTCAAAAGTTAGTAAACTTTTCAAGTACAAATAAGCCACCAAAGAAGTTAAACACATTCACCTGTATGTGTGCGTGTGCGCGCGCATCGTGCATATAAACACACGCACCGTCCGTTCATTCATCCATTCACTTGCTCGTTTATGTGTTTACAGAATTTTCCAATATCACTAGCAGGATTGTTATCTTAAATGCAGAATTTAGGAATCAGTTGGCACTAACAATATTTTCTGGTTCTGAATTTTCCTATTCCATGTATCCAACAACCGTAGTTATTCAGGTATTACATTCATTACTCAGTGTTTTTGTGCATCTGCTTTGTGTCAGTAACTGTATTATATACCAGGGCTGTGGAATGATTCTGCGCTTCAAGTATAATTACTCAAATGATTATGTATTTACAATCATGGTAAATGCTATGAGGAAAGTGAGTGCTATGAGCATGTATACAGGGAGGATGGTCTAATTTAGACCTCTCCGAGGAGGTGTTATTTAAGCTGACATCTGAAGGATGAAGCTGGATAGAGAGAGGGAAGGCAAGCTTTCCAGGCAAAATGAACTACAAGTGTAATGGCCTAGAGTCAGGGAAAACTTGAGTTCCTTAGTTGCTGGTGTCAAGGTAGAGATCCATGACAGAGGTTTTGGCTACAAGAATCCTACGGTAGAAAGGAGAAGGGGAAGAAGATCAGGTATTGATTTTTTTAGACATCTGGCCAAAACAACTCACTGGAATGCTGAGGAAAAAAATACTACTTTGGTGAACAAAGAAATAAGGATGAGACTTGACTTGAGGCATTTCGTGTTGTGGGTTGGTTTGGTTTTTTTCCTTCTTGTTTATCTACTGTCTTTATCTTGGGGGTCATGAATGTTTTACTCTTCACTTAAGAGAGTTAAGAGCAATGAGATCAAGAAAAGTAGTGAGATAGTAAAGCATTCAAGAATATTGAGATAAAGTTGGGAAACATACTTTAAAACCTTCAGGGACAATGTGATAAAGGAGTGAAGAAAGTAGGAAGAGCTGCCTTAACCTGATAAAGCTCTAGAACTCGTAGTTTCAGTTTTGCCACAGGGCTTTCCTTCAATTTAATTCGGCCTACCTGTGCTTAGACTGTTCGAGTTAAAATAATGACTAACATTTATGGAGCACTAACAGTGAGTTGGCTTCAGCTGTCCGAAATGGTAGCCGCTAACTATATGTGCTACTGAGCACTTATCTGATTTGAGATGTGTATAAAGGTAAAACACATACCAGATTTAAAAGACAGGTTTGTTTTTTTTTAAATAATATGAAACAAAATATCTTCATACTTATTAAAACTGATTTCTTATTGAAATGATAATACTTGGGGCATATCGGGTTAAATAAAAATATTATTTAAATCAATTTTACCTACTTCTTTTTAACTTTTTTCGTGTGGTTGCTAGAAAATTTAAAATGACACATGTGCCTTGCACCGCGTTTTATTGGACAATGCTGGTCTGGTTACTCAGGATGAGGTATACATAAAACATACAAAACCCCTGCTCTCATGACCTGACATTCCTCTAGTAAAGACAAACAATAAGCTAAAACAAAATACATAATAGATGCTATCAAGAATGATAAAGCACTTTTAGAGGGTAGAGAGATTGTGGGTGACATTTTGAATAGTTGAATCAGGGTACGTCTCTCTGATTGGAGCAGAGACATAAATACAGAGGGAGAGAACCAAGCAGATTTGGGAGAAGAACATTCCAGGCTGGAAGGAAGACCACAAACAAAAAGATTCTAAGATGGGAGGCTGTAGCTGGAATGCGATGAGGAAAGAAGAGGAAGCTAATAGATCCGGTTGGAAAAGCAGGGAGTAGCCAGGACAGGCCTTTGCTGGTGAGACTTAGCTTTTTTGGATTTTATTCTGAATGAAATGGTGCGGTAGATTGATGCAACAATGTAGGAGTTATTCCCCTCCCAGTGTCCACAGGCCTTTGTAGTGTGACTTTGTAGTTCTTCCTCACAATTCATGGGGTTTTGCAACGTAGGTAAGGTTTGGTGGGCTGAGGTCTGGAGCCAACGACCAAGACAGAGTTCTTGAGACATCTTTGGTGAAAATGGTGGTTTATTAAAACATGTAGACAGGACCCGTGAGCAGAAAGAGCTGCTGCACTGGGGTTGTGAGGGTGGCTGATTATATACTTGGGGTTGGGGGAGATAAGGAAAAGGGAGGTTTTCAAAAGAACTTTCATATTACTAAAGAGGACCTGCAAGATCCTGGAGGCCCCGCCGTTGTCAAGTTAAGGTTGTTTTTCCCCCTAGCAAGACATCAACATTAAGATAGTAGTGAGCTTCCTGGAAGAATATCACACAAGTCCCACCCAGGCGTGGAAGGGGGGCGGGAGATTGCAGGGTGTCAGCTTGTGCTTTGTCTTCAGCCAGCCTTCTGCTCCCTCATCACAATGAATCTAGGTGGACCTTATGAGTTATTTTAACAAACAGAATGCAGCAAACTTAATTGTATGATTTTTTATTTCCATGCCTAAACTGTAATGGGCCCCGCATGGCTCTCTTCTCTTGGAACCTTGCCAGCTATCAACACAAGCCCCGGCTAGCTTGCTAGAAGATGAGAAATCACCAGAGGTTAGTCCACTCGGTTGTCCCAGCTGAGGCTCCACAGATGTTGGTGAGGCCAGCTGAGCTCAGCTGAACCATGCTCAGATCAGCAGAACTTCTTCCCAGTTATTATAGATTTTAAGTAATAATAAATGACTGTTATTTTAAGCCACTGAGTTTTAACGTATTTTCTTATGCAGGTAAAGTGAACTAATGCAGATGCAGAGATTTTAGGTTTTATGAGATAAATGACATGCTTAGAGGTGATAAAAGGTGATTCAGTTTGCGTATGTATTTGAGATTAGAGCCAAAAGCATTTTCTAATGATATGGATGTGAAGCAAGAAAGAAACAGAGAAGGCAAGAATAACTCTAACGTCTTAGCCATGGCAACTGAAAGAATGGCTTTGTCATTGCTAAGACAGGGGAAACTGGAGAAATAGCTCTTTGAGCAGGGAAGGTTTTGCACATATTAAATTAGAGATGTTTATTAGTCATCGAAATTGAGATGTCAAATAGACAATTGGTTAGAGTTCAGGAGTGAAATCTGGAGAGGATTCCTAAATGGAGGGGTAAGTAGCATTGATGAAGGGTAGTTAGAGGAAAGGCAGGCAGGGACAAGGGCCTCCCTACCCCTCCCCTATTCCAAGAGGAAACCACCCCCAAAAGGATTTTATACTACCCTGGAAGGAGTCCTCCACCCTCTCCTATGTGAACAGCCCAACCAACAAGCCCATAAAACACCCTAGATTTAGAAACGCTGGTGGCAACCCACTCAGGTCTCCTCCCTCTTCAGGAGCTTTGTACTTTCCTTCAATAAACTTTACTATTGCTCAGTAAGCTTTGTTTTGCTGCCCACCACCCTTCGTCTCATCTACCTCTTCGTTCTTAGAAGCAGTGTGACTAAGAACCATGGGCTCGAAAGGAGAAGAAATCCTGTAACAGCATTATAAGTAGCATTTAAAGACATGGGACCAAATGAAATTGCTTAGGATGTGGAGGGAGGAAGGCCCAGGATTGAGCCTAGGGTATCCAATATTTGGAGCTTGGGAAGATGAGGAACATCTTGTATTGGAAGCTGAGAAGATATGAAGATAGCCCAGAGAGAAGCAAAGTGAAAACAGAGTTTCAAGAGACACTATTCAACTATATCAATAGCCGATAGATCAAGAAAGCTGAGAAATGAGAAGTGAGGATTTAATTTGGTGATACAGAGATTTTTTTGAGTTTAATAAGAGCAGCTTCCACGGCAGGTTGATAAAAGCCTGGTTGAAGTGGTCTCAAGAGAAAAAAGAATGGACCATGAGGGAAGAGAAGACAAAAATTGTTAAAAGAAAAAAAAAAGAAAGAAAAAAGAAAAAGAGATTCATAATGGCTAGTACAGAATTAGTATTTCCATAACTTTATCTATTTAAGACAGGTCTTATTGCTAATGGTGGGGCCAAAGCCCATATATTTTGCAATATGTCTGAATGAGTTAATGAGGTTATTTAAAATATATTCTAGAAAGAGAAAATACAGCTTATGCTATATCTTCAAAAAGCCAAAAATAAAAATAAAGTAACATGGTAAAAAAAAAAAAAGTACTGTAAATAAGAACAGAGAAATGGGGCCCAAACTAGAAAGTAGGTGGGATTAAGAGATTTTGTTTGTTTAGAAAAAGACATGACTTTTTATTGTATGTTAGAATGCTGATAAAAATGATCCTATCTAGATGTAAAAACTGATAAGCAGAATGTAGGAATGATACAGGGAACAAATTTCTTATGTAGTGAAATTAGATGGAGTCCAAAGCACTGACAGGTCTCAGGGGTGGCAGGAGGCAAAGAAAGCAGGACACCTCTTAGTAGGTGGGGAGATTCTCTGCTGGAGGAATGTTGAATTTCTCTTCTTCTTCTTTTTCAAAAGATTTATTTATTTTGGAGAGAGGGCAGGGGCAGAGGGAGAGGGAGAGAGAAACCCAAGCAGACTCCACACTGAGCATGGAGTCTGACGCAGGGCTCGATCTCACCACCCTAAGATCAGACCTAAGCTGGACGCTTAACCAACTGTGCCACCCAGGCATGCCTGAATTTGTCTTCTCATTTCTTCTCTTGTCTCAATGAAACCAGGGGCAAAGCAGTCAAGCAAGTGTGAGGATTGAGGTGCAGGATTAGTTGTTGGTAGAAAAGAAAGCAATGGTCTAGAAAAATAAGAATGGAGAGACTACGAAAATGTAGTAGGGCTACCAAAGAGCCTGAGGTGTTCCCTTAAGATTTACAAGCAAACATTTAAGCCGAGGCCATTCTGCCTGGTTGTGGGAGAGCTGGCTTTAACTAGGGAGTGTCACAATAGAATTGAGAGGTTTCGATGGGCCACAGAATATAACCTAGGCACAGAAGGAGAGGATGACAGAAAGAGTAAAGATGATGGGGCCAGGGGATTTGAGATAACGATCTGAAGATTTTTTTTTTTCTCTAAATTTAGAATACCAGAGGAGTAGCCTAAGCATATACAAGGTAGCATTTGGCTAGTGCTGTGCTTAAAAACAAAAGTTCTATAGAAAGCATCTTTAGTCAATAGGTCCAGGACATTGATTTTCAACAAAAATAATACCACACCCTAAAGTGTTGGGTTTTTTTTTAAATTAGTGGGTAATTTTTATTGTCACAATGATTGAGGAGTGATGCAGAAATTTAGAGGCAGCACTAGGAAGCCAGATGCTTCAATGCTTGGAACAATCCATTACGTCTATATCCATTAGCATGTAGCTGTTGCGTTCACAGTAATTCTACATATATTATTTATTTAATTTATTTTAAAATATTAAATACCAGTTTGAAATTGGGTTTTGTAGATAGGCCTGCAAATGAACACCTACCAGGGGCACCAATGTGCTTTCTATCCACACATTATTTTCCAATGAAGAAATCAGCTTGTTAAAATTACGTAAACATTTTATAAAGAAGGATGTTGACTAAATTAGCAGGCACATATATTTCCAATACTGAAAGGAAAAGTTTTAAAAATCTTCTGCTGTCTCTGGAATGATTTAAAAATTTCTTCCATTGAAAGCATATTTTCCTCTTGCTTTACACATATGCATACATGATCACAAATGGTAACCCTCATGGTAGTGAGGGAAAATTAATTTTGCCAAGAATACTAGATGTTTTTGGTATGCTGATGAAAGAAATCCAAGTGAAATAATTTTTCTCTTCCGTTGAGCAAAGATACTGTTGAAGAATAATCGATGAGATGGCAAAAGATGTCAAAAATTAGCTGTGAAATGAACTGTAGTCAAAATTAATTTTCATTACAAGTAGATGAAACTTCCTTTGGATAATGAGGCTTTACCGCCTGTATTTGAAATGTTCGTATGGAATGAAAAAGTCATGAGGAGATGTTGTTTTTAAAATTACTGATTATAAATATGAAGGGCTTGTCAATATTTGAAACTCCTAAAATTATTGTATGGAAAAATATATTCCCTTTTTGGGGATCATTGCTTCTGCTACATATGGGAATGCCGGCTATGGGTTGTTGGGTTTAAAGCTAGCTTAAAAAACGCACCAGGTGTTTTAGCAATCCATTGCTTTATTTATGAACTACATGTAGTCCCCAAGAATTTTTATGAAAAACTCCACAAATCAATGACTGTTTTTAACAGTGTTAATAACAAAATTAATAATAAATCTTCAAATGATTGATTTCACACAGTATGTACTCCAATAAGAGGTTGAATAACTTATCCTAGACATGAAAATTAAGATGGTTCCCAAAGAATATACTTGAAGACAGATTCTGTTTGGTGTTTAACATTGTTTTATATTAAAAATTCTACTAACAGAAAAATAAACATCAAGATTGAGATATTGTGAATGGATGTGATTTATTTTTCATATGCACTTGGCTACCTTAAGCTGCAACAGAACTGGATCAAATTTATTAAAATGAAGTAGATAATCATGGGATTCATCAACAAATCTACACTATTTAAAAATGGCCTTGCTACTGAGAATTTTCAAAGTGTCTATCTTCGCAAACCTTTAGATATTAAAGATATTAATTGGGAATAGATTGCTTTCATTTTTATTAATAAATAAGATATGATGGTTAGATTTAAAGTTCTGACTGTATTACATAATACCAGATTGAGTGATTAATCCATTTGAAGTGACTGTGGAACAAGTTAGCCAAGATCGGCAAAAAGAGGTAATTGAGCTAAAAACACAACTTTTAGACCAAAGCACAATTTAATTAGTCTAATTATGAAAGGATTTGGATCCAGTTTAGACTTTTATACCCATGTCTTTGAAAATGAGTTAAATTACCAATAGCTTTTTCTTCTTTTTGACAACACATGAATTTGAGGAGGATTTCAGGTTGATAGTGTGGTTTCAGCAAAAGCCGCAAAACTCTTTGCTAAAGGATAAGAGATGGGATGTAAGGATTCTTCTAAAAATGAAGAACCTGGGCGCCTGGGTGGCTTAGCCGGTTAAGCATCTGCCTTCGGCTCAGGTTATGATCTCTAGGTCCTTGGGTCAAGCCCCGCAGGGCTCCCAGCTCAGCGGGGAGTCTGTTTCTCCCTCTGCCTCTGCCTCTCCCTCTAGTTGTGCTCTCTGTGTCTCTCTCTTTCTCAAATGAATAAATACAATCTTCAAAAATAAGTAAATAAATAAAAATGTAGAACCAAATATCATGTAATTAATGGAGCCACACTGCTGAAAGTTATTTTAAAGCTATTTATATTTTAAGAATCTTTTAATGCAAAGTTAAGAAATCTACATCATGAAAAGTATATATAGAATTTATTTAGATTTTTTATAAGATTTTTTTCAGTTTTGCTCTGAAATCGTTCCAGAGATTTACCTTGCAATTTTGGTACAGCCTCTCTTATTACTATTTATATATCTAGTCTGTCTTCAACTACTCTTTCCCAAAGGAAGGATACCGTCTTCAAGAATTTTTGAGTAGCAGAGACTGACTGCATCCTTAGATGTGGGGTTGCCTCCTTGATAACAAGAATGTTTCCAGTGGCACTTCACTGGCACTTCATCTTACATGGCGTAACATAATGGATTGTTTTGAAAGTGCACTTATAAATAGCCCAGCTTATTCACAAGAAGATCATACTTTTTCATTTTTTTCAACATTAGTAGATTATAATTTACCTTGGCATATTATCTACATGTCAATTAAGTTTTTTGCCATTTATCTGTTACCTTATACAGATAAGATGGATCTGTCATTCATTCAGAGTCCTTTGTCTTTGCTCTCTGTTTGCTCTTCCATTTTTCCTGAACTTCTTGTAAGGGATGACTTCTCATCTTGTTCTCCAAGATTCCAAATTACTCATTATAATTAAGTAGAGTGTGGAAGGAATATGGCATAGTTATGAATGCGCACGAACATATTTATTCCATTGCTATATATTTATTTTATTACTTATTTAAAATTATAGTTGATGATAGATTGTATTGCTTGGAAGCTAAGGGATTTGCAGAATATTTGTTTTTTAAAAAAAGAAGTGTTGGGTCTGAAATGGTGGGTATGGCCATAACTTAGCAACAACTGCTAGGAAATGGATTAATGTTTACTTTGCTGGTTCTGATTGATGTCTTCCTCGTGGAGCTACAATCCATTGTAGACTCTGTGCTTTAGGTGCAGTATTGACCACATTTCATGCACCACGTGTTTTATATATATAAAACCTATTCCGCAGTCCACCTTTCTAAGTGAAAAGATAAAAGCACTCTAGATGAGCAAATTCTTACTGGTTTTTCCCACCCCCTCCCGCTTTCACTAATTTGGTTAGTGATAGCCTATACAGAAAATTCTTTAAGCGTGTGGTTGAGGATTCTTAACCAGGACATATTTTCAGGACTCACTTTAAATTAAATTTCAGGCTATCATTAGCAATGTATAGCTACTCTCAGATTGCTTTTATAGTCTCTTGTTTTGATGACCTTTTCGTACTTCAGTCCTTTGCTTAATTTTATTCAGAGTTAGGAAATATGGTAATTTTGAACAACTTCTTGGTAATTCTGCAAATGAAAAGGAAGTTTTAAAAAGGCAGATTTAAAAAAAAAAATGAATCAATTTGATTCCAAAGCTGGTATTAACATATTTTAATGCAGAGGAAAGAGCAAGATGCATCTTAAGGTTATAAGGGGTCCGTCAAATTGACCTACACGAGCTCACAGAAGTTACGTGTTTCCTAAGGCCAAGGAACCGTTCTGTGACCTTGAAGGGTATATTAGTATTTCTATTTAAGTCATTACATTTTCAAACATTGGAACTGCTCAGATTTGGTTCACTGCACAAACCAATCACTTAGAATGTTAAAGAGCATGACTTTGGTCTCCTGGAGACAGCTCCTCTGTAATTGAGCTCTCGTTTGCATGGCCTGTCTACCTTCCCTGTTAATTTTTTTTTCTTGGTTTTTTTTCCCCCCCTTTTCCTTGTCAGCCTACATTATGAATGCAACTGATAGAACAAACACCAACACCTAACATTGGAAATTGTCTCCCCAGAACTCATTTGAAACACATGCTGGGGTTCTCAAACGGCAAGTTTTATAAAATGTCAGAGCATTTTAGAGTTGGAAGTGATTGTTGGATGCATATTACAATCACATGGGGAGCTTAAGAAAATACTAATGCCTCAGCTCCACCTTCAGAAATTCTGATTTCACTTGTCTGGGGAAGACTGGGGGCATCTATATTTTTTAAAAACTTCCCAATGAATTGTAATGTCCAGCCAAGTTTGAGAACCACTGGACCAGTCCCATTCAACCAGGTGAAAAAAGAAATTCAGAAAGGGTATGACATTGCAAAGGTCACAAAACTAGACACTAGTAAAGCTGAGACTAAAAGTCGGATTTACTGACACTTAGTACAGAATGTTTATACTGTTTTGAAACTATTTTGTCAGAGTTGTTCTCCCACAAAAACTTCAGGTATCAATCTGGCATGTGCTTCAGTTGGGGAACTACATCCAGCTAGATGTCCCTCTCCAAGGGACCAACTTCATCTGATACAATACAATGAAAGACAGTCACTTTTAGAGCACACTAATACTGTATTTCCCATTAGAAGGGGAGGTCACTGTGCTTTGTGCTGATTTGTAGAGCCCAAGTATGGTGATGCCCCAGTAGTCTCCACCCTTGAAGAGAGTTTACAGAAAAGTAGTGTAATGTGCACTGCAGTTCAATCCCTTTGAAGCCCGGGACATGGCAAAAATATCTTGCTAAGAATTTACAACAGAACAATTTTCAACTGTATTACTCACAATACATCATCAGTGTTGATTGTTCAGATGAAAATGGCCCCACAATTGCAACGAATCATTTGCTTTTAGAGTGACAGAATTTACAACTGCAACAGAAAGACATAAAAAAGAAATGGTTTAAGAGTTGACATTTAGCCTTTGTTTACAGTATTCTTTTAATATTGATGTTGATCTTTCAGCATGCAGAGCTCAGATGGACAATCTCCACAATGGCACTTGAACATTATGCTTGTTTTTAAATTGTGTTTTCTTGTTTGTGTTCATATTATTGCAAGAACAAGGGTTGACAGTATTTTGTGTGCTTTATATTTTCTTTAATGATGTTTTGGCCAAAGAAAGGGCATATTTACACTCTGAATGCATATGTCTGATATATAATTATACATGGCATTATTACACCTTGTTATGTCCTTCAGTTTTCTTTCAAGTAAAATATTTCACTTACGCCTGATTTTCTCTGATCATATAAAAACCATGGGTTTTAACTATCTTGAAATTGGCAAATGTTTCGTTTTCCTGAAGCACAAAGTATGCTCAGCTTGAATGTTTGATGCTTTATTCTGGATTTCTAGAATCTGGCAAACTTGTCATAATAGAAAAGAGCAAAGTAGAAAAAAAATAAAATTGCTTTATCTCTAGGTGATAAAACTTCATGAATAGCTGAAAGGAGAAGGACATAAGATGAAAAGGGTAGAAAATCCCAGAAAATTGAAAACAATGATTAAATGATATGTAAATGACTATGCAGACATTTCTAAAGCTTGTGATTATTTTTTAAGTGTGACTAGTATAAAGATTTATTACAAGTTCAGTTGAATACTGTGAGTTTGAATATCATACACATATACTTATAGTGAGGTATTGAAAATTCATGAGAAATTAAATATCATGAGACTTTAAATTGATTTCTTTTTAAGAGATGATAGAGGACAGAAAGGAAAGAGATGCTTTTATTTAAAGGCAGAGTTTGAAACCATGATCTAGAATGCCAGAAGAAGCATTCATAGATAAAAGAACTAAAGCTCAGAATTAAAAAAAAATAAATAAATAAATAAATAAATAAATATATATATATATATATATATATAGTCAGCAGTGGTCATTTGTTATGGATTACTTGATTCAAAATAATACCACAAGGAAAAAAGAAACCTGTATACTTTTCACTTGGAGTGAAGAAGAAAAAATGGTCTAACTTTTTGGAAATGGGCTGAGTATCTTGTCATAGGGGACTTTGATTGGAACTCAGAAGAGGTTTGAAGTTCACTTTATCCAGCCAATCAACCAACCAGCCAACTGACCAACCAACCAATACTTGATATTAATGCTATTTAAACAGAAATTCTTTCATGCACATTGAATAAATTATTGTGACATATTTTATTATTTTATGATTAGAATAAATATAGACCAAATTGTTTGAAAGCACGATTTTCTCTTCTGGGCTTTCTGTTACCAAAGTCCTCAGATTCTCCTGTCTTTCAAATTTGAAGTATTTAGGAGAACAATCCAATATGAATACCTCTCTTCTAAACTGTAAATTCCTCAAGGACCAGAATCAAGTTTTATCTCTTCCTGTGTTCTCCACTGTACTAAGTGCTTGGCATAAGGTAGGCTCTCAATATACATTTGTTTAATGAATGAGAGGAGGAATGAATACATAAATGATTAATATTGCTTCTCCCCTAAGATTGTGTGCACAGATTGTATTTATATACTTTTATTGTGTTTTTCTTCATTTCTCCACTTCTTCAACTGTCAAAACAGACTTATTTCTGCCCAACATGAAATGATTGTTATGTATCTTTTCACAGCTGTTTTCTGCAACTTCAGACTGGCAAGAAGGAGGAGAGAGCAAAGGCATGATTACCTACACAATTAGAAAGAAGTTGAGACCTTCCATTCTTACCACCACCACCACCCCCCCTCCCGCTGGCCCCCAGTAGCCCTTTAAATACTCTTAAGCTCATTCTTTTCTCAAAAGCAGAACAATTGTGCTAGATATTTTCGAGATCTTTCAAACCTTTTCTACAGATGTGCAGACTCCACTCCTCTCTGTTCTGTGTGTGTATGGGGGGAGGGCAGGGATTTAGGATTGTGTGTTTACTCTCAGTCCTGCATAGTCATACCAGGTCCTGAGATTCCTCCTGCTCCCTTTCCCAAGGCAATGCCCAGAACGGCTAAGCTTCTCCCCATCCCTCCTGAAGGGGATGTCTTAAGTTGTGCATCTTTTCACTACCCACAGTGCTTGCCACGTGCAACCTGCCCCTTATCCCTAGGGCAGTGTGCAGAGATGCCAGGATGAGAGGGGAAGGCTCCTCTACTCTCTGTCCCACCTGAAGGAGCAGTCTCAGGGCTGTGAGTTGAGCTGGCTGCTGACATCACTGCCAGCTGCTGAGATCCACAGGTGCAAGCACCATCTGTGGGGTTTTGGAGGTAGGCAGGCACCAAGTGCAGGGGCAGAGTTGGGCTGGCTGGTGGGGTCCATGGGTGGTCTCTTGTGGAGCTCCACATACCAGGGGCTATGAGCCCCTATCCCTCTCCTTAGCTTCCCCCAGAAGACTCAGTCATGCAGATTCTTTCAGTGCTCAGGGTGACATGAGACTGAAGCGGGCCTCTCAGGCAGCATCCTAAAATTCTGGGGAAGCAAGAGGCTCATTTTTCTCTCCTTTTTCTGTGTGGGAGAAGTCATGGACTAAGGGAGTCTCTCAGCTCTGAGTAGTGCTGGTTTTGGGTAGGGGTGACGAGAATAAAGTGAAAGTCTTCTTTCTCTTCAGTGTGGCTGTTCTTGGAATTTGGGTTGTACTGGAATGCTGGAACCCCTCCCCTGGGCTCTGGAGATCTGATAAAGGTATTTTCTTCCATGGACGGTTGCTAGATTGGTTTCAGTGGGGGAAAATGGGCTGGGACTTCCTATCCCACCATCTTGTTGGTTTCACTCTCTCAAATTAATTTCTCACAACTTCAAATTCCTTGCGTTTTTCATGCTAGAGAAACAGAAAACTATTAGTTGCTCTGAAAAAACCCAGGAATGTCCCAAGGTCTGTCCTCAGCTCATTACATTTCTAAATGCCTCATTTTCTTCCCCTACCTCCACTCATGCCAGAAATATCCTACTATTTTTCAAAACCTGACTTTGTATCTAACACTTGGTAATATTAGTAAGAATTACCATAATCTTGGAAATGACATATCCCTGTAGTACTCAATAACTTAAAAAGCATTTTCACATAAATTATCACATTTACGTTACCATGGCACTTTGAGATAGGCAAGACAGGTATCATTTGCTATGCGTACTTGAATAAAAGCTTCGTGAGGGCAGGGATTTTACTCTACTGTTCGCTGAATCTCTAGTGCCCAGGCGAATTCATAGCATACAGTGCGTCTCAATGAATCTTTGTCTAATAAATGAAGAAACTGATGGATTAGAAAGTTTAGTGATTGTTCTGGGATATACAGCTAATAAGTCAAAAGATGGAGTTGTATCTTAATCTAGTGAAGACCTGGGAGCATTAGTTGCAGTAAAAATACTCTAATTACTTAATACACACTCTATAATGCATATTAAATTTTCTTATATGGTAGTTGAATTAGTGTGTCTTTCTCTCCTGAATCAGGACTTGTTAGTGTTCAGGTGGCTTATACTTTTATTTATTTATTTACTTTTTTAAGTAAGCTCTATGCCCAGTGTAAGGCTCGAACTCACGACCCAAGGTCAACAGTCTCATGCCCTATTGACTGAGCCAGCCAGGTGCCCCATACTTTTTTTTTTTAAGTATCAAATAACAAGTTAGCAAGTGATTCTGAGATCAAGACCAAAGCCCTTCTGTGAGAAGTGACAAGATCTTTTATTCTTATTTCTCACTTGAGGAGCAAAAAAAGGAAAAGCTGGAAAACGATCAAGATATTTCTGAATGTTACATAAATTATGTTAGACAACATCTCGTGGTGATTAAATTCCCACATAATTTCATAATTTGGGAAAGATTCTTTGAAATAAATGATGCAGGTTTTAAGTAAGTGCTATTAGAATTTCAAAGGGAAAATGGCATAATGAACATATTCAAATGGGGGGGTAAAAAATATGTCAAAAAACATTTCCTCTACTTCCGGTTGTTTACCAGTGCTATTACACAAAACACACACACATAGAAAATCATTTAACAGGGAGTACACCCCTGGGACTGTGAATGAATGCCTTCCAGCTTCTGATTTCTGCCTGCTTGATTGGACTGTCCTTTGTGGAGTGCTCCGGGATGACTGGATTGCTCTATGCATTTGATCCCCTACCCATCAGCCCATAAAATCAATTCAAACAAACAAACAAACTCTTTTAATGACAACCAGGAGCTTTGCGTACTTTTCTATTTGACCTTAGTTGCTTCTGCTAGTACTTTGTTTAGCAGAAAAAAAACTAGTGTTACATTAAACCGTGGGGCTCTGTAACTGTATTATTATCAAGCATTTATGTAGCATTTTATGGCCTGCAAGGTATTTTACAGCCGCGGTACGGTTTTTCCCCTACTCAATCCCTTTGGGTGGTAACCACAATGTTGTCATTACCATTTTTATAAACTTCAGAAAGGAGGCTATGCGAGGGTAAGTGCCTAGCAGAAGGTCAGATGATAAGTTAATAATCAAAAAGGTATTAGAGATCATGATCTTTGAATTGCCAGTTTATTTCCTAGCTCACAGGGCTAGCCTGATTCTTTACTAACCTGCTGCTGATGTGTCTGTGATAGATTTCCGAAGCTCAAAAAAGGATGAGTTTGTTAAGTGATAGAGTACGACATATGTAAGAAAGCAGCTAGAATAGTATAAGTTATTGTGAACAATGGTCATTGAACTTTCAAAGTAAATACATGGCTAGTGTAGAAAAAAATATTATATCCAAAAATATTGAAACTGTTTCTGCACTGTTAAATTTAAATGGTCAAGATGAATTTATTTGGAATGGTTTTAATTTGAAAAGCCAAAGAGGCTTGTGTTGTCAAAGCTGTTGGATTGGTCAGAATCATAATATTCATTTTGGGGGAAAAAAGATGAAATCAGAATATGATTCCACGATTCCAAATTACATAAACAGGAAAATGAAAAAAAATGTTGAAAACCGATAAAGCCAATAAAAGAATTAGTAAAAGCTTAAGAAAAGTGACTTTAGTATTTGTCAAATAGTGGTGTTAAGTTAGAAACTATTAAGCTCTCTAGAATTAAGTATATAAGCAGATATTTGTAATCCTTCTTTTTAGTTGATGTCTTAAAACATAGCGTTGGTTAAAATCATAGTCTCTTAAATAGTTTCATGGTTCAGATGCTTTTTAAAGGCATTCACTCACAAAAGAAAGTGCTTGCTTTTATTATCAGTTTGCTATTAAGTTGGAAGGCTTGTATTTGCATGAAATTCTTTCTCAGGAAAATGTTAATAGGAGCCAGAATGTAAATAAGAGAAGGAAGCGGCTCCAGATATTTTTCTGTGGTTCTCCTTGATAGGAAAATCTTATGTACATATTCAGTGGGTGAGTCTCACTTGCTCCTGGGCTCAATATTCAACTAATTAATGTCATTCAAGCATTATATGCCTTTGCATTGGCATTTGATCGAAATTCAAATCCTCTATTTGAATGAATAGCACCTTGAGAAGAATTCATTTTTGTATTTTATTTAGCCTGGGCTGTGTCTATATTTAATCTCTATTCGCTTTGAATATGTTTTTTACTACTCTTTTGGAACAAGGCAAAGCTTCTCTGGCTATGGTAAATCTATCCCTTTTTTGCCACTTACTCTACGTATGTTTATGTGTTTCTGCATATGTTTGTACCTGTGTGTGTATATGCATGTGTGTGTGTGGTAATTAATCAACATATACACAGAAATTGATTGCAAAAACTCTTACCAAAATGACTCTGAAACCTGTAAAAAAAATATTAACTTTGTTTACATTCAGGTCATGCTAATGTATTAATGGAGTCGTAAGATATTGCTCTGGGGGGCATCCTTGCTGGTCATTTTCATTTTCTTTATAGTGCCACGTTTTCCAAATTTCTAAAAATAAGGGAGAGGTAATAAGGGCTAAAATTCATCAAACATTTTCTATATGACTTTATATGCATTGTCACATTTAATCCTTTCAAAAACGCTATTCATTACTGTTGCCAATTTGCAGATAAGGAAACCAAATTCTAGAGAAAACAGAATACCTTGTCCAAGGTGACACAGATAGGAAGTGATCCAGGAGTCATTTAAACCTTTGGCAAAGTTCCTAAACTGAGACCTTAATCCATATGCTGTATTAAAAAAAAAAAAAAAAAAAAAAAAAAAACCCGATTCTCTAAAGGGGAAAAAAGCAAACACATTTTAAAAAATATATATCCATAAGCATTTGGTGAAAAATAATTACCCACAGAAAATGCCTT
The DNA here is from genome assembly GCF_023065955.2 of Ursus arctos. Lineage (NCBI taxonomy): Eukaryota > Metazoa > Chordata > Mammalia > Carnivora > Ursidae > Ursus > Ursus arctos. Next base: position 65,362,007 of record NW_026622797.1, on the reverse strand, counting down.
TTAATAGATTCTTCTTCTGTCTCCTCTATGACTTTCCCTTATACAACCTTGGGGCTTGCCTCGGCAGCATGAATTCATCATCTTTCTCTTGGGCTACGGCAATTGTCTCCTAAGAGCATTTTCTGATGTCACGGCTGCTCTCCCACCATCTTGTCTCCACCTAGCAGCTTAGATGATGACATTCTTCCAGGGGCATCACACCTTTCACAGAATGAGAGACGAGGTGTCTAAAGGCCTTACCTCCTCTGTTTCCCATGCCCTTGCCCTGATCTGCCACTGTTCTTCTGGTGGCCTTGGTCCTAGCCACGGTGGCACCTACCTTCTTCCTTGAACACATCTATCATACGCCCCGCTCAGGAATGGGCCCTTGTTATTCTCTGTGCCTAAAATGAACTTTCCCTAGAAACTTGGATTCCTCTTCTCTTGCTTCCTTCATGCCTTTGCTTAAATGTCATTTTATAGAAAGGTCTTTGCTGACACTCTACATACAATACACACCCATCCACTCCTGTTTATTTTTCCCCAGAGCACTTACCACCCCACCAAATATTATCTAATTATTTGTTAATAGATTATTATCGATCTCCTTCCCATGGGGTGGGGTCCTTTTGGAGCATATATAGGCCTCGCTCCGTGAGGAAATCTGTTTTACTTGGAGCAGCGATCCAGTGCCTAAACTATGACTGGGACAAAATGGGTTTTCAGTAAGTATTTGTCGACAGAATGAATTTGAACTGCAAGAATTATTTTAAAGAGTTATTTTCTATGTTCCCTGGGATGTTTTTGTCCTTAGCATTATAACATTAGGTACAAATTTTTTTTTTTTAAAGATTTTATTTATTTATTCAACAGAGATAGAGACAGCCAGCGAGAGAGAGAACACAAGCAGGGGGAGTGGGAGAGGAAGAAGCAGGCTCATAGCAGAAGAGCCTGATGTGGGGCTCGATCCCAGAACGCCGGGATCACGCCCTGAGCCGAAGGCAGACGCTTAACCGCTGTGCCACCCAGGCGCCCCACATTAGGTACAAATTTAATTTAACTCAGCGTTTAATTGTACTCTCAAACTTAGTTGGAGACTATAGAGATATAATGCACTTAATGATTTTTTAAGATTACATTTTAGATCACATTTATAGAAAATTATGACCAGTGTTCATCAGATCATCAGGAGAAGTATCGGTCAGTTTTTATAGGCAAATATGTTGTGCAAAGGCTGCGGGGTACAAATTTCTGAAAAAGGAGGAGAACTAAGCGCTCAGCCAAGGTGTCAAAATCTTAATAATGAAGGCAAATGAGGCATCCAGTGCAGTTAGGAGTCGGAATTTGACCTGTGCAACTTATTTAGCTCCTTTGTGCCTCTGTTTTCTGGGATTAATAAAATACATTACACGTGTTAAAGGGATAACTTTTTGTCAGAAATTAATTTTACTTTTCAGGTCATATTTTATTTCTGCTTCTCAATGTTAAGCAGGAGATTGGCATTTTAGCTCTGAACACAACAATCTGCTTGAGCCCCAGGCTTTGTGGAGAGAGACTTGCCATATTCCTTTAGCAAAGCCTTCCACTCACTCACTCACTTCTATGCCATTGACCAAACCTGGAGGGGACCCAGGTCAAAATGTTCTACCAAAGTGTAGAGAAAATGGCTTTTCTGGTTTTTTCTTTTGTTTTTAGACTTTATTTATTTACTTGAGAGAGAGAGTGGGGAGGAGCGGGAGAGAGAATCTGAAGCCGACTCTGCGCTGAGCCTGACTCAGGGCTTGATCCCACGCCTGGGAGATCATGACTTGAACTGATACTAAGAGTCAGACATTCAACCGACTGAGCCACCCAGGCTCCCCAGCTTTTCTGCTTTTAATACCAGAGCCACAAGTTTTACTGTTCTATGGCATAAAAAGTATATGATATGGGAAAGGTAAACTAGAAGCTCTCAATCCTGAAGGATTATGGAAAGGAGGAAAAGAAGGAGGGGAGAGAGACGGTAAGAGGATAAGAGAAGTCAATGTAGTCTTAATCTCCTTTCTTGGGCTTGGAAAGGACATGAGTTAGATAAATTGAGGGGTCCATCTATCATGGAAAGATCTGTCTCCCTGTTCTCCCCTTGGAATTCTAGAAGGAACTTGTAACATCATAGGCAACCCAATCTAGTTAAAAAGAGTAGTATATTATAATCCGGATGGGAGAGGATCTGGTTGGCCTTTCCAGCCTCTTAGTTCATGAGTGTGGTACATGCTGATTGGAAAGCCAGTGGGTTTGCCAGATGCCTGCAAGTCATCCTAAAGTAGAGGTTGGGTGGACCAAGGGGCATGGAGGTAAACAGAGGCCAATGAGCCTATAATCGGGGGGAGCTGAAGGGAGTTTAAGTTAGTTTGGGAGTGTTGCCCAATCCCAAATAAAGGACCATGTATGCTCTAGCCAGAGAGAGAAGCCTCAATAGTCAACAGTGGACTGAAAGCATTGCCCCAGAATATAGTTGACAATAACTAATGTAGACCCCGTGATGAGCACAAGGTCAAGGCATTCTTCCACCTTCTTGAAATGCAAAGTCAAGTCACCTACACACTTCTTCTCTGGTACCTCATGGGAGAGAAAAGACAGGAGAAGGGCTCTCTCTGAAAGACTGAGAACTTTATCTCAACTAGAGACCAAGATCTGCAATAGCTGTTTATATGATCAGGTGAAATTAAATTTAAATTGGGCATTTACTTAGTTTTTCATGCTAACCAGGTGGTGAGAGTTCACACAATTAATTATCAAAAATAAATTGCATTTTCTCTTTACATCTGACTTTTTGATTTTTCTTCTTCATTACAGAGGATTGTTGAGAGAATTTTAAATAATGTTTGCAGCACTTAGAAAAGTGTTCAATATTTAATAGTTCCTAACAAAATGGTAGCTACTACTGTTTTTAAAAGCAGAGCAACATTTTTATAGGGGGAGTTAATAATGGCTAAAGGAGTAAAGCTATCTGCTCTGACTGGACAATGACTTTGGCTTTTGGGAAACCTAAACTTCCTTCATTCATGCCTCACTCATTTCTCCTTCACTCGGTTGTGACTTTCAAACAATAAACACACTCCAGTAAAAAAGAAAGTAGGGAAACTTTAACCTCTAAACATAACCTGAAGATATAATATTTTGTTATCCATTTGTCCTGGGTACTTGCTTACCTTCTATAATCTTGTATTACTAATGTATTTATTGTGGATAAATGTATTTAATGTAGATAGGTTTAAAAAATAAGGTTTAAAAAAGAAAACAAATTTTTTTATACCAGTGTTTCCAAATGTATAGTTAAGTGTAATGCTATGCAACGATTACACTCCTAAAATTAGTGACTTGTTGCATTGCTGGAGTGATTCCATAAAAATATTTAAAGTACATATACTGTTCAGAAAATATGTATACTCATGATGACAAAGGGAAAGTTTTGACCACCTATGTGCCATGAACTATCCCAAATGTTTCACATGTCATATCATTAATCTCCACAATAATTCTTTTGGGCAAATGCAACTATGTTCCCCATTTTATGGATGAGAAACTGAGGCACAGAAACAACACCTAACTCTTAACAGCTAATAATTACCACTGGGTTTTGAGCTCAGGCAGTGTAATTTTGCAATCATTGTTCTTAATCGCCATGCTGTAGAGATCTGTTGCTTTGTTGAGGATAATCTGCTTTTTTGCATCTTAAGTTTTGCAATAGAGCAGTTGACTTTGGTACATTTTCACCAAAAAAAACACCTTCCGCTTTCAATAAGAGAAAGAAATATTTTGAAATACCCCACAGATAAGATTTCAAAAGATAATCATTTTAATTCATCATTTTGTGGATAAGATATCACACAAAAGTGCTTTTGGTACGGGCATTTGAAATAGGATATTGAAAAAATTTTAACAAAGTTTTACCAGCAGGTTCTCTGCTTTAAAAACATTCACTCCTCAGGAGATACTGTAGATATTGTTCCATTACTGTAAGTGGACCACATTCCTTAAAAAAGAGTTTGAAGGTGCTTTTTTCCCTATGGTGTCAACATCTATAATTCCATTTCTTTATTAAAGGTGATTTGACACAGTGGGCAAAATTCAAAGCTGTTAGAGCATTAGAGCATAACTGATAAATTTCCCAAATGAGAGCACCCCTCTGCATGTTTGAGGGAGTCTGTAAAAAAAAAAAATTATTGCTTCATGAAAGAAGACTTAATAAAGTCCTTCTGCAGTAAGAGTGTCATATTCATGTGAAAAAATATAATTTTTTTTCTCAAAGAATTCTGAAAGAAAAACAAGTGAGATATTAAGGTAAGTTGCCAGTTTTGTTTTTATAGTGTTTCCAGTTTTCCTTTTATCATTAGAATATCTGGACATATAAAAAGTGAAAATGACCCCAAATTGGAGAGCTATAAAAATCTTACTGTATTTTAGGTACTCTTCAAGACACTCTATATGTATTAAATTATTTAGTCATCAGAAAAGCCCCACAAGTTCCCTATTCTGTAGACAATGACACTGAGGCAGAGAGATTAAGGAATTTGTAGAGACATGATCTAAGACTGTATTGTCTGGCTCTAGCATTTTGCCACTTAACTGCTATGCTATTTTGTTTTAACCATAGTCAAAAATATTGTTTCTGATATATTTTCCAATTTCCACAATTTTCCCACTTATTGAATATTATTTTATGAGGGAAAAGCCCATTTTTTCATGATTTTTATGGAAAATATAAAACGCAACTCTCTCCGATATTTTGTCTATTATTTCTCAAGAATATCCCATGTTCGAAATCATAACTTTCCCTACAGAGATGTAATTCGTTTTAATTAGGTCACCTAAATGTCAATTATTTATGTTGACTACAGCAATTCCTAATTTTGGGATTTCACACGCCTTCACTCTTGCCTGGCACTCTGGGAATCTTCTCTGTTTTGCATAATCTTAATTATATTACTTTGTTGAAGAGATGCAAGAAAAATGACATTCTTCTAGAGTGACTTCTCAATTAAATCAAAGAGATCTGATAAGATTAAAGAAAATGCTGGCAAAGCACTGAGTGGTAAGAAAGAGAGACTCTCCATGTTAAATGAGTTACCAGGAATAAAGTGCAGAACTATATCAGGATACTGTTCACTTAGCATAATTAGTAGTTTTTGTTATAACGTGCTAAATGATTTATTCGCTGTCAATGATAAGTTGATGTGTTATAATAATTATTCCAAAATACCATATCTTGATATATGCAGCAACTGTATTTCCCAAACATTTTAACCCTACTTAGCCCTTAGCAGATTTGGGGAAAGGAAACAAGAACAAGAATTATCATTCCAAATTTCAGGATAGAGACCAAGTCACACAGATGCTGAGTAACCTGAGGAAAATCTCACAGCCGCAACAGTGAGTCTGGAGTTTCTAAGCCTCTAAATTCCCAGCCACTGTTCTATGCCGAAAACCATGATCTCTGCATAGAAATGCTTTCGTGTTGAGGAGGAAAGAGAGAGGAAAACAATTATATTATCTGTTTTATACAAACACTGGGAAATGTAGCATCTTCTATAAAAATAGCACTGGCGATAGATAAAAGGGAGCTTCAAATGGTTTAATTTCAAACACCAGATTATTTTCTTTTCCCGAGCTATGTGGGAATAAACCCTAAACACAATTTTTCTTTAAGGAATTTTGACATACAAGTCACAAAAATGTGTAAGCTCCTGTTTGCAAAGGTTTTGACTGCCACAACATTAGAATAATGTGAACTATAAAAAGGGCTGCTCTAGTTTCTCCAGGTCAAGTATGTTTGTTAGGGGTACAGAGGCCATAACATACTGAAAAGCTGCTCAGATTTATGGGCTAATGTCTGTGATGCTGCATGGTGCGTGAAAGAATTATGTAAGTGGTACATCTGCTCCTAGGAAGTCATCTGTGAATACTCCTAATTTTTTGATGCCTACGCGTGTGTTGTATGAATCACAATGAAGTCAGTCTCTGCTCTAGCTCTAGCTCTTTTGTACTGTCACTCCTTTGCATGCACTGGGCTGAAAAGTCCACACGCACTAACTTCTTTACATGCTTCTGCAACATACAGAAGATACAATTGGTGTGAATGAGAATTAGGCCTGAGTTTTCTTAAATATCAGGGACATTTGTTCAGGGAAATACAGTTGATTAAATGTAACATGATTACAGAATCAGAGATTAGCCTGACTTTAATTTCTGCTCTATGTGTATGGTAGTAATTGTTACTAGATGAAAGAATGTCTCCCAAATGAAGAACTATTAAGAAATCTACAAAGTTTGAAACTGTATCTTTTAAAACTAAATTCAAACTCAGTTTGAGAAGTTAGGGAAACAATTCAATGGCAAATTCCTCATTTCCTTGCCTTCTAGGAAAAGATACATATATATTTATTTATCATTTTCTTAGGTTATCTACTCTGGATGAAGGTTGAATAGAGTCTGGTCTGGTAGATTATTGTGATTTCTTTCTCAGGATATTGAGTATTTTCATCTAGGCTGTTACAAGGAAAGTATTGCTTTCTGGATTTCTTGAGTAAACTTCTATTCTTTATTATTTTCACGAATTTGATAACTACTTGAAGGATATTGCCTCATCGACATCTAGATTCCAGTCATTCAAGGAGAGCACTATTTTAGGTTCATGGAAAATTTGGCCTGACAGTAAGAGCCTTTCACTGATATTTCCTGGGGCTGCCAGATCTTTTAATTTTATCTGAATATCCTTAACAGTGGTGCAGAAAACAATGAGAAGAGGTTATTGGATATATTGTCAGTGCAGTCTTATTTCATTTCTTTCTATATGGCTCTATTTAAGATGACCACATGGGACTAGAAAGTTGGAAATAATGTATGTTTGGACAAGTATACAACATTATGACTTAAAAAGATTTTAAGCATCACCAAAAATTAAACATATGGAAATTGTTGTATATGGGTGGAGTGGCTTTGGTGCATACATAATGAAATTTAAAAATGGACATCTTTGTAGTTTTGGTGCCACCTGTAAGTTTATGGTCAAGCTTATTGAATCTTGTAGTTCAGGGAAACTATTTCCAGCCTAAGATTTCCATAAAAAAAATCCAGCACAGCAAACTGTTAGTGAGTTCTGCTCCTTGGGTGGTCCACTGTGTGGAGAACACAGATGGAGAGAACAAATGAACAGATTATAAAGAGCAATCCATCCTTGTAGAGGGAGATGGAATATGGCACCATACTGGTACCAAGATCCAGGCCAAAAGGGATATCTATACCTTAATGAAATACATATTCTGCGTTTCCAAAGACTGTAGATTCTTAGGGTTGGAAGATACTTTAAATATCTTCTAGTTCTGTTATATAGACTGGTCTTCAGTCCAGGCTTTATAGATAGTTCTGATAGGATGCAAGGACCTATCCCAGTAAAGCCAGCTATGATGGCAAGGTAGCTGCACATGCCTGACTTAAGCAACAACCATTCCTTACATTTCATGAAAATGAAGGTAATTTAGGAATTAAAAAAAGTTTGATTTTGTATTCACTAAAAAAAAAGGCACCTGGAGCCATAATTGTACATAAATAAGTAGACTTTTGAAAAATGTATATCCTTCCAATAATAAAGGATTACCCTTCCTCTCACCATGACCTCATAGTACTTTTAGATAAGAAATAATTTAATAAAGTTATTAAATTATATCCAGTCTTGTACATTTCTCTTAAGTAAAAGTCTGATGATTAAAAAAAATGATCTCTTTTTTTTGTGTAACTTTTTACCTCTCTCAATTAACTCCTCTTCTTCACCTCGTGGCTTTGCTGAAATGGATTCACTTTGGTTTATGCTTTACTAGTTTCTCAAATATACATAGTTTGGGAGAAAACAGTATACACTAATATGCAAAGGCTGCACAAAATTAATTGGTGTGTACAGTTTTCCAAAACAATGGAAAAATTTAAAGCAATGGAAACACACAGCCTGAAATCTGTGTTTAAATTGCAAATAAGAATAGTCATAAACTTTCATTCATATTAACTCAATACCATGCACTATGATACACCTTGTATTTTTCCACATATTTCTTCTGTCATAAAAGGGTAGTAGCCAAATTTACTGAATTTGATAGACACGACATTAAGATATTACATACAGCCTTGTAGGATTTAGGGTTAGAAAACCATATTGTATTCTAACTTAATATATTTATTTTTAGAATATTTTCCCTTAGAAATAAATCAACACATTAGCATTTAGCTCATGTTTATAAAATTGTGTCTAACGCACTGTAAAAAAATTACAAATCAAAAATATGCAACATAAAAAAATACAAGGAAATTCCTCAGATGCACAGCACCCAGAAATACCACTGATGGCGTTTTTGTGCATATCTTTTACTATTTATTTCTTTTATTTAATGAAATGAGACTAATAGAATACATGATATCCTATGCTCTCTTTCCTAACAACAATGTATTATGAAAAATGTCATTCAATATTGCTCAACATCATTATTTTACTATCTATCTAGTCATTGACTTTAAATATATATCATAATTTGTGTGACCAATCTTCCATCGTTGGACACTTAAGCTGTTTTCAGGATTTGTTTTTGTTTTGATAATAAGATTGCAGCTAGCTGTAATTTGTTTTGTTTTCATAATATGTATATCTAGACACATTATCAAATAATTTCTCAATCTGAAATTCCGAGAAGTGGGATTGTGAAAGGAGATGTAAAAAATGAATGAGATGAACATTTGTAAGACTTTCAATGCCACTGTCAAACTATATTTGAGGCACATTAAATCAATTTATAGTCCCAAAAGCAGTTTATGTTCCTGAAATAATGAACTACTAGGCAAGGATAAAACATTCTATTAATTAATATTTAAAAATACTGAATAATATACAGCATGCATAATCCATGGATGTTCTAGGAGGAAAGAAAGGGATATCTCTAAATGTTAAAATCAAAGTGGGAGTAGAGAGCCAGGGGCATAGTAAATGAGATGGTGGCCAGGAGCTGTAAAAAGGCATCTGACCAGTGGATCTTTGTTCTTGTTTCTTTATTTGCTTTTATGTCTTTTATTAAAGTGTGGGGTACTTAATGTAAAGTACATAAATTGTATTTGTAGAGATTGGTAAATTTTTGCAAAGTTAACATATTTAGACTGTCCAGATAAAGTTACAAACTATTACCAAGATACATTCTTCTTGTTCTTGTCTAATTTTTATTACTTTTCAAATGACAAGTACTTCAAAAACCATACTTTCTTTTATTACTACATGCATACAGTTGTCTGTTTTTCAACTTTAAATCAATGAAATTTTTGCATCTATTTTCTTGTGAAATTTATGCATGTTATTGAATATCTACGTTGTGATTTTTTTCCTGACTATGTGGTATTTTTTTTGGATGAATAAACCATAATTAATTTACTGTTAAATTATTGTATCTCCATAAATAGGATATAAGTATTCTGATTGTTCCATAGCCTTTTCAAAATTAGGCGTGTTTTTTTTTCATTTTACTTATTTTAATAGGTGTATAGTCATATATGATAATGTTTTAAGTTGTCTTCTTCCAAATATATAATTAGGTTGAGTATGAACCATTTGGATGACTTTTTAATGAAGTTCCTACTTAAATATTTTGTCTACTTTTTAAATGGGTGGGCTTTTTTTCCTTATGTGTTTGCATATATTTTTACTGTCAGTCCTTTGTGACATATATGTGTATATGTACATACATGTACACATGCAGTCTTCTACTTTTTAGTTCGCATTTACTCTTTAATTTTGATGAAGTTAAGTTTATGATATTTTCCTTTATGACCATATTTTTGTGTTTTGTTTAAGAAATCTTTGCCCACTCCAAGTTTTCTTCTAGTTTTATTATTTTACCTTTTATATTTATATTGAAAGTTCATCAGTAACTAATTTTTATGAATGCTGTGAGGTAAGACTCAGGATTCATTTCTTTTCTTTTCTATAAAGATAAAAATATGGGACTTATTTTGCTGTAATAAACCCCCAAACTGAACAAAATACAAGAAGTATCAGTTTTCAGACATTAGACAATAGATGGCTCAGAGCTCTGATTGTTGAAACTAAGAAGCATACAAGATAAACTCTGTAATTACCCTGCATTTTTTTTGGGAAATACTTTCACATTGTAAGACAGAGAAGTTGAGCCCAAACAGACAGCAGTGATCATGCTTAGGAGACTGAAATTTATGAGACAGTGTACCAGAGTGAAGACAGGTATGCAGAGAAGAAACATCCCCTTGAACCTTTGACTAAACATCAGGCCACATATATACAGAATGAGATTCTATGTAGTTTTGGAAAGAGCAACTCTTAGAGAGGTAGGGGAATTCTGTGAGAAGTTGGAGTTTCAGCTAAGTAGAGTGGATATGCATCAAACACCCAAGGCATTATGAAGATACTTCAGAAAGTCCATGTTTTGTAAATAGGGCTATTATAGCCTCAGAGTAAGGGCTACTCTAAAGCAGAGGTTCTCAACTAGGGGAAATTTTGTCTCTGGGTCCATGTGTCAATGTATAGAGACATTTTTGGTTGTCACAATTAGGGGACAAGTACTACTGGCATGAATTGGGTAGAGTTCGTGGAGACTGCTAAACATCTTACAATGTACAGGACAGTTTCTTGCAACAAAGAATTGTGTGGCCCTATGAGTCAATAGTGCCAAGTTCAGAAACCTTGATGTAGATCCAGCATAACAAAGCCTAAAATGAAACTTCTACAAGACCGAGTCATCCATCACTTGTTTGCCCACCAAAACATATCACCCTTCAAAGAATGGTGACTTAATCCAGATTGTTAGCAATGTAGTATTCACGATGTCCAAAATACAATACTTATTAGACATAAGAAAAAGCAAGGACATTTGATCCATAAACAGAAGTAAAAAACAGTTGATAAAAGTAGACCCTAAGGTAAAATAACAAACAGTGATATAGATTACAAAGTCAATATAAAATGTAGCCATTTATTTAATATCTATGTCGATATTCTACCATTCCCGAACTATTTATTGAAAAGATCGTCCCTTCCCCCAGGCAACCATATATATGTGGGTTTATTTCTGAATTTACAACTTGTCTATTTGTCTACTCTTGTTTGAATTCCACACCATTTTAATTTGTACAGCTTTATAATCCTTAATATCTGGAAGTATTTTTTAAAATTAAATCTATTAGCAGATTTAAATATTAAATCCTTTAAAGTATCATCTTTTAAACACTTACTTAGTTCTCCCTCAATTTATATCATTATTTTTTCTCTTTTCTGTATAGAGGTCTTATATATATTACATTAAGATTTATTTCTAGGTATTTTTTGTATACTAGTTGGAAATAGTAACTTCTAAAATGTTGCTTTTCTAGTTGTCTGTAGCTAATATGTAGATATGAAACAGAAATTTACATGTTGCTTTTATCCAGTGTTTGCTAAAATCACTAAAAATTCCAGTAGTATATATGTAAATATTTTAGCACTGTAAATTCTAAATATCTATGCAATTTTAGAATGATGATTTTGTTTCTACTTTTGCAATTTATAAATCCTTTATTTACTTTTCATCCCAATGGACTGGCCAGGACCTCCAGTGTAGAATTAAGTAGAAGTGAGAGTACTCAATCTGGTCTTAATCTGTAATATCATAGGGAAAGTTTTTAATATTTCACCATCAAGTGTGGTCTTTGTTATATATATATATATATATATATATATATATATATATATATATATAACAAATATATATATATATATATAACATATATATATATGGTTTTCTTAGTGGCTGACTTATATTAGATTGAGAAACATTCTATCTTTATTTTAATAATTTTATAATGAATAGGTGGGTTTTTTTTTTTTTTTTGCTTTTACTGTACCTTTTGAGTAATGATATGATTTTTCACTTTTATTTGTTTACCATGGTGAACTTCATTGATTAACTTATAAATTTGAAAGTAATGTTACATTCCTGATTAAAACAATCTTCTTAGTGGTATATTATAAGTTTTATACATATCCAGCCTCAAATTATTATTATGTTGTTTAGGATTTTGCATATAGGCTTGTGAAACTTTTACTATACATTCTCATTATGTCTTCACCAGGTTTTGATATTGCGATCATATTTTTATCTTTCTATTTTCTGGTTCTGTTTTTCTAAAATTGGTATTGATCTTCCTTAAATGTTTGAACAAGTTCACCTGTAAAGCCATATAGCTATGAAGCTTACTTTGTGAGAAAGCTTTCAATGAAAAAGTTCAATTTCTTCATACATACAGGATTATTCATATTTCTATTCTTCATGTGCCTGTTTTCTTAGTTTTTTTTTCCCCAAAGAACATGTCCATTTCATCTAAGTTTTCAAATATATTGACATAAAATTGTTCATAATATTTTCTTGCTATCTTTATAATGGTTGCTGGGATTGAGTAATATACTCTTTTTCATTTATTATATTGTTACTTTATGCCATCTCTATTTTTCTTTAATCAGTTTTTTCAGAATCTTAATTGGGATACCCTAGAGGCAGATTTTGAGACTGGTATTCTTGTGTGAGTCATTAGAAGGAGAACCCTTTAGAGAATGAGGAAAATGAACAGGGAATGAAAGAAGTTAAATGAAGATGAGCTTCAGGTGAAATCCAGCATGAGCCTAACCATGTAGGAAGCTCTGGAGCATAAATGAAAAAACAGAGTATATCAATCCCCTCACATATATCTTGAGGCAGGAGAGTGGAGATTTTGTAGGGCTTCTGTGTCCCTTTACAGCAATCAGGCATTGGCTATGATCTCCCTTGGCGGAAGGTAGATTATATTTTTACTTCTAGGCACTTCTGGTGAGGCAGTAAGCCTCCAGAGAAGTTTGCAGGTGCGAGCAGTTGGCATTGACACTCATAGAAACTGGGTATTGGGCTCATCAATCTGATTAAAGGAATCTAAGTGTGTGTGGAAAAATCATCAATAGTAACTTCAATAGCCTAAATGTTGCATTACCCGGATGTACTCCCTTCTCACATTAAATTCACTCTATTTTCAGGCAGTTTCTCTAAGATTTTTGTTGGTTACACCTTCTGGGAATCCTTAAAAGGACAAGGCTAATAGGACAAGCAACAATCTCCATGGCTGCATTTGGTCCTAAGGCCATAACTGATACAGACCTTCTCCCTTTGTTTCCATCCATTGTAGATTCTCTTTACTCTCAACTACCTCTGTTAGTCTGGGTGGCTGACCTCCTGGGTTGATCCACTTGGGCATTTTGGTTGAACCTCCAAACGCCGTCTAAATAAAATTTTCGAATTGTAAAAACATGACTATCATTCAAATGTAAAGTGAGCACATATTAAAGATTAAGATTTATGTTATGCATTAATAGTAAAGAATGCCAAAATCTGCTTCACCTTAATATTTGCTCATCATTTTCCTTTTAGCTTACAAATCCTCCATTCCTCTATATCTAATCTGTTATGAAATTCACCCATTTAAGTCTTAGTTTCAGTTAATTATATTTCAGTTTTTAATTTTTTCCTTGGTTCATTTTTTGTACATTCCAGTGTTCTGACAAAATTCTCCATATCTTCCTTTATTACATTTCCTGTCTGACAGTTGAGATATCTGGATAGCCAATGGGTATTTTAAAGTCTGTTTTTTTGTTTTTGTTTTTGTTTTTGTTTTTCCCTTCTTAGCTTTCAGTGATTTTCTTCTATTTCCTAGCATACATGGCTGCATTGTAGTGATTACTGGACATTAAGCTTGCAAAATTGTAGAAGCTCTGGATGATATTATGTTCTTTCCTGGGTAGCTCAGTCTTCTTCTGGAAAGCAAACAAAAGATGAGCAGATCACATCAATCTGTCCATTTCAGAAGTTTTCAGGGATATTACTAAGGGCCGTCTTTTTTGACAGTCTCATACTCAAATTTTGGTTTCTCTAGTTCTATGAAACTATTGAAAATTCTACTTATCTTTTTAAGTTTCTTAGCAGCTATTTTCCTGCTTGATTTTTCAGGGGCTTGCCTTGAATACTCATAGTTCAGGGATCATCAAATGCCTTAAATGGAAATTGTGAGCTAAACGTTAGACTCGTTTCTGTGTGATTGCCTTTTGTTTGGCATTGTGAGTTTAGAGATTGTGGTAGTACCAGATTTTATATCTGTTTCTCCAACCCAGTGATACTCTCACAAGTTCTAAACTGCACTTTTATATTGCCTTACATTCTTGTACTTCAAATGTCAAATGTCTTAAAGTGACCTTGAATGTAAGATTATCTCAGAGCATTTGGTTTTTTTCCAGTATCTTGGCCCTTTGTATCCTGGCTGCGTTTTTTTGCTCTCCAGTCTTCATATAATGGTGTTGTGGTGTCTTCTTTTTCTCTTCTTCTCTCCCTCTCTTCTCTTTTCCTCCCTTCTTCCATTCTTTCTTTCTCTTTCATCATCCAGCTACTATAGTTAGCTATCATATTTTTATTATTCAGATATCATAGTTCTCATACCAGATACTCCATCATAGCAAGAAGCTATTATTTGCTAAAATAAACATGAAATAAAGTAATAAAAATAAGTTCACAAATAAATTTTTAAGAATACAAAGGAAGTATTGAAAAGAAATGTAAAGACAAAAGCGATTTTCTTTGAAAATGTAGTAAAAAATAGGCAATCATCTGGCATATATTAGCAAGAAGTTAAAAAAAATAACTTTGTGTTTTTCTCATACAGAGACCTTTGGATACTTTTATGTGTAATTAGAAAATCTTGATAAGACAGAAAATTTTATAAGTTATAGATTACTTTAAAACTAGCCCCACAAAAGAGAGAACAGAAAACAAGTCACAGACTGGGAGAAAATATTTTCAAAAGACACATAGTTTAGATGATTGTTATCCAACATATAAAGAACAATTAAAAGTCAACAATAAGAAAACAACCTGGTTAAATAATAGGCCAAAGACCTGAGAGGCACCTCACCAAACAAGATACACAGATTGCAAATAAGCATCTGAAAAGATGTTCCATATCATATGCCATCAGGGAAATGCAAATTAAAACAAGGAGATATCTCTGCACACCTATTAGCATGGCCAAAATCTGGAACACAGACAACATGAAATGCTGATTATCATTCATTCCTGATAACGTGAAATGGTATGGCCACTTTGGAAGGCAGTCTGGCAGATTCCTATAAAAGCTAAACATACTCTAACCATATGATCCAGAAATCACACTCCTTGGTATTTACCCAAAGAAACTGAAACTTATGCCCACCCCCAAAACCAGCACATACATGTTTATAGCAACTTTACTCATAATTGCCAAAACATTGAAGCAACTTCTGTAAGCGAATGAATAAACTTTAGAATTCCAAACAATGGAATATCATTCATCACCAAAACTAAAAATGAGCTAAGAAGCCATGAAAAGACATGAACATATTATTAAGTGCAACAAGTCAATCTTGAAAGGCTACATACTCTATGATTCCAGCCATATGACATTTTGGAAAAGACTAAACTATGGTGACAGTAAAAAATTCAATGGTGGTGGTGGCCATGAATTGAGGGAAAAGGGATGAATAGTGGAGTACAGGGGGGTTTGGGGGCAGTGAAAGTACTCTGTATGAGACTACAATGGTAGATACACTCCATTATACGTTTGCCTAAACCCATGGAATGAACACCACCAACAGTGAACCGCAATGTTAAGGTAAACTATGGACTTTGAGTGATAATGTGTCAGTGTAGGCTCATCGACTGCAACAAACATACCACTCTGGCAGGGAATGTTGATAATGGAAGAGGCTATGTGAGTCGGGGGGTGGGGAGCGAGGCTGAATGGTGTGTGTTGGGGGGAATCTCTGTACCTTCTTTAACTTAATTTAGCTTTAATGTAGCTGTAGAGAAAAAAATGAATATTATCATTGTCAAAGAAATTGGGAAAAAATTCTGCCTTAGGATAAGGTGATTTTATAGTAGTAAATATAAGCAAAAATATTTTTATTTCTTATATAAATCACTTTGAGATAGAGGGGAATGTCTCCAGGTCGTTTTGTGAAGCAAACAGAACTTTGAAACCGATCCTAGATGAAGACAAGACAGAAAGTTGTAGATCAATCCTCCTTTATGAATATAGAAACATTCTAAGTACTTCAAAGGTAAACTGAATCTGCCATGTATAACTAAAACTAAATGCAGGACAAACTAAAACAAAATATCATAACCATGAAAGATTTTCCCAGAAATGCAGACAGTTTAATATTAGAACTCTCTTCTTTCAGGCTGCTGGGGTGGCTCAGTGGGTTGAGAGTCTGACTCTAGGTTTCTGCTCAGGTCATGATCTCAGGGTCATAAGATTGAACCCCAAGTGTGGCTCTGTGTTTAGCACAGAGTCTGCTTGAAGATTCTCTCTCTCTGCCTCTGTCCCACTCACATGCCTCTCTCTCTCTTTCAAATAAATAAATAAATCTTTTTAAAAAAGAAATAACTCTTTTTTTTACTTCACCATAATAATGTATTAAGTAGAAAATAACATAGGCATTCAAAGAGACACATAAAAAATTTATAAAATTCATCAGTGATTTGTGATTTTACAAAAAAAACCTGTTTTCAAATTTGGAAGAAAAGGGAATTTCTATAATACATAAGTATTTGAGTTTGATATCATGTGATGTTAAAAACATTTCTTTAAAACCTAGTTCTTTTTCAGGGTTCTTAAGAACTCTTGGTGTTTTAAACAGAAAACGAGTTTTTAACAAGATTATTACAAATAAAATCTTTAAGAAAGGTGGGGGGCACCTGGGTGACTCAGTTGGTTGTGTCTGCCTTAGGTTCAGGTCACGATCCCAGGGTCGTGGGATCAAGCCCCACATTGGGCTCCCCTGCTCATCGGGAGCCTGCTTCTCCCTCTGTCCCTCCCCCCCTGCTCATGCTTACCGCCCCCCCGTCAAGATTTTATAAATAAAATCTTTTAAAGAATTGTTACAAAACTAATAAAATTATTGGTCATTTTGAGACTCAGGCTCATGGCCAGGCCACAGAAAGCAGTGCCCGCCACCACACTGCTCCACTGCCATGATTAGGTGCCAAATGCTTCTGGTTCGCGTAGCTTCCCATTGTGCCCCGGGCACTCAGTGTTACAGTGGAGCCCCTGCTACCTGCTCCAAAATCACTTCTACACTGCAAACTTTATTTTGCTGCTATGATCACTGCCAGGACCACAAAAAGAGTGTGCTGATGCTCCTACTGGTGCTTGTTCTTAGCTGACTCAGTAAAGTTGGCTCAGGTTGTGTCTGATTGAGGAATCTAAGCCTTGTGGACTCTGCTCTAGTGCAGAGGACTGGAAAAGGAAACATTTCTCATTTTTAACTTTCATTTTTGAGGGGATTCTTTGTCTCCCACTAAGATTTTTCATAGGAAGAGTGCTAGTAGGTCAAGAGGATAACAAATATCCATGACAAATAGCAATAAGGAAGACTGACCACTAGAATTGCTTCTACTGTACAATTACTAGATAAATATAGTAAGGTTGGGAAAAGAAATAATCAAATGGATTGGGAAGGAAGAAACAAAGCTCTCCTGATACACAGATGTTATGGTTGTCCAAACAAAAATTTTAGACAATCTGTAGATAACCATTTGAATTAATAAAGCTTAGAAGCTTTGCTGGAAACAAACCAATATTAAAAAAAAAAAAATCAATGTTTTTTTTTAATACCCAGCAACAATAAATTAAAAATGGAATTTTGATAAATATTTCATTTATAATAGCAACAAAACTAAGTAGGTGCCATACATAAGAATAAATCTAGTAAATACTGCTTAAAAACTTTAAAATATAACATTATCGTAGGATCTAATAAAAGATCTAGAAAAAGAGGCGATTGTTCCTATTCATATTTAGTTATAAGAAACACTGTAGAGATAACAATTCTTAAATTCAGTGCAATTCCATTTAAAATGTCTAATGTGATTTAAAAAAAATCAAAACTCAAAAAACTGAGCCTAAAATTCACATGAAAGAGTAAAAGGGCCAAGAGATGATTATAAAACAAAATTAAATCGTTTGGTGATTGCATCCAAAGAGTTGTGCTTATCCTCATACTTGTTATGCATGTAATGATGTAGCATTAAGAATAAAAGTTGCTGTAGGCTTTTGATAACCTTTTTCAGATTAAAGAATTTCCATTCTGTTCCTAGTTTGCTATTTTTTAATCATAAAAGGGTGTTGAATTTTATAAAAATGTTGGGCATCCTTTGAGATGATTACAAGCTTTTTATTTTTCTCCTTTATTAACATGGTGAATAAGTTTCATGTCATTAACCTTTCTTGCATTCCTTTGATAAACTCTGCTGGCTTGTAATTTAAAAAATAATTGATAGACGCAGTTTACTAATTTTATTACAGGATTTTTTTTTTTTCATCTAGTTTGGGAAGTGAGATTTATTACATTTTTCTTTCTAGTATGGTATTCATATAGACTTTGGGGGGACTTTCTTCTTTTTTGGCTCTTCGGAATGGTGTTTGGTTCTTGAAAGATGAGCAGAACTGACATCTAAAACCTGGATCTGATTTATTCCTGCTGTTTTGTGCGCAGATTTTAAGCTATTGATTCTATTTCTTTAATGGTTTTAGATTTCTTTAATGATTTAATGTTCCATATTATCCAGATCTAATTCCAATCTGACTCTTGACAGTCTCTTAGTAATTCCATATCCACCCTTTTTGTCTCCCAAAACAACCTCACTCTGGAAGTTAGTAATTAGTGAAATCCCTGAAATCTTCAACTGTTTCTCCATATATTCTCTTCACGTTCTTCTTCCATGTTAACACCTAGATGACCCTTGGAAATAGTGAATCCTGTGCAACCCTTTCAAATCCTTTGAATATGTCCTCCATACTCCCACTCCCTAAAATAACCCACCTTGCTTTCTTGAAGGAACAATCAGTAATTATTGCTGCAATTCTTTTTCCTGGCTGACCCCTGGAATACTGCCTCTTGTGAAGCTCTCTCAAATGATCTCTCCTACATGCCTCTTACTATTGTGCTTAAGGGTGACAGAGGGTTTTTTGTTTGTTTGTTTGTTTGTTTTCAGTCCTTACTTCTGCTTCTGGAAAATCTCCCTACCCTTAGGATCACTAAAATTTAAAACATCTCATATCATCGATATACTCTGCACACATTCTGAAATGTACCAAAGTAAGTGGGTGTGCAGTGTCTTCTAGGTCCAGGAAATTAAGGTGTTTATTGTAGACAATTTAAAAACAATAATAAAACCAATACAAATGTTAGCATATTTTTTATTACTCATGTAATTTTAAACAATGTTTGAGCCTTTGGGTATATCATTGCATCCTATCTTTTTTTGCTATAGGCATCTACCAACTCCCAGGGCACTCTTTTAATTTATTTGAAAATTTTAGCTCTTGGCTCATGTCTTTCCAACATGTCCTCTGTGTTAAATTTTTGAAATTTCATAATTCACATGGATAATCATTCAATACACTGGATTCTCAGTTTGACCTCCACTTCAATGGTCTGGTCTACCAAACTTCTTTAGCCGCCAATTCCATGGAAACTACCAGAGTCCATTTCCTTACTAGCAATGGCAACACGTCCATAATTTCAGTTGCAAGCACTCACTCTCCTTTAACTATGTCATATGTTTCCAATTTCTTATAATAGTTTTATCCAGTCATACTACTTTTTAACTGCCCTTCATATCCCCTCTTTTCTCAACTTAAAATTTCTAGCCCCTCTGTGTAACTACTTCTTTCAATATGGGGGTGTACAGAAGAGTTCATTCTCGGAGGTGCAACCTTCAACCAACAGAGCATGGCATGTCCCAGCTTTCCTGTCCTTGAGTGGGACACCTTTGACGTCCATTTTCCATGGATCTTTAGAAGGTCCCTAGAGGGACTGAGCTCCCATTTCTCAAATTGGTAACTGGGTTAATAACACACTGTTTACATTGGATTTTTAAAAACCTTCCCTGTTTCAGTGTTCTTAATTCCTTCCTGGTGCTTCTTAGGATCCTCAGCAAATAAACCACCTGCATGAAATTCTTGTCTCTGGCTCTGTGTTTAGGGGAACCCAATTTAATCAACTATGGAGGAACTGTCTTTACTTTTTAGCTAAGGTTAACCCCTCTACTTGGGTACTAGAATCCACTCCCTCATCTATTCAGGCACATTGCTTCAGCAATTATCCCTTATTTCCTTTATTATTCTCTCTCTTCTCTTCAAATAGATATTCCTTTTTCTTTCTAGCTACTGTCTAATTTCTTTCCTTAGAGTCACACTCAGGGAGAGAGCTTTTTTAAAAAAAAATATTTAATATTTAATTAGTATTAAATAATTATAATTTAATTATCCCACTGCTCTTTCTTAAATTATTGATTTATAAAATTATTGAATTATAATTCAATCAATTTTTACCTCCATACCTTCACTCTACCTCCATATCCCCCCAGTAACTACTCTTGTGAAGATTACTTGTGATTACTTGTGATGTCCTTGTTGCTAGGTTCAGTGGTCAATTCTTAGTTGTTATTTTCTTGATTTACTCTGAGGGTAGCTGTATAATCATCACCTGGTTTCCTCAGTTCCCCACCTCAGTAGAGGTCTGGTGCTACTCAGATTTCAACCTTCTGATGCTGGCAGCTTGGGCCATTACTTCTGGTCTCAGTGATGAAGAGTGAACTGAGTTTGCCTCATTGCAGTGTGGGGAGAGGTAAGGGTTAAATAGAAACATTTTCTTCCAACCTATATTCTCACTACTTCTTGGCCACTCACAGCTTGACATTTGAGTCCTCTTCTTCCCACCAACCCCTCAAACTTCTATATTTCTACTAGTTTATGGTAACTTTATGGCAGAATTCAGATTCCCTAAGGATATTAAATTTTTGTTGTTGTTGTTAATTGTTAATTCTATGATTCTCTCTGGTTTCTATAATTCCCTCAAGCTTGATTTTGAAGAAGGAATCAGAAGCCCAAACTAATTTTCAATCTTAATGAGAATCTGTAAAGTAAAGGGTTAACTCAGCAGGCTTGAGTTATGCAAACCCTGCACCTGCAAATAAAAGTCTGTTTTCAGGAGGACTAGCCCTTGACCTGCTGCCAGAGGTATAATCTCTGAGCCCTTAGAATATCCCGCCTGGTCAGAGGGTCTTAGCGTATCTCAGGCTTTGGGCCATATTGCGTCTGTTTGACCAGATAGTTCATACTAATGAAGTGACTTTGGTGAATGCCTCTTTCCGTAAGTCCGAGGCTCTGGGCCACACTGTGAAGACTGAGAAACTCAGGTCAGTCATGCTGCTGCCACCTGCCTATGTGACTAATCTCAATCAAATCGCTGGATGCCAAGGCTTGAGTGAACTCCCTGGTTGGTAATGTCATACCTCATTCCTGGAGGAATTGTGTCCCCATGCAACTTTACTGGGAGGGGACACTTGGAGGCTTGTACTAGGTTTCCCCTGGTTTTTGTTTATATGTTTTCACTTTCCTGGTTTGGATCTATATCCTTTTCCTGTAATAAACTGTAACCATGAATATAAGAACTCGAAGGGAGTTCGAGTGCATCATTGAGCCCAAAGGTAGTCTTGGGGACTCTGACACAGAACCAGGTATCTAAAACAAGGATATAAAAGGCTTGGGATTTTGGAGAGTAAGGAAAAGGATATGAGGAGGATTTGTTTGGGAAGAGCTGTGCCATGATTTCCACTCACCTCGAGTTTCATGAGAAGACTTTACCAGGATTCCAAGGAGAACTTCCATCCTAGTGGATCAATGTTTGACTCCCTCTTGGGAGATGTGACCTGATTAGTTGTCTTGGAGGTACAAATGATGATAAAGGTTGGGGTTGTGCAGAGCTTGGTGTGCACTCTGAGTTTGTTTAAAGCAATAATACATGTCTGCATTCTATGTACAATGTGGGCCATACAAGACATAAACACACACGGACAGAGGCACATACACATGGAGAGAGACAGGCAGACAGAGAAGTGTTATGAGGTTTTTCTTACTCTTGTCCAGGAGTGCTGCCCATAGGAACAAAAAAACCTTAGCAAAAAGAGAAAATTCTACAGAGTTCTATAGACCAAATTGAAGAGCCTGCCTTAACTGTATTAAAGGAGCTTCAGGTAGGAGATCTAAAACAAAACAAAACAAAACAAAACAAAACACAAAAACAAACAAAAAACAAAACACAAACCCCAAAATCCTGTAAAATCACCCGCCAAACATGCAGTCAGCTTTAAATACGTGCCAGGTCTGGGGAGCACAAACTCAACTCAACGCAATACTCATCAAGTAAGATTTTCTCAGCCTTTCCCTTTTCTTTCTACCTATTCATACCTGATGGAATGTGATCAAACACCCTGATGGGTAAAATGAGAAAGAGGGCTTGAAGCGTAAGGCAGGAAAGGAGAGGATCGCAAACCTCTTCCCTGACCTGCTGGATGCAAGTTCAGATAGAGTAAAGGAAAAGATTCAACTTCAAACTGAGTTTAGAATTTTGATTAATTTTGAGACTACGTATTTTTGATTGCATTATGATTAAACCATAGGACGTCTTGTTGCCTGAGATTGATCGGAAAAGTTATGGGACCATGGGAGTTTTCTTCCAGGGGCAGGGGAGAAACTTTTCCCACTAAACACATTTTAAAGAGTTTTTGAGAGAAAATAACGAAACACAACATGGTTTTATTCTTATACCCAGAAGGCTTGCTTGTTTAATATATCTGTAACAGATACATTGTACATGTTTGAAAAGAGTGTGGTTTAGGTTTTAACTTTCAGCCTTTCTTCCCCTGTGGATTGATACAAACTCTTCAACAGGAATAACTAAGGGAGAACATGGTCTTTTCTTTCTCTGAGTAATATTGTTGTTTGTTTTCTGTGGCTTTCATTTGCTGGTCCTTGTTCCAGTGCGTACAGCAGCATGGAGATCAAAGGAATGGACTGTGGGGGAAGTTCGTACCATATCCCTTCCACTGTGCTCTGTCCTCTAATTGCTGTATCTGCCCTGCATTTACACCGGCTGCCCCTGGCTTGACCTGACCATCAGTTTGCAGAAAGCAGGGTTCTAGGCCCTGTCAGAGGAAAAATGCGTGTGAGACCGCAGAGCCCTCTTCTCAAACTCCTCATTTCTTCCCAGAAGTGTATGCTCTTGGGGAGTAAAGCAGCCATCCTGAGCAGGAGAATTGGATAATGATGGTCCCCAGTATTTTCAAGGGGGAGAGGATGCTGAGAGATGGGTTTGACAGTGTGGTATCGCAATTACTGGATTTTTCAACGGGCCTTTACAGAATTAAGTAAAATTCTGGAAGATAGAAACTCCGCAGTTGTTTGTTTGGTTTTTGTTTTTGTTTTTTTAATATTTTATTTATTTATTTGACAGAGAAAGAGACAGCCAGCGAGAGAGGGAACACAAGCAGGGGGAGTGGGAGAGGAAGAAGCAGGCTCATAGCAGAAGAGCCTGATGTGGGGCTCGATCCCATAACGCCAGGATCACGCCCTGAGCCGAAGGCAGACGCTTAACCGCTGTGCCACCCAGGCGCCCCTGTTTGTTTGTTTTTTAACTGACAGTGAGCTTTAAGATTAGTTGAATCATCCCTCAGAGGAGGTGAACAAGGCCTCTGTTAGCGGAGTAAATGCCGAGAATCTGCCAAGGTAGGAAGAAACATTTGGAAGAGAAAGACAGGCAGCGGCAGGGAAGCTGTTACCAATCATAAATTGACTAGGACCCTCACACAGAAAAAGTTGACCCTGATAGTCTTTTTGGCAAGTAGAGACTTGAGGTTTTTATATTTGAATACTCTTCTAAGTAGGGGCGGGTTAAAGTGGAGTTAAAGTCATGTGGACTCCCTGACCTCTGGTCAAATGCCAATTCTCAAACACGATTTGCCAGTGGCAGATGGGGCCACATAAATAAAATCTGCTTTTAAGTTTAATTATATCAATAGAGCAACAAGTGCTATGTTTACATACTCAGGACTGAGAGTTGATGGATTTTCCCTATATTAACCATTTAAGTAAGATAATTATTTGCCATTCTGTGACATTTAATTATAATGCTATGACTGATCTACATAGTTTGAAGGGAAAAATTGCTTTATATGTCATTTAAGATTTGTATGAACACATTTAAACTGCAGAAAAGATTGCTTGGAAAAATGCAGAGGTGGCTCCCAAGAGCTCTTGATTACCTTCTATATCAAGATCATTTTTTAAAAACCGGCTGTATTATCACAGCATAATTTCAAGGTGACCACCTGTCAAAGAGCTTCTGGGAAAACAGGCAAAATGTCTCTCTCTCTCTTATTTGTGCACTTATTTTTATAAACATTTCTAATTTTCCAGAGGGTATTACAGGCTAAAATTTTAATGAGATCGCAATAGTTAGCAATGAGTAAATAACATGAATTCTCAGTTGACATAAATTTTATGCCAGGTTTGAATGATGAAGGTAAAAGCTATCACGGAGACTGGAAACAAATTTATTAGCAGATGTTTAGTTGTGCAGGAGAGGTCCACACGAATAACAGAGCTCACTCTCTTCGTGGTGAGAGCTCTCAATTTCTCCTTTTCCCAGGAAGTGCATTGTACTCTGGACTGAGTTGAGTCATAATTAAGCTGTACCAAGAAAACATTCAAGTGACGATGATTTGCAAATGATCAGATTATTGTGGGTTTAGCTTAGGGCTTCACCAGCTGGAGTGATTTCTCTATTATACCCATATGTCTGTTAATAAATTTGACTCAAATGTGAAACAATTACAGATATTTTAGAGACTGGGCAGAACAATTAAAAACAAATAAGGTTGTTCTTGTGACTTGGTCTTAAAATGAATGAAGAAACTAAAATGATGGCGCTAAATGTGACTTGGCTGATGATTAGGAGATGAGAAAAAGCGGTTAGCATGTTTTGAACGTCGTCGTCTCAGATGCGATGTGTCGGCCCATCCCACGGGATGGCTTAATACAATGAAACTTAAAACACATTAGGTACTTTGCAGGCTTCAAAGGAATACCACTGTTATCTTCCTGAGTTTACTTCATAAATGTTTCAATGAAATTAAGGGGAAAGATCATTAGCAGAGTGAAATAAAGAATAAATCATTTGAAACAAAATACCATGCTTGTGAAAGACTAAGTGTCTTGGTAAAGATAAAGGTGGACAAAGGGAATTTCTAGTTATTCTTTCAATATGAACTACCTCTGAAGGAGAAGAGGCTTCATCTTTCCTGGATTTTGTCAATTTCCCCTTTTCCCTCTGCTCTTTGAGCTTAGGATACATTATTTGCAATGTCCAACTGTCTCTTATTACATATCCCAGTTTAAGTTATCTTGGAGAGTTGGCTACAGTTCTCTGTACCATCTTTATAAATTCATGATCTTACTAAAAAGGGTGTTACCGAAACTGCTGACCTCTCCCATCCTCACATCTTACAACAATGCTCTCCTGACAGCTGTATTAGCAAAACCGTAAATCTAGTAAAGAACATATTAATATGGAAAGGTCAGTACATGTCAGAAATGGTAAAGTGTAGGTAACTGATAGAAAATTACAAATTGGGAACTGCTTTGAAGAAGGCAAAAGACACATTGACTGGTTCAGTATATTTGAACTTCGGAAAATTTGTTTAATGGCTTGAATCACTGCGAATCTTTTGGAAATTGATCAAATCGTTTATTCTCCTTTGAGGAGGGTACTTTTTCTACTCTTTGTTCTTCTTGTTCACAAGCTGATGTGTTCCTTCCTCAGATTTCTTTTTTACAGTAAAGTTCTTATTTCCTCTTTGTAGAAAAATAACACAGTTTCTGGGAGAAGCAGTTATCACTTACCCAAAAGCTGTGATTTGTTGAGGGGTAAATAAACGTAGGAGAGATGGAACAGTTTGCAAATCTTAAAAAATACATTGAGTTCTATTTTTAAAAAGAGCAGTATGTATAGGTATATAAAACAATGTCAAAATTACTTGTCCTAGGAAGAGCAGCCTGTGAACATAGTACTTCATATTTGTTTTTAAATGAACCAGTTTCGATTTGGGGAATGAAAGATAAGGATGAAAGGGTACTTCCCCAGGTGAAATAAATGAACAATTGTGAATTCAAAGACCAAATGCCATGCTACTCTTATGTTGCTTTCTTAATGACCTGCAACAAGGTCAGTTTAGGGACAACTCCAAATTTTACATACAGATAATATCCCTCAAGTAGTCTGCAGCTAGCCTCAGGACCAGCTTCTGGATTCGGGAAGGTAATTAGCACATTACTGTTACATTGGGATCATTGTATTTCATGTTAATTTTCTCACTTGTTTGGAGTAACCCTTTGACATTTGATTGTATAGGCAGGGCAGTAGTTGTTTCATTTTTGCAGACAAACAAGCTGAGGCCGGGGGAAGTAAAAGGATTTGCCATGTTCATTCAACTAGCAGGTGAAAGGGTGGCCTGAAACAAAGGGTGTTTGACTCCGTGAGTCTAAGGCTGCCTAATACAACAAAGGCATCTGAGGCCAAATAAATGTAGAAGTTCACGGAGAATCTAGATAAATCCTTAGATGTTAAACCCATAACAGATTAGTGAAGGTCATGAGGTGTTCTTAATAGACATCTCCTGCTTCTTCAGGCTAACGTCATGGAGGGCGGCCATGCAATCCCGTATAAAACCCTTTGCCATCGCTGTCAGCAATGGAGTCCCAGACTCCAGGCCCATTGGCCTGTCCCAGTGAGCCATTTCTCAAGTTCTTATCTTTTGGATACAGAAGCCTATTACTAGGGAGTGTGAAGGGGAGGTTGACTTTAATCTTAATTGCCTGCATGCATAAGAGTATTTTTTAAATGATCTCACTCTGTAAAATATAAAACCCTACCACCCCATAGAAATCAGAAATCCTAGAGCGGAGCAAAGGTTATTAGAAAAGAAAAGCCAAGCTTGCAGTTACTCTGTCTTCTCTCCCTCTGAATTTGCCATCAAAATACAGATGCAGTTCCAAGTAGAGCACAGATTACAGAAGCCATAGTCCGTGTAGCTCTTCTCCCCCTGCTCAGTTTGCAGGCCAGGCCAGGCCAGGTATTTATCTAAATGTTATTTCAATTTGTTTTCTTCCTTGATGTTAGAATGCTCCTCTGAAATCTTTGTTCAAATAACCTGTCTGTGAAAATAGCTCAGTGTATATTATAAGCACAATGCATGTGGCTTCGCACGTAATAGATGTTTTGTTAATCAACATTTTAATTTTGTTATGAGTTATGCCATGATTAAACTGCTTATTTGACCTCATTAGGGAGTTATGCAACTCTACTAAAAAACTATGGAGGCCAGACATGGCTTCAAGCACTGGAACATGTCATGATTTTTTAGCCAGTACAAGGTAAACATAACCCGGCTTCCTTGGACAGTACCTAAATTCCGATATCTATATATTGAAGTATTCTAAACCCAAACTAATAGCACGTCATACTTTCAATTGCTTGTGCAATAACCTGTGATGTAACATCATAAAAGAAACAATGGACACAACCATTTGCTTCTTGTGTCCGTGGCATGGGGGGAACATCTGGCTCTGGGTTGGCTTCATATGCGGACAGTTAATCTGACTGAGAACATTACTGTGTCCAGTCCTGAGCAGAAAGTTCAGAACTAAAGTCTCTGTGGCTGCAGAAACTGCAGTTTCTAGAACCCATGGCATTTTGGAGCTTGAAACCTTTTCAACAACATTTCAGTGCTTGGTACCAGCTGTTTTTCAGGCGCAGAAAAATTTCTGATACAGCTCATGCTAGCTGAGAAGGTGTATAAAGTCCTTAATATCTCAAATTTCTCCTCATATGTATCTTCAGTGCACACATGCTTTCGAGTCAGAAAATTTGGGTTTGAGCCCTCGCTAGTCCTGTTGCTTATTTGCCCTGTTATTTTGGGCAAGTTATTTTAGGCCTCAGGTCCTTCGTTTCCTCATTTGCAAAGCGTAAAAATAAAATCTGCTTCGATTAACTTAAACATGCTCAACTGCCTAGCAAAATTGTTGACAATAAAAAAATAATTTTTATTAGTGCTTTTATTGGTGTTTAATATGCTAATACCTGTGAAAATACTCTCAAAGCTCTAAAACACTATATGCAGTCACTTACTACTATAAGTACTGTTTCCCATCAGTATGTTCTAAGCATATACACAGATAGAATTTTATATATATGTATATATATATATATATATATATATATATATAACATTTAAAAACTAAGTTTTAAGGCATCAAGTGAAAATATTTTTATTTATACATGTACATTTATAAAAATATAAATGTGCGTATACATGTTTAATATCATTTTGGTATCACTATCAAAATTACTCATCTAGAAATATTACTGTGTGATCTTCGGCAAGGTACCTTCCTTTGCTGACCTGAACAGGTTTTTTTGTTTTTCTATTTCATCTATTAAGTGGAGATCAAAACTATCTGTGTCATAGATTTGTGGGGAGAACTAAATGGAGCAAGGGCACTTAGAAATAGACCCTCAATGATTATTAGTTAACTATGGATCTGACAGGAATGAATTACAGCTAAGTTAACTTTTAAAGCATCCCTTAAAGCTCCAATACCATATCATTCTTTACACATTTGTCTATATGTAAAAAATAGTATACATGCCAGAAAGGATAAATTGATGTGGCTTAGAGGTGGTATACATGCTTTTTATTATGAAAGACCTTGAAATCCTTAATTTCCCACTAACCTGTGGGCGACTGTGACTCTTTGTGTCTTTTAATCCTGTACCTTCCCAGGAGTCCAACACAGTGGAGTTTTTCAGTGTATGTTGTTTGGTGGATTCATCAAAATATAAATGATGAGAGTAACACTCTCATGGAAGGAGCAGATGATGGAATTACCTGACGGCATCTATCGCTCTTGGGCATGTATTTTCCTAGACCGTTGTAGGTCTAGGCTACTATCAATGCCTCCTTAAGGGGACAACGTGCAAGTGTCCAGCATGCAATGTGTCAGGAAAGCCTGTCCCCACATCCTCGTCTCTGCCCTGGGTCATACCCCCATCTAGACCAATGATCTTTGTTTACACGGAGAACTGCTGTAATACTATGTTTTCAGGACATAGGAAATAGCATGTAATCCCGTATGACCCAAATGGGGCATTCCTAAAAGATGTGATAATTGCTACATGCCTGGCATTTTTATCCACAGGAGGGTAAAGAAAACCTGTCATGATGGCTTTTCTAAATTAAGCTCTCTCATTGATTCAAAGATGCCAAGTCAGGACACAGAGATACACTTGTATCATTAAATGTTTTCTTTGTTTTATTTTTCCTTCAATCTGAGCAACATTTACAGGTCTCTTTTTCCTCAAAAAAACATACTGAACATATGTCTATTTCATTTAGATCCTACGCGAAAGGAGAACCATGTGCTCCAGCAATGATCTATGTTGCCTCAGGGCTTGGGAGAATTTAATCATTTATTTGGATCCACAGATAATTGCCTAGTCAATAAACTTTGATGTGGGAATGTAAATGATTGCATTTGAAGATTGCATTTGAAGTGTTTATAATTATGCCCAAATTTTAGGATTTCTGTGAATATTTTAAAATATATGCTGGAACAGAATGATTAAAAAAAACCTTGCGGGGTGCCTGGGTGGCTCAGTCGTTAAGCGTCTGCCTTCGGCTCAGGGCGTGATCCCGGTGTTCTGGGATCGAGCCCCACATCAGGCTCCTCCTCTGGGAGCCTGCTTCTTCCTCTCCCACTCCCCCTGCTTGTGTTCCCTCTCTCCCTGGCTGTCTCTCTCTCTGTCAAATAAATAAATAAAATCTAAAAAAAAAAAAAAAAAAAAACTGAAAAAAAAAAAAAAACAACCTTGTGACTTTACTCTGCTAATTAGCTTTCCATTGGAAAAAATAGTGAATCCTAGATTACTTGAAACAGATTTTGCTTCTTCTCTAGTAAGGGGATTCTCTTAAGACTAGACATGGTGATTTAGATGGAACTGGAGCTCAAGAAACACATACAATGGATGGTTTATTACCTAAATGCTAAAAATAATTGACAACATAACTACAGCCTGTTATGTTAAGGATCTCTTCTGGGGATGGTGATAAATGGAATAAGATCATTCCAAATGGAGTCCTCCAGCAGACAGGGTACAAGTCCATGATTACCTTTGTATCTATATGTAGTGAGTCTATGACGTATCTATATGTAGTGAGGCATTTCCATCAGATTTGTCAATAATTGTAATAATAACAACCACTACAACTGCTACCATGCATTGAACAATTTTGTCCTAGGTTCTCTCATTTTATTTTCACAACCAAACGATGAGCTATTATATCCTCAATTAGCAGAGGTGATACTAGGTAAATTAATTTATCTATCATCATTCATCTTAAAAGTGGTAGAGTCAGTACTTAAACCCATGTCTGCCTGATTTACAGCCTATAATATTACTACTAGTTTATAGTGACTCTCTGATGGCTTACTCAAGATTTTTTTAAAAAGTGATACTAATAGGTAATAGCGTGGAGTATGGGATAAACAATAAAGAGAGTACATTAAATTAAAATAAATATGAAGCCTGCATTTAGATTCAAAAATTCAACTGCAAAATTTAGAATAGACAGAGATTTGAGTTAGTAAAATTTCATGTGAAATTGTGATGTATCTTCCTAAAACTTTGACTATGTTAACAGCTCTCTATGGGCCATTTTGGACAGGCAGGATAATTTTTCATTGCAGAGAGCAGTCTGTTTGGGAAGAGATTTAGTGTCCAGAGTTCCCACCCACTAATGCCCTTAGTCCACCCATGCAGTGAGAGAATGCCTCTGAATATAAACGTGCTCCCCGCCTGTACGGTCTGGTTCTCGCTGCTGCATTAATAGACATGTACTGGTTAGAAAAGAGGAGGTAATCAATAAAATAGTTTAATCTGGTCAGAAATTATTGAGGCTATTTACATCACATTTTAAAAAGAATCTTTATTGTTGAAAGAATGTCTAGAGGATGACTGATTAAAAATTGTTGGATTTTGTGAAACACCCGAGTGCTTGTATAATACATTTCTCTCATTGTCTTAACTTGTTTCCATTGGATTTCAGTCACTTGCAACTAAACCAACCCAACTAATATGCTACCACAGCATTTCTAAGAGTTGAAACTATATAATATCGTATTTCATATAACAAGGGCCAAAAGAATTAAAATTATTTAGTTTGAAAAAATGTTGAAAGAGGACATGGTGTTTTCCAAAATTTGATGAATATGACTGAGGAATTAGACTTGTATTAGACTTGTGTTAATAGGCCCCAGACGGCAGAATTGAGACCAGTGGCTAGATGATGGAATAATTAGGAACGGCCGAAAATGAAAAGGCAGTCTTGACAAGTGGGCCCTCCTTTATAATTCTGCATGTTCAAGAGAAGGCTACCTCCTGAGATGTTGACTATGAATGAAACGGGAGGTTAGACTTTTGAGGTCTCGTTCAATGATTTTAGACCCTATGACTCTGTATCTTTGGAGCATAAGGTCATTGCAGATGCACTTACTTTTAACTTGTTTGAGAAAATGCCTTCCTTTTCCCTCTACATTCTCTGAATACATATCAAGTGGTGCTTTCTCCTGAAGACCTATTTTTAGATGCACAAAAACTGCATAGATTTAGACAGAGATCAAAATATTCAAGCAGCCCATCAGGGTCCCCAGAGCTTTCTACACCTGAAAGGAAGAAAAGAAAAATCCAAACACTTTATTAGCAACTGTACACTCTCCTTAGAACACATAGGCTTAGCCTGCTGTGTTGCCAACACTTAGTCTCCCCTCCTCCGGGGAGGCACTCAAAGCCAAGCTCATCAGGGCTGAAAAACATTCCGCCAAGGAACAAAGCATTCGTGGTTAATGAACTGGTCCAGCAGGACTAGCCTGCTAATGGGAAACTGGTCCCCTCTGACACTCAGGTGAACAATTTACCCTGATTTCTCAGCCCCCTCCTTTTCCTTTTTTAACAGAAGAAGGAAAACCTCTTTGATTACTATTAAGTTCTTATGAGACTGTGAAAATCTCCTACTGGAATCACTATAATTCTGTGACACAGCGAACTGGCCCAATGTTCTGCAATCAGCAAGGATGACACAAGGTGCAATCACTTTTTCCCCGTCTCCCTTGGCTCGGGTGCATTTATTCCCTTAAAACTGTGTGCTCCCGGAAGAGGAAATAGAAGAAGACATCAGGAGAGTTTTGGCTTCGTGAAATTTTTAGTTTTTCACTTTTAGGATAAGCCCCTGAGTGAAAGAACTTGGATCCTAGGACTGACTGGGAATAATTATCTATCAAAACAGACCAGCCCTGCTAGGCTCTCCTGTAAGTGAGAGGATCATGCCTTTGTTCTGCTCTGTAATTACTCTTGTCCTGCTCTTTTATTTCCATCTCTCCTTTTGGCTCTGACTAACTTTTCTAATGGAAGTCCCAGAGGCTCTGTTCTAGGCCCTTTGCTCTTCCCTATATTACATAGTCCTTTAAGTTACTTTGCCCTGTTATATTATTTCCAGTATGATTTTACCATTATACTGAATGTCTCCATTGCGTATCACCCGTTGTTGATCTTTATAAAGCTTGTGTTTCTTGCTCTCTTATTGTCTCTTGCCCTGGGATGTTCTTCCACAGCCTAATAAAATGTAATATGCCATCAGCAAGCTCACTACCTTTCCAGGATAATTGCAGCTGTGTCTTTGTCAACATGAGGTCAAAGGTTTTGCTATTTCTATACTTGGGGCATTTCCAGTGTCCTGTGCCTCACCACAAACACTCTTTTACATTACAATGGTTTTATTTTATTTTATTTTATTTTATTTTATTTTATTTATTTTATTTTATTTTTTTATACTGTAGGCTTCACTATCCATTTCCTGGGTACAAGCCTAGTCAAGGACTTCTTTCTCTTTACCACACTGTGAAAACAAATTGTTTTACTAGGTATCATAAATACTAAAAATAAAAGTTTGGTAGGAAACAGTTATCTGTCCTCTGAGGCTAAAAAAACAAACAAGTGTGTCTATATCAAATATTCATCCTCAGATGGGTAGAAAAGATCAAGCTCATCAGTATGGCCCTAACTTGTCAATAGTAATACTATTTCTTGTGTTCAATGCTAATTAGTCCTAGCCACCTGATACTCGAGTAGGACTAATTCCTCCACCTGCATCCCTTTTCTGATGAACGATAAGCTAAGTGTTTTGCATAAGATTTAGGACCTAAGTAGAATCCCAGGTGGATCTGGATCATAGGTACACTCATTCTCTTCCAAATCTTTTCTCATGTCAAGGGTATACTAATCAAGCTGGAAGTCAGCATTAGATCTCACTTTCGATATCTTACTTCATTATCCTGATTTCTTTAGAATCTTTCTTTCTTTTTTTTTTTTCTTCATCAGCGATCTTTTCCATCACTCTTTTACATTTTGACCATGGTGAGAAATTCAGATGTCTGCCACAGAGGAATTTCACTTGATTTTGAATACTCAGGACTTACAGGTTGAAGACTAATTATGATATTCCATTTCTATTATGTCACCAAATGACTAAATAAAATTTGAAATAATTACCAGATGTGTCAAACATGTATAAAATATAAAAGGCCCAAGTAATAAACATTGCTATGATTTAAGAATCCCAAGTAAGACACAGAGAAGTGGGGAGAATCAATGAAGAAAGCGGTGGGGAGAAACTGACTAACAATGTGAAAACATCATTTTATAATATCATTCTGAAAAAAGTTAGATCTGGTTTGTATCAAATAGAATATCATCACAAAACTCTAGAGTATCTCTTGAAGCATTTGGGGGAAACACTGCAACTCTTGGAATGGAATCCTCATGGCAACTCTGAGTTTCATGGGTAAATAACATGCCCCAGGGATATTTCACCATCTCTTAACCCCAGGAGCTATGTATAATGCTGTCTTTCCTTCAGCTGGCCTCTTGGACGTGTAAAACTGTTGCAAAGCCTACCAAGACAACTTTGCCTATTACCAAACTCTCTAAGTTTGATGTCAGCTGGGTCAGTCAATCTGGCCTCCCCAATTCTGTCTGTTGGGGAGAACTTTCTTTTCTCCATGTTTTTGAAGGTCAGTCCCGAGAAGATTTTGAGTTAGGATTTCACGTGCTATTTATGTGGTACATTCACTGTTACTGGAAATGATAGTGTGTGAACATTGCCTTGTTTTCTACTCAATCACCAGTCTATGGAGCATGAAGTTTATGTCCAAGTCACACTTGGTTGATCTTCAGTTTCATAGTGGGGTCTTGGTTAGCAAGTGGAGTCATTGTCTTCAAGCCCGTAGTCAAGATGGCATAACCTTTGAATGACTTCTAATTCTTAGAAATAGGTCTATGAATTCTCCATATCAGATTTGATCTTTGATTAATGTTTCCTGCTTCAGAGCATAGACAGAAAAGCATAGGCTGGTGGAAACAGGGTGGGAGACATTTTTTCCTAATCTGCCTCTGAGTGGTGCCCATATTATTATAACTTTGTCACTTTGGGGGTACATTTCAGGTAATTTGCCTGCATTGCTTCCCAATTATTGGAAGCACACACTATAAGGGTATAATAGAACTGGAAATTGCTGTGTTTCAGTGAGGTTTTTCATTAGTTAAATATAGCTTAAAAGTCATCAGTTCTTAGATCTTTGACTACGGCAGAGTAGCTGTTTTCTTAAGAAATATATACAGTTCTCCTGTAATTCCATTTCAGGTTTTGTAAGGACTGGCCTTGCTATAGTTTTTGTAGAAGGTGCAAATATACTCTACTATTCTGCCATTTTTTTACAATGATTTGTTTATTTGAGAGAGAGCGAGAGAGAGAGGGAGCCTGTGCGTGCAAGCATGAGTGGGGGAGGGGCAGAGGGAAAGAGAGAGCGAGAGAGAGAGAATTTCAAGCAGTTTCCTTGCTAGCATGGAGCCTGATGTGGGGCTTGGTCTCATAACCCTGAGATAATGACCTGATCTGAAACCAAGTGTGGGACACTTAACCAACTGAGCCACCCAGGCACCCCTTTTCTGCATTTTTCTACTAAATTTTCTAGAGCCCATAGTTTAATTCCTAAGACACTGAAGAAGGTAGTTTAAATAATATGTTTCTCTCATAAGAATGACTGGGCTCAGTTCTGGATGCTTCCTATCTAATCTTACTTCAGTGAGTTTCATATTTTAGGTCTTGTCCATTGCAATCCCCACTCCTGAAAGTAATTTCTCTATTAATTAGTTTCAAGCAACAGGAACACAAATAAAAATATTTTCAGTACTTTGTAAGCAAAAGGGGAAATCTATTTTAAGGATACGATGTTTCCCAGAATCCAGGGGCATTCATGTATGTATGCTTGCAGTTGGTTTCCAGAAACAAATAGAACAAATTCTCTCAGAAAAAATAATCTCTCTTTCTCTCTCAGGTGCTCATAATAAAAGTTATAAAAGAGCAGTCAGGGAATTCCTAGAAGAAGAGGTTTGAATTTTCCTGATAATCTTCTCTCTGTTTACTCCTCTCAGTCATGAAGGTTTTGTGTGGAAGAATCGAATGGTCAGAGAAGAGTTGGAAAGTTGTTATAATTTTTGAGGCTATACAAGTTTTGAAAAAGCAAAATTTTGTACTCAGGTTGGGATGGAGCATTGCTTGATTCCTAGGCATTAATTGTATTAGGAAGCAAACAAAATTTGCAGAGATTCTTCCAGCCAAATGTGTGTCTTAATTTGAATTTCCCAAGAACCTTATAAATTATAATTATAGATGCTGGAGAATGAGACACAATGAGTCTCACATGTTTGTTGATAAAGAAGTCTATAATCCAAGTCTTTATTTTATATTCAGATGGGTACTTCAGTCAAGACTTAGCTCCTTTTATTGGGGTTTATTCACAGAGATCACTCATTGGAACCTAAAGAAAAATGCCATTGTGTTCATTATTAAAATGATTGGGTACCCTTATATTATTGTATCACTAAATTAGCTATAACTTCTTGGAAGCATTCCTTTTTTTCTCTTAATATGGATACATTATCCGTATGAGTCTGCTATTTTTGAAATAATAGTGCATAATTTAAAGAAACAAGTTCAGGGATTTATAACATTAAGCATTTATTTTTCTTACTCCTAGACTGAGGATCAGCATATATAACCCTGCTTTGGGATGCTGGTCATCTTGGCATCCATGCTGAAGTTGGGTCAGGTCTGCTCCATATACTTTTTTACTCTTCATGGACCAGCAGCTACTGGAGATCTGTCTTCAGTACAGTGAATTCCTGAAGTGAATGAAAATATCTAGAACCTCACATAAACAGTAGTGTGTGGATATAGGTAGAAAATTCAAGTATAAGTCTACTTTTAAAAAGTCATCTCAGCAAATGATTTTAATGTCTAATTATTGAATCACTATTCTGTCTCTACCAACTTGATGTTCTCAAAGTTATTTTCCCATTTTCCAGAGAAATCATGGTTCTGACATAACTTTTATTTTCTTAAATTTTTCAAAATTTTGTTTAGGATTTTACTTATTCGAGAGAGAGAACAAGCAAGCATGAGCAGGGTTGGGGGCGGGGAGCAGAGGGAGAAGAAGAAGGAGAAGCAGACTCCCACCTGAGCAGGGAGCCCAACACAGAGCTCTATCCCAGGACCCTGACGTCATGACCTGAGCCAAAAGCAGACACTTAACCGACTGAGCCACCCAGGCGCCCATAACTTTTCTTTTAAATTAAGGAGTAATACTTGAAGAAAATAATAACAAAGACCAGCCCTAGTCTACATGTGTATCCTAACTTGCTTCACTTCTCTTCCAGTGACTTACAGTATAACCAGAGCATAGCAAGTTCTAAAATAAGGCTATTGCATTAAAAATGTTGGTCCCTGCAAAGCAGTATTATAGTATTGTGAAACCATCAGTAAATAGAGGAATTAATAGTTCTTGTAAAAACTCCAAAGGAGAGCTAATTATTGCAACTTCAAAATCGCATGAGTAGATCTCCCTTGTGTGTTTTAGTGCTTATGTACCTAATATTGTCTTGCATATTACAGGAATATAATGGAAGAAAAGAACACAAGGAAGCCATCTATTAAAAAAAGATAGATGATGGTGATCAAGAACACTGCAATTTAATTCTGAATAACGTCCTTTGTTATTGTTTAATTTGGGACTAAGCTGGTATCGATAATTATTCTGGGGCGCCTGGGTGGCTCAGTCAGTTAAGTGTCTGATTCTTGCTTTAGGTACAGGTCTTGACCTTAGGGTCATGAGATTGAGCCCCACGTGGGACTCTGAGCTGGGTATGGAGCCTGCTTAGGATTCTCTCTCTCCCTCTCCCTCTGCCCCCTTCCCACCTCCTGCTAGTGTGAGCTCGAGCTCTCTCTCTCTAAAAAAAAAAAAAAAGAAAGAAAAAAAATGATTATTATTCTGGAAAATCACCTCAATGTAATTCAAACTATCTTATTTTCTCAAAAAAGGAGCTTAATCACGAGAGCACAGTAGAGAGACTGAGTGTAGGTTGTAAACAGACATGTGTTTCATTCCTTGCAAGCTAAATCAAAGGAAATTAAACAAAAGAGAAAAGAGTTTGGGGAACAATAGCTAAAGTATATTTAGATTTAGGACCATTTCACTACTATTATTATTATTAGTTAAAATCATTCATCGGTTAGTTTATTAACTAAAATTAGAATTAGTTTATTGAGATAAAATAATGAATGCTGGGATATACAGAAGACAAGGGATATTGAATGAAGCTTGCCCCAAACCATGTCAGGGCAAGCAATGGGGATTTTAGAGGCAGAGGTAGGGTGTGCTTCTGGGTATTTTCGTGTAGTTCGATTACATTCAATTCTGGCGTACCTGTAGCATGCCAGACACTACTTTAAAGTACGGGGGATCAAGAAAAAACCATTACTTTGTTCTGAGACCTTTAGAAACTTACAGTTAAGAGCAGTAAGTTGACAAGGCAAGTGGTTCTTATTTGACTGGAATAAATTTGGTGTCTCACTATTTTAGCTAGGGACAAACAAAGTTTTACCAAAAAGACATTAGAGATTCCTTGCTAGATAAAATGACTGGCAATGGGAAGGAGGCATCTCCTGGGGAAGCAAGTTTCACAGATGATAGCTCTTAATGGAGAGAGTTTTAACTTTCACTGTTCTACTTATTCCGTGAGACAGAGAGGCAGTGTGTGTTTGCAGAGCTATGACAATGAAGTGGAAAATAGAGTATGTATAAAATATTAAGCAACCCAAATTTCCTACTTTTTAAGCTGAATTATGTTGGCTTGATTCTTTTCATCACCTCTAAAGTTCAAAATGGAATTCTGGTATAAAATCAAGCAATTACTATACAATGAAATCAAGTCACAAGAAGCCAAGTCATCATAGACCTCAATAATAAAATTCAAAAAATTTGCTGAAATTGACTTTGTAAAATACAGCTCGGGATGCCTGGGTGGCTCAGTCAGTTAAGTCTCCGACTCTTGATTTCTGCTCAGGTCTTGACCTCAGGGTGCTGAGATTGAGCCCTGCATCAGACTCTGTGCTAGGTGTGGGGCCTCCTTACGATTCTCTCTCCCTCTCCCTCTGCCCCTCCTATGCTGCTTGCGCACATGCGAGCTCTCTCTTTCTCAAAAAAAAAAAAAAAAAAAAAAGCTTTATTTTAGAATTTTAGGCCCAAACAAACTCTCAACCAATAACTTTTAGTATAAATTCAGTGTGACGTCCTATACCTTTTACTTCTGTAGGTAGTACAGCCAAGTGCGAATGAATGTTCAGGGTGAAGACTCCCCGACTGCTGTAAGCTTTGCAATCATCAAAAAAGTTTCAATCATGTTGGACCCGTACTCGTTACAAAAGCAGGAAATAGGACCGCCTAGACCACAAAGGTCATGGACTCAGATAGCGCTTTGCTTTAAGTTAAAGAGAAGATTGCACTGATCGTGTATATCAGTGATTAATTGGAGTCTAGACTTGATTTAAATTTTATGTACATTGAATTTCATTGGGGTGTGTGTGTCTGTGTGTGTAAAAACTTACCGCTAAATTGCTAGTTGCATGAGGATTTAGGATTGAGACTTTCTGGATGTTTATGATCTTTAAAACTTGCTGATCTTTAAAACTTACAAAATATTCAGATTTCATATTCCGCTTTGGGAGAGTTTGCAAGCGACCCTGAAAATCTGTGGTAAAAATATGAGGAGCCACTTACTGTCCCTTAGCCTTGAAATTTAACAGCTCTTCTTCCAGTTCAGAAACACTTAACTTCCTCACCTCATTATGTCCAAATATCACTCTCCTGGATAGACATTTCCTTACCTTCCCAAATAAAATATCATTCCCCTCCCTGTCAATCTTTGTTCTCCTTACCCTGCTTTATTTTTATTTTTTTCTTTTTATTTTTTTTAAAGATTTTATTTATTTATTTGACAGAGATAGAGACAGCCAGTGAGAGAGGGAACACAAGCAGGGGGAGTGGGAGAGGAAGAAGCAGGCTCATAGCAGAGGAGCCTGATGTGGGGCTCGATCCCAGAACGCCAGGATCACGTCCTGAGCCGAAGGCAGACGCTTAACTGCTGTGCCACCCAGGCGCCCCCCTGCTTTATTTTTCTATTTATTGCTGGCACATTATATGTTCATTTGTTTCGTTCTTCACCCTTCCCCCACCCTCATTGCCATTACCACCACCAGAATGAAACTCCTTAGGAGTTAAGGCTCTTTCTCTGTTTTATTCATCTCTGTATCCTCAGCACCTAGAACAGTGCCCAGCACTATTAAGTGCTCAATAAATATTGTTTTCAATGAATGGATAAACTTGGAGTATAAGGCTAATTAACTGTTCAGATGCCATCTCAACTCCTCTTTTATTACGAACATGGCAGCCCTCGTTAGGGGTTGAGGAGGTAATTTCAGTTTCCAATTCTACCTGACTACATCTTATAAGGAAAAATGTATGCTCTGGTGGTGCCCACGAATTCTAGGAAGCCATGAATATCTTGGTATGTATCTCCAGAATAACGGTCTCCTTTAGTGACAAATCTTTTTTACCTTTACATGCATCAGCACAGTAATACACACACATATATGTGCATATGCCACATAATATTACCTTAAAATTTTACATGTTGGATATTTTATTAACTAAATTTATAGTCATTTCTTTTTTTAAACCTATTCAATATTTATTTCTGTTACCCTTTCATTCTTGCACAAATTGAACTTTTTACACTGTGTGTTAAATTGATCTAATATGAAATCCAGTTTAATTATTAAATTTAGTTCAATATTTAATTTGGTTTAATAAAAGTGATCTTGCATATAATGTATGCATTTAATTGATATATTTAGGACAGGATAATTTTGAATAGGTTAAATATTTAATGTTGAGTAATTTTTTAAATTATTCAGGATTAAAAATAGATCTATGTTATCAAAGTAGTGAGCAGATAAATGTCACAATTTAATAAATTTCTGGTCACATTTGTGAAATACTGCCATTGCTTAATTTCTGATCACCAATTTGTCTCTGTCTATGATCTGACTAGGAATTCTATTTTATTAAAAAAGGAAAGGAACTGAAGATCTTCAATATCGCAAAATCTTTTCTCCTTCTCTTTGAGATACTTAATACCGATATCATTTTTACCTACTTTTTTCACTTTTTTTACTCATTCGGATTCTTATTAATACATTGTGACCATTATTATGTCTTTTAAATTTATGGGTGTTTTAAATGACTTAGCACTCCCTCTCCTTCCTTATTCCTAAATTACACTTCTTCACGATTGCTTGCTGTCAGTTTCATAGCCACAACTCAAACTCTATTCCTGAACTTCCCATGCATACGCTTTCTTTTCAAGTTCACAACTAATTGCTGATTGGTTTAATGTCATCTTTGATTTCTTTATCTTTCCCAGCCCCCCATTGTTAACTCCTGCTTGCTCAAGCTTCATCATCATTCCTCCCTATATCATTACAGGTATTTCTTAAATGGTCTCCACGATCAGTTCCTTCTCTTACAGCTATGCTTTCACTGTCCTGCACCTTGCTGGTGGTGGGGTCCTGCCCACTGTCATCGCTCAAATGATGAATTCATGTGAGTGGACTCTGCAGTCAAAGCCTTCCAAAACAGAGCCCTTAACTACATGTAGATTTTCAAGGCATAGGATGTTTTTTTAAATTTCCCTTCAAAATTACAATGGCCTATAGGAATGTGGGTGGCCTCTAGAAGCTGAGAGAAGCTTCCAGCTCATGTCCAGCAAGCATCTAGAACCCATAGTCCTACAGCCACAAAAATACAAATTCTTTCAACAACCCAAGTAAGAATGGGAGCAAATTCCTTTCCAGTCTCATCTCCAGATGAGAATACACCCCAAATAACATCTCCATTTTAATCTTGTAAGACTCTGAGCAGAAGACCCAGTTATGGTGCTCAGACTCCTGAC
Organism: Ursus arctos; assembly: GCF_023065955.2. Lineage (NCBI taxonomy): Eukaryota > Metazoa > Chordata > Mammalia > Carnivora > Ursidae > Ursus > Ursus arctos. The sequence goes on along the minus strand of NW_026622797.1, from coordinate 65,320,537 downwards.
CCACAGACACTGAGATAATATATATTGTTTTCATCTGCTAAGTTTGTGGCAATTTGTTATGCAGCAGTGGCAAACTAATATAGTTATGTAAACTAAAAAACTGAGGCCAGGAAAAATCCCCCAACACTCATATCACTACATCTCTCCAATGTCCCGTATACTACATCCCTGATGCACTGAACCTCAAATTCAAGCTTGAAAAGGCTGCTTCTTGCACCATTAGACCACTTGCTCTTTGCTGACCATGGGATGTTTGTTCACATCTCTCTGTATTCATGATGGATTTTCTCAGAGTTAACAAAAGTGGGGGACATATTCTACTTACAGTAGACTAGATATGGTAGGTAGATAGTTACATGCACAGACATAGCGTTGAAGCAAATTGTATCACAACTTGGAAAAGTTTTCCCTTCTCAATTACCTTTGCATCCATCTTCGTCAGCTTGGGCTGCCGTAACAAAGTACCATAGACTGGATGGCTCAAATAACAAATTTATTTTCTCCCAGTTCTGGCGGCTGGAAGTTCACGATCAAGGTGCCAGTATAGTCAGGTTTTGGTGAGAACACTCTTCCTGGCTTGCAGATGGCTTCCTTCTCTGTATCCTCTCCTGGCAGAGAGACAGAGAGGAAACAAGATCTCTGGTATCTCTTCTTGTAAGAGAATTGATCCTTTTATGAGGGCATTACCCTCACGACCTCATCTAAACCTAATTACATCCCAAAGTCCCTGTCTTCAAATACCATTACACTGGGGGTTTAGGGCTTTATCATATGAGTTTTGTGGGTACACAGATCAGATCATATCAGCATCCTTTTGTTATCTCTTCAGAGAAGTCTTTATTTTGTCTCAGTACCTTGTCGTAAACTCCTTTTAAAAGAAGGAATGCAGACCTGGACAGTACCTGACTACTCAGTGTCTTTGGTAAGTAGCTAGAGCAAGTATAACAATTTTTGTCTGTTTCAACATATATGTATTTTTTTTTTTTAAAGATTTTATTTATTTATGTGACAGAGAGACAGCCAGTGAGAGAGGGAACACAGCAGGGGGAGTGGGAGAGGAAGAAGCAGGCTCACAGCGGAGGAGCCCAATGTGGGACTCGATCCCGGTACGCCGGGATCACGCCGGGATCACGCCCTGAGCCGAAGGCAGACGCTTTAACGACTGCGCTACCCAGGCGCCCCTCAACATATATGTATTTTTAACTGTACCTTCTCTTTGTAGCAGATGACACCATTTTGTTTGTCTGTTTCATTTATGGAAGTCTGACTAAGTTTTCTTTTTCAGTATATTTATTTAAAATTTAATAAAACGAATCATATGAAAGAAATATGAAATAACAATTAACATAGGTACTAGCATATGGCTTGGATGTGATCTGCAATGACTGAACTTTGGGAATCTTCATCATTTGCATTAAATCCCTCCTTCCCACTTGTTCCTCAAGATCCAGCTCCCATACGCCCTGCTCTGATAGCCTTCAATACTCTACTTTAATCAATTAACACCCTTAGTGTTTCCATAGAAGATAGCTCAAAACATTATTAGAGCATGTATCAATTCATTAGAAATTTGTTTCTCTTGATTTGTTATAAATTCTTGGTGGACAAGCAAGACCATGTCTCACTATGCCTTTAGCATGGTGTTTTGAGCATGGGAGAAATGTGTGAATCATTTTAAATATGGTACTACTATAAATGGGATGTAATACGGGCTGGCATAGTGTTTACAGAGATAAATAAGATACCTTACCTGCACTCTATGACCTTAAATTCAAATTACTTAAGTGAATCTTGTCAGGAAAGACATGACAGAAGACAAACAAGACACAATTGAATAGAAGTGCATGATAGAATATAAAAAATATTAAATATTGCCAATTAATGTGTTTGTTTTCAATTTTCAAACTAAAGAACATATTTTACTTTCCAAAAATTTCAATTACAAAGCCAAAAGAAGGAAAGAAATGATTACATGTGAGAAAAGTTTAGCAAGTAGATGAAGCTGTTTCCTTGTCACTAATCATTTCTTCTATAATAAATTGAAAAATTTGAAAGCTTCATTACCTTTTAATTTAATTCATCAACCACTTATTGTATTCCTACTAGGTGTGAAAAAGTACCAGGCTCTTTAAAATTATTAATGTATAATATAGTAATAGGTGATGAAGAATAGCTAATTGACATGGGAAAAGAATAAAGAAACACAATTGTCTTTCTCTGTCCTTTTACTTAAAGCTATTCTTATAAAACTATGTATTGGTGACATTTACCTAATGTGTTGATCTCAATTAAGTTGGATATATTCATTGATTTTTTTCATTCTTCTTTTAAAAAATGTGTGAAATAGACCATGAAACCGAATGTTAAAAGATCAAAAGACATTTCTTTTTAGGGTAAGAAAACAACATATAATATCCAATAATAACAACAAAAAATTTTAACTATCCTATTTCTTCTCTAGGGAAACAAAAGGGAAATAATTTCTTTTATCCATTCACACCAAAGATGCATCTATATGTTATCAAATATTTGAATGAAAAATTTATTGGAAGCTCTATGTAAGTGAACGTGCTTTTCACTATTAGAAAAAAATAGTGTTACCTAAGTAAATTCAATCTTCAAGTTATTCTAGACACTGGAATGCGTTAGCTGTAGTACGCATTTATGGAGGAAGGACTGTTTGGACATGCCATGTAAACAGCCATAGGAGGGACGAAAATCTGCTTACACCCAAATGCTCTAGATGAACAAATGCCAACCTTAAAATACCAACCTCTTTGTTATTAATCAAGGAAAAATGTCTACATTTCAGCTATTTCTTTTAAATTTTGAAGCCAAATATTTAGATCCTGAATTTTTCCACTTTTCATTTTTAGGTTTTGGGATCATGAGACAGTGAATTCTTTCATGTTGAGAGAAAATGTGGTAGCAGTTCTGAAATTTTTCTTACTGTTTAAGAATGTTAACTCAAGAATTGCCACGCTGTGATTGGCTTAGCCACCATTTGCTTGCACTGATAATATTTTGGCGCCGTTTGGATAAAAAGGCTGCAGATATTCTCCAGTATAATAAATGAAAGGAGGCTTGCCATAGAAATAGTAACGCTTAAAAGTACTTAGCTTGAGCGATCAAATTAAATTATTATAGTGTTGCTCTGTAATGAGAAAGGCAATTTTTTCTCCTTAGTGTTATAGATCTATGTGGAGACAAAGGGCAAAATAAGTGAGAAATGTGGTTCAATTGACCCTGGAAGGGAGAAGTTATTTCATATGTCGGTAGAGGTTTAAAACCCATTTGCCATGCATTTCTTGTTATTGCATTTTAATTATAGTGAGTACACATATGCTGACAGTGCATGAGATCATATTTGTTAAATGGACCTCAACTTATGCAACACTCATCAGAAAGCCTCCGGGATTATACAACATATAGTCTTTGTTATGCTTACAAAATAAAGGACAGCTCTATTAGGTATTTTTTCAAGGATAAGGATATGAACTAAGGAAGTAAATTCTAGAAGTGTAAGTAATTAGAAAACAAGAAGACCTCAAAGTCTCCCCCAAAAGGAAAGCAAATAGATTTAAAAACTTTCAAGGAATGTAAATTAGTATAGCCACTTGATGGTATATATCTTCAACATCTATATAAATAGATATAAATGTCACACAACAGAAAAATATATATTCATTTTTATATTTCTTAAATATGTTATATATATTTAATAAGGCAAGTTCAGTTTCTGAGAGTATTAGTCTAATAAGGTCAAAGTTGAGGATTAAATCTGTGTTGACCCTTTAGCTCTGCTCTGTTTTAAAGCCCCATACTGCCCATTATCTCCAAGTAACTTCCACAACTGCACGTAGTTGCTCATCAAAAGAGCATCCAAAATGGCCCCTAGTCCGGCATAAAAATCTCAAGCATGTGCCCTATTGATGGGACCCCTTCAGTGTTCCTTGACTGATGGGTCAGAATTAACCATATGGGAATGGTTAAGTTGTTTTTATTCCCAATTATAATAATGCCATATAAAATGCATATGCTGAGTCCATAATTATAATGAAGATGGTGGTGTTCGTGATGGTGTTGCTTTTTATTATGAATATTTTAGATATTCATGAAGGTGTAAAAAGTGATTGAATACACACCTATGTACCTCTCAGGTAGCTTTAGACATAAAACATTCCAAGTATAGTTTAAAGCCCTCTATGACCATAGTCCATACTTAACTTCCCCATAAAGAGATAGGTGTCCTAAATTTGATATTTATTATTCCTAAGCATTTGTTTACTTTCACTGCTATATGAATGTACCCCAAACAATAAGCAATAGTCTTATATGTTTTTAAAATGTAAAAAATCTATGTCATACCGTATTTTCTTTTTGACATTCCCTCTTGTGTTTGTGCAATATTTCTGACTCCTGTAGCTCTTTGCACGCTTATTTCAGATGTAATGTATTGATTTGCTTGATGAATAGACATTACGTCTATTTCCAGTTTTTTACGGTTATAAACAAGGCTCTAGATTGCATTTTGGGACTGCCCCTGAACTGGTTATTCTTTTTGGGGCACTCCAGATGTGTTCCTGACCCTACTCAGGGCTCTGGCAGGTTGAACCTCTACTGACTGTAGCAATTTACTCCCTTTTCTTTGACTTTTCAATGGGTTCAGCTAATGGGAGACGTCCGTAGAAAATCAAAGGGTGAAATGTGAGAGAGTAAGTTAAGTATTTTTAAAATTATATTTAAAATATATTTTTAAATGCACACATCCTAAATTTACAGCTTAATAGATCTTTGAAAAGTGAACACAACTTGAGAAACTCTATCCAGGCCAAGATACAGAAGAGTACCAGCATCCCAGATGCTTCATATTTCCTCTTATCTATAACTTCCTCCCAAGGCAACCCTATTTTTACTTTCATCACCACAGATGAGCTTTAGTTGTTTCTAACATATAATCGGAGCAATATGGTATCTTTTTTTACATTTTGCTTCTTTAACTCAATATAATATGTGTGTGATTGATCCACGATGTTGCATGTAGCAGTTACTATTCTTTTTCAGTATTGTATAGTATTCTGTCGTGTGAAATTATCACATTTATTTGTCAGTTCTACTGTTGATGGGATTTGGGTTGTTCCTAGCTTTGCAGTATTAAGAATGATGCTTCTATGAACATTTTCAGTACATCCTTTTGGTATACCTATGAATATATTGCTCTTAGATTTGTACCTAAGAGTTGAACTGCTAGTTAACAATAGGGTGTGCATATGGTCAGTAGATAAGTGAGGAACTTCCTAAATGGTTATGACAGTTTATTCTCTCATCAGCAGCACAGGAGAGCTCCTGTTGCTCCACAGTGTCATAATACTTCTCAATTTAGAACTTTTCAAGCCATTCTAGCGGGTGTGAAGAGGTGTAGAATTGTGATTAAAGTTGCCATTCCCTTACCATTGTTATGAAACAATTGTGTTTACTGAAGTGTGGCCATTCTTTTGGGGATGTGCTTTTCCAAATCTTTTGCAATTTTTAATCAAACGGTCTTTTGCTCCGATTTGTAGGAAAGTCTTTTGTTAGATATAATTACAAATATCTTCTAATTTTGACTTTGCCTTTTCACTCTTTTGATGACCTCTCTAAATAAACAGAGATTCTTAATTATAATAAAATCCAATTTATATGTTATTTCTCTTATTGTTAATGCTTTCTTAAGTCTTCTTTATGAAATGTTTTTCTACTTCAAGATCATAACTACATTTTTCAATGTTAAAAGCGTGACATAGAAACAGATAGTTATTTTTATCTGTCACAATTAGATCTACAATCCATTTAGAATTGATTTTGCATGTCTACTCATGAAAGACGGGCCTGTAATTTTTCTTACTTGTATTAATCTGATCAGGTTTTACTTCTACTTCAAACTTTAGATTTCATACTTCCTGTATGTCTTCTGTGAACAGTGCATTGCAGGGATTTTCTAATCTTTCTAATTTTTTTAAATTGAAGTATCATTGGCATACACTATCCTATTAGTTTCAGGTGTATATATCACAGTGACTCAGTATTTTTATACATTATGAAATGATCCCAGATTAAGTCTAGTTATCATCTGACACCATGAAGAGTTATTACAATATTATTGACTATATTTCCTATGTTGTACATTACATTCCTCCTTTATTTTATAATTGAAAGCTTCTAAATCTTAATCCCCTTCACCTTTTTGCCCACCACCCCAACCACTCCCTCACCTCATAACCAACACTTTGTTTCCTGTGTCTATGAATCTGTTTCCGTTTTGGGTTTTTGTTCATTTGTTTTGTTTTTTTGTATTCCATATATAAGTAGAATTTATGGTATTTATCTTTCTCTGTCTGACTAATTTCACTTAGCATAATATCCTCTAGGTCCATCCATGATGTCACAACTGGAGAGGTTTCATTGTTTTTCATGGTTGACCATTTCCATTGTATGTATATACCACATCTTCTTTATCCTTTCATCAATATCAATAGACACTTGGGTTGCTTCCATATTTTGGCTATTTTAAATAATGCTGCAATGAACATGGGAGTGCATATATCTCTTTCAACTGGTATTTTCATTTTCTTTGAATAAATGCCTAGAAGTGGCATTGCTGGATTCTGTGGCAGTTCTATTGTTACCTTTTTTGAGGAACCTCCATACTGTTTTCCACAGTGGCTGTACCAATTTACACTCCCACCAACAGTGCAGGAGGGTTCCCTTTTCTCACTGACTTATCAGCACTTTTTATTTTTATTTTTTTAAAAGATTTTATTTATTTATTTGACAGAGATAGAGACAGCCAGCAAGAGAGGGAACACAAGCAGGGGGAGTGGGAGAGGAAGAAGCAGGCTCACAGCGGAGGAGACCAATGTGGGGCTCGATCCCACAATGCCGGGATCACACCCTGAGCCGAAGGCAGACGCTTAACCGCTGTGCCACCCAGGCACCCCAGCACTTTTTTTTTTAAATCATTTTGATAATAGCCAATCTGATTGGTGATTAGTGATGTTGAGCATCTTTTCATGTTCCTGCTGGCTGTCTGTATGTCTTCTTTGGAAAAAGGTCTATTTGAGTCCCTTGCCCATTTTTTAATTTGATTGTTTAGGAATTCTCCAAACTTTGTTTTAACTGGCAATTGTAGTTCATTTATATTTCATGTGTTACTGGTAGATTTGTATTTTTTTTAAACCATACTATTTTGTAGTTTCTATTTGTCTCGCTTTTTCTATGTTTAGTTATTTGGTTCCTCATTTGGTTCCTCACTTGAACTGATATTTATTATTATTACTCCATTATATTCCTTCAACTGGCCTGAAAGTTAGACACTTCCTTTTTTATCTTCTGGTGAACTTCTTTAAAATTTAGTATGTATACATTTAAAAGGCATCAAGTCAGTATCCCTATCATTTTCCTGAAAAAACGCAAGGATATTAGAATGCTTTAATGGTATCACCTCCTACTATAGTTATTATTCTAGTGCTTGGGAAACAATTTTTTAATATTCTGAAATTAGTTGTTACAATATTATTATATGCTCAGATTTACCCACATATTTGCCAATTTCTCTGTTCAAAAAAAGTTTTTTGTATCTCAGTTCTTTCATGCTTTTGTTTTTTGTTTTTTTTCGAACATACATTTTTTTAGAAGACCTATACTGACTAAGCATTAAGGATAGACTGTCTCTGGTTTTGATGAATTTTATATATATTTTTTGTCTTATTATTTGATATGTTAACTGGCTATACATTCCTATGTTGAAGTTATTGTCTCTCAGCTCATTGAAGATATCAACATACATTTCCTTATTTCCATTAATATTCTTGCTCTAATCACTTTCTTTGTAGCCTGTCAGGTTTTTTTTTTTTCCATCTCTGATTTTAATGTCTGCCTTTATCTTTGATATTTGCAGTCTGTCTATTATATATCTGGTGTGGATATATAGTTTATTCATCTTAGGATTTCTTCTTCTTCTTTTTTAGAGTTTTTATATAAATTCCAGTTAGGTAACATACAGTGTAATATTAGTTTCAGGTGTACAATACAGTGATTCAACACTTCCATACAACACCCAGTGTTCATCACAGTAAGTGCCTTCCTTAATCCCCATCGCCTTAATCCGCCCCCATCCACCTCCCCTCTGGTAACCATCAGTTTTTCTCTGTAGTTAAGAGTTGGCTTCTTGGTTTGCCTCTTTCTCTCTTTTTCCCTTTGTTCATTTGTTTTGTTTCTTAAATTCCACATTTGAGTGAAATCATGGCATTTGTTTTTCTCTGATAGACTTATTTCCCTTAGCATGACACTCTTTCGCTCCATCCATGTTGTTGCAAAGGGTAAGATTTCATTCATTTTTATGGCCAAGTAAGAGTCCATTGTATGCATATACCACCTCTTCTTTATCCATTCATCAGTTGATGGACACTTGGGCTGTTTGCATAATTTGGCTATTGGGGATACTGCTGCTTTAAACATGTACATGTATCTCTTTGAATTAGTATTTTTTTTTCCTTTGGGTAAATACCTAGTAGTGAAATTGCTGGATCACAGGGTAGTTCTATTTTTAACTTTTTGAGGAAACTCCATACTGTTTTTCAGAGTGGCTGCAAGAGTTTGCATTCCCACCAACAGTGTAAGAGGGTTCCCCTTTTTCCATATCCTCACCAAGACCTGTTTTTTCTTGTATTCTTGATTTTAGCCATTCTGACAGGTGTGAGGTGATATCTCATTGTAGTTCTGATTTGTATTTCCCTGACGATCAGTGATGCTGAGCTTCTTTTCATGTGTCTGTTGGCCATCTGTTTTGAATTAGAGAAGCTGTGGCTTTCACCAAGTCTGAAAAATTTATTATCTCAGGCATTATCTCTTTGAATATATCTATTCATTCTGTCTAGTCTTTTTGCTGGAACTCTAAAATTGCATACATTCTCATTTTATATCCAATATTTTTAACATCTCTTTAATATTTTCTTTAATATTTTCTAACCCCCCCTTTTTTTAAAAAAAAGATTTTATTTATTTATTTGACAGAGATAGAGACAGCCAGCGAGAGAGGTAACACAAGCAGGGGGAGTGGGAGAGGAAGAAGCAGGCTCCCAGCGTTAAGAGCCTGATGTGGGGCTCGATCCCAGAACGCTGGGATCACGCCCTGAGCCGAAGGCAGACACTTAACGACTGCGCCACCCAGGCGTCCCTCTAACCCCTTTTTATCTGAATGATATTTTTAAAATCTGTATCTCCAACTGTATATGTAATTTGCTACTTAGTTTATACACTGAGTTTATAATTTCTATGATTTTATTTTATTGTTAGATATTATATTTGGCTCCCTCTTTTATTTTGGTAGTACTTTATTTCCTATTTTCTAAACTGTCTTTTATTTCCTTGAATATTTTAAACAGAGAACATATTGGTATATTAATATTTTGTATATAAATAAATATTTTATATTCTGTACCCAAGCTTTTATTTGGGAGATGTCTCTTTTTGATGTTTGTTGTTTCTTTTGATTCATTTATGTTGACTTGTTTTATCATGTATTTTGTAATTTCAGCAGGTATTATTTGTAGCAATACTGCAGGCCTTGGGTTGAATGTGCATTCAAAAAGAATATGTATTTGCTTTTGCTCGGTGCTCTGAGGTGCTAACAATCCAGGCCAACTGTAAGACAGTTTCTTGGCTTAGAGCTTCCCTGATTTTCCATGTAGCACATATTTAAGCCTGAAACCCTACATTGGTAACTGTTGATTATGAAGAGGTCCCTCTTTTCCATCCCCATCCTTACTCTCCCAGGGTACAGGTCAGTTTCTTAGCTCCTTGTTTTTGTGATTGGACTATTTTCAAAGTTCACCCTTTTACAACATGGTGTAGCATTTTAGGATTCCTAGTTTCCTGTGGAGTGTGAGCCAATTCCAACTCCCAACTTTTCCCTGGCCCTAATGGCTTTATCAACCCTAGGCATCCACATAGTCTTACTGCTCTGGTGTTCATCTTTTTTCTTAACCTTAGATTTCGGGATTTCTTTCACTTTGTTAAATCTCAGTTAAATATCTAAAGAATACCTGATTTTTCATCACCTTCATTTCTAAAGTGTTTTATATTAAAAACTTTTAAAGGTATCTAGTCCCCCACATTAGTTGAAACAGAAGAAGGATATGTATCTTGAAAACTAGCCAAAAATTTCATGTTCTCTAATTCATATTTTCGGTTTTGCCTCAATAAAAGGTCCTGAATTTATTTTTATATATAATTATATAATTAATATTATATGTTATATACATTACACGTATAATACACACGCACATTACAAAAATGACTCTGTGGTTGGGGCATATGTTTGTAATAAATACATTTACAGATGCGGGGTGTGTGTGTGTGTGTGTGTGTGCCTTTTGGTCTTGATTACATTCACATCCCTGAAAAAAAATCACCCTGTTGCTTCCTGCCAGCATTTCCTTAGGTTAAGTATCTGCAGGACACTTGCTTCTTAAGAACGTTGTCAAAAACCCACTTCAATTAACCAGTAATTAAAAATTATTTTATTCTTTCTGATTTTCCTTCTTTATTGCCTTCTCTCACAATATGTGAGTGTTCAAGGGCTTATGTTTTTTAGGAACATTAATTCTCTCTCACACTTACAGTCTTTTTACTAAATCTAAACAAGTTGCTTCTATCACACAAAGAGCCTTTTTCTTTGAGAAATATTCATTGTTTACACTTTAAATTGGAGTTGAAATAATTATAGGTTTTGTTTTTTTAATTAAAGGAGGGAATGCAATGTTATGATTGGGTTATGTTTATGCTGCTTTACAATGTCATCACTGGGATCTAAGATTCATGATGAACATTAATGAGGAAGATCCTTTTTGAAGACTCTAAGGGCCACCAAACAAATACTTTTAGAATGTATGAAATTTTCCTGAATGAAATGACATTATCATCAGTTCCGCCTGGAATTTGAATTCTTTTCAAGGGTAACAAACATATTTTTATGTTTGTTTTAAATGACCCAAAGGCACACAAAAATTTTTGCCATTTTTCATAGAATTTCAGAATCTTAGAGATTGGATGGGTAAAGTTTTTAACATGTCAAGTATCCCTTGCATTCTCTTTCAAAAACAGGAAGTGTTGTACCTCTTGAGGCCTCTCATTTCATTTTAGAATAAATTTAATCAGAAGTATAATTTGGAAGTAAGAGAACTCTGTCTTAGAACAAGAGCAGATTTGTACCCCTCCCAAACTCCCCAGGGACTTGGAGCAGGGTCGTGGCATGGGGTGTTCTGGAGACAGAGGTCAGTTTCTAGCTCTCCAGCTTTCTCTCTGTATGGATATCTTTGTTGAGTTGGGTTAATTTCTAAAGTTTGTCCTGCATGGGTTGTGGGTTATTTCCTCTGTGTGCGTTGATACTCAGCCCTTTCCTAGATGTTCACAAGGAATCAGCAATCACACACACCTCTGTGTGTGTATTAGAGTTTATTGAATTCTTGGGGAGGAGAAGGGGTTTTATTTCACTACTTAAAGCTCTTGTAAATGTCCATAAGAACTCATTCTTTGATCTAATGATAACTCAAAGATAATGTCAGTTTGTGCCTAACAACCGTACAGTGGCCATCACAGTGTACAGTGAGCTCACTTTTCAGATCCCACTCTCCTGTTAGTCAGAAGGAGTCTTTCTCTCTTTTTCCCCCTGACAGCGTACAGCTGTCGAGACCAGGGGGAGATTATCTCAGGCTCACATGACATAGTCACTCCTGACATATTAAAGTGCCATGGCATACCTTTAGAAAGGGCTGAGTCATTTAGTAAGTTACTTAGAGACAAGAGAGCATAGCGAGGAAAACAAGACCAGACTGGGGAGCCCAACGTCTTTTTTCAAATTCTGGCTCTGCCAATTGCTAGCTGTCCTAGGCAATTATTTCACCTGTCTCTATCTTTTTGTTCTCATCTATAAAATTGGGGTAATAATAATACTTTTGGAGATTTTTTGCAAAAAGTAAATGAATAAATACATATCAGACACTGAGAACATTAACTATCACATAGTAAGTGCTCAAAAATCAGAAGCTATTATTTTTCAACCTTGAGGCTCAGTCACTACTCCTTATATTGCTTGATCAGTTAATGAGGGACTATAATTTGCAAGATGACACTTATTGTTGGAGAGATATATATATCTTTATATATCTCTCTATATATATAACTGCAATTGAAATTGAGTTTTTGTGCATAGGCAAAAAGTGTTTGTGTGATTAGAATAGGAATCAACATCTGCTTTTTCTGAGAGGCTTAGCCAGTTTTGTATTTCTTTTTCAACATAAGGGCTTGTAAATTGTGCTGTGTTTATTTTGATGATCAGAAGCTCATTGATTCTCGGTTAGATTTCATGGGCAGTTCAGGATTTGCTTAGTGATATTCAGAAACTTTTTTTTTCTATTTTGATAAGCTGTTACACTTAGCTTGCAATAGTAAAATGCACTTATTGCTAAACATCTTGATTACTAAAATTTCTGAAAGAAAATAACTTATTTTTAGTGCAACTTTTGCTAGTTCCTTTCCTGCTTTGCTTTTCAATTTAAACAAATTTTAATGAGATTTTTATAGCATGAAGTTCCTTTTATACAAATAACATATTAGAAATTTATTTACTGGTATTGAGACGAGATTTGTTTCCTTGTAACTTTTGACCTTTAGCCCTGTTTCTAAGAATTACTACATATAAAAGCATTTATCTCCATACCTAAGAGCTAAGAAAAAGCCTGGGACATACTCTTCAATAAATATAATTTTATAGCGACTCTTCCTCACATTTTTAGCTTCCCACCATCTTCTGATTGTCCTTTAATGTTAGGGAAATTCCTGCATTATGATCTTACTTGCCCAACAAGTAAAAGCCAGAGTGCCATTTCACCAGACCCCTCAGCAGCGGAGCACAGTCAGGTGACCCAGACGTTACCAATCAGGTGAGTTCTGAAGACCTCTGTAGGCAGTAAGTGACTGGGGAAGCAGCTGGATGGAGTTTATGGGTGAACTGTCCCAAGCTGGGACATAAGGTCTCAAGTGCCTTTTGTGTTGGAGCTGTGTGGAGTTGTTGCCAACAGCAGTGAGAGAAGAACAGAGAACTAAGTCAGGGACCGTTGTCATCAGGCAACACCCAGCCCAACTCTGTAGTGTTTCTAATATCCTTTTTAGACTCTTCTCTTTTTGAGCTGACCTGAGAGGACTACGTTGTATATAACTCTGAGTTCTGACATATAATGTTGGAGAAAGGAATTCCTATTCTTCTCAAGGAAAAAAAAAGTGCCCAAATTTCCTCAAATGTTCTTCATTTTTAAATAATAGATTTTCCTCAGATCAACAAAATTTGGAAAGCCAAATTCAAAATAAGTGTAAGAGCTTAGCAACTTTATAACAAGAATAGTTAAAATTAGTTAAAATACCAACACCCAGATTGGAATGGATTATTCATAACATCTGTTTTTGAACAACATTATAAATGGCAAAACCACTTTGAAGGCACAATTAGGGTTGCTTATCTAAGAGCCAAAAGGACTAATTATGTGTGCTGATGTTCCTTCAACCTCACTGCTGCCTTCCTCTGGTTATGTGTAAACTTGTCACTGTCCTTAAAGCTCGGTGTCTAGAACTGCAGACAATACATCAGGTGAAGTTGATATTTGCAGAAAGAAAGGACCTATCATCTCTCTTATTCTGGATCCTGTATTTTTATCAGTGTGTCCAAAGTCACATTAGATTTGTCAGTAGGCTTAAGTTTTGAAATACAAAAACTGATCGTTAAAGACAAAATGTTAAAATTACAGGCATATTGTACCTCTAATCCCAGAAAAAGAAAAAGTACTCTATGAATGAGGTCCTAGTTTATGGAACTACATGGAATTTCAGATTCACACTAATTGCAGTATTTTCCCGTGGTCCCTTTTTATTATGTATGAATCAAAGGATCTTGGATCAATATCTCAAAAAGATATCTGTCCTCCTGTGTTCATGGCAGCATTATTTACAATGGGCAAGATATAGAAACAACCAAAGTATCTGTTGATGGATGAATGGATAAGGAAAATATGGTATATATGCAATCTAAAAAAAAAAAGTGATATTATAGATATAGAGTAGAAGGGTAGTTACCAGGGCCTGGGGGGATGGGAAATGGGAATATGTAGTTCAAAGGGTCCAACTTTCAGTTATAATTGAATCAGTTCTTATGATCTAATATACAGCATGATAACTATAGTTAATATGGTCCTGTATACTTGAAATTTGCTGACACTACATCTTAAGCGTTTTTTACCACACACACGCACACACACACACACGCACACACACATGCACGCACACACACACGCACACACACAAAATACTTAAATGTGTGAGGTGATGGATGTGCTAATTAACTTGACCTTGTTAATCATTTCACAAAGTATATACATATCAAATCATCATATGTACACCTTAAATATATATAATCATATCTGTCAATTATTCCTCAATAAAGCTGCAACAAAAGAAATTTACTCAGAGAAGACAGAGTTCAGTGTAAATATAATCAAACTAACAGTTCTTCCAATTGTTTAAATGCCCAGAAGGCTAATAAAAGTGGTAGTTCCTGGGTGTCACCCAGAAACGAGGTCCAGGTACTTTTACATATGCTAAAGTTTGAGAGTAGACCACAGAAATTCTTTCCAGGCCAGCAAATACATGTTGATGCTCATTCATAGTTGGATTAAGGATGTTTTTTTTGCAAGACACAAGATTTTAAGCTATCAATTCTACTCTGGTTGGTTCTAGTCTCTCAATTCTATGTAAAAGTAATAATAAAAGTTGGAAAATAACATAAGGTTTTACTTGCTATAGAATTTTTATGTATTCAAAAATGGTATTAAAGAAGATATATTTGCAAATTTCCTCAGATATATGAACAATAAAACACAATGTTTAAAATAGATAATAAAATACATACTAGAGAAGTTATGACATTTTGATATTTTCACTGTTTTGCCCATTGCATATTGTCATGCAAATAGACATGTTTGAAGCATAGATCAATTACTTGATAAAAAATGAAAAAATATTGATAAGGAACTTGGGAAAATCAATTGAATATTGATGAAAAATTAGGTAATGTAAGCTGGATCTGATAGGTTCTGAGAAAATATGAAACGTCTGCATATTGAAATGACATAAAGAAATGATGTTTATGATTGCTTGTCTATAAATTTTTATGATCTTCCAAAGAGTAGCATCTACTGTTTCACCTATAAGAATGGGAATGAAAGAAGACCACAGGGATTTGGTGAAAGTTGTCCTGATAACATATGTTAACTTGGCTTGTTGCAGCATTAGCAAGTTCAGGGTTTTGCCGAGTTTTTAACTGCATCAGATACTAAATAGGAAGCGAAGGTCCAGCATTGTTAGGTGGTAGGCAAGGTAATGGGAAATAACTGAAAATGATCTGAACTCAGAAAGGGTTTATATGGCTATGCAAGTTGGTAACACATGGCTGTGTTAGTAAGAAGCCTGAAGTTTGTTTGTGCACTTCTCCCCCTCGGAGGGGCTTAGTCTTTGGCTTGAAAGTCTTGTCATTTAATCGAAATCTGTCTCAGTCTGTCATTGAGACAGATTTAAAATTTCTCAAAGCACGTGTGGGGCTGAGCACTGGGTGTCATACACAACTAATGAGTCGTTGAACACAACAAAAACTTATAATGTACTACTATATGCTGGCTAACTGAACATAATAAAAAAAAGAAAAAGAAAAAAATAAATACAAATAAAATTTCTCAAAGCATGACCCTTCTTTTTTTAATTCCTGATCAACTCAGGCTAAAATTGAAAGCATAAAGAAAGACTTGAGAACAATTTCAAAGTCTTTCCTTAAAAAATACCTTTTTAAACTGCCACGTAGAACATTCTGGCAACGTTGTTTTCACTTTCACGTTCACAGTAAAGTTTAGGGAATTTGAAATGTCCCTCCCTGGGAACGTGGCCCGCCTGCGTGCTCTTTAAACATCAGCACCACACTGAAACTATCGCTAATGGAGAATCAATCTGAAAATTAAATTAACTTCACGCAGCTTTTTAAAATAAAATTTGAAATAGGTTACTAGTCTGCAAAATTAATATTTCATTAGTTTACCTTTTTTGTAATTGATGAATGAAATTTGTGACCAAAGAGGCATTTAGCTGTCTGGTTTTTGTTTGCCTTAAATCTATGTGAACTTGAAATACAGTCTTCTTGACAAATGAGGTTACTAGAAACTAAATGGGAATTCTTATTTGCCACCATTGTGATGACATGAAGAATCACAGCCTTTAGCTTGGGGCTACTAAGCTCTTAATAATGAGAGAAAGGTGTTCCATCTTCACCTACGGTAGAGTCACAATTACGATGAACAAAAATAGCTGCCAAGACTTCTCCAAGAAATATTCATGACAGTGAGAAAAATATTGATTTTAAATGCCAAGAAATGAAATATCTTCTAAAGTGTTCATTTCAATCCAACTATTATTTTCCAAAAGAGACTGAATGAACTGTAAAGTGTTTCATAGTGCTATTTCACATTTAACACTTTTTCAAAAAAAAAAAAAGAATCCCAAGCAAGAATTTGCAATTTTTCTCTCTCACCTACTCTCCCTCTCTCTAAGTATGCACACTTTCCTTCTTTCTCTCATGTTCCCTTATCTTAAAGAAAAACCACATCAAAATGTGTAGAAGAAAAACAAGTTACATGAGAATAAAAAACAAGTTATATGAGAATCAAGTTAATTGATTATTTTAACAGAATATTAGGTAAATAATGTCTGCAAAATATGAAGTATGCAGAAGGGATATTACTTTGATCAGGGCACCACTCTATGTCTCTCAGCCCTTATGCTTTAGTGGACCAGCTTCTCTTTCACATCATGTCAAACTATATTATTATCTGAGCCGTATGATACGAATAATATATCTTTAGACTTAATTGGGATTGATTATTTGCCACATCTTTATGCATAAATGATGTAATTACTATGACATGAATGCTAGCAAATTGTCCTTTTTTTTTTTTTTTGCAGTTGATATCTTGGATTCAAGTAGGTTCCTGGTTAAAGGTCAGAAAGAAATTGAGTTACTTAAAAATTGTAGTGGAACTGCTCATATATCCCTTCAAATATTCTCAGCCCCAACTTCGGCCATTGCAATGGTATTTAGTTCCGTACAGGCTTCCACCAGGCTCTAATATGTGCAACCTGATAGTATCTTGCTGTAGGCTTGTATGGTCACACTTCTAGCTTCCTGTGCTAGGGCTTCTGGGATGCTCGAGGCTCATAGGACCTGCTGAAGCAAACAATTGGCATTCACTCATATACAACTTGGAGTTTAAGAATATTGATATCCAAGAAGGCATCTTGATCAATGACAGACAGAAGCCCATGATAACCCTTCATTTTTTAGTCTCTCGTGTGGATGGTTCATAGATGCATTTCTTCAGGTTCCGGAGAAGGTTGAGGCGGGAGTATGCGCCAGTGCCCGTGACTGCGGCCGAGGCAGTAACGCGTTCCTGATTGGCTTTGTCTCCTTTTGTTCCGCTCGCTCTCCACTGCCCGGTCCTGCTGCCTGTTTCATTATGAAGCTACCTGCGCACAAGAGTTTTAAGCCTCTGCCCTTGCGGGTAGGGAGACCCAGGATAAGACAAACTGATTTCAAATTAGTAATGTGTTTTTCAGTATTGAAGGCCACGTACAGATAATCAATGACTTAGGTGCTAATACATTCCAGAAATTACCATAACAAATGATAGCACTGAGATGGAGACTTTGATGAGCAATTTTTTTTTTTCCTCTGTTCCCTCCGCCTGTGTCTGTATGAATTGGAGCAGAACTAATGGGCAAAACCCCTCTGCCATGGCTTTGAGGAAACACCCTCGAAGGCAGAGAGTTCCCTGGAAAATACAATCCAAAGAATTATTCTCAAAGTACTATTGCTGCCATGATTTTTTTTTTTTTTTTTTACGATTTCATTTATTTATTTGACAGAGAGAGAGACAGCCAGCTAGAGAGGGAACACAAGCAGGGGGGAGTGGAGAGGAAGAAGCAGGCTCCCAGCAGAGGAGCCCGATGAGGGGCTCGATCCCAGGACCCTGGGATGATGCCCCCAGCCGAAGGCAGACGCTTAACGACTGAGCTACCCAGGCGCCCTTGCTGCCATGACTTTATACTTAGCTTAAAGTTTTCCAAAATTTTCAGTGGCGGAAATAATTCTTTGTTTGCACATATACCCTACAGAGAGCTTAAATAACTCTAAAGGATATAATATGACACGTCAAAATCATAACATACCTTATAATTGATTATTTGAATGGTGAATGAGCTTTTTTTTTAAAAAGATTTTATTTATTTACTTATTTGTCAGAGAGAGAGAGAGAGAGCACAAGCAGGGGGAGTGGCAGGCAGAGGGAGAAGCAGGCTCCCCACTGAGCAAGGAGTCCCATGGGGGACTTGATCCCAGGACTCTGGGATCATGACCTGAAACGAAGGCAGACACCCAACTGACTGAACCACCCAGGCGTTCTGTGAATGGGCTTTGTTAAAATATTTTTTTTCTTTCTTTAAATTGAAGTATAATTAACATACAATGTTATAGTAGTTTCAGGTGTACAATACAGTGATTCAACAATTCTATATATTACTCAGTGTTTACCATGGAAAGTATAATCTTATTCCACGACCCGTACTTTGCCCACCCCACCCCCATCGGACTCCCTTCTGGCAACCACAGTTTGTTGTCTCTATTTCAGAGTCTGTTTTTTGGTTGTCTCTCTTTTCTTTGTTCATTGGCTTTGTTTCTTAAAAAAATTTAAGAGACTAGAAAGTACATTTTTTTTTGTTTCAGCTTCTTTTTATGTTTAATTGCCCCATCATGGTTTCTATATTATTATTGTCCTTGGTTTTATGTCTATAATTTAGTTTAAAGTATTTTTTTTCTTAGATAAGCTGCATTTTTATATTTATTATCATTAGAGTTTTAAGTGGATAAAAATATTTTTAAAAAGCATAGAGTAGGAACACTTCAAATACTCTAGTTTCAAAAGAAAATATTTGTAAGTGAAATTTTTAGGCTAAGTCACCACATTACTCTTTAAAATTAGAAAGTAAAGTGGAATTTTTAAAAAAGAAATTAAACAATTATTACATTGCTTGGGCTTCCATTGAGATCATGTTAATAGATTTAGTCCAACATTTTTTCCCCAGCGGAATATCTAAGCATCTAAATCAAAATGTTGAAATGTTATACCAAGATTTATAATCAATTCATTTAAAGCAATTGAACATAAGTGAAATATGGCTCTAAAACACATACACGAAGTTTAAAATATAACATTGTGGATGTTATTAGGCTAAGTTCAAACATTCAGGTGTACTAAAATTCTAACTTGTTAAAAGTAGGATATAATTTAAAGGCCATGAAAATTCTTTCTCCCCAAAATACTCTCTGTACTTAATTTTACCTTCCCTGCAGAGTTGAGGTAAGAAATAAAACTAATATGGATAAAGAATTAAACATTGTGCATGACACATACTAGGCCTTTTATAAATAATAATTATGCTTATTATTATTAAAGTCATTCTGTGCTTCTGTAAAAAGCAAGGAAGAAGGATTAACTCCCATACTGGATGCGTTGGCTTTTTCTTTTTAAGAAAAGATGAACTGAAATTCTTTCATTTCTTATCCCCTGATAACTCAGTTGAGTAGAATGCCAGGTAATGAGAATGTCTCATTTTTTAATGTGCTGTGAACTTGTGCCTACAACATTGGTGGGAAGGTTTGATACCTCTGGATGGCAGGCGCGGCCGAGCGGCAGGAGCTCTACCGACGTGTGAAGCTCTGAGCTGTGGGCTGTGTTTTTATTAAGTGCACTTGGCTTTCCTGCTGCTTTTCTTTCTAAGCTCCACCCTGAAAACTCAGACCTCTTTAGCAAAATTAAGGGAAAACAGAGTGATCTCTCTTTGGGCAGTAATCGTGCGAAATAGATTAAGAAATACACTTGCTCGTGCCAGCAGGCAGCAACTACAAACCGACGAATGTTTGCAGACTCAAGTCACAGAACAAAGGGAGTGAACACTGTGACTTGTCTTTATTTATCTTTACCTGCAAAAGTATGTATATGGGGAGGGTAGAAATTTTCCCCCAGAGAGAACAGGAAAATAACTAAAAAGAATGGAGGGAAAAGTGATAATTTGAAGAATACAATTTTTTCCTGTTACATTTGCAATAATAATAATAATAATAATTCCACCTAAACTACATACCAGAAGTTTTATGATCAAACTCCTATTCCAGAACTAATCTGGTAAATCGTGTTAATTGTCCTGACTCTGCCTCATCGTAACCTGAAGGGTAGCTGTAGATGGTTAATTGTTCCTCTCTTCTTATATCATTAGCAATTAATGATATAAGAGGAATGTTGGCCTAGACTTAGACAAAGTAAGGTCAGCCTTGCCCAGAAAGCAGTGTGGCATTTTCCCAGTTTGAATTGCTTCTTATTTTTAGATGTTGCTTAGGGAAGAAAGAGACTAAAAGCATGGAACAGCCCAAACATGGTAAGTCATTGTGACATTATGTTTGGAGTGTACAAAGCTCCCTCCCTGAGCTGACTTCAGAAAAATGAGAGCAAGTTAAGGATACTATTCCTGGAATGGTGTGTGTCTGAGTGGACACTTCTGGACACTTCTTATCACTAAGGTCCTAGATTTAATTATTCAATTTAATGTTTAATGAAAGTTCACTGAAGGTCCATTGACTGACCTTGACAACCCCTGAGAGGCATAGATTTTTCCCTCTAGGAAAATAAATATAACCTATTAAGAGAAAGGGAGGACAACGGAGTTAGAATATAGTCTACTTTTAACAAGAACGTGATGTCAGAAAGAGAGGAGACAATCTTTCAGTGCACCCAGTTCATTGCTTCCAGGGCACGAGTGCGTGGGAGAATGAACCTCAGGATCAAGGTGCGGGCGACTGTGGGTAGAACTGTAGGACCTGCAGGAGCTGGAAGAGCTTCAAGAAGATTATACTTCCAAACAGGAGGAAATCACCCTGGATCTCCTTGTTGGTATGTAGGTAGTACCACAGAGGGGTAGGATGCCCTCTTGAAGTATGTGGGCTATGTGAAAAGACACTAAACGAACAAGCTAATGGGGTGCATCTGACCATGTTGTGGAGAGTCTAAACCTGAGAGTAAGACCATTGGCCGTCAGCAGAGTGGGAAAACCCTGCCATCTGAGGAACCAGGGTGGTACAGGGCATGGCAGCTTCAGACATAGGAAGAATAACCCATTCTGCACAACCTAGAACATGATTCTCATGGTGGGTAGTACTTCTTTCCAAAGAACATTTTGGAAATTTCTGAAATCATTTCTGGTTGTCCCAAGTTTGGTGGAAATACAGCCACTTAGAAGGAATGACCCTGGGTTGCTAGGTACTCAGCATTGTTCAGGGAAAAAAAACAAAAACAAAAACAAAAAAACAAAAAAACACACACACTTAGAAAAATTGTCTTAATTTTTACAGGATTTTGAAATATCCCACTAGATATTTTTGTAGTTCACACACCTGCTTTAACTTTCTGAATCTAGAACATAACTCTTTGATACATATAAACACAAAGTAAGTGTTTTTGTGTGATCATTACATATACTAAATTACCTGGAATGCAAATATGGTGTAACTCTAGGGAAACCTGCACTTAATTTATTCAGAACTTTAAAACAATTGTTTATCATATAACAGAAAATTGCCAGCACTCTCATTGTCATGGAATTTGTGTAGCCAATAAAATACACCTAAATCAGTAAGCTTTTATGGCTCTTTCAAGTATTTCTAATGGATGCAAGCATAGAATCACTTCATTTTTGTATTCTATTCTAGTGTAGTCATTCTCAAGCATTTACATGTAAACTATACATTACTTTATGATAAATTCCATTTCTCTTTTTTCTCTTTTACATGCCATGACATTATATTGATTCTTTGAAATTGTATGTACTGGTAGATTGCATTATCTATGAATTTCATTTCAGAATAGTGGAGAGGATGTTAAATATTTGTAATAAAAGGGGAAGTAGGCCTGATAAGGTTGAGAATCCTCTCCCAGGTTCTTCAGTGTTAGAAAACAGTCCTTGGGAGGGGCGCCTGGGTGGCACAGTCGTTAAGCGTCTGCCTTCGGCTCAGGGCGTGATCCCAGCGTTATGGGATTGAGCCCCACATCAGGTTCCTCTGCTAAGAGCCTGCTTCTTCCTCTCCCACTCCCCCTGCTTGTGTTCCCTCTCTCGCTGGCTATCTCTCTCTGTCAAATAAATAAATAAAATCTTTTAAAAAAAAAGAAAAAGAAAAAGAAAACAGTCCTTGGGAGACCCTGGGATATAGGAAGACATTTTGAAACTCTCATTTCCTGTTTCTTTTCTATTGCAAACCTAATGTGAGGCCTATAATAAGTGACTTCACAATGTTTCTCCTCACATTTTTCCAAGGCCATTTTGATTTTTCAAATTTTTGGTAGTTTTATTTCTTCTTATAGTGAACATGTTATCACCATGATTTGGGGAAACTTATCAGGAAATACCTTTTTCAGAACAAACACAGTTGTTCTGAAAGGTAATGTTACCTTACATACCAGAATACGCAGATTGAGGGAGTGTGTTATTTCAATTTGCTAATGCCAATTGAAGGTATCATTATCAAGTAGACACATGCATCTGGAAGTATCATTGTCAACTGTGACTTTAATGATAGGAGAGGAATTATTTTCCCAAACCCAATATTTATCCTAGATCTGAAGTTCCCTGACATGGGGTTACTAATGATAGAATCACAGAGACTTGGGGAAACGTACAGTGGAGTTCTGTGCTTGCTTTCTCGGGGCTTGGAACCCACGCACAAGAGTTGTAAAGGACTGACTATTTGTGCCCCGCCCTCAATTAATCTGTTGAAACTTGATCGCTAATGTGATGGCATTTGGAGTTGAGGCCTTTGGGAGGTGCTTCCGTCATGAGGGTAGCGTGTTCATGAATGAAATTAATGCCCATACAGAAGAAGACATCTCTTTGGTCATGTCTTTTGGAGAAGACAGACTTCTCTGAACCAGAAAGCTAGCCTTTCCCAGACACTGAATCTGCTGGCACTTCGTTCATGGACTCCTGCCTCCAGAACTGTGAGAAATAGGTCTCTGCTGTTTATAAACCAACCCGTCCATGGTATTCTGTTATAGCCTCCCAAGGGAACGCTGACAACTGTATTTTATTTTCAGTCTTAGAGAAGGGGTTTTGAAGTCATAGTAAGTTCATCATTAAAAGGGACAAGACTAAGTATTGTGTAAACCAGTATGTTCCCCCAATTAGTTAAGTGGGAAATGCTGGTTAGATAGCATATACCTTTTGGTCAATTGTATTTAAAAGTTCTGTTTTTTAAGTTGTTCATGCTGGTTTACAACCTCTGGAAAAGCTGTTTTTAAGGTGCTTCATTGATTTAGTTACTTACTCTCTTGAGACCCAAATTAAGGCTGCATGATATTCATAATAGTGTAATCTAGAGTCTGGATCTGGGTATCTGAAACATTTCTTTATGTTCTCAACAGACATGAATAGGAGCAGAAAGAACCTATTTAGATTAATAGCCAGTTAAAACTTCACTGTCCACTGACACGCTGAACTCTAAGGGGAAGAAGGATTGAGGACAGATGACACTGACAGGATGAGATGGGACAAAATGAGCTGGGGTAGAATTAGGACAGGGTATTCAGAAATGGGACTGTGTGATTCATACCAGAGCTCATTTGGAATGCCAGGCAGCTGAAAAGTTTATACTGAGCATCGCTGAAGGTAGGAGGTAGGATTGGGCAACTTATTTTTATTATTTGGGCCCAGCCTGAAATAAAAACAAATCATAACACAAAATTCCATGCCCACATGTTTTTGTATTTTTACTTTTTGTTCCACATATATTTTTCCATAGGCCAATTCCACCCCCACGTTTTCACCCATGAGCCAAAAATCTTAACGATGGAAGACATTAGAAATAAAGCAGAGGAAAGGATTATATACAAAATTGTAGACGATTTATATGCAAGCTCATCTATAACTATTCACTGTTTGGCTTAGATATTTTTGTCTGTTCGGTTGGTGTTAGTGTCTGTCCTTTGTATACATGCTACTCATTAAGTGTGAGCATAGACACAGTCCCACCAGCTTTCATACAAAAAAAGCCTCTGATAATTGTCCATAAACCAAACAAAAGCACAAAGACCCGAAAGAAATCTCTGGAGACTACAAGCTGGCATGAAGTATTCAAGTAACAGACTGATAAAGTACGTATTATTTTACCAGTGAGCTCTGTATCCCTGTTTATAGACATATTGGTTGCACACTGTATAGTTTTGTTTCTTTTAATGTTGAATATAATGACTCCAGACACTTTCTCTGGAACTGTGGGAAGTAGAAGACAACATGCGTGTCATTTTCCCCTTGAACATCTTTTAACAACTTTATTGAAATATAATTCACATAGCATACGATTCACCCATTTAACTATACAATTCAATGGTTTTGGTATATAACATGACTAATTTTTTTAAATTATGGTTCTTCCTCTCTCTTACATATATATATATAATTAGCCATTTAAAATCACTTTTAATTATACAATTCAGTGGCATTAATTGCATTGACAATGTTGTACAACCATCATCACTGTTTTCAAAACTTGTTTATTACCTCAGAGTATTTTAAAAGAAAATCTACCACTTATGATTCAAAAAAAAAGTAAGCTGCAAACTAAGAAAAATCATAATTTCCAAACTAGAGAGAAACACTTTAAAGCTTTTCTTATGCACATCAATAGCTCTGACAGGGCAAAGGGGGGGGGTGGCGCTCATGGTGACTATAAGTTTATAATGAAATACCTGCATGCGTAGCACATGGGACTACACAGGCACCGGACCTCCCACATTCAGCACAGGCTCAGTCACATGCACAGGGACACACGATTCCAAATGCGAGTGTGCCCACACTTTCCAACAGGCTGAGGCTCAGCACACAGAAATCAACCAACACATGTGCACAGAGGCATATTGAGAATAGATGACCAAATGCTGAGGAAGCTAATCTGGAGTGAGGTGATAGTGAAGGAATATGTCAGTTGAGAAAGAATATTTGACTAGGGGTTAGGTAAATTTGGTGGTTTTAAAACATACCCACAAATTTTTGGACACTCCTCCCATCAAGAGGTAGAGTTCAATTCTCTTCTCTTAAAAATATGGGCTGGCCTTACAAACTTCTTTCTAAAGAACAAACTGCAGAGGAAACAAGATGGCGTGATACTGAGACTAGTTTAGAAAAGGCCTCCCAGGCTTTTGCTTGACTCATGGCTATACTTGGAACCTAGAGTCCATGTTGTGAGGAAGCCCGGTCCACATGGAGAGGCCACATGTAGGTATTTCGGCCAACAGCTGCCAGTGAAGTCCCAGCTGACAGTCAACATCCACCGTGAGGCAGATGAGTAAGGAAGCCATCCAAACAACTCAAGGTCACCTTCAGACTAAAACCACGTAGGAGGTTTGAGCAACAACCGACTAACTGAGCCTTGTCAATTCCCAGAACCGTGAAAGATGATAACAAATACTCATTGTTTTTATGTCATTAAACTTGGGATAATTTGTTGTATAGCAGTAGGTAACCAGAATAGCAAGTGAAGTGATTGAAATAGGGTGGGCAGTTAATAGGGTAGTGATCAGCAAAGGCTGGGAATAAGGCTAATTTCTCCATATTTTCCGTCCTTGAAATAGAATGAAGAGAAGAGTGTTTTCATTTTTTATTTTTTTAAAGATTTTATTTATTTATTCGAGAGACAGAGAGAGAGCGAGTGAGGGCACAAGTGTGGGGGGGAGGGGCAGAGGGAGAAGCAGATTCCCCGCTGAGCAGCGAGCCCAAAGCAGGCTTCATTCCAGGGCTCTGAGATCATGACCTGAGCAGAGCAGAGCCACTTAACTGACTGAACCATCCAGGCATCCTGAAAAGAGGGCTTTTAAATTATGGTTTCTTTTTCTCTGTTTCTGACCTTGAGCAACAAGTTTCAAACAAAAATGGATTAAAAATATTTACAAAGAGGATGAAGATTTTTATGATTCAACAAAGATCTTGAAATTTTTCTATTACTCATTTATTGAGTAATGCATGTTTCCTAGCTTTGGAAAAAGATACTTGTTTGGAATTAAATTAGTAAAGACATCTCCTAAGCACATGACTTGTGTCATAACTAAACCTCATTATTTTTACTCATTCATTATCAATCTTTCTTAAGCAACTATTAAGTGCTGAGTATCCTGCTAGAGATATAACAGCTGAGAGTATATGATTTTTACACTCAAGGAGTTTATAAGAAAATCTTGTGGGAGAGACAAAAAGTAAAGAAGCAATTATGTGTGGCAAGTTCCACATATGAGTGAGTGATCTATGATATAGTGTGGGGACAAATCATGAGCTCTGGAGAAAAGGTTGGGGAGGTGTCAGGAAAGGATTCTTGGAGGGATTCTTAGCTACATGAACACCTAAAGGAGAGAAGCTAAGAGTTCATCTTGTGACGCCCTAGAGGTAAATGGGGAGGTTGGAGGAGGAGAGCTAACGGTTTGGGTTAAGGCATAGAATGTGTCGAGACCTGGAGGCAAGGATACACATATTGAATTCTGAGCACTTGCAAGAGTCTTAATATGGCTGGAGCAGAGATCACAAGGCAGAGAATCAAGAAGATAGAACATCAGGGCCTCCTCCATCATGGTAATAATTGCGAACTTTATCCTGAGGCTTTGAATGCTTTTAGGAAAGAAAGAGACACGATCAGATTTGACTGCAATGTGGACAACATACTTGAAAGAGGCAAGACTAGAACCTGGTAGGCCAATCAGAATACTCTAGCAGCAAGCAGTTCATGCGAGAGATGACAGAGGCTGGAGCCAGGTAGTGGCATAGGAAGAATCACCCTGTGAAGAGGAAACCGAGCTATTGTTCACTTCCAGCCCATGGATCCCCCACTCTGCATGAAGGCCTTTTGGACACAGATGAAAGAGATTGCAAGTTAGTAATATAATTTCAAGAGGGACAGATCCTGAGTATGCATTTCAGAGTGCCAAAGCCTATCCGGAAAGTATACCCAGGTGGGATTCCGGATCGAATGCCATATGTGCTGTAAAAGCAGACAGGTGCTTTGATAAGCTAGTAACAGATTTCAAAAACAAAAATTCTCTTTTAATGAGAAATCTCTGCCACTCTAGTAACTTATATGAAAACAGCGATTGGGGTGTGTATATCTATGTGTCAAATGAATATTCATGCCTCATGAGCCACTTTAACATTTTCACAGTCTGACCTTGAATGAAGGGGTCAGAGTACCACTCATTAAAAAAATGATAACCCTCTCCTTATGAGCCTACTTGGTATTGCAAATTGGAATTTGTTTAGCCCCTTTTGAGAATGATTCCTCAAATTAGGGCAGTGTACTAGGTGCTCACAATGCCAGTGTGCTTTGAATGAAATCAACACCTATAGACATAGCAATTTATTTTTAAGCATGATGTCCGTGTAAGTATATGCATATGCATGTGTGTGTGGTGTACATGCATTATATTGTTATGTTGAAGATACCTATGTGGATTAATGGATGCGTAAATACAGGAAATGAATGAACTGAGCCACTCCATAACGGAATCCTTTAGTGCATTCCGTATAAATTCAACGAGGAATTAAAGTGGTTCTTTGCCAACAGAATAGCTGATATGATAGGACAACTGCTTCCTTGTGCTGCTACCAGAACAAATTAACATCACTGTGGAGAGAAAAAAGGCAAAGTGGTTTGCAGCAATTCATACAATAAATAACCATAGTAGCTGTAGCTATTGTCATGGAGCCAAAAGGCTTTAATTTAAATCATTTATACTAATTACTGAAATTGCAAGGGAATCGTTAGGAGTAAGTATTTATAGAAATTCAAAAGGGAAATTTAGTGGTGCTATAGATTCCATATTTGTATTCCTTATTTCACTTTATTTTTAAGTGTTGTTATGAAGACGGTAGACCATGGTTTAGAAAGACAAGTTAGGATCATCACAAACAGGTGACCTGTGTGTGGGGGTCGCGGGTAAATATTCATTATAACTGGAGAGCAGAAATTTACTATTTTCCAAGTCATATTATGTTTTATTCTTTTATCTATAAGCTACTTATTATGTCAGCCCAGACTGAAAGGAAAGCAAACAAGAGAAAACAATTGCAGACCACCACCACGATCCAGACAGTCATACCGCCTCATTCAATCCTCATAATCACAGTGTGACTTGGTCAGGGTTACCATCATGTTCAAGTGAACAATCTCAGAGTTTCAAAGGTTATACCATGTGAGGTCCTCTGACCGGCGAGTTCTGGAGGTGGGATTCAAAACAAGACCTGTCCAGTTAGCTCTCACAGTCCCTGTAGGAATACCTGCCACCGCTGTCCCTATCTCACCAATCTCACCATGTGGCCGAGGATGTCATCTTTCTGGTGTGAGATACAAACATTAAAGCAGGAGCCAAATAAGAGAATTTAAATTTTTACTTTGAAAATTACAGTTTTTGAACTGGAAAAGAATTTCGAGATCTTCTAGTCCAAGGGATCTACTTTACAGAGGAAGCAACTGAAACCCCCAGAGGAAAATTGATTAACTCAATGTCATTCTCATTGTTGGTAGTGGACTTGGGACTAGAATTCACATCTCTTGAGCCATGCTGGAAATCGATTTACTCTGATATAAACCATAATAATAGAATACCTAATGGTCATAAGGTTAAATGCATATCCAAACCAAACGTGACACGTTTTGCCACGCTTGGAATTTTAGTTTTACTTCTCTGAAAATTATGGTCTAGAAAGATTTGAACGTGTTGCATTTGAGTTTCTTTTACTATATCTTCTCTTCATTCTTTTTACTACTGTAGAAATGTCTAAATGCATACCCAAACAATAACAGAATTAAATTAAAATGCAAAAAAAGAGTTAAATTATATATGCCCAGTTTAAGATAAATACTCCATTTTTTTCAGCTCAAAATATTCTTGATCTCTGTCTACAGAATTTCTATGAACTAACGTAATATATTAAATGTACATAGCACCTGGGGTTATCAACATCTCACCCCAGTTTGCCAGGGTCCTATCACTTTCAACAGTGTGTCCTGGAAAACCCTCTGTCTCAGGCAAAATGGGGTTAGAACTAGTTTTCAATGATATTTTCCATATAATTACTTTATTTGGGTTTGCAAACGAAACAACAACCCTAAGGCTTAGAGTAGAGATTATCATCATAATTCTGCAAAATTGTTCGCATTTCAGTTCTACAATTGACTATAATCTTAGGGACCACCTCACCTTTTTATGTTTAACTGCATTCTACTGTATTAAAAAAGGGGAAAAAAGCCACTTGACAAAGTCAGTGAGTCTTAGAAGTCATCTGTTTACTGGCTTATTCAAACTCTAGTAAGTGCTTAGTAGTCATGAGATAAAAAGTGACTTACTCAAGGTAATCACTCTAATGTCTGTCACCCTTAGTATTATACTCAGCTGCTTCTCGCCTTTTAGCTTCCACGATTCTTTCAGTTTCCCCATTTTATACATTCTCTCCAAACTCCAGATCCTTCCCTGCTGATCGACTAAGCATCAGCACCCATAACCTCCTTGGTCGACCTCCACAGAGGACTTCCTCTCCAAGCAGCAGGTTACCTTCCTTAACAGGAAAGAAATTGAGGTGCCTGAGTCATCTGGCTCCTCCCCTTGCAAGTATGTAACCTGAATCGATCAGGTTTCTTCTCTCCAGGGTCTTTAATTTCATCAGTTGTTAGAGGGGTGATGAGACAGCATCACCTCTCATGATATCCTGGGATTGCCCCTCACAAGGGGCATAGGAAAATTAGCAAAATGCTTACTAGATTATTGCCTTTTAGAAGTACATGGAACAATGTCTGAAGCATAGTAAGGAATTAGGAGGGTAGCTATTTTAATCATCTGGAGAAAACCTAAGAAGGCATAGGTTTGGAAACCTTAAGTAAAAAGGCAATTTTGAAATATGTATCGTTTATGGTTAGCTCTTTGAAAACAACTACTATACATACACTAGCTAAAATGAATGATTTAGGGGGTCCTCAGTGGCTCAGTCGGTTAAGCGTCTGACTCTTGATTTCAGCTCAGGCCATGATCTTGGATTCACGGGATCATCAAGCCCCACCTCCGGCTCTGTGCTCAGTGCAGAGTCTGCTTGAGATTCTCTCTCCCTCTCTTTCGCCCTCCCCCCGTGCTTGTACATGGTCTCTCTCTCAATTAGTAAATAAAATCTGTTAAAAAAAATGAATGATTCAGGACTTATGAGAATCTTCATTTCATTTAGGGAAAACTAACTCCTTTTCTATGTATTCTTGGGTTCTGTAGATTCTAGCTTTTCTAAGGACTATTATGGTTTAATCTGTTATGTGTAGGGTCTATCATGAAGTAAATTCTGCCATTCCATAAATTGGACTAAAATTGGAGATGTCATGGTTCTCTCTCTTTTTTTTTTCTTCTGTGATTTGCCATCAATTTCACTGAGCTGAAGTCACTGGGAATTGAGTTGGGGTAGGTTGGCATGAAAATGAATTAAATAGTGTGCACATAGCAGGGTAATCCATTGCTAAAGAAATAGTTAAATGCAAAGTCAAGTAAGATAATAAGTAAAGAAGTGGGAATTACATAAATTATTTTTATGTAATAACTGGGATGTTCCTGAGATTAGAATGTTGATTTTGTTGGGTGCATTTAGTTAGTTACTTCAGAATTACCCTATGAAAGTTAGATAAAAATGCATGGAGGTGAAAACATACAGACAGAAATAATTAGCAAACTTTCTGGATCCAATTTAAACGTACTTTCCTTTTCAATTCCAAAATGTTTTGAATTAATTGATGAGCTCATAGTGAGAATTGATATAGAGAGAAGACTCCAAGAGTAAATCATACAAAATAAATTTTGTTCTGAAGCAAGAGCTGACACCCACTGTGTAATCAGAGTTTTGCTCCACAGGAACCCCCTGCACCTCCCCACACCTCACCAAAGTCTGGTGTTTTTAATGTTTTTTCAAGTCTATATTTTAGCCAGAAGGATTTATATCAAGAATAAGCCATCAAGTTGTAGGGAGATGAAGAATGAAGGTCATAACCTTTCTATTTTATCTTTCTATTACTCCCAGCCTAAAACTGGCTCCTGGGGTAATGCCTATTTCTGTAAGAAATTCTTTTCACTGATCTCTTCTTTGTGGTCCTCATAATAGGCTGCATTCAAGAGCATGTAAGCATCTAATGTGCATGCACTGAGACTTCTTCAAGGGGAAGAACCTGGCTCCTGAAGCCTGTGGGCTTCTACTTGACACCAGGAATTCTGAAGTGCCTGCACTCAAAAGAAATCATTCTCTTCCCTGGTGTCCTGATTAAAAAGGGCAATTCACAACTTATTTTAAGAGGCCGGAGGCTCTAGAGGCCGGGCCAAGTTCTTCTCTTCTCTTTACAGGTGGTTTACAGAGTATGACTTTGCAACATTTTATTATGTTTTCGTGCATTAGTGAGTAAATTACTAAGTAAAAGCAGCCTGGTGCCGACAGTACGAGAAACGCATGCACTTTCTCTCCTTCGTCTATATGCGTGTGTACACATGCCATGAGCGATTCAAAGTAAAAAATAGGATCTTACCCTGTTTACTAACCGTGAGGCTCATATATGTACACATACGCATGTATAGGGGTCTGTGCGTGTGTGTGCACACCCGCGTGTGCCCACACGTATACCGCATCAACTGCACAGGGACGCTTTTGATAAATGAACTGTTAGCTCGCTTTCATAACTACATTTTCACCTCATTTTGTCTCTTGCCATCTCTTCTGGAGCCTTTGATTTCTCTGTTGAATTGAATAAAATATTCTGTGATTTGAAATTATTTCATCTGATGTCAGAGGAGTTTTTCAAATCCTCTCAGGTGTGGTTTTACGAGCAAGCCAAGTGTTTGCTCTCCGTTCTGTGACTACATCTTATGAAACACTCGTACGAGCTTTAGCACCATAACAAATCACTAAATTACCCTGTTTTGTGAATTTAAAATGAAATAATTTAGTGAAGGAGAAATTGCTTAATAAGGTTTGTCAAATACTATCTCACAATCAAAAGTATATTATCTGAGATTAGACGCAGAAATGAAATCTTAAGAATAAATAGTCAGATGGATAGGCCCTAACATGTCAAAGATTTTTAATAGAACATGACCATCATCAATTTCATATTAACTCATTTGGTTTTTATGACTTTTTAAAATACAGAAGACTGATATTTTTATCTTCAGGGACTCTGCCTGCAGGGACTCTGACTCACAGAGATTATGTCATTTGCTTGAGGTTTCCGCGGCTAGAAAGTAGAATAGCCTGGAAAAGAAGATATTTGATAAATATTAAGCATTCATTTTTTTAAACCCAATAACAAAGCTTTGTTAAATAAATATAAATAAACTGAATAAACTATTTTTTTTCAAACCCACTAGACTTAAACTTCTCTCGTCATTGCATCCCTTTTTGTTTGTTTTTATGCTATTTGACAGATGTATGTGTGGAAATGTTAAATTTACAAAGAACATTAGATTGGAGTGCATCTTATATCTATCTCCCTGGAGAGAGGTTTCTACAATGGTTTACATATTTTATACTTTCTTCTCCATCTTTCTTTCCCCTCCCTACTCCCACTCATTTATTCAGTATGAGAAAATCTTATCAGGCATCCAGTTTATTTGAAGTATGGACTTAAGAGCTAGGAATACCAAGAAGAATGGAAAAAGAAACATACATTTTAATTGGAAAGGCAAATAAATTAAATTAACTATTACTGTAGAATATGAAAAGGGAACAAGGGGTAAGGGGGTGGGGTGGGTATTAAAATCAAATGTGGTGTGTACAGTTGTGGACGTTATATAATGTTTTACATTTCTTATTTTATGTTTTTCTTTGATAGGTGCTCTAAAAATAAATTACATATATTGACTGCGCATTATCACATTGTTCTTCATACATTTTAAATCATAATAATGGCAGGTACCTAGTAGAGATCAAATGTATATTCTTTAAGTAAAAAAATTTTCTACCTCACTTTTTTTCCCACTTAAATTAAGCTTGAAAAGAAAATTGAATTTTTTTTCCTCTCTTGACACTAGCATAATATCAGCTATTCTTACAAGAATCACATTCATATTAAGTTTAAGAATTTTGGGTCCTTGAATTAAGGACTATATTATTTACTGGGAAACACCCCAAATCAATTTCTGACTTGACTGTAATGATGCTACTTATTGTATCCAGAAAATGTGATATAGAATCCTTCCCAACATAATTCTGAGGAAGAAGCTTTAAAGCAGTAGCAATAAGAACAAGCATGAACTGGTGATGAAATACATACTTTCAATTAAAAAACCAACCAACCAACCAACCAACCAACCAAACTGGGGCCCTGGGTGGCTCAGTCGGTTGAGCATTCCTTGGTTTTTGCTGAGGTCGTGATCCCAGGGTCCTGAGGTGGAGCCTGTGTAGGGCTCTGTGTGCTCATCAAGGAGTCTGCTTGAGATTCTCTCTCTCTCTCTCTCCCTCTGCCCCCACTTCCTGCTCGTGCAGACGTGTGCATATGCGTGAGCTTTCTCTCTTCCTCAAATAAATTAATCTTAAAAAAAAAAAAAGACCTATTGTATATTGTGGCCATCCTTTCTTTTGATATATTTTCTTAGTATGTTGCTCACTACAATGCACTGGAGTTGGCTTTGCAAAACATATGTATGAGTGCATAATGGGCCAAGATGAAAAATTATGGCCACTATCTAAAATGGCGTCTTTCAGGTTATTAATGAAATTTGCATCTTATGGCTTAAAGTGTTTTGTTAAATACAAAAATCACCATTAACTTCATGTGAGATTTTTTTAAATATCACAAAAACCTGTGGATGCTGAAAGCAACAGATATACTTGATTGTTTTATGTTTTCAGTGAGTATCTCCAATAAAGTCAGTCATTAAAAATGCCTGTTTTCTTCAGTTCACAGTTGAGAGAACAATATATTAATAACATTTTTCTTTTCTTTTTTTATTCATTTGTTTTTATCATAAATACAATTTGACAGATGGCAGATGTCAAAATCAATATAGAGTGGTATCCATGACTACACATTTCCTTGTTCAATTATGTAAAAATCATTTAAAATCCACATAAGAAAATTTAACTGGAATATATGTTAAATATTGATTTTTAAACATAATATCGGTACTAACACAATCCAGATATAGATTAGTAGGTACTCCACACATGGTTTGGCCTTCACCGTTTTCCTGGTATGCTACATTTTATTCAAGGAAACAAGGAGAATGTGAAGTATTTCAGCACTTCTCTCTTCCTCTGATCTCTGGAGATTAGAATGAATAATGCAAGTAAATTTAGACACATCTTTATCAGATTTAGTCTAGAGACAGAGGACTTGTCCCTGAATTTAATTTAAATGCATATTTGATTGGAGAGATGGTCTTAAAAGGTTAGATTATACTATTTAACATACCTTTATTACTTTAAAATATTTTTTAGACATCTATGAGTAAGGAAATCAAGTTCTAGAGGCAATTAAAAGCTTATCCCAAATTATATCCCTTGTGGATGGCAGAGAAAAGATTTATGTCATGTATTTCATTTTCTCAAGTGAGTGATCCTTTCAGTCTTCTCTGTTCACTCTCACCTCTGATCTTTCCACTGCTGACCTGGTAGGAAAACACCACTTCATGCAAAATGTTGGTAACAATATACACACTCCACATTGCTTTGTGCATGTAGAGCCAATTATGCCATGGGCCATCATATACACTAATAAGGTCAGTGAAAACAATGCCTTTTGAATATTGAGCCAGTTTTATACACATACCAATCTTGTGGCAGGCATAAAGAAATTGTTTTTAAATTTATTTTACATTCTTATTCAAAAGCATTTTCAAATCAAACATCCTTCAGACGTCCTTTAACTATTTTGCTGGGGCTTAGGAAAAATGCAAAGCAATACACTTTCAGGTGTACACTGTACAGTATAATTTGCATACAAATGCATTTTTACTGAAAAAGATCAGGGCAAGGTTTTAAGCATGTTTTTACATTGAACTTTTAGGCATTGTGTAAAGTTGAATATAATAGAAAATTTGGAATTCTCTCTAGATGGACACACTCCATATGGAGTAAGTTTGTGTTTTCCAGGTAGCAAGGTACTGATTTAACTGAAGCTCTTGCAGAAAGAGTCATATACTTTAAACAACATTAATGAATCAGATCATTTAATATCCTTTCATGCTCATGATAATCAAAGGCTTTCAAACCCCAATATTAATATTTGATAGATATTTATAGTTAGGGATCTTGATGGAATAAAGGGAGATTTTTTTTTCTCAATGTCATATAAGATATTAGCAATAAATCATAAAACTGGT
Organism: Ursus arctos; assembly: GCF_023065955.2. Lineage (NCBI taxonomy): Eukaryota > Metazoa > Chordata > Mammalia > Carnivora > Ursidae > Ursus > Ursus arctos. The sequence goes on along the minus strand of NW_026622797.1, from coordinate 65,284,940 downwards.
TACAGAATTTTGACATTTCAGTATAACTTACTGTATCAATGTATAAAAAATGATGTGAAAGATAGGAAGAAAATAATATTTTCTAGGAACCCAACAAGATGAAATTATATGGAGCACTCTTTAAAATATAAATGAAGCCAGATAACCAAGAGGAAATGCAATAGCTAAAGAAAACTTACACAGTTAAGCTAATTTCAGAATCAATAAAGCCGGTAAGGGAAATAAAGATAATTGAAAAAAGATTTCTATGAATTTACATTTTTTCAATAACAATAGAATAAAAAGTTGTGTATGTCATTCTTTCATATTAATACATACCTAAGTAAATAGGCTAACTGCAGAATTGACAAGATGAAAATGAGCTGGATATAGCATAGAAAGAAATGAGAGAAATGATGTTTGAGGAAGATTAATGCATTGAGTATTTATTCATATATATTACCCAAAATCCATTCAGAAAATCTTTCTTTAGAAGGTGCTATATGGCAGGTAGTGTTCTAGGCACCAAAGATTCACTAGTGAGCAAATACAGCCATAGGGCTTGTCCACAGAGTGTTTATGATGACTGACCATCTAAAACATTTAAGAAATTGACAGAAATGATTGTGTAGAATCTAGTTAGCTTAAAAAAATAGCTTTATTGAGGCATAATTGATATACAAAGCAGTAAACATAATGTATACAATTTGATGACTTTGGACATTTCACCTGTGAAACCATCCTCCCAATCAAGGTAAAATTTGATGCATTTTTCATGATAAAAATTCTCAACAAACTGATATAGAAGGAACTAACCTTAATATAATAAAGACCATATATGAAAAGTCCACAGCTAACATGACACTCAATGGTAAAAAACTGAAAGTTCTTTCTCTAAAATCAGGAACAAGACAAGGATGCCCATTCTCACCATTTATATTTAACATAGCACTGGAAATCCTAGCCAGAGCAATTAGGTAAGAAAAAGAAATAAAAGATATACAAATCAGAAAGGAGGAAGTAAAGTTATCGCTGTTTGCAGATGACACGATCTTATATAGAGACAATTCTGGATTCCAGCAAAAAATTATTAGAACTAAGGAGCAAATTTAACAAAGTTACAGATACAAAATCACCATGCAAAATCAGTTGTGTTTCTATGTACAAAAAACAAAGTATCTGAGAACAAAATTAAGAATATATTAGCATCAGGGCACCTGCGTGGCTTGGTCGGTTGAGCATCTGCTTTCAGCTCAGGTCATTGGACTCCCTGCTCAGTGGGAAGTCTGCTTCTCCTTTTGCCCCTCACCCTGCTCTTGTGCTCTCTCTCTCTCTCTCTCTCACCCTCTCTCTCTCTCAAATAAATAAAATCTTTAAAAGAAAAAAACCTTTAAAAAAAGGAATATATTAGCATCAAAAAAGAACAAAATACTTAGGAATAATTTAACCAAGGAAGAGAAAGACCTGTACACTGAAAACTATAAAACATCGATTAAAGAAATTATAGAAAAAACAAATGGAAAGACATCCTGTATTCATGGATTGGAAGAATTAATATTGTTAAAATGTTCATACTACCCAAAGTGATTTACAGATTCAATGTAATCATTACCAAAATCCCAATGGCATTTTTTTTTACAAAATAGAATAAAACAATCCTAAAATTCATGCAGACCCACAAAAGACCTTGAGTAGCCAAAACAATCTTGAGAAAAAACCAACTTGGAGTCATCACATGTCCTGTTTTCAAAATATATTATAAACCTACGGTAATTAAAATAGTATGGCAGGCTCTTTACATGATAAATTGATGCCATTAGGTGACTAAACTTTTAACTACATGAAGGGAAAGTGACTCAGTTTTAAAATCTGTGGTCTTTACTTGGCCCATAAAATGACCATTGTTTGATTTTTGCTTTCACGGTAACTAAATATTCATAACATCTAAAAATATCAGTTTATTTATTTATTTATTTATTTATTTATTTTAAGATTTTATTTATTTATTTGACAGAAAGAGAGACAGCAAGAGAGGGAGCACAAGAAGGGGGAGTGGGAGAGAAAGAAGCAGGCCCCCAGCTGAGGAGCCTGATGTGGGGCTTGATCCCAGACCACCGGGATCACGCCCTGAGCCGAAGGCAGATCCTTAATGACTGAGCCACCCAGGCGCCCCTAAAAATATCAGTTTAAAAAAAGCGTTTGACATCACCCACAGAAACATTTTTCTAAATATGTCTCCTTCAGCAAAGGAAACAAAAGCAAAATTAAACTATTGGAACTACACCAAAATAAAAAGCTTCTGCACAGTGAAGGCAACCATCAACAAAACAAAAAGGAAACCTACTTAATGGGAGAAGATATTTGCAAATGATCTATCCAATAAGGGGTGAACATCCAAAATAGATAAAGAATTTATCGAACTCAACACTAATCATCATCATCATCATCATCATCATCATCATCATCATCATCATCCAATGAAAAAATGAGCATAGGACCTGAATAAACATTTTTTTTAAAAACAGATGGTCAACAGACACATGAAAAAATGCTCAGCATCACTCATCATCAGAGAAATATTAATCAAACCACAATATCACCTCACACTTATCGGAATGGCTAAAATAAAAAACACAGGAAATAGCAAGTATGGGCGAGGATGTGGAGAAAAAGAACCCTTGTGTACTATTGGTGGGAATGCAAATTGGTGCAGCCACTGGGGAAAACAATATGGAGGTCCCTCAAACAATTAAAAATAGAATTACTATATGATTCAATAATTTCAATACTGGGTATTTACCCAAAGAAAATAAAAACACTAATTTGAAAAGATGTGTACCTTTATGTTTATTGCATTATTTACAATAGCCAAGATATGAAAATAACTCAGTTGTCCATCGATAGGTGAATGGATAAAGAAGATGCTGTATATATTAACTATGGAATATTACTCAGCCATAAAAAATGAAATCTTGCCATTTGCAACAACATGGATGGACTAGAGGGTATGATGCTAAATGAAATAAGTCTGTCAGAGAAAGACAATACCATAGAAATTAACTTATATGTAGAATTTAAGAAACAAAATAAATGAGCAAACGAAAAAAGAGACAAATCAAAAAACGCTCTTAACTAGAAAGAACAAACTGATGGTTGCCAGAAAGGAGGTGGGTGGAGAATAGGGGTGATAGATAAAGGAGATTAAGAGTACATTTATCATCAGCAGCACTGAGAAATGTATGGAATTGTTGAATCATCATATTGTATACATGAACCTAATATAACACTGTTAATTATACTTCAATTAAAAAATACTTTGGGCTAACAATATTTTAACTATATAAGTATTGTTTATAGCTTACAATACATACATACATACCTACATACATAAAATATTTAAATGCATAACTGAACTGACTAGAATATGAGGGAAATTCTTAGGGAACAGAAGTTATCAGAACATCATGTGTCCTGATACATGAGCACTGGGATATATGTGTGCCCAGGGGATCTGCTTTATGTCATATTGTCCATTGCATCGCCTGTGTAGGGCTATGGGTTCAGCCTAGAGCCTGCCCAAAGCCAGGACCTCTGACCTCTAACACTCAATGGAAGGAAAACCTAGGGAAATAACCATACCTAACTGAAGAAATTTTTAAATTATTAATAGTAACAATAACATATTTTTAATAAAGATATTTGTCTATTTTGCTCTGGACATTGATACTGGATGAAAGAAAAGAAAATTTCCCCTGATAATTCATTCCATAGGCTGGCCTTCACGGGGAGTTGAAGCCAATATTCATATTCGTTGTGTGACCTGGATGAAAACAAGCCAAATATTAAGATGTTGGACATGTTGAGTAAAGTGGAAGATCAATCTAAAGAATTGACAAAACCTGTATCATGATAAAATTGCTCATAGACCAGGAAGAGGAAAACTTCCATAATCCAATGAATCTATGCAGACCTACAGCAAATAACACACATCAGTGAACTATTAGAAACATCCTCTTTAAAATCAGGAACAATACTTGAGGCCTATTTTCAACACTTCTGTTAAAGATTGTTCTGGGATTCCTAGCCAGAACAATTAGAACATAAAAATGAATAAAAGAAATCAAGATTAAAAAAAAAAGAAGAAGAAGACTGTTATTGGCAATTGATATGATAGCCTAGAACAGAGATCAGTAAACAATGGCCTACAGGCCAAAACTGGCTTGCCACCTGTTTTTGTAAATGAAGTTTTATTGGGACACAGCCATGCTGTGCTTACTCATTTACGCATTGTCTATGGCTGTTTTCATGCTACAATGGCACAGTTGAATAATTGTTAGAGACCATATGGCCTTCAAAGTCTAAAACGTTTACTACCCAGACCTTTACAAGACAAAACAAAATAACAAAAAAAACTTGTGAACTCCTGGTCTACAGTCTAAAATTATGAGAATGAATAAAATAGTTTTGTCATCTTTGTCAACAATGCCAATAAAAACTCAGATCTCTGAGTCATGAGATGGAGCCCTGTGTCAGGCTCCGTGCTAGGCCTGGAGATGGCTTAACATTCTTCCTCTCCCTCTGCACTGCCCACCCCCCACGCACTGTGTGTCTTAAAAAAAAAAAAAAAAAAAAAAAAATATATATATATATATATATATATATATATATATATATATATATATATATGAGCTCTTTTTTAGAAGAAGAAGAAAATGGTTTCAAGATATTTTTCTATCAGGTGACACACTGTAAAGTAATAACATTTAAATCAGAATACTATTGAAGCAGAGATAGACACAAAGACCAATAGAACAAAAAAGGAAACTCAGACACATATAAATAGGGAAACTTGATCTATAACAAATGTGGCATTAGAGTTTAATTAGTAAAATATATATTATTTAGGAAATGATAGAAGGGAATTGTTTATCCATAAACATATGCAAACAATCAATTGTGCAAGATAAAATCTAAAATAACCTAAGAAGAAAATATGGAACAAATCTTTATAAAACTAAAATAGGAAATTATTTCATTAAAAATATAAAAATGAATAAAGCATAAAGGAAAAAGCTGTGACATCGGAGTGCACTGAAATTAAGAGTATCTGTTAATCAATATGCACCATAAGAATAGCAAAAGCACAAACCAGGGCCAAAAGAAGTGAAGAAGGACCCCCAAATAATGAAAAGACAAAGTAAGTTTCAGTAAAAACAACCCCAATCAAGGAAACGAAGATGGAAAATAAACTTGTGAAAAATGCGCTCAATTCATTAGTTATCATTTAAAACAAATAAAAATTACAATATGGATCATTTTACATTCACCAGCCTGGCAAAATTTTAAAAGATTGGAAATATTAGCTCCAAAGCTTTTATTCCTTGTTGTTGCAAATAGGTATTCACACAACTATTGCAATCCAGTAGTTTCTTTCCTACATATACACCCCAGTGAAACTCCCCAGTGCACTGGGAAACATGCACAAGAATGTCTGAAGCAATGTGTCTAGCAACAAGTTCCTAGAGACAGAATAACTGAATGAAACATCCATCAGAATAAATCTCCAAGGCGGAATGCTGAGTAAATAAAGCAAGGCACGCAAGAGTATATACAGTATGATTCCATGAATAAAATATCCCCAAATACACAAGACTGAACCTAATCATGTTTAGGAATACATATGCGTGTAGTCAAACTATGAGGAAAATCAAGGGACTGGTCAGTCTGACACACAGTTCAATGTTTATTTTCTGGGGAGAAGAGGGGGATAGAGGTGATAATGTGCTCTTTCTTACCAGGAGGGATTAGAAGCTGCTGGTCAACTGTGTTACTTTGATATGGACACATAAGTCAGTCATAATGTTTTGGTATAAATGATACAACTTTATAATATGTAGTTATAAAATATTTGTGAACAAACTAGCTCTACATCACCCTACCCCACCCCCACGTGTGATCACTAACAATTTTTTGATAGCCCAAAGCTTTGACATTCAACCTCTTGATTTTATGTAGGATAGACTAAAAAAGAAGAAAAACAAATACCACCACATACTATTTGTAATTCTTTGTTTTTCAGAGTCACATTGGAAAATGTGCTGTATCCATTAACCTTTTTGCAAAGAGCAGAAGGTAAGCTAGTTAACATTTGACAGCCTTGCAGAGTCTATCGACGTCTAATGAAAAATACTCTGCTACCTCTATTTTCTGTATAACTGTCAATTGCAGAGAGATTGTTACAAGAAGAGCCATTACTATCACTATGTTTTACTCCCCCAATGCCCCATATTCTGCCAGTAAATAGAAATTGAAGGAGGTCTTGACTTATTACCATATGCATTGTAAGTTCCTCACTCAGTAATCTCATATTGACCAGTTGTTTGTTAATGGTTTATTCTGTACATAGTAAATGAATTTCGCAGTTCTTGTAAATAGTGCTTGATAGGGATCCTGTGGGATAGTCCAGAGTGAACTATCTTGCCTTTAAACACTAAGCAAGACAAGGCTAATGGAAACAACACATTCCTCTCTGGCCTTGGAAATTATCCAGCGTGTTCCCATAATCACAGAATGATTAAAAATGATGACGGTTTCATAGAATATTTGTGCACGGGACAACAAAGATGCAGGTGCAGTAATAATAGTATGGTGGCAGAGTCCCAAAAGGAAAATGGTGAGAACAGTTTCCAGTCTAGAATGTAATCAATCAGTAAGTGGATGTCCTCTCCAGCATATAATTAATAGCCTGGGATTTCACTCAGTAATAGGCTATTACCTAAGCCTTCACCATTTGCTGATAGGTAATTCAAAAGTCCCCAGAGCTCCTTGTCCATCCTGTGCAAATACAGCATATACCCATTTCCAATGTCTTCTTAAGTCATCCATACATATCTGCATAATTCTTAGCATTTGTATCAGTTATATATATTTTCTCTTATCACTTTCTCTTACATAAGTCCTCAAGTGAGGTTTTAAGGTTCATTCAACAGTTGAACGGTATCAGTGAGGACGTGCATTTTCCCTATCTTTCCACCCTGCCACCCTCAACCTCTTGACATTTGTTCTCAGGCTCATCCCCTCCTAGTCATGGGAACGCTTACAGTATGGCCTCAGATAATAATTTCCAAACAACTGAAAAACAGAAGGGGGTAGTTTTACTTTTTTACTCTCTCAGTTTAGTCCAGCTCTTTTGAGACATAAATGATATAGAACATGTGTAAGTTTAAGGTGTACAAAATAATGATTTTGTGTGTGTGGGTTTTGTGAAATACTGCAATAAGGTTATTAACACACCCTTCACCTCATAGAGTTACAATATTCTTTGTGTATGATGAGAACTTTTAAGATTTACTCTCTTAGTAACTTGTAAATATGCAATACAGTATTGTTAACTGTGGTCACCATGCTGTACATCACATTCCCAGGACTTATTTATTTATCTTACATCTGTAAGTTTGTATCCTTTATGTCTACCCATTCCCCCCACTCCTCCCTGGCAACTACTAATTGACTCTGTTTCTATGAGCTTAGGATTTGGGGTTTTTTTTTGGGCGGGGGGGGGGTTGTTCCACACATGTGTGAGACCATTCAGTGTTTCCCTTTCTCTGTCTGACTTATGTCACTTAGCATAATGCCCTCAAGTTTCATTCATGTTGTTGCAAATAACAGGATTTCCTTCTTTGTTATGGCTGAATAAAATTCCATTGTGTGTGTGTGTGTGTGCACACGCGCACGTGTTGCTTCCGTGTCTTGACTATTGCAGGTAATACTGCAATGAACATGGGAGTGCAGATAACTCTTCCAGATACCAATTTCATTTCTTTCAGGTATATACTCAGAAGTAGAATTTGTTGATTCATATGATGGTTCTACTTTTAATTTTTTGAGGAACCTCCATACTGTTTTCTATAGTGGCTGCATCAGTTTGCACTTCCACCAAGTGCGTACAAGTGTTCCCTCTTCCGTACATCTCCCCAACACTTGTGATCTCTTTAATAATAGTTTCCAAAAGGTATGAGGTTACCTCACCTCATTGTGGTTCTGATTTGCACTTCTCTGCTCATTGGTAATGTTGAACATCTTTGCATGTACCTGTTGTTCATTTGATTATCTTCTTTGGAAAAATGTCTATTCAGGTTCCTTGCCCATTTTTATTTGGATTGTATATTTGATATTGAGCTGTATGGGTTCCTTATATTTTTGGATATTAACCCCTTATTATCTATGTGGTTTGCAAGTAATTTCTCCCTTTTTGTAGGGTGCATTTTAACTCTCCTGATCATTTCTTTTTGGTGTGCAGAAGTTTTTTAGTTTGCTGTAGTGCAACTTATTTATTTTTGTTTTAGTTGCTTGTCAATTTGGTGTCATAACCATAAAATCGTTGCCTGTTTCCTTGTTTTGCATGTAAATACCCAGGCTTCTCAACACCATTTATTGAAGAGATTGTCTTTTCTTCATTTAGCATTCTTTGCTCCCATGTTTATATTAGTTGACCATATATGCATGAGTTTATTTCCGGGCTCTTGATTCTATTCCAGTGGTCTTTGTGTCTGTTTTTAAATCAGTACCACAGTTTTGATTACTATAGCTTTGTAATATATAAAATCAGGAAGTGTGGTGCCTATTAACCTGATTCTGACAATTTTAGGATTCATTTGGTGTTCAGGGCCTTTTCATGCAAATTTTAGAATTTTTCTCTATTTTTGTAAAAAATCCCAGTAGAATCTTAGTAGAAGTTGTATTGAATCTATAGATGGCTTTGAGTAGTATGGACATCTTAACAATACTAATTCTTCCAATCTATGAACATGGAATATCTATCCATATATTGTGCTTTCAGTTCCTTTCATTAATGTCTTAAACTTTTCAGTGTACAAATCTTTTACCTCTTCAGTTAAATTTATTCCTAGACATTTTATTCTTTTTGAAGCTATTGTAAATGGTATGGTTTTCTTAATTTCTTTTTCAGATAATTTGTTGTCCTGCATAGAAACACAACTGATTTTTGTATGTTGATTTTGAACCCTGTGAAGTTTATTGAATTCATTTATTAGTACTAATAAGCTTTTAGGTTGACTCTTTTTCATTTTCCATACATAAAATCATGTGATCTGCAAACAGAGACAGTTTTACTTCTTCCTTTCTTATTCAGATGTCTTTTATTTCTTTTTCTTGTTTAATTCTCTCTAGGTAGTGCTATGTTGAATACAAGTGGTGAGAAAGAGCATCTTTATCTTGTTTCTGATGTTAGAGGAACACTTTCAGCCTTTCACTGTTGAGTATGATGCTAGCTGGGTGTTCATGCAGGGGCTGGGTGCCACTAGCTGGGTGTTCGTGCAGGGGCTCAGACAGGGCATCCTGGTCAGACAAGATCTCAGCCTGTGTTCTGCGATCAGGGGGAGATGCAGACTGTGCCCCTAAATTGGGTGGGGCTGCAGGCTATGGTCTGCTGTTAGGCAACATCTCTGGCTGGGATCTTTGGTTGGGAGGAGGACAGCTGTATTCCTCAATTGAGTGAAAGGTAGAGACTGTACTCTATGGCTGGGTGTGGTGGCTGGCTGAGCTCGCTCTGGGGTGTGGCCAAAGGCGACGCTTTGTGCTGGGCGAGGCCCCGGGCTGTGCTACCTGCCCAGGCTAGGCCCTAGACTATATCAGCAATCTGGCAAGGCTGTACACTGGGCCCTGTAGTAAGCAGTGTCACAGGCTGGATTCTGAAGCTGTCCAGGGTCACTGTTCAGGCTCCTGGTTATGAGGGGCCAGAGGCTGTACTTCACATTTTGACAGTGCTGCTTACCTGGCTCCCTGCCCAAGTGTGGCCACAGGATGGGCTCTGCAGCTGCCCAGATTCCCTGGGTGGGCTTCCAGCTCAGTAGGACTGGAGGCTATATATTTGGATGGGTCTGCAAATTTATTTCCCTGCCAGGCAGGGGCATACAATAGGCTCCACGGTCAGTACATCTTTTTGTTGGAGAACCAAATCTCTAAGTCCTTTAGTAAAATTATCTCCTATTTAGATTTAAGCAGAAGAATGTTTTAGATTATAGATTGTTTGTAAAAGATTAAAACAAAAAGCGAAAACAAAAGACAATATCTAGACAGTTGGTAGTATTTCTCAGGGAAGATATTTAGACTTCTGACTGAAAGGAAGACATAAGGCAGAAAAAAAAACAATGACAGTTTTAAAAAATTCAACGTGTAGTGCAAGAGGGGTTCAATAGGAAATCGAGGAGGAGAGATTGAACAGAAATTTTACTTTTATCTATTTATTATTCTTACCTCATTATGCTCTTAAATGGAGATATGTACTATAATCTTATTGTGGGATTTGAAGACAGAGAAGATGTGTGACAAAGAACTTGCTGTTTCTAGAAATAATACTCTGCATTTGCAAGCATTTTTAAAGAGCTTGTTAAGTCTCTAAGTGGCTCAAAATGTGTATAAAGGAGAAGCAATATGGGCAAAGCAAGCTAACATTTATGGAGTACCCTCTGCTTGTCAGGAGAAGCATTAGGAATTTTTATATAACTGTTTAACTGTTCTTTGCATAATAGACTTGAAAAAAATACACATGATTACTGTCGTGTTTTGTTTGAAGAAATTGTTGACCAGAGAAATTCTATGATTTGCCCTATTGCTCGCAGGGGTGAGTGTGACAGAGTTGAGAATCAAACAAACATGTCCCTGACCACACAGCCCATTCCCATCCCTCAGCAGAGAGGATCCCAGGCATATTACCAAAACTGTCTAGGGAAAGAGATGAAACAAGCAAAAGCACTTAGAAAAAGTCTACTTTGGGTGTACAAAAAGTGGTTAAGTTTTTGTTTTAAATAATGAAAATAACTGTGAGGTGGAAATTTTTTAAGTGTGTTGTCAAAGAGGTCTTATATAGAGCCCTTGGAATCAAATTTCTATTCTCTTTAATTTCTGTAAATAACCATTATGAGAGCAAAAGGCAAATATATTTCTCTAATATTGAAATTAGATGTAGACATTTCCTACTTCTCAGAACATACTCTTTTCTATGTGTCTATTGTTAGAGAACTTACAGTCTTGTGATGGAATAAACACTTTTTGACACATTTTCAAATTAAAAAACCTGAAAGGGTGGGACTGCTTATTTTCTAGGATAGACCGTGGAGAACAGAATGATGGGACAGTTGTCGGGGGAGGGAAGTAATGGTGGTGATGATGGAAAAACACCTTGAAGGGAGGCTGCATCAGGCACTATTCCCACGTTTCACATCAGAGCCCCTGTGTGAGCGCCAGGCTGCTCACCACACCACCGTGGGAAGTGTGAATCTAAGCACCACTGAAAGGGGGCCTTTTCCCAGTGTCTCACGATTACCAAAACACCTGCACAGCGAAATGCCCCTTATTTAAAAAACAGTATCTGAATGTGCTCTTAGTTCTCAGGTTCACAGAACTTGTCAGCCTGATATATGTTGCACTGTAAGAAAGCATACATAAATAATGTGACTATTAAAAACAATTTTCAAGATTATAATGTAGATTATTGGAGGGTAGTACAAATGCATGACTAAGCATGCAGTTCATTCATTTTCCTCACAGTTGTATTGTCTCCGTTTGCTGAGTACGGTTGGACATGGAAAATATAATGACATAGAAATGAAGCTATTACATGTATGCAAATTTAAACATATAGAACATGGAAAATATAATGACATAGAAATGAAGCTATTACATGTATGCAAATTTAAACATATAGAACTATAGTCAGGAATACGAATAAAAGTTATCAGGAAAATAAAAGGTATTTGTAACAAGAACAGGTAGATAAATAGATGGATGGATAGATAACTTGGATTAATAGATAGATGATAGGTAAAACTAAAATATTGGTCATTTAAAGTTTTCCTTCCTTTAAAGTTTTCCTCGTTTTAAGTTCTAATAGACAAATGTAGAGATCATCACACAGAGGCACGTAATCAAACTGGTCAAATCAACAACTTTGTTACCCCTGCAGCATGCGGGATAAGATCATGCATACTGGTTTATGCTGATCAGAGCCAATGCCTAGAGCTGGTAGGCACATTGATCCCAACCATATTGAGTGGTAGCTACTTAATAGGGTTAATAGACTTGGTTTCCCAAAAGAAATTATGAGTAGTATTTAAACAAACAAACAAACAAACAAAAGGGAAGAAAGAATGGCTGCTGGGTAGGCAGAAGAATATGCTCTTATCACTGTCCAGGCAAGAAATGAATCTCTACATGAGAAATAGAAAGTGGAGAGTTTTGGAAGTGTCCACTGTTTCACTTTGACAGGTGTGGAAAAGAGAGACAGGAAGACTGCCTCCAAGTTTTGTGGTTTGTGTACATGGAAACTTGATAGTGGCATAAACGAAGGTAGGAGAAATAGAATAAGGATTAAGTTTAGAAAAGGAAAAAAAGGATAAGATTATGAGTTGTTTGGAATACGTTGAGTTTAAGGTGCTTGTGTGAGTCCAAACTGACATGATTAAAAAATTTAATAGATGGACGTGGAGTTTTACACACAGATCTTAACTGAAGACAAAGCCAAAAGTAGAGATTAGTGGTAATTTAAATAAAGGTAATAAATGAGAATAATAGTAGATTTGTTGAGAGAAAGAGAAAAGGGCTAAATACAGAATCCTGATGATGTTAAAATTAAAAGATTGAATAAAATTAAAAAGTAGCACTGGAGACTGAGAAAGAAGCTTATTTAAAGCAGAATCAAAAAAGTGTGTGGGATTTTAATGTGATGAGAGTGAGAATGTCAGGAAGAAGTGAGTAGTCATTTACATATTACATAATTTTATACAATAATTATTATTAAAAAGCATGCCTAGAGTAGAAGTGGACTCTTTTAGAGAGCATGATAAGGGAAGACCCTTCAGAGGAGGTGATAACTGACCTGTGACTTAAGTTTAAGAAGTAGGAAGCTATTCAAAATTGGAGGGGGGTGGATTTTTTCAGGCAATAAGAATAACAAGTGAGGTGAGCTTGAAATGGGTAAAAAAGGGCAAAAAATGTCATCATGGCTTGAGCATGGCTAGAACTGTATGCAGAAAGATAGGCACAGATCAAAGGAAGGAGGAACTTGCAGACTATAGAATTTAGACAGCAGAACTTTTTTTTAAAGATTTTATTTATTTCAGAGAGAGAGAGATTGAGAGAAAGGGAGGGAGCTGAAGGCAGATGCTTGACCCACTGAACCACCCAGGTGCCCTAGACAGTAGATTTTACTCTAGGTGAGATGGGAGGTTGCTGAAAGGTTTTGAGCCGAAGAGTAACATGATTTGATTTATATTTCCAAAAGAATTTACGGGTTCTGGTCTGGAACAAAGTCCTCAGAGGGAGAAAGAAGAAGGATGGAGATCAATTAGCCCTCTATTGCAGGAGTCCAGATGATGATGGTGGGATGACCCAGGATGTTTGTGGTGGAATAGCGAGAAGTGTTCATATTCAGGATTTATCCTGAAGGTGGCAGAGTTTAAAAAAAAAAACAAAACAAAACAACAACTTGCTTATATAGAGTGGAGAGAAAGGGATGAGTCAAGATGACTTGCTGGTGCTAGCCGACATGCGGAACACGGAAACAAGGGCTAATTGAAAGACGAGGGTGGGCATTTCTGCTTTGGCTCAGGTTAATTTTCTGTTTTATAAACAACCAAGTGCAGGTATTGAGCAGACAATGTGATAATATAAGTGTGGAGGTGAGCAGAGAATTTGGAGCTAGAAATAAAGGGGACCGAAACAAGATAATGCAATGAGAAAAGAAAAGAGATGCGTGATTGAGATTTGCAGAATCCATATTTAGAGTTTTGACGATAAGAAAGATCCCAAAAAGAAGACAGAAAAAGTCATCTTTATGGTAGGAGGAAAACTTTGAGGGTGTGTTGTCCCAGTGGCCAAGCAAAGATAGTGATTCAAGCAGTAGGGAGCGTCTTCTGTTTTAAATGCTGCCAAGACCTCAAAAAAGAGGATATGAGCAAATCATTCAAGCTTAAAAATTCAGTGAGAAAATGTCAGTGGGTTGTTGGAGGTAAGATATTGGATGGTGAAGATTATGAACGAGTGGGACTTAAGGAATTAGAGAGAACACATACAAAAATCTTTTTTTTAAAATAACTTTTTTCTATAAATGAGAGCACACAAATGGGAAATGTAGTTTAAAAAGGCTCTGAGGTCAAAGGAATGTCTGGGTTTTTTAAATTCAAGAAATAGAACATGCTTACATGCTAATGGGAATTCTCTTACGGAGAAGACTGACTTGATGCTATTTCAGAATGCACGTATAGACCAGAAGGGAGACTTCAGCCACAAGTGGAGGAGTGGGCTCGGTTGTTGGTTTGTTTGTTGGGACTGTTGACCCACTTGTGGAGGAAGGAAGACAAAGCATGGACATAAATGGAGATAGATTGGAAGATTCGTTGATTGGGAGATGATTGAATTATCTTTCACTAGTTTCTGTTTTTACCAGGGAACCATGAATCAAGCTATTAGTCGAGAATAAGGAATTTATTTGAAAGACAACAAATTTGGTTATCTGTAGAAAACAATGGCATTGAAGTCATTTCTATTAGTTTATCACTGGCCAGAATTATCATTAGTGTTATACTTGGAAAAGATGCCCAAACCAGAGTTAGTAATATGGCTGAACTGGGACAAATTAAAAGAATGTAATATAGTTAATATAAAGGTCCTATTATTTCTCTTGACAATTAATATGTTCCTTATTCTCTTTTATGTTTCCTCATAACTTTATGTCCCTCCCCCGCAATACTGTTCAGTAGAGCATTAGCAGAAAAAATGTAAGATACTATAAAGGTCAAATCACTTTATTTTCATGAGAAATTTGTAGAGAAATGTTTGTTTGGAGAGGGGACTCCCAGAGAATATTGTAGTCTGGACTTATTTGGGGATACAATTTATCCATGCTAACTTTGTCCCCTTTTAAATGGGTAATCAAAAGTTGTTTGTAAACCTATCTAGTTATAGATTTTTGATAAAGAAAAGGAAAGGGTAGTAGACTCTCCCATGATTAAATCACCTGATTGTGAAAAGTCTGGATGTACTTTATTGTTAGTACACCTTTGTTCACTACACAATTCCTTCTTGATTAACTTCCCTAGGAAATTATAGCTGTAACAATTGTTCATGCAGGTTCCGTAGATTTGTACCATAACATTTTGACTCTTCAAATATTTTACCTTTGAAGACGTGGCATTTAGCTCAATGGAAGATTTAAAAAGTTAAATCTAAGAATTCTGGTGAACGTAAGGAAAGTGGCAGTGTCTCCACCCTTGGTACAACACAAGCTGGTTGCTTCTCAGTCTTTGGAGACACATTTGCATTCCCTGAACAATGTCTTGGAAAGGCAGATGACAAATTTTTTATGCATGTAAATTTTACATTCTATGGACAGGAATGTACGTTAACGTATTTCCAAGGTTTTGAAACAGATACAAATTTGATGGGAAGGCGTTTGCCACATCATTTAGTTTGGCACCAGTAGGTATATTAAAGCTTTTGAACATTCAGATGCTTTCCGAAGAGCAAGAAAAAGAGCTCTTGTCTCTCTGCTGAAGTGCTTTTCAGTGAGAGGACATAACCATGAATAACTGCTCACAAGATGTCTCCAATTTCCAACTCCTCCTAGAATGAGCATAGCACCTGTAGCACAGTACATTCACGGTCAGATTTTGACATGTGAGAAATAAATGCCAACCCTCTTGTCAACCAACGGGTTTGCAGTTCTTTTCTTACATTTATTTTTTCTTTTTCTATGGTCCTCTAACAGTTTTGCAGTATTTTGTTTTTAAGCGTATCTTCGGCTGAGGAATTAATTAACATTAATTTTAATTTGTTTATACCTATGCTACAGAAGAACCCAGAGTATATCTGCACCCAGATATTGGCATCCAAGGAGAAAAGGATGCCCATTTCCTATCCAGGCTTTTTGTTGGAAGATTTCTTTCTTTGCTGTTGCAAGGCTTCCTCCTCTTTGGAAGGTTTTTAAAGCACAGAGAGATAAGTAAAACTACATGTGTCTGAATTTATGTCCATTTTTCTTAAAAGAAAATAGTATAGTAGCGTGACAGGTTGAGATTTTCCGAAGAACCATGATAATGATGGTATTTCTAATTCCACACACTTTTTTTCCCCATTGGCTCTTCTGTTGGTTGTCTATTTACACGGTAGTGATGAGGGTCTATCAGCTAGATTGCAGAATGTTAGAGTGAATAGAAAATGAAAAACTGGAGGTAGAAAGTATGTACAAGGCTTTCAAGAGGCCTGTCAGTAAAGAAGAGGACTATGAAGCTTGGGGGTAAGTGAGGCACGTTTAAAGTTCGCATAATTCTGTGACCAGGGGCCTTCTGTCTATGACTCTACTATTTTTCCTGCGTGGCTAATTTTTTTTCTAACTCCTTACTAGAATTCAAGTCACTCTCTACCTTCCTTTTGATATGAAAGATACTTGACCACATTTACCTAGAAAGATAATAGATAAGAGGAAGGGGCTGATAATATGTGACAAAGAGAAAATAATTGATAGGACAAAATACCTTCAAAAGCAGAAGGTAGATTGATCCAGGGCCCCAGAAGAGAGGGAAAAGTTCTCTCCTGCTGCAACAAGAAGGAAAATGGAAGAAAAATAAAGTATCAGAATCTGTAAGTTTCTAAGTTCTTTAAGGGTGTTAAGAATATCCATACGCTAGGTCTCTGTTTTCTTTGCTAAGGCGTAAGTAAGATAATCTGCTGAGAGTGAGAAGAAGGAAGTGGTCTCCAGAGATTTGAAACTATCATAGGAGGCTTGAAATAGTTGCTTTGGAGAAAGCAAAAGTGAGCTAAGGAAACATAAAGATTGTCCAGAATGTTTGAATGACATACATTTGTAGAAAATAATGAGGTATTAAGCTGCCAGAATAGGAAGTTCAGAAAATGGAATACATGAAATTTAAACATTCAGAGATAGAACATTTCTAATAATGATAAGATCAAGGATGTGGCCCTAACAAGTAATAACTGAAGTGGAAGAAAAGTCATTAGGTGTGAGCAGGTAAAGGAACTGACAGACTTTTCTGGAAAGCTTATTTCCACTGACTTTGAAATTACAATTGGCATAGCTTTTTCAGGATGTCCAACCATATTGACAGTTTAATTGTGTGGTGAGCAACCTCAAAGATGGACCCAGGGATTCCCACTCCTGGGATTCCTTTAGTCTTCTTTTGTGTGGTCCCCTTCCATATTTAATAGAGTGGCTATGTTTAGCCACTACAATACTGTGGAAATGAAATAAATTACATACAAATCTCTAAAGAGATTGACAGGAAAGAGGACCAGAATCTTGGATAATAAGTGAAAAGAGTTTGAGGTCCAAAAGATTTGAGAATATGACTTTTGAGGGTAGACCAGAAAGATGCTTTGATCTCTTTTTTTTTGTTTTGTTTTTTGTTACCTCTTAGATCACTGTTCTGAAGGAGGCTGACTTCTTGTAAGGATACTCAGGTGGTCCTGTGGAGAGATAGACATGAAAACTAACTGTATCTTCTACCAAAATTGGCACCAGCTTTCTGATCATGAGATTGAGCCAACATAGAATGGGATTCTGTAAGACAAGCTATTGACAGAATACCATGCACTAGTTACCAATCCCTGGGGAGGGCCCTAAACACTTCTGCCTGCTGAGTCTTGGTATTGGAGTCAGGAAGAAAAACACAACTCAGACAAGTACTGGATGGAACAACACCTTATTTACACAGAGAAAATGTAGAGCCAGAACTTCATGCTGCAGTGGAAGGACCCTGTCCCCTTTCTGAGCAGAATGGATAAAACACTGGAGTCGGCCAGGTGCCATAAGATACACATTTATTGTGCAGAAATGAAAAGGTACTCACTAAGCATGAAACCAAGAAAAATTTTCCCACACAAAGTGATAAGCCCAGCATAGGGTGTGTGGGCTCTTTATCTCTTGAGTGTTCTAGGACCAAGGCCCACTCTATGCAGCTGATTGGGACTTGGAAAACACTGTATGCATAAGAGTGCTTTCCTAACAACAGCCAAATCTTCAAATGATTGCAGTGTTGGCCAATGTTTTGACGGCAACCTCATCAGAAAGCCTACACTGGGGCCACCAGCTGAGCTACTGCTGGATTACTACTGATACTACGGTTACCCGCAGTAACTGTGTGATATGATACATGTTTATTGTTATTTTAAGTCACTAAATTTTGAGGTAATCTATTATTCAGTGATTCATAACTATAAAAATTTGATTGATTAGTGGATGGGAAACAATATGATGGATTAAGGGCATTTAAAATTCCATGGATTACTATCATTTTCTAGGATTTAGAAAAAATTCTGTCTCAGGTGTCGAGATGAAGAAGATTCTCATGTCATGAAAACTAAGTGTTTTGTGATTCCATAAATCTGAAACAATGGCCAAAAAAGACAATTTGTTACAACTGTTTGAATTTTTCACAGCTTGAAATGATTATGTGGTTATAATCGGTGATACAGAATCAGGGACCTATGATTGTCACTTCTTCTGAGTTAAAGTTGACAAAATTTATTTCTTCAGAAGTTCACTGGATAGAGCATATTGGGTTCATCTTTATTAGAAGGTGAGATAATTCTGCTTATTTGTGTGTTCTTGTGGGATGACTTAGATTTATTAAAAAAATATTAGTCTAGTTTTACATCTTGATTACTTAAATATTCAAAAAAATACCTTTGCATTTTACCAATCTACTAACAAGGAAAGATTATAGAATGTAAGCTACTGTCAGAGATATTAACCTTGGGGTAATGCTTAATCAAGTTTTTAAAAATTCTATATAAGAGAAAAATTATTTATGAGTAGTCATCTGAAGATTTCCTCAAATTAGTATTTCCATTTATGCCATAAGAGTCTACACAACAAAAAAAGAGCAAATTATATCCAATATAGATGAAAAGAAACAATAAAGTTCTGTGAAAATCAGTGAAGTAGAGGACGGAAAAAAAAAAGATAATAATCAATAAAACCAAAAGCTGGATCTTTGAGAAAATAACTAAAATTGGTAACGTCTATCCAGGCTGATAAAGATGGAAGAAGAAACAAATTACCAAAGAAACATGAGAGATGATTTTATGACAGAATCAACGGGTTTTTAAAAGGATAATAAAGGAATATTACGAATAATTTTTTGGCAATAATCAAATAACTTGGATGAAGCGGATAAAGTCCTTGAGACAATACTAACAAAGCTTTCTCAACAAGAAATTGATAAGCTATATTGCCCTTTCATCTATTAAATACACAGAATCCAAAGTTTGAAGCCTTCCCACAAAGACAACTCTAGGTCTACATGGCTTTATTGGTGTATTCTACCAAAGATGTATGGAAGAAATAATACTCATTCTATATAAATTATTACAGAAATTTAAAAAAAAATCATTAGCCATTAGAGAAGTAACCAATTACAACCAGAATGAGATACCACTTGCCATAGACTGTTTGTGTACCTCCCAAATTCATGTGTTGAAAACTTAATCCTCAATGTGATAGTATCTGGAAGTGAGACATTTGAGAGGTAGTTAGGTCATGAGGGTAGAGCCCTCATGATTGGATTAGTGACCTGGTAAGAAGAGCCACCAGAGAGATGAGCTCTCTGTTGATTCTATGAAGATACAGCAAGTTGGTGGCTATATGCAAATCAGGAAGAGTATTTTCACCAGAAACCAAACTGTTCCACACCTTGGGATTGTACTTCCCAGCTTCCCAAATTGTGAGTAAATAAATATTTGTTGTTTAATGGGGTGCCTGGGTGGCACAGTTGATTAAGCACCCCTTGGTTTCTGCTAGGGTCATGATCTCAGGGTCACAATATTGAGCTGGATCTGGGCTCCATGCTCAGCACAGAGTCTGTTTAAGATTCATTCTCCCTCTCCAATGGCCCATCCCCTCTTGCATGCATGCTCACTCTCTTTATTTCTCTCTAAAATAAATAAATCTTAAATAAGTTAATAAATATTTGTTTTTTATTTTTTAAGATTTTATTCATTTATTTGTCAGAGAGAGAGAGAGCACATGCATACAAGCAGGGGAACAGCAGGCAGAGGGAGAAGCAGGCAGAGGGAGAAGCAGGCTCCCCACTGAACAAGGAACCCGATGTGGAACTCGATCCCAGGACCCTGGGATCATGACCTGAGCTGAAAGCAGATGCTTAACCACCTGAGCCACCCAGGCATCCTTTTTTTTTTTTAATTTTATTTATTTATTAAATATTTGTTGTTTAAGGCACTCAGTCTATGCTTTTGGTTTTTTTTAGTCCAAATTAACTAAGACGCTACTACAACAAAATAGAATGGCTAAAATTAGAAACATTTAGCATAAGAAGGATTGGTGAGAACAAGAAACTCTTACACTTGATTGATATTTGAAATGAAAGAACAACTTTGGAAAACAGTTTGGGAGAATTTCTTAAAATATTACACATACACTTACAATATGATTCGAACATTCCATTCTTAGGTGTTTACCAAAGAGAATGCATACAAAGACTTCGTACAAATGTTCATAGCAGCTATATTTGTAATAATCCAAAAGTGGAAAAAAATATCCTTAAACAGGTTAATGTTAAAGAAACTGTGGTGTATCCATATAGAAGAATACTCACCAATATAAATAAAGGAGCTCTCAATATACAACCACATTATCATACTGAGTTAAAGAAGGTAGACAAATAATGCGTACTGTATGATTTCATTTAGATAGAATTTTAGAAAATGAAAATGAATCTATCATGTCAGAAAGCACATCGGTGTTTGCCTGGGGTTGGATAGGACACATTAAAGGGCAGGGTCGAGAGATTACAAAGGGGCTTGTGGAAAATTCTAGTTGATGGATATGCTCATCATTTTGGTTAGAAGGCTTAACATGTGTATACAACAGCTGCTATTCTTTTCACGTACAGTGCCAAAACTTGTTCAGAGCTACCATATTCTGTGGAGGGTCATAGACGACCTCTTCTTCCCATCTGGGATGACAAAACAACAACAGTTAAATTTATCTAAATGAGTTAATAATTAATGTTAAATTTTTATCTGTTCTCACTAATATAAATTTTTAAAAATAATATTTTAATGTTACTTTATAAAATAGTGAATTTTTTGACTTAAAAATTAACTATAAAATTATGAATTATACATTTGTATTTGAATGGAGCAATTTGAATATCCTGGGAATGGCTTAAAGTTGTGAAAAACTTGTTAAATGAGTAAGCCTGAAGTCTGATTTGCCCAGTGAGAATGATTCTTTAATAGCTATTCAGTGATAATCACGTTCAAAATAATACATTAATGGAATAGTGAGTCTTATTATAATAATTTAGTATTCATCAGGAATGAAAAATAGAATAATTTTATGCTTAGAAATCTATAATAATTCAATGATTATAGCATACTTTCTATAAATATAACATATCAGAAAGTGCCAATAGAATTATTTGTTAACACGAAAACTGATAAAACAAAAGTAATTGGAAATGCTCTTCATTAGAAATATATAATGAGTTTTATCCGTCCTGTGAATGTTTCTGTGGTTTTATTTTTTTTAGACACGGCAAAAAACATGTATTTGATTATTTTAATTTACTTGACATGTCAAAAAGGAATATTGTCTAACTCCTTCCAAAATTATGTTTAACACTCTGACCTAATGCATTGTGTGCTTGAGGACAATTCAGCTGACAACAAGATATTTAAAAAACTAAAAGTAATGTATGTAATCCAGAGGTAAAAACATCTACTCTTCCCCTGGCTATAAAACAAGAAAGAAAGAATGCTAATTCTTAAAGAATGCTAATTCTAAATCATTATTACAATATGATCTACTATCATTTAAATAGGAAATATGTGTGATGCATTTTATGAAAAAATAAAGATTCTATATGAGGAAATATTTCTTAGTAAAATCCTTCTGTCTTAGAATCAATTACTAAGATAGTTTCTGATAAACTCAGGGCTACTTTGAGGATTGATTATCCACTGTTTATCCAAAAAGTCAGTAACCAAACTCATCATTTTAAACTGTTTCCCTAGCATTTTCTCATTTGAACTCATCTATTTCTGTTAATAATATTAACTATCTTTGAGGACCATAGTCTCAAAAGACAGTGTTCCTCTCCTTTCGGTTCATCCTCTGTCTCTTGCAGGTAATGCCATCGCTGAGCTGTTTCACTCACTTCGAGGAACCTATATTCAGCCAGTTGTATCAGTCATACCGCATCAGGCCACTGCTGACCTTATGACTCCCCAGCTTAAAACTATTGAAATGAGGATCCTAGTATCTACAAGACTTTGTCCAAAATTCTAACTGAGATTAAAGCTTTCTGAGGTCTTTTCTCTAAAACTCAAGACCCTCACAGGGTTAAGATCCCTGGCTAAAATTATCCTCCCCTGACAAACTTATCTATGTGTCTGGTCATTTCCCCAGCTGCTTTTAGGAGGGGCAGTTGATAGTTCTGGGATGAATAATAATGTTCTTCTATATGAGACCACTCTGTCAAGACTGGGATAATGTCTTTTCTCTTAGCAATTTTGTGAAGACTCCAGGACCCCAATACACTAGGATACCCTTTTATCATGTCACATATCTCCAGTTTCAGTGACTGCATGATGTGACTCCCAAAAGACAGAAGATTGTTTTGCTGCCACCAAACCAGGACTTCTAACGTCTTAGCTTCATAGAACATTCTCACGGTTTTCTTCCCCATTTCAACTCAGTTCCATATTATCCAATTATTCCTAATAATATTATGTATATGATAAACCTAAAGCTTTATTAGAGCTTACTAAGTGTCAGGCACTGTCCTTACTATTACATACATTATTTTATTTAATGCTCTTAAGTCTTTGAGTGAATTTCAATGTTTGACTTTAAAGAAATTGCGGTTTTTGGATGCCTGGGTGGCTCAGTCCATTAAGCATCTGCCTTCGGCTCAGGTTATGATCCCAGGGTCCTGATCAAGTGCTGTGTTGGGCTCCCTGCCAGCAATAAGTCGGCTTTTCCCTCTCCCTCTGCCCCTTCCTCTGTTCATGTGCGCTCTCTTTCTCTGTCTCTCGAATAAAGAAATATAATCTTTACAAAAAATAAAGAAATCATGGTTTAGAAACCTTAAGTCACATGTCTAAGATCATGAATTTAGGTAGTTATGGGGCCAAGACAGGAGTCTATGTGTCAAGCTCCAAAGCCCTTCTTCATATTCTGTCTATATATCTCCATCGTATCATTCAATTTATTCCAGAATGCATAAGGGAATATGTTGGAAAATATATAGCAATATAGCTACCGCCATAACAATTCCAACAAAACTCTGGCTAATGGTTGGGTACCATCTGTCTCTCCAGAAAAGTTTCTCCAAAAATTACATTTTATTTAACCATATAAGATAACAAAGAATAAGAATGTTCTAATCATAATAACTTCTCACTTTCTCTTATTGTTTCACACTCCCTCTGCTTGTATAAGCATTGGTATGGCTGTGCATCTTCCACTAGAGCCTAGGAGTCAACTGAATATTCAAACATAGATTGGAAATCAAGACTGCTTTCCTTTCAGTATTTGCAAAAAACGGTGCTTTAGCTGTGAAATGGATGTATAAATTCTTCTCAAGCACCAATTAGGAAAAATAGTATGACTCTTCCTTAAATGAGGGATAATTTTGCTGTCTTTCTTCATCATATTTCTTAAATCCATTTTGTTTTTATCTTTTACATGACCACCACTATAATTCTTAATTCTTGTTGTCAGGTATGTAAATTAGTTCACTACCTCTTAATTGGCCTTCCATCTTTAGTCTTCCTTCGGTATTTTGTATGCATAACACCAGCCAAAACTTTTTAAACAATTTATCATTACACCCACTCTCCCCAAATTTGCATGAGTCCTTGTTATCTTTTCCTGGGGGATAAAGGACATTTAACATTTATTTTTCTATCCAAACTTACAAAACACAGAAGAATTCCCATGCTTGTCCTTGTACATATATTTTTAAATGAACAAATGAATAAGTAAAGGAGCGAATAAGGTATATTATAGAGTGGAAGCATTACATATCAGGTGCATGTGACATTTAATTGACTTTTTATGTTTTTCAAGTAGTATTTTGACTAATATGAGGGAATCAATCCAGATCTTCTTGGTGAATGAAATTTGAATTTGTTATGTATTTTCCTGACATATGAACACTGTCTTGGGCACACTTGTGGAGGATTAAACTATATTCACAGATCTTTGATAAACATGTCTTTTAAAGGTGAAGCTTAATTTCTTGCCCTTATGAGAGGATTTGATTTGGTAATTTGCTTCTATTCTGATAAATAGAATATGGTAAAAGTGACAGTGGGTGCCTTCTAAGAGTAGCTTTCTCTCCTGGTTCACCCACTCTGGAAAAAGTCAGGTGTCATGTTATGACACCTCTTAAGCAACCCTATGGAGAGGACCATGAGGTGGGAAACTGAGGTCTCAAGGCAATAGCCTATGAGGGGTTGAGGCCACCTGACCACACCCCTGTGAGGGAGCTTGGAAAGAGATCTCCGACCCTCATCAAGCCTTTTGATGACTGCAATCGCAGCCAAGAGCTTCACTGCAATTTCATGAGAGATCCCAAACCAGAACCATCCAGCTAAGCTGCTCCTATTTTTCTAACCCATGGAAGCAATGAGAGAAGAAATGTTTATTGTTTGTTACATTTTGGAGTGATTTGTTATATAATGATAAATAATTAATACAACAGTGGGGCAGATTTTTTTTTTTGAAATTGGCATGTACTATATATTCTTTACATAGGAATATAGTAAAAAATAATTGGTCTTGTATCCTCTCTCTTTTTATAATTATTTTTTTACATGAAGAAATTAATAGCCATTATGTCAAGAACATAGCAGCACTCTCTGTAGTATATTTGGGTTGCAAAGTTAGAAAATGCAGCTCAGGGTCAGCATCACAGTGGCATGAGTTGCTCCTTTTTACTTTTCCCTTTGATTTACAACTAATCAAACAACCATTATGGAGTAAAAAAGCACTTCTGCACCGTGTACCAGGACACGCCAGACATCCGTCTATCTGTGCATCTGAAAGTGTCTGGACTGGACTGCTAAGGAGGTGGCAGAGTGAGGGAGATGGTGGTTGAGCGGGAGGCAGAGGCAATGATGGCAGAGAATGTGGCAGGCGGGTCAGGTAACAAGCCTGCATGACTTTTCTGGCAGATGACATGGAGGGTGAAGGTAGTGAATGGAGTCTGGCCAGTGTTGCAGATGGAAAGACCAGTCGCTCTCTCTGAGGAGAAACCACAGTAACTGGGGGAGGAAAAGGAAAAGGAAGTAGGCAAAGAGAACAGAAGGAGTGCGTCTCTTTGTTTGCTCTGGGAGGCAAGAATACGGCCCACGGGCCTCTGGAAACCCCCACCCCAACCTGAGGATTCCCCTACCAGGCTGTGGGCATATCCGAAGACCAAAATTTTAAATACACACCACTTCCTGCCACTTTTTTTTTTTTCTCCCTGAATGCACCAGCTCTCAACCCTAGCAGGGACTCAGGTAAGAGAAACCAAAAGCTAAGAGTTATACAGCAACCTTCTGGAAAACAAAAGGAAAATTCCCAACTATCCACCATTGAACTGTTAAAATCAAACTAAACAAATCCTTGCCTAAATAAGAAAAGTGTTCACTACTTTTGTACTACTTTTATGTGGTTGCAGAGGCACTTTTCATCAAACACAGGAAATATCATGATAATACAGTATCACAAAAAGAAAATGACAATTTTTCAGCAACTGAAGACAAAGACATGGACTGTTACAATCAAACTGATAAAGAATTCCACATAACTGTTATGAGAAAGTCAATGAGCCATAAGAAAACTCAGAAAGGCAATACAGTGATCTCAGGAGTAATATTAATGAATAGAACGAGTACTTTATCAAAAAGATTGAAACTATCAAAAAAAAAAAAAAAAAAAAAAAAGAGCCAAACAGAAATTCTAGAGCTTAAGAACTCAATAAAGGAGATGATGGGGGTATTGGAAATGAAGCAGGTCATATGGAAAAGAGAGAACTAAGATTTTAAAAACTGGAGAAACTCTATGACAGCTATTTGAAGGTTTCATTAGAAAGCTAATGTAAGAATAAAAGGTATTCTGGAAGAAGAAGAGAGGGAGAAGAGAGCAAAGAGTGTATTTAAAGAAATAATATCTGAGAACTTCCCAAACTGGGGAGAGAACTGAATATACAAGTCCATGAAGATAATAGAACACTTTATTATCTCAACACAAGAAGACCTTCTCTAAGACACATTATATAAAAACCGTCAAAAGTAATGATGAAGAAAAAAATTTAAAGGTAGTCAGAGAAAAAAAAAAAAAGACAGTAACGTACAAAGTTACCCCCATTAGGCGATCAGCAGATTTCTGAGCAGAAACTCTACAGGCCAGGAGAGAGTGGAATGGCATATTCAAAATAGTGAAAGGTAAAAACTGCCAACCAAGAATACTATATCTGCCAAAATTACCCTTCAGATATGAAGGAGAAATAAATGCTTTCCCAGGCAAACAAAAGCCGAGGGAGTTCACCACCGCTGGGCCTCCTTACAAGAAATGTTGAAAGGAGTTCTTCAAGCTGAAACAAAAAGATGGAATGAACAAAATTCTAAGTAAGGTGATAAATAGTCAGAATTAGAATACCGTAATTATTTATTGGAATAGTATATTAAACACTTAACTATAGTATTAAGGTTAAAGGAAAAGAGCATTAAAAAGAACTTGTTAATGAAATTAGAGCATAAAAAGAGATAATTTATGATATCAAAACTATAAAAGGGGAAGAGTAAAAGAAGGCAAACTTTATGGGCAAGTGAAGATAAATTCTTACCAATGGAAAATGTACTATTTTATCTATGAGATGTTTTATGTAAATCTCCTGGTAATCACAAAGAAAAAGTCTAGAACAGAGATACAAAATGGCAGGGAACAACTTCAGTTATCCATTATCAGCAATGGATAGGTCATCCAGACAGAAAATCAATGAGGAAATATTGGAATTGAACCACACTGTAGAACAAATGGACTTAATAGACATATATAGAACATTCCATCCAACAGCAGCAGAATATACATTCTTCTCAAGTTCATATGGAACATTTTCTAGGACAGATCTTATGATAGGCTCTTAAATTAGCAAATTTAAGAAGATTGAAATCATACCAATTACCTTCCTGGAGCACCATAGTATGAAAATAGAAATCAACAAAACATCAAAAATGGGTTTACTATATAATCCAGCAATTCCACTTCCAGGTATGTACTAAAAGGAAATGAAAACAGAATTTTGATGAGATATCTGCACTCCCATATTTATTACAGCATTACTCACAATATCCAAGATATGGAAACAAGCTAAGTGCCCGTTAACGGTTGAATGGATAAAAAAGATGTGGTATGTATACACAATGGGATATTATTCAATAGCCATGAGAAAGGAGAACATCCTTCCATTTGTGACATCATGGACCTTGAGCATATTTTCCTAAATGAGATAAGTCAGACAGAAAAAGACAAGTATTGTATGATATCACTTATATGTGAAATTTTAAAAAGTTCAACCTGTTAAATAAAAGAGTAAAATGCTGGTTACCAGGAGATGAGGCAGGGATAAAAGTGCTGGTGATTAAGGGCATAAACTTACAATGAGTGAATAAGCCATGGAGATCTAATGCACAGTATAATGAATACAGGCAATAATATTGTACTATAACTATGTAATATGATAAATATTGCTATATAGGCAATCATACTACAATATATAAATCTATCAAAGTAACATGTTGTACCCCTTAAACTTATTCAATGTTACAAGTCAAATTTATTCAACAATAAAGAAAAAATATAGCTCAGACTTACACCATCATTATCATTCTTACCAAATAATATTAAAAATAAACTATTTTCAAATAATAGTCTTGTATTCAGTTACTTTTACAAGGCTATTGAATAACATATCTCAGATCTCAGGGACACAGAGAATATAACATATGCTATTACTATTCTGCTAGCCATCTTTTCCTTCTTTCTTTACCTTATTTTTACAAAATAAACTCTATATTTCAAATTCCTTATTCATCGAGAATTGTATTTTCAAAAACGAGATATATGTTTTGGCAGTGCATATGAACATTCTTAGAATGGCTGTTTGATTAATATTATAGTTGGTTTGTAAAGCATGTATTCAAACTCAAATGCCATCATTTTTCTCCTTTTTAAAATTGAGCTTAAGTTAGATATTATATTTGATTTTCTATTGTACCAGGTAATGACAAAACAATTTCTTAGAATGTGGAAATATTTTTATAATTAGCACAATAGCTGTGTAAAGAGTGAGTGAGTAAAGCCATAAAAAAAGATAGACTCTACAGTCAGCAAGCTATTTCATGTGTTTATTTATAGAAATAGATATCAATTGTGTTTCCCTATTCCAAATACTTTTTGCCAGAATAATAAAATAACTAAGCTGTTTTTTTAGAACGGATGCAAATAAAAAGATTTTTATGTCATTTTTCAAAGCTCATTAAATAGTGCAGTGGTTTTTTTATTCTTATTTTAGACAATTGCATTTATTCACCCTCCTCTTACAGAAATGTGAGTCTAACCAATAATATTCAAAAGAGAAAACTAATCAGCCTTGCAGAGAGAGACAGCTTGTCAGTCTCCACTTTCCATATCTACATTAATTTGGTTTTAATTTGGTGTGGTTCTTCCATTTATCCGGGAACTGAGGCTCGTGATTTTTTTTTTTTTTTTAACTTGTGAGGGATGTCTAAATATGTTTGCATGGCAAATAGAAAAGTTTCAGGTTGTATACAGCAAGAAAATGCTCAACTGTGGTGAAACTCCATCCTGTGTGCTGTAGGGTGACTATACACATGTTTGTTTTATTGTTTTTAATTTGCATATCTTCCGTCTGTCCTTAAAGTAGATGCAGGGTCTTAATAATTTCACTTGAAACTCAAAGCCCAGATTTTGCTGTGTGAGGAAGTTTCTGAATAAGACATCAAGTTTCTAGCCATCAGAGGATAATTTATTGATACTTGTCAAAAGGAAGTATCAGTCTAACAGAAATCAAGACAAAAGGAATGCCTGATGAATTTTCTTTGAAGTGCCTTTTATAAAAGTCCTTGGTAATACATATTGATGAACTCCAAATTGTCTTGCCTGAAGGGAAAAGAAAGTAGACTGCTTTACACTGTCTTATAAATATTCATCAAAAGAACAAGACTTATGTTTCCAGGCGTGAGGTGAATGATTACGGTTGTATGATTGCCTTGGAATCTGGATAATTAGTAAAACAGCCCTTGACAGTTAGAGAATTTTAAACTTGGTATCTTGCCGTCACTTCATTTGGAGTCAGAGATAAAGCTTCCTATACCAAAGAGAAGCGGCTTTTAGGGGGTGATGAATTGCTCCTATCATGTTCTAGCCATCAGTTGCTTCCACTGTTGGCTTATGTATTTGTTTAGTTGAAAATTAAAGCAAAAATAATTGACTTTGTTTTATTTTATCTTACTTTATTTTTTAAAAATTATTTATTACTTGGTAATTTATTCTGGTCTAATGGAATGATACCGCTTTTACTACAGAAGATTTGCTGGATCTGTGTCTTAATTAAAACCCAAACACTCTAGAGTGATACAATGATTCCATCCATACGTCCATATGGGATGGTTTTGTGGGATTATATTTTTGTGGTATTGTCATTTTGCTTACCAACATCCACTTTGGACTGAGCAATTAACCATAGTTTCTTTTCTTATTGAGTCCATATGATTAAGGATCGAATTTGATTAAGTGGATATGGAATATTTAATGTTTGGAGGATAATATGGTTCACTTCAACAATTGGGAAATATCTATCATTTTCAAACTGGATGTAATTTCTCCCAATCCTTGTTTCATAAGCCATCCTCTAACCATTTAAGAGGAAAAGATCCCATTTTCAGGAAACGTTACTCTTTACAGTGTTTAGCACTTAAATGCAATTAAGCAAATATAATATCTTCTTTGAAGCAAATAGTTGCTCAGCTTAACTAACTGAAACTAATTATCTCTGTTAAATCAAAGACATATTCAGCAAGTGTTTGAAGAATGCTTTCTTCATCTTGAGCAGAAATAAGTATCTTTGTTGCCATTACAGTCAGAGGAATGCTCTCTATTCTACATCTATCAATGGATATTTACGTGTTGACTCAAAAGTAGGGAAGTGAAATTTAAACTTACATGTATCCAGGAGTAGTGTGAGATAGAACCCCCCCCCCCAAAAAAAAAAAGAAAAAAGGAAAGGAAAGACAGAGTAAACTCTTCTCTTATTCCCCTAAAAAATATTTAGGTGCTTTCTCAAAAGTGGTTCCTTTTCGTAAGGGAGATTTTTATTGCTTCAAAGACCTCAGCCAGCAACATATAAAGATGTTGGAATATCCCGCGGCACTGAGCTGTGATCAACGCGGAGTGTGACGACGGTGGTCAGGAGGGCATTGGTGTTCTTGACGAGACAGCAGGAGAGTTTGGTAAGTGAAGTTAGATTTTTTTGAAAGCAACGGAATCACCTTGCATTCACTCTCTCTTCTTCTTCTTTTTCTTTTCTTTTTTTTTTTTTTCAGTTTTGCACTTTGTTTAATGTGCTGTATAATTCATCTCATTCGGAATCTATGAAAAATAGTTTGGAAAAAAGACTCTCATAAGGCATATGGTGTCAGCAGTCTGGAACACTTGAATCGATCATACAGAACACGTCGATGAATTCAGTATGGAATAGACACAAACCAAGAACAGCCTGTGAACTGAAGTGTCAGTATCTCTGAGCTCATCTATTATTTTTCTTTTATTTCTGAGAAACCACCACTGAGAGACTTCCCAAGTATGTATGATAGCGTTTTTAAACCATTTTTCCAAGTCTCCAAGGAACAAATCTCCATTTAAAATACGAATGGAGGATTGCAGGAAAATGGGCAGGGCGGAAAAAGAGAACCGACGGTAAAATATGTAAAACTTTGCTTTATTTGCCGCATTAACCTGAAACTATGTGACATCGGATACTGCCTCACAGCGTGCAACCAACGGTGTAGAAAAGTAGCCTAGTTGAAATAGTTCAAATGTCTAGATGCAGAGAACCACAAGGGTGGTTAATAATAGCTACAATTAATATCTGGAAAATACGGGGAACACAATGTTTACCCAACCACAGCCCTGGTAGGATGTCTGTTAGGGCACTGTGTCTGCTCAGAGTACATCTTAAGTGCGACAGACTTTACAGTTGTCGCTAGAAGGACATATGACGCAAGGCAAGTGGCTGGGTTACTTAACTTTACAAAAATTTCCTTGGTAGTGACAAACGGTTTGTGTTCTGTTCACTGGTTCACCGACGAAAATAATGAGCTCTAACTGTAAACAGTAATGGTAGGTGGGGGAAGGTTCAGATGAGGACTGCATTCACAAAAGGAAGAGTATAGATGGGCATAAAGGGGGACAGAAAAAATGTTTGCCCCCCCCCCCAGCCCTGGGGCCAAATTAATTTCAATAACTATAAATGTAAATACAGTAAGTTGTACTTTTTTACTAGAAAAGAAGGGAATGATAGAAATGAGGAGCTGGCATGGTAGTCATAAACAGACATTCGTATTTCATAATTGTTGGAGTGAAAGATTGATGCAAATATTGCGGGAAGTATAAAAATCCCTAAGGGGGAAAAAAAGAGCATACTCTTAACTGAGAGAATCCACTACTAGACATTTATCAAAAGAAAATTAATATGAAATTTTATCAAGGTGTATATGGGAGGGTGTTCATACGGCAGGATTTAAATAGAAAAAAATACTAGAAACAACTTAAATGATTGATAGTGGGAACCTAGTTAAATGCATGAGGTGAAATCTGTATAATTACATATTTTTTAGTCATTAAAATATATTTTAGAGATTTTTACTTACATTTATTTTAAAATCATGTATTAAGTGAGAGAAAGATATATGCTCTTTTAGCTCTATCTAGCTATCAACTATCTGCTTATATGCATGATTTTAAGGGCTGAATCATGTCTCCCAAAATTCATATGTTGAAACCCTAACCTCCAGTACCTCAGAATGTGAAATGGGTTCTGATCCAATATGACCGGTGTTCTTATAAGAAGAGCAGATTGGGACACAGAGTAATGAGGGATGACCATGCGAAGACAGAGAAGCGGAGTTCTGCAAGCCAAGGAGAAAAGTATTAGAAAAAACCAAACCTG
The DNA here is from genome assembly GCF_023065955.2 of Ursus arctos. Classification (NCBI taxonomy): domain Eukaryota; kingdom Metazoa; phylum Chordata; class Mammalia; order Carnivora; family Ursidae; genus Ursus; species Ursus arctos. Next base: position 65,252,661 of record NW_026622797.1, on the reverse strand, counting down.
CTGACCCCTTGATCTTGGACTTCTAGCCTCCGGAACTGTAAGAAGAAACATTTCTGTTGTTTAAGCTGCCCAGGGTGTGCTATTATCATGGCAGCCCTAGGAAGGTCGGTATGACTCGAATTCTAAGAATAATAATTTGTACATTTTTTTCTTGGTAATCTGAATTTTCAATTTTTTAACAGAAACATCTGTAATTTATATCATTTAAAATATGTAGGAAATAAAAGGCAAAACACCCAACTATCTCAGCTGTGAAACACTAAATATTTGGGGATGAGTCCCTCTAAGAACTGTATTAAGAATTAAGGATAAGACCCTAACCTTATCCAATTATTTACATGCAATTCTGCCCAGAAGCTAACTTTTTCAAGTTTTTTTTGCTAACTGTAATTTCTTGTTTCAAATGGAATCAAACAGCATCTCAGTTCAAATAGTTTCAATCTTATTCACCACATCAGAACTGACTAGCTGAAAACAACTGGGACAATACTTTTTTTGCAAAAGTCCTAAATTCCTAGTCAGTAGAGCCCAAGCTTTTGGGGTTCTGAAACTTCTTTCCCCCATAGCACCTAGCAGAGTTCTAGGCATGAAATAATCCTTCGTAAATACCTTCTGGCTGCCTTATTTCAAGAATGAGAATGGTGAACTGCTTCTCAATAATTTACTTTGCTCCCACGCTTTACTAATTGATGTACGTGTCCAGTGTGATGGGATATACCTAGAAATCTTTAGGTTGTTGATTTTAAAAGCTACCCATCGAAACAGAATCAGGGGTATGTCATTTTTCCCTTAAAAAAGGAATAAAACCCAGACTCTATTGAGTCAGAGAAATTGCCCTGGAAATGTCAGTGTCAGGTGTGTGATAGTTGGAGAAGAGGACATGGGAGTTACAGTCAAACTGTACGGTGTGATCACTCATCAAAAGTTTGGGCTGCCGTGTGCATAGTATATTTTTTATTCTATAGGAGAATTCAGAAGAATCTCAGCTTCTGACTCCAACACATTCTCCAAAATCTCTATATGCATGTTGCGATTTAAAAGAACGGAGCTTTATCTATAAAGGAGGAATAGGTAGATGTGTTTCAAATAAAAAATATAAATTTTCGGGAAATATATCATTGGAGGCTTAGGAAAAATCTTTCAGAGAAGGAAATAATTTTCTTGACTTTAGGTTATTAATTTTAATATAAGATTCTTGATAACATGACACAATTGTTCAAAGTCTGTTAGCTTTCTGTCTCAGACCTCATATAATTGCTTTAGCTAATTATACATAATATGGTTTAAATTTTATATATTCACACATTAGATCCTCTGAAGGTTCACTGCTAGAAAAAAATAATGTAGGGCATATATCTTTTATTATATACGTTTATATATATGTTTCATTATATATATGTGCTTCATTATATATATAAAATTTTGGAACGCGTCATCTTCATGGGGAACCAGATGATTTTATCATCTTATTTGTTTTTTAAAAATCCAATCAACACTTAAAGTAACATTATGAGAAAAAGTAAGAATCCATGCTTTCTTCTGAGAAAGTAAGTGTGGAGAACTTTATTTAAAAATACAAATCACATCACAGAGAAAGTGTCTATTAGTTAAAACCACCTTTTGTAACATGGCTCTGAGGACTGTCAAGTTCCTCTGTATTTCCTTCCTGTCTTTTGTTCATTAGCGATTTTGCCTGGTCACCTCAGCCTGCTGCCTGCTGCTGACCAGCCTCGCTCCTCTCTCTTTACCTCTCACGGGAGTCCTTTCTGCCCCTCAAGCCCCGGTCTGATCTCCTGACATCCATCTGTACCAAGTTCACCTTTCTACCTTTGGTCTAACTTAGTTTTTGACACTCACAAAAACTACATTTTCAAGATTCACAAAAACTGAGAGCTTTTGCCATAAATGCTGCAAAAGATGTTACAAATAAATTAAATCAAGAAGCATTTCAAGGAAGGCTGCAAAGTTTTGACTCCCTTAGGAGAGCATAATAAACACAGTGTCCCGGAAGCCCTAGTACAGGTGTAGCTTTGGTAAGTCAGATGGAGAAATGCTAACACTTACATAACAGTTCACTTGAAAGCATCATTATTTACACTTAATAAGCACTTATTGGTTTTTACAATTTTAATAAAAATTTTAATATTAACATTTGGTTTTAACCTCTCTAATTGAAGGTAACAAAAATTTTTTTTTTAAAAGATTTATTTATATACTTGAGAGAGAGAGTGTGTCGGGGGGGAGCGGGAACCAGAGGCAGAAAGAGAGAAGCAGACTCCCTACTGAGCACAGAGCCTGCCAGCAGGACTAAATGTCAGGATCCCCAGATGATGACCTGAACTGAAATCAAGAGTCAGAGGTTTAACTGCCTGAGCCACCCAGGCTCTCCTTAAGCAAAAATTTTAAATAAAAAATTTTTTATTCAAAATTCTAAATTCTAAAAAAAAAATTATATCTGATTTAACTTTCAAATGCTGTTTTTAGAATAAATGTGTAGTATTAAACTTTTGAAATTATTAAAGTGTAAACCTGCACTAAGACTTTGGGGATAACCCAGACTTCAAAATTCTTCCTTAAAAAAGAGATTTTTGTAAAAACCTACACAAAGAAAAATAGGGATTTATTATACTTTCTCTACTTAGTGTGCTCTACTCTCCTTCAGAAATTACTGAAAATTATCTTGCTGGCCAGTGTCACTTGTCCTCAATCACCCAGAGTTTGAATACCAAATAGGTCAAGGAAGCAGCGGGAGGTTAATGAGGGAAAAGTTCCCTGGACTTGTCATTCCATTTCTGTTCTCACTCTCTAAAAGGATTAAGTCGATAAAAATTATGGACTTGATATTTTCATCGTGGTACCTGCATCCCTAATATCTCCCTTAAGTAAAGTTGCTCAATCCATAACCCTTGCTCTGAATGGTAACATCATGCTCTTTCTTTACACAAAAGCCGGCTCTTGTCTGGACAGCAGTGAGGACCTGCCCCAGGGGCAGAACTGCCCAGAGCCTGCAGAGTGGGCCCCGCTCTGGCCTTTCTCTGTTGCATCAGTCCCCACAGGGAAGGACAGCTTGGGTAGGGGACTCTGAGGCACGTGCTGCAGAAGCACTTGTTGTGATACCACATTTGGTACTCAGCACAGAGTAGATGACTGATAAATGTTGATTCACAAAGGGAAAAGACTGTTCACTTTCCCTGGTAGACTTTTGCATGCACTCCAAGACTTACTGTTGTCCTCATCATAAAGTTTTTTGAGTTTTTTTGTTTTTGTTTTTTGCTTTGTTTTACTTTCGTATTTGAATGCTTTCTTGGTCTATCTATTTTACTTGCTTTGAAAATGTTACAGTGCCATGTCTAATTCTCACAAATATTTCACCCAGTCAGTGACCTTTTCTCTGTATTCATAAACCTGTACCTTCTTCTCATATATAATTTCATATGCCAGTTGCCTTGCCTCCTTTTGTCTATTTTGAAAGAAGAGAAGGAAATAGCCCTTATCTTTAGAAAAGAAAAAGTCAAACTTGTATGTATTAGGAAGAATCTATGGAAGACTTTCTAAAATATGTGTGGGAGCAGTGATATATGACTATATATAACACTATATATATGATAAAATACAATTATATATTAGATATAAAGAATATGCTGGTAATACAAAGAAAATATTTGGAAAACACATTTTGTTAGTCAATGTAGAACATATGAGCTTTCCAAATCTGTGTATAATTGGATATTGAGGAATCTCAGATTTTTTTGATTATTTAATTTCATTTTTTCCCCAAAGACTGTATTTAACTATGCTATGTAGATCTTCCTTTCACAATACTTTAAATATATATTTGGAGGATTCCAAAACTTCTCAACCTTTTCTATTATTAGACCTAGTTGAATCCATATTAAATTCAGTCTCAAAGTTGATAGGAATTTTTCTCGCAGCACAGGCTGAACACGTTTGGAATTATGCAAGGACTGGGATCTACTCTTTCTCCTCTCTTTCCTCTTTAGTCTTTGAACAATAGAGAGATCTCAGCTAGGCTCTGGGTCATTTCCTTTTTTGGATTTAACTCTTCAGGAGTTGGGGGTAGAGAGAAAGAAGAGTAGCGGCAGAGATTTCATCTAAGCAGGTGTACGTTGGTGTAGGAGTATCCCTAATTACCACTCCAGAGAGCTATTACACATTTGTCAGGCACACACACCACTCCTTAAAATCCACTCTCAGTTCACGTATCCTCTGTTCCCTACCATCCACTGGATTGCCTCACCCTTGTCAAGAAGTCTCTTTTAAGATGAACTCAGTTGATTCTGTCCCATGTGGCCCACCTTCGGGCCACGAGAAATACAATGTTTGCTCTTTTCCAGTGTATTCTCTCTCTTCATAGACTGCTTCGTGGCTTAGGGACCAACTACTCACCCTGTAGATTTCCTGAGCATGAGCCAGACGTCAGTCTAACGTGTCTCTCTGACTCCAACGGGAATATATCATGCTTTCTGAGTGGTCTCTTTGAAGTCCCTCTTGAAGTGACTTCAAGCGGCCTGAAGTAGAGGGGAAGCACCCTCCTCCCTTCTCTTACAGGAAAGGGAGGGGTACATTGTATTTGTCTAGGCTATAACATAGCAAATATGGAAAATACTTAAAAGATATATTATTCTAAGTTAATAAATTCTAAACCAACAAAATAGAAAATACTGATGGAACAAATAATCTAATTAAAAATATACAGATCATAAGATTTGCTTAAGAAGGTATATATCGCTTCAACAGACAAATGATGATATAAGATTCCCCTTTGAAAAAGGCCTCAGGGCCAAACGGTTTTACTTGTGAATTACCAATCCCCCAAATAACTACCCTGCTATTTATCTGATTTAAAGGATAGAATATGATAGCAAGTTAGTTTATATGCTTTGAAAATAACAAAACTTTGATATTAAAACTTAAGAAAACTCAAGAAGTAAAATTATAGTATGGTAGCACCAGTGAACACAGATGTAAGAACTCTAAATAAAATGTAGCAAATAAATGTAATCATTTATTAAAAGAACCTTTCATCAAGATAAAGTGATTTTTCATCCAGGCCACATGATAATGGTAGTGATAATTATAATGATGCTAAACTTTATTGATCATTTATAATGTGCCATGTACTGTTTGAAGCATTTTACATGTATCAACTCATTTATTCCAAACAACAATCCATGCATACTTGTATTATTCCCATTTTACAGATGAGAGAACTGACTCTCAGAGAGATAAAGTAACTTGCCCAAAGTCACATAGCTAGTAAGTGGTGGGAGTTGGGATTTGAATTCAGGCACCCAAGTCATTCTTCCATACTGAGTAAACATTAAAACACGAGTGAGAAAAAAGTATATCATCTCAGCGAAAAAGACATTTGGACATATTTTAACATTAATAAAATAAAAAGTTTTTTAAGTTGCAGCTCCTAAAAACTAGACAAACATAAGCCCCCTTAACATGATTAAAAATATCTCGAGAATGTCTTCCTTAACTGGCCTGAAATTCAAGACAAAGATGTTTGTTATCTAATTTTAAAGTTCCATTATAGAAATTTGTCATAAATAAGAAATAACTACAAATACTTGAAATAGAGGAGAAAATATTATTTAAAGCCATGTGATTATGTACCTAGAAAACATTAATTTGCCAAGACAGATATCTAAAAATAAAACATTTTTTATTGGAATGCCTGGGTGGCTCAGTTGGTTAAGCATCTGCCTTCAGCTCAGGTCATGATTCTGGGGGCTTGGGATCGAGTCCCACATTGGGCTCCTTGTTCATCAGGGAGCCTGCTTCTCCCTCTCCCTATGCCTGCTGCTCCCCCCTGCTTGTGCTCTCTCTTTCTCTCTCCCTCTCTCTCAGACAACAAAGAAATAAAATCTTTAAAAAATTGTATTTATTGAAAATAATGATGATAATACTTAGAATCACATGCAGTAAATTTTAAATATTTAGAAATAATAGTCTTGACTGAAAATATCTGGGATTCATGTGAAGAAAGCTACGATTTTCTTTTTTTGAGTTAAAAGAAAGATTTTCAAGCTTATTTTTAGAATAAATAAATGTAGATAGCTATTTTTTAAATAAAAGTAATGGGAATAGGTTTTTTCTTTCTGGTAAATAAACGTTAGAGAGCTAAAGAAATTAAAATCAACCTAAACTTAACAGAAGATTAGTGGACAAGAACAGATAATCCAGAAAAAGATCCCAGGAAAATTATTCTTGAGTTTAGGGTTCCCAAGGGTCACCTAACACTGTTGTTTAAAATATCCAGATTCTGGTGTCCTATGCAAAGGTATTCTGACTAAGTCTGGCATTATTTAGAGCACCCAAAGTGATTCTGATGCATATGGGCTATGAATTATTTTGATTGGTGATAAAGCAAATATTAAACCCTAAGAAAGAAACATTTTTCAATGACGTTGATAAGTATTGCTATGAAAGAGAAAATTACATTCTTAAATTACTGAATGTAAATTATAAATGAATTAAATAGTTCTATATAAAGGAAAAAACAAAAGCTAATGTAAACATATAACTCATGGTTCCTAAATTTTGTAACAAATCCCAAGGATATTGCAGAGGGTCAACTCAGGGGCACCACGGGATATTTTAAATATTTGACATCTGTTGAACACTGCGCAAACTACTAAGTCCAGGCACACAGTTTCCTCATTAGATCGAGCAACATTTGTTTCATTGACATCCTATCTTTTTTATCATAATAATTGCTGAGATAGAGGCAAACACGGTATAAAAGGCACTGTGTGAAGATGTGAACGTGGTGGTTTTCAATCTGATTCTAAGACTTGAGAAGTTGTGCAGTATTCAGTAGGGCACAAACATCCCATTAATAATTGTGGTTATATAAGAACTTTAAAAATTTCATTTATCTGCATTTTTTTACTAAGTTGTTAGTAGGACATAAATAGTTCTTAAGTTGTTTGGACCTAATTACTTAATGGTTGCAGGTGTTCCACTTGATCTAGGAGAACACCGAAAAAATTAGACACTAAGGAAGCTGTGACCTGAGAAAGTTTATATAACTTATAAGCAGAAAAATATATGGATTAATTTTTAATCTTTGTATGAGAAAGGCTTATCTGAGCAATAGAAATAGCAGTAATAACATTAATAGTAAAACTAATATTTATGTATTGAGTGCTTACTATTTAAGATCCCATGCTTAGAGGTTTATATGAATTATACCATTTGTTTATCACAAAAATCTTTTGAGGTAGATTTTATTTTACTCTCAACTGAGATTTAGAGTTATTAACTTTTCCAAGATGGCATAGCTAGCTGGCATATCAACCCAAGTATTAAAGTATAGTGCAATTCTATATGCAGCAAATATGACAAACAGCTAATAATATACGAAGAGCTCTCACTAGATATTTAGAAATTGCACTCAAAAATACCAAAGGAAAAATGAGTAAAATTCATGGATGATTCACAAAAGAAATAATGCAGAAAAAGTCAATACAGCAGCGAGAAAAAGCTTCCTAGTAATGCAAAAATTCAAATTGAAACTATCATGATTTCAACGTCAGACCGCAATCCCCGTAATAGCCGCAGCTACACATACTCACCCCTATTTGTCATGTAACAGGCATCCAGAGGTATCTTTCAAAAGAATGCACATCCTACCTCACAAACTTATAAAGATTTAAACCTTTATTAATTTTTCCTCGAATAATTATTGAGTAACTGTGGGCATCTAATCTTGCTGATTCTTAGAGAACAACACAGATGTGGCACCATCCTTGATGGAGACGAATGCCTATGGATGCCAGCAATCCTGAAATACAGTGACATGGCATTTTTACACATTACCACTGGTGACAATGCACCGGGATACAACCTTTCTGTAAAGCACTTTGACAATATGCGACACAAGCCTGAAGAGGGACTCACTCACTAATTCCATTTTTAGGACTCTTTCCTAAAGAAATAATCAGAATGGCAACAAAAGATTTTCATCATGGCATTACTTATTAGGGCAAAACTTTGAAAGCAGCAATGGTCAATAACCCATGAATGGGTAAGTGAATTATGGCAATCCATAAGATAGAATATTACGCAGTCAATAAAAACTATATTTTTGAAGAACATTTAACAGTATGGAAATTATGCTTTGTGAAATAGCAGGGGAAAAGCAAAATACAAGAACTATTACCAATCAATTTTGCAAAATCACTAAAACTCCAATAGGGTTAAAAAAGGGTGGGAGAATACAGTTGGAATCTAATATCAACATCAGCACTCATATACAGGCACACATACACATAGCTCTGAGAGAAATATTAGGGTACTCAAGGTAGTTCTGGGTGCTAAGTTTGGGACAGTGGGTGGTTTTAATTTTCTTTTTGTCCTATATAATATGATAACACAAATTTAGCCAATGACTAATAGCAATGAGAATTTAATGCAAATATACATGAGAAATGAATGGTGATAAAAAAATAACTTTGCAATGGTCACTTAGGTATGTGGCTTAAATGTGTCAAAAGTAGTAAAAGTAAATTTTTATAGGACAAAATTATTTAAAAATAATTATTTATTCAACATTTATTTAATATTTACTATTTGCAAGGTATTTACTGGCTAGGAGCTAAGTTAATTAGATAATCATTTCATACTCTGATGAAACAGAGTACATTATTTTTCAGCTATCAGTATTTCATTGAACCATAATTAATCAGACAGACATTATTCAATTGGTCACCAGATAAGGGGATAACTAAAAGGTAAAATTTTTTTTTCTCTGAAAATAATAATTGCATATGTTCCTCAGGGGTTCTCAACCTTCTTAGAAAGATAAGGAAAATATCAGAATGGACGTAATGAATTTCCTGAGTAGCTTATTCAGAATTACCCACGAGCAAGACAAGTCACAGCCAACAAGATTGAGAATCACAAGCTACCAACTTAAACCAATGCTCATGGTAATAAAACATTGTACAGGGAGAGGTTACGAAGGGAAAAGAGATCGGGAACCCCAGGCAGCTGTTGTATCATGTGTTGTAGTGGAGCAATTGCAAGACAGATTTCAAGGATGCCCGGAGGTAGAGCTTCAGACAGAAGCCTGAAAAACAAGTCCACAAGCAGAGGCAGGTCAGTCTCTTTAACAGAAGAATGGACCGAGTCACCAATAGTGCTAGGCTCGACATAAAGCAACAGTAGGCTGAGATAGAAGACACACTTAGATATTTACTATCTGGAAAATATGGCTTCCCACGTAGGCTTCTCCATTTAAGCCAGAATACAGAGCACTCATTTTCATTTTTGAATTATGTGGCATAACACTGAAAATACCCCTCTTAAAAAACAAGCTAAGACATAGTAAAAATTTTAAGAGTTTATTGAGGGAAAATCAATTTGAATTAGGCAGCATTCAATCTAGCAAATAGAAAGGAGCTCTGAAGAACTGTACAAAATGAAAGATTTTTATAGGTAGAAGGAAGAGGGAACAAGGAAGTTATACTAGGCAAAAAGTTGAATTGGTTATTGCGAAGTTACTTTCCTTTAGGGGACGAGGAATCTATCAGCATATTAGCTAACTGGTGCTGACCAGGCAATTTCTTTTCTTTCTTTCTTTCTTTCTTTCTTTCTTTCTTTCTTTCTTTCTTTCTTTCTTTCTTTCTTTCTTCCTTTCTTTCTTTCTTTCTTTCTTTCTTTCTTTCTTTCTTTCTTTTCTTTCTCTCTTTCTTTCTTTTCTTTCTTTCTTTCTTTCTTTCTTTCTTTCTTTCTTTCTTTCTTTCTTTCTTTCTTTCTTTCTCTTTTTTTAAAGATTTTATTTATTTATGTGACAGACAGACAGCCAGCGAGAGAGGGAACACAGCAGGGGAGTGGGAGAAGAAGAAGTGGGCTCCCAGCGGAGGAGCCCGATGTGGGGCTCAGTCCCTGAACGCCTGGATCACGCCCTGAGCCGAAGGCAGACGCTTAACGACTGCGCCACCCAGGCGCCCATGACCAGGCAATTTCTGACTGACTGGTTTAGATCCCATTTCTGGGAGACTTGAAACTGTAATTAAGTTAAGTCTCAGTTTGGTGACATGGAGCATAAGCAACTCCATTTTGGAGCTGGAATAATTTTATCTCATTTTTAACACCCCATTCCCTTTTTTTAAAAAATCCTAAACCTTTTCCTATATCAATTGTCACTTTAATATTTTTGTTTTGTTTACTTTATATCTAATCAATCTATAATATCCCCACCATCACCACCATCATCATCTTTACCCCACCCATTCTTACCATAGCATCATGCCATGGGAATCTGACCTGAAAAAAAAATCTATTAAAATTTAACCACTCTGGTAAGAAATTAGGAAAGCTATGCCAAGGGGCGCCTGGGTGGCACAGCGGTTAATCGTCTGCCTTCGGCTCAGGGCGTGATCCCGGTGTTACGGGATCGAGTCCCACATCAGGCTCTTCTGCTATGAGCCTGCTTCTTCCTCTCCCACTCCCCCTGCTTGTGTTCCCTCTCTCGCTGGCTGTCTCTCTCTGTCAAATAAATAAATAAAATCTTTAAAAAAAAAAAAAAAAAAAAAAAAAAAAGGAAAGCTATGCCAAAAGATAGAAGACAATGTTATTCACTGCAAGGAAACTTCAGGGCAAATTTCAGGACACATTCATCTATGAATGGAAAACAAAGAAAAAAATGTCTAATTAAATGATATTGTCATCTCACATATCTTTCTACAAATAAATTGGGGTTTTATTTTAAAGAAAGGAAAGTCATCGAGGCCATCAGTCAATCGGATCAGTTATCAAAATAGGCAAATAAGATACTGGAATATAGTTATGGAAGATTAGAATATGAAACAAAGGAATAATATTCAACTGTGCTTGATAGATCTAATCTAGTATACTGTGATTTACTCTAACATTAAAATTGAATTACACATTATGGTTTCAATTTTCTGCAACATTTTTCTAGATGTTAGGTTGGTTGTAAGAATTTCATTTTTTCCCTCTTTTATCAGAACTTCTTAAAAATAATTTCTTTACTGAAAAGAAAACATTTCTACTTCACTCAGCTCATCAGAACATTCCACTTTGCCTCGATTTTTCTCTCTTTTCAATTGTTATCCTGCCTTTTTCTTCTTTTTATTTTAAAAATATTTTAGGGTTTTGTTTCTCTTTTTTTTCTACTTAACTTCCTGCCTCTTTTTATTCCCCCTTGTGTCTGATGTTTCACAGCATAATGTGTTTTTAAATTTATGGTCCATATCTAAAAGGTTTCCAATAAATTTTCTATTCCTGAATTCCAAAGAATACCTTAAGTGAACTTTCTCTTGGGTATAACATCTATTTCAAAACAATGAATCTCAATCAGAATAGTTTTGTGATCCATTTAGTTGTGGAAAAAATCTGATGCCAACATTTTGTATTGCTCTTACAGTTGCTTTTAGAACTTTCTCTAACCTTTTATTTAAATGGAAATCTTTAGTGTTTACAATTCCAATGGTTTTGGGAGGAAGTTACAATGAAATAGTGATTGCATTCATTTCAAATATATTGATTTAAATAGAAAGAAAATGTTTCAGAAGGGAGAAAACAAAAATAAAGCCACTTTTGAAAAACATTACTGAGTATTTTGTGTAGTTTATAAGTCTTCCATACCCTTTTTCTGAGAATAATAACTTTCCATTCAGTAGAATCTATATTTTTTTCATCTAGGTAAGAAGATTTGGGGGGTATTCTTTGGAAATTATCATAAAAATAATATATTTCTTTAGCTCTTTTATGCTTTTAAAAATAAAGAGAGGTAGAGATTGAATAAAAATTTATCTAGTAAATAAAAATTTGATATTTTAATATCTAAAGTGTAGTTTGAAGATAATTTAATTTCTATTTTATTTTCATGAATATTAACAATTAGAGCTCAAAAGCAGTGTTCAGTACTAGAACCTATTTTTATCCCTGAAAAAATGATATGTTCTGTGGAGGAGCAAAATTTGCCACCTTAAAATGGGTCTCTGGCATGTGGATTATTTTAGATTTATTATTTTTTTTATTATATTTAAGAAACAAAAGATTCGAGAAGTTTTTCTCCTTTTTTTTGTCCCTGCTCCCCAGCTGCGTAAAAGAATTAGACAGAGGATCTGTTCCAAGAAGGCAGCTATCACCATAGATAACAACTGTCTAATATGAATGAGGTGTAATAGGGAGAAAGGAACCTAGCAAAGTCTGTTTGCCAAAATTTCTCTCTGTATTTCATTGTTTCTGTATTGCCCAACAAACAGTTGTTTACCAAACATTTACTCTTTTTCATCTTCCTGTAAATTGTCTTTCTTCTCTTTCAAGTCCCAGACCCCTACTCCCTTCTCCTTAGCTCAGAATGACATTTAAGCCTCAATTGCCTGACTGCCTATGGGCCTCATAATCTTATGGGGCCCCAGTATGTACATAATTAAATTTGATTTTTTCCTGTTAATTTGTTTCCATGTCAATTTAATCTTTAGCTAGCCAAAAGAACCTTAAAAGGGTATTTTTTTTTCCTCCCCAACAGTTCCTTCGTTAGATCTTAACACAACCGTAGAGATATTTTCTCAAACATTATTTTCTTTGCAGCAATTTATATAACTGCTTGGCTGTTTGACTATGAGAATTATTCATGACTCAAATAAATTATGTCCCAAAGGTTGACTAACAATTCTGTCAGGCGCTGTGTTACATCCTTAGGCCAGCCCGTAAATGCCTATTTAACTCCTAATGTTATTAAAATTTAAAAAAACAACAACAACACATGTTTTATAAAGGAATAAGTAGAAAATAATTACAATACTACACTTAAAGAAGAATAACAATAAAACTAAAAATATGTATCAAAGTGGCTATTTAAGGAGATAAATGTAGACTTCTGAAAATTATAAAAGAAACTTTTTAGAAAATTTATAGACTTGAGGAGTAGATGATATTTATTCTTAATCATGACTGAATTTATTTTAGAATCACATTTGTTTTATTTTTGTGGTAGCTTGTTTATACAAATTCTGCCTTGCTCCCCATCACGTCTCAATGAACCATGCCTTCTGATACTCATGTACCTTGGTGTTCTCTCCCATATTGAATCTAAGATGATCCTGTGTAGCTGGCAGAAAGCAGTGGAAGCAATGATGTATAACTTCCAAAGTTTAGGCTATAAGAAGCCATGTAGCTTTGCCTTGGACTTTTAGAACACTTGCTTTTGGAGAAGCTAGTTCTATATAAGAAATCTAATTATTCTGAGACAGACACACTGTAGGGAAGCCCAATCTACCCACAGGGATAGGTCATGTAGAAAAGGAGGCAACTGGCCAGTTTCCTATCGCTGAATGTTCAAGCCATCTCAGCTGAAAAACCAGTTAAGTGTGATAAGAAGCCCACTTGGATGTCTAGCAAGGTTGGCCTTCAGAAAATGCCAGCCCTACCCACCATTTCACTCTAACCACTTGAAAAGCATCTCACGGACCATGAAAGGTAGGAATAAATTGTTATTTTAAGCTATTCAGTCTGAAGTTTTATTGTTACACAATAGAGAACTAGAATAATTTTCCCTTGTTAAAAGTATAACACTGATACTAAATTGCTTTCATCATTAAGATTCAAAGGGGATAGAGAGCAGAAATATTGTCCTTATTTGCTATGCCAAGGTGAAAAGGTAGGTGGTCAAGAGATAATGAGTTACTCCCGGGGTGCTTTAATTACTGTTCTAAGGCTCCGCTTTATGGATGCAATGTTGATAAACCAGTCTCCAAAACTTTACAAATGTCCCCAGTTAATCTTTTTGATTTATAAACAGCACTTCTAAAACTTTTTAGTAAAGACCTACAGAGCCATAACAAAGGTATAAAGTTGTTACATTCTATGATACTCTCTGTATCGATGACAGGTCATAGATAACCATCCGGATATATTTGTTTATGTATGCAAATACATACCTTAATGTAGTCATTCTTCAACACAAACATAATCCTGCACCCTAGAGAGATTTTAATGCAGTTCATAAAATTGGAATCAATTTAGTCCAACCTCCTTTTTGGAGGATCCACGACTTTATCTGAAAAAAAGTTGGAATATTACATGTTGTATTAGAACATAAAATTAAATTCAGCTATCTCAGAGGACAAGTTCAGATTTAATAAAAATAAATGTGACTGCTCATTCATTCAAAGAAACACACTCTCATTTTCCTACAGATGCTTCAGTAAAGAGAACACTAATCTAATTATAGTATTTAAAAAAATAAATTGTCTTTGTGCTTGCTATAAAATAAACAACACAGCCGCAGGGCCTGCCGAGCCTCACTTATTAAAGAAAATACCTTGTGATGATTAACAATGGCAGATTTGTTTGAAACATGAATATGTTCACTGGAGTCTCCTGGATGGAGGGGATTTTCAGAAAGCGAGGATTTCAATGAACTGAGTAAAATGTAAACTGAGATAATTAGAGTTAGGTAACTTTTGCTCCCTTTTGATTTACTGTACTGGCAGGGATGAAGGATAGGGGGTAGAAAAGAATAAAGAACGAAGGAAAAATACAATATTGATTTCCCCCCAAAAAATGTCTATTTTTTGACATAGAACTTTTATATTAATACCTTTTAGGTCTAAAATGGCTCAGTCATTTGAACGGTTTTAAAAAGACATTGCCCCAGTCAGGTACTGGACAGCGTGGCAGGTAAGTCTTACCTGTGTTCACCACTATGGGGTTACCAGGACAGTGATAAGAAGAAAGGTTCCTTTAAACTAGGCATTTGGCAGACAATTCGCTTGGATATCATGAACACCAGGCTGCTTTTGAGAATAAAGGAGGCACACTTAAAAATTAATTAATAGTTATGCTGAAGCAATATGTATAAAATGTCACTGTCCCTGGCAAACCTGGATATACAGTCACCCCACAATGAGAAAATGCTTTTAGTCATTGGCAGAGTCTCCCTGTATATGTGAATGTAAGGCCAGTTCTCTCATTTTCAGTTGAGGATACAGATGAGGATTAAATCTCGTGTTTGAAGCCTCACGCTTCACTAGTGACAGAATAGAACACGGCTCTCCTACAGCTTTTCCAAAACCACGGCAGCCAAAGACTCCCACTACTGGTTTACCTAAAGGTTTATTCTTAGGATTTTTCTTTTATTTGTGGATAGACGTACATGATCTTGCCAAAAATATAAATATCCTCTCCAAGTAATTATATATTGAGCCAACAACACCAAATAACTCGGCACGGATAAATTTATCATATTAGCAACCTATTTCCTTGGAAAACAAGGAACAGGGTCCCAAGGAAATGAGTCCTAGAACTTGTGTGTGTGTGTGTGTGTGTGTGTGTGTGCGCGCGCGCACGCACGAAAGTGACCGTGTAAAAGGAAGTATCCAAAGCATTGGGAGGCACTACAGCAGCATCGGGGTAAACACAAGCATACCCCTAAAGCCATTTCTCATCTCATAAAGTTTACCAGCAACCTTAGAATAATGTTTTTCTGAACCTAAAGGGTGAAATTTCAATAGCAATTTTAAAAATCGTTATTACTGTACAACTATCTGTGTTGGGTTTCTTGTCCTCATTCCTTAGCAGAGGTCGTAGACCATAACAAATCTTTCCTACAAGGGTTTGAATTTTACTGCAACATATTTGCAAGTGTGAATGAAAGAAACTAAAGAAATTTGAAATATATACCATTTCTTTGACTACAATGCTGGGTTTATTGTGCTCTCATATACTCCCCTGCGTATGTTCGTGTGGAAGAGCTCACTGTTGAGACATCTGTGGAAACACAGAAGGGAGATATCCATGGCTGAGCCTCACAGGTATCAGGGAAGGGTCGTACCACCTGTTTTCACAGAAGAACAAAAGCTACCGATAAACTATATGCCTTGCTTTAGATGCCCTGCAGGTATATCAGGAAATTTTGGAATCAGGAATATTCTAACACAGAGCTTCTGGTTGTCTTCTCCTTGTGGAGTCAAGGACAGCATTAACCCTCTCAGAAACAAAGTGTGACAATATACATGGAGTATTGCCAACCAAGGCTGTGACACTTGAATCCAAAGTTTTTATTTTTGAGACTTGAATCCAAAGTTTTTATTTTTATTTAGCCACTGGCTTTGTGGCTGACCTCAGTCTCTAGCTGTTCTGGAAGTCTAGCTGATACCATGTGACTGAAAGCCTCCTACCATAAACCACATTGTTAGACTAATCTAGAATGGCCCAAGGCCTCCAGATAAACAAAGGAACTTCTATGAGGCAGAGCATTCATAGGTTTGGAAATTATTTGCAGGAACAGAAGGCAAAGGACTGACTTCTCTTTGGGCAAAGTTAAATTCTTTATTGCCCACCTCTTCAGGAGACATCCGAAATCCTGCTGCAGGGCTCTGCACTGACAGAGCTCTGCTCTCCCATCTCCCACCCACCACACACCCACTCACTGCTTCTCTTTGGGTCTTTATCTTTTGGTGCCCCTGCCAACTGGTAGACTTGTTAAGAAACTCCAGCTCAAATTTCTAAAAAGAAAGAATTGGTCCAATTATCACCATAAACTATGTGGGTGTGAAGATTTATTAATGGCCCTTTCATGGGGTCCTGACTAACCCAACGAGTCTTCAGTTAATCAATCTTAGATTAGATAACAGCTCTTATCCCATCAGCTGTGGCCAATAGCAATGGAGAGTTGGTATTTAACCAGAGCAACCCTCAGAAGTAATTGTCTTAAATGCCGTCATAACAAAACATACGCCTGTCATGAAATACCTGATTTGTTGGTGTCATGTATGAAAAAGCCACTATGAACAGCATCTAAATTTAAGACTAATAATAAAGAGTAGTTTGATTTCCTAGGCCACATGAGAAAACCTATTCTTTTGCTTCATAGCCACACTATCGCCCACTTGGATCTGAAGTCTGTATAAGTGATATTTACAATCTGTTTGCCACCAAGGTTCAGAATTAGGCTAATTCAGACCCAATAATTCTTTTGCCAGTCAGCAGGTATAATATCTACCTCTTAGTAATCCTTTGCAAGGAGAGCAATAGAAAAGCTTATGTCTTATGAAATGTCAAAAGTAACATTCATTTTATTTTATACTGATGTAAAATGGGTGCCTTAGTGTTATGAACTGAATTGTGTCACCTTAAAATTCATATCTGGAAGCCACACCCCAATTGTGGTTGTATTTGGAGATAGAGCCCTATAAGGAGGTATATAAATGAGGTCATAAAGGTGGGCCCTTAACCTAATAGAACTGATGTCCTTATAAGAAAAGGAAGAGACCAGAGTGTTCTTTCCCTCCACACACCACAGAGGAAAGGCCATATGAGGTTTCAGTGGGAAGGCAGCCATCTACAAGTCATAAAGAGAACTCTTACCAGAAACAGAATCTGCCAGCATCTCATTCTGGGACTTCTAGTTTCCAAAACTGTGAAAAATAAATGTCTGTTTTTTAAGCCATCCAGTTTGTGGGATTTCATTATGGTAGCCCAAGCAGGCTAATATACTTTGAATTATGGCTAAGTAACTGAATAAATGATTGAATGAGTATATTTATTGAGTATGAATTTAATAAGTGAATAAATGAAAAGCAAGTTTAGTAAAAATAAGGATTTGAGCACATTGTATTCTCAGAAAAGTCATTTTCACTTAGATGTAAACTCAAAATTTCCCAGTGAAGGACCTAGAAATTTAGGAAGGCTTTGATTTGGCTTAGGTCCATAAAATTTATATAATTTTCTGTCACAGATGTAATGAGATTTTTTATCTTTTCTGAAGACAATTGGGAACCTCTCATTTGCCATACCTTCTGAATGAAACTGAAGTCATCTGAAGATCAAAAATCAGTGAAGCAGCAGAAAGCATTAGTGAGTGAGAACAATTCACCATGTGACCATCTGTCCCACATTCTGAATTCAAGAGACTTGGCAACTCTATAAAAATATCATGCGTGAACTTTCTTTAATGGTCATATTTTTTACTGCCAGATATATTAATTTTCAATTGCATTTCAATGGGGCATTAGTGATAACCAGTTAAATAAATCCAAGATCCTAATGGATATATATATCACAGACTTCTTTTTTCATATTTGAAGGTAACATCAAAAATACCACATTGTTCAGGAATTCACTTATTTATTTTGCATATTTTATGGGTGCTGTGATGCCTCATAAAATTTCAGCTAAGATCTCCTACTAGGAAAATAATATGGTAGTTAAATTAATTTGCATTTTTTTTTACTGCAGCTATTTAGCTTTGTATTTTTGTCACTCTGTGTGTGTGTGTGTGTGTGTATGTGTGTGTGTGTGTGTGTGTGTGTGTATTCATGCATTTTACACAACCTCTTCCCAACAGGAATGAATTGGAAGTCAGATCATGACCTGATATTTTCAATATGATTTGCATATAGTTACAGCAAACAGAGAAGTGGCTTGGAATTATTTTAGGGGTATCTGGGTGGGTGTTCTCATATAAGAAACATACCTATAGACCAAGGCACTGTAATTATACAAAGGAACATTTGTGTCCTATCTCTCCTCTGGGCGTCCTTGACGAGAACTGGATATCAAGGAGAGATAAGGTCACCCTCCACTTGCTTTAAGACTGTAAGATTTATGAGGGCAAGGGCTTGATCTCTTTTGTTTACTGCTGTATTCCCAGAGCCTATACTCACTAGACACATATAGTAATTATTCAAGAAATATTTGTTGACTCATTGATTGGAAGAAAATGAAACCAAATGCCCTTCCCACTGCTCGGAGAAGAAAAAGAAAGGAAATAAACTAAATTGTTAAGTCTTCTTCCTCTCTAAGCCAGCTGTCTTCTCAGCTGGCAAGATCCCTAAGAAAAAGCTCAGAGACAAATGGGCTATACATAACAGCTTACTACATTCTCTTTAAGGCAGAAAAATAATAGACATCTGTTCTGTAGCTTTCTATACCTTTCTACAAATTAAGAGAGAAGGAAAGAAAAGAAGGGAGGGAGGGAGGGAAGGAAGAGGGGAGAGAGAGAGAAAGAAGGAAAGAAAAAGAAAGAAAAAGAAGAAAGAAAGAAAAAGAAAGAAAGAAAGAAAGAAAGAGAAAGAAAGAAAATAGAATTTTAAAAAAAGGAAAGGAAAGGAAGGAGGCAGAGCACCTTGAGGAGGGCTCTTAGCCACTTGTAGCAACTTGGGGTGCTATAAAATACCTCAGGCATGGTAGACTTGGAGTGGAGAATGGGCCTTGCCAGCAGGAAGGACCATGTGGAGAGTCTCCGCTTGAGGATGATGTCTTGGCTGATAAAGTGCCATCTGACTACTCAAAACATGGAGTCTGCTGAGAGAACGAACAACACATTTCCAGTCCTGAAACACTGTAACTTCTTTGACAGAGTTTCCCCAGGAGTTACTTCCTGTGCCAGAGGAGATAGCAGGAAAGGACACTCTTCATTTAGCTGACATTTGGACACTGTTTTTTCTAAGGGATCCAGTAACAGAGAGGAGAGACCTAACAGCAGAGAGAACAGGCAGTCTTTCAGCCTGCAGCTAGAGGACGCAACTGCATAGCTTTAGAGGAGATGACAGTTCATCGTGGAAGGGCGAACATCACTTAGGAGAACATGCAAACTAGACGGTATTTTTAAACAAATTTGTGACAGCAGCGATCATTAAAATTGCTCCGATATTGCGGACATTTCTATAGAGGAAGGGCTTAGGGCACAACAATCTGAATAGAAGAGGGCAACTTGAGGCTGGGTTTGAATACTGCTACTACTTAGATTGATTTTGTAGATAAAAAATAATCTAAAGATGCTTTTAGTGATATTGATATTCAGATAATATTGAGAAAATGCAGATTCTCTTTTACCAGGAATGTTATTTTGTTTCTTTGGCATGGTTTGAAGTGTTGATGGCTGTTGGGGTGAACGTAGAGCATGAAATCAGCCGTAATACCTGGCTTGCTAAACCGTAACATGGAGGCCTTGGAGGGCAGGGAAGGGTTCAGAGAAGGGCGTAGGCCTTTGGAATGCCAGGGCCTGCGTGACCACTCTGCTGTGGGAACACCATGGGGAGTTGCCTTCCCGAAGCTTTCCTAGCCCGAACAGTGGCCTGGTGAGCTAAGAGATGCAGGTATTGTCCCTTAGGCTATGTTTAGCAGAACTTCTAGAATATGCCCAAATTAGCATATCGTTTCTTCCCTGTAAACAGATCCTCCCAGTTTCAGCAAGACCCTGTGTCACACATCACGTGCTTGAGGAACAGTGATAAAGGATTTGTGATTATCTTGAAGGACCAATAAAAGCGGGAGCAAAGAAGAGCAAAGGGTCTCGTCTCTGAGTGTTGACCCCCTCTTGCCTTCTCCTCTCTTTCACGGCAAAGTTTGGAGTAATCTTTCATCCGTCGGTACACGGATTGCTGGCCATTCCCGGCAGATGGCAATGCCACTGATCACTTGAAGTATGTAAAATGATAGCTATAAACAATTCATTTTTAATAATAAAAGTCACGGTTAGAAGAAAGTTAACCCAGAAACAAAAGTGACATGTGTGGAGCCACTTCATGCTCCAATCTATTTGAAAGCAAGATCAAGCAGTAATACAGTTACGATGGAAGTCTTAGTGAAAGTGTGGCTTGATTTACACGTTGCTTTGCTAGGAATACAGGCACCATATATGTTGAGTTATAATGTTATAAAATGTCAGGAAAAAATCAAGTAAATATAGTGGCATAAATATCGAACACCTTAATGTATAGATATTAAGGATAAAATATAAGCAGTATAAAATGCTTTAATTGATATTTAATGTGATATATTTGGTATACCTTGGGCTCCATTCTTTTCTTTGCACAGGCTGACTACATTCCTATCTATAGGGATTAAATAGCCATTTGCATAACTCACCCCAGCCATTCCGAGACAGAATAACCAATGACATTATTCTTGAAGAATAAATAATCTTATCTACCAGCCAAATTTACCAAGTTTTGACTCTGGATATTTTACATAGTTTATCTTGTTAGTGGCCAGTACATGTTTATTGAGGTGAACTGATTTTACACACACATATATATAAGCTCTTGGGATAATTGAAGAAGCCTGATCACTTCATTCTGCTGCTTATCTTTTAAGATATTTTCTCTCTTTTTCATCTTCTGATCTCTTTTTTGATGCAGATAAATCTATTTTGGGGACTTTGAGCAGAATTGATGTTTACTGGCTACACTGGAAAAAATTTCTTCTACTGTATCTGTCCAGGCTGATGGAGATGAAGGTCGTAGAGAGCTATATCCCTATTTTTGTCATCATTCTTGTTACAAGTTTATATTGCACTCAAATACCAACCACCCTATTTATTGATTGTAGTTAATCTCAGTGAAATGTTTATAACTGAATTCTGCATTCAGACCAGTTTCTTAGTAAATATTAATGACTTAATGTTAATTATTATTACAGTTACTGTGTCTTGAGAGCTTCACAAATTCTGCCAGCTGATGAAATCAAGGATATATCCTATGTAGCTTGATCTTCCAGCAACTACTAAAATACTTCAAGTGAAAGAGAACATATTATTTTGTGTCACAGTCTCTTCCATTTTGGCCTGCTTATATTTTAAGCTTTTGCAAGGACAAATCAGAGTTAGAAGAAAGAAAACGGAGGACATTATAATCTGAAGAGGGTGTGCAAACACAAAAATGCATTTCACATTCATTGAGCTGCAAACCAAGGATAGAGTCAGAGCACACAGGAAAGTTGAGAGGATGGCATGATGAGAGGCTGGGGATCTGGGTGATGCGGAGCTGAGGAACTGGGGCTTTATCCTCTGGGGAAAGAATTTATGCTGAGAGAGTGCTGCCAGATTTAAATATGACAATGGTCACCCTAAGAAAGTGTAGATGGTGTGTTGGTGCAGCGATGTGAACTCTGTAGGTAATTATGATTGAACTATTGCATTAGTCTAGGTGAAAAATAAGCTTAGATAGTGATGGAGAGAATAGAGAACAAGAAACAGATTTGATGGGCATTTAGTGGCTAGACTAACAAAGGCTCCTATGTTTCTGGCTGGAAAGATCAGCAGCAGTTGATGATATTTACCAAAATTAGGGCTTCAAAGAGAAGAAAGAACAGATTTAAGGGGAAGAGGGAGGGTAAAGAATGAGTTTAAAGCCATGCTGTTTGTGGTTCAAATGGAAAACTCAGGGACGGATGTTCAAGAAACAAGTCGGTTTGATGGCATAATAAAGGGAAGTGTGGGGTAGAAATATTGAGAAATAATGCAAATGGGAAATGAAAAGGGTATGAACAAAGGCAGTAGCAGAAGGAATGGTGAAAATGGGACAGAATTAAAAGACGTATTGAAGTTAAATTCAGTAAGACTAGTGCCAAATTGATTTAACATTAGAAAAACTCATTGCTCTCACTAAGCACCAGAGCCAGTGCTGTTAAAGGTATGTAATTCTGCAGGTACAACTTCTAACCTTTAAATAGAACTGCAATTAAAATTTAGTTTTATAGAAGATTTTTCTCTGTATGAGGCTATTAAATGTACACTGTAGGTCAAAGCACATGTTATCCATTTTTAGTATCCAAAGCACCTTGTACTCTACACATGGCCAATGCATGATGTTGTTGAACTGAACCGACAAACCCACAGTGAAGCTTCCGTCATATCATACATCTTTTCCGGCATACACTTGGGAACGAATGCCATGGGCCAGGCCCTGTGATTTTTGCTAAGGATAAAAAGATTGAAGAATACTATTCTTATAGTGAAATGTTCAGTCTAGACAGACAGAAATGTTTATAAGATGATAATTGCTCTGATAGAAGTAAGCATGGGATGATACGGAATCACAGAAGAGGGACGTATCACCCGACTGCCATCTTCCCACAGGTGAGGACACAGAAGCCAAATATTCAAAAACTAATGAGGTACTATACAGTGGCTAACTGAACATAATAAAAACATTTTTTAAAATAAAGAAGCCAAATATTGATGCTAGATAGGAGTTAATTAGGTTTGTTGCGGGGATGATGGTGGTGGTGATGGTGGTATACAGTTGATCTAAGGGCATGAGAATGATCCCGTGTAAGCAGGGATTGGGGCCTCTGAATAACACTGGAAAAACAGTGAAATGATGGAAGGGGGAGAGAGGAGAGAATAAAGAACTACTATGATGATAAATAGTCAGGTAGGGATATGTCTCTGTGCCATGCTTAGGAATCTGAATAAGAGAAAAATAGGAAGAGAAGATAGTTTCAAAGAATAGGCTGTAAGTTCAGCATCAGACACATTGAGATATGTGTTAGTAGGCTAACTACAGTAATTAATAATGATTTCAGTGGCTTAACCCAGTAACAGTTTCTATTTCATCAATATCACACCCAATTATGGGTGTGTGGGCAGAGTTTATGCCCAAGGCAGCCACTCAAGCACCAAGACTCCTTTCATCCTTTTGTCCTCCCTTCTCTACATCCTTAGAATCATCTCCGTGGAGCTCATGGAAGAGCAAAAAGAATGGGAGGATCTAGGTAAAATTATTTTATAGGATAGACCTAAAAGGGGCATGTATCATATCAGCATACATTCCATTGGCCATATGTCAGTCAGTCACATGTCATACATGACTCTGCCAGAGACGGGAATTCAGTCTACCTTGATGCCTTGCAGGGAAGGGAAAAGGAATTTGGTGAACAAGTTTCTGTCTGCAAGTAGAAATAAAAGTAGATAGCTAGGTTCGAAATCTATTAATATATTTATGAGTCCTGAGCATAAAACAGTGGTAGTTTAAATAATTTTAAATCATAGAAGTAAATGAAATATCCAAGTATAATCAAGTGTATTGGGGGAAAAAAAAACCTCAAGAAAATGTCAGCATTTTATGGATACAAAAAAACAAACAAAAAAAAGCCCATGAAAAATGAACTGAACATCAATGGCCAGAAAAATAGGAGGAAGAGTAGGAGAGAGAATGTCAAAGTTATCAGGGGAGGAAAGGATTCAAGAGAGGGAGTGGTCAAAGGCGTTATAAACTTTAGGGTAGTTAAGTAAGGTGGAAACCACTGGCCACATTCTGAAACTTTACATCTATTTGGTATGAATTCATCACATCCTTTAGATGGTTGAGTGACCTACAAGGAAGGGGGCTATGACTATATCCAGAGCAATGAATTGTCTTGATTTATGATGTCTCAACTTTTAAAACTTAAGATGGGAAAATTTTCTGTATAACTTAAGTGCTGAGGTTTTAAATTAGCTTTAACAAAAACTTTACAACTACAAGTTGCCTTTGCAAATAAGTTTTGTGTGTGATGTCTTTCTTAAAAAAGTTTTAAAAATCAATAAATGGCCTTTCTAATTCTACTGGCCTTTCATGTTTATAAGTTCCCTATTAAATAAATGCCCAGGCCAGATAACGGCTCTTTTTGCAGATTCAGAGTACATATAAGATATATTTACATGTGTTCTTCATATTTGTATTTACATATACAAATGTATATCTATGTACTTTCCCATTGAGATGTCTAATTAAATTTAAAATAGTGATGAATAAAAGCAAAACACATAAATACCCTGCTAAATATCTCAAGGGTGTGTTTGAAATTATAAAGACCTGTGATGCCATTGTTTGGAAATTGAGTCATTTCAAGGAGCAATGCAGATGGGAAGTGGGACACATTATCTGTTTTAAATCAATGTTTAAAATATTTGAACATTAATAATAAATGCTCTGAAAGTATAGGTACACATTGTGTGGCATTGAAAATAACGTGAAGTAATAGTTTTCAAATGTTCTTTTTACTATTGCTCTTTCTTTAAAAAAAAAAAAAAAGTCTTACATTCCCATACAGAAAACAGTTTCAAGATGCACTGCTCTCTTGATGGTTTCCCTTGATGCTGACCTCTGAGGCGACTCTGAGGACTCCTAAGTCAAAAGGAACAGAGTTTGAAAACAACTGTTGTGAAAAACGTGCTGTGTGGGGTCAAGATGCTTGAGAGCCCTAAGTAGGAAAGATTGAGAAGAAGAAATTAAGCAGGTGGCCAGTGGCAGGCCCTCATACTAAAATAAAAGAAAATGAAAGAGCTGGTGTAGAGTAGAGTGGCCCGTGGTGCTGCTGAAAGGGACTGGAGGGCAGGCCTAGGCCTGGGAGAAGCTGGAGAGCAGACCTTTGCAGCAGACACAGCCAACAAAACAAAACCCAAACCTTAAAGAAAGTTAAGCAGGTAAAACACAGATGATATCGGGCAGCAATGATCCATACTAAATAAAATGAACGAAACTTTAGCCTCTTAACTATAAAAAACGTGAACCATGAAACATTCTCCCCTTGGATTCAAATTCTATTCACATGTATTCACTCAGTATGTGTCTAGCACCTGCGAGCTGGCCCCTGCTGGGTGGTGGTGACCTCAAGATATCAGACCATCCTCCTTCAGTGGGAATCTTTATTCCTCCTAGAAGAGGAGTGTGCATATAAAGATCACGGCAGAGGGGAAGACACCATCCAAGTGGAGCACAGAAATAGGCCTCCAAAGACTGATAGATGGGTCAAGGCAGAGAGGGTAGTCTCCTAGTAGAAAGGAGGCTTGAACTGAGTGAGTGATACACCTACAGTGAAAGCAAATTAATAAATCCAATAAAGAAAACAAACTTATACGTATTAATGTCTTAGTATATGCCAGGCACTGTAGTCTCTGTTTCCTTTGGGTTTTCTCTTTGAAAGTAATTGAGTACAACTAGCAACGCACTATGACTTTGATACGCTTAACCTGATACTTTTCTCACCCCAGATTAACAGATACTGCTCAGAGGATCTCATCTAAAAATACCCACGAAGTTGTATCCTATCATCAATACTGTCCCCAAAGGAATTCTGTGGTCAGTCTTGAAAGTAATGACTTTTCTTCCACTATCCATGGAGGAAAAACAGATGTACCAACTTAAAGTTTCATAATTTTCTGAATAATGTATAGAAATTATTTTCTCAGCTTGTACAGTCTCAAGATGATGATGAATGGTACATGTCATGAAATGTATCTGTAAGATCAATATTCCTTTGACAATGATGTGTTTAAAGGAACTCTGAAACTTCTTAGGTGTGTGGGCCCTAGAGATGTTACTACTTTATAATCTCATTGAGAAAATACTTAATTACCGTAAAAATAGGATTTAAATCCAAATTGTGTCATTCCTATGTTTAGGATATGAATCAATATTTTTTTGTATTTAAAAAATTACACTTCCTTCTCTCCCCCATCAAAGTTCTTCAATAATTTTTGTTTAACCATCCTTTTTATCCCCAATTCTACATAATTCATTAAGACATTAATATTATTACCAATATAAATAATGTAAAGTGACACTTTAAAAGATAATGGCATTTAATCTTCTAAAATAGATTTATCATCTATTAGAGATAAAAGTACCATGCAAATGATAAAATAGACTTATTTCATTGATACTATTAATCTATTAGTGATGAGGTAACCAATCAACTTTACAAACTGAAAAATTAATGGACCGTTATATGATCAGGATAATTTTACTGCATGTGGCATAAACGCACCTTGAACTACCTCGAGCAAACAAGAGTAATTTATTGGCTAACATAACCAAGGTAAGGACAGAGTTGTAATGAGGGCTCAGGGCTAAGTGTTATCCTCTTCAGTCTGATCCTCTCGTTATGTTGACTTCACCCATAATTTCTAGACAGTATCAGTGGTAGTCTCCACAGTTCAATTACCTCCCATATGAAACTGAATAAGAGGTAAGAGTTCTTTCATATTGTCCCAAATTCACAAATCTCGAGGAAAGATTCTTATCGGTCCTGCCCGAGTCAGGTGCTGACTGCACTAACACTAATCGCCATGAAGAGCGCATCAAAATCGTTATGAAGATGGCAACTTCTTTTGGAAACATCTAGTTAATATGGGGGCAAGAAAATTGCTAGAATGAGTTGGTGGGAGTGTGGTGCACACGTGGTGAATTTCTGCATCAGGCAGACAAAACAACAGATGGTTTTAAACAACAATTTGTTTTGTCTTCCTACTTTCTAATTGGCGACCATTGTCCTAGAAGCATAATTGTACTTATTCTCTCTCTCTCTCTCTTTTTTTCCCCTTTCGCAGCACAATAAAACGGCTTCCACAATTTTAAGACAGCAAACAGAAGAGATTAACTCATGCATATGGTCAAAGTTACACAGAGAGGAAAACTCAGGTTAGTTTCAAAGGAATACTGTTCACCTGAATCACTCTAAGGGAGTTAAAAATCCTTTGAAAGATAACTTTGTGATGATGTTATAGACTGAATGTTTCTATTGCCTACAATTCATATGCTGAAGTCTAATCCCCGATATGATGGTATTTGGTGGGGGGTGGGATGGGGTGGGGGAAGCCCTTGGGAGATAATTACATCACGAGGGTGGAGCCCTTATGAATGAGATTAGTGCCCTTTTAAGAAGAGACCAGAGAGCTATCTTGTTTTTTCCCATCATGTAAGGATATTGAAGTCAGCAGTCTGCAGCCCAGGAGAGAGCTCTCCCCATAATCGGACCATGCTGGCACCATAATCTCCTATTTCCCACCTCCACTACTGTGAGCAAATGTTTCTGTTGTTGATAAGCCACCTAGTTTATGGTATTTTGTGATAGCAGCCCAAGCTGACTGAGATGATAACTAAACTAATATCGTGGAAAATAATATGAAGATTTTATTGTCAGGAGTTTTTTCTGAACTCAAAAAACTTTAAAGGATACAGTAGTTTAAAGAGAGACTTTATGATACAATGTAATAAAAAAGTATAGTAATATAAGTAAGTATATTGCACTGAGGCAAGGCTCAGAAGATATTATCTTTCAAACCTTTCAAATAAACAGGATATTTTTCTTTCCTACTGTGAATATATGGTGGCTGTTAACTTTTCAACAAATTAATAGTTTTTCTTTTGTGCCTAAACTTTGTGAGCTAGGTCTGTGAGACCCTAGAGATCCAGGTAGAAGTTTCTGGAAGTTGGGAACCAGCTACAAATATAATAAAATAATTAACAAGGAAACCAGAACATTCTTTCTTTCACTTTCTCTGCTATTATTTTAAAAACTATTTTTAAAATCAATTATTTTAGCATTAATTTTGTAAATTATATTATTAACATTTTAATTTGAAGCAATTATTGAGTGACATGATATGCTGCTATATATACTTAGGAATGATACAATGGTGATGCATCACTGTGTAAACTCTCTGATGGGAGTGGTTTTGGTCAGTTCTGTTCACTGCTTCATCCTCAACGCCCAGAACAGTGGCTAGCCCATAGAAGATATGTCATTATTTTTAAAATAAATTAGCTAATCTTTGTTATATTGTAATTCCAGAGTATCTTCTATAGATATGTATTAAAATTCATCATGCTATTATAACTGTAGATGTGAGGTCCAGCTCAGGTAACAAATATAAATGAACAACAACAAAAAAATGTGAAGAAACTTACATATCCTTTGATCTTACTTTCGTATCACATTTCTGAAAATCAAGGGGGAACAAAAGCCAGTCAAACCAAATGGAAGGAGAATCTTACACCTGGCCATCATGCAAACAGACCAGATGATATGGATCTTTTCTAAGAGAAAAAGCCTTAGTTTTTAAGATTGGATATTTACAAGCATTTAGATTTCCCAGTAGAGAAGTCATACATTAGAGCATCACATGTTTGCTTATTTCATTCCCAAATAAAACAAGTCACCATATTAGAGGGACTTTAATGGAACCCTGCCTAGCTATTTTACGTCTTTGAGATGTCAAAGAAAATTACCTTTGTCAATATATTTCATCCACTTTTGAAGTACTGATACGTTTTCCACTATTTTAAAGCAAATCTTGAAGGAATTGTCAGCTATGTCACTTGCATTCTGCAGGCAATTGGACAAAAATATAGGTGTCCCTTGGTGAAGCTGGCGGCTAGCTTCCAGCTATTGTGTGCACATTGTTGCCATCAAAGAAGAATTTGCATTTTATGAGCCCATTTTGGAACCTGGAAAGAATGTCAGTGTCTTCAAAATGGTAAAAAGCTTTTTTTTTTTTTTTTTTTTTGCCAGGGAAAGCTTCCATTGGAAGACAAATCTTGGTGTTCTATGCACAGGTGGAGCACCTGCGATGCTTGGCAACACATCTGGCTTGGCTGCTTTCTTGAAGAAAGGCACTCCACATGTCATAATGACTCACTGCCTTCCATCCCGGCATGCAATGTTGTAAGAGCCTCTGCCAGCGATTCTGAAAGAAGCTTCGTCCACTGCCATGGAAAGATCAGCTTTATCAGAGCCAAGAATTCGAACCACTCATTTCAGCAGGTGTCGTCAAGGGATGAAAGAAGAATGTGGACTTCTTTACTACATGCTCCAAAAGCAAAACTTTTAAGTGCTTGATTGTACTTTGGGAAATAGTTTTACCTTTTTGTTTTCTCTACTTCTCTTTTATTGATTATTATTATTATTATTATTATTATTATTATTATTATTATTTGTATGGAGGGGAACAGACAAAAGATAAAGTGCTCTAAAGGAAAATCTACTCAGAACTACTTGACAAGGAGGAGTTGATCCATATCTTGCCTCAGGAAAAGATCTACCTGACGGTATGAATGAGATAATTCATTCAAGACAAAGCCTTGAATTATAGATGCTGCTAAAAACAAAACAAAACAAAACAAAACAAATATACAACTTCCCATCCCTGCTTCAAACCACCACTGCAACAAACTACACAGTATTTGCATCCAAGTCATTAGTTATGAACTAAAGGCTAGAACTAGGCAACTATCCTAATTTATAAATGCTAGAAAAATCATGTTTTTAGTCTGTATTAAGGGTGATAGAGTCTTGCCAAATTCTCTGTGTAAAGAAATCTACAGATCCCTGGAAAAATGACAGAGTCCTTCCCAAGGTTACTTTTCTCAGACAAACGTAAATATTGAAATCTGGATCAGTGATCCTCTTCTTGTCCTCAAAGAAAGCACATCACTGTGGCAGACTTTGACCTTGAAGACTTCAGGATAAAGGACATGCCCTGCCAGGATTTCAAATCAAGAAGTCCCAGAGAATTCAGTTATTACTTGACAATGCCCACTCGCCTGCCAAAAGCCATTTGCGGAAAGCATTAATTCTACTCATATGTCTTTGTAAGTGAGGTTATTAGCATATGGAGTCACTTAAACAAACCACCAAAAATATCAAATTTAGATGTCAAAGACAGCATGCACGCTTTCAAATTAATGACAATTCCATATTTTTAAAAGCTGAATAGTATCAGAGTCTTGATGACCTTTTCCTTGGAGCAGAATTTATTTGTCATATTTGCAAAATTTGGATCTTATATTTTAGATGCCTTAAAATTTTTAGTAAGCATTCTTTAATTATATTTATAAATACATGGGAGCAAGAAAGACAAAAATCTTTGCAGATTTCTTTCATGTTTTGTCTCTTACAATTTTGTGATTATATAGTTAGGTGTAACAGTAACAAACTTACAGTTTCCAAACTTCAGTAGGCACTGCTGAATGACCAGCACCTGGACCACTCCCTTTCCCCAGACGGCTTTGTTTCCGGGTCTCCACAGAGGCTGTCTGAACTTCACATGTTGGATTTATAACTCCGTCATGCCCTTCTAGCTCTCACTGGAGGAGCTTGATTTTTTTCTTCATGGGGAAGTTTCTTCAACTTCTATCACCAAACCTGAACACTAATATGCATCTATAGATCTACTCTTTCTCCCTTCCCTCCACTTACCATGACTTTTGGTACAAATGGCTGGATTCCAGAGCTGGCAGTGCTCTGTCTGCAACCATGCTAATCATAACACCTGTGAGACGGCAGAGCCCCAAGATAGCGGTGTCCCTAGGAGCCCGTGTAGAGTTGAGTTATCCTACCAGCATGATCTCTTCCCATTGGGACTGATATGGGAGAGAAAACTAAACTTCTTTTTCCTTCAAGTCATGATATTAGAAGGTCCTTTTGTTATAGGAATTTTGCTTTTTCTTGAACTAATTCACTAAGGTTCTGTCACTTTCTGTCTGATCTCATCTAGTGAAGTGGCTTCAAGTATTTTCAAATGTTACTAACTCAATATCACTCTCCACATCCCAGAGCTGCATATCTAAATGCCCCAGTGGATACTTGGATAACCCATGGAAATTAAAATTCAACAAGCCCAAATCTTAATTGATCTCTTTTTACTCAAACTCTTCTTTCTCCTCTGTAGCCCATCTGAATGGGGGTGCCATCAGTATCCCAGTGATTTTGGATAGAAATCAGATTAACCTTCAACTTTTCTCTCTCATACTACTCACATCTAAATAAATAAAATTTTATCTATACTGCTTACAAAAGTCTCACGGAACCAACCACTTCTCTTTATGTTCCTTGTCAACAACACAGGACACTATCAAATCTTCTTTGCGTTGCTACAACTGGTTTCTTACTGCTTTACTTCATTGCAGTCTTATCTCTCTCTAGTCTGTTCTCCACAGTGCTTTGAGTAAGATTTCTATACGGCAAATCTAATTCACAACCCTGCAAAGGTTCTCCAAAGTTTTTCGGTAGAGTTAAGCTTTCTTAATAGGGCTCACAAGGTCCTGCATAATCTGGCCCTGATCACTTTTCCAATGTTATGTATTATTCCTACATCCTTCGTATGGCATATTCTAGCCATTTGAGTCTCTTGGAGTTCTGCAACTACTCTCTCTTACAACCACAACGTCAAATAATCTGTTTTCTATGCTAAAAGCAAACTCCTCCTCATCAACTGGCTAATGACTCCTTCTCCTTTAGATTTCCACTCAGGGGCCACTTCCTCAGAAAATCTTTCTTAATTCTTTCAAGTCTGGGCTCGCCGCTCCTCCTGTGTGAGGGAGCGTGCTGCCTCCACAGTAAATAGCACCAGTCATATTGCATTATAATGTCTCTTTACCCTTCCACCTGTCACTGGGGGGAGCACCGAGGAGACAAACTGTACCCTACTTACTCCTTATGTTCTATAGTCTGCCACCCCCATGTCTATTACTAGCACAGAGTAGAAATTCAGTAATGACGTACAATAGGCATAAAGTGTGCATATCATTTTCCTTGAGTTTAACACACTTTCTTGGGGAGAGTTTATAGCTTTTATGAACTTCTCAGAAAAGTCCATGGCCTCAAAAGAACTAAGCATGCTTGCAGTAAGTTAACTGTCAAAACATCTTAAGATATAGTCCTTCAGATTCTAACAGAGTGTATAAAAATAACCTTCCCCCCCATATGTCTGTATAAATGGTCAATTGAAATAATGACAGATGGTTATCCCTTTACCTCAAAACTGAAAAATACACAAATATCATTCCCTCAACACACGTGTACATGTACACATGGACACGCACACACACACTACCCTACTTGGAAATACTGCTTGTAGCAGTGCACAAGGGAATTGTGAAAAATCTGAAAGTTTTCAAGAACCTATGGTTCAAAAGCACAAGAGAAAAAAAAGCTATGACAATCAAAAATAGTTCACTGAATTTGCTTCAGGGACAAAAATCAAGATTGGGTTGGTTTAGTTGTTTTTTAAACTTTTTAAATGTTGCAATAAACTCACAAGAAGTCGCAAACATTGTCCAGAGAGGTTCCATTTGCTCATCTTCCAGCTTCCCCCGGTGGGAACATCTTACATAACCACAGTGTATTCTCAAAACCAGGAAGTAAGTTACTCTTCTTTTATTTTCCCGATAGAAAATATTCTGTCTCATAACTGAGTCTCTTATTTTCACCACATAAAACTGTCTAAAATTTGATCAATTCAGTAATCATTTGAGTTACATTTATTGAGCATTTTAATGTCTATCAGAGAATATATTTAGTATTTCAAATTCTTAAAATGAATCCTGTGGAGTAGATACTAATATTCCCCAATATCTAGATGGTGCAACTAAAGCATACAGAAGTTGCGTAACGTGCTTAAGGTCACACAGGCAATGAATGTGTGAGCTGGGCGACTTCAAAGTCTGCAAGCCTAAACCACCACACTTGAACGATGATCTACTTCTGAAAATGCTTTCTGTCTCTGGAAGAGTTAAAGATTAATCGACCGTCTCTCATTATGAGTTAGATTAAACTGCCACACGCTTGCTAGTGTTCTTCTAAAAACAGATCTAACGTCTATCTCCCTGGAGGAAGAGAGGAAAATCAGGAAAGAAAGAAAAAAGAGAAGATGATGTGTACCAGGCCTAGGTGGGAGGCCAGGAGGAACAAACAAAGGAAAGAACTGAGGGCCGGTTGTTTCGAGAGTGCCTATGTATGAGGGTCATCTAGGAAGACAGAAAAGTGGCAGGAAACTGAAGGCTAACCTCGAATGTCTCCAAATATTGCCCCAAACAGGTTCTGAATCTGGAAAGAAGAATTCAAGTCTTTTCATCATGTCCTTGCATGATCCTTGCCTCCAGGATTCAGACTCAAGACACTCTACCAGCACATTAATCATTCATGCCAGATTTTATGGGTCAATTCTAACTCTGATTATTCTGGTCTCATAGGTTTGAGACATAAAACATAAATATCCTGGAAATTTCTGTATTATGCATTAGCTTGACAAAATTCTCAAATTATGTCTCAATTTTTCATACATTTCATGGCAACTCTGACCCATATCCTGGTCCATACCAAACACCTCCATGCTTTGTCCCTTCGGCCACCATAAGGTCAGATTGTTTCAATTAATTTGATATTGCCTCTAAACATCAAGACAGCTATGACATTCCTTTTCTGTGAAGATGCATTTTGAAATCCTAACAATTGCTTTTGATATCACTTTGAGATTCAAACTGTTCCAAAGGAGGGACGGCCTATACTCTCTGATTTGACTGTAAGTACTGTAAACATTTTCTCTTCAGAGTACTTCATGGTAAGGAAAAGTCCATCATTTCATTCTTAGCATAATTGGTAGTATACCTCAGAAGACAAATTCCTCCTTCCTCCCTGTTATTGGCAGATGTCTTAATGAATCTTTCTTTCATATTAATGAAAGCCTCAACTGCAGGACTTACCCAACTCTTCAAAAAAAATCTTCAGTAAAGTTAATAACCTCAGAGAGTTTGCAAAGCTAGTATGGAATTTACAGAACAAAGCTGCGAAGAGCCACAGGCCTTCTCTAATAAAGACATCGCTTGTTTCTACTGCATAGTTTTGCTTACACAGCTTTAAAGACGTTCTCTCTGTCTTGAGGGTACTAAGCCCATTCAAATGCCCTATTTTTCTTCTAATTGCTTTTCTGCCACTGGCTTGTTAGCAAGGCTCACCATCTCACACACAAGTGCACACACACGCACACACACACACTCCCTTCCCCCACTTCAGGGTTACCTCCAGCCCATCAAGTTCATCTGCTTCAGGATGTAGGAAACACACTGCTCCTTAAAAATCCAGCAGAAATGTGCATATCTGAACCTTCGTGCTATGGTTACAAGCTCTGTCAGTTTCTCCTCTCTTTTCTTTGTGTTCTGTGATATTCAGCGCTTTCTGCAAAGAATGTAATGAAAAAAAATAAGATCAAAGTAGGTGCTTATCGCCAGCGACATGTCCAAACAGGCACTCCGGCCTTCTCTAATATGCTCATCTAATTTGCTCCCGAGCCCAGGCCTGGAAGAAAAGCGTCTTGAGGAAGTTTTCTTCCGTGGGCCCAGCCATCTGCTAATGCGGGCCTGTGCCAGTAATTTACAAGTAATGGTTTACAGCTGTGAACCCTGGCTTCTGAGCTGTTTTGGTCATTTAGTAATTACAACAGTTTCATTAACATTTAAAGGGAATAGTCTGCTCAATATCAATTAGGGACTATCTGCAACCATGTAGCTCCATTTTCATATTTGCATTTGACATTTAATATTCCGCGCACATAAATTCTTGGTCTTGAAAATGCATTGCCACGGAAGGTCAAAATTAATCCAGAGCCCATTTCTACCTAGCTCTACTAAGCTTTAGGAAATATTTCTGCAGAGAGTGGGAACATAAAAGGTTATTTTGGGGCGGTTTTACACATCTGAACATTTAAGTACTTTTCCCCACCACTAAAGTTAAGGTTACAGAGTTCTCCTCAATTCTTGTTATATCTCCTGTATTCTGGGGACATTCCAGACTTATCTGAGTAAGATTTGCATAGTATTAAGCAGAAAGATGACATCTATTACTGGCAAATCTTACATAACTGCAGTGATATTTAACTTTAATATTTGAGGGTATTGGGGGGTGCTGTGGATTTCAACACTTAATAAATAGAAGTAGACTATGATAAAAAAAAAAGTCTTTCTAAGATCATTTACGTCAGGAAATAGGTTTTGATCTCTAATTAAATTGTTGGGCAAAGGGTGGTTATGGTAGGGTTTATGTCAGAAGAAACAAGAGCCCCATGATGATTTGAATTTCATGTGGCTGAAAATGGTCTCCGGATTTTATCCCTGATGGTAAGTGATTTTGGTAGAGGACAGAGTGAGAAAGAGCAAATTCTGAGTGAGCTGAAGGTTTTTAAAGGAGTAGAAAAACAGAAGCTCCCATCAGGAGAGAGAGGAACAGTTTGAGATTATTAGGGGCAGATCACAGAGGTTGTCACTAAGAGTGGTTTGACTGACAGAGGTTAAAACCAGTTCGAGCTGAAGTCTGGGGTTTATTCTGACTCTTGGTTCCCAGGGTCTGGCTGTGATACAAGGTGAATCATTGAGCATGTACGATTATTCTAAGGGTCAGAGATAGGGAAGAGCCCACTGAATGAAGGGAGAGTGATGAAGAGCTCACTGAAAGACACTCCAGCGGGCCAGTGTAATTGGATCCCATGCGGGTTTGTGCAGATAGAAACCATGACTTACCCGAAGTGGCGGAGTCTGCGCCTTGGGATGTGTTAATGTGCATTTAATGCGTGTTTTTTTTTTTTTTAAATAATGCAAAACAGATCCATTTGCAAGCACAACAAGGAGGAGGATTAGGAAACTAGATAAAAAGGAAAACAGTCTTCTGTCAAACAGAGAAGATCCAGATTCGTAAGTAGCTGACTTTGGGATGTGCTATTAATGGGAAGGCTTGCTGTGTTGCCTTCAGATATCAAGTCTCTACCTGAACTTCAGCGGGGTTTTCAGACCGGCCTTCCTGCTAGACCAGCTTTTCTAACCCTTCTAATAGCCAAGCTGGTATTCCAGATGTAGCCGGAGAGCTAGGTACTTGTCTCACTGAGCAAAGAATGAATCTCGCAGACAAAGGAGAGTGAGTCAAGCGATAGAGATTTTATTAACAAGGATACAGAAAAAGCTCTCAGGGGGCGCCTGGGTGGCACAGCGGTTAAGCACCTGCCTTCAGCCCAGGGCATGATCCTGGGGTTATGGTATCGAGCGCCACATCAGGCTCTTCCGCTATGAGCCTGCTTCTTCCTCTCCCACTCCCCCTGCTTGTGTTCCCTCTCTTGCTGGCTGTCTCTATCTCTGTCTAATAAATAAATAAAATCTTTAAAAAATAGAAAAAAGAAAAGCTCTCAGGAGTGAGAGAGGTCCTGACAGGGTTGCCACCGAGGGCTTTTAGGGTTGGTCTTTCATCTAAGGCTAACCAGGGAACTTAAATCCTTTTAACACCTCTACTGATAGCACCATTGAGTAAGGACTAGTGATACCTTTAATGGCTTGCTTCCTTTTTAGGGTCAGTAATTCTTTGTTGGTAACCAGCAGCTGTTATAACAAGACCCCACCTCTGACACCCAGGGCAGGGTGGTCTGGTGTGTTCCCTCATCTCTGGTTTCCTTACACCTCCGCACTTTTGTGATTTTTGTGAGCCTGATCCCGTGGTCCCCTACCTCTCTCTCCCTACCCAGCCCTGCCTGTCCCCTACTCACAGATACGCCGTGATCCCCTTCGGTTTATCTAGGAACTTTCCCATGAAAGTTTGAGTTTTAACACTGTTCACGGTCTTAGGCTTCTCAAGCAGCTAGAATGAGTTTAGGAGCACAGATAAAGTAAAACTCAGTGTGGGCTGGGGGGGGCGTATGCGCTAGAGCCCTAAGACTTGGAAAGAAGTCCCACTTCCCACCTCCTAGCAGCTCAGCCTCGGGGAGGGGTAGGAGGTGGGAAGAAAGGAGCACTGCCAGCCAGTAGGGAAATATCCTGACCAGATCGTTTAGGTGGTCTTCAACAATTATATCATATAATTCATATAACCTGCTAAAAATTAGTTATATCTTACAAAACAGATCATTCAGGGTCAGTTTCATTCAGCATACAAAAATGACATTGTCTCACATATTCCTTGGCTCCTCCAGAACTTACTTGGCACAGACTTCCTATTGCTTATTAGATCA
The DNA here is from genome assembly GCF_023065955.2 of Ursus arctos. Lineage (NCBI taxonomy): Eukaryota > Metazoa > Chordata > Mammalia > Carnivora > Ursidae > Ursus > Ursus arctos. The sequence continues at coordinate 65,215,340 of NW_026622797.1, read as the reverse complement.
ATCCAGAAGATTTGCTCTGTCTTGTCAATCACTTTATGATTAGCTTCCTATCACTATGCATCTCCAGTCGGCTTGTGCATTTATAACTTTCCCCCCAACTACAGTATTCAGGATGACAGGGTCAAATTCTTCTGCTTTTCTACCCTCATAGTTCCCAGCTAGGCCTAGGACGTTATTGCCAGCCTCAAAGGCTGATCAGGCAAGCAAGAAGGAGGCTAACGATCATGGAAATCAATAAAAATAAATAAATAAATCCAGCCTTCAAGATTGAAGGTCAGGAGCATGACTTTAGTTTCTAAAAAACCTAGAGCACAGAATGATGCAAAGTCCAAAATATGGGCACTGGGGACCCAAGTTACAAAGTGAACATGGATCTTGGGACCAGGAACAGATTCCTTGGTTTATCAGGTCATCAGATAAGCAACTTATTCCATTGACCTGTGCTTATAGAGAGGGAGTTGAGTGTATCTTTTGGGACTTCAGGCATTTGAAGGTTCAGCAGGTAGATGTAACCAGAACCCTGATTCCAGAGGTTATGTTTCTGGACAAAGGGATATTTCAAAAAGTAAAAGAAGAAGGAGAAGGAGGAAGAAGAAGGAGGAGGAAGAGAAGGAGAAGGAGAAAGGGAAGAAACAAAACAAGAAGATTGCAGGACATGTGAGCAATAAACTATATGTGTGTGTGTGTGTGTGTATATATATATATATATATATATATATATATATATTAAATATTTTACTTATTTGAAACAGAGTGAGTGAGAGAGAGAAAGCATGAGGGGGGGAGGGTCAGAGGGAGAAGCAGACTCCCCGTTGAACAGGGAGCCTGATGTAGGACTTGATCCTGAGCTGAAGGCAGGTGCTTAACTGACTGAGCCACCCAGGCACCCAGCAATCAACAATATATTAAAAATCTCGGTCTGGATTTCATTTACCTTGGTAAACAGTAAGCTAGCTCTGATATCTTAGGGCAAAGTCAGTCACGGGTCTGGGGTCTTGAGGAATTGGTGATGAAGAGGTCCTACGGTAGCTGGTAAAGATCAATTCAGAGCTTGGGTTGTGAAGAACAAATATTTCAACCCTGAAAGACACTGAAATTTGAAAGCAGTCAAAGGCTCAGTAATGTGATGAGAGGAGGAGAGGAGAACCAAGACACAAGAAACAAAGTGGTAGGTCATTATGGGAATAATAACGAGCTTGATTCTGAGTCCACGCAGTCCGACCCATAGCTTCTCAAGTTTCCTGTGTCTCAGGTTGAGGTGAGCCCTCATCATGGGTAGAGCTGACGCTATAGGGTAACGGCTTTGGCCATAGTGGAGTTAGACCCAGGCACCTATGACCATAATCTCTTCATGGTTGATCAAATTGCAATCTTAACCACACTTAACAAAACAAAATTTTAAAAATTTACAAAATTTCTGTGTGCTTGCATTTTTCTCTCCGTATTTTTTTTTAAGATTTTATTTATTTATTTGACAGAGACAGCCAGCGAGAGAGGCAACACAAGCTGGGGGAGTGGGAGAGGAAGAAGCAGGCTCCCAGAGGAGGGGCCTGATGTGGGGCTCGATCCCAGAACCCGGGATCACGCCCTGAGCCGAAGGCAGACGCTTAAAGGACTGCGCTACCCAGGCGCCCCCTTCTCTCTGTATTAATCAGGGTAATTAGCTGCTGGGCTATCAAAATGCAAAAGCCTCAATATTTTAGCAAAATAGTGTCTTATATCTTATTCATGTATAGTCTACCCATGAGTCTATGCAGTCATACCAGAGACCTGGCTATTTCCAGATTTGCCTTCATTTTCCTCTCCATTAAATCAGCACCGGGTGGGAACCAAGAAGAAGGGATCACTACCATTGGGCCAGGGCAGAAGTCAGTCAGATACCAGGAGATGGTTGGAACCAGAACCCAAATATGACTAGGGAAAGGGATATTTCCTTATCTCTGTCCATATCACATAGACTCTAAGAAATGTTGTCTATCTGTGTACAAGAGACAAGGATATTGGTGTAGTAAATTACAAACACATTCTCTCTTGAAATTATGGGATGCCCAGATAGCTAGAGAATGGAAGAGGAAGGAAGAAACATGCATTGAGTTTTATAAATTTTACAAATTTCATATCAGGTTATCTATCAAAGAATTTTAAGGTAGATATAATCCCTCACTCTCCAAATGGGAAGACTAAAGTCCAGAAAATTAGATAGTTAACCATGATGTAGGTAGTACTTGTCAGGTTGAACTCAGATGTATCCGTTTCTCAAGAACTTACCAGAAGTCTTTGATGAGTTTTTTTTATGACAAAACGAGGGCGGGGGGGGGGGGGGGATTAGAGTCAGATGAGTGCATATGAATCTATAATGTACATTCTCCACTCACTTGCTCGTGTTTCCGAATTAGTAACTTCTCTGAAGCTATGTTCTCAACTGTAAAATGGAGCTGTCATGGTACTTGCAGCTTTGTCATGATCAAATAAATAATACACTACTTCTAAAACCTTCCTAAATATTGCAATTACCTAGGATGCTCACGGGAAATACATATATTTCAATAGGGTCTTTCAAATTCTGATAGATAGGAACTGGATTGAAGCCTGGGCATTTGTATTTTTAGCAAATGGCCTGAGACAGCTGGAGAAACACACAACGGAGGTACATACACCAGCACAGTTCTTATCACTTAATAGCTGTTGTTATTATTGAAGTTGCCAGCCTGGTTACTTATATTTCCAAATATTATCTGCTCCTGAAGTCCCACCATTACTCACTATCTATCCATCAAGCTCCTCCTATTAGTTCGTGTTGCATCCTCTGGAGCCCTCTGCAGTCTTGGGTCACAACTTCTTATTTAGTTTTGACTATGAGAATACTGAGATCTGTCTTTCAGATCGATTTTGTAACTTAAGGCTGAGTGCTTAACTTTAAGCATCAGAAACTAGATCTGGGCTAATTTAAGTAGGAAAAAAAAAAAATCTTTTACCGGATGTTGGATGATTCAGAATCTCTCAAAGGGTGAAAGCGTGGCCTGGAGAAGCAGGGATTTAATAACTCTCACCTCACAGTGAAGGTGTGGTTCAAACACCACTCCTTGCTCCTTTGATTCCACCAAACTGGACACCAGTTGCTGTCGGTCTAGTCCCTTGTGAGTTTTGTACCCAAGTTGCTTGCCTGTATCTCAGCTACAAGGGAACCTGAAGAAGTGAGATTTCTATTACCTCTGCCTCTTTCACAACTCATCAAATATGAAATTTCTCAAATGAGAAAGAGGATCTAGAAGCTACATCATAAAAAGAGTGAAAAATGGCCACCATGACACCCTTTCTAATGTCTACCTCACTCTGGTGTCAGACTGACACAGTCAAATGAGGGATAAAGGGAATGTTTAATAAAGGGAACATCTTCCAAGGTGTGAACAGTTTAAGGGAAATTGGCAGGAATGGTGTGGCCCCCCGACCAATAGACGAGGAGAGCCATCACCATCCTTCGAGTGGCTAGGAGAAGAAGCAGTTACCAGGATCCAGAGACACTAGCCAAAGCTGAAGTCACCTGGATTAAAAATGCTGTGATTTTTGCTTAGAAAAAAATTAGCCAACTGAAGGCCTGGCAGGAAGGCAGCCAGGGGAAGAGAAAAAGACTCAAGTTTTTCCTTCTTTACATTTTCTGTTAGTGCCTCTCCTTGGTCAAACCTGACCAGAAGTTGGAAGGCAAAGGAGCTCAACTGATGCACTCCATAAAAGTCAGTCCCCTCAGGCACAGAGCAGGCGGAAATTGGATCGCTAGGGACTAATGAGACATATCAGGGAAGGATTGAGAGAAGCTTCTAAGAACTGAAGGTGGCCTCTGACCAGTAACCAGCAAGAAGCTGAGGCTCTCATTCTAACAGCCCACAAAAAAGTGAATGCTGCCAACAACCACACAGGTTTAGAAGCAGATTCTTTCCCAACCAAGCCTCAGGTGAAAACGTATTCCTGGCTGACATCATGATTAAACCTTTGTGAGATCCTGAGGCAGACGACCCAGCTAAGCTGGGCCTGGACTTCTAACCCACAAAATTGTGAGCTAATAAATGTGTATGGTTTTAAGCCAAAGAAGAAAAAAGAAAGAAAGCAATGTGACCAAATTATAAAAACATATATTAACTAGAATAATGACAAAAATAACTCCATGTTCTTCCACGCTAATAGAACTTCTTTTTTGACATTTCTGTATTTCTTTAGTCCTCTTTTTCCTATATATCCTTTAAATATTATTTAAGCATAGTATTGAATAACTTTACATTATTCATTTTCTTGTCAGCCATTTTCTTTTGTTCACTAGAAACTATTAAAGATATGGGCTGAGAAAGCTTAACAGTAATTGTCCATTCCACTGACCCTTAACCTTGAAAAAAGGTTAATTTAGAGAGGAGGTAAAATTACTGGCTAAATTTTATATTGTTAATTCTTGTTGTCCCTCATTTTCAATCACATATATGGGAAAAAACGTGGGCCACATTTTGACACAGAGGCGTTTGGTGCTTTTTTTTTTTTTTTAAACCTTTGCATTTGGTAAAAGAGAGAACAGACATCAATATTTTACAGCTATGCCAGTAAATCGGGGTGGGTTTGGTTAAGTTGTAATAACAAACAACCCCTCAAACCTCAGTATCTTAACAAATTAAAATGTAGTTAACTTTTGTTTTGTTTTTGTCTTTGTTTAGTTAGGTAATCCCTATACCCAGTGTGGGGCTTGAACTCATGACCCCGAGATCAAGAGTCACATGCTTTTCGATTGAGCCAGTCAGGAGTCCCAAGTATAGTTTTCAATCACTGAAAGTTCTCTATGACTCTAGGGCAGTAGTCACCCTCCGGTGGATGACTTGGGTTCTTTTAACGTCTTAACACAAGGTCTCTACCACAATCAACCTCAAAGGGCAAGAAAGAGCTAGAGACTCAACACTGCAGTTAAATAATTCAGACTGAAATATTTTACCTTTGCTAACATTTAAGTAACCAAAGAAAGTCCCATGGCCATGCCTGAATACAAGGGGGCTTGAGGAGCCATCCAGTGTGTTCCCAGAAGGAAAGAAATCCTGGAACTATTGGCAAGCAACTATAAAGTTGACCATAGCTTCTCACAGATGTGTTTAGATGTCTATTGTTAGCAGCTAGGTAAAATAATACCTTTACACGAAGATTTATTTTAGACGCTTATGCCTTTTTTCTTTTATGGGAATCTAAGAAATCTCTCATGCAGGTCTAGTTTTGTTTTGTTTTAACAATGAGGATACAGATTTCTTCCACTTACAGAGTCAGTGCTATTATTGTAGGAAAGGAAATGAGTGCTTGATCTATTTCTCATAGTATCAATGGGAATGATTAAATATTTACAGATGATTTTGAGGGTTAACAAGTCACTTTCACCCTCATCTAGATCAATACTGATGATACTAGGAAGCCAATTTTTCATTAAGTCAAGTCAATAAAGATGATATAGATCTATATAAAATGGGGAAAACAAGAGCTGCTGCACATTCTATTGAAACTTACAATACATATAAACAAGATTTATGTGAAAATAGCTAATCAAAACGGCTGATATAGATAGAACTTTTAAAAAAATCTTCAAGGTTAAAGCATTTTTCATCTTGCTCATTTCTGCTTTAGAAAGTTCTATCACTTGGTTTTTCCAGTCTCTGGAAGCAGTGTGCTTGCACCTATGGTTTCCCCGGGCTGATTAGACCCAGATGGACGTCAATCCATTGGATGACCCCAAAACCAAACAGAATCTTTTTGGATAATGAAAATATGAGATATCAGATGGCATTTGGATTTAAAATTTCTAGTAAGGACTCATAGGTTGTGGGAGTATGGGGCCATGTGCAAGTGAAGGAAGAAGAGGGAGGCTGGTTGGGATACGGAGCAGGATGAAGCAGAAGCAGGGGGAAACCAAAGTGATGAAGATTGCTGGCTGCTGAAGGACTGGTATTTGGAAAGCCGAAGGGCCAACTGGGCTGTGGTTCTTGAGCTTACATACTTCTGAGAACTAGTTTGAGTAAGTTTCTGTTCTTTGCAAATAAGAATTTTCAGTAAAGCACACATTAAAGACCCACTATAACTCATACATCATTTTATGGAAACTGCTCTAAAAACTTTATTATAGAAAACACCATTAAAAATTGTCTTTTAATAAATTCACAGATTTAGTTACCCTGAGATCAGTATACAATTACCTTGAGCCTAATCATAGTAATATTAGTAATTGTAGCAAAAACTATATCAAACATTTACTACAACAGATTTTTTAAAATATTTTTTTATTAAGTAAACTCTATGCCCAACCTGGGGCTTGAAATCATGACCCCAAGATCAAGAGTCTCAGTCTCTACCGACTGAGCCTGCCAAGGGCCCATGACAGATATTTTTTAAGCATGTTGCATGAACTATCTCATTTAATCCTTACTTCAACTCCAGGAAGTAGAATTATCCTTAGCCTTGTATTCAAATGAGACAACGAGGCACAGAGATATATAAACTTGACCAAATTCAAATAGGTACAAGTGGTAGAACCGAGACTTGAAAACACACTGGGCATCTTTTCTTTGAGAACATCAACTATCAGTTGCTGAGTTGTTAACTTTTGTACTTAGTATTTTTAAAGGCCCTATTGTTGATTAAGTTTATGTGAACTGTATCACATATTTTAAAATTATATTTATCAAACATCACTTTATATCTACTTAATTTTACTTATAAAAGAATCTTTTTAAGGGTTGTCTAATGCTGATTTTCATTTATACGGTAGAATATTTTCACTGAATATCAGTTTCGTGAGGGCATATCAGAACTATGCATGCTTATTGGTTTAAAAAAAACCAAAATTATTTATCTAGTTTATATTTTAAAAGACCAGTTATGGGGTGGCTGATTTCTCTGTATATGACGGTAAGATTTGAACTATTTTGCTATATATTATTACCGTGGGAAAACAAAAACAAAGTAAAACAAACAAACTATGAAAAGGAAAGCATTACGTGGAGCAGACAGTTTCTTAAAAGAGATTTGAGCATCTCAGAAGCCTCTTCAGCTACAACCAATTATCCCCTTTCTTATATCTGGTTTTTCCTTGCCTCTTTGTTCTGATGCTTAAATTCTGCCATCATTGACTCATCTGTTTAGATATTACATATTTGGGTCTTTAGGAATCTTATTTAAAATTATCAATTCCCATGGGATATGGCACTCCCTGAAAACCTTATCCATTTAGAACTATGGGAGTGGGAACTTCCCTGGAGTAAAGACCAGGTGGAAAGAACTAGCCTTGCATATCATTTTTCAGAATAATTAAAGGATGACTAGTGATGAGGAATTGTGGAAAGAGGAAGTGGGATGAAGTTGAAAACAGTTTTCATGAATTTTTTAAATTTCTTTGCTTTTTCATTCATGCTAATTTTCCTATAGCAGAGAGAGCTGTGTTGTTAGGGGCAGAACATGTGGATTCAAAGAGCCAATGTGGAGATACAAACTGGGATCAGAATCCTGAATTGTTTCCGACTTGATCAATAACCAGCTGTGTGAGCTTGGGAAAGCCATTTTAATGCTTTTCCCTCATGGAGAAGTGGAGAACAGTAATCTCTATTGCAGCAGTAAATTCATTATAGGAAATGTCCACCCTACTGATGAGACGCACTGCCTTTTGTATGCATGTGTACAGACATCATTGTAAAGACGATTACGGAGTATTTAGTATTTAGTATGTACTGGGGAGCTGTGCCGTGTACTTTATGTCCATCATTACATTCAATTCTCAAAACAATCCTATAATGTACGTTCTTTTTTTATTTTGTTTTACACTAAAGGAAGCCAAAGATTTATAGAAATGAAGGAAATTTCCCCAAACCTTACAGCTAAGGGTCCTGGCAACTGACTCCAGAACCTATACTCTTAATCACCTCATTATAATGCAGCCCGGATTTGCTATTTTTGTTAAACAATATATTTTACATATGTCCTGAACAGATTTAATAAAAAACTATCTATTGTTCAGAGTATTCTATCCATCCTATGCAGGATGAATATGTGTAAGACGGGAACAAAGAAATTTGAAGTTTGTCTTAAGCAAACTAGCTAAAAATAAGTCTACGATGGAAAATGTGACCACTCTGATACAACCATTCCCTTGCCACTCACAGCCTAGACAAGGGTTTGAGTCACTACCCTGCGGCTGTCCCTTGTCAGTGGACTCCGTACTAAGTCAGACAGGAATCATTGCCACTAATGTTTCTGTACCACCTCAGAAACAGTAGGAAAATCTGATCCTTCACTTCTGGGCTACCTCAAGTCATTAAATGATTCACTCTAAAGTGGCAAAATACCTAGGACCCATATCATATGAACATGAAATAAAACATCAAGCCCATGGCTCCAGACTCTTAGAAGTATTCCATCCTTAACCCTACAGCAGGAGTAAGAGAAGGAATCTGGAGCCGTTGGAGTGGGGTAGGAATGGAGGGGAGAATAGCCTTTCACTTACAGTAAGGTGACTGTCAACCTGTGGTCACATGGCTCAGGTTGCCCAAGGATGCAACACTGAGTCTGACAGCAAAATCACACATGTGAGGACACTAGGTCAGTGTCCCTGGAGGCGGCTGTCTTAATAACAATTGATTGAGACAACACCGTACAATTATTATACTGGAATCAAAAAAGCAATAAATAACTTTTCAAAAAATAAATATAAATAAAAATTGATTGAGGACTGAGCAAGACTAAGAGACGCAGATAATGGAAAGAAGAGCTCATTTCTGAGTTTCCTATGAATTGCCCAAAGACTTCAAACAGGGTCTCTGAAGCACGTCATCTGACCCCAGAGTTGGAGACCTCTTTGCTCTCATCTTGAGTTACATTGGGCAGGTCATGCTGAGCCACCTGTTCTCAGGGTTCTTGTGATGTTTAGCCATATCGTTTAGAAAGTGGCTAGAGTTTACACATAAGTCGGTATTCAACAAATGTTTCATTCACTTTGCTAAATTCTGCAAAATGTAGGTTTACTTTTACATTATGTGGCACTTTAATTAAAAGTAAACTCCCCTCTTGTATGCTCTCACTTGCCCTCTCCAGAAGTGACTGTCATTCTTATTGCATGTGGGAGAAACTGAGGTACAAAGAGCCCGCCCGGCGTGACACGCTAGGTCAGGCTCATATGTAGTCCAATTCTGCTAATTCCCTTTGCGAGGACCAATGCCTGCCCCACTTTGTCTTCAACATATTAATGTATATAGCAATCCAGCCATGTGGCAGAGACTTTAACCAAGAATAATACCCAGATTCTGAGATTTGAGCACCAATTATCAGGAGGTTCAAAGCACTGATTTATCCCAGTCCCTGCTCCCCCTCAAGCCGTGTACGGAGCTCTAATGATGAGCAATCGAGGAACAGCGTCTTCCCTCGTGTTCATTACTCTCCAACAAGATCTTAACTTGATAAGGCCACCCTGAAAAGGCTAGATCAGCTCTAGACAGGGTAGCAGGTGCATTTATCAACCGCTTTTGTTTGCTGAGTCAGGGATTGCTATGGTTTTTAACTTTTTTTTTTCCTACTAAAGAAGTTACTTACTTTTTTTTTTTTTTTTTTTTTATTTCGGGGATTGCTATCTATTCATGACAGCGTTTTCCATTATGGTACCTGAAGAAGGTGTTTAACCTTTTCTCCCAGTTTCTGAAATCATGTCTTTTCAATAAATTGTATATATTATGCAATGAAATGCTAGAGAATTGTCTTATTACCTCTCCCTCCAAAATACTAGCATATGCCTAATTAATACGGGATATTCCATAAATCATACATGCCAAGGAAAAACCATGTAACTGGGGAAAACTTTACAGAGAATATCAATCAGATCCTGGTACTTGTCATTTAAGTAGAGCACAATTCTCTCAAGGTTTACCAGCCTCTCTGAGCACCAGCCACAGCATTTAGAAACATTAACTCCTTGTGCTCTCAATCCTCAGAATAAATGAACTCCAGCTTGCTGCCCTTTATATCGTTCTTGGCTTCTGTGTTTTTTTTGTTTTTTTTTTTTTTGGTGGGGGGGAGGTGCTGTTTTTACAATGCTTTGCAAGTCAAATGAGTACGTTCAAAAGAGGGCAGATGCTGAAAAAAAAAATCAACGCCACGTCTTTATTTGGCAGCACTTGGTTTGGCTAATTACTGGGTACAGGTAGGAAACACGGCTAATGGGGCTTAGCAACAGATGGGGAGCCGTACAAAGCTGTGGGTTCTTCCTCTGCCTGTGCTGTGACTTCCTGCGGTGTTGAACAAGTCATTCAACCTGTTTTTGATTCACTTCCCTTTCACTAAATTATGGATAATAATGCCTGCTAGGTATGTCACACATTGTTGAGAAGAATAGCTCGTAGGAAGATCACAAAGCACTTTCAAAGAGTTGAAACGCTCTATAGGCACAGGCTCCACAGAATCAAGCCGAACAGGAGGCGATGCCCCTTTCAGTCAGGTCCTCCGCTTCCCATTTGAAACCGAAATGAATGCAAATCTGAAAGTGACTTTGCACTTGCCACGCACCCCCTCTGCCTCTCAGGCGTCCTATCACTAACTGATTGTAACTATGCAAATGCTACCGTTATCTGTGGCACACACTGGCGTTTCTACTGCAGCACCAGCAGTTTGAAATGCTTGATGACTCCATGGCTGATTGGCAGCTCCAAACTTATCTGTGACCTAATTTGTGGTCAGGAAGTACATGCAGATTTGGATAAGGGCGAAACCAATGACAGCAGGCTTTCCTTGAGGTTTGAAAAGATTTGAAGTTTGGTTGCTGGGGACTTAAAAAAAATAAATAATTTTTTTTTTTTTAAAGGTCTGCATCTGAGATCTGGATTGAAAGCAAAATTCGTCAAATGCACCAAGAATTTTGAGGCTCTAGAGAGCCTCACGGAGCAAAAAGTAATCCCGAGATAAAGAATGGGAACGATTTCTGCTGCAGCTAAGATGATTGCAGAGGGATGATCGGTGGTGATGATTTCCCCATTGTTACAGAGAAAGGGAATCTGCTCGGTCCCCATGCTAAAGAAGCAACGGATTTACCTGGGTAATTCCCAGGTGTTTTAAGCACTGGCTCCTGTACTAAAATAAAAACATAAAGAAAGAAGCCGAACGTTAGATTACATGGGTGTGCGGAGGACATCAGAGGAGGAGACGAGCACGTATGCATCGCCGGCCAGGTTGACGCTCTCAGTACACTTCTATAGCCCGCGCTACTGAACTCTACAGAGGTCCGGTGACTTGCCCAAGTTCACCGAGCTGGTAGGTGGCGGAGCCCGGAGAAAGACACACAGGCGCTGCTCTTTTTACTCTCGCAGACTGTGTCTACGAGTTGTTGTCTGGCTCTCTATACCAACCGCGGGGAGAGAGAAGGCCGTCTGACCCGTGCAGTACTCCAGGCCGGAGCACAAGGGGAAATCCTTTGGTTGCCTTGCCCAGCCGCCCACTGTTTGGAGCTCAGCGAATGTGCCTCATGGGAAGCTCAGTTGTCTCCCTTCCTCTGAGCCACCTCTTCTCTGACTGGTCCCCGCCAGCACTGCCTGTTTGCTGTTACTACTTCCCAGTGATCAACAGCTATTTTATGTTTCCTCCCATTGTGCTTCACCGCACCTTTGTAGTCCTTCTGCCCACCTTCTGCGTACGGCTCACCTTCATGTTATTGAAGGGCGGTTGTGTTTGTGGGCCGTTATTATGTTCTTGAACAGCCCTATGAAGTGGAACTTAAAGGGACCGGCTCGCAGAGGAACACACATTAACCATCACTTCTCTCCCTATCTCTCACTTGCACTAGGACCTCTATGATTGTTGCATATTCGGAAGTTCAAGCCCAGAGTCTCTCTCTCTCTCTCTTTTTTTTAATCATTGGCCAAAATACCTTTTAGCTAACGTGACTTGCGCGCTTATCAGCAAGGCACTATTTTTAAATGAGTTACATAATTACCTCACCTAATCTCGGAATTTCCCAGGGAGGCAGGTTTTGGTGTTAATTCCATCTCACAGACTAAGAAACTGAGGGTTAGGGTGATAAAGTAGTCTGCCAGGGTTACACAACTAGTGACAGACACAACCGGGTCTCAACCTCAGATGTGGCTCACACCCAAGTCCTAAATCCACTAAAATCTTAACTCCCCCCAATTCTTAGCTTTGCAAATTTTGTGCATCTTTTTATGTTAAGGTGGCTCTTGGAGCCCTGATCTGTTCCATCTCTATACTCGTAGTGTTTAGTGCATGGCCCTCTATGGATTCAGGTAAAACTAACATATCTCTATTGTGAGAAGATGGAGAATCAAAAGACAAATTTTATATTTACCATCACAGATCTTACACCTGTTTGGTCAACTTATAAAATGCGGACCAAATTCCCTGTTGTTGTTCTTGTATGCTTGTCAAAGAACCCTCGAACATCTTCCTGTAGTCAGATAAACTGGATGTGCTGTCTAACAGACTCAGATCCGTGCTGTGTAGACACAGTTTAGATCTGCTCAGTGGTACAGTGGGTCAGTAGAGGAGAGTGTGCAGTGCTCCCGACATGCGCGTGTGAACCAGAACGTGTTCTGCAGAGCAGAGCTGTCACACTCGAGATCATGCATCACGATGCGTGTTCCGGACAGCGTTAATGATGCTCCCATGGGTAGCTTAGTGCTGTATTAAAACTGCCTCACGATAGCGCTTAATAGCTTTCAGAAGACACTTTAATGTTTGGTATGGCTGGAACTGTGTACTTCTGTTAAGGCATGTAGGTAAATAGGAGAAAAATAGCTCCACTTCTAATTACTCCATTTTGACTATTAAATTTCAATAGCATCTTACAAATATCAGATTGTGCTATTATCTTCAAGTGAGCTGTTTTCCTACAACTGCTTGAATTCAGCAACTAGCTTTGAAACTTACTTTTCGCATTTGAATTAGTAAACATGGCTAATACTTATCGAAAACCGGAAGCCCCAGCAATGATCTGTCTATAGGTAGTAGCAAGGCACTGCTGAATAATGTTCCGTGTCTTACAACATATCTTACTGTTTTGAGCTATTAAATGCTGGTGCGGTAGTCGCCGGCAGCATGCTTAAGCAATAAGCCATGACAGGGACTCTCCCGCTGCAGGCTGCCCAGGGTACACTGGGGGGAGGGGGGGAGAAGGCCGGGACAGGCAGCAAGGAGGGACTCCAAAACATAGTACACTAACTTGCTGTTCCTTTCCCACAGTATGATAATTACCTGGGTTATTTATTATATATCTGTTAAAAAATTACTGTGCATCTTAAGCCTAGCAAAAACACATCAAATATTTGCAGGCCTAAAAAATTAAAGAAAGAACAAGGATCAGAATGTGTGTATTCTGCTTTGGGTATTTCACGTTTTTGTTTCATTATTCCGTGCCCTTAGCTCCCCCCCTCCGGGGATTTGGTCCCTCTTGTATCAAGGTTTCTTTCACCTCCGTCTGCAATAACACTTTCTTCTTTTATTTTAGATTTTTAAAAAGCTATCTCAGGAATTTCGGTGTAGCTCCTGATTCAGCTGCATTGATGGTAATTGAGAGGGGAATAGAAACTGAACTCAAGTGCGGCTTCACTTATATTTACTTCCCCTGGGAGAAGAATTTCCAAAGCTGCCGGTCCAAAGGCTTCTACAAAATTTGTGTTTGTAGGAGCAGGCCTTCATTATAGTTTATTCTTTTTGAGATGATCTAGAGTCCTCTGAAAATCATCACAGCTTCCAGAGGGGGTGGGCAAAGATTGTCTGTGTTTAAGAGAAAAGGAATGGGTCTTGGGAGCTTTCTTTTTTGTTTAAAAATAAACACTGATACTTCTGAATCGAATATCATGACTGCACTGTCGTGGTGTTTATAGACCTCTCCGAGGGGACTTTTTTCTGCATTGAGACAGTCTGTGAAGATCACTGCTTTTTGCATTTAAAAATGTTGAGTAGCCCCTGCTCCTTTTATATCTTCATTTCTCTATCTGTAGATACGTACATACACATTATAGAGCTGGAGATACTTCGTATTGGAGATACAGATAGGCCACGAATAAATTCATCGAGAAAGTCTGAGAGATGACCAGCGGCCCCTCACAGAGATTTCTGACATTTTGTGACGTGCGTACCCTTTTGTGTGGGATATGGCCATAAGGACACTTAAAATAGATGCCATTCTGAGCAAGAAGCTGCGTCATTACTGCCATTTCCTTATTCCGCAATAGTTCACTGGCATCGAAGCTGCTTACAAAGTTCTGGGACTGGTAAACTGGATGAGGAGAACTAGGGAATAGATTTCTATACAAGCACGACTGCATAATTTAATAGGTCATTTATTCAGGGTGTGTGAAATCAGGACAGGGATGAGTAAGAGTGCCATTAAGTTTGCATATTCAGATTAGATAAAGCTGCGAAGAAAAATTCTTATGAGGGAAGACTTCACGGTGGAAGTTGCATTTTCATAACAGCTCAAATAAAAGGAAAATTGATGAGTTGAAAGTTGGAGGGATACCCTGCAAATGATTTAAGTAAAAGGTCAAATTAGAAATGTTACCTAGGAATTTTGGAAAAAGTATCACATTTTTACTGTAGGCGTTCGTATCGCACTTAATCACACCCTTGCTGTCTCTCAGCACGAGCTGCATTAATGTGGGGTTCTAAAAAAGTGAGGGCGCCTAAGGCCAGTCTCCAAGGTGAATCCTATCTGAGAACACTTATGAGTCCTAAGTGTAACAGAAGTCCCTCCACCTACCCTTTGATCAGTCTAGCTCTTTCTTTCTCACTCTCTCTGGATTCCCAGAAATGCCCTCTCAAAGTAACATTTCCTTGAACTCTTTTTTCCCATCATAGTTTTCTTTCTTTGCTTGGTGCAATTCTAATTTCCTAGTTGTTAACTTATTTTTGACCACTTCTTCTCAGTCATCAGGCCATACTTTAAGTCACCAAGTCATGCAAAATATTGACTTATCCCTGTTTTCTCCTTTTTAGCCTCTTCTACTCTACAAGGGTTCTTGCCTGCATGTTGGAATTCTCTTTACATTGGAGAGGGAAGAGATTACTATGAGCAAAAAAAAAAAAAAAAAATGACCAATGACCACCTTTCTCTTCAGTGATGGTTTGTCTCCACATGACCTTTATTAGTTAGTGCTGGAAGCAGTTTGGGTTGATGCGGAACAAGAAAGGGAGACTCTACTATCCTCTTGATGAGTATTGTTCCCCAGTGTTCATGGTATTTATGAGAAGATGTGGAGGAACTCAGATAATCAAGCAAGCGCCAGAGAAATCAAAGGCAAAATTGAGATTGAATCAAGGCAAGACCAAGAGCATACTCTCAGGAACAGAGAGGAAGGTCATACTCACTGGGAATGGTCCATACCTGGGACAGAATGAAAGGTGAAGGTGTGATGTGCCAACTTGACCCCCCTTTAGGACTGTGGTCTTATTCTTCGAGTTCCTGAGAGGTGTTGGCTGCTGACAGTTTGTAGCTGGGCCCCTCTCCGGGAATTGTCTTCAGCAAAAAGAAACTGCCTTGCCCATTATTATGGCCCTTTTATAAGAGCAGCTCATATCCGATGACCAGCTGATACAAACCTCAGTGTCTCAGAATCTGATGTCCAGGGAACCTCAACTCTGGCCAAAATTATGTATTTTCCAAAATCAATATGCGATAATATGTTACATTGATATATAATAGCATGTGATGCATCATTTCTACATAATTTGTATGATAGAATTTAGAGAATGAACACACATCCTGCCCTTCCTCCAAGACATTGGATAGGAAACCATAAAGTAGTAATGCCCCATACTTGAGGGCAGGAAGTAAAATAGTGTCAACACTGAGTGCTACCATCTCATCACTGTCCAAATTGATAAGAAGATGTCTGTTTGAAGTTCTAGCCCCAAGCAAGAAGTGACTCTTTCAGCTGAAAACGGTTTACATCCTCTCAGAAAGCATGCTGATCCCAGTGCACACAGACACAAATTGTGTGATTTTAACACAGAGCACTTGGTCTAGAGTCAATGATCCGTAACATCACAGGATCACACAACATAGGAAAGGTCATACGGGAGGAAGGAAAGTCTTCCACAGAGACCTATGAGTAATTACCTCACAAAGACTGTACTTTGATCAAGGACACTTTCAGAAGATTAAGATACTGTATCACAAAATGACCTAAGAAAACTTAGTTATGCATATCTGTAATGATGTTTTGGGAAATAAGGTGGCTGTCACTTCCCCTTCTTCCCAATCAAGCAATAATGAAAGCAAGTGTGAGAGCAAATTCTACCTCCCACGTAGGCAAATGCTGAACAATTGTTCGTTAGCAAGCTGGCATAGAATATTCCAAACAACTTATTCTTATAAGATGAATGAAAGCTCGGTGCGCCATATTTGTAGGTTCTACCAGCATGCTTTGCATGTGAGGATCACTTGAAGTGAATATGGCAGTATTCTAGAGACCAATGGCCTGGATGCAAGAGCACTTAGAGATCAATCTTCAGGCACCATCCCTAAAGGGCTTGATAGAGTTTTATACCCTGTTAATGAAAAAGTAGAGACTCTTTCTGAAATAATTAAGTCAATCCACATATCTGAATAGCATTAATTTGTCCAGAGAAAGATGATTAACAAAATATGTAAACATACATCACTATTTCCAATAAAAACCCATCTTCAAAAAAATGTACGAAGCTAAGTAACTAAACATCTAAGTTAGTCAAAATTACTATGGATTGATGAAGTGATTACATTAATTTGAACCATAGGAAACTGACAGTATTCAACCACGTTTTATTAACAAAAATGGCATCTGGTACTGTCCTTTCTAATTAGATATTCACTGCCCTTGGAGTGAATTTATGATTAGGGCATCTGACTATCTCCAAAGTAGCTGTCACGTACATGACTTATGCTGAGGTATTTTCAAATGAATTCTCTTCGTCATTTGGAGTGACCGTAGGAACATTGGAACATAGAGAAGGTTTTGTTTGTTTCTTTGTTTGTTTGTTTTCGTAGGAGAAATGGGAAGTGAAAGAACCAGGAAAGTTAAACCAAAAGACAACCATTTAACTGGTTAGGCCACTAATAAAAAACTAAAGACCATCAGAAATCACTACCCACTCTTTAGGGTTATTGTACATTAAGTATGATTCTTATTAGATAGTATAGGATGAATTAATTTCAACAAATTCTTTGATTATCTCCATAAAGTTCTGAGTTAAAGAAGCCCTTCTCATTACTTCTTTGTGTAGATAAGGGACCTATCTGACTAGACCAGTCAAGGGCCTTCACTTCCACCTGTGCATCTTAGGGAAAGCTGTCCTGTTGAGACTTTTGTCTGTTTGGGTGTGAGATAGGTTGAACGATAGAATGATAGAGAAAAAAAGAAAAAGTTTAGGCCCAATGGATAAGAGATTTTTTTTTAAGATCATTAAATTGTATTTTTGAACCATAATTACAGATATAATAAAAACTCAATCAATAAAGTAGATATAACAAGACTCACAAGACCACTGTTTATTGATTTTGTAAGCATTGCACTAGTATATTGGGTGTGCATGGTGTCTCCAAGTATTACTGATTCAAGAATCTGGTGAAAGTGGAGAAATGCTAAATCAATCACGGGGATGGTGACATTTGTACAGAGTGATTGGCCTTCGAACATCATTTATCTCTCAGACAGAAGACACATTTTAGTATTAATAGCTGAGGATTGGATACATACATATCTATATAAAAACAATTCTAACACAAATCAATCTAAGAAAACATCAAAATCATCTTAAATTTTGGAAAGGGGCAACTTCTAAAGGAATAACGATGCTTTTAAGATAGCTCTTATTTAGGGCTTTCTTCTCCCATATATTAACCCCAGTAAGAAATATGACTCTAATAATCGAAGTACCTGGATTTTTCAACTTTTTTTCCTTCAAACTCTGTGAGTAAAGATCTCTGAATAAAGATTATGAGAATGATAATTATTCTTATCTTTGTTCCATAATTGCTTTTGGGGGGTATAATTTTCTCTGAAAGATGTTGAAACTAAGGCTTAGAGATGCTAAATGAATTGGTAAAAGACACAGTTCCTCAGTGGGTTTTTTTTTCCACATCCCATGTTTAAATAAGCAGTCTTTCATCGCTAGACCCTCTTTTGCTGTAAGAAACTATTCAAACCAGGGGGAAAAAACACCACAAATGTTTATTGTGTGCCTTCCATATGTTAGGCATATTTTCATACAGTTTGTAAACTATTATTCTCATCTGATAAGCATTGGTGCTGTGACTCCGTGTAATTCAGTGAACTTGCTTAAGGTCACAGGATAGCTGGGAACTCCACAGGAAAACCTAGTGATGTCTGACTCCAAAGTCTACGCCCATTCCATTGATGCAAATTTTTAAAAAAATAACCTTTGTCACCAGTCACTTATGTATGTTAATAAGTCATTCCTGCTTTTCTTCTCCTGAGGCAGCCATCAGCACTCAGGGAAAGAAATAGCTGCTATGATATTTGAGTCTCCTGCTCTGAATCTGCAATAATGAAATATAAAAGGTGGAAGCTAGGAATAGAATCGGAGAGATGACAAATGTCAGTGGACTATTTGTGGGAACGGGGACTCATCTAAAAGCCGCCTGCTCCAGCAATAGAGTTACCCTGCCCATCCTTGAGGTGCTAAATGAAATTAGAGGCCATGCAAGCCATCAGCACCTCTCATCAGAACACACGGCCTTCATCCTCATGGGGACTGCGGCTGAAGACCAGAAAATGCCATGACCGGTTTGAGAGCATAAATTGGCCTTTGGCTTCACACAGTAAGGGACTCGGTCCCTGTTCTTCATGTTGTGCTCCCGGCCCGTGTGGCAGCCATCCATGCGTCGGCACTGACAGGGCGCTGCCTAACTTCAGGGAGGGAAGCATGACACTCACCCACTTTAACAGGCATTTTCTTGCCAGCCAGCGCTGCCCACCCAGGGAGAGCCGAATTAGGCCAAACCACTTCTTGATCTCCTTTCATTTTTGTTTTTTTTTTTTAATGTAAGAGAAGATTTTTCTTTTCTTTTCAAGTTTCCTATTCATTTTTTCTATACTTTTTTCCGTAACCTTATTTGCTTGTTCTTTTTTTTTCCTTTTTTTTTTAACTTGGACGTTTTTGATGAGGTTTTGTTATTGAAGTGCTATAGAGGTTAAGGGGGGGAAGAGTATTACATGATTTTCTCTTCTAAAAAATAATAAACCACAAACGGTAACCTTTACTTTTTGACACAATGAAATGAAAAGAACGTGTCAGACGAGTCCAAGGTTTGAAAGTTGCCTCTGCCACTTGAGAGTCAATATCTCAGACCTCAAAGCTTATTATTTCTAAATGGGGCAAGCTATTTGCCTTGCAGAGTTGATAAAAGCATGAGAGATCATAAGGTCTCCATCACAAATACCTGGCTGTGGACAGCACTGATTTAGTTAATTATGGCTACTATTATTTATCTATTACTCCTGTTGTTATTTTCTACATGGACCCTTTAAGAAAGCTGCCGGATCATGGGATGCCTGGGTAGCTCAGTTGGTCAAGCGTCTGATTCTTGATTTCCACTCAGGTCATAATCTCAGGGTCATGAGATCAAACCCCACATCCGACTGCACCGCTCAGTGGGGAGTTTGCTGGAGATTCTCTCTTTTTCTCTCTCCCCCTCCAGTCTCTCTCTGTCTCCAAAATAAATAAACAAATCTGAAAGAAAGAAAGAAAGAAAGAAAGAAAGAAAGAAAGAAAGAAAGAAAGAAAGAAAGAAAGAAAGAAAGTTAGTTGCGGGATTAGAGTTTCATGAAATGCAAAGCCATAAGCCATGGTACGAAGCTGAGATGGAACAGGCCGCCCATGTCCATGGCGGTTATCCTCCGGGAGGTTCTTGGGTGCAGTGCCTACCTGCAGTGTATGCCAGAACTAATCTCCTGGGGTTTTTCTCTCTCCTCCAGGTTTGCAGGTCCCAAATCATCCGCTTGATTAGTGAATAATTTGGGACTTGAAAAAAAAAAAGAACTAAAGTCTCTTGGTGGTAAATATTCTTTGTGTTGCCTTGGCACAGAGGCTGGGGTCTTTGTTACCATTCAGGGGCCACCATATTCTCTACACTGTGGCTACAGTGAGAAGTTTTAAAAAGTTAGTTCATGTCACTCCCTTGGTTAAATCTGTCTCTACTTACTATAAAATCCCAATTCTGTATCATGGCCTAAAATCCTTTACACGGCCTGACAACTACCTGTGTCTCGAAGAGCGTCTCCAGCATGGGACACCTTGCTCACCTGCTCTAGCCACCTCTCTCCTTCTCTTAGGGCCTTGGCTCTTCCTGTTTCCCCTAAGTGAAATGATCTGTCCTCTGTGCTTCAAAGGGCTAGTCCTTCCCAGATTCCATATCTTGGCTCAAATATCACTCATTCCGGGAAAACGTCCATGAACTATTCAAGTGTCATGGCTATTTTTTATCTATTATGTAGTCATTTATTTTTGCTGTGTAGTTATTCTGAAAATATGACGTTATAATTTATTGACCTTTTTACACCCTCTAGGACAATGCATCTGAGAGCAAGATCCACCACATGACCAACCTAGTACATAGCAGGCACTTAGCAAAATAATTATTGATTAACTACAGATGCCTGGAACGTGGGTGTACGCGAGGGGGGATGGTCAAAGACAAGGCTAGGGACAGACAAGAGCTAGGTCACAACAGGTCTTATTCTACATACCAGGCCAAAGATGTATCTTCCTCTTTCTTTTTTCTAAAAGGAATAGAAGTTGATGTTCTTTGAACAGAAGAATAGCACAGTCATATTTATATAATATCTCAGGTAGTGACTTATGCATGGATGGGACAGTGGCTGGGTAGATGAAGCAGAGGTAGTGGAACTGGGCATTGAAAAAAATGCAGACGGGATAGGACGTGGCAGTGTCTTTGAATAAGGAGAGAAGAGGCTATTGGAAAATAATTTTTGATCATGAATTGTTGGTTATTTACAGAGTTCTATTTATTCCCACAATTGATTTTAAAAATAAGCTTTAGTGACTGGTCATATCTCTAAAAAGATAGTCATATTTCTTCACTTATACAAACATAAGCTTTTCATATTTTATTAAATGTCAGCTTTAGGGTTGATTTTAAGAATAAATATTCCTGTACATATCTATATCCATATGTATGTCATGTGTGTGTGTGTGTATGTGTGTGTGTGTATTTATAAATTGATCTAATATTACAATGTCATTTCAAACAGCCCCACAAACTCAGCTTGGACCACAGTTCAGATTTATAACTTTGCATTGACTTAATATTTTATTTCTCTTCAAAGAAGAACTATTTCAACAATTCATTACTGAGGTCCATGTCTTCAGAAGACTCTGCGTACAATGGAGTCTCCTATGTCAGAAATATTTTACAAATTTTCTGACGCTTATTGCTCACGTTTAAATCTTTATCTAATTATTCCTTTCCCAAAACTGTAAGAAAACACAGAAGCAAAATAATCAAACGCACAAAACAAACAAATAAAAACTTATGAGAGAAAATCCCAGGTTGAAAAAGCGACACAATTCCAGTTGTCTTGTTCCTCCTCTTGGTTCACAGGTTTTGTTTTAGGGGTAATTGTGGGCTGGGCTTATAGACGAGTCAGACAGGCAGGGAAGTACAGTCCTAGATCATTGCAGAATTCTTCTACAGCAAGAGAAATTTTAGATTCAAGCCTGGGGGCTTTGTTTGAGTTCAGTGAGCCATCATTTACATGGACTCTGGTTGAACAACTCGGACCTGAACAGCCACTGGTCTTATTTGAATTATTACTGAGCTTATTACCATGACTCTTTTAAATTGTTATCATTTATATTGTGTTTTCCCTTCCTTTGTTTCTATTCTTTGCTCTGACTCAAAAATTTTTCATCTTCGGTGAGTAGAATACTCAAATTTTTTTAAATCAAAAGTTCATGCTTCCAAAGAACTATCCAGGGCATTCACAGTTTGTGGTTGAGCTCAGTGTTTGGTTTTATTTTATAAACCAGGTAAGTTTGTCCTACCTAGAGACAGTGACGTCTAGTACGTTACTAACTTCTGCTTCTTCCCTAGTGACTCATTCAATCCCATTTTCCTCAGCTCCTCTACAGCAGGCACATCTAGAGATGGAAAATGACTTTCAATTTAGGGATATAATTATATTCAAATAAAGACAGTATAGTAATCTTGATTTTCAATGATTTACATCCCCCCATTCTACATTTTATTCAAAACACATATTTACCAAGGTTTTTTTTTTTTTTTGTATTTTAAAAATATTTCTCTTCCAAGGTGTTATGTACCTTTATACAGACATATTTGAAAAATACAGGGAAAAAGAAAGAAATTACCCCGTGTCTGTCTCACTTAGTATCTTTCACTCTTCTTGCTTAGAAGTTCTTATCAAGCCTTGGGATGCTCCTTTCACATGACTTCCCAGCTTTATCGCTCACCCGGTCACAGCTTTTGCCATTTTCCAGGACTTTTCCATTCCTTCTGCTTTGAGTATTCTTTCCCCAGAACTGCATAGACCTGATTAATTCTCATATTTAAAATTTTAATTGTAAAATTATTTCATTAGCATAGCTTTTCTGACTATCTTATTTGACTATCTTATCTGATGTTTTCCCAAATTTCTCCAGGAAAGCCAGAAATTTGGAATTTATGTGAAGATTTCCTTCTTAAATGTTACCTAATATCATCTAATTTACACTTAAAAACAAATACTTGCAGACCAAACAAAACTGCCTAAATGCTACCCATATTTGGCCCACGGGGGACTTTTATCTTACCACGATCAATACTTATCTCGCTTTTTTGCTTTTTCTTTAACGTTATCTCCCATTGGGAAAGATGTTCAAGAGAACAGAGGCCTTACTTGTCTTGTGCTGTGCTATTTTTTTCAACACCTGATTTGCAGCAGGTATTCAACTAAAATTGGTTGAACAAATGAATTGTAAAACCCAAAACTAACACTTTAGTAATTGTACATTCTTTCTTCTTATAAATGTTAGCAAGAACAATAACAATCTGATACTTTTTACAGTGCACATTTTTCTGGTAACTTGATTTCTCACAATTTATCAACCAATGTTACTATATATTCTTCTACGTTGTAGACTTTATAGTATCAGGGTTTCACCTGCCATATGGAATTTACAGAAAATTGTGTTAATTGCTTTCCACCCTCATCACTCTACAGGTTCTCAGCACTTCTATGCACCATAAGCATCACCCATTGGCTTGTATTTAAGTTGTAGCTCCCCTGACTCTTTTTCATGAGGCTGCATTTCCCTATTAGTTGGGTATTCTTTGGGGAGCCAAAACCATGGTCGCGATATGTGTGTGTAAATAGACCAGCTTAAGGGATAGTTGTGGTCTGGTTGGGCACATTGTTGGCTGCCATTTGCAAAACAAAACACAACTTGGGCTACTTTTGGAGACCTGAATACAAGTTGTTGCCCAAGACACCTAGGTTTTTATTCCAGCGCTGCTCCTAACTCTACAGATAGAAACAACCTTTCTGGCTCAGCATTTTCTTCATCTTCAAAATGAAGACGCTAAAGTAAATTGTATCTGAGACACTCCACTTCCATTAAGATGGTTACTACCAAATAAATCAGAAAACAACGAGTATTGGCAAGGATGTAGAGGAATTGAACCATTTGTGTACTGATGATAGGAATGACGATGATGTAGCCACTATGGAAAACAGGGTAGGAGTTCCTCAAAACATTAAAAATAGACTTTTCACATGATCCATCAATTCCACTTTAGGGTATATATTCAAAGGAATTGAAAGCAGGATCTTTCTTTTTAAGATTTCATTTATTTTATTTTAGATTTTATTTATTTATTTGAGAGAGAGAGAGTACAAGCAGGTGGAGGGGCAGGGAGAGAGGGAGAAGCAGACTCCCCGCTGAGCAGAGAGCCTGATGTGGGGCTTGATCCCAGGACTCTGGGATCATGAGCTGAGCCCAAGGCAGACGCTTAACTGACTGAGCCACTCAGGCTCTATCTACTTATTTTAGAGAGAGAGAGAGAGCACATGTGAGTGGGGAAAGGGGCAGAGGGAGAGAGAGAAGGAGAGAATCTCAAGCAGACTCTGTGCTGGCCACTGAGCCCCATGTAAGGATCGATCTCATGACTCTGAGATCATGACCTGAGCCGAAACCAAGAGTCTGATGCTTAACTGACTGAGCCACCCCAGAGCCCCAAAAGTAGAATCATGAAGAGGTATTTGTGTACCCATGTTCACAGCAGCATTATTCACAATAACCAAAAGGTGAGAGGAGCTCAAGTATCCATACGGATGGATGAATAGATAATTCAATCTAAAAAAAGGAGGAAATTCTGACCCATTATAACGTGGATGGACCTTGAGGACATTATCCTCAATGAAATAAGTTGGTCACAAAAGGAAATACACTGGATGATCCCACTTATATGAGGTACCTAGAGTAGTCAAATTCATACAGACAGAAAGTAGAAGGGTGTTTGCCAGGCCCGGGGGTAGGGAGGAGGTGGAATTATTGTTTAATGGGTTCAGAGTTTTAGTTTTGGGAGGTGAAATGACGTGTGGAGATGGATGGAGGTGAAGGTGGCCCAACAATGTGAATGTACTGAACACCACTTGAACTCGACACCAAAATGTGGTGAAGGTGGCAGATTTTTATGTCATGGGTATTTTCCCACCCTAAAAAGTGTGCCTCAGGATTCTTCTTGTTAGAATGTTTTCTAGTTCTGGAAGCTGTCACAGAGACCATGCAAAGAGTTACTTGTAGGTTCTTTCTCAGTCAGGCAATCTCCTCGCTGAAAGAAAGCCTCGCTCTGTGGCAGGGCGGGGCAAAGGGTCCTCTACTTCAGACGTGTAGGTCTCCCAGTTCTGGTCCCAAAGGTAAAAGCATTTTCTTCTCATTCTCTCCACCCTGGTTACGTGTTTCCATGAGAAAAAAAGAAATAAGGTGTTTCTGATAAATTTTTTTCTTCGACTTTCAAATTGGAATTTTAGGCTCCCTTGCCCCCTTTGACTAACACATCTCCCGGGCCTCACCCTCATCACCTACCCAGTGCCATCCTCGCTATTTTCGTAGGCATTTTATCCTTGCATCTCGAAGAATCAATCCACCCTCTTCTTTCTGCTCCTCTTGCACATTCCGTTCCCCTGAGCTGTGTTCAGCTGTCAGCCTTAGCGATGAGCGGCACCGATTCCCCAGTTATTAGGAGCACTCGGCGTGTCTCTGCAGCGCGGATACTGACAGTTGAACACACAGGAGCAGCTGGCTCAGTGGGGAGAGGAAGGGGAGGGGGCGAGAGCTATTCATTGCAGTGTATTTATAACTTGGCCCCGAAAGCAGGGATGGTGGCGTTCAAACAGGAGAGGGTGAAAAGACATTTTATCCTAATTAAAAAGGTAATTAAGTAACACACCGAAGAATTTAAATCAGTGCTCTTGGTTTTTGTGACAGGTCTGATGGTATAACTACCCAGAAACCTTTCTGGAACAACAAATGCTGCTTCTTAAGCTCTGTTGCTTGCTGAGTGGCCAACTATGGATGACAAATTACACTGAGAATCCTAGACAAGAGCGTCTGAGATAAGCAAAGGTCTCTCTCAGGGGACAACAATGCACATAGGCATGAAATCTCCTGCTAGCCAAGATTAAAACTCAGTGCTCAAATCACCAGCCCTACCAATTGGCTCTGCACCCACACTCTCGCCCCCCATCCAAGCTGGGCCCCCCAGTCTGAGCCTCTTGTAGTCTTTGGATAGCCCACTTTTCTAACCCAGGGTCTTTCCTGTCATGCCCTGCCCTGAGCTTTTGTGTCTAAATATATTCAGATTAAATGCAGTGTGATTATTATGTATGCATGCATTTGTTTCTTTTAACATTTGATGCTATATCTATCTTCCTGACCATCGAGGTTATTATCAAGTCCAAGTGCATTGTAATTCTGAAACCATTGCTGGCTAGATTTTAAAAATTTCAGAAGTCTCTTACAATTTGTCTCAGACAAATTTTTTTTGCAGTAATTTATTTGTATCTTGCAAATAAAGTTATGTTAGTCAGGAATACTTGTAAATTTCAGATTGTTATAAAATAGCATAAACAAATTATTTTTCACCCATTCTTTTTTAAATTCAATCCAGGGTACTAGGTATGTTAAGCTATCTTAGATTACTTCTGTAATAAATGTATAATTATCATCAAATTTATCTGAGGTAATTGTACTACATATAAAATAGTCATACACATATGTATATACACATGTATGATTATTTTGTTTCTGCAAATGCAACTACAAAACACAGATGTATATATGTGTGTACATATATATAGTGCCAGATTCAGTATAGTTATATATAACAAATAATTCTCCTTAACACTATTTAACATGAAAATATGGAAGAACCCTTACTAGGCCAAGATGATATGACAGCTTAAATGTCGCATACACAAACAAAATCCAATCAAAATATTTGGAAGAGAATTATTCCTATCAAATGATAGTCCTCATTAATTTGCATGCACCTTCTTTGGAATGCTCAGGTAACCCAGGAGAAGTTGAGATAATCTTTATAATATTGCATTTGTTTCTGATAAGAAATGGATCATCATGTAGCATACAAAGATTTTTGGGTTATGACGAATACTGAATTTGTACATTGCCAATGAAAAGAATAATATAAACAGTTTCAGTCTCACCTAGGAAGTCTTATCAAAAAATATAGAGAATCGATTCATATTATTTGTGGCCATTGCCACGAACACTCGGTTAGTGAATATGGAACCAGTTTTGCTTCTAGGGAAATACACGGTTGGGTGATCAGTACATAACCTTGTCTATCTGTGTTTCTGTTTAAAGACAACTTATTTAAAGGGTGCCTGGGTGGCTCAGTTGGCTAAGCATCTGACTCTTGATCTCAGCTCAGGTCTTGAGCTCAGGGTTGTGAGTTTGAGCCCTGTGTTGGGCTCCATTCTGGGCATGGAGCCTACTTAAAAAAAAAAAAAAAAGAATGGGATAAAGACTTGAGCCCTGTGTTGGGCTCCATTCTGGGCATGGAGCCTACTTAAAAAAAAAAAAAAAAAAAAAGAATGGGATAAAGACACCTTATTTAATATGTACTGTTGATTCATTCCCAATGAACTCACAGCCAACAGCACTAGAACCTCTCTGAAGAAAGCTTGTCTACAATACACACTTTCTCTGCAAAGCACATACATCACAATCTTGTGCTTAGGGACACGAGAAGGCACTTCAGTAGCATGCTTGGAGACCATTTTAAACAGTAAAATCACCAACAAAAAGCACAAAAATGTGAAAAACAGGACACAAAATAGACCTTGGGAAGGATACTAGTATATTTACACTGTGAAAGCCAAAACGTGGCAGAGTTTCTCAGCTGAGAACACGCGCATGGGGCAACTTCAATTTTTCTCTGCTTTCTGCATGAATGACAATGACCATGAAGGCCCTGTGAGCCCTGACTTTGGGGTTACAGACAAATTTTAGCAAGTAGGCAAATTTGCAAATATAGAGTCCATGAAAAATGATGATCTACTGTACCCCTTTTAAGGTTTTGGAAAACAATCAAATTACCTTTATTTTTTTAATACAGTAACCTCTTTTGCCCAACCATATATAATTATTTTGATTTTATTATAAATACCAAATTAAAAATAAGAGAAGATAGAGAACATAAGTATTTGACAAACAGAGATTATCGATCCTAAGAAGAGTTGGAGTTCTCTTGAGTGTAGTTCTGCATACTAAATTGATTCTAATTTATTTTTCAGTAACTACATTGTTCTTCCATTTTTATGATAGTTAAAAATTCTTTCGAGAAATATAAATGGATTCTTATTTTTACTGTCTGAACTAAATGTCTGAATGGCCTCAGTGGACTCCCTTGGAATGTGAGGATTTTGGGGGACTCAGGAAGCTGACTTTTCCCATACCTTTAAAATGAGCAACCTTACCGAATTTGCATGTTTAATACAGAAGTTTTATCGTTTCAAAGAGAAATTAGTAATGCCTTTGTTAAGTGCTAGCATAAATAAGCATAAACTTCTGAAGTGATAAAATGCGAGTAGTTACAATGTTAAAGATACTTTCAATAATTGGACTTTAAAAATCTTCTCATTCCCAGGTAGGGACTGTAAGATATGGTGACATATTCTGCTGGTACAAAAATTATACATATACTCAAATATTTTTAATCTCTAATTCACATGGTGATAAGAAAAACATATTTGGTGCTCTCTGAAAAGGCTTTTTGTTTGAAGTGCCAAAAAATGTATATACTTGGGATTGTGTTAATTTCAGGAACTTTGTCTTCATTCAGCTTTATTGACTATTTCTATGGGTTATAGTATATGGGTCCTAGCAGGGGAAATGACACTTTGGAGAAAAATAATTATATTTTTCTAGGGTTTTTTCTTAACAATATTGAGATGTGAAAGATGTTCCTGATTTTTTCCAAAACCTGGAGACTAGATAGAAAGTTCCTTTTTTTTTTAAATTTTGACCTTTTTTTTAATTTTCTGAATTTAATTTAAAGGTAACACTGACATTTTCCAAAGAGAAACAAAAGGAACTTCCATACAGCATTTCTTTTTTTCTTGTCCACTGATCTCTGTAACGACGACAACAAAAGAAGACATTAGACTCTCTAAATTCTAAAGTACAAATATTGGCAGTTTTCAGTGTTTTTTTTCTTTCTTCTTTTCCTCTGCATCTCCAGCCTAATGAGGGTGAACAGTAAGTGAGTTCATGAGGTTCTCCAAGCGAGCCTAGAGGGCCGAGCTTATCCCTGATGAGCTCTTCTCTGAAGCTCGGGTGTTTACCAAATGTGTCAGATGGATAATGTTCATTAATGAAGCTGAATATCTCAAAGCAGAGCTATTTCTCCAAATATTATGATGCTTTAATGACACTTGTAATAAGACCGCCAAGGACTACCAGCAGCTAACAAACACACATTTCCAAATGTAACATTAGTAAATGTTTGAATGCAGCAAAACCTTAAAACTGGTGTACGAAAGTCTGCTTACTCTGCCTCCTGAGG
Organism: Ursus arctos; assembly: GCF_023065955.2. NCBI lineage: Eukaryota > Metazoa > Chordata > Mammalia > Carnivora > Ursidae > Ursus > Ursus arctos. The sequence goes on along the minus strand of NW_026622797.1, from coordinate 65,186,230 downwards.
ACCTCGGAAATGAATAAGTGATGAGCAAGACCGCCCCGCATGCGGCATTGTGACAGCGAGGAAATGGGGCAGCGATGGCATTTCCAGCAATTTACATTTAATATGTAGAAAAGGGAGAAAGAAAGAAACTTAGATATAGATATACAGAAGAAAGCAGAGATAATAAAAAAGGATAAAATATATATCAAGTTACACTCTTTCATGAGAAAGAAAATGAACTCCCATATGGTCTCCCAAGAATCATCATGAAGATGTTATTGAAGTGCCATTGTCCAGCCCAGCTTCTATTGACCTTCTTACGCCAACGCACTGCCCAGGGACTGCCTGTCTGCTTGTGACATGGCTTTCTTCTTTCTACCCAAATCCACGGTTTTGTTAAGCACTGAGTCTTCAAGTCAGCCCTTCCCTAACTTCATGGAGAGAAAGAAAGTGCATTCCACTTTTCAATGCATCTCTGTGGAATTCCATGGGCAGCTTTCATATTCTTGAGCCTGTGTTTTCATACATCAGTTGAATATGGAGGTTTCTTTTATTATTAAGTAACCGACATGATATGACTTGGAATCTATGTCTTTTCTTCTTTTTTTTCCCACAGTAATTCTTACTGTAAAAATACTAAAAACTAATCGATCTAATGTCTGCTTCCCCATAGAAAGATCAGTGAAATATTTTCTGAAGGATAGGTAAGGCTAGGGCTATTAATAATGTGTAAGATGGATTTCATAGTCTTCTTACTATTTTATTTATCGTCTTTGAAATAAAATCCATTGCACCTATCATGCATTCATTCAATAAATATTTATTGAGTGCCTATTCAACATAGAGTGATGTGTGGGTAATTTGTAAATTATTTATAGTAAACATTTATTATAGACTACAAAAGCCATAAAATAACTGTTGTGCACTCTAAAATTTAACTTCTCTCAGAAAATCAAATTACTATCCACCCAACTTAGTGAGGCTGTCACATGTAATTGTGTGTGTGTGTGTAATGTTTTCTAAAATGAGGCAAACTTTGTGTTTCTTGTAAAGTTAATACCTTTCTTTGTTTCTCTCTCCCTCCTCTCTTTCTCTCTCTCTTTCTTCCTCTCTCTCTCTCACTTTCTCATTCTTTGGAATCTTTAATGATCTTTCTTGCATGAAGATATCAGAAAATAGGCATTAATAAGTGTCTCTGTTCTCCTTATGTTACATGGATTTGAGCTCTACTTTTACACGTGTGTGTGTGTGTGTGTGTGTGTGTGTGTGTGTATAATTACTGATTGAAATACACTCATCATACAAATAATACTTACAGAATATGGTAAACCCAGACTTTCCAATCCCTGACACCCACTCTTGTACTCTCATCAAAGTGTATGTTTATGCAGGAAAGCTGCTCTGATCCTTCCATGTGCTATGGCTGCAGACTATAATTATACATCTAAAGTTTATGGAAACAAAGATTAATTAGCCAAATAATTTATTAGAGTATTCCACACATTCATAATCTTAAGGCAGCTAAAAATTACTAACAGCTGTTTTTACTATGCCTTTAGTAAATAAAAAATAAGCTTATATTTTACCCATCATTATTTGGCAGTAAGTCATTATATTCAGTAAACACTTTTTGCTTAGCAAAAATACTAATGTTATGAAATTGGAATAGATTTAAAGACAAAAACACTGTTTATATATTTACATTTTGTCTTCCTTATTATCCTTAATTCTAAATGTAATACATCTAAATGTAATACCATCCAATTAAGATTCCATTTTTTGAGTTCACAGAGAAATGAGTTAAGACATTGAATCTTACATCAAATTAAAAATGATTGTCCCAAAGTTGTGTGTGTGTTTTTTACTTTATTTTAATACCTCGTGAGAAGAAATATGGCATGAGTCCAAAAATCTATTGTCAAAGATTCTAAATTGTATTTTCAATAAGGTGGCAAAACATTGTCCTTAACAAACCTTCATTTCTCATGACTATCTTCATTAGAGTATATTCCTTTTCAACTCAAAAATCCAAAAGTGGGTTGAAATTTTTTCTTACTCCCCATTGCCTTAATTGTAGGTATCAATTTCACCTGGTGGATCCATTCTTTCCATCACTGTTAGAATCTTCCATGCTGGTACTGATGCCTCTGAATACCCCGCCTTCCCCAGTTCTTAGTGTCCTCTATTGCAATGATCTCTGTCTTCACTCAGCCACCCACCGGTCAAACCCCATCTCTCAACTACATCAATAAAAATGACATCTTTTCCAGTATCTTGCCTTGAAATTACATTTCTGTGGACTTCTCTTTTTATATTCTCCAGCTACTTACCACTGACTGAATCATTGGCTTAGAAGGCCTTTGACTTTCATTTTTTCACCACTTTCCTATTTTATCCATACCCAGCTTGATTTCATGTCCCCTCCTTTCTGGTCTGAACCACTTCTCAGTCATATTAGTTATTTCCTGATGGCCAGGAAGGACTGACTCACTCTCTTATTCTTCTGCCATTCACAGACAGACAACCCAACATTGGGTATTCCCCCACTTTCCACTTCCTTTTGTTCACCAATACTCACTTTCCAAGTGTGTCTAATACAATTATGCATCATACTTTATTTGTACTATTATAAAATTCTGATTTCAACTTCAAGTATGCCCTTTATGGAGTTTCTCTTGTCTTCCCTCTTATAAATTACTCTTAGATTCCTATTTCAAAGACTCCTATTCAGAGGGTAATAAAACTTGATACAGTAGAATTTTTCAATTTCATAATACTTTAACCATAAATGGAAGCACTAGCTAGTTCTCCACTGAAATTCATTTTCTTCTTTTTAGGCCACAATTAGGATCTAATTCCTACCTTCTTTTGTGGTTAGGAGTGTCCTTGTTATTGAGCTTTAGTCAATGACTATGAGTAGAAGCAATATGTGCTATTTCTGTTCCAAGGCTTTGAAGAAGAGTGAAGGGGAACAGAATATGCCACCCCAAAATGTGCCACTTTGGCATGGAGCTGAAGGCAATCAAGACCCAGCAGACTCAGAAAAAGCTTTCTACCTCCCCCTTAATTGCCTATAGTAATTTAGAAAAGGGGCCTGTACCAGGAAGAGAGTTATTATCAGAGATAACTTTTTCATCTGAAAGACTTAACTGCATGGCAGGGAAAACACTTATTTATCAAACATTTGCTCTTCTCATCTTCCTGTGAATTGTCTTGCTTCTCTTTGAGGCTCCAGACCCTTGTTCCTTTCCTTGGTTCAGCCTGTATTGCCTGATTGTCTTTGAGTCCCATATTTGTATGGGGCTTTCATATGTACAAAGTTAATTTTTTTCCCTGTCAATCTGTCTTGTGTCATCTTAATTATTAGACGAGTCAAGAACCTAGAAGGTTAGAGAGAAAATTATTTTCCCTCCCTCTTCTGAAGACAAATACAAATGACCATCAGGCCTTAAGGGATGGTGGATCCATTAGATGGGAAGATACTGCATCTCTCGACCTCTTCATGTAAGATAGTCACCTGCTTTGAATTTTTATGTGTATGAAAAATTATCTTCTTTTATGTTTTTACCATTATAATACTTTTCTGCCTATTTTCTGATGATTAGCAAGATCCTAACTAATATCTCATTTATCACCAACACATCAACAACAAAAAATAAAAGACCGTTTCAATTTTTTAAAATTTTCATTTCATACTTCAGTAATGTGTGTACTTATAAAAATTTCTCCTATTATACTTTAAGTTTCTCAGTAAAAAATTACTCCTTGGACTGTACCCGTTTCATTCCCAACAAATGATGGTACATCTATACTACTCCATTAGAAAGAAAGAATATTATGTTCTATAAAAATTGTACAAAATCCCTTAAGTTTATGTGTTGAGAACTGGCACATAACAGTCTTTATCTTAATCATGCAATGAAAAATGTGTGATAAATTATTTTAGCCTAACGTCGTATCCGCGAGAAGTATCAGATGCAAGAACCTTACACCTGGAAAGTGTTTTATTGTGTCATTTGCTCTTTGTCACTTACTCTAATTGTCATGGTTTTAATAGTTTAGTTACCTACCGTTTCTAAAAATCATTAAGAAGAATCTGATATCCACATCGGCTAGGTTTCTAACTCCCTAGCGCTAACCTAATTAGAAATTGTAAGACAGGGGCGCCTGGGTGGCACAGCGGTTAAGCGTCTGCCTTCGGCTCAGGGCGTGATCCCAGCGTTATGGGATCGAGCCCCACATCAGGCTCCTCCGCTATGAGCCTGCTTCTTCCTCTCCCACTCCCCCTGCTTGTGTTCCCTCTCTCGCTGGCTGTCTCTATCTCTGTCAAATAAATAAATAAAAAATCTTAAAAAAAAATAAGTAAAAAGAAATTGTAAGACAACTATAGCAGGCCATTTTACCTTACAGAAATCCTGAAGTAAGGCACCTGGGTTTCTGGTTTATATATAATCTTGTATTCTATTTTTCTTTTTTTCTTTTTTTTTTTTTTTGGTAAATGAATTCACTTGGTCTATATATCATTAAGGATTTTGTTTATGAGGGGTTCAAAAAGAAATAGCCAACATAAAGTAGCAGTGGCAGATAATGAAACAAGTCATGAAGCATATGACAACACAGGTTTGAGAACCAGGTTATGGATGATCTGCTGTCTATGAACCTCTCATCTAATATTTGTAAGCGCATAGCTGGCAAAGCTTCCTGTATTTTTCAGAGCCTTTATTGATTTACGTAGGAATAACAAATAGGACCCATGGCAGACATTCTCCTAAAATGGTGTTGATATCATAAGGGAATAAAAAGTGCCTCTTGTTTGGTCTGATTCAAGGCACACTCCCCATACTTTACATGCCTTAAAACAATGCTCTTATTGACCACGATGGAAATAGGAGGAAGACTACTTCTAGTAAGAAAATCATTCTAGAAAATTTGAGATTTAACAGCCCATTAACCTGCTATTAAAGACCACTGATGGGAATTTCTTAGAGAAATGAAGTCACATTGTATAAGAAGTTAGCAATGGCACCACAAAGAGAACTTGGCAAAGAGAGGGGGTAGAGAAGATTCTTATCAGAAGCCATGCTATTAAAGAAATGAAATTGGAGCTACACAGAGCTGAAGACACAGATTATGGGTAATGGTGCAGAACCAGGTTACATCAGCATTGAGTTTCAGGCAGTTCCCATTCCATTTTACCTGCATTCGCAGAAAGTTGAGCCAGCGTCAACTTCCACTTAGAATGCAGTGGATCACGGTGCTAAGGAAAGTCAAACTGACAGTTAAGAGGAAGCAAAAGGTTCAGGGTCATGTCTCAGCTGGGTTTTAATTTATTCTCATTAGACACACTAATACAGAAGAGCATACAGTGGTGGTATTTTTTTTCTTTCCTTCTGGTTTTTTTTAAAGACCACGAATCATGAATATTAATGCGGTTCTGTTCAGGTTGCCACGGAGTTTACAGGATGGTGATGGAGGGGGAGGTGGGCTGCCACATTATCATGTTATTGGATTTGTTTAAAGAAAGGTTCCTGACACGGTTCTCCCAACGCAGCCGGGCGGACAGCCCCGCTCTCTTTGTTACATAATGCCCCATCTGTGCTCACGGAGTGTAGCTTGATGAGGATGCCATCAGGTGATGTGGCTGACTTAATGGTATTCTTTCAGAGCTGAAGCAATAAACATTAAGGGGCCTTAATTGTATTCTTTGCAGTGGGAGCAATAAACATTAGGGGCCCTATTGTACCCTTTCCCAAAATGTCCCCCAAGCCCAATTTGGGGAGTGTCTTGATAGCCAGTTATAATTTCAAATCCTCCCTCCCCTTCCATGTGTTGAAATTCAGGGACTGGACAAAAACAAAGAGATTAAATTCCTAGGCATATCTCCACATGGCCAGTTCTAGGAGAGATGCAGCAGCTCCCATTATTTACCCGACGCATCAGAGCCCTAATGGAACAAAACAAGATGAATCCTGCGGTATGATTTGTCTGTGGTAAGAGCTATGGTCAACTGCACTTACCAGCCTCAGAGCTTCCGGGGCAAGTTTTTACGTGGCACATAGAGAAGATCCAAGGGACAGAGGATTAAGTTTTGGAGATTGATTGAGGAGATTGTGGGATTTTGAATTGAATCAGGCATGAAGCGATAAATCATGATACTCTCGACTCTGTATTTCATCTACATATTTCTGCCTTTGCTATTCCCCCCCACCCCGGTGAAATTATACACAAGAATAACAAATTTCACAGACGTTAGAGGAACCCGAATTTATCACCTGTGATGTCAGAGAGTCAACATGCTAACAAGGAAAAAAGACAGTTTAAATTTTTTTTTTTTTTTTAAGATCTGCACCTGTCAGTTTCATATGTCACTAGATTCTAGTGATTTTGCTGGAAGTAAATGGTATCATTTTGTTGCTCTACTGTTGCGACAGTTCTGCGTGTCTCAGGTCTAGGCCTCTGAAGCAGTATGCGATGGCCTTATTATTTAAGGTGGTAATCCCATAATTTCTTCTCTTGTATATTTTGTCATAGGTCCTCATAAATGTGCTATTTTGCTAGAGTAATTGCACATGGAAAATTTACAGAGGAACCAGCATCAGGGCCAGATATTACGTGTCATACAGAAGCTTTCCAGTTTGGGGCTCTAAATAAGCAAAATTAAATGGACATAAATACAATCAGATGCTATATTGTAAAGACTTTAAATAATCATAATGCGATACTAATTTAAATGCTAGCCTTTACTCCAGGTCAGGAAGTTTTCACTTCCTTTTATTCAACAGAATTGTAACTTTCTACCAAACATAGGGAATGAGTGTGTGAGTAGATTTGAGCAAAGAAAGTAGAAATAAATTCCTGTTGATTATTTTATTTAACACTGTGGTTTCTCACACAAAGACATTTAATTTCAAAGTGCTTTGACTTGGCCACAGCCGTAATTGTGTATAATATCCATTATCTTTTAATTGGAATTATCTTTCATCTTTGGCTACATTTATCCGAGGATCCCTTCAGAAAGCCCACCAGAAGCTCAAATTCCAATTTGTTCTCTCAGCTTGACTAATGATGAAAAGTATCAAAAACGACTATTATGTGTTTATAAATCACCTCTTTTATCGTGATGCGGTTCTGGGATTTTATGCTAAGTATCATTTCTCTGTGGAATGTAAATGCAAAAATAACAACAAATTCAGCATAAACAATGGCACAAAATAAAAACGAACAAAACATCTTTAGAGAAAGCATCACAAAAGCAAAGTATGAAAAGAGAACAGCACACAATATCAATAAGAAAATATATTTCTCACAGACTTACCAAAAAAAAAAAAAAAAAACACCAACTAACTCTGAGTCAAAAATAGTCTCCATTCCCTTAGCATCAAACAGTTCTATTTGGAAAAGCATGGAATCTGTGGCGCAAAAGCAAATATATCTTAATTGGGCCCACTTTCATCCACCTGCTACTGTTTCTTTTTAGTCACATCGAATTTGTCTAACAACACTTGTTTACATTCCCTTGCTAGCACATTAGCATTTATTTCATTTTATAAAATAAGAAATAGGGCCAGATTAAAATGTTGAAGATACAGTGGCCAAGAAACTTGAGGTCAGCTTGTGGAATGCAGCAATACACCTACACTTCTCCCTGTGAAGATTACCCTTAGATCATAATGTGCTACCAAACATCCTCGATTAACTGACTCCTTCACCCAACAGTTATTTATTGAGCACCTGCTGTGTGCCAGGCAATCTGCTAGGAATTCAGGATGAAAAATGGAAGCGCATAGCTCCAGCTCACTTCCCTCCAGCCTTTGTCTCTCCTAGCTCCTCCCGCCACCTCCACCTGCTGCCCCTCTTCGGGGTCTCTGACCACAGGGTTTCTTTATGTCCTCCTGAGTGAGCTCTGAGTTTACAGAAGTAGGGATGGTTATTCTACCTCCACGGTCTATGGGCACCATGTTTCTCACAGCCCCTGAGGCTAACTATTAAGTCACCGGGGGCTCAGCGCCGTCTGTGGGGCTCCTGCATTGTTTCCTCTACTCCCTTTATTATCAACTAGACATGAGACCTACTGTTCTCTGTAAAGAGTATGGGCACTTGAGATCTTGTGGAGATCTTGTGGCAGCAATCGGCCTGAGCCTCTGGACCTCAAAGAGCATAACAGGTGGGGCGACATGGCTTGAGTAAGATTTTTGCCTTATTGTGACAACAGAGGCAGACTCTTTTGCTGGCAGGGATGGGCTCCCAAGTCCTGGACCAGTATCTTTCATTCAGTCTCTTCATACACTCCACTCCTCAGCCACATTCCAATGTGTTCAGACAGACCAAACTGAGGCCCACCACCCTCCCGCTTCACTTTCGGGAATCTGTATGTCTTATCCTCAGCACAGCATGACACCCAATCACAGCACAGGTAAATGGTATCTCCTCACTCACCTTGTGTATTGATCCCAATCCCTCCTTCTTTAAAATGTGCATGACACTTGGCATCGTTTATCTTATGTTTGTATGTATGTATGTACGTACTTATTTAGAGAGTGAGAGCAGGGGGCCGGGGTAGGAGCAGAGGGAGAGGGAGAGGAAGAATCTCAAGCAGACTCCACACTGAACGCACAGCCTGATGCAGGGCTCCATCCCAGGACCCTGAGGTCATGACCGAAGCTGAAATCAAGAGTAGGATGCTTAACCGACTGAGCCACTCAGGCACCCAATCACTTATCTTTAACATATGTCAACCCCCCTATTTGTGAGGTACATTCCAAGACCACCAGTGGATGCACAAAACTGCCAATAGCACCCAATCCTATATATATATAATGTCTTTTCCTGTACATACACACATACCTATGATAAACTAATTTTTAAATTCAACACAGTAAGATCAACAACAATAACTAATACTAAAATAGAACAATTATAACAATGTACTGTAATAAACAGGATGTGAATGTGGTCTCTCTCTCTCTCTCAAAATACTTATTTGTACCATACTCACCCTTCTTATGATGATATGAGGTGAGAAAATGCCTACATGATGAGACGAAGTAAGGTGAATGACGTAGGCATTGGGTTATAGGTTTACACTATTACTGACTTTCTGAAGACTGCGTTTGATCACGGGTAACTGAACCCATGGAAAGGAAAGGGAAACTGTGGATAAGGAGGGACTATTGGATAACGCTCATAATTTTCTGCTCATCTTTCTCATCCCTTTTTAAATATGCATAACAACTTGTTTTTCCCCAAATCATAACTCATATCCTTTCATATTTCCACGGTACTTGAGTATACAGGCCTAGTTCCAACCCAGAAGTCTCACCTGGTTACTGTAACTCCAGTGTCTCCTTCTCATCTAGTGGTTGGCAGGACTGTGCTGAGGCCTTGCTTCTCGTCAAGTGAGGTCTCAGATGATGAGCTCCTGCCTACTCCCCCCTGCTACTCTTACCTGCACATGGATATATTCTTTGATCTTCCTACCTCTTAGTATCTCATTATCTCAACTTGACATCCCTGGTACTAATCATGCACTGATGCTTGATAAACCTCAGATGGACAGTCCAGAGAGGTTCTTTCTTGACGCTGTGATTCACAGCTCAGCTCTACGTCCCCATGTAGACGTCCTCCATAATTGACTAGTCCACTAAGTCCTTCTTTGACTGAATGTGTGGCTCTTGTTCTTAGTCCTACTTCCCTTTTTCTACTGCTTGACAATGGATTATCCTACCAAGCCCAAATCCTGACCCAAACTTTTGAATGCAACTTCTAGTTGGATGAGTTAGGATGCTTCCAACAGCAAGGAATAAACCTTGACTCAGCTGGCTTAAGTAAGGAAAATTTACTATTTCATAGAATATGAGTCTGGAGGTAGGGTAGTTCCAAGTTTGTTTAATTCAGCAGTTCATTGATATTCAATGATGTAACTCACATACTTTCCTTCTTTCTGTTCTGCTCTCTGTAGCATGTCCTCATGTCCTTTTATGGTTACAAGTTGCCTGTCTCAGTTTCAGATATCATAGTGATATCAGTGCCAGAAAGATATGAATGCTAATTCCATTTCACATATTTTCATCCACAAGCAAAACCATTACCAGCAGCAACTCAGAAGTTTTCTATTACTGAGTCATTGGTTGGAATTGCTTCTTATACCACGCCTAAATCAGATATTGGTAAAGGGAATGGTACAATGGTTGGCTTGATCAATCATAATTCAGTCAGTGTGCCTAAGAAGGAAACCAGTCTCCCCAAAAGCCCATGGAAATCCAGTGAGGTGGGAAACTTGTTATCGAGAAGGAAGGGGAGTCGTGCCTGCTGAGTAGGCTGCCAAGTACATTGGCCACATTTGTTATCCATGCATATTCCGGAGCAGAAATGAGAGCTCTGCTTGCTCACTGTCCAGCTGCATAGGCACGCTCCATCCACGCCAGGGCTGGCTCACATGACTGTTGCTTGACACCACTCCATGCCTCACCAGTAATTCTTCCCTTTGGGGCCTCTTTCAGAACCTGCGGAGTGAGGTCTATTCAAGTGCTATTCTTGATGGGAGCAACAAGCTTCCTGCTTTGTTATAATAATTGTATTGTTAATTACAACATAGGGTTTTTTTCTTAAAGTATTTATGCTTTCTTAAAACATCCCATTTCTCTACAGTGATGAAGGAAGAAGGAGGTTTAAAATGATACTGGAGAGACATGTTACTCTGACAGATATGTATAGTCTGGTGAATGAAGCAGAAAAGGAGGAGAAGGATGAGAAAATAATCAATAAATAACTCAATATTTTGGATTTTATCTCCAACTCCTAGTACCGTGCCTGTGACCTAGTGGTGCTCAACAAGCGCTTGTGGCAGAAAGAATGAAGGAAAGGAAGGGTACTTATCGCCAGAATTGCAAGGGAGGCGTTCGCATTTTTAAAATCCAGAGAATCAATCGAATTGAGTAAGCCAGACTTGATTGAGTTCTAAGGACTAAAGTTATTCATACTCACACACAAATAGTCCTATAAATAGAGTTTGCTTATATTAAAGAGGGATATATTCCCTCTAGGCAATTTGGGCGCCTCTTTAATTCTTGGCCATTGTTTTCCTTTTAGAAAGAAACTTTGAGATCAGAAGAATTTTGAGATAAGCATGGACTTAAATGATTCGGAAGCTCATTTGCTTCAGGGCACTACAGTATTGATTAACTATCCTACCCTCATGTTATAGGGAGGCAAAAGTAAGTGGGACCATCCCAGCACAACTCAATTCTAGAGGCAAGAGCGAAGGGAATTGGGGCATTTAACAACATGGCTGTATATTTAAGATAAAATCTCATAGATAGTGGCACAATTTCTTTTTTCTTTTTCTGAAATAGAAGCTATATTATTTGTCTAACTTACTGATATTTTTTAAATACTTCTTTTACATGCGTACATATATGTAAAGGTAAGATGCTTGTTTCTAAATATGTCTTATAAAAAATCTTTAAACACAATATAAAAATTGAAAAATAACAAAGCAAATAGCTATAGATTCTTCATCTAGGTTCATCAGTAGTTAACATTTTGGGAAATATGTACACATATAACACCCCCCCCACACTGTACATATATGCACGCTGTAGAGTTGTAATCCGTCTGTATATTTCAGCATGCATCTCCTAAGAGCAAGGACATTTTTTTTTACATAACCAAAATGCCATTATCATATTCAGAAAAATTAATAATGATTCCCCAACGTCATCTAACATTGGGCCCATTTGGCCCATATATTTTTTAGAGCTTTTTTTTTTTTTTCCTCAGCTCAGATAGGTTCACATATTGCATTTAGTTACCTTGTCTCCTAAGTACCTTTTTTTTTTTTTAAAGATTTTATTTATTTATTCGACAGAGATACAGACAGCCAGCGAGAGAGGGAACACAAGCAGGGGGAGTGGGAGAGGAAGAAGCAGGCTCATAGCGGAGGAGCCTGATGTGGGGCTCGATCCCACAACGCCGGGATCACGCCCTGAGCCGAAGGCAGATGCTTAACCGCTGTGCCACCCAGGCGCCCCTCCTAAGTACCTTTTAATTTCTCCTCCCCAACTATCTTTTTCTTCTCTTTTTTCCATAAGACTATCCTTTGAAGAGTCTAAGCCTGTGGTTTGTAGAATGTTCCACGTTTGAACTTTGTCTGATTATTTCCTCATTGTGTTGTTTGTTTCTTCGTCTCCTATGTATCTTATTAACCAGAAGTTAAACATAAAGGCTTAATTAGACTCAGATTAAGCATCATATGTGTATACGTCATATTGGATTAGTTCATGAAGTGCATAATTTCAAGTTGTCCTATCATTTGTTATGTTAAGTTTGAATACTTGGTTAGGATGTGATTTTCTAATTTTCCTATTGTAAAAATATAGTTTTAATAATTATTTCATAGGAAAAATCGATTGAATAATTTTAAGTACCTATCTTTTTCAGTATTGCACTCGCTTTTAAAAAAATTAACACTTTTTGCTCCCTAGCTTATTACCAAAAAGGTTTTTTTATATATGTACAGCAAGAAATTTGAAGTTTTACATAAATATGCTATTTTAAAGTGGGTTTAAAATGTTATCTGTGTTTTTATTCTCGAATATATTAGTGTAGTAATTTTAACTGAAAATAGCTCTCTTGCATTCCTGAGATTAATTTTCTTGTTTGGGGAAGAAAAACATTAGTAGCTTTTGCAGTTTTTCATTGATTTGTGGTTATAATTTTTCTAACAAGGTGTCCTGGGTGAAGTAAGTGGTTGGCGCTCTGCTCAGCAATCTCAGCGTGAACCTCATCCCAGCAGGAAGACTGCATTGAACAGTTACCACTCCAATTGCTCAATCTGCTGAAAGATAAATTAGAAGGGAAAAAATTGAAAAGCAAGTCCGTATTTTTGTGGGGAAAATACATATGATTTAGATTCGGAGAGAAATTAGTTTTAACCAAGAGAAAAAAATAAATCTAAATTTCTGTATGAGAAAGCTAAAATCAAAAGACCCGTGGGATCCTTCCTGTGAAGTTTCTCCATAATACAATCAATGTGCACATTTCTATAGAAAACTACAAGTAAATAAATACTCATGCTTTTTTTTTTTTTACCTATAGTTATTCAACATTCAGTTTTAATCATAGGATTTTGCCTTTTTAAAAAGTATCTTACCAGGGGCGCCTGGGTGGCACAGAGGTTAAGCGTCTGCCTTCGGCTCAGGGCGTGATCCCGGCATTGTAGGATCGAGCCCCACATCAGGCTTCTCCACTATGAGCCTGCTTCTTCCTCTCCCACTCCCCCTGCTTGTATTCCCTTTCTCGCTGGCTGTCTCTCTGTCAAATAAATAAATAAAATCTTAAAAAAAAAAAGTATCTTACCAATTAAAGGGTCTTCGTTTTCTTCTTCGGAAAATGTGTGATGGGCATTGTAACTACCAAGTCAGTTTCCTCAAAAATGCAAAATTATGATGCTGATATCAAAAATTCTTGATATGCCTGGGAGACCTGATTTGAGGACGAAAGCATCTTATCCAGAGCAAGCTGTATCTTTTGACTTCTTGGTCTCACCATTCAGCCTTTGCATTAATTTTTCATCAGCTATGTTTGTCGTCCCTGAAGGTGAACATTTTACAAAGTGTAAAGTAAGAAAGGACGGGTGGGAAGTTTCCCTTCACACTTTTGTCTACACAGAGCTTTTTAAAGCTGTCTGGACTCTTGTATGAGGGTTGGCTAGGCATGAATCTATTTCTTCAATTGTAATAAGGAGTTCTCACTTGATATATTTTATCCTTAGGCATGACAGCTACTCTTCAAAACATTCCTTGTTGTTTTAGCTGTTATGACCTTTGTGACCATAAATACTTATTGCTTCATCCAGTTTTTTCCGTGCAATTTTCTGAGGCTTCAGCACAGACATGCTAATACACTTAGCTCCAAGTCAGTGGAATTTGCTGAGGCTGAAACTTCACCTCTGAAGCAGAGGAAATATAGATTAATTAACTACCAATTACATTGGCTGTTCATCTCCTTTTGTTTCTTTTTATAAATATTGGAAGTTGTAAAAAAAAAAAAACAATTTGAGAGTTGGCAATGAAGTTAAATAATTAAATCTAAAATGATGCCTAAGGCAATTTATAAATTCGTTGTAACAAACGGATGACCAGCTAGTAGAATAAAAGTATCAGCGTAGTTTATTATTTACATCTTCCCTAGGATAGCTTCCTCACCGTAAGCTCCCATTACTTAAAGCTTTCTCTCCGCACTCTCTTGCAGACGCCCTCCACGCCACCTTTGTCTCCTTTACAGTATTCAGGTCGTTGATGTTATTAGGCCTTAAGGCAAGGAACCATGTGTTAATGATGATGTTTCCAACTGCTCCAAAACTTTAAAGCACATGTTATGTTCCATGTTTCATTAATGTCTTAGTTATTCATAAATACCCTTAACATCTTTCCAATTAGACATGATCCACTTTCATAAATATTGTAGAAAGAGAGAAGGCTTTTCTTTTTTCCCCCAGTGGGATTGTTCCACTATGGGTAGAAACATCTTGGTTTTGTAAAATGAATATATATATATATATTTTTTTTTTTTTAGTGCTATGTATCAGGTGACACTTGCTGAGTGCCAACTACCACACTAACACTTAGTGACTTAAATACAACAACTTTTTAGCCCGTGGTTGTATGGTTAGCAATCTGAGCTGTACTCAGCTGGGTGGTTCTGGTGATCTTCGTAAGTGTATACCTCTGTGTACTGGGGTAGCTGCCCCATGAGCAGAGCTCTGACTGAGCTGGCTGGGATGCCTTCATCCCCTCTACCTGGCCTCTATCATCCAGCAGCTAATTCAGGCTTGTACTCTTGAAAGGGTTAAGTTGTAATGGAATGCATAGGCTCTTGGTGACCAGGTTCCAAACTTGGACATCATTCCCACGAAAACAATGTACAGCAAGGCCAACTCTGATTCAAGAAGGAAAAACAGACTCTCTTGATGAGAGGAAATTACACAGAATTGTGTCATTTGGAAGCCTACCATATACCAGAGAGTGGGGGAATTTAACAGATTCTCTATGTGAATATTTTATAAACAAAATCCTTAGTATATAATTGCTTACCAGGCCCTTTTCTTCATTTTTATTTCTGTAAATAAGATGTTTATATGTTGAATTCTAAAAATAAAAACAGCTGCTACTTTCATAGTAATCTTTGCTTTGTAAAATAGCTCACCTTATTATGCACTTAAATGTCCGTAAAAACTCATGTGATAAGCGAGGTCATTATTGTTAAAAGTATTAAATGGCTTAATGAAATAGTTGGACACTATTCCACCTGACTTTCTTCTATGCTTATCAAAGTTTTTGTTGTCCTTTAAGAAAACATCCCCCTAACAATTTCCCTTAACTTTGATCCTGAAGCATTTTCTCAAACCTTAGATAGAAATAGCATCTTCAATGGAGTAGGGAAACAAATCACTAAAAAGTACATATTTAACTCAATTAGATAATTAAACGTTAATATTTACAAGCAAAATATTTAAATTTAAATTCATTGGTTTGCCTGGTATAGTTGAAAGGTAGAAAACAAATTTATACAACAGTTGTTTTCTTATGCACAATTCTTCTAACTGCATCATTCAAATTCAGAATTTATTGCTTTAGGGCGCCTAGGTGGCTAAATCGGTTAAGCAACTGCCTTGGCTAGGGTCATGATCCCAGGGTCTTGGGATCGAGCCTGAGCCCCATGTCAGCTCCCTGACAGGGAGCCCGCTTCTCCCTCTCCCTCTGCTGCTCCCCCAGCTTGTGCGCTCTCTCTCTCTCTCTTGCTCATTCTCTCTCAAATAGATAAATAAAAGCTTAAAAAAAAAGAATTTATTGCTTTAGTTGTCTTGACTACTTAGACACAAAAACGCTGTTAAAGTAGATGTTCGATTAGATTTACTTTATTGTCCTTATTTCCTGACATGTAAAAGGTGATCAACAGATGTTTTCCAAAGAAAAAAAAAAGGGAAGTTTTTTTTTTAACATGAAACTACATACATTACAAATGGTATCATATAGCCATATCAACTAGTTATTTTATGTTAAATCCTCTTGTTTAAGAATATATCAGGTTTATTTCTTATAGGTCAATCTGTCTTGGAAAATATATGTTTATTTGTAGATTTTAGATAATCCAGAAAATCAATCAGATTAATTTGGGCAAAGTTATGTAGTCTTATATTTGAATCATTATTTAATTTTATTGTGTGTATATTTACCATTTAAAGTACATTTTATTATAGTAATTTTGTTGTGGAAATTAAAATGTCAGAAATGTTAATATTCTATTGAAAAATAAAGCTACTCCATGATGTTATAAAAACAAGATGGAAAATCTATGACTTTAAGCTGCAATAATAATAGCAATATAACTTAAGGAAGTGTATAAATAAATGAACAAAAATTACTCATTGAGATTTGTTTCTGTATACTCTCTCGCTTTTTTAAAAAAAGATTTATTTGTTTATTTATTTATTTTACAGAGATAGAGGGACAGAATCTTCAAGCTGACTCCCTGCTAAGGACAGAGTCGGACGCGGGGCTTGATCTCACAAACCTGAGATCATGATCTGAGCAGAAACCAAGAGTCAGATGCTTGACAGACAGAGCCACCCAGGAGCCCCTCTATATATTCTCTAAAGAACATTATGTGGAGAAAGAGTTTCTAAATGCCTTTTATGGAAAAAAGGATTTAAATATCAAAATGTTTGGAATATACTCTTGGGAGGGTTCAATTCTTTTTTTTTTTTTTTTTTTTTTTATACATTCGACAGAGATAGAGACAGCCAGTGAGAGAGGGAACACAAGCAGGGGGAGTGGGAGAGGAAGAAGCAGGCTCCCAGCGGAGGAGCCTGATGTGGGGCTCGATCCCGGAACGCCAGGATCACGCCCTGAGCCGAAGGCAGACGCCCAACGACTGAGCCACCCAGGCGCCCCAAGGGAAGGTTCAACTCTTATTAATGTATGAAAGTTTCTGCAATTTAATACAGCGGCTTCCATATTTTCCATAGTATGCTAATAATAGATGGTAACATAGTTCCACTAAAGACATTTTTTGAAAAATAGAATTATTAAAAAAAACCTATTCAGTGTACTAGATATCAGGCTAAATGGGCTCAATATGTTCTGAAAATTTGTGGGTGACAAATATTAAATACAAATTCATTTTGAATTGCTTTATAGAAAGAGATCTTTTTTAATTTTTGATAGGCCTTGCCTCATTTCCTTTATTAAAGATTTTATAAAGATCTTAACACTGGTTTGTAAACCATGTAAAATGTTAAGGATTGTCATTACGGTATATTTCCACTGCGATTTAAATGACAATTGAAGTGGTTGTTAAATTTGCTGAAATGAAACTGCGCTTCGAGAAGTGGTTCATGTTTTGTGAAACACTTCTGAAAGATCTTATGAAAAGTATGTTACGCTAAGCACAAAGATATGCTTCTAGGAGACGACTACAAACTATTACTCTGCAGGTTCAGAAGTTCCAGTTAGACATGTTTTAGAGTATTGTGCAAATGCAAATAAAAACATGTTAGTACACATTATTATGGAATTTCAGATATTATTTATGTTGTCAGATATGTGAAAAATGCTATTATCCTGGTGAATTTCAATTTCAGCAGCATGGTGTTTTAACAAATATAAATTACACCTGTATGTATTGTTAGAAACCATCCCACTCCTTTTGATCTTAACTTTTCAATAAATCCAATATCCTCCATCTGTCTACACCCACCAATCTGAAAGATTGGCAGAGCCTGGAATTATATTGTTATATTTGATCCAAAGTTATGATTAGAATAATTGTGTGAATTCTTGTATTGCTATAGTTACAGTAACAGATTTCCCTCTTTTTCTAATGCCAATACTGATGGACTGACTGCATCACCTTGGACAGGCTGCTTTTCTTTATTTTTTCCACTTGGAATGGAATTTCCAGTAATACCAACCTGTATCACTTCAGTATTCTTGGGGTTGTTGCATGGACTACCAAAAAACATTGTAATGTATCTGGTTGAAAAGAATCATGATAACTAGAAAAATTGATATGTGAATTCCCTTTTAATCTGGTTTTTATACATTTTAGAAAATGCACATATTTATTTTAAAAAAATTCAAGTGATGCTCCAAATGTTAAAAGTGATTACTCTGCAAACACTAATATCCTAGTCAATTACAGGTTATATTACCCTTTGGGATAACAATAATAAAGGATGACAAAACAGAAGTGCAGAAGTTTTTATACTGATATATTTTTGTTGTCTCTTTTCTAAGTAAGGGTAGTTGAAAAGTTAGCTAATGTCTTGGCATTCAAGAACAAAGACTGTGGTAGATTTTAAACTGAACAAGATACCGCTTTATGTAGTTGTGCTAATTAGATAGGCTGATGTCAAATAGTCAAACAGATGTATTTACATGTTATGTGGAAGTAGAAAGAGATTTGGTTGAGTCATTGTTCTGTGTAAAACATTATTTTCTGCATCTGCTACTCTCAGTATCAGAATCTTGACTGCCAATACCACTGTGGTCCTCCTGGTTCACATTCATTTATGTAACAGTATCAGCAAGTTTCCTTCCTTCCTTCTTTCCCTTTCTTCCTCTTTCCCTTTCTCCTTTTTTCTCCTTCCTTCCTTCCTTCCTTCCTTCCTTCCTTCCCTTCTTCCTATCCTCCCCCCTTTCTTTCAACTCATGATTTTATAAGGAATGCAAAAGTCTCTGTAGAATTAAACTCTTATTATGGAAACAATAATGCACAACTAACTAAAACAAGAGGACATATATAATGATACTTTAAAAAATAATATGTAGACTAGTGAAAAATTATGTTTAGTAGAATCAACAACAGTATCATTTAAATATTATGTACATAAGACTCATTAATATTTGGGGTTGACATTTCAGCCTATTTTAATACATTGTCTTTATAAAAAAGAAAGGAATTTAAATGTACATGTATATATCAGTTTGAGAGTATAAATGTTGGCCTACAGTAAAGAAAGACTTTATTCATAATAAAAGAATACACAGTTTTGCAAATTAGTGAAATTCATCTGGGAGTGGAAAAGTCAAAAACTTATTTCTGGACATAGTACTAAATATGACCCCTAACAATATCTTTATGTAGGCAAATTAATGATCATATTTTGGTAATATTTCAGATTATATATACAGGTACCAGTGAATCATATAATTCATAGTTCTACCTAGCAGGAAGAAAAAAAAATTGCTTCTCTATTTTTTTTCTTCCGCTCACTGTGCCACACCCATTTGCTAATTAAGTTCCTTAACCTTGAAGATAATGTAATTCCTTTTTTTTTTAAGAAATAAATTTGAGGATAAATTTGCATCATATTAAATGAAAATTGCACTTCTGAGAATAACCTTGAAAAGCACCATAATACTTGCTTTAGCAACAAAATAAGGTTATTTAGAGAAACAGTTGGGTGTAGTGATAGGAATGAAAAAAAAGTCACAATATTGGTAATTATTGATAGCTCTTGAATTTTTGTCTATGACTCTAGTTGCATACAATCAGATAAAGATTACAAGCTTTAATATGTCTTTAATTTTAAGATTTTTCTGTGGGAAAATAATATACAAGTTTATTCCCTCTTATTTATGTACTAGAAACACCTAGGATTGTATAGAATGTTACCCAAATCTGAATATTAAATACAACTTTTTTTTAAACAAAATAAATCTGCTAGGTAATAAGGAAGCATATTTGATTTCTTATATAGATAATGATATTCAAATATGGCTGTCCACATTAAAAAAAGAAAAATAAAATACCAACAAATTGTGGGAGCCCCGGTTATTGATTCCATTAAATAAACAAGAACTGTAATGAATTTGACTATTCTTTTTACCTGACCATTTTTAGATGTTTTAACCTAAAATGATTTGATGTTAAATAATGAATATGTGAAATATCTCAAAAACAAAATAACTATGTCAATATAAAATAATCATAAATTTAACTGAAATAGGTCTACTCTTCAAAACACTTAGCATGGCCTCCCTAGTATTTAGTAAAATGGAAATATAACAATAACCTCTAGGGTCTCTGTCTTACAACACTTAGGCAAAAGTTCCAAGAGTCTTTATTCTCTCAGTGGTAACAAATGGCCAGCCAGCCCCTGATCTTCCCATGCCTGTGGAGGCCTGCCAGCGATATGACAGCAGACAGACAAATACTAAGGCAGCCAAAAACACAAAATGAAACAAATGGAAGAATTAAGTCTGTGAAATATGAACTTACTCTTGGCAGACTCTTGTAAAAATAACCCTACTAGCTTGGAGGAAAGGACACTGGTGTCATGGCATCCTCTCTTCCCTTCCTGCCCACCTTTGCCCAAGCACTCAATCTTCTGCACTCCACCAGATTCCATTCTAGTGTTTCTGCAGACTCAGAGACTCACTGAAGCTTAATGATTTTTGCTATCAGGGATTTCTTCAAATCAATTATAGTTTCATCTGACTGTATGTTCCAGAAGATTCTAAAGGCTTAAGAGTTTGAGGTGGGCTAACTGGGAACACTCAGCAGATGTCCTAGGACTGTTTCATGCCTCTCCAAATGGCAGCTCGCCAGAAGTATGGTGAGTGGTTTTACAGCACCTAATACATCAAAATTTTCAAATAAAGTTGAGCATTTGTTTTCAAAGTGGCTCTAAAAACATGTTTAAATATCATACTGTACATAAAATATTAGTTTGGAAAGAAAACAGCTAGAGAAATACATATCCTATGTCTACATCTTTTACATTTATAAATCACAATAGGGTGTTTTATCCTTCTACTTTGACAAATGCACCTTCATAATGACAATACTCAAAAAAATTGGATTCGGCTATGGTTTTTATATAATAGAATGGCAACAAATGCAAAGATAGTTGAACTTAGTTATTGTTGTTCATGACTAGATACCATTAATGTGTTGGTACCATTTAGAGTAGGAATAAAATAAAGATGTAGATAATCCCATACATTATTGTGTATTATTCCATTAACTGTATCTTTCTTGCCCTTATTTCAGCAAAATAATCTTGTTATAATAAAGACTTAGTAGCCCTCTTGTAGAATTTTTGTTCTAGTGATAGTAATGTGATAGTAACATCTTGAATACAATTATATTTTCTTCTCAAACTTCTAACAGCATGTAAATGAAAGTCAATGTAAGAACGTAAGGAATGTAACTTAAAGTCAATGGAAGAAATCAAAAATTATTTTTCACATTTTCAAAAGTAAACTTTCTCCTAAGTATTCAAAATTAATCCATGCAAAACAGAATTTCTAATTATTAAATAAAAATTGCACAAATACATGTAAAACTTCAAGTTTTGTAAAATTAACTAAATTGTATATAGCATGTCTGTACAAGTGAAACCATTCGTAGTTGTAGCATGTCTCTGTGGTTGGCATTGTCAGGAATTGGTGTCATATTTCATGCATGTTAAACTGATACCGCCATACACACAAATTCAAGAATAATGAGAATTGTTTAACATTCCAAAAGGTTTTCAGCTGCCATGTGCATGATGTGGTACGTTTTGAATGTTCTGGAGCCACGAATTGGATTGTGAACAGAAGCAAGAAAATGGATACTCAGCACTACCGGGAAACACTTTGTCCTGCAAGAATCTCTTGCAATCGTATCTGAGAGAAGGATTTGACAAGTTAATTAATTTGAATTTTCTGACCTAAGCATATCTGCAGTTCAATTCTCCTGCCCTCTGAGATATCATCCGTCTCTAAATTGGGCAGGGACATAACACATGACCCTTTACTGTAGGCCAACATGGTTACCTTTTGCGTGGAGGACATAGGGGAAAGAGGTGGAGCAGTGTATCCTTGGAACTTGAAAAGGTCAGCCACCTGCGTGGGTAGATCCCAGGTTGTGCTGTGTGCTGCTGCCGACCGTTTGATCCTGAGTGCGAAGGGCATCTCCGTAGTCTTTATACATTTATTTTCCGTGGGTTTGTGACCCACGAGGCCCTTTAAATCACAGGATGGCAAGCGATACCCTTGCCTGGGTCCGTAGTGACGCGCGATTCCGTGACCTTTGACATGGCTTCCTAGGGCAAGTGCGAAAGTGTAGTGCGCTGAAGGGGTGTCATATATAGGAATACAGATACATACGAATAGATGCCTGTCTATGCATGAACGTGTTCACATGTTTAAATACAAATATGTACTACGTGTGTATTTATTCGCCTTCCTCTTGAGCAGATTTGTACCTAAGTATTTTCCTCCTCAACTGCTGTTCCAGTAGCTCGAAGAGAAAAACTCAGGAGCGTCTCAGCTCCCACCCCGGCAGAACCCCGAGAGTCTCTTACTACCAACCACGGTGCTGGTGAGAGCAGACGGGGTGGCAGCCTCGCTGAAGTGGCGCTAGACCCTCGCAGAAGAGTAAGACGCAGGGAGTCCTGCTGTGGAAGAAGCCAAAGGCTGCAGGCTCTGGGTGGCGAACGGACAGGTAGGGAGCGCGAAGATCATCAGCCCCTCTCTGAACCCAGGCATGCAGCTTGGCGGGGGAAGAGAAGTTTGAGGAAGGACTTAAGTGAGGGACAGTCATGGGAAATGGCAGGGTAGCCAGAGTAAACGAGTTAATGAATTTAACCTAGAACTAACCTTTGAAAAAAAATTCTCTAATCCAAGGTGCGTTTTTGTTGTTGTTGTTGTTGTTGTTTTTAACTTCCGGGTTTTTGCAATCTGAAATTATCCCCGGATCTTTTGGGGATGGCACTTTTGCCAATATTTGCATGCTCATGCAGCATCACAAATAAAAAAAATAATGGTTTAATGTTCTATCGGGGAGGAGAAGCACTCAAATAGGTGAGCAGGGATTAGCTGCCTTCTGATTATTAAGAGGGCTGTTAGAGCTTAATCCCCAGGAGCTATTTGCTCCAGTGTTTTTAATGGCCCTTAATAGCTCAAGCCTGCATAGAGCACATATGCATATATTTATATTTGTATTGATACATATTTCATGTATCAATTTCTATTCCCTAGCTGGAATTTGTGCTGTGAATTACTATAGTACCCTTTTGTCTAAAATGTAATTATCTAATTATGTGTTCTGGGAGATGGCGTAGCTAGACTCATAGTGCACCAATTCACAAGCATTTAATTTTTGTTTTTAATAAGAGACTATGAGAAAAGAGATCTTTTTTCCTCGGGAGGGGGGGGGGACGCAGTACTCATGCTTAAATGGTACTTTCGGAATTGGAATTTTCCTTGCCAGGTCCTCTGGGCATCTCATTAAGTGTTTCTAGTACTACGGGGCCATTTTGCCCTCTGATGTGACCCTTAAAGAAATCCTGTTAGTAAATCACAGGCTAAGAAGTCATGCAATGTGAACCTAAAGTAACTATGTACATTCAATAATGCTATCAAGACCCGGGCTTTAATTTTTTTAAGGACGATAAAAACCACAGTGAAGCATCCTCTTTCAGGTTCACTAAATCGGTGATATTATGAGCAAGCAATGATTCATCCAAATAATTTGGTGGAATCAAAGGAGCTCGAGGAAGCTGATGTGATTGGCCAGGAATTATGAGAAGGATGAACACAGACCTCCATGGAAGCTCGTCAGCTCCGCTCGCACGTGCACAGGCTTTGAAAGGTTTGAACCGCACACTTACCAGTACTTTAACTAGTTGGATGGTGTAGGTCTCTTTTGATAATGAAGGCTCAGTTAAAACTCCGCTAGATGAATAAAAACTTATTTCAAGTTGGTATATCTAATGCTAAATGTCACATGCTACTGGTTGGCACACATTTATCACTTCGTTTCCCAGTACAGTAAACAACTCGTAACTCACGGGTTACTTTGATTGACAGCGGCCTTGGGCATTCCTGAGCGCTCGTGCCCTGGATTGCGTGAAGTCAAACTTCCAGGGTAATTGGCTTCAACAACAACAACAATAGTAATAGAAATAATGATTCCAGAGTTAATTTAAAGGAGCAAAAAGAAGTAAGTCAAATATGAGGACAATAAATTATGGGGAGTTCTCATTTAAGTAAGTAGCAGGTTTAATAGCTTTCTCTAAGTACTGAGATCATTCAATTGAACATCTGCTTTCCAGCTGTGCCTATTGATATATTACCAGGTTTTTATTCCCCTCTACTCTAAATGTATCCATAAGTTTTTAGGAGTTTCACTACCTGACTTTGTGACAAAGCCTTGATTGTGAAAGATATAAAAACGTCAAAAATTCTGTAGGCCATATTATGCCCAGGATATTATTTTTCAATCGACTCCAAAGACAGATGTCCACGAACAATTAAACCATTCTCCGATCACACCTTGTACCAGCTGGGATCAGAGAATTAAAAGGAAATAAGCCCTCAAAATTTACTTACTTCTGGAGTTCCTGTAGTTTCCTGACTGTTAATAGATTCTTACTAAATAATTCTGTCAATGGAAAAGGTATATCATACATGGCTTGAACTTCTGAAGTGGGCTCTTTGATATTAAATTTAGTATTTCTTCTTTTATTATAATTCATCTGGTGAGCATCTACTTTCAGAGAAATCCCCTTAGATGGAGATTCGGTTATCCTAAGCTTGCTAGCTCCCGCATCTAGTCTTAGAGACTTTAGTCATAAAGCATCACACTGAAACAACCTGGACTGAAAAATGCGAGACTTGCTAATCAAAATGGATGTAACCCAATATCTTGTCTAATAGGGCAACATGGAATGTGTTCTCCCTTTCAACAAAAAAACTCCCAAATAAGATGTTATCTTCTTCCCGTCAGCCTTTATCGTTACTGTCACCATAGCAACTAAATAGCTCAGAGTTGCAACCTAAACAAGGGACCAAATAACATGAGCTTATGAGCCACTGCATTATCCGTGTTCATAAGATAGTAATTCAAAAACGCTCAAGTCATACCCACAAAGGAAAAGCTTTTATTCTCTCTTTCCCTGACCAAAAGTAGGGCTAATAAAAGTCTTTCACCGTGTTCTAGGCTTTATGGATTAAACAGCTTAAGATGTGGGATGATGTAACCTGAAGGGAGCATGTACTCATCCTAGTCCCAGGATGCACTTCACCAAGGCAATCTGCTGGCTGGCAGAGTAATTCACAACTGAAGATGAGATTTATTGATTGATTGGTTTAATTTTATTAAATGACACTAAAGAAACATGTGTTGCTTTTTTTTTCTCTTAACAACATATGTAATTAGGAGACTACCATATATGAGCATATAAAGTAGGACAGATTTGGACTGCTCCAAATGAGTTCTATAAATAATAGACCCTTGAGCACCACAGCTTTTCAGAGTCTTAAAAGAACACTGTAATCTTCAAAATGTTTTCAGAATTCTCTACTTTATTATTATTCAGAAAACAGTAAGTTTCTGGGTAGCTAAACACTTTAGGTGGACATCTGAGGAGAAAGTTAATAGTGATAATAATAATGATGATAAAATCAATAATAATTAATAGTTCTTGCACACCTTATCACATAACACTTGCCATGTGTGATGCCTTCTAGTTCCAACTATTGTTATCCCCATTTTATAGATGAGCAAATTAATTCACAAAAAGAATAACCTCCCAGATTTAGGAAGAGGAAGAGCTAGGATTTGAACTCATGCAGTTTGACTCCAAAGCCTTCTCTCAATCCCTGAGTACTGTTCAAATATTTTTGTGTCCTGCCCAGAAGTTCCAATTGTGTGGTTAAAAATATAAATCGGTATGTATTTTTTTATAGCCTATCATACATATTTATTGAATGTGTTATCTTTTTTAAATTACAAATAGAATTGCCGTATGATCCAGTAATTTCACTACTGGCTATTAACCCAAGAAAAATGAAAACTCTAATTAAAAAAGACATATGCACCCCTGTTTATTGAAGCATTATTTACAATAGCCAAAGTATGGAAGCAACTCAAGTGTCCATTAATAGATGAGTGGATAAATCAAAAGATGAATGGATGAATGGAGATGATAAATAGATAGATAGAGATAATGGAATATTACTCAACCATAAAAAAGAATGAGATCTTGTCATTTGCAACAACATGAATGGACATAGAGGATATAATGCTAAGTGAAATACGTCAAACTGAGAAAGACAAATATATGACTCTGCTCATATGTGGAATTTAAGAAACAAAATGAACAAACAAATGTAGAAAAGAAGAAACACAAATCTTGACTTTTAAATACTGAGAACAAACTGGTGGTTGTTTGAGGGGATGTGGGTGGAGAATAAGTGGAATAGATAAAAACGATTAAGAATACAATTATAGTGACGAGCACTGAGTAACATATAGAATTGTTGAGTCACTACATTGCACACCTGAAGCTAATATACCACTGTATGTTATTTGTATTTCAATTTTAAAAAGTGCTATCTTTTCTATTACAGTTGTACCTTCTTCATGTCGAATTTATATTTAATTTAAGCTCTGTGGGGTTTTGTTTGTTTTTTAAAGATTTATTTATTTCTTAGAGAGAGAGAGAGAGCATGAGTAGGAGGAGGGGCAGAGGGAGAGTATCCCAAGCAGACTCCACGCTAAGCATGGAGTCCGATGAGGGCCTCAATCCTGCAACCCCGAGATCATGACCTAAACTGAAATCAAGAGTCAGATGCTCAACCAGCTGAGCCACCCAGGTGCCCCTAAACTGTATTTATATAATTCTTGGCCAGATTAATTTAATACCTATATCCAATCTAATATCATACTTAGCTCTTTAAAGATAACCAAAGTTTCCCTCTTCCCCTGCCTCTCGGAAAAGAAGCCTACTGATGGAGAGGAGATTGAAGGCTGGAGCATCTCTAAGTGCCCTGGCCAGAGAGTTTGCCCAAAGGGTAATTTAAAGCCACTGAATTTTTGGTGATGAGAACCAACCAGAAATGAAGGCAGCAATTCCTGAGGGTAAATCTTTGCATGAGTGGGAGAGAAGCAAAGAGGCTGCCAGCAGCTCTAGTCCAGCTTTTCACACTTTGTAGCAGGAAGAAAAACATCAGAGTCAGGAATCTAAAGTGGTATCAGGATCACAGTAGTCCCTATAAAAATGAGAGACTCCCCAGGTTAGCGGGAAATCAGAGAAATAAATATGAGGGCTCTAGTTGTATGTTGTAGTTATGTTTCAATGAAAACTGATTAGTGACATAATTATGAAGTCAATATACTTCTCTACAGAATTACTCAAAGTTCCAGATACATTTCCTAGGCACTTAACAGCCAGCATTTATGTTTTCTCCCTCTACAGTCAACCAAGATACATTTTATAAATAATAAAATAAATGAGACAAGGCTTTGTGTTTTTAACTGAAAAGCATTAACTTTCTCCCTGATAAAAAAATTCTGGAAACGTGCTAAGCTATTCTACCCAAGATAATGGTCATTCTAAGACGTACGAGGATTGTCACGTGGACAGCCACATCCAGGCGCAGCCTTAGAAGCTCAGATGCAGATGGACGGTGAGAAGTTATAGCTCGTTAAGTCCTGAAGGTTTTGCAACTTAAATAGGAAATGAAGTATGAAGAGTTCATGTAATTACAACATGGTGGGACAGCTGTTGTTAAAAACGTCAGCACAGGTGCAGAGAGAACTGCTATTCTAGCCAGAGAGGAGGAAAGAGGGCTGAGGAGGAAGAAGAAGACAAAGCATGACCCAGAAGGCTTCTGAACAAATGTGACATCTCAGTTAAGTTTTGAATAACGAGAAGGAATTTGCCAGCCAAGGGTCTGGGTGAAGGAGGTGATGCACAGGAAGTCCAGCACGGCCCTTTCAAGGATCCTTTGGCAGTTAAGCATGGCTGCAAGCACGGCCCTTTCAAGGATCCTCCGGCAGTTAAGCATGGCTGCAAGCACGGCCCTTTCAAGGATCCTTTGGCAGTTAAGCATGGCTGCAAGCTTAAACTCCATGCGTCAGAAAAGTTGAGTCTGCAAACTTTGGCAGATACCTTATCGTGAGAGGTTTGGGCTGTGTTTTGGAATTTGAATTTTATCTTGAAGACATTGATGAGCCAGGAAGGGGTCCAAAGCAGTGACATTTTAAGTTTAGCTCTTTAGGCTTTCTAGAGGTTTGAATTTTTAATTCATTATTCTGCAAATGCAATAGAAAGAGGCTCAGAAGCCAGACCAGCCTGCAGTCCAGGAGACCAAGCACCATAATTCACATGAGAAATGATGGAAGCTGACAGAAGAGAGAAGCTATAGTGTCAATGGGCAGGGGTGCAGCTGAGCATGAGTAAGAGTAACAGGGATGGGACACGCTCACCCCTGGGTTGGGAGAGAAGGGAAAGAAAAGCAACAGACTGGGGAGAGCAGTAGTGTGAAGCCTCATTAGACGCGAGGTTTTTCCAGCTCCTCAGTTGCTGAGCTCTTCACCCATGGTATAGAATGCCTGCAAGTGGAGACACTTCATTGTGGGCAAATTAAAAAACTGGTGGTAGTGATAGCTAATGTATTCTAGGGAATTCTTAGGAAGTGAGCCAGGAGGAGTTACGGCTTCTCAGACAAAAAAAAAAAAAAAAAAAGGAGAAAGATAAAGATAGCACTTGTTCAACACACTTTCCTTCTCTTACCTTTTGAGTCAGAAGGAAGAAATAAAAAAAGACTGAGTCTACAATCAGCGTTCAACTATAAGTATACTCTAAGAATAACCCTGGACCTGCTGTTCCGCAAAAACATATATTACAATTTTAGGTAATTTTTCTTCTCAGCTAGATTTTTTAGGGTAAGGATTGTGTCCTATACCATAGTAACACTGGAAGTGAGAAAAAAAAAAAAAAACTACATTGTGAGGTTAAATCCTCAAAGGCATCTTCTTGGGGCACCTGGGTGGCTCAATTTGTTAAGCCTCTGACTTTTGGTTTCTGCTCAGGTCATGATCTCAGGATAGTGAGATCAAACCCCCTGCGTGGGGCTCAGAGCTCCAGCACGGAGTCTGCTTGAGATTCTTTCCCACTCCCTCTTCCTCCCCCTCTGCTCCTCCCCCTGACTTGCATGTGTGTGCTCTCTCTAAAATAAATACATAAAATAAAGGCATCTTCTTTATGCCTGTGAACTCAACTCAGCATGTAGTAACATTAATACAGACTTTGTAAATTGTAATCACAGAATAAGTATATACTGAGCACATAAAATCTGCTAGGCATTGTTCTAGAGCCTAAGGATGTAGCAGTGAAAAAACCGGTAAAAATCTCTGACATAGAGCTTACAATTCAGGGGAAAGACAGATAATAAATAAGATAAATATGGAAAGTAAATAGTATGTTGGATGATGGTAAATGCAGAAAGAAATACGAAGCTGGGAAAGGGGACAGGAAGTGTCAGAAGGTGGCTACAATTTTAGACAGAGTAGCCATATTTGGTGTCATTGAAAAAGTGGTATTTGGATAAAGATCCAAACGAGGCTAAGGAGTGAGCAATAAAGACTCCAGGGGGAAGGCCTAAATAGCGAGTGTGTCCAGTGAGTTTAGGGGACAGTGGGGACAGAAAGTGTGAGAGCAGAGAGAAGGAGAGAAAGAAAAGTAGGATATAAAATCAGAGAGGCAATGTGTAGCCACATCTGGTAGGCCCAGGCATGCTAAAGTAAAGACTGGTTTTTATTCTGAGTGAGATGGGAGCCATTGGAGGGTTTTTAGCAGAGAAATAATACTGTCTGATTTATGTTTTAACAGGATCACTCTGGCTGCTGTGTCAAGAATAAGGCTGTGAGAGCTAGAGCAGGGGTGAAAGCAGGAAGAAAATTAGGAGGGTTTTGCAATTATTTAGGCAAGAAATGAGGGCAACTCCAAACTTGGAGGACGAATGTAGAAGGTTAGAAGTGGTCACTTGCTGGATACACTATTATCAGGAGCTCAATTCAGAGAAGATTGTATGGTGACCGGGGCCAGAACTGCCTTACTCCCCTAAACCAGAAATTCCAAGATCTGCAGCTAGTGAGCTGGACCAGGAGTTCTGATGTGTAGTACGGGTTTAAATGCCTGTGGGCTCAAGACCCAAGAAGATATTTCAGTCTGGGTCCAAAGGCCAGAAAAGACCAATGTTCCAAGTCACACAGTCAGGCAGGAGTTCCCTGTCAGCCATTTTGTTCTATTCATATCTTCAACTGATTGGACGATGCCCACTCACGTGAAGAAGGGCAATCTGCTTTACTCCATCTGCCAATTCAAATGCTAACCATTTAGAAATACTCTCACAGATATACCCAGGTAATGTTTCTGGACATAAAATTACCATCACACCAAGGTTTGTTTTAGCCTCGCTTTAAGAATGAATGTGCAGGCAGCAAGGAAACCATCAATGAAATGAAAAGGCAACCTACTGAATGGGAGAAAATATTTGCAAATCGTGTATCTGATAAGAGGTTAATATCCAAAATCTATGAAGAACTCAACCTAAATAGACATTTTCCCAAAAAGACATACTGACGACTAACAGATATGTGAAAAGATGCTTAACATCACTCATCGTCAGGGAAATTCAAATTGAAACCACAAGACATATCAACTCACACCTGTTAGAATGGTTATTATCAAAAAGACAATAATGAGTATTGACGATAATGTGAAGAAAAGGGAACCCTGGCGCATTGTTGGTGGGAATGTAAATTGATGCAGCCACCATAGAAAACAGTATGGAGGCCTCTCAAAACGTTTAAAAAATTTTAATTAAAAATTTAAAAATTAAAAAAAAATTTAAAAATAAAGAACTACCGTATGGGTGTAGCAATTTCACATCTGGATATTTATCTGAAGAAAACAAAATCACTAATTCAAAAAATATATGCACTCTCATGCTCTTTGAAGCTTTATGTACAATAGTCAAGGCATGGAAACAACCTAAGCATCCACCAACAGATAAATGGATAAAGACATTGTGAATATAATTATATATATCCAGCCATAAAAAAATGCAATCTTGCCAATCAAAGCAATATGGACAGACCTTGAGGGCATTATGTTAAGTGAAAAAAGTCAGGCAGAGAAAGACAAATACCATGTGATCTCACTTATATGTGAAATCTTGAAGAGGAAGAAGAAGAAGAAGAAGAAGAAGAAGAAGAAGAAGAAGAAGAAGAAGAAGAAGGAAGAGGAGGAGGAGGAGAAGGGGAAGAGGAAGAGGAAGAGGAAGAGGAAGAGGAAGAGGAAGAGGGAGGGGGCGGAGAAGGAAAAGAAAAGCAGCAGCTCATAGGCACAGAAAACAGACTGGCAAAATGAGTGAAGGGAGTCAAAAGGTACAAGTTTCCAGTTATAAAATAAGCCAGGGGGGTGTAATGTATAGCGTGGCAACTATAGTTAATAATACAGTATTTTATATTCGCAAGTTGCTAAGAGGGTAGATCTTAAAAGTTTTCATCATAAAAAAATTTTTTAACTGTGTGTGGTGACAGATGTTAACTAGTGATCATTTCACAATATATAGAAATATTGAATTATTACATTGTATGCGTAGAACTAATATTATATGTCAATTACATCTCAATAAAAGAAGCAGCAGCAGCAGAAGAGGAAGGGGAAGGAGAAGGAGGCATGGATGTGCATCTAAGTCAGGCCTGTGCTACCAGCTCTAGTGGGGATAGAATTTACTTCAGAGCTAATCTAGAATTTAGGTCCAAGTATTACCTTAAGGTCATAGTATGGAGTATAATAATAAGTGAGAGAGAATCTCAACACCTTAGTTTACCCTGTTCTGTTAGCATAACCCCAGGACAGGACAGAATGAAGAAAGTAGGAAGTCAGAAAGAAGACACAAGCTTGCTCCATGGGAGGCAATAGTGATAAACTGAGTGATATGTTACCTAGAAGAGAAGATTCTTTCCATACTTGATACTGAACGTAATATGCAAAATGCAGCTAAAATTTTTGATTTTAGCTCTGGATGTTTAGGTCTGAATCTACAAAATGGCTCTTGAAAATATAGTACCATAGTCTTTTAAATGCTGACCTTGATGTTGCATTTACTGCCTTATTGGCACCAAACTCTGATAATCTACCAACAGATGGTCAGGGTATCTTGGTATGCTTTCTAGTCCCTTGTCTATTTGTGCATCATTTGACAGGATACTTCTGAGGCAGCAAAATTTAGCTGATGATGTTATGGTTCATTGTTTCCAGCAATGGTTTTGGCTTTATCTAGAAGTCTTTGATTCAGACTGACATATGACTCTAATCTTATTCAACCTGATTGTCAAACAATAAGGATGTGACAACTTTGTAAAGTTTCAGGATCTATTGTCTTCTGCAGGCATTTCCAGAGTGCCGTCCTGTTGTGGCTCATAAACAGGAACATTCTGAGAGTTGATTTAAAAATGTTACGAAGGTTAGTTATCTTTTGAATTGAATGCATTCAATGGAACAGTAATTTAATACTATAGCACTGTATTCCTGGCAAATATAAAAGTACTATCAAGTGTATCATTATTTATTTATAGATAAGTGGTGGTGCACAGATTTTTATCACATTTTTAATGGTAGTAGATTATCCTCCTCATATTTTTAATAATTCCATTGTAACATTCAAGAATAATAGAGAAATTCAAAGCCAAAAATAGTTTGCGGTTAACAGGCTATAATGAAATATTTCAAAGTCCTTGTAAAGAAATATTACAAAAGTAATTTGGCAATGTAGATTGCAAGAGTTGAAATTTCACATTTGTCCTGAGAATTCTATTACCTTTTACCCTGACGAAATATCAAAAATATAAGTCAGATTTGAAGTATAAAGATAATTATTGTAGGATTACATATAAAAACAGAAGTGGGAAGTAATTTTAATTATAAGATATTTGAATAAATTATGACATATTAACATGCTGAATTTTAATGTAATGAATATTATAAGCCAGTTACATAGTGTCTCCAAAGTATTTATAAATGAACAGTATATGTAATTTCAACTATATGTTTGTATGTGTGTATATGTGTATGCAAGTAAATGTAATAAAATGTCAACAGTTTACTTTGTTTTTAAGGAATTTACATGTCTAGACAGCAGGAAACAATGTGTCTTTGATGGTGGGAAAACAGGTGCTCTTTAGTTTTTCTCTTATGTTGAATTTTTGTTAGTGTCTACAATGATACATACAATGTAATTAGGAAAAAAATCCACAATAGTTAAAACATGAAACATGAAGATATTTTAGTTGTTAATAGAGTTAACAGAGAATTTGTAATCTCATCGATAGGTGAATAAACGTACCTAGAAAGACACCCTGAATTTTACTTGCTTAAGAACATGACTTATGATATTCTAACAAACCATAAAGATGCCTTCTCTTATGTACTTTTTAGGAATTTAATGATTAAATGAATAAATTTTTTTCTTTTAAGGAAGTTTCCATAAGAATTAAGCAATGTTCCCAGTGATTTAATCAGACTATTATCTCAGTATCTTCTGAATTTGAATGGCACTGGTATCAGAGTCACAGAAAAGAAAATAAACAAACACACAAATTGACTGAACCAATAAAAACCAAGCAGAGGAAATTGTTATTACCCATGAAGTATCAGATATAAAAAAGGCAGGCGTGATAACTTCCATGAAGGTTTACAGCTTAGAAGGCATCGACACTTTGGTGACAAACATTCGAGTCACTTTTGCTCAAGAAGAATTTTGCTCTATGTAAAATGCTAACGCATATTGAGGAATGTTTATTGACATTATTAAGTTTCTTTATTTAACAAGTCAGGCAATCATTTTATTTCAGTCTTTCTGTATAAAGCACATAAGCACTTCATTTTTACAGCTTGACTATTTACTAAGGTTTCATTGTGTCTGAATGTCTTGTTTTGACCTTATTCTTTCTTTATCAGATCCCCACTTCAGTGAGTTCCTCGGTGAAACGCAACAGCCTCAGTAACATTGGGAAGGAATGAAGCTCTCATGCTGGATAAGTCTTGAGTCTTTGTTCCTTATGAAATGTATAAGGAGAGCCAAGGGATTCATTTTAAAGTCCTAATTTCAACTCCACTTCTTTCTTGTTCGATACCTGTGATACTAGAGCTTAGCGATCAAATTAGTAAGGGAAAAAATTAGTTCTAAAACTTTTAAAAAGTAGAATAGAGACATAGCACTGCATTTGAAAGTTTACCAAAACTAATTCTTCCAGCTGAGGACCTGACACCATTTAAACTAAAGTCTTATTTAAAACTCCACTGTGTCACACTAATCTGGCACTTAACTCGGATTCATTAGTTAGCTGTCTCAATGTTATTGACACCATCTAGCAAACTGACCACACCAGAATGATTTATCGGATAGCAAGTTTTTCTTTCTGATAAAGCATTTTTCTATCATATATATGTATCTATATATATCTGAAGTAATTTCTTCAGTGATCTATAATCTAAATCAAATTTAATAAAAACAAAGCTGACGTATTAAATGACATTAAAAGATTTTTTTCAGTTGAAGTGGATCAGACCCAGGGATATGATTTAGCTTCTGAGGGATCTGGAGTCTGCTCAGTGATTTGCACTTTGATTATCTTGCTTACACTGTTCAGTATAATCAATAAAAACACGGATTCTTTAAGATGGATTTTCATTTCTTATTCCATTTATCAGAATATGGTTGCAGAATTAGGAAAAGAAATTTGTTGCAGGATGGTCTTATGTCAAAATCCTGGGATGGCACACTGGTCTCATAGGTTTCATAAATCCTCTCTTGAATGTATCTCCCTGTTTGTAACATTAACATGACCACAAACACCGTTTATTAAGAACACAATTATGTCTATATAAGATGACAGAAAATAAATATGGGCCTCAGTCCCTGTTGCTGGCACAGAGCTCCTAAAACCTATGTAATTTCCTGGGTGATAAGAGTATCTCTTATTCTGATGAGGGGGTGCTATGTGGGCTCCTGGATAGCTCCCCGATGAGGTCTGTTCACTGTAAAGACCAAGCCACGATTAGAAGCTTGGACTTTTCAGGCCTGACCCCATTCTCTTGAGAAGAAAGCAGGGCTGGAAAAGGAGTTCATGATGAATCATGACTCCATGATGAAGCCTCCATAAAAATCCTGACAGTATGGGCTTTAGAGATCTTCCAGACTGATGAACATATTCACATACTGGGACAGTGATGCACCCCAACCCCACAAGGCAGAAGTTCCTGTGCTCAGGACCCTCTCAAGCTGTGTAACTCCTTACCTGGTTGTTAATCTGTATCTGTTGGCATAGGCTTTAACAAACTGCTAAACATAAGTAACTGGTTTCTCGAAATTCTATGAGCTTCTCCGGCAAATTAATTGACCCTGACGAGGGGGTCATGGGAACCTCTGATTTGTAGCCAACTCAGACAGAAGTGGTGAGTAATTTGAGGACTTCCTGCTTGTAATTGCCGTCTTGCCATCTAGAGGGAGGCAGTCTTGTGGGACTGAGCCCTGAACCTGTGGGATCTGACGCCATCTCCAGGTAGAGAGTGTCAGAATTGAGTTAAGCTGTACAAGGTACCAGTCTAGTGTCACTGAATTGCTTAGTCCACACATCTGGTGTCAGACATGTAGGTGTGGAGACAGCGTGGGAGTAAAGCAGAGAAACCCAGGTGGAAAGCTGGATTTTCCCCAGTCTGGGACTGCACTAATCTGTTTTTAAAATCTTGAAGTCTATAACTGTCCCCCAGAGGAGAGGGCCATGCCCTGGCACGGCTAGCAGTGACTACTCCCGATAGTGCTGTTGGGAAGCAAGCAGTGGTGGGAGTTTGGTGCTGTATAAGGGGTGATGGAGGTAAGCGTGGTACTGGGAAGCAGGGGTTGTCTGATAAAAGTGATGGCTATCTCATATGGAAGCTACCATATACAAACACAGCTGGAGGTCCTTACAGGAGACCCAAACCAAAGGGGTAAGGCAAGATAGTCTGAAGCTACATAAGGCTTAGAGAAGAGCAAGTTAGATGAGTGGGTAACAGGAGTCTTCATATATATTTAATATTATTATTGAATATATATTTAACCATGCAATTACATTAACATTATATAAAACATTAATACAATATTAATTAATATAATTAATGTTATATTAATATATGATGTATAACATATATGTAGTCATGATGTACTGACACATTTTCTATTGGATATAAGACTAGACTGAGTATATATGACATCAAAAATCTCAGAAAAAGATTACTTGCTATTAAAAGCAATGTTAAGTATAATCTTAAAGTAAGCCAGCGATCCAGGCTGAAGAAACTGGGTTTGTTTCAGTATTCTGAGCTGTAAAGAATCGCAATATGAATTATAGTAACCAGGAAATTAGCAATTAGTCCGAAAGTCCATTGTAACTTTTTAAAGATTTAATTGTTATAAAAAAGACAATGCAGTGCTGGGCAACAATGGAACTATGAGTTACAAATCATTGTATTTTTGTTTCTATGAAAAAATACAGTAGAGCAACTGAGTTTGACTTAGCTTCTCCAAAGCTTTTATCTGTTTGTGCATAAAATCATAATCTCTATCCTATTTAACTCACAGCTATGAGGTCCAAATGCGAGAATGCATATGACAGCAATGGGAAACTCTATTAACACGCTTCACAGCTGTAAACAGGATAACAATGATGCAGAATATTACAAATTCATTTGCTATGGATGAAGTTGGAAATGTCATTCATGGGACAAAAAACAAAGGTTGCAGAGTCATTGTGCATTAATGTTTTTAATGATGATGATGAAGAAGAAAATGGTTTTTCTTTAGACATTATCACTGATTAAATTATCATTTTTTTCCAAATCTGTACTGCAAGGCAATGCCACTTTAATTGCTATAAATAAATTAATGAATTTTTCCAAGACTATTTAGGTTTGAAAAATTAATGCAGAAGCTTTTCTAGATTAGGGGTGGGGTGATGAAGAGGCCACCATGCAGGGAATGTATCTGAGCTCCTGAGGCAGATCCTGAGATAAGGAATGTGTTTGCGAGGAAATCTCAGAAAACAAGAGCTGGAAGTGGGGGGAAGGATAATAAATATGTAACTACTGTGGGCAACTGGGGCTCAATCTGTCTGGGGACTCTGTGAGGAATTTTGTAGAAGCTTCCTCAGAATTGTCCCTTATTGGTAATATTGTTCAAGATTCTTATGAGCTTGTCTGTGTGTGTGTGTGTGCCCCTGAGTGTGCTACACTCCTGGCATAGCTAAGCTCGGAAATCCCTGGGCTCAACAATTTCCATGGCTCTAGAAGAAGCCCCCAAGAAGAAACGCAGAGAGATGCAAGCCCTATTCGTGGGAGGCTGTCAGTGTGTACGAGACCATACACTGCGGCTCTATCTGAACTTGAAGTGTGGTTGAGGAGGTGTGGAGCCTAGTAACGGAAAAATCACATGACGTCGTAGATCCCAGATATTTTTTAAAAATGGTGGAAAAGTATGGGAATGAAATTATCACATGCTAGAATGTTTACTTTATTTACCTATCATTTCTTCGAAATTTAATGAAGTAGGAAAACCAGCTTTTAAGCCAGAGGACTTGGTCACAAATCCTAGACCTATTAGTATCTGTGCAACCTTGGTAAACATATTTGACATCTTCACCATTGTTTCTTAATGAATAAAGTAGGACGATATAAAACTACTCTGCAGCTTTGGGGAGAGAATTAAACAAAAGTGCCCCGCATAGAGGCACCTGGGTGGCTCAGTCGGTTCAGTGTCTGCCTTCGGCTCAGGTCATGAGCCCAGGGTCCTGAGATCGAGCCCCACATCAGGCTCCCTGCTCAGCGGGGAGCCTGCTTCTCCCTCCACCTCTGGCTGCTGCTCCCCCTGCTTCTGTTCTCTCTCTCTCTGTCAAATAAATAAAGAAAATCTTTAAAGAGAAAAAAAGGTGTCCAGCACAGGTGTTGGCCCATGGTACAGATTTAACATATGCTATGTGTATTTCCACCTCAACTATTATGCTATGGACTGAAATGGATCATTTTGAAGTTCGTGTATTGAAGCCTGAACCCCCAATGTGACTAAATGAGAAGATGGGGCCTGTAAGGAGGTGATCAAGTTAAATGAGGTCATAAGGGTGTTGCCCCAACTTGTGCCCTTATAAGAAGAGGAAAAGAAACCAGAGTTCTCTTTCTGCCGTATGAGGACACAGGGAAAGCAAAAAGGGAGCCATCTGCAAACCGGGAAAAGAGTTCTCAAATAGGCTAGAAACTTGACCTTGGACTTCTAGCCCCCAGAACTGTGAGAAGATAAACATCTGTTGTTTAAGCCCCGCAGTCTATGGTATTGCGTTATGGCAGTCCAAACAGACTAAGACATCCCCCTTTTATGCCTGTCCATGTGACATATCAAAACTGGTCTTTTTTTAGTCTGTTCAGAATGCTGTAACAAAATACGGTGTATGGGGTGGCTTATAAGCAATAACAGGTTATTTGTCACAGTTCTGGGGACTGGGGAATCCGGGAACAAGGCACCATCACGGGTCTGTTCTAGTGACTGTTCTCAATCTGGTTAATAGTTGGTGACTTGCTGCGCGTCTCACATGGTGGATGAGGGCAGGGATCTCTCTGGAACCTCTTGTATAAGGGCCATTAGTCTCACTCATGAGGGCTCCACTCTCACAACTGAACACCTCCCAAAGACCCCACCTCCAAATACCATCACCTTCGGTTGTTAAGATGTCAATATATTAATTTGAGTGGGGCACAGACCCTCAGACAATAGCAGGTAGTTTTGGTCTAAGTGGGGAAGGTAATTTATTTTTTAATCCATGTTTCTTTATTTCCTTTTATGTGAGAGATATGCAGGCTAGTTCCAAACTGTGTTATCGTCTCTGCCACTCTCCACTTAATTGTAGTCGACTTCTCACTCACTGCGCTGGTTTTTGTTTGCTTGTTTCTTAGTTTAGTTTTTGTTTTTGTTTTTAGGACCACCTTTAGTTTAACTGTCTTTGCCATCCGATTTTATGTTTCAAATATTTATTCCAGCTCACACCCTCAGTTTGCATTCCTACCTCTGTGATATGACACAGTTTTGTTTAATCTAAGATGTTAAAACCCTAGGAATTTGCTTTAACTTCGTGTTTTATGACTAATGTGGTGTAAATTTGAAATCTTCAGGGAGTTCCTGACCT
The DNA here is from genome assembly GCF_023065955.2 of Ursus arctos. NCBI lineage: Eukaryota > Metazoa > Chordata > Mammalia > Carnivora > Ursidae > Ursus > Ursus arctos. The sequence goes on along the minus strand of NW_026622797.1, from coordinate 65,147,191 downwards.
CCCACTTTTATCCCGGTATCTATTTTCACTTACAGCAGCCTCTCCATTAACTGCAAACAATTATACAAATATGTATCAAGCAACTTTGATGCCGCAGGTCCTCTCACAGGTCCTGCGGATACGGAAGATAACCCCACCTCCTCCACCCGCCACTACGCCGTGAACTAACAGTCTGGGGGAGCATAGAAACAGACTATTACAGTTCAGGGTAATAAATAAATGATAGAAGTATAAAAATGTTGCTATATTAAGTGAAACACATCTGGGCAGAAATAAATCTCTTCAGCGCAGAGTCTGCAACGTGTGACACTGGCCTTGTTTTCTCATGCTGGGCCCTGGACTCTTGATACTAAATAGAGTCAACTCTGATTATAGAGGTGAGGGGGCTTTTGTTTGTTTGTGTGAACATTTGTCTTTTTCCTTAGGGCTTTGTAAAGATGACAAAATGATTTGTGGACAATGAATGAGCACACACGATGCAATGACAACTATTTTACAGCCTCCTATATGTATGAAATATATATCCACAGACAGCAAATTGTAAAGGATATATAATAGATTCTGATATCAGTGTCTGTTCCTCTCTCAATAGGAACAGATAATAACTCTTAACCAGTGCAGCTACAGGGATAAAAGATCCCCCTCAGTGTATCCCATGTGGCTCCCTCCCTATGCCATCTGCCTTGACATGTGCACGCCAGTGCTCAGAAAAGACCTCTAGAGGCCTAAGGCACAGATAAGCTGTTGACATCCTCCCTCTGCTCCTATACAGATACTATGTAATTCAAAATGTAAATAATACTAAATCCTCAAAGAAAAGTTAATAAAAGTTCAGTATGACCTTATTTTTCCCTGGTCATGACCATGCATTTTTTTTTAAAGATTTTATTTATTTATTTGACAGAGATAGAGACAGCCAGCGAGAGAGGGAACACAAGCAGGGGGAGTGGGAGAGGAAGAAGCAGGCTCATAGCGGAAGAGCCTGACGTGGGGCTCAATCCCATAACGCCGGGATCACACCCTGAGCCAAAGGCAGACGCTCAACCGCTGTGCCACCCAGGTGCCCCATGACCATGCATTTTTTAACAGTTTTATTGGAGTATACTTTAATACCATAAAATATACCCACGGACAGTGTACAATTCCATGAGCTTTAGTAAATTTATGGATTTGTGTAGCTATCACCACAATCCAGTTGTGGAACATTTCCATTGGCCATCAAAATTCCTCATGTCTATTTATGATCAATCCTTTCTACCATCCAATCGCTCCCAGCCCTGGTCAATCATTGATCTGTAGTCTGTCTGTATAGATCTGCCTTTCCAAAACTTGATATGGATGGAATCATGTGTTTATAATCACTTGTGTTCTATCAATGCAGATTTTTTTTTTTGGTCTTTTTATTTTGAAATAACTTCAGATTCACAGGAAGTTGTAAAAATAGCACAGAGAGGTCCCATTTCCCCAGAACCCTATCTTCCCCAAAGGTGACATCTTCCATAACTCCAGTACGATATCAAAATTAGAAATACACGTTGACAGAACATGTGTGAATAATTCTAGGCAATTTTATCCCATCTGGTAGATAACACATGTAGACGTGTATTAATATATATTCTGGGGTTTTTTGTTTGTTTTTTTCTTTAAGAAAGGCAGACTGTCGTGTGCAAGTCCTCATTTGGGTATGTCTGGAGCCTTGGACTACCCTACCTTCTCTTACCAATTGACCTTGAGAGCTTGTCCAGAGGTTCTAGCAGGAGCGCTCAGCCACTCCTATAACCTTGACTGAAGAATGGTTCTGCTCTATGAGGGAAGGTCGTCATCTTCAACCCAGCATGCAGCCCCTGGAGAGACGCACATTGAGCGGTAAGGGAGGAAGGGGACACTTGCCCAGCCAGCCAGATCAGCCAAATCAACCTTGGTGATCAGTGGGGAGACAGATGTCACAGCCAGATCACCTTCACATTCTTTATACTTTAATTACGTGCAGTAAATTGTATATTAATCATACCTCAAAAAGATGTTAAGATGGGGTGGGCAAAACACTGATTTACTCAAATCAGAAGGACCTCACTTTACACTTTTGAGGCAGTAGTGACCATCTGGACATAAAATCTCTTTTGTCTCGGCTTCTCATAGAGGAAGGTTGACACAAATTGTGTATATATCAATATAATACATAAGCAGATTAAGGATTGATAAAAATGACCCTTTTTATAAAAGTTGTAACAATAATCCTGCAAGCCAGCTGATGGTGAATGTACTCCTGTTTACTGAAACACTTCAGTAATTCACAAGAAGTGTCTAGTGTATAGGAAAAGTGTCAGGTGATGAAAAAGGATGCAATCCAGGATTCCTCTCCTGGCTTTTTTCTTATCAATGAGAAGGAAGCCATTATGGTAAAGATGCAATAGCAGATCATCCCATTACATTTCCCTATAGAATGAGTTATTTTGATTTATCTATAGTGGGTTTTTTTAGTGTATCTCTTTGTATAGACATTTAGTGATTGCCCTAGGCATTATATTATACACACATAAATTATCACAGTTTACTAATGTCATCATGTTACTAATTCGGGTGAAATCGAGAAACTCACCTTCCTTTTAGTTCATTTACTCTTCCTCATTGTAATATAATCATCTTCAATATTGGCTCAAAGCACAATAAGAATCATTATCAAACAATGCTGTAATTTTCTGGGTAGTTGGCTTCTCCAATATTCAGTCTGGGACATATGGAGCTAAAAGAAAGCCCAGGGAACTCACCACTGAGTCCTTCCTTGGGTCCAGAAGTCTCCAACCAGTCTTCTTTCTTCTCAACACCTTTCAGAGTGTGTGTATGTATTTTTAATTTATTTTTTTCATAATTAATTAATTGATTTATGTAATACTTTATTTATATTATATATATTTTTATGTGTTTCAGGGATTTTATCTGTTGCAAATATGAAGACTAGCAAGAAATGCTTCTCTATCTTGTCACTGCCCCCCCAATACTTTTTCATTATTTTATGTGTCTTTATTTTATCCCAATACTAAATTGTTATAGAATCATAGAGTTTTCAGGCAGAGGCAAAAAGTTTGTAAATCCATATTAAAAATACAGCACAGTTTTAGGAAACGTAGTTCACTGCTCTTGGCTGTTGGCATTCAGGAAGGCAGTTAACAGTGCCAGTAGCGCACTGTTCATCTTCGCCTTGGGCCTCCACTCACTCGGACTCTCCCTTATTACTGGGCTTAGTCTTTGCTCATGTGCTTAGCATACAGCCTTTAAATACTGAGCCTCCAATGCTTCATTGCTGCAGAAATCTACACCCCACCTTGAACAGACTTTTTCGAAATGTTGTGTGTGATTGTGTGAGGCCACACTTCCATGACTTTCTAATCTTTTCTTCTCTGTGTGATCACTTATTTTTGATAATTCCCCAGGAGAAATTTTTTCTTGAACTGCATCTGCATAAATATTCCTATTGCTTCCATCCTCAGCTGCTGTCCTTGGTGTTGCCTCACACACAGCCAGATCCACCTGTTAACCCCTCAACCTTCCCTTCTTTTTCTCCAGAATCAACTTCTTTCCCATCTGTCTTTTGCCAAGAACACCATTGGACTTAACCTCAAAAAGATGTTAAGATGGGGGTGGGCAAAACACTGAACTTGAACTGTCCTGACCCCTATGCCCCTTACCTCCCACTCTAACTTCTTTTCTCCTGAAACCTCCTCTGATCTCTCTGCTCTTCCCACCTCGTATTCTCCACCCACTCTGATAAAGGAAAACTGTTAGAAAGTTTTCATTTTGAAAAGGTTATACTTTCCTGGTGCTGAATTTGGTATCCACCTGCTCCCACGGTAGAACTTGGTGGGAGGAACAATGTCATGGTATTCCAACTCAAATGCCTAAATGGGTTGTGCTCAGGGACACAGATAAATATAAAAGTTATGGTATAGAATACCCTTCAGAGATCTAGCACATGCTTCTTTCTTCCAGGAGTTCTTCCTCCCTTAATTAGATTTACGTGACGCAGCTTCCAAATTTAACAGCTATTGATGTTGATTATATTAAAAATACACTCTGGCTTCTGAAAAACTGAGTTTAAAAGAACTTTTAGAGCCTAATTAATTTATAAGTTTTAAGCAATTCAATTACTAATGTGGTTAATTATCTGGTTATTAAAATAAAGTGTTGAGGTTAATAAAGGAAAGCTTTCCTAAAAATAATAGCCTACAAGTAAGAGAGGAGCAAGTGCAATCACATATTCTAGAAAGGGGATTTCAAGGCACAAGATATTGGTCTATGCCATTCCAGTATTGCACTAATATTTGACTATATTATGTGGGCTAGGGCTCAGTTTATTGGAAAATTCAAATTAACCTAAAGTTTCCATTTCTTATTCATATGATCAGAACAAATAACCTCTAACTGTATTTATTATTGGAGAATATGCAAAAGCATTTAGAAGTTTATATCTGGAATCTCATAAAGTATATGCCCTATTATTACATGTAATCGATTTTATTAAAGTAAAACCTATCCCCTGCAAACAACTATTGAACAAAACCTGCTATGAATAGATTAGCCAATGAAGTGGTTATTCATCTTGTCATACAAAATTAGTATTACAAAAAGTTTTCACTGCGTGTTTCAGTTAAAGATAATCTTTTAAAAGCCTATCACAAAATAACATAGTTTTAGATAACTTTGGCTTCAGCTCTTTGTTTTACATTTATTTTTTGTATACGATGCCCCTGTTCTTTAGCAATAGAATTGTAATTTTCCTATTTGACATGCACCATCTCACCGGCTGCTGCAGGTAATTACATAGGAGAACTCCTGAAGTCCTTTGACCCCTTATTAGAATGTACATTCTCTTCCACCCATCAGTCACCAAGTGTTCACTACCTGTGGAGTCTTGATGACACAGCTCAGTTCTGCATGTCAAATAGTCACTTTAGTCCAATTAAATTCTCATTGCATGACATTTTGGACTGCTGACGAAAGGTGGAAGAAGTGGTACTTCCATTTTGGGTTTAATAGTATGTCTTTTTGACACAAAGTAAAGATAAGTATTCCAAAGTTGTGCTGCGTGGCTATTTTCTCTCTTAAAAAATAATCATCTGACAGTGCAATATTTTCCTGTCTCAAACACCATAATAAATAGGAATTTGACCACCGGGGTTAATATAGTAGCTCCACGGACTGAGATACTGAGGTTTTACTATTGACTTCTCACCAGGAATTAGACCTGCCAGGCTATTTCAATGATTAAAACTTGATTAATCACTTGTTAACTTGTCAGATTTTACTCACTATGGCAAAAGGCACTACCTATGAAGAACAGGTGAAAAAGTACTCAAGCAAATACCATTTGCAGATAATCAGATCCTTACCCAACCCCCATCCCATGGATTAAACTATTTAGGAGATATTTTGTCAAGTGTTTCTTTGAGTGACTAATACCACAGGCACTATCAAAGGGGAAAAATTACCTTTTATATTTAAATTCAATGAGAACACCAAAGTTTAATTGTGTGTATGTGTGTGTTGTAGTATCAAGTAATGAAGTGACACATACTGTGAGAAGGGTAATGTCTTGATATAGGAAATAGACTTATCCAATAAGTAATTTCAGGTAAAAATCTTAGTCAAGAAGTATTCAATGTTTAAACAGTGGCTACAAATGGGGCGTTCTCACTCCTATTCTCACTACTAGGAAGGCAATCCCATTTTCGTATGAATAAGCGAGTTAGTGAGATTCCTGGAGTGATTAGCACTGTGCCTTCAGGTTCACAATGACCCAGAGCATGAAAAGGCATAAATTAAAGGCTTAAATCAAAAGCTAAAATTCATGGGCACCTGGGTGGCTCAGTTGGTTAAGTGTCCGACTCTTGGTTTCCACTCAGGTCATGATCTCAGTGTCTTGGGATTCAGCTCCATGTCAGGCTCCCTGCTCAGCGGGGAGTCTGCTTGAGATTCTCTCTCCCTCTCTGTCTGCTTCTCCCCCCACATGCTCTCTTTCTCTCTAAAATAATATATAAATACATCTTATAAAAAATGGCTAAAATTCACAACTTATTTCTTAAACCAAGCCTCGCTTTTCTTTCTCTGAACTCAGTCCCTCCATTCTGACTGATCCCACTTTGTTTTTAGGAGACATTCACACAAACATATCAAGTACTATCACTTTGTCCATGGTCTTCAAAGAATTTGACTTTTTCCTAGTAAGTTTCCTTATTTGGGTAATGCTCTTTTTTTCTGTACAATATCTGCTTTTTTTATCTCACCCCCATCATTAGTAACAGTGGACCTTCCTAAATCTAGAATGCCATTCTGAGTTGCTTAGATCAGTGGGTTTTATCCTTCCAATGGTCTTTGTCTATTTCAGTTTGATCATTGTAGAAACCACATAAATCTACACAAATCATTTATAATATTTAATACTTAGGGTCAATGTGTTCATAGATATATGCAAAATATGTTATAATATATATAATATATATAGTCAATTTCAAGAACATACAATGTTTAGATACTGTTGTTCTCTGTAGGCTATATCCATAGTGATGGCCAAGGGTTTCTCCTCAGGTTAGAGTTCCAGCTGTCTGTAGATTTTTAACTTTTGGTTATGCCAAGCAATGAACACATAAACTCATTTAACGTTGCATTCTACAAGCTCCCTAGAATCTTTATGCCCCTGAAAGTTGTAGTCATCACATGGTCAAACAGGAAGGAATCAGTGGAGAGTAATAAAGATGAGGGGATACATGCTCATCTTAACAGGAACAAAGGGAGTCAAGGGGAAAATGACTCTTGAGTAGGCTTCAACAGGTAAGGCAGAGCGCTCACTACCTCTGAGGAAGGAGTCATTATTTCCTCTTAGGAGAGAGGTCAGTTGTCACTAGGTTCGTATGGTTCATTCATTCTTTGTTCCACCCAACCAAGGAATTCAAACGAAGGATGAGATCATAAAGTAACACTGTGTATTGCTTAGGTCTTCAGGCTTCACTAACTTACTCGGTGGCCTAGGGATCTGGTAAAAAGAGTCTCATTACACAGTTCAAAAGATACTGAGTTAAACACTGACTAAGGAGTTTCTCAGGATTTCATACATAGTGTTTTAGACCATCAAAGATCATTACTATTTAAAGAATATTGTAGAGGGGCGCCTGGGTGGCACAGTGGTTGAGCATCTGCCTTCGGCTCAGGGCATGATCCCAGCATTATGGGATCGAGCCCCACATCAGGCTCCTCTGCTGTGAGCCTGCTTCTTCCTCTCCCACTCCCCCTGCTTGTGTTCCCTCTCTCGCTGGCTGTCTCTATCTCTGTCAAATAAATAAATAAAATCTTTAAAAAAAAATAAAGAAAGAATATTGTAGAAAACACTTCATGTTCTCATTACTTCTTAAATGGCAACAAATTCGTATTACAATGGTTTTACAAAAACCAGTAGGACACCAAGGTTTTCAGTGCACGGAAAGAAGGGAAATTTCTTGTAACAGAAGAACCATATCTCATCTAGGTGATTTTAGTCTTCCACTAATATCCCAAATATGATTCAGTGATCTTGTCTCAGGTGTTGCTGTGTTATTACCACTCAAAAGGAAAGAAAGGACAGAACTATGTAAGCAGAGAAAAGACAAAAGAGAAAGTGAGAAAGAAAGAAAACCTGTACTGGTTATGTGTTTTGCAATCATCTTATCTGACTGAGAAGTCAGCTCGAAAGGTATTTCAGAGGAATAAGTGTCGTCCTTGGTGATGGAGATGTATGGGTCCCATTGCAAGAGTTATTATTTTCCCTAATAGGAATAACTATGAAGAAGAATACTCATTTAAAAGCATTAGTAATGTTGTGCTGGATGAGAAAATGTGTTTCATTGTCTGACAACCAATCGTGCATCATTAACATTGACTAACAGCAAAAAGAACAAAAAAGGAAGCTTAAAATCAGTGAGAATTACAAGACTGTTCAATCGAGGGTTTGTGTGGGAGAAACTACTTGATTTTTAGAGATGCAAACGGGTAGATTCAGAACACAACAGCAAGGAGAGCTTGCATTTGGAAATATGAGAGATTTCAAAGACACTGAGCTTACCATGGGGTCCTGGTGCTGTGGGATAGCATGGTGAGCTCTGGTTCAGAAGGATAGGTTGAGGGCAGATTCCTGGTCCACTAGATATATAATATCTAATTCCCTTTTTAAATTCAACTTCCCTTTTAACAATTTAAAAAATATTAATGTGATCCATATTTCTGCTTACAACATACACAAAACGTGCCCTACATGTTAAATAACATGGAGAAAAAAGAGAATATTAGAGACAGGTCATGCACTAGAAAGTTGTGCCACATAGTCTAGCTGCTTTTCTAGTAATTGAAAACTGCAATAATAGGGATTTTTTTTTTGGCCTTTAACTTCATTGAAAATGTCACAATGAGTCCTCATGATGCAACCTAAAATTAGAAGTTCATGTACATTTTTAGTCTCTGTCTGATGGAATCAAACCACTCTATAATACGAGACAACCCACTAGGGGAAAGCCATTTAGTGCTTTCCACACAGTATTTGGAAGTATGGCTCCAAAAATACCTTGGCTTAAATATTTCCTATTTCTAACACAAAGGTTTCTAGCAGAAAAACAAGGTAATTATAGACTCTGGCATAAAATTGAAATAAAATTATTTATAAATTATTATTATTCAGCACTCTAGACTGAATGGGCCCTACAATTTCAGTTGAGAAACTAGACACTGTCCTATATACTATAAACATAAAGGAAAGATGTATTTATGCCACTGCTGTCTTTCAAGGGGTACTATTTGCAATGAGTTGGATGGACTCAGCACATTAGTGAATGAGGGGGTTGAAATAAAAGCTATTGTCAGTCAATTTGACGATCTTTTGTATGTGCACATGGGCAGCCTATCTGGATGGCTCAAGGTCAAAAATGAACATTCTCTCATCGTACCTTCACTGAAAATTTACTTTGTGTATTTATACCCTTACTTAATTAAGACTGTCAGATAGAAAAGAAAAATCCTAGATCTATTGTGCTCCTAAGTCAAAACGGATAGCAAAGAAACAAACAGAAGTGTCAGATCTGGGCTCCACTAACGATGGAACAACAGAAATGCGAAGGTCAGATTAATATTTGTAATTTATATTACCAAGAATTATTGCAGACTAGGAGACAAAGAGCACTGTGTTCTAATTCTACCCGTCCTTATTTACCATCTGACCTTTTTATCTGTTAAAATGGGAATGATGATGAGTTCTGTAAAAAGCATAAGAGCTAATGATAAAGCATTTAACACGATTCGTGGATCTTGTTAAGGAAATACTTGCTACTGTTACAAGAACAGAGCATTTACGGCATATTTTGATTACCCAGTTATTTGTTGAATTGAGTTATATTACCATCTATTGGGAGACAGAGATGATACTAATAACATCAGAGACTTTAGTTCAAATAAAAAAGTGATTAGGACTGGTAATAAAAATAGAGGGGCACCGATAAGGGATTTCCTGATTGACTGCGATTACGGTATACAGGGATTCCAATATGACACAGTCTAAAATACAGTAAACAATGGCTAACCAGGTGAAGAGAAAGAACAACATCATTTCTATAATTTCCTCTCAGAATGGAAGCTGAACTGTGGTACTTTTTTTTTCTATCTCTGTATTAACATTAAAGAATGAAATGAAAGTAAAACATTAGTGTGACCTCAGTCTGTGTGGACAATTTAACCCCCTTGGTAATTTGAAATGAGAGAAGTTGCGAAATGTATACCATGGTTTCAATATTTATGGTCTCGCTTCCAGGTTTGGGGAAATCTTTTAGTCCATGTACCTCATGTGAGAGATGAGGAGACCGAGGCCCTTAGAGAGCATGTGAGAGCGCGTAATTTGCCCAAGGTCGTACAGCCGGCTGCTGGCGGACCTCATGTTCAGGCCAGAGTTTTATCTCACAACCTGAAGATCCAGCTACCGTGAAGGTGCTATTGTCATGACTTTCCATTAGATATATTGTCTTTGTTTTGGTAAAGTCTCCTTGTTTTATGTGTATGTCTAGATTACCGTATGCTTCCCCCCCCCCATAAAATGTAAGGGAATGTTTTTCTTCCAAACAAATTAGCACTTTCCTGAACCTGGAAAATGAAACAAACAAACAAACAAAAGTTTTCTATTAGCATTAGAACTCATCTAACAAATTCAATATCTGAAAAAAAGAAGTAAAGAGATAAAACAACATTCTCTCATCCTTCACACTGATTTGACTTAAAAAAATAAAAAAAATTTGAAAAATCCTATCTTCCTTTTTGTTTTTTAGGATTCAAATGAAGGCAGAAAATAATGTTGGTCACAATATGGTGGTTTTGATATGACACTTTTGAGGGATTATCTTAAAGACAATTCTGGGGATTTCAGGCATGACAGAAAAAAGAAAGAAATTAATGAAGCAAAAAAAAAATAGTCAATGATACTTTTATATTTTAGAATCAGACAAAGAGTTGAACAATATTTCATAGGGCTCACTGTCAGGTCTAAGATAAAGGCAAAGGGAAGAGAAAGAGAATTGTAGCTAAGGAAACACAGAGCGGTACAATGTAACAGAGTGGGAGGGAGAGAGAAAAGAACTGCATATGGAGGGGAGGGGTAGAATGCCAGGGATAATGACTGCGGCTGTCACTCAGGGTTACCACTGCCATAACTTGCCTACACTGATCTAGTTTAATCCTCTATAGTACCACTCCCTTTTATTTTAGCTGTCTGGGGGAAAAAAATCTAGATAGATTGCATACTTATGTAAAAATTAATCTTTAACTGGATTGAAATATGGAGAGATTTTTAATGTTTCAGATAACACGTATTCCAAAGCCAATTCGAATTTTTCTTGCAGAAGTTGCAGTTAAAATATTTGACTAAAACCCCTTTTGACTTACTAGCTTTCTAGTGATTTTAAAACCGTAACCAAAGAAAAGATTCAAAGATACCACCTGTAATATGCTCAAAATCTTTCTAGCTACGAAAAAAAAATTACATCTGTTCATTTCCTAATTCTACAGTTTTAATTTCATGGAATTTACTTCTTCATTACAATAGTTTTGTTTCTGAGTACAAGCACAGTTGATTTATTCATCGCATAGTTTTTAACTGTCAACATAGTTTAACTAAAAGAAACATAGCAGAAGCCTGCCTGGTATCATCGGTGTTTGTAATGAAGGTGGAACTGGATTTCTAGAATGCGGTTCTCAGTCTTTGCTCTTTATGAATTGGAGAGAAGGATAACCTAGGCTTTTTGGCAAAAGAAAGAATAAATAAGGATACAGGAAAACATCAGGACATTATGTAAATGTTGCTAAAAACAAACAACTTTTTGACTGTAAGACCTTGAAACAGAAATTCAAGAGTTGTGGACTCTTGTGCGCTTAGATACTTTTTTTCTTTTTCTTCTTTTAAATAGATACACCTAATTTTCCTGCTTTAAGTCACATCTAAATGTTCCCTTAGAATATTTTCTATAATTAAGACTGTCTTTGTGTGAGCTAACGATTCTCACTTCATGCATTTTTTTTTAATCCTGTACTTAAGCAAAAAGCGAGTCTAACATTTCTATGTAGACATAAGCTGAGGTCAATAATTTTCATTCAGCTCCATTGCAGAAAAGTTCTTTCCATTTATCATCCCAGAGACCACAATACTATTCCTTCCCGCATTCTTTTCAATGTCAGATAAGAAATTGGGGTTTCATGCTCCTCTTCGGCTCTCCTTGGATATATAACCAAGTTGCAAAGTCCACTGAGCAATCTGGCATGATTGGGGGTCTCTCCTCAAACAGGCGAAGCCCGGAGTAACAGGGAGGAAGCAGGTCAAAATGAAGGAGGATTTGCACAGCCGCACTCAGACACCTGCACGCCTGCCTGCATTACACCTGGCTCTAGTGGAGAGTGTTATTAATCCTCCAGTTTAATGAGCACCAAGCTTTCGCACGAGATTTAAATAAATCTCCTATCAGTGTCCCTTCACAGTGTTACTGCAATTGCATATGCTTCCATTAGACCTTGCAACTGGTAAAGAAAATGAGACATTTCAAGGCTATCGAGCACAGCGAAGCAGGGCAAGTTAGTTAATATGGATTTTTCCATAATTTCGTCAGAAAAGGAAATCATTTGTGTATGTGCTTCCTATTCTCCCGAGCCCAATGGATCTACCTAAAAAGGATATTGTCTAGTTGCTTGTTTTGTGTACGAGAATATTATTATAAATTATTTTTTCTCCCATGTCACCAAATCTAAATTAGATTTTTTAATTATTCCTTCTGAACACTTTATTCTCCTTTATAGAACTTAATGAATGTTTGATGGATAAATGAACACATTTCTAGGTCTTTATTCCAGCTTTTAAGAAGGAAAAATGAAAAACTATTCTGATACAAGATTTTAAAATAGTTTGCTATAAATACAAATTCAAAGCTAATATGAATTTAATGGAAATGAAAAAACATCCTCTTGCAACATTTTGGTAAAATCAAAAGGATAACTGGTTACATTCCACATGAGTGAAAGAGAACTCAGATGGGCGACTGACTCAGGAATAGGCAATGCATCCCCTCAACAATATGACTGGATTTTCAATCTCACACATTAGAGGCCTGAAGACATGACTGGAAGGAGCTCACGGAGCCTGGGGTAAGCACTGAGTTCTGTTAGGAAGCGGGGCTTATGAAACCTACATTTGTGCTCCCGTCTGGACGCCTCCTCTGGACAATAGCCTTTCTTGCGAAAGCTGAAAACAAATTTCAAAGCAGCAAATTAAGCAATGGAAACAGTTTTAATACTATACACTCTGACCTCCTGGGGCCCCTAGGTGGCATGGTTGGTTACCCCCCTCTTGGTTTCAGCTCAGGTTGTGATCTCAGGGTCACGGGATCAAGCTCGTCCTGGGGCTCGGTGATCCATGCTCAGCACAGAGTCTGCTTAACGACTCTCTTCCTCTCCCTCTGCCCCTCCATTCCCCTCGCACTTTCTCTCTCTCTCAAATAAGTAAATAAATAAATAAATCTTTATACAGTGAGACGAAACATCTTGGGTGCCTAATCTTGGTTACGCTAGATTTTCATATGCTTATTTTTTCACTTGCTCACTTCATGGACCTTCTTCTCTTCATTAAGGATCTGGAGGAAAAAGGACAAAATAGAAACCTCCCCCCAGCGAGGGTCCTCTTAAATAAGAGGAGAAACACTCTCTGAACTGTTTCGCCAAGGGAACTTGCTCTCTACCTGAAAGGAATAGAGACAATGTGCATGCAATTGCAATCCATTCGGAAGTGAAAAGTGTAATCCAGAGTTAAAATTATTGATTATCAAACACCTATTTTCTTTGAATTTAGTGGAATTATCTTTATTTGATATCACTTGGGGGAAATTTAGCCTCCAAAAGGAGGGTGAAAAGACTAAGAAAAGGTAGCGCCTATAAAAACTTAAGAGCATGCTTCGAGAGGGAGGTGTTGGGTACTTGGACTTCCTCAATAATGGATTGAGTTGAGTGTAGAGAGAATGAAAAGACACACTTCACTTCTTCGTCTATTGAGAAAAGAAAGTTCTTAGTGATTAAAATTGCAAACTAAAATTATGTTTGATAATGATTCATCTCGTTTCAAAGCCAGAATATAAAATAATATGGAGCAAAAGCGAACAATCTTGCGTATTTTGAATAATGACACACCAAGCCGTCTTGGGTACTGTCATCTTTTGCAAGAGCCACCACACCTGTCCTCTGCATCTACTCTCACCATACGATGGTAAAAGCTAACTTTTCACATTAACATTCCATATCAATTCAGACACAGACATGCTGGCTTATCTCTTACCAGCCAGTCTCTTGAGTGTTTTAGCATTATAGTTTAAAGGGAAAGAAGCAATTAGGTTTTTACCCAAAGAAAATGAAAACACTAATTCAAAAAGATATATGCACCCGTATGTTTCTTGCAGCATTATTTATAATAGCCAAGATATGGAAGCAACCCATGTCCGTCGATAGATGAATGGATAAAGAAGGTGTGTGATACATATATTGGAATATTACTCTGCCATAAAAAGAATGAGCTTTGCCATTTGCAACAACATGGGTAGAGCTTGAAGCTATTATACTATGTGACATAAGTCAGACAGAGAAATACAAATACTATATGATTTGTAATTCCACTTATATGTGGAATCTAAAAAACAAAACAAACAAAAGCAGAAACAGACCCATAAATATAGAGAACAAAAGGATAGTTCCCAGAGGACAGGAGGCATGGAGAAAATGGGTGAAGGGGAGTGGGAGACGCAGGCTCCCAATTATGGAATGAATAAGTTATGGGACTAAAAGTCACAGCGTAGGGAATATAGTTAATGGTATCATAATAGGGTTGTATAGTGACAGATGGTAGCTGCACTTTCAGTGAGCATAGCATAGCATTTAGGGCTGGTGTACACTACGCTGTACACCTGAAACTAATGTAATATTGTGTGTCAACTATATTTCAATAAAAAAATTAAAAGTTAAAAAATAAAAGGACAGAAACAAGGTCATGTTTTATTTTTCCCTTTTTTAATTCAAAAAAATTTAAATTACTCAGTTAATATAAGCCCAAGGCAAAATCAAATAATAAAAGTTAAATAATAAAAGCGGGTACAAGTAAAAAGTGAAAGTTCTCTACTTTTCCATAATATTCTATCCTAATTAAAACCACCATTAAGAATTTGGTGATTATTCTTTCAGAATGTTTTTCTTTGCCTAAATGTACCTACATGTACATTCATACAGAAGCCATGAAAATAACATATACACGCATACATACATATATTTTAAAAATTTAAATATGTCATGACCATCTCTCTATGTCATATATCTCTAACCTAAAAGTATTCTATTGTATGCATGTTGTCAAACTGCTGTTAATCTAGTAATGTGTGGATGGTTTCTGCATTTTTGCTGCTTCAAACTATGCAGCGAAGTAATCAAGAATCAAGAAGTGGCTTTTCTCAGTAAAAAAGAGGCATAGTTTTCAGTTTTTGATGCACATTAATTGACCAGAACATTTGCACAAATTACACTTCTACAACAAGTATATGGGGATATCTCTATGTTTTCTCCCAACCTCGACACAATTAGATAAAATCTGAATTATCCTTGCTTTTATTTAATTTTTTCCAAAATGGAAATGGCTATGGCTTTTATTTAAACATAATAAAAAATTAAATAATACAAAAAATGGGGATGAGCTTACAATCACTTTTTCAAAAAGTATAAAATTTATTTTAATTGATACCCAGGGGTAAGCAGCATTAAAATTTGGGAGAATATCTGGATATATTCTCTCTCACACTTGCTCCCTCCCATTCTCTACCTTTTCCCCACTTTAATTAAATGGGACCATATTAAATTTGCTGTACTGTAAACTTCTTTGTTCAATCAATTTCTTCCTTCTACTCGTTGGTAAGATTGATTTAAGACTAGGGAATGATTTCTCAATAATCAATATGATGTTGATTATTTTAATTAAACTTAATGCTTTTATAACAATTTTATAAGGTTATGAAAGCAACTATCAGCCTAACTGTTCCATAAGAACTCTTGTATTAATTGCAACCATCAAAAGGCCTGACAAAAGAGGCTTAAACAATGTGGATTCATGATCTCACCTTATAAGAATTTTGAAGGTAGATGCTTTCAGGTTAGTGAATCCAGAAGCTTCTGGATTGGTTTCTTTGAAAAGTGTCTTCGCTTGACCCTATGATCCTAAGGCAGCTAGCTGCTCCATCTCCAGTTTTCCCTTCTATGAGGAATAGCACCTAAAGGCAAGAAGTTCTCACCTACACATTGGTGTTTTCATCGGGGACGAAGTCCTTTCACATAAGCCAGAGAGAGAGCTCCCCTGAGAGCAGGAGCCTGTGTCCTTGCTACAAGAAGCTGGTAAAGCAAAAAGCTAGCATTTCAGTGTCTGCAGGGGGAAAGGTTCTTCCAACAAGAGGGAAGGGGGAGGAGTGGTTGGTGGTGATCAAGCATCTGCCACAATTCTGAAGCCTCCAGTAAATGTGTTTATTAGGATTGCGATATAGCCACATTTCTCTTTTTTGAACATCGTTTTATTAATAGGAATTTTTATCTTGATTTTGAATTCCTTGACACAAACTGTATGAGCGTGAGCGTGTCCTTAATTCATTCAAGCTACTTGAGGTAATTCTCCACATAGGTACAGCCATAATTATTATTCGATGTTAGTTTGTTTCAGTGATTTTGAACAAAAAGAAAAAGCATAATATATGATAATAAATTTGAATTTATTATTAAGATCGCAAGTACACTCTTTTTTAAAAATCAACTGGTGATTTATTATTTCAACATGAAAGCAAATGTCATTTCAGGAACCTGCATTTATATAGACATAATTTAAAAACTGCAATGCCTTCTGAATCAAGAGTGCCTTTTTTATTTGTTGACGTTTTTCATATATGATTTCCGTCATACAAATTACACCTGGGAATGATATTGAACCCTTTCTTTTGTGTCTATTTTTTAGTTATTTCTTGAATATATATCCAGCTTCCTAGACTGGAACACGGTAATAACCCAAGAAATAACAAAGCAGTTACAGCTGATACTTAATGCGTCCTTACTCTGCACCCGGCACTCCGCTAAGGGATGTAGCCTGTCGTTGGAGCCTCACCACAGCAACCGGGTGTGGTGGGACCTATTATTATCTCCATGGTACTGGTGAGGAAACTGAGTCTAAGAGGTTGAGTGACATGATGAAGCTCACGTGGCCATAAGTGGTCAAGCCAACTTGTCCTATATGGAACACAAGTGATCCAAATTGAGACTCCACGGCCTTAGCCATGGCCTGTTGCCTCTCAGGGTTTTCGTGTAGGACTGACTGTCTAGGTACAACTCACAAATACAAATCTGCGAATCATCACATTAAATCACAGCTTGCGGACAATGTTATAAATGTTTAAAATTTCACATTGGACATGTTTCAAGGGCAATTTACATAATATGGGTCATAGTTAATGTGTAAATTATAACGATGGTATGAAATTGGAAATATAATTACTTATTAGACAACCTCGCTTGCCAGAATTAGGAGAATTCCCAGAGAGATAGCTTAGTATGAGCAGGATTTGTGATTTTTGTCTGAACTTTGGGAGTAGCTATCTTTTCTGTCCTCTCTTTTGTATTATCAATAATGCTCTGCTCACTGGGCACTCTACTGTGACCTTCGTCCCGATCAGAAAGATGAGTTCCTTTGATCATTGTTGTACATATTTGGGGACCACGATATTGTACTATTCTTAAAAGCAGAGAGCTGCATTCAGCTTGACTTTTAACACAAATATCACTGTAAACTAACCAGAAACAGAACACTGTCCAGCAGACAATAGAATCCCCTCGCATCCCCAAAGCAGTTCTCTCAAATGTGTGTGTTAATTTACATTTTTTCATCAAGCAGCTTGAGAACATTGCTGATGCCTTTTTCAAAAGCCTCTTTGAACTAACAGAGAGTTTGCAACTGTTTGTGACTCATTGTTGTGAACTGGACAAGGACACCCCGTGCACACTAATGACCTGAAGCCACAGACCCAGTGGAAGGGTGGAGAGCGCTCCAGTTGATGCTTGCACAGTCAACAACTGTCGTCTCTCACAAAGCCATCCAACTAGGAAGGGGCATTCAAGCCCAAGGGAAACCCAAACTCAGAGGTAATGCAGAAAACAGGACAATGGCACCCTACCCAGAACCTCTGGGAAGATACAAGTCAGAAGTGCCCCACACAGATGTGATTGCTACACAGAGAAAGGTTTAGCCCTAGAATGTTTTCACCACAAACATTACAGTGGGAAACTTTCCCCATTACCATAATCTGCTATGCAAATAAAGGGCTAATTTTAGGACTGAGTTATCTATTATTGGTTTTGGTTTTATTTTATTTGTTTTTATTTTTGATATTTGAAGATTTGAATCTATAAAATTAACGACCATATGCTGAGTCCATGAAGGGAACCATACTCAGGAATCTCAAAATGAACCATTAGCAAGGGAAGTTCTAATTTGATTCCAATCATAAATGAAAATATGTACACACATATATGTGTATGTATACACCTATAATATAGAATTATAAAACTTTTTTGGTGTCATAGATCCATTTTATACAACCTCAAAACTCTAATTCACTTAGTACTTATATTCTTCACTATTATTGAGGTATTGATAATACGGTGAATTATGCCCACTCCCCCACCAATTCGTGTATTGAAGCTCTAACCCCCAGGGGGACTATATTTGGAGATAGAGTCTTTAAAGGGTTAACTAAAGTAAATGAGTTCACAATGGTGGGGTCCTAATCCAGTAAGACTGGTGTTCTTGTAAGAAGGGGAAGAGGTCCTTGTAAGGAGAGGAAGAGGCCCTGGGACACATGCAAAAGGCCATGTGAGGACACAGGGAGAAGGCAGTAATCTACATGCCAAGGAAAGAGGCCTCAGGAGAAACCAGCCCTACTGACAACATGATCTCAGACTTCCAGCCTCCAAAACTATGAAAAATACACATCTGCTGTTCAAGCCACCCAGTCTATGGTATTTTGTTACGGCAGTCTTAACAGACTGATACAGGTATCATTATTCCTAAGCATTACAAGTTTTACTTTAAATTAACAGTTATACTCCCTACATTTTACATATGAGTTCTTAAAGAGAGAACAGAGATATCATTTTAGAGCATAACATGAAAGGACTCTTGAATGTCGTCTGTTCTAATAATCTTATTTTACATATGAGTTAAGTATGGCTCAGAGATTCAGTGATGGACTCGAGGTCACACAATTGCCTAGTAGCGGAGCTGGGACTAGACCTAGTGTGTCCTGATTCAAATCCAGCCAGGAATAAAGCAAGTTGCTTTTTTGTTCTTTGGAGTCTCTCACATAATTTTCAGTGATAAGAGAAGAGAGTCTAATCATTTCATAAATGCTTACTTATTGCAGTATTTTGTGGTCATTCCTAATCATGGGTTTTCTAGGGACATATAGAATAGTTAATGGTTCTTAAAATGCATGTAATGTTTCTTTTCTTTTAAAAATTCATGGGATTGTTTCATACCCTTACATAAGTTATGATTACTTTACAAAAACCATAGTACTGCTCCCATTAATCCTTAAAAAGTAATAGTCTCATAGAAGTGATTTGATTTAATTTTAACTGGCACATCCAAGTGGAAGTATTTTTTTCAACAGACTGCTTGTCATTAAAATAGGTTGTTCGTACTATGTCACCAGAATTAGTCCTTTTCAAATGTTTCTGCCTTTAAATAAAAAAAATATACATGTTAGATATGCCTATCAAAAAAGATGATATGTCCATGCATGAAAACCACTGTCACTTCATAAACATTGTCTTAGTGAGCAGAAAAGTCCATTAATCTAGAACCAATTGCAAAGAAAATGTCTGCATTCATGGGGCCATTGGAGTAGCATCCTGAATGTATTTCAAGACTTATGGAAATGAAAAATGGTCAGTTTTATTCCTATTAGCTTGCCTTATTTTCTTAAACTACTCATATCCTTTATTATACTCATCGATCAAGGCTTGCCTACAGTTACAAAGTGGAAATAAAAAAGCACCAAAGCAAATGGGGAGAAAATAGTAAACTTTGCCTCCCCTTTATCATCTTATCTGAGGCTGTAAGTAGGAAGGAGTTATGAATCTCTTAAAATAACCCTTCTTCAATTCACATGTAGCTCCTGGGAAAATTCTGTAAAGGAGTAGTGATCTGATTCATACCCCTGAATAAAAAGGAAAATCTTTGTGAAATAGTTAATTGATCAATTTCACATATTTGTGCATGAGAGCTGAGCATAATGCTGGAGATAAATCCACTCCTGGGGCACTAACACCCATAAGTCAGCCTGGCTCACTTTATTGCATAGAACTCGTTTGGTGCCCTTGTGGAATCTGTCATCTGTCATATTTTTATCCAAACCATTAACCATACTGGAAGATAACAATTACATCCCATAAAACAACTTGTGTGACCTAGATGAAGTGCTACAACTGTGCCATTCTCACACTGCATATATATATATACGTATACGCATATATATGCATATATGTATAGTAACAACACAACCTCCGTTCCCTCGGTACCCACCTATGTGCATCACTGGTGTACGCACTGGTCCTCTGCCTGTTGAAAAGGATCCACGTGTAAAAGATGCTCTTGGTGGTGCTTCAGAGCTGGCGGGCTACCTTTGCAATCACTCTTTGTCAAATCTTTGAGGTAGACTGCTAGAGATTTGAGATTTCTCAACTTTATACAAGGACTCCAAAATCACATATGAGTTCATCTGAGACTCCATCTCATCTGACTTTCCCATTCACTGCTCTTTGGGTGCCTAGAAAAAGACAAGTTTGCTTTCTTTTTAAAAACGTGGAATTTATGGCTCCTTCTACTGGACCATTGGTCTTGCCATTCAGGGCTCAGCTACATGTCAGCTCCATAAGAGGACTTTGCTGACCAGCGATCTATAGCAGTTTCTTCTCACCTTCTTCTATATTTTATTTCAATTTTTTTCTTTTGCCTTCATAGTACATACCTCTATATCAACTTATATTGTCATTTTTTTTACTTGTTTATTCCCTCCCCTAATTACAGAATTTCTAAGAAAAGAGAATCTTGACTTATCTATTCATTGCTATGTCTACAGGACCATAAATATTATCTGGTACATAATAGGCATTCAATAATGTAATGAATTTGTGTAGTGTAATGAATTAATGACAGATACTTCGGAAACTCTCTAGACCCCCTTATCCTGATAATACTTAGAAAAGTTCCTAAGTGTTCTTACATGTGTTCTCCTGAAATGGCTATTGTATGCACATGACCTGTTTTTATAGAGTTGCTGAAAACTCTCATAACATTTTTTAGTTTTCTGTTATCAAAATAACAGAACCAAGTTGTCTGACTTTTGACGGATGTTTGGGTTTTTTGTTCTGCCTGTCTTTAGGGTTACTTATGTTTATTTCTATTTCATAGACACTCAACTGAAAAGTTCCAAAATCATTTTTATTATAAAACAATTTTTATAATGAGTGTAATGATCTTTAATTAAATAAAATATAGAAAAATGTACAAGAGAAAGTAAAAGTAATATATATCAGAGCTATCCAAAAGCAACTCTCGCAAATTTTTTATATATTAGATAAACATTTATTTCTGCAAATGTATACATGTATTTCAGGAAAAGCAAAAGCAAATAAATGCTTGTTTTTAAAAACAAGCCCTGCTGTTGTCTCCTGACCTCCTGAGTCCTAGTTGGGGAGAAAAGAAGAATTTCTTTCCCTAGTCAAGAGTTACAGAATCACTTCCTGCAGGCAGGCAGTGGGCAGAGGAAGCACAGAGCCGACAGGTGGACTGTGTTTGGTAGCTTGGGAGAGTCCCAAGGAGTTCTGTCTGCCTCCTCCTTTCAGAGGAGAAACACCAATTCCTAGAGCAGATTCCAGAAGGTAAAACAGTAACAGCATGGACCGGTTGTGCGCCTTAGAGAGAAAACTGAGGCCTCTTTCTTTAATTGTTCTAAATGGTACAACTGTAGTTAAAGAGAGCCAAATGCTCTAGAATTGGGCTCCTCCCCCGCAAGTAACTAGTTAGTCTATGTGCATTATATATTAAAAATTAATATCAAACTGATATTTTACACAGAATCTGCACCTGAAGTCAAATTATTGCTCTATAACTGTGTTGAATTATTGTGCTTTCAACTTGTGGCCTCTAGGCTTTGTACCTGTCAGGTCCTGGTAAGAAACAGATGTTACCCTCAGGCTAGTCAGTTGAGAAGCAATTGATGTAAGGATTCTTTGCAAAGGTGAGAGTAGGGGTTCAAGAAGACCAGTAAGGGATGGGCTGGTCCTGAAACACGCAAGGTGGAGAGTCACCTGTAAGAAGGTTTCCTGACACACCTGTGGACCTGGTCCATACCTAACATTTGTGAAGCCCTGAATAGGAGTAACAATTGAGGCCTACAAATCATACATCTCAATATTTAAGTTATAAGTCAGGTTAACAAAAGGAAAAATAATATGTATCTATCATCCTGCCTCAATTAATACTCCTCACAATACCGTGGAAGGCCATATTTGCATTTAGGATTCTCAGACGCCATGGAAGTTTGCAATGACGCATTGCAGTATGAGGACAAGCTGCCACCCCTGGCCCACCACTTCCTCCTTCTCTTCGTACCCTTGTCTCTCTTTCACAGAGAGATATTTTTAAGCACATATGTGGTCACCCCAGTCCACATTACTAAACTGTCTCCACTCTGACGTCCATCCCCCCAAAGAGCCCTACAGTGGTTTCAGACCTGTGTCACCAGAAAATGCTGGAAACTTGTATACCAAGGATATGTCCCAAAGGCAGAGTCCGGGGTCTGGGTGGGCATGTCCCCCTGGCTTACACATCCCTTGCTCTCTCTAGCACAGCTAGATGAGGCCCAAAAGAAGGTTCTTTAGAATGCTCAGCTCAAGCGGGGTTTAACAGGGTTTCCCCTCCCCATATTGCCATGATATAACTATCCCCTACTCTTTGAAATTTCAAGTTATGCCAATTTGCGTTTACGAAAGACCTGCATTAGTTGCTGTTTTCATTAACTGACAGAAATCTGAAGGGGATTTTTGCTTTTACAAAAAAAAAAAAAATGCAGAAGGTGAAAATAGCACTCAGTGTTTATTTGCAGCAAGCTAGAGGTGGTGCACACCCCAAGTAGCCAGAGTGGCGCCACCAAGCCCCTTTTCTGGGTACTGCACTCAGTGTCTCAGCATGAAGCGGCCAGAGCTTTGAACTGTGTCTGTGAGCGTCTGTGCTTTATCTCGATTTATTTTGTGCATCTGTTAGCAAGATGTGTCCTAAGGTATCGGAAAAGTGTGAGAAAGGCTATTTTTTGGGTCTGGGAACACTACATTTTTTTTGTCCTTTGTATTAACAGTAATTGCATCTTTGCTCTAGGTCAATTTGGCTTACCAAAGCTTTCATAAGGAGTGCTCTACTTTTGCATAGCAGGGGGAACAAGTCTTACTATGGATTTCAATAAAGAGCCGCCTTAGTCTTACACCAAGAGAGAACCTGGGTAATAATACTCCTTTTTCATTTTCCTCCTTCCCTCTTCTCCTCTCAGATACCACTGCTCCCCCTCCCTGTTGGCCCAATCACAGGAAAGCCAGGGGCAAAAGCGCCCTCGGAGACCATGTATGCGGATGGGTCACACACACATCTCTACACGGCAGGTAAAGAGGAGGAAAGCTGGACGTACAGGGGCAAACTGAGTATTGCCAGATAAGTAGGTAATTTAGAGGACAGTCTGGTGGCCGAAAGAAGAAATAATTTTAACAAATGGACCTTTGTTTTGGAAGCCCCGACAATCCCTGCATAGACACACTCCTACGAAGAGCATCCTTGTAAATAAAATGTTCTACTTAAGATTATTTTTAAGGATCTGTTCATAAAAGGCTATTTTACCTAGAGTGCTGTAATAGTCTCCTGTCAGGTCCCCTGAGCTCAGCTCTTGGCCCTTTCAAATCTTTTCTGCACTCCACACAGTGGCCAGAGTGATCTTAAAACTTAAATTGGATTATATCACTCCTGTTTTCAAAATGCTTCCGTAGCTTCCATTAGCGCTTAGGATAAAAAATAAATCTTGTTGTGGCCAACAAAGTACTGTATGATCTGGCTCTCCTCCTCCCTCCGTCCCACCCTCCAAATTCACCCGATGCTTCTATTCTCCTGATTTCCTACTTTCTTACCATACAGAACATTGTTTTCAGATTTCTAAAAATCCACAGCTCTTTCTTGCAAGTCAAAAATGAAAGATGAGCAAGAGTAAACCAAAAGAAGAGAGAAAGGAAGAGTACAACCTGCATGTTTAGCACGTCCGATATCGGTCTTGTATCGGGATGCAACTTTCCTCTGTTTCCCTCCTCATTCTTTAAAATTTTATTCAGTAAGAATAAATATCCCCCCCCCCATGAGAATTTGGGCAGGTCTTGACCTTTTCTGGTCACTCTCAGATATTAACTCTTTTTCTAGTTGTTTTTAGTAGTGGAAACAATCTTATCTCAGTAGTTAAAATGCCCTGTCCCATGCATATCAGTCAAGGTTTTACCAGAGAAACAGAATCAGCAGGAGATATATATATATATATAATAAAATATTTATTGTAGGGAGTTGGCTTGTGCAACCGTGGATGCTGTCTAGGCAGCTCCAAAGTCTGCAGGGTAGGCCATCAGGAAGGGTAGACTGGGAGCTCTCCGACGGGAACGGACCCTCCCATCCACAGGCAAAGCTTCTAATTGCTCAGAAAATCTTAGTTCTGATCTTGAGGTCTTTCAACTGATTGGATCTGATCCACGCAGATTATTGAGTATCTCCTTTACTTAAAGTCAGCAAATTGTTCATGTTAATTATATCTACAAAATGTCTTCACAGAAACATCTAGATTGGTATTCTATTGAATAACTGAGGGCTATACTCTAGCCACACTGAGACATAAAATTGACCATCACACCCTGTAAGAGCCAAAACTGCAAACTTGGTTTGTGGTCAATCTTCTCCTTGCCCCACTTGGGCCCTACCAAGGGAAGCTCCATTTTTTGACACAACTACTCCCTATTTCTCTCCCTGCTCAACTCTTCTCATTCCCTATGGCTTCCAACCTCATCCATCAAAATGTTTCTTTCATATAGTATTTTGTAAAACTTCTTTAGTTGTTCTGATTAAATTCATAGATGATGCAACTTACCTCACGTATAATTGAAAAAACAAATATTCTGTCATTTGAAAGCAAAATAATAGAAAATTTATTTGTATTAAATACAAAATAATAAAATATGTAAATGCTTGGGCCTAGCTTCACTAGAATTTATAATGAGGAAATCATGGGGTTGGGGATCTGTGAGGAATCATGGTGAATGTGACGGCTCCAAATACAGAATGATGCAGGAGTGTCATATAGGTGAATCATTAAATATCATAAGTAGCCCTGAGGTGGTGGAAATGACTCTGTTTCATACTCACTAGAGTATCTTAATCTCTATTAATCACTATCATATTAATGCCTCAATTAGAACTGACACAGAGTCATTCTTGTTTATGCCTGTTTTCCCTGCACATTTGAAACAGAGGACCTTTTCACTTTCAAAAAGTTCCCCAGAATTATAGTGTGACAGAACAGCGTGTTCAGAACAGCACATGGCCAGATTACACATATATGTGTATGTATGTATGTCCCAAACCTGGGACTCAAACCAGAGATTTACATCTCAAGAATGTAATTCTGCGTGTACATGGATAACAGATTGTGAGGAGCTGGACCTTACGCAACCAGGCGCTTGCTGGAGTCTTTAAATCGAGAGCTGATTCTCTACACTAGGGTGGTAGTGCCAGACATGGAGAAGAGCAGACAGATACTTTCAGCAAGTGATACTCTGAAGATTAAGGAGACAACCCTTGGTGATAGATTGGATTTGGGGCACAAGAGGGGCAGTTAAAATGATTCCTAGGTTTCAGGCTTGAGCAACTAGATGGATAGGAGTGCCATTCGGCTCAAAAGGAAATATGGGGGTGGGCCCAGATGTTTTCAAAGTGGAGGGACGACATCATAAACTAAGTTTTAGATTTGGAGGTATGGATATGAAGTGCTTTGTATATAGACATGTGGAAAAGTCAAAACAGTGATGTAAATCAAAATATGTGTGTGTAGGAGAGAAATAGCAAATGGGGTTGCCTTGGGACAGAGTATAGATTGAGAGGAGAGGAGGACCCTATTGAGTGTTGTGAAACACCAATGTTAAATGGGTAAGTAGCAAAAACATTCAAAAGAAGACAGAAAACACACAAGCAGAGAGCTGAGAAGAACATATTTTTATGTAGTGTACATATTTTTGCGTTCATTTCCCTTGCCTCTGCAGATGTGTCTAGTAAGAAGTTGCTACGGCTGAGGTCAAAGAGGTGGCTGCCTGTGTTCTCCTCTAGGATTTTTATGCTTTCCTGTCTCACATTTAGGTCTCTCATCCATTTTGAATTTATTTCTGCGGAGGCTATAAGAAAGGGGTCCAAGTTTCAGTCTTTTGCATGTTGCTGTTCAGTTTTCCCAACACCATTTGTTGAAGAGACTCTTTTTCCCATTGTATGTTCTTGCCTCCTTTGTTGAAGATTAATTGACTGTTTAATTTGTGGGTTTATTTCTGGGCTTTCCGTTCTGTTTCATTGATCTATGTGTCTATTTTTGTGTGCCAGGACCATACCGTTTTGGTACTGCAGCTTTGTAATATAACTTGACGTCTGGAACTCTGATACCTCCAGCCTTGTTTTCCTTTTACAAGATTGCTTTGGCTATTCGGAGTCGTGTTTGGTTCCATACAAATTTTAATATCGTTTGTTTTAGTTCTGTGAAAAATGCGGTTGGTATTTTGCTAGGGAATGAATTGAATCTGTAGATTGCTTTGGGTGGTAGGGGCGTCTTAACAGTATTTGTTCTTCTAATCCATGTACGCTTTTATGTTTTATATTTGTCCTTCATTGCTCCTATCAGTGTTTGCAATATTATATGTGTGTGTGTTTTATTTTGTTTTGCTGTGTTTTTTAATTTAAGCTCTGCCTTTCTTACTAGACCAAAAGCTCCATGAAGGTGGAAACCATATATCTTTTAATTATTATTCTTAATTTTCCCCTTTGAATATCTAGCAATTAGCTGAGTGCCAAACACATAATAAGTGTTCAATAAATACCGCGGCATAACTGAATAAATTCTTTAATGAACTAAAAATGTTGGGTTTCTGAGTTAAATAGGGTGATCTTTTTTTCGAAGTCACTTAAAATATTTTAAAATCCCAGACTAAAAATTTTGGTCAAATTTACCTTTCCACCACTAGTGTAAGAGTGGTTAAATGAAACTTCTACACACTGCCTGCACACGCAAAAGATCCTTCGTTCTCCATCTTCAAGCATACAGGAATGAGCAGCTTCTGCAATGACCGGAATATACCTGGAAGCGAGAGTGTTGTGATTATGCTGATTTCACTCCTGATGGCTGAGATGGAAATTACCTGAGAGCTCCAGCTTCTGATAGTCTTAATTTACAGTCCCTGCGTGCAAAGAGAAGTCTCCAAATCTGTAGTTTCTAGGTTATTCCCAGACTTGGTGTCAATTCAGATAAACAGTGTGCCTTTGTTGCTTATATGGCACATGGTTCTCCAAGAACATCGATGGTGATATTTGTCTTTTGCCGGGACTTTTTTTAAACCTTAAAAATATGCTGCCCTGGGAAGAAAAACATTTTCTTAAAAATCATAACATCTGGATTTTAACTACATGCCTCTTTCTTATTTCTGTCTACAATCTTACTCACAGAAATGACTGAACATTCTGCCAAGTTTTATTTTCATGCTTTTTAACTACCTCAAGAATGGATTCTATTTGGTCCATTTTCTGAATGGAGATACCGCCAATTTAATGGAGTCATTAAAAATTGATCTAATTTTGTAAAACAGGTAACCACGCAAGACTCAAACAAATAAAACATTTCTTAGGTAATAGCCTACTTAATCTGAGTAAAGGGAGTTTTGTTATTTTTAAAAAATCAAATCTCTGTATAGCACTGGGGCTGTCTTTTTGTATTAGGCAGCTGTGCAATGCACTAATGTGGGTGCTTAATAAATACTAAGTGAGCATAATGATAATATCGTTCCAATCAAATAGTCAAAAGAAAAACAATGCGAATGTAGAGTGCCTGATGCTGCGGTTTATACAGAAGTCTGTGATATGCATCACAACAGAAATGGAAACATCTGCTGGGATCTGCTCCACAATACAAGAGACAACAAGATAATAAAGCCATTGTTCTGTGTGAGATTAATCTGCTATTTGGCTTCCTTTTAGCTAGTAAGGGGATTACAGTGGCAAATATTAGCTGACTATGGGAATATTCAATAAGGAGAATTGCACTTTTGTTTTCAATGCATAAGAGCAGTATGCTGTATTTCTGATCCTGAAGGAAGGCACCGTGTTAATGCAATCCATTCCTATCAGCTTAGTGGATATTTACAGGGATGTATTCTTCTGAGTGTGTAGTATTTTCCTTTTATTTTTGAATGTTGTAATTTGCTGTATTCCTCTCTTCTGCTTTCTGATGGCGAGGGGGTTTAACTATGCAGCAATATCTTTCTCCAAAAATACAGGAGGCAAAGAAAGAGAAAGAAACTTAATATCTAAGAAAAAGCTGAACATTGGGTTAAAGTGGAGATTGAAGATTATAATGAAGACATAGATTTTCATTTTGATTTTAATAGATGATGTGCAGTTCATACTTTAATTTAAAGTCTACTATCCTGCACCTACCTGCTCTTAGGTTCTGTGCCAGTCAGTGCAATCTAGAGGAGAAAAAGACAGATAGCACCCACTGTAATCATTCCATTGATTTATGTATGTGTATACGTATATATATTTTGCCTACATTTTCCCTTCGAAGCTCAAAGAGCCCTATGTCTTTGATGGTGCTGTAAGGAGAGCAGACACAGATTCATCTGCCTGGGTTTTTTTTTTTTTTTTTTTTTACCATGCCTTCTAGCCATTCAGTGTTTTGATCTGTGTTTCCAT
Source organism: Ursus arctos (assembly GCF_023065955.2). Classification (NCBI taxonomy): domain Eukaryota; kingdom Metazoa; phylum Chordata; class Mammalia; order Carnivora; family Ursidae; genus Ursus; species Ursus arctos. The sequence goes on along the minus strand of NW_026622797.1, from coordinate 65,118,510 downwards.
CTGGACTTCCTAACACAGCGACTCAGGCGTCTAATCCATCCAGTTTATTATCTATTGAAATACCTACTGCCTGAAGTGAATTTATTTTGGCAGCAATGACTTCTGATAGAGATGTATTTTGTTGTTTTTGTGAAAGACAGGTGAATCTGAAGATTCCAAACTTACTCCCCGATGACTCTTCTTTGGCCTTTTCTTATGGCAAACCCGGAAGAAACAAAACACCAAAAAGCAACAACACCAAAAAAAACCATCTCATTGAACACATTTGTTTTTATTTGTCATTATAAACTTGTTTTGTCCAGAAGTCAGAACTCTCAGAGGCTGAAAATAAGGAATAGTTACCTCTATAAGGAAATCAGGTGATTAGAGCACAATCGAAGCAGATTCTCAAAGCCCCGTGGGAGAACATCTCCTCTCTTCCTCTCTAACTCTCGGTGCTGAGCTCTTTTTAACCTTTAGAGTGCAATTTGTGAAAGATGATGTCTGTATCAAGCTTTGCAGAAGCTGTACTTCTGGAGCGTTTGCATGTTTGGTATTTTGACAGTTTACTTTCTGTTACATCCACCTGCAGCTGAGATAGGGGAGAGCAGGAGGGATGAAATTGTGTCGAGGGAACGTGTGAAAGGTCAAAACAGCAAAACGTACTTCATCTTCATATCGCACTTTAAAACTTTCACTTCTGCCTTTTCAAATCACATTGCAAAATGAAACTTCAGGATTATTTAATCTAAATCCTGTTTTGCATGCAACTTTACAACGATTTCTTAATGGATGTTTCCACTTGGCTGCTTAATGTTGAAGTTTTTTCCTTCCTTCCTCCCTTCCTTCCTCTTCCTTCCTTCCTTCCTTCCTTCCTTCCTTCCTTCCTTCCTCTCTCTCCCACCCTCCCTCCCTCTCCCTCTGTCTTTTCTTTTCTTTCTTTCTTTCTTTCTTTCTTTCTTTCTTTCTTTCTTTCTTTCTTTCTTTCTTTTTCTTTCTTTCTTTCTAAACAGCTCCCAGGTTTTGTTCTGTGGTGGTTAGGCATTGCTTTGGCATGGCGTTAGGATGGGAAATGTCATGACAGATATTCAGTTTTGGTCTGCACATTCTGTCACTTTTGGGTACAAAACGTGCAATGTTATTTGGAAGGAGTAGGATAAACATTCTTTCTTTGATATGATCATCAGTAAAAGATATGAGTTTCCAATGATTAAAATCACTTTATCAATTCTGGTGACACCTGTGTATATATTATTCAATCTGGATGTGTGGAAGCTAATCTACATATCTTTATGGTGAATAAGTGAGCAGCACCGTGTGTCCATAGATTTTTTTTAAGAAAGTTATAAGTTAAGAAAAAGCATTTGGGATGCACATTATTGACCTACTTCACATGCCTCATCTATATCACCCCTTCTCTTCTGCCGAGTTCTTGCACAGAAGAGACTTGTGTTTTGTTATGGGAGAGGTGGCATCTTTACTACCACATCTGTGCCTTTTATAGAATATCTCTCACGGCTATCACTAGAGTCATCCAAAACTCTTTCTCCCAGAACTTGCACTACCACGTTGTAGCCACTATGTTACATATGAGACCATGTGATTGAAAAAAGAAATTTAAAAAAACATTGTTTGTCAGTAATTCAATCTATGTAGATAGTGTTTGAGATATACTCTTGATCATTAATCCATCCATCCATCCATCCAACCATCCATCCATCCATCCATTCATTCACCTATTCCACATTTTAAAATATATATTTGGTTCTAGACCCCCCAAAATAACAGATCTCCAGCGTGTTTGTCAGCTCATGCAGGAGAGAAATCATAGAATAAATGAACTAGAATATGAAAGAGAATGAGGCTGTTACTGAATGGTTAGACTTTCCATGTGTCTGAACTATACGTGAGGGTAGGGTCGGGGAGGAATAATAGTAATAGGCAAAGACCAAACGATGAGAACCCTACCTACAAAATGAGATGTGTAGATTTTATTTTATAGAAGAGTGGTTTTCAAAGTGTGGTGCATGGGCTCCAGGAAGAGCACAAGTTGATACATAGATATATTGTCTTAATTTGGGTTTCCCTAGGGGAAGACCCTGAGACCAACCTGTGCTGTCTTTTAGCGGAGGGATCCCAGAGAGCACGAATAAGGAATCAGGGAAGTACACTAGGGAAGGAAAGGGGTTCCACAAAAATTGCTTTATTGGGCAAGTTACCCCTGTGTGCAGCTGGTATTTAATTTAGCTGCGGAACTCTAGCAGACCGTGTAGACTATGTGTGAAAGGTATCTCAGATGAGGGGCTCGAAAGCTGGTAACTTCCCACTGATTTCCAGTCTTTGGTTAAAGTTGACCTTGAACCTGAATGTCTTGGAACTTCTTGTGCTCCCTGTATGGAGGCCATACAGGCACTCTTCCAGGCCAGAGAAAGCTGTCAGGCAGTGAGTGGCCGAAGCTTGCCGTTGGAGCTGTGCATAATAAGAGTGTCCTAAAATGGGTAAGCATCCATAAGACATACTGCATAGATGGAAAGAAAACATTAGATCTCCTGTTTACACTTGTTTTTATCTAAATAATGAACTACCGTTTCATATTAAGATCGGCACAGTGCCTGCATTTAATCTTTATGTGAGACAGCCACTTTTAAGAAATGCGTGTCACAGGGCGCATGGGTGGCACAGCGGTTAAGCGTCTGCCTTCGGCTCAAGACATGATCCCGGCATTCTGGGATCGAGCCCCACATCAGGTTCCTCCGCTATGAGCCTGCTTCTTCCTCTCCCACTCCCCCTGCTTGTGTTCCCTCTCTTGCTGGCTGTTTCTATCTCTGTCGAATAAATAAATAAAATCTTTAAAAAAAAAAATCTTAAAAAAAAAAGAAAAAGAAAAAGAAATGCGTGTCCCTTCCTCCTGATATATAAATACATATATATATATATATATATATATATATATATATACACACAGAGAGAGAGAGAATGTACTGTTGACAATAGTACTCTCACTACTCTCACTAGTTTGTTTATAATCAATCCTTACAAGATGTGAAAACAGTTTAAAATATTTTTGCAAATAACAAATTGAAATGAATATTAATAGTTGAAGTACGGATGAACAGGAAAATATTTCCAGAATAAGATTTTACTGAGAAGTTATTATATAGGGTCAGCCAAACATCTATGAAAAATGATTATTTGAAATATAAATTTACATTCACCATCAGAAGTAGGAGTAGGTATTGGAGTTGGCAGAGATAATGAGTTCATCTGATACACGGCATAAGAATCTTCTGAAAATCCAGTGGGAAGATGGAAATCTTATTTTCTAACTTGAGATTGGAGCTGAAGAGGTAGATTTGGTCTATCATTTTACATGGTACATCATTCTATAAAATATCATTTTATAGATAAAAATTAAAGCCATGCCAGTCGATGAGATAACCAGGGGAGAATGTGTAGACGGACAAGAAAAGAGGACCCTAAACATTTTGATCGGCGTTTCTCAGAGAGACCAGTAGCAGATCTTTATGGTTTATCACCTGGTACCAGGAGGTTTGGTTGATTTAGAAAAAGAAATCAAAGCAAAGCAATTTGATCACAAACAATCCACATTCACAGAAATATCACTGAAGAGATTCAGAATATGTCATCCCAAAATATGCCAGTTGGCCATATTGATTATTTTGAATTAAAGGCACTTTAAGAAATAACCAGCTCAAGAAAGACATTCTGACCCTCTTTTTTCCTCCTGAGAACAGGCCATAAATCTCCCACGTAAGAAGTTCCCTCCCTGCATCAGGATGAAGAAAAAACATTCTAATCACTGGAGACAGGGAATTTGGAGCCAAGAAATCTATACAAACAAACCTTGTTAAACTAACCCTTATATTCCTAGTTACTTCTTCACTATTTACTACCCCAACATAAAACCCTTTGTCTTGTCAGTTCTTCACAAATTTACTGTTTCTTTGTCTAACACATATGAAACTGTCCTGCTCTGACCCCTTCTTCGGGTCTTCATTTTCTTTAGAAGGCCCCCATGCATATGTAAAAAAGTCAATGAAATCTGTCTACTTCTGTCCTTTGAATCTGTCTTATGTCAGTTTAACTTATAGGCTCAGCCAGAGACCCAAAGACGGCAGAGGAGACTTTTTCCTCCCCGTCATCATCAAAGTCTAAACATTCGGATCCTCAATATTAGACATTTGTTGCAAAGACCATGTTAGTCACTTCTCTCTGCTTACGTTGAGAAAATACAACTCACTTGGGTTTTGCTAACCATTTCAGGCCATGTTCATTTGTTTTTCTTTTTGTGGTTGTTGTCTTTTTGTCGTTGTTCATTTGTGGGTTTTTTTTTAAATGTTCGTATTTTAATGTTTAAATTGAACTGGCATTAATTTGTGCTATATCCCTATGGTAGGCATTATTTTTTAATGGCCCCTAAAGATGCCCAGCCCTAATCTCCAGAACCTCTGAGTTCATGGTGTCAGTCCCATAATTATGTTATGTTATAAGGTACTATTGTACTTTAGGTTATCCGGGTGAACCTGATGTAATCACACGAGAGCTTAAAAGCAGAATGCTTTTCCTGCTGCTGGCAGAAGGGGAGGTCAGAGAGTTGCAAAGTGTAAGAAGAATTTGATGTGTTATTGCTGGTGTCGAGAATGAAGGAGCTGTGTAAGAAGGAATGTGGGCAGCCTTAAGGACCACTGAGGCCCTTGGCTGCCAAGGAAAGAGGAACCTCAGATCTACAACCAAATGTGACTGAATTCTGCTAACAACGTGAATGTGTTTGAAAGCAGATTCTTCCCCAGAACCTCCACCTAAGAGCCGAGCTAAGCTGACACCTTAACTTCAACCTGTGGGACCCTAAGCCGACAATTCAACCGAGCACAGCAGGACTTCTGACCTGTAGAACTGTGAGATAATAAATGGGTATTGTTTAAAGCTCTGAATTTGTGGTAATTTTTTATGCAGCAGTAGAAAATGATATAATCTCTAATTCACAGTAATGAGTACTTAGTTCAGTGGAACAAAAAATTACTAGGAAAACTGCTAAAATAGATAATTAGGATCCAGAATGGCATCACACATTTTTTTTTTCAAAAGATTTTATTTATTTATGAGAGACAGCCAGCAAGACAGAGAACACAAGCAGGGGGAGTGGGAGAGGAAGAAGCAGGCTCCCAGCAGAGGAGCCCGATGTGGGACTCGATCCCAGAACGCCGGGATCACGCCCTGAGCCGAAGGCAGACGCTTAACGACTGCGCCACCCAGGCGCCCATCGCACATGTTTTTAAGTAGAGAGGACTATGGCATGAATATAGATTGTGAATGTACATACGCTGGGACAATCTAATCTGTAAATGTGATAATTTTGCATAGCAGCCAAGAAATGTGGTTAGGAGTTGCCAAAATGGATATATCAAAAAAATTCAATTTTATTGGATCCGTATTCCATTCACCCCAAGTTCCAAGTGTTATGGAACCTTGTTAAAGAGGAGAATTTAAGCCATTGAGCCCTAACAAATTTTAAAATAAAACATAATAACTCTCCTTGAAAAGAGTCAAGTCCTTCCAAATCATATTTTTCCATGGGGGAGGGGCAGACAGACTCTACATAAGTGCGATGTTCATTGAGGGCAATGTATTTGGTGAGAAATTAAGAGTCTGTCAATATCCACTGTATATGCATAATATTCATGCAGACGATACAAAAGAGCAGTTACCATCACACAGCTCTGAGCAGATATTTGACATTACATTTGGGAGAAACCACTGATTTGCAGTGTGAATCAGCTTTTGCCCAGTGTATGGTGACCATGTGATGGGGAAGTTTGATGGTTTCTTCTTCCATGCATATTTATAACACATGCACAAGGATAAAAGTGGTTTTGTGCGGTTAAGATTATCTCTAGGTCATGATAAAGACCAGAAAATGTATCCCTGGAGCATAACCTGTCTATGCAGAAAGGAAGGTACTGCTCTGTGACCAGCAGAGGGTCCTCCCCAATGCTGGTACACATACAACTTGATTCACTTGGGCCAAATCTGCATTCAATGTTGATAACACCTGGACATTATACATGTGGTCAAAATACATATGTTTGCCCTAATAATTGGACAATAAGAGAAGACTGACTTACCTATTAAGTTAGCTAGCTATTGAAGGAAACATTTCTCATAAGGTCAATAACATTAGAAATTATCTTTTCCATGGTTTTAAGTGACTGATTTTGGTTGTATAGAAAATATTTAAAAAGCCACATCCAAATGCTTTAGAAATAAGAAGACACACCTTACAGAATAGAATTCTACCACACCGTGATTTGGAGATTCTTTCACTACTATCACTCGACAATTTCCAGGCTTTAAAAAATATGATATGTCTTCCAAATAACATGTGACAGGGATGCCTGGGTGGTTCAGTTGGTTAAGTGTCCGACTCTTGATTTCAGCTCAGGTCATGGTCTCAGGGTCATGAGATCGAGTCCCATGCCAGGCTCTGCACTTAGCACAGAGTCTGCTTGTCCCTCTCCCTCTGCCTCTCCCCTTGTCTGTGTTCTCTCTCTCAAACAAACAAATAAATACATAAAATATTTTAAAAAATAAATAGCATCTGACAAAATTCCATTAGTTTGAATGGGAAATTATTCTATAATCCTTGATCAATATTAGACCTGAATAATCAGCATTCCTTGAGGAAGGCATTGACTCCTTGCTAGCATTTCTGTTGAATTAGTATGTGCTTTAGAAATTTCTAATTAGGTGAAAATATAAAGTTAAAAAGGAAACCAACAGTGCATATATACATGTGTGTATGCATGTGCACATATACATATGTGTATATAAATATGCATATATACATATATGTACTGTATGTATATATATGCACGTGTATACATATATATTTTTTATAAGCTAACTTTGTGTGGAGTCTAACCTACAGCTTAAATTTTGTTTTTTAATGCATTGGCTAAAGTCTGCATTAGGATTGTCTCTCTCACTGGTTTGAAGTGACTATTATTTTTCATTTTAAATATTACATTTTGTTATGTTATTTAAAATTTAATTTTCTTAATTCATTTAATTTACTTGAAGTCGAGGATCTGCATAAGTACCTGAAGAGAATAGTTTTTTTTGGAAACACTTGCCAAACTGCTTTAAGAAGAAGAAAAATAAATATTCACAAAGGCAGGAGCAGAACCAAGATTAGCTATGTACAAAATGCCAGGAATCAGCCAAGGGAGGTGGTGTGTTCAGTGCTATTTAGTATATAATAATCAGTTTTGTGTTTTAGACTGCTTGTAAGGCACAACACATAAGGTTCTTTATTTTCTAGCATAAAATTACGTGAATACCTTCATGCTATAAACATCTCCTATCCTTTTTATGAAACCTACTATGAGCCAAAAGCCAACTATTTTATTTTATTTTTTAGGGAAGGAGTAAAGTGCACAGGGGGAGAGAGAGACAATCTTAAGCTGGCTCCCCACCCAGCGTGTAGCCTGATGCAGGACTTGATCTTATGACCCTGAGGTCATGACCTGAGTGAAATCAAGAGTCAGAGGCTTAACCAACTGAGCCACCTAGGCACCCCAAAAAGCAAATTATATTATTATTTTTTTTATCATGGAGTCTCTTTCTTAGTTGTTTTATTTATTTCTTGCCAAATGGTCTGCTTTCAGATATTTCTGGGCACGTCACACTTCTAAATGATTGAAGTCATCAAAATAGAAAAGACCAGAAAAAATGGCCAACCCAGGTAAAAATACAGCCGTTGTATGAAGGCTAAATAACCATACAAACAGTGTCTCAGTTCTGGGCAGTGTGCTCCTCCCAGGTGAGGCAAGAGGAACAAACAGGCTTTTTAGAAAGAACAAGTGTTGTTCCCACTGATGTTCATAATAAATCATCATTCAGGAGATTCTGTCAATAACACACTGCCCCCAATCGCTTCATGCCTGCAGCATTACGCTCATGCTATTGCAACTAGATGAGCGATCAAAGCCTCACGCAGTCAAAGAGAGTAGTTTAAAGAGGTACAATAACAGGCGATTTGCAAACAGCCCAAACCTTTAGCTTCTTCCCCCTTTCCAAAGGTGTGCAGTGAATTTACATTAACACCTGCTATTGGAGATAAAAGAATGGATTTGCACTGCAAGGAGAATGCCAAATCCTCCTGTAAGAGTGACTCATTTCCCTATACTGTGGGATATTATGCTGAACTCGAGGCAACGTGTTACAGGCAGTACGCTGGGTCAAATTTGGATTTTCAAAAATAAAAAGGGCAGGACTGCGTTTAACACAGAAGGCAGAAATCCTTATCTCTCCGAATATTTGCCACATAATCGCCAAGTTAAATCCACTCTGTGAGCAGGTCGTTTTTATTGTCCAAAGATAATTTATATCAGTAGACTTTTTACTGCATACTGACTCAGATTACTATGACATCTAAGATTTTCATGCTGTTAAATTCAATTTATTGTGGAACATAAGGGCAATTAAGGGATAGGAGATGACATTATATTACATCAAAGAGAGCTACAGGAAAAGGAGGTGTGCACCACTGTAATTTGTTGTATATAAACTTAATTTTGAGTGTTTTCCCCATGGGAAAATGGCAGATACTATTTCTAACAACTCACTACGTGCCAACACTTTATTCAGATCTTAGTTACTAGCTAAAAGCTAATAAATCACTGAGTGAAGATTGGAATGAATAAAAAATAACAAACTAAAAATTCTGAAAATCTAAAGAATGCCACACACATCACAGAAGCCATTAAAGAAGTTAATTAAATAATGTCCCAAAATATCTATCTACCTGCTACATCTAATACACATCTCTGCTACATTTTTTTTTTTTTTTTTTTTTTTTTTTTTTTAGAGAGTGAGAGCGAGAGTTAGGGCTAGTGGTGGGAGCGGGCCGAGGGAGGGGGAGAGAGAATCTTAAGCAAGCTCCATGCCCATCTCACATCCCTGAGATCATGGCCTGAGCAAGAGCCACCTGGCTATCTTCTTTTAGATGTTATATTCGTTTCTATTGCTAGGTAACTCATTACCAGAAATTTAAAGGTTTAAAATAAGATCTGATCGTGGTTCAGCTGCAATCAAAGTGTCAGCCAGAGCTGGGACCTCATCTAAAGTTTTGATTAGGGAAGGATCACTCCAAGCTCATGTGGTTGCTGGCAGGATTTCAGTCTTTGCAAGTGTTGTTGGATTGAGAGCCTTGATTCGTAATTGTTGGGTGGAGGTCACCTTAGTTCCTTGCCATGTGGACCTCCCCAGCTGGACAACTTTATCAAAGCCTTATCAGAGTAAGGGGAGAGTCTGCTAGCAAGATGGATATCTCTATGTTACCTAACCTCATCACTGAAGTAACATCCCTCACTGTTACCCTATTCTGTGGCTAGATGCAAGTCTAAGGTCCTGTCCGCACTTAAGTGGTGGGGGGAACGATATTGTAAGAGCATGACTATTAGGAGATGGGGATTATAATTAGAGAATATTTTAGTTTGCTTACCACATCTGCTTTGCCTCTTGATAGGGCATTTAATTTGTCTCCTATCCTCCTCTGAATCTGGTATCCTTGAATGAAATTCAATTTACAGAAATTGGAAATTTCCAGAAATTTCCCACTGCTCAATGCAGATTTACCCAGCATCAGGACCCTAAGAACAGAGCCAAAGGCCATATTCCTTGACTTTGGCACGGAGACTCACATGGGTTAGGCCAAAATATCTTCAGAGCTAGGTTGTTCTCATTCTGCTCTCTGCTCTTTCTTCCCCTTTCCCTGGCACTCCTCATAACTGCATTGAGGTCTGCAACTCTTCCTGCCCATCCCTAATTCCCTCCTTTTACCCTTCTCAGACTTTTTTCTTCCCAGCCCCATGTCTCTTATATCTCGGCATCCACATCTGGAATAACTCAACTAAACCAGGTATAATTTAAAGACAATAGTTTTATAGAAATAACAGTGATCAAGAATGTGGCTGAGGCATGATTAATATGACAAATAATCCACCACCAAGAAAGTACTGACTATTTTTTTTTCTTTTTCCTTTAAATGTCTTCCTTTTATGTATGTATCCATTTCTCTTCTGAGAAAAATATGTCTTGTAGGTTCTTTTAATTATTTGTCATCCCCCACTTAGTTCCTTGGGAACAGGGTAAAAAAGAGAAAAGAGAGAGAGGCAGAGATCAGCAGTCTTACTTCTTTCTTTTTTAGAGATATCTGTGTGAAACAAGCAAGCAAACAAAAATTTTGCCATAAAATATAACATAATATTTCCTCACCTCTGTACACAAAGTTTTAATTTCATAATTATTGTAAATAAGTTCTTATGCTATTATTGAATTCCAGTTATATGTAAGGGATATAATAACAAATATATGTAGCTCTTTTTTGTCAAAGCATCTGTGAAATTTTGAATTTATTTTCATGTCATTCTTGTGAACAGATATCATATCATTGACACCCATTTTATTGAAAAATAAAAGGAACATATCTAATTGTTAAACAAAGTAATAGTCAAGCAGCATCAGGAATTGACGAACTCAGAGACCCTTGCAAATTTCAAGAGACCCCAAGCTGATATATTCTAGAAGATTCTTATAGATTAACTGTCCCTGAATTTGAAATCTTTAATGTTTTGTTTACGGGAATTGGAGTTCTGTTCTGCACAAACAAGGACAATAATGCAGATTGATGACTCGGGTGATGAAGTGCCAAAACTGATACCTTGTCGAATCTTGTTTGTGAAGTTTCTGAACCGCTGCCTCCCACATTTGTGTGAATAAGACCCACACAACGCGTGCAGACTTCCCTCCAGAGAGTAAACGCTGAATGCGTTTCCAAATGCCTGCCCGTTTTTCCACTGAGCTCTCTTTTTCTAAGGTTGTGTAACACTCTTTGTACTTGAGATGCTAATTTTTGGTTGATTAATTACATTGCCAATATCTCCTCCCAATTTATTGTGTTTTCACTTTGCTCATCATGCTTGTCATGAAGAATATTTAAAATTTTTAATCTATCGCATATTACTACATATTACATATAATATATATACTACATATTACTATACGTGCATGCAAAGTGTAGAGAGGAATTTCAGGTTATCTGTTACTTGGGCACCAGTTGGAGTGAGTTTTTGCTGTCTGTAGGTTTATTTCATGAGTTAAAAAGCTGAGGAAAATATCCAAATTTTGATATTTTTAAACCCTGAATGTTAGGATTATGGTCTGTCTATTTGGTTTTTTTCTGTATGAATTCTAGAATTTCTATCATGTCTATGGGTAATACATATGTGCACACACACCGTATATGGTTTGTGGTGCTGGTAGGGCCGCATTACTCAGCCTCTGCCACGTCTTTCAGTCAGGGTAAGAGTGATGTGAAGAGATCAGCTGGATGGGGGGGAACCTTCTGGTTCTGTTATTCAGGCCGCCCCACTGTAATCGATTCAGGTATCTGAATTCAAGCTTCCTTAATTTATCCTGTCAAATGTAGTTCTTTCTAATTAAGAATATATTCTGGAAATAAAGTGGTGATAAAAAAGAAGGGAGGCAAGGACTTTCAAAGAGACACTTTAAGGAGGACTTTTGAGAATGCATAAAGCACATAATAATGTTTTTCTGAGAATGTGATGATACACATTTCATAGCCAGTGCTAAGAGGCAAAATAAAATCCACAGGGAATAAAGGTAGGGATTTGGCTGCAGATGTTTGCAATTTTTTGAGGAAATATGATTGACGTGTCTGAAGAGCAATGTCAGGGACCTGAAGTTATGCATAAAGGGCAACCAAAGGGAAGAAAAGTTAGATTTAAAGAGCAAGGAAATTATCCTGGTGGCTTCATGTATCAAGGTTGATCACCAAGATTTCACAAAGGAGCAGGAAACAAACTGAGGAGAAAGAAACGTTGTTCCTTTTAGGATGAACCTAAGTGGGGAAAAAAAGTTAAGATGAGTTAAAAATCAAACTCTGGGAGAATGTAATTATATAGTATAGAACAAAAGGCAAGATAAGACTTCTTCATTATTCATTTAAGAACACGGAATCAAAGGGGTATAAATATGATGAAAAATATTTTCTTTTGAGTTTAGCTTCCCATGTTACCTCTTCTGAATATAAGTCCCCTTTGTTCTCCATGGCTATTTAATTTTCAGATGATTTTATAAATCTTTGTGACATCAAGACATCTAATGTATAGCTTTTGTTATTAAACTATATAACCATCTTTCTTTTTCCTGTTTGGTTTTTCTAAAAATGTTTGGAAATTTGTCTTCTTCGACTTTTCACTTCATCTAATCCACATACATTTCCTTGAGGCTAAAGAACCTTTGGGGGTGAACGAAAGAATGCCAGCTTGTCATAACTCATGGAGGTGATCAAAGGCGGCCAGGTGCTCCCTTCACCTTTGCTCACTTCCACACAGTTCAATATCTGATTAAGGGGGTGTGTTGCTTTGTGTCCTCAGATTCCATTAGCGGCTCATTGTAAGAGAAAAGGTTGCTGGGTAATGAGAATAGGAAATAGAAATGTCTAGCTTGACTACATCTTTTTAACGATACCACTCTCTATACACATATATTAGTTTTATAAGTAGCAATCTCTCAATCAATAAAACAACAAAACAATAAAGTAGCTCCTAAGACTGGCTCTAACAGTATACATTTAAGTTATACTATTATTTCTGTGTCAAGCTGGGGATACTTTCCAAAGAATAAGCCATTACATGGCATGAAGTAGAAGGATAAAGAGCTTTCAGAACCAGGTATTTCAGATCATCTTATGTAATTCTGATGATCCCTTGTCATAAGATATGTTCTCAGTATTTTCCAAGTTTTTTATTAAAGGGTTTGTGTTGGTCTTCAACGTGGAAGGCAAAACCTGAGCCGTTAAGGTAAAGAAATGGGAAACTGAAAGGAGAAAATGCACTAAAGGGAGGGGGGGTGATTGAGAGAAAATGATGGATTTTATTACCCGATATACTTTTGTCCCTACAGATTACCAAAAGGACCTTAAATAGTTACTCAATTGAAAATTATACCTAGAACATACTTTGTCAAGGAAACTCGACTTTTAAAAATACAAAATGATGGAAAATCGAAAGCACTTTAAAAGAAGTCACTTTCCCAAGTTTCTGACTTTACATAAAAACATGATTTGGGTGATGTTGAGGAAGAATGCACAGCCAGGAAGTATGAAAAGATGGAAAGGACTCCAGGGAAGGAAATGAAAGATGTCATCTTCCTCTTGGCACGTGGCTTAGCCTTAAAATCATGGGCATCCCAAGTAGGAACTTGTCTAATTCTCCGTTTGATGTAGTACAGACGGAGTTGTGCCTTGGCACACAAATGCCTTTGAATATGGATAATGAAAATGTGCCTTTGCCTACAGTACAATGCATACATTGGGTGCAAGGATGAAATTCTCATTTTTCACCGAAGCCTGTCCCAGGTGAACACTGATCTTCATCTGAAAATATTAAAGCATTCCCTTCATGCCCTTTTAATTCCCCAAGGGCCTTAACCTTTTATTCTCCTTTAAACAAGCCACTTTTCTCTCCCAGAGGGACACTTCAAAACAGTTCTTAGGAAAAAAAAAAAAAAAAAAAAAAAAAACCTCTTGTCTCCAGGGCATCATCTGGAAATTGCCCTAACTGTTTTCAGTCCAAAATGCAAAGCCAGGATTCTGTGAAGAATTACATAGCTACCCAACCACTTCAAAGCTGGATGGGGTTGAATCAATGCCGCAACAATGGGTGTTAAGAGCTCCAATCGAAGGTTGCTTCACAGGGCCTGCAAACACTGTTTTGTTTCACCTGCCTATCATCTGAACAATACAATTGCCAGTCGCATTAATTTAGACAAATCTTTTAGAGGGAGTGAGTGGAGCGAATCCAGGCAAACAGAACGATATTTACTCTCCCTCACAAAACCACCAGGAAAAGCAGAGATGCAATTAAGAAAACAAAGTATCTCAGCATATGTCCCTGCCTCAGTATTCCGTCAGATGGAAATTTTGCCAGCACAGAAGCCAAGCATGGCTTCTCTAAAGCTGCATCTGTGCTGCAGAAGGGAAAGAGTTCATAGCTTTGGAAGTCTGTTTCAGTGAAAGAATGATCTTTCTTACTTCTTTCGATAGGTCTTTATTCTGGTGTTCAGTGCTGGCATGATCTATTTTAAATCTCCATTTTGACTGTTGGTGGGAATGCAAGCTGGTGCAGTGACTCTGGAAAACAGTATGGAGGGTCCTCAAAAAATTGAACATAGAGCTACCCTATGACCCAGCAATTGCACTACTTTGTATTTTCCACAAAGACAAAAATGTAGTGATCTGAAGGGGCATCTGTACCCCAATGTTTATAGCAGCAATGTCCACAATAGCCAAACTATGGAAAGAGCTCAGATGTCCATCGACAGATAAATGGACAAAGAAGAGTGGCATATATATATACAACGGAATATTACTCAGCCATTAAAAAATGAACTCTTGCCATTTGCAACAATGTGGATAGAACTAGAGGGTATTATGGTAAGCGAAATAAGTCAATCAGAGAAAAATAGTTATCATATGATTTCACTCGTGTGGAATTTAAGAAACAAAACAAAGCAGTGTAGGGAAAGGGAGGGAAAAACAAAACAAGACAAAATCAGAGAGGGAGATAAGCCATAAAAGACTTTAATCATAGGAAAAAACTGATGGTTCCTGGGTTGGGGGGGATGGGGTAACTGGGTGATGGACATTAAGAAAGGCATGGGATGTATTGAGTACTGGGTGTTATATAAAACCGATGAATCACTGAACTCTACCTCTGAAATTAATAATACACTATATGTTAATTAACTGAATTTAAATAAAAATCAATCAGTCTGTGTTTTGGTGTTGATAATCAGTTTCGCACCTCTTTCTGGACTGTACACAAATCTAACAGAACTTTGTTTCTAGAGTACAGCCCCGACTCTACTTCCTCTTGCTGGTCATGTGGTTCCTGCTAGATGAAACAAATCTAGTTCTCAAGCCCTGTGCAGATGTTACCCTTCAAACGACCCCTCCTTAATTCCCTCAACATGCTGTGTTAGCTCTCCTTTCTTCAATACCAAGTTTGGTTGTCTCTTATATACTTAGGATTTTACGCTTTTTACTTGTGCTATCCATTTCCATCTCTGTCTCCTGTTAAATTGTAAAATTCTCAAAGACACAGAACTTTAAATAAATTACCTTTTTATCTTCTGTATGTTGTGGTGAATCACCTTGAAGAAAGCAAACTTTCAATGAAAGAATACATAAATAATGGTAGTAATAGTTTACACTCAGATGGTGCTTAATACACACTTTACACTTTTCTAGCATATATTAATACATATGATAATCACAAAACTCAGAAGTTAGTTCTGTTATTATTCCTGTTTTACAGACAAAAGCACAGTAGGACATAAAGAACTTGCCAAAATTCACATAGCTATTATATGGGAGGGCCAGTATTCAAGCCCAGATTTCCATAACCATGCTCTTATTCCTCATGTTCTCATGCATCTTGTTTTTGAATGACTGAATGGTTGGATTTTGAAAAATGTATTTATTTAACTATTTAAAATCTGTTTATTATTTAAGTACTCATTTCATCCACATTGATGCCAAGATCTTTTAGACCGTGTATTTTTTCCTGTACAAAGTATCAAAGTTTCAGTCCAAGGAGGTTATTGTCCATTTTTCTTGGACTTGACTTCCATAGCTAGTGGAAAATTTCCTCATTTTCAAATACATATATATATACACATATATATAATTTTAGACTCACAAAAAGCTGCAAAAACAGTACAGAAAAATCAGATATACCCTTACCAAGTTTCTCCCAATGGTGACATCTTACATAGGCATAGTACATTATCAAAACCAGGAAATCGATATTGCCATAATACCATTAACATGTTTCCAGTTCTTTCTTGGACTTACCAAATTTTTCTTGCAGTCATTTAAAAAATATCTTTGTGTATAATTCTAAGACATTTTATCATATGTACAAATTTTAATAACCATTACCACAATCAGGAAATAAAACTGTTCTATCACCACAAAGAAATTTCCATATGCTACACTTTTATAGTCACACCCTTCTTTTCCTTCTGTAACCACCAAAAATTCTCCATCTGTATAATTTTATATTTTGAGGATGGATGAAATCATACAGAATGTAACGTTTTGATATTAGCTCTTTTTCTGTTGGCATAAATCCTTTGAGATTTTTCCAAGTTGTTGCATGTATCAATAATTGATTCCTTTTATTTTGGAAGAAGTGCTGTTTGTTTAACCGTTCACTGATTGAAGGACACCTGGGTTGTTTCCTTTTTTGGGCTACCCCCAAATAAAGCTGTTATGAACAGTCATGTGCAGGTTTATATGTGAATATAAATGTTCAGTCTTTTTTTTTAGAGAGAGAGAGCACACATATGCTAATTGGGGGGTGGGCAGAGAGAGAGGGAGAGAGAATCTTAAGTGGGGCTCAATCCCCCATCTGTGAGATCATGGCCTGAGCATGAAATCAAGAGTCAGATGTTTAATGGACTGAACCATCCAGGTGCCCCTGAACGTTCAGTCTTTATGATAAATCCCAAGACATGAGCTGGGTTACATGGTAAGTGTATGTTGAACTTCCTAAAAAACTGCCAGAATGATTTCCAACGTGGCCGTACCATTTTACATTCCCACCAGCAATGTATGAGGGATCAAATTTCTCTGCGTGTTTGTCAGCATTTGATATTAGAAATATATTTTATTTTATTTTTTAAAGATTTTATTTATTTATTTGAGAGAGAGATTGAGAGCAAAAGAGAAAGAGCATGAGCTGGAGTAGAGGTAGCTGGAGAGGGAGAGGCAGACTTTCCTTTGAGCAGGGAGCCTGATATGGGGCTTGATCCCAGGACCCTGGGATCATGACCTGAGCCGAAGGCAGATGCTTAACCGACTGAGCCACCCAGATGCCCCATATTTTAGCCATTCTAATACATATGTAGTGTCATCTCACTGGGGTTGTAATCTGCATTTTCCTAATGACTAGTGATGTTGAACATCTTTTCACGTGTTTATTTACCATCTGTATACTTTCTTCAGTGAAGTTTATGTCTTTTTCCATTTTTCTAATTGAACTTTTTTTCCTTTACTGTGCAAATTAGAGACTTTGGTGGCTGAACTTTCATCATCTTGACAGAATAAAAAATTTAAATTTTTATGGAATCCAGTTTATCCATTTTTTTCTTTGTTAGTTCATGATTTGGTGTCATATAGTAGAACAATGTGCCTAACCCCAGGTCGCAAAGATTTTCTCCTATACTGTTGTCTAAAAGTTTTATAGTTTTACCTTTTACATTAGATCTAATGATCCATTTAGAGTTAACTTTTGTATAAGGTTGAGGATTAGGTTGCAACTCATTTTTGCAGTTACTGATGGCCAGTTGTTTCAGCACTATTTATTGAAACAACCCTTCCTCCTCCACTGAATTGCTTTTGCACCATTGTCAAAACTGAGGTGAGTGTATATGTGTGAGTCTATTTCTGTCACCGATAGTTTTAAGTGAGTCCACTGCAGTGAAAGGAAATGTGGGTATTGGACCTACTCCAGCATAGATGCTACAGTCACATGTACTTATAGATACCTTCTGTTACACAGTCAATACTGACAAAGTGTGGATCTGCTGTGACTTCTTTCCACTAAGCACAGCCCAATACCTCAACCCTACTTCATGTCAGCCAGCCAGTGGAGTGAGGACAGAACCTGTAGTGCTGGATGCCTTTAAGTTCATTTGGAGAGAAAGTGTCATGAGGGTTCTCTTTAAAGAATAATTTAGTAAACACAGGGATAAAATAAATAATATGAATGATCATTCCAGTTCCTTTAAAGGTAACCTGAAAATATTAGTCCTTTAAAAACAATGAGATTTATAAAAACGTACTGTATGCTCAATAAAATATTACTTAGAAATGTTTAAAATTCAATTACTCTTCCCCATTTTTTTCCATATTGTACATGTCTATTCTGTTATTTTTAGGTGTAGTGCCCAGAATTCTAGACATTTAGATTAATATTCAACAATATAAAATTGTTCTTATATGAGGAAAAGAATGACAAGCGTCACAGCATGAAAAAGAAAAACTGGGAATTTTAAAAGCTTACCTAATCATTTGTGAATTTTAAATCCTGGGTTTATGGGCATTCAAGCAGTACTTAACTTACTTAATTTAATATTTGCTGATTGCTTACCGTGTTAATAGTATCATGATATTCGTAAATGCAATCTATGAAAACTTTATGTGTATATAAAAAATGATCCTTTGTCTAGGTATTAGAAATGTGTTTTTCTTGAGGGATTTGACCTTCTTCCAAGTAAGTTTTATTTGTTATAACTTCATTTACAAAGAAATTCCTCTAATGATATTTACAGTGTATCAAAAATACTCTATTACAGTTTTTTTTATTGTGGCAAAAAACACATAATATATAATTTACCATCTTAATCATTATTAAGTGTAGACTTACATTATTAAGTGTAGAAGTGTTAAGTACAATCACACTGCTGTAAAACAGAGCTCCAGATTTTTTTTTTCATCTTGCAAATCTGAAACTGTATAATCATTAAACAACAACTTCCCTCACTCTCCTCCCCACTCAGCCCCTGGTAATCACCGCTCAACTTTCTGTCTCTATGAATTTGACTACTTCAGATTTCTCATGTAAGTGGAATCATGCAGTATTGGTTCTTCTGTGGTTTATTTCACTTAATATAATGTCCTCATGGTTCATCCATATTGTAACATGTGACAGTATTTTCTTTTTTCTCAGCTGAATAATATCCCATTATGTGTATATTTAAATACACACACACATACATACATTCTATCTTTTGTTCATTCATTCATCCAGCAATGAACATTTGGATTGCTTCCACCTCTGATTGTTCTGAATAGTGCTGCTCTGAATGTAGCTCTGCAAATATCTCCTCCAGGCCCTACTTTTGAATCTTTAGGGTATATACTTAAAAGTTAGATTTCTGAGACATATAGTAGTTCTATTTTTCATATTTTTGAGAAACCTCCATAATGTTTTCCATAGTAGTTGCACCATTTTACCATCCCACCACCAAGGCGCAAGTTCAAATTTTTCCGCATCCTCACCAACACTTGTTAGTTCCTATAGTTGTGTTTTTGTTTTCATTTATTGATAGTCATCATAACGCCTATTAAGTAACGCCTCATTGTGACTTTGAGTTGCATTTTTCTGATGATTAGTCATGTGGAACACCTTTTTATATGCTTGTTGGCCATGTGTATATGATCCTGGGAGAAATATCTATTCAAGTCCTTTGCCCACTTTTTAATCAAGCTTTTATTTATTTAGTTAGTTTTTCATTTGTAGAGGTTCTTTATATTCTAATTTGTAACCTCATATTAGATATATGTTTTAAAAATATTTTCTCGCATTCTATTGGTTGCCTTTTCACTCTGTTCATTGTGTCCTTTGATGTACATTTTTTGGGGGTTTGTCTGTTTTTGCTTTTGTTCACTGTGCTTTTGTTGTCATATTCAAGAAGTTATTGTCAAGCACATTTCCATGAAGTTCTCCTCTATGTTTTCTTCTAGGACCTTTATGCTTTTGGGTTTTTAATGCATTTTGAGTTATTTTTATTTCTATTTGTTTATTTATTTATTTGACAAAGAGAGAGAGAGGTAGAGGAGAGGGAGAGGGAGATATAGAGAAAGAATCTTAAGCAAATTTTATGCCCAGGGCAGAGCCCAATGTGGGGCTCGACCTCATCACCTTGAGATCATGACCTGAGCCAAAATCAAGAGTCAGATGCCTAACCAACAGAGCCACCCACGCACCCCTTGAGTTAATTTTTCTAAAATGTATATATTAAGGGTCTTACTTCATTCTTGTGCATGTAAATACCCAGTTTCCCAAAACCATTTGTTGAAGAGACTCTTCTTTCCACATTGAATAGTCTTGCCATTGTTGTTAAAGATCATTTGAATATATATGTGAGGGCTTATGTCTGCTTTATTTCTCTATTCTTTTCCATTGGTCTATTTGTCTGTCTGTATTGCCACTCCCACATTGGTTTTCATTACAGAAGCTTTGCAATGTGTTTTGAAATTAGGAACTGTGAGTCTTCCAAATTTATTTTTATTTTTCAAAATTGCCTTTGGCTATAAGAGGTCTCTTGAGCTTCCATATGATTTTAGGTTGATTTTTTTTTCTAATTTTGCAAAAAAAAAAAAAAATGCCTTTGGGCTATTAAGCAGGATTGCGTAGAATTTGTACATCTCTTTGGTAGTATGGGTATCTTAACAATATTATGTCTTCCAACTGAATAAATAAGAGATGCTTTTCCATTTATTTGTGTCTTTTAAAATTTCTTTCACAAATGTTTTGTGGTTTTGAATTAAAAGGTTTTCACCTCCTTGGTTAGATTTATTCCTAAGTATTTTATTCTTTTTAATGCTATTGTAAATGGAATTATTTTCTTAATCTTCTTTTTGACTTGTTCATTGTTAATGTATAGAAACACAGCCCAATTTGGGGTGTAGACATTTTATCCTACAACTTTGCTGAATTCTTTTATTAATTCTAACAGTTTTTTATGGACTCTTTGGGGTTTCTACATGTAAAATCATGTTACCTGTAAAGAGAGATTCCTTTACTTCTCCCTTTCCAATTTTTTCTTTCTTTTTTTTTTTATTTATTTTTTTGCCTAATTGCTCTGGCTTGGATGTCCAATAGTAGGTTGAATATAAATGGTGAGAGCAGGCATTCTTTACTTGTTCCTGAGATTAGAGGGAAAGCTTTCAGCCTTTCACCATTGCTTATGATGTTAGCTATTGGCTTCTTATAAATGGCTTTTATTATGTTGGGGTAGTTTCTTTCTATTCCAAATTCATTGAATGATTTTATCATGAAAGACTGTTGAATTTTGCCAAATGTTGTGTTGTTTTTTTTTTTCCTGCATTGGTTGAGATTACGTATGGTTTTTATCCTTTATTCTGTGAATGTGGTATATTACACTGATTGATTTTCCTCTGTTGAACTATCCTTGCATTCCAGGAATAAATCTTATTTGATCATCATGCATAATCCTTTTAATGTGCTTTTGAGTTTGGCTTGCTAGTATTTTATTGAAAACTTTTGCTTCAGTATGTATCAGGGATAATGGTCTATAGTTTTTGTATCTTGTATTGTCTTTGGCTTTGCTGTCAAGGTAATTCTGGCCTCACAGAATAAGCTTAGAAGTGTTCTCTCTTCTTCAGCTTTTTTGAAAGAGTTTCAGGAGATTGGTATTGATTCTTCTTTAACTGTTTGTTAAAACTCTCCTGCGAAGCCAACTGGTCCTGGGCTTATATTTCTTGTGGAGTTTTTAATTATTAGTTCAATTTCTTTACTCATTATTGGTCTGTTCAGATTTTCTCCTTCTTTAAGATTCAGTCCTTTTAGCTTGTGCATTTCTAAGAATTTATCCATTTAATATAGGTTAACCTGTGTGTTGGCATACAATGTTTAAGGTATTCTCTTATAATCCTTTTTATTTCTGTGGCATCAGTTGTAATGCTTCCTCTTTCATTTCTGATTTTAATTATTTAAGTATTTTCTCTCTCTCTTTTTTAATCTAACTAAAGTTTGTCAATTTCGTTGAACTCTTCAAAAAACCAACTCTTACTTTCATTGATTTTTTTCTATTCCCTGTTTATCTCTGGTTGAGCCTTATTAGTTTCTTCTTTCTGTTAGCAGTGGGTGTAGTTTGTTCTTTTTCTAGTTTCTAGAGGTATAAAGTTAGACTATTGATTTGAGATCTTTTTACTTTAATGTATGCATTTACAGCTATAAACTTCTCTCTTAGTACTGCTTTCACTGCATGCTATAAGTTTCAATATGTTGTTTTTTCATTTTCATTTGTCTCAAGGTATTTTCTAACTTCCTTTGTGACTTCTTTTTTGCCCATTTGTTGCTTAGAGTACATTGTTTAATTTTCACATATTTGTGCATTTTTCAGTTTTCTTTGTGCTATTGATTTCTAGTTTTATTTCATTGTGAATATGTATAATTTCAGTCTTCTTGCATTCAATAAAATTTGATTTGTGGCCTAACATCTGGTCTATCCTAGAGAATGTTTTATGGGCACTTGAGAAGAATGAATATTCTGCTATTATTAGAGCTGTGTTCTGCATATTTCTGTTATGTCCAATCGGTCTAGAATGTTGTTCAGTTCCTCTATTTTATTGATCTGTCTGCTTATTCTGTCTATTATTGAAAGTAGAGTTTTGAAGTATCATACTATTATTGTGTTGCTATTTATTTCTCACTTCAGTTCTCTCAAGATGTGCTTCATATATTTTGGAGCTCTGAGGTTTGATGCATATTTATAATTGTCATATATTCTTGGTAAACTGGCATTTTTATCATTATATAATATCCTTCTTTGTCTCTTGTAACAGTTTTTAACTTAAAGTCCAGCTGTCTGATGTTAGTATATCCGCTCCTGCTCCTTTTTGGTTGCAACTTGCATGGAATATCTTTTGCTACTGTTTTTCTTTAAGTCTACAAGTGTCCTTAGATTTAAGATGAGTCTCTTGTAGAAAACATATAGTGGGGTCGTGTTTTTATATCCATTCAGCCAATCTATGTGTTTGATTGAGGATTTTAATTCATTTGCTTTGAATGTAATCAATAACAGGAAAGATTCACTATTGCTTTTTTGTTAATTGGTTTTTGTATATCTTGGAGGTTTTTTTGTCCTTACTGTCTTCCTTTGTGTTTCATTGAATTATTTTTTTTGTAGGGATATACTTTGATTCCTTTCTCATTGCCCTTTGCATATATTCTACAGCTATTTTTTGTGTGTGTGGTTACTTTTGAAATTACATAAAACATCTTAGAGATATAACATTCTATTTTAAACTGGTAACAAATTAATTTCAATTGCACACCAAAACTCTACTTCTTTACAACTCCACCCCTTCCCAGTTTATGTTATTGATGTTACAAATTATATCTTTAGATGTTAATACCAATTAATACAGATTTATAGTTATTTTTTATGTTTTTACCATTTAAATTTTATACAACATTATTACGATAGGTTACTATATTTGTACATGTACTTACTTCAGGTCCACTCTTTTGTTTTCCTCCCGAGGAAGGAACCCTGATATGGGAAGTTTCCTCTTGCCTGCTTCTGAGATGTTGCATAGGGGGGAAGCATGATTGGGTGAGGCAAGTGTCATAAATTTTTCTTACCCATTTCACTGTAAGCCCTTCATAGTTTTAAAATGGCTTAGGTCCTGTAGCTTCTCAACTTGTCTCTAAAGTTCTCACAGAGGTATTCTGGTCTGTTTATTTTTATAAACCCTGTGTCTCTGTGAAAGAAGGAGGACCTGTAGCCTCTTAGTCCAACATTTTGTTGACCTCATTCAAAAATAACTCATTATATTTTGATTTTATGCAAAAAGGACCCTGTATTTTGCTACATCAAGAGTGGTATTTTTAATAAGTTTATATTATTTGGTTTTTACTCATTGACAAGACCAGGCAAAATATCGTGAAGCCTATTTCTGGGTTCTTTTTCATGTTAAGAAATTATATTGCAGAATTATTTGAGCTACAGGGTAAAAAACTTCCGGTTTATAAGGATTATATATCTATATTTACATTTCATTTTGAAACTGTTTTTAAACTATAATTAAACATAAAGGGATTTATAGATTTGATATATTATAAAATTTGTTGCGTTAACAGTTTTAAAATGTCTTTTTTGCTTTTGCCATGTGAGAAACTGCCCTGATGCAATGGTAGCCTTCAAATATGTTATCAGGAAAACTCACAGTGAAAAGCAAGGAATAAGAGAGGGACAGGTCAGAACACTTAAGGTAGGGTATAAATAGGCAAGGAATACATGACCTGAACTCTCAATCTCTCTCTTTCTTTTAGTTTCTCTCTCTCTCTCTCTGACACTCACACACACACACCCACACACACCCCCACACACACCCACCCACGTACACCTTCTTCTTCCCCATTGGTCATGAATAATGAAGGTGAAGTTTAAGTGAAAGGTCTCAGTAAGATGAAAAGTGCATGGGGCCAATGACACACACTTTTTCCATTAGACAGATACAGAGACAAGTCACTTGACAGGTAACCTGCTGAGCAAGTGTGGTTTTAATGGGCAGAGGACTGATGGAGCTACAATGAGTGTTATTAATGGAAGGCCTAATTAAGATTTAATGCATATTGGGTGTCTAGGATTTTGCACATATTAAATACATATATGTATGTATATGTATTTGTTATATACATAACATAATATATGATTTTATATGTATATATATTATGTTGTGAATACATGAATATTTGGTGCCTCATGAACACTTAGTATGTCATAGATATTTGTGTCTATTTGATCTTTTCATCCATATCTATATCACACACATATGCTTTTCTTTATTTATGTGCAACATGTCTTCCGAGTTACTAACTAATTTATTTCTTATCATCTTTGACTTTTACCTATCTCATTGGTTTTCTTGACTTCTATGAATATAATTTCATATTCTCAATAAATACCAAAAATACTCATTACAAGTTTTATTTTTTGGGGTGTATAATAATGTTTGTTCTAATTCCCAAAGAACTAGCTACAGAAATAATTAATAAGGAAAAGGGTAATTTCCATAAGGTCTTACACATCATTAGTTAAGAAATGGGACCCAGACAGGAAGACACCATGACTCTTCTTTTTAAACATTTCTTTTCAGATCCCTCCTTGTCCCACACTGGCAAATTATACTCTTCTTCATGCCCAACACACATATCTTGCCTCATCCCTCAGGAACATACTCTGGATCTGAACTCTGGCCAGACTTGTAGCCCTGGTCAGCAGGAACTTAAGATGTAAAATGAAGGGTAAAGAAAGCTAATGATCATTAAATGGCTATAACTTGTCAGTTAATACCTGGTAATACTACTTTGTTAAGTCTTTAAAATTACTTAGGAATAGAAATTTTTATTCCATTTGTAGATTTAAAAACTTTATAAATTTACATTGCTTGAGCTCACATAACTACAAAGAAACTTCACCAATTTTAAAACCAGGAGTCACTGATACCAAATGCTATGCTATTTCTCTGTTTCTTTTTCTAGATTTCTTGTCTGGTTACCCAAGGGCCTGTGTTGAAGCCCTTGGCCTTAAAACGGTTTTATCAGAAAGTAATGGCTACTTAGATCTCCTTTACACAATTAAAGTGGACCACTGTGTGCTCCATTTCTTGTTTCCCTGTCCCCCTCTGGTAAAATAGGTGGTAATTAAATATATACCCACCTGATAAATTAGGTAAATGTTTTTTCCCTCCAAGTAAACACAAAAACTTAATCCAAATGAGGTCTTTCTAAAGGTGATACAAATACAGGAATTTAATAAAATATATATATATATATATATATATATATATATATATATATATATCTCTTCAGGAAGACCTTTAGCTCCTTTCTGTCAACATAGCATTCAGTCTGCAATTTACTATATCTTAGAAAAACTAACCTGGACACAACCTCTTATCCTTTACAAGAACATACTGGAACAAAAATAACAAAGGAAAACATCAACCCATAAACCCTCCCAAAAGCAAAAGCAATGAGTATGAGCCTAGAAGTTCCAAGGTCACTTGTTCTCATTGAGGTCTACATAATGGGAATCATAAGATCCACCCCATCTGTCTCACATGGCTGCTGTGAGATTCCAAAGAGTTCATGTGAGTGAAGGTAATTCATAAAGTGTAGATTGCTACAGAGAAATAGAGTACATTTCTTATAAGGACATTCACTGCAACCCTTTCACTTCTGGATAGATCCCACAGGTGACTAGCTACCATCACAATGTTTTGCACCCTGGGTCTTGGATTGTAGAAACACTGTTTCCACTATAATTTCATTTGATCAATGCCAACAGAGATCCATCCCAACCAAACATGTGTCTCCTCTGAAAAAAATATGTCTATCTATCATATTGCTAAATACTAGTCATTCTTGAAATGTTTGTTTTTTTTTTTTCATCAATTATTTCCCTTCAGAAAAAATAACTACTCTCAAATTACAAATAAAAAAGAATCAAAAATGTTGATTTGGGCCATTAATAACCTTTGCTAATATCGCATTCTTACCTATTAACTAGCTAATGCATGTTATGTGTATATTCTTTGTGCCAGTTTCTGAACATGAAGAAGAAAGAAACCTATGCCTCTGAAGAGCTCTTTGTCTAGTTGAGGCGTGTGCCATTACCCATTGGAGCTGAACCGTGTCAACCCAGGAAGGGTCAGGGAAGGAAAGCCCTTTGTAAACTAAAATGCTTAACCCAGACATTATGAGTTCACGGACAGAAAGCTCCAAATTCCCAAATCCTTAAAAATCAAATAAAAAGTTTTTAAATGTCACATAACATTTACCCTTGGACCACAAAGCATGAAATCCTGACGTTCGCTCACTCAGTGATCACGCATGGAATACCTGCTCTGTGCTCGGCTCTCATCTGAGAGCTGGGAATGAAACCAAGCGCAGGATGCATCCTTTTGTTTTTAGAAAGGTCAGAGTTTAACTCTTTTGTTAAAAAAGGAACTAATAATGAGATAATGTAGGAGGCTGTTTCTCAAAAAGTGTAAATTTCCATAGAAATAGAAGGTTTTGTTATGATTAAATAATTGAGTTATGCCGAAGTTTTCACTCATAGAATTGGTTCTAATCAGATTAGCAAAAAATATGGTTTATCAAGGGAAAGGAAACCAGACACTATAATAGCGTTTATTGAAATATCTGCTATTCTTTTGTTTAGCCTTAGATCTTAGTTAAGATTAAAAAGCCTTTGAAAATTATCCAAAATACTTAAATTTTGAGAGCAGGGAGACTCAGGCTAAGTTGATAAGCCTGGTCAGATTAATTACTATAAAAGTAAACCCAGAAATCAATCATTTTGTTAAAAATAAATAAACTCCATTTTAAAAAGTTTTATTGGCCGACTCAGCCACAAACCACTTTAGTTCTAAAGATGTTTACTGACAAATTACTTTCTTACCTAACTTTCAGCTTTTAAAAAGTGAAAAGACTCTATTATACTGCCATTCGGTGTGATTTAGCGATCTGTGTTTCCTACTATAAGTAATCAACATCTCTTTTTGGCTTGTTTGCTTTCCTTTCGGGGTGAATTTAAATTCAAACTATGCTTCTCTCTCTTTTTTTTATTATTCCATATGTGTTCGTAGAAATCAGCTACAGAGGCACTTGCTATCCAGATGCACGGAGAATGCGTGCCGAGCGCTCCGGGCCTTCCGAAACCCCGCTTAGGTGCCGCGTTTAATTCCGCCTGTGGGGGAAATGAACTTTTGGTTACTTCCTGATGCCTCATCATTGTCACTGTTAACCTGTCACATCAGAGGCATACCTCCCATGGCTGCATAATCTTGGAGAATATAATTTCCTTCCCACATCCCATCACTCGGGACGACTTCTCCTAACAGCTTCAGAGTACTAAAAAGCCTAAAGCGCCCGTCATCACGTGGGCTAACACCCTGCCTGAAAATGACATTGAAACAGTCTCGGAGAAAGCATCCTGTGAGTGGTGGTCTAAATTCCCACCATAACCATCTTGCTGGTCTCCCTGGAGCGCAGCTCTGCGGAAACACTGATGGTGCCGCTACAGAGAAGCTGTCATCGTTCTCTCCGGGGCCTCACCTGGGATGTCCAGAGTTCAAACTCGACTCCTCCTGGATGTTTTCCTGCTTTCAGACATGGCAGCGGGAATGCTCAGGGACCTTCAGGTCCAGACTGCCTCCATCTGCTGAAGCACTTCAGTTTATTATTTTTCCTCATCCCCTTACGAATGTGCTATTGCATTTTCGTAGCTGCCACTCTGTAAAGCATATCTTCTCGATAGCTATTTAAAACCTGACACTGTAGTGTTATACTAAGAATAAATTAATAAATGCAGTTTGGGATAAGGCTAACCACTCGTTTAAGCATTACTCAAGAGGGCAGGAAGTTAGACGTGGACACAAAGGTCAAGAACACGAAAGCAAGGTGGATCACACCTGCGAAAGTAAGAGCCAAGTATACAGTACACAAGCAAGAAACAGGACCGAGTGTCCCTTTCATAACTTCGTAGCTTATTCAAGTACTTGAATGAAACTATTAAAGATCTCTGATAAAACAATTGACCCAATCTACTATTATGTGTAAGCAATAAAAGCCCTTATATACTCAAAGTTTTAAGATTCTAGGGAGAGCAAGCTCAGTAGGCATATGCCTGGTTTGGATGTTCAGTAGAGGGAAATGGGCTGGTGAGGGCAGCTTTGAGAGGTGAACAAGGATCTGGTAATCTTGTGATAAAGGGGGGGGAGAGTGGAATGATACAGAATATGAAAATTATATGGAAGATTAAAAAAAGAAAAGGAAAAGAGATTCTTTTTGCCAAAATAAAATGAAAATTTCCATTTATGTCAATATTTCCATTTCTGTCAATATGTCAATAATATTGTTTCTAAATTTCTCCAGGTTTTGACTCATGGTTCCTTACTGTGAATTGTATTTACAGATCTAATGTTCAGTAGATGGATAAGGACGGGCCAAGCATGGAAGCTGAGGAAGTTGTAGAAGCAAAAAAACAGGTGAAAACAACAGGTAACACTTGGCAAGCCTGTGTAACAACAAAAGCAGGAACTAATTTCGACCTGGGAAGGTCTGCTAAAACCTTCCTCCAAAATTTCAGAGTAAGATGAATGAGTAGGATAGTGGCCAGTGGCTTTACCGCAGATTAGGGAGTTTGGACTAAATATGATAAAGAGAAGTATGTTCTCAGCAGCCATATGGTACACAAACTACTCTATGGAAATAATTTTGTTTGTATCCAACTACTTATCAGCGGAAATAATCATGTTAGCATTTATAACACTCTAATATCATCATACTGAAATCAAAATGCTTATGTATTTCCTTGTGAGTATTCCTCTTCATCTGCCACCAAAGTTGTGGGGGAATATTCATTGTGTTAAAGTCAATGCATCTGTAAATTGCTTTGCCTCCTAGTGCGTGAACTACAAGACTCTACACTCTTTTGTATTCTGTCAAAGACAGTGAGATATTTGCAATTAGTTGTCTGATATCTGGACATGGATACAGTTAAAGACAGCAGAAAATAGACTGGAACCATGGTAGTCTACTTTACTAGCATTTTGTTGCTTAAATATATATATATATTTTTGTGCTTTCATATTTCAGAGAGGACTGTCACCCAAGGAAGCGTTTTATGTAGGCAGACAATGGGATCTAGGTGAAAATAATAGCAACTCTGAAATGAACACAGGAAGGTAGGTTAATTTTCACACAACTGTATGGTATATTGGTATTTCAATAAAAGAATTGCTGAGTTTAGATTTTCTCAACTGAATTCTGAAGTTGGGTTGCTACGATCAATTTCTCAGAAAAAGAAAAAAAAAACATCTTTATAGAGGTTTAATGCAGATTGACACATGGAACACAGAAATAGATCTTCACAGAATTTCTCATCCTCCTTGAGCTTCTATAACCAAGAAGGGAGCATCTCCAGTGGTAAAAATAAAACAAAATGCAAATTCATCATGGGCACAGTAGTTTTATATACAAATCAAACTGATTTTAAGCAAGAACATCTGTGCAAACAAGATTGTAAAAGGTAATTTCAAGGCTACAAAGGAAGAGAAATATGTTGATTGGATTTTAAAATAGACATGTTAAATGTGTTAAATACACCTACTGTGATGTGAGATGTATGATATAATTTAATAAGTTTATTTAATGAAGATCTGCAGAAAAGCCTATTTGGAGAAACATCATTTTTCTTATTTTTAAAATATTGATGTTAAGGAATATTTGACAAGTGAAGTAATTAAAAAGTCCATTTTTTAATTCAGACATATACTGGAGGGCCCACTATGTGCCAAACACTGTACTAGAAGATAGATTTTACTATGTCTCGACTCCTGTCCTACTGGAACTTACAATATAGTAAGGAGACATATGAGTAACTTATTGTTCTTAAGGGAAAGAGGAAACTATGGGTTCTCTCAGAACACAGAGTGGGACATCTAAATCATCCTACTAAAATCCAGAAGGTTCCCCAGCTTAACCTATGAGGTTGAATTTTGAAAGAGCAGTTAAAGGTTGTTATAAAAAGAAGATGCAGGTGGCTTCTGGAAGAAAGTAGTAGTATGTTGTAAAGACACAGAGTACGAAATAGCATAAATATCCGTGGGGAACTGCAAGTGGCTAGGACATTGCCCTTTCTCTAATTGCCTTTCCTTCAAATGGTCCAGAAATGCTCAGTGTGAAATTAAAGATAAAAATGTGGGGAGTGGAAGTTCCAAGCCAGGTGACACTGATATTTAATGGAAAAGCAGCAAAGAAGCCAATGGAGGCTATAAAGAAGGAATGGCCAGGGAAGAAGGAGAGAGTCAGAAGAGAATGGTATCACCAAAAGTAAGAGTAGAATAAGATTTAAAAAAGATTGAGTGCTCAATAGCGAAGGAAGATCATAGCTAAAGGTAAGAAGTCAGCAGTCAATGCCGGCCTTAAAAGAAAAGTCTCAGTGGAGTATTGGTGGGCATGGTTAGATTGCTGGATATTGAAGAGTGAATGGTAAGTGAGAAATTAGAGACTTAAGTTTGGGTGGTATGGGATCAGTCAGTGGCTATATAAGAAAAGGGATATGGGCATGTTGATATAATGTGGGGACCAACCAGGGAGAGGAAAGATATAAAATACAGGAGAAAGAGAGAGTGATTAATGTGGCCAGTTCCTCACAGATGCAGGAGGGGATAATAGGCTCATCCACCCGGAAGGGTCAGCAATGGCATGGGAGCAGGGACCGCTCTTTCACTTAGATGCGAGGAAAAGACAGGGGGCAGAAGGCAGATGGAATACATCTGCTGAGAACAGGGAAAAAGATATTTTCCCAAATTCTAAATTCGACGCATCAAACACACACGCAACAGACATCCTCCTTACTACCGCACCACAAATTCTGGGAGTTTCGTTTTTGTTCTTTTCTGCATACTTAATTTTTTACTGATTGAATAAATAATCATAATATCAGATGACCTGTACCTTGATTCTAACCCTTAAAATGTTAGCCTTTTTTCAAATGGCTTGTAGCTTTTTCCTGTTTGTTCTCAGACATGTGTTCAAACATAAAAATAGCACAATAGTCCTGTCATGGTGAAAAATAAAGACCTGCATTAAATTTTACCTCTTTAGTATAAAAAGTGGCGCCATGCTAAATCTTCTGGGACTGCGTAAGCTGGATACACATTTACCTGACAGCCCCCAATCCATCTGCGTATTCCTGGAGAACGTCTGCCGTAACTTTTATTCCTAGCAACTTCTCTGCTGAAAATGATCAAATGAAAGCCCATTAATGATTTAAAATAAACAAATGAGTATAATTCAACACATAATTTGAAATATTCATATTTAATGCATACCAATAACATAGCATAACATAATCATTGTAGACTAATGAAAATCAAATGAATTTTCATTAGTATTTACCAATTATGATTTTTAATATAACTGTATGAAATTTTTGATTAGTAAAGAAGCTTGTGGAACAAGGATCACTGTAGTACCAAAAAATAGTAAATCTATTACAATACTAGGTGAACATAGCTTCCAGCAAGTCTCTAAGCATATTTCCTGTACTCAAGTAATGCTCTCCATGAGAGATTTCCAGGTTATAAAGGCATCCTTGTTAATAGTACATACGCCTCACATCTCAAAATTTTTGTTTAGGCAACATAACCTTTATGTATAAAGTTCTACAAACCATGTTGAATCATGGAGAGGGTTCAATAAGCCATGAACCAACAAACAGGCAAAATCTATTTAGAAAACTGATTAAAATCTCTTCTAAATGCTTCTAAGAAAAATCAGGTTTCATTTTTCAGAGTTGTTTTGACTCTTTTTAGGGCAACTGGGTTCCCTAAAAACATACAACAAACAAACAAAAATAACATGCATCTCAATATTTTCAATGAGTATATTAGTTCTTCTTTTAAAGTATGCGACCTTGAAAAAGTAAATTATTTAGATCTAAATTCTCAATATTTACAGGGAGGAATGGAACGAGTGCCTTCATGGACACTTCCATTTTGAAATTAAATGGATCTTTAGTGTGTAAAATATTTGCAATTCATGTTAAGGGGATTTTCATAGATTGAAAGATACTTGCACAGCTATAAAGGAAGACACCTGAGCAATGTGCCATCTCCTTGTGCCCCAGGTGGACTGCTCTTAGCTGTTTTTATCCAGTTACCAATAGACACAGGGTGTTATACAAATCTTTGGGGTTGAATCATTTTTTTCTGGAGTTCCCAATGTTCTCAGAGTGCCAAAACACTAGTTAGCTGAATGAGATCATCCACCTCGCTCTATAAAGGTTTAAGTAATAGGGAGCCTGGTCAGTCAGGCAGAAAGGGAAATGGAGGAAATGAGGTTGGAGAAGTAAATACGATGCAAATTACCCATATGTGTGGTCTCCAATTTTAGGGGAAATAATAATCTAATCAGTTGTGTGAATTTTTAGGAAAGCTAACTCTATTTCCAATTCAATACAGCACACTGAGCAAATAAATTGACTTTCTTTCCTTCCAAATCTCACTAAATGATGCTGCAAGTATAAAAAAAAATAATGAAATCATAACAATACTAAAAACAAGAAAGTCAGATAATGGTAGAAGAGAAATTTAATTAATTTCTGATGGGCAGAGAGCAAATAAGATCACATTTATAGAGAAACTAGGGTGGTAATGGGGCAGGGACATTATCAGTTTCATGAAAGAGCCATTCACAGAATAGCTGTGCCTGCTGGTCTCCTTGCTCCTAACTGAAGCCTTGAAAACTGATTTTAAAACAAAGTTAAACAATAGTCTTGAAGAAGCCCCTGATGGAGTATTTGGTCTGATTTAAAGAAGTCTACTGTACTTTGTCTTGAATCTTTGTCACAAACCCAACAGGAAAACATAGGAAGTACCACCACCTGAAAAGTAATATTTAAATTCTCCATTTACAGATAAAGGTCCTGTTTAATTTGGCATTTGTGAAGTAATATGAATATGGGCGGCTAATCCTTGACCATGTTTGCTAGGGGAAAACTTTCTGGCTCTAAGACCCATCTATATGCACCAATCTCAGGGTGTGCTCTCCCATAAACGAGATTGAACAAAACAAAACAAAAACAACTTCTGAGTTTAAAAGAGAAAGAAGAACAAAAATGAAGAAGGAAATAAATCAAGAAAAGCTAATAGTAATAATAACACCTTATATACTAGCTACTTACACTAATTCAAAGACCTTTGGGTAAGCTGAACTATTAACTATGAATTTTCCACTATTTGAGAAAAAAAATAGCAAGAAAAAGAAGACTAACTCAACAAAGAGAACAACTCACATCAGAAGAAATAATAAATAATATAAGAAAAAAATAACATTAGAACACAATTCCTATGAGTGTTTTTAGAGATATTTAAGAGAATATTACTTTCATGCAATATAAATAATAGAAGACATCAAGTGAATCAGATACAATGAAAATGTTTTTTGGAAATTAATAAAACAATTTTAAAGTAAAAATAAATGACTAATAAACCAAGTTGAATAGCAAATTAATAATCTCAAAAATAGAGTAAAATAAACAATTACTAATACAGATCAAAATGATAAAGAGAATATGACCAGAACTTGAAGAGACATTTAAAGTAAAATCAGAAAATAAAAAATATGGTAAGGGGATATATTAAGTGAGAAAACAGGAAAAATGGGAGGAGAAATCATTGTGGAAATAATAGAAGAAAAAAATCCTAAGCAAATAAAAGGCATAGATATACAGATTGGTAAAAATCACTACGCCAAGCATGGTGAGCGGAAAGAATACATGTTTTGAAACATCTTGATAATAGTTGAGAACTCCAAATACAATGCAGAAATCCAAGAAGCTTCCAGAAAATCAAAATGAGGTTGACACCAAGCTTTTCACTGGTGATTGAGATTGTAAAATGACAATGAAACAAAATATTAAAATTCTAAGGGAGAAGATTCTAAACCTAGAATTCTATTCCCAACTGTGGCAAGTACACTACATGAGTCTCCTCAGATTCTGAGAACCATTTGTAGCCATCGTGGCTGTCAGAGACAATATGAGCAACCACAGTAATCTAAGCCAGACAGATCAGGCAGTCACGCCTAGAATTTTAGCTTGCCCATCACTCTCAGACTTGAATAAAGGCAAAACATCTGCTTTCCTCGGCAGCTGCCTAAGGAACTATGCAATGGAACCTAGAAGTACAAGTGAATGATCTTCCCTCAGGGCAAATTTTCACTAATTGGAGAAAGGAAACAGGAGGAAGAGCCTGAAGGTAATATTGTCCTCCTTTCTTCCAGTGATACGTTTTGGGTTATAGTTTGATGCACATGCAAAGCTTCTGCTGCTAGTTATGATGCATATAGATTTGCTCTTCATTTCTCACCTTATTCTTGCTGCCTGGGATTGTATTTGCACTTAAGTCTTGCCTCAGGCTCTGTTTTCTGGGAAACCTGGTCTAAGACACAAACCTATTAATCTAGTGTGACATCAAAAATTGTACAAAAGAAAGCACCCAAAGTTTTACGTTTTGCATTTTCATTTTTTAAAAGAATGCTCATGAGGAAGAACTATGCCAAAATACATTGGTATTTTGGAACAGTAAAAATCAAAGAAAAAAATGATCTCTATTCAGGAAATTATAAAAATAATTCTGAAGTGCAAGGGAAAGAAATACCAATGAGTTAACTCTACTATTTACATAAAAAGCATTTGATATCAATTATAGCAGGAAGTCAGAGGAGTCCATGAAAAATGTCTTCAAGAAGAACATATGTTTATATACAAACAGCATAATTAATAATCTGGAAGATTTTAGTAACCAGAAGAAGGCAGTTTAAACTTGAAGATTAACAAAAATCTGTACATGATTCCAGTTTTATGCAACAAAAAAATGACATAATTTTGAGTACTGGGTGGGGTAGACTTCAAAAATATATGTTGGAACCTGATGTTTAAACATTCTTTTCAAGTAGCACAGTTTTAGGGTCATAGGATTACATTTACTTCACTTTGTGCCAAAATACTACTTGAGATAGTATATATAATACATTGCATGCTGTTTACTATCCATTATTTTAGAAGGAACCAAGAGAAAAGACATAAAATAATAGATGATAGTCATAGAAAAGAAATCAAATGTGAAGAGCTCTGAGAATGCTAAAAAAAAATGGTCTACTGACTGAGATGAGAAAGTACAAGGAAAAAAAGAAGTAGGAGTGCAGATGTGCCTATTTCCTTATGACACATAGAAGGGACTTTAAATAGAAACTCACAAGTTAATGTAACTAAAACTTAATGACTCAATAAATTAAAGTATAAAGATATACTTTATGTTGTCTATGTTTACAAACTTACACATTTAGAGACAACACTATGACAAACTAAAAAGAATAATACAACAGAAAAATTAGAAGTTGAATGTGAGAAAAGAAATTAAATAGTACGATTTTGCTAACTTTTTCATTTATAAAAGTGGAAAACTAATATATACATCTTAAAATAATAAATAGGTAAGCAGGTATATACATTTTTTTTCTTTACATTCATGGTGATTATCAGAAGAAGAATAAAATTGAAATTGCCACAGTTGCTTTCCTAATTAAATGAACATTAAAAGAAATGTTAACTGTCTAGGTCATGTGAAAAATGGACTTGGAGAAAAGATTCAAAGACAAGAGGTAAGGTACGATGTTATTTCAGTAGTTAAGGTGAGAGATGCTAACGGTTAAATAAGGAAGTAGCAGTTAGCTATCAAAGAATGAGAAATTTAATTCATACTGAACAATGACACTCTTAATAATTAATCCGAAGCTGGGAATACAAGTGAAAGATCCAAGGATACTTCTCACTGGAAGGTCTCTAGTGCCATCATTTTAGATAAATAAAGGATTTAAAAAAGAAGAGCATATATTGATGTTTTGAAGGTAGTTATGAGAGAGGAAGGATGGAAAGAGCTTAGTTTTATCTTTAGTAAGTTTTGTCATTTAGCACTTGAAGTGTCTGTGACTGTTTAGGTGGAAAAGCAATAGCATTTATGAGCCTGGAGATCAGATCTTATGTTAAGATAAACATTTGATGGTCACAGAATATTAGCAGAGATTAAAAACCATACTAATGAAGATCATTTTAGTGAAAATATGATGTAACAGGAGAATCAAGTACAGAACCCTGAGAGACACCTTATTTGAATGTATAGGGTTAAAAAGAAGATTCTAAAGGCACATAAACTTTGAGGTAGTAATTATAGAAGAAACTTACAGGAGGGAAGAACTTTGAGAAATAGCAGTTAAAGGCACAGGGAGTTAATTAAGAGAAAGAGTAGACTGACTTTGGCTTGTTACTGATGATTCTTTCATGAGGTCACTGGAATGAGCAGATGTATGTCATGAGTACAAGACAAATATGTGCTGAAGTAGTAAATGGGTAGTACTCAAAGAGTTTGATTTTAAAAATAAGAACTTCATAGAAATACTATAAATAATTTTCTATTTATACACTGAGGGAAAAGGAACTAATACTAACTCGAGAACAAGGAATTGAAATTACATAAGTGAAAAGGTGATAAAACAAGGCTTATGGGAGACCAGGAAGATGACATCTAAGAATCGCCCTTGAATAATAAGACAGACTTCTTTTTCTCTGAGACTCATAAGGAAGAAGTATGGATATTATTGAGTGGACAATACTTTGTAGTTCTATATTCGATATACCTCCAATAGCTTAAATTTTCTTAAAACCACTGAAGATAAGAGCAAGTGCTAAGCCATAGGGAAGAAGCTTAGGGATAGAAATGATTGAATAATTTGGTGATGGAGAAATGATTAATATTTGCAATTGTTTCTCTGGGGAATGGGAGATAAAACTGCCCAGTGTGAGGTCTAAAGAACTCAGAGCTAATGAGGACCCAGCTGGGATCATGGATTCCATATTGCTAGTGACAACGTGTCAGTTTGTGAAATTTCATG
The DNA here is from genome assembly GCF_023065955.2 of Ursus arctos. Classification (NCBI taxonomy): domain Eukaryota; kingdom Metazoa; phylum Chordata; class Mammalia; order Carnivora; family Ursidae; genus Ursus; species Ursus arctos. The sequence continues at coordinate 65,081,359 of NW_026622797.1, read as the reverse complement.
CCATAACATTGTGTAGTTCAGTTGTAGGAGTGGGGAAGGTGGATGGTTAGATTGCTCTGGACCCTGACTTTGCAGGGCCAGCGTGGAAGGAGATCAAGGAGACAAAGGAGTTAAGGGTACTGGCAGGAAAGTGGTTATGTGAATGCACTGCATGTTTTAGTTTGAAAATGGACGACAGCTGAATGAGAGATGTTGATAGACTGAGAGGGGAAAACAAACAAACAAACAACCAAACAAAGAGTTGAAGGACTGAAGAGTTTCTTTTAGCAGAAGAGGTGCAATAGTAATAAGGAATTGGGCTAAAAAATTCTGGTGAAAGAATGACATATTTTACACTTAATATTTCAGATGAAGAATATTTCCAGATGATGATTATGTTGAGGAAATCGTCAATAAGAGTGGGTGATAGGAGTTCAGTGGAGAGTAATTGAGTTAGAAATTGAAAGTAAAAGATTTTGCGATGACTGCGTTGGATGTGTTTCTACCAAGATGTTGAAAGCTCCCAAGATTTAAATACATAATAGGTATGCAACAAATAATCCCTTGAGGATAATAGAGTTAAGATGGCGGAGGAGTAGGAGACACCGTTTTCAGCCGGTCCCCCGAGTCGAGCTGGATAGGTACCAGACCAGCCTAAACAACCACGGAACCAGCCTGAGACGCAGGAAGACGCATCTGGATCTCTACAAATGAACATCTCCAGCGCTGAGTATTGAGGTACGAAGCGGGGAGCCGTGAAACCGTGCACAGATATCGGAAGATAAACGGAAGGGGGAGGGAGCCGCCGCGTTCGGGTGCCGGGAAGCGGTAGCCACCTGCACGGGAGAGCGGGCGGGGCTCACGGTCGGCACCCGCAAAACAGCAGACTGAGACCGTGAGCCGGGTGCGCGCGCCACCAGGCATCTTGCGGAACCCCGGAATCCCGGTGTGCTCACTGGATCCAGACTGAGACCGGGAGATCCGGGAGCGCGCACGGGGCGGCTGGCGGCTGGCGGCATTAGAAACACAAAGGACAGAGACGCGCCGGCCCTGGAAGTGAAGGCTGGGACACCGGGTGTGGGCGCACATCCCGGGACGCTGCAGGGTTGAGCAGCACCAACAGAAACAGAGTTAAAGTGGCCAGAACATCAGTGGAGAACGGGCCGCAATCCTTCTGTTCCGTGACAGAGGCTGAAATTTGGCCGCTGCTGCTCTGACTCTCAGAAGAGGCACAGCAAACCGCCAGGGAAAGCCACCAGAGAACAAAAGCCTGGAAATACCGGCTCAGGGAGTGCCCATCCCCATCCCCCCTCGCAGGGGACACGGAGACTCTACCCAAACAGGGCTGCCTGAGTATCGGCGCGGCAGGCCCCTCCCCCAGAAGGCAGGCTGAAAAATCAAGAAGCCCACAACCCGGGCGCCTGGGTGGCGCAGTCATTGAGCGCCTGCCTTTGGCTTAGGGCGTGATCCCAGCGTTCTGGAAAGGAGTCCCTCATCGGGCTCCTGCGCTGGGAGCCTGCTTCTTCCTCTCCCACTCCCCTGCTTCTGTTCCCTCTCTCGCTGGTTGGCTGCCACATAAATAAATAAAATCTTTAAAGAAAAAGCCCACATCCCTAATATCCCTATAAAACAAGGGGCACGGCCTGGGACCCAGTCAATAATTTGGGCTCTGGAAACCCCGCAACCTCTCTTCATCAGAATGACAAGAAGGAGAAGCCCCCCCCAGCAAAGAAAAGACAGTGAGACTGTGGCCTCTGCCACAGAAATAATGGATATGGATGTAACCAAATTATCAGAAATGGAATTCAGAGTAACGATGGTCAAAAGGATGAGTAGAATTGAAAAAAGTATAAACGAAAAGGTTACTGAGAATATAGAATCCCTAAGGACAGAAATGAGAGCGAATCTGACAGAAATTAAAAATTCTATGAGCCAAATGCAGGCAAAACTAGAGGCTCTGACAGCCAGGGTCACAGAAGCAGAGGAACGGGTTAGTGAATTGGAGGATGGGTTAATAGAGGAAAAAATGAAAATAGAAGATGGTCTTAAAAAAATCCACGCCCACGAATGTAGGTTACGGGAGATTACTGACTCAATGAAACGATCCAATGTTAGAATCATCGGCATCCCCGAGGGGGTGGAGAAAAACAGAGGTCTAGAAGAGATATTTGAACAAATTGTAGCTGAAAACTTCCCTAATCTAGCAAGGGAAACAAACATTCGTGTCCAAGAAGCAGAGAGGACCCCTCCCAAGCTCAACCACGACAAACCTACGCCACGTCACGTCATAGTGCATTTCGCAAATATTAGATGCAAGGATACAGTATTGAAAGCGGCCAGGGCAAAGAAATTTCTCACGTACCAAGGCAAAAGCATCAGAATTACGTCAGACCTGTCTACACAGACCTGGAATGAGAGAAAGGGTTGGGGGAGCATATTTAAAGCTCTTTCAGAGAAAAACATGCAGCCAAGGATCCTTTATCCAGCAAGACTGTCATTCAGAATTGATGGAGAAATAAAGACATTTCAAAATCGCCAGTCACTAACCAATTTTGTAACTACGAAACCAGCCCTACAGGAGATATTACGGGGGGTTCTATAAAAGTAAAAAGGCCCCAAGAGTGATACAGAACAGAAAGTCACAGCCAATACAAACAAAGACTTTACTGGCAACATGGCAACATTAAAATCATATCTCTCAGTAATCAGTCTTAATGTAAATGGTTTGAACCATCCCATAAATGCCACAGGGTTGCAGATTGGATAAAAAGAAATGACCCATCCATTTGCTGTCTACAAGAGACTCATTTCAAACCCAAAGATGCATTCAGACTGAGAGTAAGGGGATGGAGTACCATCTTTCACACAAATGGTCCTCAAAAGAAAGCTGGGGTAGCAATTCTCATATCAGATAAATTGGATTTTAAACTACAGACTATAGTTAGAGACGCAGAAGGGCACTATATTATTCTTAAGGGAAGTATTCAACAAGTGGATATGACAATTATAAATATATATGCCCCCAACAGGGGAGCAGCAAGATACACAAGCCAACTCTTATCCAGAATAAAGAGACATATAAATGAAAATACATTAATAGTAGGGGACCTCAACACTCCACTATCAGAAATAGACAGAACACCCTGGCAAAAACTAAGCAAAGAATCAAAGGCTTTGAATGCCATACTCGATGAGTTGGACCTCATAGATATATATAGAACACTACACCCCAGAACCAAAGAATACTCATTCTATTCTAATGCCCATGGAACATTCTCAAGAATAGACCATGTTCTGGGACACAAAACAGGTCTCAACCAATACCAAAAGATTGAAATTATCCCCTGCATATTCTCAGACCACAACGCTCTGAAATTGGAACTCAACCACAAGGAAAAATTTGGAAGAAACTCAAACACTTGGAGACTAAGAACCATCCTGCTCAGGAATGACTCGATAAACCAGGAAATCAAAAATCAAATTAAACAATTTATGGAGACCAATGAGAATGAAAATACAACAGTCCAAAACCTATGGGATACTGCAAAGGCAGTCCTAAGGGGGAAATACATAGCCATCCAAGCCACACTCAAAAGAATAGAAAAATCTAAAATGCAGTTTTTATATTCTCACCTCAAGAAGCTGGAACAGCAACAGAGGGACAGGCCTAATCCACGCACGAGGAAGCAGTTGACCAAAATTAGAGCTGAAATCAATCAAGCAGAAACCAGAAGTACAGTAGAGCAGATCAACAGGACTAGAAGCTGGTTCTTTGAGAGAATCAATAAAATTGACAGACCACTGGCAAGACTTATCCAAAAGAAAAGAGAAAGGACCCAGATTATTAAAATTATGAATGAAAAAGGAGAGGTCACGACAAGCACCATTGAAATTGGAAGGATTATTAGAAATTTTTATCAACAGCTATATGCCAATAAACTAAGCAATCTGGAAGAGATGGAATCCTTCCTGGAAACCTATAAACTACCAAGATTGAAACCGGAAGAAATTGATTCCTTAAACAGGCCAATTAATTATGAAGAAATTGAGTCAGTGATAAACAACCTTCCAAATAACAAAACTCCAGGCCCGGACGGTTTTCCTGGGGAATTCTACCAAACATTCAAAGAAGAAATAATACCTATTCTCCTAAAGCTATTTCAAAAAATAGAAACAGAAGGAAAGCTACCAAACTCATTCTATGAGGCCAATATTACCTTGATCCCCAAACCAGGCAAAGACCCCCTCAAAAAGGAGAATTACAGACCGATTTCCCTAATGAATATGGACGCCAAAATCCTCAACAAGATACTTGCTAATAGAATCCAACAGTACATTAAAAGGATTATCCATCACGATCAAGTGGGATTCATACCTGGGATGCAAGCGTGGTTCAATATTCGCAAATCAATCAGCGTGATACATCATATCAACAAGAAAAGACTCAGGAACCATATGATCCTCTCAATCGATGCCGAAAAAGCATTTGACAAAATACAGCATCCTTTCCTGATTAAAACCCTTCAGAGTGTAGGAATAGAAGGTACATTTCTCAATCTCATAAAAGCCATCTATGAAAAGCCTACTGCAAATATTATTCTCAATGGAGAAAAGCTGGAAGCCTTTCCCTTAAGATCAGGAACTCGACAAGGATGCCCACTCTCGCCACTATTATTCAACATAGTACTAGAAGTCCTTGCAACAGCAATCAGACGACAAAAAGGGATCAAAGGTATTCAAATTGGCAAAGAAGAAGTCAAAATGTCTCTCTTTGCAGATGACATGATACTCTATATGGAAAACCCAAAAGAAGCCACTCCCAAATTATTAGAAGTTATAGAGCAATTCAGTAACGTGGCAGGATACAAAATAAATGCTCAGAAATCAGTTGCATTTCTATACACGAATAACGAGACCGAAGAAAGAGAAATTAGGGAATCCATCCCATTTACAATAGCACCAAAAGCCATACGTTACCTTGGAATTAACTTAACCAGAGACGTAAAGGACCTATATTCTAGAAACTATAAATCACTCTTGAAAGACATTGAGGAAGACATAAAAAGATGGAAAGATATTCCATGCTCATGGATCGGAAGAATTAACATAGTTAAAATGTCCATGCTACCCAGAGCAATCTACACTTTCAATGCTATCCCGATCAAAATACCAAGGACATTTTTCAAAGAACTGGAACAAACAGTCCTTAAATTTGTATGGAAACAGAAAAGGCCCCGAATCTCCAAGGAACTGTTGAAAAGGAAAAACAAAGCTGGGGGCATCACAATGCCGGATTTCGAGCTGTACTACAAAGCTGTGATCACAAAGACAGCATGGTACTGGCACAAAAACAGACACATAGACCAATGGAACAGAATAGAGAGCCCAGAAATGGACCCTCGGCTCTTTGGGCAACTAATATTTGATAAAGCAGGAAAAAAAATCTGGTGGGAAAAAGACAGTCTCTTCAATAAATGGTGCTGGGAAAATTGGACAGCTACATGCAAAAGAATGAAACTTGACCACTATCTCACACCATACACAAAAATAAACTCCAAATGGATGAAAGACCTCAATGTGAGACAGGAATCTATCAAAATTCTAGAGGAGAACATAGGCAACAACCTCTACGACATCGGCCAAAGCAACCTTTTTCATGACACATCCCCAAAGGCAAGAGAAACAAAAGATAAAATGAATTTATGGGACTTCATCAAGATTAAAAGTTTCTGCACAGCCAAGGAAACAGTCAGAAAAACTAAGAGGCAGCCCACGGAATGGGAGAATATATTTGCAAATGACACTACAGATAAAGGACTGGTATCCAAGATCTACAAAGAACTTCTCAAACTCAACACACGAGAAACAAATAAACAAATCAAAAAATGGGCAGAAGATATGAACAGACACTTTTCCAATGAAGACATACAAATGGCTAACAGACACATGAAAAAATGTTCAAAATCATTAGCCATCAAGGAAATTCAAATCAAAACCACACTGAGATACCACCTTACGCCAGTTAGAATGGCAAAAATAGACAAGGCAAGAAACAACAATTGTTGGAGAGGATGTGGAGAAAGGGGATCCCTCCTACATTGTTGGTGGGAATGCAAGTTGGTACAGCCACTCTGGAAAACAGTGTGGACATCCCTTAAAAAGTTAAAAATTGAGCTACCCTATGATCCAGCCATTGCACTACTGGGTATTTACCCCAAGGATACAGACGTAGTGAAGAGAAGGGCCATATGCACCCCAATGTTCATAGCAGCAATGTCCACAATAGCTAAATCGTGGAAGGAGCCGAGATGCCCTTCAACAGATGACTGGATTAAGAAGTTGTGGTCCATATATACAATGGAATATTACTCAGCTATCAGAAAGAACGAGTTCTCAACATTTGCTACAACATGGACGGCACTGGAGGAGATAATGCTAAGTGAAATAAGTCAAGCAGAGAAAGACAACTATCATATGATTTCTCTCATCTATGGAACATAAGAACTAGGATGATCAGTAGGGGAAGAAAGGGATAAAGAAAGGGGGGATAATCAGAAGGGGGAATGAAACATGAGAGACTATGGACTATGAGAAACAAACTGAGGACTTCAGAGGGGAGGGGGGTGGGGGAATGGGATAGACCGGTGATGGGTAGTAAGGAGGGCACGTATTGCATGGTGCACTGGGTGTTATACACAACTAATGAATCATCGAGCCTTACATCGGAAACCGGGGATGTACTGTATGGTGACTAACATAATATAATAAAAAATCATTAAAAAAAATAATAAATAAAAAAAAAATAAAAAAAATAAATAAAAAAATAATAATAATTAAAAAAAAAACAAATAATCCCTTGAATATGATAAAAAGACTTTCAAGTATTAAATCGCACAGATATTAAATGTAGTAGGAATGCACATTAGTTGCTATGGATGAAATGTTTGTGAACCTCCAGCATTCACATGTTGAAAGCCTAATGCCCAAGGTGGGAAATAGTGACTTTGGGAGATGATTAGCTCATAAGGGTGGAGCCCTCATGAATGGGATTAGTGCCTTTATAAAAGAGGCCCCAGAGAGCCACCTGGAGTGAGGTATTGTATTATAGCAGCCTGAATGGACTAAGTATTAGTCCTAAGTATGCTAATATCAATTGATAGCTATCTATCTCTATCTATCTATCTATCTATATACATAAATCATAGAAAATCTCTGTGTATAACCTTTCCAACTGGAGTGGGAAGGATAATTATTTCAAGAATTTAGTTGGACTAATGTACATTTTCCCTACAATTATTACTTTATATTAAAATTCTATAGACTGGTATTTCCCAGACTACTGAAGGTTTCTACCTATTTTAAGTGTAGAAGGTGATTTTAATTACATTTCTAATTTCACCTGAAATCAGTGTTTTATTCAAGTTGCATGGGCTATATTATGATTATATCGTATCTTTTCCATAAAGTTGAAATATATTCTGTCACTCTTTTCACTCAGAGATATTCTAGAAAGATTGAAAAATTATTTAAAAAAATTTCAAAGCTTTTATAAACTCAAAGGTTACTCTATGTGCATCCTTTTCCAGGATTTTACATTTTGCATCTTTACATCCTTACATTTTACATTTGTCCTAATGCCTCCTAAAGCCATTTTTCATTCATGCATATGCTGATCATCAAAATGTATGTTACATTCTAATGATCATCCTTTGAATTTTTCAAAGCAGAGGAATAGAATATTAAAATTAAAAGTTATATCACAGATGACAACATGTATTGCTATAAAAGTTTCAAGTATTTTTTATTCAAGCTTATAATTATTTGACTTTTACCATTTAAATGACTATTGAGAAAGTGGAGTGGAAGATTAAAAATGATCTGATACATTTATACTGCTTAAACAACAAACAATTCATATCATCCAGTAGAAAATTATACCTGTCTTCTTCATAGCAGACGAGGTTCATGAATTATTCAGATGACAGGCTTGATGCTGTCACTGGATGGCCACAGCCTACATTGGAGGTTTTCAGATAGAGCCATAGAGGGTAAGAGATCATATTCAATCAGGATACTGTTATTAACAAAATAACATTCACCCCTCAACTTCTTCCACTCCTTTACTTCCACTCTGACACACAAATTCATCACACCTTCCTTTATTTGTTAGATCACGAGAATTTTAGTCCCAAGGACAGTTTTTCAAATGTTATTGGTGATTGAAAACAAGTGGTTATAATGAAAGTAGATTTGCAATCTTCAGTGTAGCATTTACAGCTCTGAATGCTATAATTATGAAGCCATCCATGTGTGTGCTTTCATAATATATTATGACAGGAGATTAAATTCTAAGTAAAGATTAGTCCCCAGTACAGTAGTGTAAAATAGGACTTTTCTCCCTTTTTCTCTCCACGATATTCCAAATCAGAGTTTGGCCAAAAAGAAGTCAATAAGGACTTATAAAAAAAAAATCTCCATTCACTGAAAGTAGCTTGCTAGCATTTTCCTTTCTCCTGATGTTGCTCCATAACTTCAACCCTTTTTAAAACTGTCTACTGTGGGGTAGACAGAAGGCGTGGTCGTGAGGTAAAGGTCAACACTCCCCACATAAAGTCATCAAGCACCCACAACGTGAACGCTACTATAAAGGGGAAGAGTTGTATTTGGGGCCCTTTTACCCACCAGACATTTTAAAACATAGCATTTTTTTTACTCATTCCATTTCACATCTTTAATCTCATAACAAGCACTGCCAAATGCAAAGTGTGGGAAGGCTGCCTTAGGGAGGGTTGTTAGAGAACTGTCATTTCACATATGAGCCACGGTGGGGACACTGGCTAGTGAGTAACTTCTTTCTTGTTGAACTTTCATACACAGTGATCACATACATGGTCTTTTTAGTCACTCGTAGGTTTAAAAGGTGAATTCAAAGACAAACTTAATCATGAAACCATCTGGTGTAGAGTGGCTTAACTCTAGATAGGTCTTGAAATGCCCATGTGCCCAAATGCTGGAAAACATTGTATTATTATTATTATTATTATTATTATTATTATTATTATTTATTTTGGTGCTCCCCGTCTCCTTAAAAAAATCTGGTAAAATGCTCTGGGACAGAATGAGGAGACAAACAGTTTAAAACAGAAAGAGAAAAAAAAAGAAACTATATATTTCACGGAATAATAATTCTATGTACTAGATCTTTGTAGCACAAATTTAGATTTTTATCTTAAAAATTCACTTTTTTTGATAATATTTTTACCTCGAGAATTTTCCCATTTTGTTAAAGATGTATTTACAATACCTACTTGTCTGTCTCTGTGTTGTCATTATTGTTCACTACCCCTCGCAGTAATCCATACATTAATTGCTTCCAAACTTGTATTAATAAAGAAATGAACCATGTGGTGGTATACTTGAAAGAACTCCGAAACTGAAGAAAGAAACTTTGGTTAGAATCTCAGCTCCACAATTGGGAAAACCCACCTTTCCCTTTGCCCGCCACACACACTCTCTTCTAGGCTCTCCCCAGCGCTCTCTGCCTTCTCTCTTTCCCCCCTTTCCCTCGTAAGGTCACCACACGTGCAAACCCAGCATCCTGAGTGTCCCCGGGTGGGCTGTACCATCTGTTGTCATTAAGAACAAGGAAGCACTGTTCATCCAGGAGTGCAATCAGACACTTTATGTTGCTGCAGCTGTCATCCCAGCACTGTGGCTTCCTGCCATCATGGCTGCAGGGGCTAACTTTGGCTGTGGTAGGACTGGCATCCCTGGAAGAACACGGCACCTTGCATACACAACCCCCCACCCCCACCCCCCCCTTGCTCTGGACAGCTGGTTTCAACACTTGGCAGATGGATACAGATCACGATGAGGTATAGGCAGTTGACGTTATTTCTCAGTTTGAGGGATTATGGTTCTTTGAATTTTGGAAACTTCACCAAAAGCTGTTTGATCTTCTTGTCCGTAATGAGCTAAGCCACTGATGAATCAGAGTTTCTAAGGTTCATTGTGTGTGTGTTGGCCAGACCCAGGTTAAAACTTCAGTTCTCCCCTGGACCCAGGGACTCCAAAGTCTGCTTAAGCTCTGGAGAGACCTGCTCTCTAAGGAGGGCCTAGAGATTTGGGAGACTCATAATCCCTTGGTTCCCGGTCTTCCTCAAATTTACAGAATAAAGAGGAGAGAGCAAACTTGGAAGTGTTGCTTAGGAAAAATAGACTTAAAGTTCCCACCACCTAGGTAGTCATGGACACAATCTGGGTTCCAAGAGAGCAGAGTGGAAATTTCCACAATGAATAATCTTTTCACCAGATGATACAATGTGTAGAAGATAAGACAGTTTCTTTGTCAAAACGATTTGTTAACAATTATAACTTTTACGGAGCTTTTCGCTTTTTATCGATTAAGAGATCCTAGCCTAATCTCAGTGACCTCACTTCAAAAAACTAACATACAAGTGCTGGCTAGCCACACAGTCTTAGAATCCCTGTGGAGTAATGGTACTTGTTCAAAGCTCTCAAGCTCCATGTGGCTCTTGCATGAGCTCTTCAAGCCCTCTCATTTCCATACAAGAATACTGTATTATTCTAGACTCCACAGGGATGATGTAACTGCATAGGTCTTCAGAGAAGCAGTGATTACAAATGAGGCCATAGAGTCACATGACACAGACACCACATGCTAGATCAGTAAAGTGTCCCCATTCCAGAATTACAAATTACTGCTAAGAAGAAATAAGAAATACATATCTGAGCATCACTACCTGTTTATGTATAATGCTGTTACATTTTGTGAATATCAGTTGTTTTATGTGCTGCTTATGAATAGCTGACAGAGGTATATAAGATGAATAATATAAAAAAGTGCCAAATTGCTTTATATATTAGACAAATATATGAATCTTGTTGATTAGATATAGCATAAAATAGGTAATATTTCTCTTCTGGGTCAAATAATATGCATTTCACGCGATAGGGAAGATAGTTGGTATTTCTTTATTTTCCACTTTTTAAAGTGTGAAGCAATTAAGAAGAGGCTTAATTTGTTCAATAAGGTTAATTTCTGGCTATGTAATCTAAGGAAGCAGGATAATTTTCCTACAAATGACAAAGTAAGTAATTGGGAACAAATTTATTAATTTTTCTTACAATAAAACTGGATACTGAAAGAGAAAAAATCAGAAACGAAATTATTTTGCTATTCCTAACGTTTCTGACAAGTCCCAAGTCACACTGCGTATGCTGTGGTTCTCTGGAGATGTTGGCTGCTGAGCTGTCAGGCAGTTTTGACCCCTTTATTCAGCCTAGATGTTGGCTTTTCAACCAGAACAAATTATGTTAACATGTAGGTACTCTTCAACCAAAATGTCCAAAATGTACTTCCAGAGAATTTTTTTTTTTTTTTTTTTTTGACAGACAGACAGCCAGCGAGAGAGGGAACACAAGCAGGGGGAGTGGGAGAGGAAGAAGCAGGCTCCCAGCAGAGGAGCCTGACGTGGGGCTCGATCCCAGGACTCCGGGATCACGGCCTGAGCCGAAGGCAGACGCTTAACGACTGAGCCACCCAGGCGCCCCACTTCCAGAGAATTTGAACCTCATAACTTATAGGTTCGATTTTCTGTCCTGTGGCACAGTGAAAAAACAGTGTGATTATGGATGCAAATAATACTTGTAAGTAGAACTTGTATGTAAACCCAGCATTCACTATTTGTACCTTTCATTGGAAACCCAAAAATGACCTTTCTCTGCTAGTCAAACTTCCGGATGGGTAGGGAGATTATCTTCTACTCATAATTCTTTTAGAAAACACTGTATTTTATTCTTCCAGCTTTCTATACAGCAGAGGGTACAGCAAACAACCAGATTATTTTAATTTAATAATTAAGGTACATTGGTTAAAGGAAAATTTGCTAAATGGAGATTGGGATTCATTTGGATTCCCATGTTTGTATCAAAAATTTTCAAATTTTAAACCAATGAAAGTAGCTTAAGCAAGACAAACAAGTGAATACAATTTAAAGCTGCAATGTTTAGAAATTATGAGGCTACGGAGTGTCTCCTAGAACTTAAGTACAGAAATGCAGCCCAGACACTTAGCAGGAATAAGAGAATATCATCAGGAGGATAGGCAATTTTTTTTCCTTTATTTTTCATCTCTTGCTCTATCTCTCATCTACTTTATTTTCCTTTCTTCCTGTAGAACAAATTCCTCTGCCTCTCGTTCTCCATGATAAACAGAAGATCATTACTCTACTGTTTTCAGTTTACTTCTCCTTTCTAGAAGCGGGGCCAGAATAAAATGGAATACCTTAGCTCAATTTAAAATTTCCCAGAGAAGGAAACTGGGAGTCCTGCTTGGATCAGAGACCCAACCCCGGTAGCTGAGTGGGAGGTGTGTCCCCGGTGCACCAATGAACTTGGACTGGAGAAGGCTACAGGGGCCACACCATACCCCTTCTCAAATGTCCTTTACTTAAAAGTCAAACACCCTTCCTTCCACTAAGTGCAATTCATTTTATTAGATAGAAAGGTGGCTAATTCACGATCAAATTTATGTGAGGCCACTAATCTTAACTTCACTTTCTCAGTTTGATGTAAATAGAACGGCAAGCAAACCCCAGTGGAGGGGCGTCTGGGTGGCTCAGTCTGTTAAGCTGCTGCTTTGGGCTCAGGTCTTGCTCTCCAGGTCCGGGGATTGAACTGCGCATCGGGTTCCCAGATCAGCCGGGAGCCTGCTTCTCCCTCTGCCTGCTTTGCCTGCCGCTCTCTTCGCTCCTGCTCTTTCTTTCTCTCAAATAAATTAATAAAATCTTTATTTTTTTAAAAGATTTTTATTTATTTATTCGACAGAGATAGAGACAGCCAGCCAGAGAGGGAACACAAGCAGGGGGAGTGGGAGAGGAAGAAGCAGGCTCCCAGCGGAGGAGCCTGATGTGGGACTCGATCCCAGAACGCCGGGATCACGCCCTGAGCTGAAGGCAGACGCTTAACGACTGAGCCACCCAGGCGCCCCACCAAATAAATTAATAAAATCTTTAAAAAAACAAAACAAAATAAAACAAAACAAAAAAACTCCAGTACAAAATAGAAGTTTTCATTCTGGTCAATACCCTGTCTCTTTTTTAAACACATGGACCCACAAATAGAAGCCTCTCATCCTTAAACATTTCATGCATCATATTTTTAAAATCAAGATATCAGTCTCATTTAAATTTGACTTAGCTTAAATTAAGATGTATATTTTTTTTCATGGGTCTATTGAATTATTGACGAAAGGGTATTTAGAAATCCATAATAGTATTTCCTGTAGTAGTTGTCAATATATGAAATTTAGACAAATTTCCCTTTATAACCCCATTATACTTCTGTTTATTCTCTTGTCAAATAATTCATTGCACCTCAAATATCTGCGAGGCACAGTGTGGGGGACTCGAAGTTTCAAAATGGACAAAACCTAGACCACATTTACACGGGGTTTACTTTGCAATGGAGGGTGATGACGATAAAGATAAAAACGTAGAGTAGATTGATCATATAAGTTGGTGATAAGCACTACGAAGAAGCCTAAAGCAGGTTAGGGTTTTAGGGCAACCAAGTGGGTGAGAGGCCAGTGTTTTGTTGTTGTTGTTGTTAATATTTTATTTATTTGACAGAGAGCACAAGCAGGGGGAGCGGCAGAGGGAGAGGCAGACTCCCCACTGAACAGGGAGCCAAAAGCGGGGCTTGATCCCAGGACCCAGGGACCTGAGCAGAAGGCAGATGCTTAACTGACTGAGCCACCCAGGCACCCTGAGAGGCCAGTGTTAAGGATGGTCAGGAACAGCCTCTCCGAAGAGGTGACCTCTGAGTGCAGAGCTGAAGGAAGCTGGAAGGGACAAATGGCTCTTTGACATCAGCATGGACAAAGGCCCTGCGACAGGACGGTTTCTGTTGTTGAGAGAACCGAGACTAGTGTGTGAGAGCCTAGGGAGTAAAGGGAGAGAAGAGCTGTAAGAAATGAGGGTTGCGTGAGGACAGGAAGGGGGTCAGGGTCAGTTTTTTTGGTACTTTGACAAGAAGCCATTTAGACAATTTCGAGCCGAAGGGATACAATATAACTACTGCTTGAAAAACAGCCTTCGTGGGGCAAGATTCAATGATGGTGACCAGCTAGGTCATCACACTAGTTCAGGTTTGCAAGTTCAAGGTGCTGAAGGAGCAGAGGTTGCTAGCCATTGTTAGGCTCCCATCGAAAACAGCTCTGATAGGTGTGGTGTAGAGTGTGAGAGGAAGAGAGGACACAGGAATAGGCCCAAGGAATTTAGCCTGAGCAACTAATAGAACTGAAATTTTCTTACTGAGATAAAACAAACTGGGTAAAGAGCAGGTTTTGAAAAAGTGGGAAGCATGTCGGATTGGATTGTAAGTAGCACTTAGATTTGAAGCAAGAGCACACACACTTACCTGACATGAGAGTCAACTATCTACATTTGTAATAAAAATCTGTAGAAGCCAAAATTCAGTACTATACGTAGTGGTTAGCGTTAACAGCTATTAGAAAAATAACAGCTATTATATTAAATACCACGATAACTTTTTTTTTTAATTTAAGATTTAAAATGTTATCTGTAATGCCACTGCTTAAGATGAAGTAGGCTTATGCAGAGTGCGGAAAGTAGTGATTTTATTACATTTAGGGACCTAAGAAAATATTAATTTTTTAAAAGTTATTTGTTTTATTTTATCTTTTGCTTTTTTATTCTAAAAGACCTCGCCTTCAGCATGGACTCAGCTTCTCTTTGCTGATTCCTCCCAATGCCCCAGGCTTTAGACCCAAGCGATTCTGTGGACCAGGCAGGGATGCTTACTGGCAAGAAGAGTTGAAGATCCTGAGAGGCAGGAGAGAGTGGTGGGGCATCTGGTGAACTGTAGGCAATTGAAAGGTATAGTTGCTAGTTAGTTTTAGCCCATTATTGCCAAGTAGAAAGTGAGAGGACATCTTCTAGTCAGTCCTTCTAAATTTAAAAGAGAAAAATAAATCTACGTATTTTAAGAAAGCATATGAAATATCTCAACATTGAAATGTAAGCTGAATTTTTAAAACACGGTAAGATCTAAACCAAAAATGCTAAATTCAATTTCTAAACAGTTGTAGCATCTGTTATAAATTGGTGCCCCTACTCCTTCATAGAATGTTGATTTTCTCAGTGTTATTAGTATCCACTGGACATTAGTTAAAAAGAAAACCTTATGGATTAAACACATTCTCATTAACAGGTGGATGGTTTATCCCTAGAGGAGAAGCTGTGCCTGTTATCCTATGATGATAATGAAGGGAAAGATATACATAACCAAATGGTTAACCATTCATTGAACGATTTTACGTGTCTGGTAACACCATGCTAGTCTTACCGACATTATCCCTTAGAATCCTTAAAATTAATGGACCTAAAAATTAAATGGCTTTCCCAAGGATATAGGGCTAGTAAATAGTAGGGCTGCACTTTGAGTAAAATTAGTTTATTTCCAAGCCCCACATACGTCACTACTATGCTGGATTGCCTCAAAGAGATTTACGATATCCAGGTTCCATTTTGGCTAAGTTGTTTCACCTAACATGTAATCCATTTTGAACTTAACGACGACAAATTTATTATTAGATTATATGTTGTTTTCCTGATAATAACTTTCCCCAACTCTAGCACCTTCTAGTAATGCAGCAAAGAGTCGGTTTGCTATAACCAAAGGCTAAGATGGTGGGGTGGTGAGTACCTTTAAAGGCTTGAAGAGGTTTCCGAACCAGCTGCTTTGATTTAGAGACTTCTAAGCAGCCATTTTAATTCAATATCACCTCAGAACCTATGATGTCATTAGAGTTAGGATCCTAACTTAATAGGCCTTGCTCCTTTGCTTCCTTTTTTTTTTTTTTTTTTTTTTTTTTGTAGGCAATAAATCCTAGAGACCAAGTTCTGTGGCAGCTGGTGTTGCTTGATTTTGTTTATGGGTAAGTAGCTCTGTTTTTACTCAGCTTTTGAATTTTGGCTTTTCCAGGCAAGTGAAATGTGGAACAAAAATGTGGAATTTTTCCTTAGGTAAGAATGTATTCTTCAACACAATTTTTACAGTGTTTTGAAATGTATTATTATACCAACTATTACATAACACATATATGTATATTAAAAGAACTGTTAAAATTTTCAATAAGCATAGATAGGTACCTACCACCTGGCTTAAGCACTGGAGGTTACTAGTACTTGGAATCCCCATGTGTGCTTAAATAATTACATCTTTCTCTTTCCCAACTACCATACTCATCCCCCAAGAGATAACCACTGTCCAGACTTTCGCATTAATCACTCCCTCACTCTTTATAGATCTATAGACTATGTAGCTCTAAATAATACATCATTTACTTTTGCCTATTTTTGAAATTTATACAATGGAATTATTTTGTATTTATTCGCCTATGACTTGCCATTTACTCAATAGTAGTTTTGGAGATTTAGACATGTTAATGCGTGTAGTTATACTTTGTTTACCTTCACTGCCTTATAATATTCCATAGTATGGACCTATTGATCCATTCCGGACAGACTTTGGGGTTGTTTCCATTATTTTGCTATTGCGAACAATGCTGCTATGAACATATATACACATATGTATGCATGAATGTGTATGTATGTAAGTGTGTATATATCCTGGACACGTGTGCAAGAATTTCTCTAGTTTATAGAATTGTCAAAATGTCTAGTTAATGGCATTCACGGAGTACATGGGCCATCTTCTACTCTTGCTAGCTATAGATACAAACTTATTTTGTTCTACAGTTTCACCAATATTAGATATTTGTTTATTTATTGGGTGTGAAATGGCATCTTATTTTGGTGTTAGAGTTTTCTCTGGTTAATAATGACGTTGAGGATAGTTGGTGTTTTGCTTTGTTTTTTAAGATTTATTTATTTATTTTAGAGAGAGCAAGCAAGCAAGGAGGGGAGGAGCAGAAGGAGAGAGAATCCTGAAGCCGACTCCCTTCTGAGCTCAGAGCCCAACACCTGGGGCTCAATCCCAGGCCTCTGAGATCATGACCTGAGCTGAAATCAAAAGTTGGCTGTTTAATGGACTGAACCACCCAGGCGCCCCTGAAGATAGTTTTAAAATCATCCATCAAAAACCATTTTCTTCTACCTAAATTACATGGTTTAGAATTTGCTTTAGCAAGCACTTCCAGCGTTCAAGCGTTTTCAAGCAAGAATTTGCTTACAAAAGCATTTCATCCTTATCGGAAAATTATTCTGCTCTTGTTATTGAAAGGTAATTTCATTGGGTATAGAATCCTGGGTTGAAATTATTTTCACGCAGCGTATTTCACTGTTTCAGTCTTCCCTTTTCACTATTTTCAAGGCACTACTAACCTGATGGTGTTTCTCTGCATAGACCCTCCTTATGAATGTATTTTTAAGACCGTTTCCTCTTTGTTCGACATTGTACATTTTCATCAACATGTGTACAGTGTGCGCTTTTTATTATTACACTGACAGAACTTTTTGAGTTTTCTAATTTTGAATTTGCTATCAAAAATTCTGAAAATTTCTGGGGCGCCTGGGTGGCACAGCGGTTAAGCGTCTGCCTTCGGCTCAGGGCGTGATCCCGGCGTTATAGGATCGAGCCCCACATCAGGCTCCCTGCTATGAGCCTGCTTCTTCCTCTCCCACTCCCCCTGCTTGTGTTCCCTCTCTCGCTGGCTGTCTCTATCTCTGTCGAATAAATAAATAAAATCTTTTTTAAAAAAATTCTGAAAATTTCTTTGCTGATTTCCTTAAATATTCTCATTGAAGTTCTATGATC
The DNA here is from genome assembly GCF_023065955.2 of Ursus arctos. Classification (NCBI taxonomy): domain Eukaryota; kingdom Metazoa; phylum Chordata; class Mammalia; order Carnivora; family Ursidae; genus Ursus; species Ursus arctos. The sequence continues at coordinate 65,063,557 of NW_026622797.1, read as the reverse complement.
CAACTTTAATTATTCATACATTAGAACCTGTTCAGCTACCTGTTTCCTAACCTTTTTTTTTATTAAAATCACTTTGTTTCTTATCTCTTTCTGCTGCATCTGAAGAATATTTTCCATCTGTGTTCTCGTCACTGCATCATCTCTTGGTTAGTGTATCCATCATATTTTAATTGACATTTTCATTAAAAAAATGGAGGTTTCTATTTAGTTCTTTTTCAAATCAAACCGTTTTGTTGCTTTTAATAGTATTTTGATCCCTGCTTGTATTTTCAAGCTTTTAAACATTTCTTTAAATTTACTAAATTCGTTATTTATTTTTTATGTTTGACAATGCCAATTATCCGTGGTATTTAAGAGCCTGAATCTGCTGCTAGTTGTTTCTACTGGTTTTCTCTTATGGGGAATTATTGCCTTGCATGTTTTATGCTCTTTAATCATGAGCTACTTGTTTGCCTTGGACTTTATCTGTGTTGGTGTTGAATTTCTCTAGAGAAGCTGTGCATTTGTTCCCACAATCGCCTGATGCACTGCCTACCCAGGACCATCTTAAATTAAAGCAGGCTTGAAATTGTTTATTTCATGGTTGGTGGGGATTCATAATGTAAATCTATAAGTTGGCAGGCTCGTATATTCTCTTGGAGAGAGATTTTCTTCCTCCACTTAGAGCCAAGATCAGGGTCTGAAGCAGGTTGAGGCAACCTTGATACCTCGGGTGCAAAATTTAAGAACTCCTCAAAGAACTCTGAAACTAAATGCCTCCTTAAGAGAGGTATCTTGCTTGCTTTGTCCCAACCCTGACCAAATCGATGCAGGGAAGTCACTCTAATGTCCCTTTTGTGCAGCACAAGTAAGCCTTAGGCTTTATCTTCTGTTTTCTATGCCCCATGCAGTCACTGTCACAAACATTCAAAATCTCCAGAGTCACCTACAACCGTCCAGATGTAAGCCAGCTTTAAAAATTGCTTACTGTTAAAAAAAAAAAAAAAAAAATTGCTTACTGTTCGAAGTTACCCTTTTTACTTGCTCCTTTTGAAAATATTTTTTAAAAATAATATTTTAACTGGCATTTAAGTTGTTTCATTTAAGATTGCCATTCAGGCTATCCAGGAAAAATCACATTTTCTCTATAAAAGTAGTTTGATAACTATATTTTTGAAGTCATTCTTAAAATAAAACACTGATGAGAAATATTACCGTACACTTATCATGGGATTGAAAAAAAAAGTGAATTTTTTACATGAAAGAAATATACTGAACACTTTGTCTTTTTTACCATGGTTTAACAAACAAAATCACTGTCCATATGAGTAAGACTCAATCTGTTTTTAAAACATTCTTATAAGTAACAAAGTGGCTATGAAACACCAGTCTACTCTATGATTAATGAAAAAGATTCTTCCATTTACCCTTTCAGGGGGATTAAATGCAACTAAAAGTGAACTTGCAAACCAAAATGAATATTGGAAAAATATGTGAATATTTACTTGGAAAGATGTGAAAATGTGTTATGTATGAACCTAGACCAAATCCAAGTGACCTAATTTGGGGGCTGTGTCTTTTGCATCCAGTGATACTGTAATTTACAATAAGAAATACATATTTGGTCTTTGCTCTGTTTCTGGCACAGGGCTCCAAAAACGCTTGGAATTTCTTAAGTGATGAGAACCGCAAAGGTGCCTTTTGTTATGTTAATGAGGTAACTTTGGGACAGCACAGAGATAACCTGAGGATGGGGGCTGGTTGCCAGGAAAGTGACCAGATGATTACAGGGTTGGACCTTTTAGTCCCAACCCTGACCTCCAGGGTTGGCAGAGGGGCTAGAAATTGAGTCTGATCACTAATGGCCAATGATTTGTTCAAGCATGCCTACATAATGAAGCCTCCATAAAACCAAGAAGGTCAAGGTTCAGAAAGCTTCCAAATTAGTGACCACACATTGGTACTGGGAGAATGGTGCACTCAGAGAGCATGGAAGCTCCTTGCCTTTTCCCCATACCTTGTCCTATGTATTTCTTCCATCTGGCTGTTCCTGACTTATATCTTTTTATAATAAACTGGTAATCTAGTACACGAAATGTTTCTCTGAGTTCTGAGCCATTGTAACAAATTAATCAAACCCATGGAGGGGGTCTTTAGAACCTCCCATATGTAGTCGGTGGTCAGAGATCCAGTCAAGAACCTGCTCTCATGATTGCTGTCTGAGGTATGGGATGTCTGAGGTATGGGATGGGTAAGGTCTTGTAGGACTGCAGTGAATCTTGCAGTGGAATCTGATACTATCTCTGGATAGTGTCAGAATCGAGTTGAATTGTATTATACCCAGCTGGTGTTGCCGAATTACTTGTTACTGTGGAGGTGAAACCTCCACATTGAAATTGGAATTGGTGATCAGAATAATAGTTGTCCTCATGACTATCTCTTGCCTCTTAAATTATTCTTGTTGAATTGCCTGAATAAACAATGCAGCTTTCGTAAAGTAAATAATTCTTTCCAATCTTGGTGTTCTTTTGCCAACGAGAGGCTGGTGTTCTAATGATCTTCTGGCTATGGGCTAACAAATCTTACTCCACAATGTAAGTCTTAAATTATTGATATGTTGATATGTAAAAGGAGCTAATATTTCAGATATGGGAAAACCAGTAACTTTATAAACTTGGTTTATAAAGAAGCCTACTGTATAAACTAATTATTTATTTTTTAAGACCAGCATGGTGGCTCTTCATAGGGTCTAAACCGTTCCTTTGGGACTAGTAAGTATTGACATATCTTCAAAAGTTTACTAAACCACCAAAAAACATTGACACTCAAAAAAATCTGCTCCATTATTTTTCCAAATACAAAATACACAAACATCCTGCGTTTTTCTATTTACCTTAGCTATTTTCCGCATATATGTGTGTTTAAATTGCTTAAAGAGTAAATAAACCTCTCCTGTGTTTCCTTTAAAGACAGAGTCATGACTTATATGACCATTCCAAAGTGCTCTCAACCACTGCCTAAGGCACAAACCTCCCAAAAGCCCTTTAATCCCCAGATTGTCAATACATTTGATCTAGTCCCAGTGAAGAATCAACGAGGCTCATCTTGTGGCCTGTTTCACTAAGGGCAAAGAGCAGGTGCAAGGCGACATTTCTGACTGCTTGGCACCTTGTTATTATTTTTATGAATAGTCAGTGCATCAGGAGCTCAACAGGGATCCAAGCCTTTCCTTGAGCCCCATCAAAAGATTAGTGTGATTCAGACAGAGATTGTATCTGCGTGGAAAATTGTCCATGCTGAGTTCTATTAGAAGGCGCTGCTGAGTGAGATTTGTTACTAATCACAAGGCAAAATTACAGTCTCTTGAAATGAGAATCCAGTAAACAAAATAATAAAAGTCATTTTAATTATTAAATGACAGTGTTACAAATTATATGCCATTTATCAGTGGCATAATGAAATACAGTAAATAGAAAAAAAATCCATATGGTCCATTCACTATAATTTAATTTTGCCTGATATATTATTTTAATGATTTTTAAAATGTGACTAATTAACAAATTGCTAATCCCCTTAGGCAACCGATATCTATATTTCAACGCAGATGTACCACTTTACATGGACTGAAGAACACTGAAAACTCTGAAAGGTCTTCTTCACACAGTCCAAGTTGTGGGTGCCTAATGATGCTAAGTGATGAATTGCCTCAATTTTAATAGAACAATCAGGGCTTAGTGTTTCCATTATCCTTTTCAACACACTTCCCATCCACGCTATTGTTGTGTTGATTAGCCTGCATTATTTGTGAAGACTTTGTAAATTGTAAGTCAGAGAGAACAGGTGATTCTTTCTTGTTATTTGAAAACCAAACATGTTTGATAATTTTTCAAGTTTGCAGAAACTATTTAAATGTCAATATCATTTTACTAAAAGAATGATGAGCTGTTCTACTGAGTAAAATTGGATGCAAAAATGGCCTCTTTCCTAATACTCTTGAGAACTGACCGAGTATAAATACTACCCGGCAATTGCTATTTGTGGCTAAATCTGTTTCAAGTTTGATCTGAAGAGGGAACAGAAGGCAAGCTAAGGACAAAGCAGAAGCTGACACCCCACAACCCGCCCCCTCCCATGGGTTATGTGTGACATTCCTCAGGCACTCCTGGCTGCCCTAGAGCTAAGGAAAGGATAAACAAATAGTTAACTAACAGCGATCACAATCCTGCAAGACAAGAGTCTCCCTCAGTTTACTTACAAAAGCCTTAGCAATAGCTTCCAGAAGGGAATGCAAATACAATTAAATGTCTTTATATCCTGCAGCCCATCGGCAGATACTTGAAGTGGGCAGAGTGTGATATTCCTCCAGGAAGTTCCCAACTCTGTTAATGTTAATGCCCTAATAGAGGGGTAAACAACCTTAACCTGACAATGGCAAGGCCTCCGGTGTCCTGTGAGTCTTTAACACATGAAAGTTCTTTCGAAACCTCCCTTTTTTCTTACCTCCCCCAGCCCCATACTATATAATCAGCCACCCCTCACAACCCCGGTGCAGCAGCTCTTTCTGCCCATGGGTCCTGTCCGTGTGCTTTAACAAACCACCATTTTGCACCAAAGATGTCTCAAGAATTCTTTCTCAGCCATTGGCTTCGGACTCTACCCCACTGAACCTCACCTATATTCCAAAAGTACATCAGATCTATCTATCCATCTGCCTATCCATTTATCTATCGTCATCTATCCATCTTGTTAGGCTCCTGAAATAAAAACTTTTGAGGTATATATCCATTTTCAGAAAAGAGATTGTAATTAAAAGTATAAAATGACCAATTAGTGATTAGTACTTTTTATATTCAGGCTTTCTGTGGCAGACAGATGAGGGTCATTAGAAACATACCTCATGTTTCCTAAGCTTTAGTATTTAACCAAAACACCCCTTAAATTAAATACACCCTATTCTCCTCTTAACATTTTACTAAACACATATTGAATGCCTACTACATGCCAAGCTGAACTCATTTCCACAAGATGAAAATGCTCAATAATGACCCACAGGAATATTCCAAAGAAATCTGATTTTTCATTACCACTGGAAGATTCATTGTCCTACAGAAAATAATTTTAGTAAGAAGTGTTCTAACATTATTGCATTTTATTAGACAATCTGAGAGATTAATTCAGTACCTTCTCACTGCAGGATGTTTTAGAATAGATACTCAGGGAAGAGTGTCGAATGGTAACTTGCACACTCTTGAATCCCCCTAAAAAGTGCAGCATTTCATTGTCAATCTAAGACATCTATTTTTGGTGTGGATCATATTGCAGTGGTGTTGCTTAGTGTTAAGGCAGGCTGACAAGTAGAGGGTTTGTTTTTTTTTTTTCCTTTTGTGTTTCTCTATCCTAGGTAGACAGCTGATGATCCCCCCCCCATCCTGTTGAAAACTCTTAAGGAAAGTATGCTGAACAAGAGGGAATTGAACAGAATTAACTCATGGCAAAATGTTTATAAAGAAAGAAAACAGTATTATTGCCCTAACATTTAGAATGCTCAAAGCACATTGCAGGGTTGTTTCAGTTTCCTAACCGAGGTGCGCAATGAAATTAACTCAGGGGATTCACCAAATCAGGTCCATCTTGTTTTCCTTTTACACAAGAAAGGGGAGAAATTGGGAGGAAGAGATGGAGGGGAGAAATTGAGAGGAAGAGATGGAGGGGAGAAATTGAGAGGAAGAGATGGAGGGGAGAAATTGGGAGGAAGAGATGGAGGGGAGAAATTGGGAGGAAGAGATGGAGGGGAGAAATTGAGAGGAAGAGATGGAGGGGAGAAATTGAGAGGAAGAGATGGAGGGGAAAAATTGAGAGGAAGAGATGGAGGGGAGAAATTGAGAGGAAGAGATGGAGGGGAGAAATTGAGAGGAAGAGATGGAGGGGAGAAATTGAGAGGAAGAGATGGAGGGGAGAAATTGAGAGGAAGAGATGGAGGGGAGAAATTGAGAGGAAGAGATGGAGGGGAGAAATTGGGATGGAAGACAGAAGGCTGAATGCAGAAGCGGAAGGAGGGAAAAGATGACATGATTACTAGTTATGTGTAAATTCCAATATAAAACTTCTGAAAATTGACATTTTAGAAAAAATGTACAAGTTAAACACACTGGCAATGAAAACCTGGCAAGACCTTGAAATATTGGCTATTAGGTCATAATAAAAGATTTTATTCAGATTGTTTTTACATTTGCTTCAAGTAAAATTTAGTTCATTTTTGCAATTCTATCACTGAAAATATGCATTCAAATGATTTCAGTGAGAGTTTGACCTATTTTATTCATTTCTTTTTTTAAAAGATTTTATTTATTTATTTGAGAGACAGCGAATGAAAGCATGCGTGAACAAGTGGGGGGGAGGGGCAGAGAGAGAGGGAGAAGCAGACTCCCCGCTGAGCAAGGAGCCCCGCCCCGCCGCCACAGGCCTGGATCCCAGGACGTAGGACCATGACCAGAGCCTAAGGCAGATGCTCAACTGACTGAGCCACCCAGGCGCCCTTATTCATTTCTTTTTAAAAAATCAACATTATCACTAGTTCTTTTACTTTTCTGACTAGTCTATAATAGGATTCATCAAAATTGATTATTCGAATCATTCTGAAGATAATTTTAAATGGATTACCTTACATTTTAGCTTTTAAAAATCATATCCAAACTACAGGAATTTAAATTTCTATGTTGCCTTTTATATTTATGTAAATATAATGTATGTGGCTATGTGTGAGCACATATCTTTGGATATTTTTCTCAAGAAGGCTTTTTTTTTTGTAAGTCCCTATCTTTTATAAAGTTTCTTTTGCATTCTCCTTATAACACCTAGAATAATGTTCTGAAGGAAGTATGATATTTCAATGATTTGAAGTACATACAACATAGATAATGGCAGGGAGCACTGAGATGGCCCCTGATATAAGCCTCTGTGCTCTAAGCACTGTGTGTGAATTACCCACAAGGTAACTGCCTTCTCATTTTGCAAACATGGAGAGATTAGATAACTTGTCCAGGTCTCATTGACAGTAACTAGGAAAGCAGTCTGGCAGCAGGGTAGTTATTATTTATTTATTTATTCATTTATTATCTATTAAAGTACAATTGACATAAAATAAATTGCACATATTTAAAAGGTACAATTTGATCAATTTTGACATATGAATGTATCTGGGAGGATATCACCACAATCAAGAAAACGCAAGTATTCACCACTCCCAAAAGTTTCCACTCTTCCTGACTGTAATCCCTTCCTTCTACTCCTCCTTTACACCCCTCCCCCCCCCCCCCCCCCCCCCCCCCGTCTCATTGCTGTGCCCAGATAATCTCGTTTGCTTACACTTACAATAAATTTGCTTTCATTTTCCGGAACACTACCTAAATGCTCATACAATATGCACCTTTTGTCTCATTTCTTTTATTTAGCCTAAGTATTTTGAGATTCTTCCATTATGTTGTGTGTATTAATAGTTCATTTCTTTATACTTATGAGTAGTATTGCATTGTACGGCTAGTCCAGTGTTTGTTTAGCCTTTTGTTTGTTGATGATATTTTGGAGATTCCAGGGATTTTTTGCTACTGTAAATAAAACCGCTGTAAACATTAATGTACAAGTTCTTTTTATGAACACATGCTTTTATTTCTCTTAAGGAAATATCTAGGAGTGAGTGCCTGGATCATACTGATGAGGTTCTGGATAGGTGAGGTTCAGTGGGGTGGAGTCCGGAGCTGACGACCAAGAAAGAATTCTTGAGACATCTTTGGTGCAAAGTGGTGGTTTATTAAAGCACGGGGACAGGACCCGTGGGCAGAAAGAGCTGCTGTCCCGGGGTTGTGAGGAATGGCCCGTTATATACCCTCAAGTTGGGACGGGGTTAGGGATAGCATAAGTCTCTAAGGAATTTTGGGAGCAAGGTTTCCAGGACCTTGAGGGGGCTAGCTGTTGTTGGGAAAAGGTCATTTATTACTGTCTAATAAAACCTGAGTCATCAGACCCTTCAGATGTATATCGGTGGGCCACATGCTTGGGGAATGATTGCCAACATGTATCTTGGGGAGGTGGGGGTTAGAGATAAAGGAAGTTTCCAAAGGAATTTGTATACGTTAAAGTAGACTTACAGGATCTTGGTGGAGGGGAGGGGGTCAGGCTAGGACTGTCTTTTGCCCTTAGCAAAGTATTAACATTGAGGCAGCTGAGTTCCTAGAGGAATGTCACCATGCCTGTTTCAAGGACTTGTCAATGGGCTGTAGGTAGTAAGGACAGTTTCTTTGTCCTTTAGGGCAGCCAGGAGTGCCTGAGGAATGTTGCATACATCGGGGGGGGGGGGGGGGGGGGGGGCGGGGAGTTGCAGGGTGTCAGCTTCTGCTTTGTCCTCAGCTTGCCTTCCGGTCCCTCATCAATATGGTAGGTACATGTTTAACAGTCTAAGAACCTGTCAAACTGTTTTCAAAAGTGGTTGTACCATTTTACTCTTCCCACCAGCATTTTATGAGAGTTCCAGTTCCTTTACTAACACTAGATATGGTAGTCTTCTTACTTTTAGCTAATTTAATAGGTATGTCGTAGCATCCCATTGTGGTTTTACGAGCATTTAATAGCAAGTAATAATGGTGTACATTGTTTCACGTGTTTTTTGATGAGGGAGCAGAAGGCTGGCTGAAGACAAAGCATAAGCTGACACCGGGCAACCTTCCCCCACCCCCACTCCTGGGTGGGACTTGTGTGACATTCTTCCAAGAATGTCCCAACTCTCTTAATGTTAATGCCTTGCTAGAGGGGAAAAACAACCTTAATTTGAAAATAGCAAGGCCTCCTGTGTCTTGTAGGTCCTTTTTAGCATATGAAAGTTCTTTTGAAACCTCCTTCTTTCCTTACCTCCTCGAACCCCATACTATATAATCAGCCACCCCTCACAACCCCGGTGCAGCAGCTCTTTCTGCCCCTGGGTCCTGTCCATGCGCTTTAATAAACCTCCATTTTGCACCAAAGACGTCTCAAGAATTCTTTCTTGGCTGTCGGCTTTGAACCCTAAGGTCTTTCCTACATCACTTTTCTGTCAATAGTATATCTTCTTTCGTGAAGTTTCCAAATCTTTGTCTTTTTTGTTTTTTCATTTGTTTGTGTGTTTCTGTAATACTGAGTTTTGAGAATTCTTTGTAGATTCTGGTATCCAAATTCTTTCTCAGATATATGATTTTCAAATACTTTCTCCCAGTCACTATAGTTTTGATTTTCATTTCCATAACAGTGTGTTTCAAAGAGTAGACATTTTTCATTTCAACAAAGACAATTTATCAATTAATTATTTTATAGACTATTCTTTGGCATTATATATAAGAAGTCTATGGTTTTATTTTAAAGTTTTATAGTTTCAGGTTTTACATTTAGTTCTAAGGCACATTTTGAGCCAGTTTTAATATGTGGCATAGTGGAGGTCTAATTCTTTCAGCACCGTTTGTTGAAAAGAATATTTTTTCTTAACTGGATTTCCTTTGTATCTCTGTAGAAAATCAGTTGTTCATGTATGTATTTCCGGATCCTCATTTGCTTGTATCTATTTGTCTTTCTTTACATTGATGTCACATTGTTTTGATTACTATAGCTTTATAATAGTGTTTAAATCAAGTTAGTGTTATTCTTCCAATTTTGTTCTCTTTCAAAGGCATTTTGATTATTCCAGGATCTTTTGCATTTTTCATATAGATTTTATAATATTTGTCATACATATGCAAAAAAAAATCTACCTGGGTGTTTGATTGTATTGCATGAGATCTATAGAATAAACTGGGAAAATTAATCTCTTTATAATATTGAGTGTTCTGAACCATAAGCATGGCATATCTTTCATTTATTTAGTTCTCTAATTTCTTTCAACAATGTTTTGTTGCTTAAAGCGTAAAGGTTTTTCATGTTAGATTTATCCTATTTAATATATTTTGGTATTATTGTGGATGACATTTCAAATTTAAATTTCTGATTGTTGTTAGGTTTTAGAAATACCAGTGATTATTATATAGTAATCGTGTAGTCTGAAACCTTACTAAATTACAAATTAGTGTTTGTAGTTTTTTTTTTTTTTTTGTAGCTTCCATCCCATTGTCTACATAGACAAACGTTACATCTGCAAATTTAAACAGTTTCACTTCTTTTTTTCTCTAATCTGGATGCATAAAGGCATCCAGTCTTTTTCTTTTCCTTATTGAACTGGCTAGAATCCCCAGTACAATGTTGAACAGAAGTGCTAAGAGTGGGTATCTTTGTTTTGATCTTATGGGTAAGATATTCTATCTTTAAGCATTAAAAGTTTGTTAGCTGTGGATTTATTATAAATAATTGGCTCATCTGATTATGGAGGCTGGCAAGTCAAAATCTGCAGGGTGAGCCAGCAGACTGGAGACCCAGGAAAGCTAATACTGTAGTTCCAGTCCCCAAACTGGTGGGCTGGTGATCCAGGAGAGCCAGGATTTTCCTTCAAGTCTGAAGGCAGTCTGCTGAAGAAGCAGGAAGAGCTGATGTTGCAGGGAAAGTTTGAAGGGAGACTGCTGGAGAAGTCTCCTGTTCAGGGGAGGCCAATTATTTTGTTCTATTCAGACCTTCAACTTATTGGATATGGCCCACCTGCATTTTGAAGAACAATCTGCTTTACTCAAAATCCACCTGTGTGAGTGTTAATCTTACCCAAAAATACTCTCATAGAAACACACAACCTACTATGTTTGACTGAATATCTGAGAATCCCATGGCCCAGACAAATTGACACACAAAAAATTAATCATCATAAATGATCCAGAATTAATGTTCTTAAGGATTATGCAACACTGATTCCCTATTCCAGGAAGCATGCATATAAGGACACTTTCATTAACATTTAATAAATTTATATATTTCCTGAACAGCCCTGTCAACCCTTTCAACATTCTGTTAGTTGGTGCATACACCCTGTGTAACTCTGTTGTCTCCACTCTCCATTCTTCAGCTCCCTCTTCATGTTTCATGTACTTATATTACTTTCTTTGTGACTTCCCTGTTATGTTTTTCAGACTCTTTTTCTTGAAAGATTTTATTTATTTATTTTTGCAAGAGAGACAGAGAGTGAGAGAGAACGTGGGCAAGTGAGCATGAATGGGGAGAGAGGCAGAGGGAGGAGCAGACTCCCCCGCTGAGCAGGGCGCCCAAGGTGGGACCAGATCCCAGGACCCTGGGATCATGACCTGAGCCAAAGGCAGATGCTTAAGCGACTGAGCCACCCAGGCGCCCTGTTTTCCAGACTCTTACCACAATGTTCCTTTCTGAGAAGACAGATGATGCAGACAGAAATCATTTAGGCATTCCAAAGTGCTCCTCACAAGCTTGCACCTTTAAAGGTATATACAGTCAGTGGGAAGACCCTCAGAAATCACTGGTCATTTTTGAATTGTTGAGAACAACTTTATTTTAAAAAGGATAAAATTTTTATTTGCTCTTTTCATAGCTACTCCTTCAGAAATGTTTGAATGAACCTAGCAACAATACTTTTGGAGCTAGAATTTAACAACAAAAAAACCCTGAGTTAATCAGGAACTCTACAGATATATTGTTTCTCAAAATTAAATGTTTTTTGGGGGGGATGATGTAGTGGTATATGCAACTTAATGGTCATGGAGAAATTTTACTACTATAAAAATAATCATTTAGATCTTACAGCAAGGGAAAAAAATAGCAAGTTCATCCTACCAAAATTAGGTTGCTCACTGTGATAACAAAACACATTTATTTCCAAAATGGGAATTTATTTTCCATCGTTAGACCAGATCACTGCTAGCAATGCTGATAGATGTACATTTATAAAACAAACATACAAACATAGATATTCAAATTGTATGCTATAAATTTTTATGATTTGTGGAAAAAATGAAAATTTAGGACAAAATAAATGTCAATGTCCAGGAGATTTATATATAAAAAATATCCTATTGGTACTGTTTCTCTGGAGTATCTTAACTAATGAGAAGAAAAATACATTTATCATAAACCATTTTTCCCTTTATTGTTTAGATAGATAGATAGATAGATAGATAGATAGATAGATAGATAATTATAAGAAATTAGCTTAAGGGTTATTGAGGCTGTAAGTTCAAAATCTGCCAGTGCCTTGGGAAGCTAGATATCCAGGAAAGTCGATGGTGTAGTTTTAGTCCAAAAGCCAGCAGGTTTGAGAACCAGGAAGAGTCAATATTTCAAGTCTGCAGACACACAAAACCTGATGTTTTGGTTTGAAGGCCATCAGGCAAGAATAATTCTCTCTTACTCAGGAAAAGGTCAGCCTTTTTGTTCTATTCAGGCCTTAAACTGATAGATACGGTTCAGCCACATTGTGGAAGGTAATATGCTTTACTCAGTCTACCAATTTAAATGTTAGTCTCATTCAAAAACACTCTCACGGAAGCACTCGGAATAATGTTCCATCTACTACAGGCATAACCTCAGAGATATTGTGGATTTGGAACAAAAAATGAGTATCACAATAAAGTGAGTCAAATAATTTTTTTGGTTTCCTAATGCATGTAAGAGTTATGTTTACACTATACTGTAGCCTAAGTGTGCAACAGCATTATGTCTTTAAAAAACCAATGTACATATCTCAATTTAAAAATATTGCTAAAAAAATGCTCAACGTATCTATGCTTTCTGTAGGTCAATCTTTTTTGCTGATGGAAGGTCTTGCCTCCATGTTGATGGCTGCTGAGTGGTCAGCATGGAGGTTGCTAAAGGTTGGCCTGGCTGTGGCATTTTCTTAAAATAAGACAACAATAATGTTAGCTGCATCGATTGACTCTTCCTTTCATGAACAATTTTGCTGTAGCATTGATGCTGTTTGATAGCATCTTACATAGAGTAGAACCTCTTTCAAAATTGGAGTCAAGCCTCTCAAACCCTGCCACTGCTCTATCAGCTAAGGTTATGTAATATTGTAAATCTGTGTTCTCCTTTCCACAATCTTCTCAGCATCTTCACCAGGCATAGATTCAATCTCAAGAAACCAACCTCTTTGGTTATCCATAAGAAGCAAATCTTCATCTGTTCAAGTTTGATAATGATGTAACAATTCAGTCACATCTCCAGGCTTCCCTTCTAATTCAATTTCTCTTGCTGTTTCTACCACACCTGCACTTATTTCCTCCACTGAAGTCTTGGACCCCTCCAAGTCCTCCCTGAGGTTAGAATCAGCTTTTTCCAAACTCCTGTTCATGTTGATATTTTGACCTCTTCCTATGAATCAGAAATGTTCTTAATGGATCTAGAATGGTGAATCCTTTCCAGAAGGTTTTCAATTTACTTTGCCCAGATTCATCAGAGGAATCATTATGTATGACAGCTATAGCCTTATGAAATGGATTTCTTAAATAATAAGACTTGAAAGTCGAAATTACTCTTTGATCCATGGGCTACAGAATAGATTTTGTGTTAGCAGGCATGAAAGCAACACGAATCTCATTGTACATCTCCATCTAAGCTCTTGGGTGACCAGGTGCATCATCAATGAGCAGTAATATTTTAAAAGGAACCTTTTTTCTGAGCAGTAAGTCTCCACAGTGGGCTTAAAATATTCAGAAAACCATGTTGTAAACAGATGTGCTGTCATCCAGGTTTTATCGTTCCATTTATAGAGCATGGGAAGAATAGATTTAGCATCATTCTTAAAAGCCCTTGGATTTTCCGAGTGGCAAGTGAGCATTGGCTTCAACTTAAAGTCACCAGCTGCATTCGTCCCAAACAAAAGAGTCAGCCTATCCTTTGAAACTTTGAAGCCAGGCATTGACTCCTCTTCTGTAGCTACGGAAGTCCTAGATGGCATCTCCTTCCAATGGAAGGCTGTCCCGTGTACACTGAAAATCTGTTGTTCAGTGTAGCTGCCTTCCCTGGTTATCGGAGCTAGATTTTCGGAACAATTTGCTGTGGCTTCTACATCAGCACGCGCTGCTCCACCTTGCACGCTGATGTTAGGGAGATGGCTTCTTTCCTCAGGCCTCAGGAACCAAGCTCTGCTGGCTCCAAACTTTTCTTCTGCAGCTTCCTCACCTCCCTCAGCCTTCCCAGAACCGAAGAGAGTGAGTGCCTGCCTCCGGAGTAGATTTTGGCTGAAGGGAATGTTATGACTGTCTTGATCTTCTATTCAGACCACTGAACTTTCTCCGTATCAGCACTAAGGCTGTTTAGCTTTCTTATCATTCATGTATTCACTGGAGTAGCGCTTTTAATTTCCTTCAAGAACTTTTCCTTTACATTCACAACTTGACTAACCGGGGCAAGACAACTAGCTTTGGGCCTGTTTCAGTTTTTTGACATGCCTTCCTCACTAAGCTTAATTATTTCCAGCTTTTAATTTAAAGTGAAAGACAGGAAACTGTCTTCCTTTCACTGTAACTCTTATAGCCATCATAGGATTATTAATTAGCCTAATTTCAATATTTTTAGGTGTCTCAGAGAATAGGGAGGCCTGAGAAGAAGGAGAGATACGGGAGGAGTGGCTGGTTAGTGGAGCAATCAGAACACACACAGCATTTATTGATTAAGTTCACTGTCTTATTTGGGTGCCGTTTATAGCACCCCGAAACACTTACAACAGTACCATCAAGGACCAATGATCACAGATCACCATAAAAATATATAATAATGAAAAAGTTGGAAATATTGCAAGAATTACCAAAACGTGACACAGACACACAAAGCGAGCAAATACTGTTAGAAAAATGTCACTGAGAGACTTTCTCAACACAGCATTGCCACAAAGCTTCAATTTGTAAAACCTCAGTATCTGCTAAGCCCAACAAAGTAATGAAGTAAAGTATGCGTGTGGCCCAGCCCATCATATGTTCTTTGTTCTGAAACTGTGCTGTTCCCTTTCTTCATGAAAATGAAATTCTGGGCACTCAAATAACTAGGCACGTAGGAAAAAATTTGAACTCAAATTAGAGGATCAGGATTTTAGTACTCTTGTGCTATTTACTACCTCTGTGACATAGACAGAACTCATCATTAGACCATATCCAAGGCCTTTATACTTTTCTGAGTGATAGGACACTTGAAAACTGTGTTGTAGCCTAAGGAAAATCATGCTTTTGGAAATACATTAAATTTAATTCCACTAAATAGGAGCTCTTTTCCCCCAATGGACAACATGATTCTATTATAGGTCAGCGAGTTTAAGTCACCGCCACAAGCAAGCAAATCCCCAAGTCATCACAATATTGAAATACGTATTCATTTTGGTAAAATTGTATTATTATGTTCTGCTGCTTGATCATTTATTGTTTACCTGTATTACTAAAAGGCACATGATAGCAGGTATTGAGTGTTTAAGAAAATAAATATGGGGGAAAAGATAAAATCGAGACTACTTATTTATTAGCTCTTTTTCCCTTATATATTTGGAAAAGACTATTATTTGAAGCGAGAGTATCTATCTTAGCCCAGCTCATCGACCACTTGGAACTTAGATTGAAAACAAGAGAAAAGATGATTTGTAAGTTGTATTCTAGTTCTCTCTTGAATCAAGTGTCTAATAAAGTAAGGTGATAGAAAACATGAAGTAATAGACACCCTTTCTGAAAAAAACGTAGTTCTAATCAATGTCATGAAAAAAGAGGGCACTGAGAAGCTCATGCTTTGAATATTCCCTAGAAATCAGTAACTCTAGCTTTACAAATATAAATATTCTGTTTTCTGTTTACCCAGTTTCAGAAAGGGGGCTGTTGGGGACACAAAGTGTTTAGGTCCAACTTTTTTTTTTAAAGATTTTATTTATTTATTTATTTGGGGGGGGCAGAGGGAGAGGGAGAAGCAGACTCCCCACTGAGCAGGGAGCCCCACTTGGGGTTCCATCCCAGGACCCTGAGATCAGGACCTGAGCCAACCAGGTGCCCGTAGGTCCAACTTTTAGAGTTAAGTGAATTAATTAAAATGATATTTACCCCAAATTTCCATGGATTCTTCCATTAACTCAAAGTACATTTATTACTAGCAAGGGTTCAAATAGAAGGCACCAATGAAAATACAATTACCATATTTAGTTCATGTATTTTCTCTCTGGTGCACATTCAAGGAGTAGATGTGGTCATCCTTAGGTGAAAAATGCCATCACACTAGTAGGCAGTTTCAGCTTCTCTATCAACATCACAGACTACAACCACCTAAAGCTGGGAAGTGATCCTTATGTCTATTGGACTTCCAATTATAGCCAGTCCTATCCCACCACGTACAACAATATACGTGCCTAATCCCTATGACATTGTCTGCGGCCCGTGAACATTGAGCAAGCACCACGAGGCTTCTCAGGATGCTCTTTCCACTTATTCTCAGGGTGCTTGGAGCTCTTGAATTCTTTAAGGCTTACCCATGAGCTTCCAGCACTTACACAGACCTTTTTGCAGCATCTGCTCTTCCTATGAAAAATGTTTGCCTGTATCAAGCTTTCTTCGTGATCTGTGATCCATCACACCCGTCATGTTGACCATTGTTCCTCCTCCTACCGTTCATTTTGCCATTCAAAGACCGACAGCATCTACTTTTAACTGGCTTGTTTTATTTTGTTTTGCTTTGCAAAAATCTCTCTTTAAGGAAAAAATAACTTAGCATTTTCTTTGGAAAGCAGCATTTAAATGACGAGTAGCTCAGAATTAAAATCCACAAATGAGGGTCCAGCTGGTACAAATAACAAGTTCCTGATGGAGAAATAAATGTGGAAAACTGTGCACTCAATCCTCTCCTACTGGTGAACTAAATTAACGGTGCTCAGGTTTGCTGGCCCTTTTCATTCCTAAATCATTCTTTAAGAAACCCACAAATGGCGTTATAGCATCTTCACAGAAGTCCAGCGGAGCCAGCATGCTGTCTGAAGTAATGTTCTCACCTCTAGAGAAGGGAGTAGGCTTTTTGAAATTAGCAAGGTTGGCTTTGATATATTCTCCTGCCTGCCATGAAAGACTCCACTTCATCTGGCTTGTGTTCTTCCTGCCTGCCTCTGATTGATTTCATGTAATCCTGATGTGCTCTTTGTCATTGCCTTTCATGAAGCCAATGTCCTGCAGGTGGTAGTTCATTGCTTTATCATAATACAATGATATCTTGTGGTATCTTTTTTTTTTTCCTCCAGTCAAGCTGAGGCATTATCTGCAGAGATAAAATATATATATATATATATATTTTTTTCCCCTAGATAACATTTTAGATATGTCACCTCATTAAACCTTTCTAAGCTCTTTTGATGGGTTGCAAATGTTACCTTGTCCGTTTGAAGAATTGAGAAATCGAGACTTTGTAAGTTATACAATTTGCCTCTAAATGGCAGAAAAAGTGTTGGAGATCGAAATGGTATTCTGGAATCAAATTCCAACTTTATTTCCCTTTTCCATTGGTTGAGGCCAGACCAATTTGCTCAGGAAATGAGCCATTCCTATTTGACAGAAGACGCTGGGTATGTACTAGTGTTCCTACTTATTCATTAAGTCAGCAAAATTTCCTAAATTCTGCCAACCTATTAGATTTCTTCTAACCTCATCATGACTCCAAGATATCGTTTTTCACAGTAGCTTATTTTGGACTCTTCCTTACTGAGAACACAGGGAGCAGCCCATATTTGACACATACGTATACACAAATTTGCTATATAATTCACATTACTATCTTACACTTGTAAAATGAGCATAAACAGGGTGCTATGGCCAGTCATATCGTGCTAATATGTCTGTCTGAGGTAGAAATACTCCCGGTAATATGGTCAGTAACTTGAAATTCTGTCTCCCCCCGAATTGCTAACACATGAAAAAATATTACTAGTTTTATAAGCTGTGTAAACCAACCCAGTCACTATGGGGACAACTAGTTCACTTTGATACCCATTAGCTTCAGTTTTTCTGTTAAGCTATAGGACTATATGATTTCTTTTTTCCTACTACTTCTGAGTCAATGCTAGTAGAAAAGCAATACTTTATTCTTTTCATCAAAAGCAAACTACTTGTTCTGGGGCACCTGGGTGGCTCAGTCAGTTAAGCGTCTGCCTTTGGTTGAGGTCATGATCCCAGGGTCCTGGGATCAGGCCCTATGTCCCAAGTCAGGCTCCCTGCTCAGTGGAGAATCTGTTTCTCCTTCTTCCTCTGTCCCTCCCCTGTTTGTGCTCTCTCTCTCTCTCTCACAAATAAATAGGTAAAATCTGAAAAAAAAAAAAGGCAAATTACTTGTTCTATTAGGTAGAATTTATAGAACTTAAATGGCTTTATTATAATATAGATTCTTTCTCCTAGAGCTCTAATATTCACAGGTACAGTATTCTATGAATTCATTCTATGAATGCATTTATCAGTACATATTTAGAAGCAAATTCTATGTAATTTGGTGTATAATCTTAATAATTGGCTATATTGATAGAAACCAAGATAAAGTACAGACTTAAATTTTTTGTTCTACTCATTTCCATTGAACAAATAAAAAAATCTTTAATTATTATTATATTTTACTCCAATATTAATGATGCTATTATGAGTCAAATCCTCAACTTCATGGATAATTTTTGATTTGCCAAAATATATTAGTTATTGATAAGTGCAAAGATAATACGAATGAATATTGTTACTTCTCTCTTTCCTGTGTTGTTTGTTTGGTTGTATGTTTTCCATTGGGTTTGATCTATTTTATTATTTCTTATAATTACGAATACTCTTACATATTACCAAAGATCAATTAGCCAGTCAGTCAATGTAACATCACCTGATAAAGTGCTATATTTGGATATATTGGATTTTTTTTTGAAGGATGAATTTTGGGGGTTATTATGCATTTGTTATTATTATGAATTATCACAAAAGTGCTACTATATTAAGTGAAGGATTTTGTTATTTTATATGTTAAAACTTCTTTATTTTACTAGGTTTGTTGCCCATCATTAGAATATCTATTTTAAGAGAAGTTGAAAATGTATGAATTTCCATTTTATGAAATTATAAGAATAAACAGAATCCCACTTGATGAGAGGATATTTTTAAAAGAAAATTTGGTGAAGGGAAGGAATCATGAATGCAAAGAGGGCAGAAGAAATGGGGAGAAGAGGGAAAAGGGAGGGAGGTTGAGAGAAAGCTCCACCCAGAGGAGATCCCTTTTCCTGGGTAGAAGGAAATAATTTACAAGATGAAGACGAATGAAAAAAAATTGTCCCAGGTCATTTAAGAATTAGAAAAGAGGAAGAATTAATTTTAACAAGGTAGAGAAAAACTTTTATTTCCCACATTTGGGACAACCTGAAGGAGACAGAACGGAGGCAAGAAGGATGGCAGAGAGAGAGTTGCAAAAGGTCAAATACAAAATGCTTGGCATTTTTACTGTGTATTAATAATAACAAATATGACCTAGATTCTCTGTGGTGTGATTTTATAATAAGATAGAGGTGAAGTATATATTACTAACTCCAGGGGATGAAATAGCAAAGGTTATAATAAAAAGAACTATTGGTAGACCAAGAATGAAGAAATTTCTCCTTTTGTTCTGTTTTGCTTGTTTGGAATACGTATTATTGAACGGCTGCTAATTAGACTCAGCAGCTGATACCCATCTGCAAACATTCTCTCTACCAGGCCACTAGGATGTGGACCCAGAGATGAAGTGGAAGGGAGAACAGGCATGAAATATTCCAGAAGGATAGATCTTTTCCAGTCCCTCCAGCCAAAATATCTATAAATTTGAAAGCATCAGGATTGATTGCCCTTGATCTTCGGCCACTCTCCAACATAAAGGATATCACATTGAATTTCAAAGCCTCTCAAAGCGGGTGGAACCACAGTATTCCCCTTCCCACCTTTCAATGACTTGTATTTATGAGAGTCTATTATTAAAGGAACACAGGCCCTCAGACAGACGCAGGGAAAAGGCACCCAAGTGACCAGGCAATTCCCTATCTTTCTCTTTCAGTGAGCGATGTTAGCTCCGAGCTTGAGGAAGCCTCTGTACTTTCCGAGAACACAACTTCTCTCTGTAAGTCATTTGTTTTCTGCCCTAGCCTAAGCACACCCATCTCCAGCAACTTAACCCACTAAAAAGAAAAAAAAGAAAAAGAAAAAAGAAAGAAAACAAATATAATCTGTACCTGCTTTTCATGTATCAATATTTTCACATAATCCCAAAACTTGATTCTAACTGTGCACTATTTCCCTGCATGTTTGGTTAAAATGAATGTCAGGTGCTAACTGCTTAATGTTAATTGGCAAGGTTTGCATCCGTGTTTTTGCTGCTTGAGGATAGATTATATGAGCAGGAAGAAGATGAAGAGAATTTTGCGGGGCCAGTCCTTCAATCCATCCGGTGTCAGTGGCAGAGCAAGGCTGCAAAGGACCTGTCAGTGCCCACTCAATTTTTTTAATCTCCTCCTATTTCTAAATTATGCCACTTCCTTCCCGAAAACTTGAGATATTTAACTCACAACTTAGCAGTAAAGTTCTGTTTTGTCTTAATTGTTTTTAAATTCTTCCTACATCCCTTCTGGTTATTAAATTGTATGCCTCTGAATTTTTTTCCAGCGTCAAAATACGTCACTTAATTCTAGTTGGGACTGGGCAACTATGGGCATGTTTAGTTTGTTCTAGGTATTTTTTATAGTGCATTTTTGTCATGGAATGAATGTCACACAGTGGTTGGATATAACGCGATGGTACTTTGTCAGTTTCATATGATAGTCTTGAGGAAAAATTAGCAAGCCTATACATGGAGTTCCTTATGCTGAAATATCAGTTTTGTATATAAAGACGGAATAATGTGGTCTGCTGAATTTCTACTAAACACTTTGAAAGAATCTTGTATTTGGCAGAAAAAGAAATGCCACTGTGGACGAGCCATTCTATAATTAATTACTACTGGTAAGATACCAGCCAAAAGACCAACTATATTTCTACATTACCAGTTTTCTAAATTCAAGCTTACAAATGAACCATTTTGTTTTTTTTTTTTTTTAAAGATTTTTTATTTATTTATTTGACAGAGATAGACAGCCAGCGAGAGAGGGAACACAAGCAGGGGGAGTGGGAGAGGAAGAAGCAGGCTCCCAGCGGAGGAGCCCGATGTGGGGCTCGATCCCGGAACGCCGGGATCACGCCCTGAGCCAAAGGCAGACGCCTAACGACTGCGCTACCCAGGCGCCCAACAAATGAACCATTTTGGTTATCATGATTTCTATTTTGAAATATGGTGTGTAATGTATTTAGGTTAATTGCAACATCTGTAACTTTGAAAACCATATGAAAATGTCTCTTTTTCTCTGTAATTGTATTGACTTTTTTCCTGCAGTAAACAAGAGACTTTCTTGAAAAGAACCTGCATTTTAAAGGGAAAGAGAGTAAGGTTTATAAACCTGCAATGAAGACCGTATAGATTGATCTCTGAAGAGAGACACATGTTCGATAAATACTTCTCTACCATAAAAACAATTCTCTCAGAAGAAAAATTCTGTATTTTTTGCTAAAAGAGCTATCGTCTCTGCTCTTCATAATAAGAACACAACCCATTATTTTTATCTTACAACCTTCTTTTCATCTCAGGTAGATGCAGGCTGATTTCATAAGCCATCATTTGAGTATGGGCATTATCATCTTCAGATTTTATCCATTAAGAGTTATGAAAAACCTGTGGGAAGGCTTTAAAATATTTTTTCTCCTTAAAAAAATCTATTTGAGTTCACAACTCAGCAAGAGCTTAATTAAAACCGATAGGGAAATTTTTTTTGAAAGATTTATTTATTTATTTGAGTGGGGGAGGGGCAGAGAGAGAGACTCTTCAAGCAGACTCTGTGGTGAGCGTGGAGTCGCCATGGGGCTCCATCTCACAACCCTGAGATCATGACCTGAGCCAAAATCAAGAGTTGGGTGCTCAACTGATTGAGCCACCCAGGTGCCCCCTAATAGGGACATTTTTTTAAATGTTTAATATAAAGTACCAGTTTTGTTTTTCTAAACCATCTATTTCTTCACAGCCTTCTTTCCCTCAAAAAGCACTTGGTGAGAGGTACTATATGACTGGCACAATATGAGGCAGTAAGGTGCATTATTGAGCAAGCAAAGATATTAATCCAAAAGTGGTATTAAATCCATGGGGCGCCTGGGTGGCACAGAGGTTAATCGTCTGCCTTCGGCTCAGGGCGTGATCCCGGTGTTCTGGGATCGAGCCCCACATCAGGCTCCTCCGCTATGAGCCTGCTTCTTCCTCTCCCACTCCCCCTGCTTGTGTTCCCTCTCTCGCTGGCTGTCTCTATCTCTGTCGAATAAATAAATAAAATCTTTAAAAAAAAAAAAAAGTGGTATTAAATCCAGCACAAGTGACCTGCCTTCTCGAGGCAAGTCTGTACCAGCAGGCCGGGGGCTGCGGTGCTCTTCTCGAGCTGGCCAGCTTGACCCACGAGAGTGATTACTGAGGCTGTCACGGTTATTCCTTACAAGTTATAAGTTTCCTTTCTCACGTCTCCACATGGTTCTTCGTCTGCAACGAAGCACTTATTTTATTACATCCATATTTGCCTCAAAAAAAAGCAGATGTTTTCAATACCATTATTGGATAAATTTTGGCTAAACGAAGCCAAAACAAATCCTGCCATTGATCTCTTTGAACTTCTGGGCCAGGGTCACAGTGCTCTGGGGCTTATCTTCGTGGTCCGAGGGTATGAGCTCGTCTTTCAGAGTGTGTCAACCTCCTTTAGGGGTGCAGAATACCATCTGGCACACAGAGAAAGTGCTGGAGGAGCGACAGGTAGTGAATCAGCGTTTCTAAACCCTGTATGATTTTAAAGGCCACTTGGGGAGACTTAAAAACACAGATTCCTAAGTCTCTCTCAGATTGCCACATCTTCATCTCCTGGGATGTGTCCACAAATCTGCATTTTTGCAAGCTCTCCGGCCGACTAGATTGATCAGGCATGCTTGTGAAACAGTAGTATAAGCAGACCTGAGAAGTTGTCTCAAATACTTTCTGAGGAAAGCATACTTCATAAATAAAATTTTTTAAAGTGTGTTAGAACTGGTGCACCTCAGATCGGAAAGATCAGATTAGGCTTTCACGATCCCAGTAGAATTTTAACAGCTGGAAACTGAGGTCAAGTCTGTATCTCTTTGACATTTCCTATGTAATAAGTAAGTGACAATCATAGTACTTTCACAGGAACCGAGATACAGACCCATCCCGTTTCCCATCTCCAGTGAGGAGGCAGGGCTGTAGGGTTGTGAGGGTTCCACAAATTAAATGGCTGTCCCCCACAAATCAACAGAATAGGCAATTAATTCAAATCTGATGAAAAGTCAAAATTCGTCTCATCTGGTGCTGTGGGGTGGGTGAAATAAAGTCATCTCTGGTAAATATTGTGCTCATTTATTTAGTAAAACAAAAATGATTTATAGTTTAGAAAAGGATTTTGCAAGATACATGGGGAAAAGCCATATCACATGCCCAAATCCTGCCAGGAAGAATGTTTATTTCGATTAATATAGTTATGGTGTATTCTCTTTAATGAAAGTTATTTGGTCCCTTCCAGACAGAAAAGTAAAACAAAAGTCCCCAGTCCACTGCCTGGATAGAAAACTCAAAAAGTTTGTTAGTCTGAGTATAGTTGGCTTATGAAATATGTACTTCCTTATAAATTCCCTTGAGATGGAAAATATCAATTTTAATAATTCCTTCTTTGAAAAAAGTTAATAATCGCTGAGACACAATACTTTCAGTTTTAGAATCATGTTCTATCATAGTTGGTTATACCCAAATGCATCCGATAAAAATTACTCTTTTTCTGATATGTTTTGAAAAATATTCATGACTATCTGTATGCACTTTATATTTCCCACTGTACGAGATTTTATAAAGTTTAATAACTTTGTTCCTATTGCTACCATCGTAGACTATATTTTTTTATCCTTTTCACCTTTTTATTATTTTCCTAAGACTATATTAAATCTGCCAGTCTTCATTTCAATTCAAGAACTATTTATTGAGGTTGTGTTAAGTATCAAGACACTGGGCTATGGCCTCGGGACACCATGATGAGTAAAACAAACCCTCGAAGTACTTTCTTGACGAAGCTTCAAACTGAGAAAAATATTCCATTTTCAAAAGCTTTTGGCTTTATACACCTGAAAAACCTTGCCATGATGGGAGCTTAGCATGAAGAAGAACCCTTTAAGATCAACACATGGAATCCACATCTATCCCTGAGCATTTGTCCAACCCGGGCTTGAAGAATTTCCTTCAATAGGGATTCCTCCTTCTAGAAAATCTCAGCTGTTACAAAATGACTTCTAATTTGGAGCCATGATTGATTTCCCTAAAATGCTGACCATCGGTCACAGCTGCTCATTTCAAGTAGCATGGAGCAAAACGTCATCTGTCTTTGATAACCTTTCTGACTTCACAGGCATGTTCCATAAGCATCTCCCTTTGTCACATACTGTATCAATGTACTATGATTTTTATCATAGTTTACTTCTTTCTGTCACTTTATTCTGTTTACTGATTATTACACTTTTTTCTTTCTCCTTCATTTCCTGTTTTCTAGCATTTGTTGGAATGAATAATTATATTTTTATTACTCATTTTCCCCTTTATTGGTTTGAAAGTTTTGCTTTTCAATTTTATCCCCTTAGTGGCTATATCTCTATCATGTGTGAGCTCTGTAAGAGAGGTAGAATATATCACTTCCAAAATCCACGATCCACCCTCCCTTTCCAGCAGCATTTTTCTTCTATCTTATTTTGAAACTCCTACATCAAACTAAAAAGCAAAGAAAACAATCAACAGGGTGAAAATGCAACCTAAGGATTGGGAGAAAATATTTGCAAACCATATATCTGAAAAGGGATTAATGTCCAAAATATATAAGGAAATTTTAACATTCAGTAGTAAAAAATAAAAATAAATAACTCAATTAAAAAGTGGGCAAAGAACTGGAATAGATATTTCTGCAAAGGAAAATGTAAATCAACACCATGATGAGATGTCACATCACACTTTTAGTATGGCTGTATCAAAAAAACAAAAAGTTAGTGTTGTGGGGATATAGGGGAATCAGAACCCTTGTGCATTATTGGGAATATAAAATGGTGCAACTGCTATGGAAAAATGTATGTAGGTTCCTAAAAAAAATTAAAAATAAAACTTCCTTATGATCCAGGAATCTCATTTCTGGCATATAACCCCCCCTCCCCAAATTGAAATTAGAGTCTTGCAGGGATATCTGCACCTCATGCTCATAGCAGCACTATCTATAATAGCCAAGACATGGAAGCGATCCAAATATTCACCAATCCAGATGAATGGATAAAGAAAAAATAGTATATACATACAAGGAAATATCATTCAGCCTTAAAATAGAGGGAAATCATGTAACATGTGACACATGGATAAACCTGGGGGGCCATACGCTAAGTGAAATAAGCCAGTCACCATAGGACACATATTGCATGATGCCACCTATATGAAGTATACAGTATAGTCAAACTCATAAAAAAGCGAGTAAAATAGTGGTTGTCAGAACCTGGGGGAAGAGGGCAATAGTCACTTGTTATTCAAGGTGTGTGAAGTTTCAGCTGTATAAGATAAATAGATTCTAGAGATCTGCTGTACGACATTGTGCCCATAGTAAGTAAAGTTCGTGCACTTCAAAATTTTAGAGGGAAGATCTTGTGCTAAGTATTCTTACCAAAATACACATTTTTTTTAAACTACAAATTATCTTTTTTTTTAATATATTTGGTCACTGGTTTTACTTAGCAATTCTTATCTATTTTCTCTATTCCATCTCTTTTCTCTGGTTTTTATTTTTCTTTGACAGTTCTTTCAGAGAGGCTGTGAGACTAGTACAATATCAATTTTTTATGTTTGAAAATAAATATTTACCATTGTTTTTTTTAAAGATTTTTTATTTGTATTTGTATTGTTTGTTTAATTATATTGTATTATTTATTTTTCTGTTTGTATTGTTTATTTGTATTTATTAGAGAGAGAGAGCGAGAGAGAGAGCATGAGTGGGGGCGGGTAGAGGAAGAGGGAGGAACAGACTCCCAGACTCCCAGTTGAGCAGGGAGCCCAACATGGGGCCTGATCCCAGGACCCTGGAATCATGACCTGAGCCGAAGGCAGATGCCCAACCGACTGAGCCACCCAGGCGCCCCAATATTTTACCATTATGGTTAATTAATGATTTGTCTAGGTTAGGATTTTAGGTTGGTCTTTACTGTTTCAAAATATTAAAGGTATTTTTCATTATCCCTTGCTATTTATTACTGTTGCTGAAAATTACGCCATTATTCTAATTGTCATGCCTGTGGAGCCAATGTAACATTACTCTTGCAACCCCTGAGATATTTTTTTTTTTGTCTTTGATGTTCTCCAACTTCACAACAGGTATTTGAGTATGGATTTGTTTCTATTTACCCTCTCAGGACCCTCTTATCTTCTATAATTTCTACCTTATTTTTCAATGATTACTCCTAGAAAGTTCTCAGCAATTTTCTTATCAAATATCACCTTTTCTCTATTCTTTCCTTCCATACATTCTCTTAGACCTATATTATATCTTCTCATTCTTCTATCTTACATTTGTCTTATATTTATGGTGTCTTATTCTGAGTGATTTCCTAAGAACTTCTTTCTAATTTGCTTCTCAGTTCGTTTCACCATTTTGCCTTGACTATTGTTACATTCACGTTTATATTCAAGTTTTGGGAGAACATTTACAATGTGCCTCTAGTCTTTCTCATATTTGCCAAGCATTTTATTCACAAAGTTTCATAATTTGTCTTTGACAATTCTTTCAGATAATTAATACAGTTGGCAATATTCAAGAGAAAACCAGACATTGACCCAGAGATCATTGAGGGTTTAATTTATAGTCTATATACGTTAGTGAAGTTCTTGAAATAATTATGGAAGTACAGGGAATTTATTTGGGGTTAATACTAAATGTATGTTCTCTGCTAGTCATTAACCCTCAGGCAATATCTCACTCCTAGGTCATTACTGTAATTATAAGGCAAACATTTAAAAACAACATAGGCATATTAGTGTGTGTGTGTGTATGTGTATATATATATATACACATACACACACACATATAAAATATATATTTGTATTTAGGCGGCATTATCATAATTGGTGTGTGCAGGGGATTTCTGGGAATTTGCGATTAACTCATCACTTAAAAATCAGTTGATTAGATTAACTTTCATTTTCAATTCCCATTCTTATAATTAACTTGTACTTAGAAGTACAGTTGGAATAGTGTAAGAGTATCAAAAGTTGCTTTCAATTATATGCTTCATATTGTAGTTAAATTGGAAGTTTACCATTAAATTGAGAACACATATTATTAGGAACATCTCATTCTGATGAAGAGCACTGCAATGTGCCATTTATGCTAATCATGTGGAGGTACAGATGTTAAAGGGGAAAGAAATTGTTCTGATAGTTCGTACCATGTGTCCCAGTAAGAGTATCTTATCTCGGACTTGCTTTAGATACAGTAACAGCTGCTGGGTCTCTGATGGATTTGAAGATCTCACTCTGACTCCTGCTATGATAGTTCAAGATGAATGAAGTCAGCAGAGCCACCAGACAAGCTCTCCTTTTAAATTGCTCCACAAGCCTGAGAGCTGAGTGATTGCTGTACCTAAGAGCTATCACGTATTCCCACCAAATTAACCCCCCACACCCGCTTCCTACCATTCAGTCTGTGTTTCTGTTGCCTTCTGATGGGTAATTTTTTTAGCTTTCCTCTGACATTCAGCCTAGCCTTTTCCATGTGGTATGCTGGTGCATATGTTTGCATTCAGAATTTATTGTATATCTTCTTTAATATTAGTAACATTATCTTTAAGTCGAATTGTTATAATTCAAAATAATTAATAAATATTTGCTGTTCATTCAAATGGCATGAATGGTATACATAGTATAGGTGTTAGTGGTCAACCTGAACCACCAAAAGCTTTGATCTGATGATACCTTGAAGATAAACAATACACTAAGAACCAAGTCCACTCAGATTTTATTTGAACCCTATCTGTTTTAGCAGTCCACAATCATAAATTATCAAGGAAAACCAGGAATTTAGAAGAAACCTAAGAAAACGCCACTAAAGACCAACAGATTAGATCCAGCGGACAAGAAATTAGGCACGCTGGACAATTCAACCAGAACAGGCAGCATGGCGGATTGGAAAGAGCTTGGTCACTGAAGTTATACATACGCAGAAAACAGAGACAGAGAGCGTGATTAAATGGAGACTCTCGAGGATGTTTTAAAATTGTTTCTATCTCAGGAGCTTTAGGAGCTTCACCATTGTGGTTTTGTGATTTCAGTTTTAGTTTTGTGCATTTATTCCTTAAATAAATGGACGATGGTTACCTTGGTTTTTGGAAGATCAAGTTTCTGCCTCTACTGTCCCATTTAAAATAACCCCAAGTTTCGGGCGCTTGGGTGACTCAGTCGGTTAAGTGTCCAACTCTTGATTTCCACTCAGGGTCTTGAGATCAAGCCCTACGTCAGGCTGTGCGCTGGGGCATGGAAACTGCTTAAGATTTTGTCTCTCTATCCCCCTTTAACCCTCCCCCTGCTCTCTCTTTCAAAACAATAAATAAAATAATAAAATAAAATAACTCCAAATCTCAGTATCAATGAAGTCATGCTGTAAATTTGCTCTATGTCCACAGAAAAACAGAACAAGTTTATTATAGTTGAGATCAACAGATTTAAAATGCAATGACCTCAACTGGAATCATGTTTCTGCCATTTACAATCCATGGAATCATGGACAAATCACTCAATTTTTTAATTCTTTCACACATAAAAGGGGGATGATAGTGGATAATTTGTAAAACTCTTTGCAAGTTGATAAGTGATGCTGCCTTATGAACTATAAACTATGTTTATAGTTTTATACACTTTATGAAATGGAGGAACAATCTATGGAATAAACTATTTAATATTCCACAAAGGGAGGAAGTAAAGGGTTGTTGCACGTTGTCCACATGAATCTGCAGAAGCTTTGGAAACTTTCTCTGGAAGTCATGAAGCATATGGTAAATCACCAGCTGTTGGGGATGGTTTTAATGTGGCAAAGCTAGAAGGAAAGCCTAGCTAATTTTTCAGATTCCTATCCAGCTTTATATGTTTTTTATATATTTAATAGCATAAAGGTATTTTAATTTTTCCTCTTTGAAGGTAGTTATAATTCAAGGCTGTGAATTAATAAATACCTTAGTGGGAGTGCCTTGATAGAAATAATTTCTGGAATGTCATTTTTTTCCTTTTAAGTTGTTTTCAATATCTAGGTTTTACATAAACACGAAAAGAATTATTTCCAAAATACTGAACTCTATAGATTGCTAGATAAGAGATGTAATAAAAGAAATATACCTCTGTTTCCAACCAGTTAGGGTAGACGGACTCATTCTCATTGTGATCTCAAGCCAGAGCTATGTATTAGCCAAAGTACCCCCCAGCCATTACTGTGGACATAGAATTTCAGTAAGATTTAGGTAACACAATGAGAGGAACAAACCTGACCAAGTATCTGTCAGGGTCATGTTGAAATCCACAACTCCCTAAGATGCAAACTACAATTCTGCCTAGTTTTTCACAAGAATACTAGCTTCAGTATCTGGCGTGGGTGGTGGTGAGGAAAGGGACACCCATACTTTATCCAATATTATTGTTTACTAGTATGAATATTAAACGTCCCCAAAGGTCTTCAGCTTGAGTCCCAGTGCTTTCAGTTCCCCGACAGGCATTATTTCTTCTCCCTTATAGGTTGCTGCCTCCCCACTGCCCTGCTGCTGCTACTGCACCATTTCTGCTACCACAGTGCCCCTGCCATGAACACCTCTCTTTGTCAATTCCCAGCCTGACTCGGGATCCCTTTTTGGGCATGTGCCTTTCTCCAGAGTGGACAAGGTCTCCTGTCCCACTTCCTAGGAGGCCCGTGCTGGGGTTGGGTCTTCCCTGGATTCTGAGTGTCCTGTTGCAGACAGCTCATGGAACTTTCTTATTGAGTGTCTGCCTTGTGTTTTTGCATAAACTCTTAGCCCAACAACATAGAATGTCTTTGGGAAAACAACTCCCAAATTTAAACTCCTTTTCTATATCCTTTCTTTTGGGGGGTATTGGTGGGACCCACTTCCCTTTTTGTCCCCAGCATGAGTTAAGGCCTAGTTAAGGCCTATTGTCAAGCCTGTCCTTTCCATTACAGATTTTCTCCACTGGGTCTTCATATTTGACTCCCTCCACCCCAAACCACCTCACCGCCTCTTGTGTTCTAACTCTCCTTAAATATGTAGCCATTTACTCTAAAAATTTATTGCTTTGTAGTTCTACATTTTCTAGTTCAGAGATACCTTGTTTACCACGAACACTTGATATCTAATTTATCATGTCCTAGTTTCTCCCCAGGAAAATGGATGCAAGACCCTACAGAAGGGGTGTTCCTTACTTATTAGTTACTATTTCTGATTTAGCTTGAATCACTTTTAAATAACACAAATAAAAATTATTTTTGATCATATTGATTAATTTATTAATTTGATAGATATTAATTTAACATCTACCAAGTGCCAGGTACTAATTCAGGAATAAATTTTTTTTAAAAAAGGACCTTGTTATCTTTCCATAATGTAATTTTATAAAATTAATGAATCCACAGTTCTGAATAAAATCTTTAGTCAATGGGATTAAAGTTCACAGTAAGTGTTCCCTCCCAGCCTCACCCCAGAGCACATATGTCCAGTCATAACTGTCATTTTTTTAGGTCTCCACTGACACTGTCAACAGTTTAATTTCTCTTACTTGGTATTTGCAATTACAATCTGATGAAGTTCTGGAGTTTCACCAATTTTTTTTTGTCAAAATTGTCAAGAAGTGATTAATTGACCGATTCCTTCCAACACTTTTTCTTTCTTTCTTTCTTTCTTTTTTTTTTTTTTTTGCCCCCAGATCTACTGCCCAGGATGGTAACAAGTGGCAAAATAGAGAAGGGCAGAAACAAGTTAAGTGTCTGGGTAATACACACAGTTGGACAATTAGTCTTCATACGGTGTCAGACTGGGATGTGATAATGCAGTTTTGTCGATGTCCCAGTTCTGTTGAAAGAATAGTTCCTGTATTGAACCTGACAATCCTCGTTTTCTCTTTTCTTGCCAAAATACACACACAATTTTAAGGGTATGGGGAATATCTTCAGTAACATTCACCTTAGCATCTAAGACCTATTTCATTTTCATTTTTACTTTCTAACTTGGTTTTAGAAGTATTTAAAAGAATCAGAAGTATTTAGAAATAGTTTCTGTGCCCAGTTATTCCACATTATTTTGTTAGCTTTTCTCATTAAAGTGTAACCTTTTTGGCCTTGCCCTGATAGTGATGGCTTTTCCAAATAACGCTATTTGCTTAGTATTACAGTTCTATAACTAAAGTTGCATGTGTTTTTCTTCTGACAACATCAAAACCTTTCTTTAGCAGGCCAGTATATGATATTTAAGAATTCTGAAAATTAGGTTCTAAAAATCAGTTTTCATCAGTATGCCCTCTCTGTCCTCTGTCTCTGGTTTAAGAAGTCATGAATGTTTCAGTATGTTTGCTTCTGATCCAGTTTGCTACAGTGTCATTTCCAATGAACAAAGGAATCGGGGTACTAGGCAGATTGGTTACATTTATTTAAAGAATGAATCAATCATTGACTTTTCTACAGAAGTATAAAATAAGGTTTCTGCTACTAATTTAAAGACTAGGTACATACATATGCACACAAACATGCCCCCCCCCACATACACACATCCCAAAAAAAGGCACCTAAGTCTTTACCTGAACACAGAAAGAATTAATACAGATCTCTGAAAGCAAAGAAGCTCATGGTGAACTCCATTACAAAAGTCACATTATTCTAACATAAAATAGAACTTGACATTTGGCCTAATTATACTTTTCAAATCTTTAATATTCTGCTTATCATTATGGATATTTAAATAAAGAAAACTACTCTGATACCTTTTGCCCTTTTTATGTATCACAGTCTTCTTTGAATTAAAGAGGAAATTAAAGTTTTCTCAAGTAGAAGTTTTAATAGATAGATGAATAATATATAAAATTAATAATGCTAAACTTCCTCCTAATATTTTAGAGCCAGGACATTTTCTATTTTAAGAAAAGCATCTATTACTCTTTCTCAAATATCTTTTAAAGAGAATAGAGTAAAAAATGAGTTATTATGATTCTAGACAACTTTGAACTTTGACCTATTCAATCCTAATTACCTATAAAAATTCTAGGACTTTCTTCATCCTTCTTCTAGATATGCTTAGTATGATTTTAATGGATTTACACAAATCAGAGAGTAAAGTGTTTTCCAATGATTCATCTCATTGGACTTGGTTAAGTGCACAGGGAAATACTACATTTCAGACTGCCAGTTTGATTTATATAAAAGAACCTAGAGTCACTCACTTAGGTGTTACATTAACTAGACGGCCAACTCAGATCAATGATTTTGGCATTGTAGGATTCTACAATGTTTCTAAATTTCTATAATTTGTTTTACAGTTACTGAAATAAGGTTTCTTTTTACCTTTCCTTTTCCAAATTTCAGTTTTTAATTTTTGGCTATATGATTTTATTATATACAGAGAACCATTCTATAATATTTGCAATTTGGGTAATTTTTATAAAAAACTAATTTAGAGATAACAAGGTTAATTAATGAGTGGCTTATGTGGTTAAATCATAACACATTTTCTTTAAACATGAAGAAATTATTACAGGGAATAAGAAGTTGGTAAACATTGATGGGCTCAACTAGGTAAGAGTGAAGAGTGATTTTTACCTCAGGGGTATAAACTAAATGTAATTATTTTAATTCACACTCTCTATAATTGGGCATTTATTAGTTTTAATACATAGAAACAATAGATTAGTATAATTTTTGCTTGATTCTGTTTTGAGGTAAAAACATAATTCTTGCCCTGGGGAACTCATTCATTATCATGGTTTAATTATTTAGCTCTCTATTATGTGTGCCCGTACTAATCATTAATTATTGATTATAATTTGATGATTTCTAATTTAACTTTTCTTTTGAAAACTGTACCTTAAACGCAACACACCTACAATTATACTAGCATCTTCTCCTACACGTGAAGCAGTATCTCCTACTGCCCTCACTGTATGCTCGGTGCACCCTTGTGTTCCTACTCTCTGTGGCTTGAAACTTTAGAACCAATACACCTCTCCAGAATATCTAAAAATTTGTTAAGGCTTGTAAAATGTTTCTCTAATCCATCTCTCAAATATATTTCCTCCATCGACTACTCTCCATTTTCACTGCTTCTGCTTTGATTTCTCCTTTCTTTGACTACAACAAAGAAAATTAGTATCCCTAATATTGGTTTCACTTCATTATATCAATCCTATGTTCTACTGTCAGATTAATATTTCTGAATCGCAGTTCAGATGAATAAACTTGGGTCTTTATGACCATGCCTGAATTCACACACCTTTATGGGGCTTATACAATGGTTATCATAGTCCTTATGCATAGTAGGCTAATTAGTGAAGATACCTCAAATGAATACATGAATGAATGAATAATGGGATGAAATCTCTTCACATGAATACATTTGATTATATCATAGCAATAAACATATGACAGATACAATTACATAAATGCAGATATTATAGAACCCCTTAATGTTTTGGGTTTTTTTGGCCTTGTTCTCTGTTATATGTCACCATCTAATATTAAATTCTTCATATTCTTCCAAGCTCAAATTAAATTTTACCTTCCCCTTGATGGTTTCTAAGATTATTGCAAGCAAAGTCAAACTTTGTGCCTTTGTGTTTTCCTTACCATGTACATTATCACAGTCTTCCTCGAGTTGTTATTAAGGTATGTAATCTGAGTGTTATACTTGTACTAGTTTTTTTTTTTAAAGATTTTATTTATTTATTTGACAGAGATAGAGACAGCCAGCGAGAGAGGGAACAAAGCAGGGGGAGTGGGAGAGGAAGAAGCAGGCTCATAGCAGAGGAGCCTGATGTGGGGCTCGATCCCAGAACTCCGGGATCACGCCCTGAGCCGAAGGCAGGCGCTTAACCGCTGTGCCACCCAGGCGCCCCACTTGTACTAGTTTTATGCATAGTCATATTGACAATAATTTCCGGATTCTACTTCTGAGCAGTCACCTCACCACCACAAAAATGGGGAGCTTCCTGCAAAATCACCACTCCAAATGTATTTCTAGATGTCCCCAAAGAGGTGCACACCAAACTTACGAATGAATCTAGTACATTTCCCTCCCCAGACAATATTCAGTATGATCTGCCTTTGCTGGTCCAGCTCACACTTACCATCACTTGAGGAAGCCCACTGCTCATTGTCCATTTTGAGAATGATAGCGAGTATATATTTTGGCTTCTCAAGGCTCTCGAAGTTTCTGATCTCTAGGGGTCAAATTAGTGGAGGGTCTGGAGCCAAAAGTGGAAAAATGATCTCTCCCTCATTCTGGGCCTTGCTTACATCTACGATTTAATAATGAAGTGAAGTTCAAGTACAAAGCCTCTGGTGTAAAAACACACTTCTTTCTTACAACCCGAACCCACTCACACCAAGAGAACACTCACCCCAACAAACGCAAGACCAGCTGAGCTTGTCCTAGACCCGATTATTTTCCAGGACAAACATCCCATGGTCTGGAACCTGACAGGGCTCATACCACCCCATAGGGAAACCCAGAGCTTCCTGAAGCTCACTGAAACTTTGTTTCCCCTGATTTTCTTTCCAGAAGATGAGGTCCTTAACTGCTTTCCACAGTGTCAGGTTGCTTCAGGATATTTCTCACACTGACTTCACTAGTCAGTTACATCTAGGTGGAGGAATCCTTATTAACCTGTTTCCCATTTCTCCTTATCTCAATGTTTTTTCACTAAAGACTATATTTGAATGGATGACTATTTCCAAATTGATTTTTCATTTCTTTGATCCATAGTCTTTCTGTATTGTTCATTCTGCTCAGCCCTAGACCTTCCTAATTTCTCCTTTCACCATTTTACCAATTTTCTTTTCTTTTCTTTTTTCTTTTTAAGATTTTTTACTTATTTATTCGACAGAGACAGAGACAGCCAGCGAGAGAGGGAACACAAGCAGGGGGAGTGGATGGGGAAGAAGCAGCCTCATAGCGGAGGAGCCTGATGTGGGGCTCGATCCCACAATGCTGGGATTACGCTCTGAGCCAAAGGCAGACGCTTAACCGCTGTGCCACCCAGGTGCCCCAACCAATTTTCTTTATCTCTATTTTTCCCCAGTAGACAACATCTTCACCCACAGTAGCCTCATCATTGCTCAATACTTGAAAGGTAAGCATCTTTCTCTTCTCTTTCCAATTCTCCAGAGCTTTCATGAACACTCATTCTCTTGCCAGAAATGTTCTTCCTTCTTCCTCCACTTGACCCAGAATCTATTAATCCTTGGCCTGTATCAAGTATCGTCTTCTCTATTTTGCCTCTACTAAAGCCACTGAGTGCTTTTGATTTCTTACCATAATGCATATATTTTGTATTCAGAATGAAAAAGGAAACTTTGTGGTAGGATTTACACTGTCTGCTTCTTTCATATTGATTGTGACTTATGATGTGATGATAGGTGCTCATTAAACAGAATGGGGTCAATCCATGATAAACTGACACCTGAAGTAGGAGTAGGCCAGCTCCTGGTCTTTTTTCAATGCCTTTCGACCTAACTGTCCATTCATCTTGAATATACTTTCCCCATACTCTACTCTAGCTAATTACAGGGATGTTTGCCCTTTCCTCTCAAGCTATCATAGAAATTTCTTTTTTCTGTGCTCTCAAGGCACGCTTGCATCTACCTATTGCACTTGCCAGCCTGCTTTACAACTGTTTAACCCTCCTTCCCTAAAGTCTGATCTTTTTGACAGCAAAGACTGTTTGTTTGGTTTTTTGCCCTTGAACTTCCCAGGAAGTAGCAATATATTTGGTAACACAGTCCATACAAGATATGTATCCATCCCTTGCCCAACGCTGAATGAAAATATGGTATTTTGTATTGCATCGTTGGATTGTATTATATGCACTGTATTAATTTACTGCATTGTAAATACATTATTTTGCTTTTTTATTGTGGAGATAAAGTTTCCACCTTCTATGTCAAACTCAGAGGTATTAATTTAATAAGTGAAATTCATGAAATATAGAAGGAAAAGCGGATAGCAGATCATGGGGATAAGGATAACTCTGGGTAGTTGTTTTCTTGTAAATATCCCTCAGGAAGCTCCATGTCTTCACATAGCTTCTTCGTTCTATGACGGTTATGTAGGCAAGTTCCCAAATATAGGCTTTAGCAATGATAGCTAAACAGATTTCTGATATCTCTTATTTGGGAAGTTATTCTAGAATGGGGTGTTTACAGGTGTGTAAATATCGTATTTCATTTTGCCTAGACACTGGCAGCAGTACAGAACATAAGGGCTGTGACCAGGGCCTAGGGAAGTAAGCTCAGGAGAGTATGCTTGGCATCAGATACTGAAATGGATGGCAGTTGGAAGATCATTAAGTTTTGGCCAATAGTTGGTTGTAAGGGACCTAAAATAATAGCACGGTATGCCTACAGACAGAAAGAAAGGGAAAATGTTGACCCCATGGCATGCAATTCTCAGAAGTCCTGGAATGGGAAGAGGAAGCTCACTTCTGATACATGTGCTAAAAAATAATAAGCTACCCCTCTTCTACAAGTTTTCAAACTTGTAGAAGGTAGGTTTTCAAACCTACCAAATCAGAGGATTGAAGAGAAGAAGTGATTAGAATTTTCATTTCCTTCACAGACCTTAGAATCATACAGGACACTTAACTAGGAATATAGAGAAATGGCTTCTTTTGAGACAGAAAGACCATAATTTTAAAATTCAAGTTCTTGGCAAGAAGTGTTTATTTGCAT
Source organism: Ursus arctos (assembly GCF_023065955.2). Lineage (NCBI taxonomy): Eukaryota > Metazoa > Chordata > Mammalia > Carnivora > Ursidae > Ursus > Ursus arctos. Next base: position 65,026,569 of record NW_026622797.1, on the reverse strand, counting down.
GTTAAGCGATTGTCTGTTAGATCACAAGGTATCAATATGGTTATTAGGAATCAAATGTACAACTTAGATAGACAAATGGTTTCTATTTTCATCCAAATTATTCCCTCAGGTGTTCAGAGAGCTCTTTCCATTGAGGAAAGGTTACTGCCACTTTTAATTATATTTAATTTTAGAATTAATATTTTAGAATTAGTTTTGGCTTCTAGAGCCTATTCTATTTTAAAACATTTTGGGTAATTCTAATTTCAAAGATAAAGTGGAAATCTTGTAGTGCCAAAGTTAAGGAAGAAAATAAAATCATGACACTTAATAGCATGGTCAAAATGCAGAATTACTTATTGTATTAGTTTCCTAGGGCTTCAGTGTCAAAGCCCCACAAACTCCATGGCTGAAAACAACACAAATGTATTGTTTCACAGTTCAGGAACCTCAAAGTCTGAAAGCAAGGTGTTGACAGTGCCATGCTCTCTCTGAAACTATAGAGAAATACCTCCTTGAGTCTTCCTAACTTCTGCTGATTTGCTGGCAATCTTTGGCATGCCTTGGCTTGGAGTTGCCTCACTCTGATCCTCTGTCTTCACACAACACTCTCCCCACGTCTCTGTCTTCACATAGCCATCTTCTTTTGAGGGCACTTATGACTTATGTAGGTCAACTTGGCTCAGGGACCTACCCTACTATAGTATGACCTCATCTAACTTAACTAATCACATCTGCAACAATCCTCTTTCCAAATAAGTTCACATGCTGAGGTACTGGGGGTTAGGATTTCAATAGAGCTTTTTTGGGTAGACAATTTAATTCACAATAGTTAAAAATCAATGGAGCTGATTTTCCCACTGAATTTATGAAGTTCCAAGTTTAATAGTCATATGCATAGTCAACACTTTCAGCTGCAGATACAAAGACTGTAGCCCTTCAAGGGTTATATTGATGGAACTAGCGTTCTTTGGGATGAACAAGTTTTCATATTATAGAAAGTTTTTGAGGAATTGGAGGTTCTATATTTTACCTATCTCAGTGCTATAGAAGGAATACACATTCAGGAAATGATTATTTAAATAATATTTCTTTAGAGTCATATTGACCATCTTTCTCGTATTTCTTTCGGGGTTTAAGAAAGAAGAGATCATGCTGAAACTCTGACATCTTCTGCCAGAAATAACTTCATATAAAGTCTACATGACACCAAACAAGAGGTTACTGTGGGAAGACAGGTCAAAATAATAAGATTCTCAATCTAAGAATAAATGAATAACCTCTATGCTGCTTTCATTACTTTTGTTCCCAGTGACAAAGATAAAGTTAATTATTCAGAGATAGCAAAGAAGTCTGTTTATTGAATGTGACATGCTAGATGCAATTCTGGATTGCAGTATATAGTGATACAGAGATCAAGCAACTTTTAATCGGAATCAAATACAATTTTTAATTGAGTCCATTTATTGTACACGTGAGCTGTATTGAAAATTCTCTCAAATCAAAAACTCAGTAAAGATTATGGCAATTAAAAAGTGAATGTAATAAACAATCTTTTGGATTTTTCTTTTTTTGCTCAGATTCTCTTTAGTTACATTTAAATCAGTTATAAATTACCTTTGTTAAGACTTAAACATTGATTTAATATTAAATATGGTGTTTTTTCTTAAATATATTTGTCCTTTTTTTTGACCTCTAGTTTATTTCATATTCTTCATCTTCATTAAAAAGAACTTATTGATACACTGTGTCTATGTGATGCCATGACATCTGAATGAAAGATTTGATATTTGTCAACCACATGCTTTGCCTTCTTGACACCATCTGGATATTTGGCCTTGTACTTATAAACCATCTGGGTTTGTTACTATACTTTCCACTTTTCATCCAGATGTTTTGGCATTGTGTGGAACAAGCATGTGGTACTATCTATAAAATGTAATTGCATAAAAATAAATAACACTATGTAAGCAATTAAAGGAGCAACATTTTCCCATGTATAAATCTAAACAATTTCTCCTTAGTAATATAGTCATGGAAGGTAGATTTTCCTTGCTATATTTTAAAACTTTAAATTTCATTTCTGAGCAATAAAAACAAGTATAAAATGTTCTACCAAATTCAAGGGAAATTTCCAATATTTTAATTTCTAACAGGAAAATCACAGATTACAAATATTTACAAATAATAATAGAAATATTTGTAACTTATAACTTACTAACTAACTGGAAATATGGTACACCTATGGAAATCTGAGTTTAAAAGTAAGAACAAAATATTATTAAATTCTTCCAAATTAAATCCAATGTTTTAAGAAAATTATCTTAAGCCATGTTTTACAAAAATCTGTTGTAGAAATCATTTTTACACACATATATGTTTTCCCTAAACATCTGCTCAAATCTCTACTATAGGTGTTTATTTTCATAATTCTAGTACCTATTTGGTTACCATTAGTACCTATGGCAGCTAATATTTCTGATTAGATTTGCTTTTAAATATCTGTATTGTTTAACACACAAAGGTTGTATATTATATAATAAACAAGCATTTTCAAAAAAGAACAAGATAAAAGGTGGATAATCGAAATGTGATAAATATATCCTGAAGGGTCTTAGGGTCATTTCCAAATTCTTTGTAAGCAAGTGAAAGTATATAATTTTATGAGTCCACAGTGCATTTTGGCCAAATCTTCCTAGGCATGTGGTATGAGAGTCTCATTCAACTGGCCCAGTTTATCTCAGGTGCAATAGGTTTAACTCTGGCTCCAGAATTTAAGGGTGGGTGATAAGAAACTTTAAGGAAGATATTGATTGAGATGGGTATAGAGCGGAAGCCCTAAGATATAAAGTATTCCTAAAAGAAAATATTTAGCATGACAAAAATAAGATTTTCAGGTTGAGGGAGAAGAGCAGAGAAATAATAAGAAAACATTCTTCAAAGACTTAAGGGTTATTAAAATTAAAAGATATTAGAAATTATATATGTATCCAAGGGCAGAACCAGAGTTAGAACTAAAAAAACATAAATTTTTCTTCAATACAGTGGGAAAACTGCATGACTTCTGGGAGTGGGCTCAGAAACTCAACTAAAAGTTAGGAATTTGATCAGATGATTGCTCAGTTTTCCTCTTAATGTTTTCAGTGTCCAAAATATTGCCTGACACGTAATTGATGGTTAATACATACGTAATGAATAACTGAATGAATTCTAAACTTATATTTCAGATATCACTGTTCTAATTGAGTCAAGCAGATTTATGATGTTCATACTTTGGCCATTTGCACCCTCTAAGGCACTCTATTTAATTGAATGTAATATGAAAGTTACCTTCTGGTTTGTACAAGCAGTGGGCCCTTCAAGAACCTAATTATCTAAGAAAGTCTAGGTGGTACGATTTTATGTGGTGGTAGAATTTTGAAGTCTGTGTGTAAGACAAAATTAAATAGGCTCACAATAAGCTAAGAAAATCCATCACGGTAAAGACCAAAGTATTGTCGTTCAAAGTTCCAAGGAGAGTTTCTCCTCTGGCACCGAAATAATCTGTTCGGTTGAGTAACAGATGGCGTAGCTGACTACCATTTAGGGGACATTCTGAAAGAAAGACACTCGTATTTTAAACTTTACAAAGGTACTCCATTTTGCAATATGCTCCCAGTGTAGGAGGGTCTTGAGAATGGAGACTGGTGGGTTGTGGTTAAGCATTATGTTCCCTGCACAGTAAGGGGAATTGACCACATTGTATAAACACGAAGTGCTATTTCTCTCTCTATCTCCTGAGCTATATAACCGATTTTGTGTAAGCTAAATATATGCGTGATAAAATTTCACTCTACTTAATCACCTTTAAAAAATGTAATTGCCTCAAAGCTATCTGCAGCAACCGTGCGTGTTGCTCCCAGTGTCAGACCCAAATAACTCCCATGCTCACACAGCCATATTGCTTCACTGGAGTCACCAGGCTACCATAATAAAGATAGAGTAGTCTCATTTGCAGAAGATTTACCGACTTTATGACCCCTGATGCAATTGAGCTGCAAGGAGAAAGTTTTTCTAAGTCTCAAGCACAGAAATAAACTTTTTCAAAGGACTACATTTCCAAAACTCCTCTCCCATTAAAATATTCCTTATAATCCCTCCTATTTTACACAGACTCCCTTGTAATTATAAAAAATCAAATCCTAAAAAAAGCAGTAGGGCTATTATGAAGGGACATGCCATGAGGTCTCATCCTGTGTGCTTATTTTCATTTTTTTGATATGCTGAGATATTCAGCACCAGCCAATCATCCCTTAAAAAGTTGTCATCTGGATCAGTGCCCTCTCTACATCTTGTCCCAGGATATATTCCTAAGAGTGGTGTGAGTCCTTCCCATATGCATCATCAAAACATCAAAGGAAAGGCAAGCACGAAGCTTAAATAGATCTTACATCACGTAAAGAAGTAAAGATTTCAATTCTAATTAACTATTTTCCAATTGCAAGAGAAAACTACAAAATGTTCTAAGATGAAAGGAAGTGCACTGGGCAATACTACAAATAAGAAAAAGCTCCATCCAGATGGGCAAATTGCCCTATTCAAAGAGAAAGAATGCAATCAATTCACTGAGACAGGAGTGAGATTTCCACTGTACAACTTTGCCCTGCAACCAGTGAGACAGACAGTAAAACACTCTACTCTTTTTTTGAGTAATTAATTATTAAACTTGATTATTAACCCATTTACTCAACTGTTATTTTTGAAGTCCCTTCTACGTGTGAGGCACTGTGCAAGCATAGGAAAAACAGATTAAGAAAAATAGATGTAGTCCTAATTTTTAGCAGGCTTGAATGGTTCTGAGCTCTGATGGGGTTAAGTGGATTGGACAGCTAGTGGCCCACTTCAGCAGACAAAGTCAATAAGCGGCTTAGGCACCAAGAATCAATCTAAAAGGAGAAGGACTGCCATTGCTTTTGGATGAGCTCCTTATTCTGCTCTAGAGAAATCCCAAGAGAGACATGGATAATTGAAAGGAGCATCCCAAGAATAGTCTCGGGTTGACCAGCAAACATGGCTACCAGTGGAGGATCTCATATATATTCTGACTGAGTTTATTAGGAGGTTGAATGAGATTGTTTAAGCATTTTTTTCCAAGAAAATTGTACAGATCTAATTTACATATAATTTTCAAAATAATGGTTACCTCCACTCACTGAAGAGAAAATTGTCAAATAAAGTATTACTATCAGTGTATATCACACTCATCAATTTTAACTGAAACAACGTGCTTTTTGATTTAGGAGTTAAAACTTGGTGATGTAAGGCATGGTACCCTCAAAGAAGTCACCAGAAGTGGTGTTAGCAGAATCATTGAGATTGGTCAAAATTGCCTAGTCAGAGGCCATCCAATTACTGCTTGATGGTACAGATCTCTTCTGTATGTTACATCATGCTCTAACTTTGAATCAAGTTGAGTTTCAGTTCAAAGTAAGGCAAGACATTAGGCCGCCCAGATATCACAGAAGCTTATACCTCGACTGGATATTGTGAACATTCTGATAGAGTATTTTGAGGGAAGAGGCATCCTCCTCAGATGGTGAACTATGACATAGTGTTCAACACGAGGCAATGATAGGGAAAATAGAATGTGTGCTTTAGCTGTTGTCTCCACAATCTGACCCTGGGCCACAAATGAGAAGAAATAAAAATTACCAGAGCTATTACGATTCTCTGAAAAATGAAATCTTATCACGATACTGAAGGCCTGCCAGAAGAAAGAGAATAGAATGCTAGAGGACCTCTTCTACATTGCTGTAGGGATCTTGGAAGCTGAAGTTTCTTGTCTTCAAAAGGAATGTTTTTCCGGTGGAGGAAATAATAAAAAATATTGGATTCAAAGTAAAAGCTGACTGCCACCAGGGATGTGTTCCCCCATTCTGGGTTTCTTTCCCTTGACACTTTCTTTAGGTGTTTCAGAGACTCCTAAAATGGTGTCTGAATCTGCGCATGACCTATGCAATTCTCCTCAGTTATTCATTTAACAAATATTTATAAAAATACAGTATGAATTCATACTACATCAGACACAGAAATTTTAAACAAAAATAAAGCATTATGACTGCTCAAAATTTACTTGTTGGTTGAATATTCTCTGGGTCTAATATTTCTCCTTTGTAACTTATCGATGTGTCTTCACCTTACAATGTTGCTTTTTAAGATCTTTCCTCCTATTGTTGAAGGACTAAGGTGACAGCAAGTACTTGCATAGTCCTCTTAAGCTATTTTAGCAATTTTGTGGCAGAAGTTTTAATTTTTAAAGCTTATTTCCTTTTACGTTTATAATGTTTTCCCATAAAGAGAACCCATAAAGAAAACAAAAACAAAAAAACTAGAGCAAAAAACAAAGAGAAAAATTTTCTCCATTTTCCATCCAGAGCAGCTCACTTTACATTTGGAGTCCAAATTCTTTGACCCACTTGTAAGATGGGGATAATAATAACTATCATGGCTAACTACTTCAAAGGAGGTGTAAGAGAACATTGGGATAGTATATATCACAGTATTTGAAATGTTATACAACATTATAGAACGTTATAGAATATTATTGCTCATTGAAATGCCACAACACCAATCAAATGCATGACAGAGAATGAAATGGAATCACCAGGCCCTTGTAACCTCTCTGCTTTCACTTCTGACTCCCTGTATTGCTTATCTCCCATTGCCACCCTGTGCTTCTTTGTACAGAAATTCCATACTCAACTCTCAGATCTCAGTTGAGGTGTCCCCTTTCTCTGGACTGTCTGTCCGTGATGCAGAAAGAACCTTCACTTACATTCCATGGGCAAGAGTGTCCAGCTTGCTCAGTGCACATCAACTCTTAACTCATCATCACTTACCCTTCCTGGGCTCCCACTAAAACAACGTCAAGTCCACTTTTATCCCCCTGGTGCTTTTGCAGTTACTTAATCAAAATGAGTATTTAGGTTTCTTTCCTACTATGTTGCTCTTATTGTTTTTTTTTTTAAGATTTTATTTATTTATTTGAGAAAGAGAGAGAGTACGAGTGAGCACATGAGTGGGGAGGAAAGGGGGAGGGGCAGAGGAAGAGGGAGAAGCAGACTCTCTGCTGAGCAGGGAGCCTGACTTGGGGCTTGGGGCTTGATCCCAGGACCCTGAGATCATGACCTGAGCTGAAGGCAGAGGCTTAACTGACTGAGCCACTCAGGAGCCCCTCTACTCTTATTGTTTTTAGGGATCCTTTCTTTAGCTGATAAAAGTTTACTTGTAAATTAGAATGAAATCAAGTTTAGGCAAGGGGAGAGAATAATGGAGTGTCTCTTAGCTTTAAAATGCTTCTCAGTGGAAGAAAACATCATCATCATTATTGATAACAAAGTACATTTATAAAGCACTAGATAGAACATTTGGGGAAAATGCCTAAGTTCAATACATTTCAAATTTCCATGCTTTCTACAGAAAAAAATTATCAAGAGGAAGGAAAGCAATAGGTTAACCTTAGGATGTTTACTATCTCCTCAAAGTCTTTATAAATCCTGAGACAGCGACAAAACTCACGTTAATTATTTAGCTGAAATTATAATACATTATTTTTGTATGCTGTGTGTATATTTTATTCTACATTCCTTCTTTGGTAAATTGGTAATGCAATCCTTTGAAACGATTTCTTAGAAGTAGAAACACGGTCTATTATATAGATCATTAACCTACATAACATGTAGATTGCTAACTGAATTTACGATTATATTTACCCCGTAATTATTTGTAAGGTAAATTCTTGAACAGAAAAACAAATTCCCCCATATTGCCTTGGTTGTCGCTGGGTAAATATGACTTTTACTTCAAATGCGTGCACCCTTCCTAGGAAGGCACTCTGATAGCAAATGAGCAATATACTAGCTGGTTTCTTTCATTGAATCATTTTTTAGGTCTTTCTGGCAGATTGAAGGCAACCAACATTTACTGAAAAGGTGTTTTATTTCATTTTATTTTATTTTAAAGATTTTACTTATTTACTTGAAAGAGAGAGACAGGAAGAAGGAGAGAGAACATGAGCAGGGGGCAGAGGGAGAGGGAGAAGCAGACTCACTGCTGAGCAGGGATCACAGTGTGGAGCTTGATCCCAGGACCCCGAGATCGTGACCTGCGTGGAAGGCAGACGCTTAACCGACTGAGCCACCCAAGCACCCCTGAAAGGGTATTTTAAAAGTAGACAGACTAAAATTGGGTTGTAAAGGGGAATTTTATGTTATGTTTAGTGGGTCAAATAGTGTCTCCCCCCCGGCTCCCCAATCAAGTCTACCTGGGAGCTCAGAATGTGACCTTATTTGGAAATGAGGCCTTTGCAGAGGTAATTAAGATGACATCATAATGGCTTAGGGTAAACCATGACAGGGAGATGATGCCATGTGGAGATGGAATCAGAGATTGGGGTTATGCTACCACAAGCCGAGGAAAGCCTGGGGCCACCAGAAGCTGGAAAGGACCAGGAAGCATTCTTCCCTAGACACTTCTAAGGGAGCATGACCCTGCCAAAAACTTAATTTCCGATTTCCAGACTCTAGAATTATGAGAATATATTTATTTTGTGTTAAGCCACGTGGTTTGTCTTAAGCTGCCTCTTTGTTACGGCAGCCCTAGGAAACTAATACACCGAACTAAAGAGTTGTGGAGACTTTGACTACGAGATTAGAACCATTATTAGTGTGACTGGCTGAGCAAAATTAGTAAATCAGGAAGTCCATAAATAAATATTTAATAAATACAGGTTATTTTAGAGAAAGTCTTAAGCACCTGATCAAGTAGAGAAGGAATGTCTTTCTGAAGTCTAAGAAGCTAAATGGTGATGAGGTATTAAGAGAGGACCATCACGGCTGTGAAGAAAAAACATATCTGTAATCTAGAAAGCGAAATTCAGCCATGGACTGTATAGGCACCATTTCGGCAAGTTATACACTACAAAGTTAGAGCAGAACTCAGTAGTTCCATATTTACCCGTAACGTTATATGTTAACTCAAAGATTCTCTTCAGGAGCTTGACTGAGGCTGTTAGTTTGATTTTACACTGATAAATGAAAAGTGGTGTCCCAGAAATTCAATATCTACAAGGGGACCTCGTCAGCAAGAACAACAATGAATTAAATAGGATGAATTGAAATTATCTGGCATGGCAGGTATCTTCTATTTTCATTAAGGTATTTTTAGGGCTTGCTGTAAAGCGCACACTACACTAGGCACTGGGATGCAAAGCCTTCAGGGACTTGCTGTTAAAGGAGGTGTGATGTGTGACAGAATTATAAACAGCAACTTGCTGCGAGGCGATCATTCATTCATCCATTCATGCATTTATGCCACAAATGCTCATTAACACCTTCTATGGGTCAGACATTTGTACAGGCTTTGAAAGATGAGAAGGCATAGTCCATACCCTCAAGGAATTCAGAGATAGTAAACAAATAATTACAAGTGCACTCTACAACTACAAAGAAATGCGGCTGCCATAGAAATATTTAACATGGGAACGACTTTATCTTGGTGGCTGGGTGAGATTACCTGGAGGAAGGGCTGCCTAAATTGAGACAGAAGGATACATAGGAATGAAATTTTAGGGAGAGTGTCCAAGGCATAAAGAATATCATGTAAAAGACCTTAGTTTAAAACGTATAAACTTATTGAACTGAAATATATTCTATTTGACTTACTATATATTTTTAAAAGGAGAATGGTGAGAAAGGAGGCTAAGTACGTAGCCAAATCATACACCTTAAGAACTTATTAAGAATATGTGTTCTAACCTTTAATTCTTGAAATCTTAATCCTATGAAGCAATGGGAAGCCATTGCACCAAAGGGACATAGAATGATCAGATGTACATTTTTAAAATGTCACTCAAGGTGCAGTGTAGCCTGAGTTCTAGGGAGTCGAGAGTGGATGTTGGACAACCAATAATGAAGGTATTACAGCATCCAGGAGGGAGATGCTGGTTTGAACAAGGATGTGGGTGATAGGAAAGAAGCAGATGGTCTCAAGAGATATTTAAGAGTAAGAATTTAGAAGATTAGTGACAATAAATGTGACAGATGGAAGATAGACTTTAGAACAATTCTCAAATGTCTGATGAACAATGGGTACCTGCTGTGACACTTACTAAAAGAGGGCCTATTGAAGGAGGGGAGTTTATGGCTGTTAAAATGCCGGTAAAACCTCAGAGTCATGATCTGAGCAGGCTGCTTGGAACCTACTGAGGCAGCATCAGTGTAAACTGCCTATCGGTGCAGAGGTAAATCTACTTGTTGTGGAATTGAAGTCTTTTTATTATTTCATTTTCATCCCTTTCTTCTGTGAAAGCATCTTTCTTCAATTTAGAAAATGTTGCCTTATCACCCCCAAAGCTGCAATGTTTACACTGACCTCACTTCTCTGGTCTAATAAAAAACATCTGGGATTTTTGAATGTAGGACTAGTAAGTACGTAAGTCAATCCCTCTCTGGAGGAGGTGGACATAGATGTGAACCCTGGAGCAGTCGGTTGCCTTTGCCCTTGAGCAGAGGTAGATATTGGGGTAAGAGAGTGGGCAACGGGATGGGGAGATTACTACTCTCAGTGTAGAGTAGTAGCAGCTACTGGAGAAACCTAAAGGACTTAGTGAAGGTTGTACAAGTATTAGTTAGAAAGAATATTAAAACACAGAAATTGCTTATGGTCTGAAATGAATGATACACTGAACTTTCTTTAGCCATGTTTCCAGAAGAAGCAAAGGTGACACTTTTAACGTAACCACACTTCATGGACTGGCATTACTTGTTCTGTGCTCTCTGTTTCTTGATGTCTCCTTGATATATCAAGAAAATGAAGAGCTCTATTCCTGTTCTCTGCTAGTCAAGAAAAATTTTCTCACCCTGAAGCATTATTTCATGTAGATCCTGATTTTGGTAGTAACCTGATCCATAACTCTTGAACACAGAAATGAATATGTACATTGTAGTTTTGGGGACTGTGTGATACTGAAAACACTTCAAGTTGTACTCCAATCATTTCAAGATCGCCACAGACATGCTCTATTCATATATTGCTACTTTTAATAGTTTAGGCTACCCCTGGGCTGCCAGCCTTGCTGGGAATTATCTGCCTTAGAAAATTAGTGATTATTGAACCCAGCCTAGATCTCAGCTGACCTATCCAAAAGTAGTAACAAAATCACTGGTTCTGCTCAGCACGAGTATTTATTTAGGCAACAATTTTCATTGGAAATGAGATGTGCTCTAAGTTAAAACACATCAGATTTCAGAGATTCAGTCTGAAAAATGAATGGAAAATAAATCATTCTTTAGCTTTCAATATTGATTATATGTTAAAATAACATTATATATATATTGGGCTAAGTAAAATAGATTGTTAATGTTACACCTATTTTGTTTACTGTTTTTAATGTAAATACTAGAAAGTTTAAAATCTGTGTCTTAAGGGGTGTATTAAGGGGTGTGTATTAATCTGTGTATTAAGGGGTGCCTGGGTGGCTCAGTCGTTAAGCGTCTGCTTTTGGCTCAGGGCGTGATCCCAGAGTTCTGGGATCGAGCCCCACATCGGGCTCCTCTGCTGGGAGCCTGCTTCTTCCTCTCCCACTCCCCCTGCCTGTGTTTCCTCTCTCGCTGGCTGTCTCTCTCTCTCTCTCTCTGTCAAATAAATAAATAAAATCTTTAAAAAAAATCTGTGTCTTAAATTCATGTATCACATTATATTTCTTATTGGACTGTGTAATCAAGTGGCTTTCAGCAAAGGTTTAAGTGAAATCAACCACAGATTTTTAAGTATGTGTTGTGGGAAGGGGGGGTAAGGATAAGACTTGTTTTTGTTTTTGTTTTGTTTTAGAAATTTAGTGATAGAAGCATAATTTAGATAAGGAAAAGAACAGAAATAAAGAAATCAGTTACTTGAGTTTTGTAAGAGTTCAAACAAGAGATGACAGGGAACTGAACTGCATTCATGGCCTGGAAGAAAGATAATGGATTTAGGATGTATTTTAGGGTTAGGATTGGGAGCAGTTGGCATTGAGTCAAATGTTTTGATTTAGGAAATTTGGGGATTTAAGAATGTTACCTCCAGTGTCTGAGTAGATGCGTTAATATGATAGTGTCTTTAACGGAGAGACAAAAGACAAAAAAACAACTTTTTTATATCCCCAAAGAGAGAAGAGGAACTGACTTGGGAGTGTTAATAGCAATTAGTCAACTAAAGACCAACTGTCCTACAATAGCTTCAAGTAGTTCACCCCAATTTAAGATTCTAAATGGAGTGAAAAGATTTAGCAAATCATCTAATAGGTTTCTTCTTCCCAGAAGTTGTTTCTGGGAAGAAATTTGTAAAGCAGAAAATTTTCCCTAAGGCGAAATTTTTCTTTTCTTTTCTTTTTTTTTTTTAACAAAGAACTAATGTAAATGCGATATATGAACTAACTAAATATAATTGCATTATTAGACTTGTAACATCACAATGGAACCATACAGAACTGTAATATAAACAAGTTAAACTCTCACAATGGGTAAGTTAGAAAGGGGAAATAAATAATATGTTCAAAAATGGCTACTTCTTGAAGTTAAAAATTCAAATAATTTCGAGTAATCTTAACAGAATTATTATTTTTATAATTTATGTTTCCTCCTATTGCTATGCTGATTGGTTGGAGCAAATACTCTGTTGAAACCCAAAATGTAATATTGGAAGGAATATTAATTACATCTTTCATTTATTTAACCAATATTTGTTGTGTACCTACTACGTGGGCTGAACCTTTGGACTACCATAGTGAGTTGAACAGACTTATTCTGTCTCATGCAGTTTGTAGTGTAAGCTGGGGAGGAAAATCTCTATTTAGAGTATGTTTTGTAAGTGCAACAATGAAGTCGACGTTGCTACAGGTGCCCTTAGAAGGGACATGTAAGCCAGAATTGGAGAGCGTATAGAAAGTCAGAATGTCCTCTCTAGAAAAACATCTATATTAAGGATCAAAGGAGCAGGATTAAGTTTGTTAAGTTAAGCTAGTTACAGGTGGAGTAGAATGAGGACAATGTACAAAGGTCACGAAGAGAGAACCTGACACATCCTGGACTTAGGAATTAGATGATTTGGTCGAAACATTGAGCTATAATGTTAGGTTGTCATTCACTTAGGCTGGGATAAATGGGAATCACATTAGAAAGGGCTTTCTAAATCATAGTAAGAGTGTCCTTTTAGCCAAAGTCTTCTATTTTCATGTTATGCCTTTGGTAAAGTATGTATTACCTTTTTAATAATAAAACGTCTAGTAAGGAAAAAACTATATAATTTCCAAACAATTGAGTATTATGCAGCAGCTTAATAAAAGAATAAGATAAATCTCCATGTATTAAGTTGGACAGATGTCTGGACTTATTTTTTTTAAGATTTATTTATTTATTTGAGAGAGAGAGAGAGCATGCAAATGAGGTGGGGGGAGGGGGGAGGGAGAGAGTCCCAAGCTGGCTCCCCACTGAGTGGGAAGCCAGATGTGACACAGAGACCCCATCTCACCACTCTGAGACAATCACAACCTGAGCCAAAATCAAGAGTTGGATGCTTAACCAGCTGTGACACCCAGGCGCCCCTGGACTTATTTTAAAAGAAAACAACTGGTTGTACCACAATTTATATAAAATAAATTATGCTTATGTATTCAGAGAAAATTTCAGGAAGGATATCTACAAACTATTTCTGGGGAGTGGAATGACTACTTGCAGGGAGTGTATTGGGGTGATTTTGGTGAAGGAAATATATGTAATCTGTAAGGATTGAGAGGGAATAGAAAAGAATAAAGAAATATTTATCAGTCCTATAGTAAACAAGAAAGAAGAAAAAATATATTAAAATGATTTAAAATATGGTAAAATCCTATATATTATCATTCTTGATGAAATATTAATGAATTAAATAAGCCCATTAAAGACTAAATTGCAAAAAGAATTGGAATAGATTTGAAAAATCCAGCTAGCTCGTGTCTATAGGTGACACACTTAAAAAACAAAAACAAAGTAAAAAGAAAGAATGTGAAAAAATTTTTTGAATAAACCTCTAACAGGGGCATCTGGGTGGCTTAGTCGTTAAGCGTCTGCCTTTGGCTCAGGGCGTGATCCCAGCGTTCTGGGATCAAGCCCCGCATCAGGCTCCTCCGCTGGAAGCCTGCTTCTTCCTCTCCCACTCCCCTTGCTTGTGTTCCCTCTCTCGCTGGCTGTTTCTCTCTGTCAAATTAATAAATAAAATCTTTAAAAAAATAAAAATAAAAATAAACCTCTAACAAACAAAAGTTTGAATTAGTAATGTATAAAACTTCCTATAAAGAAAACTTCACTGGTGAAATCTACAAACTCTTAAAGAACATTTAATTCCAACTCTTCACAAATTCTTCTCCCTCCAAAAAAATAGAGAAAATACTTTCCAACTCATTCTATGAGGCCAGCATTATCTTTTATCAAAACCAGATAAAGATATTACATGAAAATAAAACTACACAACTCTATCCCTTACAAATATATATGCAAAAATTCTTGACACAATACTAGCATACTGAATCCAGCAACATATAAAAAGAATTATATACCATGACCAAGTTGGATTTATGCCAGGAATGCAAGTTTTGTTTAACATCCAAAAAGAGGTCAATATAATACACCATATCAATAGAATAAAGGACAAAAACCACATCATCTTTTCAATAAACACAGAAAAAGTATTTTACAAAATTGGACACCTTTCATGATAAAAAGATTCAAAGAACGAGGATTTTCGATATAAAGGGCATCTATGAAAAACCTACAGCTTATATCATACTCAGTGGTGAAAAAAAGAATGCTTTCCCCTGCAATCAGGAAAAAGTTACAATAAATAAATAAATAAATAAATAAATAAATAAATATATAAATCCGTAATCAACATTTGTATCCAATATAGCACTGGAGGTTTTAGCCAAGGCAGTCAGACAAAAGTAATAAAACACATTCAGATTGGAAAAGAAGTAAAATTATACTTGCAGATAAAATAATGTTGCTTATAGAAAATCCTAAGGTATCCTCAAAATAACTATCAGAACTGACAAATGTAGATTGCAGTATGCAAGATCAATATAAAAAAATCTACAGAATGGGAGAAAATATTTGCAAATCATATTTCTGACAAGTGATTTATACCAAGAATATACACAGAACCCCTGCAAGTCAACAATAAAAATACAAAAACTCAATTCAGAAATGGGCAAAGGGTATGGATAGATATTTCTCCAAGATAAACAAATGGCCAATAAGCACATGAAAAGATGACTAACATATTTAGTCACTTGGGAAATGAAGATCAAAAAGCAGTGAGATACCTTTGCACACCCACTAGGGTAACTATAGCAAAAAAAAGAAAAAAAAAGGCAAATGGTAACAGGTGTTGACAAATATGTGGTTAAATCGGAACCCCCATACATGGCTGAAGCAAATGTTAAATGAAGCAGCTGCTTTGGAAAACAACTTGGCAGTTTCTTGAAATTTTTAAACACAGAGTTACCATATAACCCAGCAATCTATTTCCAGATATATTCCTAAGAGAAATATATACACACAAAATTTATACATGAATGTTCATAATGCAGTGTTACTCGTAATGGCTAAAATGTGGAAACAAGCTAAATGTCTGTCAAGCCATGAATGAGTAAACAAAAATGGTATGTCAATGCAATTAAATATTGCTTGGTAATAAAAAAAATGATGTACATTAAAATATGGGTGAATTTTTAAATCATTTTGCTAAATGAAAAGATGCCAGTCACAAAAGACCACATATTGTATGATTCCATTTATAAGAACTGCCCAGAACAGGAAAATGCATAGAGAAAGAAAATAGATGAGTGGTTGTCTAGAGCTAGAAATGGGGGTATTAGCAGTGTCTGGTAATGTGCATAACGATTTGGGTGACAAAAATGCTCTTATGTCTAGAGAACTTCCTTAAGCCATTACTTCAAGATAAATTTGCTAGCTATGAATTCTCCTGTTTTTTCTTTATCTGAGAGTGACTTGCTTTCCCTGTTATTCATGAAGCATAGTTTTCATCGGGTATAGGATTCTGTATTTTTATTAGTATTATTATTATCATTATTATTATTATGTTCAGTTAGCCAACTAATAGTAGTTTTTGATGTAGTGTTCAACAATTCATCAGTGGCATGTAACACCCAGTGCTAATACCCATCACCCGGTTACCCCCTTCCCCACCTCCTCTCCCTTCTGTAACCCTCAGTTTGTTTCCTGGATTCGATATTGATATCGTGCCTCCCCCTTTTGGCCTCTATGGTTTCTGGTGAGAAATTCACTGATGTTTAAACAATGTCTCTCCCGCCCTCCCCACCCCCGTAAGTAAGGTGTCATTTCTCTCACTGTTTTCAGCAATTGTTTTTCTTTGTCTTTACTTTTAAAAGTTTGACTCTAATGTGTTTTGGTTTGAGTTTCTTTGGGATTATCTTGTTTGGGATTCACTCAGCTTCTTCAATCTCTATGCTTATGTCTTTTGCCAACTTTGGGGCGTTTTCAGCACTATACACTCACTAACTATACTTAC
The DNA here is from genome assembly GCF_023065955.2 of Ursus arctos. Lineage (NCBI taxonomy): Eukaryota > Metazoa > Chordata > Mammalia > Carnivora > Ursidae > Ursus > Ursus arctos. The sequence goes on along the minus strand of NW_026622797.1, from coordinate 65,009,988 downwards.
CATTGTTTTTTAATGTGAAAGACTTACTTTTGTTCTCCTAATAGTAGAAACTAGGTACAGATTTTCACCATAAGCACTCTTATTTAACTTAGTGCTGCAAGTTCTAGCCAGTAAAATAAAGCAATAAAGCAAATAAAAGGCATATGAACATGAAAGATTGAAATAAAACTATCGGTCCTTGCAGATGATGTGATCAATGATCACCTTTGTAGAGAATCTGAAGTAATATACAAAATAAAAGAAAAACAAAACAAAAATACCTCTTAGAACAAATAAATGAATTCAGCAACGATGTAGGTTACAAGACAAACATACAAAAATCAAATGTATTTCCATATACTAGCGGCGAACATATGAATGACCAGATTAAAAATACAATGTCATTGATGGTTGCTTAAATAGAATGAGATGCGTATAAATCCAACAATACATGTACAAGAGTTATATGCTGAAAACTAAAAAAATGTTGATGAAGGAAATCAACGTATATTTAAACAAATGGAGAAGCATACCATATTCATAAATTGGAAGCCTCAACATAGTAGAGCTATCAATCATCCCCAAATTGATACAATGCTTTAATGCAATTCTTTAAAAAATTCCAAAGTGATTTTTATGTGTGGGTGTAGATATAGACAAGATTATTCCAAACTTTATATGGAAAGGTAAAGAAACTAGATTAGCTAAAATAATTTTGAAAAGAAAAGAAAATTAAGTGAAAGGAATCCGCCTCCGTGATAGCAATACGTACTATATAGCCATAGTAATCAAGATCGTAGTATTGGCTGAGGAACAGACAAATCTATCATGGAACAGAATAGATACCCGGTAATACATCTACACAAATATGAGCAAGGGATTTTTAGCAAAGGCACAAAAGCAGTTCAACAGAAGAAAGGTAACCTTTCCCACAAATAGTGCTGGAGTATTTAGATACCGACAGGCAATACATTCATACATATACCTTAATTTAAACCTCACACCATATACAAAGTTATCTGAAATGGTTCCAAATTCTTCACATCCTCACAACACTTTTTATCTATTTTTTTTTTTAAAGTAACAGCCATCCTAAAGATATCTCATGTGGTTTTGATTTGTATGTCCCTGATGATTAGTGAGGTTGAGAATCGTTTTATATACCTATCAGCCATGTGTATGTCTTCTTTGGAGAAATGTCTGTTTGAGTCCCTTGCCCAGTATTTCTTAAAAAGATTTATTTATTTACTTGAGAGAGAGAGACAGGGCACATGCAGGGGGGTGTAGGGGCAGAGGGAGAGGGAGAAAGAAAGAGAAAAACTTAGGCAGATTTTGCACAGTTCAGAGCCCTCCCTGGGGTTCAATCTGATGACCCTGAGATCACGACCTTGAGATCAGGACTTCAGCTGAAACCAAGAGTAGAGCACATAACCAACTGAGCCACCCAGGCATGCTCTTTGCTCAGTATATTAATCAGGTTATTAGGTTGTAGGAGTTCCTTATATGTTTTGGAAATTAACAGACACACAGTTTACAAATATTTTCTCCTATTGTGCTGGTTGCCTTTTCACTCTATCGGTTATTTCTTTTGCTGTACAGAAGCTTTTCAGTTCGATGTAGTCCTACTTTCCCAATTGTGCTTTTCTTGCTTTTTATGCCAGTTTTATATATGCTAATAAAGTTATCAACTACCAAAACCTAAAGTTTTTTCTTCCCTTCATCCCTTTGCTCTCCAGCTTCTCGCAAGTCTACCAGGGGTGGCAGGAGAAATAAAAGTCTACCAGGATAATCAGGCAAAACAATTCAGAAAATCTATAATTTTTTATTTATTGTTTTTACTTTTTGCTACACATTCTCCTCAGCTTACCTATCACTGAAGTAAACTGGGCAAGATTTTTGCACTTATGTGTTGTCATTAAAAGTTTTTTGCGAGGGGCACCTGGCTGGCTCAGTCAGTTAAGTATCTGCTTTTGGCTGTGGTCATGATCTCAGGGTCCTGGGTTCCATGATCTCAGAGTCCCGCACAGCGTTCCCTGCTCAACAGGGAGTCTGCTTCTCTCTCTCCGAGTCTGCCCCCAACTTGTGCTCTGTCACTCTCATATAAATAAATAAAATCTTTGAAAAAAGTTTTTGTGATAAAGCTAATTTTTAAGAACTTATTAAGAAAATAAATATATATTCAACATATGTATAATTTGAAATGATGAGACTTAAGTGGGATGATTTCCATATAGGATGTTTTTATCAACCACTGCTATTGTTTAAGATATTGTTTGTGGAGTGGCTTTCTCGCTATCAAATACATAGATAAAATTTAGGACAAATATCTCGACATGTTGGGTCATATTCTATATTAGTTTACTGCATCTGTCATCACAAATACCACAGACTGGGTGGCTTAAACAATAGAAATTTATTTATTCATCTTTCTGTCCAATATCAAGGTATCTCCAAGAGTCTGGGATCTCTCTGGGTTCTCCCTCTGCATGTCTTAATCTCCTATTTTTATAAGGACGGGCGTTTCATTGGATTAGAACCCACCTTAATGGTCTCATTTTTACTAAATTATCTATTTACAGGCCCTGTCTTCAAATATAGTCACATTGTGAAGTACTGAAAGTTAGAACTTCAACATGTAAACTTTGGGGGACACATTCAGCCCTTAGCTCTCACATGCTCTAATACCTTCAGTTACTTGTCATAAGAAACACTGATTCAGTTTAATAAAATTATTCCTGGTTAATGGTAATAATCACATTTTCAAAATGAATCTGAAATGAAAGTATTACTTGCTCCTACAGTTAGGACTAGAAGTGGGCTGGCTTCTGAGTGTAAGAAAAGCTGGGGATCAGGTCTACTTCTTGCTTTTCTCATCTTAAGTCCTACCCTTCGCCCCCATCTTCCTAATTCCAGCTTGTGATTTTTCTCCAGGACCGTACTCACCGTTTATATTTCTCAAGGATGAATCAGGTACCAAGCCATGTGCCTCTAAAATTTCAGGACACACATATCATGCTCTCTGAGTGATCTTTTAAAAGTCCATCTCTTGGGGCACCTGAGTGGCTCAGCCATTAAGCGTCTGCCTTCGGCTCAGGTCATAATCCCAGGGTCCTGGGATCGAGCCCTGCATCTGGCTCCCTGCTCCGTGGGAAGCCTGCTTCTCCCTCTCACACTCCCCTTGCTTGTGTTCCCTCTCTCGCTGTGTCTCTTTGTCAAATAAATAAATAAAGTCTTTAAAAAAAAAAAAAGTCTATCTCTTGATTTGAGATGAGAATGCACTCCACAAGGCCCTGTCCATTGGAGGTGTTACTGATACAGCACACGACTAGCTTTCTTTTCTTTTCTTTTCTTTTCTTTTCTTTTCTTTTCTTTTCTTTTCTTTTCTTTCTTTTATTTATTTCTTTTATTTTTTTAATTTAAATTTTAGGTAGTTAACATACAGTGCAAAATATTGGTTTCTAAAGTAGAATTCAGTGATTCATCATTTACATACAACACCTAGTGGTCATCATAACAAGTGCCCTCCTTAATACCCATCACTCATCTAGCCCACCTCCCACCCTCCTCCCTCCATCTGCCTTCAGTTTGTTCTCTACCATTAACCATCTCTTATGGCTTCTTTCTCTCTCTCTCTTTTTTTCTTTTCTCCCTTCCCATATGTTCATCTGTTTTCTTTCTTAAATTCCGTATATGAGTGAGATCATATGGTATTTGTCTTTCTCTGACTTACTTATTCCACTTAGTGTAATACATTCTAGCTCCATCCATGTCATTGCAAATGGCAAGATTTCATACTTTTTGATGGTTGAGTAATATTTCATTATATACATAATCATAATATAATATATATAAAACTATATATATGTGTGTGTGTATATATATGATATAATTATTCAGTCTGTGGACATCTGGGCTCTCTCTATAGTTTGGCTATTGTTGATAATGCTGTTATAAACATTGGGGTGCATGCGTCCCTTTGAATCTATATTTTTGTATCTTTTGGGTAAATACACAGTAGTGCAATTGCTGGATTGTAGGATGGTTTTATTTTTAACATTTGAGGAATCTCCATACTGTTCTCCAGAGTGACTGCACCAGTTTGCATTACCACTAACAGGGCAAGTGGGTTCCCCTTTCTCTGCTCCTCGCCAACAGCAGTTGTTTCCTGTGTTATTAATTTTAGCTATCCTAACAGGTATGAGATGGTATCTCATTGTGGTTTTGATTTGTATTTCTCTGATGATGAATGATGTTCAGTATCTTTTCATGAGACTGCTAACCATCTGGATGTCTTTTTTAAAAACATTGTCTATTCATGTCTTCTGCCCATTTCTTAACTGGATTATTTATTTTTTGGGTGTTGAGTTTGAAAGTTCTTTATAGGTTTTGGATACCAACCATTTATCAAATATGTCATTTGCAAATATCTTCTCCCATTTCCTAGGCTGCCTTTTAGTTATGTTCATTGTTTCCTTTGCTGTGCATAAGGTTTTTATCCTAATGAAGTCCTACTAGTTTATTTTTGTTTTTGTATTCCTTATCTCCTGACATATATCTAGTAAAAAGTTGTTACAGGCAAGGTCGAAGAGGTCTCTGCCTATGTTCTCCAGGATTTTGATGGATTCCTGTCTCACATTAAGGTGTTTAATCCATTTTGAATTTATTTTTGTGTATGGTGTGAGAAAGTAGTCCAGTTTCATTCTTCTGCATGTTGTTGTCCAGTTTTCCAACACCATTTGTTGAAAAGCCTGTCTTATTTCCCTTGGATATGCTTTCCTGCTCTATTGAAGATTAGTTGACCATATAGTTGTGGGACCATATAGTTTCTGGGTCCTCTATTTTGTCCCATTGATCTATGCGTCTGTTTTTGTGCCAGACCTTAAATACATGGAGGTTAAAGGACATCTTACCAAAGAATGAATGGGCCAACCAGGAAATTAAAAAAGAATTTAAAATATACATGGTAGCAAATGAAAATGAAAACACAACAGCCCAAAACCTATGGGATGCAGCAAAAACAGTCCTAAGAGAGAAGTGTATTGCAGCACAGGCCTGCCTAAGAAACAAGAAAAGTCTCAAATATACAACCTAACCTTACACCTGAAGGAGCTAGAAAGGGAAGAGCAAATAAAGTCTAAAGCCAGCAGAAGAAGAGAAATAATAAAGTTTAGAGTAGAAATAAATGATGTAGAAACAACAACAACAAAAAAGTAGAACAAATTAATGAAACTGGTTCTTCAAAGAGGTGCTTCTTCAAAAGAATTGGTTCTTCAAAAGAATTAATAAAATTGATAGACCCCTAGCCAGCCAGACTTACCGAAAGAAAAGAGAAAGGACCCAAATAGACAAAATCACGAATGAAAGAGGAGAGATCCCAACCAACATCACAGAAATACAAACAATTATAAAAGAACAGTATGAAAAATTATATGCCTATAAACTGGGCAACTTGGAAGAAGTGGACAAATTCCTAGAAACTTACAAACTACCAAAACTGAAATAGGAAGAAATAGAAAACTTGAATAGACCTATAACCAGCAAAGAAATTGAATCAGTAATCAAAAATCTCTCAAACAACAAAAGTCCAGGGACAGATGGCTTCCCAGGGGAATTCTACCAAGTAGTGAAAGAAGAGTTAATACCTATTCTTCTCAAACTGTTCCAAAAAATAGAAATGGAAGGAAAACTTCCAAACTCTTTCTATGAGGCAAGCACTACCGTGATTCTGAAACCAGACAAAGACCCCACTACTAAGCAGAATTACAGGCCAATATCCGTGATGAACATGGATACAAAATTATCAATAAATTACTAGCAAATAGAATTCAATAGTACATTAAAAGATTTATTCACCACAATCAACTGGGGTTTATTCCTGAACTTCAGGGGTGGTTCAATATTCACTAATCAATCAACATGATATACCACATTAATAAAGAAAGGATAAGAATCATACGATCCTCTCAATAGATGCAAAAGAAGCATTTGAGAAAGTACAGCATCCTTTCCTAATAAAAATCCTCAAGGACGTAGGGATAGATGGGAACATACCTCAACATCATAAAGACCATATGCAAAAGGCCTATAGCTAATATCATCCTCAATGGGAAAAAACTGAGAGCCTTTCCCCTATGGTCAGGAACAAGACAAGGATGCCCACTCTCACCATTCCTATTTAACTAGAACTAGAAGTTCTAGTACAATCAGGCAACAAAAGGAAATAAAAGGCATCCAGATTTGGAAGGAAGAAGTCAAACTTTCACTCTTTGCAGATGATGTGATACTCTATGTAGAAAACCCGAGAAGACTCCATCAAAAAAAAAAAAAAATGCTAGAACTTATACATGATTTCAGAAAAGTCACAGGATATAAAATCAAGGTGCATAAATCTCTTGCATTTCTATACACCAATAAAGAAACAGCAGAAAGAGAAATCAAGGAATTGATCCCATTTGCAATTGTGCCCAAAACAAAAAGATACCTAGGAATAAATCTAACTAAAGAAGCAAAAGATCTATACTCTGAAAACTATAGAATACTTGTGAAAGAAACTGAAGAGGACGCAAAGAAGTAGAAAAGCATTCCATGCTCGTATATTAGAAGAACAAACATTGTTAAAATGTCTATACTACCCAAAGCAATCTACACATTTAATGCAATTCCCATCAAAATACCACCAGCATTTTTCATGGAGCTAGAACAAATAATCCTAAAATTTGTATGAAACCACAAAAGACCCCAAATAGGCAAAGCAATTCTGAAAAAGAAAAACAAAACTGAAGGCATCACAATTCTGGATTTCAAGCTGTATTTCAAAGCTGTAGTCATTAAGACCCAGTACTAAAAACTCTTTCTAAAGATCTTCCCCAAATGTCCAGTCCCTCTCAGTCTTTCCAGCCTCTTTTATAGACTGAAAGTAGTAGTCTGCTAAGAGGAAAAAACCCTAATATTCTTATTTCTCCTTTTTTACATTCTACATAGTGAACTCACACCTCAAATTAGAATGTGGCTTCTTTTGTCTTTGTTCTTCAATGTAATTGAAACATTGAAAGTTTTATTTTAAATATTTTGCTTCATAGGCATTATGATAGGATTTGTGAATTTTTCCATACCAAACATTTTTTTTTAAAAAAAGACAATATATAGGCCATACCCCTTCTCACTGCCATGCATTCATATGTCTAAGACAAATTTCCAAATAATAAAATTAGTATGGCATAATTTGAAGTTATGGAGAAATTATTGGTTAAAATGAAACTTAAAGACTCAAAAAGACACATAATTCTTCAAATAAATGTTTGGAAAAATTTACAAAAGTTGGAAATTGTCACAAAATTTACTAGTAAATTTGTGACAATTTCCAACTTTTGTTGGAGTAAATTTTACTCCAATTTAAAATTACTAGTAAATTTACTAGTAAATTTGTGACAATTTCCAACTTTTGTAAATTTTTCCAAACATTTACTTTTTCTAAGTCATTTAAGAATAGTAATCATCATGGAATTAATTGGAAGCTTAGGTCATGAATAAACTGCTGCTTTGATGCTCAGTCTCCCTCTGAGATAAGTGTAGAAAATATTCATATTTAGAATGCAAGTTAGCAGTTTCCAGGACCCATAACCTGTGGCAGAAATGGAAGGAGAAGCCATGGTCTTGCCCACTTTTTGTTACTGAAGGCTGTGTGTCTATATAGAGCGGGCCTTGAAGTGCACAGATGGACGATTGTTTGCAAGTATTCTCCTTTATCTGGCAAAATGCCACTCAAATTCAAACTCAAAATGACACTCAAAAAATGAAAAAAAGGACAATTTGGCAGCCCAAGATATCTGTTATATACTCCTGTCATCAAAGAAAATGCAAGAGAGAGAGAGGGTCCATTTAATTACTTATTCACTCACTCAATTCACATGAAAGCTACCAAGCACCCATTGCATGCAAGGCCGGCATGAGACACTCTAGTGTTACACAGGAGCGTGTTTAGGTCTAGGTTATAAAGTAGTATGTAAAAGATAGGTAACTTGACAGCCATTTGCCATCCGTTTTCTCATTTAATTCCATTTTTTATATCTTCAACTCAGTCATCTAGTCACCAATACCTTTCATTCCTAGGTTCAGCCTTGTTTTTCTTCTGGATTCTGACCAAGAAAGACCATATTCAGAAGTTCAACGGTGGGGGTGGGGAGATAGGTATCAAGAGTTATCATTATTATTGTTAGGCTGTTATTTTGGACATCAAGGAAAAAACTCTAGGCGTCTCCGTGGCCACTGAGCCATAACATTCCCTTCATATTTGCAATATTTGCTTTACTTTGATAACTGGGCTTGTCTTGGTCTCCTGTTCATATTCCAGCCCCCTTGTGTGCATGCAGATTATTCTTTGGAGTTTGCAGTCCAGTGGAAGAGTCAACTCTTTGAAAATAAATTGAAAAGATACGAAGATACAAAGATAATAGAAGACAAATAGATGATAGAGAGATAGAAAGATAGAGAGACAGATAATAGATAAATTACACATGAGTTGTTCATATATTGCTCCATTGAACAAGAGGTAACTGTGTCTTGAATTCATCAGTACTATAATCTTTATGGTTGCTGCTGTGATTGTTTTCTAAGACGGAGAAGTTGAAAAAGAAATAAAATGGCTAAAAAAGAGTGTGTTCTAGGCAACCATGGAAAAATGTAAAGCATTTTATGATTAAATTACTTAATATTTTCTACCTAATTTCAGAATTCTATAGGGGCCCTGGAACATATATTTAAAAGGTGTGTGAGGGACACCATTCATTTAAAAAAAAGAAAAAAGTAGCGGAAACTTTATTAAAAATTGACTAATAGGCACTCTAGATAATTGAAATGACAGCTTGTTTTGACAGCTGCAAGCAAAAATCTACTTGTTCAAAACAGTGAGTGTAAATCTTTTTAATTTCCAGAAAGAAAAATGATGTACAGGTTTAACTTAATGCAGTCAGCTCATAAAGTGTAATAATAAAAGGTAACTCTTCACCTGACTAGTGAAATTCTGGTAATTGGAAGTCCTGCCAATCACTGCACAGTGGGGCTGGATGGGAAGACCTTTGAAGGCCTTTAAGTGGAAGAGTTAATTTCCTCCAAGATCCTCAAGGAAACGGAAATCAACCCAGGAGCAACCAAATATCCCCAGCATAACCTTTTAAAATACCACTTAGTATCAAATTTGGAGATCATGAAATACTTGCAGAAGTGTTTTGTCACCCAAATCTCCTAACAAGTAGAAAGAAGTGGAAACACATTCATCATCTATGCCATGGCCCCCATAGGTATTTTGTAATTATTCTGTAAATGCTAAAGAATGAAATTAAAAAAAAAATGATAGAGTTAAGTTTCCTAATCAACAAAACAAGTCAAATCTCAGGTCAAGAATAATCTATGTAACATCAAAGTGCACCAGTTTCCCTTAATTAGGACTTGGCTGCTTGATTTTATTACATTTATACCCATAAAGGAAATAAAAGGGGCAAACAAAGCAGTTGATAAATCAAATCATGGCTTTTCAAACTCACTTTATATCTGGTTAGAAAAGGAAAGTGAAGCTTAAGTCCAGCCTCAGGATTTGAACTGCATGCTCTCCGGATATTTTTATTTATATTTTATTTTACTTTATTTTATTTTATTTTATTTTATTTTGTTTTATTTTATTTTTATTATTTTATTTTATTTTATTTCATTTTATTGTTTTTAGATTTAATTAGTCCTCTTATATGAGACACAATGAGCTCAGAATTTAAATTTCACTTTTATCAGTTCTGACTCTCCTTTTGCTAAGAGAGCATACAACTGAACCCACCAAAAACTAAAACCAGTTCATGAACAGGATGTGACTGTGTATTTTTAGATTTTATCTATACTTGATGTGGGAGAGTTTGGTATAAAATACATTTGTTTAAAATGTTACAGACCATAGAATTGCCAGAAACAATTTAAGCTCCATAAATGCTTCCTCTGAATTGAATCTAAGATGGCTGAGAATCCTATAACACTGTGTGGAATCCAATGCTTAGTTTTTAAATGAAACAATTTCAAAAATTGGAGCACTGCCATCATTTATAGCCATCAGGATCACTGTCATACGAGAGAGCCTTGATTTCTCTTCATTCCTAGTTCATCCACACTGAAAGTTTTACTTGTAATCCACACTGTGAAGCAGAGGCCTGAAAACGTTCATGATTTAGATTCTCAGTAAATGGTCTCTTCTGTTCACAGGTAAATCTATTCCTTTACTTAAGCTATAACTTTTGACCTTAGAAGTAAAAATGTTTCATTAGTTAAATTTCTCAAGTCGTTTTTAATCACTGTGTATTCATTTCTTTGTTCATAGTTAAAGATTTACATTGTATATATTTAATATCTTATGTGTAAACAAGGGCCATAAATTATTGATTAGTTAATATGGTCCATGAATGAATGCATTTTTCTCAAAGTAGACTGATTTTATTATTAACAGAAGAGAACCAATCTAAATCCTTAATGTCTGTGAGGTGTTAACAGGAAAAATGCTTTTAAAATTTAATAACAACAAATGGGAATGCACATTAAGTTAGATTATCCCTGGTGAAAGTGAATTCCATTCAAAACTTTTATTAACACAAAGAATTATGTTAATACATTAAATGGTATTAAAATGTACAGCCACATATAGATAGATATTATAATACCTATTTAGCCATTACTCTAATGATATAAATTAGTTTTTAAAAATTCAAAAGCTAATGTTCATTTTAATGCAAAATGGGAACTAGGAGCAAAACATAGATGTAGACAAGTACATGTATAATACATAAAGATGGGAATTTAATTGATGCCAAAACTTATCTGGAAATTCCGGAATGCAGAAATTGACTGTTGCTTCAGATTCAAGATGACAGTTAGGATTAGCTACAGAGACAAATGAACCCATGGAATAGAGAAACAGTGGTATTACTTAACTGTATATTATGTCTCATATGTGAAATGAGGACAGGAGATGGGTTTGCATTGATCAATAAAGTACACTGTAGCCTAAAAATACAATCCGGGAAAGGATGGCAGCAAAGGCGAGACATTCTTCTAGTGGAAGCCTTGGACACATCGAAGGGCACAGTATGGAAACTCAAATTCTGAACAAGTCTAGAGATCATGGAAGCGAGCCATCATGATTATTAGGATCAGTGTTGACCATTCATAATTATCATTATTGTTGAAAGAAACAGCTGGGCCAGTCAGTCTTTCCTCTTTCTCTTCTCTTCCCCACTTTCATAGCCAATATAAAGAGTCAGGCAATAGAAACATTAAAGCTAAATCTGGAGTATAGCTGTGAAGATAATAGCAGACGCTTCCCCAGGGAGGTTTAGAGTGGGTGTGCCTTCAAGAGAAGCAGTAAAGGGATTGACATAATTTTAGAACTCTATACCAGACAAAAAGGAAAGCAAGAAAAAACTAATTCTTTACAAGATAAAAATATACTAAATGTTTTTTATATTAAAATAAAATTCCTCATTAGGTTTTCACTTTTAAGCTAACGATTATTGAGCACTTACTATGTATGAGATATTGTCTAAATGTATTGTATGTAACTCACAACAACCCTATGTTGAATATTTTATTATTTTTATTTTGCAGATAAGAGGCACAGAAAGATCAAGTAAATTAGACCAAATCATGGAACTTGTCAGTGGCAGAGCCAGGGTTTGAACCCAATAGACTTGGTTCCAGAGCCAGTGTGCTTACCACCCGCCCTCTGCTGCTTCTCATTTGTGATGTCAGGGGAGGGGCAAGTCCAAGCCAGCCTTCCAAGTGGAACCACTCTCCCTAACTTTACTTTTTTTTTTTTTTAAATTATGATATATTAGTCACCATACAGTACATCATTAATTTTTGATGTAGTGTTCCATGATTCATTGTTTGCATATAACACCCAGTGCTCCATGCAGTACATGCCCTCCTTAATACCCTTCAACAGGCTAACCCATCCCCCCACCCTCCTCCCCTCTGAAGCTCTCAGTTTGTTTCCCAGAGTCCAGAGTCTCTCATGGTTTGTCTCCCTCTCTGATTTCTTCCCATTCAGGCTTCCCTCCCTTCCCCTGTGGTCCTCCGTGCTATTCCTTATGTTCCACATATGAGTGAAACCATATGATAATTGTCTTTCTCTGCTTGACTTATTTCACTTAGCATAATCCCCTTCTTACAAAAAAAGTAAGCTAGAGAAAGAAAATGTTATTAAAAAAATCATAAGGAAGAGAAAGCACACTTATAATACTCTACTGTATTTATTTTTAAAAATCTGGGTATAGGTAGGGGTTCAAACCTGTGTTGTTTAGGGGTCAACTGTAACTACAATTTCAAAAAGTGAAACTGTGTAAAATGAGAAGACTCACACCCAAGCGCATCAACACTCCCATCCCTAGTCCTTTATGGTTTCTAATTCAATTCTTTCATGATCATAATCTCTTCTGTATTTAATGCTTTTGTCATGTTTCATTTAACAACATGAGACAACATCTCTGATTCTCAGTATCTGTTATTGTTTTAAATAATTTAGTAGTAAACTTCTATCTTCTGTTTTACACTTCTATTTCCTTAACTCATGATCTTTAGAGATTTCCTATTGACTTCATAGTATGTGAAATAAAGAAATCAGCATCGATGTCCATCCTCCTCCTTACTTCATTTTCCTATTCCTCTCGTTGTTATCACATTGATGTTTTCAGAATTGTTGCATCTGTTTGCTGTTTTTATTTTCCTACGATTAAATCTTCAATGTACTCTGCCTATTGATTAGCTGAATTGTGAAATCTACTAAACATTTATAAGTACACAAATATTTTTATTGTACAAGTAGTACAGCTGGATCCTTAGGAAAGGATTTATAATCTGTACCCTAAACTTTGCTCTTCAAAGAATTTTCAGAGCATCAATGTCAGATGCATTCTCCTTTCAAATGCTTATGAACCATATCATATTCTAGTTTGTTGTTTATTAAGGTCATAATTGTTTTGTTTTTCTCAGCTTTAATTTGCAATTCTGCCTTTTTGTTGCCGATAGGGAAGATACATGAAGAGCTAGCCTCTTTGTTGTGTGTATTCCACTTGCTTATTAAAGATATTTATTATTCACGAAGACTTCAACTTCCTGTTTTAGGTTAAGCAATAATATTTCCTGGGACTATGTACAGCTATCCTCTTTGGATATCTTTTCATGGGAATAATGGTTCAGATAGTTCACATTTTTCTTTAGAATATTGGTACAATATGCTGTAGTATATATTTGATACGTTTTCATTAAATCCTGTATGGATGCGAAGCTTTTGTTACATATTAAAGTGTGTGTATTAAAATGTTTTAACATTTCCTTGTTCTTTGTTAATGAGAAATTCAGTCTAAAAATCTACCTTCAAGAAACTTTTCTTTCAGACCTTTGAATACCTTACTCCAATGTGTTTTCATATCTGGCATTCTTAATGCTAATTTGAAACCAATGGGTTCTCTAATTTTTACATGGTTTATTTTGTTTTTCTCTTTTGGTAGGCTTTTAACTTTGTTCTTGAAATTTTTAAATCTTACCAGCTAATGAATATGTGTTCATTCATCTCACTCATTAAGTATTGAGTTTGAAATAGTAATAGAAATCTTTTTGAATAGTAATGAATACCCCCCCTTTTTTTTTTTGGTAGGGTTAGGTTCAGTTATCTTTCTTGGAATTCCCAAGTTATTGTTCAACATCATTAATCATTCCTTCCTTGATTCTTAAGTTTTTTCTCATTTCATAATTTTTAAAATAATTATTATAAATTTGTCCTTTCCCCTGTTCTGAGAAATCTCCACATTTTGATCTTCCAGATTACTTATTTGGACTTCTGAAATTTCCATTTTATTTTTCATTCCTACTGACTTAAAAAAAATGATCAGTCACATTTTAAATTTCCATCAACACCTCCTTGTCTGCCCTGAGTCTGCACCTTTTCCATAGAAGTAGTTATTTATTCTATGAATAAAATAGTCTGTGGAATTTTTATATATCAGGAGAGAATATGAATAAAAATTTGTTTTTCTTATGTTTTTCTTCTGACACTAAATAATCACTTTCCTGTGAGAATATTCACTCGATCTATTTCTCTTCATTCTTCTCTTTTGCATTGTTTTCATTAAACAGTTAATGATGCTTTCTGCATCATTCATGTCTATAAAATGGACTGGGTTAGCTGAAGAAAGGGGTTCTAGGGCAGAGTTTTAAATTTACTTCCTAAAGTTTTCTTCCCTGTAAAAGAAAGTTCAAAGTGATTTTGGGGTCTGTTAGGGGTTGTTGTGTGCATAATTCATTTTTAGAAAGAAAGATGAAAGAGAGAGAGAAGAAAACAGATGAAGGGTACGAAGCTAAAAGAAGAAACCAATAAGTGAGGAAAAGGGACAAGGCAGAGAAGGAAAACGAGAGAATTAGGGAGAGGGAGAGGAATATATACAGGCTGGTTTCCAAATGGTTTTCCAGTTTCTGACTCCAAGCCCTTATGAGTCACTAATCCTCTTCTGACATGGGTTGGGTGATAGAATAGACCCCCTTGTCATCCAGTATTATTTTCTTTTCCTTAAGCTAGTTGAATAAGTTTCTGGGTTTTGCAGCCAGTGTTGATTGCATTATTGGAAAATGTTCTTGGCTCTTACAAGTTTGTAAAGGATATGCCCTTTGGGATAGAATACAAGATTCAATGAGATATTTGTCTATCTGTTCCAGGACCTCTTGAGTTAAATTGTTTTTAAAAAAGTTAAAAATTAAAGGGAACAATTAAAAATGTTAACTCTGTGTAGTGAGGTAAAAGTGACTTTTAATTATTTCTTTATTTACTACATCCTTTACATAGTCTGTGTTTTTATGTTCAGAAAAAATTATATTAGGATATTTTATAATGATTTTAAATATTTGTGAGCTAAAGAGAAATGAGCTATCAAGCCATGGAAGAAGCTTAATTGCATATTACTAAGTGAAAAAGAGCCAATCTGAAAAGACTACATAGTGTATAATTCCAACTATATGACATTCCAGAAAAGATAAAACTGTGGAGATGTAACAAAGCAGTGGTTGCCAGAGATTGGAGTTAGGGGAGGAATGAACAAGCAGAGCACAAACGATTTTTAGGAGAGTGAAAATATTCTACACGATACCATAATGATGGTTACATGTCATTATACATTTGTCCAAACCCATATAATGTACAACACCAAGAGTGAATTCTAATGTAAACTATTGCCTATGGGTGATGATGATGTGTCAGTGTAGGTTAATCAATTGTAACAAATATACCAGTCTGGTGGGGGATAAAGGAGAGGCTATTCAAGTGTAGGGGCAAAGGGTGTCAGAGAAATCTCTGTAGTTTCTTTTCCGTTTTGCTGTGAACCTTAAACTACTCTAAAAAATTGTCTTAATAAGTACGTAAACAAAAGAGGGCAGGCAAGTGAACGCAGGTGACTTTTTATACCTCTTCACCAATACACGGGAATCATAGGAACATCATGTCCAGCTGTAAGTAAAAAACACAAATATGTCATTTTGACATATCAAAGAACAATGCATGGCAACATATTGTCTGGTACTTTTCAGCAATTGGATTGGAGAGTTAGATATATCTAGTCTGAATTCCAACTCTTTAATTTATTTGCTAGGGAATCTTAAACAAGTTACTTAAGTTTCTTTGTATTTTACTTTTTTTCCATCTGTGAAAGTAGATATGGAGGATTGTCATAAAGATTAAGTAAGATATAGCATATAGGATATATAATCTTAATTCAAAATAAGGTCTTAAAAATGTTTGTTGTTCTAATTTTAACGAAGTGGAGTAAAAGGGTAAATTCATAATTTATTCCTAAGCAATCAGATCCTTTATAGAAAAAAAAATCCAAGAATACATCAAGTTATATTGTCACATACATGTTATTTATAGACTAAACAAAAGGCAAATTAATGTTTTGTGTTACGTGTCCTTGTATTTGTAAATTCTAAGTTTTGAATTATAGCAAGGCATAGACAGTGTCAGGAGATGTGAGGATGGAGGAGGAAAACATAATGAGAGAGACAGAGAGAGAGAGAGAGAGATCTGGACATCCTGAATAAGTCATTGTGAAGGCCCCATCCTGTAGAAGTAAAATAACCTTTAGATTCTGATTACACTGCAAATTTAACCTTTAATTTTGCCAGAGCAAAAGGGAACACTAAATATTTCCCTAATATATTAATTTCATTCTTTCTGACTCTGTGAAATCTACCATAGTTTATCACTGGGACTATTTCACTATCCCTTAGCATGTCACCCCATACCCATTCTTGATTCTTCTAAGCCCTTCTCTGTAGCTAGTGATCCCCAGATGGAAATGTAATCACCATTTCCCTTGCCTAAAAACCATTGCTTTAAGAATAAAGAATATTATCATTAAAATATAAGTCTCTGCATTATCTGATGCCTGCTATCCCTATTTCCTCCTCTATTTTATGTTCAGAAACATTAATTAAATTAAAATGTTCCACTAATTATTTTAAATATTTAGGAGAGTCTAGTACTAATGACACTATCAACTTATCATAGTGTTAGCCAGGGCACTAAACTCAAGGAAGGTTACCCAAGAAAATGTTAAAATGTGTTCCTTCACTTTAAGGGGCATGTACCGCATGCCTTCCAGCTTCAAGGTTTTTGCACTCCAAATGGACACACTTATTTCTGAGCCCACATTTAGTGAGAAGAGCTTAATTGCATGAATAAGCCAGACAGATCATTGGCTCATCTTCCCCAAGAAGTCACACACAGTCTCCAAGGACCCTCATTTCTAGATGCTTATTTATCTCTCTGTGACGCTGAGATCTCTTAGATGAACTAGCCAAACCAAACAGAACGAGTAAGGTTCAACCAGCTTGCTCAAGGGTTCAGTCTGAGCCACACAGGAATTCCATGTTGAGCTTTCTCCATTTTGAGATTTAAATGAAAATATGAAAACTTCAGGAGAAAATAAGCCTTAATTTAGTTACAATCGATTATTTTTTAAGTTTCTAATATAATTCCAACCTAATGACTGGAAGTAGAAAACGAAATTTGAATACTGGTAACATGAAGGAAAGTACAAAGCATAATAGAATATCCACAAGTAAGATGGCTTAAACTGGGTAGCTCTCTGACTATAGATCTGCTGAAGGGGGAATTTTGAAAGAAGTGGATAGCGTTAGATCATTATATATCTCAGGGTGTGATATCTTGAATGCAAATTTTGAATAACTCGGGTGTGTGGCCCAAACCGAAAGAAGCATTTCTCTCTTTTGAAAGGCACAGCTGTGGTATTTAGAGATGAGTTATAGAACTTGTGTTCCCAAGTATATGAGAGTTACAGCCAACACAACTTCAAAACATAAACCGATATAAATATAAGGAAGGAATCCAACATTTATCCTACTTTTCCTATATGAACTATGGGATTGGGTAACCAAAGAGCAGATGAAGGAAATTGTGTCATCATAAGAATATTTCAAAAAACACAGGAAGAAAGAATGACAGAATTGCAATTTGTACATTTTGCAAATTCTAATTAGTTAAAGGATTCAGGGATTAAGGCTTCTAATTTTAACAAAAGAGACAACTGGTCATTAAATACCGCCCATGATCCCTCATGAGGAACACAATACTGGCTGTAAAGTAGATTTGAAAAACCAAAAACAAAAAAACACTAACCTGAGTTTGACTAAGTCTCTAGATTCCATTACCAATTTGGAGAAAAACCAGTGGAACACAGTAAACTACAGGGGAATGCAAGCAACAAGATCCAGCCTGTGGAAAATTATAGGACAGATAACCCGGCTTCTTTAACAAATAGATTTTAGGACAGAGAAGTGATGGAGGGGATCTTACAGATTAAAACAAAAATACTTGAAAAAAAAAAAAACCTAAACAAAACTAAACTTTGATGTCTATCAAAACACAGTTGGATGATAAAGTAAAGGAGGTAGTCACAATAAAAGTCTAGGGAAGTAACTCAGTAGAGAGAGAAAGGAGCTGTGACTGGGGGCTGCTTAGGGACCCCAGGAGCCCCTGGTGAGGTTTTATTTCTTGACATGAATGGTGTTTACAAGAATATTCACCTTTGGCAATTTAGTAAACTACACATTTGTTTTATGACGTTTTCTGTTTCTTATTTGAGAATAAGAATTATTTAAAAAACTAGATACTAACACTGGACAGAGGAAATGAGTTATTCTGATATACTGTACAATTTGGGCTCAAATCAGAGAATGAGTTAGTCCCTTTAAATAGCGAGATACTGAATACCCTGTCCCTACTAATCTATTTTGTTTCAAGGGTCTACATTGGTGTTCACAAGATGTGGCATAGCCCTAATACTTGTTTTAATGTGAGATTACTTTGTGCTGTTTCCTTTGTTTCTTTAATTAAAATGAATAGTCACTAGTTGAATTTTTAGAGTTTGGAAACCTCATTGGCATAGTTGCTGGTACTAGGGATTAGATTGGAATACATATATAGATTGTTGGGCTATTAAGATTTTTAAATATATTCCACCTACTTCTACTGAGAATTATAAAAATTATCTCTAGATTTAATAATATACCTTAACCTCTTTACAGAAAAGCAACATATAAGTGGGCAGTGAGCCATAACAGTAACAATCATAATATATCCTGCTGCTCAAATAAAACCATGGTCAGTTGACCAAGACCGACGAATTTGTTTGCAATGGGAAGACTGAAATAAATAGAAACCTAAAGGAAACAGTACAAAGAATAAAAGGGATGAAATTTACCTCCTTAAATATCACAGAAGTTTAGGAAAGCTGGGAATGATGAGGTATGTTAAATATTACTAATATTTACCCAAATGTTTTCCACCTAACACCTGCATCACTTAAGACATGAATGATCCCAAACATAGCTGGATTCAGTGACATGTTTATATAACCATTTCAAACCTGATATTTTATACCAAAATTAAAAATAAAATATGAATGTCTTTTAAGCAGTTTTGATTAATAAAAAACTTCTTTCATGAGGAAAATATTTCATATTTAAAAACCATTCAAAGGAACCTAATAAATCCTTATTTTTCCTATAGTCTCTCTTCCAAAAATTGTCTCAACTGGGGAACCCTTTAAACTATGTCTATGGCTACACAGGAAAAATATTCTCCGTAGACACTTTTTATTTGATAAATATAAGCCCAATGCCTCTTAAACCAGAATAATGCATGTGGTCAGAACAAGCACAGGGGAAGAGAGAAGGAAGTCGGTTTGTAACCCCCTCGTGCTACAAGCCCAGGGCGCGGCTCTGTCGGGAGGAGGCTGCTCATATCCCCCATCACATGGCATCAGCATCAATAGATCTCCCAAGCAGGTTTGGCTGTGCCCAGCACGTAGGCTTCAATTTCTGAATACAGGGTCTCCATGACTCTTGATCTTATTGAGACCTTCAGAAAATGGCCTAGTTTTTCTTTTTTAATCTGATCTTGGAAGGCACAAACTGCCGTAGGCAACATTTCAAAGGAAGTGTTTATGGCTCCTCTGGCATTCTTCTGTCCTTTCCAGACTATCTTTGGAAAATCCCTTCTCTCAGCTTCTGTTTTCAAGAAACTCATGCTGACATGTTTTAGGATGAGCAAATTTCTTAGAAGAGAAAGAGACACCCTGGTGAACAACACCAAATGAATCATCACTTATCTTTAAAAAAGGGCCCTTAAAACCGGGGTATTAGAGACCAGACCACAGCTAACAAGTCTTAAGGAAGAAGAAAGGTTAAAGAGAAAAATCAAGATACTGGTCATGAAAAGCCTTGAAGATTGCCTTTATTTTACTTAAAAGTAATAGGTAATTATTAATTACTTATATTAATAAAGTAAAATTATTACTATCACTACTATCAATGCTAAAGAAGATAACTGCTATATCCTGGAAATCTTTTCTGAGATATCAGAATTGTACTGTTCCTATTCCTTAAAGCCATTCATTAACAGGGTTTCTAGTTGGCAAATGTGGAGGTATTTAAAAGCTGCGGATGTTTTGCGACAAGTGTGCTTTTCATTTGCGTGTTGTTCCATTCCCCTTGGTGTTTTACGAGAATATCCTTTCAAGCTCCTCTGACAGCTGGGTTTTGACTAGTTCTGTAATGGGCATATGGGAAGAGGACTGGAGGGCAGGAGATAGTTTCTCCTCATTGCTCTGCCACACAGCCTGCAGAAGAAGCTCCTTCTCCCTCATGGCCCAGATCCCACTTGAGCAGCCTAGCCACATGGCCTGGCTTCCAAATTTTGGCTACTCCATTGCCTCCCACTTCTCCTTTAACCACTGGGATATTCTAGCTTCCGACTCTTGCTAGTGCATGTTGCCTACTTGCTTTAAATTGTCCAATTGAGGGGCGCCTGGGGGGTGCAGTTGGTTAAGAGCCAGACTCTTGGTTTTGGCTCAGGTCGTGATCTCAGAGTCATGAGATAGAGCCTGGTGTCAGGCTCCGTGTTCAGTGCAGAGTCTGCCCCCTCCTGGTCGTGCGCTCTCTCTCTCTCTCTCTCTCTCTCTCTCTCTGTGTGTGTGTATCTCTCAAATAAATAAATTTAAAAATCTTTAAAAAATAATAAATAAAAACAAATTATCCAATTGGATTCTCAGCTCTTTTTTCACTTGCGTATCTAAATTATCCAAATTTTGCCTGAATTAAATTCTCTATAGACCTATCATGTTTTCTGTTCTCCTGAACAGAGCCAAAGGGATGCAGGAAGGATTAAAACACCATGCACCACCTGTATTCAATGAGGAGAGCTCCAAGCGTGCACAGACCTCAAGACAACTTTGAAATCATTCAGCTTATTTTGTGCTCCCATCTTCCCAGTCCTGCTGCAACTCTGTGTCAGCAGAACCACAGCACGTTGCTGGGGAAGAAGAATAACAAGGGAGGGTGCCCATCGCGTGTGTAATGTTACTCCCCACGGCTCTGCACTGTATGCACTCACACTTAAACCATGGAGTAAGATAGAATACAGACAGCTGTAAAGATTTGATGAAGGAATCTCAGGCTCTTTATTTTTTTTTAGAGAGAAGGAAATGGGGGGGAAGAGGAAGGGCAGGGAGAGAGAGAGAATCTCAAGCAGGCTCCACATCCAGCATGGAGCCCAAAGCAAGGGTTCCATCTCAGGACCCTGAGATCATGACCTGAGCCGAAATTAAGTCAGTCACTTAACTGACTGAGCCACCCAGGGGCTGTCTTTTTTGGGTAAATATTTCTTTATGGAAGAAGGAGAGAGAAAGAAAGAAAGAAAGAAAGAAAGAAAGAAAGAAAGAAAGAAAGAAAGAAAGAAAGAAAGAAAGAAAGAATCTATTTACAAAGAGTCCTATTTCCGATGAAAAAAACTGGCTGATGGTAACATATTACCAAAAAGAGAGAAACTCCATGGAATGCCAGAAAGATGGACTAATACAGGCATAAAAGGCTTAAATTCAAGCCCTAGTGTTCATCTTTAGTTTTGTGGGAACACAGAAAACTAGAAAATAGCACTGAACTTCACTTTCCCCATCTGTGGAATAGGAATGGGGATGGTAATGCCTATCTTACAGAGATGTCCTAATATTTAGTAGTTACACCCCCCTTATCAGCTATGTGGGAGTGGCTTCTACCTTAAAAAAGAGATCTATTTTCCCAGTGGTCCGGGAATCACTCTCACACTCTCAATGCCTCTGCCCGCCTTTCTGTGAGAACCGAGCAGATAGCAGAGCAAGTTACTGAGATTTTGGATATTTAACATTCGCCTCAGGGTCACTGGGGGTATCAAGCTAAAGAAAAGTGACAGGAGGGCCTGAAGGACACTGGGAGATGAGCAACATGGGTAGGAGAAGTGGTTGGGAGAATATCAGTAGTGGGAGGGTAGGAGCCTCTAAAACAAGGAGCTTGGTCTCATTCAAGGTTCTTCGCTTTGCCCCAAAATCTAGATACAAATTCCTAATTAAAAAAAAAAAAAAAAAGTTAAGAAAAGGGAATTGAAACTTCAAGCAAGAAGTGACCAGAAAATTTAAGCTTTCCCCTTCCACCTGGAAATCTGTAGGGATCTTGGTGAGGACTGCAATTTGCCTTGAATGAGGGTTGATTCTAGTTGATTTAACTCTGAAAGAACAAGGACTCACCAGACAATCCTTTATATAGAGATAAACAGGTTTAATATGGGACAGCACAGGACAAACACTGTAACACTAGACAAATCTTATTGTTTGTAATGAATGTTTTCCTCAGTTAATTAGTAATGGTGATTTCAAAAGCTTTCTTTTGTTTAAAACTTGCATTAGATTAATGTTTCAATTTTTAATTCATACTCTTCAGGCTTCTATTCCACATAACCATTTTAACATATAGTAGATTACAGCGCTAAACCCTTCCTCCATACTTGTTTCTTAAAGAACTAATCAAGTAAAAGTACACGTATTGACGGGGCCATAATGTAAACATCAGGCAGTTTTCCACCCTTCCAGTTAATTGCATCTTGAAGTATCCTTCAGATGTCATTTTCAGAGCAGATCCTGTTTTCATTCCTTGGCCTTGTGCTGGTTAGGGGTTGTTCTGCAAGCAGTGTGCTAGACTCCACATCCCAGTGAAAGCCTAGTCCAGTAATCGCTTCATTAATGGAAGATCGCTTGATATTGGATATCTTCATGTAGATTTAAAAGTCTCCTAAAAGCAATGAGTTCCTTAGTGATATCAAATTTTGCCATCATTGCACCTGTAATAGAAAACACATGTAAAAAATAGTGCCAGTCCTATCTCTATATTAGAAATGCTTGTCTTAATTAATATGCATTATTTTGAAGCAAAGCGTCAGTTAATATATAGTTTGTTAAAATAAGCATGCATTGCATTTAGATAAGTTATAACTCCATGAAAATGATGCTTTGACTACAATGAACACCACTGGAATTTAAATAAACCAAAGTATTTTTTTTTCTTATTGATTTTTTCCCCTTAAATACAAGCAAATATACAATGTGATATCTCATATTTCTCCAAGTAACTTTCTCTGATAATATTTTTTGAGGAAGATCAAGAAGCAAAACACAGATCATCATTACTGCATTTTCTGTACTTCACATGTTCTGTTTTGAATCATGGCTAATGTAAAAACATGGTGATTTTCCCTGCTAGCTAAAAGATACATCTAAGTATAGTGATATTTGGCGTTTTAATATTTCTTATCAGCAATGCCATGCAACCAAGTAAGCCTGGTTAACTTTAAAACCGTTTCATGTTTGGAATCAGCAGATCATGGGTATTATTTATTCTTTTGTTCATTTTGTAAGTGATGCGAGATGACAGGTATCTTCTTTTGATGGAATAGTGGTTTTCCAGCAAGGTTAACTGTCATGGGCATTCTATAATGTGAGTTTGGCCTTTAAACTTTTATTTAAAAAAAAAAATGATTTCTATGACAGAAAACCTCCTTAAATAGATCAAAATATATTTATATTTCATTTTGGAAGGGATTAAGCCAGAGTTATGCTTGGGGCTACAGCATGCTAGACACAATGCATTTAATGTATTTAATTAGAATGACACTTCTTAACTTCGTAGCAATTTTCTGTCTTTCTTTTCTCCCACTGTCATCCCTTTCTCATTCTTCATGCCAGAATTTATTTTTCATCCCTTTACGAGGTTATGTCACTTGAAATGAGTAAATATTTGCACTTCTTTATGATTGTCAAAGTACACAACGCGTGTTCATGAAGCAGTAATTAGCAAGGTACATGAATGTCTGTTAAGAAATACTGACATATTTTGAAAAATAAATCCAAGCAGCATATCACATCATTATAACGGGAGTTACCTTCTAACGGAACAGCTCTCCAGACTGCGAATGTTACAGCAAAATACAGAACTGGAATGCAAACCATTCTGCACTGTGGGTCCACTTCTCCTATCTATTTAACTATGAGCTTTTCTATGCTAAATACATATTCTCCTCACATATTTAAAATTAATATCTTATGTATATAATCGGCAAAGAAAGCTTCTATCCCAAGCTGTGCATCTGCTTTCTAGTTATCGGAGTGACTTGTGTGTGTGCCTTGTGGTTTATTATAAACTCATACCAGTGTAAAGAGTCAAAAACATCTCAACTTCTTAAGACATATTTAAAAATTCAGTTTTTCTTAAGTATGTACCTTACTTCAGTAACTTTCTACTGGGAGAATGTCAACTCATGTCTTGAATATAATAAGATTCATTGAATTTCGCATTTCTATTGGTCACACATTGATTTAACCTGTATCTGTGAGTTGGTATGATCAATGGTACATTCCGGAGTTTTTGTTTGTTTCTTTGCTTACTTCTTAAAATTGATTTATTTTATTACAAAAACAGGGTCTCCAAAGTTCTTGCAGATCGAGTAATATAGCTACATAGTGAAAAACAGACATAACAGAAGGAAAAATAATCTAAGAATCACAGGAGATGAAAACTAGGATGTATTTGGTTGACGTTTGAAATGGGGAAAAGAGTCAATGAGGCAGAGAGATTCAGAAAGTTACTTCCAGAAGAAGTAGAGAAAGTTTTCACATTGACACTAGTAAGATTATGTCAAGGAACCAAGAGAAAGTTAATATCATGCCTCAAAGGGGAACTGGTTTCATGGTCGGTCTAGAGAATGAAGCTCCTACATATATTCAGGCAAGTGTCCGGAATACCTTTAAAATTTTTAACAAGTATAATGGACATACACTATCCTATTACTTTTAGGTGTATATCATACTGATGCGATATTTTTATACATTATGAAATAATCCGCATGATGACACTGGTTATCATCTGTCACCATATAAAATTATTAGAGTATTATTTACTATATTCCCTATGCTGTACCATATAGCCCCGTTACCTATCTATTTTAACACTGGAAGTTTGTACCTCTTAATTCCCTTCCCCTATTTTGTCTGCCTCCCAGTCATAGATCACATGCTTCATAGCCATATGGAAAAGAAGATCCTTTATTTGAAGACTTTATACTAGTTAAGATAGATGTGAGGGTGCTAAAAAAAAAAAAAAAAAAAAAGATGAAGAAGAAGAAAAAAAGAAAAAAAGACAAGGCTTTCTTTTTGGACTGGCAGTGTTTTTGGAGAGGAAAATGAATCAAGTCAGTTTGTATTGTTTACTCAGTACATCTCTGTAGCTGAGCTGGATACGGTTTTCTTGGCCTAGAGTTTACCTCTCAGAGGAAGCTCATTGGATGGCCATGTGTCTTTATTCCACAAGGCACTCCTGCCAAATTGAAGAATGGAGTCGGTTATTTTCGCAAGCAGCCTCCTTGAGCGTGATTAAGGTCTCATGCATGTATCACAGATACGTGAACCAATCTGTGTTTCCTCACAGGAAGAAACAGATGCTCTAAATTAGCCCTGAAACTGAATTGGAATTTGTGTTCATTATAAAAGTAAAAGCAACGCTAACTAATTAATTAAAACTTGCAGAATGTTGGCGAAAGGGTCAGTGTTTAAGTGTAATTTATAAGGTAACTGATGCTACTTGTTCTCAGATATTGTCCTATTTTCATATTCACGGGTATATTTTCAAAGATAATCTCTCCTGGGTTGAATTCCTTCAATGTAACATTTTGACATTTTCTAGAATCCTTTATTTTAAAGGTTACAGATGTATATGTGACAATTTCATCTAATAAATAAACAGCATAGACAACACAGAGCTTCTCAGTTTCCACGTACATCTTAAAATCCATAATTTCCTTCCTGTTTTAAAGTGAAAAAAAATATATATATACATCCTTGAAGTGTCAAAAGCTTATATTCCCCTTCCCACCATTATCCTCTAAATCACCTTCTCTCTCTTTTTTCTTTTCATCGTGTGTTCCCCATGTACAGCAATATCAATGTAATCTCTTTTATCATTTTTTTCTCCCTTCACTTCTCACTATCATTGTTCATCCTTAAATTTTGTTATTTCCTTCACAAGTGTAACCTACCCTTGGTCAGTGAGGGGAATGAGTCTCTATCACTCTAAAAACTCTAACATAGTTTTTTAACATTATAGGGAAAAGAGTGGTTTAATTTTATATCACTATCTCTTCACTGTAATATTTTTTTCTATCATAATCATTTGTTGTTTGGATGTAAAAAAAGCAAAAAGGAAAAAAGTTCGGATTTTTCATATTATCCCTAGGATTCACTAATTTTGTAGTAGTCAAGACAATGTGGTAAGTTTTGGTATACTGATTAAGTAGGAAGTGATACATGGCGTCAACTTTTACCCTTTCTTCGTTATATGATTTTAAAGACCCAGATTTTATTATTTTATTTATTATTTTTTAAATTTTCCATTTTTTTTTATTTTAGTGATTTTTTATTATATTATGTTAGTCACCATACAGTATATCCCCGGTTTCTGATGTAAAGTTCGATGATTCATTAGTTGCGTATAACACCCAGTGCACCATGCTATACGTGCCCTCCTTACTACCCATCACCAGTCTATCCCATTCCCCCACCCCCCTCCCCTCTGAAGCCCTCAGTTTGTTTCTCAGAGTCCATGGTCTCTCATGCTTCATGCCCCCTTCTGATTACCCCCCAATAAGTCAAGCAGAGAAAGACAATTATCATATGATTTCTCTCATCTATGGAACATAAGAACTAGGAAGATCGGTAGGGGAAGAAAGGGATAAAGAAAAGAAAGGGATAGGGGTGCCTGGGTGGCTCAGTCGTTAAGCGGCTGCCTTCAGCTCAGGGCGTGATCCCAGTGTTCTGGGATCGAGCCCCACATCGGGCTCCTCCACTGGGAGCCTGCTTCTTCCTCTCCCACTCCCCCTGCTTGTGATCCCTCTCTCGCTGGCTGTCTCTTTGTCAAATGAAGAAATAAAATCTTTAAAAAAAAAAAAAAGAGAAAAGAAAGGGATAATTTTCCAAATTTTTATTTAAATTCCAGCTAGTTAACATACACTGTAATATTAGTTTCAGGTGTAGAATTCAGTTATTCATCACTTACATACAACACCCAGTGCTCATCACAGCAAGTACCCTCCTTAACCCAACATCTGTTTAACTCATCCCCCCACGCACCTCCCCTCTGGTAACCATCAGTTTGTTCCCTATAGTTAAGAGTCACCTTCTTGGTTTGCCTCTCTTTTTTTCCCCCCTTTAAGTTCATTTGTTTTGTTTCTTAAATTCCACGTATGAGTGATCATATGGCTTTTGTCTTTTTCTGGCTGACTTATTATCCTTAGAGTAATACTCTGTAGAACCATCCACAATATTGCAAATGACAAGATTGCTTTCTTTTTAATGGCTGAGTAACACTCCATTGTACATACATACCACGTCATCTTTATCCATTCATCAGTCGATGGACATTTGGGCTCATATTTTGGCTATTCCTGCTGCTGCTGTAAACATTGGGGTGCATATATCCCTTTGAATTAATATTTTTGTATCCTTTGAGTAAATACCATATTTTAAAAACACTTCCACTGAGAATCTAAATTACGAAATAGTCTTTTGTATATGGCTTCTTTTACATAACATTATATCTTTGAGGTTTATTAATGTTATAACACATATCCATATTTTATTCTTTTTTATTGCTGAATAGTATTCCATACTGTGGATATGCTACGTTTGGATTATTCATTTACCACTTAATGGACATTTGGATTTTTTTCCAGTTCTTGGTTGCTATAAATAATGTTGTCATAAACATCCATATATATATATCTTTGTATGGACATATATTTTCATTTCCTTTTGGTAGATTCCTAACAATGGAATTGTTGGGTTGAATGCTAAGTTAATGTTTAATGTTATAAGAACTGTCAGTTGTTTTCCCAAATAGCTGTATAATCTTGCATTTCCACCAGCAATATATGAAGGTTCCAGTTTCTCTGAAACTTGAGAGTTGAAGTGTAGAAATCCTACTGCCTCATTATGTTTGCCCACAATCTATGACCTATCATTGTTTGAACACTTAGCTATGCAGACATAAAGGTTACCCTTGGGAAGCTGAGCTTAAAACTAAAATCAAGAAGGGAAAACAAACAAATGAGCAAAGCCATCAATGACCACACATTGTAGAGGAGATATACCTCACAGATTTAACCCAGTCAAGTGAATAAATAATCAAACAAAAATACAAGCAAGCAGACAATAAAACCAATAGATTGAGAAGCGCATTCAAAGGTCAGGGTGTTTTTGAGGATCTGTCTCACTTTTATTTACTGCTGGACCCCCTGTTTGTGTATGTTCAGGTAACTTAAGCCAAGGATGTGTGGGTAACTTTGACCTACTCTGATCTCTGCAGTATATTAGACTAGGATCCAACCTGAAATTGATAGGAAATTTATCAAGTCCCTGTGGTTGTCACACCTTCTGGAACTCCCAGTTGAATCACTCGTTGGCTTGCAGGTCAGTTGTTCATCCACACAGTGCTGCAAACTATAGCTAGCCGAGCTTCTGACTTTCTTTGTTGGCTTTTCCACTTTAAATGACAAGACTCCAAATCAATAGAATGCTCTCTTGTAGGGGGGTTGAAGGTGCTGCCTGCTCTACTTTGATTAAACTTCCTCACCAACAGAACTGGGGGGACATGGGGGAACAGGACAATGGTAGCAGTGTCAGAGAAGGAGTCTATGGTATCCTAAATGCCAAGTTTAACATTTTCATTTATAAACTCTCCTCCGTTTGTTGTATGCCTTTGATTTTCAGAGTGCTGAAATGGTTGCTTGTTTCTTGACAGTTTTGCCCACATTCATAGCTGCTTTTTGGGAAAAGAATTTGTTGATGTCCTCACTCCATCATGCCAGAAGTGAATCTTCTGGTTTGCCTTTTATCTTTCCTAAAACACATCTCCTGAAATCATCTATGAAGACGATCCAAGTAAATCACAGTTAAATATGGTAGAAAAAAATATGTTTACCTCTGTATCCTCTTTCTTCAGAAATGACATTAATATAATTAAACTTATCTAAAAGGCTAAATAAAAAGACAATGGGAGAGGAGATAATAGCAGATAAGTGATGTCAAGGGAACATTGGAAGATGGCAGGTGTATGGACTCAGCAGGTGACAAAAACTGACACACTAAACTCCAAGGCAGAAGTTAACAAGCAGCAACTAATTTCTTCTACAGAAACCAGAAGAAATGCTCAGGAATTTGAGGGTCCAGGTACTTGGAACCCAACTGCCCATCAACAGAAGAGTGGATGAATGGACTCTGATATGACCTCATAAATGAAATAGGCATCAAGCAAAATAAAGTAACTATAATAGGTAAATATGGATACATTTTATGAATATGTACATGGAAAGAAGTAAGTATAAGAAGATTACGTAGAGCTTAACATTCCTTATAAAATTACAGTAAACTTAAAAAATATACAAGGATTATATGTATACCATGGGAAGCAAACTATGGCCTGAGGACCAAATCTACCTGTTTTTGTATGGTTGTTCCTTGTGCTAATAATGGTTTTTATACAGATAATGGTTGAAAACCACATTTCAGTATCCATAATACAGATTTATTGGAATATAGTCAAGCTCATTAGTTAGTATATGTTATACCTGTGGCTGCTTTTGCAGCACAATAGCAGACTGAGCAGTTGGGACAAAAACCATATGGCCCACAAAGCTGTATTCAGCCTTTTACAGGAAAAGTTTGCCAAACTCTGGTGTATGTATATATATGTATATATGTACATCACACACAAATAGATACATACATATGACACAATACATATACATATACACTCATATATATGCACATATAAGGATATTAAACTTAAACATATATATATATACATATATTTATAATTGCATATACATATATTTACATGTATAAATGTAAATGTTTTTGTTTGTAAACACATAGACATTTATAATGGCTATAGATGAGATCATTATAAACATGGGAATCAAGGAAATAGTTGCCTCAGATGAGACAATACCAGAAAATGGGGTGGTGGGGAGCCATATAGTTAGATGTAAGTTATTGTCAAAGGTTTGGCTTTTATGTTTGTGTGCTTATTCAAGATAGATAGATAGATAGATAGATAGATAGATAGATAGATAGATGAAAGGCCCATGCATGGACCAAAGGTGACAGTGTTTCATAATAAAGGAATATGATTAACCCAATTGTGTTCACCTGATAACCATTAAATTTTTAAAAATTTTCTTCATAATTAGCAATGAGCCCTCTCAATATCTTTGCCCATCTCATACAACTTGTCAGTTACTCCTCCCATCCAAGAAAAAGACTAAAGTTTTACTCTGTGGATAAATGGAATGAGAAGTACCAGGTATGACTAACGTTAGGGAAGAGAAACCAAATTGAAAGTGGAAGATATAAAGGAACTGGTCTATTTTTTCTACCCATTTATCAAAACTTTTGTTCTCCAAACACAGAATAAATTACTCTCTGGTAAAAATTGACTAGCATTCCCCCACCCAACAACAAGAAATCCTGTAGATATGAACACTTGGTGGGAAGGGTAATGTGTTAATTTTCTGTTCTTACATAAAAAATTACAAGAAACTTAATGGCTTAAAACAACATAAATTTAGTAAAATGGTGCAACTACTATGGAAAACCAGAGAGTGGTTCCTCCCAAATTTAACCTAAAACTACCATAATATCCTTCAAAGCCACTTCTGACTATATACCAAAAGAAGTGAAGCAAGGACTCAGATATCTGCACACCTATGTTCTTGGCTACATTATTCACAACAGGACAGGTCAACCTGTCTTGCTAAGCTGTCAGCTGGAGACCTCCAGTCAACTGGAGACTGCTTTCAGCATCTACAGGCCACTCAATTCTTTTCCACATGGTCTGTTCCTTCTCAGCAAATCCCTCTCATGCTTCAAATCTCTCTGACTCCTTTTTATGCCACCAGCTGGAGGAAACGGTCTAATTTTAAAGGGCTCATAAGGTTATGTTAGATCCACCTAGATAATTTTCCCACTATATTTTTTCTAATTTTTCCATTTTAAAGTAATGGGTTCTTACCTTATTTACAACTGCAAAATCCTTTTTGTTATATAATGTAACATAAATACAAGAATGACACCAAGGAGTAGAGATTCATGGAGGGCCATTCTGTAATTTTTTTTTTTAAAGATTTTATTTATTTATGTGACAGAGAGACAGCCAGCGAGAGAGGGAACACAGCAGGGGAGCGGGAGAGGAAGAAGCAGACTCTGAGCCGTGGAGCCCGATGTGGGACTCGATCCCGGAACGCCGGGATCACGCCCTGAGCCGAAGGCAGACGCTTAACGACTGCGCCACCCAGGCGCCCCCCATTCTGTAATTTTGCCTGCCACAGGGGCATCTTGCAAAGAAAAGTCTATTTCTCTGCTTAGTTCACCAGTGGACAAGCAAGCCCTGCCCCATATGTAGTACTTCCAATCAAATATGTAATCCTCATACAAAGTTTCATTGAAGATTGAGGAATGGAAAAACAAAAGATAAAAAGAAAAAGAAAAGATTTTTTTTTAAATGCATTTGAGAACACAGAGGTAGTGAACAAAACAGAGGGGAAAAAAAAACTATCTCATAGAAATAAAAGGATGAAATTATTTAAGACAGATAAAGTTCCTAAAACCATACTGGAACATTAAGTGTTCAATAGATTTTGGTTACTATTAAAATTACCATTTTATTACATTTATGAAATAAGAACATGACACCATTAAAAAGGGATATTTATGGACCAACAGAGAATTAATATAGAACTATAAATGAATATATATATATACACACACACACTTATCTAAGAACATAAGTATACATATGAAATAGATATATTTCTATCATGCACATATATATATCTAACATATATATCTATGCTTACGTATGTGTGTGTGTGTATATATATATATATATATATATATACACACATATCTAACATGTATATACAAAACATATTTAAAGAAGTCTTGGAAAAAAATCTGAGGAAAAATTGCATAAACATATATATATATACAATAACAACAACAAAAACAAAAAAAGGTGACAAAAAAACCAGAAGTTTAAAGATAAGGACATTAAAGAAACCGTCCAGGAAGTATAAACTTTAATAAGAATTCCAGTAATAAAAGAGAGAAAATCAGGAGGGAGAAATTATCAAAGAAATAATATATGAATATCATCTATATTGTTAGGGCATGAGTTTCTACATCAAAAGGTAACAATATGTTATAATCAACACAGTAACGATTTAGAAGACCCATTAAAATAATCTACTTTATTAAAATTCAGAATTCCAGGAATATAGGAAAGATGCCAACATTTTCCAGGGAGGAGAAAAAGTGGGGTAGGCAAAGATTTGGGAAACAGAGTAGCATCAGATATATGAGGTATAATACTGAAATCTGGAAGAAAATGGAATGATGATTTCAAGTTTTGGGAAAAAAAATTCTCACTTAAATTCTATATTATGCCAAAAGATAAAACAAGAGTGATGGCAGAAAGACATTCCATGCATGCAAATTCTTAAAATTTTAACATTCCATACATCCTTTTCCAGGAAGTTACACAAGTTTGTTTCATCGATATGAGGGGAACAATTAGAACAGAGAATAATGTGGAATCAAGGGAGATTGTCCAGCACAGGACAGAAACAAAGGAAATTTCTATCCAAGGGTAATTTTAGAAAGACAGCTGGACGACTGTGCAGGTCAGTACTACAAGTTTTATAGGAGCCAGGGGATAGCAGGCACGAGGAGGAATGTTTCCACTCCCATGCCTTCCTTAAATATTGAAACTGAAAAGATTTTTGATGTGATGATATAAAGTGGAATTTTTAAAAATTCTGAGAGTAAGATCTTTTTATAAAAATACAAATTAAATTAACAAATGATTATATCTACTCATCATTCTATTTTTTAGCAAAAAGCCCACATTTTTTTGTGTTTTATATTTCCTGAGAAAACTCTTCTCATCTGTACTTACTGACCATGGACCATAGCCTTCTTTGATACCTGAGTATTGCAGTGGTTGATATATTATTATTAATTAAAAGTAAGATATCACAGGTGCAGATAAAGCTTCGATTAGCAATTTATGTTACCAGCTTTAAACAAATTAAACCTTTAAAAATCTCTAAGAAAAAAACCCATTCGATATAATTTTAATTAGTAAGAAAATTTAAATTAATCAAAATTTTCAGTTTTAATTAGCATAATGTTTATTGGTCTCTCTGAGCATTATTTTTTGTGAACTCTGCATCTTTTTTGGATATTTTCAAGACGATTCTTATTCTAGCTTTTATAAGTAATTTACACATGCACACATGTACACGTACCTAAAAACATGAATACCTACCTGCATACCCCTTAATAACATATGTCTACTCAAATTCAAGGGCAAAAAGTTGGCATTTGGGAGACTTAGGGTGAGTGTCCAGTTGACAATCTGGAAATACCATCAGGTATTCTTGAAGAATGTTTTCCAAACAGTCAAATCTGTTTTCCACTTCTTTCCAAGTTGCTGGCACTTGTCGTCCTCCTCCAATAAAACCAAATCCTTTTTCCATTCACCTGGCTCGGTATTGCCTCACTACATTTTCTGTCCAGCTGCAAGAATTGTTGCCTCTCCCCATTGCCAATTATTTCCTCCGCCAACACATTTCCCACCATTGCTTCTTTACAATACTTTGCACTTATGTAATGCTTTCTTAAGTAGGCTCTCAAAGTTCTCTCAAATATACTACCTCATTTGTCTTCTTGATAATTTTATAATACAGGCAGAGCCAAATCCAAATTTGTCAATGAATTGGATTCTCAAAAGTCATTTGGATGTTGGCTATTTGGAGCCCAGAGACAAAATACCGAGTTTGGATCTCAGCACAGTCTAAATATGCCTCCCACACATGTGACTGAAGTATAGGTCTAGCCGTGCGATGCTACATGGATCACCTTGTCTGTTTCATGATGGTTCTGCAGGATTATGAATCAGAAAGTCCAACTAGGGATTCGGGAAGAACATTTTCCTCTGCTGACTTCCTGGCAACAGAGTTTGGAAATTCTGTATTCAATACAACCCAGTCCTCATCTCTAACCCGCATCATAGGAGAACTTGGAGAAGGACTGATCCAGGGTGCTGGCAGAATGTCGAAAAGGAATGTGGAAGCAAAAAGCAGCAGTGAGTTGTAGAGGCTCTGGAGCTAGGTTTTTAGCTTATGCGTTCACGTTTTTTTCTTTTCTTTTCTTTCTTTCTTTTTTAAAAAAAAAACTTCTGATTTTCCAGGGTTTGGCCTTTATGTACTGTTTTCACCACCAGCTACTTGACATTTCCCTGAAGGTTTCTCACTTTCTTGGTACATTGTGAACTAAAAAAAAAGTGTGTACTTTCTATCTTCCTATTCATATCCACAAAAAACACGGAAGATAATGCAACATTTTCTAGTAAATATTTTAAACATTGAAGAGATACAAACAAATTTCATGAAGGGGAATGCACAGCTGTATATTGGTGATGATCGTGGCTATGATATACATGGAATATTGGTATAATGTTGTTTTATTCTTTAGGGAAATGCTCAGCCTAAATATTTCTTGAAATATTTTGGGGAAAAACTCAGCCTCTTTGGCACATTAGCGTAAGAGACATGCAGATTCTGAAGCTATGAGAAAGGGAGAAATTTGTATTTATGGTGAGGGCAGGATAGGCCATTCATAGAAGTGAGTTAAGAAGAGTTAGATACTGCAAATGAATCACCCCTAAGTTTTGAAGGGACAGTCTGAGAGGAGAGAGAGAGAAGAAGAAGACAAGAGGGCAAGGGAGAGGAGGAGAGGGATTTTGTATATGCATGTCACTAGGTAAACGTGTATGGAGAGAAGGCTCAGGTAGAGGAAAAGAGTAAGGACTGAGTATGGGGGACTTAAAAATATTTAAGGGGGCATATAGTAATATGGAAAAGAGGTAGTTGCTAGATATGATACTCATAGCTTCCTTATATTTCTATCTTATTGATAATATTCTGATTTTTTCCCATTGTCCCAGAAAAAATAGAATTTATGTTCTATGTTAGAATGAATTTTTTTCTTTTTTTAAAAATCTGCATAGCTGATTCCACACACTATCAAGTTCTGAAAATTCTGATTATTTTTATTTGTTTTAATTTTCTTTCTGTGAAACATTGTTTTGTGAGGCTGAGAATTGGGGACATTATGTGCAGACATAGTGAAGCAAACTAAAATATGAGAGGGGTGAAATATTATGGTGTTGGCAGTGTCATTTACCACCCCTTCATCTGATGCTATGTCACTAAGGGAAAAGAAACAGATGGCCTACATAATTTCTTCACTTTTTCTCTTCTAGCCATTCGCCTTACCAAACAATTCACTATGTCATCTGGGATACCAAGTGAGAAACTATCTCTGGGTGTTTGGGGATTCCAAACTCTCTGTCAATGTTTGTAATAATAAGGATTGAAGAAGAGGAGAGGGATGAAGTAGGAGTCTAGGCCTTTAGAGTTTGGGGAAGAGTTTCTGCACCACTGATCTTTGGTGGTTGCTCCCAGGCTGAGTGTCAA
The DNA here is from genome assembly GCF_023065955.2 of Ursus arctos. Lineage (NCBI taxonomy): Eukaryota > Metazoa > Chordata > Mammalia > Carnivora > Ursidae > Ursus > Ursus arctos. Next base: position 64,974,461 of record NW_026622797.1, on the reverse strand, counting down.
ATATTTTGAACTGGGAAGGTCTTGGAGGTTACCTACTCTGATCTCTCATCTAAGGGATGAACACAGATCAATTGTATAACACATGGGAACAGCTTAGATATGGTTCTCAGAAACAAATACTAAAGGAAATGTTTTATCCACTAGCTTAATGGTCTACCTAAAAAATAAAATTTGAAATGAAAAATCCTCTACAGAGAAAGTTCTTTCTCTGAATTCCATAAATTTATTATTAAAGGTGACTGGAATCCTCAGTAGATGTCAGGGCTTAAGCTGTAGTAACCAGAGGTATCATTAATAATTATATACTAATACTCCAGTTGGTACATAAACACACGATTCCTGGTCAGTAGGTATAAATGAGCCATAAACAAGCACATCTGGAAGGTTCTGGATATATAGTAGGTTGATTGATTGATGATAAGTAATGGATCACATTTGGCCATTTGAATTAATTTGGAAGAGAAGTCAGCTGTAAATAGATTATAAGGAGAATGCTTAAATATTAAGAGTAATTAATGAGTTAAGTTTCAACATAGTTTTTAGAGTGGAGCTGGAGACTTTGTAGGCACTCAGGAAAACGGATTCTGCATGCAGATGTGGATATTCTAATGAATTAATTTATTATGTATACAGAGCTAAATTCATTCTAGGAGAAGTACCATGTAAACTGTAAAAATAAAAATGATGTTACACTCATCTGTTTTTTAGAGCACATTCATTTTGCAATATAGCTTCAAATATTTTTTAGCCTGATCACATTGCTTAAAGTCAAACAGTGAAAACCCAGTCTCCTATAGTGATTTTTATGCTTTCTTTATGAGAAAAATTTTGTATATGTAATTTGATAAATTGAATAAATGCCCTAATTATAAAAAAAAGAAGAAACTATAAATGGGCATCATCATCCATTCTCCTTTTCATATGAATCATTTGGTTAAAGAGTATTAGTATTAGTAAAGAGTATTATATGTCTCTTGTTCAGTTTTTTTATTTTTTAGACCTTTTAGACAACACTACAATCTATGAGCATAATATACACTGTAAACTGATGATGTATTGGCTGTCATAGAATTGCCATGCATTGGTTTTCTGTGACCAGGTCACTGTCTATATTTCAGCATTGAATTTCAATGCACATTTATTCCACTTAAAAGTCTTTAGAGCATGGTGATAAAGTGCTGGGAGCATACATAGACTGTCTAAACATTATAAAAATAGAGAAGCAAAAAATGTGATACTTCACCCAATCCATTTACCTGCCAGTTCAATAATGTATCTCATAATTTGTTTTTATTTAAAATATGTAATGATTTGAGGTTTTTGTAGGATGGATGCTTTTTTTCCCCCTGAATGGTGCAGTAGTATCTTCAATGAATCATTCGATGGTCACTCCACAGTTCATAACACCTACCTGGAATGGATTACAATACAGTATTTGTGTTGTTTGGTTGCCTGGTGCTCTCCTGCGATATGCCAGAGAGGTTGCCTTTAGCCTGTTTAACTTCCTGGTCTTTGCCAGCATAACATATAGCCTTATTAATAAAGACCCATATCGTTGCTTTTACATAAATTAACATTTTCCCTTCAGTATAACCACATACCGTAAATAACATTAGTCCAGCTTGACAGATGCAGAAACCACAGCTCAGGGAGATTACACAAACTGCTTCAATCAGTTATTTGAACCTAGATCTTTTGACTCTACAGAATGTCTTATTTTCAAAATGCCATAGGGATTAATATGAAATTTGGATTTGAATGTGAAGATGTTATTGTGTTTTGAGTTATTTCTAGAGTCATTTCTTTTTTGTTTGTTAGTTTCCTGCCAAGATGGAGTGAAAATTTTAAATGCTTTGAGAAAAAGAATTAGCAGGCAGTCTAAGGTTGCACCAATAAAATTCTTATGCAAAATCACAAAGCAGAGTAAAGACAAAACACTGTTAATATTTTCAATTGATGATCCTATGATGCGTGATTTTTATAAAAAATCCTTGTCCCTAACTCTACCGTGATCATAAAGTGTATATTTTATAGAATGTTAGTGTGTCTTAATTAAGCAATTGGTTGATATTAAGCTAACACAGGACTATCAGATGCATATATTCTCTTGTGAGGAATACTAAGTGTGATATCTAGATGAGGAGGTTGTATTTGGAATTCTCTGCATCTATATTCTCCCACTGTCAGATGGATCATTACATTTTCAACACTTAATTATCTTTTCACCTAAATTGTGTCTTATTTAACTTGATCATTGAAACTGCTAATGTGACTTTTTATGTTCATCTTGTCTTTATATAAATGAACAGCTATTCTCTAACTTGACTATGGCTTCACCAATGAAATCTGAAATTTACAAAGGAAAAAGGCAAAAGTAGAAACTTTTCTTTCATTTGCAAATGAGATTGGTTCCCAGTAACTTAGCCGCTAGACCTTGGCATATTCCTTGGACTAGGCATTGGGTCACTCCCATTTTTCATAGCTTGTCACACAATTAACTAAATCATTAAAATGGAACTAGTCCATTGTGACAAACTGAAATGACTAAAAGCCTGCCTAAGGCGCTGCACTGCGTGGCTGCTTAAGAAAATTCCATCTCTTCTAAGTTAGTGATGGATAATGTGACAAAAATATTCTGATTAAATTCTAACTTTGGAATACTTAATAAATTAGTAACAGCATTAGAAGTGCCACTTACATTCACCTGTCAAGGAGGAGCGCTGCGGTACTGATCCTTTTGCCCTCTTTGTCTGCCTTCACGAGCGGCTGGCAGCTGAGGGGGGTCCCATCTTACGAAGGTGCGAGATGACAGCGAGGTAAGAGATGAGGTTCCTTTGTAATGCCTCTGTACTTATTCATTTCTTCCCTTCAGACTCAGAGTAACTGAGGAACACAATGCTTTCCTTTGACAGACTGAAGCCTAACATCTTTCTTCTTCATCATCGTTTCCTAGTCGTTTTTTTGTTTTTTTTTTTTAAATTTTGTACCATGGAAAAATTATTTACTTTTATTGTTTAAGGGCATTTTTCGGGGAGGTATTTCTCTGTATAAAACAGATGTGTAATGTGAAGCAATGTTTAAGATGGAATTAAGCAAGATTATAGTTTCTGGAATGGTCATTGAATGAAAGCTTACATTTTTGCATGTGTGTTCCCATTAGGGCTTTGTGGCACATGCCAAGTATGAAATGACACATTTATTTTTTCTTAACACAGATTAATGAAAACGAATTTTAATCATTGTTATAATTACTTTTAGCACGGTTATTCATATATTACTGTAGTTAGTATGTTTGTGTTCACAAGCACTTAAAACACTCAGGTGTAAAGTAAGAATTTATTAGAAAAACATAACCATACTAGAAGATACAACACTGAAGTTTTAATCCTGGTCTCAACACTAGCTACATGTGTGACCCCCCCCTGGTGCTTTACCTGTCTGAATCTAGGTTATACCATTAGTAAAATAAGGGAATGGGCTGACCTTTAATGTTGCTCCCCAGTTTAACCACTCACAAATATCAACACTAATGATTGATAATCAAAATACTGAATAACTAACTTAAAAGTGAATATCTTGATCTGTCATATCTGATATTTATTGTTTATATGTCTAAAAATTGAAAATTTGTGTAGTTATAGCAAATTACGTTATGAAATAACGTGACTAGCAAAAGTGTCTGATTTGATTTCAGGAGACGATCTGTTGAGACCTAATGGGAAGGCGAATGGCTCTTCTTCCACAATGATGAGCCTCTATTTAAAGTTAGGGAACAAATCACTGAGGTGTTTCCTCTATTTTGATGAATAATTTGTGCTTTTCTTTTGAATCTATCATTCTGATCTAGAGTGACTTCCCTGCCCTTCTCAAAGCTGGTCTTGGGTATTCTAATCTTGGCTTCCATAGCCTTTATCTATTCTCACATGGGTCCAACATTGGCTTCATATCTAGACCTACTTACAGTGGTCCTTGTTTTTCCTTTTCAGTTTGCTTTCTTGGTATGTTTTCCCTATCCCAACACGACTTCTGTATTTCTGACCATAATGATAACTTGACAACAATTTCCCTGATTTCTACAATGGCTTAGGAGAGAGGAAAAAAACTAACAAAACCACCAAATAACAACTAAGTTGTATCTTTGGGTAATTCCAATTCTGGGTAATAATGATATTACTACTACTAATTCAGCTACGAATAATGGTAGTAATGGTCACAGAAAATGTTCACAACAGGTTAAATTTAGTATCCATTTTCTGAATCACTATAGCACTTGCAGTAACCAGGTGAGGACATTTTCTTCAACTGACTCACCAAGTAATGTAAGAGACACTTCCAACAACACTATACACCTATACTGTTACTAGGTTCAGAATAGAATGCTCAGTTAATTGCAAAAAGAGAACTATTGTGATTGTATTCCAGAGAGAGAAAAATCTTCTGAGTAAGTCCTTAAGAGAAAAACATTATTTTTTTACTGTGAAGTGTTTTCAGACACTCACTCTCCAGGGAATTTATGACTCTTATTTGCATTGTCCATTTTATCACAGTATATAGTTAGCATCCAAGTTTCTTTATTTTTTATTGTTTTGTTTCTCTGTACTATAGTGTAAGTATAAATTGTGTTGTATTCATCTTTGTATTCTAGTCCAATACAGGATTGGTCACATAATTGTTATTGTTATGGCTGTTGAATGAATGAATCTACATCGTTGGAAAGGCAGTCCAATCATCATTTTAAAATAAGGCCTCACACAATTGCTGAAAATTAATTATGTTGGGGAATTTTTGTAATTTATGTTGAGACATGAATTCCCCAGCATAATGCAATCTACAAAGTAGGTGCATAATACATACGTATTGAATGAATGTATAAATTAATGAATGGATCCATAAGCCATCCATAAAAAATGTAACTACTAAAAAGATTCCAGCCACCACAAAGATTAAAAAAAGAAGAAAGAAAGAGAGGACAAAAAGAAATTGGAAGGAAAGTAGAAAGGAGGGTGGAAGGGACAGGTGGAGCAGAGACAGAGATTGAGACTGTTGAAGTGTAGGCTTGGAAGTGAGCAGTGAAACTATTGAAATAGAATTTTACTAATGATTACTTTGGTATATCAAAAAATGCAGAACATCAATAGCTTTTGAAATAAAATATGCATATAATTATAATACTTCATAATAATAGAAAAGGGAAGAAGAATGTCAAAGATGACCCCAGACTTCTATCTTACTAAACTAGATTAAATGGTTATGACGTTCATGGAAATGGGAGCTTCTAGACAAGAGTCAGTTTCATGCAAAAGGATCATGAGTTTGATATTAGATTAAGTCTGAAGTACCTTTAAGACAAGCAAGTAGAAGAGTTAAAAAGCCAAGGGAGAGGTGGAGAATGGAGAATGTAGTTGTGAGAGTTGTTGGCAATTAAATGGTTATTAAAGCCATTGGTAGGGATGAACTGGAGTAAAAAAAGGGCACATGTGGAGAAGTCCTTATATCTTCATTTAACTGTATACCATTTTATGCTATGTATACAAAACTGTAAATGAATTACACCAGTTAAAAAGTCTCTGAATCATCAATGAGATTTTATAGACATTTTTCCCCTCTGCTTTTTACTTCCTATTACTTATACTTGCTATTGTATAAATACCTGCACTCCCTCATATCTTTTCATACCCTCCCAAAAGTAGGGATGTGTTTTTTTTTTTTTTAATGTTAAACTGATTTATTTCTGCATTCATGTGGTTTGTTTCTTATGTAAATTCATGTTTTATATACATTAGTATCAGCTCTTGGAGGGGAATTATGGCATCACAACCGACTTGTTCTTATTCCGAAAAATGCTACTTTTTAAGGATATTTAAATCCATTGCTCCTAAACTAATAATTCCATTTGTTGTAAAACAAACTAAATTGGAGAAACATCAAGGCATCTGGAAAAACATTACTTAATCTAACAAAATAACATTTTTTTAAAAGACTGAGTTTCATGTCCAAAAATCAAATGGAACAATAACACCTTTATGTTTATCCAAAGTGAGAGCTTGTTCACTATATTACACTCAACACTAGGCTTTCCACACATGTTCTATTTGGTCCTTGCATTCACTCTTTCAAATAGTCCCCTTGGAAAGGTAATTCTACTGATACAGAAAAACAACAAAGAGGAGTAAATGTTTAAAAACAATTTCAAGGGTTGATGTTGTCTACAACTATCACTAATAATAAACAATGGGATTTTTCCTTCCCTGAGAAGATGTTTTTTCTGAAGCTTCCTCTTTTGGATTTTTAGCTTTAAAGACAGTTTCTCGAACCAGTTGTAACGTGTGAGAGCTAGGCTAGCCACACTTATCTTCAGAGAAACAAATGGAGCAATACCTAAGAAGTGCACTGAACTGTGCCGGTATTTCACAATTTTCATGATATATTATCAGTGTGAGATTTTTTCAATTCTCAAAGTCTCTCATGCTTCTTCAGAAGATATTAATTCTTCCATAAGAAATCGTGTTACTTGTATCTGTTTGTTCATAGTGCATTGAAAGTGGGCAAAATTAGTGAATACAATTAACTATTCCATTTACCCTCTGTATCTTCATTATATCAAATTTCCGATGACTTCCATTTTGTTTCGTTTAGTTCAACTTTTTATTTTTATTTTTTGTTTTTCTGCAGCAGAAATCTGGCCTGAATTCCCCAGGTTTCAATTCCCGGAAATGAAAGTTTATAGTCCCTTTCTGGTCTTTAATGTTGCTGGTTATCTCTGCTGCAATGGATAGTGCTGCTTTTCTTCTGAGAACTCTCTATTCATTTAACTTCCATGGCAATATTCTCTTCAAGTTTTCTGCGTCTCTGTACTATTTTCCTCGTGTTCTCTCCACTCTCACTGTGAACATTGATACTCTCCCTTCCACTTGCTCTTTAAGTATTGTTAATACTTTGGGTTTCTACCTCGGCTTTTAGCATTGCTTCTATGTATTCCCTATAGATGATTTCATGTCCCTCATAGTTTTAATTATTACCTATCTGCATATAGATAACTTTTTTTTTAAGGGGGTGTGTGTGGAGGGGCAGAGAGAGAGGGAGAGAGAGTCTTAAGCAGGCCCTGCACTGGCTGTGGAGCCGCTTCGATCTCACAACCCTGAGACCATTACTTGATCTGAAATCAAGAGTCAGACACTTAAACTGCTGAGCCACCCCGGTGCCCCGTGCATGTAGATAACTTTAAATATTTCTTGAGCTCTGATTTTTCTGAGCTTTAGGTCATACGCCGATTTGGATAGCCCAACTTCACTTCCACTTCAACATGGCTCAGGTCGCTCTTCCAACTGCATTCCTCACTTGCGCATGCCTCGTTCACCATGCCAGAATCATGGGAGCCACCCCGGAGTCCTGCATCTCACGCCCCCATGTAAACGCAGATGCTTAATTACTTCACTCAGGTTCTACACTTCCATTTACTGCCCTAGTTTAAGGCTTACCATTTTTCTCACCTTGATTTTTCTAAGAGCCCCTTATAGAAATCCTTGCTGAAGGACCCGGCTCTACTATTAAAACATTCCATGAATTACCATATCCACTTATCACACATAAAAAATGTATCTCATCATTAAAATAATACGAAGGTAAAGCATTTTATTTTATAAATCATTGACAATAATTCTACACATTAATTCTAAGGTTATTATACTCAAGAAAGGATCAATTTTCATAAAGGATCATACTTAATAAATTGTTCAAATTTTATAAGCTGGGAAACTTCATTCTAGCATAGGAAGTGTTATTTTTTTGGGTTCCGAAGTACCATAGGTATATTTCGTGGGACCATTTGGCAAAAAGATATCAAATCATCTCTTTCAGGAAACTTACTTTGAAGTTTCAGGTTTAGCTAAGCAGGCCTCCTGTTTGGCTTTCTATCACACTCTGCCTCATACCTATTTTAACACTTAACATACTATATGGAAATTTCTCGTTCATGATTTATATATTTTTCTTTCCCATTGTACTATAAAAAAACCTATCCATTTTCTTTTTCCTCTATTTAGTACTTGTCCAGTATTTATTAGGCACTTAGTAAATATTTATAAGCTCACATATTAGAATTAAATGTATATTGTTAAGTAAAAACACTCGTTCCTAATTCTTAGAGAATCAAACATGTTAATTTCATCGATTTAATCTAGATGAATGGTTGTCATTATGTGACATGATAAGGGTGTGTGTGTTTGTATGTGGAGTGCAAAACCACTATTTTGCATTTTTCATATGAATGAGGAAAAATACCCTTCTGCTAAGCCATGTTAGATCAAGGGTTAAAGCAAGAATTCAGTGTTCTGGCACATATTTGTTTATATCACATAAGGACACAGCCCTAATATGCTTTGAAGTGATTATTGCTGTGATAAAACACTAAAAAAATTTATAATCCAATGTGACATGGGAGAGTGAAAATGTAAATGCAAGCAGAGCATGCATATTGTTTTTACGTTGTACCTGCCAGTCAAGCTAAAATTTTATGAAGAACTGAGAAGCAATTTTCACTCATGTACATTATATCAGGTAGGTCATATTCTTTTATGTAAATCTCTTTCACTTGGGTGTTTAAATTTCAATATAAACATACTTCTAAAAAGTATGGCTTTTATTTCTTTCTCTCTTTAATTTATTCTGAGTTTTGGAAGGCAAATGTGTTATGGAGCATGACTCCTACAAGGGGCATTGCTTGAGTAAGTGTGAGAACACGGGCTGCATCTGTTTGTTGGGAGGATCGGGGGTGTTGCAGGGCACTCTCCTTGCCCCGTCATACTTTGTCCCACACACAGGGGAGAGGAAGATGAGACTCAGAAGGTGGGTATTAGTTTACAGGTGAAATTTTAAAAAGAAGGTAAAAGTTGTACTTTATCCCTTGGAAGAGTCTACTCATCCATTAAGATTAAGTGTGTGTTTTTTTCTCATTTCTGTGTATAGTTGGTTGATAAATTCCACATTTTTGCATCTATTTTCCATCAAACATCCAATGCTTCATGTTGTGAAAGCCTCTCTTTGTCAGTTAATTATAATTTTGGACACAGTCTTGTGTACATTAGCCCTTCCTCTTTTTTTCAGGAATGTGATCAATAGCATTCCTAGACTCTGCCAGGACATGCCATTGTTGGCTTTCAGCCTGGGCAAGAAACAAAGTAATGCAAAACATCCTAAATACACATATGGTTTATCCATAATTGTTCTTAAGATAGTAGATCATGACTTGTGAATTAAACATGTGAAACTTCAGGTCATTTACTATTTATGAAAGTTTCATGAATGTAGTTTCATTAAAGTGTTATCTTCGTTATCTGAAATTTGGTTAAGATAAATACATGTAGCATACTGCTAATTAAATCTAGTGGGTTTTTTTTTTTTTTTGGTACTGAAAATTCGTTTATGCCAAAATATACACTTTAAAAGATTCTTGCATTAAGGACCCAAGCAGGTGGAAGAGTTTGTTATTACATCAATCAATTTTGCCTTTCATAATTGTATCATTCATAGTTGTAACAGGAAACAAATATTAGACACGGTAACTGAAAAGTTTTTCAGGAAAGGAGCTTCACAAAAGTGGGGTCAGGGATAAGTGATAGAAAGAGCTGGTGAAGCACCCCATTTCTAGCAGCCTCATCCTACATATAAGCTTTATCTTATCAAACAGAACATGTTTAAAACCAAACTAGTACTCTCTCCCCAACTGTTGAAGCCAATTTTATATTTTACGCTCCTCAAGCCCCAAATCTTTGAATCATCATTGATTCCTCTCTTTTTGTCACACTCTGCATCTAATCAATCAGGAAATCCTATTGACTCCACCTTCAAAATGGCCCCAGAATTCAAACACATTTTATTACTTCCACTGTTCCAAAACCAAAATCCAATCCTGGATTGCTCCAACAGTTTTCAGTTAGCCGGTTTCCCTAACTATACATACCCTCGCTTTCTAACAGACTGTTTTCAAAACTCTCACTGTAGTCATTTTAAAGGGTGAATCAGATCATGCCACTTCTCTGCTCAAAGCCTTGTAATAGCTCACACTTCACTAAAAGTGAAGAGAAAGTTTTTACTCAGCCTATAGGGCCCCAAATAACCTGATCCTTTTTCTTTGATTTCACCTGCTTCTTCTGTCTTCTTTACAGACTCTGGCCACCCTGGACTTTTCCTTGAGCAAACAATCCATATCCTTGTCTTACAGCCTTTGTAGCTTCATTGCCTTGGCCCAAAATGTTCTGCTAACCCTGCCCTCTGAAATTCGTGTGGCTAAGTCACACAGCTGCTTTAAGTCTTTGCTCATATGTCTTTTGAATATATTATTCTGGCTTTTAGTGGTTCTGCTAAAAGATTTCCTACCCATCTGTCATCTTCTCCTATAGATAATCCATATTTTTTTTCTTGCATGTTGTCTTTACAAACTTGTTTTGTTTTGTTTTTAGTGTCCTTCAGTGTCATTCTTGTGTGTCCAAGTGTCTCTATCCTGAGTGGGACTTAGTCATCCTGAAATCAGGTCTTTCATCAATTCTGTAAATATTACCTCTTCCCTATTTTCTATTTGCTTCTATTGGAGTTTCTGGTAGAATTTTATTAGAATTTGTCATTCTATTTTCCAGGACTTACAATCTACTTTTCATGGAGTCCCACTTCTATCTCTGTGTTTTCTGGATAAATTCTGTAGTGTACTAAATCTTTTTTCAACTATGTCTAATCTGCTCTTTGATTCACCTACTGAGTGTTTAATTTCAAAGACTATAATGTTAAATTTTAAAAGATTTATTGGGCTTTTTTCAAAGCTGACTGGTCTTATTTCATACCGTCTTATTTTTCTATTTTTTTTAAGATTTTATTTTTAAGCAACCTCCTTGCCCGACATGGTACTCGAACTCACAAGATCAAGAGTTGTGCACTCTTTTGACCAACCCAGCCAGGTGTCCCCATATTGTCTTATTTTAAAGTCTCTGCATGAATACTCTATTAAACTAAAGTTCCATAATATTGTGATGGCTGTTTCTATTGACTTGCTCAAGGTAAATTGCTCATGTATTTTCTAATTTCTTAACCCCAACCTGAAAAAATATAGTAATAGCAATCGAGAGTTGATGAATAAATGAATTTGGACATCGGGCAGAAACAAATTCAGAGCTTCTTCAAAGGTTTCTCTCTTGCTACTCTTGGTCTAACCACAAAGGTATTTCACCAATAAAATCCTGAATGAGAGTAGGTCTGAGGGTAGGTTTGAATGATTGCAAGACCAACCCAAGAGAAACAAATTTCCTTCTGCTGCAGACCATCTTTTTTTTTCCCCTTCTCTACTCCACAGGTTTCTGCAGAAGTGACCCTCAGTTACTCTTAGCTTTTTTGTGGATCTTAGACCTAATTCACTCTGCTTGCTCAGGACCTCACCCCTTTGTCTGCTTCTGCAATAACAACTCTAATCTTAGGTTACTGACACTAACGATCCTTTCTCCACCTTCCCCAGAGTTTTATTGCAGTTCCTGTCCCCTGTTGATTTCCCTAACATATTTTTCAAACTCAACTGTGCATTTAAAAAATATTTGTTACATATTCCAGTATTTGTAGGCTATATGGTCTTCCATATTAAGGCATTACAATGCACAAGACAGTCTATATACAATGTTCTCTGATTACAAAAATGAATAAGAATTCATAGTGCAATTTATCTCCATATATTTTACATTTTTATCCACTAGGATGATTAGCTTTGTTCTAAGATTAAGTGGTGTTTATTCAATGAAATCTGGTTTAAAATAGCAGACTAATCTTATTTGCCTGCCTTGTATTACCATTATAGTTGAGTTCAAATATATCTGAACCTCTGTTTTCCTTCAATAAAATAGGTATAATTCTATGAGCTTCTAATTTTATGATTTGCTTATATACATGATTAATATGTTTATAAAAAGACTATGTTTCAAAATATAGTATATACATATGCCACATAAATGATTAAAATTTCTCACTGACTTCTCATAGAAAAATAGTTTCTCCACATGCTTCCATGTCAGCAAACAACATTGGTGCAAACTGTGAATACTTCAGATGGGACAAGAAGAGGCAATCCAGGGTTTCTGTCCCTGCATGTGGCGGTGTACAAGTCAGGGCGTGATGTCATTTGAACATCAAGTTTTCAACCAAACTAAGGGTCTATAAAGGGTGTTAGTAGCAAACCTTTTTATTCTTTAGGGCATTGAAAAATAGGGCAACACTCATATAGAGCTTTTTGGCCACCTGTAGAGTGCCGTTAAGAATATCACCTTTTGACCTTACCTACAAATACTGGATCCCAACCAAGTTCAGGACCAGGTGTGATTGCATACTTGCTACAGAGGTTTTCAGTGTCCTCTGTGTGTGAATCAGGAATGTTATAATAGATTATTCAAGTAGTTGTTCAAATTGTAGGATACAGGCTACAGCTAAGCCTTATGAACAAAGACAAACAAGCCCCCATACAACTTGACTAGTGGGAAAATAATGTGGGCTTCCCACAGGATGACATCCCTAAAATGACCCTCTTGTCACAGCAGGCTCTTTCAATGGTTTTCCAGACAGGGATGGTGTGAGCATAGCTCCACTGTCCCAAAGGGACAGGCGTATGATGGACAGCCCCAGGTCTTGCAGGGAAGAGGTTTTCTGTACAAAGCCAAGCGGCCTGATTAAACCACCCCTCTGTGCCTTTAGATTATTGAGCATTTTGTTCTAACCAGCTAAACTGACACCGTAATGGTGCCTTAGGTAATGCTACATAGCTGAGCACTGCCAAGGAATAGTACTTGCCTGTATAAAGAAGGTGGCAGCCAGCAGGGAAAATGTGGGCTGAATTAGGTAGCAGACAAGGCAAAGCTGAGCCAGAAACACAAAGAGCATTTATTCACAAACCTGGGCTATTCTTCTATAAAGGCATTGTGGACAACACTGCTGTTCTCATGCTGATTTTCTCTGTTATCCCTTTCCATTCTGACAACAACACTGTCAGCAGAAGCGCCATCCAACATGGGCAGCTACCGCTTGCCTTGTTTTTGTAACCCTAAACCCTAACTGCTTCCCATTTCTTTCTCCTAAACAAATGCTTGCAGAAGGAAATCAATCACCAGACAAATGTCTGGGTTTGTAAAAGGGCTAATATTCCATCATGGAGCTTCAGTATTGTTCCAAGGCTTTACTGTCTTTTGTTCTTTGGTTTGTTTATTTTGCATTGTATTTGGCGAGGATAAAGAGCCAAAATTCAGTAAGGTTATATTCCTTGGTATTTTACACTTACTGACTTAACAATGATGTAGTATCTTCTCATCCATACACTTCAGAATATTAACATATGTGTGTATTGTTCTCACTTTTGTCACGTGATGAAATGAACTACTATTTCATAACGACCATCGCTGGTAATTCCGGAGAACAGAAGAAATAATTTCACATGCCTTAGTTCTGCCTTCGAAATAAGATTATAAACTCCTTCGGTGCAGAGGACATAATCCTGCTCTATGTTTTCCACATAGCCCGGTTATTTGTGTGCTCGCATGTCTGCCTGTACACCCTCACCTTCATATCCAATCCCTCCTGCACTCCATCCTTCCAAATACCACTTTTATCATGAACTCACCTGCTTTAAAACCTTCACTAGATCCTTGAAGCCTACAGGATAAAGTGTGCAATTCACACTCACATTTGTCATTTCAGTCTTGCTACTTCACTGCTCCACACCCAAACGTGAACGAGATTGGGTGCGCATTCGGTCGTGTCCAATACCGGAAGTGGGTGGCAGCAGAGGGCTGGAGTCAGGGAGTGGAGGGTAAAGCTCAAACAGGGTCCAGGGACTGTCCTTCCTGGCCCGCAGTGGTGTAGGTGTAGAGGCTGGGGCGGTGGCTGCGGAGCTGGAAGTGGAGCATCCTTGTAAGGGAGAGCATCCTTGAGATACTCCTAAGGTAGGTCTCTTCCCTTTGCCAGAGCTAGAGGTGGAACGTGAAAAGAAGGACAAAACAGTACAAAGAACACTGTTGGGTTATCTAAAGTAGAGGAAACAATTATAAATCCTATTTTATAAATGTTGTAGTAGCCCTGACGCTGTGCTCATTATTCCTCATTTAGGAGATTCTACCATCTGCTTTGAGTGAGCTCGTGTGTATATGTGTGTTCTTCTGAACAGCAGCAGAACTCATTACTTAGTATATAGGTTTTTGAATGTTAAAAATCAAGTAACTAATGCATTTTTCCAAATTTGAGGGCTAGAATGGATATGAAAATAAAAATGTCACGTGTGGTGATGAGCACTGGGTGTTATTCGCAGCTAATGAATCGTTGAACACTACATCAGAAACTAATGATGTACTATATGCTGGCTAATTGAACACAATAATAATAAAACGTTAACCAAAATAATACTTTGATAAATTATTGGATATTTTTAATCCAAAATCAAAAGGAATTTAGGAAATTCTTATCATACTATTTAAAGAAATACATGTTATTTTTGAATTTTAAAATAATACAGGCACCACCACAAATGGTATAAATTAACCCAATGAAAGTGAAATTAAAACAAACATAAAAAGTAGTGGAAAGCTACTAAATTATAAGGCAAGATATACATATAACCTTTAGAGACCAACAAATGTTTTCTTCATTAGAATTGAAAAATTAAATGTCACGCTTGCCTATTAAAAAGAAACACAGGTTTATTCTGATGTAGTTTGTTAACAAAGGCACAGATCACACACACCATTTTTGTGATTTCATTCCTGCCATCCACTCTCTGGATTGTGTCGGCTGTGTAGGACTAGTGTGACTCACTTCAGCTAATTGGTTCACATCAGCCCTGGCTTCTGCTCTTTAATCGCCTGTGCCTCCATGATTAGTGCTCCCTCTCTATTAGTCTGTCACTCGGGAACTCAAGATTTGTGTATCATGAAGTGACGATAATATAACGACAGTTTCAAATACAAGAGGATTCCACAGAAATTAAAATGCTAAGTTTATGTCCCATTTTTCTTCATTCTCTTGAGGAAGGGTACTTTACAATAAACATTTTCGTGTTTGCTGTTTTGTTCGATACAGACAAAAACAGACCGCAGAAGCTATTTTCTCCTGAGTGTGTGATTAATGAATTATCCCCTTATCCCCTAATTGTCATATAGGGAATGGAGTTGCTTGTGGCAGATTAATAAAAAAATCCTTGAGTGAACAGTTAGTATTGCCTGTCTAATATTTTGTGTGAGTTAGTTTTCAAACATGCAATTACCAGCCATGGAACACTACGGCATAGAACTAAGAAAAGAAGATATACTCAGGAGGCATTTTCCTTATCTGGCATGCAAGTGATTGTTTTGTGTGGGTAATAACAATTTGATGCTGATTGAAGGTGCTCCTTTTCTTTTCTTTTTTTTTTTCATGCACCTCAAATCAGAACACAATTACGCAAAAGAATATATAACAAGCAAGCAGGTAAATGAAGATCTCCATAATCTAAAAAAAAAAAAAAAAATCACCGCTGCTGATGACAAGAAGAGAACATAAAGGAGAGAAGGTTGGACCAGGAATCATAATATATAGGTTCCTTAACTGATCTGCCACTAAGCACATTAAGCATAGAATCTTTCAAGTTAGAATGTCACTTAGAAGTCACGTAGTTCAACTTTCATTCAATATGGAATTCTTCAAAATATCTGTGAAGGAGGCCTTTCATTCTGGCTCGTATCTTGGAAACTCATCACCCTACAGGGCAGCCCATTTCATTGAAACAAGGAAAATCCGTTCCCCTTTTACTTTTCTAATGACTCTTGGCTCTGCCCCTTTAGATTCACCTAGAGCAAATTAAAACCCTTTAGTGTTGCTGGAGGGGAGGGGAGTGGGGGAATGGGGTGGCTGAGTGATGGACATTGGGGAGGGTTTATGTTGTGGTGAGTGCTGTGTATTGTGTAAGACTGATGAATCACAGACCTGTACCCCTGAAACAAATACCCCTGAAACAAATTATTAACATATATATGTTAATAATTTAAAAAATAAAAATAAAAACAAGAAAAAGAAAAAGAATAAGGGAAAAAAATAAAACCCTTTAGCAAATGCTGACCCTTCTAATATTTATAAACAACTATCAGAGTAACTTGAATTCTCTTTTAAATGTTACACTAGTAACTTTAGAATCCCATACCAGGCTCTGGATAGATTCTTTCCTATGACTGTTATTTCTTTTTCTCGTGATACTATATTTAATTACTTTGGAACTCACCAATTAATGTTCCATTACTGACTAACTTGGTAGATTTTTTCCAAATGAATCCCATTGACTCTAGATCTGCTTTATTGTTGAAAAGGTGTGCACCAAGATTGGCATGTTTGCTAAGAAAGGCAACCCAAATTACATTACCCCAGGCAGTGAGTCTTCTCAGAGAAGTTACGACAGTTTTAGATCTTTAGTGTTCAACATGGCGTGTTGAGAAAAACAATATTTTCAGTATCATAGAGTTGGTTGCTCTCACATATTTATTAAATTCCAAAGATTGGTGTAACATACAAAGCATGACATTGAGAATGACATTTTCTGCATGTACAGTGAATCATATATTTTTTTGAAAGAAATTTAGAAAGTGCGAATATGTCCATCTTCTAATGATGTCATCCACTTTACTGGTGTTTTGATATCAAGAATAGTGGAGTAGATACCAGAAAGTCTGCTCATGAGCTTAGATTTAGAAGACAGGTTGGAGGAAAGTTCTGACAGCTATTTCATCCAAGTCAAGGAGAAGTCTAATGAGCAATCCCTGCTCAGTAATAGAGTTTGCCTCCCAGGTTAATAATATCATCCTGTGTCCCAGATTCTCTCCTGTGTGAAGTAGTGAGTACACACCACCAGATTTTGCCTTTCTAAACGCCACTGATGATAGCATCGTAGCTTTCACAATTTAGTTTTCCTTATTAAATAAATTAAGTCATTCGTTTTGTTTTGGAAATATTTTAGATTTTACTGTAATATTGACTTTTTTTTTTTAGTCAAACTCTCAGAGTTCTTGGAATGATATCATTTTTCTCCTGATCATATTTCTGCTAGTTGTCTGTTTTGATTAAAATTCAAGATTTAACATGTGTCCATATTTATTTCCATCTCCTGATATCATCCTTAAGTTTCATATTGAGGTTTTTATTATCCAGTACAATAGTGGGCAGATTTGTACATTACTCATAATTTATAAGCATATTCTCTAAACTTTAGATCAGTGTGGTCTAGGAATGATACTAGCTGTATCTTTTCTCTTTCTTTCTTTTTCTTTCTTTCTTTCTTTCTTTCTTTCTTTCTTTCTTTCTTTCCTTCTGTCTTTTTTTTTTTTTTTTTTAATGTTGTGATCATGGACCAACCACTTAATGTGAGGGACTCAATTTTCAAATCTAGTCAAGGAATAATGTATTTGAATAATTTTAACTATAGCTTTTTATTGTGGAGTCTTTTCTTATTTGAATAAATGTGCAGATGCACTTAGAACAATGAGAGAAGATGGAGCACCCAGCTCATTAGCCAGATTTACTCTAATTCAAGAAACAATACTAGAAAAGTACTAAAACACAACCTGGGCAGACTTTCCAAACAAGTCATCCAACAAAGAGCAATATGAATGAAAAGAAAATTTTTAGGTGAGAAGGCAAAGTTACAAAGATGAGAAATCAGAGCAGAGACAAAGACGAAGAGTTGAGGGAAGGATGTGAATCCTAGTGTCATTTCCTGAGTGGCCCTTTAAGTGATTCTTTAGCTACAGATGGCATAGACCCTGAGGGCTTGAGTGATCATTTTAGAGTTGACACTAAATCCTCTTTTGGGGGCCTTTACCTCTGAAAGTTAATATTTTCCTAATTTTTTAAAGACAAGTATGTCCCTACATATTCCTTGGTTGAAAGATAGATTCTTGAAAGTTTGTTATAATCTGTATGTGCCAAGCAATGGAGCAGGAACCAGAGATGGAAGTGACAGTGCTTAGCTCAACTATGTAACTTACTAGACTTTTTATTTTCTTAATCTTGAATTGGATTTATGTGTTTACAGTGGTTGAGGTATGGCAGAGAGCAGTGCGCGATGGAGGAGAGCTGAAGTCATAACGTCATACAGCTAGTATCTTCTACAGTTCAAAAAAGTTGAGTCCCTCTGCCCTTCATTATGCATGCCCAATTTATATGAATGTGAAGCAGAATGAGGAAATGTTTCTGGTTTGTTTTCCCTTGCCTGCAACGTTGATTAACACACTCTATGAGCTGGTCCTTCACAATCTGGAATGTGGCTGAAAGTTTTCCCCGAGTAGATACTAATTTCCTCAGGGATTGTGTTTCTGCTGAGTATCATTTTGAGAAAGAAGTAGCAAAGATATAAGTCAAAGTTGTAGTGAAAATAAATGTACTGAGTTATAAAGTCTTCTTGGGGATGAGGTAGACCAGTTCTCTCTACCTCATGGATCTCATTACAGACATATCTTCAAATAACTGATTGATATATCCCATGATTGCCCATTCATTGCTGGTGAGGTTGTTGACAAGTAGAAGCAAACTGGCAAAGATTTGAAAAACAAAAATAAACAAAAACCCCCACCAACCCATTCTGAGAAACAAGAGATATTATGATGCAACATGATATCATTTGAGATTTGAGGAGGTCAAAGAGTGGTGGAGGTGACTACTGTGAACGGAGATTGGAAGAAAGCTGATGCCCATGGCCATGTGAAGGAAATACGCGGGCAATAGAAATCTAAGTGGAGATAGAAGTCACAACAGCTGTAGTAAAACAACATTTCCTGTATGTATTAACAATAGATGATACTATCCATTTTCAGTCTTACTAAATGCTGTATCAACAAAGGCTTTGCCTGTTTCATTCTATGGTCTGATGGGTGAAGTAGCACCTAGAGCAACCTGTTAGCACCAATAAAAGTCCCTGGTCTAATTAGAGAGTTGCCAATTTCAAGAGCAGAAAATTAATGAATTCTGGGCCTCCTGGGGCCTTCCCTCTTGGAGATGTCCCTGACCACTCCTTATGCCCAATTATTTCTCTTAGTTGCACTTGTGTCTTGGATTGAAAATTTCCTGTGATTAGCAATTTCCAAAGAAATTGCCTTGGATAAAATTAAGAGTTAGGGGTAAGATGAACAATGCCATCTGGGTGTTAGCTGTTGTTAGTGGTGAGAGAGGAACCTAGAAGTTGGTAGATCATGACCACTCAGCAGAGAAAAGGAGGAAATAATTGCATAGAGAGAAGAGAGGTTAGGGTGATTCTTGTTACTAGTGTGGCAGAAAATTACTTTTGGAATATTATCTGATTTTCTCCTTCCTGTTCTTCCCATTTCTCCAATTCTAGTAGATAGCCAGTTCTGTATTCACATATCAGAGGAGGAATGTGAAGGGTAACAGAAGGAAGCTCAGATTTTTGGCTGGCTTTGGTTTTATACCATGATGAGAAGAGGGGGAAGAGAGAAAAGGAGATGAGCATGTTTAATAGTCCTTAGATACAGGGCTAGAAGTGATGGGTCATACAGACAACATCTTGATAAATGATCTCTTTGAAGGGTCTTGTCTCAGTTGTTAAAGCATTTGGAAATTGAAGCATCATTTGTTACTGTTCACCCTGTGCCCAGACCTATATTAGCTGTTCTTGTCATAGGTACCTGATGGAATCTTCCCTTAATCAGGAGCTAGCTCTCAGATTAATGTCCTCCTAGCAGGAGTGGGCCAATCTATATCTCTTCATTAAATGTAATTGTTTCTTGCCCCCATCTGGTTTTTATCTCTTGCGGAATTTTCCCATAATCTTAACTTTACAAGCCATCCATAAGCGTCAAGAAGAGGGCTCTATCCCTCATCACCTAGAAGGATTGTTGGAAGGAGAAGGTAACACATCTGTATTTAGTGAGGGCTGAAAGCAGCCTGTGGTCAGACAATAGCTTGACACAACTCCACTGTCTCTGTAGTTTGGGTAAAAATGAGTGATAATGGCATGGATTTAGAGAGGAGGAAGACTAGATTAAGGGAATGATGCTGCTGTCTATTTTAAACATTGAGTTTGAGATATATCTGGAACTTCTTAGTAGAGATCTGCAATAAGCAATCGGATAAATGGATTGAAGTCTTAGCACAGTCTGTGGTTTGGAAATGCATAGTTAGGGTTTAACACCTCTTTAAGTTATTTCTGAAGAAAGTTGGATATGGATATCTGTCTGGGATACACAGTGACTAGAGAAAAGAATCAAAGTGTTGGGAGCACAGACATTTAGCTAGTAGAAGTAGATAATGGTGTCATACAGCAAAAAAGGATATGTGTCACAGTGTCAAATACTGGAGTAGTGGGACAATGCCACCAAGTGTTCAGTGAAACCAGTCTTGACCTTAGTGTGTGATGTCTTTGGAGCAATGTGGTATGGATGTGTGACTACTCTAAGCTGAAGAATAAGCAAGGAAGTGGAGAGCATCTCATCTTAAAAAGAAAAGATAATCATATAGTTAGTATACATAAAGTCAGAAGAAAATTTGTATTTTTATAATAAAAAATTTCAAGATGAACTACTCTTAGAGGTATTTCTATGTTGAGATAGAACAAACCAGTAAAGAGGGAGAGTTTGAAAATGGATGTGAAATAGTATAAGCCATATTACCCGAGATAGGTTATCCAGCAAGATAAATTTATGTGTGTATCTATGAGCTTGAACTAAGATTCCCTCTCTCTCTCTGCAAAGAAAAGAAGCTTTTATAGGATTCAAATGTGTGGCTTCAGCATTGCTAGCAGGTGAACTAAGTGCTCCGGTGACTTGTGCTCTCAAAGGTACATTAACCATTGACGCCACCAGAGTACCACTGGTTCTGCAGTGGGCTAGGTGGGACCATAGTGGTTCCTAAATACTTTGTGTGTGCTCTCAAATGCCAAAACTGAAGAGAATCGTATTCAACTGCCAGGGTGTTGACCATTATGCAGTCAGTGATCTTTCAACACAGAGCTGAAAATAGGGTTTTCAATAACTACTCCATTTTAAAATCATGTCCCCCAAAGACCTCAAGTGCAGGAATAGGTACCTGTAACCACAGATATCCTAAACTATTTTCTATTTTATTTTGTCAGTTTACAGTCACCAGTAATGTTATATGCAAGTAAAAATATGATGCCCTATTTTCTTTGCTGCCAAATCTGAGCTACAATTTAGCCTGACAAATGGACAAAGGTTTCCAAGTACCACATGGCTGGTATCTGTGTATTGGAATATGATGAACCCATATTGTTTTTAAATCCATGGAGGTGCGAGTCAAAGGTGCCTCTGTGAATTTTGCAATGAAAGCCTGGGAATCACAGGAGGTATTACTCAGTTCATTTATGAACAAATGTGGGAGAGCAGACTGCAGATTCTAGAGAAGGTATTAATGAATCATCCCCAGATGATCTTCCAACGACCCACAGGACTTCAAAATGAATCATATGACCTATTTTTTTAATTAAAAATGCATTTTAAATGAATTATTTATGAACAAGTACAGCTGTAACCTTGATAATATTAAACTGTTCTGGGCTGTTGAAAGGTATCTCATAGCAGTGACTATTCATAGTCAAACATGCAGAATGTATTAATGCAGTCGGTGAAAAATATGAAGTGGTCTCTGAAGAGGTGGAGATAAATGAGCCCATCAATTCATATTGCCTTCTTGCCATAGCCAGTCACCAAAGATTTGTGCAGAAATATTTTATTTTGGAGTTATTTGTAGTCTGCAAGTATCTATAATTCTGTCCTTCAAGTTTTATAATGTGACTATTTAACGCACTATAAGTAATCAATGAAAGGAATATTGGCTATGCATCATCTTTTCCTTAGGGATAGAATTAATGAACATGGCATTTTATTTAAGATCATTTTGGTTATCTCTCACATCTGAGATAAATTGAAAATTACTCTGACATTGGGGAAACAGAGAAAGTATTTTCCAAGTGCTAGCCAAAGCTATGTTGTTTTTCAGGCATAAGTGCTCAAAATATAGAATGATGTTTCATTCAGGAACTCAGGCTACTTGACCATCCAGATAAATTTTCCTAATCTAATTTCCACTGTTTAACTTAAACATTTCATTTTAAAGGTATAAGTTGAAGATATTAAATTCTTGTCTAATGTTTAAGATTTTTAATCAAAGTGTTTATTATGTGCACAGGAAAGCCAGGAAGAAAATCTAGAGTGGACAAAAGTTAGTGATGAGAAAAATAAAAGGAGTGAGCATAATTAGGCAAATTGAACTCGGTGAGGCCCAGAATACTTTTCTTGTTTTCTACTTTCAGTAAAAATTTCGAAATCTTGGGAGCCAGAAAGGAGCGAAGATAAAGCACCATGTAATCAACTTAAATGTATCGACATCTAATGCAAAAATGTTTGCAGAAATAATAGAAACTAGTAGACTAATTGTATTAATTGAACAAATACTAGAAGTTAACACAATGAAAGTTGCTTTATACACAGTATGTCCTTCATCCTTTATAACCAGCATGCAGGGCAGTAGTATTATCCCATTTTACAAATGATAAGCTAAGCCTCCAAGAACTTATCAATAATAAGTGTCTAGACTAGTGCTAAGAAATAGCAGGGCAAAGATGAAAAGCCGGGTCTGTTTGTGTGACCCCAGAGGCTTTCCTTTTCCTGCTGCACTTCTTCTTATTAAGATTTGGAGTCAAAGATGCTCTGAGGAGGAGCTTGTATCTCTTCTAGAAAAATAATATTTACACTTCTATGAGCCAATTCAGCCTTTATTAAAATGGCATATGTGCACACGCAGTTGATGAATTACAGGCATATACAGACTTACGATTCCGTGGTATTCAATTTATGAGCTAAAAGCAGGGAAATTCCCCACAGCTGTTTTTTAATTTTTAATTTTCTGGTCATATCTGTCTACCATCTTTTTTTTTAATCTTAATTTGCATGGGACATGTTCACATATGTTTGGCATGATAAAGATTTTAAAAAGTTGTTATGTTAGGATCTCCAAATCATGAAGCAAGATTTTTAAGGCAATATATTTAGATTTGCTAAACATTTTTAAAATTATACAGATTATCTTGAGTTGGCTAGTGGTGTTAATTAGAACCATATATTATTGTAATTTGTACAGACATAAAATGGTTAAATTATCAACAATTTTATATAGTTCATCCATGTATTTTTTTTGTAATTTTAGTTGTTTTTAGGTAAACTCTATATTACTTACATTAATAATGATAATAATCAATTATAATTTTTCACACAAGTGACACTAAAAATTCACATATTCAGATTGACAAAATATTAAGTCATTATTGCCAGGTGTCTTACATAATATAACTAGATTATTAAATGTAAAAAATTTTTAAAAATCCAAATACCTAAATTTTGTGTCAAAGTGTCTGAAAGAGTAGTAGATAGTTGAAATAGTTAATTCTCCTTATTCTTTCTCTACGTCTTCTTCTCAACACAAAACAAATAAAAAATAAGATTTAAGGAAGTCTTTCAAAAGACAGTGGTTGTAACAGAACTATTCCCTCAGGAAAGTCTCTATTTATGATATGGTCAGGCATATTGATCTTTCAGTAAGACACGTTGATTTTAATTTATCCTTTAGGAATAATTTCATTTATGGAGAGAGAAAATATAATAATGGATATATCATTAATGAACTCTATGAAAGTCTGTTATTATCACGGACAGACTTATTGGTCAATTACTTTGCTTTTCTCACCAAGATTTTAAATACTGTATATATATAGGTTAATATCCTGTTGGTATAGATTACTGTAGTGTTTTTAATATGTAAAACCCAATTTGAAAGACAGGCATCTTTTAAACTCTATGCGAAGATCATACATAATCATATATGAGTGCATTAAGTCTGATTAAACAAAAGCAAAATATTAAAAGACTAACCTCCCAGGTTTGCTGTCCTGCTGAATATTTTTTAACCCTCCTATCCCCTCCTAATCTCTTCCTTGAGGTTCTGCTGCTAGTGCTGTGCTGTTTTGCCTTCCTTTTTTTCTTCTCAAATAGCTTAGATTATTATTGCAATGGCAGAATGCAAAAATGACTACAAATTCTTTTCTTTTCATAAAGAGTTGGAGTCCATTTTTTTTTTCTCCTTGAAATTGGATAGGCCATGTGAATTTCTTTGGCTAATGGGACGTTAACAAATGTGAGTCAAATTAATCAGGATTTCTTGACCTCAGCATCGTTGACATTTTGGACTTAATGATATTTTGTTGATGGGGGGTTGACTTGTTCATTGTAGGATATTTAATAACATCTCTGCCCTCTCCCCACTAGATGCCAGTAACAACCCTTTGACTATGTCAATCAAAAATGTCTCTCCAGACACTGTGAAATATCTCCTTCAGGTAGGGGGAATTGCCCCAGTTGAGAACCACCAATGTAGTGTCTTGATAAAAGGTTTCATATTGGGGTTTTCTCTCTCATGCCGCAATCCTGCATTCATGCTGAAATCCTTAAACTACTATGTGAGTAAACCTGAGCTAACCTGTTGGAAGATGTGAAACCATGTGCAAGAGAATGAAGACACTGTGGCCAAGAGCCTGTCAGTTGCCAGATCTGTGAGTGCAGTTAATCTAGACCATCTAGCTGAGGGTACTCCACAGAGATCAACTGAATCGATCCAGACCAGGAGAAGCACTCAGCTGATCCACAGAATCATGACATAGAATCAACCAAGATGGCATACTGACTAAAAAATATGGAGTCTTAGGGGTGCCTGGGTAACTCAGTCAGCTAAGCATCAGACTCTTGATTTTAGCTCATGTCATGATCTCAAGGGTTGTGAGATCGAGCCCTGGATCAGGCTCCATGCTCAGTGGGGAGTTTGCTTGGGAAATTTCTCTCTCCCTCTCCCCACCTCCACTTGCTCACTCTCTTTCTCAAATAAATAAATAAATCTTAAATATATATATATATATATATATACACACACACACACACACATATCTATATATCTGTATCCAGACCTAGATATAGATATATATATATATAGAGAGAGAGAGAGAGAGAGAGAGAGAGAGAGAGTCTTAGAGCCAAACTTACCAAGTTCAAATCCTACCTATACCACTTTCTATCAGTACAACCTAAAGTAAGTAACTTATAAACTTGTTTTGCTTAGTTTCCACATCTGTAAAATGGAATTAATAAAAGTTCTCAGACAATAGTAAAAGTTTTGTTAAACAAATTTGGTCTAAATCTTCTTAACTGGGGGGAAGGGTGTGTGTTTATTTCCACTACTGATCTGGAGTTTAGAAGCTCAGATATACATTTATATTCTTCCCTGTAGACCACTGCTTTGTAATGTCGAATTTGAGAATATATGTGACTTTTTGACTCTACATAGAGTGTATTGTTACCGTGGAAGTCTCTTTCATAGATGAGAAGAATATTTATAAATCCCAAACCATTAACAAACCTTAGTGTGTCCAGTTCAAATTTAATAAGAAAATTACATAGGAGTCTGGATCGGATCCCTATCTCTGCTCTAGTCCAAATATCACCCCCAGGGTGATATTATTTATTCCAGATGTGATTACCCTGTAGATTCTACCATCTCTGGGCTCTGAAGCAGATCTGGCTCCTAAGTAAGGAAAATCAAAAGGTGCATTTATTCATATATTAAGGGCTTGGGATCAGCTGAATCTTGTTGCTAGTTTTCATATTCCATCTTACCCTCATACTTGAGTTGTGCCCTGGAAGCTCCATTTGCTGAGACTGGGTACCATTTTCTGCTGTATGAAACTTCTGATTTCAATTTCTTCTCTAGCTTTTTTTTTTTTTTTCTTCCCTGCTAATGGACTCCTTAGACCTGTTTCTTGCAATGATATCCACCTGATATCAATCCCCTGACTTTATGTTCTTCCTGTTAATTCCTGCCCTTTTTACCTCCTGGATGCCTCTCCTTGTATATCTCTGGGTCTCTTGTCTCCTCCAGCACATTTATCTGAAATTCTTATTTTTATGCTGCCAGAACTTGTCATCTTAACCAGATCCAGTTCTGTTCATTTCTACAAATACTGGAGCATCTATTATATTATTTCTAATTGGCACAACTACCTTTCACAACTCTTAAAACAAAGAAACAAGTCATACAAAAGTAGTTGTTGAACTATAATTTAAATCCAAAAGGTGCCAGGACTCTAAATCAACACTCTTCTTGTTTTGTTTCCCTCATATCTTATTACTCCCATTCTGCTTGACCTGCAAAGCACAGACTCATATTGACAGTCTGAACCAAGATGAATAACAAGTATTTATTTTTTAATTATTTGCATTATTTGGTATGTTATGGGACATTACAAAATGTTGTTGAGCAGAAAAGAAATAGGATCAAAATTGTGTTCTGTAAAGATTAATTCAGAGTGGATTGAGGAGGAAGAGAAGCTGAGAGTAGCAAGATATAACAGTTCAGATCAGAGGTAATAAGGTCCTGACACAACTCAACAAACCATTAGGAAGCCAAAAGAATGAAACAACTCACATTCAATGCTGGTGCCCTCTGGCATGAATGAGAAGATAAGGAATGCCAATAGTAATTATGGGTTATCCCCAAATGATTATATTGTTGAAATCCATTAAAATATGCTGAGTTTAAGTTTTTATTTAGTACATAATATAATGAAATATCCGTGCAAATTATTTTAGGTACTGGGAATAAATCTTTGATAAAGGCATTAGGAGTTCAAAGTATTGCTGAATAATTAAAGACTCTAGGTAAGCATTTATCTAGGTGGTTTTTTTAAATTATTTATTTATTTTTATGGCCCTATGGAATGCATGCTATGGTTGTCTAATTAGTTGAATACAGGACCCTAAAGTTGGTGAATCATTGGCATGATTGTTCATTTCTTTATGTTTTTGCACAAATATTTCCTGTAATTTTGAATACCCTTGACTCCCCCTTTTTTTTTTACATTGACTACCTTATTGTACTGCAAAACACAACTCAAATGCCAGTTCATCAATAAAACCCTCCCTGATGACCCCAACAGGGAAATCCTTCTTTGGTGATTTCACTGTATTTAGAAAATTGGCTTATATTTTGTAGAAGGAAAAAAATAATAATTTTCCTTCTATCCTTCTGAATTCTTACAAGATATCCTATAATAAAGTATATATCAATAAGAAAAATAAACAAAAAGAAGTTAACTAATATGTGTACTTAATGTATGTATGAGAGAAAACCCAGGGAAAATAGTAACTCGAAGGGGTGACTATAGTATTCAGGATTAAATACTACCTTAATAGGGAAAGGGGAAGGAGGATGTAGGCCTCTTAAGGGAGACTAAACTTTTTTAGGAAAGATGAATGGGACTTCAGAAGAATAGACAGGAGGTATGCATATGTTTGTGACAAAGGTTGTCTGGGTGCAGTGTTGACCTCTAGTCTCCTTTCCTGTGATAGGAGTCAATTTTCCCTGGTTGATGAAGCTCCTTGGGATGGGATTTACGACAATTGAGTTTCTTTTGGAAGATCTGTCTTTAGGCAGATAAGAATTCAGAGAAAGCCTCTCACTGTGTCTGTTGTTTCCAAGTGCTCACAGCTCAAAACAATCAAAGTGGCATATTTTGGGATGGCATGTCCTGAACTCCAACAGTCATGTTTTGGGGAGACATAT
The DNA here is from genome assembly GCF_023065955.2 of Ursus arctos. Taxonomy (NCBI): domain Eukaryota; kingdom Metazoa; phylum Chordata; class Mammalia; order Carnivora; family Ursidae; genus Ursus; species Ursus arctos. Next base: position 64,946,798 of record NW_026622797.1, on the reverse strand, counting down.
TCTGTTACCCTTCAATTTCCATTATTGCTCATGTCTGGTTATATTTTACTTGCTATGTGTCTCCCCAGGAGGTTCAGTGATCTTTAAGAACATAGAAAGTGCTTTAGCTATCTTTATTTTTCACTTTGATTACCACTTATAAGCCTGAGGTCATCAATATGTCAGAGTAGAAGGTAGAAGGAAAATGGAAGTGAAAAAGAGAACTGCCATTTCTGAACCTCCTGCATACTAAATATTTTTACAAGTAGCAAGCAATCTGTGGCCACGTTTTCTTCCTTAATATTTTGTGTAGCCACGACAAGTTCTGTGTTTGGATACCTTTGTCTATTGCAGGTGTTTAAAAGTCCCACAAATTCCTACTCTCTTATACTCACCCGGATTTGTTAATTTCTGTGATCAACCTGGCCTCTAGGATTCTTTGAGTTAGTGACCTTTGCTTTCCATATATGCTATGATTTCACGTACAGTCCTTAGAAATCTTCTTTATTACATCAGCTTTATAGATGAAGAAGCTGAGATTCCTAGATACTAAATAATTTTCCCAATATTGCTCTATTGATCTATCCAGTGAAGCTGATTTTTTTAATGAAATCACTAATTCCAAGAGCTTTAACTAAAAGTTCAAGATTAACTAAAGAAATGGAAGCTATTAACATAATAAACTTCATTCCAGTTGATTGACATATACAGTTACATTTGAGCTATCAGCTTCAGCTATAGCTATCAAGCTATCAGCTTGATGTCTAGCTATAAGGGAACCATGACCAGTTCAAGATATGGAGATATGGTTTAGTTACATCCCTCAGCCTTATAAAGAAGATGAACAAGAATGGGAACATAAAAATAGTCTACACCACAGGTGCCTTATCAGTAGTCACTGCTTCATAACATCCGAGATGTGAATAGTGTCAGTTGTAGTGGCAATAGTTAGGTGTTCATGGAAAACATGATATTCTAAGAAATGACAGCATAATTAAAAGATGGGGAGGAGTAAAGGGTGAATTAGGCATCACTTAAAGGCAGATCCTCTGTACTGATTGTCTTCATCTCAATAAGACAGGTTTGCTTCTAGAATCTATAGCTTTTCCTACAGTATTTAATTGAATTTAAAAGCATCTGACAGGGACCAAGTCCTTCCAAAGGTAAGAGTCCAGTTCTGCTGTTATTCTCAGGGAGGATTTTGATATCAGTACTGAAGCTGGTATGTGAGCTCAATGGAATGGAGCTCAATGACAATGTAGGAAATGAAGACTCTTGTAATCCTTCAGGCTGAAAGTGAAAAGCAAGATAAAGGAGAAATATAAACCACTACTTTCTTTTTAGGCTCAACTTTTGTTATAGCTAACCTAAATACAAAGTCTGTAGTGAAAGGTAAACATATCTATAACCACATCAATATGGGTAATCAGGGTCTCCAACCATATGCAGTGAAGTATGGTAAAGTGTTTTGTTGTTGTTGTTGTTGTTGAATCTCTTTGTAGTTAACATGTGTTTTGTTTTCAAGATGGAAGTATTCTTATTTAAGAAAATAATCCATTGTTGTTGTTTTTTTAATGGTGATGATAATAAGCCATTTGGGATAGAAGTTCAGATGCCTATTGAAATGAGTAGGCTAGAACTAAATATTTAAAAAAAATCCGTGAATTTTTCTGTATAAAAAATTTAATAGCAGTTTGGAGGAAAATAGGAAAGATGATGGAATTAGTTTCAGAGAAATACAGTATTATAAAAGCAGTAGTTTCAAACATGATTATTAATACCGTGGTTCTGTTAGAATATTTGTAAGTCTCCCTATATTTTCAAAACCTTTGGGAAATGTAGCTACTTCATACAAATGTCGTGTGAGAGTGAAATATTTGTGGAAGAGGCTTGAATACTACATTTCTGTAGATACCCTTAAGGGTAGACTATCAAGTATTGGACAGCAATAAGATCCATAAACTAAAATGGTTAAGCAGGAGCAGCAAGTCAAGGACAGAGAGGACCATAAGCCACAAACCTTTATAGCCTTGAGTATTCGCAGAAATTTTCAGAAGGTCGTTGGCAATTCTATAATGTGCAATGGCATTCCAATTGATACTATCTAGAACTTTGGTGATACAAAGTGAATCTGAGTGGGAAAGAAAAAAAGAAAAAAGTCTTGATTTTTGTTGAGAAACACTGAAGGATGGACTATGCTTGAAGAGGAAGATGATAGAGGTTTCCTACTTACTTACTTAGGAAATGACATCAAAATAGATTAATTAATTTCAGTAAACTTTCTGAGATTTTCATTTAGAATTCTAAATTGAAACACAAAATGAATGATGATACGTCAACTGAAATAAAAGTTTCTTTCAAATTGGAAATAGTTAACTGTAATCACTTAAAGAATATATCAACAAATTAATTGATAGTCTAATCAGAAGTGAGTAAAAACTTTGGAATAAGGGCAGAGGGCAAAATATGCATGAACAGACTAAAATACTGACCTCAAAATACATCAATGGACAAAAATAGAAAGTGTTTTATCTCCGCCGCTTCTTTTAATAACAAGGATCAGATCAAGCAAAAGGCTTCCTTTGCTCTTCGGCTCCTTAAATCAGAGACTTCAAAGAATTAAGTCTCTGCTCACATCATTAAGTGATACAGGAGAAATCTAAGTGGGCTTCGGCTTCAGAGACTGAGTGTCCCTTCGTCCTTGATCAGCTGGTGAGTCCTAATACTATTTTTCTCTGTCATCCTGCACACTTCAGCACCTGCACTCGGGAGTCCTTGCTTGGTCCATGTTTCTGGGCTGAAGGGATGCTCTTCAGAGTATTGACTACTGTGAGCTTGACAAGTTTGCCCTTTTGACAAGGTGAGAGGGGTCATTATATCCACCGGCGGGATCCACAAAGCAATTCTTAAGGAGGTTTGAGCCAATATTTTTATAGTTGCGCATGAGGGATATTTGAAACACAGGCAAACCTTGTAAACACTACAGAATTTTTTTAAAAATTGTTTTTAAAATACAGCTATCAACAGTATTTGTCTTTTTAATTGCCCACAGCACTATGACAGTAACACTAAATATGTGTTTTACTGATTCGTATGAAAATGACAAAAATAATTACTGCATCTTAAGTGTAATTCTCAAGAGATAGTCAGCAAAGAAATAGCATATATTAACAAAATGACTATTCACTGTCTAAGTTAACTCCTAAAACAGTTGAGAAATATAAACAGAACAAGGTAGAAATTTTTTTTTCAGAACAATTCTCAGAATAAAATTAATTTTTCTCAATGATTATTGGAACATGCTTAATCTTTGAAATAAAAAATTGAATCACTGGCCTGGTCTTGACCCTGACTAAAAGATCCGTAGTGTAATGAGAGAAAGCAAAAAGGGGAGAGCAAAATTAAAATTATTTCATAATCCATTTTTAAATTATTAAAGTTATTTTGTTCTCTCTGTTGTCCCAAAAGTCAAGGGAATGCTTTAATTATCTTTGTGGAAATCAAAGAACTGTGTCACTGAAATAAATTTAACCAACTTGGTTTAAGATGTTTTGCAATGATTCCAGGTGACTTGCATAATACCAGCATTATTTTCTAATATACATGTTTTAATACACAAACAGCAATGTTTTCTAATAAACAACCTGGGTCTTTATAAGTTTCAGTGTTTCTTAAACCAGTCTTACCTGGTATGGTTGCATGAGGACTTTACATTTTTCAAAGCACAGCTGTAGTTTCATTAGTATTCCACAAAATTTGTGAAAGTAACCAAGCCTCCCCTCACCATTTTTTTCCACATCAGTTTTGTAAATCTCTAGGGCACTTGCATTTGCCATGAAATATTGTAACAAGCACTCCTAAAGTAAGTAAACTGGAATCCAAGAGAAATATTCTTTCCTGTAGTATTTTGGGGAGATCTGGAGGACTATAGTTAACTGACTTATTTATTTGGAAGATAAAGGAAGAACACTCAGAATACTTGCTGAATATATCTCCAACAGTGGAAAAACCTTAGGAGAACCCTTGGATAAGCAAATATGAAAACCCTTTCTGAGATATTGTTAAGTAAACTGTATTATTTCTTTTCTTCTCTCTTCCTCCTCCTTGTTTTCTCCTTTTTTATTTTTTGAAGATTTATTTATTTAAGAGAGAGAGCAAGTGGGGAGAGGGTTGGAGGGAGAGAATCTTCAAGCAGACTCCCTACTGAGCATGGAGCCCAACTCAGGGCTCAATCCCACAACCCATGAGATCATGACCTGAGCCGAAATCAAGAGTCGATCGCTTAACCGACTGAGACACCAAGGCGCCCCTTCCTTGTTTTCTTTTTTCTCTTCCCCTTGCACTTCTCTCTTCCTCCTCTTTTTTTATGCTCTGTCACCCTGGAAACTATCAACGTACTGACCACGAACATTGTGTGTTTACATGGAAATAAAAATTGGTCCCATACTCTAAAGGACAGATCATAATAAATCTAGATCATAAAAGAAAAATTTAAACTCAACTCCATGATCTCTTATCTTTTACAATCATAACTGAGGCCTCTTCACAAAACTCATGTGGGTAACATAATATATTTTATTAAAGAGAATATGTAATTCTGGAGTAAATAATTCTTTTAAAATGACTTTTTTTCTTTACAAAAGTGTCAGTGTCTTGAAAGACAAAGAAAGACATGGGATGACTCTACATTAAAGGTGATTAAAGTGATATGATACTAAATGGAAACTATAATCCTGGATTGGATCCTAGACCCTCAAATAAATACTCTAAAGGACTTTGTGAGGGACAGTTGGTGAAATTTGAATGTATATGCTATAGATTAGAAGATAATTTCGTGTCACTATTAATTATATATTAATTAATTTTTAAACCTTTTAATACTCGTATTTTTATACTTTTATTTTTATGTAAGATATGTTGGAGAATATCCTCATTTTTTAAAAAATATACACAAAATGGGATGAGCTTAAGATGGCAGAATAGTAGGAGGACCCTAGTCTTGCCTGGCCCCTCGAACTTAGCTAGATAAATGTCAAATCATTCTGAATACCCAAGAAATCAATCTGAGGACTAACAGAATAAACTGCACAACTAGAGGGAGAGAAGAGGCCACACTGTAGAAAGTAGGAGGTGCGCGGAGATGTGATCTGGGGGAGAAGTGGATCATGGGTGTTGCAGAGGGGAGGGAGCCCTGGTTATGGAGTGAGGGGAGTGAGAGAAAGAGAGAGGAGCACACAGAGAATCACACACGGAAATCACTTCCTCGAAGCCATTGACTGGGAAAATGAGAGGGGCTGATTTTTATGAGTTTTTACAACCATAGGGCTCAAGGACTGGAGTTTTAGACATCTGTGGAGGCTGATGGGCACTGCAGTGCTCCTGTGGAGAAAGAGAACAGGTAGCCCAGGGCGGCAGATGGTGTGATCTGAGGATCCCCCGGACACACTGGGAGAGATGATTCCCCCTTCTTGGAGTGCATCTGAGAGCGGTGGCATCTTCAGAGACAAAGCAGCAAGCAGGCACCAGTCCTCTCCCCTGCTCCTCAGCACAAACGAACTTCGCAGCACAGCACCAACAGAGGCATAAACAGCTTAACCAAGCCCCACCCATTTGTGCTTTGCAGGCAAGTGTGCTTGAGAATCAGCACAGTGGGCCCCACCCCCAGAAGACCAACACGAACTGTGCCCCCAACACGGACCACATCTACTGACCATAGAGCGCTGCAAAGCTTCAGCTCTAGTGGAAATAACATCAGGTCTCTTTTAACAAGCAGACCAGAGCACACCAAGTTAAAACTCTCCACACTCTAGCCAAGGTTAAAACATTCACCACTCCAGGCAAGGAGAAACTCTGCAGGAGACTGATCTGATGGGAAAATGCAGCCAAAACATAGCAGCACAGTACACACAGAATACACCAGAGACACTTCCTGAAGTGCCAGGCCCTGGACAGTATATGACGTCTTCTTTATAAGGCCACTACTCTCAGGAGCAGGAAACACACCAGGCTTTCCTAATACACAGAAGAAGACAGACATCTAGGCAAAACGTCAAGACAGAGGGATTCATTCCAAAAGAAAGAACAAGGAAAGGTCATAGCCAGGGATCTACTTGAAAGAGATATATGTAATATGCTTGATCCAAAATTTAAAGCAACAATTATAAGGATTCTAACTGGGCTTGAGAAAAGCATAGAAGACACCACAGAGATAGAAGACCAAAAAACCAGTCAGGCTGACATAAAAAGTGCTATAACTGAGATGTGAAACCAACTGGATCTAATGACCACAAGCATGGAAGAAACAGAGGAATGAATAGGTGATATGGAAGATAAAATTATGGGAAATAATGAAGCTGAAAAGAAAAGGCACAGAAAAATATCAGATCATGAATGTAGACTTAAGGAACTCAGTGACTCCATAAAGTGTAATAACATTTGTATCATAGAGTCCCAGGAGAAGAGAAGGAAAATGGGGTAGAAGGTTTATAGCTGAAAAATTCGCTAATCTGGAGGGTAACAGGCATCCAAATCCAGGAGGCGCAGAGAACTCGCATCAAAAACTCCCAACACCAAGACATATCACCCTTAAATTTGCAAAATATAGAGATAAAGAAAAAATCCTAAAAGCAGCAAGAGAAAAGAAATCCCTAAATTACAAGTGAAGAAAAATAAGGTTAGCAACGTTTCTATCCACAGATATTTAGCAGGCTAGAAGACAGTGGCATGATTTATTAAATGTGCTGAATGGGAAAAATATGCAGCCAAGAACTCTATCCAGCAAAGCTGTCATTCAGAACAGAAGAGATAGAGTTTCCCAGATAAAGGAGTTTGTGACCACTAAACTAGCACTGCAAGAAATATCAAAGGGGACTCTGAGTGGGAGAGAAAGACTAAATATGACAAACACTAGAAAGGAACAGAGAAAATCTCTAGAAATGACTTAACAAGTAATACAATGGCACTAAATTTTTATCTGTCAATAATCACTCTGAATGTAAATGGACTGAATGCTCCAATCAAAAGACGTGGATATCAGAGTGGATATTAGAATGGATAAAAATAGGGCACCTAGGTGGCTCAGGCAGGTAAGCAACCAACTCTTGATTTCAGCTCAGGCCATGATCTCAGAGTCCTGGGATCAAGCCTTAGGTCAGGCTCTGTGCTCAGCCAGGAGTCTGCTTGAGGATTCTCTCCATCTGCTCCTTTCCCCACTCTCTCTCTCTCTCTCAAATAAATAAATAAATCTTTAAAAAAATAAAAAAGAAGGGGGAATGAAGCATGAGAGACTATGGACTCTGAGAAACAAACTGAGGGCTTCAGAGGGGAGGGGGTTGGGGGAATGGGATGGACTGGTGATGGGTAGTGAGGAGGGCACGTGTTGCATGGTGCACTGGGTGTTATACGCAACTAATGAAGCATCGAGCTTTACATCGGAAACCAGGGATGTACTGTATGGTGACTAACATGATATAATAAAAAAACATTAAAAAAATTTAAAAAAATAAAAATAATAAAAAATAATAAAAAAGAAAAAAAAGACCCACTTATATGCTGCCTACAAGAGATTCATTTTAGACCTAAAGACGCCTGTAGATTAAAAGTTAGGGAATGGAGAACCTCATCTATCATGCCAATGGACATCAAAAGAAAGCCAGAGTATCCATACTTATATCAGACAAATGAGATTTTAAACCAAAGACTGTAACAAGAGATGAAGAAGGGAACAATATTATAATAAAGGGGTCTATCCAACTAGAAGATCTAACAGTTATAAATATTTATGCCCCCAACTTGGGAAAGACCAAATGTACAAAACAATTAATAACAAATATGAAGGAACTCATTGGTCATAATAAGCACGATATGGGACTTTAACACCCCACTTACATCAATGGATAGATCAACTAAGCAGAAACTCAATGAGGAAACAATAGCTTTGAACGACACACTCTACCAGATGGACTGAACAGATAATTCAGAACATTTCATTCTAAATCAGCAGAATACACATTCTTTTTGAGTGCACATGGAACATTCTCCAAAACAGATCTCATACTGGATCACATATCAGCCCTCAAGAAATACAAAAAGATTGAGATGATACCATACATATTTTCAGATCATGATGCTATGAAACTTGAAGTTAACCACAAGAAAAACTTCGGAAAGACCACAAATACATCCTACTAAAGAATGAATGGGTCACTCAGGAAAGAAGAAATATAAACATACATGGAAACAAATGATAATGAAACCACAATGGTCCAAACCTTTGGGATGCAGCATAAGCAGTCATAAGAGGGAGGTATATAGCAATACAGGCCTACCTCAAGCAAGAAACATCTCAAATACACAACCTAACATTACACCTAAAAGAGCTAGAAAAAGAACAGCAAATAAAACCTAAAGCCAGCAGAAGAAGGAAAACAATAGAGATTAGCGCAGAAATAAATGATATGGAAACAACAACAATAAAAAAAACCCTAGTAGAACAGATCAATGAAACCAGGATCTGGTTCTTTAAAATAATTAATAAAATTGGTAAGCCCCTAGCCAGACTTATCAAAAAGAAAAGAGAAAGGAACCAAATAAATAAAATCACAAATGAGAGAGGAGAGATCACAAACAACACCACAGCAATACAAACAATTTTAATAGAATATTATGAGGAACTATATGACAACAAATTAGGCAATCTGGAAAAAATGGATAAATTCCTAGAAACATAGAAACTACCAAACTTGAAACAAGAAGAAATAGAAAACTTAAACAGGCTGATAACCAGCAAAGAAATTGAATCAGCAATCAAAAATCTCCCAACAAACAAAAATCCAGGGCCAGATGGCTTTGCAGGGGAATTCTACCAAACATTTAAAAAAGAGTTAATACTTATTCTTTTCAAACTGTTCCAAAAAAATAGGAATGGAAGGAAAACTTTCAAACTCATCCTACAAAACCAGCATGACCTTGATTCCAAAACAAGACAAACACCCCACTAAAAGAGAGAATTACAGGCCAATATCCCTGATGAACATGCATGCAAAAGTTCTCAACAAAACACTAGCGAATTGAATCTAATAGTGCATTAAAAGAGTCATTTACCATGATCAAGTGTGATTTATTCCTGGGCTTCAAGGGTGGTTCAATATTTGCAAATAATTCAACATGATACACCACATTAATAAAAGAAAAGATAAGAACCATATAATCCTCTCAGTAGATGCAGAAAAAGCATTTGACAAAGTACAGCATCCATTCTTGATAAAAACCCTCACAACAAGTAGGGATAAAACAAACATATCTCAATTTCAACATCATAAAAGGTATATACAAAAGACCTATACCTAATATAATCCTCATTGGAAAAAACTGAGGACTTTTTTTCTACGGTCAGGAAAAAGACAGGGATGTCCACTCTCACTTTGTTATTCAACATAGTACTGGAAGTTCTAGCCTGAGCAATCAGGCAACAAAAAGAAATAAAAGGCATCCAAATCAGCAAAGAAGTCAAATTTTCACTATTCATAGATGACATGACACTCTATGTAGAAAACCTGAAAGACTCCACACAAAAAAATTGTTAGAGCTGATACACAATCAAGTAAAGTCGCAGGATACCAGATCAATGTACAGAAATCTGTGGTATCGCTATACACCAATAAAGAAACAGCAGAAAGCCATATGAAGGAATCCATCCCATTTTCAGTGGTGCCCACAATAAGATACCTAGGAATAAACCCAACTAAAAAAGTAAGAGTTCTATACTGAAAACTATAGAATACTTATAAAAGGAATTGAGGAGGACACAAAGAAATGGAAAAACATTCCATGCTCATGGATTGGAAGAATAAATATTGTTAAAATATCTATGTTACTGGGGTTACTGGGTAGCGCAGTCGTTAAATGTCTGCCTTCGGCTCAGGGCATGATCCCGGCGTTCTGGGATCGAGTCCCACATTGGGCTCCTCCACTGGGAGCCTGCTTCTTCCTCTTCCACTCCCCCTGCTTGTGTTCCCTCTCTCGCTGGCTGTCTCTCTGTCACATAAATAAATAAAATCTTTAAAAAAAAAATCTATGTTACCTAAAGCAAACTACACATTTAATGCAATTCTTATCAAAATACCACCAGTATTTTTCACAGAGCTAGAACAAATGATCCTAAAATTTCTACAGATCCACGAAAGACCATGAATAGCCAAAGCAATCTTGAGGAAGAGAAGCAAGGCTGGAGGCATCACAATTCCATACTTTAAGTTATATTACAGAGCTGTGGTGATTAAGACAGTCTGGTGCTGGTGCAAAAATAGACACATAGATCATTGGAACAGAATAGAAAACACAGAAATGGACCCTCAACTCTATGTCAACAAATCTTCAACAAAGCAGGAAAGAATATCTAATGGAAAAAAGACAGTCTCTTCAATAAATGGTGTCGGGAAAACTGGACAGCAATATGCAGAAGAATGAACTGGACCATTTTCTTATATAATACACAGAAATAAATTCAAAATGGATGAAAGACCTAAATGTGAGACAGAAAACCATCAAAATCCTAGAAGAGAATACAGGCAGCAACCTCTTTGACTTTGGCTGTAACAATTTCTTAGACACGTCTCTGGAGGCAAGGGAAACAAAAGCAAAAATGAACTAATGGGACATCATCAGGATAAAAAAGCTCTGCACAGCAAAGGAAACAATCAACAAAACTAAAAGGCAACCTATGGGATGAGAAAAGATATTTAGAAATGACATATTTGATAAAAGGTTAGTATCCAAAATCTCTAAAGAACTCATCGAACTCAACACCCAAAAAATAAATAACTTAGTTGAGAAATGGGCAGAAGACATGAATAGACATTTTTCCAAAGAATACATCCAGATGGCTAACAGACACATGAAAAAATGCTCACACCACTCATCATCAGGGAACTACAAATCAAAACCACAATGAGATATCACCTCACACCTGTCAGAATGGCTAAAATTAACAACACAGGAAACAACAGGTGTTGGCAAAGATGCCAAGAAAGAGGAACCCTCTTACAGTACTGGTGGGGATGCAAACTTGTGCAGCCACTCTGGAGAACAGTATGGAGGTTCCTCAAAAAGTTAAAAATAGAACTACCCTATGATTCAGCAATTGCACTACTTGGTATTTATCTAAATGATAGAAAGATACTGATTCAAAGGGTCACATGCACCCCAATATGTATAGTAGAATTATCAACAATACCCAAATTATGGAAAGAGCCCAACTGTCTATTGACTGACAAATGAATAAAGAAGAGATGGTATATGTATACACTGGAATATTACTTAGCCATTAAAATCATGAAATTTTGCCATTTATGATGACATGGACAGAGCTAGAGCGTATTACGCCAACTGAAATGAATCAGTCAGAGAAAGACAAATACCATAGTATTTCACTCATACGTGGAATTTAAGAAATGAAACAGATGAATATGGGGGAAATAGAAGCAAACCATAAAACACACTCTTAACTATAGAGAACAAGCTGAGGGTTGCTGTAAGGGAGGTGGGCAGGGGGATGGGTTAAAGGAGTGATGGGTATTAGGGAGGGCACTTGTGATGAGCACTGGGTGTCATACATATAAGTGATGAATCACAAAATTCTACTAATGAAACTAATTACACTATATGTTAACTAACTGGAATTTAAAAAAAACATATATATATATATATATATATATATGCACTTAGTATATATGCACTAAATTACTTAGGGGTAAAGGGGAACCATTTTCAACTTAATTACTCTCAAATCGTCCAGGAGAAGGGTGAAAAATAGATAGATGATAGATGATAGATGATAGATAGATAGATAGATAGATAGATAGATAGATAGATAGATATAGATAGATAGATGATAGATAGATGATAGAAAGATAGATAGATAATAGAATTTATTCTTCCCAAATAGCCTATTTCTAAAGGGACATGACATTAAAGAATCCATTAGGAAAGTCTCCTCTATATCTAAACAGCACACACTTCCACATTCTGGGGACAGTAGAACCACCTGAAGCTTCAAATGTATATCTGAGGGTGAGAATGACCATGCAATTTATTATTCAAACATTCAATTATATGAGTGACAGAGAATGTTGAAAATAATTAAAATTTTATAATTTTGAAATATTCACTTAATGAAAATCCTGTAAAATAGTTATAAAACAAAACCTATTTTCAAAACCAAAGTTATTTCTGAAAATACATATCCATGTACAATAAAGCAATTTTTAAAAGGTATGTTGACTAGCTGAACTTAGTAATTAAACAAAATAATTTTAGAAAATATTCCACATAGTCTAACCAGTTTTCTTAACTGTGTCTGTCTCTCATATCATGTCGTTGATACATTTTGGAAAAAAAAAAAAAAAAGCATTTTTCCAATAGAGTCTTTCCCATATAAAATTTTCAATCTTTTTCAAAGTTGTCTTTTATTAATAATAATTTAAAGTTCTTGACACCTCCATTGGACTTTTCTCTGTGGATAATGTTTTTCTTAAATGATAAATATATATAGATATTTTAGTTAAGAAATAACTAGATATTGAGGTACTTAATAAGCTGAGAGAAAATACTGCTAGAGATCTTAATTCTCTCTTTTTCTCTGCAGAAATGTGTGACTACTTCAACCCAAATGTTTTCACATGTACTGTCTTTTTTATTTCATTCAAAATGCTTCCCTTTGACAAATATTTTTACATGACAAAACTCATCAAATGAATTGTCTCTATTTTGTGATTTGCTTGAATGCTTCACCAAATTCAGATGTTGTAAAATTGTATTCCCTGTCTCTTCATTCTATTCCAATCTTGAGTATAAATTCATCCAATTAAACATAGGATCATCACCACAATTTTTTTTCTTAAAAGTTGGGATTTACAAAGTACAATTACACAATTTAAAATCAAAACACTCATTTTTTGAAAAATTACCATTTGTGTGTCTGTCTTTATTTTTTCCCAGCTTTATTGAGATGTAATTGACATACAACATTGTGTAAGTAGGTTTTAAGATGTACGATGGTATTGATTTGATTCAATCATATTTTGCAAAATGATTATTGCCATAGCTTTCACTAACACCTCTATCATGTCACATAATTAACATTTCTTTTTCATAGTAAGAACATTTAAGATCACTCTTTCAGCAACTTTTGAGTATATAATACACGATTATTAACTTTAATCACCATAGTATACATGAGAGCCCTGGAACGCATTCAGCACATAACTGGGAATTTGTTTTCTTGACCAGCATCTTCCCATTCCCTTACTCCCCAGCCTTCTGGTAACCATCATTCTAGTCTCTGGTTCCATGAGTTCAGCTCTTTCAAATTCTACATATAAGCGATACTATACAATTGGAAGTAGCCTAATATGTATGTAATTGGAATCCCTCAAGGGGAGAGGGCTGACAGAAAAATATTTGAAGGATTAGTGACCAAACATTTTCCAAATTTGAGGAAACAATCATTGTGTGCATCATCACTTTTCTTTGAAATGAAGATTCAAAATCCCAGATGGTTTATTGTGAAGTGATACAAGTATAATCAATAATAAAATAAACAGATGCAGATTTTAATTATATATAACAGGTGACAAGTGTTCTTTATAAGAGTTAAAACAGAACTTCTCAGCCTCTATTTTTTTCCCCATACATATCACTTATGCTTTCACCTATCATTTTCCACTTTCCCTCTGACCTGGCTTACTGGCAGCCTGGCAGCTTTGTGCTCTCGTTGGCAATGGCACCAGCCAAGGCACAATCGGCTGATTAATCAATGGCAGCAGGGTCAGCAGTATCACCCATGCCTCCCACTTCCACCAGAGACCAGAAGGAGTAAAGTGTCCCTAGCCACTCTTGAACGGATGCACTTTATTTTAGCAGCAAGCACCTGGCATGACCATATTGCAGCAGAAGGGGGTAAAAAACAAGTATTAAAATGAAGCCTCTGTTCACTGTGTATGTGTCTCACACATTACTAGATGAGATTTAGTATGAGTGGAGACCTACTAAACTCATACTGACCTATTTTAATGCAACAATTAACACAACAACAAAAACAATATTTGAGTGAAAAATGAAAAATCTAGAACAAATGAAAGACCTCCATGTGAGACAGGAATCCATCAAAATCCTAGAGAAGAACATAGCCAGTAACCTCTTTGACATCGGCCACAGCAACTTCTTTCATGACACATCTCCAAAGGCAAGGGAAACAACAGCAAAAATGAACTTTTGGGACTTCATCGAGATAAAAAGCTTCTGCATAGCAGAGGAAATGGTCAACAAAACTAAGCGGCAACCCACGGAATGGGAGAAGATATTTACAAATGACATTACAGATAAAAGGCTGGTATCCAAGATCTATAAAGAACTCAAACTCAACACCCAAAAAACAAATAATCAAGTAAAAAAATGAGCAGAAAACATAAACAGACACTTCTCCAAAGAAAACATACAAATGGCTAACAGACACATGAAAAAACGTTCAACATCGTTAGCCATCAGGGAAATTCAAATCAAAAACCACAGTGAGATACCACCTTATACCAGATAGAAGGGGAAAAATTAACAAGGCAGGAAAAAACAAATATTGGAGAGGATGTTGAGAAAGGGGAACCCTCTTACACTGTTGGTGGGCAAGCAAGTTGGTAGAGCCATTTTGGAAAACAGTATGGAGGCTCTTCAAAAAGTTAAAAATAGAGCTACCCTATGACCCAGCAATTGCACTACTGGGTATTTACCCCAAAAATACAGATGCATCCCAATGTTCATAGCAGCAATGTCCACAATAGCCAAACTGTCGAAGGAGCCAAGATGCCCTTCAACAGATGACTGGATAAAGAAGATGTGGTCATATATACAATGGAATATTACTCAGCCATCAGAAAGGGTGAGTACCCACCATTTGCATTAACATGGATGGACCTGGAGGGTATTACGTTAAGAGAAGTAAGTCAAGCAGAGAAAGATAATTATCATATGGTTTCACTCACATGTGGAACATAAGAAATAGCATGAAGGACATTAGGAGAGGAAGGGAAAATTAAATGGGGGAGGGGGAGAAGAACCATGACTATGGACTTCGGGAAATAAATTGCAGGTTTCAGAGGGGAGGGTAGTGGGGGGATGGGCTAGCCCAGTGATGGGTATTAAGGAGGGCACGTTATTGCAATGAGCACTGGGTGTTATATGCAAATAATGAATCAAGGAACACTACATCGAAAACTAATGAAGTACTGAATGGTGACTAACATAACGTAATTAAAAAGAAGAAGAAGAAGAAGAAGAAGAAGAAGAAGAAGCAGCAGCAGCAGTGGCAGCCTTGACCAAGGGGAGCCTGAGTGGCTCAGTTAGTTAAGCATCTGCTTTCTGCTCAGGTCATGATCCCGGGGTCCTGGGATTGAGCCCTGCATTGAGCTCTTTGCTCAGCAGGGAGCCTACTTCTCCCTCTCCCACTGCCTGCAACTTTTCTTACTTTAAAAAAATAAAAAAATAAAAAATAAAAAAATGAAAGAAGCCTTGACCAATATTGCCACAGCCATTCTGGGTTATATGATTACCACATATTAAGAAGTAAGTTTGCAGTTAAAAATCATTATTTTTAAGATAGTCCTGTATCTTTATATTTTTAAAATATTGAATATTTTTTTCTGTTTATTATGCTATTTTTTAAGAGGTCTAGACAGGCATAACTTTGCTTCACATCACAAGATATCCTATATGAGATTATCAGTCTTTTCTCCCAGGGATTGATAGATTTTTAAATAAAATTATTAGTTTCCTGTGGCTTTGAAATTTTGCTAATGTGAATTGCTTCCTTTGTGACACAGTACTATGTGCACTTTCTTTTGATGGGGGAAAATCTAGACAGCATAAATTATTATAAAATAAACATTTAATCTCAATTTTAAAATCAAAGATATAATTTTCATAAAATATTATATTAAATGACAAAAATAATTTTACAAAACTAAATGTAGATATCATCTTGGTTTTGCTAAAACTATATCTATACTTACACCCGTATTTTTGTAGCTACAAATAATGTTGATATACTCAGAGTATTTCAGAGAGATAATCTATATAGGTTGGAAAATTTTGTGTGATATTGTCTTCCTTAGGCTCTTTTTGTTTTGACAATTGGAAGAAAACAATGTTATGATAATTTATAGAACTGAGTGTATCTTTGAATCACAAGCAAGATTACATTTCCATTTGTATTTAGCGTACACTCAGAAAATTGGTGTAGATAAGCTACTCTACAAAGATCTGAGGAAGCACACAACATATGAGACAGAAATCTCATCCCTAACGAGCTGACAGTCTACATGAGGAGACGGAACACACATCCATAGACTCACAAACACACACTGGAGACTACATTTACAGAGCCACATATTAAACGATGACCATTATAATATTAAGCATGAGTAAATACTGGCTGAAGCTGCCAAGTAAGAGATGGCGGATGAAATTAGTCATCAAAGACTTCCTTGATATGGTGAAATTTAATTGTATTTGAATAAAATACTTCTTAAACTTAGAAAGTAAATCCATGAACGTTTCTGTGCCTGTTTTTATAACAGTTCCTGATGTCCTTACTCAGTTGTTGGGCATTAGACTGAAGAGAATTATACTGATGGTCCCTAGTCCTTACGTTCAGCAATGCTGATGCAGGGGGCATCTTCTCATCCAAGTGCTGACAGTAAGTGGGCCATGGGCCATGGCTCATACTTATCTAGCTAACACTAGCTGACAGCCACACTTTGGAGGTCAGCCAAAGAAATTAAGAGAAGGGGGCATTACACGGCCTTTCCTTTGCCTAAAATAATCAGATAGGATGGAGACATTGAGGAGAAGCTGTTTTCACAACTTTAGTTGAGTACCTCTCACATCAAGTTGGGAAGTGTTTCTAGGATTACAGAGTGATGATGGAAATAGACCCCATTTATGATAACAGAAGTTGCATTCATTCATAAGGACTGCTTGACCTACCTTCTTATAATGAACCTATAGGATAGTTTGTGGGCTTTTCCTCCTTGGATTTTAAAGTCTGTAAGCTGGGTATGAGAAAAAAGTAACACAAGCATTGCATAAAAATAATGTGCTCTGTTTGTTTTAAATATTCACGTTATCCATCCCATTGGTTAGGGTGTAATGTTCAACATGTCATCTTTAGGAAATATTGGGCACTAACAGCTTTCACTGAAGGAATGTGTCGTGAGAGATCTTCAAAAGATTCAAGGCTTAATGTTTACTGAGACTCTCTTTTACGAAGCCAAAGGTGTATATTGGAGAACACAATGAAAGGGATAATTTGATAGGAATTGATCAGTAATAAATATCTTTCTATATCTTTAGATATCTTTGTAATCTTGGTGACTACAGCTGAGCCAGTGACTCTCTTTCCTACCTGTGTCTTTATTCCAGCAGTTACTCTTTCCTGATATCTGCTCTTCTTCCTTCTTCTCTGTGACATAGTATGTAGTTCTTCCAAAAAACCATTCTAACTTTGTGATTGAATCTGGCCAATCCCTTAATCAGTGCCATTGCAGTATCTTTGCACAGGTTGTACTTATTCAGAGGTCAATGGGTAATTTCTCTAGCACATTCATTCTTTCCTTCACTACAAGAATACTTGTTGAGGTCAGCTCTATGCCAGACACTCTTCTTGATGCTGGAGATACAAAGAAACATGGCTTAGATGTCCTATTCTTGAGCTTTCAGGACAGAGGCAAAACCATAAACAGATGATTCCAATGTCATGTGATAAGTGCTAGAGAGGAAAAGTCTCCGTGCAGAGCAGAGAAGCACTCCTGGTTATGGAGAGAACAGTCAGAAAAGTCCTGAGGGAGACACAATAAAGTGACCCTGCTGAGCTCTAAAGTTCAAAGCTCAGCCTGTGAAGGAGGTAGGTAAGGAGCAAGCATTGCTGGCTAAAAAAGCAGCCTAGACTCTGAAGGAAGACTTACGTTAAGTGGGCATGGATAATCTATAGAACTATAAGTCATTCTGGATGATATGATAGGGTAATAGAAAATGTACTGATGAGTCGCAAACATCCCAGTTAAGGTGGGAGACAAGAATGAGACCTTTAAAAAAAAAAAGTTAAAATTAAAATTAAACACAGCAACAACAATTAGCATTCCAAAGGCTTAGGAATTTATTTTAAGTGGTATGTGAGCCATTTTGCTTATTCAACATTTTAATGATGTCAAATTTGTCTTTTAGAAAATCATTGTGGCTGCAAAGAAGAGAATGGATTGAGGGAACAAGGCTGGGGCCAGGAAGGAGAGCTGCCTGAAGAGTTTTTCAGGCTAAGAAAGATGGGGCTTGAATTAAGGTTATAAAAGAAATCAGAGAGAAATAGTTGGATTTAAGAGTTAGCAAGGATGTAGAATAGATGGAACATTCTTGTTGATTTGGTGTAGATTCTGAATGAGAGATTCAAAATGCTTCATGAGCAGCACTTGGGTGGCGTAGTCGTTAAGTGTCTGCTTTCGGCTCAGGACCTGATCCCAGCGTTCTGGGATCGAGGCCCACATAAGGCTCCTCCTCTAGGAGCCTGCTTCTCTCTCTCCCGCTCCCCCTGCTTGTGTTCCCTCTCTTGCTGGCTGTCTCTATCTCTGTCAAATAAATAAATAAAGTCTTTTTTTTTTTAAGATTTTATTTATTTATTCGACAGAGATAGAGACAGCCAGCGAAAGAGGGAACACAAGCAGGGGGAGTGGGAGAGGAAGAAGCAGGCTCCTAGCGGAGGAGCCTGATGTGGGGCTCGATCCCACAACGCCGGGATCACACCCTGAGCCGAAGGCAGAAGCCCAACTGCTGTGCCACCCAGGCGGCCCCAATAAATAAAGTCTTTAAAAAAAAATGCTTCATGAGTTTTCTGTTTGATCCACAGGGTTGACAACCAGATGTCCACTGAGATTAGAATACCAAGAAAGAAACTATATTGGCATTAAAAGAAGGAAGAGAGAGAAAACACTTCTTTTGGATTTAAACATATTGAGTTGGAAATGTCTGTAGAATAATGAAGAATAAATAATCAGCAGTGGTCAAATATTTCTCTGGAGAAGAGAAGACTAATCTGGGACAGAGAAATTGATATTAAAGAATTCAGACTATAAATGGTGAAGCATCTGAAATGGATGATACCATCTAGGGAAAATTTATAGTGATACCAAAAAAAAAAAAAAAGGCTCAAGAGCAGACCTATAGCTTTACAAGGACAAACTGCGAAGAGTCTATGAAAGAGGCTAAGATGCTACAAACAAGAATACTAGAGAAAGAACAGCAGAATAGGATATTCAGGGAGGAGAAGAGAGGGTTCAGAAAGTAAGAGTGATCAAGAGAGTCAAATGTCAAGAGCATAAAAGAAATGTAAGAAGTGAGAAGCATCCGATGGTTTTAGAAGCCCTGCGATTCCCTTTGACAACAGTGATTTTAGTGAAGATGAGGGAATAGAAAAGTTTTTATGTTGAATTACAAATGAGAGAGATGAAAGTTTAAAAAAAAAACTGTAGAGAATGCTTTTAGCTTTCTTGAAGAGAAGGAAAAGTGTCTGAAACAATGATGGCCATCTCACTCCTATCGACCTTGGGAATGATGCTCTTTTATGGCTTTTTTGGGTGGGTGGGGCCGGGAGAGGGTGTTTGTGACCTGAGTGGAGTCACAGACAATTGTCTCTGACACAACAGTTGGGAAAACCACAGTTCTTCTCCAGTCCTTAGTTAGTAATAGCACCTATCTCAAAAAATAATGGTAAATAATTCACTTAAATTCTAAATGTTCACTCATAACCGTATTATATCCATTGTTATTTAATACCTGTAAAAACTGGTATGATTATAGAGATAGTAGGTAAAGAGTTGATTTACTTTGTTCTTGACTCCCTAAGGGAATATAAGAGACTTTAACAATTTATTCAATAAACGTTTTTGCAGCTTCTCCCTTGTGCCAAGGTTGATAGTGGGTGATTTTTGTTTCATGTTATTGATGAGGCTCAGGAAACTTAATTTCTTGCTAGAATCATGGATAGTAAATGACAGATCTGGGTATCACATATGGGTCTTTCCGACAGGAAAGCTCATGAAGTGCACTTCTAAAAGAAGAGACAACTATTACTTTATTCCCAATATTATATCAATAATTCAGTTTGTAATATGATAGGAGAGTATTACTATACTGCATTAGTTGGGTGGGGGCTCTGACATCAGGGAAATCTGTGTAATCTTGAGTCCAAACCTCTGCTGGCTTCAGTTTCTCATGTTTAAAGGGAGCATAAGAGTCGTAGCTGTTAAATGCATTTAGTATAAAGATTTAAAAGGCTAATCTAGATAAAAGTCTTTACAAAGTCTGTCACAAGGTAAAACTCTAAGCCTGATAGTGACAGTGGTAATAGTAGCAATAGTACCAGTAGTGGTTATCTCTTGTGGCATTCTTAATTTACCAAAAAAATAACTATCCATAAAGAGAACTATACTATTTTATCAAATTTGGGTAATAAGTTCAGTCAACCAGTAACTTCAGCCACAGATAGAATTTGACATGTAACTTTTTCTGATAATTGAGTTAAATTACTCAAGATGACATTTTTTTCCTCACAAACATTCGGAACACCATTCACCTGATTTATCTGAACTTTTGTTTTTTTTTCTCAAGTCAGATTTTAAACTTATTGTTTACATCTGAAGTTGAATTGGAAAGAATATACGAAATACCACTCTATTTTTTTTTTTTTGCCATTTTTAGTGTACCGACCCTATTTTTATGGTCTCAGGTCACAAAGCTATTTATTTTTTCCTAAGTGTTTAATATTCATTTCATTTCTCACATGTATAATCCTCTTCAGTCAGTTCTATTAAAAAGGGATTAAACTTTGCTAAACACAAGAACAAATATTTTAAAAATTGTTTTCATTTTCATTAAAAGTATAAGCTTTCTAGGATAACTTAGAGTTTAAGAAATAAAAATGTGAATGGAATAGGGGAAATTATCTAAATTATGATATTGAAATCATATGTATAACGATTGCCAACACACTCACATAAACCAGTGACATGGGTAGGAGAGAAAGCTCAGATGGCTTATTAAAGGGAGGGAATGGAGTAAGGAATATCTCTACAAATTTTCCATATAACTGCTTTAGAGAGAATTATTTTTCAATATTTGCTGCAAGTTGAAATGTTTCAAAAATGAACACATTATCACTTTGTTCCATCCGGGAGCTAACCTAGCACCAGTACCACTCTTTCTTATTTGTTCACTAAGCAAACTAAAATCCCCAACTATGGGAATGAGAAATACTTATTTAACTTCACTTGTTCTGTTTCTTCATCTTTAAAATCGGTATGCTGAGGGAGAAGATAAGATGGTGGAGGAGTAGGGGACTGATGTCCCCCTAGTGGAGCTGGATAGGTACCAGACCAGCCTAAACAATCACGGTCCCCCGAGTGGAGCTGGATAGGTACCAGACCAGCCTAAACAATCACGGAACCAGCCTGAGATGCAGGAAGATGCATCTGGATCTCTACAAATGAACATCTTCAGCGCTGAGTATTGAGGTACGAAGCGGGGAGCCATGAAACCATGCACAGATATCGGAAGATAAACGGAAGGGGGAGGGAGCCGCCGTGTTCGGGCGCCAGGAAGCAGTAGCCACCTGCACGGGGGAGCGGGTGGACTCGCGGACGGCACCCGCAAAACAGCAGACTGAGACCGTGAGCCGGGAGTGTGCGCCACCAGGCATCTCATGGAACACCAGAATCCCGGTGCGCTCACTGGATCCAGACTGAGACCGGGAGTTTCCGGAGCGCGCGGGCGGCTGGCGGCTGGCGGCATTAGAAACACAAAGGACAGAGACGCGCCGGCCCTGGAAGTGAGGGCTGGGACGCCGGGTGTGGGGCGCACGTCCCGGACGCTGCAGGGTTGAGCAGCACCAACAGTAATAGAGTTAAAGTGGCCAGAACATCAGTGGAGAACGCGCCGCAATCCCTCTGTTCTGCGACAATGCAGCCTCTGCTGCTCTGACTCTCAGAAGAGGCACAGCAAACCGCCAGGAAAGCCGCCAGAGAACAAAAGCCTGGAAATACCGGCTCAGGGAGTGCCCATCCCCATCCCCCCTCGCAGGGGACACGGAGACTCTACCCAAACAGGGTTGCCTGAGTATCGGCACGGCAGGCCCCTCCCCCAGAACACAGAAGGCAGGCTGAAAAATCATGAAGCCCACAACCCGGGCGCCTGGGTGGCGCAGTCATTGAGCGCCTGTCTCCGGCTTAGGGCGTGATCCCTGCGTTCCGGAAAGGAGTCCCTCATCGGGCTCCTCCGCTGGGAGCCTGCTTCTTCCTCTCCCACTCCCCTGCTTCTGTTCCCTCTCTTGCTGGTTGGCTGCCACATAAATAAATAAATAAAATCTTTAAAGAAGAAGCCCACATCCCTAAGATCCCTATAAGACAAGGGGCACGGCCTGGGACCCAGTCAATAATTTGGGCTCTGGACAACCCCGCAACCTCTCCTCATCAGAATGACAAGAAGGAGAAGCCCCCCCCCAGCAAAGAAAAGACAGTGAGTCTGTGGCCTCTGCCACAGAAGTAACGGATATGGATGTAACCAAATTATCAGAAATGGAATTCAGAGTAACGATGGTAAAAATGATGAGTAGAATTGAAAAAACTATTAACGAAAAGGTTACTGAGAATATAGAATCCCGAAGGACAGAAATGAGAGCGAATCTGACAGAAATTAAAAATTCTATGAGCCAAATGCAGGCAAAACTAGAGGCTCTGACGGCCAGGGTCGCAGAAGCAGAGGAATGGGTTAGTGAATTGGAGGATGGGTTAATAGAGGAAAAAACCATAATAGAAGCTGCTCTTAAAAAAATCCAAGCCCATGAATGTAGGTTACGGGAGATTACTGACTCAATGAAACGATCCAATGTTAGAATCATCGGCATCCCCGAGGGGGTGGAGAAAAACAGAGGTCTAGAAGAGATATTTGAACAAATTGTAGCTGAAAACTTCCCTAATCTAGCGAGGCAAACAAACATTCATGTCCAAGAGGCAGAGAGGACCCCTCCCAAGCTCAACCACGACAAACCTACACCACGTCACGTCATAGTGCATTTCGCAAATATTAGATCCAAGGATACAGTATTGAAAGCGGCCAGGGCAAAGAAATTTCTCACGTACCAAGGCAAAGGCATCAAAAGTACGTCAGACCTGTCTACACAGACCTGGAATGAGAGAAAGGGTTGGGGGAGCATATTTAAAGCTCTTTCAGAGAAAAACATGCAGCCAAGGATCCTTTATCCAGCAAGGCTGTCATTCAGAATTTATGGAGAAATAAAGACATTTCAGTCACTAACCAATTTCATAACCACGAAACCAGCCCTACAGGAGATATTACGGGGGGTTCTATAAAAGTAAAAAAGCCCCAAGAGTGATACAGAACAGAAAGTCACAGCCAATACAAACAAAGACTTTACTGGCAACATGGCATCATTAAAATCATATCTCTCAGTACTCAGTCTTAATGTTAATGGCTTAAATGCTCCCATAAAACGCCACAGAGTTGCAGATTAGATAAAAAGAAATGACTCATCCATTTGCTGTGTACAAGAGACTCATTTTGAACCCAAAGATGCATTCAGACTGAGAGTAAGGGGATGGAGTACCATCTTTCATGCAAATGGACCTCAAAAGAAAGCTGGGGTAGCAATTCTCATATCAGATAAATTGGATTTTAAACTACAGACTATAGTTAGAGACACAGAAGGGCACTATATTATTCTTAAGGGAAGTATTCAACAAGTGGATATGACAATTATAAATATATATGCCCCCAACAGGGGAGCAGCAAGATACACAAGCCAACTCTTAACCAGAATAAAGAGACATATAAATAAAAATACATTAATAGTAGGGGACCTCAACACTCCACTATCAGAAATAGACAGAACACCCTGGCAAAAACTAAGCAAAGAATCAAAGGCTTTGAATGCCATACTCGACGAGTTGGACCTCTTAGATATATATAGAACACTACACCCCAGAACCAAAGAATACTCATTCTATTCTAATGCCCATGGAACATTTTCAAGAATAGACCATGTTCTGGGACACAAAACAGGTCTCAACCGATACCAAAAGATTGAAATTATCCCCTGCATATTCTCAGACCACAACGCTCTGAAATTGGAACTCAACCACAAGGAAAAATTTGGAAGAAACTCAAACACTTGGAGACTAAGAACCATCCTGCTCAGGAATGACTCGATAAACCAGGAAATCAAAAATCAAATTAAACAATTTATGGAGACCAATGAGAATGAAAATACAACAGTCCAAAACCTATGGGATACTGCAAAGGCAGTCCTAAGGGGGAAATACATAGCCATCCAAGCCTCACTCAAAAGAATAGAAAAATCTAAAATGCAGTTTTTATATTCTCACCTCAAGAAGCTGGAACAGCAACAGAGGGACAGGCCTAATCCACGCACGAGGAAGCAGTTGACCAAAATTAGAGCTGAAATCAATCAAGCAGAAACCAGAAGTACAGTAGAGATCAACAGTACTAGAAGCTGGTTCTTTGAGAGAATCAATAAAATTGACAGACTACTGGCAACACTTATCCAAAAGAAAAGAGAAAGGACCCAGATTATTATAATTATGAATGAAAAAGGAGAGGTCACGACGAACACCATTGAAATTGGAAGGATTATTAGAAATTTTTATCAACAGCTATATGCCAATAAACTAAACAATCTGGAAGAGATGGAATCCTTCCTGGAAACCTATAAACTACCAAGACTGAAACCGGAAGAAATTGATTTCTTAAACAGGCCAATTAATTATGAAGAAATTGAGTCAGTGATAAACAACCTTCCAAATAACAAAACTCCAGGCCCAGACGGTTTTCCTGGGGAATTCTACCAAACATTCAAAGAAGAAATAATACCTATTCTCCTAAAGCTATTTCAAAAAATAGAAACAGAAGGAAAGCTACCAAACTCATTCTATGAGGCCAATATTATCTTGATCCCCAAACCAGGCAAAGACCCCCTCAAAAAGGAGAATTACAGACCGATCTCCCTAATGAATATGGACGCCAAAATCCTCAACAAGATACTTGCTAATAGAATCCAACAGTACATTAAAAGGACTATCCATCACGATCAAGTGGGATTCATACCTGGGATGCAAGCGTGGTTCAATATTCGCAAATCAATCAGCGTGATATATCATATCAACAAGAAAAGACTCAGGAACCATATGATCCTCTCAATCGATGCCGAAAAAGCATTTGACAAAATACAGCATCCTTTCCTGATTAAAACCCTTCAGAGTGTAGGAATAGAAGGTACATTTCTCAATCTCATAAAAGCCATCTATGAAAAGCCTACTGCAAATATTATTCTCAATGGGGAAAAGCTGGAAGCCTTTCCCTTAAGATCAGGAACACAACAAGGATGCCCACTCTCACCACTATTATTCAACATAGTACTAGAAGTCCTTGCAACAGCAATCAGACGACAAAAAGGGATCAAAGGTATTCAAATCGGCAAAGAAGAAGTCAAAATGTCTCTCTTCGCAGATGACATGATACTCTATATGGAAAACCCAAAAGAAGCCACTCCCAAACTAGTAGAAGTTATAGAGCAATTCAGTAACGTGGTGGGATACAAAATCAATGCTCAGAAATCAGTTGCATTTCTATACACGAATAACGAGACCGAAGAAAGAGAAATTAGGGAATCCATCCCATTTATAATAGCACCAAAAACCATACGTTACCTTGGAATTAACTTAACCAGAGACGTAAAGGACCTTTATTCTAGAAACTATAAATTACTCTTGAAAGACATTGAGGAAGACATAAAAAGATGGAAAGATATTCCATGCTCATGGATCGGAAGAATTAACATAGTTAAAATGTCCATGCTACCCAGAGCAATCTACACTTTCAATGCTATCCCGATCAAAATACCGAGGACATTTTTCAAAGAACTGGAACAAATAGTCCTTAAATTTGTATGGAACCAGAAAAGACCCCGAATCTCCAAGGAACTGTTGAAAAGGAAAAACAAAGCTGGGGGCATCACAATGCCAGATTTCGAGCTGTACTACAAAGCTGTGATCACAAAGACAGCATGGTACTGGCACAAAAACAGACACATAGACCAATGGAACAGAATAGAGAGCCCAGAAATGGACCCTAGGCTCTTTGGGCAACTAATCTTTGATAAAGCAGGAAAAAACATCCGGTGGGAAAAAGACAGTCTCTTCAATAAATGGTGCTGAGAAAATTGGACAGCTACATGCAAAAGAATGAAACTTGACCACTCTCTCACACCATACACAAAAATAAACTCCAAATGGATGAAAGACCTCGATGTGAGACAGGAATCCATCAAAATTCTAGAGGAGAACATAGGCAGCAACCTCTACGACATCGGCCAAAGCAACCTTTTTCATGACACATCCCCAAAGGCAAGAGAAACAAAAGATAAAATGAATTTATGGGACTTCATCAAGATTAAAAGTTTCTGCACAGCCAAGGAAACAGTCACAAAAACTAAGAGACAGCCCACGGAATGGGAGAATATATTTGCAAATGACACTACAGATAAAGGACTGGTATCCAAGATCTACAAAGAACTTCTCAAACTCAATACACGAGAAACAAACAAACAAATCAAAAAATGGGCAGAAGATATGAACAGACACTTTTCCAATGAAGACATACAAATGGCTAACAGACACATGAAAAAATGTTCAAAATCATTAGCCATCAAGGAAATTCAAATCAAAACCACACTGAGATACCACCTTACACCAGTTAGAATGGCAAAAATAGACAAGGCAAGAGACAACAATTGTTTTTGAGGATGTGGAGAAAGGGGATCCCTCCTACATTGTTGGTGGGAATGCAAGTTGGTACAGCCACTCTGGAAAACCGTGTGGAGGTCCCTTAAAAAGTTAAAAATTGAGCTACCCTATGATCCAGCCATTGCACTACTGGGTGTTTACCCCAAAGATACAGACGTAGTGAAGAGAAGGGCCATATGCACCCCAATGTTCATAGCAGCAATGTCCACAATAGCTAAATCGTGGAAGGAGCCGAGATGCCCTTCAACAGATGACTGGATTAAGAAGTTGTGGTCCATATATACAATGGAATATTACTCAGCAATCAGAAAGAACGAGTTCTCAACATTTGCTACAACATGGACAGCACTGGAGGAGATAATGCTAAGTGAAATAAGTCAAGCAGAGAAAGACAACTATCATATGATTTCTCTCATCTATGGAACATAAGAACTAGGATGATCGGTAGGGGTAATCAGAAGGGGGAATGAAACATGAGAGACTATGGACTATGAGAAACAAACTGAGGGCCTCAGAGGGGAGGGGGGTGGGGGAATGGGATAGACTGGTGATGGGTAGTAAGGAGGGCACGTATCGCATGGTGCACTGGGTGTTAAAACCAACTAATGAATCATCGAGCCTTACATCAGAAACCGTGGATGTACTGTATGGTGACTAACATAATATAATAAAAAATCATTAAAAAAAAAATGAAAAGGCAAGCCAGTGTCCTGTCTGCCTAGCCTTTCTGGAGAAGTGCTTTGTGGAAAATTTATAAATAAATAAATAAATAAATAAATAAATAAATAAATAAATTTCTGGTTCCTGGCACAGGACTCCTAAAATCCTTGCAGTTTCCTGAGGGATAAGAGAGCCTTTTGTTAGTCATAAAATCTCCAACAGACCTCTCCAGAGTTTAGGCTAAAGAGCTGACATAGGGCGGGGCCCAGAAATGGCATCACAGTGGGGCTGGTCACCAGAAGGACCAAACTGGGAGTCAAGGATTGGAAATTTCAGCCCCAGCCACTGGCCATCTATGAGGGGAGGGGGCTGAAGATTGGGTTATAAAAAGTCTTGAACAAGAGGTTGGTGAACACATTAATATTCTGGAAAAGTGATTTTCCCCCAGAGAGGGCGTGGAAGCTCTCCACCACTCCCCACCCCCTTTAGACCTTCCTTGCTCCACGCATCTCTTCCATTGGGCTTTTCCTGGGTTGTATTCTTTATAATAAACTGGTCAATGTAAGTAAAAAAATAAAAAATAAAAAATAAAAAATAAAAAATAAAATAAATAAATAAATAAATAAATAAATAAATAAATAAATAAATAAAATCGGTATGCTACCTGTGTCAAGTAGCTGGGCTGATTAAATACATTAAGATATTTGACAATGCCTTGTATTGGACGCCTCCTCCCTACCACAATTTAATATTTTGAAATTATTTGTCTAAAAGATTCTGAAAAAAAATTATAATGATATTGAACCCTCTGAGATGTGGATGTCTACACGTAGATACTTATTCGTCAGTCCTGATATCTTTAAATGCCACCAATTACACTTGAACATGAAGCAAAGAGACCAGTTTTGATTAGGGCTTGGATCCACTTGAAGGGATATTTCAGACTTCTCATTTGATCTCATTAGGCTCTACATTGAAATATTGCAAATACATATTAGATTTGTCAAAAGCCAAATTTCTTTTTGGTGTACATTTTTATGGTTGGTCACTCCCCACAGGCACAGAGGCTAGGAGTGGATTTTCTACAACCAAAAAATTCCAGTCACGTGGAACCCAACAATTCCACTCAACATGCTTGGTTTCCAAGAAATAGAAAAACAAAACATCTTTAGTTTTACGTTTTTATGTCTCTTGTGGGTCAGAGGTACTTAAAACTGAACGAAAGTGAAAAATAAACTGTGGCCCTTTCCCTGGAGAGTCCGCATGTCAGCTATTCCCTGGCCGAAGGTTTTGGCTGCCATGCCTCAGGGCCTACAGCCTTCTCTGGGTCTATTTCCACAGCTTACAGATTTCATGGTGTTTCACAGAAAATTCTTCTGCTGCTTCTTTTGAAGGCTGACTAAAATTGAAATTTTTTTTCTTTCAAATACGCCTTTTATTTTCTTTGGATAGTGTGCTTATTTATTTAGAACTAATATGTCCTAAGTGTATTTACTGTTGGATAAAAAGACACCTCTGTCCATTGCTAATATAAACACTCCACAATTGGTTAATTACAGAAAAACACCTGGAGGTCCTGCTGCTTCTAATTGTCACTGTCCCATGGTAGCTGATAGTCATATACAAAAATAGGAAGTGGCCATCACTTTGAATGAGAGCAACCATGGAGTCCTAAAGTAAAGGCATTCATTAGCCATCTGTCCAAGGTGAGCTATGGCCAATTCCTTTCTGGTATGAGTGAAGTTCATATGGTAACTTCAATTATTATTCTTCAAAATTGGCTGTTACAAAAGACACAAAAATATGAGCTGGGTGGATCTCAATTCAAAAAATGCCTAATTTTATATGAAAACATTTTTATCATTTTTATCAATTAGAAAATTCGATAGAAATAAAAATTTAGATAGTGAAAGAAAAGAAAATTAACTTTATAGGTACGAGTATTTTATTTTTCTATTTTATTCCCATTGAAAATATGGTTGTGACATTAAGGACTTAAAAACATGCTTGTTAGGGAGCCTGGGTGGTTCAGTCAGTTAAGTGTCTGACTCTTGATAATATATTTGTTCAAATCCAAAATAGGAAATACAATTGTTGGTCAAATATATTAATTAAAGAATTTCAACTGATAATAAAGCATAATCCACCTACCACAAAAAGAAAAAAAAGAGGAAATTAGTCCATATGATAACTCTTTGTGCTATAAAATAGTGATTAGGTATAAAATCCTATACCAAATAGCCAGTCACTTGATTTACAGCCTTATACGAACTTCAAGGTCAGAGAAAGTCTCCAATCTATTGTCTGCTATTATAAATATTCAATGAACTACTAAATTGGCTCTTTCCTGTATGAGGAAGTATTTTTTTAATGTCATAAAAGATGAAAATCACAACTTACACAGTAATTATGAATGGAATATTTTCAAATAGAGATTTATTATAGAGGTAATAGATTTTTAAAAGTGCACATTAGGTAAAGCCAGATAATGCATGTTTCAAAAATAGATTCCAAGAAATTGAACATTCCCAAACTATTAACTGTTAGGAGAAAGATTTTGTGCTATATAAGCCAGAAACTCGCTTTTCATTTAATCTAAGACATCATCAAAGGTAAGATGTGCTATTATTTTATCTACCCCTAAGAAATTTTAAAATATACTTTCAATTAAACTTTATGCAATGCTTTCATTTCACGTAATTTTTTCCTTTCATACTTATTGGAGATATTTTTGTATTTAATAGAGACTTTTAAAATCACTTTGTTTATAAATATACAAAAAACAATAGAAATATGTTGACCTACATGGTAGTAGTACAAATATATCCCAATTTCAGAAATTTTCAAATGTGAAAACAATATACATCTTAAAACAATGAAAAAGTACATAACATCTTATTTATTATTAGACGGTGTAGCTCAGAGTAGAGAAACATTAACTACAGAGAAAAATAAACACATGAAATAACTTTTTATTTAAATACAGAAAATACTGGGGCACCTGGGTGGCTCAGTCAGTTAAGCTTCTGCCTTTGGCTCAGGTCATGATCCCAGGGTCCCGGGCTTGAGTCCCCCACTCCAAGCCGGCTCCCTGCTCAGCAGGGGAATCTGCTTTTCTCTCTCTGTCTGCCCCTGCTCATGTGCTCTCTCACTCAATCTCTCAAATCAATAAATAAAATCTTTCTAAAAAATAAAAAATAAATACACAAAATATTTCATATATAAGCAGTTCTCAATCTAAATTACCCACAGTTAACAAGAGGCTGTGTTCTTGGTCATCTGCATGTATGTTTTCTAGATGCACAAGTCTAGAACTTGGTCTGCCACATCCCTGCAAGCCGTGCCTAATACTCACGAGGAATAAATGCTATTTGCATGGAAACTACATTAACACATTAGAACCTAGATTTTACTTCATAACTTTTCTATTTCATTTGCCGAAAACATCCTATAAAGAATCTTTGCTAGTGATGGTTAGAAGTGTTCATGTTAGTGTGTAGATTATCGCTAAGATTTTGGATGAAAAGTATTTAATAGAGAAGTTAAAATCTATAAAAAAAAGTTAAAGAGCTATAAGTGGTTTGTAGGTCTTAAATCTTCCATAATTATCCTAGCTCTGTATTACTGTACTTCTCTTTGTGTAATAATTTCTTTGTCTTCTATCTCTGAAGCTAAGAAAATATTTGTATACATATATGTGTATATAAAAAATATATTTGTATACATATATGTGTACATACACATATATGTGTTTATATGTACATATATGTGTGAATATATATGAATATGTGTGTATATATATGTATACGCATACACACATATACACACACACATATACATACATATAGATAGATATATATGAAAACTGTGGCCCGTTAGGTTGCTTGGCAACAGACATCATGCTTTTAGGTGGACTTGAGCCTTTTGCTTCTACAAACTGTTAAAATTAAATGTTTCTTGAGAGTGAGGTGTTATGTTTGTTCTCTATTTTCTTTTTGGCTTACGTTATTCATGTGAAATAAACCCCCTCCTTAGCTCCAAATTTTAGCTCACTGAGAATTAGTTATTATTATTCCCCTGCCTAGAAGAAAAAGCCATGTCTAACGTTCGAGCCTCTGCAAAGGCTTCGCATGTTATGCCCTCATAAGCTATAGCGTATAATCATAAGAGCAGGGATCCTGGGTACAGAATGTGTGTAGCTCATACATTGGTTTAGCAACACTTTGAAATTGTCAAAATTTTACCATCAGGTGGAAGCCTGCAGAGTCGAGGGACAAAAATGGGGTGTCTGCAATTGGAAACTCCCGCGTCGAGATGTGAGGAAAGATGAATGAAACAGGCTTATGAAATAAAGATCTCTAATGGAAAAGAGAAACTAGGAGACAAAATGGATAAAAATGAAAACAGTGAGGAGGGCAAGACCTCAACAAAAGATCTAAGAAGAAAAGAAAATACATAAACATTATCTGGGAAACCCTGAAAGGAAAATGAGGGAGGTTTTCTTTCCCCCACCTCTTTCATGTGAGGGGTGACAGCTAATGTTATTTCTCAAGGACGGTGATAAAAAACAAAATTGCAGAGGGGAGCTGCATCCTGCAGAGAGCAGAAGAGTTTTACTAACAGCCCTCTGTGTGTAAGCACTACATAAACAGGAAAAAAAATAGCATCACCAGTCCTCAAGGCTTTAGACAAAGTGCAAAACTTGAAGGCCACACAGAAAAACAAGTCAAAGTATACAAAAGACTAACAAGGCATCGAGCGCCACAATGGCATGGCTAAAAATCTATGCATATGAGAAGGTGCTGCATTTAGCAGCGCTGTCTGCCAGGGAAGTCTTTGCCAGACCTCCGAAAGGAGATAACCGGGTATTAGTAGCGATGTGATCAGCGGCACAAGGGAACTTTAGCAAATTCCGATATATATTTCTAGAGAAAGCGCTTACTTCCCTCCTGTACGCTGAAGAAAATGGTGTTGTCAACTGTCTTCCCGATGCCCTGATTTAAGTTGACTCAAGGTACCATACATAGATCAGCAGACAGAACTGGAAGGGAGTAGACATGTGACAGTGAGCACAGCGGTGATGAATGGATATTTGACGGCATCGTGAGAATTGCTTTTTAGTGCAAAAAATATAAAAATGATGTAGGGCAGAATTGTTTCTCTTTTTTCCCCACATTTTGTCTTTCCTCGCTCTAGTTCCTTTTTTTTTTTCTTTCACACTTTCTGTCTCTACTCAGCATCTTAGTTCCCCAGGAGATAATCATTGATAATCCAAAATTCTTTCTAATTCTGTAATGACTTTCAAAGTGTTTTTTTTTTTTCTTAAAATGATTTTAATTAAGATGAAACTCTACTGTTGGGACCTTCAGGGACATCAGAGATTTTTTAGGTCTGTGGTGTCTTTTGATAGAGGGAGATTACATCAAAGACGCCGTGTGTGCGTGCGTGCACGTGCGCGTGTGTTTGTGTGCGTGATGTTGTTACTTGTGAAGATTTTAAAGTATAACCAAATTTTTACGAGAAATGATTGGATTCCGAGTATAGACATCAGATGACTTTCATACTCACAACAGTGTGGTGAGGCATTATGATGGTGGAGCATATGAACCTATAAATTATGATCATAATTCACATCTGAATTTAATATGTGCTTCAATTTCAAGAGAAAAATCTCACCACGTATGATGGAATGATCAGGAAAACTTCAAGACATGTGTGTAAGGTTGGGTGTTGATTCCTAGAAAACCCTATCGAAGTACAGATTTTTGAGAGACGAGCTTAGTGGGGCCCAAATAATATTTGTTATTACAATTGCCACATAGTTTGTTAGCTTTTCCTTTTCTCTTGAAGAAGCTTTGCATTAATGGAAAGCCACAGGCCATTGACTAAACAAATGCTTCAGGCAGGAAGTCAGAGAAGGAAGATATATTACTCATTACAATCCAAAACTTAGGTGTGAAGTCTCTTTTTTTTTTAAGATTATTTATTTATTTATTTATTTATTTATTTATTTATTTATTTGACAGAGATAGAGACAGCCAGTGAGAGAGGGAACACAGGCAGGTGGAGTGGGAGAGGAAGAAGCAGGCTCCCAGCAGAGGAGCCTGATGTGGGGCTCGATCCCAGGACTGTGGGATCACGCCCTAGGTGGAAGGCAGACACTTAACGACTGTGCCACCCAGGAGGCCCCGGTGTGAAGTCTTAATTCAACAATTTTTTTTCCAAAATGTTTTACACTATTCCCCCAAATTTGATTAATTTGAAGGGTATTTTGACAGCACCGTAAAAAGCAAACATCTCCACAGAAAACACAGATTAAAGGAATTGTTTCATTTGAAATGGAGAAAGAGTTTAAAAATGTTCACTGTTTCCACAAATAACTTACATATCCTTTCTTTACAGAAAGTAGCTAGTGCAGTTAAGATTTACCATATTTTTTGCAATACTGTGAAAACCACTATTGTTCATTAGGATCAGAAAAGTCCCTAGAATATCATATGACAGTATTACATACACATAGACAAGCACATACAATCTCACATATACCCATTGATTTAATTAAATTATGATTTGTATCGTACTATTTTTTTAAAGATTTTTTTATTTGAGAGACAGAGCGAGAAAGAGAGCTTGAGCTGGGGGGAGGGGCAAAGGGAAAGGGAGGCTCCTACTGGATCCCAGGACCCTGAGGTCATGACCTGAGCCGAAGGCAGATCCCACTGAGCCACCCAGGTGCCCCTGTATCATACTATTAACCCTGCTAATTAAAATGAATGCACAGGAACAGGGTTTGGGGGGAAAAAACGCACTAAAACTGTAGAAAAGAAATAAAGGTAGAAATTGCAATTCTAAAGATTACATTTATTTGGCTATATCATTGTTATAGTTCTAGAAAGCTTTAAAAAATAAGTGAAACTTTCAGATTACTAAGAAATTTAGAGGTTTTGTTTTTGTTTTTGTTTTTTCCCTCGATTGTACTTTAGATAGGTTTATTTTTAGATTTTAAGATCTCATTTTCCACAAGGACATCCAAGAGAAAGGTCAACATAATTATCTCCATTTTCATCTTCAGACACCGGCTTGAAGCTGTCAAAGACTACTTTTTCTGTGGTTAGTCCCCATATTGCTCTTTTGTGCTATGTATGAAATTAATACAGGCTATTGATACACTAGGACCAAGTAAATAGCTGTCAAAAACACCCCCATGTTGTCAAATTTGTTAGGAAACTCTGGGCTATGGGCGCAGAAGGAAAAGCATTTAATTTATTGGCTTTTTAAAAAACTTACTGTCAGTAACTTTGTGGGGACCCGCCAGTCTCAGGGCAGCGATCGTGGTCCCCTGCGGAATGCTTGCCCTATCTGTTCAGTTAAGACTCTTCATTCCCATGGAATGTACGTGCTATGTTACTAAGAAATGTTCCTTATGTTTTCTTGTATCCCTCTTTGGCTTTTGCCTGCTTTTTGCCTGCTACGCTTATCTGTTTGTAGAATGTTTGCTCTTCACACATATCGCATTCAAGAGATAACTTTGGTTTTCTTTGAACCAGCATGATTAGGAAAATTCAGTTAGCATTAAGCATTTTAACCTCATCCTTCTTTCAGAGCATTTTAATTCTCCGAGATCAGTTTACACTCTTTTTTGTATCAAGGACAAATCACTCAAGTACACGGTATGATTTTATAAATATAAGGGGAACTCAAGGAAAGGTTGGATTTGTTCTGTAGCTCTTATAAATTGTGCTTTCAATATACAATAGCTCATGGAGGAAAGAGGGAAGAAGACATGCAAATATTACTGTGATGTTGATATCCTTTTCACTGACAGATTAAGACATTTAGGTTTAGTATCTCACAGAGATCACTTACCACAAAGTCTGGTAGTATCAGGATTGAAACTCATCTCTTTAAACTCACTATTGTTTATATGGCATTAGCCAATTTATAGTTTCCTAGGACCGTACTCGGTTCTTACTACTGCCGTAACAAAGTAACACAAACTGGATGAATGAACAGCAACTTACAGTTCTGGAGGCTAGAAGTCTGAAATGAAGGTGTCAGCAGAGCCATGTTCCCCCTGAAACGTCTAGTGAACATCTTTCCTTCTTAGAGCTTCTGGTGGCCTCAGACATTCCTTGGTTGCTGGCAGCATCACTCCAATCTCTGTCTCCATCTTCATCGGGATTTTTTCTTCATGTCTTCTTATCATCTTCTTCTAAGGATACCAGTCATATTGGTTTAAGGGCTCCCCCTACTCCCAAATGACCTCATCGTAACCAACTACAACTGCAATTATTCTAAAGAAATAGAGTTCTAGGGTTAGGACTTCAACATAGATTTTTCAAGCACATAATTCAACTCGTCGCAACTTCTAAAATATTAAAACCTATCATTGTATTTGTAACATTAAGCAAATATGTGTGAAAGACAGTATAAAATCAGTGGCCCAGGGAAGCATCTGTATATATTATAACAAAGAAATGGTCTTATGATAAACTTGGTTGCAATGTATCTGGCATCTCCCCGACTGAATTCTTTAATGCTTATGAACAAATGACCCAATGCAGGCAACGGGACTTCTGGTAGAATAATCATTACTGATCGCTCTAGCTTGATTTCTGTTTTGTTTTGTTTTTGCCAATATATTCTGCTAATATGAATGTAAGCATCATAATCCAAAATTATCAGAGACATAAAATTAAGTACTCATTTGTTATTCTGTCTTGGATTGCACTTTGTCCTTTCTTGGAATTCTACAAAGAACAAAGAACCCTGTCTGTTTGCAGTCATTTTTTTGGTGGTTTCTTTCCTAAGACTTGTTACCAGTCATATACGTAGTTAAATATTTGGAAATAGAATGGATAATACTCTGTTTATATGGTACATAGTTTATAATTTCTGCTTGCCAAAAAAATTTACTGCTACTGTATTTAACGTCTGTGTTGTCAAATAATCCAATTGTACCCACATAGTTTTCCTTTTTCACACAATACAATAAAATCCAACTCATTGATTAAAAGGGGAAGAGGCAATTGATTTTTACTCTGAGAATAGCATATTCACACATGGACATATGAACATATGAATTCTGACAGAACTATTTAAAATTTCTTAAGATGATCCATTCATTCATTCAACAAATATTTAATGAAATTTATTATGTGTCAAACATTATTCCAAATGTTTTATAGGTCAGTGAACAAAACAGATAAGGAGTCTCACCTTACAGATTTATATTCCAGTGAAGAAAGAATAAAAGTTTGTATTAATCTATAAAGATATACTTGGATATATGTGTGTGTGTGTGTGTGTATATATGTATATATATATATATATATATATATATATATACTTAGAGAGAGCAAAATGAATTTAAACAAAAATATCTTATGTTGATAATCTACTAAATAATAAGAATAGTCAAAAAATTGGATCAGGAAATTTCCTTCAATATTTGAAAACTGAGTATAACTTATATTCTTTATGGTTTCCAATGAACTATGTAATCAATATTTCATAAATGTCTAACAATGAATAAAATTACTCCTATCAATCTAATGATTTACATTTATTTGATATTTCTCTCTATTTTTTTCATGGTTGCAATTATAGTGGCTATAAAATTGTGATTTTTAATTATTTCACTAAAAGTATTTCATTAACTATTGCCTCATGTTTTTTCATAGTCTCAGGACTCATCACATTCATAGTTGCTCAATCTATCATGCAACTATGACTTAGCAGGAACTTTTTTATATTTAGTTTTTCTAAAACCATATCTGTCATTATAAAAGATTGTTAATAGAGACTTTTCAATAAATTCTTTGAATTTCTTCTTTTGAATGTTTTCTTTATGACAAAATGAGTGATTTCTCTGAATAAGGGTTGGACTGTTCTTAAACTTTATAACTGATTTTTAATTGGTTAATTAATTAATTTTTAATTGATAAATTGCCATTCAAAAAAGTTACTTTATAATCTTGAACATTATGATTTTTCTCTGTCACATCACCTGTTGATCAATCAGCACACACTTCTTTTTGTGTGACATGTGTGATGACCACTTTCTTCATTAGAAGAATTGATGCAGTAACATTGTAAATGGTTGAATTGAGCTTGGCCACATGATAGCTTGTGTTTTGTGTTTCCTCTCATTCCTCATGATGCTACAATTTTATCCTTTAAAAAATCTCTCTATGATAATAGTGTTTAATAATAATGAGTATTTTCTTACTGGAAAGAATTTCTTCATAAGGAGCCAAACATTAAGCCGTGGTTTTGCTCATTTATACTGTGGCAAGTATAAACAGAGGTCATAACAAACGAGGAGCCAGGTTGATGGTTATGGCTGCAATGGGCGAAACTGAAGCTGCAGAATTAGCTGGGATTGAAGTTGTCTGTGTCTTCACATTTCTTTCCAATTTGATTTTAGTTTTGCTTAGGATCATTCATTAACCAGTCACCCAAAATAACCCCAGATGCATAATGTAAAGTGAAGCAGAGGGTTCTGAAGGAAAGGCAGAAGAGAAGACTTCCACCCTTCACACATTGAAAAATAAAGCGTGTTTCATTAATCATAAAATATCAGTGTCTCTTGCAAGACTGACCTGGCCATGGTAGAAACTACGTATTAGCGTTTTATTAGTATAAAAAAAATGAATTAATGAAAGTATAAAAAGTCTTTTGCTTTCAAAAACATTGTTACAAAAGTTAAAATGCAGCAAATAAAATATAGAACTCCATCCAGTTTGAAAGCTAAATGTTTATTTGGAATGATGTGTGATGAACTTGATTCATATTATAAATAAAATTACATCTACTGTATTTGCAGGTGGAAGACATATAGAAACAAGATGAATTTCTTGTTTCATTCTTTTTTTTTAAAGATTTTATTTATTTATTCGACAGAGATAGAGACAGCCAGCGAGAGAGGGAACACAAGCAGGGGGAGTGGGAGAGGAAGAAGCAGGCTCATAGTGGAGGAGCCTGATGTGGGGCTCGAACCCAGGCCGCCGGGATCACGCCCTAAGCCAAAGGCAGATGCTTAACCGCTGTGCCACCCAGGCACCCCTCTTGTTTCATTCTTTAAACAATGAATTTCTAAAAAGAAAGGGAAAACATTTGCTGGTGGACATTACTAAATGTTAACATGACACAAGATTGATTCATTTTTGGACCCATATATTAGCTAGAAACCCTAAAATATAGATACTCATTTTGGGAAGACAAAATAATAACCTTTAAAATCATTACTGTTTTTGTTGTTGTTTTTTTCTTTATCAATGCTATTATTTACAGCTCCAAAGCGTTAGGTCTCTGAGTTTCTGTTTTTCTTCCCATGCCAGTGATTTGTGGTATTAGTGCAGATCATTGATTCTGCACTGCTGAGCTATCCAGCTTCTGGCAGACAAAGGGGCTGGGGGTGTGTCTTTAAAATGCCCTTTACTTTCAAAATTCACATTGTAGAAATGACACCTCTGGTTTTATAACTGTGCAGCTTGCACTGTGTTGCATAAAATGTTCTCCCAAGTGGACAAGGTCACTTGCTTTTGGGAATGATTCTCGTTCTCTGCGTTCAACATGGGTTGAAAATATTATTGCATATCTTTGCAGTCTGGGTCTTGAAACTATATTGGCTAATAAAATATATTTTTAAGTGAAAACTTATCTTACATATTTCCTGATGAAATAAATATGCCAGGCATTTAGCAATAGGTGCTTCATCATTTAAGCATTGTAATGCTAATAATGTTAATAGCAGAAGTGACCACTTGCTACCAGATGGTTTATGCTGCTGCATAACATACAATATTTTCAAGACACGGTTATATAATTTAAAAAAAACTGCAGACTCAAACTTTATATCTGGAAGAGGTAGGAAGTGAAAGATAAGGTGATAAATGTATTAATTCAGCCAATATGGAGATCACTATCTTATATATACTCGACTGACAAAGATAACCCTATACTATTCACTATAAATTCATAGAATCAGAGGATTTTGCAACTGTAGTTTTCTCTTTCTGAAAGGTTCTTTCACACTCGCCACTTTTGCGGGCAAACCCCTACCTATTTTTTTCAGACCTCCTTTTTTTTTTCTTTAAGATTAAATTGTTCCCCTACTGTGAGTCCCCCCATCAAACACATCTTCATTGTAGTTAACAATAATTTCTCCTCCATTAGCTCTGTGAAGGTGTAGGTCAGAGCTGTCCTGTTCATCACAGTATCTTCAGTCCCTGCCACCGTGGTTTGGCTTGGTTCTAAACACATGCTCTGGATTTAGACTGCTGATTTTAAATCGTGGCTCAGCTGCTTAACAATCGTGTGACCCTGGCCAAGAGGCTTAACCCATCTTCTCTGCCTTAGTTTCCTCATCTTTAAATTGAGGTTAAAAATAGTACGTTCTTTTTAGGGGTACTTGAGTGGCTCAGGCAGTTAAGTGTGGGACTCTTGGTTTTGACTCAGGCTCTGATCTCAGGGTTGTGGGTTCAAGCCACGTCTGGCATGCAAGGGGCTCACAATGGATGCAGATCTAGCTTGGGATTCTGTCTCCCTCTCTCTCTTCCCCTCCCCCCAACCTCTCTCTCTCTCTTTCTCTCTCTCTCTCTCTAAAAAAAAAAAAGTGCCTACTTTATAGAGTGGTTGTGAAGATTAAATTATCTAACACTCGATAATGCTTTGACTAGAACCTGTCTGGCACACTATCAAACTATAGCAAATGGTAACTACTAATACTACTGTTATCGTTCTGTGAACACTCATTAACCAAATGTTGAATTTATATGTAACAGTATTTTGTATGCAGGTGACATGGCTTTATTGATATAAAGTATTTTTAATTTTTTTAAAACAATTTATTTATTTGAGAGGGGTAGTTAGGGGCAGAGGGAGAAAGAATCTTAAGCAGACTCTGAGCTGAGTGCAGAGCCCCATGCCAGGCTTGATCTTGCACCACCCCGAGATCATGACCTAAGCCCAAGCCAAGAGTCTGAGGCTTAACCAACTCTGCCACCCAGGTGCCCCATAAATAAAATATTTTAATAAACAATTAGACCAAATTAGCCATCCTTTTAATAAATGATTTAAGTTGACATTATTTGGCAAGTTAAGTCATCAACTAGGGTGATGGTCTGAAAACTCTGTTATCTTCAAGGCTTCACCACTAAAGTATAGCATCCAAAGTCTGATATATTTATTAAGATTTGTTTTGTGGTTATAAGAAAACTTTATAACATTCATTTTATTTTTTAAATTAAAAATATTCTGTCCATAGTTGCTGGTATAGAGTTTTGGAGTCTCAATCACTCATTTTTCTATGTGTTAGAGAAAACACTACATTTTGTGGGAGAAATATTGGCCATGCCCTTAAATATTTCTTTTATTTACTTTTTAAAAGAGATCTGGAATCCAGCTTAGTCTTCAGAAGGTACACAGTGTACCTTTGCATTTACTTCTCACTCAGTTGATTTTCAAAATACTTGTAATTATTCTGGAATTTGTCAATGAGTATAATCTCAAACTCTCTAATGCCTAATAGTTCTCAAAAGTGCAAGTGTAAGAACTAATAATCGTGGAATACACCAGAAGAATACATAGTCCAAAACCAATTTTTTGTAGATAATCTAATTTTATTCTTGGATTACACTAATTTCTTGGGAATTTTCATACCTCTTTCAAATCACTTTTTCTGCCTGAACCTTTAGCATTATATAATTAGTATACATTGAAAAAATGCATAATGACTTCATGAAAAATATTACTGTGTCTATTAGAGGAATGTTGCATATAACATAGAGATACATCAGAACATAAGGAAGAAATATATCTCTGGTCTCATTACCAAGATTACCAATGATCCTTTTGAATAATTGATTTTTGCCTTATGGACACTGTGAATCATGTAAATAATTCACATATCCCTTTTGGGTTGGTTGCAATGAATCTCAAAAGCAAATTCATAGCCCACATCTTACTATTTCACAGGACTTTACAGCATGCATTTTGTGTATGTTCCTTATCCCACTTCATCCTACTTTTTCTACTCCTATTTTTCCTTTCCCAAATGCTCTCATTTTCCAAATTATAAATAGCTTTGATTTTAGTTCAAATGTTTCTATTACATCAAATAAATCTGGAATAAAGTGAGGCAAAAACAAACACAATTTAGGAGTATGGCTAATAATGTGGTCAAGGATGGAGTTAGAGCATTCCAGATGATAATGAACTAAATCATTGGTCGAAATCAAACTTCCTGTTTCATGTTATGAGGTTATTTGTTAAACACCTTGAAAAGGATCTCAACATTACATAATTATCATCATTTACATAGTTTGGTTTCTGAAAAGTATTTGATGATAAAATCTGAATTCATTTACTAAATATACAATTTCTATATGCTCAAATGAGCTGTGTTTCGCCCTTAATTTCTGTTAGTGAATTTCATTAAATCAGGAAAAATTTGACACATATCTCCTTCAGCTGTCTAGGACAAAGCTCAGTCATTCTTCTGATGTAGTCCCACTGATTTAGCATAAACTACTAATCACTTCCTAAAAGGGTTTACTAACATTCAAGTTTTACCTAAAATAAGTGAAGTGGTTACTTCCTTAGCCTGTTTCCTAACTAAAATTATTTTAAACGATTGGCATTTTAATTCTCTTTTTAGAATGACATTTCAAGGAATGTATGCAACATAGCAAAAACACCATCACTACCACCAACAAAAACTACTTTTAAACAATATCACTGTTTCCACTGGAAGCAATGAGACTACTAAAGGATACAAAATCCTTCTGCTACTTTTTATGAAGCCTCCCTGGCTCTACCTAGCTGAAAGTTCTCTTTCCTTTTTAAACTTCTTTAGAACTTCCTTTTAGTATCTTCACTTTTTTGCTCAGTGCTAACTTTTTAGGCATAATAAGAACAATGGTTGTATTTCATCTTTTTTCTCCACGTATTCTTGCACAATGAATGAATGGATACATCAATGTATGAACATATATAGTGTATCTTCCTTTCTAAAGGCCATATTAATTGGTAACAATACTCTTTTCTTCCTAAAAATGTTTCAATCTGAGGTTTGCTAAAATTCTGTAGGTACAGATATTAAGATCATTTAGAATCATAAAAACTATATTTCCTACTTATAAACATATAATATGAAAGTTTCTAGAATAATTTTTTTGCCTCTTATTTCATGCTCTTCTTTCTTTCTTCTTTCTTTCTTTCTTTTTTCTTTCTTTCTTTCTTTCTTTCTTTCTTTCTTCTTTCTTTCTTTCCTATTTTAATCAGTAGTTATGCTAAAAAAATAAATATTAGGAAAAGATGAGATTAAAATATTTTTAAAAATATTTTTTCCATTTATAATAATGATATTTATATTTATAAAACATTCTATATTATCACTAACATGTACACCCATAATATATAATGTTTATTCATTCAAAACTGTTAATTAAGCACTGATGGTGTTTTATACAGTGGGTGTACAAAAGTAAATATGATATGATTTCCTGACCTTTTAGAGAGCATAATCTACTAGAGAAATGAGTAGAGTCATTGTAAATAAATTATCCTAATTTAACATGATAGGGAAGAAAAATTATGTACAAATTCTTACGTGAGCATAAATGAGCTGGAGATGAATTATTCTTGTCTTCTACCTTGAAAGGTAAAAAGATAATATCTAGAGAATCGGAAAAATATTTTGACTTAACTGAAAGAAACATGCACTACAAGCATAAATAAAAAATAATTCAATTCACTATTAAGAATGGCCTTCAGAGATGCTCTACCTCATATGAAATCAGGGAAATGCAAATTAAAGCAACAAGGAGATAACACTACATACCTATTAAAATGGACCAGATTCAGAACACTGACACCACCAAATGCTGACAGAGATGTAGAGTGACAGGAACTCTCATCCACTGCTGATGGGACTACAAAGTGATCGAGCCACTTTGGAAGACAATTTGGTGGTACCTTACAAAGCTAAATTTACTCTGACCATACAATTCAGCAATTATGTTCCTTGGTATTTGCCCAAAGGAATGGAAACTTATGTCCACACAAAAACCTGCACACAGATATTTATAGCAGCTTTATTCACAATTGCCAGAACTTGGAAGCAACTAAGATGTCTATCCTTCAGTAGGTGAATGGATAAATCAACTGGTACATACAAATAATCAAATATTCTGCACTAAAGAGAAAGGAGTGATTAAGCCATGAAAAGGTGTGGAGTAACCTTAAATGCATGTTATTAAGTAAAAGAAGTCAATGTGAAAAGGCTACATACTATATAATTGCAACTTACAACATTCTGGAAAAGTCAGTAACATAGAGACAGTTGCCAAGGGCTAGGGAGAAGGAAGGGATGAATAAGCAGATCACAGAGGATTTTTTAAGGCCATGATGCCACTCTGTACAAAAGTATAATGGTAGATGCATGTTATTATGCATTTATCCAAACCAAAATAATCTACAACACCAAGAATGAACCCCAATGTAAACTATGGACTTTAGGTGATAATAATATATCAGTGGAGGCTCATCAATGCTAATAAATGTACCACTCTAGTAGGGGATGTTGATATGGGGAAGGCTATGTATGCATGAGGGTGGGGATATACAGAAATTCTCTGTACTTCCTGTTCAGTTTTGCTATAAACCTAAAATTTCTCTTTAAAAAAATGAAGCCTATTAAAAGAAAAAAGAATGACCTATAATTATTTTGCTTATCAAAAGGACGTTATTGTTATTTTTATAAATAGGGCAAAGGATGTCTATAGGACTTCTCAGTAGAAATAGATAACTAAAGGAGGGGACAACAACCCCCAAAACCCATTGCCCAATATTTATTACCATGAGGCCCTCTCAGCAGTGGTGAATTTTCAGGCTAAATCTTTCCTCTAAACTTTAGAATTAAGAGTAGCAATAGGTTGGTAGTAAAATGTTTATCCTCCTGTTTATGAACAAAATACACTTTACTGTATAACTTAGGCAAATGTCTTT
This sequence comes from Ursus arctos, assembly GCF_023065955.2. Classification (NCBI taxonomy): domain Eukaryota; kingdom Metazoa; phylum Chordata; class Mammalia; order Carnivora; family Ursidae; genus Ursus; species Ursus arctos. Next base: position 64,902,219 of record NW_026622797.1, on the reverse strand, counting down.
AATCAAACAACATTGCTTCAATCAACTTGAGAATGAGTATGAGGCTGCCACTAATGACACTCTTACCCTTTAATTCACTTCATAAATCTCCACTACGGAGTCTTAGAGTTTAAAATCCAATTATATGTTAGAAGTCATGGCAAAATTCCCTATGTCAAACTTTGGTCTTCCTCTTTTCAGCTCTTTGCATTTCTGAGGTCAAGCTTCTGAATAGATGAATGAGTTGAACCAAGTATTTTGATTACACCTCAATTACTTAGTCTTAATTTTCTGCCATCATGAGGAATTAGACATCAAGGCAAATGGGTGAGTTTAGTTTTCAGTTGATTTCTGTGGAAATTACACTTTCTGTGGAAGTACATACTTGTGGATAAGATTCCTCATCCATAGACCCAACTGGGAACTGAGGTTTGTATGAGCTTGCTCTCTTCTTCCAGTCACACCTGATTTCCAACTATGGCATACTGACTAGAGACACTGAGTGTATGCAGATAAATCTATTTTAAAATTGAATGCCATATGGGGAAGAAGGAGAAAGAAAAACATTCTTAGAAGGGTGATGTAGCATTCCGTGGCATGGCTCACAGTGGTGTGAAAGGAGCACCATATGCCATATGCTGATTGTTAACCATTCCATTAATTAACGTGTAACAAGAAATAAAAGTCATCTCTGTCACTCAATAATATGGATATGAAAATCATACAGTGCTATATTTGTGAGGTGACCAGTTTACTTTTCACAAATAAAAACTAGGGTTGACCATTGCACTAAACCTAAATCTAAATTATCATAGTCTTCATGGTGTACCTGACTTTTCAGGCTTATTTTCAGAAATAAAAACACAAAAGCTCAAAGTTTTAATCAAAAAGGGCTTTTCTGAACTAAATGAACCAATGGCAAGAATTTGATACATATTTCTTCTTAATTGAGCTTTCTCAAGTTGGCATTTTTTTGTTTTTGTTTTTTCTCAGTGAGCTGACTTTGGACCTAAAGTCTGGCTGCAAACTGTCTGAAGTTCTCATCAACTAGG